>NW_028232965.1:52954661-55904323 GCF_057557595.1 Rhyacophila brunnea | reverse complement strand
TTATCCTCTTGTTGAATTGATATAAAATCTGTAAGACCATTGATCTGAGTTACAGAATAATTAATATTTAATCAGTATGTACAGGGTGGTCGCCGTGAAGGTTTACCACTTTAATTTTATATAACTTTATGGAAAATGAAAACAAAATGGTTTAATGCTGATAAATGTTTTATTAAATGTTGGGAATTATTTATGGAAGACAATGCCAGCTAAATGTCCGCCTCTTTTAACCTAACAAATGCGAGATTTTTTTCATCACATTTTCACACATTTCAACCGGTTTTATTTCATTAATTTAGTCACGACGTTGCTAATGTGTTTCTGGTTTGTTCCCTACAAAAATAAGTCCAGGGCTGTTAAATCTGGTGACCGTGGAGGCCAATCAAGATCACCATTTTTTAAAGATAATTTGTTGTGGAAACAGATCTCTCAGTAATGCCATTGTACGATTAGCTGTATGTGATGTACGGCATCGCAAATGGTCTTGTGTCAACTGAATATTAAATGGCTACAAATGCAAATCTGCACAATTTCCCACAAAGTTGTTGTTGTAAGTCCAATTTCTTGAACACGGTGTCGAATTGAAGTTGATGGATTGTTTTTAACACTTTCTAGGACATCAGCAATCTTTTCAGCTGATCATCTCGTACGTTGTGGCCCAGGCCAGTAATTATCTCCTACAGAGCCTCTTTCTTCAAAATCATTTACTAAACAATAAATAGTGGGTTTTGATGGCACATTATTTCTACCAAAAAATTGACATCATTTTCTAGTCGTCACAATAATTGATGATTGATTTTGATAAAATGTTTTACGATTATAAAGCACATTGGTTTATCGAATATTTTTCCATAATAAATTTTCCACGTCTATACGTCACGATTTCCAAATATAAACTGTCAAAATTCATTTATACCAAAATGGCGACCAAACAAAGTAGTAAACCTTTCCGGCGAACACCCTGTACATTCAATTGATTTTTATGTTTATAGCGCGCCGAGCCTGCATAATATTAAAACGAATGATGTACATATTTTTTTCATTACATGACTTGTAATTTATTCTTTATTACACGAAAGCTGTAGATTGCTGAGAATTAATTAATCAAAATATTTCATGATGCCTGTAATAATTAATTATAACACGTTCTGAAGTTAAAATTCAACTTAAAATATTGTAAGTATAAAAAGAGTAAAAAGTGAATTAAAAAAAAACAAACTTTATAACACTATACAATTTTTTACATAGTTATTACCTTCGTTATAAAAATAATCACACTTATTAAACACGTCCTCACTGAAGTAGGGCTAGCAATAGTAATCATTTTTGCAGCTTTCGCAATATTTAAAAAAGTACCAACTTGATTTTTTCGGACATTTTTAATTATACAGGAACGTGGCGTATATTTTTATTTTCAATTTTTCTGAATGTCAAATTCTTTTGTGTCTCACTTGCCAAGCGTATCAAATGTTGTGGCACGCTATTTTATCCAAATTTACCACAACACAGGTTTTAATACTTGCATACTTGCGTTGTTATAACATATTACATTTTTTGCTAAACAGCGAAACATTCACTCGTGAATACCGAAGTTATTTGATTTATTAAAGTGAAATATTTTCAGATATAATGGTCTGAAAAAAACAAGAAAGTGAGTTATCTTCTGCGTGTGGCTGTAAGAAGGTACGCTTTTCGAGAATGACGAAATTTAAGATAAACTTACAAAAGTGTTAAAGAATAATATAATATTATTATAAATATTTACGTCTGTATCACAATATGCATTAAAGTTGGTCACGTGGACGAAAGGCGCATTCAATATTGATAATAATTGAGGACATTTAAGGAGCTTTGATTTTTTTATTTACTGGCATGACCAAGCATGATTAAGCTATAAGCCACAGTTACTTTGTCCACCACAGTCTTGGTTTATGGTGACTGGCTTTTGCATTTTTAGCATACTAATAAATATTCTCAAGAAAAAATAAACAAAATTCAAGAGTGTTAACTTACACAACAATGTATATTTTTTAATTATTACACCTGAAAATCTACTTATATGATAATAATCAGGACTCGAAATGAACCGGAGCGCACCGGAATACAGCTTCGTATCGTAGAAAAAAATTAAAAAATACGATCCGGTTCGTGAATTATTAAAGAATAAAGTAAAGTTAATAAAGTTTGAAACGAAACTTGTTGCATTCATTTGTAAGCCCCATTATTTGCCTGCGGCGCTGACAAAGTTTATATACTACACATTTAAAGACTGTTTATGTAATTATATATCATGTTATACATCGTACTATATTTGGTAAGAATTTAACTAATACAGCACTGGAAGATCTATTGTTAATATATAAAATATACCAAAAATTATGTTGAAAAACTATCCATATCTTATACTAACACGGAAAATATTTCATTAGAACATATAGGTAGGTGATGGACATACATAATTTTTAAAATACTTCTAAATGTATTATAACCAATAGAAAAAGTCTTTTAAAAAAAGTAAGACATCCCACAGGAATCTAACCTGCATCTCTTGGGTTTCGCGCCCATACACATTGACAACAACATTAAAGACGCCGTACTTAATTGCGACAAATTTGAAATAACGGCCCTTATAATACTCTCTAAACCGATTTTCAAAATTGAGCTACATTGTCTATCGGATTTTGTACTTTAAATCAAAGTAGGTATTACTCTGATTACTAACCGACGTCAGGGATTACTCCAAGATATTTTTGTGTTGTAACTTACTAGCCCAACAAGATGTTCTTGGCTATGTGCTAAAACTGTGAACTAACAAGTTCCTCCCATTTTTAACTGAACTTCGATTGAAGCGCCTTCCGGTTAGCGAAAACTGTGAACTAAGAAGCTCCTCCTACTTTTAATTGCACTAGCGACTTCCGGTTTTTGCCTAGATATTGTTGCCGGACAGACTTGCTAATACTTTTTAATTAACTATTTTTTTTATTCCATAAATAATTCACAAGATTTAAGAATGTAATATTCTAAGTATTGAACATATATAATTTTGAAAACACTTCTGGGAAAATGTATTATAACCAATAATTTTTTTTTTATATGTACCTAAGTGACTTAGGTGATATGAATATTTTTATCAAAATACATTTAAGTATAAAGGAAGGAAAATCACTTTAAATTCTACAAAGGTAGGTAAGTCAGATTATTATTCCAATATATTAAGAGAGTATCTAACCATGAGTCAATATTCGATATCTAGTTAATCACGATTCGAAGTGTATGTATAGCCGGTACCGTTTTAACGCGTCCGCTGGGAATCGTAAAACTTACAACTCACTTAGATCCTATATCGCCGCTGTTTAGGCATTAATCTTTTTACCCGAGAGTATAGCGGATAGAAATTCGGGAGAGTGAGCAGACAAGAGAGGAGATGATAAGCGGATTAGCGGATGCCGGTAAGCCAGGCACATAATGCCGTATAGAAATATCACGTTCTAGAATATTGGGATCTCGTGGGAAATATGGCCATTTGTACCGCCCGTTAGGCGAAGCTTTGCAGCAAACCTATGCGGTAAAGTTTAGAAAGTTTTGCGGTTTTTTTAGAATGTTTGAAATCGCCACGTATCGTTAGTGTCAGCGTTTCTCAAACTTTGCATAGCGACGACCGTAACAATTTGTCGACGACAGTTCTAGAAGTCCACAGAACAGATAATAAATAGAATTCCGATTGGCTTGGATTTGATGCAGGGTTTTGAATGTGTGAGTGTCCTATGCAAATGAAACACGCATTATGCACATGCAATAGTGTTCGTAATACACCAATATTAAATGAGCCTCAATACATAAACCGAGAGTACTTGTCGGTATTCGACGTATGACGTATTCTTGACGCGTGTTTACGTTTATCCCGAATTATTCCTTACTCGACATCGGTTACCTGCTACTGCTTACCGGTTAGGTATTTCAGTTCCCATTATTTCTGAGTTCCCTGTAGAAGCCTACAGAGAAATGTAATTTTTATAGTGCAAAAGTTTATTGACTTTACTTAACATATTGAGTATTGTGTGTTGAGTAAATATTTACTATTTCCACATTATATTACAATAATATAATTTAATGTGGATATCGCTCTGGTCATAGAAAGCAGTAAAATACTCAACACCTAACACTTTCTTTTATTATGTCACTCTAAAAAAAGGAATTACGTATATGGTATATCACGATTAGTAATTAAAGATTAGAAATTGTTCGCGGAGTAAAGCTCGGCTGAAGTGCTTTTGGCCGCCTGAATAACATCTTCAAAAGTGACCTCCCACTCTGCCTAAAGCGTAAAGTGTTCAACCACTGTGTGCATCCCGTAATCAAATATGCGTGTGAAACATGTACTCTAAGTAATTCGCGATTCAGAAACACAGAATAGCACAATATGGTATGGAGAGGTGCATGTTGGACATAATGCGAAAGGGCAAAAATATGAATGAGTAGATAAGGAAACAGAAAAAAGGTTTGCGAAATGGGCTGGACACAGCTCGAAGAAGGAACTATAGTTGGACAAATCAAGTCATCCAGTGGTACCCAATAGCTACAAAACGCCTGCAAGACAGACCTAGAGGCCGCTGGATCGATGAAATGATAAGTTATGCGGAAGTACGTGACAACGCAACGCAAAGGACCGAGATAAGTGGAATCAGCTTGGAGAGACCTTCATCCAGCAGTGGATAGATATGATTGATGATGATGAATTATTGTTGTATTATATAAAATGGCGTTTATAATATATAGGTATGTTTATATTATATAATGTTTGAGACTTTCACGGTTGTTTGTTATGGAAATAGATGTTTGGGTTATCACCGTGTGTTATTTCTCCTTTCTCCAACGTTTGCTCTCAGCCAAACAGATCTGGTCTCATTTAAAAGTTTTAAATATGTGTATTAGGTAATATTTATTAACTAGGTAGGTATATGAATAAATATTATTTTAATTTAAGAAAAATAGTTTGAATTTGAGACTTTTGTGTGCTTTCCATAATTCTGCCAGGCCAATCCGCCCCTGGTATACACTATCATAGATTGTTTACGTATGTATAGTGTATTATAGGTGTAACATTGATTAGCTTTTCTGTTTGCATTTTCCACAGTAAATGAGAGCTTAAAATTGCGAAGCTTAAGTGATGTCTTCTCACGTCGTGCTTTATTGAAAATTATGCGTCGACGTAAATGAAACGCGAAATTCAACATTCACCTGTCTAAAGATAAAGCCTGTAAACTGAAATGTAATCTGGGAATAATAGGAAATCCTGAAAAATTAAAAAAGTTTTTTTGCGTTAAAATTTTTTGTATAATTATTTAATTTATGCTGTATTTTTTTCGTTTGTTCCATCTAAACAAGTGCTTTCTAAAGTGGGCAATATTTTTTCACAAATACTCATATTATTATATTTATTTAACTATTTTTTTTCAACGATTAATTCACAAGACTTAAGAATGTAACATTCTAATTATTGAACATACATAATTTTTAACTGAGAAAATATAATATGATAACCAATAGAAAAAATATTTTTTCAAAAAAGTCAGACAACCAGCAGGATCGAACCTGCATCTCTCTGGTTTCTTAAGAGTATTAAGAGCCATTAGTTAAAATTTGTCGCAATTAAGTTAATTAACACCAATAGCGTAGTGGTCTATGTGCATGGGCGCGAAACCCGAGAGATGCAGGTTCAATTGTCTTACTTTTTTCAAAAAAGATTTTTTCTATTGTTTATAATATATTTTTTCAGTAGTGTTTTCAAAATAATGTATGTTATATCTTTATGTTCTCTAAATAAACTGAGGCGTAGTTTTCTTTTACCGTCGCGTAGTAGGCTCTTTGTCCAGTAGGAAAATATTTTGACGATGAGTGCCCAAAAGAAAACTGAAATTGATTATTTTCATGACGAATGGGAAATTGAGTATCTCTTGTAATAGTGAAAGACACGTGTGTGTTGTTATTTATTTTTTCGTGCCTCAATTTCATCAGCCAAATATAATACGTATGTTTAAGTTGACGAATGGTAACGCAAGAGTGTGGTAGATCACTGTCAGTATTATGGTTGATGCTTAAAATGCTTACGATTTATGAAATTATACTGTATGGAGATGTTGACATTTTTTTGATACCATACACGTGCCAAAATGCACCATTTATATGGACAACAAAAATATTTTCATTGAAATATATAAAGTCATATTTAGTATAATACTGACATGATTTAGAATAATTTAAATATATCAGTCTATTTCACAGGTCGTTAACAATTACAGTTTATTGACAAGACTCCCAATATTTTTCTGTATAATGAATAATAGTTTAACTTTTATCTACTAATCACTGTTACTAATGCAACGAAGCATATATATATATTTATATATATATATTTTTTTTTTAAATTTTTTTACGTTTTTCGGATTTGACGGATTTCTACACGAACATAAAAATGGAAAACAGCAAGGCATGCATAAGCCATATCTTTTTTTATTTTTTGAGATATTACGATCTGTTCATAAACGTGTCAAGGTATGAGGCGGGTCAAAGCAAAATTGGATATTGTCGCTCTGCGTTTTATTTCTTTCTTTCACTTATATAATATAATCGACCCCAGATATAGTATCATGCACTATATTTATTTATTTAAGAAAACAAAACATTGTTGACATGACAAATCAAAATTTAGGACGTTCACAACATGAGATTTACATTATAATAAATATTACGCTCACAAGAGAGAATAATAATAATAATAATAATACAAAAAAAATTAACAATTATATACAATAAAATAAAGTTTCAAAAACAAAATGCAAAGTAGATAATTGAAAATGTCTATGTCTTTAGGGAGCGCATTTACTAATCATGCACTCCTCGCTAATGGTGCCTGATAGGCTTGACTCGAGGAACCCTGAATAGGTCATGGCTGCGACCATGTTGGTAATTGACCTTTCCTTCTTTAGGAAGCCAGGATTAGAAACCATCCCTCGTGATCCCTTGCAGGAAAAAATGTTTCAAGAGCAGAAGTGACCTACGAGATTCAAGAGAGTGAAAAGTGAGCATGCCTTGTAGAAAAGCAGTCGGAAAGAAATCGTTTGACGAATTATTAAAAGGAGAATAGTTATATATATATATCGAAGTGTTTGTATAATACATACAATCTTTTTCAAAGTGGGCAATAATTCCCCCTTGTGGGCGCTGGAGGCTTTCAGGGGGGCAGTAGAAGGCTCAAAGAAAATTAGGGGGAATTTAAGAAATCTAGAGGCTATAAAAATCCTAGATTAGAAGAACTTATTGAACTGACAAGAAACGAAGAATTAAAAATTAAAATCAAGAATGGCTACCAAGAATTTTGGCTGCAGAAGCGAATCTCTCAACTGTACTCTGGGTTATGGTTCGTTGTTTAACGATTTCTCATAGCATTCCCATCGTCGTATTTATGGGAACCTGGATTTACTGCTGTAGCAACGTTGCTAACTAAAAAGAGAAATCGGCTGCAAGTTACTGAACGCGGTGACTTACAGCTGTTTTTAAGTGAATTCGAGCCTGATATTAAAAAACTCGTCGAAATGCATCAGATTCATCCTTCACATCAGATAAGTTTTAAATTCAAAGCCTTCTTTTAATGTGAATAAAAAAAATTCTAAATACGATTAAGTATGAGTTTTATTTCTTCTCATTAGGATATGGGTCACACCCTATCTATTCTATCCACATTATAATAATGCATGTTTAAAAATTATATTTTCAACAACTGTTTTTAAGATATGCAACATATGGCAATGTAAAAAGGTGAGTTAAAAATATGGGGGGCACTAGATTTTTTTAAATCTCAAAGTGGGCGGTGGTCGAAATAAGTTTGAGAACCTGTGGTTTAATACAATAGTTAATATCAAGTTATTAATATGTCATTTATTGATTCTCCGTTAATGCTGCCAGCTAGTGCTGTATATTATGTATTATCAATAAATAAATAAAAGACAGACATGACAGTTATGTCCGACCACTAAAGTACTATAAACATTTTATATATAAAGTTTATTTTAATAAAAACGTGAATTCGATATTTATTACGATATATTTACAATAAAAAACGTATTTCGCAAGAGAGTACCGTTACAATAAACATAAAATAAATGTGTTGCTCCAAAGTAAAGCCTTGTTCGTATCAAAAGAAAATAATCCAGAGTTCTTATTGTAATATATGCGTTCAATAATACTCGAAATTTTCCCTTTCTTTCGCTGAATATTTACAACAAGCTGTGAGTTTTTCCCAAACGAGGCTTAAAATTTAATATCAAAATAATGTTCAAAAATTCTATGCGGTCTCTGTGAAAAATGTGAGTTTACGACTTAAGGGCTGCAGAGTCTGCGTGCGACCTTTTTGTTGTTTTTTAATGAAAGTATTCAGTTACTGAATCACAAAGAGGACTTTGTCAAATTTTGATTCAGGTATAGCATTCCTTCAAAAATTCAACGTGCTCGAATAACATTCATTAATTTACCTATGAAAGTGGTAGCATTTTAGATATTATTGTGCTATTTGTACACCGTTGCTAGTAGTTCGAGTAGGTATGTGATACAAGCTTTGAACATAATTCTTATTTTTTTTTGATATTGCTATCGTAATGTAATAAATTCGTGACGTATTTTCGGTATGTTTATAATAATCATTCAATTATATTTGTAATACATCTTAATCTTGATTTATTTAACCTATTTTGAATTCGTAAAAGTAATTATTGACACAATGAGTGCTAACCTTTTTATTAGTCTTGATATGTGGTTAGTTATTTGTAAACATATTTGCTTTTAGTTTATTGATTTGAATGTTAAGAGTGATATGACAATTGTATCGGTATGTTAAAATAATTATGCAATTATATTTGAAACACATCTTAATCTTGATTTAACCCATTTTGAATTCGTAAAAGTAATTATTGACACAATGAGTGCTGATTTATTTAAAATATATTAGAAACTTTTTATCAGTCTTGATATGTGGTTAGTTATTTGTAAACTTATTTGGTTTTAGCTTATTGATTTGGTATTATAAGTGCTATGACAATTGTATTATATAATATATGGAAAGTGTACTTAAACATGAATTATTTTGGAGATACTTAACATTATCTACATTTTGACCTTACGATGTATTTTTAAAAGTCTGTTTTCATATTGTCTACATCAATTCATTAAATAACTGGTCTCGATCCACTGCTGGATAAAGCCCCCTGAGCTGTTTCCATTCTTCGTGATATCTAGTGCTTTACTGCCATGTATTCCGACAAGCGGTTCGATTTGGCGAACTTTAGGACGACCCCGTAGTCATTTAGTATCTCTTTGATACCTACCACTATACGAGTAAATTTGATCAGCGGTTTCAGTTTCTCAAGTTTCAATATACATGTACTTACCTATAATATTTGAGATTTTCACGAATAGATTTTTCGCCTTTCACCGTGTGTTCTATATCCGTCTTTCTTTGAAGATTATCTCTTCACAACATATGGCATCTTAAGAATGGTTCTGCAATAAGCCCAAAACGTTTCCCTAACGTTCTCCCAGAAGGGGAAAGAACACGCGGTGGAAACACAAAAATCTGTTACTATATATATTTGTACCTATAAAATAATAAATTCATATTTCAATTCATAATAATATATTTGTGAAGGTACAATATAGGTTTTAAGAAATGGAGACAAAAAGAGAAAAAACAAATCTCTGGTAAGTATTTTCCACACAGTGATCGTGATCTCATCCGTCAAAAATACTCAGTTACCCCAATAGAGACACACGAAGTCGCAGTGAAATAAGGCGAGTTCAATGACCAATCACAGCTAAGCCATGGCCGCATGTATTAAAAGGTTTAATCGTTGAGACCTGCGCCTTGTATGCCTTCTGGAGGAATTTCTGCCATACACCAAAACGGTCAATTGAGGCTCTACCGTGCTTCTATAGTGCTGTTGAAATTGTATATCTCAATGCCGTCATGAGCACCCTGTTGCCATACGAGCAGATGAATTTATTATACTGAGATGCACTTTATACTATTGTATAGCATTATTCTGTTACATGAGTTTGTTTAAAATATTTCCCTAAAACTTTATACGTAGTAATCATTTTAATTTTTGATTTTTTGCAGATTTTAGAGAAGAACGAAAGCAGTTACTCGAGATTGTTGGTCCAGAGTTACAGTCTATGTATGACGACAGACAGATTGAGGTAAGTCAAACTTCTTTTTTAGTTATAACGACTGCATTTTATCATATCGTCACTGTTCTGGCAGAAGACACTAATTCGAAAAAATTACATATTGAGTTAGCTATACCAAAATGTTCCTTATTTCAAACTTTACCGTCTGGAAACCTTCTTAATAAATAAACAGTCTTTATTTTAAAGTCATCCTTTTTACGATTACTTAATAAACTCACATGATAGACCATTTAAAACATTTTAACAACTTCAAAGTCAAATTACTCAAAACTAGTATTCTCCAGTTTGTGTGTTCTGCCAGAACAGAGACGATATTATCTCAAAAATCATCAACACATATCTGGTCTGGTCCACTAATGGAGCTCCTCAACTAATAATTGTTCATGCCCGATGGTCCTCAGTTTCCATGCACCATTCGTGAATATTGGTATAATTACTATACATGACGTATAGAATTCATTATTACACGAAAACAGCCGGCGGTAGTGGTGGTTTATGGTATGTGGAAACCCAAAGCGAAGACTGACCCATACAATAAAAAATAATCCAATAAACTATACACAATTCGGAACAACGACATCAAAAATTATAAGAAATAAATCTTGCACAATAATTATCAAGAGTCATTCATTTATGACAGTTACCAGCTTACCAGTTTATTGCCAGATCTAATATTTTTTGCGTTAAATCTAGCATTTTTCGCCGCTACATATAGATAGAATATTAAACCAGATTTGCTTGAAAATCAAGATACTGGTCTCTTGTACTTTAAATTTTACAAATAAAATAAAATTTTTGATAAAAAATATCGACTAAATTTTTTATTATTTTTAATAATTGATCTATTTTATTAGTTGTAAAATACAAAATTCTACTTCGATCATGGTTCTTGTAGAAATAATGTTTTAATGTATGACATATTTAAAAACAGTTTTGAATTTTAAACTATCTAGATTATATTTTATTATTCTAGTATATTTTTGTGAATGTCAGTTGGCAACACTGCCAATAACGCTAGATAAAGCACATAATTATTATGTTGGACGTTAATCCGCTTTTTTCTCACTGTCATTAGTAAATTACAAACACATGAATTAACAACTCTATGTTTGCACTCTAAAAATAATGCATTCCAATGAATATTTATTTCAGCACTTAAAATAAAAAATAACGTCTATATCTAAAACCTACGAAAAAGTAAGATTTAAATAATCATTTTATATCGTGTATTTGATGGCACGTTTGTACGTTTTTCTCTACTAGTGTATACTTTAAAGGTTAGTTTTAAATATTCCTTGCCGCCTTTATCCAATTTTTGATATGTGTCATACGGGAAATGCAATTTTCTCGCTGAGATTTACCGTTAAAGTAAATACGACGTGCTTATTTACCCCGGACAAGTGTCAATCGAGATGTCAATAATAATTCATTTTGTATGAATATTTCCCCTAAAAAGGAATATATTCATAAAGGTAACTCGAAAATCCAGCTCTTCACACAAACAAACAACGTCATCGCAAGCTTACTGAGCGAGCTTCAGCCGGAATACAAATTACATTGCGCTACATTACGTTTTCTTCTTAAAAAACAGACACCACGTAAGTATTTTGTTTTTACGAAAGTATCTCTATATACAGCGCCCTGGAAATTGTTTTCCTGCTTGCGCAATATTATGCTGAAATAATTACGAGATAAAAGTGTACATTGGATACGCAATTCGCCAGGATGTAGTATTTTTCTTGCTGAAAGTGGTTATATTTCACGATCCGAAAAGTAAACTGGGACATTCAATGAGTGAAACAGACAAAACGAAATCAACTCATCTAAAATTCATGCGAGTTTATTTTGAATATGGGTGGTTTACAATAATTATGGATCAAGTCCGTCAAAATGGAACCTGAGATATTTGGACCTAAAGTTAAAAAACCTTTTGTAAAATACAGGAACGTTTTCACTGTATCTACTTAAAATATTTTTATAAAACATGGATCTATATAAATAAATTGTCGAAACATAACGTATATTTAGGCTTTATTAATATTAGCAAATACCTCTTTATACTGCTGAAGGAACTGTAAAAATGTACATGATTCACATTCAATTTGATGTCTAATCAATATTAGTATTGCCGTTTATGTGGAAAATTGTACAGCTACGATTGTGATATTAATACATAATATAGAAATCTGTTTTATCTAGCCACTGAAATAAATTTTATGAAAATTGGACATGATCCAGAATTATTATAGTGTCTTGTTACATCATGATGATAATATTATGTTGGGTGAAAACAAGAAGAAAATTTGGTTTTTTGTCTCAATTGAAACAGTAATATTTTTGTTAGATTATACAAAAGAAACTATTTTGTAGGTTTTTAATTGGCTAGATTACAGAAAATTTACTTCTAAAATGATCTTGAAAGACTTGACTTAGTTTCATCATCTTTAATTTTAGAATATACGAGTATATTGTTTCACTAACGTGTATCTAATGTTACAAAAATTGAGTCCAGTGTGTTAAATATGTCCAAAAATGTTATGAAAATTAAGATTAAGAAAATTAAGTTAATGAAAGAAAACAGACACCTGACCTTTTACTTCTGATGCACATAATTAAATCGATAAAGTTAATTTTGAATCTGTCTTCTATTCTAGTCAGCTGTTCCATGTCCACAGTGAACGGCGGATGTAATTAATTTAGTATTCTAATATGGAGTTATGCGCATATCAGGCAAGTTAATTATTCTCGTGGGAGTGGAGAATTGAAATTGCTAAGGCAGCTAAATGCTGCTGCATACACTGCCTACGTTTTCTTAACGGCCGTAAAGCGTCACGTAATTTGTTACTTGCATTTCGTTTTTACCACCTGTTGAAAAAATAATCGTGACTGAAATACGTTTTAGGAATTGCTGTTAAATGTTTTGTAAAAAAAATTGAACTTACTTAAAATTCCATTTATTATTTTCAATTCAAGATAAATTAATCACTGTGTACAATTTGAGCGCAGACGAGAATTATATTTTAATTCCAAAATTTTAAACCATTTATTTATTGAAATTATAGTTGCCACATTATTGATGAAAAATCTAATGGTTCAACTAATTAAATTTGCTGTCATTCTAATTATGGGAAATTAAATGGGAGTGGTGGCGCTTTTAGCAGTGGACTGTATAATTTTAAGGTGATGTGGATTCCGGATCTAGGGGTGGGGGCAATTTAACAGACTGCCAGACACTGACCTTTATGATGATTAATTTATGATGGCTTTGTGGTCTGGTTGCACTGTTACTCGCGCGGTATTGTTTGTCGGATTACCCGGTGCGCGGCAGTTGCCGGTGCACTGTTAATGGATGATATAATATGGGGTGGATGATTGATGAGGATAGATATGTATGTAGGTGTGAATTAATCAATAAACTGTGGTTTAGCAATAAAAGGCCAACACACACCAGTGTCTTGAACTAACTTTTTAATCACTCAGTAGTTAACCACGGCCAGGCTTTTAACAGGCCCGCAACATGACCGTTTTCTTGATGTCTTGAAGTCACTCTTGAGCCACGCTGTAGGTAGAAAGCGACGGTAAAGTATTACAACTGGTCCACGTCCGCTTGTTGCATATCATTTGAGCTAACTCAATGTTATCTGAATCACGGTCTATCATGACCCGTGACTGCCGTCACTTAGTCTTGTGACAATAATACTGGGATTTTATGGAGGTAGGAAGTAAGGATTAATGCAAATATAAATGGCCCAAACAGGGAGATTCGAATCTATATTATTAAATGTAATTTATGGTAAAATAAAGTGACCAATATAAGTGGCATTAATTTAAATTTTGTATTTTTTACAAGTGGTAAGTGGGTAAGTAATAATTTTTCAATAATATTGTGAATCGGTACAATACTATCGTTTGGTCACAAAAATACGTATGTAAATTACTACGAACCTTCTTGTGATAAATTTTACAAAAATTAAGCGGTTTCCATGCATTACCGATGCACTGTCACGATTGTTATATTACATTTACATTATTTAATTTTTTTAATTAATTAAATAATATATAAATAATTACGTAAGTGAAATAATGCAATATTAAATACTAGATTATGTATAAAAAGTCTTCTAAAAATAACATACTTTGTAAATTTTAGTGGCGTGTATATTATTTCTAAGAAAGGTAGATTAGTTTCTATTGAAACGTTTCAATCAGATAATGAAAAGACACCCGGAGAGAGTTTACGCACATACTTACCGTGAATATAGTTCAAGCCACTTCAATTAAAGGGTCTAACATCCAATAAATAAACAAAAGTTATAATGGAACTGAAATAAAATAGACTTTGAACCAACCAGTTTTGGTGACACTCGTTTATATTATGTTGTTTTTACCGCATCTCTCAATTATTTTCCCCAAATGAAATATGCTGTCGTTGGTTTAGAGCCTCGAAGATTATTGAAAGACGTTTCTCTTGTTTTTATAGTGTAAGAAACAAATTAATGGGCTTTTAATTTGAAAGGGATTACTTTACTTCTCTGGGAGAAAAATAAATAATTTTCTATAAACAGCTCCAGTAGAAAAATAATTTTACTTAGAAACATTGCAGTCTCAATTTTCCATTAGCCTACTTTTGTCATTTGATACTTGTATTGAATTATATTTAATTGAAAATAACATCTGCATAAATAATCAAAGGAAATTATTACAATAAATTTTAGCAGCTTTCGTCATTTCGTTAGTGACTTATTGATATTATCTAGGTACCCATAAACATACCACAATTCATGTGGTAATGCACTTTTATAATAAATAGTCGATTTTAAACTGTCTATGCTGCCAACTCCAAGGTATCTCTAACCAGTTTGAAAATATTTACCCATCACTACTAATCCATTCTAGCTTCTCAACGCCCTACTGCAGGTGGTATGTATTCTCCTTCTTCGTAATTATGCTGTCAATAAAAGATACTTACAAAGCTTTTATGTTTGACATATTCTTTGGGGTAGGTACTAAAATATAACTGTAAGTTGGTTGAACTAGTGACGTTGATTTTTCACCCAAGTAAAGCATCGGATTTCTTATATCATTGTCCTTTCTATCATTATTAACTTCACTTAAGAGCGTACATAAGTGAAACGGCAAATAATTTTCAACTGTATGTGGAACAAAATTACGGCCGCGTTGCCATTGGGAGAGCGATAGTTCAGGTGTCTGCACGTCGATTCGTTTTGTCACGGTGTCGGATGAAAATATTCTTAAAACGTGTAAAGATGGCTAAAAAACTTTACGTATGTACTTAAAAAAGAAAACATGTCAATGAATATACTATTATTATTACGAATATAATAATAAACATAACATAAAAAGGACGCATGTTGAACTTTTATGACAAATTATATTTCGTTCGGCTTGCGTCATTTGCACCCGAGACCCGCAATCCGCGCATCGCCTAGTCACGATCTTTTTAGACCATGCCTCAGCTGAGGTATATACGTGTCGTTACATTTCAAAATCAGCCAAGTCCACCTTTAGGTATTTTTGACTTTTTTGTGAATTGCTTAAGAACTAATGCTTTCTAACATTTCTGCATTTTCAAAATGTGAAATTTATTAATTTTAAATATTCTATACTCGAAATAATATAAACTTTCACCATTGTGACTGTGTATTTGAAGAAAAAAAAGCTGTTTTTCTCCTATTCATCTATTATGGTGGTACCTTGGGTGATTTTGAAATCTAGTGACACATATAGCCTTAACCGCAGCGGCGTATATTTATTACTTTCAAAGAATTTATGTTTTAGTTTTATCAGATTCCTATGTGTTATTAATAAAAAATATTATATCGTTACACATACTGCGTTTTCATAATATCATTATAGTGAGAATATATGACAACGCTGTACCTGTATAGATTTTAATAATGGTATCGGTAATGATTTCATCAAACTAAGTGAAATCACTTCTTACCTATTTAATCCGGGATTTTATATCCCAATTTTGATCACATTCTGAGTATTCCTATTTATTGGTCAGGATATTTTTTAGCTATCGGTTGTTTATTTTCATAATTCTTATTTCCATGAGAGGTTTAGAAAATTCATTACTCACTTTAATTCTAACAATTTGTATGTAACACTAGTTGAAAGACTATCGATCACAATGCTCTACCTACGTGGTCAACCACGTGATCGATTATATAATATGATTTCATATTTATATCTTATAATAATTATTGTAAAAATGACAATTCGTTCATAGTATATTCGGCTATAAGAGAAATAATTTCATAAGAAAATTAATTGGAAATGAATACCGACAAAAATGTTTTTCAAACAAAATGAGCACATCTGTATTTTAGGTACCCATCTAGAACTCAAATGAATGATAAATTGAATTTATTGACATTTTCATTTAAAGGATTTGAAACAAAAAAAAAAGAATCCTTTAGTGTTTTTGAAATCCAAAAACATTCACAAAAAAATATTCGATTATGCTTATAAATCAGTTCTGAGATAGTACACGTTGATGTAGGCGTTATTTTCTCAGCGGTAAGTTTTTTTTTGTGGACTGTAATTTTGAAGAATGCTTGTAGATTCCGGATCTGGGTAGGGTGAGGCGACTTAAACAGGATGGCAGGCACTGACCTTTGATGTTGAGAGGGCTTGCGCGCGCTTGAACTGGTCCCGGGTCATGCACTCACGCACTAGTAGGTAAATAGTTTTGGAGTGTTACTCTCACTGTCACACTTGGGGTAATATGAATGATGATGACGTTTGTATGCATGATCAGACGCCCTGTGCCGGCAACACGGCTTGAATAGGAGTTCTGATTTACTGAACTCTTACGGAGACTCATATTGAGTTCTTGTTTAAATGACGGCCACACTGTAGCAAGTTGACTCATTCATTGTCTACGAATAACTGATTATGACCCGTGATTGTAAAGTGCCTGGATGACAATAATATAACGATGGTAGGTGTGACATATTTTTGCGGGTTTAATTATTATTGGGATCATATTCGGCCCAACCAAGTATGTTTATTTTTTTCATGTTCAATATTTTGTTAGAATCGCGCACGCATTTCAAAAAGCAACATGTAGATCATGAGCCATAATTTGACATCCGTTAGATTATATCATCGCTAAACCAAGAGATGTCACGGAGACTTGAAGCTTTCGAGATGTGGCTGTATAGACGCATCCTCAAAATTCCTTGGACTGACCGGGTGACAAATGTTGAAGTTGTCAATCGAATGGAGAAGGACCGAGAAGTTCTACGTAGTATTAAAACCAGGAAACTACAATACCTCGGCCACATTATGAGAGTACAAAAATACAGCATTCCCCAACTTGTCATTCAAGGAAAGATCAATGGGAAGCGTAGCAGAGGACGGCGCCGCATTTCGTGGCTTAAGAACCTCCGTGATTGGTACGAGTGCAGCTCCGCCAAACTGTTCCGGGTTGCAGACGACAAAGATAAGATCGCCTTGATGGTGGCCGACCTCCGCTAGGAGATGGCACAATAAGAAGAAGATTATATCAACAATGGAAAATAATATTTTTTTTTGTAAATTATTTACGGCAGTATTTTTCTTTTTGCGACTATTTCATATTACCGATTCTTCCAACTCATTAGATATCTATATTATAAGTATACTTATACTATTTAAAGCGACAACTATAAGTATAAGATATAGTATTCAAGTATTGATAAAACAATATGCTGTGCTGCTAAAAATAATTCGAACCTAAAAGCAAGCTGAAAGAAAATGTCACTCGAAAAGCATTTTCTTGTGTGGCTGTCTATTGACACACCATGGGAGATGACGTGAAAACAATCGTGACGAGGGAGAGCACCGTAAAAGATGAAGAATAATAAGTCCTAATTGAATGAGATGGAGGGTTCAGTAATTGAGAAGTGACTGTCGTCAGCCCCGTCGTGCCGATTACACTCATACAATATTATGAGAAAGAAAATATTAAATTGGAGAGTTTATATTGGCGGTAGGTTGTTTTATCAATAAAAGAGGATATTTTTAGAAAATTCATAATATTGTATTTTTGGTAAATGTGCCGCAGATGCCATCATGAGATTTTATAAATTTCTTTTTAGACCAAACTAAACCTAACCTAACATAACCTAGCCCAACCTAATATAATCGTAGTTTGTGATAATGATGCATAAAAATGTGTGAAAATTTCAAATTTTAAATTAACAATTATTGGATCGAAAAGCCTATGCGCCGACAGAAAAAGGGTATTTATTATAATGTTTGTTTATTATAAGTTTTTGTAAAAAAAAACACATAAGCCCATGACGGCATCTGCGGCACAATTACCGTATTTTTCTATGCGAGTTGCTTTTGTGTTCAGTAAGATTACATTTTTTTTCCGACCATGTCCGATCCTAATATGATCATATCGGCCTCCACAGAGTGGAGGTTTGTATTGACAGATATTGTTTTTACGAGAAATGGATGTCAGCCACTTGCTCAACCTATTAGGTTCATACTCTGACTCATACACAAATTGAAAAACAATATGTGTACTTGTCAGAACTAGGATTCGAACCTGAGACCCACGACGCAATAGGCCAACGTTTAAGCCGCGCGGCCATTGTGGGTGTAAGGTTACATAATTAAACATAAAATTTCTGATGAATATTTTGAATTGAGTTACACCAATTTATTATCATTGATATGAAAACAATTGGACGGAAGGGAGCTGTATAAAATGAAACACTATCATGCTTGATATACCTACTTGCAATGCCTTATCTCAGTCACTTCCTTACTTAAATGCAAAACGCAATGCAATACTTGTCTGCCTCTATGTGACAAAACTGCACTTAACATAATATATATTAAATAATGTTAACAATTTCCAAAAATATTAATAGGTGTAGACTGAGGGCACTTGATAGAATTTGAATTGTCATTCTTATTGATTTAAGGGGGAGGGTTGTACCTACAGAGGCACCTAGCGGAAAAATACGAAGCTTGTAATTTGAGATTTTTTTTGATAATTTACAATTTCAACTGTATTAATTAATAAATATGTCTCTGAAAACATTAAAAAGATTTTTTAAAGTCCATAAACGTACAATTGTAAAAAAATGTGAATTTGTTACATATTTAATTCCCCAGTTACGTTATTATAACATTATATTTTATGGTCATATTTATTATTAGAATTTAGTTTATTAAGTTTTAAATTTTTTGTCGTGTAGATTTTTGACTTATTAATCGTTTTAATATCTTTTATATTTATTTAAAAAAAAAACAATTTTTATAAAAATATAAATGTGTATAACTTGAAATCCTTTTTTTTCTATTTTCCATTGATATTATTTTATGCTACTAGGTTTTCGCCTTTTGGTATCTTCAGGCGCTATTTATACATGATATAGTTAATTACCGTTCATATAGGTGCCAAATTCATACATTAAAATGTCATGTATTCCAAGCAAATGAGCTGCACAGTGAAATATTGGAAACATTATACAAAATTATGTAATTTGACATGTCAATAATAAGTGAAAACAACGATAGCCGAGCGGCTAATGCGTTGGTTTATAATGTTGTGAATCCCGAGTTCGAATTTCGGGTTTGGTAGATTTACATTTCAATGTGTGTTTGAACCAGAGTATGGACCTACTCATAATAGGTTGAGCAAGTGACAAATATAAATTTCTCGTAAAAACTAAAATCTGTTAATACAACTTCCAGGATCCAGGTTTTAGTATCGGATACGGTAATATATCTATAATATATATATATATAATATGTAATGTATAATTATTATTATGTTTGTGGACGTATTCATCATCATCATCAGCCTGAATCTATCCACTGCTGGATGAAGGCCTCTTCAAGCTGCTTCCACTTCTCTCGGTCCTGTGCGTTGCGTTGGCACTTACTTCCACAGAACTTTATCATTTCATCGATCCATCGGCCAATAGGTTTACCTTGCGGACGTTTTATACCTCTTGGATATAACTGGATGACTAAATTCGTCCAACGATTGTCTCTTCTTCTAGCAATGTGTCCAGCCCATCTCCATTTGAGGCTTTTAATGAACGGACGTATTAAATAAGTTAAATGTATAATTGTATTTGTCATTTTACTTTAACATCTACATAAGCACATACTTTCTTTTCTACTTTCTTGTTATATTGGTTGTTATTTGTAATTAAGTAATTTTTGTAATTTTTAATATTTATTATGTATTATGGCGCATTGGCCAACCGCTGTAATGCCATAATACTATTTTTCTAAATAAATATTTAGTAAATACAAAATAAATTTAATATAAATAATGTTAAAGTATGATTTATAAGTGAATAGGTTATAAGCAAAAGAATTTTTCTTCATGACGTACACATTGTGATATGCGTATTAAAATAATGATATAGTTCTGATAGGTTTTTGGGTACATTAGAAGATATTTTATATTATATTAATAGAGTATAAATTGAGCTAGTGAACATTTAATATTTAATTTTAACTTACTCAAGTAGGTAAATAATTTGTACCCACATGCAATACAATATTTTTTTTATTATAGGTTAAAAAAATACTTATATTCTTATCAACAAAGTTTTTATTCACGTTGAAATTTGATCGGTTTTTGTTTTGGAAACCTTCAGATAATTGTGTAGACAGAGGTTTCTTTCATTTAGTGGGGTGGTTGACGCCGAAAGTAGGCTGACGCGATGGGACAGGGAGGGAGGACGTCGAGTGGCTTTCCCGGCCACTTAGGCTTTTTTTTAATCAGCCTACAAATTGATATTCACATGAGGCCGGTCAAACGATTCGCCCTTATTGGATTTTTTTGTGTTCTGTCTCTTCACTCTTGCGCAAAGAGTTTGAATGGAAATAAAATTTAAACGTGGTTTTATTCTAAAAAACGTTTAAAATTTTTGTCTGGCTTGGAATACGTTTCATCTTATTACCATTCAAAATGCGTTTTATCAAAGCTTTACAGTATTATGAGACGGAATTACAAATGATTTTGGGACATTTTAGAAAAAAACAGTACCTATCTATTATATTTATTAATTAAAATAAAACATCATTTATAATATGGTACTTATTCTATATAGATTTATAGTCATCAGCACTGATTTTATCTGCTTGAATGGGACATTATAAATCGACATAAATTATATTATAATCAATGTAACTAAGAAATTGATACTATTAACCATAAATAAATACGATATTCTAAATCTAAATCGTGCATTAAATACAATTTACATAGCTTTTCAATATTATTCAACATGCTTTCCCAATCAGGTAGAATGCATGTGGTTAAATTGGTAAACCGCAATGGTCGAAATCTGATGGACGCAGGTTCGACTCCAGTCCGGCAGCATATTTTTTTTCAAGATTTTTTTTTTGACAAGTATGTTTCCGAATTACGTATATTCAATAAAGCATATTACATTGTTAAATTTTGTGAACTATTTGTTGAATAAAAAAATAATTCACTTGCGTAATGCAATCAGTTAGCCGTAAACTCAAAAAAAGTATCACTCCATACTCCAAATATTATTTGTGTTAACATAATGATAATTACCTAGGTTCCCATCACCACCCATCATATATGTAAAGCCGTGGATATGCACGGCCGCCTTCCATGACGCTATGAACGTGTCTGAAAGAAGTGATTTAAAAATATATGTTTGTAATGACATAGGAACTAGGTAGTGATTTTCAATTGGCTGCTAAGAACATAAAAGTGGACGCCTTTGAAAATCTATCTCTCAAGTCAAAATACGAACGTGACCTATTTTGATCATTGTTAAAATTATGCAGTTTAAATACCTACTATACCTAGATTAATTCGTTTTATTTTGTTAAATATATTGATGTCTACTTAAATAACATTTTTACATTTTGAAACAAAATTGTTAAACTATAGAATGCATTTTAATGATAAAATATAAACTCACATATTACCTACATAATATATATTAAATTTATAAGAAAGTCTTACAGAGAAATAACCTATGTTATAATATAATATACATTTTAATATACAACATGATCCACATAATTTTAACAATATTATTGGTATAGTTGAGAATGTTAATTGAATGCTAAGTGCCTCTAATAATTTCACAAAGGTAAGGCTCATTCAGTTAGGAGCTTTTAGTGAAACATTTCCTCCAAAGGCGACATAAATTCGTCTACCTATTCAATTATCTAATTAATAATCAAATATCTACCTGCTTCATTCAAATCTATCTACATAAACTATTTATATCTGAACGAAGATTTGCATTACCAATTCCAAAAGTAATATATTTTGGCAAGACGGGAATAATATCGTTTATAAAACATATTATATACCTTTAGACATGTTAAAAGTATAATGACAATAAAATTATAATGAATTTTCGGTACAGTTCGGTCATGAGGAATACAGCGGAAAACACATTTTGAAAATAGCCGATATATTTAATTATTTGTTAGGTTAACCTAACCAAACCTAACCTAACCTAACCTAACCCAAACTAACAAATAATCCAGTATATTTGGTATTTTCAAAATGTGTTTTCCGCTGTATTCCTCATAACAGAACTGTACCAACTTTTCATCATTAATGACATATTTATTATATTAACGGCATCTAAACCTTGGTATATTTTATTGGATTTGGTTACCAACGTATGAAATAATTTTCTCGTATATTAAAAAAAAGAGCAATAATAATTAATAATAATATATGTGGATACTACAGTAAAGTTATAATAATTATATAGTTACCGTGTTCACTTCATAGTATAAAAGCCCAAAATATATAAGCACCTGTGTATTTTTTTCTTATTTCGATTAAGCATAATAAAATTTCAATAATTACAATAACAATTTGAAAATACGTATTTTTTATTCTAATTATTTGTTTGGAGATATCCTTGAGATATATTGATACATATTAAAAAACTTCCTAAACACTTCTTCTTTATTTTTAGGCCATATCCGTCCCTTAGTTGGAGCATATGGACACTACGCGGCGCCTTCAAGAATCCTTGTCGCTCGCCAGTCTTCTTGCGTCGTTCCAGGTCAAACCAGCATCCCGTAGCTCCACCGTATACACTCTATAGATAGTATTTAGCGGCCTTTCAAGACGCCGGAATCCGCTCGGCTTGAAGAACAGGCAAGCCAGATTGAGGTTCTCTTCTGTCATTTGCAGCACGTGGCCGAGCCAGGTCCAACATCGCCTCTTCACTCTCAGTGTGATGAGAGACTGATGGGTGCGTTTTTTTATCTCCTCGTTGCTCCTAAAGTCATACCACCGCACTCCCAGTATCCGTCGCAAACATCTGTTTTCGAAGCTCAATATACGGTAGCTCTGATCCTTCGTAAGGTGCCATGATTCGCTACCACAAAGCAGCACCAGACAGAATGCAAGCGTCGAATAGACGGCATTTGGTTTTGATTTTTAACACACATATTAGAAAACAAAATGATAAAAATGGACCGTGTGGGATTTTTTATTCCAGGTATTTTAAAATTCTCTAATGGAAGATAAATCAGCTTTGTAATTAAGCAAGTTAAGCAATGATATTAATAAAATGTATATATAATTGACGTCATTGCACTTGTACCATTTTTTTAAATACTGCCTTTATATTATTACATACATTATACGAAAAATTTAGAAACCAAATTTTAATTGTTTTAAATGAAACTGTTTTTAGACCTTTATTGATTTAATTTGACCAAATAGCACGATTTTGTCAAGCTTTCCTTCAAAGCATATAGAGTCTATCGCAAATATCCTGATGATAGACTCTTTAATTATTTTAGGAGTACAGGAAACTCTCAGTATTTGATCTCACAATCGTATTTTTAATAGCGTAATATAATATGTGTATTTTTAATTGTATGCATAATAATATAATAATGAATATATGTAAATTTATCAAGAATCATACAATACAGTACAATAATTTAATATTAAATCTGATAGATGGTTTTGCGTGTTAAGAATCATTGGAGTATATTTGTTACACGTCCTGTTCATTGAAGTGATTTGATTGGCTGCTACGTGAGGTGCTAGTTACATCCGGGAGGAAACGGAAGGTAATCTCGCTCAAATGTTGTGTCTCCACAACGCGTTCAAAATAGCTTTGGGCCCACGTGTTTTGTTTTGCGCGATATGTATGACGTATTCAACCATAAATTGAGTAGGAGAAATCAATGAACAATAAATATTTTGATAAAACAGCATACCGATGGCTACCTATTATAATATGGTTAATGTACGAATATACAAACATAATCCATAAATTTGTCTATGGATTTGCCGTAATATGACATTATCATATTGTATATAATATTTCTTTTGGAGGTTAGTTAGATTTTCGTTTCACGCCGGTACGAGAATGAAATACTACTTGTAAGAGAGATGTAAACGTGGAGATTTTTATCGAGATGATGTACTGACGAGATTAATATGATCAAGAGATTATTTATAAGAATGAATTGAGTGACTAGGAGTGGAATAACTGATGTAGGTAATATGAAATTATTAGCACGTCTTGTGACGGACTCGATGAGTTGAGTGTAGATTCATAGGTTGCTATTCTTATTTATATTAATGCAGTACATATTATATTACCATAGATATAATTCTCAATCAAAACAAACACTACTGACTGGTATATGATTTAGAAAACGATGGCAATTATTATTGCTATAATATTTTGTTTTTATAACAACACATACAAATTAAAGAGTGTCATTCATTTAATGCTGAGTGGTATGATTACTACATTTATATTTTTTAATTGCTCAAATATAATAATGTTTTATATTTGATGTATATATAGCAAAGATATTATCTAACTTAACTTGAATTGGAAAATAAAATGATAAAAAATGGAAATATATACTTAATCGTTTATTTTTAGATTAATTTATGGTTAAACCTATAGTGAAATAGACTAGGACGCTCATACGTGTTTCATGTTTCCTGAGTTCAGATTGCTCAAACTAGCATATCGTTTTTTTTTTAATAATATTTTTTGAAATAACATTAGTCTTCGATTTTACATTATTCCTTTCTGCACTGCGTAATTCTGAAGGTCGTTAGGTAAGAGAAATCTCGTGATATCCTAAGCACTCAATCAAGTTTGAACGACATCTTTAATTTATAATATTTACAAATGTCTCTAAATTTCCTGCGTTTCTGTTGGCAATATGACCAAATAAACCGATTATCGACCAAATAAAATAATCATACGCATATAACAGATTAATAATATAGAAACGCGACCGTTAGTCACCGTAGACCAAGATTTTGGCGGCGATTTTGGTTTATGACTTAATGAGGGGCATGGCAATAAACGTAAACAACATAAAGCTCCTCTATATGTCCTCAAATATTACCAATATTGAAAGCACGTTGAAACTTTAATATAAAAATGAGCATATGACTGAAAATAACATAACATTATTCTTTAACACGTGTTAAAGTTTTCCTAATATTTCTCCATACTCGAGAATTGTATCTTCTTACACTCACATTCAGAAGGTACCTAATCCAATTTCAATAATTTTTTTCTTCTCTGGTCGTACGCTTAACGTAGTAAGCCAATTCTGAAACCAATGAGCAAAATGTATTAAGATACTAAATAATGTGATCTAATGTGTAGTCATGAACATAATATTATAACATATACTTTATTAATTTGAGATAGTTGCAAACATGAGTAAATGCAAACACGATTGCAGTATCATACTGTGGCGTAAAGGTAGTGCGTTCGGCTGATAACCGAATAATCGGTGGTTGGAATCCAATCGATTGCGTTTTTTTTCGTGTGGAAAAATAAATTATGTGTCACACGCCAATCTGATCTGATTTCCCAAACGCGCCAAAAGAAGTATAACTTCAAAAAAAAAATGTGTTTTATTAAAATTATTAACTGAATATTATTATATAACTTACTACCTATCTATGTTTTAATCTATGTGCGATAACATATCTTTACTTAGTACATATTTTTATTTTGTATTACCTAAGAGACAATATTAATTTTATTCTTCTTTTGTTCAGGCTAACAGATTATAAACATTGTAAGCTTTTCACTGCTCTAAGAGGCGTAAGCTTCTTTGGAGAGCTTTTTCCTCAGAATGAAATTTTACTTTGTAGCAAAAGTAGAGTGACTGAAAACATCATTCAAGCGTTCGAGGGCTTTATTTTTTTTACTTAACTGGAATTTAGATAGAAAGAAGTGTTAGATGTGTATACATACTAGATAATATTATGTTATAATATAACTATCTATAGTATTATAGGTATATAATATTACTTAATAATTCCAGTTCTAAAAGCTTCGACTATTTAAAATAAGTTAGATTAAATAATCATTTGACCAAATACTAAATGATGTTCGTTAATCAAGATTACGCACACAGCTTATTTATAATTCAAAAATTGTATTAATAACTAAGTTTTTGTATTATTAATATTCTTAATAATCCAAATTCTATTATTATTTTAATATTAAATCGATCGTAAAATTTGATTTATTATTTGGGACCTACGTTCGAAGTAGGGATCCGAATGAAAATGTCAATACCAGTTTTTCAGTATTTCTTATTGAATACTGGTATAAATACCGGTATTCGTTAAAACATTAAAAAGTAGAAGTACTAATCAATGAATAGGTATAGCTATTAAAATCTCTTTAAAACATTAATTTAGCTAAAACCCATCTACCTACATGTATTATGTTGACATCTAAAAATATGTATTGATCATAATATTAGTAGAACTATTGATTTTTACAAATAGTTTGAATATATTGATAATGTAAACTAAAGCCCTCAAAAAGACGTCTAGTTCATCAAGTGCAAATAAGAGCGGCTGCAGAAAAAGCGTCTTAAATTCAACGCTTGTACAGATCAATAATTATTATAGAATAATTGAACATTTTTGTCACGAATATTTTCTATTTTGAAATAATGTTATGATAATTCATCGCGACAATTATATAAGAATTTTGTTTTATTATTATTTCACCCCTGTAGGATTTAGTCAATATATTTGAATTTTAGCAGCACAAAACGTAAACGAGCGTGCTTTCTTAATACCGAAAATTCCGGTATTTTGAATTTCTAAAACCGGTATTTCGGTATTGATAAATACTGGAATACCGGTTTTGAAATACCGGTATTGCAATCCCTAGTTCGAAGGTATTTAATACACACTTCAAAATATATCCCGTACAAATACCAATAAGACTAGCTGTCATGTATGGCTCGGAAACCTGGTGCATGACCGAAAACAAGGTTGCTTGACTATTTTGAGTAGATATTGTTGTTATATAAACGTTCATCTTTATATTTTATGAGAGACAAGGTAGAAATCTAAGATTTGAAGAATGCTCCATCAATTCAAAGATATTATTTCTGTAAATTCTGTTTGACTACATACACGACAAAAGAAAAATGGATATCTTTAAAAAAAAAAGATCAGGATTTATAAATAGGTTGGTATCTCTTTTAAGCATCGATCCAAATATACAAATTTATTCTCTTGAACAACGCGAGCATATTATTAATATAATATGCGAATGTACATGCATTAATTGGAGAGTGTAACAAAATATTGTTCCCCACTGAAGTGTGAATATTGTGCCATGACGCGAAAATGTTTGGGAAGCATTTACTTATATTGTGGAAAAATTTTAAATTTTCCTTTCGAAATTTTCTTGTTTTATAAAATTAGAGGAAAACATTTTTGAAAGAAGTGAATAGAAAATATGAAAGCATTTGAAAATAAAATATCATTTTATGAAGGTAAATACATTTTATTCTATTCAACCATTTATTTAATATATAAAAATGTGTCATAAAATCCTACTCACTCGTAATTTTGAAGCTTTTATGTCATTTTAAACGCCACAAAATGAAATAACAAAACAAAAAATAAAAGATTACGATGGTGGTGATACAATTTTTGCCGCGCCAAAGCAATTTTTTGACTCGCTAATCTGTTCGCTTCGCACAAAGCGAGGAATAAAAAAAATAACACACTGAGAGACTACACTGTACAGCGTAGAGAGCTTTTTTTGCGCTGCTTCGCTCGACTTTCGGAGAACTTATAACGTCGATGAGTAGTTCAAAACAAGAATGTCAACTTTCACTAAAATTACTCCATAAAAGTTATATCGCCGCGATGAAACTAAAAAAAAAGCTCGTGACAGTTTTATGTAGGTACGGAGTTTTTTATTGAAAAGAAAAACTTACCCTTTGACAGACGACATAATAATAATCACTAGAATTACATTATTTTCAAAAAAAAATAATACACTGAAATAAATATAACTGTGTACTAAAATGATGCTTGTTAATTGATGAAGTCTTAACACCGTCTTCTGGAGTATTTTAAAATACTTATAATAATTAAATCGTCATTATCATTATCAATCGAGGAAAATCTACTGCTGGATGAAATCTTCCCCATTGCATCTTCCACTTTTATTACTCACCATTAATGTTGTGCTATTGATCTGCCATTAGTTTGATCTGATACATAAGTAATCATCTTAAATTACCAATCATTAACATTGAGCGCTTTCAACAATAGTTGGCACAAAATTTCGCATCGTCGCCAATCGCCGAGCGGCATTCGAGGTAGCACGTCGATTTTTTTTTGTGATGGCATCGTAAGAATATATTATTATATTGTGTAAAGATGACTTAAAAACGTTGTGTCTGTACTCGAAAAAGCAAACATGTCTATGAATATATTATTATTACTAATATAACAATAAACATAGCACTAAATGGACGCATGTTGAATTTTTAGTCATTGGCACAATCCGCGCGTCCCATAGTTACGACCATAGATGTATTAAAAGTAGAGATAGGCAACGATTTGGCTTCCTAATAGAACTGAATGAAGCATGCTGATAACAGCCGATAACTCACAAGAAATGGCGACGTGATAAAAAAAATGCAGGGCATCACGGAGGATTTACTTTGATCATTATAACGTACCCATATAATATAATGTTAACGTGGAGATTTTGCCGCAAATTGATTACCAACCTGTTTCATCATACTTTTTCGCCATACTTGCCGGCTTCACCATACTTTCATATACCATGCCGCCCCTAGGTTACGACCATGCCTCAGCTGAGGCCTTAACGATTCAAAATTTTAGACTGGCGCCATAAGTAATATATGGGTATCTTACCAAATACCATTTCACAAAATCAACTAGGTATATAGCGTTAAATAAAATTAACATCTTTGTAAAATACGATAGATTATATATATAGTATATAAGTTAATAATTAGGAGGTAACAACTAAGTTTATCTCTGACAACAGAATATGTCAA
Source organism: Rhyacophila brunnea (assembly GCF_057557595.1). NCBI lineage: Eukaryota > Metazoa > Arthropoda > Insecta > Trichoptera > Rhyacophilidae > Rhyacophila > Rhyacophila brunnea. Next base: position 55,874,722 of record NW_028232965.1, on the reverse strand, counting down.
TTGACGGAAGTATGTATGGCGAGATTGTTCGCAGAATCAAACTTGTATCGAAATTTTTATATACCTGTGTAGTATCTTCGATAATCAATTTCCATTGTACCTAAGGCATAAAGTATTCAACCAATGTGTTGTGCCAGTGCTCACGTATGCACGTGAAACATAAACTCTAAGTTGTGATTATATTGAGATTCACGTCGCGTACGGTCATGGTGTCACGGCGACAATTTTCGTCTATGGTTTCATTTTGCAGAATATTTTGAACGATCACCACCTTTGTAAATTCAATGATAGAGAGTGCCAACTCTAATGTATTAGTATTTTGAATTATTATTCATTATTTATGATAATTTCAATTAATTTTAAGTTTCTACGTGTGCGTATGTTAAAATCCATATGTAATATTTTGAAGAGAATCCAACCTGCAGACCATAGATAATAGACCACGTTATTATAGAAAATATATATTGTGCCAACCGCTAAAAACAAAAAACTTGCGACTTTGACTTGAGTCGAAAATGTGTAGGCATGTAAGACAATGTTCGTTCAAAATGTGCTACGGGATGGGAGCATCAGTCTGATAATATTTTTAACACCCAGAAAAACGACACTATACACTTTTTTCCCGTAGCTGCAGCTTACTGTGACGTCACGTAAGTGCGCGACGTGCATCTCAATATAATCACAACTCTAACGTAAGAAAAATTTAAAAACTGCGATTAGCATAACGTGTCATATAAATCAGTACTAGACCACAAAATACGATCCACGAATCCAGTGGATGTGGGTTCGATGATAGTTCTTGTAGATGAGAGCTTATGAATACGAAACTGCTGAATCAAGATGATGAGATAATTTCATAGAACTGCCCGCTTCTGCCCCTTGATTGTCCATCGTTGTGCGCTGCACATATTGCACATGGAGAAGCATCGTCTATACCAGGAATGGCGAACCTATGACCCGCGGGTCAGACACTGACCCACGCAGGCTTTTTAAATGAGCCATGCTTTGATTTTTATAAACTTATTTTTTATATCACAAAAGAGAGAACAGACAATCAAAAATATTAAAAACATAAAGTACATAATATATATTTTAAACGATCGGTACCTAAATGAAGTCTCGTACTTAAATAATACATTATTCCTATATCGACAAATACTATATTATTTCTTTATGTTTTTTAGTATTCGGAGGGGTACAAATAGCCCCCACAACAGGACGGGCTGACAGGGTTCTAAGCCTGGAGGGCCGACATGACTGGTCGACTAATTAAGTGAGATAAACACATCACAAAGAAACACATACATAATAAAAAAAGTCGCCTGCGGTGCTATTTTCTTTTATGGATATATTTTAACTTATGCGTCAATTACATTGAGCTACTTTAACAACTATGTGTTGTCGAATTTAATAGCGAGCGATTCAGCTACTGCGATTGTGATGATGACACACAAAACTTTCCATTCGCTGAGAAGCCACAAGCCAGCGACTATTTTGACAGAACATAGTTAGTTTTTTTACCGGGAGGTTGCTACTACGCTCTACTGCCCACACGCCGGCGTGTAGCAGGTAAAGTTGGCCGGCTTTTTACTTTTCTCGGTAGATTGTTTACAATCTGCTTGTTAGCTTGTTCAATGATGACACTGGGCGACTTTACAGGCAGATTTTAAATTCGCCAACAAACAGCTCGTAAAGTAGCTCCATGTAATTGACGCATGAGTGACCCACGAGCTACCTAGTACCTAAAAAAATAACGAACGAAATTTGACCCAATTCTCAAAAAGGTTCGCCATCTCTGGTCTATACTCTACACTCAAATTTTAAAAGACATAAGCAGTGTCGATTTATTTGTTGGAATAATTGATCTCGTCCAATAAAAACTATTCTAATACATTAATATTACATGTTAATATACCTGAAACTACTCTACATATTGTATTAAATTAGTTTGTTGGTGTGGTAATTGACACGTACATTCTATGCAACTTAGGTTCATTGGATCTACATGATCAAAGCGTGAGATTCAATTAATATGAGGCATCGTTGGCCTACTGTTTAACAGACTTACTCAGGACACACCCTTTGATGATTACACATAAGACCTAGCGCTCGCGCTCGCTCGATGAGCCGATATTCAAAGAGAGATTGCTTGAACTAATTTTAATTGAAAATAGTTTTTGCTTGAAACGATTTCAAATATAAATATCGATAGAAAGTACATAATAATATCATGTTACATAAAGGGAATACTTTGATATGATTTTCAGCATATTCCATATTCACAATCACTGCTGAGCTGTTAATTAATTTTTAATTACCACATTTAAATAACATGTTAATTATATCGAATGGCCAGGTAACGCAAACGCGCCAGTCGCGGTGTCAGCACTAAATGAGTAAATACGCATCTCTTAACAATTTAAAGAATGTATTTTGAAATAATTTGGAGACACATTAGATTAGATACATACATATTAGAAATAAGGCAATAAAAAGGTTTTATCAATTTAGCCATCCTCATCTTACCTAATTACGAAGAAATTGAGTAAGTAATGCAATGAAAGCGTCCATTTTTCATAAACATTTTTTTTGATAATATGTATCTCTATCTCGCTTTCTCCATTTCCAATCGGTCATATTTAGGGAATCCCGAGCTATTTTCGATACCTATGAATCCCGGGATTGATAAACATAATCCCGGGATTTCGGGATTGATTTTTTTATCAATTTTTATGGAAAATATAACAGAAAAAATACTTTTAATACAAAATAACTACATTAGAAATAAACTGAGTTTGAATGAAGTTTGATGTGTAGGTTGCCGATTCATTTTATTTTTTCACATAGATTATTAAAAATGAGAAAGATTGGTGAAAAAACAATGCTTCGCACTTTTATCAAAGTAATTCCACCATGATATCATACTTTTTACGGCAGTTTCATATTTGGCTGACTAATTAGATTTATGAAGCGGAAAGGCCATAAGTACGCCATGATTATTTGCTTTACTATTTTAAATCTCGCTGATCTATTCATTATGTCTTTACTATCAGAAATAGCAATCTCATATTAAATTCACATTATTATTTATATTACAATATTATTTACTCCATTAAACTTGTGTATTTCCAAGATTTAACGTATACAATATTAACAATAAATATCTTAAATAGTATAAATTATACTAGATTTATTTTTGACCGATTTTATCAATGTTATTTGTAAATATAAAAATTTTATATTAACAATGGAAAAAAATCCCAATCCCGGGACCAGTCCCGGGATCCCGGGATTGTCAAATTGTAATCCCGAAATCCCGGGATCAGAATTTTGGCTCGGGATTGGATTCCCTAGTCATATTCTACCTCTCTGCATCACTATTAAAATTATTCGATAATATCCTTCGGGGATGACTCAAGAATCCCATTCGGTGTATGGAAAAAAAGAATATCTGGGGTTCCTATATTATAACTCTTGACCTATTTTTTTACCACGTTTTTATTAGCTCGTATTCTTGTTTGTCTAAGATTTGTATTGGATGATTGAAGATTTTTAACTAACTTCCCGAGTAGACATTTGAAACTTTTAGAATACATCAGAACACGACGACAATATTTTCTTTTAATACTTTTAGCCATCTTTAAGCAGAATTGAATTCATTTTCATTTAATTCTGTTTTGTATGGAAACTTATTTCGGAAAAAAATCGTAAAAAGTAAAACACTATTATTGGTTGCTAAGGGGGTCCTAGCAACTAAATTATTAATATATACGAGCGTTAATATGGAAATCAATATGAAATAAAATGACATTTCAGTATTCTATATTTATTCAGTATTTATCTCTCTTCTTGGTCGTGCGCTCATGGCTGAGAATCGTGACCACATTTAAATTTTGCCATCCTTTGAGCGACCAAGACTTTCCATCCTTCTCGATCTTCCGCTTCTCTCAGGGCAGAATGGATGGTGCCCCCAGTCAGCTCTTTCACTTAGTCGCTCCATCGCGCAGACGCTCTTCATCTGCTTCGCCTTCCCTGGAGGCTACCCAAAACTACCAGTCTCTCCAGGTTGTCCGGTCCGCGCCTGACAATATGTCAAGAAAACTGCAGAATTCTTCTCAGACATATCGTCGAGAGCCGTTCCTTTATCTTCAGTCTCTGGATGATTAACTGGTTCGTCCTGTGCTCCGTCCAAGAAATGCGAAGCATTCGGCGCCAACACCACATCTCAAAGGCATCAATTGCCTTCCGTTCTTTTGCCTTCAGGGTCCACGACTCGACTTCGTATAGAAATATCGAGAACACTTATGTTTGCACAAGCATCATTTTTGTGGCAATCGAAATTCCCCAATCCTTCCATATACATACACTTGGCGTGTCATCGCATTTTTTGCAATCTGTGTGCGCCTTCTTATTTTCGCTTCGCATCCACCCTTTCCACTGATAGTATCAAGTACAAAAGTATTAAAGTATTAAGTTATAAAATATCAGTATTTATATCAAGTACAAAAAAAGTATTTATTAATACATAGAATTGTCAAGTTTATATGATTCAACAGAAATTTAAAAACGTGGTATATAAAAAGTTCTTTTTATCTTGTAATTATTTTGAGTAGTTGAACTCAACCGTTCAATTTTCACAAACATTACATTTCAAAAGGAAGTTTACGGTGACCTCTAGTGGCCGTAAAAAGTACAATGTGGCCTTAATCCGGCTTACAGTCGGCAGACTATCGACTCCACAAACCCGATTTCCTTCGCCCCAATGACTCCACCAATATTCTACTTATGTCCCCGGACGCAAAACCTACTAATAATCATCGTATATTCTGTTCGACCTATAATAATATAACCCTTTTTATCGCACGCGGTATTTCTGCCACCCCTAAAAAAGGTTTTTTTCATTATTTATGGGAGGGTTTTTTTGAATAAAATTGAATTAATTTTTTATTTGTGTCAATATTATGTTATTTTTTCGATCCGTTTTCCGATCGAAAAATATTATGAAAAGGTAGAGTATTTTCCAGTATTGGAACACTGTTTTTTTATTATTATTAGATAAATTATATTATATATTACATACATAAAATGATATTCTCAAGAGTTTAGATTAATGAATCATTTGTAAATTTTATCTATAATATATTATAAAATATAAACGAATTATTATTTTCAATTTTTCTTTCGATACACTTTATATAGTGATTCAATCACTTGAGGATTTCTCCCGGATGCTATTTAAAATTAATTTATTGTCATTAAACCAAAGGTAATGATTCTCTTTGAGATCTCAAGAGATCACGATTTTTTATTTTAAGATATTATGCGAGCAAATATTTGTGTGTTGTATCAAAAAAAAAAAACAGCCAGATTCGGAGCTCTTCCAGACAACAAAAAATACTTGAATTTTTAACTCTTCTTGGCCAACATTCTTTTTCTTTCTGAAACAAATTTGTCAGTTTTTATAATCAAATTCAGTTTGGATTTCCTAATCTCATTTTATAAAAATATTCTCAGGTTTGAGAATTAACTTTGAAATAAAGATACTCAAAACGTCGGGATAGACGGAAATACAGTGATATCTGAAATACCAGAAGATCCAACTGTAATATTATTATACATACATCTATCATTTGTCGCCTTTTTAATGCATGATGAAGTAATTATGAAAATACTTGAACGAATATAGTTGGCCGAAACCATCACAAATGTGATTTTTAAATATAACTAACATTTTGTTTGAAATTTCAGAATTACGATTCAGAATCACTAAAAGATAATTAAATAAATACTGATTGTACATAATCATTATCGAATTTAAATGAAATCGAAATCATTCTTACATAAATGGCCTAAGTATCACAAATATGTATTTTTTTAATTTGTAAAAATCAATGTTCGGAAAAAAGCTGATCAATGAAAATTCCATTCGGTTTGAATACATTCATGCGATTTCGACGAGATCCAAAAAGCCCAGGAAAATGGTGTTGCCTCCGCCAACTTCTGGAGCGACACATTATAGCTATTGAAGACCCGACACGATGAAGATGCGGTTTGTGAATCGTATCTGGAAATTTGTACGTAAACAGTTCACCGCAGGACACTTATTCGTGTAACTTTTAATCAAATGACGAGTTCTTCGTTGAAAATTTCACCGTGGAGTATATTTGTACATATGCTACAACATGTGGCAAATTTTATGAGATGTCTTTACTAGGTTAGGTTAGGGTTAATCTAATTGGAACAGTACTATTTGCAAACTATCGCCGCATTTTGTAAGATACGTACAAATGTATTCCACGGTGAAATGTTCAACGAAGAACTCGTCATTTGATAAAATGTTATACGAACTCATGTTTTACGTACTGCAGCGCACGAATAAGTGTCCCACGATGAACTGCATACGTACAACTTACATATAACTTTTGAGAACGCACTTGATGATTTCGGCGAATTCTCTTTTTTTCAAGTGTATTAAAACCTATAAGGTATACTATAATGCATTAAAATTACGACATAATGATTAAAAATATTATTGTTGATTGAATCATAGTTATTAATATCAGATAATGACATAATTATATAAACTATTTTAAACCACTTTCGACCATCTTGGATTGGCATAATTTCATTCGGCTCGATTTTTTTTCTGACATTATTTGTGAATCGGCATGTAGGCTTCGGCCAATTTTATTTTAAAGAAATATTTTTGTATAAATTATTGAACGCGATAATGTATTATGTAAAAGGTAGAATATTATACCTGTGTAGCTTAAATTGTACCGAGTTAATAGCGAAGTATAAATATAAGTTTTGTGTGTTATAAATGTTACAATATATTTATATTGTAAACATATTATAATGTAATGGTAAATTCATGTTTGAACTTTATCAATGTCCAAAGTTCATAAAAAACTATTAGTAAGGAACTGTGCTTCAACCAAATATTCCATATTGGGATATGTTTATTGACATTGAGTAAATATTTGCTAATAAATAATATTTATTATAAACGTATCGTATTTTGCTGACATCATAAAATATACCCATGTTATCCATCATCGTAAATTCTCCAAAAGCATAAATAAAATGACGTATATACACGCAGATATAATTTGATATGAGAATCTATTTATAAGTACGGAGATCTGTCTGAAATTTGGTATTGAAATGGCAGCGCCCCCTATAAAAAATGTATTGGGAATAAGTATTCCCCGCTTTGAATATTGATGCCCTCTCGATAGACGTTAACGTTTATTTGCACTTCCATTTTTTGTCATCTTGCGTCTTTATCTTATTCGTAGCATTCAACGCCGGCTTCCAACCTTTATAGAGTCAAGATCCCCTCTTTTAATAGACAAGTAACCTAACATGTTATATTTGCAAAAAAATTCTTTGTTAATAGGGTGAAGAAAGTTAATTAATAAAAACGCGTTGTATATGTTTATATGTCAATCCGTAATAACATATATTATAATATTTATATGTGAATTCGCAATTATCACTATATTTCTACGACTCAATTATAAATCGAACATAATATACTCGTATAATTTGAAAACACCTACTAGAAACAATCTTCGAATCAAGACCTGAACGCATATTCACTGGATTCGTGCGAATGTGCTTTACCAATTAAGCCACCGGCGTTTTATCAAATTACAACGAAATTAACTAGTATTTTTTTAAATATTGAAATACTTATTAATACGTGTTAATTTTGACTGTCGAATTTTGTGTTTTAAATCAAGATATCAATTAAGTGCCCTAATTACTAACCGATGCCCAGATTACTCAAAATTTTAGTTATAATGTACTTGCACTTTTATTCAACGAATAATTCATAATGTTTGAGAATAGAACAATAAAAAGAATGTTTCATTTTCAAAGCTTGTGAATTATTGGTTTGTTTTTTAAATAATTTATTTTATTATTAATCATCAAATTAGCAAGTATTATAAATCTGTTTCACATTACTAGTATTTTTTCAAACGTATCTACACTTTGTTTATTCTTTTAAAGTATTTTTTTTCATCGCAAACTGCTTTTTAACTATGGATATATTATGATAATTTCAGTTATATTAATTCCGTAAAAACTGAAACTATGTATTTCTACGTTCAGCTGAATTCTATGATTTTCGATTGACGGGGTTAATCGAGTATCACTTTTCCTAGTGTCACATAAATAATAATATATACATATGCACATTATTTTACACATAATAAATATTAATACGAAATTCTATCTGAAAAAGTTGACGTTCGACAGTATGTTATTTAAATATCGTCACTTCGACTAAAAATGTATACATCATAATAAATATTTTTATCACTCTTATTATTTAACTGGCAGCCCACAGGTTGGAAATCCGTGCACTGAAGGAATATGGATCCACAATGTTTTTTTTATAATAAAGCAGAAAGAAATTCTAATAAACACATTCATAAAAATCGCTAAAAGATAAAGATGTTGAAGAAATTTCTTTTCTATAAATAAGGAGCCTAAATATACAGTAGTGAAGCTTAAAACAAAACTAATAAGTTTATTGATTAAATTATATATAAATTAGTCATATTGTTGATTAAATTATTATCATATAGGTTTAATACCCGTAAGCCCACAAATTTTAACGAAAAACAAATGAGAATTCTAGAAAACATGTGTCATTATTAATTGCCCGGAAATTTGAATTTGTTATGAATTATTCTCATGATTATTATTTATATCGACCGCTTTGAATAATAAATAAAATGGTTGACTTGTACTGGAACTATAACATTCAAATTAATGACTATTTTCTAAATGATTAGCAATTATAATTTGTTTAAGTATATTTATTTCTAAGATTTATCATATTTATTATCATATTATCAAGTAAATAATATTAAGATCATTAATTTAATTATTAGTAGCATTTCTTGATAATAGAGTGGTAATCGAAACACATAGTTATCGGTGAAAACGACAACTTTGTTGAGTATATTATTATTATTATAATATTATCGTATGGTGACTTCCCTCGTTAATACCGACCCTCCCTTATCCTGCAGCACTGCTACAAGACCAATTTACGCCTGGTTGTACGCATGATTGATGTATCAGAAACCACTAGACTGAGGCAAGTGATGCTACCTTGGACTTACGTTACGCTCCGAGGCTGGAACGTGATATGGCAGTCAGTAGACTATTGTAAAATGTAATATTCGCCCAAGTAGTAACTTATACGATTAATAAGAAAATATAAATGCAGGTTATGTCATTTCAATTCTAGACACTGCATATGGGCAGTCGTAGAGCATCCATAGATAGTAGTAATATTATGAATAAAATATTTTTTATAATGTAATATGTGACGTGAACAAAAAATATTCTGGCTGTGCAATATATTTCTGGGGAATAAAAGACTCAAGACATTTTTTGGTATGCACATATGTTTGAACCCTTCGTAAATATATATATAAAGTTATCCGCTAACATATTTTATTTGCTTTGTTCACACGACACCTTTTCCATACAAAAAGCTTGCAAGATAATATTATATGTGTGTGTATAAAAAAGTGTAAGTCGATGGGTTTAGAAGGAATTCAGTCTACAACAATGGAATGTGAGAAGAGGAATGCCTGCTACGCGATACATTCTTTGAATAGTTGTTTTCTTTTAAAATATATATTTTTACTGAAGTGCCCTTTGGTCCGTGATAAAGCTGCATTGCAAAATATTATATAAAATATTTCCCTATACTATACATCAGCGCTGTCCAACTTCTTTTAGGCCGCGGGCCATTTTTTCTTTAGCAAGTATTTCGGGACCAAAGAGGATAGATAAATGAAAAGTCAAAAATAATTACAAGATAAAAAGGACAATTTGTATACCAGGTTTTTAAATTTTCTGTTGAATCATATAAACTTGAAAATTCTATGTATTATTAATTCTTTTTTTTGTAAGAAATACTGAATAGAATAGAATAACTTGATAGAAATACTGAATAAATATAGAATACTGAAATGTCATTTTGACATTTCATATTGATTTCCATAGTAACGCAGGTATATATTAATAATTTTGTTGCAAGGACCCCTTAGCAACCAATTATAGTGTTTTATGTTTAACGATTTTTTCCGAAACATACAAAACAGAATTAACTGAAAATGAATTCAATTCTGTTTAAAGATGGCCAAAAGTATTAAAAGAATGCATCGTCGTCGTGTTCTGATATATTCTAAAAGTTTCAAATGTCTAGCTATTCGGGAAGTCAGTTAAAAATCTTCAATCGTCCAATATAAATCTTGGACACACAAGAAAAAATCTGTACCGGACAAACAAGAATACGAGATAATAAAAACGTGGTAATAACACATAACTAGAAATTATAAAAACAATAATATATCAAGTTCTTCATCTATATTATAGTATATTCATCATAAATTAATTACGTTTAAAAAGATTATACTTATACGCACTTATAAGTTATTTAATGGGAGCATTGTGGCCTTAGTTGTTGATCAACAATTTCTTTTTTTATCAATATCAACTTTTGTTGTGGCAAATCTAACTATATTTTCAAGCGTGGAGTACTTCAAGCTGTTTCTATATTTTGATTGTATGTATTTAATGACAGAGAAGGCACGCTCGCAGAGACGAACATATAAATGATTTGAAGTCCAAAATCTTTCATTTTTGGGTATTTTTCTATATCCAAAAGTTTGAACACTTCTATACCAGTTGCTCCACTAAATGCAATAAATGGGTCAGCCTGAAGGTCGTATAATTCCAATTGATATTTAGGATCAACAAAGGTAATATCGATATTGAATGGATCACTGAATAAATTAATACTCAGCTTAAGGTCATCAAATTGAGAAAATCTTGTATTAAAATCTTCAATCAGGGTATGTAAATTAGGTAAAAAAAATCGAAATTCACTTCTATATTACATTCCTTCATTTGTTCATAGAACTATTATTTTTAATATTTAGTATTATAATGAAATGTTTACATATTTTAATGTATGATGGGTAATTTTCTCCCCAACGTTTGATGAAAAATTTGCTGTACAGCTCGCGAGCCGCAATTTTTTTTAGCGGGCCGCCAGTTGGACAGCGCTGCTATACATATTACTTTGAGTGATGTAATTAGCGTCACAGGTTAAGTGTTGAATCAGCTTCTAAAGCTGTAGGTTGCAGGATTAAATCCAGAGTATGGATTTAGAGAATGAATACAATAAGATAAAAAAAAATGATAACCATTTCTCGTAAACATTTTTTATTGAAAAAATTCCTGCGTTTACGTGATGGTGGCTTTATAAAGTTTATCTATTATTTAGTATTCACAATATATAACAAATAAAAAAGGCGATTTGCTTATTTGTATTATCGTATAAACTCAAATGTCAAATGATAGTATACTTGATAAACCTTACAATGTATGGTCTTAAATATTTTTTTATATTAATATATTCTGGTGAATATCAACGGAAAAGTAAATTATATATATTTAGAAATTTTATTATTTTTGTTATTTTTGTAAAATAAATGTAATGTTAACCGCAACAAAATTTTCAGGGTTTGTCTAAATATTTAATATTGGAATATAAAAATAACTTTTAAGTGCATTTTATTTGTTGAAATTTAATTAAAAGTCGTTTCTGTAAGTTTTATTAACAACAAAATCAACTGCGAGCCGATATTCTAATCGATATCAATGTGGGCTTTATTCTATTTTACTAAATAAAAATTCTACCGTATATATGAAATTAACAGAATAATATACATTTCTTTCTTATCTAATAAAAATAAAAATATTACTAATTACATAGCATTATCACCTACGGCTATCGCTAAACGAAGGCGTCTCCGTAGCTTCCTGTGGCCGTTTAATTTATAAATAAAAAGGATTTCAAATTATACAACTTTTACTTATAAAAATTGATGTCCTATTTAAATAAATATAAAAATGAAGAATTGGGTAAAAAATCTTTTCAATATGTACATTAGATAAAAACGAATATAAGTAATAGCTTTTCATGATAAACATGAACATAAAAGAATATGACGTAATAAGACAGGATTCTTCAACAAATTGACATAGTATTTTTTATGCCTGCGTATTTGTTAATAACAATTATTAAAAATGTAAATACTCAAAAAATGTTTCAAATTTTGAGCATAATATTATATTTTCTGCTAGGTGGTTATCCACATATCCTTATACTATAATTGAAAGAATATATTTGTACGTGTATACCGTCCTGCGGTTTTTCTTTATATAAATCCACAAGCGCAGTCGGATTTCGATAAAATTTAGAGAGTAGACAGAGGCCAACAAGCCGGAGTGCGTGGTTGGAGTTTCGAATTTCAAATTTAATCCGTTGCACCCCGGGGACAGTTTTACAGTTTTTGCGGAAAAGGGCCACCGCGTACAGGGCCTGGAAACGCAGAAGTTGATGCTGAAATCCCCATTTTATTAAAAATATCGCTAGAACGTGTACATTAAAAAAAATTGGCGTTTATTTCAGCTCGATTGGAGGTCAAATGGAAAAGTTAGATGCAAATAATTGTGTTATTAGAATCGCTAATCGGCAGGAAGCCAACCGAGCCGGCGCGGCGCGGGTAACGCTGTGCTGCTACATTAGATCGGAATGCTTCAATCACGGACAATTGTATGTGGCGGCATCAAAAGTGGGGAGTAGTAAAAATCTATATATTTTGGCACCAAATGGAAAAGCCACAAATATTGTATATCGAAAAGCCTTAAAATAATAAATTAAATATGTACTACTTTTTAAGATATTTGAATGCAATAAATGTACAAAAATATACCATATTATGTTAAAAATTTTAATCATTAATATTACATATTTTTTTTAATTCAATCCTTTGAACTCTATGTATCAAATTTAGAATTTCTATTTTCAAATATAAACCATTCCACTCCCGGGCAGCACCGGGTGATACTGCTAGTAATATAATAAATAGTATTGGTAGTCTACGTATCTTATTACAGTTTGTTTTATATTATTAAATTTGAAAACTGATGAAAGCATATTATAATATGATTTTGTAGATTATACAGAAATGGCAAATGAGAAAAGCTTTCAGAATTTTATTCCGAATGTATGTAAAGAATTCAAATCAAATAAAATATAAAGTTTGCGAGCAATGAATTTTATAAAAACACGTTATTGAAAAAGATTATTTTTGATGAAATTTCTCGGGCGGATAAGATGATTCAAGAGATTACCATTTGTTTCGAATGCAAATTTTTAGCTGATTCCGCTTTTTAAGAGGAAATCGTTCGGATTTTTCTCTATATTATAAAAAAGAGATGAAAGCAAATTGATGAGGAAAAAATCTGATTTCATAGGCATCTCGATTGCTCTCGCTGAGTTGTCAGGATTCAATTATGGATGAATTAATATCTGGAGCTACTCACATTTCAAACGTTTCGATTCTTTTGAGAGCTCATTCATAATAATGTTGTTATTTAGTATTATACTTGATGAAATTGTTACTGAATCAATCTTGACTCAAGATTAGTTTTTATACCAATTACCTTCACACCATTTATTAAACGGTAGATGTCAAATTTATACGTCTTTTTGATATTTTTTAATTATAATAAACTTCCATAAAAAATTAATGATCAAGTAAATTTATCACAGTTCTTCTACTCGATCTTCCTCTCGCATTCTCTAGTTATTCGTTTCTGGTATAGTCACTAGACGTGATGTCGCCGACAGTTGACCAGTAAAACATATATTAGCTTTTAAGTTTATCTTTGTAGTTTTATAGTTCCTTGTGACCAATAGTAGACTAATAATAACGGCCGGTCGGTGGGATAACCACCAGATGTCGTCGACGCACAGAATTACTCTCGTGCGTACTTAATTAATTGAATAATTTAGCGTAATTTTGCTTTATCCCGTTTCATTTCTCTCCATACCCAGACAGTTCACAATCTACACAAACTGCGAATGGTTATGCTTACCTACCGAACGTTGCTTCGAGTTGCAACGACCGGCCGTCCTTATGGACGGTGGCTTTTATGCGTTAGTTTTTTTTTTGCAGTTATACTTTTAGTTTAATTCTACATGACGCTACGATTTGTACCCGGCCTCTTTTCATGACACTTTAAATGTCTCAGAAAGTAGTAGGAATATATTGCCTCACTTCCATACTCCAAGTGCGGCCAATTGTCAAAAACTATTTGTCTGAAGACATTATAATATAAAATAAACATATATATTTGTTTTTATATCACCCACTTTAGCCACTTAATTTAATAATAATTGCCTATGCCCCAGAAGTGTATTAGCATCATTGATAAACTTCTAAAAAAACTTACTGTATTAATTGTCGTTGTTACGATAAAATACCTGGATAAAGTGCTATTTGTTTTATAATATTTAAGTATAATATTCAAAGATTAATTGTATCCTTTTTGCAGGTGTAAAAAACGTATCACTATTCAAATATAATGTTTAACTAGAATTCTAATATGTTATAAAAGCGGTAAAAGATGTATGTAGGTATATAAAAGGTATGTTAAATAAAAAAATATTATATATTGCTGATGACTAACAAAATAATCTGACATATAAGCTGAACATTGAAATGCCAATATTACTGACATATTTTATTTTTGCATTGAATATATTATTATTATATTTCTATTTAAATATAAATTGATGATCATTTTACCAAACTCGGTCATATCAATACAATCTATAGGAAGGTCAATTGACCATATATGACAATTTCTTGGCAAATATGTTTACAAATATGAAAAATATATTATATGTAAATACATAAATCGGAAAGCATACTTCAATTGAAACGTATCATATGTATTCCGAACAGCTATTGTGATAAGATGAAGATAGCTAAAATCCAATAATTGAAAAACCAAGAAGAATGTTATTACAGATATAATCATCAATATTAATCACTGATAACGTATGAGCACTCGTGAGAATTTGTATTTAAGTATATTTTTTGTTAAAAACAATGGGCTTCTTTTGTTAATGACCATTAATTAACTTATAATTCGTAATGATTTATTGAATATGCAGCTTCTATAGGAAGGTCAATTGACCATATATGACAATTTCTTGGCAAATATGTTTACAAATATGAAAAATATATTATATGTAAATACATAAATCGGAAAGCATACTTCAATTGAAACGTGTCATATGTATTCCGAACAGCTATTGTGATAAGATGAAGATAGCTAAAATCCAATAATTAATACACCAAGAAGAATATTATTACAGATATAATCATCAATATTAATCACTGATAACGTATGAGCACTCGTGAGAATTTGTATTTAAGTATATTTTTTGTTAAAAACAATGGGCTTCTTTTGTTAATGACCATTAATTAACTTATAATTCGTAATGATTTATTGAATATGCAGCCTTAGTACCTACATACGATTATTTGGGCCTCCACATGGTGGAAGTTTTGTATAAACATTTTTTTTTGTTCTTACGAGACATGGGTGTGCGACTTGCTCAATCTATTAGGTCCATCCTCTGACTCATATACAAATTGAAAAAAATATGTGCACTTGCCAGACCCAGGATTCGAACCAGGGACACACAACTTTATAGGTTATACTAAATTTAATAATGTTTTATGAAAAGCTAGGTAAATTTAATTGATTTATTTTTGATCAGAGAATTTTATACAGTTTTATTTAATTATTTTCTATTTCTTCAATAAATAAGTATTAGTTTAAAAATTGTTAGTATACTGATATATCTGTAATATTAAATAGTTTGTATCAGTTGACGATATCCCATCGAATGTTAAACCAAATGGTATATGTACCTACTACGTGTGTTTTATTTTAATTATTATTTATGTTTATTTATTTATTCATTATAAAAAATGGACAACATTAAGAAATATTCATGAAATTTTTCAAATGTTTACTTTAACGGCATACATACATATAAATGACAACAAACACTTCCGCTATAATGTTGCCATAATATTATAAATTTATGAGAAAGCGCATTTCCTGGGTGACTTCGGTCGTAATTATTAACTGCTAGTCGAGCGTAGATATATTTTTCAGCTTCCGATGCAGAATTTCCCGCCTGTGTCTCAAGGGAGTTTACCATTTTCTGTTGACTTTTTCTAAAGCGTGGAAATATCATTTATATGTTCTTGGTGTATTCACATGATATATGTATTAATACAATTAAATATTTAAAACAAGATAAGTAAAGTTAGTCCGATTTAAATGTATATAAAATATACTAGTCTTAAAATTGATGAAAAACATACTCTTGGAATAATATTGAAAATAAATAATTTTTTTCTTAGATTTTTTGGTAAGATTGTAGAAACCCAAACACATTTTGCACTTTGCGAATGCATGTTCTTACAAATAAAGCCATTTATTCAAGTGTATTTCATTGCGAATAATTAATATTAAATAAGCGGAAGACCGAGCAGAGTGGAAAAAACACACATTGAAAAACAATTTGCCTATTTGCCAGACCCATGATTCCCGGGGACATACGACATTATAAGCCGACGCGTAAGCCGCTCGGCCATCGAGGACGTTTGTATGGTGGATATTTATATCACTGGTAATACATTAGGAATCACACAATTGATTTTCACAGAAACTATGGTCGTTCTTCTCGTCCCGGCTAACATAATTATATTAGGATAATAATTATAAACTTCACTGACTGAGATTCTCATAGAAATTCTCTTGATTGGTCCGATATCTGATTAATACATAAGACGCTAAAGATGCACCCAGAACGATTAAGGTGGTCATTGGATATAATTAGCATGTTATTTATATGTGGTAATTAAAAAGTAATTATCTAGTCAGCATTGTGTTAAGAAGCCGATTATCGCATAAGCGACCGCCGCTATCTCGGTTTTTATATGATATTAGGGCGGGGCCTATCGACATTTGTTGAAATTAGTAACAATGGCATCCCGAGAAATTGAATTTTTTTATTTAATAATAAAATGATATGCGTTTTGGTCAAGTTAAATCTCAGTGATACTAATATTAACACATCGATTTACAAACCTTGTATTGTTATGATGGTAACAATGTTTATTCACAATTGTTTATAAAGCAGCACTCTTGCGTCGTTATAAGAGAGCTTAAAATGTTACTTGAGCTTTCGTGAGCTGTAAGTTTTTAATTAACGTTTCACCTGATGGTAGGCAGCGCCAACTGAAACATGCAGACCGTTCTCCAGTTTGCGCAGACGTTATGACCGCAACTAGGACTGTAAAATTTTACGTTCGCATAAAAAAACACATTGTCCTTTTACATCTGCTCATATTCAACGAATACGATGTAAATTTGAATGTAATACTGCGCAATGTCATATGTATATATTTTATCATTAAAGTTACATAACAATAATAATATATTATATACAGTGTGTACATATCATTATAGCCTCCTTATTACCATAAAGGTGTTATTATTCAAACTGATCTAGTAGAATTGAGATATTTAGGTACTACATGTTGGTATATAATTAGTTATATTTACGTAATATCAGTACTGCATTCGGTTAAAACCAAGTGTTGCCTATTCCATACTTGCATTCTGATGGTGCTGCTTTACGGTAGCGAGTTATGGCGCCTTACGTAAACTGAGAACAGCCGTGTACTTGCTTGGAGAACAGATGTTTGTAGCGGTTACTGGGTGTACGGTGGTAGAACTTCAGGAGTAACGAGGAGATAAGGGAACGCACTAAGCATCCTCTCATTATGCTGAGAGTGAAGAAACGACGTTGGACCTGGCTCGGCCACGTGCTGCGGATTACAGAAGAGAACCTCAACCTGGCTTGCCTGTTCTTCAAGCCGACCAGATTCCGGCATCCTGGAAGGCCCCTAAATACTATCTATAGAGAGTATACGGCGTAGCTACGGCATGCTGGTTTGACTTGGAATGAAACAAGAAGACTGGCGAGCGACAGGAATTCTTGGAGGCGCCGCGTGGCGTCCATATCCTTCAACTAAGGGGCAGATATGGCCGAAGAAGAAGAAGATATTTCAATTAACTTGTGAATTCATCCACGCGGTACATTATCCGGATATACTTTTGTTGGTTTTTTGAATAATTACTGCGCCAATTATTATGTTTTAATTCATTTTCTATTAATAATTGAGCGCTCTCTACTCACAGACCGAATACAGACGCAAATGGTGCCCATTAAAAGAAGATGGGTAAAGGTTGAAGCAAAGTAACTGAAAAAAAGTGCATCGGACATCCATATTTACGGATCTAGAATTAGAATTTCAGTATTTTACCTATACAATTTACTGAAGATGAAATATTATATTTTACTTTTTTATAATATTCTAAAAAGAAAACATGTGCAAAAATAGGTATTTTACTAAAAAAAAGTAATGCCTAACCGTGATTTCAACTTGCGCCAAGGGTCCATTTGAGTGATCAGTAAGTAGAATCACGGAGAAGACAATAATATATTCATCGTAGGGCTAGGTTTGAAAGAAAGATCTTCACAAATTAAAAGCTTGCCCGAGATAATCATATTCTTCGACAAGTTCATTTAATACTAAATGAAATAAGTAACTATACATAAAACTAGTGATGGATTTTTATTAAAATACACTAAAATATGAAAGACTTACCTGCTTGATAATTATCGCAATTATCTTAAATTGTGAAATTAAATTAGGTATGTAATGTTCCTTCTCTCAAATGAAAATAATATTATGATCCTTTACCTTTACAGGGTATGAAAGGTATTTTCATTGTTTTCCTCAGTAATAAATAATATATCAGTTTCCCAATTAATATAATCCCTAGCGTATGGCTGCGGTTCTTACAAAATTATATCGTTAAATTTTAAGACTGCGTTATAAGATTTTCCAAAGTAATATTATGAAAATTCAAACCGGCCAGGCGCCACCAAATAATACCACTATTTTAAATAATATTAAAGTACTTACAATTTGACCCAGCAGTGACAGAAATATAAAAATTCATATGTTTAAACTTATATTTAATATTTTTTGTATTATTCTTATTCTTTTTTATCAAATCTCATAACGATTTATTATTGAAAAAATTCATTAAAATTCATTTTGTACAGTTTAAACCGATATAATAATGATTTTTGAAAAGCTAAGTAAATTTAATTGATCTATTTTTAACATCGAATTTCTAAGTATTTTATTAAAATATTATTCTTCATAATATTATCCTTAGGCGGCTCTCGTGGTGCAGTGGGTAAGGCGCTGGCCTTCCATCCGAGATTTCTGGGTTCGATCCCGGTCATGGCAAAAAATGTGTTTTTCTCAAAGCCTGGATGTTTGCGATTGTTCAAAATTATTAACAACCACCTTGTACGAAAAAGCAAGGACATGGTTATTAATAATTCTAAAAAAAAATATTATCCTTTCACTAATTTTGGTTTTGAAAATTTGAAAGTATAACGGCCCACGATGGCCGAGCGGCTACGCGTCTTGCTTGTAATGTCGTGGGTTTCGGGTTTGAATCCCGGGTCTGGCAAATACTAGGTTGAGCGAGTCACTAACAATCTTTCTCGTAAAGCAAACATCTATTAAGAACCCTCTTTGTGAGGCGGTCCAGGTTCATATAGGATTGTAGAACCAATTAGAAATATATCAAAATGTGTTATATTTTCATTATAAAACAGAATATTTCCACGAAGATTTGACAGTTCATAAATTACTTTGCTGAATTAAAAAAGATCCTCATAAATGGCACTCAAATCGAGCAGATCAATAACTAATTATATTTCGGAAACAAACATCATTTGACGGTAATGTTATGTATGATGGGATCGCTTGCAGAATTAAACTGCCATGGAGCGCATTTCTGAATAGTATCTTCAAAAGTGACCTCCCATTTAGAGATAAGTGTAAAATGTAGAACCGATCTGTATTATTAGTGCTCTCGTGTATGTATGTGAAACGTATACCCTTAATATAAGAGAATTCAAAAAATACGAATAGCGCAACGAGTTATGGAAACATGCACGTTGGGAATAACGCGGAAAGACCATACAATAAATCAACGCCTAAAGAAACAGACGAGAGTACGTGATGTGATAGTGGTTACCAAGCAGATGAAATAGTAATGGGCTGAACAAATCACTCGGCGGATGGATAGCCGTAGGACAAATACATTCATACAATGGTACCAAATGTGCATTAAACGACCACAGGAATTTCCTAAAACCTGGTGAGACGACGAACTCTTATGTACGTAACAGCAAAGAACGAGGGACCGAGATTTATTGATTTGTTTATTTATAAACCGCGCATGCAAAAATGTAACATTAAAATACACAGAATAATAAAAAAATATTACAGTAGGGTAAAATATAATACATACCTAATAGAATACAATATTGTTAAATTTTAAATAAAAAAAAGAAAAAGTACTATAAAATAAAAACAGCATATCAAATTATGAAAACTAGTTAGGAAGGTAGACACAAATATCATTTAATACAGTGTTTAAATGCCTGAACAGAGGAATTGAACATGTCAATAGAAGAATTATTCAAAAGAGAGTGAATCCTTGTTATTGAAAAGTGAATAGAGAATAGAGAAGGATCGATCCCAGCTGATGATGATTAGTTGGTAGTAGTGGAATTGAGTGGTAAATACACATAGTTTTATTGTGTGTTAATTAATTTTATTAAATAGTGCAGTAAGTAGGTAATATATTTTTAATTCGGATAGCTAGCTCTCTTTGCAAAATGCTATCTCCCGTGATGTGTACCCCCATTTTGTAGAGAGAGCTCACTATCCGAATGTGAATGGCTGGAGCAACATTCAACTCGATGCAGTGTCTGGGACTCACGATTGTGCTCGGTCAAAACCAAATGCCGCCAATTCGACGCTTGGATTCTGACGGTGCTGCTTTACGGTAGCGAATCATGCCACCTTACGAAGGCTCAGAGCGACCGTATACTGAGCTTCGTAAACAGATGTTTGCGCCGGTTAATGGGTATGCGGTGGTATGACTTTAGGAGCAACGAGGAGATAAGGGAACGCACTAAGCAGCCTCTCATTATGCTGAGAGTGAAGAAACGACGTTGGACCTGGCTCAGCCACGTGCTGCTGATTGCAGAAGAGAACCTCAACCTGGCTTGCCTGTTCTTTAAGCCGATTCCGGCATCCTGGATGGCCGGTAAATACTATCTATATAGTGTATACGGCGGAGGTACGGGATGCTCGTTTGACCTGGAATGAAGCAAGAAGACTGGCGAGCGACAGGGATTTTTGGAGGCGCCGCATGGTGTCCATAATATGCTCCAACTAAGGGGCGGATATGGTCGAAGAAGAAGAAGAAGAATATATTTTAATTAACTTGTGAATTCATCCACGCGGTACTTTTAGTAATAATTGAGCGCTCTCTACTCACAGACCGCCTGTTAAATAAAAATTTGCAAGTTAAAATGGGTCATTTATCTTGTTGGCACATAATTCATCCTAATTATAAAGGATCATTTTTACCTTTTCGGTGAGCCAAAATTTTTGGTTAATTAATTCCGTGATATATTTGGTTTATACCCCTCCAATACGTTACTTTGGTTTATTTTTAGTATTATAACGTAGGCACATTAATTGCCTAAGCATACGTTTGATATCAGCTTAATATTACCTGCAGAAACTTTTTAAATTTTTAATCCCATAGTACCAGAGGTAAAATTAAGTCGATACCTATATAAGTTAATTAATAGACTAATCTTTTTGATGGAACTGTTAAAACTAAAGAGATAGGATCATATACAAAATGACTCATATATTATACTTTATGTATTAAAACTTACAGTAAAGTTCATGGCGATTCTTTTTTTTCCTAGCAAAAAACTATTTTTCTTTATAATATATAAGAGTATTGAAAAATGACTGCCACAAACAACATAATATAGTACTATTTGTGATTGTTCATTAAATAGATACATTAAATGATGTGTAAAATCATTGATAAAACTTTTTGTGGTTGGAACACTATCGCGAGGCATTTTATCTCTGGTAAATAAACATCCGTATATGGTCAGCACACGCGATCAGGTATCGCTGCAGAATATATACATATGACAGCATGCATATGAAGGGGGGAAGTTCACGTATCTCGGATCCAGCCTAAATACCCAAAATAAGACAGCAGAAGAGAAAAAATCCGCCCTATCTCCGGGAATAAATGCTGGCATGCCTGCAAGCTACTGGTGGGGTCGAAAATTCTAGGCCGAAGAAGTAAACTTCTAATATATAAAACAATTATAAGGCCAGTGGTCACTTATGGCTTGGTGAGACTTGGTGCTTAACTCAAAACGAGGAAAATAAATTAGCTGTCTTCGAGCGCAAAATACTCCGAAAAATCTTTGGACCCACGTTGGAAAATGGGAATTACAGAATAAAAATGAACCACGAGTTGGAAGAGCTGATCGAACAGCAAACAATCATAAGATACTGTAAGTCCCAATGACTAAGACGGGCGGGACATGTGGAGAGAATGCCTGAAGTTAGAGCGCCAATGATCATGACGAAGTGGCTACCCCAGCGGAAGAGACCCAGAGGCCGACCAAGAAGGAGATGGGCTGACGCCGTAGAAGTGGACTGGCTTCATATAGGAAGACCCGGTAACTGGAGAAGTGCGGCGAGAGACCGGAGTGAGTGGAGAGCGGTGGAAGAGGCGAAATCCCACCCCGGGATGTAGCGCGGTGGAAGAAGAAGAAGAAAAAATAATCATCCGAGTGCAAAAGCGAGATATCTGTTAAAAATGATTTTACAATACGAAATGACTTGTAGGTACATAATCATTATCTTTAGAAACTAGTTTTTTTCTATATTAAGACTTTGTCTTTATACAATATGCATTTTTTCAACGTCTTTCGTATAAGTATCCTATAATAAATTTAAGAAAATATATTAATTATTATTGGAAATTTCAGATTATATTATCTTACTTTGTTTTTTTAGTGTAAATGTGCATTTACACTTAAAAGTTGTAAATTTAAACACTTTAAAATATATAGCGTATGTGATGATAAAAAATAAACACTCACGTTACTTTAAATGCATTCTCATTTTTGCACACGGAAATTAGTCTCCTCAAAAAACTTTCTTCACCCCAGATGGCGTCGAAGTCTTCTCTTGCCCTCAAGAGATGTATATATGACCCGACTTGCATGTAGCTCCTTCTGAATCATAATAAATAAACCTGACCGATCCAGAGCAGTTTCGTCTAATACGTCACGTGATCTATTCACCTCAGCTCCTTATTACATCAAACTCAAAATGCAAATTTATTTTAACAGCTCCATGGTTCTTATCCGGCATTTTCTCTCAAAGATATCTAACATTCTCTCACCTTTAAAAGGCACATTAAAATGCAATGCTTGAGTTTCCAACTTTCGATCATTCTTTCAAATCGGTGATAGTTTGCAGCAGGTGATAAAAGATTGCAATGAGTGTTAAAACATCCACGATACGAGTAGAATCTGACGTGTATAGTAAGAATTTAAATACGAGTGAATTTGTCATAAAATATTGCTTGTATTTTAGTAAAAAAATAATTATTGGTATGTTAGCAAGACAACGATATTCAGCATTTGGTTTTGTCTATTTAATTGGCCATAATTTCAATGCAAATAAATATAATATTGAATATACACAAGGTTTAAAGAATGTTTCTTTATTATACTCGTAGATCTGTTGTATATGGTTGCGATTTTTGCAGTGGACTGTAATTTGAAGATGCTTGTAAATTGCGAATCCAGAGAGGGGGGGGGGGGTTAAACAGCATGCCAGGCACTAACCTTCAGTATTGAGAGGGCTACCACGCGCTGCTAAACAGACGGTTCAGAATGTCACTCTCACGGTGTCACGCGACGTTCACTCAAACCGTATCAGATTTAGCGCAACAAAGGTCGAGCAGATGCGTTTTAGATGGGTCACTCTGTGGTTAACGACGGCGTAGCTTCAACAAGCCTAGGTGCGTCCGCTCTCTGAAATTAACTAGATATATCGTACTCACGTGACTGTTGGTCGACTGGTCTTGTGAAAATACCTGGGGATTTGAGGTAGGTAGGAAAAGCGCACACAATTGGCCCAACCAATATATTTTCGTTATAAAATCATTCTTATCATTTTATAAACTTATAGCATGCCTTAAGGGGGGACATGCTCAGCGTTGGTCAAAATGGAGCTTTTGTTCTATTTTCAAAGCATGATCCTGGACATACCTGAAACGTTGTAGATAATCTATTTATTTAATTTTGAAGCCTTATTATCCTTTATATTTATTTTAAACATTTGATGACTGCATAAAGTATTTTTATTTCATAAAATAGTATTCTTTTAAACCTCTCGCTCTAATGTTTTAGAATATAGTCATAAATGTGCAGTGGTGTTAAGATTTTTTACATTTATTAATTTTTAAACGCATTTATAAAACCATCAGTATAATTTATATCGACATTATTATAGTGAAATATTTACGATAAAAAATTATATTGATAATCTCTGTGATCCCAAATTTGACAAGAATTAGGCATTTTATTATTAAAAAATGAGCAAGATTAACACATTTGAAGATAATTCTAATGCTACTAATTATAAGCTATGTTTTTGACCATTCAAGTGTGATAAACATCCTACGAATAATGATTGCTTTCTAATAATTATTGACCTAAGAATAAGGTAGTGTTTTTTTGAAATACGCCATTTCTTTTGGCATTCCCCAGTGGTTAAGCTACAACATACGGCCGTAGCCATAAATTGACAAACTATAATTGAAGTAGGGAGTAAAATGATGTTAACGCGCGTAATTGAACATGTACCGTTTAAAAAAAAAATTTTTTTCATCAAATGTATAAAATAAATATAACGGATAATAAGGCTTCAAAATTATATAAATAGATTATCTACAACGTTCAAGGTATGTCCAGGATCATGCTATGAAAATAGAAAAAAAAATCCATTTTGACCCACGCTGAGCACGTCCGCCCTTAATTAGAAATACACCAGATTCATAGATTGAAGTATAATATAAATAATCGATGAACAAATTGAGTCATCAAGTTATACCCAACAGGGTATGATCCTTGATCAATAGAAGTAAATAACTTAAGTTCATAATATGACTAAAGAGAATGTAAACACTAATCAGCTTGTCTGTGGATGCCCTACTCCATCAAGGCAGTTGGTGATAATGAAACGTTGTATTATTTAAAAAAAAAATGTGAATAATAGAATATTTTCTCATCTCAATTTTCATTTAAGTATTTATATTTCATACCTACAGCGGTAATAAATAAATTGATTAAGATCATTGATTCTAAAGAAAATAAATTGAAAATTTATCTGAACATTGGAATTTACTTAAATTTCTCCCATTATTCTCCCTGCGCATATTTCAGCGAACAAACCAATTTATCGAGAAGGCGTGCTATTTTTTTAGGATTTATTTTCGAGTCATACTGTTTTTTTTTATTTTAATGAAAAGCACGGTCGTTCCTCGGAAGAGCAATTTATCTTTGAGTGTAAAAATCTGTCAACTGTCACACTTTTCTTAGAATCGGCAAGTGCCTCAAAAATGGCTGACAGTGGACAGTAAAAAATATTTAAAAAAAATAATAAAATATAATATTTTAATTTCAATATCCATCTGTAGTAAAATACTCACTATAATTGGCTATATTTTATTAAAATTAACGACTGTACAATATAAAAGTTTTAATAATTATATCATCATCATTATTTATGGCACTACAACTCTTGGTTTGGCCTCCTTCAAAAACTTCCTCCATCCTGGACGATCCTGCGCCGACACTCTCCAATTATTTTGACCGAGCATTTTTAAATCTCCCGTGGAACAGTCCAGCCATCAATTTCGGCCGTCCAGGTCTTCTCTTGCAATCGGGGATTGTGAATTATATAACCTGGGAAAAGTCTCTGAAACACAACCTTGTATAATATATTGAGGTTGTATTAATACTCGTACTATACGTGGCTTTATCCAACTGACTTCCTCTAAGGTTTGCTTACATACTGTGGTTTAAATACTACCTATTTTCCCTATTTATTCTTGGTAGTATTGACCTATGTGTTCTTGATAATTATTTTAGACATCGGTAGCATCAGTTGTTTATTCTCGCAAAGTTTAGAACCAACCGGCCATTGGTAATGTCAGTTGGGAGGGCAATAACTCTGTTCAACCAAATCGCTTCGGATGTTGACATATTCCACCTACGCGCGAATGAGTTTAAGTGGGCATTGTTTTATAGATTCTTTAAATAGGGTCTACTTAGCTCATTAGGTGTACTTCCTTGTATCCATTTTATAATTTTTGTAGGTATTTACTCTTTCTACTGTTTGACATTGTTTGATAACTTTACTTATTACTGTATCTTTTTTATATAATAATATACTGTTTTAATACTATCTCTTTATATTAAAATGCCATTTTATGAACGTCTTTAATTAATAATTTGTAAAGTTCACTCTATCTAAAAATAAATAAAATTCGATTGATAACTGTAATCCATCGTCGGTGTATTCAAATTCCGTAAATTTTAAGAAATTTAAATTAAATAACAAACGATCTTATTTTTATAATTATTATAAATAGTTATGTTGTAAACAATAAGATTTTTTAAGACTAGACTACAACTAACAGGCCACGGCACATAATTACAGTCGTATAGTAGTAGCAGTGAAACAATCATTGGATCATCTGGATATGAAAAAAATCACATATAGGTATTATGTATCGTCTATCAATCAAAAAGATTCAGCTGGTTTTAGGAAAATACTAGTTAAGTATGGCGACAACTATACTACGCATATTAATGAAAAATATATTTATCAGTCTCGCATGTATTTTAGCGAAAGCTTTACACCCTACGAAGCGCTTGTCGGAAATATGTTAATTTATTATGTACACAAATACTGCCGTAAAGTTTGGTTCGAAACCATAATATTGTATAAGATTTTATATCTAACACAAATGAGACATACTGTGTGTAGTTTCTTATTATTATGAAGTTTATTTAAATATGGAGCACACTTCGATGCTTGAGTAATCAAAAGTAACATTCTGAAGTAATATAATCATGTAGAATATATTATATAATTGAGGTTGCATTCTGGCCACATGAAATTCTCTGTGATATTTCCTCATTATGTCTATGGGGTAGTTAATGTTACCAAAAATATAGAAAATTTCTCTGGACTAAACAGCTCTAGTTTATCGCCCTTTCTTCTCTGTATATTACTCACTACCTATTTAGTATAATTTCACTATAGCCAGTGAGATTTGAACCATGGACTCATCGCAGTCCTAAAACCTGTTAGAAAGAAAAAAGGGCGTAACCCTCGGTTTTTTCAAAATAGGTTTTATTGGATAATAATGTTGTACACGACTAAATATACGCTGTGTCCAAAGTATATAGGTTGGCTGCAAACGCTGATTTATTATCTAAATTTATCTGTCAATTAAAAAACAGGTAAAGTGAAGTGGGAAAAACGACTTAACCATCATTTTTGTTGGTTTTTATTTAATTAACTCAATAATTAATATCAGATTGGGAATATAAGAACCAAATTATTAATTACGAGGGTGGGTCAATAATTCCTTAGAAAAAAGCATTAAAACAGTTTTTATTTTTGTATTTTTTTTTTATTTCTCAACATAATCTCCTTGGAGCTCAATACACTTGGTTAGACGTTTCTTAATTTTTTTTAAACCGTCAGAAAAATAAGTTTTCGGAAAGTCCTCAAAATAAGCATTTGTCCGATCGATGACTTCTTCATTTGAAAAAAAACGTTGTCCACTTAGCCATTTTTTTAAATAAAAAGTAAAAAGTCACTGGGGGGGGGGGGCTAAATCTGGCGAATACGGTAGGTGGTCGACCAATTCGAACTTAAATTCTTCAATTTTAGCCATTGATCGTAAACATGTGTGAACACGGGCATTGTCCTGATGAAAGAGGATTTTTTTCCTGTTTAAATGAGGCCGTTTTTCTTCAATTTCGTTTTTTAGCTGGTCCAGTAAAGATGCATAATAATCCCCTGTTATTGTTTTTCCTTTTTCCAAATAGTCAACGAAAATAATTTCACGTGCATCCCAAAATACAGTAACCATAACCTTACCAGCTGATTTTACGGTTTTCGCCTTCTTTGGACATGGTTTGCCTTCGCAATCCACTGCTTTGACTGTTCTTTCGTCTCGGGAGTATAGTGGTGTATCCATGTTTCATCTACAGTCACAAAGCGACGAAAAAATTCATCCGGATTGCGTTGCATGAGCGACAACAGGGCTTTAGAGGCCACCACCCTATTGCGTTTATTGTCGAATGTGAGCAAACGCGGCACCCATCTTGCAGAAATATTTTTCATGCCCAATTTGTCATGTAAAATAGAAATGACGCTACCTTTTGAGATCCCTGTAACCTCAATTATCTCACTCAACTTTAATCTTCGGTCACTTAACACCATATCGTGGATTTTATTGATCATTTCTGGTGTAGTCACCTCTACAGGACGTCCTGAGCGTGGTTCATCCTTTGTTGATGTACGACCACGTTTAAATTCATTTAACCAGTTATAAATAGTTGCAAGTGAAGGAGCAGATATGCCGTGAACTAAATCCAACTCATTTTTTATTTCCTTTGCTGTTAACCCTTTTATATTAAAATGTTTAATAACAGCTCTAAACTCAATTTTCTCCATTTTCCATTTTTCCATTTTCCACAAGCAAATTTTTTTTTTAAATGTACGAGAAACACACAACAACCCGACCAATCTGATTGAAACTTCGCAGCATACTGAATCGGTAGTGCCGCTGCATGAAAACAAACCGCTTACAGTACTAGTCGCGCCACCTGTCGGCTTTTCTAAGGACTTATTGACCCACCCTCGTACCATACACTTCATGGTTATGTCTAATTTGTATTTTAACTTTGAGCAAAAACCATATCAAAAACGTTTTTGTGCTTCCTGTAAAATTTGATTTGTGTGGATTACGCCTTTTTTCTTTTCTACAGTCGATATATATATATTATATGTGTCGCTACATTTCAAAATCAGCCAAGTCCAATATATAGTAATATGTACTTATATGGTATTGATTCACTGAGGCCCATCCAAATGATCAAAAAAAAAGAACAACGCCTATTCAAATGCATAAATTTGTTTGTGGTTTATGGCATTTTTTATGGCGCCGTTAATGTAAAAATTCCAATGTATTGGAGAACCATTCCGGGTCAATTTTCATGAGAAGTTTCATTAAAAACACCAACCATAAAACGTACGATTCTATCCCGAATTCATTTATTTTGGTTCTTTTTATTAGGTAGAGACTAAATTTACATAACATATTCTTGCAATCAAGAAGCCTATCATCCATCTATATTAAGAATATACTTTTCTTTTATAATTTATGTGTTTGTGTTATGGCGATGAATACATTTGTAAAAGTCTTTTTCCTGACGCCAATTAAATGTGATAACTGAAATTAAATTGTGCCAAAGTATTATTACAACTTAGCTTGTGATCTCCGTAGGTTTCATGTAAGCTGTTAAAAAATAAATAAAACTGCAATTGTAAATGCTTCTCCTTCAAATGGAATCGTATTATATTATACCTGAATATACACAATTTTAGATTTTTATGACTCAATTCATATTATGGGCACATAGTCCGATCGACCAAAATCTATATTGAAATCGACGCGTTGTAGGTATATGCCCGTTCTAGTTGGCATACGGATGGCATCAGAAAAGTCGCCAGACCGGGTTGAGTGCCGAATGTATACTACCGGTCAAAATTAGGGATTGGAAACCGGTATCCTGGTATATAACGATACTGAAATACCGGTATTTTAGGTATTAGAACGCAGTGAAATTGAAAAAGAAACTATACAATTACTGAATCAACCATACATTTTGATCTCGGCGTGGATGGAATATTGTCAAGAAGATCTAAAAAAAAGCTGTCGACTTTCGCTTACAATGAAATTTTTGCAAGAGTTATTTATAAAAAACTCTGGTACAAGTCGGTTATCCTGGATACAGCGGCAAACACATTTTGAAAATAGCCGATATACTGGATTTGCCGCTGTATCCAGGATAAACATATATAACCAAAACTCTTTCTCAACATTGAATTGAAAACAGATTTTTTTTTCATCTTATGCGAAGAAAACTTATGCTCAGTGCCGTCTTTAAAGTAGGGTGCATTGAACTTTTTTCTCGATATGTTTTTAACGAATACCGGTAATAAATATGAATTACTGGTATTCATATTTTCATTTGGTCTTCCATTGCAATCCATAGTCGCAGTGGAGAGATAAATTAAACACGAGAAAGTCACACTATGTCCATTAGTCAATTAGCAACCAATATACTTATTATTGAATTTAAAATGTTTAGCATTGGTGAGGGTGTCGACCACTAAATATTTGAACTTGTTGGTGTACTATATATGTATGTATGTATATTATGTACACTGTATTTGATTTGTAATTAACATTGTAGTTACTAATAATTGACAAAACTTTTATAGTAATATATTTTTTATTATTATTTACAGATCGAACTCGTGGATATGCACTACGGCTGCAATGAATTTGAAATAGAAGAACCTCACCTACTAAATAATCACCTACAAGAAATTCGAATCTGCCATGACACTTCTAGAGCTTGTTTTTTCTTGGTAAGATAATAATATAATGTATTTTTATAATATTCTATATTATTTCTGTAAGGATGTATTTAGGTGAATGTTGTTTTGACCATACACAATTTGAAACAATCTCATGCACCCACTAGAAAAATCTTTTTTAGATGTAATAAAAAAATATGACAACCGACGATACTTGAACCTGTAACCGCTAAATTCGCGCCCGTGTCTTTTTCCAATTAAGTTACGGGCACCCTACTAAATTATGATTTTAACTAGTAATTCTTCTTGCATTGCGTTACAATGTTGGCTATCGGTTTTTGTATATTAAATCAATGTAGGTATTAATCAAATGCATTAATTACTAAACGACGTCACGGATCACTCCATTATTTAGTTTTTATAACGTACTTAGACTTGCTAATAATTTAATAAACTACTTCTTTTTTTCAATTAATAATTTAATAAGCATTGCATGTAAGAACTACTAGTTAAAACTGTAGTAATTAAATAGGATTCCCGTAGCTTTATTTGAAAAACATACTGGCGTGAATCTAGCGGTTAGCGATCGTATTTTTTTTCTAGTGGGTATATGTGTAGAGTTTTACTCAACCCTATAACTGACGCATTATTGTCTATGCTCATTTATATAGCATAGCCATGGATAATAAATACGAACAGGAAATAAATTAGTTACATTCCGGTTCTTCAACGGTTTAGTCAAATTATGCGCGCAACTCCGCATAACGTTGAACCTAAAATCAAATTCCAAATTATAATGTAAACATATCAAACCAGCAAAAAACTAATGCGACAGTTCTGTATATTGCCGTGTGTATCCAAACTTATTATCTACAATACAAAACCAAGAAATGCAACCAATGTGTATCATTCCACATTACCCGAAGTACCATATCACGCATACTCAACCTAACCTTCCAATGGGTCTATTCTATACTTATCGAACACTAAAGTGATAAATAGTATCAAACTTAGGGTAGGTTTGTATCAAAATATTAGCACTTATTGTAACAATTACACGAAGTTGGTTTTTATTGTTGCAATAAGTGCGATATTTTAACAGCAGCAAGATAGGTGCTGTTAAAATATAGCACTTATTGCAACAATAAAAACCTACTTCGTGTAATTGTTACAATAAGTGCTAATATTTTGATACAAACCTACCCTAAGTTTGATAATATTTATCACTTTATCACTTTAGCGGTCGATAAGTATAGAATAGACCCACATACCAGATATTAATAACATCGGGGCTACATCTTTAGAGCAACCCCCGATATATGCACAAGATGTTTTCAAATGATATATATTCAATATATAAAATGTTACATGCTTAAATCTTGTGGATTATTCGTTGAATAAAAAAAGTGGTTTATTGAATGTTTTAATTTTTTTTTAATATTAAATTTAAAAAAACGATTTGTAATAAGTACTACAATACTTAATTTGAAAGAAAAATTCTCCGCCGTATATGTGGACCGATCAGGGACGGCACCAATTGGAAGAGAAGATATAATACTGAGCTCTACGGGCTGTACGAAGATTGCAGCGCAGTTCAATCAATTAAGATTAGGAGACTGCGATGGCTAGGTCATGTGCACCGTATGAATGACAATGAACCGGCAAAGAGAATAATGTCCAGCAATCCAATAGGGCGTAGAATAAAAGGCAGGCCAAAGATTCGCTGGTTGGATGGAGCTGCCAGTGACTGCCGTATTCTGGGGGTACCGAATTGGAAAGCGGCCACACTGGATAGGGACAGGTGGAGGGAGCTGTTGGAAGAGGCCAGGACCCATACCGGGTTGTCGCTCCCCCGATGATGATGACTACAATACCTAATAACTAAATCTATCGCTAAACATCTTTAAAACACTATTTTCATTTAAAAGTATTATTTTGATTTCACGTAAGGGTCGTATGCATGAGATTCTCAAAAACCTTATAGGCTATATACTGCACGTTTGTATGCATGAGTACAAACTAACGTAATTAGCTGTAAAGTGACGTCTCGAATTTGACTTCTCATGTGTCATGGTGTTCGTATTATAAAATTTCATTCCCCGATAAATAATTCAAAATTTTGAAATTGTAAATGTGTCTGAAAGTGTGCGAACGGTACCATATAAATTTAATAATTATACATGAATAATTATTATGAACTTTAAATAATTTATCAGCTATTTTATCACATGTATTTTATAATTATTCTACTGTACGAAAGGTTGTATTGCCAGTAAACTTTTCCATTTGGTGGCAACACTGAATACATTTGGTGGCAATACTGAAGATTATTATGACTAACTTCACTTCAATAGATGTCAAAACAGAATAAGAATAAATGACAGAAAATGAAAATGATTTTGACAATAATATGTAATGATCTCTGTATAATATTATCATTTATACCAATCACCGTATGACAACTATTGATGTTTCCAGTGTATTTGAGAGTTGTGCCTTGTTAATTACAGTTATCTTACAATAATTAACTAGGTAGGTAGGTACCATAATATTTTGAAGAACGTAGAATGCTTCCAATTGTATATTTTAATGCCAGATACAGCAGTAGGTACATATTTTTGCGGTGGTTTAGCGGAGATATTTTATCGTAATCTTACGTAAGTCCATTTTATGTCTCCATGAGAAATATTGCAAGCGAAATAGGTACGAGGCATTTTATCAGTTACCTACTATCTAGATTATA
Organism: Rhyacophila brunnea; assembly: GCF_057557595.1. NCBI lineage: Eukaryota > Metazoa > Arthropoda > Insecta > Trichoptera > Rhyacophilidae > Rhyacophila > Rhyacophila brunnea. The sequence continues at coordinate 55,841,308 of NW_028232965.1, read as the reverse complement.
GACTAGGGATCAAAATTATACGTATTTTGTAAACAGCACGACTAGGAACTGTTTTTAAAGTTCGCAAATGTTTTACAGAATCTACAAAACGAACAAGGGCTTCAACCAAACGTTTGTTGCAATGAATGCAAAATTAGAATGACATTTGAAAGTGACAGCTGAGGCAGCCATTTTTAATGGCGCGTGACGTCAGATCGCTTACGTCACAAACAGTGTTATAAGCTATTCGATGGAAAATCGGTTAAATAGCTTATAAAGAATTTGGGAATCTCATACATACGGCCCCTAGTTCCTATATTCAGTTCAATCTGCAATGTGGATTAATTAATTTTCCATTTTCTCATATCTGATTAAAATCAGAGGTCTAGGCGTGTTGTAGAAAGGTCAGACAATATCACCTATCTTTGACTGTGATTCTGATTACATTTCGCTTGACGTCATTGCATCGGAGTCTGTACTTGACATTATAATATTATAGTTCAACCTATATCTGTCTCTATAGAGTACAGGTATGTCTAGTATACCCCCGGTATTTGCAGGTGTGTATGATGGAATGCTATTCGCGGCGGCCATGTATCATATTGCGATTTGATCAAATCATAATAATGTTAATGTATGTATAATATTGCTATAACTCACATCACCACATACTTATTTAACAAATGTACAACAGTACCTATTAAAACGTCATTTAGTTGCTTTGTGTAAAAAGTAATCAGAATTTTTGTTAATAACATTGTAGTATTACCTATCGATATGGTATATAAAATGTGTACTATATCGCAGTGGCGAAGGGTGACTTTTGGAAAGAGGTAGTCTGTGGAGTAGCCAAGCTTGTCAGATATATTTACGGGAAATAAGAAGATAACCCAATATTACTACTGATGAATAGGTACACTAAATCGATGAAATTTCAAAATCTCAATTAGTTTTATATAAATAATTTATAAATAAGCAATTTGATTGAATTATGTATTTTCCTCGCTTCTTTCTACGCTCAAAATATATTATCTATCATCTTTGGTTGTGTATAATATGTTCCATAACAATTAATAATTTAACCCGTAAAACTAGACATTTTAAAATACTTATATATTTAAAAGACAGACTTAGGTATAAATAACTGATAAATAAACATCGCGAGATAGATTATTTAATATGTTTAACAACAATCAATATTTATATGTGATTGAATACCATAGAAATTATTTTTAAATCATCTTCTTATTAATTATTTTGAATAAATGTGCGGATGTAAGCGCTAACTAAACAGCCTATGATTTCGGAATAAAAAGCCAGACAGAGACTGGCGTCAGTGGCGTCACGTGACTAAAAACGCATACAAACCAATCTTAAATTCCCATCGAATATTTCATAACATAGTTGAATCCATGCGGCAGTAGTTATGGCTATAAACCTTACTAATTTATAAAATAAAGCTATGTACTTCTGAATTTTGACAATAGATGTCTATCAATTATCTTGGATTTTTCAGTGTATTTTTTTTTTTTTAATTTAAATTATTTGCTTGAAGATCTATTTTTCTTAGTAGGTAGGCTTTAAATAATCTCCTACTATGGAGCCTTCGCCACTGCTATATTCTTATCTTAGCAACGTATATAATTTTAATGTTTTGACCTGACTTGTTCTTTCAAACATACTATGTTTATTTTAATCATGACTAATTTTAAGATCATAATATGGGCCTCCATAGAGTAGTGGTTGTATTGCCATATTTTTGTGTTTACGAGTAAATCATTTAACAAGCTTGATAAAATATTTTTTTCGTGACTTATTAAAATGAATTATTCGATAACAATACATTATACAGGCAATACAATAATGAAAACAGTGATGTAGAATGTACAACCGCACTTTTCACTTTGAAATCGATTTGTTAATTTTAGTCAATAGTATACCTACTCACAAATGTGTGCAACAGTTGTCATTTAATTCTCAGCACCTCAATAACTGAGGTAGTATAATTTATTATACTACTGGATAAATAAAATTGTCATAGGATCGCTCATTTTGAAAAATGGTAGATTTATTAGTGATATATTATTACAAATATGGAGTAGAGGTGTATGGTGCGATTTCATATAATATGTACCTTGTACCTTATATTCACAATACGAGTAAAGCTACCTACAAAGTATTATAATCATTTAAGTTGAGAATGTAAAAATATTATAAAATTTACAAATATCTCAATATAACATATTCAAATTTCTATTTAAAACGTTTTTATTTACATGTTGTACGAAAAATCAATGAATTGGCCACAAACACAGTACATAAAATTGAACCAAGACTGATATACTTACATTTTTAATGTAAAATAATAAATAAGAAGTCCGTCGCAAGTACATCATTATCGTAGATGAGAATATTTGTGTGCTCATTAAATCAATGTCAACTAAATGTGACATGATAGAGAATTTAATATGTTTAATTACGAATTTATCAACAATCTCACAATTTTATTTCATATCGTGTTTAATTGCAATTTTACGATATTAGCAAGCGTATTTATGATGTGATATTATTTTACATTTAAAATGTATCTTGATATTGGTTTTTTATTTTTATGATAATGGGACGAACCTATCAATTTATTTATCAAATATTTCTAAGCTGATATCCTGATCGATTATTTGGAACGGATTTATCTGCTTCAATGTATACATTATTAATTACTAAAATAGTTATTTATAATAAAACATGTAATTATTAAGGGGGGACATGCTCGGCGTGGGTCAAAATTGAGCTTTTTTTCTATTTTCAAAGCATGATTCTGGACATACCTTAAACGTTGTAGATAATCTATTTATAAAATTTTGAAGCCTTATTATCCTTTATATTTATTTTAAACATTTGATGACTGCATAAAGTATTTTTATTACATAAAATAGTATTCTTTTAAACCTCTCGTTCTAATGTTTTAGAATATAGTCATATTTCGGTACATAACTGTGCAGTGGTGTCAAGATTTTTTACATTTATTCATTTTTAAACGCATTTATAAAACTATTAGTATAATTTATGATGAGATAATTTTAGTAAAATATTCACGATAAAAAATTATATTGATAATCTCTGTGATCCCAAATTTGACAAGAATTAGGCATTTTATTATTCAAAAAATGGGCAAGATTAACACATTTAAAGTTAATTCTAAAGATACTCATTATAAGCTATGTCTTTGACCATTTAAGTGTGATAAACATCCTACGAATAATGATTGCTTTATAATAATTATTGACCTAAGAATAAGGTAGTGATTTTTTGAAATACGCCATTTCTTTTGGAATTCCCCAGTGGTTAAGCTACAACATACGGTCGTAGTCATAAATTTCCAAAATATAATTGAAGTAGGGAGTAAAATGATGTTAACGCGCGTGTTTGAACATGTACTGTTTACTGTTTTTTTCTCGGTTAGGTTAGCTCAATTTTGACCCACGCCGAGCACGTCCGCCCTTAAACATCACCATCATATTAGAGCATGTACTATTAGATTGAGATGCAAGTTTTGTGTATACGATGGTTTTTATAAAATATCTATTATTATAGTTTTATGATTCATAATATCGTCTTCAAAACTATTAGAAGAAGAAACTTTGGCGAACTAATTGCATCGTCAACAAAATAATTACATACTGGTAAAAGCATGTTATCTTTGCAAACCATGGAACAATATGTTGTGAAGTTTGCATCAGTAATGGTTTGCATATTATGGCCGGATGAAAAGCAATAAAGGCAGGACCCCGTTAGAATATCACCATAGGCTTTCAAACAGAGGCAAAAGCAGAAGTTGCTTCAGCAAGGTGTCTACGTAATACACAATTATATTTTTATACAAATGAGCATTAAATATGGTATAACATTGATTTAGTTAGTACAGCCTTTACAGTAATTGAACATGTACACTTGGACTTTCTAATTATATAAATTTGAGGGTATTTATATGTATATTATATATTATTATCTCATACTCCATTCTTGTTTTCGATTTAAGGACGACGACATTTATAATAAATAACTAATATATTTAATGTGATGATGAAAATTAGTTTTTTTGAGAACGCAAATAATAGGACATCGTAATAACATAAATTATATATCTTTTATATACATATAATATCTGCTACAGATTGCACAGTCATTGCTCAAAAAGATTTTTGCGCTGTATTTATTAGACGGGGTTTAAAAAAATATTAATATACACTGTAGAAACTCAAAAAATACCATTTTGAAAAAGAAGTATTTGAGATCTTTCAAATATTCTCTGAAAAAACAGGAAATGTCTGGATCTATAAATGAGTCTGTATTTGTTTTTAGAAAAAACATACTTTCTCTCCTTTTTACTTTATTTCTTAGTTTTCTTCAAAATATAAGAAAATGAAATATTTTAATATTTATGAGTTACTACAGTATTTAATTAGGACATTATTAAAAAAAGTTCTAGTTGTTCTGATAGCAAGTTGTTTGTATCGTAACTTAGTTACGACAGTATTACACTGGATTGAACAGTGTTCGAAAAGTAATAATACACTGTAGTTATAAAGCGTCCTGGGATACAAAAGTTTTTTTTTTAATTGAAAAAAAACATCAAATCTAACCATGTTCAGAACTCTCAATTTAAGACTAATTGCGATAGTTTTTTTTAACAGAGGGTGCGGTGTGTGAAAAATATTTGATTTAATGATAAATATATACAAGAGTTACTAAATTTAATCTTCTTTGTCTAAACATTTCAAGGGGTTTATTATTTCGAGTGGAATTAACAATTCCGCATCCCTAAATTCGCTTCTGTCGGTTTATGAATTATAAACTCGATGTCAAAGCCATGTATAATGTTGTTGAAGGTGAGCTGTGCTATGCTGTGCTGTGTTGTTGACAGGACTGACAGGGGCCTGACCGCTGACATTAATGCAGCGGATGTGCATTATGCATGATGAAAATGGATTTCTATTGCGAATCGCGTTTAATTTAAGAGCAGGAAATGAAGGACACACTATACACTCTATCAATAACTATCGAAAGTTAATTCGTATACGTAAATATGTATCTTATGATAATTTTTCACGACTTCACTTTAATTGACGTTCATTTTTAACAACCACCCTATTTGGTTCCTCCACATAAAACCTTTAGATGGTGACTTAATTTTCTAGTTATATGGATGAAAACTAAAAATACAGAACATCGAATGTTGATAAACGAAACATAGTAGATTATTAATTAACTATTTTTTTTATTCAACGAATAATTCATAAGATTTAAGAATATAATATGCTAAGTATTGAACATATACATAATTTTGAAAACACTTATGAGAAAATGTATTATAACCAATATAAAAAATCTTTTTGAAAAAAGTAAGACACCCGCAGGAATCGAACCTGCATCTCTCGGGTTTACGCCCCGTCCGCACATTGTCCACTATGCTACTAGGTGACACACTAATTACGACAAATTTTAACTATTGGCCTTTTAATACTTGCTCATCAGCGTTCTTCCAAATCAAGCTACTATTGGCAATCGGTTTCTGTTTATTAAATCAAAGTAGATACCTACTACTTCAATTACTAACCGACGTCACGGATCTCTCCAATATTTTATGATGTAACTTACTTGAACTTGCTAATAATTTAATAATTAACTATTTATTTTATTCAACGAATAATTCAAGATTTAAGAATAAACCATTCTAATTATTGAACATACAACTTCTGAGAAAAATCTTAAAAAAAAAAAGTAAGACACCACGCAGGAATCGAACCTCTGTCTCTCGGGTATCGCGCCCGCCGCGCATAGACCAATATGCTAAAGCTGCCATACTAATCATATACGTTGAATAAAAAAAATAGTTAATTAAAAATTATTAGCAAGTTCAACTAATTTACAACACTAAAATATCTTGGAGTAATCCTTGACGTCGGTTAGTAATCAAAAGTAATACCTACTTTGATTTAAAATACAAAAACCGATAGCCAGTCATAGCTTAATTTGGAAAGTACGTCAAAGAGTATTATAAGAGCCAATAGATAAAAAAAATTGCAATTAGTATGGCAGCTTTAGCATAGTGGTCTATGAGCGGCGGGCGCGATGCCCGAGATATGCAGGTTTGATCCTGCGGGGTGTTTTACTTTTTTGAAAAAGATTTTTTCTATTCGTTATAAAACATTTTCTCAGAAGTGTTTTCAAAATTATGTATAATATGTTTAATAGTAGGTTATGTTAGGGAGAAAATACCCTTTGTGTGTGATAAATTTATAAATGATATTATATAATCCTCTGCAAGTGAGTTAAATAACAATACAATATTATTCGAAATTACCGACGTATATAGTTTTGAGGATGGAGTTATACCCCGAAATAGATGTAAACATTAAAAACAATAATTTTATAATTTAAAAAAGCTAAAACCGTTATAGTGGAGTTCTACCACATAAATTTCAATTAGCACGACGCATGCAAATCAAAGACAGACTGTCTCGAATACTTATCTAGCTGACGATAGCGGTCGTTTGAATTTTTCATTTAATTTAAACCCAGTGACATTTACATAAAATACGTCTAATTTTTATCAATGTTCTCTTACATTTAAATGCTTCTAGAGCAGTGGCCGCACAATTGACATTGACAATTCTATGGAAACGTCTGGTGGCCGCACCAAAGTTCACTTTTGGTGTGATCGAAAAAATTAAAGCTAAATCTTATTTACTAAAAAAATGGATCAATTTATTTATAGACAATCCATCTCTCTCCATATTTGGTCCCATATTTAACAAATGCGTGATATTGTATACCAATATAAGTCAGAAACGGACTATTTCACACATGATCTCATCACAAGAACACAATCTGGATAATTTGAGCGTGGAAAGAAATTTAACCAATTTCATAATTTTATAAATAAATTTTTGAAATATTATTCTGTGGCCACAACAAAATCCTCTGGTGGCCGCACATGAGAACCACTGTTTTAGAGTTTATATACAAATTGGGAAGACCAATGATGCGTCAAATCAGACTACAAATACCTGTTTAATATTTCATTAATTACTAGCAGAGCCAACTGGCGGCCGCTAGTCTAACTCGCTAGGTCTTGCAGACAGCTTGCCGATGTTGGATAGTAATATAATTGTGAAGTATGCATAGACGAAAATACAATCCACCGTAACCGTATTAATCATAATATATTATTTTGCTTTACCTTACAGTGGCTGTGCAGTAGTGAAAGTTTTAACAGTGAAGCCGCGCTACCTTCGCAAATCGAACAGTCGGTGTTCGAATCCCTGCTTGGAAAATGTGAGACTTTAAGACTAGACGATAAACTCTTGAAGAATTGGTACATACAAGAGGGAACCAACTACAGAATAGACCAACGGAGAGGATGGTATGCAACTTACATTATATTTATTACGCATTTTCCCGCATGACATGCCTGCGTTAAAAATGTCCCTGTATTGAGTACTAAGCCTACATCTAGACCTCGTCTTGTGCAAAGAGCTCAAACGAGAAAAAAATCAACATCACTATAATAATTTATATTATAATATAATTTTATATATTAATATAAAAATCCAAAGTATTTTGAGATTATAATATATATATTATATATGATTTTTTAACCACGCTTAATTCTATTTATTTCAATAAGAAATCATTTTATACAAGCTGTTTATATAAAATTTATTGTTATTCTCATTACATACTGGGGTGGAGTTAAAAAGGTTCCAACATTTTATTTTAACGCTACAACTTATTTAAAAATTACATTCTTATAGTAATATATGAAAATCATATTCCACTTTTATAATATATTACTTGAGCAACATTTAAATTTATACTATACTTATTTTATTTATCACTACCAAATTACAAGCCCACGATGGCCGAGCGGTCACTGTGTCGGATTATAATGTCTAAATAAAACTATCAAACTTTATTAAATTTATTTATTTTACATATTGTGGACATTACAAATTATAAGTTTAAGACGTTCACAACATGACATAAAGCAGTATTATAAAGAAGAAAGAAAAAGAAAAGTAATTATAAGGGATAAAAATAAAAATATAAAAAGAGAACATAATATAAACATTTAAACGCAGTGAAAATATAATTATTCAAGTAGTTCAAAGAAGTAGACCGAATTGGACCGAGGAGACTCTATTTTAATAATTTATAAAATAGTGTCTACCTAAACTCACCTCACGCAAGTGGAATATATCAACAGCCGAAGCAATTTGGTTGAACATAGTTATCGCTCTCCCAATTGGCATCACTAGTGGTAGGTAGGTTGGTAAATTGCAGACTGCAGTATGTAAGCATACCTAAGCGAAAGTCAGTTGGATAATGCCACGGATAGTATCCATACAACCTCAAGTAAAGGAGTCTCAAGAATTTTTTTCTGAACCCTCTCGACCATAAGGCCATACTTCAACTGATGCGGTGCCCAAACAATAGACTCTCTCTCTATGTATGTTTATATTATTCACAATAGCAATTAAAATTGTTTTTATTTTCAGGGACCTAACCAACGACCGAAAAAATGTGTACGAAGAAAGAAAACAAGTGATAGAAGTACTTTCGAAATGTGTGGAGAGTCTCATCGAGGGATGCGATGCCGACAGCCCTGACGCCGAGAAATATGGAGAAATTTTACAAAGCCCGATGGAGAGACACTGTCAAGTGGCACTTGGTGAGTACAACCACAAAAATATATATAAATCTAATGGTTTATTTCCAACTTTTTTGTATTTCACTTTTTACTTCGCTAATAATAGCTCAGTTTTTTCCGAGCTCATTATTTCTATCGTTTTTTTTTTGTGTTTTATCCACCATCCGTATTTTAGAAAGTAAATTATTACTGTAAGTACTACAAAAAAAAACTCTTTGTAGCATTTTTCATACTATTTTTATTGTTCTTCCTAATGAACTACAGTGAATAAATATTTTGCAATATATTGAGTTTTTTTTAAAATTCAAAATCAATCATTGTAAGATAAATATATTTTGGCGTCCACGTTATATTATATTTAAAGTATGTACAACAAAAATCTATTTAAATTAAAAGTGGAGAATGTTTTACTTACTTGATTTCCTAATTTAGGTATATATTATTGACAAACTTCAAATATATGGCGTCTTCTTCAGTTCCATGACATCTTTTGTGCCTTTTGATATATATTATAGCGTCGTGGTAGAGTTAACGGTATATAATTATATATACGAAAATTCGATATTTATTTTCGATTTATTCAATTACTCGTATGGCGGCAGAATGTAGTTGACAGCAGAGAAATATTCAAATAAATGAACAGCCCAAGTAACAAAATCAAACTGCATGACAACAGCGTACTAGACAGGTATCGATAGAGCCTTAATCCATGGCAAGACTTAGTTATCAGCTTGGTGGAAGGCGTATTAAATATTTTATGTTTATAAATACTACTTTCTGACGTTCAATAAACTATTTTTTTTTTCAGCAAATAGGACACAAGATTTGAGAGTGTAACATTCTATATATAGAATATACATTATTTTAAAACATCTCAAGCACACACTAGAAAAAATCATTTTATAGAGAAAAAATACGACACCCGACGGGACTTGAACCTGTCTCTGCTGGATTCGCGCCAGTATGCTTTCTTTTCCAATTAAGCTACGAGAATATTATTTAATTACAACGATTTTAACTAGTGGTTGTTACATGGAATGCTTATCAAATTGCGTTATAATGTTGGCTATCGGTTTTAGTATATTAAATTAAGGTAGGTATCAATTAATTCCTTAATTACTAACCGACGTCCTTCAATTTGTTATGCTTCAATATCGGAACATAGAGAAAATACAAGACTCATATTTATTTGGATGACAAAATTACAGACCTTACAGTGAGTAAACCGTTCTTGTAACAAGCCTGCAGGATTAGGCGCGGTCGACCACGACGACGGAATCTATGCGGTTATGCCATAACCCTGCGGAGCATTATATCGAGTACATGTTCTAACTACATCACAAAGGGTTTCATCTGTTGCATTTTGAAAAGTTATATTTTCAAATTCATTTTTTTTTACATACTATAGTGAACATTACAAATTATTAATTTAAGACATTCATAAGATGACATTATTTAGAAATAAAGAAATATGATATAAAAAGAAAGACATCAATATCAAGTTATTAAACAGTAGAAAAGTGTGAATAGAAAAAATAGAAATTAGATACTTACAATGAACGAACAACGGAACAAGTATACCGAATGAGATAAGCAATCAGAATTTATAAAACAACGTCTACCTATACTCATCCTCACGTATGTGGAATATAATTATCAACATCCGAAGCGATTTGGTTGACCAAAGTTATTGCCTTCCCAACTGGCATCATTGGCATGGCTTAGTTCTGTTCTTTGGGAGAACAAACAATTGATGCTCCCGATTTTTAACATAGTTATCAGGGACACACAAGTCAATACTACCAATAATAGCAGAGTTATTATTTACACCACGTATAAGTCGAAAAAAATACGTGGCAAAATATTGATATCTTCTAGCATTTTTAAACTACAGTATGTAAGCATACATATGAGAAAGGCAATTCGATAAAGCCACGAATAGTATCCATATAATATCATGTTGCTGCTGGAGTATACACCAGTTCAAACACGTTACAATCACATGTCATGGATAACTTGTGTGATCACAAAGATAGAAGCACTTTGTATTAATAATTTACACATAACAATGAACTTATCAAAGCAAATTTATTGTGTTGAACAACTTATTTGATGAACCTGATTTTCGTAATAAAATTGGTTGCTTTTATTTCAAATTTTCCAATATTCTGGTACTAGAAAATCATTAAAGCGAATTAAGGCTTCTGTCGGAAGCCGCAAAAAGCTTTTCCTGTCCGAATGATAAGGCTTTGCCGATCTCAAATTGTTGGGGCCTGCATATTCTTTGGGGAAAATTCCTATGAATAAATTCTAATTATTCATTGAATTAATCAAAAATATTAAAACGGCAAGGTGTATTTCTAGTAATAATTTGTGTAAACATTAAAAATCAAAATAAATATATTTTTTAGTATTGCTATATAAATAATCACCATTCTGGGACATTTTTTTGACACTTTGTATTTCATTTTCAACGAATAATTCAAAACTTTATTCCCAACAGTAGCGTGTGCGGATAATAAATTAATTAGATATTAAAATATTTCATAACTGTTATCAGTTGAAAATATTCTAGTGGACGAAAATGGTAATTATTTGTTTTTAAATTGGAAAGTGAAAAAAAGTACAAAATTTATAATTATAACTTTCATGACTATAAGTTAAGTAATGAATGTTAATTATAAATAATTAATGATCGTTATAGAAAACCTTATTGTATAGAGACGGAGCCTAAATGTATGAAAATAGTGACATAGGACGAGCACTTCCCTCGGTCCGTCACCCCGTCTTGCGCCTCCACCCACCCCCCAGACCCGCTGCGCGTATATCATATGAACAGTTGAAGTAATTTTGTATACAACCTCTAAAAAAAGAGATAGCTTACTAAAATTGTGTTGAAACATTTTTTATATGGAAACCATTGAAGGCTCCGTCTAGAAGAAGATTCAACATTTTTGTATTAATGAAAATATTTGAAACGGAAAAATATATAACAATATACAATATTGTGTCTTAAATAATATTTTCCCTAAAAACACAATTTTATAGGAATTATTAATGGGGATAAGACCAAGTTAATGGTTATCGATTAATCTAACCTGCTACCCACATCAAGTAAACTCAGAAAATTAGAAAAAGAGGACGAGTTTGTATATTTTGGATCAACCAGTAGTGGATAAAGCAGATGTGAAGCAGAATTAAGAAGGCACATGCAGATTGCGAAAAATGAGATGACACGTCTTATATGGAAGGATCGAGGAATTTCAATTGCCATACAAATGGTTTGTGCAAAAATTAGTGTTTTCTATATTTTTATACGGTGTCGAGTCATGAAGAAAGGAAGTGGAAGGCAATTGATGCCTACGAAATGTGGTGTTGGTGCCGAATGGTTTGTATTTCTTGAAAAAAGCATACGACGAACGACTCAATCATTGAAATTCCAAGCAAGGAAACGGCCCTCGACAATGTTTCGGAGACGCATTCTACAGTTTTTTGATACCTGAGAGGCTGGTAGTTTTGGTTAGCTTCCAAGGAAGGCGGAAGGCCTGCAAGAAGCAGAGGACCGAGAAGAGTGGAGACTCTGAACATGACTGGATTTCAGGATGGTCATAATTTTCAGTCAAGAGAGAACGATCAATATGAGAAATATTATCATCATCACTAATCATCTATATACCTAATAATAAAATAATATAATATAATAAAAATATATATAATAAAAAAAAAATATAATAAAACAATTTAGGAATATTACTGACAATTAATAACTTACCAATATTATTATATTTATTCTTCTGATGTTGTATAAAAAACAACACGGAACGTCTGACTAATATGTGAGAACATTTAAGAAAGTTGAGAAAATCTACGTGTCCATACTTGGTAGGTGTGTAACACCCGGGTGAATGATTTATCTGAAACGAACACGGCCAAGTGTTGCCTGCATACATGAAGTCAGAATCGAATAAAATGCCAAAGCCTTATAATATTTACTCGACAGTGATGGAATGAGAAAAAAAGACCATAATACTATATTGTGATGATGACATACCTAAATATTTACTATGCATTACACATTAGTTAAATTTTAAGGTGTGTCTATATGTATTTGACAACGAGAGAATATAGCGAAAATGATTAATTTATACTTTTTATGTTATAGCACTTGATGTTATGTCAATACTAGAAAGTTTTGAATTAACATCTGTAGAAATAATAACAGCATAAATAAAATGGCGACCTGTTTTGGTATTTTGTTATGATGTATGTATATCGTAAAGTTATTAATGATTTAAAACAATTATTATCGTTTGATGTATAAAAAAAACTCTTTTTACGCTTGTAACAAAAAAGTAATGCACTTTTTGATCGCAGTGCAGCCCATGCAAATAAATCTAAGAGCACAGAAGTGTAAATTTACTATGTATAAATTGAGTTTTGATTAATTTTAATCATTATAATATTTCATGTTAGTTTAAATATTTTTTTAAAAAGCTATGTCAAACGGAATCAAAAATATGTGTCGAAATATACAGGGTCCATAAAAGGAATTGTGGGATATAATAATGAAGGGATATCAAAGTATTATTTAATTTAATATTATCATTATATAATTCGTCTGCGGGATCCTGCACAAGAAGTTAATATTATAATCTTTTCTTTCACTTAGAAATTGAATTTTTGAAATATTACGTCTTATTGCGATTGACTCGGACTAAAATAATTAATTTTACAGGTATTCCAGTTACTTTGCGCCTAGTTCGTAGGCAGGATACTAATTTCGTGTCACAGTTATCATGCGCTTGCTTTTAAATATAATTCAAAAACATTCTTGAAAAATTCTATGGTTTCGTTAAAAAAAGAAAGCATTCTATTGATAGCTTATTTCAACATAAATCTAATATAAAATTGTGATTAGTTTGCATTTAGTAGATTAATGAAAAATATGATCACACTATAAGATTATTATTTTTCATTATTAAATTCTTACAGTTATATCAGTTTGGGATAACTTGACTTGTACACAGCTCCAATGCAGAAAAAACCAAATTGAACTCCAACTACAAAATATTTAGTTTTGATAGCTAGTTGCATTTTAAACTACGTACTGGCTTAATAAAAAATAATTTACAATTTAATTAATTATCTGACAATATATAAATCAAAGGACAATATATTATTATATTTCGATGTTGGCAATATTTGTTGTTAGAAGGGTAAAAACCCGATACTGAAACTTAGCAAAGTTTATTCCCTAGTACAGCAATAAACCTTTTGTCTTCCATACAAACATATTGACTTCCTTCCATCGGCACGCAGGGGTTTTTTGTTCATAGAAAATCTATATCGGCCTAATTTATGTTAAACAAGTTTGCTTCTACACATTCTTGTACATCTATCATATTTTATAGCATTTACGTAGATAGGTTTGATAGTTTTTGATTATATAAATACATAGGTCCATTGTCAGTTCTCGAGGACATATTCTAGCATTTTAAAGTCAAACTTTGTTATACACGTTACAGAAATTTTGCCGGCAGAGTGAATTTATTTGATGGGTAACAAAAAACCCCCTTGGTCAGAGTCAAGCCACCAAAGTTTCGGTTGATAGCCGAACAAGCTACTAAATATTATATTATTGAGTCCGTGACAAAATAAAACAGTTTATAATATTCAGTACACACAGATATTGTGGATAAAGTAGATTGGATTAATTATTTAGAGTAGGGTATGGAATTTTTATTAATAATATACAAAAAATCGCCAGATAACACTTAACTTTTAGTGCATCATACATTTTGAAGTATAAACGACAAGCCATAATGGATGCACCTAATAATTAATGAGTAACTCTGTGACTATGTGGGTATGAGGTGGTTTACAGTGATGACGAGAATTCCGTGCGCAGTTGCTATATATATATATATATATTGACGAATATGAAAATGGAGAGCCAATTTTATCGCATGTTGCTCGCAACATAACACATTCATTTTTTCCCCCAAGTATTTTATACTTTGCTTGTTGCTTTCGTCAGAATTAATCAATTGGTAAATCCAGTGTATTTTAGAGCACGGTATGTTTTTGTTTTTAGATGTTACTAGAGATTTTTTAATGAGATTATCCAGTATTTGATCGAAATTCACATGCCATGTCTAAAGTTCAATCGTGTTATATCAACAATCTATCATCCCATGTCCTATAAGCTCATTTTAGAACGCGTCCTGAAGAAATTTCTTCGATGTCTTTACTTTAAATCATTTAAATATTTTACTTTCGATAATTTGTCAGATGATTATTTTCCGACTGCCTTTCTGCAAGGCATGCTTACTTTTCACTCTCTTGACTCTCGTCGGTCTCTTCTGATATTGAAACACTTTTTCCTGTTATCGCGAGGGATGGTTTCCAATCCTGGTGCCCCAATGAATTAAAATTTACATGCGCCTGTCAATTATCTACGTAGTCGCAGCCATGATTTATTCTGGATTGAAACCCTTTCCTCGTGGCAAGCCTATCAGGCACCATTAGCGAGTGGTGCAAGATTAGTAAATGCGCTCCCTAAAGACATAGACATTTTCAATGATGTATTTTGCATTTTGTTTTTGAAACTGTATTTTTCTGTATAAAATTGTATGTTTTTTGTTTTCAAAAATTATATTTTTCTGTATTAAATTGTACTTAAGTATGTTTTAGTATTTTTTTTGTTATAATTATTATTATTATTGTTATTATATATATATTTATATATTTCTATATTCTCTTCTTCTCTCTTGTGAGGGTAATGTTTGACTTTTAATGTAAATCTCATGTTGTGTACGTCTTGAATTTAGATTTTTTATGTCCACAATGTTTTGTATTCTTAAATAAATAAATATCACGATTTATAGACTTTGGAACTCTTTTCTATTAAGATTGTGGGTAGTGCATAACTAAATTGCAGGCTCAAATTTTTACCGAATTTGAGTTATTACCTATACAAAAATGCCTATCTACATCATTCATCTATAATGTAAAGTATTGTACGTCCAAATATCACGATTCATTGCTCTTCGACTTTGGACCATCTTGTATTGAGATTGTGGGTAGTGTATAACTAAATTATAGGCTCAACATTTTACCGAATTTGAGTTATTATATACAAAATGCCTATCTACATCATTCATTTATGCTGTAAAGTATTGTACGTCCAAATATAGTATTTTGGAAAGTATTGTCTCAAATATAGTTCAACCGCGTAGCCTTCAAATTTTTTTTTACATCAAATATTAGTATTTTATTAATAATTCAATGAAACAGTGTTTCTATTAATTTATAAAATACAATCTAAGCAACATAATTATTTCGAATTAGTTTCTAAATTATTTATTCAAATGTCATCACGAATTTTAAAATGAAATCATTATAAAATGTATAGACTCACCAAACGAACATAAATATTTAATTTACGTTAAAAAAAACATGACGTCTCTTTTCATTAATGGCTCCCTGGGGTGTGCGTTTTGAATGGGACAAATTGGTTTATAATTCTGATACTTTTATAAACTCCTTTCTCGCAATTCCGTATCAAAATTTGTATGCTGAAAAGAAAGACGAAATGGTTTTGTAAAAAATAAATTACATGGATTAGTAAAATTTGAATTTTTTATAATGGAGCTCATTTAAAAGTTGTAGCGTTTTTTTAGAATTTTAAATGTCTGTTATTATAAATTCATTATGCTGCCAGTGAAATAATTGTCTATTACTGATTTTATTCTAATAACAATGAGCAAAGAAAGAATAAATTAATATAATTTTATATAATATTATACTTACTTCTTTCTGAATTTTCTTCATTTAAAACGTTCTCTTTTAAATATATATGAGTTATATAAAATCTAAAATACATCTATTAATAATGTTATATTTAGATGTGGCAATTATAACGTTTTTTTTTTTGTAAATCATTATTCTTGTAATACGTACATATTATTTACATTCCAACAAAGAGTGGATTTTGTAATTTAAAAAAATATTTATTTATTTATAAAAAAAGAGTATTACGGCATTACAGCTTTTGGCCAATGCGCCATAATACATAATACATACAAATATATAAAAATATCTTAATTACAAATAACAACTAATATGACAAGAAAGAGGAAAAGACAGCATGTGTAAATATTAAAGAAATATGATAATATATACAATTATAAATTTATCCTATTTAAAACGTCTAAAAACATTATACAATTAATAAAAAACAAATCAACCTTTATGGTGCCATCAAATAAGCTAATTGCACGATACACAGCATCATGAAACATAACATCTGTCCTGCGACGAGGTATCTTGAAGACCGTGGAGCTGCGAGTGATATTGGTGGGAACATGACAATTAATATTTGCCAGTATATGCGGATTGTAAATGAACCCACGAAGAAGTAAAAAGAAATGCTTTAAAAGAACAATCACTCTTCGGGTAGACAGGGATTGCATTGATAGCATACCCAGAAGAAAACGAGTCGGGAAATTCATTTTATTGTCATTATCATAAGGAAAGAGCCCGTATGTTCTTAAGTAGAGAAATCTAAGAAATCTATTGTGGACTCGATCCAGCTTAATTGTGTGCATGAACCTATTAGGACTCCAAATAATGCTGGCATATTCAAGAATACTCAACACAAATGATACGTATAATGTACGTAGCACTCGGACATTTTCAAATGATTTTGAAACCCTCATAACAAAACCAAGCATTTTGCTAGATCTAGTACTGATGTTAAGAATATGCTGATTGAAAGTGAACTTTGTATCATACAATACTCCCAAATCTTTTATCTCCGTTACCCTACTCAATATTATACCAGACAATGTGTATGGGAACAATAAGGTGTGCCTTGAACGATTGAATGAAATAATATTACATTTGGAGGTAGCGAATTCAAGTTTATTTAAGATAGACCATTGCGAGATAGCATCTTAGTCAGACTGCAACATCGCACAGCATAATGGGGTTTCAATAGTTCGAAAAAGTTTAAGATCATCTGCGAATAGCAAACAAAAAGAATTGGTTATAACTTTGACAATATCATCAAAAAATATTAAAAACAAAATTGGGCCAAGATTTGAACCTTGAGGAACACCAGAGTTTGTTCTCAATATATAATCATAATAAGTAGTTACTTAAAAGTTACATGATGTTTTTATTGAAAGCCCTATATATATATTAAAATAAGCTACTTTTGATTATATATAACATTTGTCATAGGTTTAAAATTATTATATATTTTACGTGATTCGATAACTTAATTAATAGTGGGCGGTGAAATAGTTAACATGCCTCTGTTGTAACTTTTGTCTTGTCTTTTTAACTCTTTATTCCTTCTATCTAAATGGACATTAAAGCAATTATTGTACAACAATAACAGCAAAAAAGCTATGCTAAATGACCACAAAGCCGTCCTAAACCAACTGGATTAAAGAATTTATTATTTTGCTTATGACAATGGAAGTCGATGGAAAATTCCGGTTGTTTTTTTTTGTTTATGGTTAGGTAGTAGCGATATACTGTCCACCCTAATAGCACTTTTTGTTCTATATCTCTTCTTATTTTATCATTGACAGTTTTCTTTTATTTATATATTATTATTGGCATTCGTCGTTAGGACATTTTGAATAATATCTAGACAAATTAGTTATCCAGTGATACCCAAGAGGAATGTCTGATAGCTAGATCAAAAAAATGGTTAAATTATGCAAATATATATATAGAAACACAATATACTGAACCGATGCGAATGGAATCAACTTAGAAATGCCTTCATCTGATGATACTAATCATTATTGTGATACTATATATTTTTACATACATAATTTTGAAAATACTTCTGAGAAAATATATTATAACCAATAGATTTTGAAAAAAGTAAGACACCCCGCAGGAATCGCACCTGTATCTCTTAGGTATCGCGCCCACGCACATAGTCCACTATGCTAAATGAGTCATACTTAATTACGACAAATTTTGACTAATGCTTTTTAATACTCACTGAATCGCTTTCTAAATTGAGCTATATTGGCGATCGGCTTTTGTATTTGTAAATCAAAGTAGGTATTACTTTAATTACTAACCGACGTCACGGATCACATCATTTCATCACACAAGATTTTTTGTTGTAACTTACTTGATTTTGCTAATACTTTTTAATTAACTATTTTTCCATTGGTTACAATATATTTTCTCAGAAGTGTTTTCAAAACTATCTATTTTCAATAGTTGAAATGTTACATTCTTAAATTTTGTGAATTATTCGTTGAATAAAAATAATAGTTCATTAAAAATATATTTTTACGTTATTGTCGAAAGGGTAGTGGGCAACATTAATATTAAATGCATAATATTCTTATATGAAATAAAGCTACAGAATATAATTTTGTGTTGTTTATTTTGTCACAAAATAAATATAGATACATTAATACGACGGATATCCTCTCGCGTCGCACGGTCTCATTTTAGGTCGGAAGCAACGCAATGTAAACAGGTTTGCTTCCATAGAACCCAACCTCCACCCTTTCCCACTAACTACCTTATGGCTAATGCTGAGTTGTAATGTAATGTCAGGTGGTTCTGGAGTAAGATAAATATTGCGTGCAGGCCACTCCTACTTTAAGTAATATAATGCTACGTCGACACGTTGCTTGTGTTTAATTGAAATTAGACGAAATGTATGGATTGATAAGAAACTAATTTCATGAGATAATTAGCAATCATCATCATCATCATCATCAGCCTGAATCTATCCACTGCTGAATGAAGGCCTCTCCAAGCTGATTCCACTTCTCTCGATCCTGTGCGTTGCCAACAGATGCCCATTGCTACTTATACCTAATGCGAGAACATTGTCCAGCGATGGCAAACTTAAAGAGTTACAAGAAGAACTCACGAATATCCACTGGGACGTTGTCGGACTCAGCGATGTTGGACGTAAAGGTGAGGGTATTATCACTTTGCAGAGCGGACATATGTTATTATATATTACAAAGGAATCCCTGAAGGACACACGAGCGGTGCTGGATTTATAATAATAGCAATTTTATCGATTAAACCTCTAATTTAAAAGTGGGCATGAAAAATTATACCTTCTCGTAAAATATTGTAAAGATAAGGTTCACATCAGACAGTATTTATTTTTTTAGTATAAAATGGTAAAGCATATATTATACGTTATGATATAGTACATATCCATGAACTATATGCGTTGTACGAAGATCCCCCTGTAGTCTCACACGTGAAAGTGGGGCGACTTCGTTGGGCAAGCCATGTCTCAAGAATGGAAGACACCCAACCACCAAAGAGGCTTCTCTTCAACAGACCAGAAGGGAAAAGGAGGGTCAGGAGACCTAGACTCCAGTGGCTGGACTGTATAAAAAGAGACACAGCATCCCTGAGACTACGGCTGTGGAAAAAGCTTGCGGCAGACAGAGGGGAGTGGAGACGTTTTCTGGAGGCGGCCAAGACCCCACATTGGGTTGTACTGCCGATGATAATGATATAGTACATATACGAAATTACATAATTTAAAAACAGTTCTGTGAAATATATAATCACTAGAAAAGAAATACGTGATTTTTTCAAAATGTTTTTTTCTAAAGGTTATAATAATGTATTTATCAGAAGTGTTTTGAAATTAAGTATGTTCAATAAAGTAAACTTATACTATTAGATCTTGTGAATTATCCGTTGATTAAAAAAATTATCAGCAAGTGCAAGAACGTTATAATAAAAATTTGGTGCAATACTTTGATTTAAAAATACAATAGCCGATTGCCAATAAGTAACGCAATTTAGAAAGCATTACAGAGTATTGTAAAAACTAATATCTAGTTAAATTTGTCGCAATTACATAAGAAACATATTATAGTATATTGGTTAGTTAAATGGAGACGAATCCCGACGGGCGCATGTTCGCATCCTGTTGGGAGTCGTATTTTTTCAAAACGATTTTTTTTTATGGTTATATATTTCTCAGAAGTATTTCCAAATTATGTATACACGAAATCATTTTATAACGTATATATCGTAGCAAATATATAACGTAAAATTTTACGATTTGTTAAAAATACATGTTATTTGCAAATTACAATTATTAACAATAATTTTAATGCTGTCAGAAAATTATCCATACCCAATATGGAGCCAATAAAAATGAATACGAAATGAATTTATGAAATAATTATGGTGTTTTAAATAATCATTTAGTGTATTGAATACGAATATAAACGAAATATATTATCATTAATGTACATTCTTGATGTACAATAATTTAATAAACTATTTCTTTTTTCAACAAATGATCCGCAAGATTTGAGAATGTAGCATTATTTATATTGACATACATAATTTGAAAACACCTACCGAAGAGAGCTCGCACATCAAAACTCGCCGCATGCGTCTTACGACGAATTCGTCGATGTGACGTCATCGTAAACCAAGAAACAAACGTTATCAAATGGAGCTTCGCAGATTGGCCGATGCAACTCGATGCTGCGACGATCCTGCATGCAACATGTCGCATTTTGCTACAGCCTGCATGTTGTATCTAAAAAAAGTCGACTCCGCGCAAGCGCACAGCCCGCGGCCATCGGCCATTTCTGTCTCTATCTCTGTCTACACTGTCATTGCTCGCTCATTGCTGGTCACCGCGTTTGACGTTTGTTCATATAATCAACACAATATAAATGGCAGACGAGAGACTCTCCGATGCGGCGAATGTCGATATCGCTAGGCAGATGTGCGAGGTTTTATCAAGGAACACCGCCTGCCCGTTCTCGGAAGCTTTGATTTATGGCGGTTAGGCACACGAGGCGAGTTGTGATGTGCAAGCCGGCTAACAGAAAAAATATTTTTGAAGCGCATTGGCGCGAATCCAGTAAGTGCAAGTTCAAGTCCCGCCAGGCATCGTTATAATAATTAAGCATTATGATTAAGAAATAATAATTTAATGTTAAATACGACGCAATATTGTACCAATCTGGAAATTAATTAACAACTAAGTACCACTTACGTGAACTCCCACTTTGGGGCAGATACAGGGTTATTAAGGTTAAATATAAACGTGAACTAGATACAAAGCTAAAGGCTTTCTTCTACTAAATTCTTACTTTGTATAATTTGGTTAATTGTGACATTTTGAGATCATCATGTTGTTTTGTAAAACAATTTAATTATAACAGAATTATATTTGCTGAGAAACAGGCATTGTTAATTAATTGATTACTCCAAAATTAAATTAAAGTGAAATAATTAAGTAATTAATATCGGTTGTTTCGCTGGAATACCACCATAATTTTCAGGTACAAGAAATAGCAGGTATATTATTCAATGTCTTAATAGTATTTTTAAAGGTGAATTTCTATTGTGTTTTATGTAAAAACTTTATAAATAGGGGTTGGTAGTTAACAGTCGTGCAACGTGGTTTGGAATGATGCATGTGGGGCATGGCGCAAAATAACACAAATCAAGAGATAGAGAAAAGACAAATGAGTGATGTGATAGATATCGTCAAACTGCTGAAATAAAAATAATATAATGCTAGTTAACTAATTGAAATATTTTGGAAGATGTTCAGGTGTAGTGGGAGCTAGGTGAAAGCTCTATTCTGAATTATATCGATCCCAGCTGATGGTATTATTCGATTGCCGATTCAAATTAAAATAAAAATTTTCATTGTGCAGGTATATAATAGATAATTTATTTGAATTATCTTGACTGAATGAAAGTCAAATCCTATTCGGATTCCTTCTCATAAATTTATAACATGCCTAGTAAGGTGGTAATTTATCTTTTTAAAATTATTTATTAAGGTCAAACAACAGGACCAATCACGTAAGAATACAATATGGTTAGTATAAGATATAAAATAGTTGAATAATTAGTGATTGTCCTTAATAAGAGATGGACATAAAGTTATTCAATTAGTTAATTAATTAAATATACTATTTAGAGCTAGAATATTTTGACAGTTTTTTTAATACCGCGTAGAATAAAGATAAATGAACATTGATGAATAATGAAGACTATTATTATTATTATTACTGAAAACCGCAAGCCAATGTAAGCCAAGTATTATAAAATATGATATGCCATAATTTAATAATGATTAGAAGCGGTTTTGCCCACTTTAATTAATACGATGTCTTATAAAGAATTGACAGTCAGCACGGTTACGCTTCTTTCACATTATACGGTTTTGACCGTACTGCAAAAAAACGAACGAATTTTTTTTTTTAGTGGCGTGAAGAAGAGCATGACCCTTTTCACATTACACGGCGACGGTTAAAAACCGAAACGGCGCCGTATAGCAGCCGTTCATTGCCTCTGTATTCACGGAGCCCGGACTTTTTCGGCTTTTTTTTGTTATTTCATAATTCATTATTAATCGTATTTCAAATGTAATAGTTATGTTTCAAGATGCATTGAAACACAAAAACCATGCTAAATACTATTATAAGCTAGGTGAGAATAGAGGATATTGACATTTTAAATACATACATACATGTATTTTAGGATCTCATTAAATATTAACAAAAAATAACAGTTATCTCGCAATAATCCAGTGTTGACGGTCAGGGTTTAAGCACGCGGCTCACACCAACAATCGATAGAACACACACAAGAAGGACATGTTAGGGAAACCTGGAAAACATACCTGTTTATTTATTCAGGCTCACCGTGGGCGGAATTGCCCCGGTCTACTTGGTCGGACCTTTCTTTGGCCCTTTAGTTTCTCGGATTGGGTAAAGTGCGCTGTAGTGCCTGAAAATTTTATGATATGGACTATGTATATAGTTTATTTATCGCTAGGCGGTGACGTGTGTCTGTCGTTTGTCATCATGTTCTCTACTGAAACTAGTTGACAGTAAACAATTCCAACTACGATATTAATTTATTTTATTACGCTAATTTTGAAAAGGAGATTGACGAAGAAGTTTCAATTATTTTTATTTAATAAATGTATGGAACAATTCCGACCAAACCATGACGGATGGCACCCCTAGTCAGTATATATAATATAATATAGTATTTGTGCTTGATAGCAGAATATAATCGGCCTTGGAATATATTCAATGAGAAGCCAGTGTTTTATTTATATCTGTAAAAAAATACGTACTTAAACTTCATTTTCTTACTAAATAAATTGTGTTTAGAAAATATTTCTCAAAATCATAAGTATAATTAATTATACACAATAAAATATTATAATTATATTAGTCATCAATTATTTACCTTTTTATTCAAAGAATAATTAACAAGATTTAAGAATGTAACATTCTAATTATTGAACATACATAATTTTGAAAATATGTTACATTCTTAAACCTTGTGAATTATTCGTTGAATAAAAAATAATTAATTAAAAATTATTAGCAAGTTCAAGGAAACTACAACACTAAAATATCTTGGAGTGATCCGTGACGTCGGTTATTAATTAAAGTAGTACCTACTTTGATTTAAAATACAAAAGCCGATAGCCAATAGAAGCTCAATTTAGAAAACGCTTCAGAGAGTATTAAAAGACATAAGTTAAAATTTGTCGCAATTAAGTATGCCTCCTTTAGCGTAGTGGTCTATGTGCGTGGGCGCGATACCCGAGAGATGCAGGTTCGATTTCTGCGGAGTCTTACTTTTTTCAAAAAGATTTTTACTATTGGTTATAATATATTTTGTCAGAAGTGTTTTCGAAATTATGTATATTATATTAATAGATACTATCGACTGAGGATACTTGATGGAATTTGAATTTAAATCATTTAGAGCGTGTAACGATATTACCCTTTTCTAGATAACATTCAAAGTGCTTATAATGTAAAAGAAAAATGGTAACAAAATGGGAAGTAATCATTATAATATGTTTCTCAAAGAAAAACTTTGCCTGGTTCCATCCACTCATCTTCGTCTCAAGCATTTTGTTTCCACCCATTTGCGCTGATTTTAGGACAAGTGCTTGTTAACTTATCCGTTTCGCTATATCAACATTTTTGTTTAATTTTAATACCAATTGGTTTCTTTTGTAGTTCTTCCGTGTCATACACGGTTCGGCAGAATAGTTGGATGGTATTTATATAATAAAATTACCGCTTAACTAAACAATATTTTTTACAGTCCATTTATCATAAATTATTTATTAATTGTGTTCATTATACCTAATATACCGTTCAACTCCTCTGCCAGACCCTCTACTAAACTTGTACCTTTACTTGCCAACTTTTTATAAGTACTCTAATATATTTTGAAATATTAGTGTACCTATTTGATAAAATGTAATATAAATTTTAAATGAAGCATAAAAATAATGAAATTAATTCATATGTAATAAATTTTTTTAGTTGTGTTTTGTTTAATAAAGTGATAAGTAGTGTTGATAATAAATTGATTAATTACTAAACCGCAACTCTTTAAACTTTAATGAGATCATTATTTTTTAAATTTGTAAAGTTTATTTCTACTTTATATTATAAACTTAATATTTAATATAATATAAATGATAACTACTGTTTGATCTTTTATTATTTGTATTAGCCAAATGAACGATGTCACACGTTACAAATTCCTATGATAATGATATAAATAAATTTTCTTTGATGTGTTTATTTATGTTAAAGCATAAATTAAAATTAACAAAATTTTAATTGTGTTTATAGATAACATCAGTAAAAAGATACTAAAAAATCCTAATTTAGGTCACCTGTATACATATCGACGTAATTAATTTTTATAGACTTAGTATATTATAGTAAAATTTAAGTGTCTACTAAATGTCATGCTTCGATTAGATTATAAATCTTTTTGCATCGTTATTACAAATCATTTGGAAATTCCATCTTTCAATGAAAAAAAAATATAGCTTTTAGATCATAGACATGAGTGATTAGTTGAAAGTTATTCATTAAGCTAAACTTTGCTTGAGATTTATCTACTTATATTGCAGGAATATCATACATGGCTTTATTTGACTGACCGTCTCTTAGAAATATGACATATTATTACTAACAACTGACTTATTATAAAAACTGATATTTTTGGTGATGATCTGTGGGGACCTGATAACTATTTAAGAAATCCAGGGCAGCGATTATTTTTTGTTATTTTATAAATTCATAAAATAATGTCTATTAGATAGATGTAATCCGATGCACATATTATATTATTATAACTTTGCATATTTTTATCACGCTGTTTTTACATTTTACATGTACCTAGTTTTAACTATTTTTGAGTTTGAGTTAATTATTTTTCTTTTTGTGTTTTGATATCAATTGCCCACGACTTATACGTCGGATATAAATACGAGAAGAAAAACTAGGTACAATAAAGAATTATGCTGATTCTTATTATTAATTGTTTGATGTCCAGACGAATGCTTGTCTACCCGTACTTCACATCAGATTGTTGCAAGTGCGATGTTTTCAAGATTTTTTTTTTCACATCGAGAATCAAGATGAAAGTTTAATACATAATACCAACAATGTAATCAATAATCTTTCTAAGTTTCATCAATATTGGTCCAGTAGTTTTTGAGCACTAACCAAACTATTGACAGACATGTACTTAGTATTGATACCATCGCATATATTCTATACACAAGATTGCTATCGGCAGCTATCGAGGATAGTTTTTCATATTTTAGTATCGAAGTATTAGCACGTATTGTAACAATTACAATAAGTGCTATGTTTTAACAGCACCTCTCTCTGCTGTGCTAAATTTTAGAACGAGATAGACAGTTTTGACTATTTAGACGGCTAACTTATTGTAACAATTATAATACTTCGATACAAACATGTGAAAAACTACCCTCGATAGCTGCCGATGGCGGTCTTGTGTATAGAATAGATGCGCATACTATGAATAATATATACCTTGAACTTGCAATGTTCTCTAATGAAAATAAATAAATGAGAGCTCTGAAAACAAACATGGTAATTTTCACTCTCGTAAAATGTAGGCAAGTCAATAAAATGTTTTATTTTTTTCTTTTAAAAAACTTCTTAAAAAAACTAAATTGTTATTTTTTACATACTTACTTTTTTTAGAATACCTTATAATAAGAAAGAAAATTATACCTTGTTGTTACTTACCAACATTTTACGATAATAATATAAACTGCCGTGTTTGTTTCCAGATCCTTCATTTATGAATTTGAATTGAATTTCGATATATTGTTTCTGCGATCATTAAATCGTACCAAAAACAATATTATATCGATAAATCCCAAAAAATAACACGCCTGCATTTCGTATCTCGCCATTTATCAAATTGTATTGAACATAACATAATATTATCTGTATACGTTATTTTGAGCCCATTATTTACGAACACGGTCGGTAGATCAATATGCACGGCGGGCCGCTATGTTGGATGTGGATGGGTGGCCGTATTATAGAAATCGCGGTCGGCGAAACAAGCCCTGGGTTGTGTGCGGAGATGGGGTAGGCTGGGGACGACCGACCCTCCTATAAATAGGTGAAGTTTGTCGGGAAAATTACGCATATCATAGTCGCTTACTTTGAACACATCCATTACAATTTTTTCTCTTTTATTATAGTATTATAACACAACTGTGTATTAAACCCTCGACTGTCAACTTTGTTGGGGTCACTCGTGTGTGGTGTTCGATGTGTTGGTTGAGGATGATGATAATGACGAAGTCTACGATGTTGCAGGGCGAGATTTATTAGCAGCGTATCGGTACAATAGTATATTATACATGATAGTTACGAGCTAGGTACTTGGATTCAAGTGACATCTAGATAAATTATTCTTCGTTATTTATACAATAAAAAGTAACACATTAACATTAAAATTCTGTTACATAATCACGTTGAACTTAATATATAATCAGCGTTTTAAATTGAGTAGCGAAAAGAAATATTATTTGTTATTACAGTTGTAAGAAAATATGATACTATGAAAAATGATTATTGAGCTAATACACCGTAATGGTATAATGTGCTGTGATATGATGTAATAATACACCGTCTCTAATTTCGCCAATCGACTTGCTGGTCTAGCTAAGTTGTTGCTATTATTCTGCAGCTACAACTTATAACTACACATATATTTTATACGTTTTATACACGTTTTGTATTCTTATTACTAACTCTTTATTCTTATTTTAACATCCATGATGGCCGCGTGGCTGAAGCGTCGGCCTATAGCGTCGTGGGTCCCAGGTCCTGGGTCTGGAAAGTACACGTATTGTTTTTCAATTTGTGTATGAGTCAGAGTATGGACCTAATTGGTTGAGCAAGTGGTTGACATCCATTTCTCGTAAAAACAAAATCTATTAATACAAACCTCTACTCTATGGAAGCCCATAATATGATCTTATTAGGATCGGACATGGTTGAATAAATAATAATAACAACACTTTTCCTGATATTCCGTCTATTGATACATTCAATTCATTTGTTCAGACACTCAAGCATTAATTACAGTTATTGAAGGTTTTGTGTTGGGTTGGGTTTTATAATTTAAAATATTTTCCATTTCTATTTAATTTAAAATTATTCGTTTATAATTAATTTAGAAATTTTTACAACAGAACAGTAATAGCTTATTGATAACTTCAAATGTGTTCAGTAACCTATGTAATCCATGGCTTTATCTGATTGACACGTAGGAGTATATATTTTATTTAATTATAATATTATACTATTTTTATTGTTATTAGTTTATGTATGTTATTCTTATGTATAAACGAAGAAATGTAAATTGTTATTCTAATGTAGGTAGGTACTTATTGAGCCGTTTGTAATCAAATATGTATTTTACAAAATAATACTATTAAATTCTACAGCTTAGGTTATTAGTCGATAACTATTTAGGTTGATAATGGTGAGTTATTGTTATTATCATTTTATAAAATTGAATGGTGTTTTAATTAATGAATATGTACATTGTCATTTCGTTATATTCTCATAAAAAAATAATATTCATTGATAGCACGAATCCAAATAAAACTCCTATCATTTGTGACTTCCTTGATGTAAACAATTTAGTTGTTACATCTGCTATATAATCAGCTATAAGTGGTTAACATTAATTATTTTGATGCATAAATGGCTTTAGGCTAATTGTGTCGCTAGATTTCAAAATTAGCCACGTCCATAATAGATGAATAGAAGAAAAACAGCTTTTTGTTTTCTCAAATACACAGTCACAAGGGTGAAAGTTTATATTATTTCGAGTATAGAATATTTAAAATTAATAAATTCTACATTGTGATAATGCAAAAATGTTAGAAAGCAGTAGTTCTTCATCAATTCACAAAAAAGTAAAAATACCTAAAGGTGGACTGATTTTGAAATGTAGCGACAAACATCTAGTAATTTTTTCAATTACTCGTCCCAGTCAACATTTTTTCATTGTAATCAGTTTGTATTCACTAAATAATATAACAATATTTTAAAAATTTACAATCTTCCTCAGATTTTTTAAAATATTTATTACGTCACTGCACTTGCTATTTCCTGAAACCGCAAGAATTAGTAATGTAAATTTGTTTTGATTGTAAAAACATAACTATCAAAATGAATAAAAATCAGAAGCAGACTTATTTGAGGATCGCATGGTGTGCGGTATATTCAGACGAACTAATGGCACATATTCAGAATGGAAGCATATACATATAATAATTAGCTTTACGCTATCTATAAGAAATCGCACACATGGTAGTACCACCCGAAAGAAGGAGAGGAAAAAAGTGTGTTAAACAAAATAATTACAAGATAAAAAGAACTTTTTATATACAACGTTTTTAAATTTTCTGTTGAATCATATAAACTTGACTTGACTAGCTTAAACGATCAAAAAAATTTGTACTAGAAATAATACTGAAATGTCATTTTGACATTTCATATTGATTTCCATTTTCCAATAATTTAGTTGCTAGGACCCCAGATCCCTAGCAACCAATAATAGTGGATTGGATTACGGATTTCTTCCGAAATAACTTTGTATACATAACAAAATTAACTGAAAATGTATTCAATTCTACGTACATATAAATATGGCTGAACGTATTAAAAAATGCATTGGCATCGTGTTCTGATATATTCTAAAAGTTTCAAATGTCTAGCTAGTCGGGAAGTTAGTTTAAAAATCGATTGCAAGATTTGTACTGGATAAACAACCACCGGACAAATAAGAATACGACCTAATAAAAACGTTGTAAAATACTGGTGATAAATGTGATTATGATCTGTCAAGATACTAACTTCTAAAGGAGCGTTTATAATAGATTGATTGCCTCACATATAACTAATTAAAAGCGTGATTAACAGTTGAAGAATAAATTTATAAATTCCCGTATATATAAAATTATTAGTATGATTCTTTTTAAGACCGGAACAAGCCATGAAACCAAAATATACTAGTGCAGTGAAACAGTAGTACAGTAGTAGTAGTGAAACGATCTCATAAATATCCAGGTTTTGAGAAAACTATATAAATATATTGTGACATCACCTGGAGAAGAACCCAGTACCTCCAGAATCTGTGAATCTAACAACTCTATATCATCTGAATTCTGGTTAATTGAATATCTGTATAGTTAGTAGTGTATTTCTGCACAAGAGCTTTTTAAATTTAAGTAAAAACTTCAAAATTCAACATCAAATTAAAAATAATACGTACTGGAATTAAATTAAATAAAAACGGTGTGTGTACTTATGTACGCGCGTTAGAAGTTATACTTCTTTGGCGTAACAAAACAAAAACAAAAATTGTGATAAACTAGATTCTTTAACTAGCTCTTAATTAACTTGTTAAATTACACACTCAAGAAAAAGGACCGCTTATTGGAACGCCGTTGGTTTATTTATATACACTTTAACTTATATTACTAAATTATATAATGGTTTCTCGTTGTTTTTTTATTTTTAAAGTACCAACTGTCACTCTGACGTTTAACTGATTGTTTGCGTAAGAAATTGCAAATGGCCGACAATAATAAATTCGCTGCCTAGGCAACGGAACAATTATAAACTATAATACTATACTGTATAATCGTCACGTTTGCTGTGGCGTAAAGGTAGTAAAGGCTATCAGCCGAACAATCAGTGGTTCGAATCCAATCTAGTGCGTTTTTTTTGTGTGAAAAAATAAATTATGTGTTACATGTCATACGCCAAAAATACACTCTGATCTGTGGGTCTATTCTATACCTATCGACCGCTAAAGTGATAAAGTGATAAATATTATCAAACTTAGGGTAGGTTTGTATCAAAATATTAGCACTTATTGTAACAATTACACAAAGTTGGTTTTTATTGTTGCAATAAGAGCTATATTTTAACAGCACCTATCTTACTGCTGTTAAAATAAAGCACTTATTGCAACAATAAAAACCAACTTCGTGTAATTGTTAAAATAATTGCTAATATTTTGGTACAAACCTACCCTAAGTTTGATACTATTTATCACTTTAGCGTTCGATAAGTATAGAATAGACCCACTGATTGCCCAAACGCGCCAAAAGAAGTAAAACTTCAAAAAAATGAAGTCAAGGTAACCTTAAAGTATTGTTCATTGTGGAATCTTTACCACTGGAATATTATACAAGAGTTTTCTTTACCGGAAAAAAATGTTTAGTATATTTAGACTAACGTAAGGGTGCTCGTTGTATCTGATGGAGATTGAGTGCTATGGTGGTAGTAATATGCGTTCAGCGGCGATTGAATAACGACCCTCCCCAGCAGAGCTTATGGGGGTGCAGACCTCCCCCTCTAACCTGGCTGTCGGATGGCGTTATCGAATACGGAAATGTATATGTATATTTTAAATCATTTTTGATAATCGGATAAACAAGCAATTTGTCATTGTAATTGGCCATTCGTTTCCTCTGCGTGTATATTTGGATTAGTGGTCTTGTTGTTTGAAGGTTTTTGTGTATATACCTACAATTTATCAAGCGTATAACGAAAATATACATTAAATATAAAAACAACGCTGTTTGACCCAATTTATCTTCCTATCCACCTTCCCTTTCCTAGTCCTATCTAATTGTGGGTACAGAACAGTGACTTAGAGACACTTAAGGAAAGTAAGTGAAATTCAGACATTAAACTAGTGTAACACCTGCTCAAGTGTAAAACGAAACCTTAAGAGCGTACATAAGTGAAACGGCAAATAATTTTCAACAGTATGTGGAACGAAATTTCGCCGAAAAAGGATTTTAAGTTATACACATTTATATTTTTATAAAAATCGATGTATTTAAAATATGTATAAAAAATATTAAAACGATGAATTAGTCAAAAATCTATACCACATAAAATCTAAAACTTAATAAACTAAATTTTAATGATAATTATGACCATAAAATATAATGCAATAATAAGATTTGACCCTGCAACGAATTCACATTTTATTACATTTTTTTACAATTGTAAGTTTATCTTTAAGTTTAAAAAAAAATAAAAAATCTTTTTAATGTTTTCGGATACATATTCATTAAATAATACAGTTGAAATTGTAAATTATCAAAAAAAAATCTCAAATTGCAAGCTTCGTATATTTCCGCTAGGTTCTCTGCTGGCATGCGTCTCCCCCTTAAATGAAGGTTTATAATAATTACAAGATAAAAAGAACTTTTTATATACAACGTTTTTAAATTTTTTGTTGAATTATTATGCTCAATATGCTCAAACTTGTACTTGATATGCTGTAAATAATTAACAAACAAACAAACAAATATAGAATACTGAAATGTCATTTTGACATTTCATTTTGATTTCCATAGTAACGCACGTATATATTAATAATTTAGTTGCTAGGACCACCTTATCAACCAATAATAGTCTTTTACTTTTTATGGATTTTTCTGAAATAAATTTCCATGCAAAACAGAATTAACTGCTTAAAGATGGCTAAAAGTATTAAAAGAATGCATTAGCATCGTGTTCTGATATATTTTAAAAGTTTCAAATGCCTAGCTAGTCAGGAAGTTAGTTAAAAATCGATTGCAAGATTTTTACTGGGCAAAAAACCACCGGACAAACAAAAATACGAGCTAATAAAAACGTTGTAAAAATAAAAATAAAAATAACAGTCATACATAAATTTTATTTCACTTTGGCTGTAAAATAATTTACTGATGATAATATTATTACGTCGACTAAGCACTTAAGACCGGTGCAAATTTTAAGTCAGTTGACAATTCGCTTTATGACTACCAACCACATTGATTTTCTCCCTTTAACCTTTTAGCTCTTAAGTAACTTAAATACATTTACTTAGGCTCTTTGTAAAGTGCTGCATTAATTATTATTTCACTAGAGTGCGTACTATTAAAACTTTCTGTTCCGACGGAATTAAATTTGACCGAAGGTAAATATTATGTAAATGAGATGAATAAAATGCGTTGATCGTGCTTAAAAGTCGTTACGAAAATTACAAACAATGTGATAGCTGTATAAATTGAAATATTTCGAAATAAATTGTTTGTTTAATACCCCTTTAGAATAATAAACCAAATCTATTCTTATTTCAGATACTGACAATTTTATGTACTTCCGTAAATTATTGACGTTCGCAATGAAGTAGTGGAGTAGTTGCGTAGCGTACAGTAAAAATAAAACAATGATTCGGTAGGCCGATGGTGTGCGTGCGGGTGTTTAGCCATGCTAGTGCTACTAATTACCTGGCAGTCGGTGTGCCCGTAGCGCTGAAAATGGTATACGTATTCGTACGCATACAATCCATGAACCGAATCATTGTTTTGTTTTTACTGTAGGTACCTACGATCAAGCCATGCAACTTTTTGCGATATTCAGAATTCCACAGCTAGACTGTGCCATGCTTACCAGAGTATCACGCTTCTACTGATTACCGCACTGTATCCGCGTACATTCATCATGCCCAGACACTCTGCACTTAGATTTTAGTAACACCAGGCATGGAACTATAAATTGAATATACATATTTTGAAAATATCTCATGCATATAAACACGAGAAAAAATCGTTTTGTAGGAAAAAATACGACACCCGATGGGACTTGAACCTGTATTTGCTGGATTCGCGCCAGTATATTTTACCAATTAAACTACGGGTGCCTTAGATTATTGCAACGATTTTAACTAATAGTTGTTACATGAAATGCTTATCGAATTATGTATATAGAATGTTACGTTCTGAAATCGTGTGTCTTATTCGTTGAATAAATGAAATAGTTTATTAG
The DNA here is from genome assembly GCF_057557595.1 of Rhyacophila brunnea. Lineage (NCBI taxonomy): Eukaryota > Metazoa > Arthropoda > Insecta > Trichoptera > Rhyacophilidae > Rhyacophila > Rhyacophila brunnea. The sequence continues at coordinate 55,807,396 of NW_028232965.1, read as the reverse complement.
AACTACAAATTACTAGTAGAATATTTACCGATCAGTTGCGGCGACCTGTTACTCTTATACTTGACGTTGTGAGTGTAAGCTTGTGGCCTAAGTATTCTATGCAGAATTGCGGAAACGAGTTACGTTGCCGTTTTTTCCACAACGCGTATTGATTATTGATATGGATAACGCCACACTACTCCGGAAAGGAGCACGTAAACACAGTGCCAGCGTTTTGTAGGGCGGGGCGTGCGGCGTGCATGTTAAACAAGTGCACAAACTATGTACACTGCACTATCTGGTCTGCAAAACGCTGTGACTGAGATCTTACCCTAAGTATAAGGGACAAGCCCACCAAACGCGGCGGATCAGGGCGCTGACCAGGTAGTTGGCCCGTGAAGCATGAATACAACCGAAATGACACTCCTTTCACCCGCGCATTACCCTTCACCTATGTAATAAGGAGCGCGAGAAGCACAAAATAATTATTTTAATCTAAATAATCTCAATACGTAAAATATTTTGATCTATTTTAGAACTGGTCTACTCATGCTGTCGTATTTTAGTAAAGACTGATGATTAAATTACAGTACAGCCCCCTTGTTCTGGGACAGTCGTATCATATCACTAATGCTTTGATCATTGGACCTCTTATAGAGGTAGAATTATCAAGAGAATTTTCCCGTACGCCTTTCACTGTATTACGAGTTCATGTAAATCAGGGGTGGCCAACCGTTTGCATACCGTGCGCCAATTTTTTTCACAGACGAGTTCATATGTGCCATACAACTCGTGCATCTTTTCTATTTTCATACGTTCACGGTTGAGGTTGGAAAATAGGGATAGGGGTAGGATCTGCTTAGCTTAGGGGAGGAAAAGGAATAACTCAATCACGCAATTAAATTAATTAATTTAAGCCAGTTCAAAAAACACAAGTTTATTGGAGCACCAATTTACAATAGTCAGAAATGATCTCTTGGATGAGAGGATGCTCGCTGACTTGGATGCTCGCTGATGGCGCTACAGCTGCCGGAGAGTCTCGTTTGGTGAAGATAACCACAGTTGTTGGATGTGATGAGAGGAGAGAGAACTCTGATCGGGATGGAGCACTGAGAGCTTTTGAGCGTTTGGATTTCGCTATTCTTTCAATGTTTGGTGTTAAATTTGTTACTGAGAGCAGCAGAGAATTCTTCAAATTTGAATCAGTTATTCGCAATCTTGTTTTGTTTTTAATCAATTTCATGGATGAAAATGCTTGTTCACATCTGTCTGTCGATTCAAAGTGACATATATAACTTTTTGCAAATTTTCTTAGCTCTGGGAAATGTTTACAGGGTAATTAATGAACGCCAGAAATTAATTGTGTCAGAAGCATTGAGAAGCATGATCTGGCAAAAGCTCATCAAATTTCATTCAATCAGTTCCATTTGCATGTTACTAGGCATCTGCATTATATTTTGTTCACTAAGTGAAAATGGGTTTATAAATGCGAGCATGCAGTTTTGCGATTTTTTCATGACCCTTGCAATATCTTGATTTTTTCAATATATTTGGTCAAATTGCTATTATCCGCAGCACATTCATTGTGCTCTTTCAAGTATGGAAATTGATTTAAATCCTCATTTTCTAACTGAGAGATGGACAGTTTTAATTTAATTTTAAATAAACTGATAGTATTTACTAACCTAAAAATTTATTCTTGCTTTGTAGTTTTAAATTTAGATCATTGAGATGGCTAGTAATATCAATTACTAAGATGCGCAAAAGACGCTATGCGCCATTTTTGTAATCATCCAATGCGCCATGGTTTGGCCACCACTGAAGTCATATATGAACATGCGCAGATACGATCTTTTTAGTACGCAAAAGTTAAGCAACAAAATAGTGATTATTGTTATAGTTGCTATAGTGGACTATATTTACATTAACAATATTGCATCACCTTCTCTTGTTTCGCCTCCTTCTGACTATAGTTTTCTGTAAAAAATATCAAACTTCACGCTAATATGATATACATATTTATAACTGTAAGTTTACTAGGGTTATTGGTTTGCATGTATGAATATTTTTAATATGTTATAATTCCATCGTTGATATTTCGTTATAGCCATAGATTTGTGTGTTCATTAAACAATAAACTCGATTAAACTTTTTCGGAAGCAAAAGCTTTGAGTGGGTAGAAAAAAGTTTCAATCAGTAAGCTGCCTTTTTTCGCCAGCCGAGCAACTGTTTACCCAACAAATGGAAAAGCATTGTTTTGAGTTTTATACATTATTTGGAAAATAAACAAGAGGGCGTCCGCCCTACTTCTAACATAAACACGAAATGGAACAAAACCAAACATAAAGTTTTGCCTTGTGATTATTTCGCTTCGGCTCAGATCATCTGCAGCTAACCGTATTTTTGCGGAACAGATCAACAAAACTTTATAATAATAATTCATATTATGTAATAATTTATTATATTATTCTTTCGCGATATTTTTAACCAAATAGACATTCGAAAATATTAACATTTAACAAAATTAAGGATTGTTCGTTAGTAGATACATTCGCGCATGTACAAAATGATGAGTGAAAAATTCGATATGATAAAACAGTAATTCCCAACCAGTTTTGGAATCCGCTCCGGGTTCCCAAAAGTTGACAAAAATACCTTAAAATTTTTAGTATTATAGTCCTGTTTTTAAATAATGGAACATTCAGTTTGGTTAAGAATAGCGTCATAGTTATTACGTAACAAAATATTTTTAAATCTACGTGGAATGTAAATTGATGAATTTACTAAAATGAGTGCCATATCTTTTGTCTATTTCAATTTATTTTACATATTGTGGACATTACAAATTATAAGTTTAAGACGTTTACAACATGACATTTAGAAACAAAGAAATATTAATAAAACAGTATTATGTAATAGTGTAATTATGTAATATTAAGTTATTCTACAGTCTAAATGTGTAAATACAAAAAAATATTAAGTATATAGGTACAAGGAAGAACACCGGATGAGTTAAGCAGACCCTATTTTAAGAATTTATAAAATAACTTCCACCTATACTCATCCTCACGTAGGTGGAATATATCAACATTCGAAGCGATTTGGTTGAACAGAGTTATTGCCCTCCCAATTGGCATCACCAATGGCAGGTTAGTTCTGCTCCTTGGTAGAACAAACAACTGATGCTCCCGATTTCTAAGATAGTCTATGTTTTACCAAGATTGCCGAACGCCGAATAAAGCCGATGTTTACTAACTCTACCTGCCAGTACTCTGGTTTGTTTCATTACACGTTGCTTTATCGATGGGTTTTTTGATGATTTACCCAATAAACATCTTTTTATGTCACCTTTTACCCATCTCACTTTCTTAATAGTATGAAAAAACAAAAATATAGCATCGGTGAGGATATTAAAATCATTTTGATAAAACAAGGCTGTTGATTTATTTAAATTCGTATTTCCCGCCAATTTTTACTACTTTACTAAAATCCCGACATCCGTAGAGATGGTTAAGAAAATAAAATGGGAACAAGATTTGGAAAACTATCAAATTGACTGTGGGCTGCCTTATGTGGCTCTTGGGTAGGTGACAATTAAGGTATCTGAATATTCAGTTAAATTTTTAATATAAATTATTACGTTAACTATTGTTTCGGTAGATCCAAGGAACAAGCCATCCTTTAAAGTTGCATTCTATATTATGTTAAGCTAAGAAATCCCGACTACTTTAAATCCAAAAAGAACACTTTCAGGAAAAAATAATTTTATATGTTTCATACCCGTAATGTTAATGTACAATACCTATGATAATTTAGGTAGGTATACAATCTGTACTTAACTTATAGTTTGGCTATAAGATGCATATGTTATATAATATTATGTTGTTGTTTCTGTTTATTAATAAGTTTATTAATAAAGTTACCATAGATTATTATTATTATCTTTACTATTAATAATTATCGCACAATTTGTATTTTTTTTTCTGTGTATTATGGTGCATTAGCCACTAGCTGTTTTGCCATAATATTTTTTTAATGAATAAATAAACACAGTTCTCTGGTGGGAATGGGACGATTTGGCACCGCGAACTGGCCTCCGCCGATTGGCCTCCGGTAATTGGCCGCCGGTACAATCGGACACCGGCCCAATTGGACGCCAACCCAATTCGACGCCGACCCAATTAGCCTCCGAGAGGATTGGACGCCACACAGTTGAATTAAATTACTCCAACAAATCGTAACGTATGTCTATTCCTTTGCGCATTTAATTCAACTGTGCGGCGTCCAATCCTCCCAGAGGCCAATTGGGTCGGCGTCGAATTGGGTTGGCGTCCAATTGGGCCGGTGTCCGATTGTACCGGCGGCCAATTACCGGAGGCCAATCGGCGGAGGCCAGTTCGCGGTGCCAAATCGTCCTAGACCCTTCTCTGGTAAAATAAAGATTTTTGATAGGCTTTTGTACAGTGAAAGGTGACCATACAAGTCGTAAGGTTATTTTTAATAAATAAGTATTCGCAAATCATATTATTCAACAATAATCAAATATGACAGAATAAAATCGAAATATATCTGGTAAAATATTTTATAAATAAAATAATACGAAGAAGAAAAAGCATCAATATGAAGAAAATATTAGATATTATCTTTAAATTTATTCATCACAGCCGTCTCAATAAAAGACAAACAGATAAATGACATGTAACTGTGCACAGACTTTTCATTCTCAGTTTGAGACATTGGTAGAGATGAAGCCTTCCGCAAAAATATTCCAAGACCAGTCTTGTCCCGTCGTGATTGATCGTTGCTGGAGAAACGGAGAGATTGATGGAGACTGATGCTTATCAATATGGGTTTATCCTTCTTTGGTTACCATTTTACAAACATGTTTTTGTTTGAGTATACGTGTTTTTGTACATCAATTTAATCGAGTATTTGCCGGTAGTACTAAATTCAGCAATTACTTAAAGTAGTAAGAGTTACCTATTTAATACGTAAGGGCCACCATGAAAATACAGTCGATTATGTGTTGCCAGTCAAATACAACATGTTACTAATTTATCATTAACACAATATGTCAGCACGTTTCGCTTACAAAACTTTTTTGGGCTTTTAACTCTTTTTAACTCTACTATTATACATAGTCCATAATTCGTTATTTGCTGAAATAATAATCGAAAATTACAAATATTTTTTATGATTTTACTGAGGCTTTGACTGCGACTTGGTGTCATATCGCCTCTTCTCATTTAGAAGAGGATCCGCCGATCAGGCCCTCACTCCAATTCTGTTAGAGAACTTTACAATTCTGCTAAGCTCTTCTGTCCTACGCACTGCCAGGGCACCTTTCAATTCGTCGACATTCTCAAAGATATCCACAATTCGCAGCTGTAACCTGTGTTGGTCATATTTGGGGCATGGTACTGATAATATGTACAATGTCCTCCAAAACATCACATTCATCGCAGAGCTGTGAATCGCTTCTTTCCATTAGGACATCAAATTGTTTACCCATTGTGTGTCAGGTTAAACTCATTTTTCTTCAAAAAAGAATACAAACCAGGGCACCGAACGTGGGGATGGTAGAATGAACTTACTCCATTTCTCCTTTTCTAGGGATGCCCTGTGGTGAAAATCTGTCCTTATGCTTTGGCACATTTTCTTAAGGGCCTCATTCCAGTCCATGTATTCTGGTACCCACTGATATGGCATCCCTGATCGGCCAGCTTCCTTTGCCAGATCATCCGCCCTTTCATTGCTCTCAATACCCACGTAAGGCATATGTCTCCCATTACAATTCATTAACATTGCACACTTCAATAATTAAATTGTCGCGAAAATCACCGAACGCGAACCGTTGGATCGGCTACCTGTATGCGCCACATTTCACATAAAGATACTAGGCACTCTTGAATTTCATAGCGTTACTCGGTCTATTGATTTGTATTAAATTCTAAATATTTCTTTACACATTCTACTGAATATAATATATAATAATTATGATTGATTTCTTTCTTAAAATGTATAGCCATATAATAATTGAAGGGTTTTTTGTGATTGATACAAAGAAACGTTAGTTTCAATTCGCATTCATTTTGGTACATACGTACGTATTTTTTTAACACTACAATAGGCCACGAGGCCTAATAAGAGTAGTGTAATGGAACAGTAGTGTATTTAAAGATATAAGTGAAACAATCACAAACACCCAGGCTTTGAGAAAATCAATAAATATAATATTGTGACCTCTCCAGATCGAACCCGGAGCCCCCGGATGAAAGACCAGCGTCTTACGCACGGGACTACGAGGGCCGACATTAATTCAGTGGCAATTTTCTTTGGGGCAAATGATGCAAACAGTTCGTCAGAAAAATTATAAGGGCGCCTCTAAATAGTTAAAACTATTAAATTATACCAAAATATATTAAAAGGTGTGTATTTCTCAAAAATTGATATTTTTTTTCTTTTACTTTATACTTCTCTACTTCTATACTTTTCTTTTATACTTCTCTTGGGGCGTTTGGTAGAGAGTGAAATTGAGATCTGCGTGCGCACACCGTTACGAAAGTGAGTGCCAGTATGAAGTTAGCTGCGAATCAGTCAGCTGTATACAAACGCAAATTTGATAGTAGAATATTGCTCCGTTGCCTCGGCAACGAATTTATTATTGTCGGCCATTTGCAATTCCTTACGTAAAAAACGATTAAACGTCAGACTGGTAGTTGTTTAAAAATAAAAACAACGAGAAATAATTATAAAATTTAGTAATATAAGTTATAGTGTATAGATATAAACCAACTGCGCTCCAATAAGCTGCTCTTTTTCTTGAGTGTGTAATTTAACAAGATAATTAAGAGCTAGTCGAAGAATCTAGGTTATCACACAAGTTTTGTTTTTGACCGATTTTATCAATGTTATTTGTAAATATAAATATTTTATATTAACAATGGAAAAAAATGCTAATCCCGGGATTGTCAAATTGTAATCCTGAAATCCCGGGATCAGAATTTTGGCTCGGGATTGGATTCCCTAGATTCGAACCACCGATTGTTCGGTTATCAGCCGAACGCACTACCTTTACGCCACAGCAATCGTGAAGATTATACAGTATAATATTATAGTTTAGAATTGTTCCGCTCCCTAGGCAGCGAATTTATTATTGTCGGTCATTTGCAATTCCTTACGCAAACAAACAGTTAAACGTCAGAGCGACAGTTGGTACTTTAAAAATAAAAACAACGAGAAACCATTATATAATTTATTTTAATTTATTTAAGTGTATAGAAATAAACCAACGGCGTTCCAATAAGCGGTCCCTTTTCTTGAGTGTGTAATTTAACAAGATAATTAAGAGCTAGTCGGAGAATCTAGGTTATCACAAGTTTTGTTTTTGTTTTGTTACGCCAAAGAAGTATAACTTTTAACGCACGTACATAAGTAGGTACACACACCGATTTTTTTTTTAATAATATTGATTTATATTTCACAGAACAAACGCTTCACTGCCATTCAACAATGTTAAAATCAGCGTCGTCACATGAGAGTAGGCAGCAAATTGGAAATATTATATACCTACGTCTTCTATAGTAGATGTCATTGTCGCAAAATTGATGATTTTTTGTCGTAGTGGGCCTCAAATCAGACGGTGCGTGAGGCAAACGCACTAATGCATCAATTTTATATTATGTATCAGAATGTAGGGTATTATCATTATTAATATACTCCTCTACCCATCCCGTGAAGATTGTATGTGTGGTCAACAATTAATCCTCAAACAAATCTTTTTACAAAAAATAAAGAAGACGTAGGTATCTCCCAAGGTGCAAAACTAACCTGCCATTAGTGATGCCAATAATTGAGATAATACATATACAATAACCATGTTTAATGAAATCGCTTCGAATATTGATATATTCCACTTACGTGAGAGTGATTTTTTTAAGATAGAGTCTATCAATAGTTCACTCTGTGTGCTTCCATCTACTTTTACTTTTATTTTTGTTATTTCTTTTCTTATTTTATTACTTACTTAATTGTATTATTAACTTACATTTCTCTGTATTTTTATTTACACTTATTTTATGTTATGTCGTGAACGCTTTTAATTTATAATTTGTTGTATTCATTATGTGTAAAATAAATAAATTTGATTTGAATTTGATTTGATCTTACAAATTTAATTATTTTAGAGCATCTTTTATAAGTCATACAAGCAAATTTCCTACTCATGTTTATTGATATAATTTTATCGTTTTATTATTCATTATGAAAATTGACTTACATAAAAAAATATTGTATTCAAATTGGGAATAATAAATGCCCATGATAATAATATCTTCAAGCAATATTATTTTTAAATACAAACTTGGTTGAAGATGTTTATTTGAAATTCTAAATAAGACTTTCATGAGTTATTTGATTTACGAAGGGGTTTTGTAGTAATATCAAATCAATATACTCGTTTACTTTATTCGAAGAACTCTAAATCTCTGATAAAATGGCAACCACAAAAAATATTTTCTACTAGATAAAAACGTCGTGATTTATAAAAAATCGTTACTGAAATTGATAGTTGATTGTCTCAGCGAACGAAAAAGGTTTGTACTTGCCTAAATCGATTCTACGGGTTCCGAATTTTGCTTTATGCCCATTGTAAAACAGCTATACTATTTATTAGATAGAGTGTATGTAAACGTATGATGTCTTTCGAGTCACGTGAGCTCCGAAGACCGTAAACGTGGAATCATTTTTGGTTCACACTCCTCATAAATTTATTTATTAGAATATTCGAAATACGACGTGCCTTTATTGTTCAGAGGGAATAAATTTTCTTTACTACAAGATAACAGTGGATTAAACTCTGACTCTATTAAATATAGTATTACTATCCGAAATTTAGTACCACCACGCAAAAAAATCAATAAACATAATAGTATTCTAGTGTTGGTATTTTATATTTTTATTTTTTATACAGAATAATGTTATAAGAAGGTTTATCATTGGTCATGCATGAAAAAGGCGATGGTGTAAGTGTAAGGTATATAGTAGCACGATTTAACCTTGAACATGCGTAGCTACGGGAGTCGTTTCTTTGTCTGAAGTTTATGGAAGATTGACTGGTTCGGTCTGTCCTCTGTCAAAGAATTAAAAAAAACATTCGGCGCCAATACCACATTTCGGAGAACACTAATATTTGCACGTGCATGAATTTACTGCTGACAGTACTTATTGTCGTGGCCATAACAAGAAAAAGCACCTGTAAACACGTATTATCGTGCAAGTTGCAAGATTCCATGCATGTATCAAAAGGTTCAGAAGCTTTTGAATTTTCACGCAATAATTGGTACTTGCATGGCGGTGCGCATGCGCAGAACAACGGCCGTGGCGGATCTACCGGAAAAAATACGAAGTACACCGCACAGAATATTTTTACGTTTACCGATTATCTACGAACTTGTCCGAACCTGTTTTAATCTGTCAATAACCAATACGAGGATAATATCGCGTCTCGCTTAAAGCGCGTTAACACAGTCCAAGTACAATCCAAGTACACTTGGACCGAGTGCCATCCGAGTGCACTTGTATGAGACATCTTCATACTAATTATTCAAGCTACTTGGGCCGCGTCCTACTCATCCAAGTTAGTTTGGATAGAAATAATTAGTATGAAGCTGTCACTTGGATGGCATTCGGTCCAAGTATACTTGGATCGTACAAGGACTGTGTCAACGCGGCTTTATTGTGCTTGAAGAATGTGATTGGAGAGACAGTCGGCAATTTTACGTGTAAACAGTTATTATCGCGATATTTTAAAATACACACTATTGTTGCAAGTAAATCCATTCACGTTAATTAAACTTTGTGGTAGGTATATTTATGGTATTAGAAAAGTATTATATTACCCACACGCTAATGCATTATTTATTTTGATTTTTTTTTAAATTTTTCACATAAAACTCCTGTTTGATTTTTATTAGTAATAAAAGGAATAATGATTATTTTTGTATACGGTTTTGTTCTTTTAGGATCAAATTCATTTCTCACTCGAACATGTCACTCCACTAACTGCTCTATAATAATATATTTTTTGACATAAGTGGAATTCTAACAATATGTACCCGACATGTGGAGGCCCATATGATCCTATTAGGATCGGACATGGTCGAAAGAAGGAAGAAGAATATCGCTCGTAATATTGAATGTTAATTTTTATATGGTTTTTAACACAATAAAGCTTTAACATGGAAGTTTGTCATTGTAATAAATACACTAACGCTTCAAGTTGAAATCCTCACCTGGTGGCTCTCTTGCCATCGTTGTGGAAGGTTTCCGCGAGGTGGCAGGTTTCAGTACCTATGTCGTGGGTATATAATAATGACTTTAATACCTACTAAGTATTATCTGATTGTATTATTATACGTTCGTCACATGTTTACTATACAGTATTGTATTATCAACTATGTAACTGATTATTGTCAATTTCAAAGAATCAGTATTTTCAATTTATGTTTTCAATACAACTAGAAATAACAAATTAGTGTGACATCGTTTATATTTTATAAAATAAGTACATATATAACTAAAAGAACTTACTAATAGTTATAAGATAATTTATATATATTATAACTATTCCTAGATTGAGTAGGATACGGTGACTTTGATTGGAACATAAAATTAATATTTCCTTGTTGCAATCAGCCTCACGAATTACAAAGAAAGACTTTTCACTAAATACTTGTGATATTTCTTTGGATTGATAGTAGGTAGGTAACTTTTTAATGATATGATATATTTAATGTGGTCTTTGAGTGTGTAAAGATATATTACTAAGACTTAGTACCCAAGCTACTTGTCAAAGACCTTGAGTGACATTTGGTCATTAGGATGAATAGAATTTCATTTTCAACTTTTCTTAGACAATATATAAGATGGTTGACACTGTAAGATATCACAGTTATTTATAAAATGAAAATGCTGTGACCTCCTATCTCTGACTATTTACTCAGAGAGAGCCATCAAGCGAGATTTAATTTTTAAGTAGAGTTATTTTAATATTACTAGTGGTGGTAGATCGGCCACAAATATATCTTTTACATGGAATTGACAATTTATGTATACCACAATTTATTATAAAATATATATTTACAAATATAGGAGTTCAATTTTCTGTTCCGGAAATATGGAGGAATAAAACACTTTGTACAAAGCGATCAATACAACTGACTTTCTCAGGCTCGAGACGATGAAGAACGACACCGTATACATTAACAATCATTTCGGATATATCCTGCTTTTGGTAAAACTATTTATGAATTTAAAAAAACAATTAATAATTAATGTATGTCACAAAATCTAAATTCCGTACCAGAAGAATTTATTATTATTTATATTCCGTACTGATTACTTATTATTTGGGTAACAGTACCTGTACTGCACCTTTCAACCTGACTTGTCTATTCTTCAAGCCAACCGATTCCTGCGTCCTAAAGTGCCGCTAAATACTATCTACACAGAGTGTATACGGTGGAGCTACGGAATGCTGGTGGTATGACCTGGGATAACGCTAGAAGAGTCTAGCGAGCGGCATGGATTCATGGATGCGCGTATGGTGTCCATACTCCATATTATGCTTTAGCTAAGGGGCGAATTTAATACTAGCTACCTACTAATATAATTAATTTTAATGTCGATGTGATATCAATGATAGAATTTGAAAAAAAATTGATCACATCAGTAGACACATACAATCACAAAATAATGTCAGGCAGTTCATAGGTGGTGGTTGAGTGTCTATTTGCGTAAAAGCATTTGGTTTACCTTGATAGATAGTATAAACTAATATAAAGAAGGCATATAGAGAATAAGAATCCATAATATTATGATCAATAGGTGGAATTTATCCCCATTCATACAAAATAACTAGTTTAGTATATATTTATGAATCATGCTCTTTTATCCTAAAATTAAAGTTATAGTAAACTCCCAATTTTAATTATGATACTGAAGACTAAAAATGTCATTTGGATCGCGATTAATATAGATTGACGTCAAACCCACAGTGAAATTAAACGTTAAATGGAACGTCAGTATATTATTTTATAGCCATACATTGTTAATTGGTATTTTAGTTTATTCCGAAATGGATTAAAACAGCAATCATTCCTTCAAACTCCTTCACATCTAAATCAGTGAGTTTTTGTGTAAATATAACTAATCTCACATTATTGTGCTAAGAAAATCCATCTTCTACAGTACCATCAGTGATTGTTAACCAGGATTCTAATGGAAAGTTATTGCCACAACCATTATTTTTTTCGTAATAATTAAGATATAAAGCTTTTTTTAAAAATCAATAATGTATTTTCAATGAAAAATAATTGTAGGTTCGAAAATGCACTTAATTCGGTAGGTAATGAATGACAATAATTAATTAATAAATGAACTGGCGTTCTTGGCGACTTGAATCACATAATTAATGAAAATTTGGTAATGCATTCGTCGCCACTATTAAATATAATTTAAACACACGATTAAGACAATTTATTATACTAATAAGATTTTAATTGATTATTAATGTCAATAAATAGCCAAAGTACTCAAACACTGTAATTTTGATAAATTTTGTAAATTTTGATATCCATTTAAAAAAACCCCACTAAGGGTTTTCAAAGTATTAATAATATTACAAGTAATAATACGTGTACAAATTCATAATATTGCTGGAACGAATAAGAAAATGTATTCTGTCTCTATTTATACACGTATAGTATTTAAGCAAAGGCAAACGGCCTATCTGAATAGTCTTGATAATGGTGTTACAACCGAAATAGCTATCGACAAATCTTTTAAAAACCTGTAGAATTTAATATTAATTATATTTTCATTTCTTGTAAAATGGAATTCTACCAAGTAAATGCTAACTCAATTAATAATTTTGAAGAACTTCTGACGTAAAGTAGAATACAAGTTAGTAACAATATCTTAAAATATTTTCAATTACAAATTTGGTAGTCTTTCTTTGGCAAGATTTGAAATACCTCAAATAACGTAATCATTAGAAATATGTCAATTATTGATGGATCGATAGCTTAAGCCTTGAATGATGATAGCACTAATACAGACAGTGAAAGATGTGAATTCGAATTTCGCTCGGTCTAACATTTTTAAGATTTTTTTTCTGTTTCTTTCGGAATTTTTCTGTTTAAACAATGAAGTATTTTTTAGGCAAAACTTGGCAGGATGTTTGCGTAATGAGTTTAATTGGACATTTTAATAAAACAATAAATTTACTTACAGTATTTCCCAATATGTGGTACGAGTAACATTTGAAATGGTGGCGGTTGAATTTATTTTCGTTTTATATTTGACCTAAGTGTTAGTGATTCACCCAGTTTTTCCAACCGTAGAAAGGCCTCACAATTATTCGTCGTTAATGTGAATACTTCGACTATCAAAGGCACCTAGCTGAAATATATAAATTTTGTATTTTTTTTTCAAAGATAAATTTACAGTTAAAAAACATTACAAAATATGAATTTGTTAAAGGATACCTACCATCTTATAATTACTATATTATTATTTTATTGTCATGTTTAACAGCTAGTTCGTTTATTAAGTTTGATCGAATGTATTGAAAATATTTTAGACTAATTCATAGTTTTAATGTTTTTTATATTATTTAAAAAAACATGGATTTTTATGAAAAATAAAAATATATCTAACTTGAAATTACTCTTATTTATGTCAAATCTAATATCGGTATGGTCACAATATTGATTTTTGCTGTGTTCCCCAAAATGCTACAAAGTATATTAAGGATTCCTTAAAAATAAAAAAGGTAAACATTCACTAACTTACATTATACTAGTTATGACTTTGAAGATTGTCAAACGTCCCTAAAATACATATTTACCCTTTCACGTGCAAACAATATGCGTACTTATTAAGAGCGATGAAACTGTGGATATTAATAGCATGCTTTCATATATGAAAATTATTTTATGTTACATTTAAGTATATCATTATTTTGATGACAGTCTACATTCTCAAATCACGATTACGTTATACAATTTTTTTTATAGTATTGACTATAATTATTATTTACCTATAATAATGACACGTATTGACAATAAAGAAAACATTTTTATGAGTATTGTAAAGTTGTGATTATATTGAGATGCATGTCGCGTACTGTCACGCTGTCACGGCGATTAATATAGTCTATGGTTTCGTCATTTTTCAGAATATTTTGAACAAACGCGATCTCTGTAAATTCAATGATGGAGTAACTTAGTAACGAATCTCTGTAAATTCAATAATATTTTTAACAGAACCCAACCCGCAGACTATAGATAATAGATAAAATTCTTATGGAAAATACATAGTGCCAATCTCAAAAAATAAAAACACGCGATTTTGAAATGATTCGAAAATGTTTAGGCATATAGAAAATGATAAAAAACGTTCATTGAGTCATGCAGGTGTCGAAACAGTGCAGTACAACTTGAGGTGACCTCATTATTTTTCTGGTGATTTCGGCAGATTTTTCCAACTGATATTGTTCGTCTAAAGGTTTAAAATGTGCCACGGGATGGGAGCATCAGTCTGCTAACATTTAAAAAAAAAAAGTTAAAAAATTGAATAGGTATTCACATTTAAGAACGTCTTTATGACACTTAACAAAATCGTCATCAGAATATACAAAGTAAATTTATCTCTTATGTCACTGTGTTCTACTTTACCAATAATTAAATTTGTTCGTAATTAACAATATATCAGGATTTTCCAAACTATACATATAACTCTTAGTAATAGAGAAATTCCAAAATTAAAAGTTACACAACGTGGCATGAGTAGTGACATACGTGGCATAAGTGATTGTTGGGCATCACGCGAAAGGACAGAAATAGTATCGAATGGATAAGGCAGTAAACGAGCGTTTGCGATGTAATTAAGTATACCAAAACCTTGAAATAAAGATGAGCTGGACGCATAGCTGGCAGACAAGATGGGCGCTAGAAAAATGTGATCTGTAGTAGCTTAGAGATATAAGATGACCAATTGGCCACCGCAAGCTTCGCTAAATAATTGACGAAATATCGTGGTACAGTTGAAATACGTGACAGCTAAGAAAGAAGAACGGAGAAGACTGAGGAGGCCTTCATCCAGCAGTGGATTTAAACCAGGCTGATGATGATTCACTATAATATAACAACATACTACACGTTGTGTTTTGTTCAGACAATGAGCTTTATGACGTTCATATTCAATCCTAATCCTTCACGCTTTTCCCATTAAAACAATTAAGTACGTAAACCAATAATTATGTGTGAGATGTTTCAAAATATTTAAAAGAATCATAAGTATATTATAATATTATATGTTAAGATTATTTTTTGCATTTTATGGGTGAAAATCTAAAAGAGCTTTTTGTATAGGTATTTTCTTTTTAATACATAAGTATCGAGCAGTAAGGCTTACAGCGGCTAAGTAAAAAGCTTTCGTAATCCAATTCCACGTCTAAACAAAATTTCTCACCCGCTTCTCGTGAAACCGCAAAACAACGTTATGTTAAGTGATCAATGTTGGTGTCTCCTAATAATAATTATGGCGGGAAAACTTGGCGCGAATCTAATGAAAGTATTTCCCTCTGAATGCGCTGACCAACCTCGTTATTGGGTTAGTCTTGGTGATAATCCAACATAATTTTATATACAGGTTGATGTAGTTAAAGTATCTCGAATATTTTTTGTAACATATTAAATTGTGAAATAGGGTTAGTTTAAAAGGAGGTATTGCGACCATAATTTATATGGGGGAGGTTGAAAGTAAACCGGAGGACTGGAATCATTAATTACTTGTTGACTAAATGGTTTTGTCATCCAATTCAGAGGGTAAATAAACAGATCGATATCTGAAGATAAGCTCTATTTAATATATTATTATTGATATATCGGTTAGTAATCATCAGTTTGTTGTTTCTGTATATCACGATTATATTTGTCCAATTTGCTTGGTAGTTCTAAAGCAGTGCTTCTCAAACTTTTTCATACTACGGCCCCCTAAATCAGAAAAAATAAATCCAAGGCTCCCCTAAAATTTTAGTCTTTAGTGACCAACAGTACTTTATTTAACATTAAGTACATTTTTATTAAAAATAATAGAACATTATTCATTAATAACTTCAAATTTATTACAGCTACACCCTACAAAAACAATTGAATAAGAGGGGGGTGATTGCACATTTTTAATTAATAAATCAATATCCGGTACGATGTTTGAAATGCTAATTCGCAGGGTTTGCTCCAAAGTCTCCGTTAACAGACACGACCTGTGTTTATTTTTTATTACCAGTAATGATTAAAATGCTGTTTCGCATAGGTAGGTAATGTGTCTCTACATTTCAAAATCAGCCAAGTCCACCTTTAGGTATTTTTGACTTTTTTATGAATTGCTGAAGAACTACTGCTTTCTAACATTTTTGCATTATCAAAATGTGGAATTTATTAATTTTAAATATTATATAATATAATATAATATATATAATATAAACTTTCACCCTTGTAACTATGTATTTGAGAAAAAAAGGTGTTTTTCTCCTATTTATATATTATGGACTTGGCTGATTTTGAAATCTAGCGACACGTATGTTGTCGCAAAAGGAATCATGATTAACAATGCTGCTTTTGCGATTGATGGATATTCTGGCTGTCACTTTATCCAAAATTCTGCAAGACTTCTTTCATCTAATTCGACTTCAAGGGAATTATCTGATCTAATATCAACCAATTCTTCTTGAGCTCCCACGTAATATAATCATATTTGAAGAATTTAACAAATGATGTTCTTATGCAATTGTACTTTTGGTATTCATTAGGTTTGGGAAATAGGTATATGTTGAAAATACTTGTGATTCGACGATGTATTTACACTTTAACACTTTAATTCGAGAGTGATATTTCATTGGTGGTAAGACACTCTCAATCAAACATGTCAGTGTGTCCTCGATTAATACCTATTGACCACGAAGAAAGTTTTTTTAGAAAGCTTGAAGTTTGATATTCAGAATTAAAATGTTGATATATTTTCTCTGAAGAGAAAAATTCAATTCATTTACTAGTCCGCCAAATATGAAGCAAAACACATCCATTTTTCATCACTAAAATGGGAAGAAAGATCTGATTTTTTTTTCATGAAGAAAAAGGCGAAGTTTATTACTAAGTTCTACAATTCTAACCCATATCGGATAAAGTATTATAATTGTCTACAAATTCGACCTCGAGATTTTGACTGATTTGTATCAGGTATCGTCCAGTGATCACGTTATGATTTTTGTTTTTTCAAATACTGAAATATTTCGCGGCACCCTGGCAGGAGCTCCACGGCCCCAGTTTGAGAAGTACTGTTCTAAAGCAACAGCGATATATTCTAAAGCTAATTATCTCAAAATGCTATTTTGTGAAATACCTGACTGTAGGTTTGAGATATTGGTATAAAAATAAAACAATGTTTTATCCACAGATTTCCGTATGTTTCTTGTTCAAGTGTCAGTTGTTTGTGTCATTTGTTTTCGTAATATTCCCTTGTTTAATAAACAAAAACACATTGATATCCTATATCAAAACAACGATTTGATTGTAAAACAGCTTTATTACGTATATTAATTATTGTTTGTTTACCTCTGATATTTTTTTTTATAAATTAAGTATTATTTACGGTTGATATATTCAGGTGATTTTTTTTGTTAAAATAATAAAAATGATATGTCTGTTTAGTTTTATTCTATTTTGATTCACTGACTAAGATTGATCAAACTTGCATAGCTTATATACTAAAATATTGCTATGTCTACTGTATATTTGACGCATTTGCTAATCTTTATTATACCAATATCCTGCTTTGTCAATGAATATTTATTTCTACACAATGTTTGCATATATTTTAAATTGTTTTGTTTTGTTATGTTTTTATTTATTTGATTACATTAGTAAGTGCATCATTAAGAAAGTCTTTCCGAAGGATTCTGATTAGCCACCGAAAAAAGGCATTATATTTTGGTCAACCATTTGCATCTCAGAATTATAGTCTGCCATAGTTAGGTACATACAAATAAAAAACACACAAAAAAACACACAAAAAAACACTTAATAAATAAAATTAAAACAAAAAATAAAATACATTAAATATTTGAATTCAAACTCGAATCTTCCAAAATTAACAAATCGTTCCTTCGGGTAAATTAGAACTGGGGTGAAGATTTTTTTTAAAACGAAATAAATCAACCTGTATATTATTTTCCCGACCATTTTCCACCCGTAGTCACCTTTTCACAGTTGTGCCTACTCTCAGGAGAGTATAAAAGAGAACATATCCACAAACCAGGTCCAAAAAAGCAAAGAAGTAAGTGCCCCAAACACTCACCTTGCTCCAGTCAGCGGAGCGGCTTTTCTCACTTAAACATGGCATGGACGGAGAAAGTGTTTTTATTATGTACATTTCCATTCAAAACATTCAAATAACGTCGACTGTCTTAGGTAACTAATGGGGTTTGAAGTGAATAAAAAATCGAAGACATAATAAATACAAACTAGAAATATATATTATACACTCTATCATCATCATCATCAGCCTGAATCTATCCACTACTGGATGAAGCCTTTTTCAAGCTGCTTCCACTTTATTTGGTCCTGTGCATTGCGTTGCCACGTATTTCCGCAGAACTCTATCATTTCATCGATCCAGCGGCCTCTGAGTCTACTTTGCGAACGTATTTTACCTCTTGGATACCACTGGATGACTATATTTGTCCAACGATTGTCTCTTCTATGTGTCCAGCTATGTGTCCAGCCAATCTCCATTTGAGGCTTATATAGATTGATATATAGAAATATTCGGTAGTATGTACTTTTCTTTGTCGAGAATTCATAACTGACGATCGTGATTCGAGCCGACAGTTATTCTCCACTTGTGAAAATCTCGTAGCAATGTTAATTGGTTGCGTCCATTTGGATAAAGTTCTTTCTTATCTTCTCTGACCTTCGACCTCACCAAATGTCATGAGTTTTTACAGGTTGTAGTTCTCTCTGCGGGCTATACGATCAAACAATTGCTGTCAAATTGAGGAAAGTATTGAATTCGCTGATGACAATCTACTTTGTCCGCTTGACCATCAACGAGAGACTCAGGATCCACCTCCAGCTCCACATTAAAAATGCATCTAATCTGTCTTCGTCTTGCCTTAACCGTCGTTCAACGTTATGTGAAATACGCACATTTCCATGCTACGTGTTCGTAGTTTTTGGATTTTAATTACACGATGGGTCCATGTTTTACATGCATACGTACACTGCTAATATAAATTGGTTAAAATAATTACCCAGTCGCATATATAAACTCGTCTTGGCTGTAACACGTCGAATTAGTCGATGTGATTTTTTGTCATTTACAAATCGCATGTAACCTAATGTACAACTGCACAAAGTGTCTATGCAGCATTTTTGGTAGAAAACACACCTGCTATCGCATGCAATAAATTTCAGTTGACACATGACGTATATTTAAGGCTATACCTCAGTTGAGGCATAGTCTAAAAAGATCGTGGCTAGGTGATGCGCAGATTGCGGGTCGCGGGTACAAATGACGCATGCCTACCGAATAATTTGTCACATAAATCCAACATGCGTCCATTTAATGTTCTATTTATTGTTCTATTAGTAATACTCGTAATAATAATAATATATTCATTGACGTGTTTTCTTTTTAAAGTAAATGGGTAACGTTTTTAGTCATCTTTACACGATTTAAGAATTAATACCCCCGTCGCCATCACGAAACAAATTGACGTATTGGCACCTCGACATTCGCTCTCCGAATGCCAGCGAGTCCAAAATTTCGTCGCGCCTATAGTTGAAAATTATTTGCCGTTTCACTAGGAAGTATCGCCTTAACATAGCAGGTTTTGCAGTAGCGCATGTATAGATGCTGCGCTTTGGGGCCAGCCACTTGTTTTGACTAGCCTTGCAACTTCATTGTCGTGTGAAAGAGAGTTGCAACATTGCTGACTGTTTTGATTTTTGGCCATGCTGTAATGAAAGGTCACTATTGAAGACACTATTCATCATGCACCCAAATACATTGCATTATAACTTGGTACAACGGGTGTAAATGAATAAGATTCAATGTATTGAAATAAAGATGTCAATGTTAGAAAGAAAGCGCCAACCTTACTTAAAATGGCGGTATGTTTTTAAATTGTCGAATAACAACCACGCTTCTAATTGAAATTATTCTGAAAAGTGGCTTCACTGACTGTACTTCACCATAAGTGCATGTAATATTGAGAGGTATTTCAACAAAAACGAATAGACTGCCACCCATGTACTTGAATAAAAACAAATAACATTCCCGTATAAAATTTACTGCCAGCGTAATTTGAATGTGAAATTTTTGGGTCGTACAGCGCTTCTCATCATTAAAATAAAACAATAAAAACAATTTATATCTTACCGTTGGAATATATATTTATAAATTAGTCGAATAATTGAATTTATTAGAATATAAAATACACAATTTGAATACTAGCAATTTGTAATATTTATATGTTATGTTCAAAGCTCATAACAGTCAGATGAATTAATATTTTATTTAGGTACATATTTATGTCAATTTAGTTTTTTTCATATTGTTGTCATTTATTATTTTTGTAGTTTTTTTTGTTGCTTAACGGCGTAAAATGTATGATTTATGGTTAAAATCTTAACTATAAATAAAATAATATTTATTATTAACAATCTTACAGGGATATTTTTATATGAAGACTGGACTTATCTATCAGAATAGTTAAAAGTAATGTCTATTAAGTTGAAACTTCTGGGAGATTTAAAAAATCGCAGGGGTTGAAATGCCTTTTCGCATATTTTTTGAAAGATTTCTAGAAATAAAGAAAAGTAGAAGCTAAACCAAGCTTTGTACCATGTCAGTCGTAGCGATTCTAATTATGCAAAATACTCTTTTATTCGGCGTTCTTGTTTAAATTATAATATGTATTTCTCTTCCGTTGATTATTTCAATAATCCATATGTTTCATTAAACGCGCTATATCCAAAATTTTGTATAAATAGATATATAAACTTATATATTTATTTAAAAAAAATGTTTTACTTTTTTGTATATAATTATTCATTATTCTTATGTAATTTCTTTATATTTGTGTTATTCTTACTTTCTATCCTATTAGGCCTAACTATATTATAATTTATTTAGGGAGACTTTGCTGGTTGCAATAACTTTTCTTCAGATATTATATTTTTAAACACATTTTGTAAAAAAAATATTAACTGTTTGTTTCCTTAATAAATAAAATAAAAATAAATAGTTATTAAAAATTCAAAGGTTTTTATTAAACCATGTAAAGCGAAATATACATAGTTTGCATTAATAAAAGCGATGCTCTATCTTTTTTTAATTTTTATAACAATGCTTATATAGTTTTCCCAATACAAAAAAGACATTTCGTTTAGATTTAGTACATCAAAAACGATTATTTAAAACATCATTATTTATAATGATTGCTTAAATTCTCATATTTTGTCCATTTGCGACATCATACAATCATTTAGCGATTAGAAGGTCTTCACTTAAAACTCTTCATACAATTCATAAAAGATACATCAACCCTATATGAACATATTTAGTATATAGCATATATGAACTCCTAAAACAACTATGAGAAATATAATATAGATGTGTTATATAAACTCTTGATAGTATAAATATGCGTAGTATATTTTATTTAAAAAATGATAATAAAATATACATTTCAGCAAAAAAAAACGCGAGGAGTTCCCTTAAGTGAAAAATGTGACAAGAATAGAATAATATAATATTTCGCTTATTATTTCCATATCTGTTCGAGAATGCAAAAAAGAAAAAC
The DNA here is from genome assembly GCF_057557595.1 of Rhyacophila brunnea. Taxonomy (NCBI): domain Eukaryota; kingdom Metazoa; phylum Arthropoda; class Insecta; order Trichoptera; family Rhyacophilidae; genus Rhyacophila; species Rhyacophila brunnea. The sequence goes on along the minus strand of NW_028232965.1, from coordinate 55,785,489 downwards.
ATGAAACGATACGTACTCGTTAGCTGCTACGGTTCATTTTACGAACACGCCTGTTAAGTTCATACCGTCTATAACATTTTTTTGCGTAAGAAAACTCTTCTTCAAATTCTTTTTGTCAATAAAAAAAGATATTTATTTTTCAGGCATTCAGCGTACATTTTTCTTACTTTATTCGGTAGATTGCGCCCTTGCGCGCTCTTTTCCGCATGATAGAGACTATTCTCTATTTTGACTTTGAATCTCTATAAATAAATAGTGGAACGAGATTTATATAAGTATTGAAATATATATCATGCAAAGAAAATATATATCTGCATTGACAGACAGAGAAATGACAATTATTATACTTTTTTCCTCTATAGGTTTACATAAATCTACAATATCACCTCTTGAAATGTAGGTATGTCTCGAAAAGCTTTAAATATAGAAGTTCTGTAAAATTTTGTTACTAGATAAACATAATTCAAACACAGTGACGTGCCGTGGGGGTAGGTAGATTAAGCGTCGCTTGGGGGCGGCAGTTACTCGAAGGGCGGCAAATCGAGGAGAATTATTAGGTATATAGAAATAGCTACCTAAACTTAGTAATAACGAAAATATCTTTCCATTAGGAGAAAAGTGACAAGGATTGTCCTTAATTCCTCAAGACATAGCAAATTAATGTATAGAAAAATGAAATGTGAGAAACTAAGAGTGTAAGAGACTGTATTAACCACAGAACATATAATAAATAGAATACCGATGCGCTATATTCAATACACCGCATGGTGAAGCAGGCTTTTGAATGTGTGAGTGTCCTATAGAAATGAAGCACGCATTATGCACGTGCAATAGTGTGTGTAATACACCAACATTAAATGAGCGTAAATGCATAAGCCGAGAGCAGTTTTCAATATTCGACGTAAAACGTATTCTAAACACGTGTGTAAGTTTAACCCGAATTCTTCCTTACTCGAGTCGGTAACCTGCTAACGCCTTACCCGTTGTATATTTCAGTTCCCATTATTTCTGAGTTCCCTGGTATTAACAATGTCAAAAAGTCCCCAATTTTGGGGGAAAATATGTATAAATTTAATTTTGTAAGTTTAAGTGGTAGGTAGGTATATATTGTATTAATAATGTACCCATACAATACATTTCTTAGATATTAGAGACATGGAAGGATGATAAAAATACTGTAGATATAAAAAATGGGGCGGCATTTTGTCTAGGGACGTCATTGTTCAAACAATATACTTGCATCAAATAAATTATAATACAATTATTTATAAACTTTTGCCACTATACAAATGCATTGATTTGAGACTCAATGCACGTACACACCTGGAAATATCGACGTATAATTACATATATTGACTGACAAGAAGATCTAGGTAATAACCGGAAGTCACTAGTATGGTTAAAAGTGGGAGGAGCTTGTTAGTTCACAGTTTTAACACGTGGACAACTCGTCGCTAACTGTAAGGTGCTTCAATCGGAGTGCGGTTAAAAATGGGAGGAGCTTATTAGTTCACAGTTTTATCATGTAGCCAAGAAGATCCTGTTGGACAGTAATGTAAACAATACTTGACGAGACCAATCGTTGTCACTTCCGATGAAAAATTTTCATCTACACTTTGCCACATTTATGAAAATATTTATTATAAAGAACTGGTTTTCAACACATGAGTATTGCTATATATTCCAAAATAAAATATACTATTCAATTCGGTTACCGCATACTTTAATAATAGTCAGGACCAGTTTAGTCCGCTTAGATTGAATACTCTTAATTAATTAAGTTGTTCAAACGCTGAGAACGTACTATTAAAGCAAATGAAACCGATCCTTTAAAATATTTCATCCCCCGAAAACTAAAAACTATTAGATAAGACCTTTCCAAATTACATTTATGTTCCCATAATCATACCCTAAATTTTATTTTAACTCATATTATGTACCTATACATTTCTCAATTTTTTTTTGTAGTTCACGATATAAATATTACAGATATGTATATAATTTACCCATTTCTAACTAATTGTATGGAGAATACTACTTCTTCTTCTACCCTGTCACGTCTTAACATTGGGGCATAGGGCAAGCACTAGTTCGCTCCACTTCTCTCGGTCCATTGTCTCCCGCCATTTCAGACCTGCAGCACGTAGGTCGCTTCTGTAGCATCGCTGCAGGGTGAGGGAGGACCGGCCACGGCGACGAAATCCTTGAAGCTGTGCCACAAGGGTACGAAGTGTCGCACTCTTTGGCGGCATCCGGAATACGTGTCTCAGTCACTTGCAAGTAGTTAGAACTTAGATGACGATAGATTACATAATTGCAAATTTTTTCAGATAAAAGCCCCATATGTTGAATTTCTAAAATATAATTACGCTGGCATAATTTATTTCTAAACCAACATGTTAGATTTTGTAACGAAGTTATGAAAGTTTTACTATAAAAATTAATCCACCACTGCTTTCTCGATCATGTTGTTTTCTTGATCAAAAACCAATTGGGAACATCTGCTTTAGATGTAAATTTAACGGAATTATTTTTGTTAATTGCACTTTTGTTATGATACGACAGCTCTTTACTTGACACATGACAGGCAGCCCACCCCTTTTTCACCTGCACCCCACGCTGTCAATTACTTTCCCAACAGGTACTACAATCACCTGCACCCCTTCGTCGGAATATCTCTCAAAATTTTCTGCCCGGAATTTTTAATTAAGTATGAAATATTTTTCCTTCATTTAATCAAGAGATTGGGCGGAATATTATTACTTCAGTTTTGACAACGTTGTAACGGGAGTTTTTTTTAATCAAAATGCTGTTAATGCCAATCAAGAAAACAATTTATAAATTGACTGACCATTTTGTAACGTTTGATGTATTCAACACAAGAATTTTCTGGAAAGGTTGTCTATATTTAAACCAATAATGTTTTGTTAAATGATTTTAAGTAAATAATAAAAAATATACGTCATGTTAAAAAACAAGGGGAAGAAGAAATCAAAATGTTAAATGTTTATAACATTGAACACAATAGCGGCTCTCGTGGTGCAGTGCGTAAGGTGCTGGCCTTCCACCTGAAAGTTCTGGGATCAATTCCCGGTGAGGACACAAAAAATTATGTGTTTTTATTAAAGCCTGGGTGTTTGTGATTGTTCAAAATTACTAACAACCACCTTGTATGAAAAAGCAAGGACATGGTTATTAACCCATAGCTTACGGGCCGCACAAAATTGTGTTTTTGCTAATTACTTTTCAAATTCAAATTAACACGTTAATTATAAAATTAATTAAAAGGGCCCGTAAGCATTGTGTTAAAAAAAAAACATTGAACACATTAAAATCATCGACTATTATACCGAACGGTTGAGTATGATCCAGTTTCGTGTCCCTACCAGGCAGACGAAAAATTGCGACAATTTTCATATATTTTTTTTAAACCCAACTTCTCTGTTTATTCTTCAATACCAATGATCCATTCTCCATCTAATATGTAATTTTTATATTGACATGTTCAATACTTCCGTTCAGGCAATCGAGCATCTGGCTTTTATGTTATTGTACATTTTCTTCAAATTTATTTAAAATTTAGCGATATGACTGTTATACTTAATATTAATCTGTGTGGTTAGCTTAACTGCTTTATTTTATATATTTAGTTTCACAGGTATATGTGCCGTTTATAAACGAACAATATGTGAACCCATTTATTCGCTTGATGAATCGATAAGTAGGTATGAGTATGGTCTCAGCAATGTATATAGATTAACATATATTTAAAATGGGATATGGCAATAACAAGCATATTATTATCTTACACGTTTTCTCATTGCATCATTATTGACTTAACATGATATATAATATATATTCAATATCGGATTTTATGTATTTAATTTAGGTGGAAAAGAGATGTACAGTTTAAAATATATATATACATATACCATGAGTTGAAGTGAAGTAAAGTTAATATTATAATGCAAGTAAAAAGTATTCATTAATCATTTCTTTTATTCAAAGAATAATTCACAAGATAAGGAACGTACCATTTTAATTATTGAAAATACATAATTTTGAAAAACACTTCTGAGAAAATATATTATAAATAATAGCTCAAAAAGGAAAATAAAGAAAAAAAGGTTTTTTTATCTATATTGGTGTATTTCAAAATTATGTGTAGCTGCAGAATAATAGCGATCAAATATCTATTGTTTAAGATATCAAATTACTCTGCAGTAATATATTCCCAGCGAATCCATTTCCAGTAAACAACTGAGCTAGATCAGCAAGTCAGTTGGCGAAATTAGAGATGGTGTATTATTACATCATATCACAGCACATTATACCATTACGGTGTATTAGCCGAATAATCATTTTTCATAGTATCATATTTTCTTACAACTGTAATAACAAATAATATTTCATTTCGCTACTCAATTTAAAACGCTGATTCTATAATTAGTCTAATATGATTATGTACCAGAATTTTATGTTAATGTGTTACTTTTTATTGTATAAATAACGAAGAATAATTTATCTAGATGTCACTCGAATTCAAGTACTTAGCTCGTAACTATCATTGTATAATATACTATTGTACCGATACGCTGCTAATAAATCTCACCCTGCTACATCGAAGACTTCATTATCATCACCCTCTACCTACACATCAAACACCACACTAGTGACCCAACATATGTATGTTCAAAAAGTATTCATATTTGATAAAACAAAAGGATAACGTAGATGTGAGAACTATCATTAGCTATACTGCCCAAATCGTACCTATTTTTGTAAATATAGTTTATTATGCAACCTCTATTATTGAGCCAATGTTGTTAATACTTTTTTTAGAATATTTATTTAAGTAATAAATTGTAATAATGATCAGCTAAGTATTTAAAACTTTCTGCATCGGTTAATGAACTTTTTTAAGGAGCTAGCGCGACATTAAAAAGCTCATAAAATTATTTTGAAGCAAGGAAAGTTTCCTAAGTAAACGGACCCGTATTGACAAAATAACTTTTGTGCCCAGCTTACGATAGATAAGTATTAAGTACCCACTGAGCTCTAAATATGTCAATAACTTTTTATCTTTTTTCTTTCTGCGTAAGAATATACGGGGAAAGCTCTCTCTGAAAGTTTTTTAATATTTAACAGCTTTAGAGACGGGTGACAACTGACCTAGATACGTACGGGGCTACCTACATAATCGATCTTATCAGAGAATCTAACGTATTTACGAGAGAATTAATTACTATAAGTGCTTTTTCCCTTCTTTCTATGCTTTCAGGCAAAAGTTTATTACGCCTGCTTGTCATAATTACTTTACATATCCTAATATTAATAATGATTGTAAACCAATAATAATGTTAGTTAACCTACAATAATTATTTGAAAAATGAGGAAAAATATAAATGACTAGACCCCTGAATAACAATTATTGTAACAGTCAGTTACGATAATTTCCTTTTAGTAGTTTCTTTTATATCACAAATTTGGTGTTTGGAAGAAATGTGTTATAGGCGTTATACCTATATTATATTATATCTTCAAGTAGCGATTGTAATATCGAATGAAAATGTCAATACCGGTTTTTCGGTATTTCTTATTGAATATCGGTATTAATACCGGTATTTCTTAAACATTAAATAAACAGAAGTAGGTGCTTATCAATAAATATAGCTATTAAAAGATTTTTTAAATATTATTTAATAGCAAAAACCTACATACCTACATTTATTATGTTGACATTTAAAAATATGTATTGATCATAATTGTAGAACTAGTAATTTTTTACGAATAATTTGAATATATTCGTTTATTGTTCAGTGATGGAGAATATAATATGAAAGAAGAGCGGTTTAAATGCTTAAAAAATCAAAGAATGAAAGATATTCATTCTGTTAAAAATACGGCGAAAGATAGAATATCAAGAACTCAATTGTAATATTTAAACTTTTTTAATGGAATTATTAAAAATATATTTTTAGAAAACATTAAAAAATTTCGAAATGAAACATTGGTTGGCACGTCTGACAATCAAAAAATATTATTTGGAAAATTTTGGCACGCATACGTAAAAAGGTTCACCATCCCTGATATATATTATTGTATAGGTGAATACATGGATGGATAATTTACTACTACGTAGTCTATATTTATTGAGACATTAAATATTACAGTATACACATTTATATCAAGAACATGCCAATAATTATATTAAATTACTACCACGGTATAGATAGACGATATTGCGTCTCAATCTCTGTATGGAATTTGTCCGACTTTTGAAACAAGAGGACCGGTCCAACTTATATATTATAATACTAAATAGATAATTTCGTAACTTCAAAGAGACAAGAATTGCTTAATGTGGTAAAAAGCTAATGCTGTCGAGTCTCTGCGTTCCCGGAAAGCACCCTTCGTCACACATATGCAACTTTACTGACATCACTATTTAAACTGGGTAAAACTGAAATTATTATTCAGTACTCCACTGATGTCCCTTGTTTTACTATTTTTCATACAAAATGAATAAAAAAAATAAACAATTTGAGAAGTTTGAATGATTGTTGTACCTATATAACTATTTCACTTAAAACTGTAATTTTCTTCAGAATTTTGTAAAGGAAACTATAAAACTATCTGTCTTTGACAAGTGATATCCATGATGTAAAAAATGACAATATATTGTTTATATTATGGTCATGTACACTCTTTGGGTGAGTCGAGTGGAACCTAGTGGCAAAGGGTGGAGGTAGGCTGCTAAGATACGACATAAATAGTCCACAATAAACTTTGTCAGTCATACATATTTGTTTTCATTGAACTAAGTCAACAACTGACATAAATGGTGTTAAAGGTTGTTAAAGGTTGGTGTTGGAGGTTAAATTAAAAAAAAAATCAATTAAACACTACGAAACCAAGCCATACTAGATGGCATAATGTAGAACTATCTAGTCTTAGTTCAATAAAAATATGACACATAAGAATGACTGACAGTGTTTAATGTGCACTATTTATGTCGGATCTTAACAGCCTACTTCCACCCTTCATCACTGGGAATCACGAGGCGATTACACGAATTCTTGTTGCTTGCGCGTCATATTATATTATATCCCCACGTCATGGCAACACCCTTTAGTTCCACTATAATATAATATAACACGTGGATAGCAGCTTTCCAATACGCCTGATTTGATTTTCAAGTAAACTTTTGACCACGCGTATTAATATCTGCAAGCATTTACAGGTTATGCGTTTATCTCTGATGCTCTATCGTCCGATGTATTTTTGTCCAGATGCACAAAAATTCATTGTTATAAAAAATAATATTATTTTCAGAAACTTAATAATCATACCGATTTTTTTGTCGGTAATTTTTGACCGAAGGTTATTATCGTTTGAATAAGAGATACTCGTCAACCTTGTATTTTATCATATACTTACAATTATAATAATATGTATAATGTAAGGGTTGTATAAAATAACAACATTATTGTGTTTGTCACTTGTCAAATGATTGTATGCTACCACCATACATATTTCTTTCGAGCTTATCCGAATGAGATGGTTTTTGCTTTCAGTATCCATTAAACTGTTTTGTACAGCAAAAAATCATTTCCAGCCACGAAATTCAGTGGCATTTTCTCACGGGAAAAAATATACATTTCCTTCCACAGTGAAAATTGTTTTCAACGGGAACATTTGGTTTTTTTACACACATATATTTATATACACACTCAAACACAGTTACATGTAAAGTTGTGCTTATATTCCATTCTGAATATAGAGTATAACGATACCATATTTGTATTTATTACTAGAACTTTTAACGTTTTTGACTATGTACAAATAGATCGGGTTAAAAAGTTATTTAAAAGGTTTAATTTACCGTTTATGTTATATTGTTTCAGAACTTTTACAATCAACCGCCGAACAAAAGGGAGCGCTGGCGGTAATAAGAGAATGGAAGAATCCGGCGGAAGCACCGGAAGTGACGTATGGACCTCTAGAAATCTTAGCCAAGGCCCGCTTAAGTAAGCTCAGAGAGAGACTCGACATTGTCCTTCCCAAGGACAACATTATACATATCAAGTAAGTAGTCATAATGACAATAAATTAATCTGAAAAATACATTGTCTAGCGCCCGTGACAGCCGAATGATAAGATGTATGCTTGTGAAGTTGTGGTAACAACCGATAATCAACCTATGCAACTGTAGATACTCTAAAACGGTTACAATATTATTATAAAGTTCATAATAATATTGAAAGAATCAATACTACTTGGTATTATAAATCATAGTCAAAAAATATCCTATAAATGATATTTAATGATTTTTTTATAAGAATGGCTAATTACATTTCACTAAATAGGAAGTCTATATTGAATTACATTTATGGCCAAGGAATGTTTGCATAAAAAAAATATCGAAAGCCAAAATAATCAATGAACACCAGAAGAAGTTATAGATATCTTGGAAGATAAACGAGCCCGAAACGTAGCAAATGGCAAAAAAACACATCGTTAAAAAAACCGCACAGATCTCATAATATAATAAATAATTCTTCTTCTTCTTCGGCCATATCCGCCCTTTAATTAGAGCATATGGACACCACGAGACGCCTTCAAGAATCCCTGTCGCTCGCTAGTCTTCTTGCATCGTGCCTGGTCAAACTAGCATCCTGTAGCTCCGCCGTATACACTCTATAGATAGTATTTAGTGGCCTTCAAGGACGCCGGAATCCGGTTGGCTTGAAGAACATTCTTTTGGCATCCGCAGCACGTCGCCGAGCCAGGTCCAACGTGGCTTCTTCACTCTCGGCGTGATGAGAGACTGCTTGGTGCGTTCTCTTATCTCCTCGTTGCTCCTAAAATGATACACACCCAGTATCCGTCGCAAACATATGTTTTCGAAGCTCAGTATACGGATGCTCTGAGTCTTCGTAAGGTGTCATGATTCGCTACCGTAAAGCAGCACCGTCAGAATACAAACGTCAAATAGGCGGTATTTGATTTTGACCAAGTACAATCGTGAGTCTCAGAATAAATACTTATTTGTAGGTAAATGAATATTAACATTATATTAATAGCGTTATCACTTACTTTGTATTATTTAATTTCACAATAGTTTTATATTAATCAGATCAAAACAAGGTTCAGACTACTGGACCTAATATAATATAAATATAGGACGAATGTGAATATCTTTGAAAGAATGTTAGTGAGAAGGGTCTTCAGACTCATAAGCGATACACGTGGAGAGAGAATTTCCACAATGATCACTTCCATCGCCCCCACAAGTGAAACTAGGCTGCCTACGTTATGCACCAAAGAGGCTCTTTTTAAATAGACCACAAGACAAAAGGTGGATCGGAGACTTAACAGCATCGGTTGCACTGTCTAAAAAAAGACACGTCGTCTCTACTACTAAAACGGTGGAGAAGATACCTGGAGGCACCTATATTGAGTTGTAGTGTCCGATAATGATAAAATTAATTATAAACAATAAATTAGCTTTGACCAGGATATTATTTTTTGTTTTTCGTTTGTTAATTAAATTTTATCGTAATTTTTGACTACGGCAACACCCATAAAGTTGTGAGTATATTGAGATGCATGTCGCATACTGTCACGCTGTCACGGCGACACATTTAGTCTATGGTTTCTTCATTTTGCAGAATTACTTGAGTGAACACGATCTCTGTAAATTCAATGATGGAGTAACTTAGTAACAAATCTTTGTAAATTCAATAATATTTTGAACATAACCCAACCCGCAGAACATAGATAATAGACAAGATTCTTATAGAACATACATAGTGCCAACCGCAAAAAACAAAAAACACACGATTTTGACATGATTCGAAAATGTTTAAAAAACGTTCATTGAGTCGTGCAGGTGTCGATGCAGTGCAGTACAACGTGAGGTTACCTCATTGTTATTCTGGTAATTTCGGCAGATTTTGTGAACTGATAATTTTTGTTTAAAGGTTCAAAATGTGCTACGGGATGGGAGCATCAGTCTGATAACATTTTAAACAAGAAATACGGCATTATACACTTTTTTCCCGTAGCGGCAGCTTACTGTAACGTCACCTGATAGTACACGACATCACGACATGCACTATAATATATTTCGCGCTTAAGGAACGTCTCAGTAAAAATAAGGTCTTCATAGGTTTATATAGTTTAAATTTGCATTTCGAAAGTCACTCGAAATTATAACTTATATTGGTTTTTTTTAAATATCATTGGTTGAGCTTTTTAAGTGGACTGTAATTATTTTTAAGGGATGTTGTGGAGGTCGAATCTAGTGGTGGGGGCGATGGAACAGAGTGGCAGACAATGACCTTTGTGATGATGTTTGATGGCTCCGTGATCTGGTTTCAACTTTCGCTCGAGCGGTATAGTTGTTCTGGGTCACTCGGTTCGTACACTCCCGCACTTTGTGACACAGTTTATGGATGATATGTGAGGGTGTATGAATGATGATGATATATTTTGAATTAGTCTGTATCTATTGAGTCAATCACTTAAGCGACGGTAAACTATTAGAAGCTCGCACACGTCCGCTGTCGAGATACAACTGAATGTTCTTTGTAACACCGTCTCTCATGACCCCTAATTGCTTATTGAATATCTTGTAACAATAACACTGGAGATTAGGAGGTGGGTGAAGAGATAAGGAGTGGAATGGGACTATAAATGGCCCTACCAATCATAGTTGGTAAAAAATAATATTATACGAAACCAATAAAATTATTATTCTTCTCCTAAGCTGCAACCTCGTTATATTATAATATATATATTACGTCCTTCTCAATTAAATAGTTTTCGGTCGAATAACCTCCCACACAATATTGTAATGTTTATAAAACACGATCCGTGTAGATTTGATTTCGTTTGAATTTTTGTTCGAAAATTGTTTCTGAATATTATAATGTATACATGCGCGACTCGAGACATGCTCCGAAAAGTAACAGGGAAGTTTTGATACAATTTTGATGAAACAATGGCCAGCGTTCTTCGCCCTTTCTCGGAAATCGAAAAATGGCGGCAAATATTTTCTTTGCTAACAGAATTAATATTCATCATTTTGGCAACCCATTCCGAAAAATGATAACAAGTTTGAATGAAAATTAAATACTGACAACAAAAATATTTGAATGTAAAAATACACACAAAGAATAATAAATTAATATTCATCTTTGTAACGAAGCAATTTGAAATATTTTTAGATGCTTCTAGAATCTAGAATATTAATGAAATAAAAATAATATTAATAGAGAATATTAATTCTACTCAACTAATCTAAACAATATTTTCTCTTCTAGACGGAGCCTAAATATATATATAAATAAAGCTGCAATTCATTTTACATTGCTATGTTTATATTGATACATATTAAGTAGGCATGATTAAGAATATTATTTAATATAGATAATACACATTTTGAAAAATCTCATAGATCATTCTATTTTTTTAATAAGCCAAGTAGAACTAGAATTCACATCTTCTGTTTTTCGGGTGAATGATCTCGCATTTGAGCTATCGATCCTTATAAGATTTATAATTTTTTTAAACTTAGTTTTATTAAGTAGGTACCTACCTCAGATAATATGTGGCGATTAGAAATAATAACAGAAATCACATACAAACCTCACTTGCAATAGCAAGACAAATATAAATTCAAAATAACAATAAAACAATGCCGCTATAAATTATGTGTAAAAATTAGTCCTTGTTAGTGATAATTAATAATATGCTACGTCTGAGATATGTAGTGTTACAACAGAGTTATTATAATTTTGAAATACATCAGAAAATATGTAAATAAAAAGGTAGATGAAATTGGAGTCAGGTGTATACTTTTGTTCTTTGAGCTATTGGTCTGCCTCACGTGAATTAAATGTATTTTCAATAATAAGCATATACAATTCTTAAATATTACTTATATATCAGTATTGAATAAAAAAAAATGAGAATATTTTATCATTATTGTAAAACATAATATTTAGATTAATCAAATTGTGAATTGAATTACTATCATACTTGATAACATTACAGATGAATTAGATTTTTTTTTAAATTCACACCTGCCGTTGGAATTTTTAATACGATAATGGTATTCCATTTACGAACACGCAGAAATTCACCGAAGCGAATGAAATATTTAAGTTTATTTTTCGAAGTGGTGTAGAATTTTCAAAATGGCGAACACATGTTCATTAATAAAATACGATCGTTTGAATTCGCAACCCGTTGTTCCGAGTTTGCCCGCAAATGGAAAATACGCATGATATAGTACTTTTAAACTCATCTATTATTACATATATTATATTGTATTGCGAGGCTCAATTTGTTCCCCGAATCGCTACTTTTGTTATCGGCATAATATTATATGTAGGTAGATACGTCGATGCGGTCGAATTTCGAACTAAACTCGAAAAGCTTATTTCTCAGTGAAAGCTTCAAAGTTTCCGCTCAATCGATTGTACATAATATAGGGAACGATTTATATTAGAACATTAAGTTACGAGTACATTTATAAGTGATATTACGATGAAATAAAATAGGTATAGTCGTATCAAGGATGTAAAAAAGTATCAATCCTATTTGACCGATACTTCAATACTGTAAGTATCGTATCTATAATTTGTATGCCTTATAATGTTGTATGTATGACTGTTAGTTTCAGAATCGGTAACCCCCCGTATTCTGCCATGTCGAGATAATCGTAAAAAAAACGTCAAGCACATTATTTAGGACTACATCTTTTTCATATTTTCTTATAATCATCCTTAAAGTTAGTCGAAAAATATAAAAAAATTGGCGACTGATGAATATATCTTCTATAATATAAAAATCAATAATTGTTTGTTTCTTTGTTTGTTGGTTGGTTTGTTTGTTTGTTTGTTCGTATTTTATGCGCTGCCATACCGTTCATCCGATTGCGATAAAACTTTGTCAACTTATTGTTTGCACTTGCGCAAAGAGTATAGGCTATATCTTATATATAAAAATGAATGTCTGTCTGTCTGTATGCCTGTTTGTCTGTCTGTCTTTCTGTCTGTCCCCTATGCGTTCCTATACCATTCATCCGATTGCGATGAAATTTTGGTAAGTGGTTGTGTGCACATCCATAAAGGTTTCTGAATTAAAAAAATCACCATCTTCTTCTTCTTCATTCTATTTTCTTTTATTCGTATGGTTCCTATACCATTCATCCGATTGCGATGAAACCTTCGTCAGTTGTTGTGGTAACACTCGCAGAGGTTTATGAATTAGTACAACCATCTTCTTCTTCTTCTTCATTCTATCTTCTTTTATTCGTATGGTCCCTATACTATTCATCCGATTGCGATGAAACTTTCGTCATTGGTTGTGACAACACCCGCAAAGATTTCTGAATTAGTACAACCATCTTCTTCTTCTTTTATTTTATCTTCTTCTATTTGCAATGAAACTTTGGTGAGTTGTCGTGCGCATGCCCACGAAGATTTCTGAATTAGAAAATCATCTTCTTCTTCTATTCGTATGCGTTCCTATACCATTCATCCGATTGCGATGAAACTTTTGACCAGTTGTTGTGCGCACGCCCGCGAATGTTTCTGAATTGATACAACCATTTTCTTCTTCTTTTTCTTCTATTCTATCTTCTTCTATTCGTATCATAATCATCTTCTTCTTCTATTCGTATGCGTTCCTATACTATTCATCCGATCGCGATGAAACTGTTGTCAGTTGTAGTGCGCACACCTGTAAAGGTTTCTAAATTAGTATTATATAAAATACAAAGTTTGTTGTTTGTTCCATGCAATTTTGATTTTTTTTTACTACATATTAATAACATTAATAACGTTTGCATATTTTGGATTCGGTTTTAATTTAGTAGTATTTTGTTTGACGTTTACTCCTATTAGAATTATTTTCATATTGCCATATTGTATTACACAGATATTTTAATATTAAAAAAATAATTACCTATTATTATTTTTTAAATATCTAAGATAAATATAACCACGAAGCGACCCTGTGTGAAGCCGGGTACTTCAGTTAGTAATATATAAATTTGCAGTCAACATTCGGCTTAATTTAATTGAACTAACAAACAGAGCTGGATTTGATATTATATTCATATACATACGATAGAAAATTATTTACAGAATCAGAATTAGATATTTAAAAAATTAAAATGATTTTCAAACTAGTAACCTTAGTTGATAGCCATAGGAAAATAATGTACGTGTCGAGTTTTTAATAATAACAGAGTATCAGTCTAGAAGTTAACTTAGGCACAACCTTTTTCAAAAGTATTATTTTCATAATATTAAATTACCTACACCATTTTGTCTTTTTAGATTTTAACACTATTGTCAAGAATATATGTATGAACAGTTACTTATTGCTTCAGTATATAATATTATGCTACTTACACAAGGAGACGTCATGTTTATTTTTATTCGTTTTAGTTATCATTTAGAAACTATTTCCAATATTGACAATAATTACTATAGGTATATAATTATTATGTTATATTACTAGAAATAAAAATCGGTGTGTATACTTATGTACGTGCGTTAGAAGTTATACTTCTTTGGCGTAACAAAACAAAAACAAAACTTGTGATAAACTAGATTCTTTGACTAGCTCTTAATTATCTTGTTAAATTACAGACTCAAGAAAAAGGACCGCTTATTGGAACGCCGTTGGTTTATTTCTATACACTTTAATTTATATTACTAACTTCTAAATTGGTTTCTCGTTGTTTTAATTTTTAATGTAACAAAATGTCAATCTGACGTTTAATCGTTTGTTTACGTAAGAAATTGCAAATGGCCGACAATAATAAATTTGCTGCCTAGGCAACGGAACAATTCTAAACTATGACATTATACTGTATAATCGTCACGATTGCAGTATAATACTGTGGCGTAAATGTAGTGCGTCGGCTGATAACCAAACAATCGGTGGTTCGAATCCAATCGAGTGCGTTTATTTTCGTGTGAAAAATAAATTATGTGTCACACGCTAAAAATAAACTCTGATCCGATTTCCCAAACGCCCCAAAATAAGTATAACTTCAAAAAATGTTGTTGTTTCCCGAATATATTGGGGCTTTGAGCGATTACTAACCAGGGATTTGTGGAACTCTGGGATTTAGAAAATGGTATCAGAGGTTCCGAAAGAATTTGCAAAAGCTTGCGAAGAAGGTAGAATTAACAAAAATAAATTCGTTTCAAAACCATTAAGAAGATATAACTCGAAATCTTTGTGGTATTAGAGTAGTAAAAAGGTTCATAATGAAACATTTTGATGTCTTTATTACATGGTGTAATAGGTCATTATTGAAGTAAAAAAGATTTTTTGGGTGAGGAACTATTATTGTAGCAACATTGTTAATCCATTGGTCTGCCCATTATGCAATTGAACGTATGTGTGCGAATACTGCAATATTTCACAATAGATTTTGAGATGAAGAATTTTCGCCTGCGGTATTAACAGGCTACTATGCCTATGTTACTAGCCATATATTTTGTCATAACTTTAATTATCTATTTAAGATGGCCATACAGAAATATTAAAATTAAATGAATGACAATTTTTTATTATTCATTAAATTTAAAACATTTAAGACAATAATATCTGTAGGAATTTTCCTACGCATGCCAATATTTTATTAGTTTCTGTTGTAATTTATCACTCTGTAACGTAATGTATTTTACCTAAGTAGAGGTTTCTTGAGATTTTATAAAATTCTTTAAACTTAAAGTTTCCAACAAGCAAAACATATCGGTAATCACTGTATAGAGAATAGATAAAAGATAATATCACTTTACTGCATAGTGTCGCAAATTTGCGACATTTCAAACTATTTCGATATAGCCAATGCCATCTGTGTAAATTATCAAATAATATCCTTTTTCGATGCCTAGAAAACTGTTTTACCATAAACCTTACCTACTTACTTACCTACTTTACCAATTTTGTTTGGACATTTCAAGAAATAAAGCATTTCTGCATTATAGTCTATGCATTTCTGCTTTGAAAGTAAAGTTGACGAATTTGTATGTACGCAAAAATCCGCATTTGTAAATAAATAAAAAAAAATGTATAGAAGATTAAAATTGGTTGAATAAAAATATCTACACATCAAATACGGTGTGTACATTAGTTTTTTATAATTGTTATCATTTGATGTTGTATTTTATCATACTGAAATGTAAGATTTCCTAATGTCGTAAATCTGCGACACCACGCAGTAACATACAAAATTTAATGGAATTTCCGAAAAAAAAATCTTTTTATTATTTTTCCTTCATTCACAAGACATTTTGACACCAAGAAAAAATAAAAATTTTCAAAAAAAAAAATCATGCAGTAAAGGGATATATTGAAAAAGCAGAGATGTGATTTTTGTCGATTCAAACCCGCAATTATGGCTTCCGAGACGAGCTCTCTATTATCATCTAGGTGGCTACTTATTTTATTTTCAACATTTAATAAGAAAAATCAAAATCAAAATCAAAGTCAAAGGTAAAGTGGTTACGGCAATGTATGTCAATCGAATGACGTCAAAAATATTAAAAAAAAAACCTTCTCAAATGACATTGTTGAGAGCTTTTGATATATCTGCTGATATAAATGATATTGTCGAAGTGTTTTTGTAAAAAATATCGATCTGTCAATGTCACATTGTTGTAAAGAAAAAAAAACACATCAAAGTGAAAGCAAAATGTTTACGCAAAGATAAACACGGGCCCAATGAATAATAGTTATTTTTAAAGGGGGGTGTAGTTACTATAAACAATTTACATAAGCGTGAAGTTTGTTAGTTTTGACGGAAAATATGACGTAGTTAGAGCGACGCTGACTGAGAGAAAATGATGCAATAAGCTTTATGTAAGACCAGTCCGAAATGATAATGGTAATAACAATACAATTTACTCTATGTAATTCGTGCGCAGTGGAAGAAATTGTTGACTGCGAAATTTTAAGATTAAGTTGTTCCACTATACTAGAAACATCTAACAGGATAATTATGTACTTACCTTTGAAAATCTACATTAAATTTCGTATATAAATAAATATTTTTAACATTTGTGTAATTGTAGTGGGCTGGAGCGCGATGTTACGGCGCTTCAGCATTTCTTCATATAGTTCTAATCAATATTATATTACACACAGTAATATTGAATTATGTGGCAATAAAATATTTGTATCGTTACTATTTTTAACTTCGGAAACAAATCAAGAAGTTAACTACGTATATACTTAGTAGATTGGGGATGAAAATGCGAAAAACATGATTGGTCAGTCCATTTCCAAAGTGATAATGGGGAAAATTTGTGACTTTAAGCACATTACCGAATTTGATGATTATTTACAGTGTAAATTTTACACCGACATTATGTTAAGACACTGGCCACGTTTTGACGGACTCCAAACATGGGGAGGGGTGTACAATAAAATAATAATTAATCAACACTTTTTTATTATTTAACACTAAACTGTCTTTCTAAGGAAGAAGGCAGTAACTGACTCTCAAACACTTTCAAGATAAATGACATAATGTGTTTTTTCTCAAACTTTAGTACTGTGAATTAATAAAAAACGGTGGTAATTTTTATTAGTAGGATGTTAAAATACAAACAAAGTAATAATAAACAAGCAGTAACTGCAATGAATAGGTGCAATTACTGCCTTTTTACTAAAAAAAATGTATTATTTTAGAAGATGTCTTTTTTTTCACTTAGTACTTTAACAGTATTTTAGTGATAATACTGATTTTAAAGTGAACTGAATATATAGCTTTCAATATTACCTAACAGATGGCATTCATAACTCAATTTCACAAACTTTGCGAGTTACTGCCTTCTTCCTTAGAAGGGTAGTACAGCGCTGATTTTAAATGAAAAGATTCTTTTGAATACTGTTGAATCTTGATTTTAAATACAAATCTTCTAAAATGATTGTGGTTTCGTTAACAATTCTCATCTTATTATAAAGAACATATGCTTTTTGGTTATTTTAATCATGACTTTAAGTTCTCTCAGATACGTAAGATCATTTTTTTAATAACTCGACGTCTTAAAATCATATTTATCATTAAAGTTATACTATAAAATAATATTTGAAAACAAGGCACTTCTTTCTTTCTTCAAATTAAAATATAAGCAATTCTCAAAGTACAAAAGTGAAGCCAGTTACAAATAAATGCATCTGCGCAGTGAAATGACGTGCATTTAATTAGCTGCATTAGTTAATATTTAAAAAATCTATCTTCATTTTAATGAAAAAAAAGTTCAATTTACATAGAAGGAATTTTTTCTACAACATCTTTGTTAATTTTTTTTTAATTTTCCGCAGAGCTCCTTGGAGAGAAGGCATTGCGGACCCTGAAGAATCCGGCCAAGCAAATTATCTGTCAGAGCTGAGGGAAGAAGTGAGAGGTGCTTTGGAGCGTCTTGTTGATCATGACCTGAGTGGAGAGCCGGACTATGGAAAAGGAAGAAAGAAAACCATACAGGTAAAAAAACACATTTCGTCGTCTATTTAAATATAGAAAGGGGAAAATAATAGTTGATTAATACTTATAATATTTCATTTCTCGATTAGCAGTTTATATCTTATGGAATGCAAAATATATTACTAAGTAGAACAATATGACAATTTATTTCATATTATTACTATGATATATTATATTATATAATATACTACATATTATTAAATTCATATTATTAAAGTAATTATTCTTATACTCGCATTTGTAAGGTTGGAAAAAAGTCAGAAAAATCATTGACGCGATATAATTTGAACGCACACATTATATAGATTTATTTTTCAATGGAAATGCTTTGTATTCTAAAAATCTTCTTTAAGCTATAGAGAGTCATCAACAAATAAAAATACTGAAAATTATTCGAATGTTATACCAAAAATTCCGAAATAATACTGGGTATTGTAGAAGTGTAGATAAATTTAGTATTGGTTTATTATTATTTTATTTCAATATGTTATTAAGTCAACGGAATTTTTAAATATTCGCGATACTTTATTATAGTTTTTACAGCATTTTATCCAATGTCCACGAAACACTGAATATTATATTATATTACTCAGATAGATGATTAGTTGTAGCGATATACATTATTAAATTAATACTTTTCTTAATAACGTGTTGTATGAGAACCTTGGACATATTGCTATAATATATTATAATATATCAGTTGACGATGCTTTATTGAAGCCGACGGAAACGGTCTTGATTTTTATTATTGGATAATTAATTTACACGTCAACTAAAAAAGTATCAATTGTATAAAAATATATAGCTATATATTCGACGAATAAAAGTCAAAAATATATAATAAGTACACCAAAAAATTTCTCGAAATGCCCACACCAAAGACGTTCGTGAAAAATCACCGGAAACTTTTTATGTCAGTGCTAACTTAGTACGAAAAAGTCCAGCATTAAAGTGATCTGTAACGTTACTTGCTTAACATTTCACATTTTATACATTAACGTATAAGTCTTATAAATTTTAAACCTAAAAAAACTAACAGTCACAAAAGGCACTTATATAAGGCTATCTAGAAGCACCGCGTAACACTTAGAACACAGTTAAAAGCTCTTCATGGTAGAATGGTCTTATAATATATGGTATTACGTTTCAGTACTAACTCAGAGAAAGAAGCTTTCGGAGGTACCGTATATATTACCTACGCTTTTAAAGTTTCTGTT
Source organism: Rhyacophila brunnea (assembly GCF_057557595.1). NCBI lineage: Eukaryota > Metazoa > Arthropoda > Insecta > Trichoptera > Rhyacophilidae > Rhyacophila > Rhyacophila brunnea. The sequence continues at coordinate 55,765,746 of NW_028232965.1, read as the reverse complement.
ATTTACGTTGTTCTAGTATATATACTTGGAAAACTAAATACTATATTGTATATCTTTGTGTTTTGGAAAGTTGTTTGAGATTTATTTCTTGATAAGGTTATTAATTTTGACATTTGAAAGACTATTTATGAATTTAGAATGAAATGAAATTAAAATGAGTATTGAAAAGTTTTACGCTCAACGTCTTTTAAGCATACGAAATAAAATAAAATTATTTACTTTTTAACTTATACAACTCATGACATATCCATTTTATATAATATAAGTACACATGCATTGTTAAGAAAAACGTCTAGAGGTGACATATGTATGTTCCAAGAATTGCAGAACTATTATTCATTCCAAGAGAAATGCTTTCTTATCTTTTACAAGTAATCAAATTGTTTTGTCATCCTATTTTTATGTGTACCTACTACAAACGTAATTGAATAAAACAACCCTTTTCTTCAGTAAAGTATTATAATGTACATACATAATTTTGAAAAACACTTCTGAGAAAATATATTATAACCAATAGAAAAAGTTTTTTGAAAAAGGTAAGATACCCGGTAGAAAACGTATTATGACATAACGTATTATATTGTATTATGACATATGACTGAGTAGTTATTAAATTATACACTCATTTCTAAAATAGAAAGGATACGATAATATATTTGTTTTCTTATCTAGCACTAAGTTATTTATTTTAATGGTACATGTCTAATTAAATATTTTGGTCTTCGGTTTTTTTGTCTCTATCGTATCATTAAACTTTTATACATCCTATTAATACTTATATAATGTTTGAGGCTTTCACGGTTATTTTTTATCGTAGTAATGCCGTATTGCCGAGAACTCGATGGATACAGGACACAAATTTGACTTTGAAACCAAGATATTGGGTCGGAATAAAGGATATTTCGCAAGATTGGTAAAGGAGACCATTGAAATCCATAGAAACCCTGAAAAAATATTAATATGGATGATGGATTACGGCCAATAAAATCCAATATACGAGCCGGTATCTCTGGTCGTAACGATTGACAGATTACTCTGAGCAACGTTTGTTCTTAGCTAATCGGATTCCTTTTGACATTCTTAGAGCGATGTTTACATTCATATACCTACACTACATTTTCATCATAAAACATATCATCTCTTGATAATGGCCTCTGCAATGAGCCCGAAACGTCGAGTAAAGAAGGAAGAAGGACACATGGTGGAAACCCAAAAATCTACTACCCATTAATACTATCGACCGAAGGTACTTAATTGAAGTTGAATTTAAATTCAAATGGATTTAAGTTTTGTACTATTCCTTTGAGTCGTTATTTGCGAGACTGGTTTCGCCTTTCGGCATCTTTAGGCACTATGTACACTCACCAAAAAGCAAATACACACTGACAATGAATACAATTAACTCTAACTTACATAACAAATCAATACAATAAAGTAGGTAAAAACTAAAAGATAAAAGGACCAAGGATCACAATAAAAAAATATAAATTATAACAAACAATAACAAAACCTAATGATAGACTATTTTATAATAATTATAAACAATAAAAATACTACACTAAAGCGGTGTAAAATCGTCCATTCTGGGAACAATGGTAAAGTATTGGGAATTAATGGTAAGTAAGATCCACTTGTCTCTTCCATATATGCCTAATGCCTATCAGAGTTCCACCGTATACTCTACGGAAGGTTTATATCTATCAACGGATATATTTGACTGATTATTTTTTGATACATCAGTTAACACGGTTTAAAAAAAATGCTAATGTAAAAAAACAGTAAATACATAGCCGCCTATCTCTTGCACATCCGTCGAAACAACACCTTATTATTAACCGTCTTGCCTCATGTTTTAGAATTATAACATAATATTTATTCAGAAATTAGCTCATAATTTTGTTTGGAAAGAATGAAGTATATTCCTAATTGTTGTATTTTATAATTATGTAACTGTGGATATTATACCTGCGCATCTATTCTGTACACAAGACTGCTTTCCGCCTCTACGGCACCTATCTAGGGTAGGAGAGTATCGAAATATTAGCACTTATTGTAACAATTACAATAAGTTAGCCGTCTGAACTGTCAAAACTGTCTATCTTGCTCTAAAATTCATCACAGCCAAGAGAGGTGCTGTTAAAACATAGCACTTATCGTAACAATTACAACTAACTTATTGTAATTGTTACAATAAGTGCTACTACTTGGATACTTTTCTACCCTAGATAGCGGCCGAAAGCAGTCTTGTGTATGCTCGTAGAATAGATACGCTGGTATTTTTAATTGTTAAACTCTGCAAACTACAGGCGGCCTTACCAACCCACGTGTCAACTTTTTTTTTAAATTGTAAATTAAATACATCGAACGTTACTTTGCTGACTTTACCTTTGTGGGTAATGAACCTAAAGATAAAATGTAAATGAATATTTATTCTTTATCTTGCTAACTAACCATTCAAACCTAAATCAGTATATGTATATGTTATTATATCTTGATAAGTAGCGTACGATTCATACATGCTGTAGATGAGGAGTATCACCATACAAATATTCTCTAAATTGCTATATTAAAATCATACATGGTATATTTTATTCTCTTGAAAGGTTTATTACTATATATTATCTAGCTACTTAAACTTTCATGGTTGGTTATTATCTTTCGTGATCTTATAGTACCTGAAGATGCCGAAAGGCGAATTCCGGGTCGCAAAAAACGACACAAATGGAATATTACAAAACGTAAATCTATTAGAATTTAAATTGAAATTCCATCAAGTACCTTCGGTCGATGGTATTAATATTATAACATTACTATACTATGAATATTTCGTAAATATGTTTTGAATATCTTATAATAGCAGTCGGAAATATCACACAATATAATACCCACACGTTTCAATAGTTTAATTAGGTAATATTTAGCAAATAGTAGTTAGGTATGCATGTATTTTTTTTTAAATAGAGTCCTTATAAGAAAAAGTCAGCGCACGCCCCTGCTATCGATGCATATCGTCGGTGTTTTGTAAAACGGGCGAATCAACCATTTTGGCGAAATCGAGATTTTAATGAAAATACAATATGTACCCCACTAGCTTTATTGTGTAAAAACGGCGAATTTGTATCTCCACAGGAAAGTACTTAAAAACGATAATCGACTAAAATTAAATTAATTAAAATTACTAAATAAAAAGCAAATGTGACATATTTGGCCTTTTAAAATATTATATAATCATACTTATTATAATGGCAGTATTCTTTCTAAGCTTTATAATAAACTTGTTAGATATTTATAATCATCTACAGGTAATAAACAAATAAATGTCAAAAATTAAAAATCCTCCTCCTGTAAAATAGCATTTTGGTTGATTCGCCCTTTTTACAAAACACCGACGATGTATTAGAAAGTTTTTGTTCTTGACAAAGAAAAACCACCATCTCCTTTACGTGAGCAAATATACTTTCGAATAACAACCTATTCAATATTATTAAAATTATCTACATACTCGTTGGAACGTTTTTTGTATATTTTTGTTTAAAATAAATACAATATTATGATCAGTGACGCCCCTAGACAAAATGCCGCCCCTGGGCAGCGCCAAAATCTCGCCCCATTTTTGTATACAGTATTTTGTATTATCCGTGCATGGTGTCGTTTCTTGACACCATGGACGTCGAAGGGCAACAGAAGTAAACTAGACATCACGAACTCGACAAAAAATTACAGTCATGAATTAATACATTTTGTTTCCAACCAGTGAACTAAATTTATTAATGGAAAGATATTTTCGTTATTACTAAGTTTTGGTAGCTAGTTCTATAATATATACCAAATGATTCTCCTCGATTTGCCGCCCTTCGAGTAACTGCCGCCCCCAAGCGATGCTCTATCTGCCTACCCCCAAGGGACGTCACTTATTATGATCTGCGTAAGTATATGATTAATGAGAATACCAAATTAAATGTCAATAAGTTTTTATGAAATAAAGATAAACAAATGGTAAGAAAATTAATATCAAACATCTGGTTATTACGACGTCGCTGAAAGCGTCGACAGCATCGGTTTATTGAATGGATTAAATTAATATTATTTGTTCAAATAGCCTATGTGAAAAAGCATGATAAATGAGTAACCGAAGCGCCAATAATTATTAAGGCATCCAAACGGCATTTCGTAAATAAATCAGCAAAGTTTGCGACAGCCCTCCGTTTCCCCCCTCCATTCTCTTTATGATCGCAATTCAGTGTTGCGCAAAAACGGCATCCATCCCATATTATTTAACCCTAATGAATTTAATCTAAGAAAATTACTCTTCTCGCGCCCTATGCCGAAATAATAAACGGGTGAGGGTTACCACACAACGCGAAACTGTCCCGACGCATTTAGACTGTGGCGGGAGGAATGACATTTCTGATTTATCATTGTCAACTGTATAAAACGGTTGTTTTTTATTCACAAAAGTCTACGCTTACACTTTTCGTTTATTTGTTTCCCTCCACGAAAACAAATGTCACAAAAAGCAGTTTTATAATCCTACGATTTTTTTTACTGGACATACAATATATTTTGAAACAATCTAGAAAATTCATAAAAAAGTATTATACCAAATATGATTAGACAAAAAATTTGATCGGATTCAACACAATCCTGCCAATTAATTTAACAGATTATGTTAAGTATCTCAATCACTATCCACACATAACTTTCTTATTTGGTTTTTCTTATTTATTATTTCAAATTCCGTTAAGAACATACATAAGTGAAACGGCAAATAATTTTCAACAATAGGTGGGACGAAATTTTGCATTCGTTGCCAATCGCCGAGCGGCATTCGAGGTGAGAGCACGTCGATTTTTTTGTGATGGCGTCGTAAGAATATATTCTTATATCGTGTACATATAAGAATACATTTTTTTGTGATGGCGTCGTAAGAATATATTCTTATATCGTTATAACTAAAAAACGTTATTACTGTACTCGAAAAAAAAAACATGTCAATGAATATATTATTATTATTACTAATATAACAATAAACATAACACTAAATGGATGCACGTTGAATTTTTATGACAAATTATGTTCCGTTCAGCACGCGTCATTAGCACAATCCGCGCGTCGCATAGTTACGATCTTTTTAGACCATGCCTCAGCTGTGGTATAGCCTTAATCTTCTTAAGTATGTTTTGTAATTTTTAAATCAATTAACAATGATAACAATTTGATTCCTGGATGTCGCAGCGTCAGAATATCTACAAATTATAATTTTGATGTAGCTTGCACTCGCTAATAATGTAATATTCGATATCGATCGATCTAAATTTTTTCTAAGATTTTTCTAATAGATAAATTTATGATATTATTTCTGAGATTATTATGTTACATTAGTAGTATTATTTCGTCTCTGTTCTGGCAGAACACACTAACTGGAGAATACTAGTTTTGAGTAAATTGACTTTGAAGTTGTTAAAATGTTTGAAATGGTCTATCATGTGAGTTTATTAAGTAATTGTAAAAATGATAACTTTAAAATAAAGACTGTTTATTGATTAAGAAGGTTTCCAGACAGTAAAGTTTGAAATAAGGAAAATTTTGGTATAACTAACTCAATATGTCATTTTTTCGAATTAGTGTCTTCTGCCAGAACAGTGACGATTTAATCTTCAATAAAAAGAATGATTAATTTGTTTAATGTCTCGATAATTAAGTACATACAAATCGCAGCCGCCTTTCAATGTGTAGTATTTTTGGAGAAATGGATATTATCCATTCGTCTATTCGCGGAATAATTGAACGGAAGAAAACACGATGTTCACTCAGAATTATGCTGATGATAAATTATACCTCCAAAAATGTAGTCAACCTAATATCATATTCTTTCATTTTTATCAATCTTTTTAATTATGATGTCAATCATAAATCAGTTATCTTGGCTGGTCTTTGATAATTAAATAAAAATAAAGGCTTTTAGAAACCACGGGACTAGTTAATCTAAGATACACTTCCCTCTGGCTTGTATACTAAAATCTAAAATAATAATAAAAATGTCATCACCGCACATATAACGTTAAAACGAAATGCGATGTAGTATTTTTTTATTGACGTCGTAATCCGGTATCGATCTCGGCCGTGCCTCGAAAATGTTTCTTAACAGTTTTTTTAGACGGGAAATGATTATTCGTATTTTTTTTCTAAAAGAAAATATCTACGATCTGGATCCAAAAAATGTGAATATGTCAGATGCATAATTTCAAACTAACAGTTTCAGGGCTTAGTCTATAGATTGATTACAGTGGGGTATTATTAGCAGTTCAATCCATATACCTATATATATTATTATATAATAAAATAAAATATCTGTTTTGAAGAAAAAAACAAATAAAATAATACAACTTATTTATTTTGATTTTAAATATAATATGATACGAATTCTATAAACGAATACTTGTGTCGCTAGATTTCAAAATCAGCCAAGTCCACATTTAGGTATTTTTGTCTTTTTTGTGAATTGTTTTAGAACTAATGCTTTTAACATTTCTGCATTATATAAATGTGGAACTTATTAATTTTAAATATTCTTTAATCGAAATAATATAAACTTTCACCCTTGTGACTAAGTACTTGAGAAAACAAAAAGCTATTTTTCTACTATTCATCCATTATGGACTTGGCTGATTAGTTGATCGATTGATTGATTTTGATCGATGATAGATTGATCTAGCGACACACTTAAATAAATTATTGTCAATTCTTAGAACACTGTACCTACTTGTGAATTTAAATAAAAATAATATGAATGTTTAGTATATAATCCACACAACTAAATAACGACCAAGGCCTTTATTATGATTAGAAAGACATTATCAAAGAATATGTATTAACTATTTAGGTAAAAAATCTTAAAAATATCCTTTGATCATAAAAAAACAAATTCAATTCACCTGACTCCACGGGCTGTATACCTACAATACCAGTTCCCTTATTAAATGTTGACCTTCAAATGCCATTTATTTTAACAGACCCAAAGATTTTTCTCCAAACTCTTCTCAAAGATATGCATCTTTCTTTCATCCTGTTTGCTGAGTACTCAGGATTCTGGACCGTACGATAAAACTGAGCGTATTAAAGGGTTGTTAAGGTTTTTTAGAGGGTCCTACTCTTCAAAAGTTTTTTGTGACCAAAATAGCATTTGTTAGGTCAATTTGAAGACATATCTCATCGTTTGTGTTATTTATTAATATTCATGACAAAGAACTAAAGAAAAACAGATTTAATGACTGCACAGTTTCAAAAGCCTTATATTATACAGGAATACTATGAAATACTGGTACGTATTCCGTTTTAACTTAAGTGGGTACCTACGCTATATTAAGAAATATATATCAGGCATGTAATTGGGTATCTAAGTAAACTATTGTAATGCTTAACTTAAAATATTGATACACTGGATGCATTTAATTTTATCATACATTTTAATTTGTAATACTTATTTTATTATATCATCCTAAAATATTAAAATATCCTGTCATTAATATGGTAAATGAGATGAAATTCAAAAACTGATTTAACAATATAAATAATATAAAATATAATGACTATAAAACATGTAATTAGCTTCTGATATACCGAGGTCATATTAACTGGATGACAGATCAACCGTGATAAAGCATAATATATGGAAGAATCATTTAAACTTGATCGATTAAATTCATACTATACATTTAGGGACAAATATTTTGAATGATTATTTTTGCTTATAATAGTAACTACTGAAAGCTAAATAATGTAAACTACGAATCGATTAACTATTTTTACCGTTTTTATTAGCTCGTATTCTTGTTTGTCCGGTGGTTGTTTGTCCAGTACAAATATTGCAATAAATTTTTAACTGACTTCCCGATTAGCTAGACATTTGAAACTTTTAGAATATATTAGAACACGATGCCAATGCATTTTTTAAACACTTTTAGCCATCTTTAAGTAGAATTGAATTAATTTTCAGTTAATTCTGTTTTGTATGAAAAGTTATTTCGGAAGAAATCCGTAATCCAATTCACTATTATTGGTTGCTAGGGGTCTGGGGTCCTACCAACTAAATTATTAAAATATACGTGCGTTACTATGGAAATCAATATGACATTTCAGTATTATTTCTATCAAGTACATGTTTTTTGATCGTTTAAGCTAGTCAAGCTTATATTATATGATCAACAGAAAAATTAAAAACGTTGTATATAAAAAGTTCTTTTTATTTTGTAATTATTTATTTTATATTATTTACGGACGACGCATTTCACATAGGCCCATTGTAATCTGAATATTCGACATTGACATTGAAATTGGGTAAAAATATTAAATAAGATTTGCATAGTCTTCAATATTAATATTGATATCTTAGAATTACTGAGAAATCAATTATCTGCAGAATAGCTTTTCACATTTATCTCAGTAAATCGAGTCAGGTATATAGAACACAGTTTATTAAGTAAATACGCTATCTTGAATTTAGAGGTATTTTCTCGTGTTAAGTAATGATGGAGATTTGAATTATTCAAACCTCTAATTTAAGTAAGTACGGCTTTCCACTTAAGGAGATTAAGATTAGTGGAGAGATATTTAACTAATGAAGAACGCTGAAGGGATGTATTATTTTATGCAATTCATTTGTCAGTGGGAAAAAGCTTTTCTTGAACACTCTTCTCCATAAAACGATCTTCATGTGATTCGTCCTTTACAGTAACGAAACCAATAAATTGAAGATGGCTGAATACCATTGGTAGCAACAGTTCATTAAATATTTGTATTGATATACAATTACTCATAATTTAATACAAAGCTTATCTGCCGAATATTTATAAATTTACTAAAACTGAAAAGTGTTTTGAAAACACTTGTGAGAAAATATATAACTAACAGGAAACGAACCGGCGTCTCTCGCGGGATTCGCGCCCACGTACATCGACTACAATACTATAATATGTATCCTATAAAATTGAGACAAATTTTAACTATGGCTCTTACAATTGCGGATTCAGTATACATAGTAATATAGGGTTATGCTGGATCCATATTACAACGTTTTTATTAGCTCGTATTCTTGTTTGTCCGGTGGTTGTTTGTCCAGTACAAATCTTGCAATCGATTTTAACTAACTTCCCGACTAGCTAGACATTTGAAACTTTTAGAATATATCAGAACACGATGCAAATGCATTATTTTAATACTTTAAGCCATCTTTAAGCAGAATTGAATTCATTTTCAGTTAATTCTGTTTTGTATGGAAAGTTATTTCAGAAAAATCCGTAAAAAGTAAAAGACTATTATTGGTTGCTAAGGGGGTGGTCCTAGCAACTAAATTATTAATATATACGTGCGTTACTATGGAAATCAAAATGAAATGTCAAAATGACATTTCAGTATTCTATATTTGTTTGTTTTGTTTGTTTTTTATTTACTTCATATGAACTACAAGTTTGAGCATATTGAGCATAATAATTTAGCAGAAAATTTAAAAACGTTGTATATAAAATCTTGTTATTATTTTTTAATGAATATGGCAATAAAATTTGTATATTTTTATCTAGGATTTTTTTTAAATAGAAACAGAAATATATCTGACGTTCTTAAAAAATATATTTAAAAAAATATATAATATATACTTTATAAAACATATTTTCAGTAATATTGTGATATTCATATGTTTAATATAATCGTTTAATTAAATTCATGCCCTATTGGCTAAAAATAATAACCTACATACGATTGATAAAAAACAAAGAGAAATCCTAGATGATGTAGTGACACAAATTACAAAGGAAAATTTTCGTACGTTGCCAGGCGGAAAACAAAAGCCCCTTTTTTCAAAGTGATTCCGCGTAATTGTTTCAAATTAAAAACTTTCATTGTGTTCTCATGACTTGGTTAGATAGTATCATCTTTAAAAGTACGCTAAATTGTCAGAAGAGGAAAACAATGGTAAGAAATTTTTATTCATTTATACAACTAAGCGATTGGTTTTTTTTTAAAACAATACTTAGATTTAATGGAGAAACCCTTTTAAATATTTTCATCTGATTCTGGTGTGACAGATCCGAGTATACTCAAGTTTAAAATTTCCATATGAATGGATGTAACCTAACGTAGCCGTTATGAAATTGTATGGTTAATTAATGTAATACAAACATGTTTTATTTCATTCTATATAATATAATGGCTATTAATAATAATAAACAATTATATTTTATTGTTAAAAACAAAGCACTAAATTTAACACGCTAATTTAATTAGTATCTATATGTGATCTACATCTTGGAATAGTTTATTAATTATAATTACTCTTCTTCGTTCTGTGCCATATCCTTTATCGGATGTTAGTGCTTATTTGGTCATGTTTTCATTATTGTTTGATGCTCTGAACTCAAATCAATCTCAGATTATTCATCCAAGAGATTTTTTTTCAACAAGTGACTTAGTTGGTGAAAATCTTATCATACATAACACGATACACAAGTCTATCATGGTGTTAATTACAATGAATTAAATTCTTCAAATTAAGATTTAAGATTAAAGGATTAAAAGTCAAACCCAAATCGATTCATATCGTTTGCCTAATTACTAAGGATCAGTGCTGATCTTGTCGCTCCACCTGGAATGCACACGCTCTCTCAACTTCCTCCCATCAATGCCGCCACCAGAGACCACTCTTTTCGTCAGGCCGCTCGTATATCTTATTAACAAGTGAGAAAAACGTGTCTTTTGATGCCAATCTCTTTCAGTATAGACACATTTATATGCCAGACCGTCCAAGTATAATGCGCCGTCTAGACGGCAGTGACTTGCCTGCGCAGTATAAACTTTTACATCGCTTTTCAGTTTGCGTGAGTTTCAGTTTTCCCGTCCATATACACGGGCTTCCCGATACAAACTGGTTCGCACAGGTAAGCTTGTCGTAAAGCATGGACGTCTATCCGGCGTTTACGATAGACATTAACACGTCTTGACAACAAACGTCGCTTCAGCCTCGCTTAGTTTCTGTTTTCCACGACGTTGAGCTGCCATTTGACGTACATTTCATAGAAGAACCCTAGTTACGGCTCGGAAACATGATAACCTGTTGTATTATCAAAGAAACAGATAGTACGCTGGATACTTTTTAATGAAGGGTGCCTTATGGTCTCTGAGTTTATAAATAAACAGTCGGCTTACGTGGAGAAATAAATACGACGAAGAACTCTATGAGTTATATAAGGAATCACATAACGTCATAATCATTCAAATAAAACGTCTCAGATAGTTGGGAAATGTACTCAGGTTGGACGAGTATCGTAAGGTACAATAACTGACATTCTGTTAGACAGTTGACAGATGAACCCAGTAACGTCCCTAGACAAAATGCCGTCCCTAGACATAGCCAAAATGCCGCCCCTTTTTTATACAGTATCTTTTATCATCCTTTCATGACATCCAATGTCTAAGAAATGTGTTGTATGGATACATAACTAAAACATATATACCACTAAATCTATTTTAAACGCCACCTCTACTTCAATAGAGAATATTGCAGTCCACGGTTTCAGATACATTTAAAAATATACCTAACAACTTTCAAAACTCGCGAGTGACTGGCAAAAATATGGATAAAATTAATTAGGTAAGTATGTTTTCTTCTTCTTCTTCTTTCACCCTGTCACGTCCCAACATTGGGGCATAGGGCAAGCACAAGTTGGCGCCACTTCCCTCGGTCCATCGCCAACTCCTATGCCTCCCGCCATGTCAGACCTGCAGCACGTAGGTCGCTTTTGTAGCATCGCTGCAGGGTGAGGGAGGGCCGGCCACGGCGATGGAACCCTTGAGGCTGTGCCACAAGGGTACGAAGTGCCGCACTATTTGGCGGCACCCGGAATACATGTCCCAGCCACGTGAATCGTCTCTTCGTGATAACTTCAATCACCGAAGGCTGTTGTGTCTGCTCACGAACTCGGATGTTTGTAACGCGGTCGTACCAATGTACCCCTAAGATTCTGCGGAGACATCGATTCTCAAAGCTCAAAAGCCGAGACTCTTGAAGCTTAGTAAGATGCCATGTCTCACAGCCATACAAGAGACTGCAGAAGGCATCGGAGAGTTGAAATATGCTCTGAGCAGGACTTCCCCGGGACAAATCCACTCTGCTGCGCACGCAAAATGTCCAGCATGGGACTTTTAATCCTGTACAGGAGAATCTGCGCCAACACCTTCCCGGGAACGCTGAGGAGAGTGATTCCTCTGTAATTATTACAGTCTTGTGGGTTACCTTTTTTGTGCAGAATAACAACGGTACCATCCCTCCAGGCTTTGGGGCACTGCTCCCTTTCCCACACCTCGTGCAGAAGGTCACACAAGGACGGCAATACAGCGCTCAGTCCGCAGAGCAGAAATTCTGCATGGATGCCATCATCTCCAGGAGCTTTCCTGCGCTTCAGTCTTTTGACAGCCTCTTTAACTTCAGCAGTTGTCGGAGGATCTTCGCAGAATCCCGATGCAGTAGTGATTCCGAGGGCGGTGATCTCCGACGGAATATCGAAGGGATGCAATGGAGGTGGGCGATTCAGGACATCACTGAAATGTTGGCGCCATAGCTCCTGGACCTTTGCAGGTTCAGTGACTGTCACTCCGTCAGAGTTGCGTAATGCAGTGACCACTGGACGTTTCTTACCGCAAATTGCTCTGGTGATGCGGAAGAGAGCACTTGGATTATTCTTGCAGGCAGCAGATTCCGCATCCCGAATGAGGTCATCCAGGCGTCGGCGCTTATCGCGGCGGGCAGAACGCTTTACCACGCGGTCCATTGTCTGGTATTCCGCGCTGCGCTGTGAGTCGTATGTACCATTGTCTCGCAATTCTTTCAGGAGCTTCCTATTCTCAATCATCTCCCATGTATGAGGTGACATCCAGTCCGGCCTGTGCGTATGCCGCTCTCCTAAGGCAGTAGTTGCGGAGCTCATTATAGCATCCCGGAATAATATCCATTTTCCTTCCAAGGGATCCGAGTCGATGGAGGACGTGAGAGTTCTAGCATCATATAAGCGCTTCTGCAACTCCAGCTCATAGGTTGCACGCACACGGGTACTTTTCAGTTTTTCCACATCGAGTCTGACCGTCCTTTTGGGTTTTGGGACTCGTTAGAGGTCTATACGGGATTTCCCGACCAAGAGTTCGTGGTCACTGTGGATGTCTGCACCTCTATATGTCCGCACGTCTAGCAGTTCATGCCGGTATTTCGCTTTGACCAAAATGTGGTCGATCTGGTTTCTTGTATTACCGTCTGGCGATGTCCATGTATATTTGTGGATGGTCTTATGAGGGAAAAGACTACCACCAATCACAAGACCATTCATTGAGGCAAAATCTACCAGACGGGAACTATTATCGTTCATTTGGCCAAGGCCATGTTTTTCCAGCACAAAGGGTCCACGCGAGGGGTCAGATCCTACTTTGGCATTTAGATCACCAAGGATAACTGCATGATCACAGCTGGGGATATTTCCAGCAGCTTCCGCCAAACTTTCGTAGAATGTATCCTTATCTGCATCGTTAGCAGCCTCTGCAGAAAAGTGATGGAGCCCAACTTGGTCTTGAAAGTAGCACGGAGTAGACGTTCGGAGATAGGTTCCCAGCTGGTGAGGCACTTGCAAGCTTCCTTGGACATCAGCAATCCGACTCCACTACGTCGCAATGTGGCGTGTCCGGAGTACAATAGACGAAACCCACGAATAAACTTCTCGCCAATGCCAGTGAGTCAACACTCACTGATCCCGAGAACATCTAACTTGTATTGAGAAAGTATTTCTGTTAGATGCTCGGCTTTTCCAGGGACATTTAGAGTACGGATATTGTAGGTTCCAAAACAAAATCGTTTACCGAAATCAGGCGAGGTCGTCAAGATGGAAACGGGGGTCCGAGGCTTCCCTGTGCTTGGATTAATCTGTTGTTTTAGGGTGTGCAGGTGATCATCCCACAGCACCCGAGTTCACTGGTGGGGCTGCCACCTTAGGGCCCGTGAACATGCCTTGGTTTTCTGTAGGGGTTTTCTTTCCCGTAGCCAGAATGTACCAGTTTTTAGGCGCTGGTGATTCGCCTTGCACCCTCCTCTATCTGCTACAGCATGCTGCATTGCCTAGGGACCCCCACGGAGAGGTTAGAGGTAGGATTTGTTGGCAGAGCTATCATGGATAGTCGACATACTCAGCATTTCAAATGGAACCACACCTGATCTGGCATCAAGGCATACCCCACTGAAGTCATACCAACCTGTATGTATGTACCTACCTATAAATCAAATATAATTTGAATTAAATCTGCACGTGTTATTGCTGGTCACTAAGGACGTGACGTAAAAGGACAACGGAAGTAAACTAGACATTGTGAACCCCACTAAAAATTAACAGTCTTGTTAAGCCTGTTATGTTAATTAATACATTTCGTTTCCAACTAGTGAGCTGATTTTTTTAACGGAAAGAAATTTCCGTTATTACTAAGTTTAGGTACCTATTTCTATATATGCTGCCTTTCGAGTAACTATCGCTCCCAAGCGACGCTCAATCTGCCTACCCCCACGAGATGAACCACGCAAACCGCAATAGTGTTGATCGCAATCTTAAGACACTGGTGGTAGAAAAGTGGATGAAAGACCATGCCATAAATTCTTACGGGTGAATTCTGGAGTAGGCCAAGACCTGCAACTGGTTTGAAGTGACAGAAAAAAAGTAATATTATTGAACTCTTCAAAATCATAAAAATAAAACATCTGAAATAGTTGGGAAATGTACACAGGATAGGCGAGTATCAGAAGGTAGAATAACTGACATTCTGTTAACCAGTTGACAGATGAACCATGTGAATCGCATAAAGATGGGTGGATACTGGAAAATATTGATCACAATCTTAAGACACTAGACAAGTAGTAGAAAACTGGATGTGAAACTATAACATAAATTCTCAGGTGTGAATTCTGGAGTAGGCCAAGACCTGCACTGGTTTGAAGTGACAGGAGAAGAAGTAATATAATTAAACTCTTGCGTACTAAGAGCTTTATAAATCATAAAAAAACTTGTCTATTATGAATTATTGAGCTAAGGATCGTCCTTCATCCCGTCGCCTATTCGATGACGCTCTATTAACTGTGACTTTATAGCTTCGCACATGCTTCGTTGCCATTACCTGTGTCCACGAGATTCTTATCCCTCCTAATAAATATTCATTTCTGTCTTCTTCAATCGACCCTTTGGCCCGAAAAATACTACGCCGGATCGCTTTGAGAAAATAAAAATTTAATGACCGCGCGTGCAAGAGAAAAAAACTCAAAAGGAAATCGCTCGCATTAAATAAGTGAGAGAAATTTCGCAAAAGAAAATTCTCTTCGATTTGAGTAACTTTCAATGTTTGCTCCTGAGTGGTTATTTGCCTCAATTTGATTATAATTTATTGATTTGGCTCAGGGGTACTTCTTATCAAATCTATTTTCGATAACTTCTGGATAAAATTTTCTACACAAAAGATCTATCTTACAATACGGATGTATTACTGCGGCATTATAAGCTAAATTAATAATGATAGATCCCCAGGTGTGGACTTTAGGGGCCTCCATCATTATTTTATATGTTATTATCACTAAAATATACATTGTTGAAAATATAATTATTTTCCAATTACCATGTTCGCTCCTACTTGGAGCATATAAGCCTCCACAGAGGGGATGTTATATTAATAGTTTTACAAAGAATAGTTGTTAGTAAATGCCCTAATCCACTAGATTAAAAACAGCTCAAAGTTCTCTGAAGCGTTTTCAAGATTGAGAATTGTAAAACACTATCCAATTCATCGCAATTAGATAGGACACATATAGCTTAGTTGGTAGAGCACATGGGGTGAATATCAGGGGGGAGGGTTCAATTTTTCAAAAATATATGGTCTAGTGATTGTATAAATTCTCTGAGTTGTATGTTCAATAAAGAATGTTACATTTTTAAATCTTGTAAATTATTCATTGAATAAAAAATGGATGTTAGCCACGTATTCAACCTAATCGGTCCATACTCCAAAACCCAAACACAAATTAAAAAAAACGGCAGGTGATTTTTTTGCCAGATTAGAGGTCCGAACCCGGGACCCATGACATTATAATATGCCGATACGTTACCAGCTCGGCCATCGTGGGTATGTTATGAAAACCTGTGATAATTATTATGATTCAGTGTCTTCTCTACGAGTAATCTGAGGAACCTAACATAATACTTTTTTCTTTCTTTGACCATGTCCGATCTAATAAGATCATATGGGCCTCCACAGGGTGGGGGTTTGTATTAACAGGTTTAGTTTTTACGAGAAATGGATGTCACCATTTGCTCAACCGAGTAGGTCCATTCTCTGACTCATACACAAATTGAAAAACAAATGTATACTTGCCAGACCCAGGATTTGAACCTGGGACCCACGATGCTATAGGCCGAAGCTTACGCCATGATGGGTGCTAATAAATAATAAAATACAAAACAACAAAACTCCTGCCTAAGATGAACTGGGTATGTATAACGAATGAACTTTTGATAGATTTGTATGCAAAGCCGTTTGGTTGGATAAACGTTGGGAAATTTTACTTACGGTGGTTGGATGGGTGGCCCAGGATGGGACATCCAAATTCGGAGGACGATATATTGGTGTGGAAACGACGACTTAAGGAGACCAGGGCCCATCCAAACTATTGTGCTATTTTTTTTTAACATATGGTGAACATTACAAATTATAAATTTAAGACGCTCACAACATGACATTTAAAATCATAGAAATAGTATTAAACAGTGGAAAGAAGAAGAAAAAAGAAAAAAAAGATACAACAATTATAAAAATTATAAAGCATGGAAGCACACTGAATGAGCTGAGTGTACCATATTTTAAGAATTTACAAAGCAACCACCTATTATACTCACCTCGCGTAGGTGGAATATTATAATTGGCAATACCAATGGCAGGTTAGTTCTGCTCCTTGGGAGAACAAACAACTGATGCTCCCGATGTCTAAGGTAGTTCTCATGAGTGCTGTGATGTGTGATAATTAGAAGTTTAATGCATAATTATAATGCGTGTGTTTTTTTTAAAATCTTAATTTTTCCTTTTGAAAATAAGACCAGAAGGCCTCATACTACGAGCCCAGACGCCAACACAGTCATAATCTCCCCCTGTTAGTGTATTCAGTAAACAAAGTTATTTATTATTTAGAACGGTAGAAAGTTTTGAGTTGTTTTGTGAATAGTTAAGGGTGATTGATGATTGTATGGAAAAATCGTATCTCTTCTCATTTATGTGGCTTTACCGAGAACTGTGCTGAACTAAAAATCTAAACAATGGAATACTGTCTAGTTTGTTACGGCATTAATCAAGTTTGTGAATAAATAGTGAAACAGTTATTTTTTTCACATCACTCAGGACTAGGGAATCCAATCCCGAGCCAAAATTCTGATCCCGGGATTTCGGGATTACAATTTGACAATCCCGGGATTGGGATTTTTTCCATAGTTAATATATTTTTTTTATATTAAAAATAACATTGATAAAATCGGTCAAAAATAAATCTATTATAATTTAAACTATTTAAGACATTTTTATTGTTAATATTGTGTACGTTCAATCTTGAAAAGACATAAGTTTAATGGAGTAAATAATATTGTAATATAAATAATAATGTGAATTTAATATGAGATTGATCTTTCTGACAGTAAAGACTTAATGAATGGGTTAGCGAGATTTAAAATAGTAAAGCAAATCGTGGTGTATGGCCTTTCCGCTTCATAAATCTAATTAGTCAGCCTAATATGAAACTGCCGTAAAACGTATGGGATCATGGTGGAATTACTTTGTTAAAAGTGCGAAGCATTGTTTTTTGCCAATCTTTCTCATTTTTATTAATTTATGTGAAAAAATAAAACGAATCGGCAACTTACATATGGGTATAAATCAAACTTCATTCAAACTCAGCTTATTTCTAATTTAGTTATTTGTTATTAAAAGTATTTTTTCTGCTATATTTTTGTTTTAATTTTGTTTTTCCATAAAAAATGATTAAAAAATCAATCCCGAAATCTTCGGGATTATGTTTTCCAATCCCGGGATTCATAGGTATCGAAAATAGTTCGGGATCCCGGTATTGGAATCCCTACTCAGGACACGTAATGAAATCGTAAAATAATTCAAATATTATTTTGAATTATTCATGTGTTTATTTTTCTGAAAGTTATTTTTCAACTCTTGTAAGCGGGTTAAATAATACATTGTACAAAAACAGAGGATTATTATTGCTATGGTTAATAAGCATGCCGAAAAATCAGCAATGCGTATAATGCATTTTATTGGTATTAATATCTAATGAATATATATATTTATCTATCTATGGTTGTATTATCTACTTATTTTATAGTTTATATACTATTAATTATTACTATTTTTTATATTTTTGTATAATACATAATATTATCTATATATTAAGATTTTTATTTTTGTATATATCTAATACTATTAGATAATGTTTATAAATTGAACAATGGTATGTAATTAGTTTGTTTGGTTTGTAAGAACCCCTCTTCGGGTGAAGGCCTCCTCCAAAGTGTTAATCTCTGGCCTCTCTGGTTTCTTTCTCCATACCCGTTTGATTTCGTAGCTAAGTATTCGTCTTGTCTGGGTTGGCCTATTTTTGCATTTAGGTCGTCCATTATTATAAAAGTTTTATGTGCTTGGTTAATAGCTTTGTTTACATTTGTATAAAAAGTATCAATTTCTTCTTTTTTCGCTCTTTCTGTGGTGCGTATACTTGTATGACTTGTATACTTTTATTGGTATTATCAGCTGGTAATTCATGACCATAAAATTAATAATATTAATTTAAAATAAAACATCGATACTCTACGCCTAATTTATTTAATACTATTTTCTAGGTATTTAAAGTTTACGTTCATAACATTCATGATAAAAAAATAATCACTTTATTTACAATCATAGATTACATTGAGAATTAATATATAGGTACATTCAATCATGGCCCGCACACAGGGTGGGGGGGGCTGACAGGGCTCTAGCCTAGGTGCCCAGGCTCAGAGGGGCCCGGCATCGCTGGTCAACCAGATAAATGAAATAAACACACATCATACATTTGCTCTAATAATAAAAAAGTCGCCTGCGGCGTTATTTCACTTCGAGATTCTTACCATTTTAAAATATATGGTTGTGCGATACAACTCTTAGTTGTTGCATATTGAACACAGTTATTTTTATTTAATTTTATATATTTTTTTATAAAAATAAATATGTTCGATTTTTTGTTATGTAGCCTATCTAGCTCAGACGGTTGAATAAATTGTTCCACGAGACGGAGCGATAGTTATGGGGATTTATGAACAGGAACGGCGCTTCGGTCCATTTCGAGCCCTGAGAACACCATTTGGAAAATGCCACTGTAGAGCGTCAGACTGCCTTTAACCTTAGCGATAGGTAGGGGGGCCTGCCAAAGATCCTGGCCTGGGGCCCCGCTTCAGGATGTGGGGGCCATGCATTCAATAGTAACAAGAGTAAAACAATTTGACATTTAGTTAACGTATACAATTAAATGACATCATATTTATAAATTACTAATATACTAATATACTGTATATAAAATATCTCCCCCAGTTCCCCGGATATCTCAATAGTACCATAAAAAAGCAACTACATTACGTATTTGGATGTACATCCTTATTCGCTGTCTCAAGTACTCAGTTGAACGATACTCATCTTTGTTATCAGTCAAGCAAGCGAGTCAGAGGATCTCAATGGTTCAAACGTTTCAAAACCAAGGAGATAGATGATATAATTTGGTCACAGACAGTCGTATTTTTTCGCTTTGTGACAATTCAACTGATTTATTCAGGTGAGATGCTGCGAGTGTATCCTCCACAGTGGCATATTATACATTGCCCTTCCATCCAAGGCATAATCGTGATAACACCAAGCCGCTTGCCATTTTGTCGAGAGGCTCCTGAGTCATATAGTCAGTCAGCATATAAGAGTACATTGCCGTACGTATATAATAATATGTTGATAAGCTATCGAAATATCAATGGTTTAAATACAGCACTAAGAAATTGTATAGTTTTTGGACAAATATGTTGTCACACCAAGGGATTGCAATATCGAACAAAAATGTCAATAGCGGTTTTTCGGTATTTCTTATTTAATACCGGTATTAATACCAGTATTTCATAAACATTAAAAAAACAGAAGTAGGTGCTTATCAATAAATTTAGCTATTAAAATCTTTTTAAAATATTATTTTATAGCAAAAACCTACACTTAAAAATATGTATTGATCATAATTGTAGAACTAGTGATTTTTTACAAATAATTTGAATATGAATATTGATAATTTTAATTAAAGCCCTCAAAAGTTCATCAAGTGCAAATAAGTCCGGCTCCAGGAAAAGCTTCTTAAATTCAACGCTTGTACAGTCATCAATAATTATAGAATAATTGAACATTTTTGTTACGGATGTTTTTTATTTCGAAATAATATTACGATAATTCATCGCGAAAATTACTTATGTACTTAAATATATTTGATGAAATTTGTTTTATTATTTTTCACCTCTGTTGGATTCACTCAATATATTTGCATTTTAGCAGCACGTAACTTATAATTCATTTTCAAAAACGTAAACCGTAATACCGAAAATTCAGGTATTTTGGATTTCGGTTTTGATAAATACTGGAAAACCGGTTTTGAAATACCGGTATTGCAATCCCTAGTCACACAAATGTGTTTTCCCAAGACGTCATAAAACTAGCTGAACCGATTAGTTCATTATGTTCAAACAAAAATGAAAAGACCTTGAAGAGGCCTTCTCCAGTAATGAATTGATGCCAGCAGGTAATAATAATAATAATGATGAATTTAATTAAATTAATCAGCCAGGCTTATCCTATACCAAATGCTAAAGTGTAAAATAATATTTGTCAGTTACGATTATAATGATTCGTAAAATTCCGCGACGGAAAAATAATAATATCCAACGACAATTTAATACTGGCTATGACATCGTCTTGTTATATGGCGTCTTAGGGATTTTCCCTCCCTCCGCTTGACTTTCATCCAAATGATAATTCGGGGCTTTCCCGTTTCCCCGGCACGTAGCTCTAACGGCACACCGAGAATGTTAATCAACGTATATTTGTTATCTACAACGACCCGAAGGCTTCGCGGGATGGATTTCTCTGGTTTTCGACCACGCGATTGGAATCCAGAGACCACTAATGAACCATTGGGAGCTTTTATTATTATTTTGGCGATAAAATATTATTTTTTTGACACATATTTATTACATTGGTACGTGATAATATGTTTTATTAATATTAATGTATTGATAACGCGTTGCTTTATCGTTTTGATATACTTCTTTATACCAATGTTATATTAACTATTTCTTTTATTCAACGAATAATTCACAAGATTTAAGAATATAACATTCTAATTATTGAACATACATGATTCTGAAAACACTCATGAGAAAATATAGCTAAAAGAAAAAATCTTTTTCGAAAAAAGTAAGACATCCTTCCATGATTGACTGCCATGCTTAATTGCGACAAATTTTAATTATTGGCCTTTTTAATACCTGCTCATAAGCGCTTTCAAGCAGAAGTCTTACTTTTTTCGAAAAAGATTTTTTTTGTTTGCCATATTTTCTCATGGGTGTTTTCAGAATTATGTATATCCAATGTTATATATTTTAGTCAGTCAATAGGTTCAAGAATTTTGTATACCCAGGGTCTTAAATTAACAGTGAGACATAACTAGTCTAAAAATTATTAAAATTAAAAGAAGAATACTATTGTGATAGTTATCTCGTTTAAGTCTAATGAAAGTGCTACGTTCAAAGGTATTGAACAGACACTCGAAATGCATATTGTACAAAATACTGATACTACCAAATATCATGTATGGCTCAAAGTGATGGACTCATTTGAGCGGAGCGTGCTGCATGGTATCTTCGAACCCACCTATGACACACAGTCACGGTGGAAACGAAAATATAATTACGAGCTATACGTTTTGTATGGGGGTTAATACATTGTACAGTCCGTCAAATTGGGCCGCCTTAGATGGCTAGGCCATGTACATAGGTTGGACAAGTTACACATGACAAAGAAACTGATATTCGGGAAGCCGGAAGATAAGCGAAGATCCGGTAAACCTCTTACTAGACGGAGGCATAGTGTCGAGTTGGATTTAAGAACCTTGGGCGTCCTAAAGTGGAGGGAAACAGTTTTAGAAAGACCTCGATGTAGGGAGATGCTGAAGGAGACCATGGCCCAGATAGGATTGTAGCATCACGAAAAAGAAAAATAATTCAGTCAATAATCTTTTAAAAACAACTAACAATGAATAATATTATATAAAATGTCAAAAATTACAAAAAATAACCGCCAATATGAACGGAATTTGAATTAATATTGTATTCGGAAAATTTGCCGAGATTAATGATTGCGTCATTAGCATTGGTGGCTTAAGTCCCAATCGGTGAAAATCTAAGAGTTATTCTGTCTTGCATGTGTCATGGAAGGCAGCCGTGTACAAAACGTGGCTGCATATACATAGCGGGTAAAGATGGGGCAACTCAAATCATTGTCAGTATTGTTTTTTGAATAAAATATATTTATTAATTAGAGTTATTTCTTCCCTGTTAGTTCACCGTACTCCTCTCTCCCATGGACACTTTTGGGGAATAAAAAAGTCTTTGAATTGAACCTAATATCAAATAAATTTATAAATTTTCTTGGTTATTATTATTTTGAATATATTAAATAATTTTATATCGGAAAAATAAAATGTTTTGTTGAATTCAATCAGTATTCTAATTTAATTATGCGTATATTGCTTACTAATAACCGATGGCATTTATAAAAGATACTTTTTCTTTCATAAAAAAAACGTGGTGATTATTGGCGGTAAAATTATAATATAAAATAACAAAAATGTAAGCAAATAAAAATATAGATCCATTTTATATTTATTATGTTGATTCCATGCGCATATTTTAATAAGATAAAACATTAAAGGCAATTCCAGTTTTGTGATGAATTTGCTGATTCTATAAGTACAAAATGCTATCCAATTTCCTTCTTCATTTCCGACAAATATTTTATCAAAAAAGGTTATGCAATGCACAATCAATATTATATTTATCACCCCAGTTATCGTATACATGACTGAAATCACATGGGTTCTTTATAGTATTATACATACCTGAATAGCGCAGGGGTTTTCTCCATATAAACTCATAATTTTTTTTAAATATTAAATACATAATAAGTAAGATACATGCAAATGTTGTGAATATTTTGAAATTAGAGCTAGTAGGTAAATAATTTATTATATTTTAATAAAATTGTACGATTAAGTTGGATGGGCCATGTATCAGGGGTTGAAAATATGGATTTCAATACCGGTATTCCAGTATTTGTCAATACCAAAATACCGGTTTTAAAATCAAAAATACCGGAATTTTCGGTATTAAGAAAGCACACTAGTTAACGTTTTTGAAAATGAATTATAAGTTATGTGCTGCTAAAATGCAAATATATCGAATGAATCCAACAGAGGTGAAAAAATATTAAAACAAATTTCATCAAATATATTTATATAAGTAATTGTCGCGATGAATTAACGTAATATTATTTCGAAATAGAAAACATCCGTGACAAACATGTTCAATTATTCTATAATTATTGATGACTGTACAAGCGTTGAATTTAAGAAGCTTTTCCTGCAGCCGGACTTATTTGCACTTGATAAACTTTTGAGGGCTTTTGTTAAAACTATCAATATATTCAAATTATTTGTAAAAAATCACTAGTTCTACAATTATGATCAATACATATTTTAAATGTCAACATATTAAATATAGGTATGTAGGTTTTTGTTATTATATTTAGATAATATTTTAAAAGATTTTAATGGCTATATTTTTATTGATAAGCACCCACTTCTGTTTTTTTAATGTTTAAGAAATACCGATATTCAAAAAGAAATACCGAAAAACCGGTATTGACATTTTCATTCGGAATTGCAATCGCTATTTGAAAATACCAAACCACTTAAGACGCTACTTTTTTAATAGACTGGAAGGGGAAAAAAGGATTACGGATATGGTTGGACTCTATAGAAAGTGACACATCAACTATTAGGCTAAAACTATGGATGTAGGGTACGGCAGACGTTTCCAAGAGGTGGCTGTAGTGTGATATGATGAGAGTATTTAGTATACATATATTAAATGAATAAAATTCTAACACTAAATACTATCTACAGTTTTAAATGTTTAAATACTCTAGATTTGCGCGGATTGTTTCTTTGTGCGAATCAATGACTTTCGCACTTTCACAAGTAAACGTAAATTGTTATCACTTTCTCTCCGGGGAAAGTTAGAAAATTTGTTTGGCTCGAGATATTTAAGGCCTCTGAGAAAGAATTACTTCAAAGATATACGATAAAAGTAGGGAATTATTCGGATCAAAGAGATGTAGGCATGATCTGTAAGGGATGGGAAGGTACGCGTATTTCTTGCAACAATTTAAATTAAATTTTAAAAAAGGTTTAAATTTTTCCTTACAGTACACTTGTTTTATTGAATTACTCAAGGCATTTTTTAGGACAAGACCCAAGAAAACATTGTGAATTGGTGAATTCTTTATAAAATCGATAGAATGCAAATTTATTACGTAGGTTGGATAACAAAACAGCCTAACAATAAATTACTTAAATATGCCGTAGTTTCCAAATTTAAAAACTTCTTCTTTTAACTAAGTATGTCTTCTATCAAAGATTGGTGACTAAATTACAATACAACTCCCTATCTTTAGTCAGTTATTATAAGATTATAAACAATGAATCAACAATTACAGAGGTTTGTAGCTAAAATTATCTCTTCTGCCATCTATTTTCCTTACATTATGGTAATTTGAAGTAAATCATATTTTTCATTCCAAATTTTTTTTAACTGATGGAAATTACAAAACATAAAAAAAATGTATAAGTACATTTTTTTATGAATTCCATACCATATAATATATTTGAAATACCGGTATTATTGGACTATGAAGATTTTACAACATCAAAAATTATTTAAATTTTCAACACTAAATATATTTAAATTTTCCACGAATATCGACTTTTTTAATTCAATATAAACAATTTTAATTAGGTAATTCAAGAGTTTTACTATTATATTTTAATCATTTTTAGTGAGCCGATTTACCTAATTTTCAATTTGAGCATCTTAAAGCACTATGCATATACACTGGTGGTAAATTATACGTATTATATATTATAGTAGCCATAATAAATTAACTAATTAAATATCACGAAAAGGCCATGATTGAATTACTAGAGCATTAGAAAAACTTTAGTATATAGAATTGGATTTTTTACATTAGAATATTTACTGTCTATTTACTAATAATGTTCATAATAAAATGTAAAGTACTGAAATTGTCCATGAATTTTAATATTATTAAGTAATTATTTGATTTTTTAGGATACTATATAATTAACTTTCCATCGTGAGAAAATAATTAGTAATAAGTGATAATATACTAAATTTATTGAAAATCAACAATGTTTTGGTATTGTTTATATATAGATAAAATATTGTGATAAAATAATATCACAGTATCGTCAAATTGTTGTGTGTTCAAATTCATATTGGTCAAATGTGTTTTTCTAATAATTTTCCTATCTGTATAATTGAGGTGTTTCTAAGATTTTATATTACATGTATGGAAGCATGGTTATATATGAGTCAATAGTATGGGCATAGAGATGGATATGGTTTCTGGAAAGATAGACTAATAAAACTTGGTATAATAAATATCGCAGGTCTCTCTAAATAAGCTTTTTGACGTCGAGAATCCACAAAGTAGCCACAAGCGTAGGTAAACGTCCACAAGTGAAACGGTTTATAACGGTTTTGTGTCGATGGAAAGAGGCTTACGGTCTACATAATTACGAGTACGTACCTCCCAAATAGAAGCAGAAGCTTTTACTCGGCAAACAGAATAAGAAAATATTTATTTTCTCAAATAATCTTCTGCCAATCTCCCAAGAGATGAAAATGAGCGATTTGATTAAAATATTTTAACTGTGTACATTTGAATGCAAATAAAATATTGCTAGTTGGTTTTAGAACGTTTATTTACAATATTTATTTTACAGTAAACAACTGTGGCCATATCATTATATTTTTAAGTATTTATAAAATTAAATATTTACAATAATGATTCATCTTATTCATTGGCAAACAAATATTTTAATTTAAATTAAATAGTTTAAAAATATTTCAGAAATATACGTTATTTTTTTTTAAATCGAGTTGGATTCAAACATATAACTGTCGATTTCTGGACAAAATTCTTATAACCAATTAAGTTACAGTCTTATTGCGGATCATTTATAATACCTACATAACATATGCAGGTAAATGATTATTTTTTTTAATTCAGTAACAATAATTCATTTTTTATATAACGCCATCAATAAATTTGAAAAAATCCTCTGTTACGTGGGTATTAACACGATATATCGAACTCTGGGTCTGAAAAATATACACAATATTTTTCAATTTGTGTATATAGTCAGAGTATTGACCAAATAGGTTGAGCGAGTGGCTAACACCCATTTTTCGTAAAAACAAAAATCTATTATTACAAACCTAACTCATTACAAAAGAAAGAAATAAAAATTAACGGCTATATATTTGAATTGGTGGTTTACTTTTTAAACGCACTTACGATATAATATGTATTTGAATCCGATTTGCTACGTTTTTAGTACTTAGTTCTACTATATTGAGTGGTAGTTTGTGTTACGGATTCTTTATCTATAATCTCAAATGATATTTTTGACAAAATTTTTATTTAATATTGACAGATTTTTACAGATAGTTTGAGGACTAAAATATACAGTAGAACTGAAACTGATTACGTTGTTAAAATAATTATACTAACACACCATCTGTAGAAAGATTTTTTACCTTTTGACTTATTTGCAGTGATTACTGGATTATATATTACTATTTTGTTCTATTGGCAGTAAAAAGTGACTTTTATAAAATTACTTCTAAGCCCTCTTGTGTTTTCTCGATGTACCTAGATATATTTTTTTGAATTAGGAATAAAACGGCAGGGCTTAAGCTATGACTGAACTGCAAGTTTTGCGTAAAAGGTTATGACGACAAGTTGAATATCTCATCTGCTTGAGTATGTGAAGCGTGAAATAAAGAGAGAAATAAGTTACATTTTCACAGATTAAGTTATTATTATATTTTATACATACTTATGTCTCTTTAATGGTTAGCTAGAAACAAATGCAAATAGTGCGGTTAACTGATACCACACGCGTATAGAGGTGACCCTCATTGGTATACATCAAAATGTAAGACGTTTTAATAAAGACTATTGTGTATAATACCTACGATATTGTATACATATGTTATGTTGCGTTCATTCCTAATCAGGTCGTGATTTTTTTTACCAAATAAATATTACCTGTATGTAAAAGATTTATTTTTATTAAATTTCATAAATTTTCAAATTTTAGTTTGACGTGTATGTTAGATAAAATGTATAATTAGGTTTGCCACACGTCCGGATTTCGTCCTGATTGTTTAGACTTTATATTTTCATTTGTACCTTTAAAGATAATTTATTATTTTTATCTTTTTTATTATTTATCATTACCATCTCTCTATCCGTAAGTGAATATCTAAATTCCGATAAAGCAGCTTTTTTGTCACATGGCAAAATAACTGCAAATAAGTTGTATCACAGTTTCAGCGGGTGATAATATTTAAAAATTAAATTAAATTAAAAGACATAGAAAAAAAATAATTATAACAGATACCTACCTTTCAAGAAATTCATTTCAGCGGACGTAATTCTTAAAAAATATGGTGACCTTGGGTATACTAGAAGTTCAAGAGATTTAGTTTTGTTGTTACTTTAAAAGAATATTATTATTTCGCTCCTGAGCGTAGCACGTATATTTTCACAGAGTGAAGATTCTATTAACAAATGTTTTACCAGAAATTATGTTCTGTCGCTTGCCTAACCCATTGATTAGTTTTGTCGGAAGCATACACACATTAAAAAAATCAACTTATTGTATTGTTTGCCAGAAGTTTATCAAACTTGGACCCATGAACTAATTAAAGCATATTTTTTTAATTTGTGTATATTTTTGAGATTTACAAATTCATTTAATTTTTTGATTATACATAATTTTAAAACACCTCAGAGAAAAATATATAACTAGGTACTAGAACAATATGTGTGTCCTATTTTTTACAATCCTCACTGAAGTGCTTTCTAAATTTCGTTATTGTTTATGGCAGTCGCCTTTCGTATTGATTAAAATAAAAGTTTATTAAATCCTATTTGTGTTTTGATTCTGTTTTAGGAAATCTTCCAAGAGCATCTCACACACATGACTTTATTCAGGGACCAACTGAATCACCAGAAACTCGACAAAGGTCCGCTAATTGACATAGCAAAGCAAATACAGGACTCGATGACTTCAAATTACTCAGCCCAAACCAGACACACCCCCGCTCTTATATACGGACCCCACAGCTCCGGAAAAACCACCCTGCTCGCTCACATCTACGAGTCATGCGAGAATTTATTCAAAAAACCTGTACTCCGAATTATCCGCTTTTCCGCCGCGACCCCCAGATCGGCGTATAATTTGGAACTCCTGCGAGTAGCGTGTCAACAGATATCTATAATACTCAAAATACCCGAGGGCTATTTACCCAAAGACGCTAGTTTCGATCCGCTGTACATTAACAATTGGTTTCAAAGCCTACTAAGAAGATGCGAAGATATGGAAAACGAAATATTACTATTATTCGTAGATAACATTCACAAAGTTAACCCATTGGAGTGTGATATAGTAAATGGGTTATCATGGCTGCCGATGACTCTGCCGAAAAACGTATTTTTCATCTGCACCAGTTCAGTTCCAATGGAGCAATTACAATTCACGCCTAACCAAAAAGAAAAATTCCGAACTAGCGGAAGCTATTATCAGCTTCCGACTTCCGGTTTGGCGGTGGATGTAGAAAAACAGCTGGACGAGTTGGAAGGGAGGTTTGGGAGGGAGGCTTTTGGAAGATTCGCGAGATACATCACGTGTGCGGAGTTCGGGCTGACGGAGACGGAGCTCTTGGAGCTGATGATGCCGACCAGTAACAGCGATGCCGTGATATTACTGCAGGATGGAAACTTTAACTTTTCAACTCTGTGCGCGGCGAAGAGACAGATGGGTAGGTGATATTATTTTAATTCTCTAAAAGTCTTTTGGAATGCCATAATATTGTTTTTGTTAAATATCAATCATAAAATAAGGTTATTGATTTCAAAGTCGTTTAACTTCATTTTTTTTAATTATAGTGTTATATTGTTATATTAAACCTGACATTAATTGCAAAGTCGGTTATCTTTATCAGTCACCATTTTTTTATTGTAATTTTTGATCAATTTTAAGCTTAGTTTTTTTTATTAATTTAAATGAATTTTAGGTCACTTGAAAAAATAAAATATTATATTTTTAGTCCTAAATGTGTTTGGCGGTTATCTCATAATGGCAGAATATGGATCTAACCAACTTGATTTATTTAATAATATATTTATTTATTTATTTAAAAAAAGACACATTGAGAACATAACAAATTATTAATTCAAGACGTTCACGACATGTTTCAACATGTTCACACATTTAGAATAAAAAGTACCTACAAGTAAATCAACCAGAGAAAAAAACAAAGCAAAAAAAATAATTTTATAGAAAAGAAATAATAAAAAACAACAATAATTAAAAAAAAATACAAATTAAACAATAAAATAGAATTTTAAAAACAGAATGCATAATGCATCGCTAAAAATGTCGACATCTCTAGGCAGTGCATTGACCAGCCGCACAGCCCTCGCTATTGGTGCCTGGACTACCTGGTGAGCCTGACACGAGAAAACAGTATTTAAAATTCTCAAAAAAAAATAAAAAAAATAAATGTTTACAGTGTACGATTATAAATTTATTGAGACTATTTTCAAACGTACCTATCTTACCTTTATTTAGTGAGAAATGTAATTGTTTTACGTAGTATATTTACTGTAGAGTGAGATTTTGTTTTTATTTCTGTAGATTTTTCCAGAGATCCCAAAACATCTCTATAGAGTGTACACTGTTCATACTTCATTTTCGGACAGACAATTTAATAATACAATAAAAACAATTTTTCAACTGTGCCTAAGGAATGATTGACTATAGCGGGCAACACACAACAATGACGTCACGTCCGCCTGTTATTTCTCACAAGAGAAGTAAAGTGATGGCGACAGTAAACAAAAATCACCATTTTCTGTTTGTTTCCATATTATCTTTTGACAAAGCGCCTTTTCGAACGTAATCACAAAGTCGCTTCCGCATAAAACAGGGCAAGTGTAAACAATATCAGAAAATGCTGAAAGACGTTATTTTTCAATATTATATTTACTAACTGTGGACGATGGGTTTCCCTTTTAATTAAAAACATTCCAAGAAAAATGTCTCAGATGTAAATGATACCAACATAAATATAAAATCTTCCGGTTTTCTTTTATTTTTTTTAAGACATTCCTAATTCAAATTATGTAGGTATTCATGAATGCTACCTGATACTCATGCTATGCAGCAACCCAGTTTACTAATTAAAAATACATAATATACAATATGGTCAATGAATGTATCTACCTACGAGGTAGATGCGAGGTCAATACGAAAAGGAGAATAATAATGGAAAAATGGTGTTTAGATGACCAAAAACATTACTGAAGCGACTAAAATGCGCCAATAAAGAACTCTTAAATGCCCAATTGGTATATAATATATAATATAGTATATATCCTAGAATCTGACGATAAATTTAAGAAAAATTTAGTGCTCAGCGGTAAAATAAAGATGTAATAGAGTATTAATATCAGTAAGTAGACTCGCGTTGTCATATAAATTTGAGATCAGGTTAATACCTTCCTTTAGACATATGAATATATACATCAGTCGAATATATATGTTTGTTTGTGTGTATGTGAGTATATTTTCCGACCATGTCCGATCTTAATAAGATTATATTATGGCCTCCACAGAGTGAAGGTTTAGTTTCTACGATAAATGGATGTCAGCCACTTGCTCAACTTATTAGATCCATACTCTGAATCATACACATATTGAAAAATAATATGTGTACTTGCTAGACCCAGGATTTAGATCTGGAACCCACGATACTATAGGGCTTAAGCCGCGCGGCTATCGTAGGTATATGGGCACCACAATATAATTTAGTGTGTAATACAATTTAGTTATGCAGTTTATTAAAAAAAAAAAAAAACTGTAATTTTGTCAGGGCTCGAAATGGACCGGAACGCACCGGAGCGCCGTTCCGGTTCATACAATTCCCAGAGTTATCGCTCCGCCACGTTGCCATATTATTTGACCGTCTGATCTAGATTTGCCATATTGTAAAAATCGAACACTTCATTTTTTATAAAATAAACATGCAATTAGATAATTATGTTAATATTTTCGTAAAATTATCGAGCGCTCCGGTTCGTAAAATATTCCATTTCGAGCGCTGAATTTTGATCTAGATTTAGAAACTAAATGGATATGAAACGCACTGGATGCGGATAGTGAGTATCGTGGATGGAAAAATAAACGAATGAGTCCATCATCAGCAAACTCCACATTTTAGACAGCCCGTATTGATTTTTCTCTGAAGAATTCTTAGATTATTTGGTTATATAGCCCACAAAGAAGATGGCAATCTGGAGAAACTTGAGAGAGGACGAAAAATAAGTCCCTGAATGGAACAAATCAAGAGATCCAAGGATTTTTAACTAGTTACTAAATGCCTGGAAGGGTAGAAGCCCTGCAGAATGCTGTAAGATACCCAAATTATCCATATCAATGTGCGTTTCTCACGAAGTAGAAAATACAAATAACCAACGTTTATTTTTAAATGTTAAAACCGGTGGTCAGCAACTCACAGCTCACGGGCTTTGTGCGGTCCATAAATGATTGACAATGATCAATATGCGACCCGTAAGTTGAATTATTAATGATAATGTTTAAATGAATAAAATTATTGAAGAAAATCTATATGTTGCAAATCTGTAGGTATCTGCAGTCAGATGTTGAATAAAAAAAGGCACGTTGGTGTTATTGAAGATTCATAACCTCAAGTTTCAACTAAAGTTATACATTTTCATAAAACATTGTTTTTAATACTAGTTAATAATATATTTTAACACTCCCTTATATTCTCTTAAATGCTTGTGGCTCTGTTATTAGAACTGATAGTAGAATAATTAGTCCGACATGTCAGGCACTCCCTGGTTGAAACTATTCAATTTGTCTACTTTTGTGTTATTTTGAACTATTTTGTTTTATTAATAATTTTAACGATATATTGTTTTAAAATACTAAAATTCAATTCTTAACATTCTATAATAATTATATAAAACATTTTCGACTTACGAATAATCATTTAGAAATATTTTCAAGTAAACTTTACACAGAAAATCCATTACATTTTGCATACTATTTAAATTTATATGTACGTCGTACAAACTTTTGATGCTATCTTACAAAAATATAATCATTTTGATTAAAATAATAATAAACACATTTTTAAATGAAATTAAGTTTTTCGTTGCGAATTAAAACTATAGGTACTTTTAATAAAATATAGTATAACTTCTTAATATTATATGTTTGTGACTGTTAAAGTATCATTTTCGTCCACATTATATAAACTGAAATTGAATAGCCAAATAATTCTCAAGCATTGGCAGAAAACGCGGGATTATCGTTTAAATAATGTTTCACTGGATGTATGTAGCTAGCGGTAATAATATTATGTGTAGCTGCCAAAAATGGTTTGATATCATAACCTAACCTAACCTAACCTAACCTAAGTGTACTTTTTATATAGGTAGGTGTTAGTGATAGTTTTAAAGTATTAATAGATTAATAGATTATTCTTCGGGAAACAAACTAAAATAACATACACAAATATGTAAAACAAAATCTGTAGGCAGTAGGATAATAATGCCATAAGAATATATTATAAGAAACTTGTAATTTTTAATGGAAAAAGAGAAATCATTATCATATTATTTCATATAAATGTACCGTTTTGTCCTATATTACGTATATTGTCATTGATCACGGTGTCCTTAAAATATTATTTTAGTTTTTAATGGTAACGGTAAATTAGGGTTAACCAATAAGTATAAATCACTCAGTTTTTTTAATATGTCCGATCCTAATAAGATCATAAATGGGACTCCACAGAGTGGATGTTTGTATTAACAGATTTTTGTTTTTACGAGAAATATATGTTAGCTACTTGCTCATCCTGTTAGGTCGATACTCTGACTCCAAACACAAATTGAAAAACAATGTGTGTATTTGCCAGACCCAGGATTTGAACCTGGACTCCACAATGTTATAGACTGACGCTTAAGCCGCTCAGCCATCGTGAGCTATTATAATTACTCAGAATAGTAAATTAGAATGTTTTGGAATTATGTAATGAAGTTATTTGTAGGCTATTAAAATTGTACATCTGGAACTTATAAAGGTTCTGCTATTCTTAGCAATAAACCATCTTTATAATCAAGGGTTTTTTAACCTTATGAACTTGAAATTTCACGAACACAGCATTCATATTATTTTGACATTACAAAATGTATCTACAATATTATTCCTAAACTTGAAGTGAAAATGTTTTTAATGGTATGCCGCAATTCTTTGACCTTAATTTTGTATATAACATACCATTCTTCTATTTATAACATTCTTTTAAGTATTTTTAATAATTCATGACACCGAGAAAAAAAATATACTTCATTTTAAGGGGTTCTTTTTGCTTAATTTGAAGTATGTGGAATAAATATCGTATAATACAAATATATTTTTGGTACAAACAGTTCTCCGACCTCTGTTGTAAAGCTCATTTGGTAGTCATATCAATGATTTCGAAAAGTAATAAATAAATACAGCTAAATATATATTTACAGGTAAATTATCTGCATTTTTTCTAGAATCGGTATTGGTGGACAAGTGGATGTCAGGAAAGGTTGTGTGTGCATGGCGGAGTGCAGCTGGCGCCGAATCAGCTCGGCGAAGGTATCTTGCTGCACAGGATCTGCTGCGAGCTGCTCATCATGAAGTCGCCAATCTCTTCTTCAGTCAATTTGAGGAGACCGACGAGACACCTTCAGATACTACTGAACCTGGTAAGTGAACATTTCAGTAAATACATCTTTCTTTGAAGGTTTAATACTCAATTTTATAATTGAGTGTTAATAATTCATCTAATGACTAGTGTATGTAGATATATTTAAATAATTTAACGATCACCGAGTTCTTTGCCGTTTCTGATACTTTTTGGATTTGTGCCATATATCCAAATACATAATAATAATATATTGATTGCTGATTATATTGTTGATTTAGGTATATTCAACCGTTCTGAAGGTGGGTTTATAGCCCGCAAAATTTTCCAACGTAAATAATTCAATTAAAGTAAAATAAAGCCATGTATTCACTAGGGAACCTAATGTCCCTCAACACGACGCGCAACATAGAGTCTACGTGACGCGGAACATGTTGCATGCTGTCGCTCCGTGAGCGAGCACACAGGCCGCGTGTCAGTCTCATGTCAAATATTGGAGAGTATAGACGAGTACGCAACATTGCTCAACAAATGATATGTCAGACATTCGAATATAACTTTCTCTTTGTAGTAAATAGTACCGCACCCACCACCCTTTTTTCTCTTACGTTACGATAAACTACTCGTTAGAATAAATATGTACACAGGACTGATGACCAACACAATCTTCTCGGGCAAAAGTTCTGCGACAACTGATCCTGAGTCCTGGTATGTACAAGTAAAATGTTTCGTGACATTGTTCTCGAGACATGGATGTTGAGCGTCATGTCTCGCGATATGTTGCTGTCACCTAGTGAAAATGAGGTTTTAACAAAAATAACAAAAATATTTGTTTCAAAACAATTATAGTGGAGTTCTACCACGTAAACGCCGTTAATTATTAACATTAATAACGAAATAATATTGGAAA
Organism: Rhyacophila brunnea; assembly: GCF_057557595.1. NCBI lineage: Eukaryota > Metazoa > Arthropoda > Insecta > Trichoptera > Rhyacophilidae > Rhyacophila > Rhyacophila brunnea. The sequence continues at coordinate 55,730,511 of NW_028232965.1, read as the reverse complement.
GTAATTATTATGTGCAATCTGTGTGAATGATAATAAACGATAGAAATGCATTTCAATCAAGAGGGTTATATTATATTTAATTACGTTTAATTTTTATTATAACATAGAAGTTTTTTTCAAATAAGTCACCTTATTTCCGGTCCAGATATTTTTTAGACTTAGAGATCAAAATTGCGAGCTCACGGAATGTCAAACGGCGATCTTCGCGAACTTTATCATTAATTTTCTTCAATAAAACGTCACCAATTGAGAACCTCCTTCCTATCCCCTCCTCATCATGAACAACCGTTCTACCACTCGAAAACTCAGTACACCACTTCCTGACACTCCGATGGTTCATCACATTACCATAGTTGGATGTGAGAAGACGATGGATTTCAACAGGGTGAACTACCTCCTGGTTGAGAAACCGAATGATTGAACGCACCTCGTAGGTAGCGGAATTCGACAGGGGAGCGTTCATCTCAGACGGATGCAACGGTCATACTGAAGCAGCTACCAAGCCGACTCACCACTCGTTCTGGAGAGGAAAGTCTACACTATACGCCAGTGCTGCTATTTTTTGAGAAATAATATCCGCGTCGACAAAAATGAATAAAAGTCTTTATTTCTTGGACAACCCTCGTATTACAAAGGCTCAGTCGTGGAATTGAATATAATTATTCAAAGAAATATCAACTGTATTGTAGAGTATTTCTCCAGCATCTTTTTCTTTAAAAAATGATTTGAAAATATCATGAATAATAATCCCCCCCCGCACAGCCATTGAACATAATATTCTGAGGTTGATTAAATTCAATATTGTAATTTTATCGTTGCCGGCTATATTGAATGGAAGATATTACCTATACGAAGAGGCAGCTTAGAGTTTTTAAACCTTATAATCGACGATGCTTATATTAAAACTGCAAAGCCGAATATTCTGTAACATATCTATGTTTCCAAATTTCCAAAAAGTTTCAGTGTACCTATTAGTTTGTAAAATTATATTTCGTAGGATTTCCCGGAGTCCCACTAATTTTCCTACGGGATTAAACGGGATTTCGTGATTGGTACATTATATTATCTTGACAAAAACTAATTGTAATTTAAAGAGAACGATAAAGTTATGTATACAAATGTATTTAAATTAGAAACAAGAGCATTAATCACATAAAATTCACACTATTACGGGTTATGACAAAAATATTTGAATTATGACAACACATTTAAATTTTCAACCAAGAAAATGCTAATAAAATGAAAATGTGTATTTTTTGTTGGCTTATTAAATTCATATCACGTCTGAATCAGACATTGATAAAAATGAATAAAATTTCACTCGCTTTCATAAAATCCCAAGATTAAAAAAATATTATTAATCACGATACTTTTGGATCGAAAAACTGACCGAGATTGAAATTCCCATCATGTAGGCACACCTAAATACATTTTTTACAGTTGATTTAATTTATCCGAATTTTTATTAAGATAGTTTGGTTACTGTCACTTACTTTTCTTATTTTTTATGATCTATATTACATTAGTAGATAATATCGTCACCGTTTTAGCAAAACCATCTATGTGCACTTTCTCAAATTGTGCAGGAGAAGGATAAAACTGAATAAAAAAATAATGTTACATTTAAACATTAAAATTATGAAGAATGCTTTATTATAATCAGAAAATGGTCTAAGATTATTATTTTGTTTACAAAAATCTTTTATTTTTAATACAAAAATAATAAAAATACAGTTTGTGATGTCACATAAGTTGTTTTGACCGTTTTGTAAATACACATAGTTTAATTTATTCATCAAAATGTGAATAATAATAAATTCATGAAAAACTGTTACATAAATAATAGTTGAAATATACATAGTGCGTTAGTGATAAATTGCAATATCATTTTATTAATTATTAATGCAATAGTGAGATGATATTATATTTATAAGTTCGTTTACTTTCTATTAGCAGGTTTAAATGTTAGGTTATCGTAGAAATAGTGGTGATCTTTCTCTATTACACTTTTTAATTCCTGAAGATGTATGTATTTCGACTGCGATATTGGCAATGATTCATTATATATATTACAAAGGCAGTCAAACGGTTGCACTGATAAAGTTGAGTTTGTAAAAGATTGTTCCATCTGGTAGATGCTGTAACATTTTAATATCATATACAACAGGATCTCCGATTCGTTTTCCTGGTCTGATTGAACTTAATCCAGATTTAATCTTATCCACAATTCTTAAAAATTAAAAATCAATGACATTAATTTTATAAGGTTGTTTTGGTCTTGCTAGCCGCATACGTGCTATATAATCAGATGGTGAATATATTGGAGGCTTAAAATACTTTTCTTAGGTGGCATGTGCACTATCGGCCTCTATCATGGTGTGGCCTTTTTCCAGAAAAAGCTGTTGAATCTCGATGTTTTTTCTCTCTAAAGATATAACTTAGAGCAGTAGCGAATAATTTATTTCGGTTTTGATATCCACACCCATCCGATATTAGAATTAATTCATTGTATTGTCCTGCTTTCGATGAGATGAGACAAATTCATTAGAAGATACATTATGAAGAATGTATATGGTGAAATTGTGTAGTTGCAGCTTATGTTTATAATACATTTGTGCCTGTGTTTTGGACATAGCAGCACACTTTGGAGATCCATTGTGATTACTAACCGTCCAGTAATACTTCTGGTACTCTCCTTCATTTCATTTTTGGTCTTCTAGCATCTTTTTTTTTTTTTTAATAATGTGGCTATTGTATTCCATTTCTGAAACATTCTTCATTTTATAACTACAGCAGATGGCAGTGATGGCACACTGATCTTTACGTGGTTGGTGGATACTGATTTTTTGGTGGTAAATATATTTGAGTATATTCTGCTGCTTTATGACCATTTTCCAGAGACCATTTTTTATATTCATCATGCATTTGTATTTTGGATCGGAAACACGATTCCACATACATCCTGGAGGTATTTTCTCTGCAATAAAGGCTGGGAACTTTGGAATTAGATCAAACCATAATGTAACATTTTTCCACAAATCTCTCCGTTTTGATTTTTGGTTGCACTACCAATTATTTATCTTCAGTCAGATTCTTATTACCTGTCATTGTTGCTTTCAATTGGTCACTGTCATCGAGACGTTTGTAGTTGTTTATCCATCTTTTAAATTAATTCTCGCCTATACCCTATTGACCATGTAGGCATCTTCCAGAAATTATTGAATATTTCCTGTCTCTCTTTTTGAGAAAGCATCTTTCAAACCGTCGTGCAAGACCATAATGCATAGCATATAACATAGAAACAAACTATGTGTAGCCAAACTGTAAAAAAACATTACACTCTCGATATCAAAATACCATCTTACTTATATGTTACTATAATATACACATAGTTGTTTTTGTGAACCGTGGTTTTTGAACCTTACACATAGCTGTTTTTTATTTTTTGAAATAACTTCGGAGCGAGTTTACCCAACACATAGATCATTTTACTGGCCTATAGAGAAAAAAATAAGGAATGACTTGGTATTTAAAAGTCATTTTTGATAAAAGTGACACATAGATGGTTTTGCTAAAACGGTGACGATATTCAAAATTATTGATATCTAAATGACGCTTTTGATTTCTAAAATATCGCGAATTAATTTGACAATCTTTAGCTACAAAAAAGGCCTAAAAGTAACTGATCATCGTCATCACTATTGACTACCATTTTCAGAATTAGGGATTGCAATACCGAATGAAAATATCATTACCGGTTTTTCGGTATTTCTTATTGAATACCGGTATTAATACCGGTATTCGTTTAAACATGAGTACCTACTTATCGGTAAATATAGCTATTATCTCTTTAAACCATTATTTTATAGAAAAACCAACATATCTACATTTATTATAGTGACATTTAAAAATAATATGTATTAATCACAATACTGTAGATTTTTACAAATAATTTTAATATATTGATAGTTTTAAATGAATATATTGACAGAAAAAGTTCAATTCAAAACTTGTACAACCATCAATAATGTTATTATAAAATAATTGAACATTTGTCACGGATGGTTTTTATTTCGAAATAATATTAGTAGATTATTTTATCGAGACAATTTTATAACTGGGTATATTTAATGAATTGTGTGTTATTGTTATTTAACCTATATTGGATTTAGACAAAATTTTGCACTTTATCAGCACATAACTTATACACTCAATTGAATAGGAAATACAGTATAAACTAATGAAGAAATAACATTAAATTCATCGTCAAAAACGTAAACGAGCGTGGCTTCTTAATACCGAAAACTTCGGTATTTTGGATTTTTAAAACCGGTATTTCGGTATTGATAAATACTGTAATACCGGTTTTGAAATACCGGTATTCCAATCCCTAGTCAGGATTTTATGAATTTATAAAACAACGTCCATCTAAACTTATCCTTTCGTAGATGGAATATATCAATATCCAAACTAATTTGCTTGAATACTAATTGCATTTAGAAAGCCGTGAAGGTTTTTTATCACAATGCATAATGCATTGTTTGAGCTTGGTTTTTAATTGTTTACGTTTTAGATTTCTGTTCACACAGATCATTGGTCATTTTGGTTTATATCGTTAAAGAATTTTATTTATCAATGACTATTTAAATTTAAACATGAACTTAAATTAGCTTGAATTTACCATACAGGAAAGACTGTTAACTAAATTTACATAGGCTCGCGTACATAGTTTTTGATATTTTATATGGCAATCGGGGCCGTTCGTTGGTCGGCTTATTAAAATTTGATAGTATAAGATACCGGTTGATATTTAGCCGTTTGCAGCCAGTGAGGTTTTATATCGCCATGGTGGACATGAGCCTAAACCGAGTGTAGGCTATATACGATTTTTACACGTCCGGCATCTCTACTAGTGGAGCAAAAAATAATCAAACCTCACAACACAATATTGACATTAATTATAACCCTACACGAACTCAAATGTAAATTTTGCTACTAGTGCTGTATTTCGTAAAAACAATATTTATATGAGTGATGAAGTGATAACCCATTTAACATAATCTCGCTTAATTTTTTGAAAATATTTGAGGCTGTTATTTGCTAACACAGCTCATTCCCAAAAACATTATTTACGGGATTATACAATAAGCTGTTGTATAAACGAATAAAAGACTAATTTGTTTATTTTTGAAGTTATATTTCTTTTGGGGCGTTTAGGAAATCAGATCAGGGTCAACGCACTCGATTGCATTCGAACCACCGATTGTTCGGTTATCAGCCGAACGCTCTACCTTTACGCCACAGTACGATACTGCAATCGTGACGATTATAGAGTATAATATTATAGTTTAGAATTATCCCGCCATTTGCAATTCCTGACGTAAACAAATGATTAAACGTCAGTTTCAACGAGTTCGATGAGTGACAGTTGTTACTTAAAAAATAAAAACAACGAACAACCATTATATAATTTAGTAATATAAGTTAAAGTGTATAGAAATAAACCAACGGCCTTCCAATAAGCGATCCTTTTTCTTGAGTGTGTAATTTAACAAGATAATTAAAAGCTAGTCAAAGAATCTAGTTTATCACAAGTTTTGTTTTTGTTTTGTTATGCCAAAGAAGTATAACTTCTAACGCGCGTACATAATTAAGTACACACACCAATTTTATTTTTTAGTTCATTTTGTAGTGTAGTAAATTTAAAATAGAAAACAAATGGAAACTTATTCAATTCAGTATTAATAAAGAATCTATTTTTTACCTCTTATCTACATTTAATGTTTATATCAAGCCAGGTTTGAAAGCGATAGTTGGATTGAGCTGTTTCTGCAACATAATAATTTGAATTATCCGTATATGCAAGTATGCAACCAATAATATACCACTATGTTATTCACATGACCCAAAAACTGAACCCCTATTGGCTAACGTGAAACGTACCGTCTTCGAAACTAAACGTTAGTGGAATAAGCCACATTTGAAAGTTTTCATTTATTTTGTATGTGATAAGCCGGGTTTGAGGCTACTGTCTAAAAATTCATTTAAAGTTTATTTTTCTTTACAAAATGTCATTTAACGTTAACTTTTCAACAATATTGGAATGAGTCGTGTTTTCAAAAAGTGGCCTCATTTAAAACCTCATGATACGAAAAATATATTGTGGAAAACCGGTTACAAAACTCTGTTCTAGACTTCAAGAATAAGTACCATGCTTACAATACTTTCATTTAATTGCACTTCCTATGTAATAAATGAGCTTGAAATCACGTTTCGCTGTACGGGACAGACATCAAACTTCTACTATTCTGGAAAATAACAGCAAAGTGTGTCTGTCACTGTTGATGGTATTTTCCTCCGTCATTTCCATTCAGTCGCCAGAGCCGGACGAAGCGATTAATTAAATAAAATCTCCTACATTGTTTTATTCATTCATATCTTTTTCAATCCAAAAGATTATTATTATGCTAATTTAATGAAAAACGTTGTCTTTCAGGGATATCCCTTCATGTTTCATTCAATTAAATTAAACCATTTTTTTTACGTTCGAGAAAATATTATTATCTTTCGTAGGGACCGTTTCTTTTTGTTGAATTGATTGAAATATTTTATGTTTACGGCTGATGAATTCTCATCAAATTAAAAAAAAAATATAATTATAAAATAATATTATGTTATTTCGAAGCGTTATTTGGTTAAATTATTACATTATTTTATACCGTAATATTTTTTTATCTGGAAAAACAAATTATTTAACAATAATTAATATTTGCAATGAATTGAATCGTTTAACTTTTAAGGAATATCGGTAAGTATATAATTGTTTTAATAATTAATGATTAAGGGGCTACAGATTTTTTTCTATTGTAGTATATTTCGGAGTGTTATAATAGGTGACATAAAAATAAATAAACACGTTGTAAGTAGTTTTTTCATCACCACAAACTATTTTTGAAGATTTTAGAATGTAATATTCCATATATTAAACAAACATAACTTTAAAACACCTCAGATATAATATACACACTAGAAAAAAAATCATTTGAAAAAATTCGATGCTCGACGGATTTTAACCCGTATTTCCGCTAGTATCGCGTCAATTTGCTCTAAACAATTAAGCTACGAGCCTCATACCTAATTGCGATAGTTTAAACTAGTAGGCCCTACATAAAATACTCATCAAATTGCGTTATTATTGACTATCGGTTTTTGTGTTTTAAATCAAGGAATATTAATTACCCTCATTACTAACTGACGTCCGCTTCTCGCCAATTATTTAGTTATAAGTCAACTTGAACTTACTAACAACCATTTCTTTTATTCAATGAATGATTCATAAGATTTGAGAATGAAGCATTCCATATTATATTGAATATACCTACATAACGTATTTAATACATAATAATGAATCATTAAAAAAAATCACACCTCGTTTACAGTACTTATACTAAAGTGTTTATATTATTATTTATATTATCTTATATTATTAAACTTTGAAGTCTTTTTCCATAACTTGATGGCTTATGCTATTGAATCCCTTTGACCATCGGCTTGCAAGTATCCTAACTCATTTGTCAGTTATTATTGACATTTTTTTAGTTCAATACTTACGTATAAATTTAATACATAACGTGGTTAAAATAAAATTGTTATATTTATACAGTACTATGCGTACAGTAATATAGCTTAGCTTAGGCCGGTGTATTTGTTCACGGCTACAATATTACTATTTTCCCTTATAGCATTTTTTATATACGCAATATATATTCCCGTTTTCTTAATAAAACGTAATATTAAAGATTATGTCAAAAGCTTTGTTTTTCATTATGAGAAGGAAAACTATTTTTAGCAAAAGCTATTCCCACAAGAAAAATGATATTTTTGCGGAACGAGTTAGCGTTTTTTATTTGGAAAACCACGACCTCAGATAACCATTTGTATCAATTATTACGGCAGTTGGAATATTATTTCATAAAAACTTACACGGTTACAAATTCGTTTTTATACCAACTATCAAAAATAAAAAAAATCAGTGTACGTATGTACGCGCGTTAGAAGTTATACTTCTTTGGCGTAATAAAACAAAATAATCGCACACCGCGTTAATCAAAATTCACATCAACCAAAAATATTCAAACATAAAATAGTTTTCACATAAACTAATTAATACCAGACAAAAGTAACTTACTTATCACACTTAAAAATATACGTAAGCTTAGTTTTGACAGCTAATCACACAGAAAAAGAAGTACAATTCACAAAATATTTTTCACCAAGCAAAATAATCTATACTCCTGTCTGTGGTCACTATGGTCGGCTATGATCACATCATTGCGCGAGACGTCGTGTTTCAGACCTGTCAAATAAAGTATGATATTAGATAGAATTGGCGTTTTAATAGCCCCATATCAATAACAACTAGAATAAAGGAGGGCCGCTTATTGCAGTGCCGCTGGTTTATTTCTATACACTTTAACTTGTATCACTAAATAAATTTTATAATTATTTCTCGTTGTTTTTATTTTATTTTGGCCAACAATAATAAATTCGTTTCCTAGGCAACGGAACAATTCTACTATCAAACTTGCGTTTGTATACAGCTGACTGATTTTCAGCTAACTTACACTTAACTTACTTAACATACCGTCAATTACTTTCGTAACGGCTCTCAATTTCACTCTCTACCAAACGCCCCAAAAGAAGTAAAACTTCAAAAAATAGAAGGATTAGAAAACATGACTAGAATTTGTACAGAAATAAACCACAATCACCAACACAAATCATGTTTACCAACAGGCACCGCTTATACTCCAATATGAAAATGAGTATGACGAAAAATCTTCCTGTGGGTCTATTCTATACTTATCGACCGCTAAAGTGATAAAGTAATAAATATTATCATACTTAGGGTAGGTTTGTATCAAAATGTTAGCACTTATTGTAACAATTACACGAAGTTGGTTTTTATTGTTGCAATAAGTGCTATATTTTAACAGCACCTATCTTGCTGCTGTTGAAATATCGCACTTATTGCAACAATAAAAACCAACTTCGTGTAATTGTTACAATAAGTGCTAATATTTTGATACAAACCTACCCTAAGTTTGATACTATTTATCACTTTAGTGTTCGATAAGTATAGAATAGACCCACTGGTTTGGTATACATACATGATACAAGCCTCAGCGGTTTAGATTTCTTTGTATTCATATAAAGAAGATGGATTTAATCCTATACTTAATCCTAAATCCTTCGTATACATTTCTCAAACATATACCCTGCATATATTCCTAGTGTATAAGTAGTGATTTGCAACCTTTTTATTTTGTGGAATACATGAAACATTTAGTAAAATCTCGAGGAACACATACCTGGCTGAAACGGTTTGCATATAACTGGGGCTTCTCAGAGAAGACGTAAGGCCCCGTGAAACCGGTATTTTTGCGAACAAATTACGAAGTTGAGGCCCCAAAAAGCTAATTGGAAGCCCTTATGGATGACCTGGAGCATCTACCCAACCTTTATAATGATTTGTCCATAATATCTTTATATAGGTCACAGTAAACGTTGTTTACTCTGTTGCTAAAAAGGTTGCCAATTGTACTCTTTTTTCATGCTTTTGTGAATTCTAATGGAAGCCTGGTTGGGAATCATTAGTACCTACATAACATATAGCATCTTTTGCAATCCCAAATTGAAGCGTATTCTAATATACTAAGAATTTCGGCTATTCATTATAAGTACAAAAAAATATTTCGATTTCAAATCTAATACTTAATAATGTTATTATTATCTACCGTATTTCATGAAGTCTTACTTCCACAATAACACAAAGATAAGAGTGAAAATATTTATGTTGAAAATATTTTTGCAGGCTTGGCTCGGCTAACCGACATCTGACTTATATGTTTCGCGTTTTACTTGCGTATATCGTGACTCATGACGTATATATTTGCCAAAATATTTCTTAAATATATGAAGTAAAAATGTATTTCGCCAAAATCCGAAGCTTTTCGTAATCATTTTGCAAGTAATGCCATCTGTTGGCAGTGTGTTCCCTCTTTTGTTTTTCTTGAGAGATATCTATATTTATGATTTTCATTGCTTTTCTTACTATGGCCTGTAAATAAGTTTATCTCATTTATTATTACCTCTAATGGTATAATTTATGATTATTTCAACGAATAACGTATAGAGGTTTCGTGACACGAAAGACTTAATTAATTTAGATAATATTATTGAAACCTAATATCTACGTACTTTTAAAGAATCAGTATTCTTACCACAAAAGAGAATAAATTTATTTATTATTATTATTATTATTATTAAACTGGCGCTAGGGGCCGTTCAGGTCCATGGCCGACTGCACAACGTTTCTCCAGGAATCTCTGTCCAGCGCTCTCTCTTCCCAGTTGACTATCCCCAGCCATTCCGCATCCCTTTGAATGTTGTCCGCCCATCTCCGTCGAGGGCGGCCAAGAGGTCGAGTGCCAGCTGGTGTGCCTTTGTAAATCCTATAGAGAGTTCTAGATCTTTCAGATCGTACAACGTGGCCTGCCCATCTGAGCCTTCTTGACCTCAGAATATTAGTGATTCTAGGTTGGTATCGGTCGAAGAGCTCAGCGTTTGTGCGGATGCGCCACCGGTGGTTCTCATTGACGGGTCCAAGTATTCTCCGGAGGATTCTGTTTTCAAACACTTGGAGCGCCTTTTCTTGTTTTTCTGTTAAACCCCACGTTTCACATCCATACATGACGATTGGCTTGATGACCACGTTATACACCCGGAATTTCGTTTTGATGGACAACATTTTGGACCTGAACAGACGACTCAGCGCGAAGTACGCTGCATTTCCACTTCTCAGTCGGTCAGAGAGCTCTAGGGACATTTCATTTTTAGAGGTAATGTTGGAGCCCAAGTACTTGAAGAGAGAGGTTCTCTCGAACGAGGAGTTTCTTATTCCAATGTTTCCAGAGGGTTCAATGCCTCTTGTCATTTTCAAATACTTGGTCTTTCCCACATTTACTCGTAGGTTCAACCTTTTCGCTGTGTCCTCCAGAGGAGTGAATTTGTATTATAAGACTTAATATTAATAACAAAATATTTTGTAATTACGTACATATATATTTTCAGGTGACGGTCTAATCGAACTTTATTATTAATATGGTCATCACCATCGTCACCATCGTCACCATCGTCACCATTATCACTTCCTCAAGTAACAGATTTCAAGATTAAAGTCCCTGCCTATTCCAGACCAAGATAAATTGGTTCATTGAAGTTAAATTCCCTCCACCAAACCCGCCCCGCACCACACTCGGTCTTAATCGAGAGTATCACGGGACCCGTCAATTGGTGATGTGAAGCATCTAAAAATTGGCCTGGGAGTGTCCTGGGAGAAGGTGCCCAAGACTTAGGTTGCTACGCTCAGAGTGAGCTCTGACTGAGTTTACTGAGTTTACTCTAATTCAAAGTGCCAGGGAGAGAAAAAGCACATAGAAATTACTTAAAAGAAAATGAAGCTACTTATTTATTATATCAAAGAACGAAGCTAATCATACAGGCAGCAAAATTTATGTGAAGAGATCTTCACGCCCGTAGTAAGACGCCGCAAATTTTTTGAATGCAAGATAGTTGGCCTTAGTAGCAACCAGGTCGGACGGGCCGATGGGTCCAACAACTGGTTGGACCGACCTGAGCATCTCCTCCCGTTCGGAGCACATACTCAGACACTCCCACAGGATGTGATTGGCATCCTGTATTTCCCCTCCGCATGGACATGTCGGACGGCTTGCAAGTCCAAGCTCAAAGAGCCTGCCAGCGAAACCACCATGGCCAGTCACAAATTGACTGGTGTAATGGTCTGGAGTCAAATACTTGGTTATCTCCATTCGCCACTGTATGTCTGGAAAAAACGCGTATGTGAGCCGGCCCTTAGTAGATTCGTCCCACTTTCGCTGCCAGGTCTTAATGGCCGCGTCAAGCGACATGAGTCTAATTTTGCGCTTCAATAGTGCTAATCCCTCGCCGGCTTGTCGAGGGGGGGGGACGAGATGAAAATCACCAACGTCAGCCTCCTCACCTTTGAGGAGCAGCATTGAAGCGCCGCTGACCTGAATGTGCAGGTCAAGTGGGAGAATACCGGCCAGGACCGGGAGCGCGTCAGTTGAGGTTGTACGGTAGGCCTTGGTAATGGACAGGAGCACGCTGCGCTGTCCTCTTAAAAGAGAGGCTCTAAGTTTGACACTCTTGGGAATGCGCGGGCACCAAGCGCTGGCGCCGTAAGCCGCGATTCCCATAAAAATGGCGCCGTAGGCGATCTTGAGCGCCCTTACTCTTAAGCCCCATCCTTCACCAGCCATGCGGCCGACCCTCTGGAAGGCCACCCCAGCCTTGTGGACTTGGGTTTCGGCATGGTGTTGGAAATTTAGCATGGTGTCCATCTTGACGCCTAGATAGGTGACGATCTTCGACACTTTCACTCTCGTGTCACTGAATCGGACTGTGGGTGGTCTCGAGCAGTTCAGTCGTCTCGGTCCTTTGAGGACAATGGCTTCTGTCTTGGAAGGTGCGAATGATAGTCTATTTAGTTTACCCCAAGCCTCAATTGATGCTAAGGCTTCGCCAACAGTGCTCTCAATCTTCGCCCTGCTGTCGGCCTCGACCAACAGCAGCGCATCGTCTGCGTAGGCAATGACAGTACAGTCGGTTGGAAGCGGAATTCTAAGGAGATCGTCGAAGAGTACGTTCCAGAGAAGGGGCCCGAGGACTGAGCCCTGGGGACATCCCATGCTGGTGTTTCTCTCTATTGTTGTTGATCCAACTCGAAACTCGATCGATCTATTCGTGAAGTAACTTTGAATCGACGCGAACAAATTTCCTGGTAGTCTCTTCAGCCGAAGCTTTCGAAGTATAAGAGGCCAGGACGCACTATCAAACGCACCTGCAATGTCCAGGAAAACTCCTAGGACGTATTTACGGCGAGAATTTTCAGAGATGGCAATCACGTTCCTAATGGCGTCGACTGTTGATTTGCCTCTTCTGAATCCAAATTGCTTATCGGAAAGCGGCGAGTGTGTCTCCAGGTGGGCTTCAATCCTGTGGCACAGTAGCTTCTCCAGCACTTTGCCCAGGGCGGGCAGGAGTGTTAGAGGGCGGTAGGCTTTGGGGCTTGACGGTTCTCGGCTGCCAGCTTTGGGGATTACCTTAAGTAAGCCCCTCTTCCAGCAGTCGGGGAACGTGCCGCTTCTGATGCAGTCACTGAAGAGGGCTGTAATCTCTGGCGCGGCGATGGCCCATGTGCGTTTGACAAGTAAGTTGTCAATGCAGTCCGGGCCCGGGGCCTTGCCAGCAGTCAACGTGCGCATGATTTGGTTGATCTCCTGTTCGGAAGGCAACGATGAATGATCCGTGTCGATTGGAAGAGAAGCCTCAAAGCGGGTCGTCCTCATGGCGTCATCATCCCTGGACTCATCATCCAGAGGGATGAGAGCCTCGAGTAGGACCGCAGCCGTTTCAGACTCGGTACTGGTGAATCCGCCACCCGGTTTCTCGATGCCGCACAGGAGGCTCGTCGGTCTGAGTCCCAGCCTCAATGCACGGTATGGAGGACCCCAGGGGTCCGAACCTCCCTCAATGGTAACGAAATTACGCCAGTAGTCTTTCTTGGCTTGAGTGATTGCTTTCTTGTATTCCGTTCGGGTGAATTTGGCCATGGTTGCAAGGGGATCGATGGAGGCAGGTGGTTGCTTGCGCAGGCGTGCACGTTGATGGACCTTGCGCGCTTTTCTGAAAAGATCACGCAGGCGCGAAACATGCTGCGTCCACCACGGCGACTGGCTTGGTGGCTTGGGCTTGCAGCGTCCGAGTGAAGCTTCGGCTGATCCGGTGATGTCTGCAGTCAGTCGTGAGGCGGCCGAGTGTACGTCTGGAAATCGGATTCTGGATGTCCTGTCAAGCTTTTTGGAAAGCGCCTCTTCAAACTTTTCCCAATTCCCGTCGCGGGTTCTAAACCGCGCGGGCGGAGTTGGGGAAACGTCAGAGCCGCCATCGTGCGAGGAGACAGAGGCCAGCTCAAAAGTGATCAACCGGTGATCACTCATGGAAGCGCTCTCATGGACTCTCCAGCCGCTGATTCGTCTCGCAACGGATTCAGTGGCCAGGGTGATGTCGATGTGGGTGCTTCCGGAGTTTGCGTGCGACACGAAAGTCGGCATGCTGGTGGGGTCGTTGAGGACGACCAGGTTGTGCTGGTGAACTAACTCCTCGATGGCGTCCGCGTCGCACAGGGGGATATCCACGGGCGCCCAGAGGGGGGATTGCGAATTTGCATCCGCACAGATGATGACATCCCTGCCACTAACTGCGCGAAGGATGCCGTCAAGCACTGATGCCACGTGTTCCTTTGTACTCTTAAAGCTGAAGTAGGCGGAGATAACCACCACGCTGCCTCCTCCGGGAAAGCTTATGTCTGCACACGCGACTAACTCAGTTGACAGGTGCGAGAGCGACAGCACGCCAAGGCGAGGGTCAAGAGCGAAAACGCAAGCCTTCGGCTCCACACCCCTGGCATTGACGACAAGACCCGCGCACCCGAGTCCCTTTTCAGTGACCTTGGGGCCCCTTTTAGAGGCCCAGTGGTACGGTTCCTGTACCAGCGCCAGAGACAGGCCTGTGGCCCGCATAGTCTCAATTAACTCCGCCGAGCCGGCGTCGCTCAGGTTGACGTTCAACTGAGCGAAGGTAATCATCGCGTGGCAGTGTAGTCCACCATAGCCCTTTCACGCAGCTCGGCGTGGAGCCTTGCTGGGCAATCGAGACTGCCGGTGGAGTGATCAGACGGCTGCTTGTGCTTGTAGCAGGCCACGCATTTGGGTGGGTTTCCTTTGCTGGGGCAGTCCTCGCGGTCGTGGCCGGAGATGGCGCAGTGGCTGCACGTCGGCGTTTTGCTGGTGCATCCTTTGGCCATGTGACCAAAGAGGTGGCATATATTGCACTTCACTACCCCAACGTAGTCCCTAAGAGGGAAGGATTCCCACCCCATGTAGAGTCTGTCCTCTGCAATAAGGGCAGTCCAGATGGCCGCCGGGGCGAAGACCACAAAGTGGCATCTGCCGGTTCTTGGCCCGGCTTTGTGGCTCAGTCTTATGTCCGCGTATGCCTTTTCTGGCAGGCCGGTCTGTTCACGGGTGGAGGTGAAGATGGCTTCCCGGAGTTGTAGTTCTGTGAGTGTAGAGGGAAGGTTGAAAATGATTACACGAGGCTGCTTTTTCCCGGCGAGCTCGGCTCGTAGGGCAGCCTCCGAGGTCTCCAGGGCTTTAATAAGGGCCTTGGCCTCGACTTCAGAACGGGGATGAACAATTACACCTCCGTTCCTTATATTACGGATACCCGTAATTTGAACCCCAAGAGACCTGGGGTCGAAGGCCTTCTTAAGGATCTCCTTCGTGGTATCCGATTTCTTCTCCCCAGATCCGGTCGGGAAGAAGAGAACTCCCGGTCTGGGGGCGAGGGGAAGCAAGGATGGAAACTGTTGGTTGGTGGAGGCGGAGGAGGTAGAGGGTGCTGCATGTGTTGACGTCGTGGCCATGGGAAGGCGGCTTTTCCTGCCCAATGCCGTGGCCCATGACATAGGGGCAGGTGTCGTGGCGGCGGGTTGGGCATTTGCGGGCGCTTGAGGCTGGATGGTCTTAAGTATCTTGGTTTGAGCGTGCAAGTCCTTAATGGCCTTCTTTTGAATTTTGAGGCCAGAGGTCCTATCTTTGAGCAGTTGTTCCAGGTGTAGTATTCTGGCTTCTTGGACAATGGATTTTCGCTCGAGTTTGGCCATGGCGAGATTCTGCCGGCTGTGGGCTTCAGATAGGTTCAGCAGAGCATTGGATATTCGCTCTTTGGCGCCGGCCTGTTTGCCGCGGAAGGCCGATATAATCTCGTTTAGACAGGTTGAGACTTCGGTATAAATTTCGTCGTGTTGATCAGGGTCTATCCTGGAGAAGTCCATGGGTATCCCAATGTCTTCGCCAGAGGAGGAAGAGTCGTCATCATCTTGTCGAGGGGGCGCCTGATGGTTTTTTGATTTGGCCTTTTTTGGCTCCGGTTCCGTAATTGTTGGAGATGAGGTTGCTTTTTTCGTTGGCGTTTTTGGCGAACGTTGTTTAGTTTTGGCCGTCCTAGCCGAAGATGGAGCGTAGGCAGTGCATCCTGAAGTGGATGCCGTGAGGGACGAAGAGTTGTCGGGGTTGGTATGATCCGGGGCCTCCTGTGGAGGAGTGCGCACCATATTTGGCATGTAGGTGCGCAATGGTGTGAAGGTAGAGAGTGAGAGAAGGCGGATGGGATCTGTATTTAATATGAGGGATCGTTACACGGCCGGTAGTTTGGATATTGTGCAGTCTTAGTGTTTTAACACTTTTGAAATGGTGGAAGAGGGCGAAGCGATGCGATAGTGTGGTATGTTGAGTATACAACAATAGTGCCTACTCTGCTACCAGGGGTGCTCAAGTGTAGGGTCGGGGTCCAAATGGGGTCCCTTGACGTTTGGTCAGGGGAGGTCAAGTTGGGCCCGCGGTCCAAAAATGGTCCCTATCCAAAGTTGGACAGGGACACGAGGGGGGGTACGGCGGACCTCAGAGACGATGTTTTGGCGAGGTTGACGTGAGTATATGCTGTGGTAACGAGGTGACGGGGGAAAAAGCGTGAAAAAATTCTAAGTCCAAAATGGGCTTGATGTAGGTATATAATAAATAGAAAAAGAGAGAGGTTTGGTGAATCTGAGAGAGAGAATTTAAAGGTCGGAAATTGAAATATGAAATATTGGTGCGGGTAAGGCGAGGTGACCGCCCGCTTTGGACGGCCGCCAAAAAGCGACTGACGTCAAAAATTTAAAAAGTGGGCGTGGATTTTGAAGTATGGGTTTAGGATGGAGGAACAACCGCGAAAAATCACTGAGGTTTCACACTATTCACATATGAGTAACGTTATTATGTTAGGCAGACGGTTGCTCATTCACTGTACGAGTTTGAAGTGATTTGAGCGTCTGGTTCAAACTATAATAATATTGTCTTTCGATCGATGCACTGGTCGTCCCTGCATATAATATATAGCAGTTCCTACACTAAATTTATCACGCAATAAATATTATATTATTACAATAATTAATTATTATTACAATACTATTATTAAATGAAGGAATGGAAATACTTATTTTAAAACACCAAATCTAACAACAACAACGCTAATTACATCTGTTTATAACTTGTAATAATAATTAAACTAATTAATTTAATGGTTATCAATTACACGGGAGCAATAAATTTATGCAGAAATATGATTGTTCGCGAGTTCATTGCTGGTTGGCAAGGAAAAAGGCACATTTACCGGGAAAGTCCTAGGGGAAAACACACAAAAGTTTCACAAATCGTATTCCATGGGCAGGCAAAGGTATTAGTTAAAAAACGGGATCAAAAACTTGTGAATAGCAGGGTCAAAATTGAAAATAACGAAAGCGAAATGATAACGATGCAAAAACACGTCAGAACGGCTCGACCGTCGCTGTAAAATCTCTTATTCAATAAATTGGTTCAGTAAACATTCTTCTTCTTTTGCCATATCCGCCCCTTAACTGGAGCATATGGACACCACGCGGCGCCTCCAAGAATCCCTGTCGCTCGCCAGTCTTCTTGCTTCGTTCGCAGCTCCGCCGTATACACTCTGTAGATTGTATTTAGCGGCCTCTCAGGACGCCGGAATCCGGTCGGCTTGAAGAACAGGCAAGCCAGGTTGAAGTTCTCTTCTGGCATCCGCAGCACGTGGCCGAGCCAGGTCCAACGTCGCCTCTTCACTTTCAGCATGATGAGAGGCTGCTTGGTGCGTTCTCTTATCTCCTCGTTGCTCCTAAAGTCATACCACCGCACACCCAGTATTCGTCGCAAACATTTGTTTTCGAAGCTCAGTATACGGTTGCTCTGAGCCTTCGTAAGGTGCCATGATTCGCTACCGTAAAGCAGCACCGTCAGAATGCAAGCGTCGAATAGACGGCATTTGGTTTTGACCGAGTACAATCGTGAGTCACAGACATTCCGCATCGAGTTGAATGTTGCTCCAGCCATTCCCATTCGGATAGCGAGCTCTTTCTGCAAAATGCCATCTCCCGTGATGTGTACCCCCAGGTACTTGAAGCTGTCGACGCTCTCGATATTTTGTCCGTCGCTAATCAGAGGGAAATCTGAATCAGGACAGGTGCTATTACACAAGACATTGGTTTTCTTCGCGTTGATTTTCAAACCAACGCGAGAGGAGTTGTTATGCAACCTGTCGATTGTCTCTTGAATGCCCTCGATTGAGTTGTCGAATAGGACAGCGTCATCGGTATCATTGTATACCATAATTGTTTCCGAACGTTTACATAACATTCAGAACATTAATTAAAATATTATACTGGTATTAAACGTCAAAGTATTTTTGCTTATAGCGTCGTGGGTCTCAGGTACGAATCCTGGGTCTGGCAAGTACACATATTGTTTTTCAATTTGTGTATGAGCCAGAGTATGGCCTACCGAATAGGTTGAGCAAGTGGCTGAGTTCCATTTATCGTAAAAACAAAATCTGTTAATACAAACCTCCACCCTGTGGAGGCCCATAGGATCCTATTAGGATCGGACATGGTCGGGATGTATTTTTGTTTTCCGATGGGGTTAGAAAACATAATTCATATTATACAGAAGACTGGGCTTTGCATCAACGCAGACATTGTCAGCCCGTCAGAGTCTTGCTAATAAAAATTATCTTTGACCTTTTATGCCTGTCTGGCTCACAGTTATCCATAAGCTGCATATTGTGTCGAGCTTACTAAAATCGTCCAATCAAGATATGTGTGTGATGATTTTACAATATACCATACTCCGCTGACCTTAGTTGTACCATAGATTTTTTTTATCTCTAAAATTCACATGTATACCAATATTATATCAGTCAATTATGTATATATTTTTATGGGTATATCCTATAATTGACTGTATAATCCTTTACGATAGTTAATAATACGCGGTGGCAAAGGGTGGAGGTAGGCTGTTAAGATCTGCTACAAAAGTGCACATTAAACTTTGTCAGTCATACGTATTTGTTTTCATTGAAATAAGACCACAATTTACAGATGGTGTTGGTTAGTTTTCAAAATTCAATTAAAAAGCGAAAACCTAGCCATAATAGATAATAATCAAAAAATACTCGTATATTTATAAAATATCTAAAAATATGCAATTAAATCATACAAAACTTTCGATATTGTATAGATATAATAATATTTTGTATTTATTTTAGTTTGGCCTAATGAATTTAAAAAAATTGAACCAACAATATGTGTAATATGTATTCTTAATCTAACGCAATGAAATAAGTATGAATGAAAAAGTCTACACAATTTTGCCGTACTGCCCAAAATATACCAAAACTATTATGGTTGGGTTAGGCAGGGTTTAATTTATTTTTAAAAACAAACCTACACCATCTGTAAATTGTAGTTTTAGTTAAGTATAAACAAATGCGTACGGTTAACAAAGTTTAATGTGTACTATTTAAGACGGATCTTAATAGCCTACCTCCACCCTTCGCTACTGTACCATACTCCGCTGACCTTAGGCCATAAATTTTTCCAGGATTTTCTTCTTTACAATTCATATATAATAAACATTTTTTTTTATTCGACAAATAAGACACAAGCTTAGAGAATGTAACATTTTATATATTGAATATACACAATTTGAAAACATCTCATGCATATACATACTAGAAAAAATAATTTTATAGAAAAACATACGACACCCGACGGGACTTGAACCTGTATCGACCATATGTATGCTAATATATCAGTCAATTAGGTAGGTATACACTTTTTTATAGCTATATCTTATAATTGCCTGTATAATCTCTTACTAATCCTATCGGCATCTAAGTGTTGTTAATATGTAGTTTAGATATTGTTTTAAAGTCAAACTATCTCAACTTAAGACTACTAATTCTTCTTCTTCTACGTTATGTCCATTTATACGACGTGGATAGCTCATCGCAAGCATCATACCTTAAATAAATTATTCTCACCTTACTATTAAGACACAGTAAGTCCGATATTGTGGAAAAAATAAGTTTGTTCGACAAAATTTAAACAAACACATTTTAATCAAATATAATATCAAAAAAATATCAAAACCTCGGTTCTCTAGACTAGTATGCTGTCCATCTATCGACAAATTTTTAAAACTCGTAAGTCTCGTGGTTTCAAACATGGAATTAAAACCTCGTATTTCACAACCAGTGTTAGCAGATTCATCGATTAGAGAGGTCTTTAATTTTTTGTTTTTATTAGGTTTTTTCCTTCCCCTCAACGTTTTTCTCAAACGGACTTACGAGGTTTTAATAGTAAGGTAACGTTATGCTATTAATGGCTTCATGAACGCTGTAACTCTTTTTCTAGACGCCATTTTGTTTTATGTTTCCAAAAACTATTTTTATGATCTGCCTCTCAAATAATATATCAACATTATTATATTATTGAAAAAATGCATTGATAATTAATTATATTGATTGGTAACATTGGAGTCTATCACAGTGTACAAGATAGTCATTGCTATAGAAAATTGCGATCTAACTGTGTAGGACAAATCTTTTATAACGATTCCAAACTGCAAAGGATGTACGACTGTGGAAGGATAATGGCACCGAGGATCGCTTGTCGTACCGACTTTTCGGGAATTTCAGTCCTTTATTTAATGCATATAAATGTATTCAATGTGTTCTTTTTAGTATGGAGCTGTGTTAGGGACGTTTACCCTACTTATGCAAATCGTTACAGAGTAATACGCTTTAATCTTACTTGTTACGGCGTTCTATATTTTGAATAATGATTAAATACATTCATAACACAAGGTCCTATAATATTAATAATTTTAAAGGTTTAGTTAATTTATTTATATCATTTCATAATATACAAAAATCAAACAATTACAATTCGCTCCACTAATTTTGAAATACAGTGTTAATTCCACAACTTGTTGTAAAGGCCGGTTTGGATTAGTCGAGTAGTTTAGTCCATAGTGTCTTAAGCAGTGGTCCGCCGACCATTGGTGGTCCGCGAAGATTTTCGGGTGGGCCGCAAAATTTTTCTGCTGTTCAAAAATAGTTAGTATCCATTTTTAAAAGCTTATATTAAATATCTTTCAGAACTCATGCACCTTCAAGGGTTCATAATGAATTAAAAAGTCATTTCCGGAATGAATGACACTATTGTATATAGACATAAATCGTTTCATAGAAAGACGGGGGCTATGGTTTACTTAGAAACCCAAAATTTGAAATGGGGTTGTTTCAAAAATCGTGTAAATATAAATATTAATTATTTTATTCCAATATTGATGGTCCGCAAAACATTTTTTGATTTTTTTGTGGTCCGCGGATGTAAAAGGTTAAGAAACATTGGTTTAGTCGAGTGGCGAATGATTTAATAATTGAAAAGTATCCAAACACAATACATTAATAAGTGACGTGTCAAAATGAACAGGACACAACGTAACAAAGCAAAAATAAACAACTGAATAACTCCATTTGTAATGGCTATATCAAAAGAATTGGAAGAAGAAATTTACCATAAAAAAGAATGTGGGTAAGAAAATGGATCAATATGAGAGGTACACTGGGAGCTATAAATGTTTTCTCAAGGAATTATAATTAGAAGATTCCAAAGAATACTACACAGCATTAAGAATGACAAAGAGTTATTTTAATTTTCGACTTTTCTCCTTCTCACTAAATCCAGAAATATTCATTGTATTTTCCAAGTCATTATAATCAGATTGTCTAGGTAGCTTGTTTATTTGTATATAGTGGAGATTTAAAATTTAAAAGGTACTCATGGTTTAAATATTCCGAATCGAATTTTGCGGTAGTATCTTTGCTCCAACGAAACGTCATTTCTACGACAACTAATGAACTTGTAAATTTGACTAACGATAACATGTCCAGAAATTGGTTTCTTCATACACGTTTAGTTACTAAATTACTCACCACTCGACTAATCTGAACCGGCGTTTGGTACGATTTATTGAGAATTTTGAGTTAATTGAGATTTAAGATTGAATTGAATTTATATGTAAGTAGGTACTAGTGGCATGCAGTCTATAGATGCTGTTAGTAGATGTCGACCATTCCCAGAAATAATCTATAAAGTAAAAAAAACTTCTTTTAAAGGATATATATTATTATTAAAACTCATTTTTTTAAATATCGCAAAGCTATCACTTCGCAATATTACATAATATCATATTATTAGATATGTACCTAATAGTAGATATACCTACATGGTTTTTTCAACAGCATCCCTAAAAGACACCGTACGCGACTACTAGGTATCGACTAATATACTCAGAAACTTACCTAAAAATATAATATCATTAAAAAAAGTTAGACTGAGTGAGATTCGAACTCTCATATTTTACTATTTAGATGTGTGTTATATATTGAACTATATACCTGTATATAAATCATGCGAAAATTCCGTTAATGAAAGGGCCAATACCCTTTGTAATTAGATAATCAAGGTGATTGTATTACTAAAGTGATTAACGGTGGCGTCAGGTGTTAATTAAATTTATTAATGACGTCCTTGCATCCATATTTAGAAGTCAATAAAGAAAAATATTACCTAAATATATGGAATGGTGGTATATAAGTACGGCAGAGCTTTATAAATTAAAAAATATATACGAGCGCCATCATTTCATAGATCTAGAGCTCAAATTGTACACGATTTTTTGGTATTATAAAATCCTAATAAGTAATTCAAACCAAAAATCGAAGTCAAAAAAATAATATATAATGAGAAGAATTAGTCAACCTTTAATGCAGGTATTAAACTATTCGTCACCAACATACAATAATCTGACGTGTTTTATTACTGTTTTGTGACCAGAGTAAAGTTTTCACTAGATATTAATATTTATTTTTATTTTTAGAAGTGAACACCGGAGCCGGTGTGCCAGGATCTGATGCTCCACCGGAAGGCGGTGAAGACGCAGCCACCCCTTTCCAGTCCACTCGCAGAGCGACTGCTCCCTTCACTCAGAGGCACGTTGAGGAATCCTGGCTTCATCTACTGCTGGCTGGCGACTTTACAAGACTCAAAGACTTGACTATTTGCAATTTTGACTTTCTGCATGCTGCTGTAAGTCCCTGCATAATCTTAAAACCAACTTTTGATGATTTTTGACATTGTTTGAGTCGCTTCTCGCATCTTTATAAGTGATTCGCAATATTCGAAAGAATAATTTAATATGTTTTGATGTTTTCCGATGGAAGTCATACAAACCTCAAAGTATAAATATATTTTAAAGTATGCACCTACTTACTATAGTATTTTATTATTTCATACGAATATTTATTGGAAATCTTTTAAAGTTAAAAGTAATACGATAAATGAACTTTTTTGTAAATTTTTAAAGGCGTACGTAAAAAACTTTTGCAGTTCTTTTTAACAAGCCTAAAGAAGTATTGCGAAAAGTTTAGGGAGGATTATAACAAAATTCTCAACGTTTTTTTATTGAAGAGTGAACAATCTGAGTGGGTAAGTATAGAATTATATATTGTAAGATTGTAGATGTGTTCAGAAAAAGAAAACTTTCAAGTATACATACCTAATATTCAGTATTAAAATTCGATTTATTAACATATTATTGGTAGGTACTTCTTCTATATTATGTTGTTTTTGTATAAGTAACGAAAACGTGTAAGAATAGTTCACAAATTTAACACATAATTATGGCATATAATATCGACGGTGTTTAGGAAAAAAGACGTAACCCTCACTGAAGAAATTTTACAGGAGAGGCAAAAAACGTTTTTTGAGAGTTTTTAGTTTATTATGAAAAAAAATAAAAATAGGCACAGACATTGGGTGCATGATGATTGATGATTTTATGTAATATATTTTTGATCCAATAATAATTAAAGAAGTTATTACAGAAAAATCATTAAAATTGAGGATAAATGCTTTTTTCCATAAATTAAAAGTTAATTAATCTCAATTAAAACCTGAATTTAGATAATAATTCGGCATTTGCGGCTTACTTCCTTTTTATAGAGCGTGTTGTATACATTGTTAATATCTAATAAAAGTACTTTTCGAAAAATCGAAGGTTACGCCCTTTTTCCTAAACACGTATTTAGTACTTATATGCGTATTTAGTACTTCCTTAATTAAAGTCTAGCTAGGTATTACAATATTTAGGTAAATAGATATAAATACACACATAAATAAATACAATGAAAATAAAATGATGAATACATGAAAAATACGACATCGTTGAGTGTGAGAAGGAAAGCAGATCTTGTGATAATACATCTTATCATTTTATCATGATTATCTGAGCATGGGCGTTCATTATCTAAATCTTTATGATTAGCACAAAACAGAACATGACAAAACAGAACAGCCAGGGGAAAAATGAAACATTAATTTTTGTGGAATCAATTTAGGTTAGGTTAGGTTAGGTTAGGTTAGATTAGATTAGGTTAGGTTAGGCTAGGTCAGGTTAGCTTAGGTTAGGTTAGGTAAGTTTATGTTAGATTAGGTTAGGTTAGGTTAGGTCATTGTTTCGTTGTACCTAGTTTCCCAATCATTTTGAACATATTATATATTGATTAAGATGTGATATCCTAAGCTTGCCGGCAAAGTCCAGTTTATTTGAGGCTTTCTAGCAATTAGGAATGCAGAAATTAGGTATATAATTTGATTTATTATGGCGTATTGAAAATCTGTGCTATTAAAAGTATTAGGACAATTTCAATATTAAATTAATATTTTTTTTGAAAGGTCATAGATATATGTATCGTTGTTCTGTTTTGTCACTGTTCTGTTTTATCATGGAACCAGGTATTCAATAATCATAATAATTTTTAATGTTACATACATGTTACATATAATTCATGTAGGTATCATATTATCACCTGTAATATCGTGCAGTTGAGTGGGTATCGTAAAGTATCGTAATCATGGTTATTAATTCCATGGCTAGCTCGTGTTATTTTTTTTGATGTATACGACCCAGAGAACTAGTGAGTTGAGTTAATGGTTTTTAATAATTCTTTGAATAACGTCTATTCAAATAAATTTCCCTCTGAGGGAGTCCATATTCTTCACTTTTGAGTAATTTTTTAAAGATTTTTAAAATCTTTTAAATATTGTTATACTTTCTGATGAAGTGACCACCTCACTTCTTTCATAGGAAACCGCTACTGGCTATCACCAATAACTCTCCAACATTCCGAAAGTTGAAGCAATACTCTTTTAGGTCTCGTAGTCGAGAAGACGCTTCGGTTGCATGAGATCTTTTTTGCATTAGTATAATACAATATCTTTTCTTCTTTGACCATGTCTAATCTAACAATATTATATGGGCCTCCATGGAGTGGAGGTTTTTATTAACAGATTTAGTTTTTACTATAAATGGATGTCAGCCACTTGGTAAACCTATTAGGTCCATACGCATACACCAATTGAAAAATAATACGTGAACTTGCCAGATCCAGGATTCGAACCTAGGACCCACGACGCTATAGGCCGAAGCTTAAACCGCGCGGCCATCGTGGGTGTCAATATACATTGCAATGTAATAATAGATAATATTTGGTAAATTAGTATTAGTCATTTGCATAAAATATATATTAATCATGAACTAAAAGCATTCTAAATAATGTCTTATAATATTATATAAAAAATATTAGTTCAAACGGAAAAGCGTGACATTTTATTACAGCCAATACGGGATGGCTTTAATTAATTTTTTATAGTTCCAAAGGAAACACGGCGTTCTTCAACCGATGGTCCGCAAGAATTTATTACCGGTCCGCGAAAGCTTTCACCATGCTATCCACCGACCATATCGCTACACGATTCGGGGAGATTGCACTTGATGAAATGCTGGGAGAATTTTCGAATGCTGCTGATATCAACCAGAAAGTCATATTCAACATCATTAGCCAACATTTAAAAGCGTTAGCTGAAAACGTTAAATATTTCTCTGAAAATTAAGATCAATGTAAAAGTGGACCTCTAACTTCTTGATTAATAATCCCTTTATGGAAGATATTAAATCATGCGCACTTGATCTTCGTGAGAAAAAAAGCTTATCGAGCTATCTTCTGGTGTCCAGACATAAAATGCAATCATTGTCTCAATTTTGGATATCCCTTGGAAAAAAAATCCATTTCTGAATTATAAAGATTAGTAATTTTTTCAACTTCCTATTTATGTGAAAAGACTTTTTCATCTATGTCAATAATAAAAACCAAACAGAGAAATCGAATGGATGTTAATGCAGCGCTTCGTCTCTCAGAAACAATGCTGCAATCACGTATATCAAATTTGCTTACAAAGAAGCAGCAGTAGATGTAGCACTAAGTAATTTTAAAATATAAGATTTAATAAATAACATTCTAACTATAATCGTTATTATTTCTGGCTAATACCGGTCCGCGAAATATTTCTCCTATGTTCACCGGGGCGCGGGTGTTAAAAGGTTGATGTGTTAGATTCTAACACATGCACTTCACTGGTATAGATGTATTTCAGGATTATTTGTATATTAAAGATAATATATTATCATGTTACTAAGTAGAAGCACGTGCATATTTGTGTTTCCTAAAAATACTTCCCTAGTAGTGAATGTAGTAAAAAGCTTTCTATGTTTTCAAAAGAATGTAAAACTCAACTGCGAGGGTTTCAAGCGTCGCTTTGGCATATCAATAAACAGGCGCAGTCGGTGAGCTTTTCGCAAATAAAAAAGATATACTCCTCAATCCGAGCAGAACATTTTAATCTGGGGAAAGGTTCACAAGGCGTTTCTTTTTTTTTCTTTCGAAAGAGAAATGTCAATTTCTTTTTTCAGTTTGCTTCTTTCCAACACTTCAGAATCACAATTGTTTCCTACTCAAAGGCTGTGCTTTCGCCATGTTTTTATTGCGATGGTGGAACTGTATCCTGTACGTGAAGTCATTATGGATATTTCTATTTACACGAGAGATCTTTTAAACAATATTGAAGATTATTTTAAGTAGAGAGGATTTTTTAAATGTTCAGTGATATATTTTTATTATGAATTTATCTAAATTGAATCTTAACATTCAATTTTAAGTATAGTAGAGAAACGAAAAATGTTTTTAGACTTTAGACAATAAAATCACTCGTGCAATTATTAAAGATTTTTTTCCAATACTTAACTCATGTTTTCTTATAATTTTTTTGTTTTGTTTTGTTATCACTTGGTAATAATCAATAATAAATACGTCAACTCAAATTTATAAATATTTTTTTTACTAAGTAGGTAGTATGTATAAAAAATATATGTTGATAATATAATAAATGGGTAAAACATAATATGTACCTAAGTATAATGAAACGAAACCACGTAAATATAATGATAAAACCAGTTATATATCAAGTAATAGCGGAACCAGCTAAACATCATTCCATGCAACATCCTCAGGGCCACTTAGACTAATGTATGGGTGAAATCCCTCCGGGAAAAGTATAAAAAAATCTGGCCCATCCTAACGGCATTCATGGAATACCCACACCGGATTTGTTTCAGACATAAGATATATTTTTGTGGAAACTGAAAGCCAAGAAACTCATCCAGTCGATCTGTAATTATGAAAGACTTCCAGTCACCTTGCCAGGAATCTTTTTCTCTGTAGGCTATGTTTCACTTTGAAGCCGCCTCTCTTCTGCAATTCAGAAAAGATTTATTGATATTTGAAATTATAAAATAATAATAAAAATATTATGCAAACAAAGATTATATATTTACTTAATGACTCACAGCTATGTAAAGTGAAAGATATTTAATTAAAAACTAAAAGATAAAGTTTTTGAGACATTCAGTCAAATCGTGTTAGAATTTAATCAAACCTTTTGTTTATTTTATATCAGGTTCAAACCGTGACGATCTCCTACCTGCGCTGCATATTGGAGCACGTCCGATGCTACATCCTCGACAGAGACATCGAACTTGTCTACAGCGCTGTCAGGAAATCCAGTGACATCCTGACAAGAGACCACATGCAGCTAGGAGCTCAGGTACCATATATATTTCTTTTATTATGTCAATCTATTTTATGAAAGTCTATTTTTATTCGCCATTATCTTCATCATTATTTCTAGATATTGTAAAAGTTTTAATGATACTTTTTGCCAGCCTTTATTATTGCAATTTCTGTACGATAGTAAAAGGTAAGCAAAATGATATAATAATATTTTTTGTAATAATTGTATTTTAGATACTTCTATGATATAATACTATTTTATTTATAAGAATTTTTGACTTATGGCGTATTGCAGTGGCGAAGGGTGGAGGTAGGCTGTTTTTTTGGTTATTTATGAGATGATTTTAAACGCTTAATGTTTTAATTTTTAACGTCGTTTTAGTTGGTTACTTATTTATAAAATGGTAAAATAGTTTTCGTTGATAGATTTTGGCGCACATTTATTGCAATAAACAGTAAATTTCTAAACCCTACCAACCCGTTAAAAATATTTGTTAAGGTCTTACTAATTTAAAAATTTTAAATAATTCGATCTCGTTTTACAAATTTGTGTACACACCTTTATATAATATTTTTAAAGACAGAATATTTTATTATGACCGGTTGACATCGGTGCATATAAATAGGTATATATTAATTTTGAAAGTTGGCTAAATATTGTATTATTATTTTATAATAATTAAAATGACAAAAGAGGAATATTTCAATATTAAATTTAATTTAATCCATTCAATCCTCATCATAATATTATGTCATATTGAAGAAGTTTGTTGATATCTGAGATGTAAATAATGCTTTACGAATACACACAATCAACCGAAATAATATTTCCTAAATTAAACATTTTCAAAAAGCGCTAACAGATTATACGAAGAAGCAATATTAATAATAAAATACTTAATTAACGGAAAACAAACATTCGTTATAAAAGCTAATTCTACTCACCTCAAAATATTTGCACTTTTGGCTAAATAACATTTCAACATTCGAAATGAAACGTGCTTATAACGTTGTACAAGACATATTTAATTCTACAATTTTATTACTTATAATGCAACCACATATTGTTATGTTATATAATATCAAAACATACAAATTATAATAGTTTTTTTTTGTAATATTTCCGAATATTAAATTTATCCCATTATTGAGTCTTTTCTAAAGCGCCTGTATGCTCTACCATTGTTTTATTCAAAGACTTTTCCTTTTGACTTTCTGTTCTGGTGAGTGTTTATACGTAGTATCTCTAAAAATAGATATTGTTAGCAAGTCGTCAAACAACCTTTCTTATTTTACTGAGAATACGAGAAAAAATCAACAACCATCTTAATAACATTTTCTCTGGAGTTATTTTTGATGTATTGTAAAGGCCATGGCATTTTGACGATTATTGGTTGTGAACCATTATCTCCATTTATTTTAAGATATACAATATTACAATAATGTATAACTACATTAAAAATATGTATTCTCTAGGCCGGAGTTTGAAAAAAATGTTTTCAGGGGTAGAAAAAAAACATTGGAAAAGGGTAACTGTAAAATAATGTTACATTCAAATATTAATACAAATTTTTACTACTACTGTAATACAGTATTTGGGAAATTTTGGCACGCGTACATAAAAAGGTTCGCCAACCCTGGTATAATATGCGGATATACAAATATGGTAAGCTAAATCATGTCTTATAAGTGGGCAGCGCAGTGCGCTGTTGTCAATCACTAAGCCCTACCGTTCAACTTCCACGGACGCGCTCCCTATCCTACCAGGATCCTCCATCTTGACCTGCACATACAAAGTACGCAGTGCATTCACGATTTTCTTCAAAGATGAAAGACCGTTGTTGGTAACTTTCACCTTGCCCTTCCTCCAAACTTTAATGGTGAAAAGTATCATCAAGGAAACAGACAATACGTCTAATTACGCTGGATGTGGCACCGATGACCTGACAGGGAAAGTCAACTACCTCCATCAAGGGCATTAACACATATTTTTTCTTTCCTAATGTGCAATGGTTATTGGAGATAACCGCTTTGACTCCAGTTAAATTTTTGACTGGACACAGTTGATTCGCTGCCTAGCTCTATGAACATATTGTCCATGTGGCGGAGGACTACACGATACAAATCAAATCCTATGGAAATGTCTGAGAATGTTTACCGAAAGGGAAGAGCATGGCCCCCACATCCTGAAACGGGCCCCCAGGCCACGATATTTGACGGACTAAGGTTAAGGGCAGTGTAATGTTCTATAGTAGTGTTTCCCAAATGATACTCCGCGGAACTCAGTGTATTTTTACAGTGAAAATGAAAATTAAGGGTATTCCGTGTATTTTTTTAGCAATATTTGGTATTTTAAATAAATTAGCTGGAATTGTCGGCACTCTGTATCATATTATGAAGCGTTGATCGCGACCCTCTTTTGTGATAGCCAAATTACATGTGATCCTTCGCCATGTTGGATAAATAGTCGTTTTTATTAATCAGGAAACACGCTAAGAGTAATCATAATATTTTTTACTGCGACTTTTTTTACTATTAGAGCTTATAAATTTACGGTGTGTCTATCTTACTTAACTGGTTGACCTGCCACTCCGGGCCCATCCTAAGCCCGGGCTCCCAGGTTAGAGCCCTGTCAGCCCCCCCCTTTATGGGGGCCATGGGGAAGAGACACACTCAAGTCGGTCCAACCACCTGTTGGGCCCGACTAGGTCAACGACAAAGACCAACTTTATTGATTATAAAAAAATACGGCGTCTTACTGCGGACACGATTTCTTCACAGTAGTCTTATTCGTCAGTATTGTTTTAGCTTTTTTATAAATCTAAATAGTATCATATATAAATTTGAATCAATTATTTTTTGTTCCTTTAATGTGATTCTCTCTTTCATTACACTTTTTGTTAGAAAGTTAGTCCTAAAGTCACAGCACACTTTTCATACAAAACTGATAATGCTTCACTCCAAACGCAGGGCCTTGTGATACGCTCGATTATGGTTGTATGTATGAGGGGAGTTAGTTTGGTTGGTCCATGTTTATGTTTCATAATAACAAAAACTTTAACAACAAATAACTTAATGTCAAAGCCTAAGTGTCTAAATGCCTAAGTGCAGGTATCGCACAATTCCCGCAGATAAATATTAATAGCACGTAATATCTGGTAATATAATAGTATGTAAATAACTTTTCTAAATAATAAATAATATTAAAAAATATTCAAAATACAGATTCAAGTGTATGCATAGTACCTACGATAGTTTAATTTTAGTACAATATTTATGGTTCAATTAAATCACTTTAATTCCTAATATATTCCAATTACGCAAGGGTGAGTTAGATTACGTTGTTTTATAAGTATTTTTTTAAAATATGGTCTATTTAAATCACTTTATGTACTTTCATATACTTTTTTACTCATATTACCTTGTCATTTATTTAAATATTGTTAACACTTATTTTTCATTGTTGTTTAAGTAATATTGTAAACGCTTTCAATTTGTAATTTTCCATGTCCATTACATGTAATTGAAACGTTGATTTCAATTAATAGTGGTTGAAGTAGCTCGGTATAATATAAAATAATACAGCTTAAGTATCTAAAAAACCTAAAAAATAACGTAATTAGTTTTTATCCCCATACATCAATGTGTACCTGATGGAGATTATCATACTTTAATTATAAGTATCCTATAAAAAAATGTGACTGATACTAATTTTGGTTTTGCGATAATCTTTCGGTCGTTGTGCGGCTGATTTCCATTTAATTATGTCAACGTTCTCAACTCGTCGTTCGTTTTTCGTAACGGCTTTTGCATTACCATACTACCTTTCTCAATTAGCATTAGCGGTTCACATACATTTTACGTCCGACCAAAATGTACACCTCTGCCATATGTGCGGGTTTCAGGCATCCGCCGGCAATTTCAACCCTATTATGGCATGTATACTGAATTTACCACAGTTTCCTAAGGGTCGCCACACATTGCCATACCATGTCGTATATATTTTAATTTATGTATAAACCATAAACGACTTTAATGGTACTCTGTTCTACAGTAACTAAATAGATAGTAAAGTACCAGAGTATTTTTTGTTGGAAAGCTCCCCGCTTGTGCTTTTGCGAGAATTGTTGAAAGCAGTGTTGCAAAGCTCGTTAATTTGGTTTAATAGGGCGAAATCTTGACGCATGCTGCCAGGGAATAAATAATAATTTTCTCTGCCTAGAAGTTAAATGGGCAATCGCGTCAATCACAAGGCTTTCATTTTTATCGCTCTATTGTAATGTCCGACGTATTATTATGTTAGCGTATTATTATTCTATTTGGGATATTACATAATGCCAGAGAAAGCGGAATGACATGGTACTAATTTCGTATTTTTTACAATGTGTTAAGTAGGCATAATGAACGACTTGATGCATTATGTATTAATATATCTACGACGTATACGATTATGTACAAGAAAAGTTAGATGACTAGGCAATCTTGCGATTTCAATGAAAGAAAATAATATAACGTATTTACAGATATTAATTACACTTATTTATTATCTCTTATTCACTCGCCATAAAGATGTGGTTATCATTCCATCCTTCTTGATCTTCCGCTTCTATTAGGGCAGAATGGATGGTGCCCCCCAGTCAGCTCTTTCACTTGGTCGCTCCAGCGCGCAGAAGCTCTTCCTCTGCTTCGCCTTCACTGGGGGCCACCGAAAACCACCAGTCTCTCCAGGTTGTCCGGTCCGCGCCTGATAATATGTCCAAAAAAACTGCAGAAATCGTCTCAGACATATTGTCGAGAGCCGTTCCTTTATTTGCAGTCTCTGGATGATTGACTGGTTCAGGATACTAGAAACCAAATTCAGACTTTCAAAATTCAGAATTTTACAATCTATTCTATTGTTCAAATTAATAATATAAATATACATACTTTGGAGCAGACTCAGAAACATTCCCATTCGATTTGATATTTTTGCAATAGGTATATTTCTGATCAAGGAAGGAATTAATATTCTAAAATCTTCCGTATTATTTGGTATTGAATACATATTTTTAAATATTGGCTGCGCTTTTTTGTGGACTTTATGAAGGGGTGTTGAGGATTTGGATGTTGGTGAGGGACAGCGGAAGTAGGGGTGTGTCCTGGCACTAACCTTTGATGTTTAACTGGTCCGGACCGCTGGCTCTTGATGCGCTCTTCTGACTTTCGGGTCCTATTGCTGATTGTTATGTATAGCACTCTCGCTTTCACATGAATCAACCGGAACTTTCTTTATATATTATTTTATCGTGACACTTAGTTCGTAATGAATTTATGATTTGATGAATTACGGTAATTGACGCAGTGGTCGAACCGTAACTCATGACTGAATGATTGCTGTGGTGACGCGTGGCGGTCTTTATTCAACACGGTTGAACCATCACTTATGAGTCACCCTGTATGCGTTTACGATTAATTCACAAAAACCGGTATCACGGCTTGCCAGATTTTTAATTGATGGAGTTCTAAATGAGATTCGCGAATTGAATTACTGAGTTCACGACGGTCAAACTGTATCAAGTCTTGACTCGCTCGTTGTCTTGATGTCACTAACTCTTTATCAATCACGGTCGACTGATGACTCTGAAATTGAGTTGAGCGCCTGAACGGCGACAATAATGTGGATTAGAGGTTGAAGGGAAATAGTGGAATGAGGGCGACCATAATTGGCCTAACCAAATATTAATATATATTTGGATCCAGAGAATTAGTGTTGTTAGTGTAATATCTTCGGTGTCTTCTGCTAGCTTTCTATTCGGTAAAAATGTTTGAACAAGTTTAACACTGAAATATTACAAGTAATGCACGACGTTGCCAGAAAGTTACTTTGTGAATGTGCATATCTTCATCTGGAGTGAATGAATATAGTAAACAGAATATGTCAATAAAACCTATTTTATAATGTGTATACTCGTCACTATCTTTATCTTCACAAACTAGGAGTATAATATGAAGTGTCTAGTTTCAAAAGCCCCTAAAACGATTTTAGGTAGTTCTGAGAAAAATGAGAAAAACGATTTTAGGTAGTTTTGAGAAAAATGAGAAAAACTCATATCTATTACATCTGTGAACTTAATGTATTTATTTTTTAATTTGTTACATTCTAAAGAGTATTTTAGCTTTCCATTTCAGGGGTATTTGAAAAGCACACCCAACCATTTTAGCGGGTTTTGAAATTTACCCTAATTTTTGATCATACTTATTGACGGTTTTTGGCATTTTTAAAGTTCAATCTTTGGTCATCATATAGGTAACAAAAATGTCCGTCTACATACATATATAACTCAAAAATTTTCAAAAACCGTTTTAGGGGCCTTTGAAACTAGGCGCTTCATATTTCAAACTCGACAGTCCTCGGCTGCCATGTGCCATTTCTGGATATCATCATTAGCCAATACTAACTCACATCCGCTCTTATTGCAGTCACAAAAAAATGCTAGCATAGTTCAAAATATACACCCACTGTACGTTTCCTAACCACCCAAAGTCGTACAATCTAGATATAGCCAATGACGCTCTTACACTTGTAAATGTATACAATTCGTGATAATATCACAAATATTATTACCTAGATTTTTCGCAAAAGTTTATCCTAAGTACAACCAGCTCTCAACCGATACTCATAATGACTCTTTTTATTCTAATGACTATTTTTGTTTTGACCAGGTGATCAGCTGGTTGAGACCTGCAGTCTTGAAGCCTCACAGCGCCTTGGAAGGACTGGTCACCGCAGCTATGGCATGGTGCGATGGGTACACGAAGCCACTTCTGGTACCACTTAATGGCTGGTAAGTACCTACCCAATTAAACTCTGTCACACATCAATACGATGCGTTTTAATGTTGATGACGAGTGATAAGTAATGTGTGTAAGCGTCAGTGTATTTGTTAATATGAATATGTTAAAGAATGACAGCGCGTTTATCTTTAATATCCATATTTAGAACATATTATAAGAGCAATAATTAATACCATATATCGACACATTAGTAAAATACTATGAACTAACAAAGAGACTTATAATTATTGTTGTCATACACATTATCTCTGTTTATACTTCTATTTGTGAAATAGTCAATGAGATGGTTGAAGGCCGTTACAATGCGGGAAGATACATTATGTAGACAGGAGATAAGGAACCAGCTCCCTAGTTTATGCTGGCAGTTGATAAGATAATATAAGTAAGTTGGAAGTAGCGTTTTCAGTCCTTAAGGCTTTACATTGGTGGACGCGCAGATCCAACCAGATCCAAAGATTCACGCCAACCATCGTGACCAACGTCTTTACACTATAACAGGGATGGCGAACCCTTTTACGTACGCGTGCCAAAATTTCCCAAATAATATTTTTCAACTGTCCAACGTGCCAAGCAGTATTTTTATGGCAAATTTTTTTTTAAAGTTTTCAAAAAAAATAGTTAAGAATTCTATTAAAAAGGTTTAAAAACTACAATTGAGTTATTGGTATTCTATCTTTTACCGTATTTCTAACTGAAGATATATCTTTTATTCTTTGAATATTTGTTTCCTTGTTTTCAAGAGATTGTGGAAGCATTTAAACCACTCTTCTTTCATATTATATTCTCCACCACTGAGCGGTTTTCCATTTCCAGGTAAAATAACAAGCGGTTATTGTATTTGAATGACTGCTGATAAATATTAATTTCATAAGGTTTGTTGATTGTATATTTTTATGTTTAGCTCCCCAATCCTAAGGACCGAAACATGCAATCGTATATTTACATTAAACGTAATGATTATTCTTTAAAATGATTTGCCAAAAAAAATTATGCAATGCGATTTGTCATTAGGATGCATGAATTTCGTCGTTTCCGTAACGTTACCGTTACTTCTTAACATAATATGAAAAACCGAAAAAAATACGCATGGCTATGTCGTCATTATTTTTTAATATTATATGTAAGTAGGTACTTAAGTATATATTTATTTGTAATACGTGTTTTATAAAAAAAAAATCATTTTTTAAATATAGGTACTTATATAAAATAGTAATATTTCTTTTCTCTTCAAAATGAAACATTCGCGTGCCATGCAAAATCATCTCGCATGCCACTGGTGGCACGCGTACCATCGGTTCGCCATCCCTGCGTTATAAGCATTTTACACGCAATGATTCGATCGCGTTAGTCCTTGCTTTTGATTGGTTTAAAATAAACATAGTGTTGCTATTATTAAAAATATAGGTTGATCGAAAACTATTTCTTCGTTAGATTGGTGGCTGCACTGAACAGTTTTCCCTCGCAATTTTACGTCAAAACCTCTCAAACCTAACCTCGCAAGCGGGCGGTAGTTTATTTTCGTACGTTCTCGGCAATCTTCGTTTGAATCTTTATGAATCGTGGCCGACGGAAAAAGGATTGGTTCCAATTTGCTCACGATCGTTCACGATCACGAAAAACCATAGATAATAGATTTTGGCAATCGTGACAGACGATCGGGCCAGACGAAATCTGCCAATGTAATTTCAGCATTAGTCTTTCGATTCGACGTACTTCCGCTAAAATTCATTATTTCACCGACCCGCTTGGTCATTTTTAGGTCTTTTAATGTCTTTTGAGTACCATTGGATGATTTGATTATTTGATTTAATCAGTGATGGTCTGAGAATATTATTCAAAGATTTATTTGTTTTATGATATTATTAAGCGCGCTTAATTATAATATTTATGTTCGATAATTGTAAATAAAACTTATAAAAGCATTGGACATTGAATTGTGATTTCAGTTACGACTCTTTGTCCCGGATTCGTTTGATTTATGCGAAATATTTTTACTATACTGTCACAAATGCACAGTAAAAATTCATTTTTATCGCAATAACTAATGAAAATTTCTGATCCAATATGAAAAATGCTATCTATGAACGTACCTATAAACTGCATTGCAGAGTGAAGGAACTGGAATATTATCGAACAGAAAACTCATCAAAACCTGTATTATGCCAACGGAAGCTTTTAAGTGAAAAGAGATGCGCTGATTAAATTTTTCTTATATATTTTTTTACTATGATAACATTTAATACTGCATTTTTGTATAAAAGAATATCTTATGTTTAAAGGCAATATCTACCGCAAAAAAATGTATTTTTTTTGATTTCCGGAATTCTGATATTTCTCATTGGCTTTTCCGCATTTCGATACGGTTCTTGACGCTTCCTGAAGAGGTTTATTAACAGTTTTTTTTAGTTTTACAAAAAATGGATGTTGGCCACTTCCTCAACTTATAACGTCTATTTAATGGATCTTACGAAATACACATTGTATAAGTTTTACCAGAATAATGATATTATGTTAAGAATTATTTGAACATACATAATTTGAAAACACTTCTGTGAAATATATAACCACTAGAAAACATATTTTTTGAACACCTGTCAAGTTTTCAACCTGTGTTCCTCGGGAATTAAATTCATTTGAATAATAATTAAAAAAAAAATAGTTTATTAAAAATAGAGAGTCAGTATAAAGTAAATTGTGTTACAATCAAGTTACAACCGATAAAGTTTTTCATTAAAAAACTTAAATTGAGTAGTTGAATTTATAATATCTAAATTAATGGAATTAAATTATTTTTATCCGCTAATTCCATGGAATATATACTTAATGATTGTGTAATAATGAACAATATATTTATTGTTAGCGAGAAGAATATGTGATGTATATTTTAAAAAGTAATAATAATGCGTTATAAATGGTAAAACTGAATACAAGACATGTGTCAAGAATACGTCATACGTCGAATACTGACAACTGCTCTCGGTTTATGCATTGACGCTCATTTAATATTGGTGTAATACACACACTATTGCACGTGCATAATGCGCGTTTCATTTTCGTAGGATACTCAACCATTCAAAACCCTGCATCAAAATGTAGTATGTATATTGAATATAGCCTATCGGAATTCTATTTATTAATCTGTTCTGTGGTTTCAAATCTAGCATGGTAGATATAAACCCCCGCCGGAACCCCTATTCTATCTCTTACTAATGCAATATTTAAATTCCATTATCTCGGAAAGTGGAGCGAAGGCACTCATGTTATATTTTTATATCTAGAAATCGTAGGAATTTATTACTTAGTGAAGGTTTCAGATCGATAAAATCATAAGCAAAAAAAACAGTTTCACTCATTCACTGCTGACTAGATAATGATTTTTTTTTAATTACCACCTTTAAAATACACGTTAATTACATCGATCGGCCGCCTGGTCATTACGCGCCAGGTGCGTCTTCAGCGTCCAAAGTATTAATAACGTTAAACACCTGGAATACCGGAATGTACCCAAATGTTATTATAATATATTACCACCGCATTAGCACCTGTGTGCCGAATTTAGAGTTAATGTGTATACGAGAAATATGCGAAAATTGAGCGTGACAGAAAAAGTTGCAAATTTTAGCTTAACTTTTTATATTATAGAGTTGAAGTAGATATTACCATTACTTCAATACGTAGGAACTTCATAATTGTTATTACGAAGAATTACCTAACGCATGACGAAACTTTTACTATTTAGAAGAGACGTACGCTAAATACATACGTGTACCTACCAGTGGCGAAGGGTGGAGGTAAGCTGTTAAAATCTACCATACATGGTGCACACTAAACTTTGTCAATCATACGTATTTGTTTACATTTAACTAAGACTAAAATTCTTTACAGATAGTGTTGGTTAGTTTTTAAAATTCATTTAAACGCTGCGAAAACCAAGCCATAATAGATAATAGTCAAAAAATACTCGTCTATCTATAAAATATCTAAAATTATCCAATTAAATCATACATAACTTTGAATATTTTATAGATAGAATAATATTTTTTGTATCTATTATATTTTGGTTTAAATTAAAAAAAAAATAACCAACAATATGTGTAATATGTATTCTTAATCCAATTTGTCGTATCGTCCAAAATATACCAAAACTATTATGGTTTGGTTGAGGCAGGATTTAATTGAATTTTAAGAACTAACCAGCACCATCTGCGAATTGTATTATTATTTTAACGAAAAGAAATAAGTATGACTGACAAAGTTTAATGTGCAATTTTTATGGCGGATCTTAACAGCCTACCTCCACCCTTCGCTACTATTACCTACGTTTTAGGTTTAGACCACTAACACACAATGTTTACATTTTCGAGAATTTTTGCGCACTTGTTCCCTCAACGACTCAAGTATAAGGTATAATATTAAGCAGTTTCTATCAGATCGTTCGGTATTTGAAATGATACGTAATACCAACTTGTCAATTAGAATAAATTACTTTCGCACTGAAGTTGTCTAGCGTTTAACATAATAATAATTCAGTCGTCAATCAGTCATTCGTGGTATGAATTTAATAATTAATATTCGCCAAGTTGGAAAACTGGAACGGGAGATAGGTATGCAAAACAAACGCCCGCGAAATAATAATATGTTAATGAATAGGAATATGGAGATGAGTTCGTCACTCGAAATATATTGTTATGGTAATATGGCGACGATATTCCGCGAGAGAGAGAGAAATATATTATTTTACAATGCAGATTCTCCTTACTTCAGGTGATACGAGTACTTTACACTACAGTATAGCCTGCTTGTGCTGCCATCTCGTTTTGACAATGCTTTAGTTGGGATATGGAAAATAATTAGCAACGTCTAACTAATATTTACTTATGAATTGGATTTGTTTGAAAGTTTATGCATGGTAACACTGTTAAATTCTAAATTTAAAAATAATTAACATACTACACAAACCATTGAAACAATCCTTTCTTTATAGACGGAGTTTAAATATATGAAAATATGTACCTTCCTACAACAAAAAAACATCATAGCACTAGGTAACTTTATAAAATGAATGTTGAATGTTCAATAACACATCGAAAGGAATATTCCCACGTATTGATTTAAATTGAACCTATAGTTGTAATCAAAATGGCGGCAAGTTAAACAAATAAGTTTGACGCGACGATGTGAGTTGTTATCACCTTGGTTACTCTGGTGAACTTGCTAAGCAATCAGTTGACTCAAATGATGATCGAAAAATAGATTAAACAATTCAACCTACAATACAAACATATACCCCTCCAAATCAACCCGCCCTGCATCACGTTCGGTCTTAATCGAGATCACGAGACCCTTCGTTTGGATGTAAAGCATCAGCCGTTTTTACACCTGGGAACCAGATACCCAATATTGAAGTCACCACGCACTCAAGTGTGCTTTGACAGAGTTCACAGAGACTTTCTAATAAAAAAATGCCTTGATGGAGGGCACGGTGACCTAACAAAAATAAAAGATTATATTTAATAAATAAATATAGTACAAAAAAACAAAGCTAAAACAATACGGACATACAAAACTATGTGAAAAGATCTAGACGTCGTATTTTTTTTAAACGCAACAAAATTGGACTGGCGACCAGGTCAGACTGTCCGATGGACCCAACAGCTGGTTGGACCGACTAACAAATTGATTAGTTTTGTTGGCACGTGGTTCTCACTTATCAATTAAGTTTCAACTTTCATTCAACATATAGTTGAACGACAAAAATCGCCATGGTGAGAACGCGGCATAGTATTATACTGATTCCATTATTCGGTATGATTATGATCACGGTTTATTTTGGATAGAGATTAAGATACATTAATTTGAATTATTGTAAACCCATCGTAAATACTTCATCGTCATAGATAAGGGATTTTCTTTGCGGATTGTACCAGTATCAACAATGTAGTATTTTTGATTAATAGCAAATTTAGTATTACTAAAATAACTGATATCCTTTGACAGTTTTGGAATTAAGTAACAAAAACTTTCTGTCTTTAGATTCTATTAAAATATTATCAATTATGTACCAATACATATATGTGATGGCATTATTGCTATCTCATCACGATCTATGTACATACTTCACACTGTTACGCCCCAGTAATGTAGCATATGGCAATCACAAGGTCGCGCCGCTTCCCTCAGTCCTTACGGTAATCTCGCACCTCCAGTCATGCAAGATTTGCAGCACGTAGATCGCTTTGGTAGCACCGCAGCGGGGTGAGAGATTGCCAACTACGGCGATTGAACCCTTGAGGTTGTGCCATATGGGTACAGAGCGTCGCACTCTCCCATTGCCACATGGCCATAAAAAATAAGTTTCAATTTCAGAAGGTATACTTTTAACTTATAATTGGTTTAAGTATTTTAAGTAATTTTATACTAAGTATTTCATTTGCGACTCAAATTCCATTAAATACCTACCCATCAATACGCCTATGTCGAAGGGAGGGTAGCATTCTCATTTGATTATTTAAATTAAAATTATTTTTTCAACACATTAAATAAGTATTCTTCTATAAGTATATTTCACATATTTAAAATTTATATATTTAGCCATGTAACCTTTTTAGTCGCAGATGATTTTGGGTTTGACCAAAAATGCTATTAGGTAGGTATACGAAAAATCTTTTCGAACATAATAGTAGTTTTGTCGTGCACCTTTGAACGAATATTAACATTTGTATATTGATACTTACTATAAAATAATAGCTAAATATAATGCTTGAAAGATACAGCCTTAATACAACACAAAATTTAAAACAATCTCAATGATTTTCTCACAATAAATCACTTTCTTCATTGTTGAGAGTGTAATATCCAGCTTGTTGAATACTTTTGATTAGTTTTGTTGGGCTATATTAAGCACACTTGATCGAATAAAAGGACTATGTTGTACAACATCTTGAATATTCATACGAAAGGCCTTTTCATGAGGCTAATTCAATTAGTAAGTGAATACCTACTCTGTAAAGTTAAAGCTCTCGAAAGTTTGGCTCACTTCGACCCGCCCCACGCTACCTAGTACCTGCACCGTTTCATTTATCAAACTAGACTTGAACTTTGTCAAGTTTTTCAAATTATTTCGAGCTTACTGGTAATTTATTGTTGAACGTATTTTGAAGAGAGCAAACTTTTTAACTGGGCTTATTATGTAAAAGTATCTGATACTTTCAAGACTGAAGATCTCGAAAATTATGAGTTTTAATATTTTGGGAATATCCACGATAATTACATTGACCAAATTTTCTTTAAAAAAGAAGCCAAAGGAAAGGAAAATAAATGTTAAAGAATGAGCATACAAAATGAATAAAATAATACACTTATATTTTTTTAATAAAACGAGTAAGTACATATGCTTAAAAATGGAGGTTCAACATCAGCCGTTTAGTATAATGTTTCTTTTTCATGTAAAACATAATGGAAAATTCACATGTTCCATATTCCAATACTTTTGTTTTGACTCAAACCATGAACATAATAGGTTGAGCAGATGGTTAATAATACATACTTTTAAAATGTATTTTATTACCACGTTAGCTCGTAAGTATTCTTGTTTGTCCGGTGGTTGTTTATCCAGTACAAATCTTGCAATCGATTTTTAACTAACTTCCCGACTAGCTAGATATTTAAAACTTTTATAATATGTCAGAACACGATGCCAATGCATTCTTTTAATACTTTTAGCCATCTTTAAGTAGAATTGAATTCATTTTCAGTTAATTCTGTTTTGTATGAAAAGTTATTTCGGAAGAAATCCATAATCCAATTCACTATTATTGGTTGCTAAGGGGGTGGTCCTAGCAACTAAATTATTAATATATACGTGCGTTACTATGGAAATCAAAGTGACATTTCAGTATTCTATATTTGTTTGTTTGTTGCAAAATAGCAAAAAATGATTTGTTGACAATTGCCTTATTTGTCCTAAATTATTTTATTTGGCAACGTCTATATCTCTAACTGATTACTTGTAATTTTTATTCTAAATGTTATGTTGTTAACATCCTGAATTAATAATTTGTTAACAATAAAAATAAATAAATATTTAATTTGCCCAAAGTGTTTCTTTCTGTGCCTTATTTTTTGTCGTAATTGATTTCAATGATATTATATTTTATCGAACGTATCTAGTACCCACCTATTTTTTATGTATTGGCATATTAACGTCTGTTTATTCTGTCTCAAGATTTTTTCGTGAATTTTTTCAATTTATTTTTTGGGCTTAGGGTCCACACGGGGTCCTGGTCTGCCGCGTTTCCAATATAAAAAATGGTTGAACATTATCTTGGCACATCTTATTTAGGAATTGCAATACCGAATGAAATAATATCAATACCGGTGTTTCGTTATTTCTTATTGAATACCGGTATTAATACCGGTATTGCTTAAACATTAAAAAACAGAAGTAGGTGCTTATCAATTAAAATATAGCTATTAAAATCTTTTAAAAATACTATTTTATAGCAAAAAACTACATACCTACATTTATTATGTTGACATTTAAAAATATTATGTATTGATCATAATTGTAGATCTAGTGATTTTTTACAAATAATTTGAATATATTGATAATTACTAACAAAAGCCATCGAAAGATCATCAAGTGCAAATAAGCCCGGCAGCAGGAAAAGCTTCTTAAATTCCACGCTTGTACAGTCAATATACAATAATTAATATATAATGTACAATAATTATTATACACACAACATTTTTGTTACGGATGTTTTCTATTTCGAAATAATATTATGATAATTTATCGCGACAATTACTTATATAATTATATTTGATGAAATTTGTTTTATTATTTTTTCACCTCTGTTGGATTCACTCAATATATTTGCATTTTAGCAGCACGTAACTTATAATTCATTTTCAAAAACGTAAACGAGTGTGCTTTCTTAATACCGAAATTCTGGTATTTTCGATTTTTAAAACCGGTATTTCGGTATTGACAAATACTGAAACACCGGTTTTGAAATACCGGTAATACAATCCCTAATCTTATTATGATAATGTTGATCTCTTAGAGTTGATCATTGAAGAAAAAAATATTTCAAAGAGCTTTCGAAGCAGTATGCAAGGAAGATGGCTCGTGATGAGTAAGGTAGAGTATACGTTTTATAAGTTTGCACTTTTTACTACAATGATACGCCTCTTTGCCTAATTACCTCGCATCAAATTAGATCAAATGATATTCACTTCTATAATATATGTAGTAATAAATAAATACATAGATAAAATTTATATAAAAAAATATTTTTAGAATATTATATTATTTTCATCCTAGACCCGGAGTGTAAAGTTATGTGGCGTGCTCTACAACCATGCGTTTTAAAATGATCTGCATGCCGTCTCAGGCGTGGAAGTGGAAAGCAAATTGGGTAGGTTACTTCTCAAGGATGGAATATATCCAAT
Organism: Rhyacophila brunnea; assembly: GCF_057557595.1. NCBI lineage: Eukaryota > Metazoa > Arthropoda > Insecta > Trichoptera > Rhyacophilidae > Rhyacophila > Rhyacophila brunnea. The sequence continues at coordinate 55,686,138 of NW_028232965.1, read as the reverse complement.
CACCCAAGAGACTTATATTCAAAAGAGAAAATTTATATCAGAAGACCTTGACTACGGTGATAGAACTATGTAGTAATAGACACTGCGTCCCTTAGGAATGGAGACGTTTCTTAAAGGAGACTAAGGGTAGTTTACAAAAGCACAGTTTATAGTAGGTACATATAAAATTAGTAACTGTTCAATTAGTTTTAAAATCGATACTTTTTAATGACAAAAAACCAAATAAAAAACATTAGTATGGTTCGAATTAAATATGTTTATTCCGATTATGATTCACACTTGGTTGTAAATATAAAATGTCAATTTTGTATTCTTTGTATTCTGATTACCTAAATCTTTCAGCGTTTATAATAAAAACAAAAATATTCAAAACGTTTTTCCCGCACGCGCTGTAAAACGCGATTTAATAGATATTGCTATTAGGGTCACCAATATTTCTATAAAAGGGAAATATTATAATTTTTTTTAAAAATTTTATTTATTAAATAGTTACATATTGATTACAAAAATTTAAATACAATTATGAAAAGTTATTGCAACCAGCAAAGTTCCCATGTATACATTATAATATAGTTAAGCCTAACAAGATAGAGAGTAAGAATAACATAAACATAAAGAAATTACATGAGAAAAATAAGGAAGAATAATGAATAATTAAATTATATACAAAAAAGTAACATAAAAAAAATATATAAGTATATATAATATATTTATACAAAATTTTTGGAGATAGCGCGTTTAAATGAAACAGGTGAATTATTAAATGGATCAACGGTGGAGAAATACATATTGTAAATCTTGATGGACAATGGAAACCCACCCTTTCGAGTAAGTTTGGCGCGTCAACAAAACCATTGATAATTTTAAAAAGAAAATATTGATCAGATATAGAACGTCGATTTTCCAAAGATGGTATCATAAAAGTTGCAGTGGTCGAAATAGAATTAGATAAATCATAACAGTAAGCTTTAAAATTGACGTGCTTACGAAATCGCTTTTGTATCGCTTCGAGACGATTTATGTATGTATTATGATAAATTTCTTATTTTTTTTGCCTCTTGAATTGAATTTAGTAGGTTAATTTTTACAAAAATATTCTCAAAGCTATAAGAATATGTATAAATATAATAATATTATAATATGTACTTAGATAGATAGAGAAAAAATTTAATCAATCATTAGTCATTGTCTGTAATGAGCTTCGTGACATTTCCATTATACATAAACACAAAATGGTATTATGTATTTTTTTTTGTTTTTGTCCACTTACGTGTTTTTACGTTCCGTTATAACTCAAAATCTACTAGACTAATATTGTTGAAACTTGAATAAGTACTTCATGAACTACATTGGTACAAATTTTGTTGGGTGTAATCTCGATACTTTAAAAGGGTAGAGCGTCCATTACCCACGGCGTACCACATCGACCATTGGCGTTGTCTTTATAGATGCATAAATTACATAGGTACCTATCTATCTACTTTTTATTTTCATATTCCACATGGACGAAGTCATGAGCCATCACTAGTCTATGAATATAAATACACTGCGTAAACATATTTAAAAATCGTACGTATATAATTTCTACATAATATATAAATAACGCATATTTTTTTAATGTTTTGCTCAACACAAACGAACCTGGTCTTAATTATTGTTATATTATGACTTGCATTCCTCACCATAGAAATATTGAGAGACAGAAAAAATCGAGGATTGGTCGTATTTACTAGCTGTCTAATATTATTCATATATATGAATATTATTCAAAAATTAATACAATGGACCGAGAATACTTGATGGAATTTCAATTTAAATTGTAATTGATTTAAGTTTTGTACTATCCCAATTGAGTCAGTTTTTTGCGATCCAGGATTCGCATTTTGGCATCTTCAGGTACTATGCACATTTACCAATGATAAATAAATACACACTGACAACTACGGTTATTTATCGCTTATGTAATAAATTAATACCTACAATAAAATACTATTCAGATTAAATATCGCCTCTGTTCTGGCAGAACACTTTAACTAGAGAATATTCGTTTTGAGTAATTTGATTTTGAAGTTGTTAAAATGTTTGAAATGGTCTATCATGTGAGTTTATTAAGTAATCGTAAAAAGGATGACTTTAAAATAAAGACTGTTTATTTATTATCAAGGTTTCCAGACGGTAAAGTTTTAAATAAGGAACATTTTGGTATAACTAACTCAATATGTCATTTTTTCGAATTAGTGTCTTCTGCCAGAACAGTGACGAATGTATTTACCATGTGATGTGTTTTATTCTGTGTACTTAATAGTTTTTCAAAATGAATTGACAATAAGTGATTATTAGTATTATTGAGATTTGCTAACAAAATTACGAGGAATGCAACCAAATTCCATTCACAAAAAGAATATATCTTTTATTACTGCCATGGGTCCCACAAGAGGGGGGGGTGATATGGCTCTAGCCTGGGGGCCCGGGCTTGCGAGGGGCTCAGCGTAGCAAGTCGACCAGATAAGTGAGATAAGCACACATCACAAATTAGCTCTAATAGTAAAAAAAATCGCCTGCTGTCACTATTATTTAAAATTGTGTCGATAAAATTATTAATTGTGTATCGATACTCGACAACTCCATAATTCAAATGGATGTATATATTATTAAAATATACAAAAAAATACTAAATATACACATTAATTTTACCGCGTACACCATTTGATAAACGCTACTGTAGAGCATCACAGTCTTTATACTTAGAGATAGGTTGGGGGCCCGCCAAAGATCCCACCCTCGGGGACCGCTTCAAGACATGGGGGCCATGATTACCGCCCTCTATAGTAATGCAGTAAATCATTTTTTATAATGTAGGTATTGTATAATTGTTCACGATTTTTAGCTTAAATATTTAAGGTGATTTTGTTATCATAGGTGCCTATAAACACATTTAAAAAATCTTTGAAGTCCCTAAATTCAACGTGACATGGCATATTAGCATATGTGTTGCTAGATTTCAAAATCAGCCAAGTCCATAATAGATGAATAGGAGACAAACAGCTTTTTGTTTTCTCAAAAACACAGTCACAAGGGTGAAAGTTTATATTATTTCGAGTATAGAATATTTAAAATTAATAAATTCCACATTTTTATAACGCAGAAATGTTAGAAAGCAGTAGTTCTTCAGCAATTCACAAAAAAGTCAAAAATACCTAAAGGTGGACTTGGCTGATTTTGATATGTAGCAACACATATTACAAAAATAATATGACAACCCTGCAGAACGTGAGTAAAGAGGATACGAGATGTGTCAAGTTTATGGGGCATCCTCAAATAAGTCTCTTGTCGAATAACATCACGTATTTGTGAAGAATGATAACGGTTTTAAGCTAGGGCGGGCTTCAGTGGAGAGGAAAGAGGGCGGGCCCGACCGCTGCCGCGTGTCGCCCAAACGCGGGGTGAGTTACCAGAACAGTCTCCGCTTACCCTCCGAAGAAGAGGATTTATCAAAGAGTACTCGCCATTTTTCATACAGTCGAAGTTCGGCGATTTATATCTAGCTTGGCGACGCAACGTTGCTTTTGGGCGATTATTTTTCAACTTGATTGAAACTAAGTACTTATACTGGTATGGATTTTGTGATACCTCATAAAAAATCAGGCGTTAAAAGGTGCGCAGATATTTGAGTTGCCTAGAGTCATAACTCATATATTCAAAAAATCGAGTTTTTAGATAATCGCAAGAAACCACCAGAGCACAGTTTTTTTGTAATTTGAAAAAAAAACTGAATTCCCTTGAATATTAATGAGTGAGTGAGTCGATGTATATAATCTTATATATATATATATATATATATATATGTATCGACTGTGTTCAGGAAAAAGGGCGTAACCCTCGATTTTTCGAAAAGTGCTTTTATTAGATATTAACAATGTATACAACTAAATACACGTTCTGTAAAAAGGAAGTAAGCCGCAAATGCCAAATTATTATCTAAATTCAGGTTTTAATTGAGTTTTCATTAAGTTTTAATTTAAGGAAAAAACATTTACCCTCAACTTTAATGATTTTTCTGTAATAACGTCTTTAATTGTTGTTAGGTCGAAAAGATATTACATCAAATCATCAATAATCATGCACTCAATGTCTGGGCCTATTTTTTTTTTAATATTGAACCAAAAACATTAAAAAAAAACGTTTTTTGCCTCTCCTGTAAAATTTGTTCTGCGAGGGTTACGCCCGTTTTCCTAAACACAGTCGATATAATTATTATATATATTACTCATAAGGCTGCAGACACATAGAACACTATGAGAAGTTAAGCTCCCTGATTAGAAAGGCCTTGATGACAGAACTCACAGCAGGTATTTATTGAGAAATGTAAGTTATGACACTTACAGTCAACTTTATCAACGATGTTCACATGGTTTACATGACTTTTGATAGCTAATGCTAATGCCATTAGAATCACTTGGTATATTTATCTCATAGATGACAACATTGCAAAATGTGAGTTATGACTCTAGGCGACTCCTTTTTCTTTGTTCTTCCTGTCTAATATTTTATCAAACTAAATTTATGCCCACGATTAACTCGTCAGCTTGTAATCTTGGATCTAGCAAATAGGTACAAATATTGTTTTTAAATGTGTGTTTGGAGTCAGAGTATGGACATAATAGGTTTAATAAGTCGCTTAAATCAATTTATCGTAAAAACGAAAGTCTATTAATAAAAACGTTCACTCCGCGGAGGCTCATTAAATCATACATAACTTTGAATATTTTATCGATAGAATAATATTTTTCATCTATTATAGTTTGGTTTAGGCAGGGCTTAATAAATTTAACCATCAATATGTGTAATATGTATACTTAATCCAACGAAAACAAATAAGTATGAATGAAAAAGTGTGCACAATTTTTTCACATCGCCCAAAATATACCAAAATTATTATGGTTTAGTTAAGGCAGAATAATCACCGAAATAATAATGATCGAAAGTTTATTGTGAACTATTTATGGCGTATCTTAACAGCCTACCACCACCCTTCCCTACTGATGCGCCGTCTACCAGAGGCAATTAGCGGGAAAATACAAAGCATCCAATTTGTGACATCTTTTTTAGTTTTTCACATACCTATTTTTTTATTTGCATTATTTTTAGCAATACTAACATTTATTTACATCCCTAAGTAATCGTTAAATATTAAACAATTTGTTTGGCATCGTGTCTTCATCACTAGTACAGCGATGGCGAACCTTTTTACGTACGCGTGCCAAAATTTCCCAAATAATATTTTTCGACTGTCTGACGTGCCAAGCAGTTTTTTTATGGCGAAAAAAAATAGTTTTTAAGAATTCTATTAAAAAGGTTTCAAAATTACAACTGAGTTATTGATATTCTGTCTTTCACCGTATTTCTAGCCGAAGGCATATTTTTTATTCTTTGAATATTTTTTTCCTTGTTTTCAAAGTACTCGAAGAGATCGTGAAATAATCATTTTTAAACCACTCTTCTTTCTTATTATATTCTCCATCACTGCGCGGTTTTCCATTTTTAGAGATTATGTCTGAGGTAAAACAACGAGCAGTTAATATTTGAATGGCTTCCGATAATTAATTTCATACGGTTTGTTGATTGAATATTTTTATTTTTAATTCCCCGATCCTAAGGACCGATCTATGCGATCGTATATTTTACATTAAACGAAATGATTATTCTTCAAAATGGCCTGCAATTTTTCATTGTCATTATTTTGTAATATTATAATATATAAGTAAGTACTTAAGTACTTATACCTATATAGCTGTGAAGTATGGCCTTATGGTGGAGAGGGTACAGAAGAAATTCTTGAGACTCCTTTACTTGAGGTTGTATGGATACTATCCGTTGCTTTATCCAACTGACTTTCTCTTAGGCATGCGTACATACTGCAGTCTGCAATTTAGAAGAAATCTTTATTTAGCTACGTATTTTTTTCGACTTATACGAGGTATAAATGAGAACTCTGCCTTTCTGGGCAGTGTTGACCTGTGTGTCCCTGATAACTATCTTAGAAATAGAGACCATCAGTTGTTTATTCTCCCAAGGTGCAGAACCAACATGCCACTGGTAATGCCAATTGGGAGGGCGATAACTATGTTCAACGAAATTGCTTCGGGTGTTGATATATTCCACCTCCGTGAGAATAAGTTTAGGTGGGCGTTGTTTTATAAATTCTGAAAATAGGGTCTGCCTAACTGATCCGGTGTACTTCCTTGTACATATCTAATTTATCTACTCATCTATCTCTTTGTTTATGTAATACTGTTATATTTATATATCTTTGTTTCTACACGTCATGTTGTGAACGTCTTAAACTTATAATTTGTAATGTCCACAATATATTTAAAAAAAAATGAACTATATATATATTTATTTGCAAAACGTTTTTATAGAAAAAAAAAAAACATTTTTTAAATATATTACTTAGTAATTTCTTTTCTCTTCAAAATGAAACATTCGCGTGTCATGCAAAATCATCTCGTGTGCCACCGGTGGCATGCGTGCCATAGGTTCGCCATCACTGGCCTAGTATATTTTAAAGGTAAATGCTAAATAATCGCTTATTAAGGAGTCGTAATCACTGGTACGTTTTAATGGATTTATTTTGTTTCATGAATAAATCCAACATTGAAAGTTTTCTAAAACTAATAAATATATACTTATCGTAAAGATTCGTCAACATTGACATATTATATGTATAGTAATCGTTATTTACTTGTGATTTTATTTATAGTTATTGCTATAATAAATGTACTGGTATCCATCATTAAGTTTATAGATACGCGTATATTAAAATGTGTACTTAGTAAAAGTTTAGTAGCATGACAAAATATAACGACAAAGTAACATAAAAGCATCAGCGTTCGTGGTATCTGTTTTCAATATTCATAATATACTTTGAGAGCTTTTTCTTGATAATAAAATAATGTTATTGATATTATAATAACTGTCCAAATTTCGTGGAAAGACATTCTCAGAGTACCATCTCATTGCATGCCAACGTATTATTTTCAAAATAAGACAATATTTTAATTTAAACGGAAAAAATAGATTGATTAATATTTACTTATTTATCATTTTTGTTTGTTTTTTCAGTGATTCTGGGACTAGCTAAAATATAAAATAGACAACATGCAATTAAATGAAATATTAAATAATTACAAGATAAACGAACTTTTTAGATACAACGTTTTTAAATTTTCTGTTGAATTATTATGCTCAATATGCTCAAACTTGTACTTAATATGAAGTAAATAAAAAAAAAACACAATCAACTATAGAATACTGAAATGTCATTTTGACATTTCATTTTGATTTCCATAGTAACGCACGTATATATTAATAATTCAGTTGCTAGGACCACCCTCTTAGCAACTAATAATAGTCTTTTACTTTTTACGGATTTTTCTGAAATAACTTTCCATACAAAACAGAATTAACTGAAAATGAATTCAATTCTGATAAAAGATGTCTAAAAGTATTAAAATAATGCATTGGCATCGTGTTCTGATATATTCTAAAAGTGTTAAATGACTAGCTAGTCGGGAAGTTAGTTAAAAATCGATTGCAAGATTTGTACTGGACAAACAACCACCGGACAAACAAGAATACGAGCTAATAAAAACGTTGTAAAATTGAAGCAGTTGTGTAACGTGATTTGACAATAAAGTATTGGAAAGGTTAAACAACATTAAACACAGTATTATTATAAACCAATTAACCCACATGATTTAATAATGAGGATCAATTTCGGGATTATTATCCAATTATGTGGTAACCGTAAATTATCTTTTTCATGAGTAATCAGTATTGGTTTCTATTGAACCTTTACTCTATGTGAAATTATATGGATACAGTAAACTATTTTTGTTTTATTTTACATCTTAACCTACTTAATTAGACTATTTAATTAATAACACATTATTTCTTATCTCTCTCTCAGTTATTTTGCTCAAATTTTGTTGGTTAAGATGTTACGTTTAGTATTTTTAAATTGTGATGGTATTAGGTAAGTCAAAGATAACAGTAAACCAAATTAATTATATGAGGTTGCTAAGCCAAAAAGTCGAAAGGAATATTTCAACAAAAATGAGATATTATTTGAGGGGCTAAATTATTATTAATTTATTTAAGAAAACAAAACATTGTGGACATAACAAATCAAGATTCAGGACGTTCACAATATGAGATTTACATTATAACAAATATTACTCTCACAAGAGAGAATAATAATAATAATACAAACAAACAATTTTATACAATAAAATAAAGTTTCAGAAACAAAATGCAAAGTATATCATTGAAAATGTCTATGTCTTTAGGAAGCGCATTTACTAGTCTTGCACCCCTTGCTAATGGTGCCTGATAGGCTTGACTCGAGGAAACAGTTCTGACCCAGAATAAGTCATGGCTGCGCTGTGACCACGTAGGTAATTGACAGGCGCATATAAATTTAATTTCTTTAGGACGCCAAGATTAGAGACCATCCCTCGTGATAGCAGGCAAAATGTTTTATCTAGCCAATTATAGTCCATTGTTACTAAAAGTTATTCCTTAGCAAAGTTACTTTTTTCGAGTATTAGTGAACAACATGTATTATACTTCTTTGGCCATATCCGCCCCTTAACTGGATCATATGGACACCACGAGGCGCCTCAAAGAATCCCTGCCGCTCGCCAGTCTTCTTGCTTCGTTCCAGGTCAAACCAGCATCCCGTAGCTCCGCCGTATACACTATGTAGATTGTATTTAGCGGCCTTCCAGGACGCCGGAATCCGGTCGGCTTGAAGAACAGGCAAGCCAGGTTGAAGTTCTCTTCTGGCATTCGCAGCACGTGGCCGAGCCAGGTCCAACGTCGCCTCTTCACTTTCAGCGTGATGAGAGGCTGCTTGGTGCGTTCTCTTATCTCCTCGTTGCTCCTAAAGTTATACCACCGCACACCCAGTGTTCATCGCAAACATCTGTTTTCGAAGCTCAGTATACGGTTGCTTGAGCCTTCGTAAGGTGCCATGATTCGCTACCGTAAATCAGCACCGTCAGAATGCAAGCGTCGAATAGGCGGCATTTGGTTTTAACCGAGTACAATCATGAGTCCCAGACATTCCGCATCAAGTTGAATGTTGCTCCAGCCATGCCCATTCGGATAGCGAGCTCTTTCTGCAAAAAGCCATCTCTCCTGTATTATACAAAACCAATAAAATTATTATTTCTTTTACTCTAATGTATTACCTCACAAATGATCACGTACGCCTTTTTCTCTTAATGCTCTTAACCGACTTGAACTAACCTGTTATTTGTAATGCCAATTGGGAGGGATAACTCTATTCAACGAAATCGCTTCGGATGTTGATATATTCCACCTACGTGAGGATGAATATAGGTGGACGTTGTTTTATAAATTCTTAAAATAGGTTCTGCTTAACTCATTCGGTGTACTTCCCTGTATCTATCTAATTTATATTTTTGTATTTACACTAGACTTGTCTACTTTAACTTAGTTTAATAACTTAATACTGATATATTTCTTTTTTTTAAATATATAATACTGTTTTAATAGTATTTCTTTGTTTCTAAAGGTCGTGTTGTGAACGTCTTAAATTAATAATTTGTAATGTTCACTATATTAAGTATGTAAAAAAAATGCTACCTATATATTATTCAATAGCCTACCTAGTACCTACTATAATAAAATATCAACACCTCTCCATGCTCTCGGTTATTAAATTGTATATACTATACGATGTAAATATTATACCGAACAATAAGTTAATGGCATATATACGTAGATATTTAATTATATTTAATATATAGTATATTGTAGATATATTATGCAAGACGACTGTATCTCCACTTTGTCTCTGTATGTAAAGATTAAATTTTGCGCAATGTGTTTGTGGCAGTCGGAGGAAACATCCTTAAATGAGATTGGGGTTTCGCAAGCCATTTGTAATTAAAATACTTTGATAGAGTGGCATCGCGACTTGGCTCGGTACTCTTCGAACACGCCTCCCCCGGAATACAGCACCGCGTCGTGTTTGTATTTCGAAAACCGCGGGAAGGTTAATTTAAATAAATTTACACTGGAATTTCAGAGCGGGGATGATTTTCGCGCTTTTTTTCCTCCATTGAAAAGAGCTTTATCTGTTTGCGTAACGGGCTTAACTTGTATGCTTTGCGTGAGGTTTTTTTGATTGCCTAGAATGTTTCCGGCTTAATTCTCTGCTATTTAATGTTTATATAACATTTTTTGACGATCATATTGTAGTATGCATTAAATGGGCTTAGAGTAGCTTCAAACATTTTCCAGTTAAAAACATAAAAATGAGAAAAATATTCGTAAAATAAAATTAGCAAAATATAAGCGTGGCTTTTTGCTATCTCGCATTTGTTCATATTTTATAACGGTGTTATATTCCTGTCATCATATATGCCTGCTTCGATAATTATTTATCTCTCGAAAACAAATTTACACCTATTGTAAGACTGTTATACAAGGCTTCATTGCTAACCATTTCATCTATACTCCACCGATACACTACACTCCACCAATAAAGACGGCATTACACGTGGGACAACGTTCCCTCTAATTTTTCTATTGTGTGTGCTTATCATCAACGCATCTGAGCAGTGGTGTAACTAGGGTTGGTATCACCCGGGGCGGTAAATTTACATCCCCCCCCCCCCACAAACACACACATACAATTTTTCTTTAAAACTTGTATTTTAAGGTATTTATTGATTTCAGTCTTCCTCCTTTCGAGAAATGAGTCGAAGAATTGTGCATGTAATGGTTCCGTGCATTCGAACAAAACTAAAATCTGGCAAAGGAAACTAGGTATCTTTTACAATATTTTTGTGTGAGGACTGTGCGGGGAATGAAAACATGTGTGCGGATATATTTTGGTAGGTAAGGGACTCCATCAATGAATCCAAACAATATCAACTCCGTATAATTTTAATTGAGGATCAGCTCACACTGATTGCAAATAACCATGCAGTAGCTTATGATCGAGTGCAATGACTTGACAGTGTTAATTTTGCTAGGACTGCAGATTGGTTTGGTTATCGCAATACGCAAATCAAGTCATACAATTTTAACCTCACACAACAAACATTATAATATTATAATGGTAACGTCTGCAGAATGGCGTCATGAGACGGCGTCTGTTTATTATGATGCTGTGTAGGCAAAGTAGGTCTTAGCAGACCTGTGTATGGGGATGCTAATATAATATTTTCTCAAAAACTGATCGTTTGTCAGTTTACTTGAAAGAACATTTTTTTTCAAAGAATTTATTGAATATATATAACAAAACTATTTATTCGATGAATTCTTTCACTTCATCGAAAAAAATCATTCCTATAGGTATTATCAAATTTTAAATTCTTGATTAGACAACAAAATTCTTGACTGTTTTTATTCGTGCAATAATAAAGCTTCATATCAAATTTTTCATGATGCTAATAAACTCATTTCAAAAGTGTTTTCCAGAATATTTTATTAGGAACACGAATAATGAAGTTGAATTTTTCTAAGAATTCTATGATTATATTGTTTAACGTGGTTTGCATTTTTTTTTAATATTTCACAATCAAATTATTATTTAAACTCAAAATTTTTCTCTTGTCGTTCATTTTGTTGTGGCTTACAATCTTTTTTTTGGGTGCGAGGTCTCTAGGGCCTAGAGTGCGAAGCTCGATTGGATACAATCGGCCCAGTCGCCTTAAGACTATGTGCAGGGTGGTCGAGTGATCAAGAGTTGTGGCGAAGATCGGTGCTTATTTGAAGAAGTTTACTTTAATTAAGTAGTTTAGCAAATTTCAGGTGGGCAAGCATCAACGACTAATTCAGCTTCCAAAACAGACTGAATCTAAGTAATGACTCAACTATCGTCACTTATTACTGAAACTGCTGGGTAAGATAGCGTAGATGAATACATGTGAATTGCCTTATTGGAATTTGGCCAGATAACTATAGACGAATATGCAATTCTCAAAGCTAATCGTAATATAAAACACACAATAAAACTTAATATTATTATCACTATCGGCTCTCGTGGTGCAGTGCATAAGGCGCTGACCTTCCATCTGAGAGATCTGGGCTCGATTCCCGGTGAGGACACAATATTTATGTGTTTTTCTCAAGGCCTGGGTGTTTGTAATTGTTCAAAATTACTAACAACCATCTTGTACGAAAAAGAAAAGACATGGTTATTTATTAATTCTAAAAAAAATCTTATTATCACTAAAATTAAGCTAAATCGGTACTATTCGGTTATTAGGAATACAGCGGAAAACACATTTTGAAAATACCCGATATACTGGATTATTTGTTAGTTTGGGTTAGTTTAGGTGAGATTAGGTTGGATTATGTTAGGTTTGATTAGGTTAACCTAACAAATAATCCAGTTTATCGGCTATTTTCTAAATGTGTTTTCCGCTGTATTCCTGATAACCGAACAGTACCGCTAAATCTTATCTGTCTAGAAGCCGTCGGTTTTGGTCCAATCCCTAGAGAGAGGGTCAATTTAGTGGATGTCAGTACATAATAAAAGTAGTTGTTAAAATTACTTTTCCATTGGTTTGCTTATCGTCGCTATAGGATTGGTTTGTCGAATACCCGTTTTTGTCGAAATCGACCTTTGAATGCAGAATGATATTTTGTATCTAAATGGACCAGAACCATCCTTTTCTTTAAATTGCTTTGTAATGAAAACAGCATTCATAATATGCTGTAAAAACAACAATTTAAATACTTTCATGTATTTAAATATAGGATAATCAAATTTGTTTTTCGTCTCCTGAACATTTGATATTTGGTCTATTCGACAAACCAATCCTACAGCGACGTTATGACGAACGACATGAATAATAATAAAATATATCTCAAAGTACGATATCTTAATGTAATTCTTCTGATATTTTTTTGTAATTTAACCAAAGAAACGCGTAGGTCAATTATTATGTTCGACTATAAAAATGACAGATCATTTTCTTCTTGGTTTTGTTGTCGATAATATTATTGTGTTATCGTTATAAGATTTTACTGAAGGTAAATCGTCTTTTCTTCCTAGAAAAAACTCATACACAACCGGTTAGTCGAATAAATATTTACGTCAATAAAGCACCTCGGAAAAAAACAAACAGAAAACGGCGCCGATGAGAATGAATCGCATGTCGCTATTTTTAGTGACACGTCCGAAACAACAGGTGTATTTGTTTTCAAGGCGTCAAGATGGACATAATACTGTATAATAGCAAATGGCATACATACACGCATGATAATATTATAGGCCTGGCTACTAGTTTCTTAATATTCAACATAACTAGGTACATTAAAATTAGGTATTAAATCAAGATTTTGAAGCGAGGCAAGTAATGGGTTATGCAAATTTTTTACCACAATTTACGAGTAGCTCTTTTAAGCATCGACCTAGATATAAAAAAGGTTTGTAGAGGTTTTGTATATAATCCTACAACTGTCATGTTGTTGTATGTGGTCATTGATAGACCATAGACAATGACGCAACGAAAACACAGTTGTCATTGAGCCTTCCTATAATGTAGTTGACACGCGCCACTGTTCCATGTCTCTCACTATATCTAAATTACAAAGTATAATTTAAACCTTTCAACTCGAACTAAAAACAATAATATGACAGTCATTTCTTAGTGCCGTGTTACCGAACTTTATTACCATAAAATAAAACCAAGGAAATACCAACTCGTGTATTATTCATCATTGCCCGAATATATTATGTCATTCACACTCAAGTAACCATCTGAACTTAAACATAATATCGGGGGTAAGAACAAAAAATCATTCATCCCTCCGATAGGTAAGTATTCACTATGTACATATCGTCGCCCCAAAAGCAAAAGGGCACTTGTGCATAAATTGAGTTTTGAGAAAAACGCATTTTAAGTGTTTTTTGGAGTGAAAAAAAATCGTGGAGAGGTTATTACTTAATATTTTGAAATTAAATTTGGAAGACATATGACCTAATTACTCAAAATTAAAATACAATTTAAATTTTTTTTATAATTGTCAATTTTTGATTTTTAAGAGGTTTTAAGTCACATGTTACCTTTTTCCTATATGCATTTATGAATAGCTTTATCTTCATCTTTTGATTTGCGAGCGTCCACTTTACGCTTATTGTCATCTTTCAAAATATTTATTTGGGTCTCTTTGTCCGCTGCCAACATGTTTTTAAATTTTTCACAAATTTCACAAGTGCCCTTTTTCTGCAACGAATTTTTTTTTTTTGTACAAAGGCCCTTACTCACTTTTAAATAATTACACTTGTTGCCTTTTTCCTATACTATTTTTGTAAACATTGCACATAGTTCCTAAAATCGCGTACATGTTACCTTTTTCCTATACATTAAATGAAGATCAGTTTACAAATACACAAGTAACCTTTATTTTCTTAGCTCAATTGTGAATTCATGGTGTTTGCTTCACAAATGCCGTTTTGCCCATAATGTAGAGAAAAAAATTACGAAGAAAACTGCATTCATAACTCAAAACCGTCAAAATATTGCACATGTACCCTTTTGCTTTTGGGGCGACGATATTATGTGCCTGAATGAATTTATTTATTATCATTTAACTATGAAATTATGTACTGTTAATGGTCATCCAATTAAAATATGATGCTGTTAAAGTATTCATTTTTCAATCAATAATATCCACCACAACACTTTTAATGACGCGTGCCTGCTGACATTCAATTTAAATGTATGTTTCTGTGGTTACTACAATGTCATCATTGACTATTATTAAATCTCATGTAACCTAGCCATCTGAGTTTCGGCCATCAATGTCCACAAGGAACACGTTCGTCGCTTGCTTTGCTGGGAACTCCTCCGGCATTCTATGTACGTAGCCGATCCAGCGCAATCTCTGCATTGCAACTTTGTTATTTTGATGTAGTTTATACAATATAATCCATTAAGTATACAATTTACGCTATTATGAAAAGTTTCATGTGCTGTTTCTGTCAGGTGAAATAAATACTCAATATTTATTGTATAATTATGATAATTCTATAATTTGAAGAAAGTAATATCAAAAATGTACTTATTATTCTTCAGTGTCACCCAAGAATTTTATAATTCGAATAGTGTGCTGCGATCCGAAAAAGGTTTGAAAGAACTGGTTTAGAGAACTTTTAAATTTTATATTTAAACACTAGTAATAATAATATACTAAAATTTTTACAGCTATCTAATCCTACAACGTTTTTATATCTCACAAACAAATTATGGTAGTATGAATGATACAATACTTACAACTAAAGCGTCTGTACATGTGCATGGATTTACTTCCACCAATACTGTGTATTTTAAACTAACGTGATAAGTGCTGACTGTCTCCCCAATGTCATTCTTTAAGAATAAGCGAGACGCGATGTTGTCATTTTATTGTAGTATTTGACAGGGCGCGAAAATCGGTTAACCTCAAAACGAGGTACGTAAACTATCATGCTGAATAATTATTCAGCATGATAGTTTAAATTTAAATTTTAAATTTAAAACAAAAATGGTCGAATAGATGTTCCTGCAATCCTCATCATATTTGATAATAAACAAAGTGTTATTTTGTAGTTCTTGGTTGCTGTTTCTGTGATGTATGGGTTCACTATTTCACATGACGCCATTTTGGGATGAATTTGATGTATGTATGAATGAGTATTTCACTTTCGGTGACACGTGTAAACAAAAAGTGAATGCCTGAATCTCATTCCCTGCGGAGGATCATCCATGATGATCATCCGCAGTGACTCATGTAAATGACCCGTTAGTTATTAAATTCATTTGTGTTAATTCACACGTCATTACGAGCAGATTAGAATTCATATTTTATGAAGTAAAATACTCTTTGATTGACAATAAATTAATATTGTAGAATAATTATTGATTCCGGCAACGTTTCCAGTAATCATTATATATATAATCTTTGTTGCAATTCACGAGGTTCATAAAATATTTCGAAGCGCCATCGTAATACATTACATTAAAGCCATCTCATCCTTAGATCTTGATACCACATCAATCTTTAGCCTTAACCCTTGTCACTCGAAGACCAGCATCGCTTTATAGTGACGGGATACCTTTTGCAAAGCGTCTTATCAGTCAGGTGTCCTTACCCTTGCCCTACACACACTGATCTTCTTCATATACTCCATGATTCAAATAATGCTTAGCAGGAGCTCTAGAAGTCTTTCAAGCAGGGAAATAATTTATGTTTATGATGCGTATATAATTCCAATATTATATTAAATTATCCTTATATTCGCATAATAAATATTTGTCATATTACAAATAAAAGACAACATAATCAAATAATTATCAGCTCTAACGGTAAATTTACTGACATAAATGAAACAGAACATATAGAAACCCCGATTTTAATGGGACTGACAAAAACGTGATAATGAAAAATTAATATATTATATATATTAGGACATCGTTAATCTTAGTTTGGTGTATATTTTTAGCTTGTTTATATAAAAATCTTTCAATAATATAAAGCAATGGTAAAGGTAGATCCGACATAAATAGCGCATACTATTATATTCTGGTTTGTTTTTAAAATTCAATATACCCTGCCTGTCCAAGCCGTAGTAGATAATAATAGTCAAAAAATATTTATTTATCTATAAAATATGTAAAATTATGGCATTAAACCATATATAATTTTATATAATTTATAGATAGAAGAATATTTTTTATAGATTACAGTTTGGCGTAGGTAGCGCTTAATGAATTTAAAAATCACTAACCAACACGATCTTTAATATTAAACGTAAACAAATAAATATGACTGAAAAGGTGTGCACTATTTTTGTTGGAACGCTCATAACATACACTATACTGTGGCTTGGTTAGGCAGGGTTTAATAATTGAAATTTAAAAACTAGCCAGTGCCATCTGCAAATTGTATTCTTAGTTCATTAAAAACAAATAAGTATGACTAACCAAGTTTAGTTTGCTCTATTTATTTCGAATCTTGACAGCCTACCTCCACCACTCGCTACTGATATAAAGTAATTTGAATGTTTCGTCTTTCACGCCATAAATTTTAGTAAAACAGGTTTTCAAGTTCTCAATTTACTCATAGCACAAAAATACCTATACTTTGATAAAAATCACCCCCGGATTTGGAGCCATTACCAACCATTATCTACCAATGTTCAAATATAATATAACTTTATTGTCATGTCTTGTATGAAAGATGCTGAAAGGTGAAATCCCGGTCACTTAAACCTCTTTATAAAAAAGAATGTCTACTAAATTTCCAGTATTATTCATGTCGATAGAATTAAACACAGTTTTTTTAACTATGGATAAAAATACACAAAAATCAAGCTTTTCACTTGATTCAATTATTCGAGTATTGCTTTCATACTATTTTCATTGTGATAATGTTATTTTGTTGTGTATTCAGGCATTTTGGCGAACGAAATGTAAATACACCGAATGCAGTGGATTTAACGTTAATTAAATTCAAACAATAGTAACTGAACAATAGTGATTTTTGAACTAATATGAGCGAACGGTAATTTTATTATACGTGTTACTGTAAATTCTAACTAAATCTTTTTATTTGAATTAATAATAGCAAAAAAAGGAATTAAAAATTATAAAAATATAATATCAATTCACTTGACATATAAAAGACCAAAACACTAACCTTTTTTAACCTGAGGATGTTTGTACCTATAACCTTACCTATTATTGTATACAAATATAATTAACTATTTCTTTTATTCAACGAATGATTCACAAGATTTAAGAATGCACCATTCTAATTATTGAACATACATAATTTTGAAAAACACTTCTGAGAAAATATATTATAATATATTATAATTAGAATGGAACATTCTTAAATTTTGTGAATTATTCGTTGAATAAAAGAAATAGTTAATTATAAATTATTAGCAGGTTCAAGTAAGTTACATCATAAAAATATTAGAGAAATCCGTGACGTCGGTTAAGCGTCAATTACATTGAGCTTCTTTACGAGCTGTTTGTTGGCGAATTTAAAAGCGGGCGATTCAGCTACTGCAATTTGATGATTACACACAAAACTTTCCATTCGCTGAGAAGCCACAAGCCAGCGACTATTTTAGTAGGTATTTTCAGTAGGTATTAAAAGGCCAATAGTTAAAAATTTGTCGTAATTAGTATCTCACCTTGTAGCATAGAGGGCAATGCGCGGACGGGGCGTAAACCCAAGAGATGCATGGTTCGATTCCCTGCCGGGGTGTCTTACTTTTTTCAAAAAGATTTTTTCTATAGGTTATAATATATTTTCTCAGAAGTGTTTTTCAAAATTATGTATGTATACAAATATATTGTTTAGTATGTTTGAACTGACAAATTTATATGACGTAGTAAAACGCACTTACGATTTGAACAATAATCGAGATCGAGTTGATTTTCTGGAGCAACGTTAACTTTTGAAAATAAAAATCGACATTTCTGTCTTGAAACTGCCTGTGATCACGGCAGGTCGTTTAAGGAATTTTATTTGGTTTCCCCTTTGTACAATCAGACGTCGAAAACACATTCGGATGTTGCCATATCTGATTTTGTTTGAAGTCCCCGGCAAACGGAAATACTCCTTGTCATAGCCCTCAGAAGTAGGTACTTCTCATATGATGAGTTTTTGGGATTTGTTTTCTCACATGCATGTCAACACATAATAAAAAAAATATCTGAATAATCATTGTATTTGTTTTTGAAATTGGAATGTTACAAGTCAATGAAGTATATTATTGATTGCGAAAATAGATATAACTTCAAATATACTCAGGTACAGGTACCTACTGCAGAAGATTAAAGGTACGAAACACAATTCTTCAATTCAGCGAAGAAAATTGTTTTTTTTTTGTATGTATATATTTATTTATTCTGGCCCGAAATAAATCAAATTACGTCAGGTACGTATTGAGGAAAATATCAGTTTCAAAACCACATATTGAGCCGGATTTTCAACGGTCGAATAAAAAGGTCAAAAGGTATTTCAATTGAAAATATACGATATAGGTGCCGATATATATATTATATACTAAAACGAAACGGTTCATACTATTTTATACTCGTAATACATAAAAAAATATTTGCTTACAGTTTACAGATATTAAAAATTATGTATTAAGCAATATATAATTATTGTTCATACAGCTTCAAGAGTCTCGGCTTTTGAGCTTTGATAACCGATGTCTCCGCCGAATTTTAGGGGTACATTGGTACGACTGCGTTACAAACACCCGAGTTCGTGAGCAGACACAACAGCCTTCGGTGATTGAAGTTATCACGAAGAGACGTTTTACGTGGCTGGGACACGTATTCCGGAGGCCGCCAAAGAGTGCGGCACTTCGTACCCTTGTGGCACAGCCTCAAGGGTTCCGTCGCCGTGGCCGGCCCTCCCTCACCCTGCAGCGGTGCTACAAGAGCGACCTACGTACTGCATGTCTGACATGGTGGGAGGTGCAAGAGTTAACTAAGGGAAGTGGCGCCAACTTGTGCTTGCCCTATGCCCCAATGTTGGGACGTGACAGGGTGGAAGAAGAAGAATTGTTCATACTCATTATATCCTTATAAGGAAGCAGACAAGGGTTTGCGATGTAATAGAGTTCATTAAAAGCCTCAAATGTGCAAGATGCGCTGTACATATAGCTCGAAGAAGAGACAATCGTTGGACAAATTTAGTCATCCAGTAGTATCCAAGAAGTACAAAACGTCCGCAAGGTAGACCTAGAGGCCACTGGATCGATGGAATGATAAAATTCTACGGAAATAAGTGGCAACGCAACTCACAGGACCGAGAGAAGTGGAGGCAGCTTGAAGAGGCCTTCATTCAGCAGTGGATAGATTCAAGCTGATGATGATGACTCATCATATTTTACAGTATTACATTCTAAAAATGTAGACATATAAAAAGTTCCGCTACAGTAGGTATACTAGTTATCAAAAACTACAGTTATTTACTAGCACAGTTTTTTAAAGACTGGCTTATATTCAATATTTTTAATTGAAAGTACGCAAGTTGAGCAAATGCTGTACCTACCATTTAAGTAAGCTACCATAGACTATAGATACATCTAGACGCCACCTGTTGCATTGTTAAATGAAGCCGCGTGCCGTGCGTTTGGTTTGTGGGCGAGTGAACGCATTCGTCTACAAATAATGTTCGAGACCATAGACCATTTCGCTAGTGCTCGCCCAAAGTGCTCGCACTAGACGCTCAGAATTAAAATATAATTTTCTATTTTTTTACGTTATATAGTATTTTTAAGCGGTCAAAATGCAACCATTAGGTAAAGATATCCATAATTTAAGTTATTTTAAAGAAACACTAGGTCACTGATATTAAAATATATAATAATATACAAATAAATTATCACGAACATGTGACCTATGAAACGTAATACCATCTTCTTGCTTATCAGTACGGCTACCATATTTTAATACAACACACAGAACCATGTTTTCTACTTAATTAACTACAAATATTTACCACTGACTTTATGTTTAACATAAAAATAGCAATTTTAGCAACACGGTTATCGACGCTTAGTTATGCAATAAGCTAAGATTTGTCAGCTACACCGTAGCAAACCATCTCCCAGATCTGTAAACCTTTTATCTTACTCTAGCGCGTGTCGCAGAGATTATAAGGGTACCGAATATTTTCTCACTCGCACTTATGCATCGTTTTTGTTCAGGCCTCGTAAGCTACCAATAATTCAAGTAACCCAATTAATTATCGCTTGCATAATTCGCAAACTACTCCTTTGACATATGATATATATATGTGGGCTCAAATCCCACTTGGCACAAGATTATTTAACAAAGCTGTTTCTAATAGGTGATTTTGAGGTTATTCCAAGCTATGTGTTACCTATTTAGTTTTTTGTGTGATTGTCTTGTACTGTTAGTTTTAATTCGAGTATCATAACTGCATAACCTAAATCACGGTAACAGTAGTTGTGTGTATGTGTGGCGCATTATTGAGAACAAACGACAAAGCAGAAAAGCATTTTATACGAGCACACTGAATCGGGGGGGAAACCATTCAAACCAGTGTTTCCCAACGGGGGCAATGTGCAAATCATTAATATTTGGTACATATTTTTGTTTGTTGAAAAACGCATTTTCGAAAATATATTTTTGATATCGCCCATCATAATATTTAGTTGAATGCGGCATTGATATCACAAACTGTGGAGATTTAAGATTAAAATTGACCAAATTATTACATAAAAACGCTTCGCAGCTCACATCAAGCACAATGATCGCACTAATTTTCTTCCGAGTTGTACATCTAATATACTATACATCAGTGGCGAAGGGTGGAGGTAGGCTGTTAAGATCCGCCATAAACAGTGCACATTAAACTTTTTCAGACATAGATATTTGTTTTCGTTGAAATAAGACTATAATTTACAGATAATGTTGATTAGTTTTTAAAATTCAATTAAACCCTGAGAAACCAAGCCAAAATAGATAACAGTCAAAAAATACATGTATATCTATAAAATATCTACAATTATGCAATTAAATCATACATAACTTTGAATATTTTATAAATAGAATAATATTTTATATATATTATAGTTTGGTTTAGGCAGGGCTTAATGAATTTAAAAAAATAACCAACAATATGTGCAATATGTATTTTTAATCCAACGAAAACAAATTACTATGAATGAAAAAGTGTGCACAATTTTGTCGTTTTGCCCAAATTAGACCAAAACTATTATGGTTTCGTTTAGGCAGGGTTTAGTTGATTTTTAAAAACTAACTAACACCATCTGTAAATTGTAGTCTTAGTTCAATAAAAACAAATACATATGACTAAAAAAGTTTAGTGTGCACTATTTATAGCGAATCTTAACAGCCTACCTCCGCCCTTCGCCACTGCATACATAGGTACTTACCAATAAACAATACCGCGCGGTGTTAGTGCACATCAAGTTTGGTGCCTGAATCAACTCTTGCGTAAACCGCCCCCGACCCCCCCCCCCCCTACCCCTCTGGAGATGTTTGGCATGGAGGTATTTGAAGCGTTGAAGTGGGGCATGGCACAAATAAGGTTTAAATTTTAAACCCATATCGGTCCGATTTCCAATAATTCGGTACCAACTGTAGAATACCGTGCTAAAAATAAATCTAATCGAAATATTTGAAAAAGAATAAGGCAATAATAATGATAATAATAAAGCTACAAAATACAGTAGGACTTCTTTACTAATATGATTTTTTTAAATGGTGACATTTTATTACATTTCATTAATGGTAGATTCAGATATTATTTGCGGAATGTCCTAGATTCCTTAACCACTATAATATATGACCAACCGTGATTGAAAAATACTACGTATTGCGTTTCTCATATCATTGGTATAATAATATAATATACTATAATCATGCGGCGATAGTAAAAAAATAATGCATTAGAAAACAAAACCACAAAAATAAAATCACAGAGTTAATCATGCAATGCACCATTGCACCAATCACATTATTATAAAGCAATCATTATTCGTAGGATGTTTATCACAGTTAAGTGGTCAAAGACATAGCTTATAATTATTGGTATCTTTAGAATTATCTTCAAATTTGTTAATCCCATTTTTTGAATAATAAAATGCCTAATTCTTGTCAAATTTGGGATCACAGAGATTACCAATATATTTTTTTATCGTAAATATTTCACTATAATGGTTTTATAACTGCGTTTAAAATTAATAAATGTAAAAAATCTTAACACCACTGCACATGCATGTACTGAAATATGACTATATTCTAAAACATTAGAGCGAGAGGTTTAAAAGAATACTATTTTATGCAATAAAAATACTTTATGCAGTCATCAAATGCTTAAAATAAATATAAAGGATAATAAGGCTTTAAAATTATATAAATAGATTATCTACAACGTTTAAGGAATGTCCAGGATCATGCTTTGAAAATGCAATAAAAGCTCCATTTTGACCTACGCTGAGCATGTCCCCCTTTTTGAGTGCACGGCAACCCCAGTCTTGGGTAACACTCCTGAGATATTCCCAGTCATAAAAATACGGATGTTTCATTCTCAAGCGTATGGTTCCGTGATATGCCTAATTAATAAGACTAGGTCTAATGTAGTGTTTCCCAACGTGGGGCGTACACCCCACCGGGGGTCAATTTGTATGTTTTGGGGGAAAATGTGCAAATTGTTAAAATTTGTTACATTTTTTTTATGGAAAAACGCATTTTCGAGATAATTTTTTTGATATTGCTATCCAGACTTTCCGAGAAAAAGACGGCAGCACTGTTATATTTGTACTTTTCCTTATTACTTTGACTAAAAATGGCAGGAATATGAAGGAGAAATTTGAAAAAAGATCAACAATGCATTCATTATTCTCTTGTTAGGTAACTATAAAATTTTGATAGATTTTTGAAGCATAGAAGTGGGGCATGGCACAAATAAGGTTGGGAAACACTGAATTTAATTATTGAACTGAAACACTGTGAATTAGACTCTAATGCAGGGGGGGGGGGCAAACTGCGGTCCGCCGGGTATTTTTTGCGGCCCGCCATCATTAATTGTACTTCTAATTACGAATAACTTTTTTATAATTTTTTAAAAAATATTGACAATAGATAAAAATTTTAAAAATTTGTTGTTTCGTAACCACTATTTTCTACGTTGAACATCGTGACACATTTAAATACTTTTAACTCCGCGTTGAAAGGAAAAAAAATATATGCCCATGATATGGTAAAAAGTTTGAATGGATTTCAATTAAAACTCAAGTTATTCCTTCGACAAATATCGAATAACAACGTGGACCACTTTCCAACTTTGAAGTTGCTGTATATCAGAATATAAATTTGAAGAATACGGTAAAATTATTAAAGTTCTGAATGACGATTTTTCACAAAGATTTGGTGACTTCCGAAAAATTGAGACAAGTTTAGCAATAGTACGCGATCCATTTTCAATAGATATTGATAGTGTACCGACAGAGCTACAACTTGAGATTATTGATCTTCAGTGTGACACTGATTTAAGAGAATTGCATCGTCGTGAAGAAATCTCCAAATTTTACAATGCCCTTAATTCAGACAAATTCGACCAACTTAAAGATTATGCAAAAAAATGTTCGTTATTTTGGATCAACCTATATAATGTGAACAAACATTTTCGATCATGAACCTCAATAAAAATTCTTTACGATCAAATATCTCCGATGCCCATTTACAAGCAGTTTTGAGAATATCAACTACAAAATTAACACCTGAATTTTAAAAAAATATATATTTTTCGTGATAATAAATAGTGTATATCTAAAAATGGTATTTTACTTGCGGCCCGCCGCTCATTTTGAATTCTTGAATTTGGCCCTCCATCCAAAAAGTTTGCCCCCCCCCCCCTGCTCTAATGTGTGGCGGACGTGGTTTGGTGGAGCCATCATCTTCAATACCACTTGATTACAAGGAATTGATCATTTTGATGGTTTCTTTATAGAATTAAAGATATTCAGGTATTTCACATACTCCTTGAATCTTTAAAATAAATTAATACCATAAATTAAGATTATTCCAGTTATCTTTTTAATTAACAAAACAAAACACAAGTTTCTATAAATTTAGGGTAGGTACTTCCTAAAAACGGTTAGGAATACTGTAATAGGGATGGGAATGTCTTTTTTATTAGTACCCGGACACTGTGTATATTAGTGTTATAAATAATATGGGTCCCCGCCTTCATTAAACTGTGTCGCTTTGCATTAAAATTCTTCGTGGGACTCTCCGCTATTTGATATTATCGTTAAATTATTCATTAGGGACTTACCCGCGCCAAACTTCGCGCCGGCTTTTTATCTCCAGAGATGAAAATCTCGTGTTTCCTGTACATTATTTGCCAAGTTTTCGCATCTTGAGCGGGAAATTCGAAGGTGGTCTCCGCTGTACTGCCAACTACTGTTTCCAGCATTTGCTTCTTTAGTAATGCACAGGCAATAAAATGCTTTCATTTGTGCATTGAATTATTTCGTTTTGCGTATTGGCCAGAATGAAGAAAACTGATGAAAACGAATCGCATTATGTAGTAGACGCCTTAAAAAATGATGAATATATTTTAAACTTTAATAAATATGTAAAAGTCACAGCATTAAGGCGAATGTTTAGCGTAATAGAGACACCTAGTGAAAATATTCCCATATATATATTGAATAAATATTCAAATAAACAAATGAGAAATATTTTTTATTTACTTACTTACAAATTAAAAAAAAATATTAATTCGTTTCCTTGGATAAGTACCAAATTATTATTACAAATTATTTTATACAATTTTTGTTTATTAAGTTTACTCTTAATGTTTAATAATATTTATGAACTATTCATAATTTTCATGCACTATTAATTTATTATATATATATATATATATATCAATTCAAATATTATTATAATAATAATATATTGCACGAAAAATTAAAAAGTATATTTTTTAACATTAAAGAAATACTAATCACTGACAATGTAATTGATTTTTCGTCAATTTTCATCATGTTACAATCTTCAACTAAGAGGTGAAAAGCGTACATGAGAAAAGCAGCGACCCAACAATATTTAAACCACTGGAAATAATCCAAATCAATATTACTGAGTGAAAGTTTTCAAAATAAATATCTAATCACACCACCATCTTATTTCTACGCCTAGATAGATTGTTCGTGAAACTGAAATTATTATCTATTTCCTCTGTGAAGAGAAAAAACAAAACTACATTTCGTGATAAGATATTCGAATACCAAATTTTTATTGCATCGTTTATTTTTATAAAAGGAAATCCGGGTCATTAAATTTTCGCGTTGTTCTTTTTTTGAAATCGTAAAATGAATAAACAACGTCTATTGTTTTGGTGCTTTTGTACTCTGATGATGTGCACATAAACTGAAATGCTAAGAAAATGACAAATGTTACCCTATTAAAAGTTCCGATGGTATTCAATTATTTTCATTGTTTGGAACGCATTACACGAATATAATTTCCGATTTTTCACAAATGCCAGAAATGAAATCTGAGCGCAATATATTCAGGGCTGCCGCAATAATATTGATTTCAATTTTGTAAAAATATTTTTCTAGTATTCTTACAATAAATTTATTTGAGTTAAATATTTTTCTGACGATACTTGAGGACACACATTTTAAATTATATGGGGATTTTTTAAATCAGTTTTTTGCATATAATGAATAATAAACTTTTATACACACGTATGTATAATATATACAATAAAGCGGGTAACCCAAATTTATTGACAATTTCAACAGTGGGTATTCAAATATAATGTATACACTCTAGTAATACCTTACGAAGGCTCAGACCAACCGTATACTAGTCAGTACGGAAGTCAATACCACCCGACCGAGGCATACCTGTTACCCCCACGGTGAAGCTATGCGACCTGGAATACGCCGATGATGCTGTCCTACTCGACAACTCAATCGAGGGCATTCAAGAGACAGTCGACAGGTTGCATAACAACTCCTCTCGCGTTGGTTTGAAAATCAACGCGAAGAAAACCAACGTCTTGTGCAATAGCACCTGTCTTGATCCAGATTTCCCTCTGATTAGCGATGGACAAAGCATCGAGAGCGTCGACAGCTTCAAGTACCTGGGGGTACACATCACGGGAGATGGCATTTTGCAGAAAGAGCTTGCTATCCGAATGGAAATGGCTGGAGCAACATTCAACTCGATGCGAAATGTCTGGGACTCACGACTGTATTCAGTCAAAAACAAATGCCGCCTATTCGACGCTTGCATTCTGACAGTGCTGCTTTACGGTAGCGAATCATGGCACCTTACGAAGGCTCAGAGCAACCGTATACTGAGCTTCGAAAACATATGTGCGGTGGTATGACTTTAGGAGCAACGAGAAGATAAGAGAACGCACCAAGCAGCCTCTCATCACGCTAAAAGTGAAGAGGCGACGTTGGACCTGGCTTGGCCATGTGCTGCGGATGCCAGAAGAGAACTTCAACCTGGCTTGCCTGTTCTTCAAGCCGACCGGATTCCGGCGTCCTAGAAGGCCGCTAAATACAATCTACAGAGTGTATACTGCAGAGCTACGGGATGCTGGTTTGACCTGGAACGAAGCAAGAAGACTGGCGAGTGACAGGGATTCTTGGAGGCGCCGCGTGGTGTCCATATGCTCCAGTTAAGGGGCGGATATGGCAAAAGAAGAAGTAATCCAGTGCGTACCTAATGCACTGGTCTTTCACTCGTGGGCTCCGAGTTTAATACATGCGCATCTATTATATACACAAGACTGCTTTCGGCCGTTATGACAGTTATCTAGGGTAGGTTTGTATAGTATTTAGTATTAGCACTTATGGTAGCAATTACAATAAGTTAGCCGTCTAAACAGTCAAACTGTCTATCTCGTTCTAAAATTTACACACAACTGTTACAATAAGTAGCACTTATTGTAACAGTTACAACTAATTTATTGTAATTGTTACAATAAATGCTGATACTTAGATACAAACCTATCGTAGATAGCTGCCATATTGGCCGAAAGCAGTCTTGTGTATTGAATAGATGCGCTGGTGGTGAGGTCACAAAACAATATGTATGACATTTTCTCGAAGCCTTCGAGTTTACTACTGTAATATAACCAGTGTTCACTTATGGTTATGGAATATGGTGCGTAAAATGTAAAAAGAAGAAAAAAATAATCAGTATTTGAATAAAACGTATTGCATAAAATATTTGAACCCACACTAGAAAATATACTAGGTACTATTGTAATGTAGAAATTGCAACCAACAGCAGACCATTGGTACGTTGTATAAGATGGCTGGGCATATCAATAGACTTCCACACGATAGGACACTAACGACCCAAAAACATAAAACTACCTCATCGGAATCAACTGAAACTAAGATTTTCGGGCAAGGTGTGGGACATTAAATAAACCAAGAAAGGAGTGGATAGTGTGAAGCAAGATAGGAAGGCTTAAAACTGGAAAATATTGACGACAGGCCGACGTTAGTTGAAGAAATTTGTGTAGGAGACAACTTTCATCCTGGTATATAGCTTCGATAAAGAAAAATAAGAGGAAAATAATTCTTTTGATGAAATCTTTAATGGATGATTTTTTAATTAATATTTTTAATAGCTACTTACCCTAAAATTTCCATCCTGAAATGAACTACATTGAAATAATAGGCGTTAATAACAACCACACTTTCATTTACTTAATGTTTTTTTAATGAATGTTTAACTTTGCCATCATCTCACACTTTACATCGTAAGTTAACTTAAAACGTTTGTACTATATTACCATTCAACGCCAAGAAATAGTAGACCTCTTTGCCTTGGTTCAAAGCTACTTCAGCAATAGGGAGATAACCTACGACTCCGGCCCCAACCTGATTCACAAGAGGACCACCATGGGGTGTCCCCAGGGCTCCGTCCTGGGTCCCCTTTTGTGGAACATACTGTTTGACGACGTTCTGTCCCTGCCACTGCCTCCGGGCTGCACGCTCGTTGCGTACGCCGACGACTTGCTCCTGCTTGTTGGGGTGACGAGCCGACCGGCACTTGAGCGTGCAGCCATAGACGCCTTGGGCAGAATCCTTAATTGGGGGTTGCTGAACAAGCTGACCTTTGCCCCGAGCAAGACGGAAGCTGTCCTCCTCAGGGGTAGTTCTCGGGTCAACATAACTCGACGGCCACCCACGGTTCGTTTTGGCCAGACCTCAGTGCGTTTCTCCGAAAGGGTTACGTATCTGGGAGTAATTCTTGATGACAAGCTGTCTTTCGTTCACCATGCCAAGACGGCCGTCTCCAAGGCCAATTCGGCCTATCAGAGAATGGCCCAAATGGCAGGCAGCAATTGGGGACTTAAGCCTAGAGCCCTTAAGGTTGCATACGGCGCAATTTTCATGGGAATTGCCGGTTACGCCTCCAGCATTTGGCATTCCCGAGTAAACTCCTTAACTCTCGTGAGACGCGCACTACTAAGCGGGCAGCGACTTGCGCTGATCTCGCTTACCAAAGCCTACCGCACAACTTCTACTGACGCGCTTGCCGTACTCGCGGGGGTGCTACCCCTCGATCTGCACGTCCAAGTCAGAGGATCGATCACCCTCTTCTTGAGGGGGATCAGCACAACATTCGCCGGTGTCCATCTGACACCACCGCAGAGATCCGAGGACGTTCCTTACAGGAAGACTGTAAGTGACATTGTGTACAAGACCGCATTTGCGGCATGGCAGGCGAGGTGGACCGCCTCCCCCAAGGGGCGGCACACTTACCGTTTTTTTCCAGACGTATTCTGCAGGCACCAAACTAGAAGACTCCAACCTTCGCACTGGATTAGCCAGTTCCTCACTGGCCATGGCAACTTCGACGCCAGACTCCACGCGTTTGGCTTGATAGTAGATGGGCCGGGTTGTAGCTGCGGGCATGACCACCAAGATGTTGAGCACATCCTATGGGATTGCCCGCTTATGGAATTCGAACGAGCGGAGCTGTTTGCCGTCCTCACACGGGCCCAATTGGTCATGGAGATCTGGTAGCAACCGAGGCCAACTTTGCGGCATTTGAGAAATTTGCAACGTCGTATGGGGAGCGGGATAGTCCCGACTCTTCTGTAGACTCATCCATTTCAATTCGTGACACTCAGTGTGCGGGTACACAAGGCGCTTAACGTCAGCGGACAGCAGAGCCAGTCCAAAAAACAAAAATTTTCTTTCTTAACTTTCTTCTTTAAGCACTGCGGTGCATGGTTGCAGCATCAGTCCTGTGCGGCTCCGTCTCGGGACGGAATGAGCACTTAAAATCACTTCTTTCAGACACGTTTAAAGCGTCATAGAAAGCGGCCGTGCATATATGACGGGTGGTGGTGGGCACTTTAACGTATGTTCTATCAGTAACAATAATAATATATTCATTGACATGTTTTCTTTTTAAGTAAATGGGTAACGTTTTTAGTCATCTTTACACGATTTAAGAATTAATACGCCCGTCGCCATCACGAAACAAATTGACGTATTTCCAGCTCGACGTTCTCTCTCCGAATGGCAGCGAGTCCAAAATTTCGTCGCGCCTATAGTTGAAAATTATTTTCCGTTTCACTGAAGTATCACCTTAAGTCAAGGATCACAATAAAAAATATAACATACAAATTATCAATAGTTGAAGTCTTTGTAAAAACTCCCTACCTTATGAAGATGCCGAAAGTCGAAACTCGGATCACAAAAAACGACTTAAATGGATTAGCACAAAACTTAAATCCGTTAGAATTTAATTCAATTTCCATCAAGTGCCTTCGGTCGATAGTATTAATATTATTATGCAAACATTTTATATATTAGGTTAGGGATAATCATTGTAATAAATATATTAGATCTCGTAAATAAATTGCTTTATGAAGCCTTTGAAATGACCATGAAGCAATAAAACTCACGTGGAAGTATCAAATTATATCATGTCATAAGTCACAACAATATCAAACATTGCTTTTAGCAAATTGAAATCTTGCGTAATAGAAACCCTATTTCGAAAATCAAAAACCTGAAATAGAATTGACAAAATAATATTATTATATTTATGTTGTGTACCTATATACGGTATCCGTTCTCTTCGGGGAATATTGCTGTATGCCTTGGACGCTATTCGAGCCAGCGCAATGACTTTTTAGTGAGATCACTTAACCCACTAAAACTGGAAATTTTCTTGAAGTTTCGTACGAATTTTGCACTTTATTGAGTTAATATCGAACCCTTGTAACTTGACACACTTTTCACTTTGCCTGTCAGTAAACGGAAACTGGACGTTTTTGATATCTTTTCCTTTATAAATTCGACAAAACTTTTAAATATTATTCTGACAAAATGTTAACATTGCAGTTCATAGAGTTTATAAAAACAACATTTTGGTTGACTGTTAAAACTGTGCGCTCGCATTTGAGTAATAGTTGAGCTGTAATCCGCGGGTTCGATTATCGCAGCTGTAGTATTTTTCAATCTGTGTTTGATGGTTTTTTCCAATGGTTTGTTATGAACTGTTTATGAGAGGACACGGTGAATAATGGTACTTAATAAATTACTTATATACTTTATATCAAATTATATTTAGGTATGGTCCCAATATTGAAGCTCGAAATAAAAAGGATTTCAAGTTATACACATTTATATTTTTATAAAAATCGATGTTTTTTAAAACATATATTATATAAAATATTAAAACTATGAATTAGTCAAAAATCTCTTAGGCCATGCTTAGAAAATTTAATAAATTAAATTTTAATAATAAATGTGACCATAAGATATATGTAATAATAATATGGGGGTCCAATTCAACAAATTTACATTTTTTTACAATTATTGTAAGTTTATCTTTGACTTAAAATAAAAAATATTTTTCTATTTAATGTTTTCAGATTCATATTTATTAATTAACACAATTGAAATTGTAAATTATCAAAAAAATGTCTCGAATTGCAAGCTTCGTATTTTTCCGCTAGGTGCCTCTGGTAGGTAAAGACTTAGCCTTAATGAAAGAGTGTTTGATTTTTTTGTGCTTTGATCAATCCGTCATAAAACTCTCGAAAATTCTATATCTTACCACGACGCCCATTATGATTTTCTCACTAATTCAATAACGATATGTAAAAGTTCATAAGATGAATTTCTATTACGACTAGTACTAATGTAATTTGAATATGTCCCAAATATTTTTTTTAAATACAAGTACAAACACAAAAATAAAGCCAAAAGTCATGTTGATACGTGATATTCATACGTGACATGATATAACCATAATAATTTATAACAATCCTATGCATATCACATTTTCACATGGAATATTGAATATGGGTTACTATTTGACTATCTGATCAAAAGCGTAGATAAGTGCTTACACTACTTACTTTCGAATTCCACTTGACCTCTCCGATACCTTCTTTAAGGTTATTTAAGAGGTCTAACCCACTTAAAGATGATACTATTCAAATAAAGTTAAAATCATTTACAAGTTTACACCAGAAAGGTGAGTTGAGTCAAGTTATATAATAAAATAACTTTTTTAGTAGAGATAATAACTAAATTGTTACGTAGGTACTATGTCAACCAATTTATTGTTTTCGTCAATGGGACTTCCCGAGTACAACAGCCATCTCTCAAACCGTGGTTAGCGGATTCGATCCCGAGAGAATGTACAAAATTAATATTGTTTGTTGAATGTGTATTTGATTCTGTGCAACAAATCAATTAATGGCTTATAATCATTTCACGTAAGAAAGTCTATTAATATAACCTCCACTGTGTGGAAGCCCATATTATCCTCCACTTAAGAATGAATATCGTAATTTAATTTTTTTGCTCTTCTATATTCCGGGCTACATCTTGTGATTGAAGTTTTTTATATTTTTTTCCACATTATAAATAAATAAGGTTTGATAGGTTGGGTAGTTAACGAGAATGAGTCGGATTGGAGTGAGACAAGGCAATACAGCAGGAAAAATAGCGATAGTATTAATTACATTATATATTTGTTTTGATTTATCTATCTCTATGTTACTCTGTCTGTAACGCATAAGCTGTCTTCTTCTGATGCATGCACGCGTTTTTGTTGTGCGGTCGTATACATGGGACATGATATCAAAAATAGTATTTTGTTAGATAATAGTGAGTTGACAAGAATGTTGAGTTGTATTTTAATCATGACCCCCACATCCTGAAGCGGGCCCCCAGGCTAGGATCTTTAGCAGCCCCACTGGGCAATGTGATGCTCTACAGCAGCGTTTTCCATGTGGTGTCAGCGATAGAATTAATGTGTATATTTAGCGTTTTTGTATGTTTTAATACTTACATTCATTTGAAATACGGAGTTGTCGAGTATCGATACACATTAAAAATTGTGTCGTAGAATCACATAATTTTAAATAATAACACTTTTGAAGGAAAAAAGCGACTTTTTTTTAACTATTAGAATAAATTTGTGATGTGTGTTTATCAAACTTATCTGGTTGACTCGCCTCGTCGGGCACCTCCTGAGCTCGGGCCCCCGGCTAGAGCCCTGTCAGCCCCCCTTTGTGGGGGCCATGATTTTAATAGTAGATAATAAACATTATATTATCTTTGTATACTTCTCATTGCGGAAGAAATTAGATTTTCGTACGATACGACAGATAGTTTTTTCAGTCGCGGGATTCGCGGGTCCCACGGCTTCAGAAGAAAATATTCTTACAATACTCTATCACGGGTGCGCACTTGCCAAATAAAGAAATAACTGACGGAAACGTAGCATTTTGTCTTGACTGAAACGTAGCATCTTTCGTTTAATTGACTACATATTTTGGAGTCCAGAAACGATATGCTTTTCCGTAGTATCTAATTTTGTAATGTTAAGCATCAGACGAGCGTTCTGGGAATTTGGTTGGGTCTGTATCTGAATCCGAAGCATGGAAGTCTGTGGTTTTACCCCGTATCCTAATGCCCTTACGCTCCAATTCCTCGTAATTCCTTTAACTCCGTTAAGGATGTTTGACATGACATTATTACTCATCGAATAGCTACTATATTAAGAAAATATACTTATATAATATAATTTATATGGGTGCGGAGTAAAATTTAAATTTGGAAAATATTTTTAAAAACAACAAATTTTGCATTTTCTAATCTATTTATTCTTGACTATTAAAAAAAACTGTAATTTATAAGTATTACTTTCTCATTAGAAAATATTAATAAAGATCACTCATCACAAATAACGTTTTAAAAATCGAATATTCGAATTGTAAATAATTCGAGTTTACATTAGTCAGCAAACATTTTATTTATTTATTTAAAAAATATACATTGAGCACATAACAAATTATTAATTCAAGAAGTTCACAACAATATGAAATTTAGAATTAAAAGTGCAGGTAAAACAAATTAGCAGAAAAAAAACATTTTTATAGCAAAATAAATAAAATTAAAAAAAGACAATAATACTCGTAATTCAAGAACAATACAAATTAAACAATAAATTAGAATTTTTAAAATAAAATACATTTTGCATCGTTAAAAATGTCTACATCTCTAGGAAATGCACTGATCAGTCCTACGGCCCTCTCTATTGGTGCCTGATGAGATTGACACGAGGAAACAGCTTTCACCCAAAATAGGTCATGGCTGTGACCACGCATGTAATTGACGGGTGCATAAATATTCAAATTTTCGAGAATGTCAGGATTGGAAACTATGGGTCTAGGACGATTTGGCACCGGAACAACTGGATGCCACGGAATTCGAAAATAAATAGACTTTAGGTACTTATAGGTACTTTAAAAAAAATATGTCATGTTATTATTTATATTTAAATGATTATATTATGATTTAATAATTGGTGAGAATGTAAATATGCAGACGTAAATAATGATTTAATCGTGCATATGCTTAAGTTCCAACGAAAAAAGAGTTTTTTATTTTATATAAAGCCTTAGGCATGGTATTTCTCAATCCGCAATAAAGAATACATTATGTTAAGAGTAAAATAAATTAAAACTACTAAGTACTAGATAGAAACTGATTAAAATACCTCGTCTACGTTCTGTATACGCGTATACGACTGTGCGGCGTCCAATTGTCCGGAGGCCAGTCGTCCCATTCCCGAAACTATACCACGTGAGAGCAGGGAAAAATGCTTAAAGAGTAGAAGTGACCTACGAGCGTCAAGATAATGAAAAGCGAGCATGCCTTGAAGAAAGTTAGTCGAAAAATACTCGTTTGAGAAACTGTTAAAAGAAATAGAATAGTATAGAAGAATATAATATGTTATAAAGAATATATGTCATTGGATATAGATTTGAAAAAAAAAATATTGCAGTGAACATATTGGAATTAAAAATAACTTTGTATGTTTTTTGCGAGCAATCGTCCAGGTCAGCAAATTTTCTATGAACCATGGATTCAAAGAACAGATTTTTAATAAGGCATATTTTATTAGATTATTTTGTTAAAAACTTCGGTCTATAAATTTAATATTCTATCAACTTTTATAATAAAAAACATCATGGTGTAAATAAGATACACATGGAATATATCAGTTATCGTATCCCTTATTTATTTGATGTAGGCAATACACAGCAAGAGGTAATAACAGGAAGAGCTTGGCATCATGAACGTCTCTCTAGATCAACTGCAAGAGGCGCGTTCTCCAATTCATCGGTCACGTGGTAAAAAAGACCAGAGTAGCCTGAAGAGAATAGTAAGTTCTGGTGGCAACGAATGGGAGAGATGGAGCGATACCATTAAGAAAGCGACTGAATGAAAAGTAACTGGAGCAACAAGACTATCTCAGGATTGCTCTAGATCGAAGGAAAAAACGCATGTAGTGTTAGTCCCCTCAGTTAATCTCAGTAATTAGTCAAAGGATATGAATAAAGCGAGAATACCATAATAACGCCTGTAGACGTGCATGAATTTACTTACAGCAATAATGTGTATAACTGTTTAGACGTAAAAGCGCTGACTGTCTCGCCAATCTCATGCTTCAAGAGGAAGCGAGACGCGATGCTGTCATTTTATAGTACTATTTTACAGGTTCTAAAAATCAGTTAACCTCAAAATGAATCTGCGTGGTGTGGTTCGTTTTTTTATCGATAGGTTAGCCACTATTGTTCAGCAGACGCAGATATTGAAAAATCCCAACTGTCACGTGAATTCAGAACATTTCTTCTTGATTCATGAATGCAATCTTGCAACTTGCATGATAATACATGTTTACGCTGCATTTTCTTGATATAGACGCGATAATACGTACTGTCAGGAGTAAATCCATGCAGTGTAAACGGGGTATAACTGATGTACCAATGCGATCATTGCTGAAATAATATAGTTGTTAATAAAAATGACAATAGAGGCCATTTCGGAAAATATTTTTATGTAATTTAAGTAGAAGAGTTGTCTTTATATTGAGAATTTAGTTTGCAGTAAAGGCCAATTTCAATTACTTATTAGATTAGCAACTAATTTTATTTTATTGCTCGTTTGATGGATTATACGGCCTTACTTTATACACGACATCACATCGACAGCAGTGAAAATGTTCCGTGTTAGATCACAATAATTAATAGGTATACTAAAAATGAAATATCCCTTTGTAATTTAACTGGGTTAATAAAACAAACATCATAAAATCATCGAACAATAATTTAAATGGATTACATATATAATTGATCATCATTCGTTAATAATGATTTTTTAGGCATACATCATAGTCATGAGATTAGTTTTATTAAGTTATTTTGTAAAATGGGTGGTTATAGTATGTGTAAATTAAATATTCATTCAAACACTCGTCCCGCACCTTTCTAACATTGTTGCCATTACTGCAATTTAGTAGCCAACCTCAATATTCTAAATGTTTAAATAAACTATTCTATAAAATAGAGTATCGAATCAAAACGGTTTCCCTAGAATTTTCTAGAGAATTCTAAAGGAATATCGTGGGCTATAAAAATTGATATGCAACACACGGTGATAAACTTCAAAAGTGGTTTAACAATGGCTGCTTTGAATGACACTGTTCGGATTCTCGATTGTGTTCCGACTCCCCCGCACGATATATCTGAACTTTATGTCTCGCTTTTACGATTTTGATATCCTTTGAAAATACACTTTACGTTTTGCCGGAGGAAAAATTCTAATGAAAATAAGAAAGGGGGCACGGTCGTCGTAAAATAATGCCAGTGAAAATAAAACCACGCACCTGAATGTAATCAAGCCGCCATTGTTGGTGCGGTTGGGCCTATACACTCGCCTGACTTTCGCGTCATCATTTTACGACTTTTACTTTGGGTTGATGTAGTACCCCGCTCATTCACGGAGGCTGTATATCACTGGAAACCGAGAGACAGGTCGGAATAGACAGCATTCCAATATTTACCGCACGTTTTATTGGTCTGTCATTTTTTTGTGTCAAGTAGGACAATCTAAAATTGGGAGAAAAAATATTTTACAGCTTTTTGCATTTTTGTTCGAGGGTAATTAAAAAAAATAGACGATACCATACAGCAGGGGTAGTCAACCTGGCCCCTACCGCCCACTAGTGGGCAGTAGTGGTTTTAAAAACATGTTCATTATGTTTTCATACAATTCCTCGTGACAATTTAAATTTCAGAAAATATACTTGTCTTATATCCAAATATGTTGAAAATGGTATTCAGTTTTTTGATACCTTTCTCTACCTTATATCTTGTGGAGTCAGGCTTTATTGCTGTTAATCATTATATGACCAAAAAAAGAAACCGCCTGCATATTTCCAAAAGAGGAGACCTTCGTTTGTTCCTCACAAAAATTGAGCCAGATATCCAGTATTTAGTTTCGCAGTATCAGCTTTCGGGATCTCATTAATATTTTAAACACTTTGGAGCTGAAGACGCACCTGGCGCGTAATGACCAGGCGGCCGATCGATGTAATTAACGTACATTTTAAAGGTGGTAATTAAAAAATCATTATCTAGTCAGCAGCGAATGAGTTAATTAAATGTAATTTCATCATTCATGTTTAAATGTATGCAAAGTATAAATAAAAATATAGATTTAACTACAGTAAGTTGTTTTATAAAGATTTATTCTGCCAAACTTAGCGAAATTCAGACATAAAGTATTTGGTAAGGAATTATTATTATATTCTTTAACTTGTCTCGCTGTAACTGCTTTATAAATTTTATAAAGTAAAGTTTCTTTCTTACTTTATATATCACCATTTCTGTGGAACCGGTGGGCGGTTAGAAAATTTTACTACTAACAGAGATATAAAAGTGGGCGGTAGGTATAAAAAGGTTGATTACCCCTGCAATACGGCTATGTTTCTTTCTGTGATAGTCTATTTCAATGTCTATTTCTGGGATAGTCACCCATAGAACATACCAGTAGGAAAGGGTGAAGGTAGGTTGTTAAGATCCGCCATAAATAGTGCACATTATACTCTGTTAGTCATACGTATTTATTTTTATTGAACTAAGACTACAATTAACAAAAATGGTATTGGTTAGTTTTTAAAAATCAATAAACCCTGCCTAAACCAAACCTACTCTCCTCTACCTTTTTAATATTTTTATTTAATTCTGTAAAATGTTTACATTTTTTTTATTTATTATTTTATTATATTTATAATCGTTTCCATTACTAATGTGGTTTGCAAATTCTGAAAAATATGTCCGTTAACAATTACTGTAATATAGTAAAGGCTCGCTTGGTTTTTCCGATGTAGACTCAGTTACAATTATCACATGCTATTTTATAAAACAATCACAAAACAATATTTTAATATATTGTAAAGAATTACAGCATAATATTATAATCACAAATATATCTGGATTTAGGTACAATAATATTTTTTTACGAAGCTCTGCGTGCTCTTCAATGTATACACGTACAAAAGAATAGCACAGAAATAATATAATGATATGAGATAATATGAAACTAGGAAAGCATTATGTTATTACGCTGGTCGTTAATTATAATAATACTCGAGAATATAATAGCACCTGTGCACACTGCACCTGTTTCATTTCATTCTCTCGAAATTTGTTACTCTGCTACCTGAGTGGTACTCTTTGGTTAATCTTTTATAATATGTAATTATTGGAAGAAGTGAATTATAAAACATTCGTTTAAAATATTGTTGATGATAAGGCTATACCTCAGCTGAGGCACGGTCTAAAAAGATCGTGACTAGGCGATGCGCGGATTGTGCAAATGACGCGAGCCGAACGAACTATAATTTGTCATAAAAATTCAGCATGCGTCCTTTTAAGGTTATGTTTATTATTATATTCGTGATAATAATAGTATATTCATTGACATGTTTTCTTTTCCAAGTACGTTTAAGAATATATTCCTCCGACGCCATCACAAAACAAATTGACGTGCGAACAGGTCGACTATCGCTCTCCGACTGGCAACGCGGCCTAAATTACGTCCTACATACTGTTCAAAATTATTTGCCGTTTGCTTAATAATAATCGCTTAGAATGACGCTAAGATCCCGAAAATAAAATTAAACATAGCTCATATAAATAATTAATTATGTTGATAATTATTAATGTACGTAATTCACGCGTAAATACCGTTTTTGTTGATTATTTTCAATTTATTCACGAAAAATAAAAATTTACTTTTGTTTTCAACTTCATTCCAGCCCCTCTTCCAATCGATCCAAGTCTCGTACAACTTTTTTAATACTTCATATTTTCCAACTATTCCACTGCAATGTTTGAATCTATTAGGGATTGCAATACCGAATGAAAATATCAATACCGGTTTTTCGGTATTTCTTAAACATTAAAAAAACAGAAGTAGGTGCTTATCAATAAATATAACTATTAAAATCGTTTTAAAATATTATTTTATAGCAAAAACCTACATATCTACATTTATTATGTTGACATTTAAAAATAATATGTATTGATCATAATTGTAGAACTAGTCATTTTTTACAAATAATTTGAATATATTGATAATTTTAACTCTAAAGCCCTCAAAAGTTCATCAAGTGCAAATAAGTCCGGCTGCAGCTTGTACAGTCATCAATAATAGAATAATTGTACATTTTTGTCACGGATGTTTTCTATTTCGAAATAATATTATGATAATTTGTAAAATATATTTGATGAAATTTGTTTTATTATTTTTTCACCTCTGTTGCATTCACTCAATATATTTACATTTTAGCAGCACATAACTTATAATTCATTTTCAAAAACATTACGAGTACTTAATACCGAAAATTCCGGTATTTTGGAATTATAAAAGCAATATTTCGGTATTGATAAATACTGAAATACCGGTTTTGAAATACCGGTATTGCAATCCCTAGAATCTATGTATTTATATATGCCACAATAATAGCGCACAATATGTTTTAATCTGCAAACTCATTTTTCCTAACTACGCACATATTAATCTTATAATACTGTACTGATTCAATACCTGTCAAAGCGCCGTGTACGATGGTATTCTTTTTTCTTTTTATTATGTTACCTGTATATAAGTGTTTATTTTACAATGCTACCATCCCATGGCCCCCACAAAGGGGGGGCTGACCGGGCTCTAGCCTGGGGGGCCAGGCTTAAGGCGGGCCCGGCGTGGCGGATTGACCAGCCAAGTGAGATATATACATCACAAAATTGCACGAATACTAAAAAAATGTTGCTGCTAAAAAGGCGCTATTTCACTTCAGGCATACTAACGTTTAAAAACATGTGGTTTATGATGCAATTTTTTATTATTGTTTGTCGATATTTGACAACTCCATAATTTAAATGGATGTATAGAATAATTCACACCACTAATTAGAATACACAACTGTAGATCGTCACGCTGACTTTAACCTATGCGATAGGTAGGGGGGCCACTGTACCATCCACTCAAAATCCCACATAATATTAAGTAATCAAAGCAATGCGCAAGAGCACGTCGCCATTTAATTTTTTATACAAACAATGCATTCAATGCTACCTGCGAAATTAATTTTAATTTGTAAAATGAATTAAACACTCTAACATACAATACAAATTGTATCATATCGTGTGTTTCACTCACATGGTAAGCTTTGATCAACCGTACCTGGTGCTCACAAGTCACAATATGACTGAAATATCATTTAAAAAATCTTATATAGGATCAATACTAAGTCACCAAAATGATTCAGAAACCTTTCTTCTGTCGTGGTTTTCCTTTTAAAATTACTGAAGCATGTTCCTATTTGTCATAAGCGTAATTTTTCTATGAAGGCCAGGGAACTCATTGTTCTGTGATGAAGGCTCAATAATTTGCTGCTATATGTGGACAAATATGGTGTTCGATTTGGGTCATCAATGCGGGAGACGTCGACGTGTTGTAGGTCATGGTGTTGAGGATGATGATGAAGAAGTCGAAGATGGGTGCAGGAGCGAGTTTTATTTGCGGTGTAACGGTTGGTACAATAGTATGTTACCAGTGACATCCCGTGGGGGTAGGCAGATTGAGCGTCGCTTGGGGGCGGCAGTTACTCAAAGGGCGGCAAATCGAGGATAATCATTCGGTATATATAGAAAGCTACCTAAACTTAGTAATAACGGAAATGTCTTTCCATTAAAAAAATCAGCTCACTGGTTGGAAACAAAATATAAATCTATTAATTACTATGTAATATACAATTTTCAACAGGACTTTTTTGTCGGGTTCGCGATGTCTAGTTTACTTCCGTTGTCCTTGGACGTCACGTTCTTCACAGTCACTCGCGAGTTATGGAAGTTGTTAGGTGTATTTTTAAATGTACCTATCTGAAACCGTATACTCGCAATATTGTCTATTGAAGCAGAGATGGCATTTAAGTTAGATTTAGTAGTATAGGTACCTATATCTTGTTATCAATGTATCCATACAACACAATTCTTAGATATTGGAGTCATGAAAGGATGATAAAAATTACTGTATAAAAAATGTGGCGGCATTTTGGCACTGCCTAGGGGCGGCATTTTGTCTAGGGACGTCACTGTGTGTTACAGTAGTTATGTCCGAATCTCGGTACAATGAGATGTTGTGCGAAGCGATATAGAGACTGAGATTCTAATAGATCCGGATTCTAGTGACATGTCCGATGAATTATTATTCGCTATTTATACATCAAAATAATATCTACCCATTATAATGTATGAAGTAACTAGGTATATAAATCGAGTCAGCTACTACCTGTCATTTGCGTCAATGGACATCCGAGTAGCTGACTATTGTATAAAATATAGATATCGCGGAAATAACTAATGTACTATAATTTGACACTACGGAAATACATATTAAGGAATTTGTAATTCCGGTAATATATTTAATATCGCCGATCAATATGCTGACACGAATTGAGTTGGTATCACCATATATATCTCTGTAAAGTCTACATGAAAATTAGTAGACCGATGATTCTTTTGCTGCTTTTCTGTTATACGAGTATATTTAGGCTATATCGTTATATAAAAAGGTTTTCTTCAATATATAGGTGCTAGAGTTATTGTATAAGTTACCATGAACCACCAAGTAAACACCGAATCCCTTGAAAAGATCATAATACTTTTTCTATATAAATTATTATGTTATTTTTTGTTAATATAAATGTTATTATTATTCGTAACGTATTATACATGTTATGATTTATTCCCTTTCCTATAGATTATCGTGATACAACATCTTTGATAAATACGAATGGATTCATGAAATATATTACCATTATTCAAGTTGACTTTGAGGGTAAGACTGACTATTTTTATACGCATCTTTTCGCAGCCAAAATTTACCTCAATATTACATTCTATTTCATAATACAAGTAAAAGCATTTGGAAATATCAGTCGCATGATTAAGCGATGTGTTACTGTATGTATTTGTATAGAGTAGAAGTTAGTTGTCAGTCTACGACCGCAAGTAGGTATGTTTCAAGAGAGGAAGTAAGCAATTCAGAGCTTTCCGCGACCGGTGTCAAGGCTTGTATTTCAGCAAACAGGAAATGAGGCTATTAAGACTACTTCTCATCAGGCAAGTCAAATCTAAGGCCATCTGAGTATGAAAAATATTGTCAAAATAAATCTAAACGATACGCTATATTTTTAAATCTTCTTTATGATTTCGATGTAGGCTTAGAGTGGATCTATTCTTTGGATCCAGCATTAGTGGAAGTACAGCTTTATTGTGAAAAGGGTTTAAAAGATGTTTTTAGGATTTCTTTACTTGGAGGTTTATGGAATTTATCCGTACCTTTATTCGAAAGACTTTATATTAAGTATAATAAT
The DNA here is from genome assembly GCF_057557595.1 of Rhyacophila brunnea. Lineage (NCBI taxonomy): Eukaryota > Metazoa > Arthropoda > Insecta > Trichoptera > Rhyacophilidae > Rhyacophila > Rhyacophila brunnea. The sequence continues at coordinate 55,643,266 of NW_028232965.1, read as the reverse complement.
ATGTACTTACATACTGTAAACTAAAACTTAGAAAATATTTATATTTGAATACGTATTTTTTTATTTGCAGTGGAACCCCGATCTACCGTTCTCGCATAAATCGTTTTCCCGCACGGATCGTTCATTTTTGAAAGTCCCGCCAAACACCCATAAGAACAATCTAAATATCATTAATTGAGTTAGCATTTACTTGGTATAATTCCATTTTAAAAGAAATGAAAATATAATTAATATTAAATTCTACAGGTTTTTTTAAAAATAAGAGAATTTCAGAGGATTAATAATAAACATAACTTTAAAATATATAGAAAACCCACCTACACGGAAACTGCTATACATAAAGGCTCGCAATATCCATGGATTCATAAGTTGGCGGCATACCATGCCTTGATCCACAGGCTAGTCAGTGTGACCATGAACAAATTAGATTTTGAGGATGAAGTACATACCATCAAACAAATAGCCTTAAGTAATGGATATGCAACATCCATGGTAGATAAAATATTATATAAAAAAACAACTTAAATTAGCTAGATCTACAATATACCCTAACGTTAAAGATTCAAATCGTTATTACAAGTCCATTGCCTATCACGGCATTATTTCAGACAAAATTTATCAAGAAATTAAACATAGCGTTAACGTAGCATTCAAATCTAATAATAATCTAGGATTAAATTTAAAAAATAGTAAAGATAAAATCAACAAACTGGAGAAAAGCGGGGCTTATAAAATAACATGTGGCACATGTAGTCTATGCTACATTGGTCAATTTGGCAGGCCTATAAAAATTCGTTTTGAAGAATATCTCCGGTCTTTCAGGAATGGTAAAACAGATTCTCGATTCGCTAAACATTTGATATCAAATTCGCATACCATCAGTGATAAAATAACGCCAGAATGTTTGCATATATGTAACAAAGGTCTAAAATTAAATTTACTCAAACAGTTGGAAATAAATCGCGAATTATCCAAAAGTAATCACATAATTAATGAAAATTTGGTAATGCATTCATCGCCACTATTAAATATAATTTAAACACATGATTAACAAAATTATACTAATAATATTTTATTGATTAATAATGTCAAGAAATAACCAAAGCACTCGAACACTGTATTTTCGATAAATTTTGTAAATTTTTATATCCATTAAAAACCCACTTAGGGTTTCAAAGTATTAATAATATTACAATTAATAGTAAGTATACAAAGTCATAATATTGTTTGAACGAATAAGAAAATGTATTCTGTCTCTATCTATGCGAATAGTATTTAAGCAAAGGCAAACGGCCTATCTGAATAGTCTTGATAATGGTGTTACAACCGAAATAGATATCGACAAACCTTTTTAAAAAACCTGTAGAATTTAATATTAATTATATTTTCATTTCTTTTAATCTAAATATCGTCTAAATATTATGGTCCCGTCACAAATATTATCCCGACTGACCGTTTTTGTCGAATATTTTTCATTTTGCTTTCGTAGAATTGTTATGATACTCGTACATACAGACCTTTCAACCGCGTCGCTTTGTTTGCACAGGTCGGTCGGCGCTCAGGCTTGCCTCGCATCTCGTATCACGAATTTTTATAAGTCGCTACTAAAATGCACCCCATGAAGAAAACTAGAACTCTAACTGAGAAACTGAAAATAATTCAACACGTCTAAAAAAATTCAGGACGAAAACAAGTTTTTTTTTTTAAATTTTAATTTTAATTTTATTTCACTGTATATAAAGTATAAATGAAAACTCTGCCTGTGTGGTCCAGAAAACTACTTATAAAATAAGGAACATCGGTTAATAATAATTGTTCTCCCAAGTTGCGGAAATAACCTGCCATCCATAATGCAGATTGATGGCGCAATAATTATTGGCTTAATCAAATCGCTTCGGATACATATTCGAATATCGGTGCTCTTATGAAGTGACTGACTCCATGCGCTGTAAAATAGAATAATATACCTTATAGTGTAACGAAAGAATCACAGACGAGGCTACCAGGCGCTCAGAACGAAAAAGATAGAACGTACTATAACATTGTTAATACTTAACTTCTGTGCTAACTTTTGAACACCACATAAATGACATTAATGCTGCGCGCTTCAAAATATGTTGGAAATATGGTTGTGTACTAAGAGCGGAATGCAGAAATATTAAATTTGTCATAACTAAAATTTCCTTAGCAGAAAGCACTATGCAGAAACAGATTGTCCTTAGTTAAGATCATTTCTATTGAAAATAATACCATATTTAAAAATTCTCTTTCCTATAGTTTAGGTAAATTATTTTATAATTGTTAAACGATGATAAAAATATGATAACTGCATTTTATAAATGCAATAACCATAAATAAATATTAATATTGTGTAGTGATTCCACAGGCACCGCAAGATATTTTTTAACATGGTAACACTAGCGTCAAGTGTCATTCTTCATCTGGCATTTTGTATTTCTGCGGGCTGGCGTATAAAAGTAAAATAATATTCTGCAAGTACATGCCAAATGAATTAAAACTATCAATATCCATATTGAGATACATTGTTAAATGAATTTGAGTGTATGGACTGTTTTATAGACATGCGAATTTATTTTGACAGCAGCTGTCACTGGTAAATGGTAATACAGAAGGGGGCGTGTTCATAACAAAAGTAGTCTATGGTTAAGGATTCCTTAACTCTATACTCAGGATTGTCTATAGTTAAGTCATGCTTTTCGGCGACTTATCCTTAGGATCGAAATCTTAGATTATGCATTCCGCTCTAAGCTACGTATGTTTTCTTTAAATATCAGTAAAATTATATCGACAAAATCGACGCATTACAGTTGAGACGAGTTTGTATTTGCAACCAGTGTTATAAGTATTTGGGTAAACAAAAGTATCTTCCAAACTGTCGAGTTTATTCTAAAAGTTAAATGGCAGTAGATGTATTGACGACTGCTTAAAGCCAATCCAAAACAGAATCGTAGATAACCACGTATCGACGTATCGATAGAAAATTGTTTTATATAAACTGTTATCTTTCAAATCTCTGCCATTACTTGGCAAGGCCGAAGAAATTTCCTAACATTTCCACAAAAATCTTATCTAATAGCTTTTCCCATTCACGCCCTTCCTGGGACCCTATAAATAATTGCAAACGATTATGGTGTTTTCCGAGCGTTTGTTTCATGCGAAGCGGTTTACCTCCAGAGAAGACTTATAATTTTTTGAGTTTAAGTATTTTAAGTGCTCTTATTTGAAAGCCTCTAATCGTCTGCCCATTAAGCTATCTTCATAATGTTTTTTTTTTTTGAAACTCTGCGTAGACTTAACAGTTTATTTGTGAAAATTTGGCATTCGTTTAACAAAGAGAAAATAAATAAATATACCTAAGTAGGCAATGAAAATTTGGTAAATAAACATAATTTCTGTCAATGTTCATTCACAAAGATCATAATGATATATTATGTAACGATACATTTCACTCACGTTGATATTACATTGATAATAATAATATTGATAATATAATTGATGTACACCCACGATGACCGCGCAGCTTAAGCGTTGGCCTTTGGCGTCGTGGGTCCCAGGTTCGAATCCTGGGTCTGGCAAGTACACAGTTGTTTTTCAATTTGTGTATGAGCCAGAGTATGGACCTAATAGGTTGAACAAGTGGCTGACATCCATTTCTCGTAAAAAACAAAATCTGTTAATAGAAACCTTCACTCTGTGGAAGCCCATCCTATTAGGATCAGACATAGTCGAGAAAAAATATTCTTAACTAAGTTTCGTTGATCTATTTGCAGCTAGATTCAGCGTTTTATTTAGTGGTAATTCCTGATAATTAAATTCATAACAAGTGAATAAGAAGTAATTTCTTCTTTCTTTTTCTTTCGACCATGTCCGATTCTAATAGGATCATATGGGCCTCCACAGAGTAGAGGTTTGTATTGACAGATTTTGTTTTTTTTTACGAGAAATGGATGTCAGCCACTTGCTCAACCTATTAGGTCCATACCTGACACCCACAAATTTAAAAACAATATGTGTACTTGCCAGACCCAGGATTCGAACCTGGGACCCACGGGGTTATAGTCAAACGCTTAAGCCGCGTGGCCACCGTGGGCAGAAGAAATAGATAGACTATATTTTTATACAATGGGTTTTGTATTCCTTTTCACCCTGATATGGCATGGATATAGGTAATATGGATATCTGCGGAAAAACCACACCAGCCATAGGATGCCTGTTTTATAATGGAAAATTGAAAACTTAGCGTTTATCTTGAATTATTGAATAGTTAAAATACCCATCAATTGTATAGCGTTCCAACCAAGCAAGTTTTCGACATATCAAACAGCTTAAAAAATCACACAAAAAGCTATAATATTATCCCGATTTCCTTTACAATCAACTTCTTGGGCTCTATATAACATATTATTTAACTCACCAATAATTTAAATGAAATCTACGATATTTAATTGATTATATAAGTATAACTTACCTATTCATACCTATTCATTAGATGCGAAACAATTAATTCTCCTTCAATATATATAAATTGAAAACCCATGAGAGAAATGTATATAACTAGGCACTAGTTTTTTAGTCTAAAATCTTTTTGACAAAAAAAATAGGACGACCAGCGGGAGTCGATCCCGCACTCCCGGGATTCGCGCCCTTGTGATTTGCCAACTAAGCTGTGTGTGTCTTATCCTCCTATCTAATTACGACAAAAATTATTTGTATTTTTTACAATACTCTTTGAAGCGCTTTCTAAATATCAATATACTTTTGTTCTTGCATTACAATGATCGAAATTACGTCGTATTTTTTGAAGAGCTCGTTTATAGACATTTTTGTTAATTTAATCGTAAGAAAATCTTGTGTTTTTTTCTGCCAACTACCTACATTAATTTCTAGAATATGTTTGTATACCTAATGAGTACATATACTACAGTATATTTGTTTATATACTTAATCCTAGACTTTGAGGTAGTATTATCGCATATTTAATAATATTGTTATATATTATTGCGGTATTGCATTGTACATAAACATACATACTTACCAATTTATTGTATGAAATATCAAAATGATCCTACTTTTCTTCGTTATATTTTAGTGTACCCACAGCTCCAATATTATAGTGACGAAAAAGTCAAAAAGGCCTACAAAGTTTCATCTCATAAAAATATCATTTAACTATAATCATTATCGATAAGGCGTAACTCCCGTTATATGTAATATAAGCATAAAATAACGGAATATTATGGTCGTAAGGATCAATATGGCTCTCGTGTATCGTTTTCTGTATCGCTTAACCACTATATTTGGCAGGTTAATACATGAGACAATGGCCGATTATGTTTCTAATCGGACAAACCTTGTATATATACTTAGTCTGGTTAGATATATAAAATAAATTATGATACTAACCCATATCATACCTTAAGTCAAAATAGACTGTGTGCTACGGAGAGTTTTGTATCCATAATATGAGAGACGTAGTATTTTTTTTGTGATTCGTCTACCAGCACATCTATTCTATACACGAGGCTGCTATGGCGGCTATCATATTTAGTTTTAGGCTAGTTTATCATATTTAAGTATTGAGGCGGTTAATTGTTACAATAGGTGAGTTAACTGTCTGAACTGTCAAAAAGTGATATACTTAAACAGCACCTCTCTTGGCTGTGTTATCTTTTAGTGCGAGATAGACAGTTTTGACAACTTAGACGGCTAACTTATTGTAACAATACCTCAATCATGGCCCCCACAAGGGGGGGCTGACAGGACTCTAGCCTGGGGGCCCGGGTTCAGGAGGGGCCCGGTGTGGCGAGTCGACCAGATAAGTGAGATAAACACACATAACAAATTTGTTTCAATAGCAAAAAAAAATCTTCGATAATGTTATTATTTAAAATTATGTGGTTGTACGATACAATTTTAATTATGTATCGATGCTCGACAAATCCATAATTCAAATGGATGTATTAAAATATACAAAAAAAAACACTGAATATAGGTACACATTAATTTTACCGCGTACACCATTAGAAAAACACTACTGTAGAGCGTCACACTGCCTTTGTTCTTAGCGATAGGTAGGGGGCCCGCAAAAGATCCCAGCCTGGGGGCCCGCTTCAGGATGTGGGGCCCATGACCTCAATACATAAATATGATAAACTACCCTAGATAATAGATGCGCTGAAACCTGATAACTATATTAGAAATAGAGAGCATCAGTTGTTTATTCTCCCAAGGTGCAGAGCCAACCTGCCACTGGTAATGCCACTTGGGAGGGCGATAATTATGTTCAACCAAATTGCTTCGGGTGTTGATATATTATTCTACTTGCCTGATGGTGAGTTTAGGTGAACGCTATTTTATTAATAATTCTTAAAATAGGGTCTCCTTAGCAAACTCGGTGTACTTATTTGAACTTCTATAATATATTTATAATTGTATTTTCACTGCTGTTGTATGTTTATATTATGTTCTCTTTTTATGTTTTCATTTTTATCGCTTTTATTATTTTTCTTTCTTTATAATAATGTTTCATGTTATGTTGTGAACGTCTTAAACTTATAATTTGTAATGTCCATAGTATGTTAAAAATAAATTGAATTGAATTGATAATTCCCCGAGTCATGGTGTCACCCACGGAAGTAGTCATGGGTCCCACGTTTCACCGCTTTAACTTCTTGATATTTTGATAAATTGTAATAATCTCCACGCCGAGTCCGCTCGCTTTACCACTTGGTTACCAACATAGGTATTTAGCATTGAGAAAACTAACTATTTCCGGACGTAAACCAAAAATATTCCGAATCATTATTAGAAACAAACAAACGCATTGTGAGCATGTTTTCATGAAAACTGGATTATATTTTTATTGAAGTCTCAAGAGCTACTTGAGCATCGGACCAATCTGTTTCGTGAAGATTGATATAAACCAATAACTTACTATAATATTAGCAGCCAAAGCTACGCATCTAGATTTATTGAATAAATCCAGTATAATAATTGGGTTGACATTTACTTCCGTTAAAATGTGAAGTTTTTGTTAATCCTATGATGTTTCATTTATTTATGTTGACAACTTACTGTGTCAGAAAATAAACCCATATTATAAATATTATAAATTAACTGTGCTGATGATACATTTTATTGCCCGAAATAGCTGTCAACAAAAGTAACTCAAATATCGTAAAATTAAAAAACGTTATTTAGAATATTATATAATGTTGTGACAAGGCTTGTAGATAGATCGCTATATATGGATAGATCATGCAGATATGACGGAATGTAACCTATGTGGCATATTTAGAATATTATTTACAATATAATAAACGCTATATAAGTACATATCAGTGGCGAAGACTCCATACTAGGCGATTATTTTAAGCTTACCTTCTTAAGAAAAATATCTTTTAATTGCATATTTACTTATTTATATAATCAGTTGATTATATATTCTATAAAATAATTTATTTTGCCAACGAAAGATGCCGTATGTGTAGGAATGTATTACACAGAAAATTACAAAACAATCTGCAAAGGTTTTAAAAAATATACCACATCGCGCCATCTGTCTTGACGTAAATAAAGGTAGGATTACATTTCAAATAATTCTCAATTTTTTTCATATTGACTTTACGTCACGTAGCCACGCCCAGTCTATCGAATTGTATGAACTAAGGTAAGCTCCGATAGCAGAGCCTAAAACCGAAAAAAAAATTCTATGGTGTTTAATCGAACATTAATAAATATAGACTATTTTTAGAAATAAAAAGAACTTTTATCTAATGATTTTCTATACCTAAATGTTTTGAAAAAATACGTAATTTAATCTGATCGCTTAAATTTATATCGTAACTGAGTTTTTGAAGTTTCATTAAATTAGTGTGTCGTTTTCATTTAGTGTGTACCTATTCATTAGTAGTAATATCGTATTATCTTCTTATTTCTCGTAAGTATACCTGACAAGTGTGTTCTTTTTATCAGATATCCACAGCCTACCTCTTTCCTAAAGTCACCCTTCGCCACTGGTACATATATTTATGATGTTAGCCACTTGCACAGTTTATTAGGTCCATTCCCCGGTCCAAACACACTTTGAAAAACAACATGTGATTTTTTTTCCTGGTCTAGGATTCGAACCCGGGATCCATGACATTATAACCCTGACGCGTTATCGTTCGGCCATGGTAGACAAAAACCTTTCAGTTGTTTACTAATTTTATGTTTTCTCTAGCTCCTCATTTCGACATTATTAAAAATATTTTTTTTCACAAATTTACAGGTAAAATTTGAATTTGGATAATAATATTTCCGACTAGTGTATATATACAAAGTAAAAGTTTTGTTTAAAAATCTGTACATAATAGTAAGTAAAAAAGAGTGTCTTTGTTTCACAAAGGAGAAAGAAAGTTATCTTCAAAGGAAAATATAATCCGTCCTTTTGGGCCACGGTGTAATCAAACGAGAGTTTGACAAACACGGATGCAGTGTTTGCGATTAACTCAACCGTGGAGATCCGTAGAGACTATTTAGCGTAAGAATCTCAGTCATGCACACATTCTCCTTTATCAGTGCGTTTAAAAATTGTCCATGGTATGGCCCACTTAATCTAAAAGATAAAATATTCACGGCTCTTGAACAGCTTCATAAGGTATTTAATGAATAATATTGTTATTACCCTATTTATTATTATTAATACCCACGATGGCCGCGCGGCTTAAGCGTTGGCATATTGCATCGTGAGTCTCAGGTTCGAATCCTGGGTCTGACAAGTATTGTTTTTCAATTTGTGTATGAGTCAGAGTATGGACCTAATAGGTTGAGCAAGTGGCTGACATCCATTTCTCGTAAAAACAAAATCTGTCAATACAAACCTCCCCTCTGTGGATATTGATGAATATGATCCTATTAGGATCGGACATGGTCGAAAAAAAAAAGTGAAAGAATTGTTATAACCTGTCAGGTAAATAATAATTTTATATTAATACTATCGACCGAGGGTACTTGATGGAATTTGAATTTAAATTCTAATGGATTTAAGTTGTGTACTATTCCATTTGAGTCGTTTTTTTGCGACCCGGGTTTAGCCTTTAGGCATCTTCAGGCACTGATTGCTATCACTTGACGACGAATACAGTTAATTGGGTAGTTCACAATAATTATGGAACAAGTCCAATTTTCATATAATTCGATTTTTTTGCTTCAGTGACCAGATAAAACAGATTTTTATATTGTTTGTTATTATCACAATCGTAGCTCTACAATTTTCCGCATAAATGGCAATACTACTTATTGATAAAACATCAGATTGCATGTGAATCATGTCCATTTTGACAGTTACTTCAGCAGTATATTAAAGAGGTATTTGCTAACATTAATTTGCTAATAATATTAATAAAACTTCAATATACCAATTTATGTTTCGACTATTTATTTAAATTGATCCATGGTCCCTCAAAATATAGTAAGTATATACAGTAAAAACATTCCTAAATTTTACGAAAGGAGTTTTAACTTTAGGTCCAAATATATCAGGATCCATTTTGATGGACTTGATCCATAATTATTGTGAACCACCCAATTCTTATTTAAGTAATTAATACAATAAAGTAGGTAAAAAATTCATCACCTACCTATTAAGTCAATGATCACAATAAAAAATATAACACTTGCTATTCCCTCCACCACCCGCCACGTCTCCACATCCGTTATGGTGTAACGAACGTTAGGCGCTCATCAAATTTGTGCCGAAAGTGTCCCATGAGCAACTTCCAAAGATCTTGGTTGGCGTGCACTAGAGTGTGCGTGATTCCTACTTCGATATAATGTATTACGGTAAATTCTCGATGAGAAAAGGCATTTTACGCTCGCCGTAAAATGCCGCAAACTTTTTAAAAGCTCAAAAATTTTCCCTCGTAGATACCAAGTCGCAATGGCCAAAATTGGCCAATGCTCAAAACCCTAATCATTAGATAATAATAAATGATAATACTATATCAAGATCAAGAGGTGTAAAATCGTCAATACTGGGAAATCAATGGCAACGTATTAGGAATTTAATGGAGTTAATCCATTAGAATTTAATAATTTTATGTTTCATGGCGTGGTAAATTTATTTGTGAAGGTGTGTTAACTAAACTGAGTAACAATTAAGTGTCCTCTCCAATCGTTATAAAGTATATGTCTGATTTTATTGAAATGTGTATATTGTGAATTAAGCCTGGAATCGATTAGCTAATCAAAGTGTAGGTATCTGCTGTTTGCTAATGCCAGGTACCTATTCTAGTCAAGTAAGGTCTACGAGAGGAGGTTAACTTTGCCGTTCGTAGTTTGTTCTGAAAAGACTGAAACAAGCATACGATATAAACTGTTTTAGGACACGGTAAAATGTACACCTTGTACATGAAACTTAAGCGTAGTATAATTAATCCATTTCAACCGTAGAGAAAGATAACATATTAGAGTCTTATCAATACAATAAAATTGAGCCGAGGTTCGAAAAGAGGCGTAGGTTGTTAACGTCATGTTGAAATAATATGTGTTTCATATTATGATAGCCCTAGTTTATTATTTTTCTTCTCTCACACTACAGCCCGGGGTATATGCACCTTAGCAGCCTCAAGCAGAGTATCCACTCTGATCGGTGCTTCGCTCTACTTTCCCAGTCAATTACTGTCAGTGGTTACAAGACTCTTTGTAAACCACCAAACACACACGATTTTTTTCTGCTTTCTGCTAAGATGCTTTGTTGGTGATTGCTCATTCATACATGTCTAGCGATTGCAATGCCGGTATTTCAAAACCAGTATTCCAGTATTTATCAATACCGAAATACCTTTTTTAAAAATCCAAATTGCAAAGCACACTCGTTTACGTTTTTGAAAATGAATTATAAGTCATGTGCTGCTAAAATGAAAATATGTTGAGTGAATCTAACAGAGGTGAAAAAATATATCAAATATATTTATATAAGTAATTGTCGCGATGAATTATCATAATATTATTTCGAAATAGAAAACATCCTTGACAAAAATGTTCAATTATTCTATAATTATTGATGACTGAACAAGCGTTGAATTTAAGAAGCTTTTCCTGCATCGTGGACTTATTTGCACTTGATGAAATTCTGAGGGCTTTAGTGAAAATATTCAAATTATTCGTAAAAAAATACTAATTCTACAATTATGATCAATACATATTTTTAAATGTCAACATTATAAATGTAGGTATGTAGGTTTTTGCTATAAAATAATATTTTAAAATGATTTTAATAGCTATATTTATTGATAAGCACCTACTTCTTTTTTTTATTGTTTAATAAATACCGGTATCAATACCGGTTTTCAATAAGAAATACCGAAAAACCGGTATTGCAATCCCTATACGTGTCATAATGTTCAGTCCGTCATAGAAGTTTGATTTTAATAAATCTGACGATGTTAGGTTCATCAAAGAAAATGTAGATTTCGTGATTATAGGATCATTGCCAGATGAAATTCTCGCAGATTGGGCCAAAGATCTTTTACAAAATTTATTCGCCCAAATAAATTATAGATTCAATAACCATAGTTTAGACAAACGATACTTTATATGACAGGAGGGACGTATTGATAGAATTAAATTTACTATCTTTAGACTTCAGAAATACGTACCTGTAAAAACTCAGTGAGAAACGTGAGACGTCAACCGAGTAAATCGAATTGAATCAAATTCTAAAAAAATATAAAACGTGAGCCGTCTGAATTCAGTCTCACGTAAGTGAATACATCAATATCCGAAGCGATTTGATTAAACACAGATATTTTCCTTTCAATGAAAAGTGTACATTTGTCAATTCAGCTTTTGAATCGAAAAAAATTACCTACACCTTAATTAATTTAAGACAAATATACGAACGTAACACATTATTGACAAAGTATATTTTCTTATTGTTTCAGGTTACAGCCACCAATAGCTCACACAGTGAAGGTACTCCAGGCCGCTGGAGGAGCACGACTACTCGCTTTGGCGCCAACTGGACAGCATCTCCTGATCGCTCCCAACGTCGGAGACCCACAATTATGGCATATCATGTCCAATTCACTTGTCCATACATTCAAAGGTTTGGATTATTTATTGAATATAAACCTTTATTGAGCATACGCGATAGAACTACATTATAATGGTGACGAATAAACTTACATTACATATTTTTCACTATATATAGTGTTATGGAAATATCTAATAGACAGTCCAGTATTTGAAATGAATTTCCTGCTAATTTTTTTACTAGATTTCTTTCTATCATTTGCCTGCCGAAAATTATTAAAAACATAAAAAAATGTAGTACCATATGTGCCAATGAGTGATGACACGCACTTGCATAGAATTGGGCATTGATTCAATAATTCCTTTATATTAAAGATGTTAACAGAATAGGTCAAAGACTTTTTTCTCTTTTATTATGTTAACTGTCAATACATGGTGAAACTGCATTGTATTATTGATTAATTTAATAAAACGCAATTTTTTTTGTTGTACTCATTCCACTTTGTTATTTAATAAATTTGGACCAGTTTCGTCCCCTACAAAGGCACATTTTCAACTAACTCAAAGACGTTAACGCTTGTTTGGAATATTGAACTATTCTTGTCATTATTAGTAAAATTCATTTCTCAGACACATGCAATAAATAATTTAGGTTGTATGTGGCATTATTATTTGTTATAATTACCTTTATTGTAATATAGTGAGCTGTTTTTAAACCGATATTCATTTGGTTTCGTATATTTAAGACATATAATTAATATTTGTAACCAGATCTCTATGAGTAGAGTCATTTACTTGGGCCCTTTTATCCTTTATCTTTACATGATACGTTCATTAGTGGCTCAATGGGTATTGAATGCCAAATTACAAATCCAAATATTATAATAAAATATAGCGTATCCACATAATATGTGCGCAACAAAACAAAATAATAGTAACATTGAGATGTTGTTGACTCATTTTTGTTGGTAATATAAAATAATGCTACCCATATATTCTTTTCTTTAGAGCCATGTCCGATCCTAATAGGATCATATGGGCCTCCACAGTGTGGAGGTTTGTGTTAACAGATTTTATTTTTACGAGAAATGGATGTCAGCCACTTGCTCAACCTATAAGGATCATACTCTGGCTCATGCACGAATTGAAAAACAATATTTGAACTTGCCAGACCCAGGATTCGAACCTGGACACTATAGACCGGCGCTTAATCCACGTGGCCATCGTGGGTGCAGATCCATCTATAGATTCACATATTTTTAATTCAATTAATAGTATGGATTCTAAGTTAAGTAGTGGACGGAATTTCCGTTTCATATTCTCAAATCTCAGTTCAAACTCTACGACTGATTCAGGGCTACAAATTATTTTTATATCTGATGAATTCAATGTATGAAGAGATTGACAAATAATGAGTAATAACCACCCCTTGTAAAAGAAATAATATATTAAAATATCGTCTCTCTAGATCAGCGGTTCTCAAACTGGGTCTGCAGTTTATGTATTACCGCGAAGAACGAACGCATATGTATACTATTTATATTTTTTTCGTTTTATCAATAAGCCATTTGTACTCTCCATTAGTGATCTGCCTTTGGAGGACAATTTAATTCAGGAACAAAAAAATTATGGGGATACAAAACATGTTTTCCGTGAAACGTGTTGTAGTGATTTTTGGATTCAAATGGCACAGTCCTATCCTGATGTTGCAAAGATGGCTCTAATGCCGTCTCCACACTGGCAACCTCATTAAATTTTACGATAATTATCATAATTGCTTAAGAAATTTTACGATAATTATTATAATTATCGTAAAATCTAACGAGGTTGCCAGCAACTTGTTGCCAGTGTGGACCCGGCATAATAATGCTGATTCCATTCGCAACCGTGAGCGTGAGACGGCTTTTTCTACACTACTTACTATCGAGACAAAATCTCGAAATAGATTATACGCGACAAATGACATGAGAGTTGCACTGGCCAAAACAAAGTCAAACATAGAAGAACTGGTTCAGGCAAACCAGATGCATCCATCCCATTAAAATTGTTATTTAAATTTAATGACTACATAACGTCTAATATTTTCTGAATATATAATTAATTGGTTGTAACAAAAAATGTTTTATTCACACCGTAGATATGTGGCACCCTTGTGCAAAGTATTTGGCGCACCCAAATTCTTTAAAATTATATAGATTTTCTGTTTTTAATAAAGGGATCCGGGAGCCATCGAATAATTTTTAAAGGACCGCCACGCAGGAAATTATAAAAAGTTTGAGAACCGCTGCTCTAGACGTTGAGATGTCTTATAAAATCCATGTACTTATGTACCATGTACTTTAATGTGATAGGTACTGGGGTTAAAATAATAAATTGACTTATCTTAATAAACACAATATTAAAATAATATGATCCCCATACGCGGTAAGGACCATAACCCATAACCTATTTATGATTGGATAATAATAATAAAAAAATATTTGATATCTGGAATTATTTTTTTAGCGTTGTTTTGTTATTACTCTATTTTGATGTTGAAGAGTAAATTTTTTATTCGCAGGTCATTCGGGTCAAGTTTTATGTATGGCCGTGACAAAGGAGTCCCAATATCTACTCACAGGGTCTGAAGACACGACTATCATTGTGTGGGATCTTCAAACGCTCACAATCAAGATGAAAATTGCGTAAGTATTTTTGATGGTTTGAAATGGTTTTTTCTTTACTGTGATTTATTATTTAATTCAATTACATTTCTCGCTAACCTGCGTAGCTTACTATGATATTTGAAAAATCGATAAACTGAGTTTAAATATTTTTGTATAACTTATCAACGTTTGAAACTTATTTCAAACGTTTATTTTCTTATAGAATAGATATGTGTGCATTTTAATTCCTAAATAAACATATTTTTTGTACACTTTTTATCTATCTACATAGAATATAATATATATATTTGTGTATTTCTTCTGTGAAGGGAAATTATTTTTGGGAAAAACTGCACGTTTGTTTGTAGGTTTGTACCAGTAGTTAAAACAGTCTGTTTAAAAATATTATCAATACTATCCGATATATACAGATCTAAGTTTCGCTACTATCTCATTAATACTTTAATTTATTATTGATGACTAAACACATAATATTATGGTCTTCCTAAAGTGCTATCTTACAATTTTCCCTTTCATAATTATAGGCGTCATTCACAGACTACTCAAACAAATTATAACAGTAGGTAGAAAGAACAGGTCAAATCTTAAGACATTGTACAGAGTATATCGTTAACGTTACAATAATAATTAAATAGTGTATATTGTAAAATATGACTTGAAACATTACTACATCTGTTTTTGTAGGTAAAACTAAGTATGTACACCAAAAATATTTACACTACATAAGAACAATTTTAAAAAGTTAGATGAAATACATAAAATTATTTTCTTATATTTTACTTGGTTAATTGGAACGGTTAAAACATATTTTCTCAAGTCAATTTATACTCAACGTAAAACTAGAGGTCAATTTTTTTATATGTATACTTTTACCTAATGACATACAGAGAAAAAATCTAAAGCTCAATTTTGCCAAAAAACCGACATAATACTCGTATTATACAGTTTTCCCGAACATCATAGACTTCGTCGCGTTTTAATTAAAAATAATAATACTATCGATCGATGGGTATTTAATCAATTAAAATTCATGTTCTATTAATTTGGTTTAATATAATATTTGAAGATTTCGGGTGAAAATATCTAACATTGTATACAAAACTCTCTTTTACAAACAGATGAAAGGATTTATTCTCTCCTTATTTAGGTCATTATATATATTATTAGACAATACTCGTGAATAATTGAAAAGAAAAGTGTTGCCAACTTCGCCAAAGTCGCCTTGTCGAAGTTTAAGATCGGGTTTTCAATGCTTAATGCTTTAATTAGTCAGGCGAATGATTTCGAAAGGAAACGTTCTCCCTCTCCGGTACTTAAATAATCAGCGCCGGAGCAAAGTTGGATCAAAGGACACGATATCTATAAATTTAATATTTACTTTCAGTTTTCTTTGAAAATCAATTCCAATTATGGATCTCGATGTGCAGCCCTCGAGAAATTTCGGACGACTTAATGATCTCAAAGGGGAAAAAAATCGCCTATTTACTCGCTGGAAATTTTATAAAATTACAATTTTTAATTAGAAAAAAACTTTATACCATTTTTTTAAATCTTGAGATGCTCCATAAAACTTCTGAAAAGATCTTTTACTACAAATTTATTGACTCTCTTTACATCATTATAATTTATTAATTTAGAAAGGCGTATAACGTTCAGAATAATTCTAGTGTGGTATCTTATATGTAGGGATTGCAATACCGAATGAAAATAGCAATACCGGTATTTCGGTATTTCCTATTAAATACCGGTATTAATACCGGTATTTGTGAAATATATAGAAAAACAGAAGTATCTACCATACATATAAAAATCTCTTTATAATATAAATATTTTATAGCAAAAATATCTAAATATGTACATATTTTATATGTAAACTTTTAAAAATAGGTAATTGAAATATATGGTAGAGTTTCTGATGTTTATAAATATGTGGATAATAGTAGAACTATTGGCACTTTCTTCATGATTATACAAACGAACAGTATTTAACCGGGATTTAAGATATATCTGCTTAAAAATACACATGATAACTTCTAAAACCCGCGGGTGACTAGCGAAAATATTTGAAAACATTTAAAATTACAGAATTAGGTACCTACAAACCTTCAATGCAAATGTATTTCGCAAATCTGCACGTGTCATTGCTGGTCACCAAGGAAGTCGAAGGGCAACGGATGTAAACCAGACAAAAAATTATAGTCCTGTTAAACTTTTTATGTTAATTGATACATTTTGTTTCCACTTTCAATACCGAATATATCTCTTTTATTTTGTTAACTGTCAATTCATGGTGGAACTGCCTGAACATGGCCTGATCATGGTGGAACTGCCTGCCTGAACTAAAGTTGAAAATGTCCCTCTGGGGCGGACGAAACCGGTCCTAATCTATTGATTAAAAGTAGAATAAGTACTACAAAAAAATTGTGTTTTATTAAATTAAAACAATATTAAAACCGAATATATCAGTATTTTATGATTTTTAAAACCGGTATTTTGGTATCGAAAAATACTGGAATACCGGTTTTTACATACCGGTATTGCAATCCCTGCTAATATGGCTATCTAGACATACAACCGTTAGTGGATCTTAGCCTCCTCAAAAACTTTCTCCATCTTGGACGATCCAGCGTTGCTGGTTTATTATAATTTTTGGGGAGCATCTTCAGGTAATATGTAGTGCTATTTGCCCATATTAATCTCCGGTGTCATGATCTTCTTTGTTCACTTTTCTTACATAACCAGCCTTGTTTACGTAGCTCCTTCTACAACATATGTACTCGTAGTCGTATGTATGTCGCCACTGGCCGATCCATGTTATACATCTATCAGCGTATCTATTCTATACACAAGACTGCTTTCAGCTGCTACGGCAGCTATATAGGGTAGATTTGTATCCAAATGTTAGCACTTATCGTAACAATTACAATAGGTTAGCCATCTAAACAGTCAAAACTATCTATCTCGCTCTAAAATTTACCACAGCCAAAAGAGGTTCTGTTAAAACATAGCACGTATTGTAACAACTACAACTTATTGTTACAATAAGATACAAACTTATCCTAGATAGCTGCCTCAGCGGCCGAAAGCAGTATTGTGTATAGAATAGATGCTCTGATGAAAAAACTCGTCTCGACAGCAACAAATTGTCAATGTGATTTTGTTATCATTCACAAAACACATGTAACTTATTGTACCGTTGCACATAGCATCGCTGCAACATTTTCGGGAGAAAAAAATTCTGTTTGAAACATGTAACAAATTTCACTCGACATAGGGCGCAGATAGAATAGTAAAATGATACTTTATCATTCCTTTCTGCTGCGTGATTGACTCGGAATGGTCGCGAGAAGTGGGCGCGAAACCCGAGAGATGCAGGTTCGATTCCTGCGGGGTGTCTTAACGTTTTCAATAATATATTTTCTCAGAAGTGTTTTCGAAAATTATGTATGTTCAAATATATCCTACTTACATAGTATTAACAGATTTGTTACTAAAATGCAAGCTTAGTTCGATTTTCTTGTATTTGATAATATATTCAAAACTTCGTCACCAGGGATTTATAATCTCCTAGATGAAAGCCTCGGGGTTCCTTCTAATTCATTTAATCCCGAGTTCGTCACCACTACATTTTAGATCGAAATCGATCAATTCGTTGAACCAGCGGCTTTTAATGCGGCCTTGTGGGCGTTTAAGTTTAAAGCCTCTTGGCCCTTGGGTATTACCTACTGGATGGCGTCATTAATTAATTTGTTCAGTGATTACCCACTTGCCGAGCCATTAAATTTGAATACTGAAACTTAAGAAAAGTCACTAAAATCGTTATAATTTAATATTGTATTATGGCATGTGTGTATACAATGTCCCGAGGGCTCTAAAATTATACAATCTAAAATTCTAAAGGTTTCTGTTCACATCAGCGCCCGAATTGAACGAATGTGTGATTTATCCTCAGATAAGAAATAATAAAGCTTTTTTTCAGGACCGCTTGGGTCCTTTTATTGCGCCAGGAGATTATTAATGACAATGGAAACCTTCATAAATCATTTTTAGTAATACTATCGGGTCAGCTTTGAAAGTCGTATAGATCAAACCTTACGGCTTCTGTTCTTAATGTAGGTATGGATTTAAGCATTTAAAATATCGTAAATTTATAACTACGTTTTTCAATTGTGTGTAGGAGCGTATTGAAAAGTGGGAGTTTTCTTCGCTTTTGTATAAAATGAGCGTCCAAATTAGAGTTCGTGTAAAAAAATAAGTATTTTAGAATTCTTAACTATTCCTAACTTAATAGTAATATAATACATTGATTTACACCGTTTTAAACTTGAACATTGCTCACCGCTCGATTTTCTCATTATATTCTCACTCCTTGAGTAGTCAAATACGACTTGGAATTATTATACCATCTATCTATTTCCTGCAACACAATACCTCCTATTCTACCCCCAATATACAGTAACCATACCCTTGCACGACTCTAATGTAATTTTCGGTACACATACTTGAAAACATATGTAAATTTTCACGTAAACACGTATCGTAGAAACAATAATAATTATCTATATCAGCGATTTCCAAACTGGGAGGCGCGGAGTGTTGCAAAGGGAGGCGCGAAAAGTTCAACACAATTAATGTAGCCACAGGTTTTCAGTTTGCAAATATATAGTTTATAAAACGGCGGTAGTTATAAACTACACAAAAAAACAGTCCCATAAAAGGTTGTTTGCAATCCTGTCTGAAAATATGGAGACTAATTTTATAATACCTCACTTCTATACTATTGTGAAGCGCGCTGGCTATCTCGTGAAAAAATGAAATAAAAGGGTCAAATCATAATGTTGAAATGTGAGGCAAATTTGATTAGGAACGATAATTTTGTTGTTAAACTTGTCTATTTGGTTGAAATTTAAAAAAAACTGAGTGAATAAATCAATGCAAGGACCACTAATGCATTCACTGATTTAAAAAGACAAAGTGGAGCTTTGGAAATCAAAATTTCAAAAAAAATAAGTTCGCCATGTCTCCACTTTTAAATGATTTCTACGCCTATTCAAGCAAACAAAAATCTATTTACTGAGATCTTGGGTAGTTTGCTAATGCACTTTTCACATTTTTTTTATCAAAAGTAAAAAAAAAGTCGCTTGCTCGTGAAGTGCGTTGCTTTGTTTCAGGACTATTAAATATTTTAAATATATGATTGAAAGATCCTGGCCTCGGGGTCCGCTTCAGGATGTGGGGCCCATGATAGAATCCATTTGTCAATGAACGATGATGAATTTGGATTGACTACTATTGAAATTGATTGTGCTAATAAACAAGCATATTCGTCGCATGAAAAACAAATTAATTTAAAAATGAATATAATATAAGTTTACTTACTCAATACCTTGTTTATTTTTATATATTTTTTTCATTGTTGTATTAGCAGGTACATTGTTGACTATATAAAAAGGTGTCTGTATTATTTAATGAAATAAAGGGGGGGAGGCGCCAAGATTAGATTTTTTTTAAAGGGAGGCGTAGTAACATAAAGTTTGGAAACTACTGATCTATATATTTATGATAAATACCAATAAAACGCTGCATCTCTAGAAAATATTGTTTTAAATATATTCACATTACTGAATTTCGAACAAGAATTAAAAACTGAAGGATGTAGAGGAAGGAGTATTGAGCTACCATAATCACTGGAATGTGGCTAATTAACTGGATTATTTTAATCAAAAGTTTTAAGTGTCCTAATAAAGAAAGTGTCAAATAATTTATTATTTTGTTTTTCAGTGAACATATTGCCGCAGTTTTATGTCTGGCTTGTGTCGTCGGCAGATCATTAGTTGTCAGCGGGGGCGAAGATTCTGCGATCATAGTTACGTCACTTGCCGATGGATCACTTGTAAGTGGATGTTTTGTATAATGTTTTTATTCTTGGAAATCGTCTGAAACATGACGTGTAGCGTTATTAGGTTGCACGTATAGCTTGTAATTTATCAACTTTTATCGAAAATCGAGAATTAGAGATTGGTTAATTGATTTCTAAATTTAAATTTAAAATAAGAAAATATTAAGATAAATGTGCCGCAGATGCCGTCATGAGATTGTATAACTTTCTTTTTAGACCAAACCAAACCTAACCTAACCTAACCTACCCCAACCTAATATTACCTAATAAAATCTTAGTTTGTGGTAATGATGCATCAAAATGTATGAACATTTCAAATTTTAAATTAACAATTATTGGATCGAAAAGCCTGTGCGCCGAAAGAAAAAGGTATTTATTATAATTGTCTGCATGGAATAAACTGTTTTCGTAAAAAAAAATATATATATAGAGCTAATGACGGCATCTGCGGCACAATTACCGATATTAAAATTTTACCTCGAAAATTTATGAAATTCTGTTTACAGTCTCTGTTGAGTCTTTTTAGTTTTTCTGAACCGATATGTTTAGCCGCAAATTTGCATTTTGGACCGAAGTTGATATCTTTTCTTCTAAATAAGGACAATTTATTTTATTATTTCAGACAATCAGAACTTACGAATATCACATTTTTCATAATAATATTTTATAAAAATTTCTCAAGAAATGAGAATCACGAAATTTCTGAAAAAAAATCTCAAGAAACTGTAAACTTTTCTCTTTATTTCTCGAGAATTCTTGAAACAAGAAATCTCAAATCTCAAACCTGTTCCAGAGTAGGTTATATAATGGTGGCTTCAGATTATACGTCGAAATTTGTTGGTTTTTAATTCAAAACGAACATAATATTTTACTTTCTGTATACTACTAATCTCTACCACGTATCCTGAGTCTCAGCGCATTATCTGGAGCCAGATTAAAGCTAGAATAATAATATATCGTCGAAAATAAAGAAGCACTAGGGTTTAAAAAATATCAATGTTCAATCATGTGAATATCTTTCTGAATTACTCTTCACTCTGAATTTTTAATTTTATAGATCATGAAACTAGACCACCATCGCGGCCCAGTGACTGGCGTGAAAGCAATCCAAGACGGCGAAGTCCTGGTCTCCTGTTCCCAGGATGGCACCGTTTGCGTCTGGTCCACCGACACTTTTGAGCTTCTAAATA
Source organism: Rhyacophila brunnea (assembly GCF_057557595.1). Lineage (NCBI taxonomy): Eukaryota > Metazoa > Arthropoda > Insecta > Trichoptera > Rhyacophilidae > Rhyacophila > Rhyacophila brunnea. The sequence continues at coordinate 55,621,472 of NW_028232965.1, read as the reverse complement.
CCATCCATACCACGAACCGCGTCCCAATTCATATGATGGACTTATCAGAAGATTCCGTTTTCCTCGTGACGCTGGAAGGAGATAATGAACTGAGAATAAGGACTTTTATCACTGGGACAGACCTGCATACTCTAAAGAAACAGAAGGCACCGGTACTTATCTATTTTAAATATATTTTTGTGTGTTGGATTAGATAATATTTGCTTGAATAACAGACATGAACGTGTTGTAATCATATTATTATTACACATTACTGATACGTATATGTACAGATTTGATAAGATTTTCTTTAATAAGAAATTCTAAATAACCTAGGTACTAACTTGTTATCCATATACCGTAAAGAAATTATTGTCTGTAATCGAATCATCAGATTTATCTTAAAACCTCTAGAAATTTACTTTGCAAAATACAAATTTTATTGAACATACATAACTTGAAAACACCACAGAGCATATTGGCGCGATACCAGTGGATATACGGGTTCAAATCCCGTCAGGCGTTGTATTTTTTTCAAATGTGATTTTTTCTAGTAGGTATATAATATTATATAACTCAGGTATTTCCAAATTATGTATGTTCAATATATAGAATTTTACATTCCTAAATCTTGTAAATAAAATTAGAGACTAGACCAAATTCATATGCCATTTTCGATTTATAGTATGAACATACCTACTTACTTAAGCTTGCCATTCATGGCCTCTACATCCCGAAGCGGGCCCCAAGGCTAGGATCTTTGACAGGGCCCCCTACCTATCGCTAAGGCCAAAGGCTCTACAGTAGCTTTTGTTTTTGTAGTGTATTTTTTATACTTAATAATAGAAAAAATCTTTTATTTGTTAAAGTTTGTCGTAATTAAGTATTGTACCTTTAACATAATTTCAAAAATTATGTATGTTCAATAACCATTATTGACGGAAAATAGACTTTTTTTTACTATTAGAGCAAATTTGTGATGTGTGTTTATCTCACTTATCTGGTCGAATCGCCACGCCAGGCTTGAGCCAGGGCTCCTAGGCTAGAGCCCTGTCAGCCTCCCCTTTGTGGGGGCCATCGTGCCATATTATATTGCCATTTTCGACCATCTAAATTAAATAGAAACTATGACTAATTATCTGCCAATGGTTAGTTTATTTTAACGGTGACATCTCTGCATCTGGCCGTAAGTACATTTAAATAAATTTAAATTATTATAGCTATTCTAAATTCAAATATTTTATGTGCACAGGTGTCGTGCATCTGTGTGGCGCGAGACTGCTCGCGGCTCGTGGTGGGTCTACGTGCGGGAGGAGCGCTTGTCTACGAGCTGCACTCTGGTCGCGTGGCCCGCGCCCTCCCCGCCGCGCAGACGGCAGGACTCACCGCCCTACTCGCCACCGACAATGACGACTTTCTCTTCGCCGCTGGTATACACCACTTTTTTTTAGTTCGCGAAGAAATGCACAAAATAGTTTGTACCTACTGATACTTCCTTTTATCCGCAACTCTTCGAAGATGTGGTATAACCTATAAGCATATTATGCGAGAGACAGAACGAATGTACATAATATTATTATTGTAAAATTGAACATATAGATGCATAATATTATACAGTGACTACGTAGTCATTAATTATTGTTATCGTTCACACATTTATCAAAACCAAACAGTTAACATAGCGTTACCTATTTTTAAGTATAACAGTTTTTCGATCGCTTCTACAAACTAAGAGCGGAATGCACAATCTAAGATTTCGTTCCTAAGGATAAGTCGCCGAAAAGCATGACTTAACTATAGACAATCCTGAGTATAGAGTTAAGGAATCCTTAACCATAGACTACTTTTGTTTTGAACACGCCCCCTGCTGTATTACCATTTACCACTGACAGCTACTGTCAAAATAAATTCGCATGTCTATAACACAGTCCATACACTCAAATTCATTAAACAATGTATCTCAATAAGGATATTGATAGTGTTAATTCGTTTGGCATGTACTTGCAGAATACTATTTTACTTTTATACGCCAACCCACAGAAATACAAAATAACAGGTGAAGAATGACACTTGAAGCTAGTGTTACCATGTTAAAAAAATATCTTGCGGTGCCTGTGGAATCACGTATAATGACTTATAACGGAAACATAAGAGTATTATAATTAAATATTAATATGTATTTATAGTTATTACATTTATAAAATGCAGTTGTCATATTTTTGTCATCGTTTAACAATTATAAAATAATTTACCTAATTTACCTAACGAGAATTTTTAAATATGGTATTATTTTCAATAGAAATGATCTTAACTAAGGACAATGTATCTGCATAGTGTTTTCTGCAAAGGAAATTTTAGTTATGACAAATGTTTCTGCATTCCGCTCTAAACATACAGAAAAAATATTGGAAAAAAGTGAAAAGGGTGGATTAATATAGCAAAAACAGAAGGCCGTAGTCTCCGAGTTCCGAGTTCACTGTCTAAACTGGGTAAAACTGAAATTTTACAATAGGGGCAAACTGATGTCTTCATCAGGTGATGCGACTTGTATAAACATTCCACTGTAATAATTATCATAGTATAACCAAAAACTAACCGATCGAAATTATTGAGATGGTAAATTTTGGCTTGATCAATTCACATGTTGTCTTTTCAATGTGTGTTTGCATTCGTGTATATTAATCCCGTCCCAGGAAGAATTTCCCAAGAACCTGATTTTAAATGTCGGAGATATGTTAAAGCGTGCCAAATTCATATTTTCTCAAAATAGTAAAATTTGAGCAAAGTACAGTCTAACATCTATGGAATTATACATAAAATTATCTGGAGATACTTATCTCAAAAGCTATCGGTTATACCAGGGGTCGGCAAACTCAAAAAAGAGCCATATATGAGTAGCACAACGGTTAAAAAAATTCGAGAGCCAGACGTATATTTTTATAAATATGATTTATTTAAATGAATTAATTACATACATTTTATAATTGTTTATTTATTAAGTGAAGAAGATTTCCCGAATAAAACTAAGTAACGTAAATACTTAATATTATATGTTTTTATTGTTGACATTATAAATATATTTTTTACAGAATATGAATACATACGATTTGTACGCATTCCTTAAGGGGGGACATGCTCGTCGAAGGTCAAAATTGAGTTTTTATTGTATTTTCAAACCATGATCCTGGACACTCCTTAAACGTTGTAGATAATCTATTTATAAAATTTTGAAGCCTTATTATCCTTTATAGTTATTTTAAACATTTTATGACTGCATAAAGTATTTTTGATACATAAAATAGTATTCTTTTAAACCTCTCGCTCTAATGTTTTAGAATATAGTCATATATCGGTACATAACTGTGCAGTGGTGTTAAGATTTTTTATATTTATTAATTTTTAAACGCATTTATAAAACCATTAGTATAATTTATTACGAGATATTTTTAGTAAAATATTCACGATAAAAAATTATATTGATAATCTCTGTGATCCCAAAATTGACAAGAATTAGGCATTTTATTATTCAAAAAATCGGCAAGATTAACACATTTGAAGATAATTCTAAAGATATTTATTATAAGCTATGTCTTTGACCATTCAAGTGTGATAAACATCTTATGAATAATGATTGCTTTATAATAATTATTGACCTAAGAATAAGGTAGTGTTTTTTTGAAATACGCCATTTCTTTTGTCATTCCCCAGTGGTTAAGCTACAACATACGGCCGTAGCCATAATTTAACAAACTATAATTGAAGTAGGGAGTAAAATGATATTGACGCGCGTGTGGTACATGTACATAACTATAAAGGATAATAAGGCTTCAAAATTTTATAAATAGATTATCTACAACGTTTAAGGAGTGTCCAGGATCATGGTTTGAAAATACAATAAAAACTCAATTTTGACCTTCGACGAGCATGTCCCCCCTTAAAACTAATGTGAACAATGACCTTCCTTGCATTTCTTTGGAGAGTGTGTATTTGCTATGTAACTTGTAGTTTTTAATTTCAGGCGCGACTCCAAAAAATTCTCATTGGTTATTTGGCTTCTCTAAATGCTATTTATATTGTTCATATTTGAAAATGATTGTTCACATACATATTATCATGTTGACTCGAATATGAGTTCGGAAAGCTATTCCACAATATGTATTAAAATCGTAGTATCTACTTTATGTACATCTTTTAGAGCGCCCCACTTGTGTTTTGAAATTAAATTGCATTTTTCTCTCTCCAAATCCTCAATTTTGGTGGAAAGACCTACAAATTTTGAGCTCCATAACTATTTGCTTGTTAAATCCACCAATAAAATTGTATTTCAAAAGTGCTTGTGTCAATATTAAATGGAGACAAATTTGATTTGTCGACTTTTGCAATGGGCGGACTTAAAACAACAACAATCATACCTTTTTGCATCAACCATCACGGAGGAAAAATTAGGCTCGCGATAATGTCATTATATAATATAATAAGTGTACAAATCAATGACAAAAAATTTAAATTGTTAATTTTGCAAAAGTTTTTGTAAAAATTGGGAATTTGGCAAAGAGCCGCACGCCAATACCCAAAGAGCCACTTGCGGCTCGCGGGCCGCGGTTTGCCGACCCATGGGTTGTACCAAAGATTCTCAACATAGAGGTAATTGATGCCCTGGGAGATGCTTTAAGATTGAATCTATACGAATTATTTGGTGTATTTTGGAGTAATAAGAAGTCATGCGATGTTTATTCTTTTCATTCATTTAAACGCTTTTTCGCCGGAGGTCTAGCCATTTGTTTATAAATAATAATAATTAGAATAATTCGAAATTCATTTTTAATGCGTCAGTTTTGACTGACATCCTGGGATGATTATATGATATGAAATAGGCGGTAGTCAGAAAAAGTTTGGGAATCTCTGGATTATATGGTCAGCACCTACCGAACGGGTTATTTTGTGTTCAATTCCGCGTAGCAGGGACATTGTAAACTTTGGTTTCTTATTCGATTTCGAAACAGAAGCATATTTGTACCTACTATAAATATTATAAATGTCATAATAACCGAAAGTAGGAGATATCTTAATGCAGTGGCGCACCCAGGATTTAATATTGGGGGGGGGCAAGGAGGAGAATGTAAATTAGTCCCATAGGCTCTTTTTCTTCTTCATATAATTATTTTTACATATTTTCACAATACACGGCGGTATATTTGTACAGTTTCTCCTAGTTTTTATTAAATTGGCGGTAACGGCGATAACCGTTGAGCGTGTCATCAGCGACTGGCGGATTAGAAATGACTAACAGCGACCATGCTGGACATGTGCTCCTAGTATGCTAAAACATTACTCATATTTCGGCTGTGCTACCCGCTTGGTCTAGAGAGCTACAACATTTATGCCGAATTCCAATGAAAAAAATGTTCTTTTGACTTACACTACCACCAACTAGTGGGTGTAGTCGTTCTTTTCGCCGAATGTTTATTCGTCGATTTTTGGTTTTTAATATTGAGGTTCCAAAATATTAATTGAAAATGGACAAAAAAAGTATTAGTGCATTTAACTTATACACAAACCTACTCGTTTATCGGTCTTCTGTCTATTTCACCCGGTGTACCTACACCATGGCCCCCACATCCTGAAATGGACCCTCAGGCTAGGATATTTGGCGGGCCCCCTACCTACCGCTAAGATTAAAGGCAGTGTTATATACTACATTACCGTTTTTCAAATTGTGTTTTAGTTAAAATTAAGGGTACTTATAAAGTGAATTATTGGCGATTTTTAATAATGGAGCTGTCAAGTATCGATACATAATAATCAGAAAATATATTGCACACTTATATAATCTAAAATGTTCATAGCCATGAAGTATAACAGCGCCGCATGCGACTTTTTTTTACTATTAAAGCTATTTTATGATGTGTGTTTATCTCACTTATCTGGTCAACCCGACACGCCGGGCCCCCTACAGCCCGGGCCCCCAGGCTAGAGTCATGTCAGCCCTCCCCTGTCAGACCTACAACCACTCCGGAATTCGGGTGGACACCGAGACTTTTTTGACAGTTCCATTAGTGATTGCGTTTCTAAAAATACCCGACATTAGTGTTTCGAAATTTTTATGTTCGAAATTAAAAAAAAAATTTTGCCGTGTTTTTATTTGTCTAAGCCCAAGGTATAGTTTATTGGCTTTCAATTTCAATGTTTAAAATCATTCTGATAATTTTCATGTTTGGGGGGTGCCAGGGCCCCTTGCCCCCCTGGGTACGCCACTGTCTTAATGGTTTATTTTATTGTAACTTTCAGGTGGCAATCGAGTGACAATCTACTCATTCCACACGGAAGACGCCCTAACAAACTTCCGACCGACAAAAGCACCCAAGCTAAAGAGCGTCCAATCAACGTCTTCAGTGTGCCGACTGGTTCGCGAGCAGTCTCTGATCCTGCCCGTCAGCTGTCTCGACGCGTCATCAGATGGTCAGCTGGCGGTGAGCGGATGCGCGCAGGGCCTCATCAGGGTCTGGCAGCTCAACACTCACCAGTTGCAAAACACGCTGAAGGGACATGGTGGCCATGTTACATGCATCAAGTTCTCTCCGAATAATTTGCTAGTGCTGAGTGGATCTGAGGATAGGACTGTTCTAGTTTGGCAGATTGCTGATTCAACACTCACTCTAACTTATAAGGTAAAACACACTTTATTATTAAGCTGTAATTATCATCATTGTCTTTATTTTGAATTCATATCATATTTACATATAGCAGCGTTTTCAAAGTTATGTATGAGTATAAATATAATACAGTAACGGTTATAGATTGCCTGGAACTGACAGTTTTTACGCCCCCTTGCAAAAATGATGCCTATACCAGCGATGGCGAACCTATAATACTCGTACCATGTTCGACACGTGAGGAAATTTTGCTGGCACGCGAAACAATTATAGAACCTCAACCGGGACAATGGAAAACGTCCCGAAATTGTAAAGGATACCGACGATACATAGTACCTGGCAAATGTGGAAAATAAGCTCGAGCTCTGAACCCATATTTATTTTCAATGAAAATTTTTGTCGGAAAGAAAGCTAAAAACGGCTATAACGCAGGCATTTGGAACAATTTTTGTAGCTCTCGATTTTGATCCCAGGCGGATTTTTTTTTGCGTAAAGAGCTAAAAAAACTCTCTTGATTATTTTCTAAGTGCCCTCCACCCCAATGTAATTTCTTAATGTGGTTCAGCGAGGTAAAAATGTTGGACACATGCTCTAAAGATTTTTTTTGTTGTGTAAAGCAGTGGTTCGAAGATTGTTGTGAAAGTTGTGAAACATGGGTACATATACATCTTTTTAAGATTTTCATACTAATTGTTCATGAAAATACCACCTCGTATGTGTCATTCATTAATCGTGAAAAACCGCCACTATATTATGTAGATATACTTATCATCTTACGGGTATTATATTATAATTATATCAAATGCTTAAATAATTCTCGTATTATATTATGTGAATCAAATTGTAATTACAGGGCCATACTGCAGGCATCCAGGCTGTGGCAGTATTGCAGGACTCGCGAAGAGTTGCTTCATCAGACCGCGCTGGAGCCTTGCACCTATGGTTGGCAGATAGTGGGATCCTGTTACAATCCTGGGACCACGCCTGTACCAATGTTGCCGTCACTAACAACATGAAGTTTGCTGTATGTTTAAATATTATATTAATACTTTATGAACCACTATCAGTTGAGAGGTTAGTACGTGTATTAACATTAATTGGATATACTACAAAAATTATTGAGTGGGTACTGAAATCTCTTTGTAGGTTTACTAAATAATTATGTTGTTGATCTAAGTTTAATATATGAATATAATATTAGTTTTAGTATACTGTGTATATAGCATTTATTGCAACAATTACAACCAACTTGTACAACAAATTGTTACAATAAGTGCTAATACTTTGATACAAACCTACCCTAAGTTTGATAATATTTATCACTTTATCACTTTAGCGGTCGATAAATATAGAATAGACCCACTGGTCAACATTATCGTAAGTGAAAGTAGACTGAGATTTTTTTTTAATTAATTAGCTCAAATAAAAGATGATATACTATTGTGGTACCTGTATAATCCTATGTTTATAAAGATCGCAATCTTGTATACTCAAATGGATAAATATTGTCAATAATTCAACAAGCTTACTTAAATAAAGCGAGACCAGGCACTAGCGTCTTATACCAGGGCTTCCGGATTCGATTCCAGATTACATTATTATAATATAATATATCAAATATTTATGATTTTTCTCAAACCTGGGTGTTTCTGTGATTGTTTTACTACTTTAAAAATAATAACTAATGTCACTTCCAGGTGTGCACGAATAACGACAACTCCGTTCGTATCTGGTCCCTGAGCCGCGAAGAAGAGAAATGGACAGTTTGTCATGCAGAGCCAGTTACGTGCTGCGCACTCACGGCTGACTCTCTTTACCTCATCACGGGATCCAAAGACATGTCGCTCAAGGTCTGGCAGGTGAACGGAGGGAAACTTGCACAGGTAAATAAATAGCAACTATTTTCTCACCATATCCGGACCAGGCGTATCACGTGACCCCCACAGTGACAGTGTATCTTTTACTAATGTTGGTTGTTAGCATTAAAGCATTAGATGGACATTAATTTAAAAAATTGCAACGTTAATGACTGCTCATATTCGTATTATAGATCTGGTAGAAACTACTTATAAAAATGTCATTATTTCGTCAAATACATATTATATAATTCCTTAATTGTATGTGCAAATCGGGAATGGGACAACTGGGCGCCATGGAAATTGGGCGCCGGACTGTCGAATGAAATAAATAGACGTTTGTTATGATTTTACACTACATAGTAGTTTTAATTCATTTTGTTCTTAACATCATATTTTTTATTGCGGATTGAGAATTATCATGCCTGAGGCTTTATATAATATTAAAAGGACTCTCGTCTCGTTGAAACTTAAACACATGAACAAATAAATTATTATTTACGTGTGCATATTTAAATTTGCACCAGGTAAAAGAGCCTATACTTCAGGAACGTCTATTTATTTTTCAATTTCATTCGTTTGCGTGGAGCCCAGTTGTCCCTGCGCTGAATCGTCCTAGACACCACAAATCTGTGTTCGTGTATTTACAGCAATGTTATCATATTTTGCTAACGCGTCTTCATCTGTCTACAATATGCTATTGTAAAATTTTAGTTAAAATTGAGCTACACCTACATTACAATGAAACTGGTTTTCGACATATGTCTTTAACCCATTTTGCAGAACATGTCCACTTTAATATTTATATTTTTTATGTCAGAAAGTATGCTTGCTGATATTATATTAATGTTTATTAGTCATTCACTTACCACTTCTACTTTAAAAAAATCATAAAATTGTTGATAATATGAGCAACCAAAGGGGGGGGGGGGCTGATAGGGCTCTAGTCTGGGGGCCCGGCGTGGCGGATTGACCAGCCAAATGAGATAAACACACATCACAAAATTGCACAAACACTAAAAAATGTCGACTGCGGCGCTATTTAACTTCAAACATTTAAAAAACTAAGAAATATGTAGATGACCTTGTTGTACGATGCAATTTTTGATTATTGTTTGTCGATATTCGACAACTCAATTCACACCACTATTTTTTGGAATACACAACTGTAGATAGATCGTCACAATGCCATTAACCCTAGCGATAGATAGGGGGGCCCGCCAAAGATTCTAGACTAGGAGCCCGATTCAGGATGAGGGGCCCATGGACCGGGGTATAGAACTGCTTTAAATAGGTACCTATAACATTACTGTTGAGTATGTGATGTGATCAACAAAAAAATGAAATGCCAATGTTCCAGGCGTATTGGTCGATAACGAGATAATCACTGACCAAATTTAGTCATTATGTGGGTACCAAACGGTCAAAAAATTGCCGTTAGGACGCTAGGGTTGTAGAAATAATAAAGTGCCATACAATAGGAAGAATTGGAGAAACTTGAAAAGATCTTCATCCGGTAGTGGATAAACCATAGCAGCTGATGATGGTGGCATAATATTATATTTATTTATTTTTAGGTTCTCGTCGGTCACTCAGATATAGTGACATGCGTAGCTGTGTCGGTACAAAATAAAACCCAAGTGGTGTCCGGATCTTGGGACTGCAACTTAATAGTGTGGGACATCAACACCGGTTCCGACGTCCACCTCCTCTCGGGACACTTGGGGAAGGTCACATGCATTAGAGTTTCTGGAGACGGGACCATCGCTGTCTCAGGTATGCTAATAATAAAAATATATAGCGGCAGACTTGTCATCGCGACCAATTTATGCAATCTAAACATCCTCCCGCACTTTCACGTACAATAAAGATGCATAAATAGGTAAATAGCATAATTATGTTGTCAGCCCGGTATCTGTGTTTTTAAACTACATTCAGTTCGCTCACGTGTCGGTCACTATAAATTCTTTCTTCTTTCGACCATGTCCGATCCTAATAGGATCATATGGCCTCCACAGAGTAGAGGTTTGTATTGACAGATTTTTTTTACGAGAAATGGATGTCAGCCACTTGCTCAACCTATTAGGTCCATACCCTGACTCACACAAAAATTGAAAAACAATATTTGTACTTGCCAGACCCAGGATTGGAACCTGGGACCCACGGCGTTATAGTCCAACGCTTAAGTCGCGCGGCCACCGTGGGCGTTACTATAAATACCTAAGTCAAAATGTTCTTCATTCTTAAAATTCTTAGAATTTACCTAAAATTATCAGTAAAGTTCCTAGGCAAAGTGCCGTCTTTAAGTATAAATTTTTTGCTTCAAATTATCTGAAAATTTGTTAGTTACAGGATCTATTATTATTCGATTATTTTGTAAACTGAGATATTGATACTTTCGTCTGCTTCATGAAAAGCCGTCACTGCTCTCAAAAGTTGTGAGTGGTATTGGTTCCTTCATTCGTTGCCATTTATAATATGCCACCCCTATGCAATGGATCACCTGCCTAACCTTACGAGACGTTACTTCAAATGATGAATGGGTAAAGAAAGTTTTATTGATTTGCAAACAAATCAAAATCTGATCTGATCCGCTGACAATGAGCTTTCCATTCCAATTTACATATTATGAAGAAAAGGATTTATTTAACATATTTGATAAAATTATATATTTAAAACATTACATATATTTGAGTAAGTAAATCATTTATTAGGTACCTACTTTATCTTCAATATTTCCTATTTCCACATTTAATTCAAACGATAAATCGAACAGAAAATTCATTTCCCCAATATAATGAAGCATGAATTAGATTTTAAAATTCTCATTTTACAACAGGAAATTAATATAGGTTCTTAGGTGTTTATTTCGCATGATAGAAAAAAAATCAACCGTTACACAGGATATTTGAAATTCTGATATAATCGTATTTTTAATCTAAATTGTTTCCTTTTCTTTTATGATGTGGGATGTGAATTGAATTGTTTAAGCGCGCAATTTATTTATCCTTCACGTGTGTTACAAACAAGATTTCCTTTTCAGGGGCTGAAGATAAAACGTTGATCGTTTGGGAAACGAAAAGAGGTTTGGCTCTGACTTCTCTTCAGCTTCATGCACCGCTCTTAAGATTTGAGATGGCGACTGAATGTTCTAGGATAGCGATACATCTCATGGATCGAGGTTAGTCCAGAACGTTTATAAACGCAGTGTGATTAATTATAAATACTTTTAAATAATTGCTTATTTTCTAACATGTAGGTATGTATAGGTATAAGTATATAGAGATATAGAATTACAAATTAAATATCTATTTTCCATAGTGTCAAATTATAGCAATAATATATAATATCCGTATTTCACTTAGTCAGTCATCCATTGATGCAAACGCCAGATAATAGCTCACTCGATTATTTCACTAAAAAGAATATTATTTTGATTGTATAAATAGCGAATAACAATTCATCGAAAATGTCACTCGAATATAACCCGGTCTGTTAGAATCTCAATCTCCGTATCGTCCAGCACAACATCTCATTGTAACGAGATTCGGACCTCAGGACATTATCATAAGTATCGTAACATAACTACTGTAACATGACTGTTACGCCGCAAATAAAACTCGCTCCTCCATCCATCGGAGCAACGACCAAATCTTGACTTCTCATCTCTCCTTATGACGACCTCGTCATCCACCAAATCGAAACCCACATTGATGATCCAAACCGAACTCCACACATATAATTCATTATATTTTATATGAGGGGGGCTAATCTGGTATCTCAATTCTCTTTATATGCTCCCGGAAACTAAACATAGATTTTATGTTTTTAAAATAAATTCTTCTTTAAAATACCAAAGCACATGTTGCAATGGACCGACCGAATACTGAGTTGAGATGTTTTAGATTTGTATAATAATTTTCTTACTGAATTTATTTAGAGTCTACACAAATGACAAATGTTTTTCTATGATTGAATTCCAGGATGTCTACCTATAATCTGCCTTCATAATACGCCTGCTGTTTATGTGAAAATGCCAACATACTCTGCACCCAAAGAAGTTGATGGTAAACTCATAAAATGATATTTTATTTTAGATTATTACGATATAATTTAATCACTTTACAGTGACATCTATCTGCTATCACAAAAATCTTTTAAAAAGAAAACAGAAAAATCATGTAATTCTTTATATTTTTATCATAATCGATTCAATAGGAATTATTATTATAGGGAAATGACAAAATAAAAATATGTATATTTTATATTTCTTATAGACTTACGCCCACTCGCACCAAAGCGTCCAATGAAGCGGTTGTTAAAGAAGGAAGTCTCTCTGGATACTTATACATGGCAGAAGAAATATGGACACCTCACTTCATCGGCGATGATGGCACAAGTCGATGAAAGACTAAAGAGAAGGTACAGCTTAAAAATATCTAATAATACTATGTCTATTACAATATTAAATATAATTTATTCAAGAAACTCATTTCTAAAATGGTTTCTAGGAAAATGTTCATTTTATTAGTTATATTGTTTTTAAGTTATCAATTGATTAACAAGAGTAAAAAAAACATGATATAATCATTTTTGAAATTCTTGAGATGTAACCAAAGTAGCGCAATCTCAATTCATGCTATTCTACTAATGTCCATACTTTAGCGTTTAAATAATATATAAAAAAATATTCATACGTTTATGATGACATTTAACTTTTTTTCAGATTTTCTGTGTCTGCTTCGATGGAGGAAATATCTAAAATACAGCAAGAGAAGAGCAAAGAGCTTGGATCACAGGTACATAATTATATCAATCATACATCATTAAAATTTATATTGACATTTAAATTTAATAATATTTGAATCATCATCATTTGTGGTACAACAGCCCAAGGTGGCCTTGATTTCTTCCAGTAATCGTCCCCATTTCTATCCTCCACCGTCGCAACTTGGGTCTCTCAACACTCCACCGACTAGAGAGCTTTGCATCAAAAACTCTCTGGCTTGGTGAATCCAAGTTCTTTCGTTGGACATTTTAAACGGAAATTAATTACAGACATAAACTTTATTCAAACTCAACATGCAAAAGCAGTGGCAATTGCATCTCAACTACTCACTTGGACTGCAACATTTTAGACAGTGATTTTAAGATGCACCGCAAATACTCTTGTACAAGCAGAACATATAAGTTAAAAACAAATTTAATAAAGTACACATACCGGTTTTGAAACTTAAAATTGTTTCATTTATTATTTTATATATATCATTATATACCAGTGGCGAAGGGTGACTTTTGGAAAGAGGTAGGCTGTGGAGATCTCATAAAAAGAACACACTTATCAGGTATACTTAAATAAGAAGATAATACGATATTACTACCTTGAATAGGTACACACAACACACTAATTTAAGGCGAATTCTTTGCCTCAATTTACGATCAAATGTGACTTCAACGCCATCTAAAGGCATCTACAGGCATCTACCATGAATTTCTAAAAATGTGTTACTAAAAACTTTCGTCGATCGCAACCAGATGGCGATAAAATATAAAATAAAATATTGTGTGTCGCCAGATATTAAAAATCATAAGCTTGATAAAAATGCATTTAAATTTATTATATATTTACTTACCTATGTAAAAATATTTACAATTAATATTTTCCCCATAAAATATTTACAATTCTAACATATCTATTTGATTTGATTTAAAGTGTTTATGATTTTTACATTTTGTTTACCGTAGTTTTTTTTACAGTGGCAATACAAGGGTATCCTGTCCAGTCAATGAACCAGATTTTTTTACGTTGTCAATACGAATTAATATAAATATTTTTCTACAGTAAAATTCATTTATAGTAGTAAATGAACATTTAAGTACAAATGTTTATAAGATTGAGTTTAATCTTGTACAATTGACAATTACATCGAATTTCTACTAGAGGTGGAATAAAAGAATGATATGAAATGAATAGCAAAACAAATGCCATTCGAATTATTATTAAACAAAATAAGGAATATACAGTTGTACTTGGTTATTACTAGGAAGGTTGGACCGGCTGAATGTGCTCGTTATAAGCGGTACTCGTTATATCAGAGAATAGGTATTTTTATTGTCGGCGAAAACAACAATTAGACACTTAACTAGTGTCATAAACGTAATCTGTCCCCGGCGGCATCCTGTCCGATCGGATTTTATTGCTTAGGGTCGAAATGTCTTTAAACGATCAACACATTACCAGTATTTTAGCTCGGTATATCCGATAAGTATCTCGTTATAACAGTGAATAAAAATGTACGGAGAAAATCATATACCAAATGTCAACGACTGTTTCCTCATTACATCCGAGATCTCGCTATGTCCGAAATTGTAATAACCGAGTTCGACTGTAGTTATAATTATGACAATGTCGATATTATATAGACATCCCAATTCATTTCGTTTCAACCATGTCCGATCCTAATGGGTTCATATGGGCCTCCACAGAGTGGACGGTTTGTATTAACTAACTAACTATATCTGAGATAAGAATAAAGTAAGACACGCAACGAATTGAATAAAAAAGAAGTTGGAGGTAAGAAAAAACGTAAATAAACATGCGAACAAATCTTGATAAGCAAACCCAAGGACAAAATAAGTGACAAATTAAAAAAAAAATTGTAAAACGTAAGAAAAAAAATTAGAATTTGAAGTAAGTGCACCACTGATTACATAATATTCTAAGAAAAAGACAGAACGTTATTTCTTTGAAAAAATCTAATGTCGATTTTAAAGAACAGTGCAAGATAAAATAAAAGATAGTTTTATTTATTTTACCTATAAATGTGTAAGTGAAATGGATTTGGAGATATAAAAAGAAACCTTATTGGCCCAGTGGTTTCTAGGTGTGGACTTTTGTAATTCCCTGAAGATCTCGAATAAATAATTAAAAATTATCAACACCTATACCATATTCCTAGGTATCTACTATGATTGAAAAGTAGATCTTAATTTTTTGTATTTATGATTGCTTCATAAAAAAACAATATTTACGACTTTATGATGTAGCAGATAAATGAGCAACTAAATAGTGATCCAAATATTATGAAAAGTTCAACTATCAAAGCATCACGGCATAAAATTAGTAATACCACGGTTATACACAATTTATTGTACCTACCTATTGTTATAATTTTCTTAGTTCATTTAATCGTTTTTAATTTAATTTATTTTCAAATTCACCTCTTATGTGTTCATTCACTGAATTGTTTACCCTATATTTTATGGAGACTAATAATAACTTCTATTTTCTACATACTAAATTATCAACCTCCACTTTTTGACAGGACGGCATACAGTTATATAGGCACGTAGATAATAATTTTAAGGCCGTAGACAGGAATGAACGTTTGATGGCCCAAATATAGTACAATAGTATGTATGTAATTAAAATTAGGGTACAAGTCGGTTATCCTGGATACAGCGGCAAAGACATTTTGAAAATAGCCTATATACTGGATTATTTGTTAGGATTACCTAATCTAACTTAAACTAACCCAAACTAACAAATAATCCAGTATATCGGCTATTTTCAAAATGTGTTTGCCGCTGTATCCAGGATAAACATATAGAACAAAAGTTAGTGAAGTGGAAGTTTGTCGAGGCTGTTTTGATCGGGTTAATTTGTCTTTGAATAATATTGTGACTAGAAATTTTAACAATTCTTATTATTTTTAACATTGTATATTGTTCATAATTTTCGCGACTACCACGTGAATAGACGATTTTTTTTTTACTTATAACATTTTAAACACTTAACATAAATATGGATAAATTGTACAGTTACTAGACAAAGATTAAATTTGATGTGTGTCAGAAGTATCTTAGGCATTTTCGCTCGTATGCTTTCTTTATATTATTATGAAACTATATTTATTTTAAAATCGCTTTATAAAAGGTAGGTACGTCAAAACAGTAATAAATATCTGAAATAATTACACAACACTATTTCAGAAAGTGGAGGTTGATATATGTAGTCCATTGACATATTATGCTCCAATATCGCAAACAAAAATTATTGACAGCAGAATTAACACAGTTTTTGTCTTCGTACCTGGCGAACCTTTATTTTCAATGTATGTGTGTGTGTATGTATTTTTTAATCTATGCAAGTACTGTTTCAAAAATAGTTCGATTTATTTCCGCGTTAGCAGCATATGTCGATAAAGTCTTGTCAAATATTCATTTTATTTACAATCGATTCGTTCATATACAAAAATACAAGATTAAATTTAAATAACTAGCCTAAAAATTATTAAATAATATTTTTAATAGAAACGCTAATCGTTTTTTGCGATAAATTAAGTCTGAACCGAGATGTTTCGATTTTAATTGCATGCTTTCTAACCTCTAAATCGATGTTTTTTAAGTTTGAAAAAAAAGATATAAGGATATAATAAATTCCAATTAACGTTTAGCGTTTCCCTAGGTAATAGATTTACGTACATTTTTATCGTAATTTTGATAATAAATCTTATGTCATTCATTCTTACCACCCGATAGAAATGTACCGAATTTGACACGTATTTTTGGTATATAGAACTCCACGATACATCTTAATTTTTTATTTTATTTTTCTCATTACTTTTGAATATATATTTACCGATTAATAAACTTTTCTAGCTATTTTTCGATAACAACTTTACCTAGAGACATCACCTTAATGAAACTTCAAAAACACACTGACGACATAAAATTAAGCAATCAGTTTAAATTACGTATTTTTTCAAAAAAATTATACTTATTAAACACAATACAGATGTTTCTTTTTCGGTTTTAGGCTCTGCGATCGGAGCTTACCTTAGTTCATACAATTCGATAGACTGGGCGGGGCTACGTGACGTAAAGTCCATATGAAAAAAATTGAGAATTATTTGAAACATAATCCGACCTTTATTTACGTCAAGACAGATGGCGCGCGCTGTGGTATATTTTTTTAAACCTTTGCAGATTGTATTGTAATTTTCTGTCTAATACATTCCTACACATAGGGCATCTCTCGTTGGCAAAATAAATTATTTTATAGAATATAATAATATAATCAAGTGATTATATAAATAAGTCAATATGTAATTAAAAAATATTTTTCTTAAGAAGGCAGGCTTCAAATAATCGCCTAGTATGGAGTCTTCGCCACTGATATATACATACATACATAATATATATATTCTGTTCAACACTAGAACAGGCCATGAGGCTCAATGACAGTAGTGTAGTGAAACAAAAGTGTATTTAGTAATGCATAGAAGAGAGAGAATCACAATCACTTTGAGAAAGTCACATTAATATATTGTGATCTCACCGAGAATCAAACTCGGGGCCTCCGAATAAAGGCCAGCGCTTTACGCACTCAACTATTAGGGCACACCATAACACACACTCATAGAAAGCCATTTTTAGATTTTAGATCATGAAGTTTCATGGCTTCAAAATACATAAAGGTGAAAAGCATGCCGAGAATGTTTTTTATCCTTTGACACAAATTTGTATTTTTTCCACATCTCAATAATCACAATATTTTCTTTTTTCAGAGTGGTTTGGGTCCAGAGCAAGCAGCTCTCGCTCAGTCTCAACACTTTGATCAGCTGGAAGCCTTGTGGAATAAAATTTCACCACCTCGACGCCGTTCCAATAAAGTAATAACTTTGCAATAAATAAATTAAAACTGAAGTAACAATAAATTATTGTTTCCTTATTACATTATAATTATGTACTACAAAATTATTGATTTATAACTGAATGTCCCATGCGAAAAATCAAAGGGTAAATGAGTTTGCTCATACAAACTCGTCTGTCTAAATCCATAGATACATAAAGATGTATCTATGGTTAAAAATGAACTGTACTGTATCTATATTGTAATAAGGTTAAATTTGCATTAATATCTATATTTTCTTATTCATTCTAATAGATTTAAATTTTGTACTATTCCATTTGAGTTACTCAATTACTCAAATGAATGAGTGATTGAATGGATCAATGGATGAATGAATGAGGAATGAATTACTCAAATGATGGAATAGTACAAAACTTAAATCCATTAGAATTTAAATTCAAATTCCATCAAGTACCTTCGGTTGATAGTATTAATACTACAATACATTATTATTAACATGTTTTGCTAATGCCGTTGTCTTTAGTACGGCAAATATTTTTGTAAAAGTATGTAAATAATTAAAATGAATTCTGGTTATATTTCAATAAGGGTGATTTTGCAACTTTTCCCAAGATGTCTTTCACCTATTCTGCAAAACGTGCCCAATTTAATATTGTGATTTTGTATGCTAAGGTGTACCAATAGATTAAATTAGCTCCCTACATAATATTCCTCATACAACAAACTAATCATTTGCATAGATTTTTTATTTCTCAGTGGAGTAATGCACGAGTGCTGGGCTCAATTTTGTGCATAATAAAAATCACATGTTGTTTTTCAATGTGTGTTTGGCAACAATAACATGAAAAACAGTTTCTCGTGAAAAGAGTTTGTGAATATACCTTCACCCTGTAGAAGCGCACAATAATAATTACAGCTCCGCTTAAGAGTTAAAACGGTAATGAATCATTTTTTACAGACCACACGTGTAGACTAAATATAAATTATTATTTCTCATTTGAATTTATTAAAATCACCTTCATAAAAAAAAAAATCTTTACGTACCTACTATTATACTAGAATGTCTGTCTTCAGTCTAGGATTTTTAAATTTTGGCCCCCTACCCACTTCATATTTAAAATTTTTACATTGCTTTTCAGTCGCTGTCAAAGCAGAGTTCGTTAATTGAAACAAAATATGATTCATCAGATGAAGAGCATACTGCAGGAGAAGACCAAGGTATAATAATTAATTGATAGTTAAAATATTATCAAAATGATTGTATTAATATTTATATTGTATTTTAGAATTCTTGGCAAGAGATGTCAGTGCCTAAAAAATAGCACAGGTTATTTTTATTAGTAGAAAATAATAATAAAAGGAATATTAAAAATTATGTCGTCCTAATTTTCTGTACTTTTGTTTTTCAGAGCATATGGTGGACTAGATGATGAAGATTGATTTAAAATAAGTCTTAGTGCCGCCCTCAAACTTTTGAGCAATACACGCTAAGTGTCTTTCAATATACATAATTCAATGTTAGACCCTTTCTACTCTTGTTCACATTTGCCTGAGCTTTCTGAGACATTTCAAAAAGCATTTTGTTATTCGTATACCTTTCCTGAAACCAAATAATTCAATATGTATGCCGAGTCAAATAAACTTTTTGATAACTTGACTGTCAACAGAACTGTACCTACTGCTGGCTTTTTGTATCACCTATACAGGTGACTTATTTAATAATGTAAATATACTATTTTATATTCTGACCAACATGGAAAATTATAAAAGATTCCTGCATTCCTCAATTCAAATAGTTGAAGGTATTGAGAGATCAAAAGCATCCTTCAATTAATTAGAATACCGTGTAGGTGACCTTCTTCTTCCGTGTCAACCCTCGGATCTCTGATGATGAAACCTTCAAAATTTTTGTTTTATCTTCTGGCCATCTGGCTAAAGAACTACATACTCTTTGGAAACAAATGTGAATTTTTAAGATCTGGGGTTCACAGCCTAGACCTGCGACATTATAAGCCGACGCGCTAAGTGCTCGGTCATCGTCGATGCTATAAAATGTGGGAGTGTTACAATAGGAATATCACATTTCAACCCATTTATTTTCATTATTTTTATGATCATTTTTAAAATATTTTTTAATAAATAAAACATTTTGTAACAAATGACAGCTAATATTACCTGTAAAATTATTAACATTCAAGTCCCGGTATTACTATGTATATGACGATCAGTTAATCGCAGTTAAAGTTCAATAAAGGAGATATACCCTATTGTCTTTATTCATGCATGATCAATAACCTTGTCACAAGCCACGACATCATTGTGTAAAAAAAAATATATATTACACATACCAGCATGCCTTGTGTTCTTGAAATTCAACTTGCGAAGTGCATTAGTTGCGAGTAGGTACTACCATATTACTCAAAATAATATTGGATCAAAAAATGTGCCATCTGTGTTAGCTCATAATTACATGTCAAATAAATCACTGCCCGTGTCCACTAATAGTTACTCAAACGTTCTTTAAACACGCACACCAATATAAAAATACTTATTATTAATCTGTATATGGAAATTTAAAACCTAAAAAGAATCTTGCAAATTTGGAGTCTGTTATGTTTTCTAAATATAGTTCATTAACGACATCTATTGAGGAGTCGATAACCTAATATTATTATTATAAAACCCTTCTGTGATACTTAATATAGGCGAATAACAAAATGAATCCTTTTCAATGTAAAAACTATACCTAATTTTTAAAAAAATCCCTGTATGTCACAATATAGTGCTATTGTTAATTTATTTATAAGATTAATAATAAGTTTTAGAACTGTGTTGACTCAATGTTGCTTTATAAAATATTATATAACTTTACTATCTACTTAACTCAATTTATATAGTTGATATTTTTCCACTAGAAAAAATAAAAAAAATATAAGTAAAGTATATAACTATTGTCATCCCAATGCGGTGAATATGGTAATCCATAAAGCGGAGGTTATGTTATCAAACTTTCTTCACGGGAAATGGCTGTTACCCGATTTGCTCAATCCACTGAGTCCATGCTTTGAATCCTAAGCACGCGTTGAAAAACAACAAATGGATTTGATCCAGTTGCATTATTCTGATTTCAGAAATAGTTATTCTGCAACTACACCACTGTAGGCGAAAATAAAGTCATTATTAAAGATATGGACGAATTATTATTATGTATTAATAATATGTTTATATCCTTAGCGGCGGCAAAAAAAATCAAACAAAAATAATTTTCAAACATGGAACTGAATACTGAATTTATTATAAATAGGCTTTATTTTATTGTCTTCTCTTATATGCCAGAAAGATAAAAAAGATTTTTGGTAAATCTTTGTACTTTATTTCGTAAAATGCTTTTTTTTTAATTTTAATAAAAAAAGCACTCATAATGTTTAACCAATGATATTATTAAATTTGCACTTACAATAAAATTAGCATTCTTATAGTATGATTATCTCACGAAGGATCACTCACACTCTGCGAGGTATAATGCCCAGTCGCAAAATTCAAATGGGAAACTGGCCTGCACGAACGGTCAGCCGGGGTGGGGATGCACCTTCATCAGATAAATATGCTATACCTTTAGATAAGCATAAAATATAATAATGTATTGGCGATATTTTTTAGGTATTATGTTTCTAAATTTCTCAGACAATCGTCGTTACACTAAGATAGTACTCTTTATTTTCTATGTTTGTAGATAGTATTCGGTAAGACTTGAAATATTTTTCAATGAAAACCAGAATGCATCCTAACATATTAATATGCCTTCCCTTTTATGTATTAAGTATAATATTGTTAGTGTTATTTTAATACATAGGTACTATATGACCATTGTAATAAGGTATCCATATAAAACATGTTTTTATCGCAAATGTCAAAGATACTTATCACTGTATATATTATTATAATGTAGACATAATATCATAATGTATTTATCGATGATTTAAAAAGACAGTAGAATACAATATAATATTATCATTTATGATGGAGGTTAACAGTGATTAGAGACATCTAGTGACAGAATTAGGAGACATGTAATTAAATACAATTACGTTTGATAAAAAATGCTGAAGAAATTAGTATAATTAGCATCATAAGACAGAATATAATCTATATTCTGATGCATCATAAGATGATTCAACTAAAAATAAATAATCTTGAATAAAATAAGGTGGCAGGTGGGACTCGAACCTGCATCCATCGGATTCCGGTCAATGTGTTTTACCAATTTAGCCACATGCACCTTTCCTTATTACAACGAAATTAACTAATAGTCATGTGACTGAAGCATTTATCATATTTCATTAATATTGGCTAACTAAAGTGGTGTTTGAATGTCACCAAAAATAGGAATCTTGATTCCTAGGCGGCATCAGGATATCTCCAAATTTATACTTGCATTTACTAATAATTTTAATAAACGTTTTTTATTATTCAACAAATAAAATAATTCAGAAGATTTAAGAATTTTATCTTTATTGAATGTACATACCTATTATGAAATACCTCAGAAATATAAATGTTTGAAATATTTTTTAACTGCTATGTTTCTGAGGTATTTCTGAATTGTGGTATGTTCAATAAAGAATGTTATAATTTTAAATCTGAATAAAATGTGAATTATTCTTTGGATAAAAAAAATCAATTATCATATAGATATTAAATTTAGTAAAATAATAATATGACAAAAAAATATTAATAAACATTATTGCAAACAAAAATATTAACAGAGAGGCTAGATGCCTTATAAATTTTTTTAGAGTAAAATAGATTTTGGAAATAGACACCTCAAGTAACAATAACTCAATGAACAAACATTTTTATAATAGTTTTAAAAATTTTATTATCATTGAATTAAAAATGTATTTTTATTTAAGTATATTATTGTTTTTAGATACGCCCATTATATAAACACATCATTTAAAGATGATTTCTTTTTCACTCTCTAAAGTAATTTATTTTTTAATTTATGTAGTTATATGTTTCGTAGTTCCGTTACCAAATGTCCCTAGTAGCTTTCTCCTTTGAAACATTAGAATAAGATTATCTATTGAATTAATTATATAAATGCGTCACTATTATTTTGTGTATGATTGATGAACAATAGAGCTAAACGAATTAAAAGTAATTCTCAAAAAATGAGTTTAAGCAAGCTAGCTAATAATAAACTATAGATACTCTTTGGTGTTTTATATACCTACCTAATTTTATATATTTCCAAATGGCATGTACACCATCTGTGATCTCTTGCAGTGACTATCACCTTACGTCTACTAATTACTATAATATAATATCTCTCAGAACCTACCCATTTGTAGGTTTTATTGAGAGTTTTTGTACTCATAACTCGTCAAAAAAAGATAAATAATATCTATAATATGATAGGTACGAAAATGCAGTAGTATTTACCTATTTAGAATCTTAAATGTTAGACATAAATATAAAAAAAAATAATTAGCTTACTTGGTATAAACGGTACTACCTAACCCACAATATTATTGTTATGATGAGTCTAGACTATTCTAAACCAGTGGTCCCTGAACTTTTTTAACACATAAAAGATCGAAACTTAACATCAAATAACATCTTCAAAAAGAATTAGAAAGATATTCAATCAGATACTTTTTTTGTTGATTTTCAGGATAATGAATATGTTACCTGGTATTCATACAAGAGAATTAGTCGTGCAAGAATTGAGGATCACTGTTCTAGATAATTCTCATAAACTGGAAGTGTTAAGAGAGAGTGGTTATGAAGGATCACACTAAACACATACTGAAGAATGCTCAGATCCTGAGCAAGTAGGGATACATAAGATCATTCACTGTGACGTTCTAACATGAGCAACACAATACACAAAGAATATAATCTAACTCAATCTCAACTCAAAGTAAATAGCCATAATATACTACACCCATGAACCCGTGCCGTGAATACTAATACCTACACGTATTGATTGAAATATCAATGTAAAAATATTACTTAGCCAGCAAAATAAGAATCTGTGATTGGTCACTCAATTATGTAATTACATACATAATACTATGTTATGTTAGGTATAATGTACATTGTACACGCACGAATAATCTCCATAGTTCGATAGGTGGTGCCGTTGATAAATAAGTTGAAAAAATTACATGTTAAATTAATAAATATAATGTTGAAAAGAGCACTCTAGTTTGGATATCCACCTTTATGAATATGGCTAAAATTGCAAATGAGAATTAGTTATCTTCAACTAAAAGTTGCCGTATTTAATATGGATAAATCTTCATAAAAGAAATGTTTAGATATTCACCATAAATTATGATAGTTCTATTATTATTCTTAATTTACATTAGCAATAATATTTGTTTACCTGTAAATATATTGTGATGTGATGACATAAATGTTTCTTGTGGCAATTCTAACGATGTGATCATATTAATTTCATAAAATGTTTAGTATGTAATGAATAATGTAGATGACTACCTACATAAAATGATATTTATCAGTTTTTATTCATGTATTTATTCTGTATTGCAATTTACTACCATTCAGAAGATTCAATACATAAAAGTCTGAGCTAAAGATTATAATATACAATATTACTTATTGCCTAAATTTAAATACATCAAAATTCATCAATAATGGTTTTTAAACTTTTTCGTTAATTACACACAATAGACAAAAAAATATAGAATTTACAAAAAAATGCTTTAAAAGCTCTAATATCCATTAGTTCAATTAATGAATTTACTTCGAACAATTATTTTATCTACCAATTAACTGTCAAAAAATCCATTGCACAATTTATGTTTGATTTATTACTGCGTAATTAATAATTCCTGTAGCTCTATATTATAGCGCCTGTACGCATGCATGGATTTACTTACACCAATAGTGCGTATTTTAACCTATCGCGATAATAACCATTTACACGTAAAAGTGCTGACTGTCTCACCAATCTCGTTCTTCAAGAGTAAGCGAGACGCGATGTTGTCATTTTATTGTAGTATTTGACAGGTCGTGAAAATCGATTAACCTCAAAGTGAGTCTCTGTACGGTGTAGTTCGTTTTTTTACCGGCAGGTATCGTTCTACTGCGCAGGCGCAGATATTACTCAATCCAATTGTCGCGTGAAAATTCTGCAATTTGCAAGCCATCTTGCAATTTACACGTGCATTTTTTTGTCGTGGCCGCGATAATACGTACTGTCAGCAATAAATTCATGCACGCGTAAACAGGGTGATAAGGTACATGAAAGAAGTGGTATTATTATACCATATTACTCGGGACTTCTTATATTATTAATATTAATTAGGTACTTTATGATTTGACTCCAGCTGAATTTATAGCCTTCAAAATGTAACATTCATTTGTAGCTCTATTCTAGAATTTAATGATTCCCACATATCCTGTGATTAGCAATACTCAAGTCATAGTCATTAAGTTTGATAGCGAAGGTGAAAACTATAACTAATCTAAGTTTGAGTCTCATACTCAACTTTCAGAGTCTAATGGAGAATGATAAGAGTCCTTGTATTTATTTTATTGTTCAAGATACCTTACAATGTTGTCTTTCTTAATATTGATTGTTTTTATAGCAGGAAGGAAGACTTTCCAACTACCAAACGATATTTATTATTGACGTAAATCATTTGGTGCTTCTGACAATTTAGGAAGACGCATTTGTATTGTAACTCTGTAGCCCCCTATTATACTGTGTATAAATACTGTAATAATTAAATGTATGCATATTATGTATTATTTATTTGTGAATATCAATATACCAGTTATTTTTTATTCGTGATAACGAATTCAATGACAACATAAGTTTAGTAAGCTTCTGAAAACTGGCAATTTAATTATTTTTGATTTAAGGAAATGGAAAACTCAACGATTATAATATTATTCTAGTTATATATTTTAGTGAAGAAAATTATATATAAATTTATTGTTTTAGAAAATGTGTTACGTATTTAAGAATTTTACAGCATCAATTTGTTTATTTAAAATTATATGTTGAATGAAAATAATGTGTCATGTTCATAAAGGAAATAAAACAATTTGAAAAAAGAATTGTTTTGTTATTGATTATTATACCATAGATAGAACATAATGATAATAGGCGATATTAGGGCGGTGATTGATTCCCAACCTTTTTTGTTTGGCGGAACCCTTGAGACTTTTTTTTTAAATCTTGCGGAACCCTACGTAGCTGACATATTACATTAAGGTCCAGAGTGATAAATCACAAATAGCCATGTTAAGCATAGGCAGTGACTTATAATTTACAAATTATCATAGTACATTTAAAAGGCTGCTCAATATTATTTTAGTCTCAAATCTTATTTAAATCACAGATATAAGCATAAAAAATCTTTAAATTTACCTGTATCAGGATATTGGCGCTACAGATCATTTTCTTGAAGAATCATAAAGTTGTATTATTCGTATTTCTTCTTTTAATCTGCCACCCTCTCTTATAATGTCTTATCCTAAGCAATGCACGGTATGTCACTGTCAGTAGTTAGTAAATAATAAGTAGGCTAATACAAATTATTAAAAAAATATACTATAACAGTTTATAATACATCTGAACTAGGGATTGCAATACCGGTATTTCGATATTTTTTGATACCGAAATACCGGTTTTAAAAATCAGACAATACCGATATATTCGGTATTGACTTAATTAACATAAAAGGTTTAACAGGACTGTAATTTTTTTTATCAAATTACGGGATATCTGGTTTACTTCCGCCGCCATTCATCATCCTTGTGTGACCAGTAATGACACATGCTATAACATATTAATATTTTTAAGAGATTTTTACATATACTATACTTATTGGTAGATACTTCTGTTTTTTTTCAATTATTTTACGAATACCGGTATTAATGCTGCGGTATTCAATAGGAAATACCGGTTTTGATATTTACATTCAGTATTGCAATAATTTGAAGGCCTCAGTTTAAGTTCCATGGTATAGCTCTTTGAAAAATTCTATTACCAAGTAGAATTTATCAGGGATAATGGTGGGGAGAGGCGGCACGAATAATCCGAAGTATAGATTTTCTTTTTAAAATACAGCATATTACACATTTTTAAAGCAGACAATTATTTTAACATGTTTAATACTCATTATTTAACACCCATGGTGGTCGCGCGGCTTAAGCGTTGGACTATCACGCCGTGGGTCCCAGGTTCGAATCCTGGGTCTGGCAAGAACACATATTATTTTTCAATTTGTGTCTGTCAGGGTATGGACCTAATAGGTTGAGCAAGTGGCTGACATCCATTTATCGTAAAAAACAAAAATCTGTTAATACAAACCTCTACTCTGTGGAGACCCATTATGATCCTATTAGGATCGGACATGGTCGAAAGAAAAGAAAGAAGATTTATTACAAAAATCTGTGATTTTCGTTTGTTTGCAGGAATCTTTATATGATATTCTAAAATCAGTTCAAATTTTCCAAAGAGCTATATATCGTTCTACACCCACACCATATTGTGCATGAATAATCTGGAGTTACTGTATGATGTAATATCTAAACGTAAATAAACGTAACTTTCCAACACTCTATTTCTTAAAATATGTAGGTCACATGCTTACTTTTACCATATTAGCAAAAAGGTTTGAAGATGTACCTTTCATGTGAACTTTTCCAAATTCTAGCAGAGCCCCAGGAAAATCTTTCGGAGCCACAGGGTACCGTGGAATCACTGTGTCAGGGAGATGAAGGGAGTGAATGAAACAATTTTTTTTATATATTCTTTAATGTATCCGTCTAAGATAGCATATTTATTTTATACACAGGCCGGGGTTATATATACAAAAACAAACCTCCTTAATAAAATGAGACAATACACAGAACATACAAATTCTCCAATTAAAACCATAAATATTATAAGATAATCACAACAAATAAATATTGTGAATGAACAGTCCAAAAATTATTTTTCTTCGACGAGTTTAAGGGAAACCGATTAAGCTTACAAAATAATGTAGGCGTATTAAATTTATATTCTCGATTAGAAAGAATAAACAACGTATAGAATCTTTCTTTATATTTCTTACATCAATATTAAAACTTAAAAAAAACTCCAACATTGATAGCGTATTAACTTGGCACAACTAAATAACAGCGCTTACCGTACGGGCGCATTTTAAATATTGACAAAGCGTTGAAACATAAAACAAAGGCAATAAACTCTCCTAAAAAAACGATTTGTACCTTATCATTTTGTATTTTAATGGCCTTACAACTAAAGCCTTCCTGATTTCAGTTTCCAGTTTCACAATCAATATAATATTGTCGATCGAGTGATATTACGATGATTACTAAATACCAAATGTTTCAGTCTTTTTATAAAAGAGTCACTATTGTTCACTTTCAAAACACTATTTACAAAAGATCGCACCGTTTCTTACAATACTAAGGTTACACTAACTGTAAGCAACATTTTGAGTATGAACTTAGTATTTATAGTGTAGAAAGACTGCATAAAGAAGAATACATGAATGGTTTGCATATGAAATAGAATTCGATCCATGTTACCCAAAACAAGATTACTTTAAGAGGAACATTAAAAAAAAACACAGATAGAGGTAAGCACTCAATTTATGGAAAATTATAAGACTTACCAAACCGTGTAAAATTATGATATATCATTTAAAAATAATTGTAAATGGTATTTACGATTTTGATTGCTGAGAATGGTGTTGGTTTAGGTGGTGGTTTTAAAGTGTTCCTAGGAATGATAAAACAAAAACTCAATGGAATTTATAACATATTAGTATAAAATAATCATGAAACCTTGTATAATATATAATTGAAACCCGATATAATATATCGCATTGATTTTATAATGAATTATGACAGTGTAAGTAGAGATATTCTGTTGTGTTTGTAAAACATTGCATATTAATTCTAATACACAATAATAAAATTAAAGTAACACCAACTCTTACTAGATTTTTATACAATATTTATATTGTTGATTCTAAAATATGTCACAGACATTTTGTTATTACATAATATTATTCTTAATGAATAGTTTACTATAAAACATTTTTATACAATACTATCAACATAATATATATAACGAAGCAACTTGTAATATAATATAGATAGGTACTATTATATAACATATTATTATTGGAAAGAAAGAAAACTTACACATCTAAATATTATACATACCATTAAAACTTTACATGAAGCGTTTAGTTGATTCTATTATTGAAGCCTTAAGTTTTAACATATCGAGGGCTTTCAATTTTTAAATAACATTTAAACAAAATGAATCTTATAGAATACTATGCTAATCATAACACAAAAACATCAGGTAATTAAACTCATTCATAAAAATAACACATACAATAATAATTTGGATCCTTAAAAAAGGATAATATGAAATTTAAAATATTCACTCAGAGATGGCACTTTCAATTAATAATTTTAACACCTCACAGATGTTACTGTAAATTTATAGGACGTAAAATTCTACTTCAAAATGAAGAAGTGGACAGGGAAATATCAATTCTATTAAATTGCAATAAATAGAATTGTTGCATATTGCTTATAATAATCGAAACCGATGAACTAAATTTAATGAATTGAATTGTTGGAAGGCATTAAGCATGGATGACACCATTTCGATTTCCTCTCGGAAATGTAACATTTGATATCAAAATTCTCTGCAATACAATGATTGAAAGAGTTGAACAAAAGTCTTAAAATATTATGAATTCACAGTCAACTTTGAAATAACCAATTCGATATAAATAAGACTAGAATTCTTAACACTACGCCTCGGAAGTGTACGAAACACGAGATCTATGAATCGTTAAATCATAATTCAATCATGCCGTCAGCATTTATTAAACACAACACATACAAGAGAAATTTATATACATATTAGATAATTATAAATAATCACAGATATTAAAGCATTTGCGGATGTGAGACAGGGTAATGTGACCATAATTAAAAATAAAACATACCCAGCATCTCATCAGAATCTGTTACCTCAAAAAAATATGAATAATGAATGGCAATTTTGATTGTCTCTATACATATTTAGCTTCAATAATGTAAGTTAGTTCATCGATGATTATTCGCTAATGTTTCAATCCGCAAACAATTTAATATTCGTGTTATTAGGAAGCAAATACATGTAGAAGCCATCAAAGATTGGCGTAAGTAAATAACAACTATTCACCGTATGAAATTGTAAAATTTACTGGCAGTGAGTAATAAATATATGAATATATATTTTTACAAATAGTTCCTCACAGCCGTCGACAAATAATATTAGTTACTCGCCGATTCATTATGCAAAAACCTCTATTTCGGCAACAATCACTCACTCAAAAAGAATATCTAAAAATCACATCACTATGAATATCATAGAGATTGAATAAACGGATATTAAAAATAAAATAGGACTCAGCGAGGCTAGAAAAAATACCTCAGTGATAATAATCGCATTCGCTCGAGATGCTCAACTTTCAAAGATATCATAACAAAACACAAATCGACCCCAAGCACGTCTAACTAAATGCTATGAAAATCTTCATAAATCACTACAGCCGTAGTATCGAGCCCATTACAAAAATTAGGCCACATTTCTCAATGATTAAGAACCATCTTAAAAAATCATTTTCATCCATAAGATTTCTTTTGTTTATTAACCAGTGCTGTCAGAAGCCTGAGCCGCGCTTTTGTTTCTTTATATTTAGCATAAGTCGGCATGATGGCTTGTCTTTCATCTTTCAGCATTTTTCTACTGTTCTGAACTTCAAAGTCTGCTTCAAATGCCTTTATACTGGCTCTGAGCGAAGACTTTAACGCCTTCGTCTCGGTGTGCAACTTATTGAGTTCTTTCAACGACATGCAGTGCAGGTTTTCATTGACGATCTCCGACTCTTCAATTAGAGCATTGGTTTCATCGCTAGCTGTAGATTTGGCAGAGGACGATGCTGCGTCTTCAATTTCCCTCTTATCGGAGGGTGAATCGATGAAAGAAGTTGCACTATCGGGGAATATCGGTTTCTCAACTGCCTCTCCAGGACTGGAAGACTCGCACGGACTTTCCAAATTTGTGAACAGCATCGTTTCATGTTCCATTATTGTTGCTAGTTCTCCGGCACTCGTGTTCAACTTCATCTGAAAATTATAAATTAAATATATATATTATAACCGATGAAAAAACCAAATATGGAATAAACTTTTTCTTTATCAATGTAATAGCGCCTGTATGGATTTATTTGCAACAATAGTGTGTATTTTAAACTAACGCTATAATAACTGTTTGCATGAAAAGTGCTGACTGCCTCTCCAATCTTATTCTTCAAGCGGAAGCGAGACGCGATATTGTCATTGTATGGGGTGCTATTTGACACATTCAGAGAGGTTCGTAGGTAATAGGTAAACGTCCAAAAATTCTGTGCGGTGTAGTTCATATTTCTTCCGGCAGGTTCGCCACTATCGTTCTACTGTGTATGTGCACCGCCATGCAAATATCAATTATTGCGTGAAAACTTAGAAGCTCCTCAACTTTTTGATCCATGCATACAATCTTGCAACTTGCAACTTGCACGATAATACATGTTTACATGAGTATTTTATTGTTATGGCTGCGATAATACATACTGTCAGCAGTAAATCTATGCACATGTAAACGGGGTATAAAGGATGCCAAAGTAAGGATGATGGAAATATTCTATTTAAGACTAGTCTGGTCTGGTCTGGTCAGGTCATAACACAATATTCTTATTCGGAAGAGCTATTTACCAAAAAAAAAAGATAGTTATGTCTAACCTTTTGTAAAATATAATATCTGTATACATACTTTGTGAACATGCTAACCGTATTTTCTGTAATTATTTATGTTATATGCCACTGGAGTGTCCTAAATTAATAATATTTTATGTCAACAATATATAAATTAAATTTGTAATAAAAATGGTAAATAACTGAGATATTTTGCCACAATCGATACATAAATGATAACGGACACATCGTTTTTATGTATCGAGAATGTCATAGATTCATGAAATAAAAAAATATTCAGTGAAGATAATGAATGACATAAATTGCGCAGGACTACAAAAAAGGAATGCAGTTTAGGGAGGCTTCAAGAATAAAATTTCTTACTGCGTCCATCCTGGCGACGAGTCGCTTGACGGCTCGGTATCTGTCATAAAGCGGTCTTGCTGCGTCTCTGTCGGATTTTTCAGTCGGTCTTCCTCTCGCCCCCTCCAGCCACAGCAGAGCTCTCTGAACGGCCGCCTTTTCTTCCGCTAGCTGGATGCGGGAACACGCTTCAAGACGGGTGGGTCTATCGTGCAGTTCACGTTTGGCTTCTAGGCGCTAAAAACAAGAAATTATCATAAGTATGCAAAATATTAATATTTTTTTAAGTAAGCAACAAAGACAAATTATTGTGTTATTGTAAGGGTATCAGTCTAATTGGTAATGGTTAGGATTAGCGGACATTTTCAATCAGTGGATTATGAGACTACAGACTTATGGAGGATTCATAAGCACAGAGTGAATCTACATAACCCGAACTCAAAAAATGGCTTGTTCGATCTCCCATAGACATGTGATTAATTTCAAATTGATTCAACTAGACTCAACTGACTAAATGACATTGAACAAAATGTATTAGGATGAAAGAGTAGTGTTTGTGACAGTAGATGGAAAAAGTTGCAAGGGTATTTTTCAACATTAGATCGAATAATGATGATATTGCAATCATGGCTCCCATATCCTGAAGCGGGTCCCCCTACCCATCGCTAAGGTTAAGAGCCGTGTAATGTTCTACAATAGTGATCTTCAAATGGTATTCTGCGGAACTGCAGGGTCCTGTGTAAAATAAAAGGTTTTCCAAGATTTTTGGCATTTTTAAATAAATCAACTTGAATTGTCGGCCGGTATCATATGACTCAATGATCGCAACCCTCTTTTGTGATAGCCAAGTAACATGCGGCCTTTCGCCATATTGGATAATGGTTTATATGTCGTAGTAGATTTTTGGGTTTCCACCGTGTGTCCTTCTTCCTTCTTTACTCGACGTTTCGGGCTCGTTGCAGAGGCCATTATCAAGAGATGATATGATAATGGCCTCTGCAACGAGCCCGAAACGTCGAGTAAAGAAGGAAGAAGGACACACGGTGGAAACCCAAAAATCTACTACGATAAAAAACAACCGTGAAAGCCTCAAACATTATATGATTTATATGGTTTTTATTAGCCATGAAACACACTAAAAATAATTATAAAATAAAATTCTACTCGTGAAATAGCGACGGAGGTGACTTTTTTATTATTAGCGAGTATTTGTAGTGTCTTTATCTCGCTAAAGTGATCGACCCGCCACACCTCCTGGTCCCTCTTAAGCCCGGGTCCCCAGGCTAGAGCCCTGTCAGCACCGCCCTTGTGGGAGCCACGATTGCAATCAATCAAGATGATTGTGTATAATTCAATACATTTCACATATGGAAATAGTGGCAACTTAATACAGCTGAAAGCAAAAAGCAACATCTTACAATTTAGTTGCAAGCATAACGCTTTAATTCCAATATCAAAGTTCAGTTAATTCTGTGTGCAAGTGTTTTGTAAATATCAACTAAATTACTTAGACATTGTTGTCAGCTCAAGTTTGTATGACCTACAAGATCCGCTTAGAAATTAATGATTTACACTGACCTGGATTGAATTCCATTTGTAATAAATATGATAACAATATCTACTATAAAATTCATATACTATACATTGAAGTGTCTTTCATAATGAAAATATAATATAAGAATGGATACTTACTCTTTCAATTTCCACCATGATTTCCGACATCGGTTTGTTTTTCAATGAACTGTCCCCGGATGAAGAGTCAGAGGCCACCAAGCGAGCGATAGATTCTCCTGGACCAGCTTTAATACTCCTTCTCTCGTTCTTCAGTTTCCTCACTTCAGCGTACAATTTGCTAAGATTGTGGTCATTCATCTTATCGGCATGCGAGGATTTGTAGCCGTGAGATAATTCAAAATCAGATTCATACTTGGCAATCCTCTTCTTCAATGTCACCAGTTTCTTGGCAATTTTATTGAGACGCTCGTCCGGTTCCATCACAGCGTAGCCACCGGGGATTTCTACGATACCATTTTCGCATTTGTCCGGCAGGGTTCTTCTTTGACTGCGAATGTCACACATTTCTTTATTGTATCCGACGATGTTGTCATCCCTGATCGGTTCAGCTTCAATATTGAAACCTTCCAGGTCTTGAGATGTCTCAGGATCCCAGGGGAAACCGATGAATTTGATTGGTACGCTGGGAACAGGTTCGTTCTGACCTAGCTGCTCGTGTAGTGTTGATAAGTCAAGGAGTGGTGTCTTTTTTATCGGTGAGACAGATTTATGAATGGGACTTTGAGATCTGCTGCGGGAATAAACAGCTCTCTCGGGTCTGTACCCGATCATGGAGCCGGAGAAACAATGTTCTTTCTTCCTACCACATTCAGTTTCACAATAATTAACCAAATGTTCCAAATGTTCCCTGGAACTGTAGGGCAAGTGACTTTGTTCACGATTTCCACTTTTCAATTGAACACTGGGACTTGTTTCACATTTAGAATTTTTATCACCGAGACTCATTGTGTCACTTTTTTTAGAATGATGGGGTATGGCTACATCCTTATGTAAGACAAACGAGTGTGTTTTCTCCGCCGAGGAAGTCCTGCTGGAATCATTCTCTTTTGAAGAGCTCTTATGAAATTCTTGTCCATTGGCAGGTTTATGCTTGACTTGCTTTCGAGTAGGCGGTCTTCGGCCTCTCGGTGCAGGTGTTCTGGAGCGTCGTTCGCTACTGCGAAGCCTCTCGTGATCG
The DNA here is from genome assembly GCF_057557595.1 of Rhyacophila brunnea. Classification (NCBI taxonomy): domain Eukaryota; kingdom Metazoa; phylum Arthropoda; class Insecta; order Trichoptera; family Rhyacophilidae; genus Rhyacophila; species Rhyacophila brunnea. The sequence goes on along the minus strand of NW_028232965.1, from coordinate 55,586,414 downwards.
CGTTCTGCTTCACTGGGAACACCGCGAAAAGAGACTCCGCTCCCGCTGCTGGCTTTTGGATCCCGATTCGGGGATATTCTCTTTGGAAACAGAACGTACTCGTGGATCCTCGATCTAGACGGGGAGCTGTCATTTTTGCTATATTTTTGACGCACACAATAATAGTCAGACGATGAATTGTCGCTCTCCATGTTGGGGCCAAATATGTTTGAGTATTTTTCGCCAATATCGGACGAGACGTTATCGTCTTTCAAGTAAGCAGAGTCGTAGTCCGACTCGACCGGAGCGGGCGACTTGGCAGGTGGCGGAGAATCTGCGCAGTTTTGCTCGTGCAACGGGGCAGCCGGAGTTCTCGCGACCGGCTTCTTGCACTTTTCGAAATCTTCGTGCGAGGACACGCGGCGAATGTTATCGTCAGATGGCGTTTTGGTTTCCGCGGTCCTCTCCTCGCTGTTGGACCTGATGACTTTGCGCTCTTGAACAGACGAAGAGCCGGAATCCTGTCGCTCTTTTCTCTTCCGCGTCGCCATTTCACCTCGGCGGTGCGCGGTTTCGTCGTCCAGTTCAGGCAGAAACTTTTCAACATCGGAGAGATTGTAGATGAGTTCCGAAGATGCGAAGGGCGACGAGAAAGAGACCTTCCTGGGGTCCTCGATTTCAGCTATCATAGCGACCTTGGTGTAGTTGTCGTGGGGGTCGAGTCTCACGCGATCCTGAGCCCCGGCCTCCATGCACTCGCAGGAGCGCGCCAGGCTGACGACGCTCTCCTTCACCTCGTGCACGTAATGCGCGCCGGCGAGCAGCGCTCTGCCGTGCACCCCGTGCGACACTCCTCCGCGGTCCACGGACGAGAGACTCTCCTCCTCGGTCGTGCCACACTGTAACAAGAAGAAATTCAATGTTAATTCAAACTATCAATGCATCCATTCATAAAACATGAGATTCAAAACGAATACAATTTAAAAAAAAAACTTATTTTACTGGGTACTTTGTAATACACCTAATTATCAGATACAATTTAACACTAAACTAGAAACGTATTCAAAGTACATACTTCAATTAATATGAATCTGTTAATCCTGGATCCTCTGGGGAATTTTCAATCAATTAATGGAAGAAGTTAAAGTCAAAGTTATAACAATTAATTAGTTAGGCAAGCACCTACTTACTCGAATGTATGCAAATACAAAACATAATACAATATATTATTATAAGGCATGTACAACTTCACGTAGGCTGTGATCTACTATCCAGTATCAAAACTGACAATGTTCTACCACTCAAATTGGAAAAATTTTGCCTAGGCACAAACTTAAAAAATGGTTCTTTCTCGCGGACCTTCAGAAAAATATAAATTTTCAAGTCTTCTCTTTCCGTCAGTTTTGCGGCAGGTCGTGAGTGATGCAATGCGAATCAAGTGATACGAAGAAGTCAGTCAGTTGAGCTTCCTCAAGGTTAATTTGACAACGACGGAAACGAATAAAAGAATGGTTAATGTTCCCCTTCAAAATCAATATCCATATTTACATACATTTCTATAGGTCGGGCCAATCGACCAAAATCCATCATGCAATCGACACGTTGGACATGCCTGCAATTTATATTATATTAATGGAGGAGGTCGATTATTTTTTTTATTACAATTATAGATGAGAAATAGTGTTTTCCGTTTTGTGTTGCTGTGAATACTAATATAATATCCACCAAGATCTATAAATAAGACAGCAAGTTGAAAAGGTTCTACCAGCCACACTGACCCTAACCAGCGTCGCCTGATGGGCGTTGGCGAAAAAAGTTGAGGTCGATACGTAAGAATACTCACACTGAGCACACAATGACTGGCGACTTTTGCCATGGGTTACATAATAGAAAGCCAGGTCAGTGTGTATATAGTACGGAAATCACAGGAATACACCTTTATTAGACAAGACTTTTATAAAATACATAAATTCTACATAATAAATTCGCATGTTACGTTATTAATTTGATTCATTGGTAATACTTTCGCGTACCAAATACGACTTTAGTTTCTTGTACTTAATATCTAATTTCTAGCATCCGACCATGTCCGATCCTAATAGGATCATATGGGCCTCCACAGAGTAGAGGTTTGTATTAACAGATTTTTGTTTTTTACGAGAAATGGATGTCAGCCATTTGCTCAACCTATTAGGTCCATACCCTGACTCACACACAAATTGAAAAACAATATGTGTACTTGCCAGACCCAGGATTCGAACCTGAGACCCACGGCGTGATAGTCCAACGCTTAAGCCGCGCGGCCACCGTGTGCATAATTTCTAGCATAGGAAGACGAATTAAGAACCTCCGTGATTGGGACGATCGCAGATTCACCGAAATGCTCCGAATATCATACAATAGACTGAAGGTGAAGACCTGATGATGGCCGACCTCCGATGGGAGGCAGTACAAGAAGAAGTTGGTGTATCAGTAGAAGTAATAAGTATTGTAAGTTTACCGACCAAATTAAAATGCGGTCACCAGTTGCCATAGACCAAGACTTTGACGGAAGTTTTGGTTTATGACTCATTTAGAGACAAGCCAATAAACGCAATAAATACAAATCGCCATGAGTATCCTCGAACATTACCAATACTGCAATAATGAATTTTATACTACATACGTACGTTAATATTAAAAATAAGATATTATGTTTAAGTTTATTCCATATTTCTCCACACTCGAGAATCGTACTTCCTTAAAACCACACTCGCGAGGGGGTCGCTCCATATTCACAATGAATAATGACAAATCGTCGCTTCGCGAAACGAGATAATTGGCTTAAATCATCGATTTTTCTTACACATTCGGGCAATCTGCGGAATGTGTGGCAAAATCGAAACTGTTTCAGAACTATAATATTTAATTTTATCTTATCTAATTTAATGGTTGCAGGTACTTAATAATAATAACCTGCCAACAGAAAAAGCGATGAATTTACTTCGGATATCGATATATTCCACTTGCGTGAAATGAGTTTAGGTGTCTTATAAATCCATATAAATTCTTAAAATGCGACATATTTAGCTCACTTGGTGTAGGTATTTGCTTGTACTATTTGTATATTGTATCAATTTGTTAGCAAGCTGTTTTAACATCATCTGGTATATAATTTTATGTAATGGTATAAGTTATCTTTTTAGATACACGATATATCGTTGATCATGCATATTATGTAATGTAGAAGTAAATAATATATCTACCTTAAAAAAATCCGATTATAAACTCTTAGCTATAAAAATGACTATATATGTGAGTAATATTTAATTTACACAATATTTGAATTACGTGATAATCTTCTTTCTAAAATATATAATATGTGAATAGCAATAAGTATTGACATTTGGAACACGTTTATTTTATGAACGCTTTAGCTGAGTGTTCAAACATATTCAAAAGAATATGTATACTAAATAAAAAAAAAATGTTTTATTATGGATTATATAAGACACTATCGAACAACAAAAAAAAGATCACGCGAATTGTTTTGGGAGAAATAATAAATAGTAGGCAGCCAGCATAGCCGAAATTCAAAGCGCTTCAGGCCATTAAAAAAACGTATTCAAAGTATGCCTTGGAGCAAATAATCCACTAATCATGCCGATGAAAGTTTCATGTTTTTTATTGCCAAATTAAAAAAAATACAGCGCTCCGGAATACGAAAATAAACCCGCGGCTTGTATGGACTCGAGTCACGATAGTGCTGCGAACATGACGTTGCCGATAATATTGCCGAAACAAGAAGTCGTCTATGGACTTTGTCTGAGACATGACTGAAATGGTAAGTAATAATATTAATACTGACAAAGCTTATTTCGTTAATTAGATTAGAGGAGTATTACGAAATGTCTAGCTAGATGAAGGTAAAATTCATTCAACGTTGAGAATTCATTTGCGTACCTAATAAATAAGAATCGCTACAAACGATGTCTGCTAAAACTTACTGCGAAGGGTGAAAAATAAAACTACGATTGATTTATGAAGAGAGTCTCTAAGTCCAAGGACTGTCAATTGCTATTTCCTTTTCCAGGTGGGGCACATGGGTCTCCACAAAGTGAAAGCACCCGGATAGACGCGGATCTGTGGTAACGAAAGATGTTAAAGAAAAACTTATCTATTAAACGGAGCCTGGATATATAAAAATTATGAAGATGGAAAATAGGGACCAATGGCAAATTGTTTAAATTAGTGGCAATTCTTCACCTTAATTTATTAATTCACCTGCATCTGTAACACCAGCAAGAATTTCAACAAAATAAAGATATGTAGGTATATGTATTCACCGAAACAGCCAAATGCATAAATTTCCGTAAATATTTATTTTTAAGTAGACGTTTCATTGTAGTTTTAATTTTAAATTGTACAATTACTTGGTCAATCAAGTTATATATAATATATATATATATATATATATATATATATATGAATGGTTATATAACCTTAGAATGCCGCAGGTTACCGGCGACCGACCGCGCCATCAAACATCAGTCATTGGTAGATATATAATAATTAGCCTATTTACACTAACGTTTCACCGATCGTGGGAGGAGGTATTCCAAAACCAGGAGGCGGTCGGAACGCTTCGGGAGGCGTCAGCGACCTGTTTATCCGCTGTCGCTGCACGGGTTATGTTATGTCATTGTATTATGCGTGATGTGATAACTGATAAGATTGATAAGTGTTCTGTACTCAGATTAGCCACGTTTTAAAGGTCACGTGTAGTTTGCAACATTTAGAGGCGGACGGTAGCCGGTTACCCGCGGCGTTTCACCTGCTCGTGTTGCATGGCCCTTAGATATGAAAAGAAAAGGGAAAATTAAGTATGACATGAATTATTTGTATTCATATAAAAGAAGATAGAAAACAAATACAGCAGTTTTAATCAGATGGCTTGACTGGACCACAGATCTCCCCGATACTAAGTGCAGAACTTGGTTACAAGTTTCTTAATACTTTAATTACAATTATTAATTGAGCCAGAGTTTGTACTGTATGCTGCATAAATATGGCTGATTTAATAATAATTGCTGAATTATTTATATCGACATTTTTGTAATCTTGCATAAAAGTACTTAAAGCCACGTCGTTGATTTTTAAAAGTGAAATTCTACGCGAAGATCCTGAATCACATTCGACGAGATGAATGAAATGAATATGTACTTTAATAATAATGAAAGCAACAAATTATGGGTAAGTAATAATTTTTTGACTAAACGACATTTCCTTTTTGTCAGTGATCTAGAAAAAACTACACTATAATAAAAAATAGGTGAAAAATGAAATAATTAATCAACCCCATAGTTACGAACACACAGTTATGCACAGAATTAGGGAATCCAATCCCGAGCCAAAAATCTGATACCGGGATTTCGGGATTACAATTTGAAAATCCCGGGATCCCAGGACTGGTCCTGGGATTGGCATTTTTTCCATTGTCAATATAAAATTTGTATATTTAAAAATAACATTGATAAAATCAGTCAAAAATAAATCTAGTATAATTTATACTATTTAAGACATTTATTGTTAATATTGTATACGTTCAATCTTAGAAATACATAAGTTTAATGGAGTAAATAATATTGTAATATAAATAATAATGTGAATTTAATATGAGATTGCTGTTTCTGATAGTAAAGACTTAATGAATGGGTTAGCGAGATTTAAAATAGTAAAGCAACTCATGGTGTAGGTACTTATGGCCTTTCCGCTTCATAAATCTAATTAGTCGGCTAAATATGAAACTGCCGTAAAACGTATGAGATCATGGTGAAATTACTTTGTTAATAGTGCGAAGCATTGTTTTTTTCCAATCATTCTCATTTTTATTAATTTATATGAAAAAATAAAATGAATCAGCAACTTACAAATGGATATAAATCAAACTTCATTCAAACTCAGTTTATTTCTAATGTAGTTATTTGTTATTAAAAGTATTTTTTCTGTTATATTTTTGTTTTTATTTTATTTTCCATAAAAATTGATAAAAAAATCAATCCCGAAACTTTCGGGATTATGTTTATCAATCCCGGGATTCATAGGTATCGAAAATAGCTCGGGATCCCGGGATCCCGGGATTCGGGATCCCGGGATTGGAGTCCCTACACAAAATACATTTTTTTTTTTTTAAATAGTTTAAATAATATCTATAACGAAACAATAAGTATTTAAAGCAGCTTCCATGCAGTGTCTAGGATAGATTTTATGAATGTCGTGTCCAATCGATTTCCTTTATCACGCGAACTATAAAAATTGCAATGTAGAATGACAGTGCGCGTTTTAAAATGATTGAAGGCATACTGACATCATCTACTGAAACTAAAAGACCAACTACAACTCAGTCGAGAGTTTTTTGCTCAATTAAAATCATTTATTTATAACAGCCCGGCAGAATTCTATAATTGGATTTTTTCAGTTTTTATGGTAAATAAAAAATTAATATAATCATTCGCATTTGTTAAATTGAAGCTGTTGTAAATGTGTATGTATATGTACATCATACTAGTATGCAAGAAAATAATGTCCAGGATGGTTGGGAAAAATAATTGCATCGGTTTACACAAAATGACATACTAACATTTACTGAAGGTACTATTTTCACTTAGTCACAGCACAGTTATGCTCATTTTATATAGATACATTGAAAAATACACTGGCGCATCATTTTATCTACTATTACAACTTCATTTTAGATTCTTTAATTTGTGTAGTTAAATTTAAGGCACTTCAATTGAGGCATGGTCTAAAAAAATCGTGGCTAGGCGATGCGCGGATTGTGCAAATAACGCGTGCCGAACGAAATATAATGTCAATAAAATCCAAAATGCGTCCATTTAATGTTATTTTTATTGTTATATTACTAATAATAATAGTATAAACATTGACATGTTTTCTTTTTTAAGTACATACGTAAAGTTTTTTAGTCATCTTTACACGATTTAAGAATATTCTCATCCGACGCCATGACAAAATAAATCGACGTGCGGACACCTCGACTGTCGGTCTCCGATTGGCGACTAGTCAGAAATTTCGTTGCACCTACTGTTGAAAATTATTTGCCGTTTCACTGAAGTACGCTCTTAATAAACCACTTTCTATAATTATTCTATTATTAACAATATAAATAACCATTTTACAAAGATTAGGGAAGGTAAAAAATAAAGCCAATTCATAATGTTTACACGTTCTTTAATATTCGTTCCATATTTTTGATGATCTCGTGTATTTTTATAGAAGTAAGTAATTAATACATAAAAAATAAATTCAATTTCGCAGGACACTCAGTTAAATTCAAAGCGTTCGCCGCGAGTAATCAATAAAGCCAATCTTAATTTAATACATTGATGTTACTTAGTGGCAAATAAATAATTAATGAAGGAATGCGAACAATAAAGCTTTTGACGGTGGATCTCGCGGAGTTAACATTTTTTAGAGTTAACAGATTGATTGGCATTAATCCGTTGAAGATAGCGAAATAATAAAATCAATATTGAGACTAAAAATAAGAAAGGACGATACTTTAACTAGATATGTCACTGAGTACTGTGTTTAGTTTGATTTTAATAAACAGCGTGGTTAACGACGTGCTCACCCTATCCCTTTGGCGTAAAACCCACTTAACGCAGCAAGTGTGGCTCTCGCGCAAAATTTCACAAGTGGCGCGTAAATCAACGAAAATACAACGTAATCAAATACGCCAGCGCCCACTGGATTTGACGACGCATTATGCGCGCCCGCCCCATGAGTCATCGTTTTTTAGCTCCTCGGCGATACGTATGAACGAAAATACAATGCAGTCCATTCATTGAACGCGGCGAGCAAAATCACGCTCTGGAAGCGTCGTCGATCGACGGGCGAGAAGCCATTATTTAATAACAGAGAACTCATTGTTTAATTTTATTGCGTGACCGATTTTAAAAGCCCCGAGAAATTTAATAATATTTTTAATGCTTTGTTATGACTGTTATGAGAGACGCTGATAATAATAATTATTTTGTGCTGCTTGAGCCCCTTATTACATAGGTGAAGGGTAATGCGCGGGTGGGAGGGGGCCTACTCAGTAGTGAGCGCGTCGAGCGCTTTTTTGGTGGGCTTTATGCCTTTGACTGATGTTTTTAGGACGCCGTGAAAAAATCTTTACATAAGGATGCCGTGAAACTAGAAAGTATGAAAACCACTGCTAACTGAGGAAATTGTAGTGTTTAAAGATTCTATTTCTCTGTTTTGGTTCTCTTCATAAATTGGTTCCTTTCGAGTTATTAGTGAGCTTTTATCACACAAACGTGAAATTGTGTGTGTGTACCTAATATGCTTGCATAATATACTCATACATAACTTATTTTACAATAGTATTGTCTCATGTAGGCAAGTATAACTAACCAGAGGCAAATTCCAAATTTCGCGTGTCTGATTCCATTTTTGAATACCAACATTAATTCTTAGATAACAAAAAATAATTGTGAGAGGATCATAGAGAATAAAATTATCTAAGTATAATTTAGTTTCAAAGCAGTTTTTGTAGATATTCGTGGTTTGGAGGTTATTTATTCATCAAGAAAATAAAGGTATTTTTTGTAGTAATTAAACCAAAGTACGAATACTTAAAAGCATTTTAATACTAAACTGTGGTACTCATTAACTATATAAAGTGATTTTGTTTGAGGTTCTGCGTAAAAGAGGTTTAAAATATTAATTTCATTTGAGTAGGTACTTAATCACAATAATTTCTTCGCAAAAAACAATTCACTGTTACGTCTAGGTTGAAAATAAACTCACCCAGTTCGAGATTCATGCTCCTATAATATTTTACCTTACCTATTTCGCAGAACTTTTAACGACCCTAAGTTTGAAATAACGGTGGATATAAAAGAAAGGAAAATATCGAACGAATAATCACGTGGAAATATAAAACCTCCGAGGAAAATATAAAATAAACAAAATAATAGGGAACTAAATAATGTGAAGGAAGCGACCACGGTGGCCTAGTGGCCTAGTCCAGTGGTCGGCAAACTCATTAGTCAACAGAGCTAAATATCAGCAGTACAACGATTGCGATTTATTTTGAAAACCAAATTTCTTAATCTTACTATAGGTGGGTACACTGTTAACGTGATATCATTCTTAATAATGATCTTAATTATTGATAAAAATTAAATTGTAAGTAAGGTATCCATAAAATTAAATCATAACAATGAATGACAAACACTTAATATGAACAATGGCCTTGCATCTCCTTGAACAGTTTGGGTAAGTCAGGTTTGTATGTTGTTGTTTTTAATTTTAGACACGATTCCAGGTTCTCATTAGTAAGACGACTTCTCAATTTACTCTTGATAAGGTTCATGCTTGAAAAAGATTGTTCGCATGAATATGTAGAACCGGAAAGGGAAATAACGGCAAACGCTAGTTTTTTCAACTGATCATATGGGTCAGGAATACTATTCCAGGTATTAAAAATCATCATGTCTTCCTTCTCCATGTCTTTCAAAATATACTACTAAACTTGTGCTGTGAAACATGTTCACATTTGTTTTTCTCCAATATGACCATATCATCACAGAGATGTTCAAATTTAGAGCTCCATAATTCTTTATCCATAAGCTTTATCTAAAATAGAGTTGATACTCTTAATCACCAATTCCATAACTTTGCAAATGTCTGCGCACAAAGCTCTTCTTGACGAATGATACAATGGTAAGCAAGTATCTCGTGATTTTTCTTTCTTTCAAAATAGCAACAACCCCTTTTCTTACGCCGGTCATACTTAACGCGCCGTCTGTTGAAATTGACACAATTTTATCGAGTGGAATATGATGTTTCTCCATAAACTCAATTACAGTATTTTGCAATATCCTCTCCACGTGTTTGACATTTGATTGGCAATAATCCTACAAGTTCTTCTTTAGGACCTGTAGATGAAATAAATCGTACAAAACGTGAAACTTGTGCTGTATCATTTAAGTCACAAGACTCGTTAGATGCTATTAATAAAGCTGAAACCAATTTAAGATCTTCGGCTTGCTGGTTGGTGATATTCGAAGACATTTTTACTGTTTTAGCGAGTACGTGGTCATTTGTGGCAGAGCCCCACTCAAGGGGCCAAAGAGCCACATGCGGCTCAAGAGCCACGTTTTGCCGATCACTGGCCTAGGCCCTAGTCGAATCCCGCATATAGCATTTCTTCACTGACGAATTATCAACGGTTATGCCTAAACTTAAAAAACTAACACTTTCTTCTTCTTCTTCTTTCACCCTGTCACGTCCCAACATTGGGGCATAGGGCAAGCACAAGTTGGCGCCACTTCCCTCGGTCCATCGCCAACTCCTGTGCCTCCCGCCATGTCAGACCTGCAGCACGTAGGTCGCTTTTGTAGCATCGCTGCAGGGTGAGGGAGGGCCGGCCACGGCGACGGAACCCTTGAGGCTGTGCCACAAGGGTACGAAGTGCCGCACTCTTTGGCGGCATCTGGAATACATGTCCCAGCCACGTGAATCGTCTCTTCGTGATAACTTCAATCACCGAAGGCTGTTGTGTCTGCTCACGAACTCGGATATTTGTAACGCGGTCGTACCAATGTACCCCTAAGATTCTGCGGAGACATCGATTCTCAAAGCTCAAAAGCCGTGACTCTTGAAGCTTAGTAAGATGCCATGTCTCACAGCCATACAGGAGCACAGGTAGCACGCACGCGTTAAACAAACGACATTTGGTCCTCACAGAATACAGCCTTGACCTCCATGCGACTCCAAGTTGGTTGAACGCAGAGCCCGCCACACCCATGCGGATTCCAAGCTCACTAGAAATACCACCATCATCGGCAACCGTGGCACCCAAGTACTTGAATCTGGACACCAGCTCGACGGGCAGACCAGAAACCCGCAGAGGAGTGTCGGCGTCGATGCAAGCAGCACTGCACATGGATTTGGTCTTAGCGGCATTCAGATGAAGACCCACACATATTACATTAAAACAATTTGACCAACCTTTGCTGAGAAGAAGCCACATATAGATTAAAATTTATAAGAAGTTACATACCAGTAACTGGAACTTGTGATTTCTCGAGGTTTTTCATTTCTCGAGTTTCGATAATTTTAGAATTCAAGAATATTTGGTAATCGGCATTATTACGGCGGCCTAAATAAAAATACCGATAAATAACGAATAATCGTTCGCAATCAAAGTCAAGGTCTTTTTTGCCGAGAAATCAAATTTTCTTGAAAAATTTCTTTCGATTTTTTTAATCCGGCAGCTTAAAATATTGTCAGTTTCTAGATTTCTCGACAAATGAGAATTCTCGTAATTTCGGAAAATTAATTTTTCGAGATATTATTCTTTTCAGATTATTTCTCTAGAATTCTCGAGACGAGATTTATTTCTCCTCTCCGAAACCACACTCTACTCAACAGACGCAGACAACTTTGACAGAGTATAATATTTTTAGTATGGCAAATAAATGTATTATCCAAAGAACATGAAATTAAGTTAAGTACGTTAGTTACGAAAAGTGAGAAAATTTATTGAATAAAAATAAGACCGCTATGGGGTTTGACTTTCCGAAAGACAAAGGACGAAATTTCGCAAATGCCGTAGGAAGTAAAACTAAAATCTGAACGAAAAGATATCGCTTACAAAAGATTTCCCGGAAACTTCCCATCCTGAATTGAGTGCCTTGTCTTATTTTCCTGGCGCAATGGCCTTAGAAGAAAATTCCGAGAATTTTACAATTCAGATCCTGTAATTGTGCGAAATTGAAAAGAATCAACCACAAGGTTGTTCCGAAGTATCCACACATACACACATAAAAAGTAACGATGAGGTTCATTTCGTTTTTGTCGTGTCGGCTTCTATCCATTCTAATACAAAATCGTATAGGTATGTATTATAAAAGTTTTTTATATAAGATTCTTAGAAGAGCTATGAAAATAATTATGTTTTGCACAAGTATTACAATAACCAATAATAATTATATAGACACACACACATATGGCAAGAATTTTTTGGTGTTTAATAAATCATTATGACTAAATATGTACGTACCTAATGTGGGGAATGAATATCAGAAAAATACTGTTATATGATCGATGTGCAATAATTGGGTACACAATTCGTTGAGAACCAGAAAACCACGACGCCTAATACAGATCTAAATACTGCCGGCAAACAAATAAATAACGCATAAATGTTGTATAAATGTTCACAAGCGTTTGTGTGCTATTCCAGCAAATTTGTCCACAAACAAGTGTGGAAAATTTTGCTGAATCAAAACTATATAAATAAACGGTTTCAGCTGGTCTATTCTATACACAAGTCGGCTATCGACGGCTAAAGTGATAAATATATAATCACTTTATCATACTTATGCATTGAGGTAATATAGCTGCGACAATAAGTTAGCCGTCTAAAATGTCAAAACTGTCTATCTCGCTCTAAAAGTTAACGAAGCCAAGAGAGGGGTACTTAAAACATACCACTTTTTGACAGTTTAGTTTAGACAGTTAACTTATTGTAATAATTAATCGCCTAAATACATAAATATGATAAACTACCGCCAATTGCCGCCTTGTGTATAAAATAGCTTTGTAGAGACGGGTACTGCTGGCGCTACTTCACTGAAACAATGGTGACAGATTTTTCTGGCAGTGCAGGTGACTCATTTATGTGTTGGTATCGTTACTTTCAAACGACACCAACACCGTACCAAAGTGATCTGATGAACTATGTTCTTCCTCCACTTGTACATGTAGGTATTTACATCAGTACCTATTTATAATAGGAACCTCGTGGTAGAAATAACTATACAATATAATATTATAGTCTTAAAAAACTTACATACGATTTACGAGTACAGCGTCCAAGACTTGAAGAAGGGGCAGTGAGCGGACTACGTCAATAAAATGGATGCCCGGTGGGGGAAAGGGGTAATAGAGACGTACAGAGCACCGGAGTACATATTGGAATACCCCTTAGTTCTAGTAGATCTACGGATGATGTCAGAAAAGCCAAACGGCACAATACTGAACGCAATAATTAAGATAAATGGGATAGGCCAAATGTCTTCCAGTAGACACCTGTAGGCTAGGCTTAATAGAAAAAAAAATAAGATAACTTTATGTACGCTTTATGTCGAATAAAACGCAATGTTTCTTTTGCATTTTGGGTACCTACATATACTCCGTAATAACCCTGTAGACGTCAGTGACATAATAGAATTCCCGACGATGCGAAAATAGTGTATGTAGGTACGTATAATATATGCTTAGGTCTTGTGTTGTGATGAGAAAACTGTGCCAAATTCCGACCCCGCAAGACGCCTCTCCTTTCGGGTTAACGAACGGTCTAATACAGCATTGTCCAAACTGTGGATCGCGACTCCCCGGGGGAACTAACTAAGGGGGTATGTACCATATTTTAAAAATATATATGTTGATGGAAAATAATGAAAATAATAAAATTAATAAAATATCTACTGATATCTACAGAAATTTTGAATTTTAATACTGTGGTGAGTTTAGTTCTAAATTCGAACAGCGGACAAAATGTTGGTATACCATCTATACCTACATAATATTTACATATTGAATGGAAAAACACAAAATTAATGGGAACTGGCTATCCTACAGCGTGTGGTATCAGTTTTGAAGCAGGGTTCACTTTATTACATTAGGCCATAAAACCAAGGGAAACAAAGTGCGCCGACTGTCCTCAAACAATAAATGCGCGTTATGTTTACATGACAAACTTTAATTATTAATGCATATTATGTGACAGACGTAACTATTGAAAATAACATATTCTTTAAAAAGTGTTAACGATAATCCCATATTTTTTCATACCCGTACCGTTATACCACGCCCAGTAGGGTAAGTAAGCCAGTTCCCATTATTTTTTTGTTCCATGGAAAACCCATATTTCACATATAAATCTATCCTGTTAATTGAACTGGCGTTTACATAACAGCTAAATCTATGGAAACATTTTTTTTTGTGAAATATAGATTATTTGAGTTACTTAATAATCGCTGTTTCGGGTTATAAACTCATCATCACAACGATGCAACTAGCGGTGCAATTAATTTCAAACACCGGAAGTTTAATAACGGTTTCCATATTATAATCACGTCAAGGAGAAGGTGTATTATCTTCAACTTATCCCCCACACCCATTGCACAAAACAGTGGCGTAGTGAGGTTTAATTTTAAATTATTTTTTATTATTACCCACCTACACCCACCTACAATCATTTTACATAATTATATATGAGGAAGAAGGGTTGAAAATGGGAAGCAGAAAGTGTTTAATTAAGATTTTAAAAAGAGTGATAAAAAAAGTTTTAAATAAGATTATAAAGTAGGTTGACATCTCCATTAATTATGTAATCTCTGGAATTCTCTCAATGTATTTACTTATATTATCTTATCATGGTCCGTGAAGTTAAGACGATAGCCCTTGTCACATATAGGAATTTGGGTTGAATATACAATGTTGTAAAATTATCGTTTGAATATGTTTTGAAGTAAAACTATTATTCTCAACGAATTAAAATACGGAAAGTGGGTCGTAAGTCCAATAACTTTGGAAAACGGTGGCCCCTAACGAACCAACCCTATGTGAAAAACAATCACTCTCCAACCAACTTTTCAAATTATATTAATTGATATATATATATATCTATCTACTATGTACCATTCAGTACTGAAAGTTCATAAGCCGTTACCATCTGTCTGGGTCACAGTGTAATTAAGGCTAGCGCTTACTTATTAATAATAATGTTCGTCTATCACTAATAAATTTAATAGTTGGAAAAAATAAGTCACTTGCGATAGTTTCCATGATTTCCCTCCACCACCTCGCACACCATTTTGGCCATGTACCGTGCGGTAAAGAGTGGAAAACCCAATAGGTACACAGTTACGGCAAATCCAGCGGTTACAGGTTTAAGTCCCGTCGAATGAATTATTTTCCAATATGTATATGCATGAGATGTTTTCAAATTATATATGTTCAATTGATAGAGAGATTTGAATACCAAGAACCAAACTGTGAAAACATCTAGATCGCCGTATAAATCAAATTTACTAGAAGATAGTATTGTCCGTTGTGAAAACCATGTCGCAATAACTAATCGGCTTACGTGAAGGTCCCATAGACTTTGTAGTAAGTAGTTCTTTCTTGTCAACGTACGAGAACACTCCCAGAAGGTGTGATTAGCATCCTGCAATTTTCTTATATGTACTGTAATCATTTTTGAGTATACTGACTATGATCTGCTGTTACATATAACACGTAACTATAATATTATAAATGGCGACCTGCTATTGACGTCGCGATTTTTACACAAACTTGCATACTGGTATTTGCAACCAAATCTTCCAATACACAGCATACGTGAGAATTATGATAGAAATAAACTTACAGTACAAAATGGCGTATAACTAATTTAATCATTAGCATTAACAGTCATTATGATTGAGAATTATCATTTATTCTATGATACGAACGAAGTAAAAAATATACTAAAAATTTAATTATAACTCTCCAAACCGGTGAAAATAGTATTTCGGCTTTTAGACTATTATGAAAACATTTTTTAGTTCATAGACACTGGATAATAGACCTAATAAATAGGTCTAATAGACGTAAGCGAATAATATGTAAATAATTTATTAGTTGGAACACAACCATCAAATTTTCCTATAAAAAAAATCATATTGTGATGAAACTAACGACCAAAAAAATATCAATAATTTTCAACTGGAACGAATATATAAATTTACTGAAAAATTAACGTAGCTGTCAATATTTGAATAAGTATACATTATTACATTACCTAGATTACTAATATACACCTTATATTATATTATACTGATTAATATTGCTGTAATACATTTTATGATTAGTAAAATGTGAGACATGAGTGGCATGGTATAAAGAGTAATAACAGGTAGTTTTATGCGGTGGTTGATTTAAAAGTCCAAGAACGATCTCAGAACTACCAAATTAAGGCGGCATAATAGTAGTTGCATATGGCAGCAAAACGTAGAACATTTCCATGAGATTCGTTTGAAAATTAAAGTTATGAAGCTAGGCTCTTTATACATGCATATACATACTGAACCGCCAAACACACGGATTCCATCTATATTCCACACTGAACATCCGGACGGGAAAACACGGCTCCGCTGGGTCGATTAAGTGTGGAAGGCTCGACTAAATACCGAGGAAAATGGATGACGGGAATTGAGGAAACCTATACTCGAATCGTAGGTAGGTAATATACGTGAATCGTCATTGGTAGGAATTACTTTTGAAAGTTTGAACGTCACAGAAATCAAAATGTATTACGTTATATTAATTAATGAAGACTTTCCGGTCCAATATACTTATGAATACACAATCTATACTAACAGATAATAATGGTCTGTGCCTTCGAAATTTTTGTATTTTGAACATTTCTTTCAAGCTTAAACTATTATCAGAACGTCTCTGTTCTGGCAGAACACACTAACTGGAGAATACTAGTTTTGAGTAATTTGACTTTGGAGTTGTTAAAATGTTCTATCATGTGAGTTTATTAAGTAATCGTAAAAAGGATGACTTTAAAATAAAGACTGTTTATTTATTAAGAAGGTTTCCAGGCGGTAAAGTTTGAAATAAGGAACATTTTGGTATAACTAACTCAATATGTATTTTTTTTAGAATTGGTGTCTTCTGCCAGAAGTGCCAGAAGTGAAGAACAGTGACGATAATATCGGTCAGGTAGTTACGCTATAACCCAAAAACTACGGAACCAATATTGATGAAGCTTTATAGACTATAATACTTGGGATATTTGGGTTCCGACTTCTCAAAAATAACGCAATTGCAACAATGTATTTATCCCTGAGTAGGTTAGGTGGTCATATAGTAGCGGTGGATTAGAGAGGTGAGGTGTGGGTAAAGAGTCGCGCGTATACATAAATCATTGTATCATTCCGTTGATTTGAAAAAAATAATCGAATCAAATCAAATTATTTCTTCACTCTTTATATCACTACGTTCCGTATTTTACGCGGATGTTGTCGTGGGTAATCGCTAGCATTAATAGTACATATTAGAAAATACGAATATTTATTCGTGACCATCAATTATTACCAGAGACAACATCACGAAAATATATTTTGGTTATTATTTCGTTGTTACTATGCAGCAATTAATTATTAGATATTAAAAAGTCGACGAGGAAATCAACTGCATCTCGTAATAGTTTAATCATTAACATTAAAATATTACAACGGCCTTCCATCAATGATTGACAGTAAGTAATTACATATTACATATTATTAAAAAAAAAAAAATCAATACAAGAAATAACAATTTTTGATAAGACTGATGTCCTTCGTGAATCACTGAAATATTATCAAATATTAATATACAATAGGTGTATCTACATAATATATCTGCTTATAAATATAATTATTAATCAAATTAAAGTATTGAAAGTATTTTGGTTACATGTAAAAGTTCAAGAGCAATGTAGTAACGATCAGTGGTATCAGACTGCTGAAAAGTTTCGCCGTCGATTTCTGGTCGATATCGCAAAATTAATTTGGCAAAGTCATAACAAAACTATGTATTATCGGCGCACGGAATGGTTCAAGTGCAGAATAGCGTGTTTTAAAATTGCATACGCGGAAGTATTACAATGCGGTACGACCTTTCGACCCTAAACCTTTTGTTAATCAATACTAAACTGGAGATATTTATTAGTGAAGATGTCCAACACTAGTCATTTTTAATTATTTCCAGAAGTTGCACTGAAATATCTTATCATTGTCTCTGAACCTGTGAATATTTATTTCTACCTAGCATTGAAATTGTCAAACTGAGTTGACAAACTAATATATAATTCTTGATGAAAAAATGAAATAGGTATATTAAATGAACAGTACCTATTTAATGTAGGTACGTATATTTATTATTAATTATGACCTGTTTAGTCCACGCAAAAAGACATTGTCAGTTGATTGAGTATGATTTATTTATCTTTAATGCTAAAAATAAACTCAGTTGACAACAGACGAAAACTTATACAAAATAACTACAGTAGTCTGGATATCTTGTTAAAAAAATAAATCAATTTAAGTATCCTCACAACATGATAAGTAATATTAGTTTCATGAATTTATTATTATGATTAAGGGGGGACATGCTCAGCGTACGTCAAAATGGAGCTTTTATTGAATTTTCAAAGCATGATCCTGGACATTCCTTAAACGTTGTAGATAATCTATTTATATAATTTTGAAGCCTTATTATCCTTTATATTTATTTTAAACATTATATGACTTCACATTTCACACTTCAAACACGCGCGTTAACATCATTTTACTCCCTACTTCAATTATAGTTTGTCAATTTATGGCTACGGCCGTATGTTGTAGCTTAACCACTGGACAATGTCGAAAGAAATGGCGTATTTCAAAAAAACACTACCTTATTCTTAGGTCAATAATTATTATAAAGCAATCATTATTCATAAGATGTTTATCACACTTGAATGGTCAATGACATAGCTTATAATAAGTATCTTTAGAATCATCTTTAAATGTGTTAATCTTGCCGATTTTTTGAATAATAAAATGCCTAATTCTTGTAAAATTTGGGATCACAGAGAATATCAATATAATTTTTTATCGTAAATATTTTACTAAAATTATCTCGTCATAAATTATACTAATGGTTTTATAAATGCGATTAAAAATTAATAAATGTAAAAAATCTTAACACCACTGCACATTCATGTACCGAAATATGACTATATTCCAAAACATTAGAGCGAGAGGTTTAAAAGAATACCATTTTATGTAACAAAAATACTTTATGCAGTCATCAAATGTTTAAAATAAATATAAAGGATAATAAGGCTTCAAAATTATATAAATAGATTATCTACAACGTTTGAGGAGTGTCCAGTATCATGGTTTGAAAATACAATAAAAACTCAATTTTGACCTACGACGAGCATGTGGGCCGTTAATGCTAAAAATAAACTCAGTTAACAACAGACGAAAACTTATACAAAATAACTACAGTAGTCTGAATATCTTGTTAAAAAAATAAATCAATTTACGTATCCTCACAACACGATAAGTAATATTAGTTTCATGAATTTATTATTATAATTAATAATTATTTTTTGTAAAACTTAGTTTTGCATAATTAGATAGTGTCAGGTTTCATAACCTGAGACCCAGATTAGGGCGATATTTTTGGTTTGGCGAACAAAGACAAATACAAATTCGAGAGCTTTCAATTTTTTCGTCTATCAGTTTTTCCGCAACATAAAAATTTTCCATCCAAAATCAATGACGTGAACAACTTTCCTTCCAAAAACTTTTAAAGGCCTTTTAAATTATGTAGAACCCATGTTCTAAGGCCTAAGCGTATAAAACCATTCCTTGAAGTTAGTAAAATTTGTGTATTATAATTAATTAACTACATATATATTTTATTTTAGTTAGATTAATACCTGGTAGATAAAATTTCTATATCGATTGATAATAATATAAGGCAGTAAAAAATAATTTAATACCAACGGATACAAGTAATACGTACTTACACTAATAATTAAGTAAACTTTAATAAAAGGCAGTATCATCAGAAATTAATAACAGTTTGTATTTTAAACAAATTTAATTAGATCATTGTTTGACAGTTTCTGTTTTGACGGTTTCGGTAAATAAAACATAGTAAATTGGATTAACCATTTATTTGGTTAAATTAAATCGTAATTACATTATTAAATAGTGTTACATTATTGAATTTAGCAAAGTAGTTGCTTATATTTTTCAATATTAAATAAAAACCAAATTGTGACACTTTCGATCGATTATGACATATTTGAAAGTACGGTTAATACATACCTATACATGTATTATATATTAGGTCTAATTCATTTCCAAGTAAAATAAGTAGACACGTCTCACTATAATTTATTCTATGGCATTAAGCAGACAAAACCTGCATAAAACCATCGATTACAGGTTAATGGTAATAAAGGGTGTTCGAATTTTCACTGAAAATCGATGAATTCATTTCCGCCGTCCATTATGACAAAATACACAATAAAAATAGTGGAGAAACGACAAAAAAATCAAATAACAAAAATAATTCGACGGTCATATATAATTGTAAAAGGTGGGTAATGAAAGTGGAAAGATACAAAAAAAAGTATATTTCTTTATTGGCAAGAAAAGCGATAGCATTAAGTAATTATTGTAAATGCGAACTGTGCCAAGTTAGGAGGGTATATACTGAACTAAACGTACATATATGTACCTACTGAATAAAGGAGAAATGGTCTAATTTTGTTACATTGCTGTTACACATTTGGCCCATCTTATAACTGCTTTAATAGGGCAATGTTAAAAGAGAAACTAGTTAAAAGTTTTTTTTAAACCTTAGACAGATGTATAGTACTTATTTGGAAAATGTTACGAATAATTCTTTACAAAACTCGTCACTCAGTTTTGTCTACGCTGGAGGCCACTGAAAATTCATCTAGAATTTCTATAAATGATTTAAATTAATCAAACTTCCGCTATTAACGTATTGTATGATTATTTTTATACGTTGTGTGATTCCATGAACTGAATAAACTTCCATAAATATTTAAAAATAGCTGTTGAATTCATTGAAAAACGATAAACCAGATATTAGCGTATTTTTAAATATTTACAATGATACAAGTTATTTAGAGCTTGGATTAATAGCATTTCCCAGACACGAAGGATTATATTATAAGTCTCTATATTGAGTGATTTTCCTTTAAAAATATCTTTCTATTTCTTCGTGGTTTCTTTTACAATCCTTCTATATCAACTAATATAATAATTACTAATTATTCATTTTCTCACCAACGTTTTTCGTGATTTGTAAGAATGGGAAAGAATGGGTCTTGAGTAAATAATAGGTAAGTATATTAAACATATTTATATCGCAAACGCAATAATAAATCTTAAAAATTGCAATTATCTTTTATTTAAACTGTTTTATTTAATAAATTAATTAATTAACATTTGACATATTTTTATTTTTGCGAAAAAAATGGTTCCTAAATTTGGACAGTGACTCTTGCTTTACAGGCAGTGGACATTTCAAACATGTATGCAAAATTTCACTGTTAATTAACATAATAATATGATAGTTCAAATATTTTTTTTAAAAAACGTATCCAGTGCAGATTCCTTATTAATGTTTCATTAATTACAATTAAAAATGTAGTAGCTAATGTTTAAAAGTAGGTACATTCTTAATTTAAGTACTTACTTAAATAATTACATGTATATATATATAATATACTGTTTAATTTAAATAAATAACTCGTAAAATATATATATAATTCCAAAAAAATGACCTTTAATAAATTTAATTAATCACGTGTTTAGCAGCGTGTTATGACAGTTTATTTCTCACACAAAACATTCCGCGCCAAATTTCCGGGATCGTTTCAACAACATGTCAACTAACAGGACAACACACAAAAGTCGCGGGCGTCCAGAGAGTCCAATAATAGCACAATCACATGAACACTTACAGAGTCCAACACCTGTGGCCCATTTTCTGGCGCTCATGATGATGACGTCGGATGTGACGTCCTTAGATCTGCAGAGGTCGCGAGACAATTTCGGGATATGAGTAATTCTCTACGATCGAATGCATCATAAACTGCATATTGCATGTTGCACTCAAGAATTAAGGCGGTGAGAAACAGTTGGCATTTGAAACGCATTAAGAAGCATACAGAAAAAGAAATATCTCGTTTAAATTATGTTATAAGAATAATTTACGAACCAATTAATGCTATATATTGAACGCAGAAACAAAGCTTGAGAATTCCACATCTGGTCTTAAATATATAATGACTACTAAAACGGGTAAATAACGTAAATATTTGTTGACCGTTTTTAACTGTGGGAAAATATCGTATTAAATAAAATATTCTTTATTATTATCTAATTGATGTAACTGAACTACCCATGTATTA
This sequence comes from Rhyacophila brunnea, assembly GCF_057557595.1. Taxonomy (NCBI): domain Eukaryota; kingdom Metazoa; phylum Arthropoda; class Insecta; order Trichoptera; family Rhyacophilidae; genus Rhyacophila; species Rhyacophila brunnea. Next base: position 55,564,369 of record NW_028232965.1, on the reverse strand, counting down.
TATTTTATTGTTATCGTCACTGTACAGGCCAAATTGTCGTAACCCTCACTTTTCACCAAAGTGACGTTTTGATGACAATGGACTTATTGCATACACTTAGGCCCTCCTCCCACGGCGCAACTGAATTCAGACGGAACTAGTTGGAGATGGAACTCATAAACTGACCAATGTGATGCTTCGCACACGGCGCTACTGAAACCCGCTTGAAATAATAATCACGTAACCTCAAACTGTCAAAAGAAAATATGATTTTTCACCGAATCTACTGCAATTGGTATCACTGTTTTACGGTGACTGGAAACTTGAGAGACCGCGCGACTAACATGTCGCGTCTCTTCGCGACCGTTTTGAAACTGAGAGATTCCAGTCTCGCCGTCAGCGAGCCGCCATTGAAATACATTAGCTAGATACTGCTTGGAATTTTAGTTTCAGTTTCGTCAGATTTCAATTGTTTCGTTGGGAGGAGGGCCTTACACTTACACGAACTGGCCAAGTATCATAAATCCCAAAAAAATATTTCATATCAAAATAATTCAAAACTGTTTTTAAGCCATTTGTAACTTGACAAAAAATCTTCCAGCCAAATGGTGTAACTAAACGCAAGCCACTGGTGTGTCAATAAAATAAAATTCTCAATTTTTTAATAAAATAATAAGTAAACACAATGCCCACAATTTTTTGCACTTTCTGAACAATTTTAAATTTAGGGTTAGACCAATTGGCCTGTACAGTGCAATTTTAAATTTAGGATTAAACCAATTGGCCTGTACAGTGCCGGTATGTAAAAATTATTCTTTCAATATTTTTAAAATTTATATTTTTCTCAATTATTACCGAATATCTCATGGGTTATCATTATGTCAATGTCATTGAATGTCTTGCAATAACGCAATATTATGGCGTAGATAAGGTGAATACATATGAAGCTATAATAGATAATAATATATGACGGAGACTATTTATTTTATCGATTAAAAGCACTAATATTATAGCTTGGTAAAAATTGACTTTAAAATTACAATATTAAAAATTCATATAATACCAAATAGAAAATAGACCAATCTTTGCACGCCGGATAAAACTTTTCAAAAGTTCTTTATATTTCGACGTAGATTGCCCTAATTTAAATAACATAAAAAACAGGTATCTAAGTATTTACTCAACAATCGGTAACACAAATCCCACTAATCTTTGATTTATTCAAAAAGTTATAATACTTACGTATTATAACGTAACTCAGTGTTTTTTGCGTGACCATTAAGTCTACGGCGCCCAATATATTATTATTATGCGCGAGTACAGTGATGTAGACTGTAGAGCAGGGGGGGGGCAAACTGCGGCCCGCGGGCCGCATGTGGCCCACCGGGTATTTTTTTGCGGCCCGCCATTATTAATTATTGTACTTCTGATTACGAATAACTTTTTTATAAATTTTTAAAAAATATTGACAATAGATTAAAATTTGTTTAGCAATAGTACGCGATCCATTTTCAATAGATATTGATAGTGTACCGACAGAGCTACAACTTGAGATTATTAATCTGCAGTGTGACACTGATTTAAGATAATTGCATCGTCGTGAAGAAATATCCAAATTTTACAATGCACTTAATTCAGACAAATTCGACCAACTTAAAGATTATGCAAGAAAAATGTTCGTTATTTTTGGATCAACCTATATATGTGAACAAACATTTTCGATCATGAACCTCAATAAAAATTCTTTACGATAAAATATCTCCGATGCCCGTTTACAAGCAGTTTTGAGAATATCAGCTACAAAATTGACACCTGAATAAAAAAAATGTTAAAAAAATGTACAACAGTTTCATTCTTATCATTAATTTTTTTGTAATTTTTATTTTTCGTGATAATAAATAGTGTATATCTAAAACTGGTATTTTATTTGCGACCCGCTGCTCATTTTGAATTCTTGAATTTGGCCCTCCATCCAAAAAGTTTGCCCCCCTCTGCTGTAGAGTGTAGAGGTTAAGGCTACGGTTTAGAGGTGCTACGACAAAATTACTACGTAGAGTCGTAGAACATAAATTTAAATATCAGCGACCAGCCCGCCCTGTAGTTATTATAAACACACGCACGCTTTTTCTTTCATAACTTGTTACGCGTTATTTTTTATATATAATAATGAGTAAGTAATATAAGTAGGTAAATTGCAAAAATGTTGACCTTTTATATTACAATATAATGGTTTGTTTATATTTTTTCATATCGTTTTGGCAGAAGGGCGAATTAGTATTTATGACGAAATTCAGATGTTATTTTGTTGAAATTGGTGAAACGGTTCGTCTATAAAAAAATTAATAAGTAGGTACATATAGAGACATATAAGTGTAAAAGAAAAATGTAAATTTGGGCGAATGTATAATCTATTCTGACAAAGGTATAAGTTTGCCTTATACTTCATCACCTTCCAACTTCATGTCACGAACAAATTTGATAGCTGTAAAGCAGATAACCCACAGAGACCGTCGTAGCAAGAGTATGCGGGGTGCATATCTCGTATGCTCAACACACACCAAAAGGAGACGCACACCCGGCACACCGCACTGCCCAGTGGAGTGACGAAGTCGTGAAATATTTGTTTTTACTAATCTCGGAAAGTAGATCGACGTTTTTTTTTACATTTATATATATTTGTAAAATCGATTGGTGAAGATCTCAGATTGATTTGATCAGTAACGTGGCGTGAAATGCGCCTGCCGTTAAACATAGCCTCTAATGGTGATAAAATGGGCCATCAGCACCCCGTATCATTATCGACACTCCTTGTGTTATCTGAATTATTCCTCTGTACTACTATATTTTGGTAGTAATGTTATTTTTTCTACATTTAAACAATCTGTTTTAATCTGTAAACAAAATTCGATATTAAATTATTAGTATACCTACCTAATACACAAAAATTAAGTATTCGTTCAAACATATACACACAGAAGATGAGGCCATATTTAAAGAATCATTTTTGTGGGATAAGCTAGTGAAAATGACCAGTATTAAATGTCTATTACAATATGGTTTCTATTTTTTTTTTATTTCGGGAGAATAAAAAATCGGCTTTTTGAATTCTTGAAAAGTTGTTAAAAAGCATATTTTTATATTTTGTCAAAACTAGGATGGTGTACCTGGATACCTTTTAGAAATAACATAATTAACTATGATATTACGGTTTTGGCATCCCCACCATTTTAAATTTTTAAATATTAATTGATTAAATAGAAATAATTAGAAGTAGTGTGTAGTAAAGCACAGTAGGTATCCGAATTTCTGTGAAAATTCCTTCGAGAATACATACTATAGAAACACTTACTTAAATATATTTAAAACATAATATTTTACACAAGTTTTGAACGGTAGGACTTTAAGTAAATTATTATGGGTTCTCGACTAAGTAACGTAAAACAATTAGGACGACACGTGACTTAGCAATGTACATTAATTGACTGTGAGTATCTACCCTATTACACAGAACCGATGTGTTCATTAACTATTCAGAATATTTAAATATAGGTACCGACAGTATTTGAATAGGAGCCACGATATACATACAGGGGCGGCTCTACCTTAAGGGTTCATAGGGACCGTCCCCATATCGTAATCTTGTAAAAAATCCGATAGTTTTATCATTGCTATAATATACACCTACTTAATTATATGATTAAATGAACTATTTAACTTATTTTATCCATCTAAACCAGTCGCAATTTATTGAGATATGTATTATTATTATACAAACAAATAAAGCAATGATTGTAAATTATGTAATAACATAATGATGATTACTCGGTATTAACATATTTATTAATTTAATTAAATACGCCAACACATACGGTGACACCTACGTACAAATTAAGAAAGCTATAGCGTTTATTTTTCGCTGACCGGGGTCTCTTAGTCCCATCCCGTCCACGCGGTACAAATCTAATTCTACAAAGGATGTGAATGCATTAACGTTAGTATATGCATTCTGGGGAGCGAATCAAATGACCCCTACGTGAGTAAAAAAGGCCACTGTATGTCGTTGTTCAAAACTGATAATGGTATGTCTATAATAGTAATTATTATTAATTAAGTTATTATTCTTAAGTAGGCTTTTTACATGTGATTAAGTAACAACTCAGATAATCATATTATTTATTCTGAAAAATTACTCATTTTCTCATTAATAAAATTATATTATTATAAGTAGCTTGGTACATAATGCATAATATAAGAATCTAAGTAGGTAAGTATATTTAATAATTAATGGCCAAACCCCACCACCTAGAAAGTCGTCGAGCCGCCACTGTATACATATGTCGTAAAAGATGAATTAGCTCGTTTCCTTCTAACGCTTTTCCCACCACCTATTCCCCAACTACCTACGTACGCATAGTATAGTTATATGGTGGTACGCCATATAAGTGGTTCGACATCATTTTTATTGTATACGTGTCAATTCATGATGGATATATTAAGAATATGAATGAACATTGTTTTACTTTCGAAATCATTCACTAATGATACCTACTGTTGATGTGAGTAAGTCATCCAGGTATAATTATTGCATACATCCCAATGATACGCTCAGTGGTATGGATTTCTCCGCGCTCACACAGAGATTGATGCAACGTGAGTTTTTTTCGGGCGTTATAATACTGCTCACGTGCTATTGCTTAAAATATTGAATTGAGTAACTGTGTTGGTACCTACCCACTGTGTTTACATGTCAGTTACATATCATGACAGTTTTAAAAAATGCAATAATAATGAACAATACACACCTACTAGCGACACGCATGTTTTCCACACCGCTAACAACAATAATATACCGGTCTTATTAAATTACAGTAATATTGTAAGCATGTGAACGGTATGTCAGAATAGATTTATACGATACGAGGATAAAAAAAGATTTTTTTCCTATAATGAATGACGTGGATATATATGCAAGACTCTAATATAGCCTATTCATTAATAATACACAATAATCTGTTTTACTCACGTCAGATGTTTCTTCGTTTTCCATTGAAGAATTTGCATTTCTGTACAAGCACTCTTCAGTACGATTAGTTATCAATGTTGTTATCATCATCTTGTCAGGATACAACACTTTCGATTGAATCATTCTTTCAGCTGGTCACGGCGATATAAACACATCGGCTGTTTGCTGCAGACTCAGAAACACAATGATAGTTTCTCGGAACGATTGTTTTTACGGTGTATTATTTGCACGACTGGCCTGACCCGACCATGTTGTGTTTTGTCCAGACATAATACCAACAGGATCGTACTGTGTGAATTTTCCACTAGTTTTTTTTAATTAAACAATTAAATGTCAAATAATAGTAAATATATACCTACCATGTTAAATACGAGTAACAAGGCGATTATAAACTCATAAAAAGTCACATTGAGAGCTCGCGTAAGTTTAGTTTTAGAGTTTATATTGACCGTATACGAAATTATGTGTGCGAAATAAAGATAAGTCTAAAATCACTACTTTTCAGAAGATCCAAAAGAATATTGAGTTGTGGACCGCTTTGTATGTGAATTTCTGTATTTTTGTTTATTAAGGTTACTAATTATTATAAATGTAGATTCGTTGTTTTTATTTAATAAAACGTCATTTTTTTTTTGTAGTACTTATTCCACTTTTAATCAATAGATTAGGACCGGTTTCGTCCGCCTCAGTGGGACATATATTATATACAGACATAAAAGAAATGTAGATTCGATTACCTTATATCATTTAAGGATAAGTAAGACGTTTATTAATAATTATGGTTATGTCGGCATATTTTATATTAATTTTTAGAAGTTCACAGAATTAATATATATACATACACATATGAATATAATAATGTATCCTCATACGTTCGTTGTTCGTTGACAATAGGTTATTTTTAAGTGTTGCCCTTTACATTTGTATTTTTCCAGATCCCCACATTTGTCCTTTAAAGTTTCTATAGACGTTCAGATTTTGAAATCATGTAACATTCGCCGCTACAAACAAAATATATGCGGAGTATGCTTTGATCACATAACAAATACGGTGTTGATATTTATTAGGATCAGACGTGCAAACAGTCCTCGGGTCCGGACCCTCCTCCCAAAACGAAATAAAAATTATTTGTAATAATGAAGTATTACTTATTGTAATATTTCAAAAAAAATTCTTCTAAATGACAGGACAGCGCGGCGCGGACAAAAAATATATTTAAGCAGTTTAAAACCACTTAATTTTGTAAACAATCACATCCTCCATCAAAATTTGATTAATACATAGTCCCCTCCTTCGTTAAGTTAATACTTAGTAAATTAGGATACCCGGCTTCGATAATAATGTGCCATCAAATATTATGGTCGAGGAATGCCTTAGCTTGGTCCTGTTCGCCTCTAAAAGAGACCTGGCACAATGTCAAGCTTATTACAGCCAATCCAGATCATAAACAAAATCCATTCTACCTATAGATTATTTATTTTAGTAGTAGACACGCGGTGAGTCGGGCGATGTTAAACACATGGGCTGATGTGATTAATGGCTGAAGTTTATGTTAGCCAAGGAAAACAGTTGCTTGCAGTAAGCAAGCACAGGATTCGATTAACTAGGAAAAACTTGCCTGAAGTCTTTTCGTTATACAGTCAAGTTGTTAAATAAAAAGGAAGAGGGATGAAATATGGAGCTAACTAACTGTGTTTGTAGAATCTGAGAAAATTTAAATTCCAATTCAGGCAATAAATTACGTTGCGTATACAAAACAAAGAATGTAAGTAAATGATTTCCAAAGAATTTCACTTTCTTCGAAATGCCAGATGGTACATTGTACCAGGTACAAACACGGAAGGACTACAGTCTGAATCTATGTAGAGAGTCTATATCTATGTCAGAGTATAAATAATTTATGTATACCTATATGTATAACAAAACATCTTATTTTATTAAAATCAAATTTTACTTCCAAAAAAACGCGTGTTACTTACATAACACATTCTGCTCAAAAAAGCTACTTGTGCATGTATTTTTGTATACTTTTTTATAAAAACAAAAAGCTCTCAGCGTCATATTTTTGGCAATACATGCGCAAACATAACTGCAGAGCTATCATAACATTGAGGTCGAGATAGGAATTTGCTATGGATGTCATAAAATCGTCACATACATTATCATGCTTATATTGTGTATAAGTGTGTCCAAAAATATAACAAACTATTCGTATAAATTATTGATAAAAATCAAAGAGACTAACATTTTATATCTTATAAAATATAGTTAATTTTAGATTCTACTAATAAAGCAATTAAGTACCTACTTGAACCTTTTAAAGGTTTGAGTACCGACCTATTTCAGTTCGATATCGATCGCGAATGGTGACCGACATTGAGTCAATGGGTAGGTACTCAATAAAATCACTGTATAAATTGTGAAAAGATATTTAGGTAGTAAGTACTAAGTAGGTACATATACAAAATGATTCACTTACATGTCGTATTTTTTTTACATAATACACGATATATACGTGATTATAGACACATCCAAAACATTAAATAATATAGGGTTTATTGCGTACGATAGAACGAAGAGTTGAGATTGGTTTATCAAAATAGTACTTAAAAATAACAGGGCGTAATTTCCTATATTAATCGACAATGTTAATAATTATCGTGTAATAAATTTTAGTTTTCTTTTAAATGGACGAAATGTCATCATAATTATTGTATAAAACAATTTCTAGTACTCTTTAAGGCGAGTACAGACATGAGGCAAAGGCTTCCTCAGTACGCATAGTTAGTTAGTAGTTTCTGCTTGATATCTGTACTCACCTTTACATAAACTATTACTATATTTCAGTGTTTTTTTAATAAGATTTTTCAAAATCAGAAAGATAAAAATGTGCTATTATTTGCCAACATAATACAAATAAGATCTTGTAATAGTTATCTCGACTTTTGTCGAATCTCGAGAAAGGAGAATTGAGTTGCGTATTATTTTTTACATGAATCTCGAGACGTGGATTCTCGATCACAACCTTCAATACTAATACCAAGCATGGACATGTCTTTTGATATTTTTATAAATTTTTCACACCGAAATAAACAATGAGTTAATATCTACAACCAGAGTTGATAGATTTTTTACAAACTAAAAAAATTAAGTGGTCTCCGGATAAAAAATACTTATCTAACTAAGTAACAAAAGGTAAGTACTATATTATATTATAAGTAAGTACCTACCTACTACCTACGTACATATACAGAAAAAATACCCAAGCTTTGATAGTCTAATTTAGCTAGCCATGTGTGTATATTTTTTATTAACAAATTATAACCACGCTTATAAATCGATATCACACCATTTATCCAAGCCGATTTTTTTTATCAACAATAAAATTCGCTACAAAAAAAGACAAAATTGTTTATGCTTGATTTGTGATTCAGCTCAAGGGAACTGCGATAAACAGCGAGAGCATATTATATTTGCACGGATCTAGCGTCACTCGCCATTCTCGCGACTGCGAGAAAACCTCGTCCCAATGGCAAGGGTAAATATAACTTTGAAGGGCCTGCCCTAGACTAACCTCCAGTGTTCCGACGGTTAAGGTTAGATAAGCATTGACATTACACGTCATTAGTGAGGTGTAATTTATTATATTAGTGTTACGTATTCTAGCGTAGACAATTTGGTTGACACACCTTAGTAATTTAGCGGGGTATCCGGCCATAAGATTGACATTATTATACGGTCTATGTCCTATGGGATGGAATTACGGACAAAATTTTCAATCCGGGATAACGTTTTTTCAGGTAATTGTGCCGTAGATACCTGCATGAGCTTTTATAAATATATTTTTTAGCGAAAACAGTTTATTCTATGTAGACAATTATATTAAATACCTCTTTTCTGTCGGCGCAGATGCTTTTCGATCCAATAATTGTTAATATAAAATTTTCATACATTTCGATGCATAATTATTATAAGCTAAGATTATATTATTAGGTTGGGGTAGGTGAGGTTTGGTTAGGTTAGGTTAGGTTAGGTTAGGTTAGGTTAGGTCAGATTAGGTTTAGTTTTCTCACGCGGGCATCTGCGGCATATTTACCTTTTTCAATCTGAGAATCTTGTAACTAGACAGAAAACAGTGAATTTGGCCCATTTTCCCCACTGTCTAGTAACGACGTAATAAGAATTTACATTACCAAAAAAAACCTACTCTCGATTTATACCTTCTTTAGGGGAATACCTACATATTTGAGTTTTGAGCTCAGATTCCATTAAAATATACACATCGATCTACTATTGTCAACAAATTAATGAAAAGATTCTAATTAACACAGATATACGTACCTAATCAACAAAACTACTCTGTAAAAAAAAACAGAGAATATCCGACGCAAAAACCTGTTCATATTGTCACTGACTCTGAAGTCTAGAAATGTCCACAGAAAAACATTGATTATTCTTTAAAAAACACCAATAGGTACCGTATGAAAGCGAATCGTGGAAAATTACGACGAAAATAGTTGGACTGATCGGAAACATCGAAAGGAGGATTCTGTGACGGATAAAAGGGTCCGTGTCTATATAAAGGTATAATCAGCTGTATCCGTAAAATCCTTCATAAAACTCCTGAGAATGAACAGGGTGGGTTGTATCAGCGCATAACGGCAACACGGGTACAAAGATGATACCCGATGGGAATCCAGGAGGACGAAATCTAATCCATCCCAGTCCCAGTGTGAAGATGACGTAAAACCTCGTATCAACGTTGAAGACTGTGGAATGGCACCAGTTGGAGAAGGTCATGGCTCGAATTGAGGTATAGCGACAACGAAAGAAGGAAATGGAGTTCATGTACTTACATACTTATTTTAATATGTAGAAATATCAAAGGAAACAATTATTAGGAAATAATTGGTAAGTCGCTATCATAATCAAAAATTTTACATCAAGTCATTAAACGAATACGGTAATCATACGTGATGTGATTGTCAAAACAATCAGCACCGCAGGGTAAATATACATAACATTATTTTATTACACTTGTCCTTGTCCAAATATTTTAAAAATTAAAAGTGCGCGTGTACCTACTGATATGGCGTGTGACATTTATTATGCCAACTGATAAGAAAGACAATACTATAAAACATTCATATTCTTATTAATTTCTATTTGCTTACCTTGAGGGAAAATTGTATTGAAATTACTATGTCTGACTGATCACTCACTTCCGACGTACCTATTGACACGAAATACAACAACTTAATGTCACGGAGTTGTGCAGCCATGCCGTGAATTGATATTTATTTAATTTAAAAACTCTATGTGCAAATCGCAATTTATATTACACCATTAATAATATGGATTCTGTGGCTGCATCACTCGTAAAATTTAATTAGCGGATAAAATTGGATTATCTTCAATACCTATCGAAGGACACATAGACTGGTAATTTGCGACTAGAGTTGGGTTTCGGGAATTTTCCGACGGGAATTCTCAAGAATTCCCGTCGGGAAATTCATCTACCATAACTTCCTGAGTATATATTTATTCCAGGGTTACGATGGTTGTATTAAATTTTAGATCATTTTAATATTGAAACGACGTTATAAAATGTCATATATCTTATACTGTTTGTAATTATCTGTTTTTCGTAACGCAGAAATAAATTGTTACTTAGTAAAATTAGTTAATATCACCATAGTGTAAAAATCCTGGCCTGGAGAGTGGGGGCCCGGTTCAGGTTATGTGGGCCATCCTTTCCTTAAAGGACGACACTTTCTTTCGATACGATACCCATTCCATGTATCGATACTTTTTCAATGGATAGACAGGCCTATTCTCCCCTTCTCTACTTATGTTCGCCTGATACCGCGCAAAAAACAAGAGTGTTACCATGTTAAAAAAATATCTTGCGGTGCCTGTAGAATCACGTATAATGACTTACAACGGAAACATAAGAGTATTATAATTAAATATTAATATGTATTTATAATTTTTGCATTTATAAAGTGCAGTTGTCATATTTTTGTCATCGTTTAACAATTATAAAATAATTTACCTAAACTATAGGAAAGAGAATTTTTCAATATGGTATTATTTTCAACAGAAAAAACGACCGAAGCTTTAAGACGAGGTGAACCATAGACAACATGATCTTAGCTAAGGACGATGTTTGTGCATAGTGTTTTGTCCTGAGGAAATCTTAGTTAAGACAAATGTTTCTGCATCAGGCTCTTAGTTAATACTAAGATTTGGGTTCATTATAAGTAAACAAACTATATTGCCGGGGCGCAAACGATTTCAATGAGGATGACGTATACGGTGCATAGTGCCTGTATTATCTATATTTACGCATGTATATTTATTTAATGCTACCTGAGTGATTTAAAAAAATATTTTCTTACAGTAACATATTTTTTAGACGTTTTAATCGACTATTTTATAGTGAAATTTGTCTTCCAAAGTTCACTTAATTGACAGACATTAATAAATTATATGTATGCAGGCATATTCTAGCTAAACACATTAAGAAATTATTAATTTAAAAAAAATGTCAACTGGTGACAATGTCCCTTTGAAGCAGACGAAACCGTTCCAGTATAATAATAAAAAAGTTACTAAGTGGTTAAACATTGTCTTTTATTTAATTATTAATAGAATGCATTTCCGTCATGAATTGATAGAAGAAAAAAGTAATAAGAAATACAACATAAGTATAATAATTAACACAATATGCAAACATACACAATTGTCATAGTTAAGACAGTTTGCGCGGGTGGTAAATTCCGCTTCAACAATTACCACGGCAGCGTGAATAAGCCTCATGATATATATGGCTATGAATATTACCGTATCCATTAACACAGTCAATATAAGTTAATTATATACTTAGATAATAAGAAAAATAAATAACCATTAGGATGTCAGTGTCCAGTAAGATTTAAATGAAAAACGTCAACAAGTGACGCCAGATTTAAGTCGTCGAAATTCATTGGTAAATAGACGTCGATGTGGATGGTACTGGTTAGTATCGGACAGATCCTGTACATAGAATATACAAGTATACATTGTCAGATTTTAATCTATTGACCAATGTAAATGATCATAATCACAAAAAAACAGATATAATATTACCAACTAAAGCTTAGAAGCACTCCAACAGCATGCGCACTGACCTAGTGTTGCAATATTTACTTGCAACTCAAGTAGTATTTACTATCCAAATGCCTAGGTACACTGTGCTCCGTACATTTATTAAAATAAAAAAACTAATAAATAAACCATTAAATTATATTATTTTTTATAAATATTCATTCTAAATCGTGCAAATTTCAAAATGTTGACTAATGGAAAATCGGAATTTAAAAAATAGCAGCACCTTCGATCGCCAAAAATAAGTATTTTAATAAACTGACAAAGGGTTCATAAGTTTATTAGTATTAGGCTATATAAGTGAATAATCACCGAATGACCGAATGAAAATTCTGATCATAAACAAACCACTACAACAAATTAAATAAAACAACAAACTATTAATGAATTGGACGATAAAAATGTATTACAAAATCGCTAACCAACTTGTATATTATTCATATTATTGAGATTGAACTAAATTAAGTATAAGTAGAAAAGCAATCAAAGTGAACGGCATATATTTTGCTAAAAATAATACAAGTGTGCGAAAAAACAGCTCCGTGTATTTTTGTCATAATTTGCGGGAATCCTCGACTATTTACAGATTTTCGCACATATTTTTGCCAAGTTTGCTACGGAAATTATCAATCAGCGAAGGAAAATAGTCAAATCAAAAAAATGCCTTTTGAAAAAATGATTGAATGTTCAATGTCAAAACTAAGAATAGACCGTGAACTTGTAAACGGGTTTTTATATAACTTTTTTATAGCACATAATTTAGTTACTAAGAGTTCAACCGATTGTGCTATATATTTTTTTAATAATAAAACGTGGTTACGTAACTACGTTAATGGCAAGTCTACGTGATTTATAATATAAGCAATTTTGCATTACCATAGAACTTATATACGTAGTTAGTCATGACTCTAAATAAATATAAAAATGTAGTTTTATCGATAAAGACTTATTACATGGAACAACGATTTCGTATAGATTTGTCACGTGTTTTGAAAATTAATAATACGGCTGCTTGGAAATAGTCGATAAGGCATACATTAAATCTGATTCAAACAACCGAAAAACACGCGAAAATCAAGTAATAAATACACAAATAATAATATTGCCATAAAATAAAATGAGCAATATACAGCCGTATTGAAAATCGTTTTACGTTATTTAACTTTATACGTTTCAATCCAATACGTATATAAGTACTAATGTACCGCATAAACGACTTTAATCACAATACAATAACTTTATTTGACTATAAAAACCACAATAAGATTCACAGATTATTGAAGATTAATAAAATTCCATATTATAATGTTACCTATTACATGTAAGAGAATAGTCACTAATCATATTAATTGCGCCACAAATTACATATTAAGAGTAGATTGTACAATATAGGTAATAAGTAACCGTATTAAATTATGAATTTTGAATAGCTATTGCAATATATTATATTCTTTGTTATAAATTAACATTTCATGAAATTCACTTATATTTATATTTCTTTAATTTTGGGTATAGGTATGGTATTGTTTAAAACAATAATACGGTTACCATATTATTGATTTACGTTACGTACAAGCGGTAACGTGTCGGCTTACAATGTCGTAGTATCCCGCATTCAAATCCCGGATCTGGTAATTGAACCCAGAATATGGATCTAATAGATTGAGCAAGTGGCTAACATCCATTTTTCATTAAAAAAAAAAAAAAAACAATCTGTTAATATAACCTCCGTGGAGACACATAATGATCCTCTTTTGGGGAGATGTTATGTAATATAATTGTCCTGTGTATCTTCCGGCATCATGTAGGTACAGTCGCTAATGTCATATTAATCACAGACGCAGAATCTACATAATAACCGTTTAATTATATCCAAACTTAATACATTGAAGGATCATGAAAACATTATTATTAAGTAAATAATTATTACATGAAGTGTTAGAAACATTGTAAATTAACAACATATTCATTGGTCTATTAAAATTACATTAATTAGAATTTAAATTCAAATTACATTAATCAAGTAAACATAGCCGATAGTATTCATTTTCTGATATGGTTATCGTTTTCATTTCATAGATATAGGTGCCAAACCTACTATTATGTTTTGGTATTTCGTTTGATACATGTAAAAAGCTCGATAAAAATAGTAAAATTATAAGAAAACTCTTGATAATGGTTATCTTTAATATATATTATAACGGGTAGGTATATTTTTTTTATCTAGAATGCGTGTGCTCATTTTATTATAGCCACAAAATTTCAAAGTAGTACATCTTTAGCAATTCCCGTTTATCAAGATGATTTTAAACTGTAAGAAGACAATATACTTATAGTATGCGAATCTATATTACACGTGTCTTCGTTGTAATATGCTTTTAGTCGTCTGCTTGTGTAGGAAACAATACATTTAAAGTACAAGGTCAAGCTTGCAAAAGTTATGAGGTCATAGCGTAGCATGATAAAATTAAATTTGTTTAAAACATTGTTTTCCATCGATTGGAAGGCGTCTGAAAGAGGGAATTGTTTCGGAACTTTCGGCTCACTTGGAATAACTTGGCCCTGTTCAAGGTAATGAGACCCCAATAAGAAACCGTAACAGCCTGTATCACCTATTAAAAGAATGACGAACGATTTTGGCATCTCGGTACAAAAAAGATAACAATCGATTTTTTTATCTTCGGCAAAATTTGAATTAGTAATAATAAATAATACATGGTGTACAGTAAATTCCATAGCAAATAAAAGTATTCTAAATTTTCAACGGTGCGTTTTGTCAGTTAACCATATTTTAAGGTTTTCAATTCATGACAAAATAAATTTCTTCGCTTTTTTCCCATTACCAAAATATTTTTTCCGCTCACCCGGCTTTTCCTCGGAAAAAATTCGTATAAATTTGTCCATACCACAATTAGCACAATGGCATACGGACATGCGGATGAAAAAAATACGTCTAAGTTACATTGTATATATAGGTAAGTATTACATGCAAATACAGAACAAAACAATATTCACAGGAGATAAGATATATAAAAAAAATGATAACCGCATATATATTTAATAGATTTAAACATAAAAACTTCATCAATGATGAATGTTTTATGTAAGTATTGAACGTAAGTTGAAAAAACAATTCGTGCAATTCATACAAAGCGTTGGTTAAACTTAACTTGTTAAGGTACATGCTAGGTAGGGTTTGCAACTTGCAATACCGATTAAAAACATCAAAACCAGTAGGTATTCGTTAAAAGCATATCAAGAAAATTCTCTCATAGCCTTTAATGATTTTTCTCAGTACCAAAAAAAACGAAATAAAATTCCGTGTAGAAACGGAAGTCGACAAAGAGTTTTTTTGCATTTTTAACTCTAACCAAATTCCGTCTAATACCAAATATTGTAGCTCTTCTTACATAATAATTAATTCCATCCAAAACAGTAGTCAATGGCTTTTTTCGGATGATTCATTCAATTTAGATATCGTTTTTTTATCAATTTCTCTGTTTCCTTAATATCTAAAATATGGATAAATTGGAAAATATGGATAAACCGGTAGGTGCCTATTTCAGTATCAATGAATACCGGAATTCCGATTTTCGTTATACTGATATTGCAATTATTTCTAATCCTAGGGATGTCATATCGATTGGTAAAGATACTTTCTGGAATCCCCAAATGGAGCCTGTTTATTTTTTGACATGTCATTGACATCTCAAAAATGTAATTTTGATTTCCATAGTAACGCACGTATATATTAATAATTTAGTTGCTAGGACCACCCCCTTCCCTCAGCAACCAATAATAGTTTTTTTTTTACTTTTTACGGATTTTTCTTAAATAACTTTCCATACAAAACCGAATTAACTGAAAATGAATTCAATTCTGCTTAAAGATGGCTAAAAGTATTAAAAAATGCATTGGGATCATGTTCTGATATATTCTAAAAGTTCGGGAAGTTAGTTAAAAATCGATTGCAAGGTTTGTACTGGATTAACATCCACCGGACAAACAAGAATACGAGCTAAGAAAAACGTGGTAAAAATAAAAACAATTGGACCGCGTTATGCCGAAGTCAGCAATTTTTATGAACTTACTTAAGTATAAACATATTGATTTGTGAACTTAAGAAATTTATAATAAACAATTACTTTTCAATACAGGTATATTTTTAAAAGCAAGTTTGGCAAAAATACTCTGTGACATACAGACACCTACCTACTTATATTAAAATTTAAATATTGTAAGACACAAACTATTAACAAAACCATTTGCTAGAAAAACCTTCAAGATAAATAAGAAAATTATATATTCAAAAATAATGACCGACGTTGTCTTGAGAGAGTATTAATTAAACGTCGCTGAACTGATTATATACAATATATTTATGAACAGATAAACGTTTAATTCTATTTATATCAATAATAATTAAGTGTGCACTGACTTTCATTAGTAGTCGTGTTTAATTATGAAAATTAATAAACATAGAAATTCTAAATAAATAAATGCCTAATTGAAGCTGTATTAAACGCATGGCCCCCACAAGGGGGGAGCTGACAGGTCTCCAGCCTGGGGGCCCGGGCTCAGGAAGGGCCCGGCGAGGCGAGTCGACCAGATAAGTGAGATAAACACAAATCACAAATTTGCTTGAATAGTAAATAAAAAGTCGCCTGCATTTTCCTACAATGTTATTATTTAAAATAATGTGGCTGTACGATACAATTTTTAATTGTGTATCTCGACAACTCCATAATTCAAATGGATGTATTAAAATATACAAAAAAACACTAAATATACACATTAATTTTACGGCGTACACCGTTTGGAAAACGCAATTGTAAAGCGTCACACTGCCTTTATCCTTAGCGATAGGTAAGGGGCCCGCCAAATATCCTAGCCTGGGGGCCCGCTTCAGGATGTGGGGACCATGATTAAACGATTACGAACAGCAGTTTCATAGCAATGAAGTGTGAAAAAGTTCTGCGAGAATTTTGGTTTCATTTTAAAAGAATGTACTAAGGACAGTTTTGAGAATAAAACACAGATGTATAAAGCTTTTCATAAGTACATATTAAACTGATGATTCTCAGATAGGGGTAGGTCATATTGTATACAGTATCAGTCAATGGCGAAGGGTGGAGGTAGGCTGTTAAGATCCGCCATAAATAGTGCACCTAACCGATTTTTTTTTTTTTTTAAACGGTACATGTTCAAACACGCGCGTTAACATAATTTTACTCCCTACTTAAATTATAGTTTGTCAATTTATGGCTACGGCCGTATGTTGTAGCTTAACCACTGGGTAATGACAAAAGAAATGGCGTATTTCAAAAAAACACTACCTTATTCTTAGGTCAATAATTATTATAAAGCAATCATTATTCGTAGGATGTTTATCACACTTGAATGGTCAAAGACATAGCTTATAATGGGTATCTTTAGAATTATCTTCAAATGTGTTAATCTTGCCGATTTTTTGAATAATAAAATGCCTAATTCTTGTCAAATTTGGGATCACAGAGATTATCAATATAATTTTTTATCGTAAATATTTTACAAAAATTATCTCGTAATAAATTATACTAATGGTTTTATAAATGCGTTTAAAAATTAATAAATGTAAAAAATCTTAACACCACTGCACAGTTATGTACCGAAATATGACTATATTCTAAAACATTAGAGCGAGAGGTTTAAAAGAATACTATTTTATGTAACAAAAATACTTTATACAGTCATCAAATGTTTAAAATAACTATAAAAGATAATAAGGTTTCAAAATTATATAAATAGATTATCTACAACGTTTAAGGAGTGTCTAGGATCATGGTTTGAAAATACAATAAAAACTCAATTTTGACCTTCGACGAGCATGTACCCCCTTAAATAATGAATTTAAAAAAATAACAAACAATATGTGTAATAATAATATGTATTCTTAATCCAACGAAAACAAATAATGTATGAAAAAGTATGCACAATTTTGTCGTATCGCCCAAAATATACCAAAACTATTATGGTTTAGTTTAGGCAGGGTTTAGGTAATTGATTTTTAAAAACTAACTAATACTATTTGTAAATTGTAGACTTAGTCCAATAAAAACAAATACATAATGACGAACAAAATTAAATGTGCACTATTTATGGCGGATCTTAAAACACTACCTTCACCCTTCGCTACTGGTATCAGTGGCACATTCACTAACGTAGAGGCCCATCGCGTTAACTGATTTTAGGCCCCCCAAATAAACCATGCATTCGAACGAATTTTTATTTTCAAATTGTCTATTTTTTTATGTATCTTTATTTATGATTGGTTCGAATCGGTTGCGTCATTTGCGTCAAAGAAAATCTTTTTTTCCACACACATGAAATTGCAGGAGGATAATTAATGAAACCAATGCTCAATTTGGGTTAAGTAGATATAGAAAAAGAAAAAAAATGTAACTTCTAAAATTGAATTACAAAATATGTTAATAAGCGTCAGATAGATGTATTTTTGTGTGAAATGCAAAGTAAACGCACCGATGCTGTGCGAACTAATAACAATTCGCACTCCGAGAGCGATAATCAATGTAAATAAAGCGCTATCAAATATAAAATGTAACTAAAAAAGTCCTTGAGTATTTTTTGTTTACGCTAAACGTTATCGAAAAGAAGAGATAACAAAGCCCGATTGCAAAGTAAGTGTACATATGCAAATCGTAAACAAATACTCAAATTACATTACATTACCTTAAGTCAATGATTGAGCACTTAGTCTTATTAAGATTTTTTTTTAAATAACACGTAATATTACAGGTATTTTGTGTTTACTTTCAATGTCAATGTCAGGTAGATATTAGCAATTCAGAAATCAATACCAATATTGTGTTGTTAATAATGTTGGAAACGGATTTGCCTGAATGTGCTGTTAAACAGTTTGACAGAATTTGCAACAGAATCGTGAAGTGTCCAAAAAAATAGATTAATCTCAATGGTGCTATCAAAAAGGTTTTCCGCGCGATAGAAAGCGTCATGAAACACCACATCAGTCGTGTGATTGGGTATCTTCACGTTTGTCAGACCATCCTACAAAATGAAGAAAAGAATGTTTTAATTTAAATGAAAAATAGTTTTTAGAGTAGACGCTGATTGTATTGATATCATATAAAGAAGGGAACGTAAGGTAAAATTCCTTTCAATAGTACTGTTGTCATAAAAGGATTCAACAATATATACCATCGCATCGTGAGAGGGGAGGTCTGATAAAATGGGATGATTTGTGATGAAAGGATTACGGAGGTAATATAATAAGGTATGTGATGTTACACAACCAACAAAATATTAACTCTATTCTGAGAATAAAAAATCAGTGAGATCTATACCAAAATCGATCATTTTTAACAATGATGGGGTGTTGAAAAATGTGACGAAATTTAGAAAGGGGTTATTTAGTTTAAAATTGTGATGGGATGAGAGACGTCAGAAATGGATGACCTATAAAAAAAGAATCCAAGACCAAGATACAACATCGGTTCGGTAAACATTAAACATTGTATCGTCGTTTCCATTGCAAAATTGTATATCTGCAAAATAGGTGCCGGACGAAATCCCGAATGATGAAATCCCGAATGGCCAAAATCCCGAAAGCCGAAATCCCGAAGGCCGAAATCCCGAATGCCGAAATCCCGAATGCTTTCGGCCTTCGGGATTGCGACTTTCGGGATTTAGGCTTTCGGGAATTCGGCCATTCGGGATTTCAGCATTCGGGATTTCAGCATTCGGGATTTCGGCCTTCGGGATTTCGACCCAAACCCCTGCAAAATATGCGTTTTTGAAATTTTTGTATAATTAAAACCGCAAAAATCGCCTTTACATACATGCAAAATAACGCAATTTACAAAAATTGCATTCTCGTTGAAATTATGAAAACATTGATTCAAATGCCATACAAATCTGACGTTTAATGGTGAACCGCGTATCGTGCTCAGGATATTATTTGTTTTAAAAGGTAAATATTAATAAATTTTCCTAATTTCACGTATTTTTATGTTTGTTCATTTATTATTTATGAGATTATAATGTGGTAATTTTGCTTTTGTCATGGATAATTCAAACAAAAAAAGGTTATCTGAAGGTGGTATAACAGAGAGTTTACTATATTATATAAGCGAAGATAATGTTGAATTCAATAATATAATATTATTAATTCTTCATATCCAATCAGCCTGGTCGAGAAAATAGATAAATGCTTAATTATATTTAGAGAATTACAGTAGATGCTATTTTGTCATTTTAGGAAACAGAATCTTATCAGAACCTCACTGTTTTTTGATCGAAAATGAAAACAGAGAATTCTAATTCCATCAAGTACCCTCGGTAGATAATATCGATTAATATTGAAAAGAGACAAGACGAACGACGAAAAGAGAAACGACGGTATACAAACTGTTCCATTTAACATGACGTTCTGATTTGTTCTATTTTTTCCGATGGGGATGGAAAGCATTTATCATAATATACGTTATTGGTATTGGACTAGGCTTATCGCACAAAAAAAAATATTGTAGAACCGATCCGGCTTCATTGTATTGTGACAATTGATAATACTATCAAAATTCAATAAATAATTAATATAATAATATAAGACATATTAACTGGTATTGTCATTTTTCTAGCATCATCAGCGATAAGCCTTATCAGAACATCAGTTTGTGAAAAAGTAGATAAACTACACCCAACATTATGCCACTCGACTCACTGCAATGTTAATTGCGGAATACTATTAAACATTGACTTCACATAAATAAAGCCTAGTTCAGACCAAGAAGATATTCTGTATTTGAACATTTATTTCCAATCGCGTCGGATAACAAAAATACGCCGACATCTGAATCAGAATAATTATATAAAATGTTCATTTGTTCACCCAACCGACGTATCTCGGTCTAGAATAGGTAAATAAATACATAATAATTATGATGATGAAAAAATATAGAATATAATTGCAAAGTCGCTTAGTATTTACCTGAGCAAACATACTATTTCTTAAATCGGATTGTTATAAATATTATCCGTTGGTTGGACTGTGGCAACGGAAATGCTAAAGCGGCCGGTGTAGACAACTGGTGAATACTGGCCGAGGATAAGGGGATATCGAGGAGTTCTTGGAGTAGGATACGACCCGCTCTGGGTTATTGAGCCACTTATGATGATCGTAGTATATTCTTGGGTTTTCACCGTGTCTCCTTCTTCCTTCTTTACTCGACGTTTCGGGCTCGTTGCAGAGGCCATTATCAAGAGATATGTTTATATTGTAGTGTAGGTATGTAAATGTAAACGTTGCTCTAAGAATGTCAAAATGAATCCGATTATCTAAGAGCAAACGTTGCTCAGAGTAATCTGTCAATCATTACGACCGGGTATACTGGCTCGAATATTAGATTTTGCTGATAGTGCCGGAAGCCATGACGTTTTTAACCGTAATCCATCATCCCTATTGATATTTTCAGGGTTTCTGTGGATTTCAATGGCCTCCTCCTCCCGAAACGTCGAGTAAAGAAGGAAGAAGGAGACACGGTGAAAACCCAAGAATATACTACGATAAAAAACAACCGCCAAAGCCTCAAACATTATACTTATGATGATGTTTCCATAAAACTATCTATTATGTATTATGCACAAGCCCTATCTACCCATAATGAAAAAAATCTTGCTACCACAATATCGTTTATAGGTGTGTGTGTGTGTATGTAATAAGTTATTATTATGTATTGTGATTGAAATGCATAAGATAACTTGTTAATGCAAAAGCTTGATCGTGTAGATTGATTATACAGATCATAAACTGTCCAGCTTTTTAAATCAAAAAAATATAAATACTAAATGACGTCGATTAAAATCAAAGCATTCAATCTTTAAAATATCAAACGGCATAGGTAGTATATAAACAATTTTCTGTATATAATATTACGGCAGTAGTCAGCCAATGTAGATAACTATGGCAGAGAGTGCTTTCATTGGATAGTTAAGCAGTATATTATTATTGCAATAATTATAACATAGGCAGTAAGTACACTGGTTAAAGTTGATGATTATTCGATTACAACACATTTTAGTATGTTTTTCAATACAAATTATCAAATAATAACTTTGGTATGTCATCTTTTATACTTGCGTTTATTATTTTCAATGAATGCGATAATACGCACGTGAATGTAAACAGGAAAAGGCATTTAATTAAAAATCAATTTGTTTGAAAAAAACAAAAAATCGACAAGTTAATGAATAGGTAAAGAAATATGATAAGATAATAAATGGATACAATTGAATGTTGTCTCTACAAGTTAAATAATTATATTATAATAATTGTCATACTTTTCCAGGACCTTAATTTTTAAAAACAAGATTTGTTTTTTTTTGGTAAAAATTTTAGCATCAAGACACTTTCAACTGATGATTAATTAAAATGTCGTAACAAACGAAACTAGTCTTAATTTAAAAACCAAAAAACAGTGAAAGAAATACAAAAAATACGTAATATTGTTGAATCCTAGTGGGTATGGATTAAAATAAAACAAAAATAATTTTATTACCCAAGTACGCAATGTGAAATAAGGGTGAGATATACCTAAGACTAGCTACTTACATACTTTTGAAACATTTTTATTTTTGAAAAAGCTTTAAATTTTCGCGATAAAATAACCATAATTTATTTAGTAGGTACTAACATAATTTGGCATTCCAAAAATAATAAGAAAAATTACATCACGCGATATAACTAAAATTAATGTTAGGTTTAGGCACCATTAATAATTTCCGTAATAAAATATACATGGATCTGAAACTAAGACCCCACGTATGTAATAAAGCATGATAATATTATTAAACACTGACATTTTAATATTAATACTATCGACCAGTAGCGAAGGATGGAGGTAGGCTGTTAAGATCCGCCATAAATAATGCACATAAAACTTAGTCATACGTGCCTATTTGTTTTTTTTGAACTAAGACTACAATTTACAGATATTGGTTAGTTTGTAAAAATAATTAATGCACTATTCATGGCGGATCTCAAGAGCCTACGAGCTATCGACCGAAGAACTTGATGGAATTTGAATTAAAATTCTAATGGATCCCTTAGAATTTACTGAAATTTGATTATTAAACTATTTTTTTATTTATTTAATAATAGTTATCTACCTATTATACCTATTAAATACCACTTAATTCAAGAATGTATGCATTACTATTTATTGAGTGTACATAATTTGCAACACCTCATTCGAATCAAACATAAGTACTAATTCGTTTAAGAAAAATAGTTGTAGCGAATGGGACTTGAACCCACTCCTAACGCCGTCTATGGATTAAGTCAGGTTTTGCGAACCTTTTTAAGTAAACGTGCCAAAATTTCCCAAATATTATCTTTAGACTGTCTGACGTGCCGAGCAGTTTTTCATGGAGAAAAAATGGTTTTTAAGAATACTATTAAAAATGATGATATTATTAAATATCACTCACAGAACATACCACACATATTAGCTTTAGCACTTTTTCAATTAAGCCATACATTTCGGTCCAACAATTTTGAAACTATCTGCCAGAATTACGACAAGCTAAACCAAGTTTTTGTTTTTTGTTCGGTACAGCTATTTTTGTAGGTCGAAATGAAATTATTTGTCGTTATATTACTTAGTATGGTTATTTACGCATAAATTGATAGTAGAATTGCTCCGATCAGATGAGGCATTCTCTCGCTACAGTGGTCTTAAGCATTGTAAATCGATCAAAATCAGAGGTTCGCGGCACGGCTCCACCCGCTGCCTGATGAGGTTAGTGCGATAAAATTATATGTGACGCATAAAGCCTAAAGACCGACATATTCAATTACATATTTACATTAAACGTAATGCTTATTCTTGAAGAGTATTTACCTGCTATTTTTTTATACAATATTATTATTAATATAGGTATATTTTTGCTCTTCAAAATAAAACATTCGCGTGCCATTCAAAATCATCTCGCGTGCCATAGGTTCTCCACCACTAGATTAAGTAGTTAGTGGTGTACATGTAGGTAATGAAATAGCTAGATCCTTTCACTACAAAGAACGACGTACACGACACAATGTGCGTTGTTTGACATTCTACTTCATTCACACGAAATTATTCCAAATTGACAAAAATAAACATTCATAATAATATTATGTCACCACATGTTTATGAATACTCCCAAGATCATCGCATAAATGTTATCTATTTACAATATTTACATATTCAAACGACTCTTATATAAGTAATAGTATTTTTTTAAAACAGGTTTTAATCGGCGCCGGTCGAAATCTGTTGAAAACATCCAAATATTTTCGCGCAAAAATTTCGACTTCACTATATTTTAGACTTATTAATATTATGCAGATCAACAAAAAAACAAATGTATATAAATAATTGCCTGGCCAATGTGGAAATATACCTAGTCATCATTGTTTTGCATTCTTTAAATACCGTCTGCCGATGAATCAATTATTGAGTAAATATTTTTAAATGCCTATGTATATCTATCTACCTACGCGCCAGAATAGTCGTTCATCAATGTAATTATATGTTCACAGATGCAACACAAAAACCAAACATTGTCCATATCGTGAATTATAAATATTAATGATGTTTTATAGTGATTGATTGCCGTTCGTAGAAAAAAACTCGGATTTTAGAAAAAGTCCGCAACAAGTGGAATCATCCATTGAATACTATAATTATCTAATAAATATAATAAAATATTTGAGGAGCAACTGATTTATCGTAAAATAAAACATAATATGTACCTATGCATCCAATTAACGACTACACACTATTCCCATCGCCTTATTTGTACTTTTTTAAAATAAAATATCAGTCTGAAACATAAATTCTTCACTTCCGGACAAAATAAATCGACTACTTAATTGGTAGTACACCGATTATATCTCGGAAACCGTTGGGAATTCGACAAATATGTATAGAAACAATTTTATAGGAAATTTAATTAGCTTTCATTTTTATTTGACATATTTTTTTCTACATGCACCGTTTCAGAGATATAAGCGAAAACCCAAAAAATGGGACCTTTCGACCCCTCTCCCGCCTTTAGCTCACCTCAAAGGGGCGGAGACTTTTAGTATGTTTACTTACTACTCCAAACAAAGTCCTGAAGCATTGCCGACTCAAGTAGTCCTACTTTTTCCGCCCCTCCCGTTGTTGTCAATGTATGAACTGTCATTGTCTGTCATTGTTCTATAGAGTGCTCATACTGACGCGTCTGTCGTGTTCACACAGGAAATGGTTTGATTTGAATAAATAAGTTACATGATTAATAATACACTAGCATTAACACACCTTCTACAAATGTAATGCATAGATCAATGCTACCTACATATTTTTTGGAAATCGATATTACCACCGGTTTTTGTGTGAAGGACTAGTCTGACTTTGACAGCTGATGAATAACAGGAATGTATATTATTTATTAATAACACTGATGGTTAATATATTTGATTTGAGAATTTTTTATAATTCAATTTGAAACGAGAAAGGGTGAATCAATATGTCAAGCAATCTGGGATCTGATTTTGACAGCTGAAAAGTGCACCACTCGTTGCTTGTGCAAAAAGTTATGCTCAGGCTTTATTAATCTAAAGATGGCGGTGCCTGAAGTCAAAAATTCTCGCACATTCCATGCGAGTGCATCCCATCCTTTGAGCACTCGTTGACTGGAATATTTGGTGTGGCAAAGGAACTTCGATCTATCATAAGAGGTCACCTCCCATTGTACGTTAATAGTTAAGATTTAAATTACTAATAATAATTTATATGTATTACCTGCGTATATACATAAATATCAGTGGCGAAGGGTGGAGGTAGGCTGTTAAGATCCGACATAAATAGTGCACACTAAACTTTGTCAGTCAGACAGATGGTGTTTGTTAGTTTTTAAAAATCAATTAAACCCTGCGAAACCAAGCCATAATAGATAATAGTCAAAAAATACTCGTCTATCTATAAAATATCTAAAATTATGCAATTAAATCACACATAACTTTGAATATTTTATAGATATAATAATAATATATTTTATCAATAATTATAGTTAGATTTAGGCAGGAATTAAAATTTGTATTCTTAATCCAACGAAAAAAAATAAGTACGGATGAAAAAGTGTGCACTGTTGTATCGCCCAAAGTACGATAACTATTCCGGTTTGGTTTAGGCAGGGTTTAATTGATTTTTAAAAACTAATACGTATGACTAACAAAGTTTAATGTGAACTATTTATGGCGGACCTTAAAAGCCTACCTCCACCCTTCGCTACTGATAAATAGTATAGTTATAGTAACTAATTAGATTATCATTGCCTTGACGTGAGACATATTGCACTATATTTTTATTGTATTCAGTAGGAATTTACGTTAAATTTCATTGCCAACCTTGAGAGACTAAATCAAAGTCAACAGCTGAATCAAAAAAAAATATCCATTCGACAATTGGATTGTAACTACGGAATACATTAACAATGCTAATATGCAATGTAAGAACAAAATATATGAAAAAACGCTCTAGCTAGAAGACAAAGCGCCATTAATTAATTTCCGCGATGCCTTAGTAAACATAACACACGCGGCCTTTCGTTTTCCGGTTTACAAAACGGATCTTGAATAAAAAATAAATGGACTCTTAAGAAAATAATGTAACAAATTGCACTAAAAAATAATATTGCATCGCTAATAAAAAAATGCTTCGATTGTATTAAGAACAAGGAACAAGAGTTGGTAAAAATAATTTGCCCTTCATAACATGCATTATAAAACGAGTGATACAAAAAATATTTAAGTCTGATCTCTTTATTACAGACTACCTCGTGTATCTACGAGGAACTTACGTAAAGACGTTATCTAGTTCGTTAGTGTTGCATAGTATATCCTTCAGAGTCAATTCGCAAAAATTATTAAAGATATGGCCCTTTCTCTTTCGCTGTCAGGAACTAAAGACTTGAAGATATTGAATATTGCAATTATCATTTGAGAATATAATTTATGATTTCAAAAAACAATTATAGAATAATAAATTAGGTTAATATACCTACTCAATTTGAAAACATCTCATGCATAATATATATTATATAAGTACACACCAGAAAAAAATACGAAACCCGACGGGACTTGAATCTGTATCTGCTGGATTCGCGCCAGTATGCATTTCCAATTAAGCGACGGACATGCTAAGGTACCTTAATTTAATTTACTACAACCGATAGCCAACATTATAACGCAATTCGATAAGCATTTCATGTAACAACTATAACTACTAGTTAAAATGGTCGTAATTAACTAAAGTCTGTCTTCTATCCGCTGGCGTGCGGTTTCCCCCCGGTTCAGCATTAAGCACTGCATTCCCTCTCGTTCCCTACCATTGAAAACGTGCAACAGTCGAACGCTATGGCACAATGCTCTCCGTCCGCGAACGACGTGACGTGAACGCCAGCTTATAGAATACAGACTCTAAGATGCCAGTAGCTTAATTGGAAAAGCATACTGGCGCGAATTCAGCAGATACAGGTTCAAATCCTGTCGGGTGTCATATTTTTTTTCTAAAAATGATTTTTTTCTGGTGTGTTTCAAAATATGTATAAGTAATATATAGTGTTAAATTCTCAAATCTTGTGTCTTATTCGTTGAATAAATAATAAAAAAAGTTTATCAAGTTAAGTAATGTCGAAGGGATTGGTAAATCACCATGTTATCTTCAACAAGAAGAAACGTACATGAGCATCCAGCCTGAAGGCGTTCTTACGACGATGTGTTGGATTTTCAATTTGATTCATGCGCTCGATTTATACACACAACAATATTGATTAAAAACTGAATGTGAGTCAATGGATAAGTCAATTCTGCATCCCAAGGAACACGAGACAAACGTTCTAGCCACTTAGTTTAATATTAATCAGGACCAGTTTCGTCAGTTTCAAAATAAATTCAGTTGTAAAATGAAAACGTGTCACTGCAATAATTACTTATTTATATGTTTAATGATGATTAATGATTATATTATTAATAATATTAATACTTTCGACCGAAGGTACTTGATGGAATTTGAATTTAAATTCTAATGGATTCAAGCTCTGTACTATTCCATTTAAGTCGTTTTTTACACCTCTTGAGTGTAGTATTTTTATTGTTATAAAGAATTTTGACCTATTATTAGGTTTGACGATTTATTATAATAATATGCTGTCCAGTGTATTGTTATTAATAAGAGAGGGTTTTTACTAATTAGGTTTTTTACTTCAGCTATTCATAATTTGTTTATTGTATTTTTTGTTGTAATTTCTGACTAAATAGGTAGGTAATGGAGTTTTTACCTACTTTATTGTATTGATTTACTATATAAGGTAGAGTTAAGGGTGTTCGTTGTCAGTGTGTATTTGCCTTTGGTGAGTGTACACGACGCCTGAAGATGCCGAAAGGCGAAACCCGGGTCGCAAAAAACGACTTAAATGGAATTGTACAGAGCTTGAATCCATTAGAATTTTAATGATTATATGTTTAATGTATAAGACAGAATTTAACATATAAGGTTTCGACGAAAACGGTAAAAAAATAATAAGTACTTGTTGTGAAAAATATTTTCAAATATGAATAAAAACATCGTAAAATATTGGCATAATATTTACGGAATACACTATTTTATTTTTAATTATAAAAATAATATTATGCGCAAAACGTAATATGGAATCGGCTCGATTTTATATGTGTGGTATAAATTAATAGTGATGTAATGCAAATATAATTCGCATTGATGACTACTTTTTATTTTGCAATTATAATGTTATTGTTTAACTTGTTATACAGAATTCAACGGTAGATTGTCACAGGTGTACGAAAAAATTTCTATGCACCTGAAAAAATCGTTTCATATGCTGTTTACCGAATCCGTCAATACTTAAAGAAGAAGAAACTGTTTGACGAACAAAAATAAATAAATTTATAGGATGGCACCACAGTCTAGGTTCTAGCATAGAAATTATGTCATTAATGAGACAATACTTTAATGAATACCTGTTCATAATGGAAAATCTATTTCGATCACTTAATATATTATGTATATCTATTTTATTACAACGTTTTTATTAGATCGTATTTTTATTTGTCCGGTAAAAATCTTGCAATCGATTTTAACTAACTTCCCGACTAGCCAGACATTTGAAACTTTTAGAATATATCAGAACACGATTCCAATGCATTTTTTAATACTTTTAGCCATCTTTAAGTAGAATTGAATTCATTTTCAGTTAATTCTGTTTTGTATGAAAAGTTATTACGGAAGAAATCCGTAATCCAATGCACTATTATTGGTTGCTAGGGGTCTGGGGTCCTGGCAACTAAATTATTAATATATACGTGCGTTACTATGGAAATCAATATGAAATGTCAAAATGACATTTCAGTATTATTTCTATCAAATACTTACAAATTTTTTGATCGTTTAAGCTAGTCAAGTCAAGTTTATATGATTCAACAGAAAATTTTAAAACGTTGTACTTATATAAAAAGTTATTTTTATCTTGTAATTATAATATTATTATTACTATGAAATGATCCGAATGCTATTCTAAAATTATAATAAAAAAAATTCAAAAACCCTACTCTAATAGGCACTAAGAAAACAGAATGTTAAACATATCTTTGATCATTTAATCGATAGTGATTATGATCTTAGAATAAGTTAAATCATGATTAATTCCCCATTTATGCGTGCATGGATTTACTGCTGACAATACGTATTATCGCGGATATAATAAGAAAATGCACGCGTAAAGACGTATTATCGTGAAAGTTTATGTGCACGGTTAAAAAAAGTTCGAAAGCTTCAGAATTTTTACGCAATAATTGGTATTTGAACGGTGGGTGCGCATGCGAAGTAGAACGATAGTGGCGAACCTGCCGGAAGAAATCTGAACTACAACGCACAGAACATTTTGACGTCTACCGATTATCAACAAAATTGTCCGAACCTTTCTGAATCTGTCAAATAACACCATACGATGACAACATAGCGTCTCGCTTACGCTTGAAGAATGAGATTGGAGAGACAGTCAGCACTCTTACTTGAAAACAGTTATTATCGTTATAGTTTAAAATACACACAATTGGTGCAAGTAAATACATGTCGTGTACAGGCGCTATAAGATACATTTTCGTTTAAAACAATTATAAACACATCGTCAAAGATGAATACTTTTGCTTTGTAATGGCATCAGTGTTGATTATTATAATGTAAAGTAGTGGCAATGGGTTAGGGATAAACAATATAATACATTAAGGTATTTAACAGTAGCTTTCTTTAACATTATGTCGTCAAATAGGCAAATGATAATTAAAAATGTGCGTATGAAATCTACGATTTTAGATAAATAATTATAAAATTGAATGTAAATCCATCGCGCGATTCGCACCCATGGAATATTATGAAGTATTATGATATGAATAAAATAAGTACTTTTGCAACTCAATAAACAGCAGCAAAGTAACAAATGAATAAACAACATGTATCGATCGTAAAGTTCGTAAATAATATTACTTGAGAAATTAGGTATGTACCTGTCTCGAAATATAGAATTTATAAAGTAAAACTTGTCAAGAGCGATCATTTGATAAAATTATAATGCTATTTCGCATGCTTATTACATTATTTATTACACTTCACAGTACAGTGTATTTCCGAGATTTTAATGCTTTTTAGGTGTTGACGTTTAAGTATTAAATATATTTAATTAGTGTAATAAGAAGTAATAGATTATTAATGAACAATATAAGCAAATACTAAAGAAGCGAATAAACAATACAACCGTATTTGTCTAATCAATCATACAAAGATAAAGAAAACTACTAGGTATTCCACGGATATAATAACTTAACCATTATATTACAATAATGTTTTTGCTTCCTACTCGTGAGATCTTAATGAGTGGTTGGAAATATATATATAAGAAATAATAATATGTAATCATCATTTTTTTACACTAGTGCAAAAAATATACTAAGCCTGTTGCTCGCAAAAAATGTACTAACTTTTGACTAACAGGCATACAGGAGGTACCAATGAGGTGTATTTGAATCGAATAAATAAACTGTTACGTAAGATAGGAATATGCATGGTTGTATCATACAATTTAAATTAAAGCGATCAAACAGGATAATATATTAAAGTAACCGCAAATTAATCATGGAAGAAACAGAGCTACCTTTGTAAAGGGATAATTGAGCATAGTTATACACAAAGAAGCCAAGCCACAATTTTGAAAAAAATGAGTTATTGCGATTTCCATAATCTCGCACGTTTATTTTACGTTCTGTACAAATCAGCCAAGCTGCCTGCTGTCATACAAAAATCACATATAAATGCGTTTTAAAGATTTTACAAATCGCAGAATATGACTATTTCGGTCTGCATAAAGGAACCATTTATGATAATATTATGTATCTAATTATTAAAATCCTAATTGTGTAAGGTGTGTTTTTCTACATTCAATTAATAAACATTATTTTCTCAATTACATTATATGTTTTTCATTTTATTATATATAATTTAATATATATATTTCTCATGTAAAATTTAGTGCCAGGCAGCTAAATATTAATTTATAATTTACCAGTTTTTCGAACTATTTTCAGAACTTTGAAATTCCCATAATACTTGAGTAATTTAGAAGGTTTTTTAAAGAAAATAGTTGCAAAAATAAAGATTTTTCTTACAAAAATAAAAGTTGGCTGCAGTCCAGAATGAACACTCATTAAAAAAAACTGTTTTGCACAAAACAGCCTGGACTGCTAAAACACCATAATTACATAGATTTTACGCTTTTATCTTTTGGAAAGTTATACAAAATCATATAAGTATATAATATCTATCATTCAAAATGTATAAACAGTATACACAGGCTTTGTGGATTTAAAGAAACACACTTTGTGTAAAGGTGCTTCTATCTCTGATTGAGGTTGGTGTGGAATGGCTGCTTTGCGTATAACTACGCTCAATTTTGGGTTGGTCGAATCGGAAACCGAATATAACATTTTAGTAAAAATAAACCACGAGGAGAGTAATTTTATTGTTATGTATATTATGGGTCATCGATAATTTTATTCCTCAGCTTAATACTACCTCACTAGGAAATTTACTTTTAAGTAGTTCTCGTCGATAAGTAAATTTAATATATTTATTACACATACAAAATATTAATATAACTACTTGTGTAATCTAACAATAAAAAAAAATAATCATGTTGTTGTGTTTTAAAAAATCAGTTAGTTCATAATAGAAATAATCGTGAAAGATGTTTACTATTACATACGACTCGGCACCATAATTGATTATTTACCAAAACTAAATGATATACGAACTTAGTAAGTAAAATTGGTACTGGTTTAATATTTTGATTATCTTACATCTTCATTAATATCTATTCCGCTCAAAATTGACAGCATATTAATTTAAGATGATGCTATATAAATAAACATAATATAATACATGGCAATAATAATTATCATTTTAAGCAGACTTCATACAACATTGTCATATTCATAATATAAATACATAATATTATTAAACATACATTATTCATATCTTGTTATACACGAATTTAAAAGGAGAACAGTGGTCAGTCGATTATCAGACATCGGGTCATCACTCAGCAAATTGATATTAATAGGAATAATAACAAATAAATTATGCTAAAACTGCGCAGTTTATTATGAAGTACAATCAAATTAATCTATGTCAACCGCAGACGGAAGTTTGCGTAATTGCAATAGGTATACTGTAATAATACATTATGTAAATTTTTAAATATACATATGCAAAAACAATTAAAAGAGCGTAGGTACCTACTCTGAATAATTACGTACATTTTAGAATACGATGTATAAAAATTACAATAGGCTCAGTACCTAGCTGGTCTTATGCGTAAGACACTTCTCACCCGAGGGCTCCGGGTTCGAGCTCCGGTGAGTTCACAATACATATGCGATTTTCCTAAAGTCCGAGCGTTTCAGTGATTATTTTACTGCTACTACTAGTAAGGTATCATGGTTTAAGTGTTAAAAATATATTTTCAAAAATTACGAATCAATTGCAAAGTTGAATAAAAAAGTTGTCGAATAACGTTATTTCTTGCCGAATGAAATTTCTAATGTTTGTTTTAACAAAAATGAAATACTGTTTCCACGGACATCTGTGGGTCTATTCTATACTTATCGAACACTAAATTGATAAATAGTATCAAACTTAGGGTAGGTTTGTATCAAAATATTAGCACTTATTGTAACAATTACACGAAGCCGGTTTTTATTGTTGCAATAAGTGCGATATTTTAACAGCAGCAAGATAGGTGCTGTTAAAATATATCACTTATTGCAACAATAAAAACCGGCTTCGTGTAATTGTTACAATAAGTGCTAATATTTTGATACAAACCTACCCTAAGTGTGATAATATTTTTCACTTTATCACTTTAGCGGTCGATAAGCATAGAATAGACCCACTGGTGTAGGTACCAAATTATAGCTTTATTCTCAATTTCAAACAATGTATATATAAGAATATACCCTTTTATGGTATTAATATATTTTATGTAATCATGACGGTTTATTTTATAAGATGAGAAAAGACGGTGCAATATATTGACTTGCACGTCTTTCCTGCAAGGTCTACAGAAGTCTACAATTAATTGAAAAACGATTATTGAAAACAGTCATCATCGCTTGTCTATTTGGACATTTTCAACTTACCATCAGTTGACTTTAGTATCTATATATTATTATAATGTCCATTAAAACGGATCAAACCAGTCGTGGTTGTTATTAAATTCCAGTGGAACCCCGATCTACCGTTCTCGCATAAATCGTTTTCCCACGTGGACCGTTCATTTTTGAAAGTCCCGCCAAACACCCATAAGAACAATGTTAAAATAATCCCGCATTAACCGTTCCTCGATTTATCGTTTTCCTCGATCTATGGTCCCGTCACAAATATTATCACGATTGACCGTTTTTGTTGAATATTTTTCATTTCGCTTTCGCGAACTATGCGTGGTCTTTATTTTAAAATTGAAGTGCCAAACTGCAAAGAAGCAACTTAGTACCTAATAAAGATTTTTTTAAATGAATGTGTAATATATATGTATGTAATACATAATGTAATAATGTACATATTTGTAATAAAAAAAGGTGTAATAAATAAATATTTATGTAAATTTTTTATTAAATTTTTATATATCCCGAATTTATCGTTTTTTAGGGTCCCTTGAAAATCGTAGAATCGGGGTTTCACAGTATTTGGAATAAGTGCAATACATATTTTGTTTCATTTTACTATATACGTAGATTTTATGAAATATTCAAAGATGTTTTAATCAAGTGAATAAAAATAGATGTTATCTATTTGCTGAATTAATTATACATTATTTAGATACGAGAAAAATGGCATGTACCTACTTATTTTTATTCACTTGTCTCAGTGTGGCAGCGAAAACGACATTTTGACAAGACATCACCACAAGTGCCGGCCATCGGTGGACAGTGTCAATAAAAATAAATTTGGCACAATTAAAACTGACATTTACGCTTAATAATTTAAATATCAATAAGCCGAATCAATTTAATTTCCAAAGCACAAGAGCATGCCGCGAACATAATCTCGTGGATATTATTGTAGTATCCGTCAGACTATATCAAATTGAATTTTCGATCACGGAAGATGTTATGTTTGCCTAATGGTATTATTATCAACGGATTATAAAAGCCGGCGCCTTCCCGGATTGGAAGCGTGTTTCCCTAAGGCTACGGCGCGTAGAGGGCGCCACATGCCTAATTTTGTTTACATTACAAACACATTTTCGCTAAGTGGATGTATCAATCCGACACAAATGTAAACAAAACGAATAAGAAACAAAAGAAGAATATACGAATATGAAAAACAAATATATTGATAAAAAAGAAAAAAGCAACACCTACCCGAGAACTATATAATATTTTGGTTTATTAAATAATATATAACTAATATTAGTACTTATGCTTGATTTAATAAATAAAAATACACAAGCCTTTTATTCAAATAGACTGAAAAAAATGTTGTTTACTAAATTAGAATCACAGTCTGTATAATAATAATAAGTTAGTCAGAGAATAAATTTAATAATGGCATCTGAGAGAATTTAATTGTATTATTGTCATATTCTGATAAAATATACAATATTGTCCCGTTTATAATCTTTAAGTGTTTACACATTGTATATATCTGCGTAGAATGTTTCCATAACAGCATACGCAAATTTAAGTCAATATTGTATTGTATTAACTGCATAGTGTATTCATAAATGTTGATGAAATAATAAACTTTCAATATACATCGAAGTATCGGATAATATAAATAAATAATAATATATACTTCCCAGGTAAGTATGAAATTTAGGAATATTAAAAAAGTGTATCGATAAAGTAAAATTCTGCAAAAAAAAAATATTTACATATAGTAACGCCAGCATGTCGGTATCAGGAACACAGCTTCCGTCAGCAGGTAGACAGATATATATCCGTAACGAGTAGTATTGTTTTGCAGAGTGGTTTTACTTACGATGCAGTATCTGGCGGCGCCCACGATCGACTGCAGGAGGTGAGCAATGGCGGTGGCAGGGCGGCGCGCCCAGCCGCGATAACGGCCCGCCGCGGCGGAGCCCCCCTCGTCGGCCGCTGAGCCCCCTCGCTTGCCCGCCCGCTTGCCCCGCGCGCGCTGCCGCTGTCGTGGCTCCGCGCAAAGCAGGGACAGATTTGCCCCTTGGTCGTCGAGCAGGGGAAACCGGCAATCGGGATTATCCTCGATCGACCCAATCGCGTCAGCTCGCAGAAAAATTATCACGAAAAAACTATGCAACTTCTCGATCACACCAGTTGTATTCGCATTGATTTGAAAACACTATACCATGCAATGAAGCTTTGTTTTAAATTTATAAATACTTCAGTTATATTTTTTTGGTATTTTTAATTGATTGAACCAAAAATTAAGATTTATCCATCCAGATTTTAACTTACAAGTAAATAATAATATTCTTTTAATCCACCGATTTCTGCAAGACGTCTTTACCTTAATTGCTTTTAATTAAGTTTTCCTGACGATACTTATGCAGCCATGTATTGTCATGCAAGTAGTTAATTGTTGTATATCGTGTAGATATTTTATCCAGCAAATCGTTGTAAAGATCTATCCAACTTCGTAAAAGTAGTCAATTAACAACACTAAATCCAGTGGTAAACTCAACTTCAATTTAGAGAGCTTTTTGTTACAAAGTAACTTTTCCAACTACTGAATATAATCCCATTATGTTTTGTTCATTATTGGAAAGCAACGAGAATGCGACACGGTTTTATTTTTATCTGGTGATAATTTGCTCACTTTTTTGACGATGTTATCCTGATGGGATTCAGTAAATGTCTGTGACAGTTTTATCTTGACATGTAGCCACGAAAATTACTCCCAGTTTTATCTTGATGGGAATCCAAACAATCAGATTATAAGTCAAATGAGTCCGCGGACACTACACTATCACTAAGATTTATGTAGGTATATTACGAAGTTTTTCCTTCATTCAACCGGCATCGACTGAATCTTAGCAAATTCGCTGTGCTTAATCAACTAGTTTCTATTTTCACATAAGATTTAGTTTACATTATATTTCGATATCATACCAAATTGATTTATTTTTAAGTTAATATTTTTAAGAGAACGCGTATTTCACTGTCTCTTTTCAAACAATGGTTATTTTTATGATAATACAAAAGTTTATTTAAATTAGCAGAATAATTATTAACTTCTGCATGCCATTTACTTGATTATACCGACGATTGAAACAAATTACAGTGATTATGTATTATTAGTTTGTCACTTATGATTTAGACACACATATTTACGAATACAATAGGTAACGAGTCTTTTAAAAATTATCGTGGATCATTTATAATTATTACGGTGTCAATTAAAAGTGTTTAACTTGACGGTGTAGGAGAGTTTTCGGTTTAAATTCCCGCCTTTATTACAATTAAAACACCTCCGTAGTGTGTACCAGACCTCACCTATGTGAGTAAACACTGTCCATTGCTATTTGGCTCAGTTTCCAGCGACGCGAACAGATGCAAACACGCCGATGTATTCAAAGCCAATATATGCTCAAATAATAATCGCTAATCGACTGTGAGATATAAATAAATCTATAAGATCCAGACGTGTAAAGATTAGATGCCAAATGAGATAGATGTTTTTAAGTCATAGGTGATTTTGATCGTATCTAAAAAAGAGTATTCCTTCCATATTATTATAGTACGTGTTTTGTGGTTTGTTAGAGAGCTGTTATGTTTCATACGAACACCTTGAAGCGTCTTCTAGTAAACGAATGTAAACACGGATTTAATTCCGGAACGATGCCAGCGACATCTTCCGTGAATTTCGGGAAAGCGTGCTTCGACTGGAAAGAAGAAAATGATGCGCCGCGGAAATTCCGATTTTCCTATCCAACGCTTAGCTTTAATGTGGTGAGATTTTTAATGTTTTCATTTTACGAGATGCACAGAATAGAACGAGCACTTCTCTAGGACAAGCCCGACGGGTTTACGACATGTTTTTAAGGTCTTCTTCTTCGGTCATTCAGGCGATGCCGGCAAATTGATTAAACTGCTTTAATCGCGGCATTAATAAATGATTTTACTCACAGTCTTCTATATAATGAAGATCATTCAAATGTTAAATATAGATAACATGATTTTGTTATATTTTCGAGTGTTATTTAAGTCACAAAGCACGTTGTCACTGTGCCATAGCGTCTGCACTGGGTATAGTCACTGGTTTGTCATATTATTCGTTGATTGGGGGTGTCTATGGTCCTGGGGGTGCGGCGGGCAGGGCGGGCATGTCCCACTCGCGACACATGGTGATGATCGCCTAAGGCTGCTTCAGGAAATGTGTGGACACCAATCGGTAGGTGAGCATGGAGTGGCGAGCGAGGCGTCAGCAGGAGCGTCGCCTCATGATCGCGTCGTCTGCAAAAAAGGAGAAGAAAATAAAACACAGTTCAAATTACCAACAGTTTTGATTGCAATTTCGCCTGCGGTATCAATTTCTAAAAAAAACTTTAGAGGTAACAGAAAGCATGTCGTCTTACCATACTAACCTTCCGTGTCCAAATTATCAGTCTTTTTTAACGATCAGTAATCCTATTATGTAACATTCGTGTTAACATGAAATTTATCACCAGCATGAGCACTTATAAATGTATGTTCATTATTTATTATTAGGTAAGTAAGGGGTGGTTAGGCTAGTTGTTACAAGGGCATGACTTGCACATTTGATTTTTGTGCCAAAGGCGTAAATGTAAGGCGACAAGCGCCATATTTATGACATGATCAAACTCGTCCGCATCAGCAGTCTGTCAAACGTCAATCGTCAATCAATCCTATCGGACAGTTTTCTAAATAGCTACAACAAAAAAATACTTGTCTCTTTCCAAAATTTGAAGTTCAAAATGTATAAAGTATGTAATATATCAGGGATGTGCATACATAAGGTCAACGAGAGCCACATTCTGGATTTTCATATAGTATATATTTTATAAAGAGCCACACCATAGTCACGTTCTCATGTACGTAGTATTAAAATTTTGACACAGAGACTTACTCCACACATCAATCACTATACGTCAATTTGACTTTGACTGATATTTAGGCATGTAACGCCAAATGAAAATCTAGGAATATCAAAAAAAAAATATTTATATTACATATAGGTACTTAGTGAACATTACAAATTATTAATTTAAGACGTTGACACGTTAAGATCTGAAAATTCCCGGGGAATACGAAAGACGAAGCCCAACAAGTGTAGTGGCTTTTTACAAATGACAGCCATGTGGCCACTAAATGGCGGCTTACTATCAAACGTAATGCCAAGATCCCTTACATACCTATATGTAATTATTACAATCAATAATATTTTTAGACAGAATGATTAAGCAGATAGAAATATTTTTTTGATTATTTTACGTATTAAATGACTAGTATTTTACCGTTAGTTTATTTAGTCGTGTTTTTCATTCAATCCTTCAAATACCGAAATACGTTTATTATTTTTAGCATACTTTCAAGTTACAATACGGAATCATATATCAGGATAATAAGCTAGGCGTACATTTTCCCTGCCAGAGCCAGGATAAGAGATGAGTTATACGTTTGTGTTATTCAATCATCAAGCATGTTTATGATTCGAAACATGGGCCACCAAAGCATTCGTGAAAATGTGGATTATTTTTGTGCTTTTAGACACTATCATTTGATTCGAGTTAGAAACATAAATGTATGCAATAAATTATACCAAAGCCATTATGAAAATTTAATATAAGTGCCAACAAAAACAATGATTCCTTTTACTGACACAAAATAATAATTTTATTATGATCATGTACCTACTCGCTTATGCACATTATTTGGTGACTGTAATTTCTTTTTCTCCGAATTTTTATTTTTTACCGCATAATTTTGTTATCTTGCACTCAAAATAATAAAATTTAGTGAGACAATACAAACCCGTTTATTTAAACAGGGTTTAAAAATATGAACAGAAAATTTACAACACAATGCTAATAGACGTTGAGTGCCCGTCATATAAATTTGATTCCTTGATGTTATCTAACGATATTATTTGTATAAAACAGTGTTATTTAACCCATTTCCTAAACTGCGGTACGCGTACCACTCGAGTACCTACGCGAAAGTTTTTAAAGGATTTAACTATATTTTCCGTAAAAATATTTCTTACCAATCCGCGCAATGTTACGAACTAGAGACCGAAAAGTTTAACGTGAGGCTTGGCGGCGGCGCTCGCATCTTTTTCGATTTCGAAGTATTATAGTATAGTATTGCCCAGTGGCGAAGGGTGGAGGTAGGCTGTTAAGATCCGCCATAAACAGTGCACATTAAACTTTTTCAGACATAGATATTTGTTTTCGTTGAAATAAGACTACAATTTACAGATAATGTTGGTTAGTTTTTAAAATTCAATTAAACCCTGAGAAACCAAGCCATAATAGATAATAGTCAAAAAATACATGTATATCTATAAAATATCTAAAATTATGCAATTAAATCATACATAACTTTGAATATTTTATAAATAGAATAATATTTTATATATATTATAGTTTGGTGGAGGCAGGGCTTAATGAATTAAAAAAAAATAACCAAGAATATGTGCAATATGTATTTTTAATCCAACAAAAACAAATAACTATGAATGAAAAAGTGTGCACAATTTTGTCGTATTGCCCAAATTAGACTAAAACTATTATGGTTTCGTTTAGGCAGGGTTGAGTTGATTTTTAAAAACTAACTAACACCATCTGTAAATTGTAGTCTTAGTTCAATAAAAACGAATACATATGACTAAAAAAGTTTAGTGTGCACTATTTATAGCGAATCTTAACAGCCTACCTCCACCCTTCGCCACTGGTATTGCCAGTATTGGAAGATATTATTTCCTACTTCCTTAAACATTTTCGCAAATTTTCCAAATTTTAAATACATTACATTTATTTCCCAATAATTTAGGATAACTTTTATATGCCAACATTAAAATTTCAAGTGTGTTTTGAAGCTGTCATCGTGGCAACTATTTCGATAACGTTGTTGAAGAGCCGAATGATCTTATTTTGTCGTTTTTGTTCTTCACAGTAGGAGATAAGGTGACTTATAATCTGCTGTCACTTTTCAAAACTTTTGTCATTATTAACACGTCTAAATGACTGATACCGCGCACTTATAAGAAACGTCAAATGCTTTTAAGTTGAAGGGAATGGATACTGAAACGCGAGAAGAGGAGATTCAAGTTCTTCAAGCCACCGCACATTAACATAAACTTTTCGCACTGTATGTACAATGGTGAATATGTATAGAACGCAAAAAATATTACGGTCGCGACCCTAATAGCACATATTTTCTGTATACAAAAAACGTGACGCGATACCAAAGATACATCGACATAGTGTACGGGATTTTAGGGGCTCAACAGTAATGGTACTTCAACGCAACCATTTTCATGCAGCGGCGTAACTACTTTATCTCAAGTGTATGTAAATGTCCTAAATCTAACTGTTAGATGTATGATGACAGGGTTTCTTAAACGTTTTGAACCGCGACACAGATTATGGTAAAAGTTTTGATTACGGTACCTACCCAAGAAAGAAAAATCTCCGCAGAATTAAAGTTTACAGTCTTTTTAGCTCTTCCATCCAAAACAAAATTTAATATATCTATCTAATCCGAATGTTTTTTTAAATGATATTTGTACATTTGAAATGTACCTACGCAATTATTTAAAAAAAAAAAGTGTTGAAAACATCGCGTTATTCACTCAATTTGACAATAAATCCAATTACGGATATCGATCCATAGTTTGCGAACCTCCGATCTAGTGCGATATTTACTTTTAATGAATACAATTATTCTTATTATGTAATACTATTATTTTTATTTAATGTTATCGTTAACAAATGATAATAATATTTTTAATCTGCCATAGATAGTTTGACAGACCTATAATTTAAGAATAATGGAAAACTGGAAAAATACTTGGATGCTATAATGAGAATAGGTCAGTCTATTTAAAATGTATTAAAGTACATATTTTATTCAGCAGGTACATATAAACGTTACGAGATATGCGCCTGAAGTGCTACGATTTGTTTGCTACGCTACGATTTCATTAAAGATATAGGTGTCGCGACTCGCGGTTAACTACGATGATAATCGTCGGAGTGAGCTATCCGCATCGGACATTAAACATTATTTAACAATATTTTAAATCTTAATTATCTCTCTACTGACAACTTACGATTTTCCACTTCACAGGGCTTCTCCTATGACAGGGTTGGCGAACCTTTTTACGTACGCGAGCCAAAATTTCCCAAATATTATTTTTCGACTGTCTGACGTGCCGAGCAGTTTTTCATGGGGGAAAATAGTTTTTAAAAATCTTATTAAAATGATGATGTTCTAGATACCACTCATAGAATATAGCATAAATATAGCTTTTACACTTTTTTTCAATTAGGTACGTAGGTACGCCATACATTTCGGTCCACCAATTTTGAAACTGTCTGCCAGAATTAGCTATGCCTAAATACCCGTAGAAAGATACTTTCTCGTCATTTTTATATAGGTATCCAAAAACAGTTAATTGACTATTAGTTCTAAAATGAATAATCACGCAAAACACCGAGACATCGTAGGTTACGTAAACAAAACAAAATACTTCAAACCAAAACGCGAGCCGCCATTTTGGTTTCGGGGCTGCCAATAAAAGAAAAAAAGTAATGAACTTATTACTTATAGTTACTTATATTATTTCGTATTACTTACTTATTAATATATAGAACCACGGGGAACTATTTTCAAAATTCCTAATAAAAAATGTGTATAAGATCCATATATTATCTAGAATCCAAATTATTTAAAAGCTTAGTATGCGAGTGAAATGCGTGTCACATTAAATAATATAAATTTTAAAATTTTATAATTAATTACTAAGGAAACCATAAATATTTTCAAAAGAGAAAATACCTTTTTTTTATAGATAAAACAAGGTTTCTGATATGTGAAAGAAAATGGATAAATATATCACACAACAGAAAACAGAATATCGGCCAGCGACTGGTTATATTTATTAATGTTCACATATAACTAAACAAAAGATAAATGATTGACGAGTCGGAGTTTACTTAGATAAGATTAGAGTTCTGGCCACTCCATTATAATCCATATAAGTTTTTATTCACATTAACAGAGC
The DNA here is from genome assembly GCF_057557595.1 of Rhyacophila brunnea. NCBI lineage: Eukaryota > Metazoa > Arthropoda > Insecta > Trichoptera > Rhyacophilidae > Rhyacophila > Rhyacophila brunnea. The sequence continues at coordinate 55,521,328 of NW_028232965.1, read as the reverse complement.
GAAAGAAGAATTATTACTATTGCGAAGGCCAAAGCGATCTTTAAAAAGCGCGAAGATATTTTCTGAATAGAGACGGGTCACAAAAAAACCATCGACAATGGTGGTTATTAATTGTCATTTCAATGTTTCGAATAGGCTGAACAAGGTATGTAAGGTACCCACGGTATTAAATAAATATACCACTAGATTTATATATAGGTATCTATCTAATAATGGATTAGTAATGGGGAAGTATGTAGAAGAATCATTTGTAATATAATTTTTATACATTGGTAAAATAAATGGAATATTTTTTGTACTTATCAGATGAGTTAGATGTTACGATTGCGAATAGTGAAATGTTTAGAAGACTACTCTGGCATATACCTACCATTATTGGCATCTTTTCTCAAAGGTAGGTAAGTAGTGTTTGTCTTAAAAGGGTAGGCTTTAAATATTCGCGTAGTACAGAGTCTACGACCCTGATATGTCATTTTGACCGTATTGATGTCGTCAAGTGAAGTGTATGTCTAAATAAAGATAATATGCACTTTACGAAAATTGCCAGTCATTTAAAAATTCCACTCTACAAATGGCTAACCATCAATATACTGCTTTCACTAGTAGGTATTTACGTGGTACAGTTAATTGCATAAGGAAAAATATGTTTTAATTTTAAGCTTTCATTATCAGTTAGGTAGGTACCTACTTAATTGTCTTTATGTTTCATACCATATCGTGAACGTCTTAAACGTGTAATTTGTAACGTTAACGTATGTACATAAATAAATAAATGATTTGAATCAAAAACTTTTAGATGTCAACCCATGCAGCAGAACTTACGATGGTTTAACAGTCCTGAATTCGATATACGTAGGTACTAATTAATATGCCATTTTTAATGTGTGTTTGGATCCACTATCAGCCACGTCCCCACACTGTTTAAGGCGTATACTGTGGTGCAATGAAGAAGGCGCCCTTCAACGTTGTATTGAGATCGACCCAGGTAGTACTTTCCAAGATCCTTTTTTGTGAATGGCGTTGCACTATAGTACTTATACAGAATACCGAATTTGACTTAGTATAGACGAGAATAGATCTTCTTTCTCGCCATATGATACCGCACGCCATGGGTTAAACGAATAGCTTACAACCAAACGGCGTAAAAAAACTTTGATAAGATATCTTTACCAGATGTATTCGATAAATGTTGTACCTAACTTGTATTAAATTGATTCATAACATGACATTGTTGGCGGCTCTCGTGGTGCAGTGGGTAAGGCGCTGGCCTTCCACCCGAGAGTTATGGGTTCGATTCCCGGTCATGGCAAAAAACATTTATGTGTTTTTCTCAAAGCCTGGGTGTTTGTGATTGTTCAAAATTACTAACAACCACCTTGTACGAAAAAGCAAGGACATGGTTATTAATAATTCTAAAAAAAAAAAAAAACATGACATTGTTTCATACCATGACAGTTATATTAATTGTATAATGGTATCGAAGGTGTCTTATTGATGATGTACATTATTCGTAATAAAAAAAATGTCTAGCCACTTTCCGTTCATAATAAATCAATAAATTATTTGACCAATATTGCAACTTAAACTTGTGACTGACTCACGATCGAACGATTCGTTCGCCAGGTGAATCAAATTAAGATTACTTTCTTTTAGCACATCCCATTCCAAGCTCACGAATCACGGCTTTTTACAAACCTAAAGAATAGCCTTGACCTATGCCGGATTTCTAAAAATAATCACTCATACCGACTACACAGCTAGCTAGCGAATAATAACTAATTAGATTTGCAAGTAAACACAGTACAAAATCGAAACATGTTTTCGCTCAGAAGGTATACACGTATAGGTATTATTACGATAGAGCCGCATCACTGAGAGTGCGTAAACAACAAGCGATGGAACACCATTACAATCTATTCAATGCCACACGTTGGCCGAATATGAAGATATTAGGATGTTTTAATAATCTACCCTGGGACGGATTTACCGATACTTACTATGAGTGTGTGCAGGAGTTGGGCACAAGCTGACAAGGGGTTCTAAAAAAACCACAAAAAAATAAATACCCAGTCATTCAGTAAATATTTTTCATTTTCACTCCATAGAAAATTGATGCAGCAAGAATAAATAGGGAATCAAGGAATATCAAGGGGGAATAACTTTATTCCCCCGTGATATTCCCAGCTAACATTTTTTCGGGAAATGAAGGATGTCGCATTTTAAAGTACTTACCGATATTTTACCATACATTAACTTAACATAAATTAACTTTATTCGATTTCAAAATATTACACAATAATGTGTATGTATATTATAATAATGTAGATACGAACACCAAGGTGGGCCCGGCCCGGTCACGTTGTTAGCCGCGATGGTAGAGCTCTCCATATGGGTTATAAAGGAACCCTAACAGCCACGCTCGGCCCTGTACCGCACCAGCGCATCTATTCTATAAGCCTTCTATTGGCCGCTTCGGCAGCTATCTAGGGTAGGTTTGTATCGAAGTATTAGTACTTATTGTACAATAAGTTGGCCGTTTAAACAGTCAAAACTATCTATCTCGCGCTAAAATTAAGCATAGCCAAGATAGGTGCTATTAATACATATCACTTATTGTAACAATTACAACTAACTTATAGTAATTGTTACAATAAGTGCTAATACTTCGATACAAACCTACCCTAGATTCCTGCCGTAGCGACCGATAGAAGTCTTGTGTATAGAATAGACGCGCTGGAGTAGATGGGTGTACACCGGGAAGATAACGCAGAAGCCAACTAAAGAAAACTCGTGATAAAAATTCCTGAAGAATGGCTGTGCTGTTAGTCATGGATCTAAATTGCCTGTATTATCAGATTAAGTAAATATGTAGTAATATAATATGAGAAATTAAAACAATGATTATAAAATGAGGGTATTTATGTTATTTTCTATTTTTAAGTGGGTGGTTTGATGTTTAGTATTAATAACATTTTCGCTCGCAAGGTGGAGGTACCTAAGTGTTATTAACTAACGTTTCAACGGGGAATAGTTGCTAGATGTTCGCACAACCATTGGGTCCATGCTTCGGATCAAATACACACCGAAACGGTGTTTGAAATTTTGTGAAAAATATAAATAAATACATTGATGCTATGAGCAGCATCGCCGACTGGTTACATCCACCCTAAATTACTCGGATTACTTATTATTAAACAATTCATAAAGCAATCGACGAACGGAATACCGAAGCAATTCTTAATTTATTATAAGAGTTGAACAGGTGGTAAATGCTATACAGTTTTCGACCCTTTCGTATGTTGATAGCGTCCCAGAAAAAAATTCCTAATACTTTGGTTGTGAATGGCATGTATTTGAATAAGAAAACTATTTTTTTGATTGTTAGATTGATTGAGCCTAGTTTAGAAGAAACCTTCTCGTGGTAAACAGGTCGTAATAGTCAATTGGCCTAACTGAACATAGGGTAGACGTAATTAGCTATTTTCGTTTAATCGGTAATATGAACACACACACAGAGGAAGTGATCGGCATCCTGGAAGAGTTCTGGAAAGTGTGTCTGAAAAGATTCAGAGAAAATGCAGATATCAGAGAAAGAAAAATACCGAAAATGATATATTATTCACCACAAGGGTGGTAAAAGATAATACAATATTCGAGTGGGCTACACTGATTTTTTTAATGTTGGAAAGCATTAATAGACAAAAGCAATATTATGAAGATTATATGCAAGAAAGTAAAAATACCTACTATTTTTAAAAATTACACAGTCCGGATGTCTTATTGCTATCTGGTCTGTTTACAGTAATAAACTGTTAATGGCACACTTTGTAATGGACAGTGTGGCCTTCACTTTGATTATAAATTGAAATGCCTAATTCATTTATAGATCAAGTGAGTTTTCACAAAACTCACATAATAAACGCCATAAGTAAGGAATCATTGCAAATAAGCTAAATTACAAAGGAACACGGAAAGTATATTTTCTTTTAAATTTAAGGTTTCTTTACGAGCTGTTTATTGGCGAATTTAAAAGCGGGCGATTCAGCTACTGCGATTTGATGATTACACACAAAACTTTCCATTCGCTGAGAAGCCACAAGCCAGCGACTATTTTGATAGAACGTAGTTCGTTTTTTTTACCGGGAGGTTGGTACTGCGCTCTACTACGCAGACGCAGTAGGGGCCCACACGCCGGCGTGTAGCGTGTATAGTTGACCGGCTTTCAACTTTTCTCGGTAGAGTGTTTACAACCTGCTTATTAGCTTATTCGATGATTACACTGGGCGACTTTACAGGCAGATTGTAAATTCGCCAATAAACAGCTCGTAAAGAAGCTCAATGTAATTGACGCTTTACTGGCAATTCTCAAGTATAGTCACTTGCATAACTAGGTTTAGCACACTCCCGATTTGACGATGGGTCATTTTGTCCCAGTTTATAATGTTAGAATACAGATGCACACGAAACAGATCAATAATTTAAGCCCTAAAACGAAATTGTATTTTTAAAAAGCTCTATAGAATAGTACTAAAATAATAAATCCATATAGCACATAAATATGTATATATTTAACCAAAATTGTTAACTTTTAGAAATGGCATCAAGTCAAATCACATTTTGCCTCTGACGTATTGATAATAATTGTCTTAAGCATATTATTTATTTACATAATACATATAAGCTTTAAAATGTCTGATGAACGCACTTCTGAAATAATATTTATACGTTTTTTGATTTTATGAATGATCAATAATTATTATTAGTTTTATTTTTCATCTTATTTTATCCCGGTTTCGGTATATAATTGAGAGAACCGTCGCTAATAGAACGGATATGGAAAGGGGAAGAGGTTGATGATGAAAGCCAGAAGCCACATTGGTTAACGACACTATTGATGATGATTATGCTATGTTAAAACACCTACAGGTGTTGTATTTCCCAGAAACCTCGAAACAGAACGAAATCAGATCTAATTGCGCGAGAAAGAAAATAATCTAGCGTTTTATTTGAACTACTAAATCTCGATAACAGATACGTACCTACGTAGGCAGGTACTGACTGGTTGAAACTGAATATTTCGACTAAATTCCGAATAGGTTGCACCCGGCACACCTCAATCGAATTAGTTTGTCGGAAAATATGTCTACGTGACTTTTGCACGTTTGACATTTTTAAAGTAACGCACTAACGATGCCTTTTTTCTATTATTTCGCGTTATGTGGAGATGATGGCAACTAGAGGAGCTACTTAGTTGAAAGTGTGGTAAGCAGAGAATTTATTTATGATGTATGCCAACACCACCATCCCCCAAGTTACATTATTTGTCAGTTTACATTTATGATTATGTTTAAGTAAGAAAAATTCAACAGTTTTGGTAGGAACATGAGTAAATAACAGATGTGTACCGTTGAAAACTCAATAGCTTTTAATTAGAATGCGTTTATATACTTACAGTAACTACTTGGAATGTATAAAGTGAAGTTAAATGACATTCCAAAACGAACTTAGTTCAAAATGAAAAACTTTCATATTATGTTGATGGGATTTTATAGATATAGTGTATTGAGATAATGAAATAATTAGCAACATAATATTACTAATAAGTATCGGTATTACGATATTTCCTACTGAATACCAGTAGGCATTCGTGAAATATATGGAAAAACCGAAGTATCTACCAATAAACATATATAATACTTAATGAACATACATAATTTTGAAAATACTTGTAAGAAAATATATTATAACATAACCAATGAAAAATAATCTTTTTGAAAAAGTAAGACACCCCCGCAGGAAACGAACCTACATCTCTCGGGCTCACGCACATAGACCACTATGCACCTTTCTCAGTAGTGTTTTCAAAATTATGTATATTCAATAATTAGAATGTTACTTTCTTAAATCTTGTGAATTATTTGTTAAATAAAAAATATAGTTACCTAATTAAATATATATACTTAAGTATCTATATAAATCTCTTTAAAATATTATTATGTTATAGCACATGCCATTCCTGGTCTCAAAGGGCATTGAAAGACAACGGAAGTAAACCAAACATCGCGTAACCCGGCAAAAAATATACTCATGTTAATTAATTGATTTTGTTTCCACACGATATTACCTATCTGGTTTTTAAAACCCGTATTTCGGTATCTAAAAATACTGGAATACCGGTATTGCAATCGCTAGATGAGACAAGTTAAGTTTATATTTTTATTATGATTTCAAGGTACTTTTGTATCTGTAAACAAATGTACACACACACGAGTTGGCAACATCATGAGAACGGCAACTTGGCTCGACACGCGCGTTGAATCTTGGAAAAAAGTATTAAAAAATGAAGCCATTTAACTTCTTTGCATGGACGGAATTAAGTTCATTACACGTAGGTACTCAAGAAAATCCGATATTACCGACTATACCTACGTATTATCTTCTCAATAGTATGTTATCTTAAGTTATAATTCTAAAAATATCGACATTTGACATGTCACGAACATAAATATCATCGCAAATAACTATGTCGAACAAATTGTTCCTATTGCCATGTATGCCACTCTAAATATACACTGGCAACTCGATTTAAGACACCGTCGCATTTATTTATAGTATTGGAATAATATATTATTTATTGTGATATAAAATAATGGGGCATGCGTGCACAATCGTCCATGAGAGCAAATAAATACGAATAAGTTGTTTTCAATCCTCAATTGCGACGAGTCAAATAAATTGACTCTGTATCTATATGTACCGCGTTCGGAACAAAGTCTTCTCGCGTGCGCGAAGGCAGAAAACGAATTGCTATTTCCTTATTTTGGGGATTTAAAATTTAAACTGTCATAATGAACACGTACTGGCTATACATTTCTGACAGAGTGTTGGCTGACAGTGAATCAACTCATCTCCAAGCGTGTGTCTTCTAATTAGTGTATTTACCCAAGTATATCCATCTTCCTTACGGTGTCGAGACTGATGCCTTTAAAATATTGACTTACATAGAAAATCTCAATATTATAGTACATTTGTTAGCAGAATCAGTCAAAGATATGGAGGCAAATTTGCGATTGCGACCCTGATTCTAATGCAAGTACTTATACTCATGGCCCCCACATTCTGAAGCAGGCCCCCAGGCTAGGATCGTTGGCGGGCCCCCCTACCTATCGCTAAGGATAAAAGCAGTATGAGGCTCTATACTAGTGTTTTCCAAATGGTGTACATGGTAATATTAATGTGTATATTTAGTGTTTTTTGTATATTTGAATACATCCATTTGAATTATGGAGTTGCCGAGTATCGATACACAATTAAAATTTTTATCACACAACCACATAATTTTAAATAATAACATTATTAAAGGCAAATAGCGCCGCAGGCGACTTTTTTTACTATTAAAGCAAATTTGTGATGGTGTTTATCTCATTTATTCGGTCGACTCGCCTCGTCGGGCCCCTCATAAGTTCGGGTCCCCAGGCTAGAACCCTGTCAGCCCTCCCTTTGTGGGGATCATGCCTATACTATATTTTTTAATCTCCTCCCGTGCGTAAGATAGTGGGCTTTCACCCGGGGGCTCCAGGTTGGATCCGGTGAGGTAACAATATATTTATGTGGTTTTTTTTTTTAAAAACCTGTCGACTGTGACCGACGTTACGGGCGTCTCGACACTTTCAACCGTGTCGAAGACGGAATGCAGACCGTTGGAGGGTAGCTTTTGAGTGGAGTGACAACTCCTAAACACTGTGACGAATACGAGAACGTAGAGATTTTTACGCATATTAATAAAAATACGTAAATATATAATAACTATATGTGAAAACCCTAAGTTTAGTACCGACGCCACAATTAAAATTCGATTAATTGGTATAAGATTCGTATAGTCGTTTATCCGTGCATTATCATCGATAAACCTCAACATTGTTGTATTTTAAAATATTATTAGGACTACCAGTATGCCGTATTTATTGAATTTAGCTGCGAGTTGATACTGAACATTGACTAATATTGGATTACCAGACAATGTCGCACTTTCTATATCATTTAAGTGGCAATTAATATCGTTTATAAGTTATTGAACTCTAGCCAAAGCCACGATAATCATAGGCTCCGTTGGTTTGTAATGCATTATATCACGCTATCATAGATTTTTTTATTTGAATAACTTCATAATGGTATAAAAGCCGAAATAGCTGATGACCAATTTCAATATTATGATAGTGTTATTAAAATTTCATCTAGATTTCATTTTTCTTTTAGGTAATAGCGCATCATTTTAAAGATAATCAAAAACAATGAGATAATAATTGGACGATATAAATTATAAAAGAAAACTGTAATGTTTAGTTTATTCAACAATGAAGATTGTGAGCCTAAAATATTCCGATGAAACTACCAGCATTTGTGGAGATGTCAAAAAACTCGATGAAAAAGAATCAATAATATGCCAGCAACAACTCATTTCGTCAATTTTAAAGAAATTCAACATTTATTTAGTGACTGAATGTTATAAAATCTATCAATTAGTACCTACCTATAAGCCACATACAAAAATCAATGTTTAAGATCACTTGTTTCACTCACATAGTAAGTTTAGCAAGTGAAAGTATTTTGGAGGCACAAAGTAATGAAGCAAAGGCTTTGCTGTTTTTGGCTGTACCATCATTGAAGAAAAATAGATGTCATCAAGCAAAAACATGAACACAATTTTACTATAATTACATAATAAGATTGTAAAACTACTCATTATTTTTATTTGCTTGTTACATGACTAATAAAGAGAACCAGCTATGGTGCGACGTCTGTGTTGTGGTTGACACGTCATAGCGGCCATCTAGAGAGGTAAAAACAATTTCTTCCCTGATCTTTCAAGTATAGCTTATAGAGCCCACCCCCGATAGCAGTAGCACTAGCCTCGTGACCGTAAAAATTCACTGTAATAAAATAAACGGCTATACTAAACTTGGCCACAAATCTAAAAGGGAATTTTATGATTCCATAACATAAATGCCGGCAATTCGCCATATCATTTCGGTGCCAGAAAATTCCTTGCAGTGAGAAAATCCAACACTCGCAAAACAGGTGATTTAGCCCACATGATCTGTACACAAACATACATATCAGAATTATTGTGCATTTGGCATAACCAAGGAGTCACAATAACAAATTGTGCCAAAAATAATCTCACAGCTTTGAAGGATGACGCAAGGCGAAAAAAAAATCGTGTCAGAAACAATGCAAAATGTCAGACAATAATTGGAAATATCAAACGAATGCTTTTTGGCAACGCATGTGGGTTGGTGTATAGATTTTGCAAAAAATAATCGAGAATAAATAATAAGAATAAAACAGAGAGATACGAGAAGTACATTCGCATAGCAAACGTCTAATAAATAAAACAAAATATAAATACTTTGACAGGTACATACATCTCCCTGAATATTACTAAATTAAACTTGTTTTCAAAGTTTAATTTAGATATTAAAAGTTCATAGATTCATTCAGAAAAGCAATTTCTGACGAAATATCGAAATAAAAGCGATACAGTGACTTTAAAACTTTGTTGTTTGATTCGCTTGAAAATTAGATTGCTGATCTGATACAAAATTATTACAATTTTCTTTGACTTATGAGATCATATTCCCAAGCAGAAGCACTAGTGATATTCAACCTCTCTCAGTCTAGTTTAGTCAGCGTTTCATAGTAATTTTAATACTAAATTTATATAAACATACAATATTTTTAAATATACTCGTAACTAAAGGTTGCACTGAAAAAGCATTCTAACGAATATTTTGTCCCCGCACGTAAATAACGACAAAATTGCTGTGATACTTTGTATTGTGAAAACAGAAAGCTTAATTTATGAAACCATCGTCAATTTTTAAATTCGTATAGGTCAGTGGTGCCAAACCTATGGCACGCGAGATGTTTTATTTTGAAGAGAAAAAATATACATATAATATAAAAAATATAATGAATGACAGATCGCATTGTATAAAAATAGCAGACAAATACTGTTCAACAATAAGCATTGCATTTGATGTAATATAATTGCATAGGTCGTTCTTTAGGCTTTTTGCGTCACAAATAATATAACCGCAGTATCCTCATCAGGCGGCGGAAAAGTAACGCCGCGAACCTCTGATTTTGATCGATTTACAATGCTTGAGACCATCGTAGCGGAGAATGCCTTATCTGATCAGAGTAATTCTGATGTCAATTTGGGCGTAAAAAACAAAACTAAGTAATACATACAGTTATAAAAAAAATCATTTCTATCCACAAAATGGGTGTAACAAATAGGAAACAAAAACTTGGTGGAGCTTGTAGTAATAATTCTGGTAGACAATTTCAAAATTGGTGGACCGAAATGTGTGGCGTAATTGAAAACAACGATAAAGCTATATGTGTGGTGTTTTTAATATAATTTTTAGAACTATTTTTCTCCATGAGAAAGTTCTGAAAAACAGTTGAAAAATAATATTTCGGAAATTTTGGCACGAGTACATAAAAAGGTTCGCAAACCCTGGTATAGGTGAATTACTGAAAGATTCGCAAGTCACAGATCAATTTCGTGATCAATGGGCAAACTGACAATTTGTAATTTAACTATATCAACCAGTGCCTAAATATTATGTTATGCAGGTATGCGATTTAATTTCAGCAAAGGGTGCGGAAAAAGAGCATGGAATAAGAATATAATATGATCACATAAACCCATGTTACGAATCCGAATAGAACAATAATTATTGAAAAAATGGTATATTAAATCTAGAATCTAACAAAGAAATTTAAATATAGAATAATAATGGGCTATGAATACACGTGTGATCATGGTTTAGTCCGGTCTAGTGTTGAGTTTGGGAAGTAGGTAAAGGCGTATGTTTAAAATATCGTGGAAAGACAAGATAATAAACGAGACAGTATCACCGAGAATAAAAAATCAGCTAGAGCTATTTGTTACTCACCAAACAGGGCAGAACACAGGAGTATTATGGACACGTGGTGCTTCGTGAAAAATTTAACCTCCTATAACTTATTATACAGAGGGAGAACTTCAGGATAAAGAGGTTCGGGCAGAAGACGAATAGAATGACTAAAGAATGGATGTGGTTTCATAAGAAGATAGCCTCGTTGTTCCGATCAGTGGTGTCACTTTTGATGATTTAGATTATTTAGAAGAAAAAATATTAAATCAATATTATGTATATGAGGCGACGAATTCAAAAAAGCGATAAGTCTACATTTGGTCAAAATCGAAAAAAAATACGCACGTATTCTTTGTATAATTTTACACAATATGTATTGATCTATAAATTCCAAAACGCGACATAACCCTACGAAAAAAAATATTTTAAGTCTCGATTTTTTACAAAAAGCGCCAAGTCTGTGTTTCATAATATTTAAAGCTTGGTTGATTTCGCGCGTGTCAACCAATAAGGGAACGTTCAATATTGAAAAGGGCGTCTCATATGCTGTAGCATCTGGTAAACTCATGACAGTGCCACGGAAATATGTGCCTTATGCGGAATAAATTTAAAAGTGAGGTATAAATAGCGCTACGTCCAATTTTATTTTGTCTATATTTTTTACATTAAGAGTTTATCGGCTGAAACAAATTGCCATTTGGTTCTTATTTCGAAATAGAATACAACGAAAAAAATAATCTCATGTTAATACAAATAATTGAAGCTTGAAACATAAAAACGTTGTTTCCCGAAAATATTGAATTGTGGACTTGTCGCTTTTTGTAATTAGACGCCTCATATACAGTATAGTAGTAATACAATCTAGAAAGCATATTTCGTTGAGACGAAGAAAATAATGATGTTTGATATCAGAATTTTAAATGCAATTATGGCTTACATTTTTCATAAAAAAATGACTCTTATTTAATATTTTTACAGTTATTATGATGACGCAAAATTTTAAATGCAATCAAAGTAATGGTTTCGAAGTTCGAAATAGCTTTTGATCATTCCCAATTATTTGAAACAGTAGAATTGAAAACAATTGAACAATAATTACTTAAGATAAATTATACTCATGTTGTGTATATTATAATATGAATTCGGGGTAATATACCAATAAAATTAAGGAGTGAGAAGGGGTATTTTTTTTTAGTAAAACGGAAACACACCTGTTAGAAAAAATCCTACTTTGAGCTATCTATCCGTTTATGACGCATGCGAATTGAATATAGTGACGGGGCCCTCTACTGCCACGGCTAGTTCCAAGGGTTTGGAAGCAGAGGTTGTCAATGCCTTGAGGAGTCGCAGGCCAAGGTCTGCAGATGGATGGTCATCAGAATAAAACTCATAGTCGGTAGATGTTCCATATATTGTTCAAGTTCACAAAAGTTCACAAAAGTTCACAATGGTTCATCATATTATAATTATTAGTGTTCAAAAAGTTAATATTATTCACATAAATGTTCGAAGCACAGTATACGGTCATCCGTCAAATGATAAAGTACATTAACACTCGTAACAAAGAAATATTAATTCGGAGAAAAGTTTCATATATTAAACTTAGATTGACAGTCAGGTTCATGCGACCCGATGAGCAGCGGTTAAAAGTCGAAAAGATTTAGGGCCTCCGTTGAGGAACCACTGTACGAAACTATACTTCTCGTTCGAAAATACTAAAGTACCAGATAGGTATTTATGTTCGAAAATTATTCGCGAAATTTTTCTAAGTCGGGGTTAGGTATTTATAAATGATTTCTCGCGCCGAAACGACAGAGTCCAACTTTAGGTATTTTACCCGCAGAAGGAAAGGGGGAGTTGGGTGGTCCCAAACTCCTGTGCGACTTGCACAACTATATGAATTTGTATGGAAATGTCATACCGACGTCCAACGTGGACTCGGCCTCGGAGGCAGTGAAAAACTGGATACAGGATACAAAAATCCTGGGTTTTTATTTGAATCGGGAGATTTCATCCCCTAGGACGAGCGTTCTACGGGTCAAAAATCCGCATATCATTTTCACTATGAGATTTGGACTTAATCGATTGCCCCGCGAAACCGCAAGTCGCGAGAGAGCTGAAATCAACTGTATTCGGTGGGCGCGGGCTGCCGGCATAAATCCGTCTTCGCGGTATCCCGCCGAGCGTGGGATTTCACTTAGCTCTCCATACAATGAGTGCGTTTTTTAGCTTGTATTGTATTTTTTGATTTTAATTAACCAAGCGAAAACTCAACGCATCGAAGAGTGTGATACGTCAATCTGCTCGTCACCGTTCAAGCTAGCATATGAGTATACACCCTGCGATGTAAGTCTCTCCCTGGCTGAGTGGCGGGAGCCACAAGTTCGGACCTATAAGTGGGCCGCCCACGCGCCACGTGTACATTTATGATAAAAATTTAAATTATTAAAATACTAGGTCTTATTCTCTATGTATACATATAAATGTTATTTCTAATTAACTTATATTTAAGGCGCTAAAATTAATCCTGTCCTGAGCTCTATATCTCGCGAACCTTTATGGTTACGCGTACTATGGAATAACTGAAATCTCCGCGGTCCGTAGACGCGTACGTCATTTCAAATTTTACGTTGATCGGACACGCGCAGCTCTAGCTATCATTAATAATGTGTTTGTATGGAGATCTCGCGGCCGTCACAGATTGCGTAACAAGGATGGGGCTCCACACATGAGCGAGGAGGCTGCAGTCGCGGTCGGGATAGGGAATTGATCCAGTTGTGCGAGGGAGACAACTGTCCGGTTACCGACTGGCGAACGCAGCCCCAAGAGCCGGTCATATGTGGAGACAGGATCGTATAATCCCGTCCCCATATGGCCCGCGAGAAAATCCGCGGGGTGATCGCGCGCGAGATTCGTTGATTCCGCGCACGATATTTAATATGGACGTGATGAAAATTAGAAGTCAGAGGTATTCAGTACCTCGTGAATGTTTTAGATGCTATGTAGATGCTATGTATGGGGCTCAGGTCCTAGATCGATTCTCGTCTAATTAAATTAATTAAAATATTGATTAATTATTATCTAGCTTAATTTCGCGGATCGAATTATGTTAACATTATACTCTAATTATGGGTACATATTTATATACTAATGTCGGTTTACAATTACACACGCTGACAATACCTAATCATCGCAATTATACAATACTAGGTCCATTTATCTTAATTACATTATTACATTTACTCGAAGTCCAATACAGTATTATGCTATTTTAATATTTATATACCTATCAAATATTTATTTAACATGGCAAAATATCTATTACTAACATGATATACCTATTACTACCATCTTAATTAGGACACATAATCTTCGTGCTACATCTTATTAATTGGATTTTAATCACTACTTTATTACTACTCCGTCGTTATTTACATTCTTACCATCACTCCTCATGGTCCTTGTGACCGACTTATCTCATCTACAGTTCACCCTGGGGAGCAGTGGGACCTGCTGGGGCAACTGCAGGACTTCCTCATACATCATATATGGCTTGTCTTTGTCGGGGGTCGTAAGCCTATTACCTTATAACCGGTGGTACATTGACTATTTTGATCAGATCGAGCGATTGGATGGTACCACTCCTTATGGGAGTGTCCTCTCAAGAGCACACTAAACGTGTTCGTGACAATAGGTAGGTACCATATACACTATCTGTGGTATTTAAAATTTCGCTAACTAAAGGCAACCAGCTTTGTGTAGTAACATTCTTAAATCTTGTGTATTTTCCGGTAGATATTACATAAAATAGAAAAAAATATATTTAATTTAATTGACATGGATATATAGTATAAGAGGTACACTAAGAAATTACATTTCTAAGAACGCGGTGCATGTCTTGAATAGATACATAACATCTTAATCCAATAAAATTCGAAAGGTCAGATTTGCGTGGCAGTTTATATTCGATCAATATATTACGACGCATGTAATGCCTAGTACATACCGAGATATATAAACGTGAACACATGAACATTATACAAAACTGTCCAACATTTAAAATGTTCAGATACAAAATGTCTATGTTTTTTAAAATTTCGCCGTGGATGGAACACATTGTAGATAATGAAAAATGGTGAAATTTATACTAGTTAGTCAGTCATTTTTCAATTTAAACATAGCAAACAGTTCTCACAGTGGTAACGTTTAGAAGTTGTCGTGTGCGCGGTCACTCAATATGTTGTGAATAAAAACATATGTGGCGATAGGATGACATAAACATTTTCTGATTTGCTTCTTTGCCATTGTATGTCTTGGCATCAGCACCCCGAAAAAACAGCCCGGACATTGCCGCTCAGACATTACCGCCCAGACATTGCCGCCAAACCAAATGCGCCCGTACCAGTACACATCAATACCGCCCGGACAAATCCGCCTAGACAAAACCGCCCACAACAATACAAAAATATATAAAACAAGTGCTTTTTTGGTTTTTCGAATTGCGTATCCATAGAAATTTACATACGATATGTAATCAGTGTAATTTGAGATTTAGTCCGTAGCTTATGTTAGTAGAGTAATAACTTAAAATCATCAGCTTTTAACACTTAGTTAATAGCTTTGTATGGTAGTATTAATTTAGAACATTTAAGAATGTTAGCACACAATATTGAAATGTAATTTTAATAATTTATATTTTTTTTATATCATTATTCGTATGTTTTTTTTTATTTGTGAACATATCTAAACTATAATATTATGTAAAAATAAAAATTGTCTCATTTCTAAATTGTTTTGGCGGCAATGTCTGGGCAGTAATGTCCGGGCGGTTTTGTCGGGACCCCCTTGGCATCACATAAAAAGTAACCGACAAAAAACTAATCAAAGTAAATTATATTCACGGATTAAATTAGTATGTAAATGTATATATCAGTGACGAATGGCAGAGGTGGGCTGTACAGATTCTACATAATTAGTGCACCATAAACTTTGTCAGTCATACTTATTTGTTTTCATTGAACTAGGAATACAAATTGCAGATGATATTTGTTGTAAATACGGAGAGAAAATTTGTTTTATATTACCTATAACAATTTCAACATCCTGATGTCTGTGGAAGACATGAAGGGATTGTATAAAGACAATACTGTCGTCGGCAAAGAGCCAGTGACTAAGATATTCGTCGCTATTGGGAAGTTTTCTGACGGTGCCTGCATACATCTTCAAAACTACCGGTTAGTTAGCTAGTTAGCGTGAGATTGTATCACCTTGACATAAACCTTTGTTGATAGGAAATCTGTGAAAACTGACGTTAGACTGGTGTCTTAGAGATAGATGGTGGTAATGACAGTCAGCAAGTGGATAGTGCCTGACAAACGCCGAAATACAGTTGTACCCAATATTATTGAAAAAAGTTTGTAAAATCCAGGGCTAGGAGAACCCATTAAGCCAGTATATTATTATGTTTGACTAAGGTAAAAATAATAATACACATTTTCATTTTAAGTATAGATTAAGCTTAAATATTACAATAAAACATTGTGTATTATACTTTATAATGATTTTGTGTCAATATAAAGGGTTTGTTTTAATATTTGCTACAAGGCAAATGAAGATTAGGCGAATTTTCGAGGAACACAGAGACTACGTAGATATTGCAATAGACACAAACGAACGAAAATTCATTTATTTACATGAACGAACATCAAAAAGGTTTAAGACATAAAGCGAGATTCGTTCAGCAGTATAAATAAAAAAAAATAGTAGCATGTAAACTTATTAAAGACAGATTGGTATTATTGATATAACTATTATAACTCATTAGTTAACTCCATTAAATTCCAAGAATATTTGTTTAATTAAAATAACTTTTTAAAGACTGATAGGTATTATTGATATATCTCATTAGTTAACTTCATTAAATTCCTAGTATTGACGATTTTAGACCTCCTGAATGTAGTATTTATTGATTGATTTATTATTAGGGTTTGACGATATATACGCATGTCTATGGTTGTATTATTAGTGATAAGGGGTATTTTACAAACATTTGTTGACTTAATAAGTGAGTGATAAAGTTTTTACCTACTTTATTGTATTAATCTATTATATAAGTTAGAATTAATTGTATTCCTTGTCAGTGTGTATTTACCTTTTGGTGAGTGCACATAGTGGCCGAAGATGCCGAAAGGCGAAACCCGGGTCGCAAAAAACAATAGTACAAAACTTAAATTTATTAGAATTTAAATTTAAATTCCAACAAGCACCTTCGGTCGATAGTATTAATATTATAAATATATTTTAACTTAATGAGCCGCAGTTTATTACAAAGTCTAAATACTCTAAATCATCAAGAACGTAAACAGTAAGGTAAACTGCTTTGTTTGCAATTTTATCATATAATACAAATTCCTAAAATTACCGTGTTCATTATATCAAAGCTGTTTGTTTGAAAATCTAGACAGATTTCTTAGAATTTGTAATGTATCGGGTTTTGATCGGCTTTAACAAAATATTAATTATACTCGGTGCGGAAATCATAATTACGTCAAAATTACGAGTCGATTACAAATTCCATTAAATAATTTACCGAATATATTTAATTATAATCTGTTAAATTTTATAAAACTTGAAGATAAAATGCGAAATGATAATTTGAAAAAGTGTTATAACCAAGTACACCTGATGTACCAAATACGGTTTTATTCTCAATTTTAACACAACGACGTTTAGACTTTAATAGTCTTTTATGGTATTATATTTTACGTGGTTATTTCTAAGATGAGAAAAGACAACGTATCATAATGACATATACATTATTTCTACAAAGTCTACAGATGTGTGCTTTCATCTATTTTTATTTATGTTATTTTATTTCTTTTCCTATTTTATTTCTTATTTTATTACTTATTGTATTATTAACTCACATTGCTCTGTATTTATATTTCAAAAATTGTTTTTCTTAAACACTTTTTTTTTAGAATTATTAATAACCATGTCCTTGCTTTTTCTTACAAGGTGGTTGTTATTAATTTTGAACAATCACACACACCCAGGCTTTGAGAAAAATACATAAATATTGTGTCCTCGCCGGGAATTGAACCCAGACCTCTCCGGCGGAAGGCCAGCGCCTTACCCACTGCACCACGAGAGCCGCCTGTTAACACTTATTGTGTGTCATGTCGTGAACGCTTTAAATTTATAATTTGTTATGTTTATTATAATATGTAAAATAAATAAATTTTAATTTGAATTTCAAAAAGCTATCCCAAATTCTTTATTTTCGACCTTCACACAGCACTCCGGCATTAAGGGCCCACATGCTCAGCGTAGGTCAAACGGAGCTTTTATTTTATTTTTCAGAGCATAACCCTGAACATTCCTTAAACGTTGTAGATAACCTATTTATATAATTTTGAAGCCTTATTATCCTTTTTATTTATTTTAAACATTTGATGACTGCATAAAGTATTTTTATTACATAAAATAGTATCTATTCTTTTAAACCTCTCCGCTCTAATGTTTTAGAATATAGTCATATTTCAGTACGTCCATCTGCAGTGGTGTTAAGATTTTTAGATGTCTTTATTAATTTTTAAACGCATTTACAAAACCAGAAGTAAAATTAATGTTAACATTATTATAGTGCCATATTTACGATACAAAAATATATTTTAAAATCTTTGTGATCCCAAATTTGACCAGAATTAGGCATTTTATTATTCAAAAATGGGCACGATTAACACATTTGAAGATAATTCTAAAGATACTGATTATAAGCTATGTCTTTAACCATTCAAATGTGATAAACATCCTACGAATAATGATTGCTTTATAATAATTATTGACCTAAGAATAAGGTAGTATTTTTTTTGAAATACGCCATTTCTATTGGCATTTCCCAGTGGCTAAGCTACAACATACGGCCGTAGCCATGAATTGACAAACGATAAATGAAGTAGGGGGTAAGATGATGGTAACGCGCGTGTTTGAACATGTACCTAACCGAAAAAATATATATTTTAAAAAACGGTATACAGCACAAACGAGATTTATTTTCCGCGGCAATTAGATAAAAAAAATATTTTGGATTAGTGTGACATGCATTACATAATGTTTAATGAATCGCGCATTTTACGTAAAATAAATAGGTCGCCTCCGTTCAATGAGCAATGCACAGTATATTTTTATGACTACCAATGGGAATCGTCCTGGATTCGCCACGGGATGTTAAAACATAAAAAGTTCATACTAATGCTTCCAGGTCCGAACCGTTTGGGCGTTGCATAACACGATTCAGCAAGGCCCAATGAAGCATGAATAATAGTGAAGCTATTGGGAGCCAGGTGGGAAGTTATTTTACGTCTGGATCACATTTAACGGGTGGGTGGGTGCCTTGTGTATTTTGTAAACAAAGCGTCGACCAGCGGGCTTCTAGCGGCCGTCTGATGAATATTTAACAAAATAATGAGACGAGACAGGACGGTGTCAAGTTAATACCAGAAGAACTGAAACATCGACAAGATATTCTGAAATCATATGGAATTTTTACACTACCTAATAGTTACAGTGGCGAAGAGTGGAGGTAGGCTGTTAAGATCCGATATAAATAGTGCCGGTGATGCACCCAGGGAGGGGCAAGGGGCCCGGGCACCCCCCAAACATAAAAATAATCAGAATGATTTTAAAAATTGAAATCTAATAAACTATACCTTGGGCTTAGACAAATAAAAACACGGCAAAAAATGATTTGTAATTCTCCAGCACCCTTTTTTGCCCGCCAGCACCCGATGCGCGGATTGTGCAAATGACGCGTGCCGAACAAAATATAATTTGTCATAAAAATCCAAAATGCGTCCATTTCATGTTATGTTTATTGTTATATTACTAATAATAATAGTATATTCATTGACATGTTTTCTTTTTTAAGTACATGCGTAAAGTTTTGTAGTCATCTTTACACGATTTAAGAATATTTTCATCCGACGCAATGACAAAACAAATTGACGTGCGGACACCTCGACTGTCGGTCTCCGATTGGCGACTAGTGAGAAATTTCGTCGAATCTACTGTTGAAAATTATTTGCCGTTTCACTGAAGAACGCTCTTAATGAATTTTAAAAAAACTAACGAATACCATGTGCAACATGTACCTATTCTTAATTTAACGAAAACAAATAAATACGACATACATAAGTGTGCACTATTTTGTCGGATCGCCCATATGCCGGCCACAGACGGACAGTTCTCGTAACAGGTTGAACATGCCAGTTAATAACCATACAGTTATCTTTGGTAGATAATCTGCTGCGCCCATAGACGGACACTTTTCGACCTTTCAGATGTGTGCCATGTTCAAACTGCCAGCGACCTCCCACTCCCGTGTTTTTGTAAAACTGTTGGAATTTCAACTCACCGAAAGTTTTCGGGTGACGTTAGCTAGCTGTGTCGTAAAGTAGGAGTAACTGGCGCGATTTGGCGGCAAATTTTGACAGTTCTGTCTTAATCTTCTAAGTTCGTTCGATAAGAAGTATATTATTTTTGTTGCGTATTCTTTTGCTACTCATATTATATAATTACGAATATTGTGAAGTGTCAACTAGGTACCGCAAACAATATTTATTGTGTGTTGTTAATATGTCTGTACCAAATTAATATATTATATTATTCAAAACCAATAAGTAAATTGTTTTGGTGATTGAATAAAACATATTACATAAATTTAATGTATATAACCCTGATTTAAATAAAACAATACGTATGTATTTTATCTTAATTAAATTTTATTAAAACAACAATTAGTATACTATGAATAATTTATTCAAAATAAAAGAATCTGGACAAATATTTACACAAACAATAAATTGTAATCATAATAAATCTAACAAAGTAAAAATATTCGTAGATCAATCGTTCGTTCAAGTATACCCTACTTAAAACTAATTTAACACATGGTACCCCTGTGTATGATCTCGGCGAACATAACCTCCATAGTTTTTGACACTTGATCTGCCACAGACAATAACTGTACGTATATGGGCACGTCTGTTGACAGTTCGACAGATTTAAATGGGGTAGTTAAACTGATCTGTGGTGTGTCCACTAACGTACAGTTATTGAACAGTTATTGTCTGTGCCATGTTCAAACTGCTACGAAAACTGTCCGTCTATGGCCGCCTATAGCATATCTAAACTGTTATGTTTGGTTTAGGGAGTGTTTAATGGATTTTGAAAACTAACCAATAGTATCTGCACATTGTGGTCCTCTAGTTCACGAAAAACAAAAACGTATGATTGGTAAAGTTTAGTGTGCACTCTCAACAGCCTATCTCCACCCTTCGCCAGTGCTACCTATGAAGTATGTAAGTATTTAATTGCAAAAAAATAAACATGTCCATATATTGTAAAGTCCGCCAACATAAAACATTGCTGAAACGAATTTAGTATGCTACAATTTGTAGGCATAGACATTAATAATCACTCAACACTTAAGAATTTAGAGTAGAATATTTGGCCACGTCTGCGAGTATGGCATCTTGCTACAACAGCATCAGCCCCAGTGACGTCCCGTGGGGGTAGGCAGATTGAGCGTCGCTTGGGGGCGGCAGTTACTCGAAGGGCGGCAAATCGAGGAGAATCATTAGGTATACCTACCTCTATAGAAATAGGTATGCATATAAACTCGGTAATAACGGAAATATCTTTCCAATAAAAAAATCAGCTCACTGGTTGGAAACAAAATGTATTAATAATTAACATTCTTAAAAGGTTTTACAGGACTGCAATTTTAATGTCGGTTTCGCGATGTCTAGTTTACTTCCGCTGTCCTTGGACGTCACGTCCTTGATGACCAGCAATGACACGTGCAAATTTTCGAATTATATTTTCAATTATAGGTACATATCCAAATCTTTTTGCCAGTCACTCGCGAGTTTTGAAAGTTGTCAAGTGTATTTTTAAATATATGTATTTGAAATCGTGGACTCGCAATATTTTAAATTAGATTTAGTGGTATATATTTTAGTACCTAATTCATCCATTCAACACATTTCTTAGATAGTAGAGTGATGAAAGGATGAAACAAAATACTGTATAAAAAATGGGGCGGCATTTTGGCGCTGCCTAGGGGCGGAATTTTGTCTAGGGACGTCACTGATCAGCCCGATAAACCTTTTTGCCTACGGTGGCCAGGCGACGTGACATGAATGAACGATCAATCAACATGGTTTTAGCAACAATAAAAGAAAAACATACATAATTTTGAAAACACAATAAATAACCAATAGAAAAAATCTTTTTGAAAAAAGTAAGAATCGAACCTGCATCTCTTGGGTTTCGCGCCCATGCACATATACCACTATGCTAAAGGTACCATACTTAATTACGACAAATTTTAACTAATGGCTCTTATAATAAATACTCTCTGAAACGCTTTCTTTTATATATTTTCTACATTTTCTCAGAAGTGTTTTCAAAATTATGTATGTTCAATAATTAGAATGGGTTATATTAATTAGAACTTGGTGGCTACGTGCTAGATGACATATCCCAGCGAACGGACGCACTGCACGCTTTGCGCCTCGCTACGTGATTATTAGTCACCTCGTGAGTCTCCCGGCGAACAAACGTGTTGGTTATTTTTATTGTGTCACCTAGTGATTTTGCAAGATGGCGGATGTTTCTTCAGTATGACAAACATCAAACACCGTATATTTTGAGGTTATGAATAATGACACATGTGATGAATTGACATATTATGCACCCAACAAGTTCGAATTTGAGACTTTCGAAATTTTAAACTTCTTTTACTACTTTTTAGCTTTCTAGTTAGTTTTGAGAGTGTCATATCGTTGTTGACTTGAGCGCTACCAAATGTCAAATGAATTTGTACCTAAACA
Source organism: Rhyacophila brunnea (assembly GCF_057557595.1). Taxonomy (NCBI): domain Eukaryota; kingdom Metazoa; phylum Arthropoda; class Insecta; order Trichoptera; family Rhyacophilidae; genus Rhyacophila; species Rhyacophila brunnea. The sequence goes on along the minus strand of NW_028232965.1, from coordinate 55,498,503 downwards.
CGTAGCGTGCAATGTGGCAGTAGTGTTTTTAGTAGACAAGCATAGCACTTATCTCAGCACTAGCGAAGCACCTACCTATATGGCCGAAGCCTTATAGAATAAAGCTTATAAGGCATCCGATCCACAGGCTATGAGTTTGCTACATGCAACCTCCATAAGGCGTTGGTGACCGGGCCTTATGTTAGAACTTGCGAGTCCCAGTCGCCCGGTCGACATGACGTCATTGTGACGTACTACCGGAGTGATAATAGCATTCGAGAAATTAACGCTGCTCAAACACTGGCGCTATCCATTGTCCCCATACACAAATAGGTGTTTCAGCATGTTTGAGCCGTGTGCGTTGGGCGGCTTGCCTCGACCGTGTATTGGCTTACGTCACAATTACGTCATGTCGTCGGGTGACTTAATGTCACAAGTTAGAACATAAGGCCCCTGATACGACAGACCCATGAACGAGGAGATGCACTACAAGTTGTTCGCCAACTTTCAATAAAAGATAGTAAGAAAAGCAGTATAAAATATAATAAAATATGCGGAATAAACGATACATTAATTAAACTAATACTTATCCAAAACATGAGAAACACAAATAGTCTCGTCAAAAGATAATGTTAATTTCTCAAAATAGAAATACGAGCTTCCTTCTTCGCCCATCTCCAAGTGACTTAATGATTTCCATGGGTGCCTCGCGGTGCTTGCCAAAAATACCGAAAGCAAATTCATTTCCCTCGGAACAAAGATGCGGAAAATTCATACCAATTTATTTCTTTTTAACCGCGTAGGTACTATTTTTGTGTTTTTGACAGCCGCCGCTACGTCTGCGCTGTGTTTATTTAAATTGAATACGACCGAATGACATTTAACACGCATACATTAAAATATGACGTATTTTCAGGGCCGTCGCGAGGGGTAGGTATAGCTTATTAACGTACGAAACAAAATGTTAAAAATACCCTACCAACATACTTTTTACTCATTTATTAGCGACATAATAAAATGTCATCGCATTTCACATTCGAAACGTCCAACTACACGAAATTCTTCAAAAATGTGCACTTAATGGTTGTTTGTAACAAATCAAGCATCTTTTCACAAAATCAATTATATACCAGTGCTCCGAAACCTTTTCTCACCCACGTCACACCACACGTAAAACTATACACCAAAACATGTACCCCACATCCTGAAGGGGGACCCCAGGCCAGAATCTTTGACGGGCCCCCCTACCTATCGCTACGGTTAAAGACAGTGCGATACTCTAAAATAGCGTTATTAAATGAGGTAAAATTAATGGTATTGATTGTATGTTTAGCGATTTTTTGTATTTATTAATACACCCACTCGAATTGTGGTTAGTTGTCGGGTTAAGAATAATTTTATTATATGTCAAGTATTGACAAAATAATAATAAATTGTATCCTACAATCGCATGCTTATACCAGCATAGTAAAATAGCGTCGCAGGCGATATTTTTGCTATTACAGCAAATTTGTAATTTGTGTTTATCTCACTTATCTGGTTGACCTGCCACGCCGCCGTATATTGTATAATATACAATATTATTTGTGTTTTCTTTGGGACCAATACACCGCGGCACACTTAGCATCGTCTCGCGGCGCACCAGTTGCGTAGCACTGCTCTATACAATACGACATTATTATTAATATTAAATTAATAATAATTAAAGAGTTTTATCACTGTCGTTTTTACAAGCTAATATTATATAAAACTTCGCTTACATTTTTGTATGATATTATTAATGAATCATTCATGAAGACCGCCGAATCAAAGGGCGGAAGGAACGAAGACCATTACTAGACGACGGCCTGTGGACGCTTTTACTTCAGCCACCCATGTGCACCACACTTAAGGATGGGGCGCCCCTGTAATATTTTCATACAACTTGGTAGATGGACTTCAAAAAGCGTGGGAGCTTGTTGTGAATCACATTGAAATAATAAATTGAAAGACTATTTCCAACTATGAAGGCAACTTGCTTAAAATACGATGCATAAACAAACAAGTCGTGAAGAAATATCTGTGTATACTTAAAACGATTATTACTCATTAAAATCGATGTACCCACTTAGATTATTCAACGCAGAGATATATAAACCATAATATTATTATATAAACTTATTTAACCCTTTCCCGGCGACCGTATTCCAGTAGGATACGGCTAGTACGTAACACATGGGCGACCGTATAGCAGTCAGATACGCAAACCTTGACCTGTGGATAACGCAATAAATATTTTTCATGCGGCATTGAGAATTTTATTAAAAAATAGCCCGATCCATCCGCCTACTTCCACTTATATAACTTTATCAAAAATATGTTGTTTTAATTTCATAATCATCGATCTTTCGAACCCTCTCGATCTATTGAGATTCGCCGGTACGATTGCATCAGTTCAAATCTACGCGGTATTTTAGAGCGCCTGCGCACTAGGTATACAAAATATTTTCATTCGCGTTGAGTGTGCGCCGAGTGATTTACCTTGTAAAGTTGAATATTCACCGCGATCTTTACAACACCATGTTTGCGGGAATAAAAGACAACCAAAAAACCGAACCGAAAACAATAATGTGTCGTCAAAATATTTATAAATATGTACTTGAACTTGTGTTCTGGATTATGTCATTTATTTTTATTACTCATGGTCGTGTGTCACCCCAATTGTTTAAGAAGTCATAAATCGAGCTCATTATTGAAAGACGTAAATATGTGGTAAAGATTCGTCCACACGGAATGACAAACTAGATTAAACTTTTCAGTTTTATTGAGCATTGTGTTATGTTAGTGATTGTTGAATATAATATATTATTATATTTTAGTTAGGACGATTGCGAGTTTTACCAATAAATTACGAATTACTATGAAGGAATATATAAAACGTATAAATAAACGTAAGTATAAAAAAAACACACACGGGTACACAACATAATATAAAATATAAATCATGGAATATTGACTTTTCAACTATATTACATATTATCTTTGCATGCAATTTAATGTTTATAAAATTTTAAAACCTCACGCAAAAAAATGTTTTTTTTAAATTACGCAGATCTTACAAAATAAATATTGTTTTTTTTATAAAATATAAAACGACAATCACTAACATAACACAATGCTCAATAAAACTGAAAAGTTTAATCTAGTAAAAATCCAAATTACACTAAAAAAAGAACAAAAGAAATTATTACAATATTTCAACCATGTGGACTCAACTTTACGCGACCCATAAAACTTGTAATAATATGCGACACAATAAAAGCTATTATTTTCAATATTTTTAATGGCATTTTTAAGTGTTTCTAACATGACTAAAATAAAATTAGTGTCAGTGATTTATTTCTTTTCATAGGCGCACAATCAAGATGACGCGTTTTTACGTCATCAAAGATGGCTCCGAAATTTTTCAGTTCACTGGACTATGGACGTTTTTATTCAAGTAAACACAGCTAAATTCAACAATCGATTCTATTTTTTAGTGTGGCACTTCGAACCTTATGTATCTAGGCATGATAACAGTAATACCAGCTATTTTTAATTGCCGTATTTATCATAATACAGCGAAGCAAAGCATTTAGAAAAACCGTACCGCAGACGGAGCTACTGTCATGTTTAAACTTACGCGGCGGCCGGGTTAAAGCAATATATAACATACAAAATAGGTACAGTATTATAATATTATATACATAGAGTGAAACCGCATATTATGGTTTGAACCGTGTACCATATTATTAAACGTATGCTTACTGTTCATGGAAATATATTTTCACCGAGTATATGAGCGTGTATATAAACGGATACGGTTAGAAGATTACACATTTAGTGAAATTATATTTTAATTAACAGAATCATAAGTCAAATACGGCATTTTGTACAAGACCACATACGGTTTCCGTCTACGGATGTCACCTAGCTTGTAACTTTCACAGCTATTTGTTTTTGGGCTGCACGGTATATTCTTCCTTTTCCATGCTTACTCAACATTTCGCATTGCAAATGTTATTCTCAAAAGGTGTTTTGGTAAAAGTGTAGTGTTAAGTGAATGAATATAAATGCTGCCATACAAAGTATACCCAAATCAGACAATTTATAGCACTACAGTACCTATATTAGTATATGTGTAGTCGCAATTAAATAATATGTTATATACATAAATATAATCCTGACAATCTGAGCATTCTGACAATATGGCCCAGCTGACATTTTTACTGAAATTCACCATTCAATGTCAAATAATCTTGCGAATCTTTTGCAATTTGTCCCATGTGTTAAAAAAATATTTCCAAAATTATAAGGGAAAAAAACAATTTGTCCCTATCACATTAAATAAAATTGACGGCAATATGACCTATCATCATTCCTTTGATAGCTGACTTGTTGTGTGCGTTTTTTAAACCATAATAAAACACTAATTAAATAATATTGATAAAAAAACTACAGCAAAGGAAGATTCAGCAGCATGTATTAATTTGCAATCAACAACATATCATATGAAACATAACATGAAACAGAAAACCTGTTTTTATATATCCTTATTTTTTTTTTTAATTTTACGTGTATTTTTATATATTGAATAAACAACATATTTACCAATGTACCCAATTGTTTTTTTTTATATTCAATAAATATAATTTATAATATTAATACTATCGACTGAAGGTACTTGATGGAATTTGAATTTAAATTCGAATGGGTTTAAATTTTGTACTATTCCGTTTGAGTCGATTTTTGCGACCCGGGCTTTGACCCGCGATCTTCAGGCGCTGTCTACAAGTCAGTGTGTATTTGCCTTTTGGTGAGTGTAAATAGTGTATGAAGATGCCGAAAGGCGAAACCCGGGTCGCAAAAAACGACTCAAATGGAATAGTTCAAAACTTAAATCCATTAGAATTTAAATATAATTTAGATTATATTATTTGCGCACTTAAAAATGAATGGCAAGCGCCACATTTTTTTAAAAAAATCGGCTTATTTTGACAAGGTGATCAATTCTTATTTGCCATCCCTGTTATAAGGAATACTTAAAAACAACAAGAAAAATAAACATTCTGAACGGGTAATGGAATAGTATTATTGGTGTTTATTCTTTTCTATTTTTAAATGGGTCAGTATTCTAAACACGAAAGAATCAACCGTATATCTACTCGAATATTACAAAATTTGCCTAGCTCGTAGTTATCATGTGGCATTAAAAGGTAATTTGATTAAAGGTTGAAGGCCTGGCATGTAAAGGCAAAATTGTGTCAAGCTATGACGAAAAATATCCCAAATGAGAGCAAATGTAGCCAGTATGCTGAAAGAGAGAGCGCTCATAACGTTGGGGTACTTTCCGAGTCGCTTGTATAGGATAACGTAGCGGGCATATAATAACGTTCAGCTTGAAAGTTACCCGCCGAGCTGGCAAGTTACAGTTGTCGGAGGGCACAATTCATTGATCGCCCACGTAATTGACAATGAAAGCTAATTTTAAAAAGATATTATCGGCAAATTAAAAAAAAAAACTAGTCACGAATATATGTCATCAAGAGTACTTTTTAGGACATACCTACAATTTATATTTAAGCACCCTATACCTATAAATTTTCTGTTACACGATTTTATTGTAATTATAAAATAAATACATTGTAAGCACATTTTATTATTTTTATCATAATTATCAAATAATATTCCTTTATTATATTTTTGCGTGGAAATTTTGTTAACATTTTTTACTTCATAGTAATAAATATCTAATAGTTTTGATTGATTAAAATCCTTAAAACTGCCATTGGGATTGAATTATTGGCACACAATTTATATAACCTGAAGTGTGTACAATAAACAGTGTATACGGTGGTAATTTAGTTGAATATTTTTTATCAGAGAAGTTAGCTACAGATGTTGTATTTTTATGTATTTATACATGACGGCTATAATATAGCATCAACATGGCACGCTTCAACCATGTCGTGTAGCTTGTACAAGTCTCTGCTACAAACGATCAGATACACCTGCGCAAGTAGGTATACATACAGTATAGACATCTAAACAGCTTCATGTCACTTGTTCATTCAAAAGACTTATGATACTTGTGCAAAAATTGCGCAAGTTACTGCTCAACTACGCCGTTACGTTTGTAGCTGGCTTTAGTATTTTATATTTAATTAGTGTGCATGTCTGCAATAGTAATTGTTAGTATAGGTGAGAATGCCGAAGAGATGGAGTGAAAAAATTAGGGATTTATTGGAGTAATTCAGAAAGATCATGATCCTCAGTCACGAAGGAATAAAATAAGTAGTAGTAAGGTTACCACCAGAGAGTGACACACTCTGTTCCATTGTGACACAATCTCAAGAGGTCGTGGCCGACCCTCTCTCACCCTGCAGCGGTGCTACAAAGTCGATTTACGCGCTGCAGGTCTCACATGGCGGGAGTCGCAAGACGTGGCGGTGGACTGAGGGAAGTGGCGCGACCCTTTGCTTGCCCTCAACACTGGGGCGTAACGGGATGAAGTAGTAGTATATATCAACTCAATCTTCGCCGACATGCGTAATACCAGTTTTCTCAAACCTTACTTGGTTCAGTAGCTTGAATAAATCGCTCACTCGGTAAGCAAAAGTTAGCATTCGAGTCTCCGAGGCTAGTAAGTAATGTAAAATATATAAAGCCATAATTTTCAAATATAATATAGGTAAGTATATTAATGTTTATTATATCTACATACTACATATTAACACACCTATGTATTTTTTAACTATATGGGAATTATATAATTATTCACTAATTTTTCCTTTCACATTTCAGAGGATTTAGTATTCTCATCAAAACCAATCCATAATTAGATAATATCTAAACGCGTAGTAAAACTAATAATTATTTTGGTAACTGACTTACAGTTTTTTAAATTAACATTATGAAGCAAAAACATTAAAAGGATATCATAATGCTCATACAAATACTACTAAATACCGTTGCATTAGAATGCACATATTAATGACGCGTAAATAATCAAACGGTCGATACGTAGGACTTCCGTAGACGCCCCATAGAAAACTGCGTTCCAAACAATGTAGAGGCAATACACGTAGCACCCTCTACGCGAAGTACTACGATCGGTTCTACGCCGCACAGCAGGCTGCCCGGCATAGGTATGGCACAAACAAAAAGGCCAATAAAATGCCTACGAGGGAGGCGTCTCGCACAACACGGTTGACCTTCAAACGAAGGACGCGAGGACGCCAGATCTACTACCTACGCGGCGTCGGTACGCCAGGAGACGCCGAAAGTGCGACGGATCGCTTCCTAGTCGTAATACTATTAACGTTTCACGTTACATATGCAACTGATCTGGAAACCTTCAGCTAACAAAGGCGGGCTGTGGAGCGATGTCTATGATGCAATGCAACACAATTAAATGGCTAAACATTACGGATATCATAGTAAAAATTGTTTATAATATAATTATACATGTAGGACTTTAAATTCAAACTGAAACATTAAGTTTATTACTATAAAATTTTATAATACTTAGAAACCGTTTCTGACCCAACCATACCTAAAGAAATCCGCTATACCGCTAATAAAAAACATACAATTTCAAGGTTTATTAAAAAGAAATAAGTCTCCATGTTAGTTTTGTATTCAACATCTACGAAAAAATGTTTGCATAAACCGGACAAAGGACGTAAATAAATTGAATAAGCTTTTTTAATTCAAGTAGTCAATGTATATGAAATAGAAAATTGAACCAATTCGATTTAAAAGCGGAAGAGCTTAATTATATGCATGAAAGTATTATGAAGGTCAGGAAAATGGCTATTACGGGCATAAGTGTAGTAAATATTTATCTACTGAACAAAGACTCTAATTAGTATAATCTAACTATACTATATAGAAGGTTAATTATTTTGCCTTAGCATTTAAACTAGTTTCACAAAAAAGGCTATTAAAAATTAAACTTTAAGTATAATATAAAAAATACGGTACTATAAATATATTTAAAATACTATATTACATCACAATATAAATATAAACGGACTCAAAGAGAACTGAAAGAAGAGCTACGAGCGATACGTAAATAAACTTTTGTAGAGGACGCCTACGCGAAAACGTAGAACACAATAATACTTAGCGCATGCAACTTTTAACAAACCGTAGAGGTTCACCTTACCGTGCTAACAAAGACCGAAGAGACTACGGAACGTAGTAAATTAACAATATAACATAAACATTTTCATATCGTAACTATATATAATTATGTTTTATTATTTGTGTATTTTACATTTTGGGACACTCACCAATCAATATGAAGAATATTCCACTGGCACTATACACTTCGTTTCACTGGTAAATTGGATTTAGCAAAGCGGTACGATTCGTGGTATTTGGATAGAAACGACCGTCTCGCTTAGAGCCAAAGGCTGGTTTGATGTCGGCCGAGTGAAATGGGTGAGTGTGTTTCGAGGGGCACAGACAGTTCGTCACGTGCGAATTTAATTACATTCACTGTTAATAAATAATATTAAGTTAATAGCATAACCATACTTTTGTACAAAGTTAACTGTTATGTCAGTATCGCGTGCTGTAAACAAACATTAACGTTACATGTAAAAAAAAGACAAGTGTAAGACTGCTGTACAATTAGATGTCCAAATCTTAACAGTCAATAGAGATCATGTTCTACAATAAAACTTATAAGTCGTTTTTCGACTCTTTTACAGTTAAGATTATTTTTTTTAATAAGAAATAGGCCCTTTTTTTTCGAACATTTTAAATTTCCAAGCAACTAATTGGATACAATTTTAATACAGATTATAACATTACAGTAAATTAAACAAAAATGATTATAAATTACTGTAAAAAAATAATCAACGACCTTCATTTAATATACTTTGTAGCACATAGCTTGCCATTTTGTTACATCCAAGTGCCACTCAACCTGAACATGACGTATCTACTTTTTTCTATTAAAATGGTAGTAATAATATGGACATATAAGCCAATATTCCAATCAATCTAGTCATCTACTAGACGTCATACTGTAAAAGTGTTTAAGTTTATTACTACTATAATATATGACAGTTCATATTAAAATATATTTACATCAATTGAATAAGTCATTCTGGTTATCATATCAGCAACAACAGCCGCATTATATTCAGCAATCAATAGTGCCGTTTCACACTGGACACCTGTGTCAAGCCATCGGTGTGTCAAGTGGCTACATTTACACATAAATGAATGGACGCGTTCAGACGAAGACACACGAGTGTCGCGTTCATTTAAATTATGTAAATGCGGCATCTTGACACACCGGTGGCTAGACACGTGGAACTATCCCGTGTGGAACGGCTCTAATATTCAGCAATCATCGAGCAGTGCGTTCATTCGGGATGTATACTACCTAATATCACATGACCCGTGTTAAATATTCAAATACAACAGCTTAAAATTCGAAAAGCATAAATTATATAAATTTGTCTACAAACTTTCTGAACGGTAGGCCAATGGATAATCAAACCGGGCGGCTCAATAAATGCGGTGTGAGTATTAACTTATAAAATGGAAAATTGTCCAGGAACCACACTTTCCTCGCGCGAGTCGTAGTTGCTGATTGCAGTGCGCCTGCGCGTAAAAGGAGGCTTCTCGGCCGACCGTGGAAGAAGGCTCGCCGGGGAAGGAAAGCGTTTATGCAGCCCCACCCTCCCGACAATACATTCTCTCTTTCTGGCGCGCATGCTTCACTCGAAAACACGACATCGTGTCTCGCTCGCTCGCACAATCGTGTTACGGCGGAATTTAAAGTTTTCAGGGATATATTTTAAGCGTTTTTTAACAGTATTAAATTCGAATTATCAAAACAAACAGCGGGTGAACAAAAGTGTGAGAAAAACTATTTTTAATTGTTTTAAAAATACCAATTGGATTACTAATAAACTTTTAATTTAAGTACCTATTTTATATAAGCATTTTTTTTTATTTTATAATTATATTCACTAACTGAAATTACTCAGTCGATAACAAAAACGTCGCATTAGGGTTTAATTTTCTCAACATATACAATGACATACTTAGTGTATGAAAAATATGACAAAACAATGGGAGAGGAAACATTATCATAGTGCTTAAGTAAACTACAGGCAATTACTATGCATCTATGTTAATAAGCTTTTTACAAAGAACAATTGTTGGATTCTCTAGGTCAATTACAAACTGAACACGTCAGCTCTCGTGGTCCAAACGCACTAGTTTCTCATCGGGAGGATCCGGGTTCAATTAAAAAAAAAACCCCTATATTTTGTTGCCAGAGTCGAGATGGAACCCGCACCCACGACCTGAAAGACAGACGCTTTACCAACTAGGGCACCACGACCCCATCATAGTACCTATATATATATTTTTTAATTTATAGATTTTTCCCACTTGTCATATATTAAAAGTATTCTGAATTCCATTTTCAATATGATAATATGAATATAAAAGGTCAAGAGTCAAGACTATATTAAAGAGATTCATTTGGCCGTTTTCCTTTTTTATCAACAATCGATCTATTTAATCGTAAGTTGGGATGAGGCGAAAAAATGATAATAAGGCGATTACACAATCAAAGAAGTGCCGAGATCAAGCGGCAGAAACGCAAAATGGGATGAAAACCAATGTGTAAATTGGATGAAAGAAGCGAAATAATGTCCTGCGCAATATTTTGTCCATGCTCCCCCGCTCGGAAAAGGTAAAGCTGGCGCTTCCACGCAATCTAGAGCACAGGCTCCCAATCCATAAGTCGCGACACCCAGAGGGATCATAAAATGTTTTCTAGTGGGTCATCACATCAACTATGCTGCAAATTTCATGTTTAATTAGTGTCTCGATGTTTGAATAGAATACCGCGTAATATGGACCTTCTCCCGACGGAATTTCACATAGGTACACATTTATTTATTTTGTGTAACATTATGTTTGATGTTTATGCGATACTCGGGAAATTGACACTCGATTGACCACGACGACCGTTAATCAGAGAATTCGACTAAAAGTGGGAACAAACACTATCAATTTAAAACATTGGGCAGACATAATTCTAAGACGAGACCAAATGCAATGTACTCGTAGTAAATTAATATTTGACAGTAAACACACAGAATGAATAAAAATCAGATGTACGATTATTTTAAATATTATTCATAAGGCTAATAAAAATGCCTTATTGTGCTAATGTGACAGGGGGTGCAGGCAGCGTTGTCAACTTATTGTTTTTTTGCCAGGTATAGCATTTTCCAATAAGTATCTAGTTTGCAAAAAATGCATCTAGCTTATGGCGTTTTTGTTTGCGTTTTTGATGCCTTCAACAGCTTTAAATGAGCTGAAAATAAGTTAGACATTTAGTTTATTAATTTTATTGCACATAAAATATCTGACCATCAGATAGGTATTTAATGAATGTAGTACGTAATTACGAAATAAAACAACACGATGAAACAATATGAGCATTCTAGGCGTTATAGTGATATCATGGTATCAGATAATATTATAATTTAATGTGTGTTTAGGCATGTGGCATCGGATTGACGATCATCGGGAATTCCACTCTCTGGTATTACTTACCTAATTATTACTTAACGTGGGTTGTTGGATAAATATAATTTTTTTTCAATTTTAAAATGAGTTTCTGGGAAGATTTTTACACGTATACAGATTTTTATTCAATTTTTGCACTTTTTTTCGATAGGCAAAAAAGTGATATTTTTACTAAATCTAGCGTTTTTTTATGCCAAATAGCTTCATTTTTTTTTCGTTCCCCATCTAGCATGTTTTTATCAACGATAGTTGGCAACACTGGTCGCACGTTACTTCAAAATTATAAAAAAGGATCAAGACTCGAAAAAAGTTGGGAATCCGTGACTGTGATCCGTGAGATTCTAGGGTGACATATAATGCTGATACTAATAAATAAATATACTCCTTTTACGGACAGTAAATATACCTACAAGGCACTGCGATGGAGTGGGCGTAATGTTCTCTATTTTCGGTAGGGAATTGTACATTAAACCGTAAACTCGAGAGATCTTAAAAACGAGCTGAAACGAAACTTGCAATATACCTATTATTGAAAGTACGTCTACCTACAAGTCAACAATAACAACAAATCCCCGTAGTATTCATTCGTACTGAGGTAAAGTAAATACGATAAACTCAATATTCTGCTACAATTTCCTTGAAGATCGGATTTCACTTTGCGGCATATTTAGATTTGAATATACACAATTTCATAACATCCCATGCATAAGGTAGGCATCGATTAATTCCTTAATTACTAACCGACGTCGGCCCGATATTGGCGCGAATCCAGCAGATAGAGGTTCAAGTCCCGTCGGGTGTCGTATTTTTTTTTTCAAAATGATTTTTTCTAGTGTCTATATGCATGAGATGTTTTCGAATTATATATGTTCAATATATAGAATGTTACATCCTGAAATCTTGTATCTTATCGTTGAATAAAAAAATAGTTTATATTTAGGCTTGTATATAAACTAACACCCACGATGGCTGCGCGGCTTCTGGCAAGTACCTGCACATATTATTGTTTTTTAATTTATTTTACATTTTTTTTTCAACGGACCTAATAGGTTGAGCAAGTGGCCAACATCCATTTATCATAAAAACAAAATCTGTTAATACAAGCCTCCACGCTGTGGAGGTCTATAGGATCTTATTAGGATCGGACATGGATATTGATCGTAAAAAAAATAGTTGGTACAAACAGAGATAAAGCCAATCACAAATACCCATAATTGAACGTAGTTATGCAGAATGTAGCCAGTCCACAATAATGTCGAGCTGAGATAATGGCACTTTAGTAACAATATGATTATTAAAAATGTAAAATGTCAAATTGTAAATAGTATTTTATTTCAAGAATATTTTTTTTGCGGCTTGGCTATTTTCAGCAGAATGTAGAGAAAACCTTCGCATCTGATCTATATGAAATATGATTTTTTTATTTTTTGTGGACTGGCTACTTTCTGCATAACCATGTCCAATTTTAATTACGCAAAAACTATTTAATTTATTCAAATTCAGAAAGTTTTAAATATCGAGATTATTTTTAATATTAGAAGCATACCTACACGTATATTTTAAAAATCTAATTATCCGTCATACATCATTGATATTATTGTTATAGTAGATTCATTCAATTTACAATTATTTCAAAGTTGAATAAAATAAACACAAAACAATCCTAAATAATCGTGGAATACGTATATTTTCATGTATACCTGCCGATGTATATTTTGTATTATTAGTTGACAATATTCTTTAAAACGGATGAAACCGGTACTGATCGTAGTCAAATTATATGAGTTTAGTATTACGTTGTTGTAGTTTATTTAATATAATGACTTTCCGCTAGAAATTAATAGTTAACGGTGTTTGATAATGATAACACTATCAAAGTGATTGTTCCAACATCGCTATGATTACCACCCAAAATATTTTTGTTATAAACTAGAAAAAAATACCAGGTGGCAGTGTCGCCTGTCAAACATTCTTGGCGTAGTCCTGCAATAGAAAATATTTTGATTAACCACCACCGCCAGACAGCATATTATATTGTTTATTCATAGCTTACCGTTAATCTGTCACAAATTAATTGTAATTATGTTTAATACTTTATAATACGTCGTTTTCAATTTTTCACCGTGTAGATTTTTGACTAATTCATCGTTTTAATATTTTTTAAAGGATTTCAAGTTATATACATTTATATTTTTATAAAGATCGTTGTTTTTTAAAATATTAAAAAAAAAAAAATGTTTTCAGATACATAATTATTAATTAATACAGTTCAAATTGGAAATTATCAAAAAAATGTCTCAAATTGCAAGCTTCGTATTTTTCCGCTAGGTGCATCTGCTGATATAAAAAAACCCCCTTAAACGAAGTTATTTTTGTTAATTCTACTTTAATTTACAACAATAAGTTTATGGTATAAATTATCATAGAGTATTACCTCGTAAACGCTAGTTCAAATTAATGTAGTTATTTATTTTGATAGGTGTTTCACAGGCATTCGATATATTCTATGTCATTGATTCATTCCATAAACTCATTCGTCTACGCAAATTATCAAATTTATTAACATATTTAATATTAAAAAAAGAGCGTACCTACTATTGGAGTGCATACCTTAACTTAATATTATGAGATGCTGTAATGATCAGCTTTTGAGAAACAGTAGGGGAAGCTGCCTCAGTACGAGTTCTCCATAGAAATACTTTTAGAAGTGTCAGCATGAAAATGTCTGTTATTAAAATATGTAAACAAAGGAATAGGATGTCCTTGGAACAGAATAAGTAGCGTACCTACAAAAGTCGGCGAAAACGCTTGGAGCGAGACATTGTATTGATTTTGAATGTTTACTTTAGTAACTTCGGGAGAAACGTATTATTTTTGTTGGGGAACTTATTCTCAACAAAAATATATACCTAGGTTTCTTTGTTATATATTAAAATAATACTAATATAGTAAGGTACAACGTAACTTACTGATATATATATATTTTAATGTGGTGAATTTTAGCCACCTGACAATGAGGTTTCTTACGAAAACGAAAGATTTCTTTAAAAAAAAAATTGCATCCGAAAATTTCAGGCGCGCAAGCAGATATTCTGCCACTTAAGAGCATACATAAGTGAAACGGAAAATAATTTTCAACAGTAGGTGGGACGACATTTTTCACTCGTCGCCAATCAGAAACCGACAGTCGAGGTGTAAGCACGTCAATTTGTTTTGTGATGGCGTCGGAGGAATATATTCTTAAATCGTGTAAAGATAAAAAACGTTACCCATTTACTTGAAAAAGAAAACATGTCAATGAATATACCTACTATTATTATTACTAATATTACAATAACATAACATTAAATGGATGCGTGTTGAATTTTTATGAAAAATTATATTTCTTTCGGCTCGCGTCATTTGCACAATCCGCGCATCGCCTAGTCACGGTCTTTTTAGACCATGCCTCAACTGAAGTATAGCCTTAACCATTACGGGTGCTATATTATACAAACATGGAATTCAATGAAATATGATGTTGGCGTTGAATGCTTCCAATTCCTTGGAATATCCACAGAACGACCCAAATCATTATCCAAGGACTGACAACAGAGGATCAATGTTGTGCCATGGTATTTTGTTGCTCTTCATGGACTAAATAATCTGGAGAGATTAGTGGTGTTGGGTTGGCAATGCGATGAATAGCCACGTATGGGTGACTTGACTTGACTTGGGATAATCCTCGATTATGGGGCGCCTGTGCGTTAGCTCTTATCCCCTTCTGCTGTAGTGTTAGATCTGTAGGTTAGGTCGGAAGTCATCGATTAGGAATATAACTGCATACAACCTTCACTCTCTATCTGAAGAAAAACAGATGACCGTGATGAGTGGAGAGTATTGTTGCAAAAATTACAACTGAACTGCAAGACAATAATTTTATGAATAGGTACACATTTCTTGCCGCTTTCAAAACAAGTTGCTTCGAAGCAATTCACCGTTTATAAAAAAAACTGAATGTGTGCGTTTTTGTTGTTATACTGCCTATCGATTTTTGTTTAATCATTCTTTGATGACTTGCATAATACACGGACATTTTTTTTGTATTCGTTTGAATTTCTCCACCCATTGTATAAATTCAGGCGATTTAAAAAAAACTGTAAATTATCTGCTTTAATATGTATTGTTACCTGCTGTTGCTACCATCACATAATGAAAGGTTAATACAATATTTTCACCTACAATGGTATAGTTTTGTCGGTTTCAATTTCGCCTCATGTTGTTGTTTGTCAATTTGTGTTTGATCCAAGGACCCAATTGGTTGAGCAAACAGTTGATAATTAGGCCTAATAAAAATATGTTTACATTACCTTCACGCTTTGGATGCTTTGCTTAGAAGCAAATATTATAGGTGCCTAATTAATAAGAATATACAAAGAAGCAGCGAACCATGAGAAGTGGAGATTATTTGGTCGCAGAAATAATAACTGCATAGTATAGTGATTTTCAGATATAAGTGATTGAACAGGAAGATACATTTATTTCAATTGAGAAAATCGCTTTAACCTTGTCAGATTTTTTTATATTCTCATTCTAAAATCTTCCTGTGAGTTACTACTAAAACTGTACATAATAAAAAAATATTACGGATTTAGGAAATATAACATAGATTTCCGGATGAAATATGAAAATCAATTTCCCTTTAGGATGAAAAAAAATCATTTGGTTTGAGGGAAAATGTCGCGGTAGACGGGATAATATTATTTTCGATTGTGTAATTATTTACATTTTAAGATACGAAACTTAGAAATGTGAAAAATATTTTTTGGGGAGATAGAGAAATGTATATGAAAATGAAAGTTACCGAAATACTTGCGTAACGAACGTAGACGCGTATTTTATTAATAAGATTTATGACTCGGCAGGACGCCACATTAAAATGGAAGAAGATTTCTCAACTAGACTCGGGGGAAGTTTCAATCACGTGAACTCTCTTAAGTTGTATGTGTGTCTGGGCTATTCATCGCAGACGCGCCGGAGTGACCTACCTATTCATGCGCGAAAAAAGTAAATCGAAAAGTGGAGGCGGTACATTGTATTCTGAATGTGTTACACTTCACTCATCGCAGGATGTAAAAAATATATCAAGGCAATATTTCGTTTCCATGATGTTTGACAGATTTGGAGCATTCTAATACAAATTGATAGGTTTCCAGAAAAGCTTCTACTTGATACACGTGTGGAATACTTTCAGATTATTAACTTTTTATTGATCGAATATTAATCTATGAGGTTCACGACCAGACATTCAACAAACAAATATAATAAAAAGGTTTCTGAGGTTTTATTGTTAAAATTTTATATAATTACTCAAATTGTGCAGTAACGAAAACTACAATATTAAATCTGGTGTATCAATTATTCATTAAATAAAAAGTAGTTGAATTAAAAAATATTTCTAACTCCATGTACGTTAGAGGGCTCGCACATCAGAACTCGCCGCATGCGTCTTACGACGAATTCGTCGATGTGACGTCATCGTAAACCAAGAAACAAACGTTATCAAATGGAGCTTCGCAGATTGGCCGATGCAACTCGACGCTGCGACGATCCTGCATGCAACATGTCGCATTCTGCTACAGCCTGCATGTTGTATCTAAAAAGAGTCGACTCCGCGCAAGCGCACAGCCCGCGGCCATCGGCCATTTCTGTCTCTATCTCTGTCTACACTGTCATTGCTCGCTCATCGCTGGTCACCGCGTTTGACGTTTGTTCATACAATCAACACAATAAAAATGGCAGACGACTCGGAGACTCTCCGATGCGGCGAATGTCGATATCGCTAGGCAGATGTGCGAGGTTTTATCAAGGAACACCGCCTGCCCGTTCTCGGAAGCTTTGATTTATGGCGGTTAGGCACACGAGGCGAGTTGTGATGTGCGAGCCGGCTTAAAATTAAAATGTTAAGATATCCTGACGACATCTAGAAATCAAGGTAATAGTTAAGGCTATACCTCAGTTGAGGCATGGTCTAAAAAGATCGTGGCTAGGCAATGCGCGGATTGCGGGTCGCGGGTGCAAATGACACATGCCGAACGAAATATAATTTGTCATATAAATCCAACATGCGTCCATTTATGTTGTGTTCATTGTTCTATTAGTAACAATAATTATATATTCATTGACATTTTTCTTCAAGTAAATGGGTAACGTTTTTAGTCATCTTTACACGATTTAAGAATTAATACCCCCGTCGCCATCACGAAACAAATTGACGTGTTCTCGACGTTCCTTCTCAGAATGCCAGCAAGTCCAAAATTTCGTCGCGCCTATAGTTGAAAATTATTTGCCGTTTCACTGATGTATCGTCTTAATACATTCTAGTCAAAATCACAAACGATTCGAGAAACACGTTTTTCTCAAAACCTCTATTTCGCCGTAATTAGGTACCATGCAGGTGACTAAATTGGTATAGCACATTGATCGGAATCCGTTCCTGTTCGGTCGGACGTCATATATTTTTTTAAGATTTTTTGTAATATGTACGTTTCTGAGGTGTTTCCAAATGATGTATGTTTAATAAAAAAGGTTACATTCTCACGTCTTGTGAATTGGTCGTAAAATAAAATAAATAGTTTATTAAATTACATGTGTTATATGTGACAAGCGTGTCTATGAAAAGGTATGTTTTAAGAATATAATTGTAATTATAATACTATCGACCGAGGGTACCTGATGCAATTAGAAAGAAGTAAAGGATCAAGTAGTATAAGAAAAAACAAACAAATTATGAAAGGTAGTTGAAGTGTTCGTAAAAACCCGTGCCTAATAGATAATTAATAGTAAAAATCACTATTAATAGGTACATTCAATAAGCACATAAATCTTCATTGGGTAACGAATTGGGAATTTAATAAAGTTACCTAACTAATGACAAATGTCAATAATAGACGTAAGTACCTACCTACCAATATTAATAATTTAGAAAGTACCTATTTAGTAAATTATTGTAAGAAAAATCTATAGTGGCCAACCCAATCGAAATATTACTATATATAATCGAAATAAGAAACCATGGTAGCTTAGAAGTACCTAGATATCGCGTAGAAAGCTTCAGATTCGAAAACGCAAGTTTTATCAAAGCGAGAAACATGGTTTTACATTGCAAAATAATGTTCCTAGTTGGACAAATTCCAATTCCAGACAGCATAAATTGTTAACGGAATGTGAGTTTAATTTACGCAAGCATTTATATTTCTTCCGAGAATATGTTCTATCATTGATGTTTGCACAACGATGGAACTAGCATAGTGGCAATTATTCACTTGGCGTGACATAATATAAACCAACTGCGAAATATGTTACTTAATACCTTCAAAATAATACAAGTAGATATTTTTATTTCCAATAAAGACAATCAAATAAAATAACAGATATATATACAAAATCGTTAGCCGAGCTCGAGAGCTTTCCGCCGCCGACTAATCGCTTTAAAAGTGACCTAGTAAGTTTACAGTATTCAGCTACTAATAACACATTATGTATGATATTCACGGACCCTTAGTACACTTAGTAGCATATCGTGGGATACACAGCTTCATGCTGGGCAAAACGCGTAAAAATAAAAAATAAATGAAACAATTAAAGAAGGGAACCAGAGTTTCAGATGTAAAAAGTAATTGTTTGCTAAAAAACTTACATGGAAATTAACAGAACTTATAGTTCGAAGAAAAGACTATCGCCGGACAAATCTAGTAATTGTAGAAAATGTCCGAAATGTAGATTTAAGGGCCAATATATATACAATCATAAGATAACTTGGATGATATAATTATTTAATAACAAGATTTGAATATTATTATAATAATAATATTATTTCATTCAGTCGTTCAAGGCACTCCTTTTGTTACCTGTTATAATATTGAGTAGGGGTAACTGAGATAAAAGATTTGTATGATGCAAAGTTCACTTTCAATCAGCATAGAAGTTAGATCGAGTGCATAATAGATTTCTTAGATTTCTCTACTTGAAGGCATATGGATTCTTTCCTTACGATAATGATAATAAAAAGAATTTTCCAACTCAGTTTCTTCTGGGTATGATATCAATGCAATACCTTCCGTCCATCCGAAGAGTGATTGCTTTTTTAACGCATTTTTTGTACTTCTTAGTGGGTTCATTTACAATCCGTTTATACTGGCAAATATTAATTTTCATGTTCCCACCAATATCACTAGTAACTCTGCGGTCTTCATGATCAGTGACGTCCCGTGGGGGTAGGCAGATTGAGCATCGCTTGGGGGCGGCAGTCACTCGAAGGGCGGCAAATCGTGAAGAATCATTTGGTATAATATATAGAAATAGGCACCTAAACTTAGCAATAACGAAAATATCTTTCCACTAAAAAAATCAGCTCAGTGGTTGGCGACAAAATGTATTAATTGACATAAAAGTTTTAACAGTTGTCAGGTGTATCTTTTCAGTACCTCAGACTCTGGTGATTTGTGTAAGTGTCTAACTTAGTTATATTATATTTTTTTTTTTTTCGACCATGTCCGATCCTGATAGGATCATATGGGCCTCCACAGAGTGGAGGTTTGTATTGACAGATTTTGTTTTTTACGAGAAATGGATGTCAGCCACTTGCTCAACCTATTAGGTCCATACCCTGACACACACAAATTGAAAAACAATTTTTGTACTTGCCAGACCCAGGATTCGAACCTGGGACCCACGGCTTTGTAGTCCAACGCTTAATCCTTATTAAATTTTATATGTTTTAGTAGTATTATTTTGTTAGTAATGTATACATACAACAAATTTTTTAGATATTGGATGAAAAGTTGGTCATGAAAGTATGGCAAAAATTACTGCATAAAAAATGGGGCGGAATTTTGGCGCTGCCTAGGGGCGGCGTTTTGTCCAGGGACGTCACTGTTCGTGATACCCCATCGCAGGGATGTTTCATGATGCTGTGTATCGTTCGATTAACCTGTTTGATGGCACCATAAAGGTTGATTTTTTTAAACAATATAATATTCGTGTAAGTGTTAAATAGGTTAAATTTGTAATTGTTTTTTAATTTTACTTTAATATTTACAAGATACTTTTTTCTACATTATTGTTATATTGGTTGTCATTTGTAATAAAATCTTATTGTATGTATTATGGCGCATTAGCCAATAATACTCTTCTTTCTAAATAAATATATAGATACATATTATATAATTCAATTAAATACAGTCTTTTAAGAAAGTAGGCGAAGTTGGTCTGAATATTATCAATAATAATTTATATGCATGAAGTACCTACTAAATATTCTGATTTATTTAATTGAATAAACTTGACGGCCTCTCAACAATGATTAAATAATAATAAGGAAATAATATGTACACGATGAAAATAGAAATATGTACCTCACTAAAAAAAATGTAATGAAAGAATGAGGCATAAACAGCGGCTACAATTTTCGGCGGCGCGGTAGTATGTTGGTTGTATTTAGGGATCGATTTTGCTCTTGTGTTTCTTAAGCAAGTGTTTTAATTGCAGAGATCGCCAATATGTAAACTCCAGAAATTTGTGAGAATCACTAGTTACCTTCATATTATCTTTTTGGGGTATACATATTGAATGATTGATTCAATTTGATATCTACAATTTTTAATGACGCTCTACACCGGTTTCGTCTCTGAAATAGATATTTTTTCTTAAACACAAATGGATAAGTTAGTAAACTTAAATCAATTAAAAGATATTGTATGTAGTGCGACTTCATAGAACCCTGGTATAATAAGCCAATCAATGGGTACATTACACATTGAACCACGAGGACCGCCAATAGATATAGATAAGTATTTATTTAATGCGAAACGACTTTTGTGAAAACCCTAAATGATAGACAAGAATTTTTTTAAATCGATATGAGTAATACAATCAATTAGGTATTTTCTCTGTAGGTAGAATGGTGTCGGACTCTTGAAACATTGTGGGAGACTTATTTAGATGTTGGTATCGTTACTTTCAAACGATACTGATACCATTCCAAAGCAGTGGCGAAGACTCCATACTAGGCGATTATTTGAAAAATATTTTTTAATTGCATATTGACTTATTTATTATAATCACTTGATTATATATTCTATAAAATAATTCATTTTGCCAACGAGAGATGCCGTATGTGTAGGAATGTATTACACAGAATAGAACCAAAATATACTACAGCACGCCGAAAAAACAATAACCGAAAAAAATAATTCTATGATGTTTAATCGAATATTAAGACTTAAGATTAAGGTACTTCAGTGAAACGGCAAATAATTTCCAACTATAGGTGCGACGAAATTTCGGACTGGCTGGCAATCGGAGAGCGAAAGTCGAGCTGTGAACACGTCAATTTGTTTTGTGATGGCGACGGGGGAATTAATTCTTAAGTCGTGTAAAAATGACTAAAAAACGTTAACCATTTACATGAAAAAGAAAACGTGTCAATGAATATATTATTATTATTAGTAATAGAACAATAAACATAACATTAAATGGGCGCATGATGACTTTTTATGACAAATTATGTTTTGTTCTGCACGCGTCATTTGCACAATCTTCGCGTCGCGTAGTCACGATCGTTTTAGACCATGCCCCAGCTGAAGTATAGCCTTAATAAATATAGACTGTTTTTTTTTTTTTTAAATAAAAAGAACTTTTATCTAATGATTTTTGATGTGTATACATGTTTGAAAAAATACGTAATTTAAACTGATCGCTTAATTTTATGTCGTCAGTGAGTTTTTGATGTTTCATTAAATTAGTGTGTCGTTGTCATTAGTGTGTACCTATTCATTAGTAGTAATATCGTATTATCTTCTTATTCCTCGTAAGTATACCTGACATGTGTGTTCTTTTTATCAGATCTCCACAGCCTACCTCTTTCCAAAAGTCACCCTTCGCCACCGTTCGAAAGTAATTTTGTCGTGGCCGCAATGTCAGAAGAATATGTCCTTCCTCTATTTAGCTAATTCTCAAAATGACTTAAAATATTCATGTGAGAATAATATTTATTTCCTACATGTTTGATAATGTAAATATATAGGTACGTAAGTGTGTGGTCGTTTTAGTTTTTCACGATTATTTTCAAAGTTTTCCTCGGCATTTTAAAGAGGCTTTACTCCGAAAAAATCGATCGGGATAGGTTTGTTTATTCTGTCAAAGCGGGTTAAGAGTGCGTCTCAAACTGTGGAAAAGTAAGCACAGAACGCGGAATTATTAAGACAGGCGAGTCTGTCTTGTTTGAGCTTTTCGGGAAGGCTTCGAAGGAGGCGAGGCTGGGCGAGGAGGCTGCACGGTCGATAAGGATTGCACATGCGCGCCGAAGTCAATACAACTTTCCCTTCGCCCCCCAACACTCGCCGTTTCAACCTTAGGCCCTTCCGCAAATACAGCCTTTTCTTTTCATCGTAACTTGACTTTGTAGGTTGTAGTAATGTTATTAAATGTCAGTCGTTGAAGTAATGCTATTCAAGCATTATGTAAGAAAATAGATTCATTATTTGTATCTATTTTGGGGATAAAAAAAAGACTGTTGTTCCTAAAGTAAAATCAAAGCGCGGTACAATAGTCGATATTATTATACATCGTTCATTTCAGCCCTCATTACTGGAAGCAAACATTACAAGGGATGGCAGTATCGCATCGAATGAAAGTATCAGATTTAATTTTTATGACATCCTTATTTATTACATTATTACAATGTGATCTACGACCCCCAATCAATTGTACGCAATTCAAATCATTAATTGGACGACGTGGTGCTTGCGCGCCTTTACACACATTGTTTTTCAATTTGTGTATGAGTCAGAGTATGGACGTAATAGGTTGAGCAAGTGGCTAAACATCCATTTCTCGTAAAAGCGAAATCTGTAATATAAACCTCCACTATATACTACTATTATATAGGCACTATATTAAAATCATGGATGCTTGCGCGCAGATAATAATAACACGGTGCGGACCGTATTTCCAATACTTTTTACATGCGATACTCTACGGAGTTCAGAAAATCCAATGATGCCAACAATATATAAACAAAAAAAACAGCATAATAAAAAGAGTAAATACAAAAATCATAAAATAGGTAATACTGTACAATTTGAAGCGAACGCTAACAATAATTTACGTGTTATACATTAAGAGCGAAACCACACGGGCGCTGCGTACGCGCTGCGTCGCGAGACCGCTGTATTCCGACTGCGAGTGGGAGTGAGTACGCAACAGCGGTGAATTTTTACTTCTGCTCGCAGTCGGAATACAGCGGTCTCACGACGCAGCGCATACGCAACGCTCGTGTGGCTTCGCTCTGAGGTAGATAAAGGTGCTCTCTGCACACATCCTTGTAAACGAACCGATTCACAGAAGCTCACAAATCTTATTCTTTCGTAAACATATAAATCCCGATGAATGAGTTTGATAAATAAATCATATCAATATTACAATAAGAATGTATGTTGTCATAGTCTGCTAACATGTCTGCATATACCCGAGCATTATGTTCTGCAATGCACATTGTATGTCATTTAAAAAAATTAGCATTACCTATATTTCAATAAGGATGATTATTGTAAATTCGCGTTGTTGTGTTTGACATATTGTGCTAACATATTCACTTTAATGTTGACTTGTTAATGTGATTAAGCGTCCTGATATAAATAAGTCAATGAATCAATGAATGCATACCTAATATTATTATGTAAGTATGTTAGTTATTAGATGGGTACATAATGTTTGCCAATTATTATTGTACCACTGCAGACCTGGAAATACGAGGGTGGGTCAATAAGTCCTTAGAAAAGCCGACAGGTGGCGCGACTAGTACTGTAAGCGGTTTGTTTTCATGCAGCGGCACTACCGATTCAGTATGCTGCGAAGTTTCAATCAGATTGGTCGGGTTGTTGTTTTTTATTTTCGTACATTTAAAAAAAAATTTGCTTGTTTACAAAAATGGAGAAAATTGAGTTTAGAGCTGTTATTAAACATTTTAATATAAAAGGGTTAACAGCAAAAGAAATAAAAAATGAGTTGGATTTAGTTCACGGCATATCTGCTCCTTCACTTGCAACTATTTATAACTGGTTAAATGAATTTAAACGTGGTCGTACATCAACAAAGGATGAACCACGCTCAGGACGTCCTGTAGAGGTGACTACACCAGAAATGATCAATAAAATCCACGATATGGTGTTAAGTGACCGAAGATTAAAGTTGAGTGAGATAATTGAGGTTACAGGGATCTCAAAAGGTAGCGTCATTTCTATTTTACATGACAAATTGTACATGAAAAAAGTTTGTGCAAGATGGGTGCCGCGTTTGCTCACAGTCGACAATAAACGCAATAGGGTGGTGGCCTCTAAAGCCCTGTTGTCGCTCATGCAACGCAATCCGGATGAATTTTTTCGTCGCTTTGTGACTGTAGATGAAACATGGATACACCACTATACTCCCGAGACGAAAGAACAGTCAAAGCAGTGGATTGCGAAAGGCGAACCATGTCCAAAGAAGGCGAAAACCGTAAAATCAGCTGGTAAGGTTATGGCTACTGTATTTTGGGATGCCGTGGAATTATTTTCGTTGACTATTTGGAAAAAGGAAAAACAATAACAGGGGATTATTATGCATCTTTATTGGACCAGCTAAAAAACGAAATTGAAGAAAAACGGCCTCATTTAAACAGGAAAAAAATCCTCTTTCATCAGGACAATGCCCGTGTTCACACATGTTTACGATCAATGGCTAAAATTGAAGAATTGAAGTTCGAATTGGTCGACCACCCACCGTATTCGCCAGATTTAGCCCCCAGTGACTTTTTCCTTTTCCCAAACTTAAAAAAATGGCTAAGTGGACAACGTTTTTTTTCAAATGAAGAAGTCATCGATCGGACAAATGCTTATTTTGAGGACCTTCCGAAAACTTATTTTTCTGACGGTTTAAAAAAAATTGAGAAACGTCTAACCAAGTGTATTAAGCTCCAAGGAGATTATGTTGAGAAATAAAAAAAAATACAAAAATAAAAACTGTTTTAATGCTTTTTTCTAAGGAATTATTGACCCACCCTCGTATCAGGGTTTCGCTTCCATGTTTATACTTCCTGTTGTCATATCCTTATAAAGAAGTAAGATTTCAATCGTATTGTTTCTGATGAATTCGTACGCTAATTATTATGGCTAACGACTGTTACAATTATACACAGGTATTTCGTAGAATGAAGAACGGGTAACACAAATAACATTCAATAATTATTCAACTTAAATGACACCCATTTCTCCACAAATGGAGCAGACATAGATGATGGAAAGAAAAAAAATTGTGACAGCTTATTCCCTCTGCTTCACAAATACACGTAGCGCTATCTCTTACCTTAATATACATACATTAAAGCGGAATATATTCACACAATCAAATAGACCTTTTTCACGAACCACTGACAGCACCGAAAAGATGGATGGCACTTTGTAAACGGAAGGTTTTCACTAATTACCAAAAACGGCCAAACAGTATATTTGCTTTTGGGTAGGAATAGTTTTCAATTGTAATTACTTACTCGTTGATTATTTTTAACCGAGTACTATCATTCAAAAATAAGTAGTAGGCCAGTAATGTCTTGTATGTATCTTTAATGTGTCCACGTTTGTAGTGAGTTTTACTCTTGTGGATTAAAATATTTGGCGTTGTTAAATTTTATCATGTAACTGTAACACTTGAGGACCTTAGTTTTACTAATAAACCTAATTGTGCGTTTTCGCTATTAAATAATATGTGTAGGTTTCTTCGTGTTATGGATGAAGACGTCGAAATTTGGTGGTTGCTCCGATGGTTGGAGGAGCGAGTTTTATTTGCAGCGTAAACAGTCGGTACAAGAGTATGTTGCAGTAGTTATGTTACAATGCTTATGATACTGTTCCGAGGTCCGAGTCTCGGGAGACTGAGATACTAACAGACCGGGAACTTATATCCGAGTGACATGCCTAACGAATTATGATCCGCTATTTATTGACGTACCTACTCACAATCAAAATAATGTCTTGAAAAGAATATTTAGAAAATAATTATTATAATTGAGTCAGCTACTATATGGAGTTTGCGTCATCGGATATAATATCTGACTATGTGAAAAATGGGTATCGCGGAAATAATAATTGCAGTAAGCTATTTACCTACTAAGTTTGCCTTAATTGGACGCTACGGGAAATGGATGTTAAAGAATTTTTAATTGCGGTAATGTATTTAATATCACCGATCAATATGCTTACACGGATTGAGTTATTTATCCCGATATATGTTAGGTATCTTACATTTAACTTAATTCTGTGTGCATAGTGGAAAGGTAGATTAATCTACATCTACAATCACTAATGTTCAGGAGAGACAAACGAAGATTGAGTTGTGGGCAACTCTGTATGTCAAATTCTATTTAGTAATTCGTTAATTCGATTTATCCGTTTTCTCTAGAACATTCGTTCAGCTAAAGCACCGACATATTCCCTATTCCGTTCCCACACAATTATTCCTCCGTAAGAACTGTCATTAAAATATAATTTTATGTTAAAAGAACATTATTAGTGATTTCAATTCTAATTGATTTAAGTTTTGTACTATTTCATTTGAGTCATTTTTGCGACCCGGGTTTCGCTTTTCGGCATTTTCATGCACTATGCGCACTCACAAATGGCAAATACACACTGATAACGATTAAAGTTAATTCTATCTTAGGTATATATTAAATTAATACAATAAAGTATGTAAAAACTGTATTATTCCATTACATTCCCTATAAGTTACCCAGTGCCAATGTTTTCCTAGTAATGACGATTTATTTTCATATTTAATGTATTATTAGTGATTCAGTATCTAATTATTTATTACGTAGGGTTTTTTACAAACACTTCAGCTAGTTTTAACTATATTAATTGAGTTATCATTTACTTGGTAGAATTCCATTTTACAAGAAATGAAAATATAAATAATATTAAATTCTACAGTTTTTTTAACTTAAGTTTGATATATTTTTTTTATTTTTATATCAGATCATCGACTTAATAGGTAGGTAATTAAATGTTTTCCTACTTTATTGGATTAATTCATTATATAAGTTAGAATTAACTGTATTTTTTGTCAGTGTGTATTTATCATTGGTGAGTGCGCATAGCGCCTGAAGACGCCGAAAGGCGAAACCCGGGTCGGAAAAATGAGTCAAATTGAATAGTACAAAACTTAAATCTATTGAAATTTAAATTCAAATTCCATCAAGTACCCTATGTCGATAGTATTAGTGATTTCAATTAAATTATTATAATTAATATTACTGCAAAATATTTTTTTGAAACAAGGATTTTTAGTGAATTTTGATGCTATACCTATAACGTTTATCTAGTTGTCGCCGTTAATTAAATTGCCTTTAGTACAAAGCCAAGGTATCTATAAACTATAAATAATTACGAAAATCCGTACTAAAATAGCTTGCTTTTTTATGTTTGAGAATCTCCTATATATTATTATCCTAAGAAATTTTGGAAAATACGTCAACTTTTTTATTTAAACACCGTTTTGTTGATTTTTAAAGGAATTCACTTCAATTTCTAGAGTCCCGAATCTACTTCCATTTGAATCGGGCACAATCTGATAAAACTCGACACAATCAACAGATACTATCGTTTTTAAATCGCGTTTTATATCCGTCACCATACATTTTCGCATCTTACAGTCCGTGTACTTCAAATTGATTATGATGTCGTTTAAGGGCACACATGCTTACCTAGAGTTTCTGTTTTTTCATTTAAAGTTGAACTATGACATTGAATACTAGGTATAAATTTTAAAGTGAAAGTGATATTATGTTGCATCTCTTTTACGCATGCTAATATGATTAAAAGGTTAATCTTTCTCTTTCTGTCACATCTGAATTCGATAACAAATAATTAAACATAGGACATGCGTTTTACGTACGTGGTTGTGCTTTACGAATTAACAAAATAGATTTGTACATAATGAAATACGTAATACATTTGGTAAAATACACACATTTTTTGTTTCTCTATTAACATTAACACTATTTAATTTCAGGCATATAAAATGTTTATGCTATTTTTAAATTTATCATTTAACTGGCTAAATAATAAAGTGCACTTTAGCCTTTACGACTTGTGGCTAGCTTCAGGTGCATGTAAACTATTGTAAACGTCACTTTTTATAATGGATTCTAAAATGATAATAATACCTTTTCATATAATGCGATATTTCAAAAAGTAAGTAAAACAAATTTAATGATTATTATAGTTGTATTTTGTGTAATACATTGTATCATTTATGCATTATTATCATCTATGTCTTATAATAGACATAGATGATAATTATTAAAATTTGATAATTTAGTGATTAGTCCATATCATTTTGAGGTTATGTGCATTGTTAATATTTGCGTTTTCGTCTCATAATGTCATTACTTTAAGATGTTTTTTTAACATTATACCTGTTATGATTACATTATTTTCAGAATACTTTTGCAGTAGGGACATCGAAGAATCAAATGTTTAATCAAATAAATTACAAAAGCAAGATAAATCGCTGAGGCTGTAATTTTATTTGCCAGTTACCAAACAGCATCTGTTTAGAAACAGGTAACTAACCCGTAAATTAAATATTATTATACTAGCTATCTGATTCTATACAGTGATTTCCAACTGGGTTCTGCGAGCAGTGTAGTATATATCAGTTTTTTATGAATTTACTTGCATACGTCCATTGTAAAAATAAAATGCAATAGTAAATTACATTAATATTTTTTAATAAAAATCGTAAGGGCGAAAATGTCTGCTTGTAGGTGACAATTTTCTTCGGTGTGTCACTGCTTCCGTCAACCAGACGAGGTTAAAAATCACTGTTCTAAAAACTATGTACTTAATATTTTTTACAGATTCGGATAACATCATTACTGGTCAATGGGTTCATATGAATAAGACGGAACAAATGGAACAAAATAAATCTATACTAAGCAACCGATACACATGCGAGTAACTCGTAAGGGTCATCAGCTCTTTTCAACTGACTTTCCGGACATGGTGTAGGCCGTGTAGGGGCAGAGGAAATCACATGGCGCAAGTCACCGGAATGCCAGAACATGCCCCATGAGCGTATTTTAGTAGCAGTGGCAAAAGGTGGAAGTAGGCTGTTAAAATCTGACATAAATAGTGTACACTAAACTTTGTCATTCAAACGTATTTGTTTTTATTTAACTAAGACTGCAATGTGTAGATAGCGTTCGTTAGTTTTTAAAATTCAATCAAACCTTGCCATGATTCATGCCACTGTAGATAATAGTCAAAAAATATTCATTAATCTATAAAACATCATGCCGATGATATCGACATCATTGCCATATCAGAATTGGCGCTAAAAAAAGGCATTTACAGCACTAGAAGCCTCTGCCAAAAGAATGGGCTTACAAATAAACGAGGCAAAAACTAAATACATGCCTGTCTATGTCACACCACGAGAAGGCGCACCAAAGTTAGATATTGGTGCATACAAGTTTGATACAGTCGACAGTTTCATATACCTTGGATCTCTTGTAACTCGACATAATGATATTACAGAAGAAATCAACAAGAGAATCATGTCTGCGAATAAATGCTACTTTGGCCTGTTAAAACATTTTAAGTCCCGCATACTATCTCGCCGAACTAAAAGCACTCTTTACAAGACACTTGTAAAGCCAGTGCTCACTTACGCATCGGAAACCTGGACATTAACTCTGCGAAATGAACGAGCCCTGAACATCTTTGAAAGAAAAATTCTCCGCTGTATATATGGACCGATCAGGGATGGCACCAATTGGAGGAGAAGATATAATGCTAAGCTCTACGGGCTATACGAAGATTGCAGCGCAGTTCAATCAATTAAGATTGGGAGACTGCGATGGCTAGGTCATGTGCACCGTATGAATGACAATGAACCGGCAAAGAAAGTGATGTCCAGCAATCCAATAGGACGTAGAAGAAGAGGGAGGCCAAAGATTCACTGGTTGGGTGGAGCTTTCAGTGACTGCCGTATTCTGGGGGTACCAAATTGGAAAGCTTCCACACTAGATAGGGACAGGTGGAGGGAGCTGTTGGAGGAGGCTAGGACCCACACCGGGTTGTCGCGCCCCTGATGATGATAAAACATCTAAATGTATGCAATTAAACCATGGATAATTTTATAGATCGAAGAATATTTTTAATCGATTATGGTGTAGGTAGGCCTGAATGAATTAAAAAAAAAAAACTAACCGACGCAATCTGTAATATGTATTCTCAATTCAATGAAAACAAAAAAGTATGACTGAAAAACTATTATGGTTTAGAGTTCGGATAGAGCGTCGACAGTTCGAGCGTTCGACAGTTCAAATACTTGGAGGTACACATCACGGGATGGAATATTGCAGAGAGAGCTTGCTATCCGAATGGGAATGTCTGGATCAACATTCAACTCGATGCGGAGTGTCTGGGATTCAAGATTGTACTCGCCAAATACCGCCTATTCGACGCTTGCATTCTGACGGTGCTGCTTTACGGTAGCGAATCATGGCACTTTACGAAGGCTCAGAGCAAAATTATACTGAGCTTCGAAAACAGATGTTTGCGATGGATATTGGGTGTGCGGTGTATGACTTTAGGAGTAACGAGGAGATAAGAGAACGCACCAAGCAGCCTCACGTCACACTGAGAGTGAAGAAGCGACGTTGGACCCGGCTCAGTCACGTGCTGCTGATGCCAGAAGAGAACTTCAACCTGGCTTGCCTGTTCTTCAAGACAACCGGATTCCGGCGTCCTGGAAAGCCTATCTATAGAGTGTATACTATCTAAATACTATCTATAGAGTGTATACGGCGGACTGGAATGCTGCAAGAAAACTAGCGAGCAACAGGGATTTTTGGAGGCGCCTCGTGGTGTCCATATGCTCCAACTAAGGGGCGGTTATGGCCGAAGTAGAAGATGGAGTAGGCAGGGATTATTTGAATTTTATAAACTAACCTGCACCATCTGCAAATTGTATTCTTAATTCAATAAAAACAAATAAGTATGGCTAACAAAGTTAAGTGTGCATTATTTATGTCGAATTTTAATAGCCTACCTCGCCGCTGGTTAGTCGTATATTTTCTATATCGTATTACTAGCTAGAAAAGCGTTAAGCTAACATGTGTATACATAGTTACTTATCATCAAGCATCCGAGCTTCTCGCATGTGTATCTGAGCCTATACATACTTAATGTACTAGGTACCTATTCTTTGTTTATATGTTTTATAGACTTCTATTCAATGATTCAACATCACTCCATTTTTTGTCCATCCTATAACTATTTTGGACACAATTGTTTAATTTCTTGGCATTCAAATGTTTTAAATTCGTAATTATAACTTTATTTAAAAAAAAAAAAAAAGGCTTCAAGTTCTCTGAGAGTTGTATATTATTAACATAAAGCTATTTAGATATAAAAAATATCCAGTAGAATGATTACATTGTGCAAAGGGAA
The DNA here is from genome assembly GCF_057557595.1 of Rhyacophila brunnea. Taxonomy (NCBI): domain Eukaryota; kingdom Metazoa; phylum Arthropoda; class Insecta; order Trichoptera; family Rhyacophilidae; genus Rhyacophila; species Rhyacophila brunnea. The sequence continues at coordinate 55,466,398 of NW_028232965.1, read as the reverse complement.
TGATAATTGATCACAATCCATCTCAAGTTTAAGATATTAGTTCATATTATTTATGTGATACATCATTAATTAAATACCTACTCTACATGAAAATTGACATGTGTCTTCCCTACCTACAAATGACCATAATTATTATAAAAATACGCAAAATGTACTTTCGCGAGATAATTACCAAATGTAAACCAAACTTTTCTGTGAAATGTGGACTTTTCAAATATGTATGTTTTATGAATAATTGTGTCAAACTATAAATAATAATTTAGAACCTTTGTTTTATTAATATTTCCTTGTATTAATACATTGTATTAATATTTCCAATTTCTCTCCTTCTTGAAATTTCCAGCCATTGGATAATGAAAACGCGGCATTTTGTGTAAGTAGGTATAAATAAATGCATTAATATTGTTATATAAAGAACTAAAAAGGTAGAAAATTTCGCATTCCCGCTCAAATAAATTTACGTGAAATTTTCGAAATTAAATGGTTAGTTTTTTTCAAAAAAATATTAAATTGGAAAATATGTACGGGCATCCATTATTATGTCATTTGATGAAAGTATTCTTTAAAATCATCTCATCAATCAGTCAAAAAAAAAAATATATCAGTACCTAACCTAGGTAGATTCATAATTTGGGACAATACATCGCTAAGTAAAAAATATAGCTATTTTCACTTCGCGATGTGTTTGAGGTGTTAAAAATTATATAAGTATGTTTAATAACAAATGTGAAATTCGTAAAACCTCATGTGTATTATTTATTTAATAAAAAATAGTTAAACTAGTACCTACAGCTGGTGAAAAAACTCATTTTATCACCTATTTACTAAAATATCAATCCAATAATATTTTAGTAGATATGGCAACACATGACGACCCGATAAATTTCACTGAAATAAAAAATCTATCACAACTAAAAAAATACCTATCCTATTGTACAATCATAATAAATTAATTTTGAATATAGAGCAAGATAGTAATAGAAAGGGACAGAAAACCGATTGCTATGTTGCAATATTAGGGACAAATAGATTGCAACAGTGTAAAAATATAGATGGATATATGATTTAGTATGACATGACGTAGAATTGACGCAAATACAAATTTCTTCAGATGTTTTTTGCTATTGTCTTCATCTGTCAAAATATCTTTTCCTTTTGAATAATATGTTCGAATTTGTGTTTGTTTCGCCTATTTTTGTGTTCAATTTGTAGCATTCACTTTTATAAACATATTTTTGTACAATACTTGTGTGTTGGCGTATTTTTTTGGTCATAGAAAGTGAAAATAATACCAGCTAAAGATTCCATACATCTTACACCAATTCGCAGGCGGGTCTGACGGATATCAAGATGGTCGAATATTTCGTGGAAACAGTTGTTTTAAAAAGGTCTCTATTTAGTATTATAAATTTATAACTAACAAGATATTTCATCATTTATTCAATGATTAATGATAAACCTTCTGATACGTAGCTTTATATTATTTCGTATGTCTATAATTGTAGCATATTTAAATAACAAAATGTCCACTCGCTTCCATTAGATTTAGAACCAATAGAAACTGCAAATATTATAATTATACTGAATATATTTTACTACATTATGTTTTATAACATTACAACTATCTATAATAAATCGTTTGAGATAATAATTAGGGGAAAAATTTGTCATCATCACAGCCTATTAATGTCACAAAAATATGGCTTCGTTCTCAATTATCACGTTTCACGGTTTCAAAGAATATTATTTTACGTCATAAAAATACTTTATGTAGTTATCAAATGTTTTACATAAATATTTGACGATGAATAAGCTTCATAATTATATAAATAGTTTTTCTACAAATCTTACGTACTATTCAGGCTTAACCTCTGAAAATACCAGAAAATAGCTGACATGGAACACCTTCCCCCTTAATACTTTTTATATAATCAATATTGCAAAATATCTAAATTAATATTCCACAAAATTATTCAAATCTGTAAGTAGCACATTGGCGTATTCTTGAGTTTTAACACAAAATAAATACATATTTCCTCACTAATTACTACGAAAATATAATCTAAAACCATGTCACTGCTTTTTATCTGTCAAACTAATAGACTTAGATTGTCATTTGTTTTCTTTCGCAAAACAAGTTCATTTGACGTATCAGATTTCAAATTTAGAATTTGCAGGAATAAGTAATCGAAAAAATGTGACATTTCTATTAGCACATGAATAATCAATTTCAATCAAGACATTTATTGTAAGATGAAGATAATTTTAATAATTCCATCAATAAATTGAATATTTTCAGACTTAATAAATAAGATACTACATTATATAGGTACATATTACGCTCTTCTCAATATTATAGTAAGTCGACTGTGATCTGACAATAGTATCTATCTGCAGTTTTGGCAAATTCTAGGTTATTGGTGTATTTTGTACAAAATGGTGACGGATCGAATGGAAATATTATTGTTCTACGAAAAAAATCCTAAAATGCTCAAATTTGACGTGGAAAATAGTGTCTATCTGCATCGAAGTGTCTAGAAACTAAAAAGAAATATTATTTATCTGCGTGATTTATTTAATTATGACATTACAATTTTCATACATCTTTAAATGACTGTTTTAGTACTAATATTAAATCATTTCACTTGAAAAATAAAATAATACTGATACCGACAAAAACAGTTTTTTGAACCCCCTGAAAAATTGACTATAAATGTCAGATAGATACTATTGTCAGATCAACGTCGAAGTATCACACACTTCCATATAAAATAGATAGGTAGTTATCGTGATTCAGTAATAATTGTATTATTTTTACATTTCGTTGGTTTTCGTTGGACGTTTAATACAAGTAATTAAACATTAATAATGTTTAGGTATATATTTTATAATAATAATTACATATAAAATTACAGTAACCTTTCTTCTTCTTTTATATCATTAGTAACTATTAATATTAATAAAAATTAAATTGCAATAATGTTTCTTTTGATAATGATATTATGCATGTTGTTTGCTATTTCATATTTTATTTCTTCTAAGTGAAATATATACGTATAGTCAAATATAGTCGATTATGACCTTTATACGACACAATTAGGTACAATTAGTAAGTACCTACCTGTTTCTTTTTCCATTTTTGTACATGATAAAAATAATATTTTTTTTATTTCCCCACAAAGATAATTTGTTAAATAATAATTTTAGCATGTTGAAATTTATTCATTAGTATATTAAGAACTTACGAATTTTAAAATAAAGTACCATTTTTGCTCCTAAGCAAAGCATATGGACACACCCCTTCAGAGTGGTAATTACGAGTATCTTAAAAGACTTATTATAAGAAATAGTGGGTGCAATCTAAGGTGATCCCATTGAATAAATAAAACGTATTATATCGCAATAATCTAAATGTATGAAAAATAAAACTATCCTGCAGTGGCGATGGGTGGAGGTAGGGTGAATCCACCATAGATAGTACAGACTAAACGTTGTTAGTTATACGTATTTATTTACATTGAACTAAGACTACAGTTTACAGATAGTGTTCTCATTCATTCATATTTATTTTCGTTAAACTATGAACATACATTACACCGTCATGTTGTTGGTTAGTTTTTTAAATTCAATTAAACCCTGGGAAACCAAGCCATAATACGCATCTGTCTATAAAATATTTAAAATTATGCCATTAAATCATACATCATTTTGGATATTTAATAGATAGAATAATATTTTAACTACTATTGTTTGGTTTAGGCAGGGTTTAATGAATTATAAAAACCTAACCAACAATATGACGTGTAATGTATGTTCTTAGTTTAACGAAAATAAATAAGAATGAATGAGAAAGTGCAATATATAAACATATTAGGTATATTCTATTAAAATGTCAGTAGTAGCAATCGGCGATTGCCAGCTGTTCTGCTAGGCCTATCAGTCTGAAGTGGTGTCAGACGATATTGTAAAGGCCAGACTCCAGAATAGACTACGCATATGACCCCGAATTTATATTGGCAGTGACGACTTGCAAATCGTAAAACTGACAAATCAGCGAAATATCAAACTGTCTGAGGTGAATGAAAATCTATGACGAAAGGAAAATTATGGCGCCGCCTATGCATACTTCACAATTATATTAATATCCAATACCGCCAAGCCGTCTGCAAGACCTAGCGAGACAGACTGGCGAGAGCCAGCTGGCTCAGCTAGTCTCCTATATATTATTATCCTAAGAGATTTTGGAAAATACGTCAACTTTTTTATTTAAATACCACTTTGTTGATTATTAAAGGAATTCACTTCAATTTTTAGAGTCCCGAATCTACTTCCATTTGAATCGGACACAATCTGATAAAACTCGACACAATCACAGATAAAATCATTTTTAAATCGCGTTTTATATCCGTCACCATACATTTTCGCATCTTGCCTTTCGTCTACCGCAAATCGATTATAATGTCGCTTAATTCTTTCTATATAATCAATATTGCAAGATATCTAAATTAATATTCCATAAAACTATTCAAATCTATAAGCGGCACATTGGCGTACGAACAAGAAATAAATACATATTTCCTCACTAATTACTACGAAAATATAATCTAAAACCATGTCACTGCTATTTATCTGTCAAACTGAAATAATAGATGATTGATTTTCAATTGTTTTCTTTTGTGATATAAACAAGTTCATTTGACGTATCAGAATTCAAATTTAGAATTTGCAGAAATAATCGAAAAAATGTGACATTTCTATTAGCATATTAAATAATCAATTTCAATCAAGACATTTTTATTGTAAGATGAGTTTTCTATTAATTAATAATCATAGAGAATTTTATTGATTATATGGTATGATGATATGCAATTATTCCATAGATAACGTTATTGTATTCCAAATTTGTTTTTTTTTAATACTTCTTTGTGGCTGTTCATGCACTCTTTTTAATTGAATAATTACGTAGGCTACTAATTTCCATAGATTGTAATATAGTCATATTAAGTAGCCATTGCAAACAATGAAATAAATTAATACGAATTGTTATAGTTAACAAAATTTGTGATATTGTATAATATCTACCTATTTTTATCATCCTTAGCATCATCAATCTGGACCTATCCATGGCTGGATGAAGGCCTCCTTAGCCTTATTCTACTCCTTACTTACACATGAATTATTATATTTATCAAAACCAGTAATATTATATTATCTACCTATCTATATTATTATAATGCCATTATTATCTCGAGCCTCAATAAATCCACTGCTGGATAATGGCTTCTCTACGTTGATTGTATTCTTGACAGTCTTGAATTTCATCATCATCATCAATCCACTGCTGGATGAAAGGTTCCGTAACGTGATTATACTACTATCGGTTTAACGAATTTGTGATATTATACCTATTTCTATCATCCTTATCATCATCGACTTGAACCAATCCACTGCTGGATAAAGGCCTCCCATAGCCTGATTATACTCCTTTCTGTCATATGAATTGCTGTATTTATCAAAATCGGTGATATTATATTTATCGACATATTCATATCGTCACCATCATCAACCACAATCAATCCACTGCTGGATGAAGGGTTCCGCTACCTGATTCTACTACTATAGGTTTAACGAATTTGTGATATTATACATATTCCTATCGTCCTTATCATCATCGACCTGAACCAATCCACTGCTGGATAAAGGCCTCCCTAGCCTGATTCTACTCCTTTATGTCATTTGAATTGCCGTATGTATCAAAATTGGTGATATTATATATATTAATATTGCAATTGGCATCATGAGCCTGAATCAATCCACTGATGGATGAAGGCCTAGAACTAATTTGTTTGTATTTCTGTCGATCATATGAATTGCTATATTTATCAAAATTGCTGATATTATATTTACCCATTCATAATATCGTCATTATCATCATCAACCAAGATCAATCCACTGCTGGATGAAGGTTATCCCAACCTAATTCTACTCTTCTTAGTCACATAAACTGCCATATTTTTTTAAAATTTGTGATTTTACGAGTATATACCTACCTATTTATATCGTCATCAACCTGTATCAATCCACTGCTGAATGAAGGCCTCTTTAAGCTGATTCTACATTTTTAGGTTTTATAAATTCCTGTTTTTATCAGAATTGGTCTATTCCTCTCAGATATAATATGTATTGCTTTATTATTTATTAACATTTGTCTCAATATGAATGTCCCGCACCGGGAAACTATATTGGCTAAGGTTAATTTTGAATTCAAAATTTGATTTGTAAATATTATTCTATTTTTTACATACATTTATTTTTTATAGACAATGAAACAAAACAAAAATTTGTTTTTTATGCTGCTAATCTTTTTCTATTATGTAAATAGGACCCGAAAGAGATTAATATTTGGATATAATGGGTCGCTTTTTATGATAATCACATAATATTGCTGTATATTGGAATGAATGAGATGTATAATTATTTATCATATTTAAATGCACATACCTACACATATATTGTATTAAAATTAATATGTCATTGGTAGAAATCGGCGATTGTTAGCTGTTCTGCTAGGCCTAGCAGCCTGAAGTGGTGTCAGGTGATATTGTGAAGGCCTGACTCCAGAATAGACTACGCATATCACTCCAAATTTGTATTGGCAGTGACGAGATGCAAATCGTAAAACTGACAAATCAGCGAAATGTCAAAATGTCTGACGTAAATGAAAATCCATCCCGAAGGGAAAACTATGGCGCCGTTTATGCATACTTCACAATTATATTAATATACAATACCGCCAAGCCGTCTGCAAGACCTAGTGAGACAGACTGGCAAGAGCCAGCTGGCTCAGCTAGTATAAATAATTACAAGATAAAAAGAACTTTTTATATACATTCTAAAACTTCATTTTGACATCTCATACTGATTTCCATAGTAACGCACGTATATATTAATAATTTAGTTGCTAGGACCCCCTTAGCAACCAACAATAATAACTTTCCATACAAAAAGGAATTAACTGAAAATCAATTCAATTCTGCTTAAAATGGCTAAAAGTATTAAAAGACTGCATTGTCGTCGTATTCTGATATATTCTAAAAGTTTCAAATGTCTAGCTAGTCGGGAAGTTAGTTGAAAATCTTCAATCGTCCAATACAAATCTTGGACAAACAAGAAAAAATGTATACTGCACACGCAAGAAAAAATCTGTACCGGACAAACAAGAATACGAGCTAATGACAACGTGGTAAAATACGAGGTGAAAAAATTGTATTTTGATGAATCATTTAAACATGTATTTTTTAAATACTACGAGTACGCTGCAAATAGCAGTGATACATAACCTTTTTATCAGTAGGGAGGGTTAGTGATAAAAATTCATTTAGACGTTTAAAGTGACTCAAATCTAGTCAAATCCTTGACCGTAGCACGCAATTCCGATATATTCAGAATAATAAAACCTATTATTAACCGATAAAAGCAATTTAACATGTTTTACTGTATCTAAACCTAATCTAGCCAATTATTGTTAGAAAATTTTCATTAGTCGGTGAGCCACAATAAACGATGTTGCGGGTTATGCACGACTGGCATATAGTAATATTTTTAGAAATATCCTCTGTAAGCAATATTATACTCAATATTGCTCAGTCATGTATGCTATTTCCGACTACATACTATCGAAAATCGTGCGAGCTTCATTACGAAATTCACGTGTGAGTAAACAATTTGATAAACGAGTTAGTAAGTTCGCACAAGTCCTAATACAAAAAATACAGAAAAGGCCGATGAAATCATCAAGTGTATCTAATTTAAATAAAGCTATTTTAATGTGACAGTCAAACAGATACCACTTTGAATAATATTATCAATATTCTTGCTCCCCGTCAATAAACAGTAGGTAAGTAAAAATCATTACGGATATGTTATTATAATGATAAACCAATCTACTGTTCCAACGTCAACTTCCTTTATTCATTAGGGCAATCTTCATTTGCAATTATCAAGATCATGCCCCCCACAGGAGGGGGGCTGACAGGGTTCTAGTCTGGGGGCCCGGCGTGGCGGGTCACCAGTTAGATGAAAAATACCACAAATTTTCTTTTATAGTAAAAAAAAAGGCGCTATTTTCCTAAAGTTCCTCAGTTGAGACATGGTCTAAAAAGATCGTGGCTAGGCGATGCGCGGATTGTGCAAATGACGCGTACCGAACGAAATATAATTCGTCATATAAATACAACATGCATCCATTTAATGTTCTGTTTATTGTTCTATTAATAACAATAATAATATATTCATTGACATGTTTTCTTTTTCAAGTAAATTGGTAACGTTTTTAGTCATCTTTACACGATTTAAGAATTAATACCCCCGTCGCCATCACGAAACAAATCTACGTGTTCACAGCTCGACGTTCGCTCTCCGATTGCCAACGAGTCCAAAATGTCGTCGCACCTATAGTTGAAAATTATTTGCCGTTTCACTGAAGTACCGTCTTAAGACCTGCCTACGTCAAACCATGATCGATAAAAAATATTCTTCTATCTACAATATATCAAAAATTAATTATGACTTAATGGCATAATTTTAGATATTCTATAGATAGATGAATAGTTTTTGACTATTATCTTATTATATTAACATTAAAAAATATGTGATCCGATAGAAAGCTCACGGCGAATTGTGCAACGGTAAAATGTTTTACGTACCTCTACAATTTACATGTAACCGTAAAATCCGGGATAGTGAATAGCTATGGACTTACTGATGAATACAGTATGGAAAAAGGGAGAGATACACATCTTGATTTCCCCATACAATTTTTTGAATATACCTACCTACTCACGATTTAAAAATATGAGAAATACGACAAATAATATACCAATGAACGCTATCTCACTAAAGTTTAATCTGCGTCACTTTACAAAGCGATAGAGCCGTTTCAGACGGGACACCGGTGTCGCGCTCCGAGTACCGGGCACGCGTTGACTCATTGGCTCTGGGGCGTTCATAATCATAATACAAAGGCCTCCTATATTATAACGAGCGTGACACCGGTGTCCCGTCTGAAACGGGCCTTAATGACATATTAGCTTATATAACGATTAATAATTAACGCACGAGTACTTATTATGTAGGCATTAAGTAAACGATTCAAACTGACCTGTATGTAGGTATAACCCCACGAACGTTGACCACAGAGAGCTAAAAATATATCGACTGCATAACACGCGAATCCAAACGGTCACGCGTTCACTTTAAACCATGTTTTTTATTCAATAGCAAAGCAACAAGTTGTGAACTTCTCCAATAAACGATCTATTTTAAGCGAGTAACCAGTGGAGGAAGGCGTTTTCCGGTTAACGAAGTCTTTGAAATTTTCATTCAAAAGTTATTAAAAATTATCCAAAAACTCTTAGCTACAACATACCGGCAAGGGCGACCAGTAACTTTACGGAAGATAAGAATAAATGAATACTTCTTGCATTATTAGAATGAACAGGGAAGGATTGGCCAATTCGAAAGTCCGGGATGATAAAATGTTGGTTTTCTTTACTAAACATTTGTAGGTCAAATCTTGAATGAATGCATATGCACATAAATTTGAAACTGCTGAACTGAATAATATATACAGTAATTCTTAGTACCTTGCAGTGTTGTGTTTATTACACTTGTCTTGTATTATTCCCTGAGCCGTTCAATATTCGACGATAACATTAATTCAGTTATATTTGCTCATACACAATAGGTAGATACGGTGTGGTATAGAAAAGGTGAATACTAAGTACCTACGATCACAGTGATTTGGCAACCGCTATTAGTCTGTTCATTATACTTGCATTACCTACAGTTTTAAGCAGTGTAAACAATCATTGACAATGTTTTAAATAAATATAAACTAATAGAGGAAAGCAAAAGTATCTATTGTAACCAGCGAAGTTAAACACAAATAGGTATTCGGTACATCATAGTAAACGATATTTAACATAAAATAGAATGAAATCTGAAGATGGTAAACGGAACATTAAAAGGATAATAGACTATTTTTTATTCACGAATAATTCACAAGATGTAAAAATGTAACATAATTTTATTGGAACAGACCTACATAATTTTTGAAAATATTTCTGAGAAAATAATATACCTATAACCACTACAAAAAAAACCCCCAGCAGGTCCGAATCGGCGCTCCCCAGGATTTACGCCCATGTGTTTAACCGCCAAGCTATTATACGTGTCCAATCTAATTGCGACGAACCAGAGAAAGAGCGTCAACGCGCTAGAGCATCCACGTGAAGAATCTTACTTAAGGCAGCCTTCACTCTGCCCTAAGAAAAACAGAGGACGGTGAGGGGTGAAGAGTCATGGTCGCTTAGAAGATGACTGCATATCACGGTGGTCACGATCCTCAGCCATGAGGGAACGTCCTATAAGTGAGAGATAAGAGGCTGTGGTATCTACCTTGAAACAAATGTGGATGTGATGTTGATTTTCCATGACGCTATCCATAAACTAAGCTTCACTATTAAAATTACCAGTTACTAAGACAATACATAAATTTTATATTAAAATAGTAGATAGATGTGAATTTATAAATAAGAGCGTTGTAATCTATTAAATTATATCGATTAGGATAAAATGCTGGTGACATCAAGTAGGTCGTAGGTCACTCGTAGGGCATGAATGTTTTTTTTACATAGTTTGTCAAAGGCTGTAGAGTAAGTGCAGGGATTGTGGAACACCCTTTTTATTTTTGACTCTAGTACCGAAAATTGTAGTAGTTTAATCAACCTGAAACATTTATTTAATAGATAATTTAATTGGGTATATGTAGTGAAACGCTGAATAGTGGAAAATATAAACTTTATTTTATATTGAATTAAATTTTAAAAAAAAGAGTAAATTCCATAATACCTGCATATTGAAGGTAATGTGGAATACTATTTCAGATGTTACATAGTTCTGTAAAAAAAATGATGAACAACAATATTCGCAAAAAAAAGGATTCAATTCACCATTGGAACAAACCTCATGAGCCCAATTCTGACAAACTACACCTCGTATCTACCCATACATCTCCTTCAACATCTTTTGAAAATGGTTCAGTGCATAACATGCTCAAGGCATCCACTGATTTTTTTGTGCTTGAAAAATTTCAATAGATTCCATGTGCAGTGAAGAGTCTTCGGAGTCTTCGTTAATGACATCAAAACTATCACAACTCGAATCAGATTCCGTTTCACTTTTAACCTTTGGAATATATTCCACATTACTTTCAACAAAGTATTCCACAATACCAACTTGGACCCAATTTCAATCCAATAAGTATAAAATATTAAAGGCTTAAATATATAATAAATCACGTGGTGATATTTAATCTACATAAAATAAGGATGGCTTTAAAATTACACACAAATAATTTACTTACTTTTTACCGGAGAATCAGCAAATAAACACGAGCGGGAAAAAAGTGTGACCTTCCATAAACATGGTTCTCGTAAACTGTTTAGCCAACAATGCCGTGAGTTACCGACGACATTATGTTAGTTTTAACATTAAACTAGAGATGGAACTATTTACGTATTCCACATTCCCTGCACTTACTCTAACATGTGCAAAATTAACAATGACAACGGGTATAAAATTAGATGAATAATTATTTTTATTGTATGACATACTTTATATAACATGATATACTGCCACGTTACAAAATTTTAATTGAAATAATAGGTGTAGATACCCTACCTACCTACCCACCAATCCGCTAATTCACCAGCAAAGTTTACATCAGTCTATTTAATCCACTTAAGCCACGTAGTGACATAAGCCGCGAGTCAATTATTATTAAAATAATCGCTTTAAACCCACACAATGTTGTACAAACTTCACAATGACAAACTGCCAAGCGACACTCCATTGAAATACGATCATACATATTGATTGATGAATCGAATGGTTAGTAGGTACAGTGTTTGCGAAAATTACGTCAAGGTAGTAAGTAACCCACCCCTTTGACAATTTATATAATTTTTATAGCTTGCAATTTAATAAGATTGTTTTTTGATAATTTACAATTTCAAATATATTAATTAATAAATATGTATCTGAAAACATTAAAAAGAAAAATATTTTTTATTTTAAGTCAAAGATAAACTTACAATTGTAAAAAATGTAATAAAATGTGAATTTGTTGAATCGGACCGCATCTTATTATTACATATTATATTTTATGGAGCTTGATTTGATATAAATAAAAAGGATTTCAAGTTATACACATTTATATTTTTTATAAAAATCGATGTTTTTTTAAATATTAAAACTATGAATTAGTCAAAAATCTCTTAGGCGATGCTTAGAAAACTTAATAAACTCAATTTTCATAATAAATATGACCATAAAATATATGTAATAATAAGATGCGGTCCGATTCAACAAATTCAAATTTTTTACAATTGTAAGTTTATCTTCGACTTAAAATAAAAAATATTTTTCTTTTTAATGTTTTCAGATACATATTTATTAATTAATACAGTTGAAATTGTAAATTATCAAAAAAAAAACTCAAATTGCAAGCTTCGTATTTTTCCGCTAAGTGTCTCTTTAAAAACGGCTCAGTAAAGGCTTCACCTTAATCACCGTATTGTATTAATTCAAATAAACCACAATATTATGTACTTAGTACGTATTATCTGGCAGAATTGAGTAGTTAACAATGTCAAATTGAAGAGGATGAAATCGGTTCATAATAATATTTAAAAAGTTGAATTAGTACTAAATATTGTGTTGTATGTATTTCAATTAAACCTTCGATTGGTTCTGAGCAGTCAAATGAATAGTTTCCGATTCGAGTCAGATTCGAGACTGCGTTAATTTTTCTTAGCTTCCATTTGAAAATCTGCCTTCCTTCCTTCATATTCCCAAATTAGAGTGCTGATGGGTAGGGCTAGGGAATCCAATCCCGAGCCAAAATTGTGATCCCGGGATATCGGGATTTTTCCATTGTTAATATAAAAATTTTATATTTACTTTTATTATTTTATTACTTTGTTAATAGTGCTAAGCATTGTTTTTTTCCAATCTTTCTCATTTTTATTAATTTATGTGAAAAAATAAAATGAATCAGCAACTTACAAATGGGTATAAATTAAAGTTCATTCAAACTCAGTTTATTTCTAATGTAGTTATTTGTTATTAAAAATATTTTTTCTGTTATATTTTCGTTTTTATTTTATTTTCCATAAAAATTGATAAAAAAATCGATCCCGAAAGTTTCGGGATTATGTTTATAAATCCCGGGATTCATAGGTATCGAAAATAGCTCGTAATCCCGTGATCCCGGGATTGGTATCCCTAGGTAGGGCTAGTATGTTTATATTCCAGTCTGGACACCCACCCACCCGACCGGCGCGCCGTGGCGTGGGCAAATTGGAAATTTATAAAAATCATTTTTTTATACTTAATTAAAATACGAATCTTCACACCTTACCATTATTGTCACCTAATGACATAGTGACACTTTTTAAGTTGTTTTGACACTTGGCTATTAGATAAAGGCACAGTAAAAACGAAACAATGATGCGGTTCGTCGATTGCATATGGACGTATACGTACGAATACGCGGTATTGGCTGCCAGGCATTTATTACGGCTCCCCATACGCACGCACACTATCGACCGACCGCATTATTGTTTCGTTTTTACTGTACCGTGTTATGCAATATTTTCAAAATATATACTTAATGATAAAAAATAAATAAACAATCTTCAAAAGTTCGGACGAAATATTAGTCCGGATAATACGAACACATTGTAAGCAATCATAATATGAATAAGTCAAATATTACAATTTTATTAAGGTTTACTCCGTTCAATAATAATTATACCTACATATTATCTTTGCGATATCAACAATTTTATTTTATCAGTATTTACGATGTTTCATTGTTGTCAATCTACTGCCCACGTAGATAAGCACTTAATTAGGTACACCATGGCGAGTAGATACCTACCATCCTACAACTTGTCACTAGAGTAGATAATCAAAACAGAAAACAAACTACTGACATATTATGAAACATGGTTGAGTTAACATGGTGAACCTTACTAAGGTAAACCGAGTGTAAGTTCGTTTAATGCAAATTGAAACCGAATGGCGTGTATCGTTCGCTGGAGTCATTGCTGACAAATGAACTGCCAGTTCTTTGCTACGGTTCGAATGAGGTGGATGGATGGTGGATGAATGGATTTGAAGCTTCGTAATAATTACACATTGTAATATTAATAGGGAGTATTATTTTCTGTAAAGCCTATGAGGACCAACAATGGTTTTCAGCAGTGACGTCCCGTGGGGGTAGGCAGATTGAGCGTCGCTAGGGGGCGGCAGTTACTCGAAGGGCGGCAAATTGAGGAGAATCATTTGGTATACAGTATAACCCCTATTTTACGTTTTTTAAGGGACTGGAAAAAAATCTAATTGGAGGGGAAATGTAAAAGGGGGGTATTGAAAAAAATAACATTAAAATTTTATGTTTCTAAAAAAAATAACGTTTTATTAAAAAACAACATTCAATTTAAATTTTTATTGAAAAAATCATGTAGGTACATGTATATTAGTTTGTTGCATTTTTGTTTTTTTGTTATGTAATTCTCTTTCAAGACTATATAAACATTTAAAAGTGTCATCTTGGATATCAGCAAAGTTTGTAAAGTAGGTTTTTAAACCCTCGGTAAACCTCATTGCTTCTTCTTTTGTTGGAATATCAACCTCGTTTTCATCAGACAGTTCTTCAGAAGCGCGCGTAACTCACATATTTTGAATATTTCCGACGTAAATCGCGGGAAAGAAAAACGTAAATGCGGGTATTAAATGTACTGAAATACATCGGGACCGAAAAAATTACACGCAATTTCCGGGAAAACGTGAATACCGGGCACGTAAAAACGAGGTTATACTGTATATAGAAATAGCTACCTCAACTTAGTAATAACGAAAATATTTTTTCATTAAAAAAATCTGCTCACTGGTTGAGTCTCTCTGATTTTTGTATAACCTCTGTTGGGCTGTTTTTAGATCTGCTTTCACATTTCTCTCTGTATTCCCTGTGATCAACACACTATATTATACTGAAAAGAGTTAAATGAAAACCTAAAAATATCGATGACATTAAAATAACCTTAATAACGCATACTCATAATATGGTCCTTAATAAATCAATAAGTATACCTATCTAGTTCCTATTTTTTTTGTTTAACCGGACTCCTACATATTTATTTAATCCATACAACAGTTTACGGTATTAAGTTCATGATGGGTGATTAAAAATTTCGCTGAAAAAATAGCGGCGGCATTTCGGCGCTGCCCAGGGGCGGCATTTTTTCAGGGACATCACTGGGTGGATGACTACGATTGACAGTATTTGCTAAATATTTATAATAATTACTACATTGTATCGTGGGCATACAGGCAGAAGTCACTAACTCCAGTTTTGACGAAATTGAGATTTTAATGTCATTATATAGCAAAATTAATGCTGATTGACTAGTATAAGTCACGAATTAAGATTATTGAACATATAAAAAAATAAAAGTAATGAATAACTCAAAAAATAAAGATTTTACAACCATTTTAAGAACACCAAAAACACAAAACATTGA
The DNA here is from genome assembly GCF_057557595.1 of Rhyacophila brunnea. NCBI lineage: Eukaryota > Metazoa > Arthropoda > Insecta > Trichoptera > Rhyacophilidae > Rhyacophila > Rhyacophila brunnea. The sequence goes on along the minus strand of NW_028232965.1, from coordinate 55,450,748 downwards.
TTATCTCAGAAGTGTGTATTTGGAGTTAGTGACTTCTGCCTATACGACAACGATATGACTTACGTAAGTATCATATTTTAATGATCATAATAATAAAGAAAATTTCATTCACCACTAAAATATGATTTTAACAATGTCTTATATAATAATATCATGTTTGTTATACCAACAAATGGTAGTACCTACGTAACAGGTGGTTTTCGAGACATGGCTACCATCAACTAGCCACGACATTGCGAGAAGTGAATTACCGATGCCAAAACCAAATAAGTTCACATCGAATGAAAATATGGCGTGATCGGATAAGTAAGTTTCACCAGCATCGTACGTGTTCCACATACATATAAAAATTAATTACTCGATCTTCATCACTTTAAAAAGATTCACTATTTTAACAGAATATGTGTTTCGTTTTTTAGTGGGTTAGGATTAGAACAAAAACATCTAAGTTTGAGTTAATATAATATGATATGTACTTACCAAATATAATAAATACTGGGTGTGCGGGAGAGACGAGCAATAAAATACGCAAATTTCCAAAGTACCTATGACCTTCTTGATGATATAGGTATGAGACGAATTCTGCAGTTTTTTGGACATATTGTCAGTCGCGGACCAGACAACCGGGAGGGACTGGTGGTTTTGGGTGGCCTCTAGGGAAGGCGAAGCAGAGGAAGAGCGTCTGCGCGCTGGACCGACCAAGTGAAAGAGCTGACTGGGGGCACCATCCATTCTGCTCTGAGAGAAGCGGAAGATCGAGAAGGATGGAAAGTCTTGGTCGATCAAAGGATGATGAAATTCAAATGTGGTACGATCCTCAGCCATGAGTGTAGGATCAAGAAGAAAAATTAATAATGACATATTATGTAGTGGGAAGTCGTACTTTCTTTCGCTTCGACATTAAATGATTACAAGAATATAGTTTGTATCAATAAATTGATTTGAATTGAATTACCAAAAAACATTGTGATTAATAAACATTTTACAAAAGTTAAATATTATCAGTTTTCTTTCTTAATTCTTTACTGTGCCACCTACCATTGAATAGTCTTGATGGAACTTTCGATTGAACAAAAAAATTGTATAATTCAATTGTAACTAGATAGTATATAGGTACCTACTTATTTTCATTAAAACAATACCCAATGAATACTTGAATTTAAAAAAAAAATGGATGTAATTAACATTGTATGAAATAATTGAAGATCTTGGCATAAAAACAACAAATGTCCACTTTTTTCCATTTTCATTTTATTGCATTTCTATATTCCTTGTGTATGATTACATACAACTGTACAGATAATTTTTTTTTAAAATCCTTCAAATCTGCTCTCAAAAATATGCCACTTTTCTAAAAACCGCAATATTCCAGGCATTTTTGTTATATATTCTTTATTTTATTTGATAAAATTATAGTTTTAGTCATACTATTTACATTTCAATCTTTTCAATTTTGCAATAAAAACAACAAAGGTCCAAAAACTGTGTAAAAACAACAAATGTCACACTCATTCTTTTTTAAATATCTACTTAACCGAAATAAATTTAATATTTTTTTTACATTCATATAGTGCATTTAAGGTCTCTCTATAATTCCTCATTGTCAAATTAATAAAATTTCTTTTGAAAACCAAAAGTTATCCTTTTTAGGATTACTTAATAAACTCACATGATAGACCATTTCAAACATTTGAAAAACTTCAAAGTCAAATTACTCAAAACTAGTATTCTCCAATTAGTGTGTTCTGCCAGAACAGAGACGATATTATGTTTTTACCCTCTCCTGAAAAAAAAGTGTTTTGAAACATTTGCTGTTTTTATGACAAGATCTTCAATTGAAATCAACACTTTCAATTCAAACCGTCAATACAATTTAAAATTCGGCGTTTTCACATTTTTGACCGTTTTGAAGTCAATCAATATTATGTTGGTTATAATTTTTAAGGTTAATAATTTGTTAATTAAATGACTAACTAGCGATTATTGATAACTTTATTATGTTACAAATTTATGATACAAACTACTATAAATTCTAATGCATTAAATTTTGTATTGTTCCATTTGAGTCGTTTTTGCGACCCGGGTTGCGCCTTTCATGCGCACTCACTAATGGTAAATGGATACTGGCAACAAATACAGTTAATTCTAACTTATATAATAAAGTAATAGGATAAAGTAGGTAAACACTTTATTGCCAACATATTAAGTCAAGGATCAAGTATAATATATATACATATATATATCAATAGCTGAAGCGTTTGTAAAAAACCCTACCTAATAGATATATAATATACACTTATTTAGCATTGGTGAGTACGCCTGAAGATGCCGAAATGCGAATCCCGGATCGCAAAAAACAACTCAAATAGAATAAGTAGTACAAAACTTTAATCCATTAGAATTTAAATTCAAATTCCATCAAGTACCTACCCTCGGTCGATAGTATTAATATTAAAACTATAATAAGGCGTGCGGTGTCTTTCGAGATCGATATGCTCTTTTGTATTAGCATATTCATAGAAAAGAGTATTTTCAGATACTTTACTAATATTTTTCGACAAGCCGGAAGTTCCAATTTTGAAATCAGTCTATTAAATAGTCGATGACAGATTTTCAAATAAAATTAATTTAGTGACGATTTTAAAATGATGAGGAACAATAGAAAGATACCCCTCAATCATAACGCCACATATGGTCCCACAAGTAGCAGTATCGGTAACTAATAGGTCATTATATTTATTTATTGGTTTTATGGATACTTACACCAATTATATGAATATTTTGTATACTTAAGGCATGCGCCGCACCCACAGCATATATGCACCGCACGGCACTGATGATTACATAACATAATACAATGATTATAATAGCGTCTGAGACTGTTCTTATGTAAAGAATTTCACATTCTTAAATCTTGGATTTTCAATAAAAAAAAATGGGTAATTAATTATCGTACATTATCAATTCATAAACAAAAATTGCGAATAGGTATGAGCAGGAACTTTTTAACAATATGCCATTAGGCACTGTTGACACTAATGATAGGTTTGAAGGAATTCTTGTATTTTTTTTTATATTGCCCGCCTACTGTAACATGAATTTTATTGCACTTCCTGGCTGACAATCCAAACAATAAAACAGGAGATACTTATATTAATTAGCTACAACAGGTATGGCGAACCCATGACACGATGAGATGATTTTTCATGGCACGCGTTTTGTGTTGGAGAGAAAAAAATAGATTTATAATTTAAAAGATATTTTTTTTTTAAAAAGTTTTACAAATACCTAAATATAGGTTTATTGTATAATATTAAAAATGCGTATTTTCTTCGTTTTTAATAATATTTTTATCAATCGATGCATCATATCAATGCATAAATGACAGATTGCATTGTATAAAAAATAACAGGCAGAAACTGATACTCTTGAAGAATAAATATAATAATTAATTTAAAATCCATAGATGGGTCCTTAGGCTTTATGTGTCACACATAATAATAGTATAGCACTGATCTCATCAGGCGGCGGGGTAAGCCGTGTCGCGAACCTCCGATTTTGATCGATTTACAATCATTTTACAATGCTTGAGACCGCTATAGTGAGAGGATGCCTCATCTGATCCGAGAAATTTTGACGTCAATTAGTGCGTAAAGAACCAAACTAAGTAGGTATTATAGTAATAATATTCAAGAACTCAATTACTTATAATTTTTGACCTTTTTTAATATAATTCTTATAACTATTTTTTCATTTTTTCTTGCTCGAACTACTCGAAAAACTGTTCAGCACGTCAGACAGCCAAAAAAATATTTGGGAAATTTTGGTAGGTGTACATAAAAAGGTTCGCCATCCCTGTATGTACCAATATGTATGTATGAAGGATAGAAAAAAATTGCGCTATGATCCTGATTCATGATTTTGCGTACCGATACCCCACCACAACTTACGAATAATGTTATGTATAGGCATCTGACATAATACCTATAAACATGTATGTACAAAACGCACAATCGGCACAATGCACTTTCGTTTCCTAGATCTAAATTCTAAAGACACGAATCCTTCAAATTCTAGACCTGCTGTAAAATGTCAATAACCGAAAAATGGAACGTATTGGAATAACACTTATTAATTTTATTAAAAAGCCATATTTTAAATTCGACGCATGTAGGTAGTTATGTAAATATTATATTAATAAACATTTATATTCAGCAGACAACTGCTTTATTGAATATTATAGACACTACGGGATGCAATGCGATTTTCGCTGAATTGAAACAATTATTCATTAAAGTCGGATTTTGTGTATTAAGTTGTGATCAAATTGAGATGCATGTCACGTCACTATCACGGCGACAAATTTAGTCTATGGTTTTGTAATTTTTCAGAATATTTTCAACGATCACCACCTCTCTTAATTCAATTATAGAGAGTTCCAATTTTAATGCATTAGTATTTTGAATTATTATAATTATTCATGCTAATTTCAATTAATTTTAACAGTTTCTACGTGTGCGTACGTTAAAATTACCCATAGATAATATTTTGAACAGAACCTAACCTGCAAACCATAGAATATATATTATAGAAAATACATAGTGCCAACCACTAAAAACAAAAAACGTGATTTTGAAATGAGTCGAAAATATGGAGGCATGTAGAAAATGATAAAAAACGTTCATTGAGTAATGCAGGTGTAGATGCAGTGCAGTTCAACGTGAGGTGACTGACCTTATTGTTGTTTTGGTGATTTGGGTAGATTTTGCCAACTGAAAATGTTCGTTTAAAGGTTCAAAATGAGCTACAGGATGGGAGCATCAGTCTGATAACATTTTAAACACCAAGAAAAACGACATTACATACTTTTTTCCCGTAGCGGCAGCTTAATGTACGTCACGTGATAGTAGGCGACGTGCACCTCAATTTCATCAGAACTTTACTTACATGACGTGTACGTACATGTTGTGTATTTGGTATTGTATCTTCTAATATATTATTTAAAGCCTGACACGCAATATGATTGAAAGAATCATTAAGAGAAAAAATAAATTGGCATTAGATTCATCGATTATGAGAATTGAAATTTAACAGTATAACAACCAATTAAATCCATCGAACAATAAATTATATCAGATTTTTATTCCATCATGTTTTACGATCTAATGTTGTCTACTTTATGTATTTATACTGAGATTTATTTATAAAGTCGGTCGCAATTATTGATGCAAGTCGATGACTTTGACCTTAATTGAAAAATGTGCGATCAAACGCATAAAGTTGTATACGAACCTCGTATGGATGATCGCGGATATTGATTCTGATGAAAATATCAATACAATAACATACCTACCTCGGCAATTAATCAATAGAAAACTCCATTTTCGTACAATACCGGAGTACGCTTTATAAAAAAAATATCAAATCAGACGCAAGTACCAATACCTACAGTACGACCATAGATGACTACTTAAATATCAGTATATTAAGTACAGTGAATAATAAGTATTAGTGTAGTAGGTATCTATGCATCATCATCATCGGCATTACAACCTACTGCGAATATTGAACGCATTCAGAAAATAATTACTATATTCCCATTAGTCTGGTGTTTCTGACAATACAGCATGGCCCCCACAAGGGGGGGCTGACAGAGATCTAGCCAAGGGGCCCGGCGTGGCGGGTAGATCAGATATGTTAGATAAACACACATCACGAATTCTCTCTAATAATAAAAAGTCGCCTGCGGACCTATTACACGGCATGAGGTTGTGCGGTGTAATTTTGACTTGTTTTGTGTTGATACTCGATGTATCAAAACTACAAAAAAAATACACCGAAGGCCCTTACTTTACCTCTTAACACAATTTTGAAAACGCTTGTGTTGATCGTCACGCATGCCATTAAACTTAGCGATAGGTAGGGGGGCCCGCTTTATGATGCTGGAGCCATACACAGTTCGATCACCTCACTTTAGGTCTAATGAGGTTCACTTAATATTGAACATGAAGTGTTGGATGTCTTTCACCGTTGTTTAAAATATGGCTCCAGTGACTTTTATCTACACCAAATTTAAAAGATGTGTAAATATCGGTCTCTCGTCCTAAGTATTTGATGCGGCCAAGCACTGCGATTATTTTCTATGTGAGGTATGGATATTAAACAAATAAATACTATGACACACTAATGCCTTCGAGGTGTGGTTGTTTCTCTCTGACTGACAGGGTGACTAATGATGACGTGCTCAAACGAATGCGAAAGGACCGAGAAGTTTTAAAAACTACAGTAAGTACCTACCTCATTACGAGAAGTCAAACGTACATCATTCCTCGTCTAAGTATTCAATACGTGGCAAAAGAAGATGCCACATTCCGTCTTTAATATCCATGACTGGTAGCAGACAATAAAGTGAAGATCACCCTGGTGTTGGCTAACCTCCAATAACGGATAGTACAATACAGCCGTTGAATAATGTGTCGGCTCTCATTTTAGATTTGTCTCCTTTTCTTCTTCGCAATAAACCAAAAGTTTATCAATAAAAATTCTAACATCACTCCTGATCCTTTTAGACGTATTTGTATTATAAAAAGCATCAAATGACGTAAATTGATAGATTCGTACACCACGGAAGCGTAAGTAAGGAAAACGGAAGTGCGATTAACTGCACAGGAGGGGCTTGTTAGTTCACAGTTTTAACACGTGGACAAGAAGTTCTTGTTCGACAATACTAATACAAACGCAGTATTGTCGCGTGTCTTGCGCAACAATACATATCGGTTCGAGCGCGAAATGTCATTCATTACCTACTATGAAAGCAGTAGCTACATAAATATTGTATATATATATATTATGATAAGTACTGTAAAAACAAAACAATGATTCGGTTGGCCGATGGTGTGCGTGCGGATGTTTAGCCCTACTAGTGCTACTAATTACCTGGCAGTCGATGTGCCCGTAGCGCTGACAACGGTATACGTATTCGTACGCATACAATCCACAAACCGAATCATTGTTTTGTTTTTAATATACCTATGTATCAGTATATCAAGATTACACATTTTCTGGTGTCCCCCAGGGCTCTAACTTAGGGCCGTTGCTGTTTACGATTTTTATAAATGACATAGCATTGGTAATAAAAAATGCTATGTTTTTGTTGTTCGCTGATGACTTGAAACTCTTTTTGGAAGTTGTCACCTTGGACAATTGTCGTCAGCTCCAACTTGATATAGATAATATATTAAATTGGGGTAGGCGTAACAAACTAGAATTCAATATTGATAAATGCAATCTTTTGTCGTTTACCAGAGCCTCAAACGTGTTGTTTTTCCAATACTCGATGCATGGCAGAGTTCTGTCACGAATATTATCTGTAAGGGATCTTGGCATTACGTTTGAGAGTAAACTGACATTTATTATCCATATAGTTACAATTTGTAACAAAGCGCTTAAAATGTTGGGCTTCGTCATGCGTACTTCCCGGGTCTTTTCAGATGTTACGGCAGGGGGGGGGCAAACTTTTTGGATGGAGGGCCAAATTCAATAATTCAAAATGAGCGGCGGGCCGCAAGTAAAATACCATTTTTAGATATCTTCTTCTTCCAGCCTGTCACGTCCCAACATTGGGGCATAGAGCAAGCACAAGTTGGCGCCACTTCCCTCGGTCCATCGCCAACTCCTGCGCCTCCCGCCATGTCAGACCTGCAGCACCTAGGTCGCTTTTGTAGCACCGCTGCAGGGTGAGGGAGGGCCAGCCCTTGAGGCTGTGCCACAAGGGTACGAAGTGCTGCACTCTTTGTTATTACACTATTTACACTTACACTATTTATTATCACGAAAAAAATTAATGAGAAAAATGAAACTGTTGTATATTTTTTAACATTTTTTTAAATTGAGGTGTTAATTTTGTAGTTGATATTCTCAAAACTGCTAGTACATGGGCATCGGAGATATTTGATCGTAAAGAATTTTTATTGTGGTTCATGATCGAAAATGTTTGTTCACATATATAGGTTGATCCAAAAATAACGAACATTTTTCTTGCATAGTCTTTAAGTTGGTCGATTTTTTCTGAATTAAGGGCATTGTAAAATTTGGAGATTTCTTCACGACGATGCAATTCTCTTAAATCAGTGTCACACTGCAGATCAATAATCTCAAGTTGTAGCTCTGTCGGTACACTATCAATATCTATTGAAAATGGATCGCGTACTATTGCTAAACTTGTCTCAATTTTTCGGAAGTCACCAAATCTTTGTGAGAAATCGTCATTCAGAGCTTTAATAATTTTACCATATTCTTCAAATTTATATTCTGGTATATTCAGCAACTTCAAAGTTGGAAAGTGGTCCACGTTGTTATTCGATATTTGTCGAAGGAATAACTTCAGTTTTAATAGAAATCCATTCAAACTTTTTAACATATCATGGGCATATATTTTTTTTTCCTTGCAACGCGGAGTTAAACGTATTTAAATGTGTCACGATGTCTAGAGAAAATGCAAAATCACAAATCCAGTCATTATCAGTTAATTCGGGAAAATCCGTAATATTCTTCATTTCCAAAAATAAAATAATATTATCTTTTATATCCCAAACTCTCCGAAGCACTTTTCCCAAGCTAAGCCAACGAATTTGACTGTGATAAGGAATATCTGTATACTCAGACTCCATATCTTCAAGAAAACTAATGAATTGTCTGTGGTTCAGGCCCCTCGATCGTATTAAATTTACGAGTTTTATAATGCAAGATGTGACGTGTTCAATTTTTAAAACATTTTTACACAATATTTGTTGATGTATAATACAATAAATTGTAATTAAATTATAATCAGGATAGTTTTCGCAAATTTTATCCTGAATTTTCTTTAACGCTCCTATATTTTTACCCGTCAAACTTGGTGCTCCATCAGTTGTTACGCTTACCATCTTGTTCCATGGTAAATTTTATTTTGTTAAACAATTTTCAACTTTTTCAAATATATCGGCTCCTGTTGTTTGGCCTTTAAGAGATTCCATCGAAAAAAGCTCTTCATAAATTTCAAATGTAGAGGTACATCCACGTATGAAAATCAATAACTGTGCGGTATCCTTTCGATCGTTGCTTTCGTCGAGAGCTATCGAGTACCATGTTATCGATTCTAGTATTGATTGTAATTGCTCGTTTAAATTTTTATCGATATCTTCAATTCTTCTTACTACGGTTCGCCGAGATAAGCATATCTTCTCAAATTTGTTTTTGATATCAGGGCATATAATTTCACAAGCTTCAATCATACACTCTTTAATATAGTCTCCATCACAAAACGGTTTGTTGCTTTTTGCAATTATATGTGAAATAACAAAACCTGCCTCTGTAGTAGCTTCTTCTTCATTTTTTTGTCGGATAAACACATTCTGTTGACTGGTTAATTTTTTTATCAATCCATCAGCTTTTATCCTTTTTGCTTCCCGAGTTAAATTAGCACCATATTCGCTATGTTTAGATATGAAATGCCTTTTAACATTGTACTCTTTCATCACTGATACACTCTCCTGGCAAATAAGACAAATAGCCATTTTATTTACGTCAGCAAAAAAATATTTCGTTTTCCACTCTTCATTGAACACGCGATGCTCATCGGCAATTTTTCGTTTTTTATTCATTTTATAAAAGGGTGTAAATATTATTCGTATCCCTACTAATGCAAACACGAACCACCAACTCAACGTGAAATAATCAACTGCAGGATGACTGTATCGGGATTTGGTCGACTTGAAGCTTGACAAGTCTAAACTTGTAAAGACCTACTATTCCTACCAAGAGAAATGTGACGTCATGAGGCCCCGATTGTTTATAAGCTTCAGCCTATTGTGGCATCGAGTAATGGCGAGTGTTGACAGGTCAGAAAATGCGATATTAGAAAATAAGTTCACGCCATCGTTCATCACTGATGTGTTCCGAAATGTACATCCAGAGCGAGATTACAATTCGAAATGTCTTTCTATTCATTCCCAATCGATGTTCAACGTAGAAAATAGTGGTTACATAGTGTAAGACGAGACGCAAGGAAGACGTACTGAGATAATGCATTTACGAATCAACAAATTCTTCAAATTTTAATCTATTGTCAATATTTTTTAAAAAAGTTATTCATAATCAGAAGTACAATTAATTAATGATGGCGGGCCGCAAAAAAATACCCGGCGGGCCACATGCGGCCCGCGGGCCGCAGTTTGCCCCCCCCTGTGTTACGGTATTAAAACTTTTATGTAATTCTTTAGTTCGAAGCAGACTTGAGAGTGGGTCTATTGTTTGGGCACCGCATCAGTTGAAGTATGGCCTTATGGTGGAGAAGGTACAGAAGAACTTCTTGAGACTCCTTTACTTGAGGTTGTATGGATACTATCCGTGGCTTTATCCAACTGACTTTCTCTTAGGCATCTTAGACACTATCTTAGAAATAGAGACCATCAGTTGTTTATTTTCCCAAGGTGCAGAACTAACCTGCCACTGGTAATGCCAATTGGGAGGGCGATAACTATGTTCAACGAAATTGCTTCGGGTGTTGATATATTCCACCTACGTGAGAATGAGTTTAGGTGGACGTTGTTTTATAAATTCTTAAAATAGGGTCTGCTTAACTCATCCGGTGTACTTCATTGTACCTATCTAATTTATCTACTCATCTATTTTTTTTTTAATGTAATACTGTTATATTTATATATCTTTGTTTCTAAGTGTCATGTTGTGAACGTCTTAAACTTATAATTTGTAATGTCCACAATATGTTAAAAAAAAAAAAAAAAATTAAAATTAAAATTGAAAAAGATCGCAGTGCTCCAACGTCTAGCTTTATAAGAAACGCTGCATTGCGTAAATCAGTTTGGGCCCAATGAGGGTACTGTACCTAATTTGAATTTGTATATCGACATATTGTGATGTCTCTATATAAACTGTAGTAAAATTTTTGTTTGCCGGTGTAATTATTCTATTCACTTGTCGACTGATGTCATTTTGGGGCGTGATCCCACCCACATGTATGCATACGACTCGTCTATTTACCACGGCAATTCTCAACCAAGTCCGCGAGAATTCGCAAAATCTTGCTGCAAAAAAGAAAACGTGTTTGTAATCGGTAAATAAGCCAGAAGTAATGTGCCCCAGTCGAATATTGTCAGTCTGATAGGGTTCTCCGACATTTCAGCAAATATTTCAAGGTGCCTCCAAAAAAAGGTTGAGAGTCTTGAGGTCCTACAACTCAACGCGTAGGTATACACTAGTCGTGAGCGATGATTCTGGATTAGCCTACCAACATAAGTAGAGATTGCCGACATATTGCGTCTTTTCTTCAGACTAGTGAAGTCAGTTATTAGTGCGGTAAGACCATGGCCCCCACATCTTGAAGCGGGCCCCCAGGCTAGGATCTTTGGCGGGCCCCCCTACCTATCACTAAGGATGAAGGCAGTGTGATGCTGTGCAGTAGCGTTTTCCAAAATGGTATACGCTGTAAAATTAATGAGTAGGTACGAGGGTGGGTCAATAAGTCCTTAGAAAAGCCGACAGGTGGCGCGACTAGTACTGTAAGCGGTTTGTTTTCATGCAGCGGCACTACCAATTCAGTATGCTGCGAAGTTTCAATCAGATTGGTCGGGTTGTTGTGTGTTTCTCGTACATTTAAAAAAAAAATTTGCTTGTGGAAAATGGAAAAATGGAAAATGGAGAAAATTGAGTTTAGAGCTGTTATTAAACATTTTAATATAAAAGGGTTAACAGCAAAGGAAATAAAAAATGAGTTGGATTTAGTTCACGGCATATCTGCTCCTTCACTTGCAACTATTTATAACTGGTTAAATGAATTTAAACGTGGTCGTACATCAACAAATGATGAACCACGCTCAGGACGTCCTGTAGAGGTGACTACACCAGAAATGATCAATAAAATCCACGATATGGTGTTAAGTGACCGAAGATTAAAGTTGAGTGAGATAATTGAGGTTACAGCACCGCGATTTCCTAACTCTCGTCTCGTGTGGCACCAGACGAGATGACGTAATTGTGACGTCACGCTCGAGGCATGCCGACCGCGCACAGAATAACCATAGAAAATTTTATTATGATACACCTATATGTGTATGGTGACAATGAATAGCGCCGCTGTCTGACCACTCGCTATTTTCTCGAATGCTATTATCACTCCGGTAGTACGTCATAATGATGTCATATGACGTCATCTCGACCGGGAAGCTTGCACTCGCAAGTTCTAACATAGAGCCCCAGGGGCCCGATTTCCTAACTATCGTCTCGTGTGGCACCAGACGACATGACGTAATTGTGACGTCAGCCAATACATGCCGCCCGCTCGAGTGTGTATTGGCTGACGTCACAATTACGTCATGTCGTCTGGTGCCACACGAGACGATAGTTAGGAAATCGGGCTGCAGGGATCTCAAAAGGTAGCGTCATTTCTATTTTACATGACAAATTGGGCATGAAAAATATTTCTGCAAGATGGGTGCCGCGTTTGCTCACAGTCGACAATAAACGCAATATGGTGGTGGCCTCTAAAGCCCTGTTGTCGCTCATGCAACGCAATCCGGATGAATTTTTTCGTCGCTTTGTGACTGTAGATGAAACATGGATACACCACTATACTCTAACATACTATACTATAACAGTCAAAGCAGTGGATTGCGAAGGCAAACCATGTCCAAAGAAGGCGAAAACCGTAAAATCAGCTGGTAAGGTTATGGCTACTGTATTTTGGGATGCACGTGAAATTATTTTCGTTGACTATTTGGAAAAAGGAAAAACAATAACAGGGGATTATTATGCATCTTTATTGGACCAGCTAAAAAACAAAATTGAAGAAAAACGGCCTCATTTAAACAGGAAAAAAATCCTCTTTCATCAGGACAATGCCCGTGTTCACACATGTTTACGATCAATGGCTAAAATTGAAGAATTGAAGTTCGAATTGGTCGACCACCCACCGTATTCGCCAGATTTAGCCCCCAGTGACTTTTTCCTTTTCCCAAACTTAAAAAAATGGCTAAGTGGACAACGTTTTTTTTCAAATGAAGAAGTCATCGATCGGACAAATGCTTATTTTGAGGACCTTCCGAAAACTTATTTTTCTGACGGTTTAAAAAATATTGAGAAACGTCTAACCAAGTGTATTGAGCTCCAAGGAGATTATGTTGAGAAATAAAAAAAAAATACAAAAATAAAAACTGTTTTAATGCTTTTTTCTAAGGAATTATTGACCCACCCTCGTATATTTAGTGTAGTTTTTTTGTATATTTTAATACATCCATTTGAATTATGGAGTTGTCGAGTATAGATACACAATTAAAAATTGTATCGTACAACCACATAATTTAAAATAATAACATTATTGAAGCAAAACAGCGCCGCAGGCGACTTTTTTTACTGTTAGAGAGAATTTGTGATGCGTGTATCTGGTCGACTCGACATACCGGGCCCTTCTTGAGCCCGGGCCTTCAGGCTAGAGCCCTGTCAGCCCCCCTTTGTGGAGGTCATGGGTAAGACACGTCATGCAAGGGTGGTACTATTATAATCTCCATTCTTATAGAAACATGCCAATCATTTTTAGTTAACACTCCGTACACCTTATGTCGTACCTGTATGCACATACATAAAAAATATTTCTGCAAGATGGGTGCCGCGTTTGCTCACAGTCGACAATAAACGCAATATGGTGGTGGCCTCTAAAGCCCTGTTGTCGCTCATGCAACGCAATCCGGATGAATATGTCGTACCTGTATGCACATACATAAAAAAAACCGATGGATGTTGTACGTAATATACTTATAGAAATATATTTTTATTACGATAAGTATTTAGTCAGAGATCCCAATCAGGGTTCCGCGAACTGAGTCAGGGGTTCCCCGAGAATTCGTGATAGCTGGCGGAGAGAGTATAACTTTAATCTGCTTTACGGACCTTAAAATGTGTCGGCCAAGTTTTAGAATTTTAGATTTTACAAAATGTTTTAAGGGTTCCGACACCCAAAAAACGTTGGGCATCACTGCGATAAGTGGACTCCACACTACCACATTTAGTAACGTAAAACAACTCCACGATTATAACCAACAATTTAACGTTTTGTCATTATATACCTAATTGTGCACCAATAGCTAAGTTATGACACAGAATGGAGGTTGAATTGACAGATTTTTGATTTTACGAAAAAACGTATGTTCATTACTTCCTCAACGTATTAGATTCGTACTCTGGATCGAAACACACATTAAAAAACAACATGTGAATTTAGCAGACCTGGAATTAAGCCGACACGTTATTGCTCGGCCATCGCGCACCTTGGCCAAGATTTATACTAATGAATAACAAAGATGTTGAAGAAAACCTTATTCTATAGAGATGGAGCCGTATGAAAGTGGTGGCAAAAAGGACAACTAGGACAAAATGAAGTATGTATGTAGTTAGCTGCGGGCTTGGATAAGTAAGTAGGTAGGTACTAGGTACTATGTAAAAATTAAACATTTATTTATATGTCGTACTGGTACGACCATGGACCATGTGCAATAAATCGCTACATTCGAGTCCAAAGTATTTATGCATTATATTAAGCGTAAAATATTCAAAAAACACACACATGTCACATACGCCAAGGAAGTCATCATGCTTAGTTCAGACACGATATATTGGTTCGGTGAACATTTAACATTGTATACAAACTGTTCGAAAGTTGTATCAAAATTGTTGTTTCCGAACATTAACGTAAGTACCTAGATACATTTACAAAAATTGATCATAGTATACAAAATGTTCTTGGTCTGGACTTAATAATAATGTTGACCTACCTAATTCATTGTTTTAGTTGGTCAACCCATCTATTCTATACACAAGGCTGCTATCGCCGGCTATCGAGGGTGGCTTATCATATTTATGTATTGAGGCTGTTAATGTTACAATAAGTTAACCTTCTGAACTTTCAAAAAGTGATATGTTTTAACAATTTAACAGGACCTCTCTTGGCTGTGTTATCTTTTGGAGCGAGATGGACAGTTTTGACAGTTTAGACGGCAAACTGATTGTAACAATTATAACACTAAATACATAAATATGATAAACTACCCTCGATAGCCGCCGATAACGGCCGATAGCAGCCTTGTGTATAGAATAGATGGGCAAGAACACTTTTCCGATTTTTTTGAAATACCTGTCAAGCCAACTATAAGTGGATATTGTAAAGCCTAGTCCAGACCAACATACATAAATCACATGGTAAACAAATACAGGTAAGCAGGTATATAAAAACTAGGTTTTTTTTATCATGGAATGGAAACAATGTGAGCAATAAACAAGTAATTCTGGCACAAAATGTGGCAAAAAAAATACTGCTTCGTCGGAAGTAGCGACGCGAGGTCTTGTGGAATGTTGTTTTTGTTAAAGTGCGCAAATGTGTACAATGTAAACTGACTCTACTACATTTAAGTTGATTTGATAACAACCTTTGCAGCGTATCTATTCTATACGCAAGACTGCTTTCGGCCGCTATCTAGGGTAGGAAAGTATCCAAGTAAGTGCTACGTTTTAACAGCACCTCTCTTGACTGTGATAAATTTTAGAGTGAGATAGACAGTTTTTACAGTTCAAACGGCTAACTTATTGTAATTGTTACAATAAGTGTTAATATTTCGATACTTTCCTACCCTAGTGAGCTGCCGTAAAGGCCGAAAGCAGTCTTGTGTATAGAATATATGCGCAGGTTGTGGATATACGTTGATTTTCAAATAAACGATTGAGCAAATGTGTTTAATGTAGCAGCAAAAGTAAAGTTTACAAACCATTGTATATAGGTAACTTACCTACAAATCTTTGCGGGCATATCTACCACCTACAACTACATTATACTACAAGGTTGTAAGTGTTCGTCCTTGAGAAAACAAACCCAACAATGAAGTACTATTCTTAGCTGCCTCAATGTTACTTTTGTTTCGCCAAGGACAAACACTTAGAACCTTGTAGTTCTCCACGTCTGGAAAAACATTGTTCGTCTTCACCACAGAACAGAATTATTTCTGAGTTCCCTGGTCTTCACTCTTCGTAATAGTATAATTAAGTACCTCTTAAAGATATCGTCTTTATTCTTTGCACATACCATTCGTTTATAAATTTTATACAGGGGCCAAAACATAGACGCAACATAATATTTTTATCTGCATTCATTGATTCCACTGCTTACCTAATAAAATATATTGACAACACTATCATAATGACTTGATTTACAAGTAAATTCTAAGCTTTAATTAATTTGTATTGTTATGTTGTCGGATTCAAATAAATTGTGTTTATTATTAATTTGTTTACGGCAGGAAGATGACAGTAGGTATATAAACAATAACATAGCCGTTGTATCTATGTTGTAAATATTATTATTTATTCTAATCTATCTAATTTATGACAGTTTTCAATTAATGAGGGTATATGATTGTTTCCGAGATGTCTCGGTTGAAACTATATCAATTCTAAAACAGTATTAAATGAATTACTTACCAATATCTAAGTTAGCGAAGGAATTCGATAAAATCACAAATAATTGAAGTGAACACGAAATGCAGCGGAAAGTGTAAAAAAATAAGTCGCGCCCTTTGGATACAGTATTTTTAAAGTACCGAAACACTGAAAGTACAATCTGTCCTTCTTTCTATTTTTATAACATACATTTCAATAGCCATATTTATATACACTTCACTTTATTGATACTCGATAGTTAGAAAACGCAATGAACAGCAATGAACACATCAACCAACATTCGATTTCACTTCGCGATGACAGCCGAATGTTGCTGCCGCCATATTGATTTGTAAACAAAAAAATCACCGCTAGATGTCGTGTTTGATTAGTTTAAAAAAAATATTTTGTTTACATCATTAGTAAACAGTGAACTAGGTAATAAAATAAACACCAATCTAATCATGAGCTAATATATTTTTTTTTAATGTATGTAAAAGACACCACAGTAATAATTACGGTATTTACGGTAACTATTATTATTGTTATCATTTTGCATTATTATAATCAAGGAGTAAGTGCCTGCAATTGAGCCGGATTCCCCATGGGTGCCATAGCCATGCCATTTAGTGCTAACACCGCGACTGGCGCGTTTGGAGTACTTGGCCATTAGATATAATTAACGTGTTATTTAAATGTGGTATTTAAAAGGTCAGCAGTGATTGTATTAATTACCACATTTAAATAGCATGCTAATTATATCTAATAGCCACCTAATCGTTACGCTCCTAGCGCGTCTTTAACGCTGAAAGACTTTTAATGGTAGAAGGCCGAGGCCCAGAAAAAAAACAAATCGGTGTGTGTACTTATGTAAGCGGGTTAGAAGTTATACTTCTTTGACGTAACCTAACAAAAAATAACAAAACAAAATATTATTGCAGAATGTAAAAAAAAAAAAAGCATGCGAAATCATGTTTTTTGTCTCTCCTGTAAAGTAGTGTTTTTGGAGTTACACAATTTCCTAATTTCAACGAGGATAATATGAAAACGCGTCAGATATATTAGTACTAAAAAAAATCTTTTTGAAAAAAGTACGACGCCCAGCAGGACTTGTATCCGCATCCACCGGATTCGTGCCAATGTGCTTTACCAATTGAGACAATGTGCATCTTATCGTATTACAGTAAGTCCTCGACTTCTGCGAATTCGACTTACGTGAATTCGTACCAACGCGATTTTAAAAAATATGTATTTTTTTATTTGGCTGCACTTTGTTTCTCTACAAGTCATACATTTAAAAAGTATTACCTACGGAATACGTTTAGGCAAGCAGCAGTGTTGCCATATTTTTCTATGCTGATTATAATACGAAGGCGTAAAAATTATAGTATTTCTGTAAAAAATATAGTACAGGAACATTTTTCGGCTCGAATCGTTTAAAATTATAGTATTTTGGCATATTTGGCGGAAAAATTATAGTATTTTACATTTTTTGCAGAATCAAAATTATAGTATTGTACTATAATTATAGTACAGTTGGCAACACTGGCAGGCAGTTAGAGCTATCGATGGACAAAATAGAAAATCGTTAACCCAATTCTGGAAAGAATATAACATTATTTCGGCTGTGGAAACGAAAATGAGCGTAATCCACACAAATAAATTTCACAGGAGGCACAAAAACATTTTTGTTATGGTTTTCAGTCAAAGTTAAAATATATCACCTTAGGATGCATGATAATTAATTATTTGCTTTTTATATCCCTAATCTGACATTAATTATTAAGTTAATTAAAGAAAACCAACAAAAATGGTGGTGAAGTCGTTTTTCCCATGTCACTTCCTTTTTTTTTTAATTGTTAGCTAATTTTAGATAATAAATCGGCATTTGCAACTTACATCCTTTGGACAGTGTATTTAGTCGTATGTTATTATGCAATAAAACATATTCTGAAAAAACTAAAAACTTTTCCTTTCTAGTCGATTTATAAAGCTGTTAAAAATATTGGTGATGTAATGAAATAATTTCAATATCTATGATGGGTAACGTATGGAATGAGCTCATCCCCCAATTAATCAAGGATAGTATGCAAACTGAAGAAGTTGATAATGTATTAACGAACTAGTCGAAATTACCAACGAACTGAACCCAAAAAAAAAGAAAAGCGGTACCAGGCAAACACCACTGGACCAGTATGTTCTTTAATAAGTAGTTTGTACTTGTATGTACGCAGAAATTATTATGTACCTATCTGAATAAATAATAATTTCTATAAATAATGTTTTCTTAAATGCATATTTGTAGGTACATTTTACTTTCACCTATCCTTTGAAAATCACACATATTATTTAAAATATTGCTTGATTTTAAGTTTTATTTGATGACTTATAGTGTATTATATTAGTCTATGACTTACGCGATTTTTTGACAAACACGAAAATCTTCGAAACAAATTAATCATGTAAGTCGAAGACTTACCATGTATATGGCAAAATTAACGAGCAATTTTTACATCTTGAAGTGCTTCACAAAGTGCATTAACTTTTTCCAGTCAGCTTTTGTTTTAAATCAATGTATTTCATAATTTGTTTGTTGTATTTTTTCTAACCTTTGACTTGATAGGTAGGTAATTGAGTTTTTACCTACTTTATTATATAAGCTAGAGTTAAGAGTGATCGTTGTCAGTGTGTGTTTACCTTTGGTGAGTGTACACGGGGCCTGAATATGCCGAAAGGCGAAACCCGGGTCGCAAAAAACGACTTATATGAAATAGTACAAAACTTAAATCCACTACAATTTAAACTCAAATTCCATCAAGTACCTTCAGTCGATGGTATTAATATTATAATAAACAATTTTTTTAACTATGTAGTCATCAATGTCTTTGATGAAAAAAAATGCTGCAGAACAAGATGATGATAATATGACAAGGGAAGGAACAGGAAATTAATAACCGTTGTTTTCTTTATCATAAGTTCTTGACTAAAATGGGCTAACATTTAAGAGTGATGACTCTGAAAATCATGATGAGAAGGAATGAAGAGTGTTGGGAGACCCAAATTGTGGTGATGGTGATGACGTGGCCCAGGATGCGTAGAGCGATCGGAATCCTGGATTAGAGGAGGATTACGGGGAACAGACCTGGGGATGACAGAGGCCAGGCCTGGTTGTCGCGCCGTGAGTGATGTGATGTGGTATTTTCTTTCACGACTACATAACCAAATAAGACAGCAAACTTTGTATAAGTAATATATATTTTCAAATTAAACCAAATACATAACAATTTAGCGTAATTCATGCCATCATAATATTATTATCTAAATAAAAATCAGAATGGAGATCACAGGCAATTATTTCACTTTATTTAGCAGTGCACAGTTTAAGATACAAAATTTCAACTTCTAACTACTTAATCCGAAGATAAATAATACAAAAAACAATGATCGCGTATCACTATAAAGAATTGATTATAATATTATGTATAAGGATTTTAATATCAGCAAGACACTGTCTGGAAAATCAACTAAGAAAATTATAATAGGTAAAAGAATATTATAAACCATTTACATATTGTTCTGATATTAAATAATTACAAGATAAAAAGAACTTTTTATATACAACGTTTTTAAATTTTCTGTTGAATTATTATATGCTCAAACCTGTATTTGATACGAAGTAAATAAAAAACAAAGAAACAAATATAGAATACTGAAATGTCATTTTGACATTTCATTTTGATTTCCATAGTAACGCACGTATATATTAATAATTTAGTTGCTAGGACCACCCCCTTACCGACCAATAATAGTCTTTTACTTTTTACGGATTTTTCTGAAATAACTTTCCATACAGAACAGAATTAACTGTAAATGAATTCAATTCTGCTTAAAGATGGCTAAAAGTAAGAATGCATTGGCATCGTGTTTTGATATATTCTAAAAGTTTCAAATGTCTAGCTAGTCGGGAAGTTAGTTAAAAATCGATTGCAAGATTTGTACTGGACAAACGACCACCGACAAACAAGAATACGAGCTAATAAAAACATTGTAAAAAAGGGCTCCACACTTCACTTTATACAAAAACATTGAAATTACAAAACAAGTTATAATAAATAAGGGTACCATTTTCTACTATTTTTTCTATATGTTATGTACAGTTTATAAATAATATATTTTTACCAGCTTACTATACATACAAAGCCGAGAATGATGTAGCAGTATTCGTAAAATAATGTTAACAAACCTTTACCAAATTATATAAGAAAATAAATTTTATAATCATCATTAAACATTGTTCTGAAATCTGGAGATAAATAAACAAGTCTATTACGTATTTGCTAAAATATTCCTTCTATGTAGTTAGTTATGTTACACATGATTATTTGAAATTACTTTTGATGTTGTGGAAGTAAAATAAAATACAAATGCCTCTATGAATCTTCATGAAAAGTTATCGAAATTCAACAATCTGTTTTATCATATTTATCAATCTAAAAAGCATAATGTAAAACATTCATTATTTTTATAAAACAATAGATTAAATTAAAAAATATTGGAAAAATCTAAACATACAATTACATACACCAGAAATATATTAAAATTTTTGCTGGTGAAATAATTTGTGTAACATCTGCAATAAAACAGGAAGGATAATATGACCATAGAGGTATTAAATAATATGAGATACAAAAATGTAAGTAGGATAATGTAATTTCTTCAAGAAACTTTGACCATTTATACAGACGTTTTAGTTGAAAACTCCCGATCTTTGTATTGATGAAGTCGAATATATTTTGCTGTGTTATATATTATATGCAAAACTTGTTCATTCTAAGGTTTTAACTTGTGTACATATTAACTTATCATAATATGATTAACTTACATCAATCATCTTTCAGTATGTTTCAATTTAACATTGTTGGCAAATTCGATAATAAATAATGAACATTAAGACATTAATTACCGTTGAATGACATACAAAATTTGAAAACATTTTTCGCTGCAAAAAATATCAATTGAAAAAATATGTCACACTATGCAAACTGTCGATCAATAATTTATTTTAATGAAACTGTTACAAAAGAATATGGGCAACACTTGAGAACCGCATGATGAAATCCAATCAGATACATATTATATAGTAGGCTCCAAATATCTGCAGTAGTTTTGATCCAGTATTTATTCAAACAAATTATATCATGATGATTTTATTCGAGTGTGACGATAACGATAGGTCGCGAAGGCTTTTCGCTGGAGGGTTGCGGTCAATAGCGATGTCTGTTCGGGTAGAGATTGGGGTTTTGTACCGACGGGTTTTGCTGCCGCACCGGATAACCTGATGTGATTCCTCCTTGCTTAGCATTCTAAAACAAAAACACAGTCAATTAATACATTTTAAATTTAAAATACACTTGTATACATTGTACTGTTAAGATTTTAAAAAATAATTGTTAAAATGATAATACAAAAGATCATCCAAATGACATTTTTACTAAGTACAGACCTACTGTCCGACAAGATCTTCTTGGCTATGTGTTAAAACAGTGAACTAACAAGCTCTTCCCATTTTTAACGGCACTTCGATTAAAGCGCCTTCCGGTTAGCGACGAGTTGTCCCCATATTAAAACTGTGAACTAACAAGCTCCTCCTACTTTTAACCTAGGGACTTCCGGTTATTGCCTAGATCTTCTTGTCGGACAGTACAAACTTATCTAAAGAATGGATGGGGGAGCCACTATCGAAAACTACCCAATCAAGACTCGCAACTGGACAGAATCTGACGTTTTCAAAATGGTGTCCATATGGTAGTTTTTAGATCCATTTTTGACCGTTCTTTAGATAAGTTTGTAGGATTGTACGTAAGATTTTATGAAATTGTTTAATTAGATTTATTGAAATTGTGTTGGCCGTGAGGGTAACGTGTCAGTCTGTAATGTCATCAATCCATGTGGGAGACCCATAACGGACAGGTAAAAAAAAAATATCCTGGTAAGGTTAGTGTTCATTTGTGATTTTTAGTCTAAAAGGAGAATGATAATCATTGTACCTGTACATTATTGTGTTGCATTGCTACAGCCTGATGCATCTGCTGAGACATGAGCTGCTGCGGATGTCTCACGGAATTAACTGACGACAGTGAAAGAGAGAGAGAAGAGCCCGAAGGGAGAGAAGAAGAAGAGGCGGGTGATGCAGGATTGTATCCCCCTCCACCACCCCTTTCCTGGTGAGAGTCCCCAACACTCATCACCACCTGCTGAACAATGTAAAATATTAAGAGATATTCCCAACATTGTCAATAAATATTAATTTTTGTAAATTATTACCATCTGACATAAATCAAAACATTTTAAACTACAAGGATGCAAGTTTAAAACCTATGCAGTAAAAAAAAGCACACAGATAATTAACATCAACTTAATCTGAACTGAGTGATTTTACCTAATAAAAAGTAGGCGATCAATTAATAATATATTGCTGTACTATGGATTTATTGTCGGAAAAATATTTCTCGAACTCAACTATGAAAAATCTACGACAAAATCTTTGACAGCTGACAGAAATTGCAGTTGACTCTAACTGTTGGAAGTACCATATACATCACAATGTTGAGTCGACTGTATGCATCAGTGCAATAAGTAACACGTATTTTATAAATATCAACTAAATTATTATGTATGCACATAAAGATAATAAGATGCCTTCCTAATTCCAAAGTTGCCTAATACTTACTGTAATGAAAGACAATGATTGCTGAATGAGTAAGGATTGAACAAAGACTAGAATCATTACAGTCCAATAATTTATCAGAAATGAAATGATTATCTAAATCAGTTATTCCCAACTGGGTCCACAGAACCCCAGGGCTCAACGAGAATTCATAAAATCTTGTGAAAAAAGTACAACTTCAAACCTTTTTGGTAGTAGGGTAATCATAAGGTTTAACATTGCCTATTCTAAAACATAACAGTATTTTGAGATTTTGGGTTATATATTAATTACCCCATTGTTATTAGAGTTTTAGGTGGGAGGAATATTTTTGTAGCAAAATGTAAATAAATAAAAAATGAGGTATCAGTTGTCATATAATGATAATAAAATGAATTTCCTGGCTCGTTTTCTTCTGGGTATGCTATCAATGCAATCCCTGTCCACCCGAAGAGTGATTGCTCTTTTAAAGCATTTCTTTTTACTTCTTTATGGGTTCATTTACAATCCGTTTATACTGACAAATATTAATTTTCATGTTCCCACCAATATCACTCGTAACTCTACGGTCTTCAAGATACCTCGTCGCAGGACAGATGTTATGCTTCATGATGCTGTGTGTCGTGCGATTAACTTATTTGATGGCACCATAAAGGTTGATTTATTTTTTATTAACTATATTATGTTTGTGGACGTGTTAAATAGGTTAAATTTATAATTGAATATATTATCATGTTTCTTTAATATTTACATAAACACATGCTGTCTTTTCTACTTTCTTGTTATATTAGTTGTTATTTGTAATTCAGATATTTTTATAATTTTGTATTTATTATGTATTATGGCGCATTGGCCAATCGCTGTAATGCCGTAATACTATTTTTCTAAATAAATAAATTATTGAATAGTAGGCACTGATGATTTTGTTTGCATCAAAGCTTTTCAAGTTCGCACTTTAAGAGCCTAATGCAGAAACATTTGTCTTAACTAAGATTTCCTCAGGACAAAACACTATGCACAAACATCGTCCTTAGCTAAGATCATGTTGTCTATGGTTTAAAGCTTCAGTCGTTTTTTCTATTGAAAATAATACCATATTGAAAAATTCTCTTTCCTATAGTTTAGGTAAATTATTTTATAATTGTTAAACGATGACAAAAATATGACAACTGCACTTTATAAATGCAATAACTATAAATACATATTAATATTTAATTATAATATTCTTATGTTTCCGTTGTAAGTCATTATACGTGATTCTACAGGCACCGCAAGATATTTTTTAACATGGTAACACTCTTGTTTTTTGCGCGGTATCCGCCGAACATAAGATGAGAGGGGGAGCAAAAAAAAAAAAATAGGCCTGTCTAT
The DNA here is from genome assembly GCF_057557595.1 of Rhyacophila brunnea. Classification (NCBI taxonomy): domain Eukaryota; kingdom Metazoa; phylum Arthropoda; class Insecta; order Trichoptera; family Rhyacophilidae; genus Rhyacophila; species Rhyacophila brunnea. Next base: position 55,426,195 of record NW_028232965.1, on the reverse strand, counting down.
CCATTGAAAAAGTATCGATACATGGAATGGGTATCGTATCGAAAGAAAGTATCGTCCTTTAAGGAAAGGATGGCCCACACAACCTGAACCGGGCCCCCACTCCCCAGGCCAGGATTTTTATGTTTACTTAGGGTTAAAAGCAATGTGACGCTCAATATTAGCGTTTTCAAAATGAATGCTGTATTTTGAAAACGTTACAAGTCACTATTGTGTTTTAGTCAAAATAGTGAAAACAATCCTATAGATATAAAAATAAATAGGTAGGTAGATGTAAAATATATTATTTTATAGCAAATGTTAACCGTTGTCTTTAAAAAAAACTACTAACATTTGTGTATTTAGGTAAAATATGAAGATTTTTGCAACTTATGTCACTGTTTTTTAAAATGTGTCAAGCAACGTTTTCGAAATACAGCATTCAAACGGTGTTCGAGGTAAAATGAAGGATAATTACTGTATTTTTAGTGATTTTGTATATTTTTTTTTAATATATCTATATTAAAAGGTCAGCAGTCTCCATTCACTGCGGACCATTTAATTAATATTTAATTATCACATTTAAATAACATGCTAATTATATCTAATGTCCACCTAATGGGCAACGCACCAGTTGCGTTGGACGCAGTGAATGGGTCATGATACGACCCGGGTCGGTGTGTCAATTGTATTTACTATTGGTGAGTGTGCATAGTGCCCGAAGATGCCGAAAGGCGATACCCGCGTCGCAAAAAACGATTCAAATGGAATAGTACAAAACTTAAGAATTTATATCTATTTGAATTGCGGAGTTGTCAAGTATCGCGACATACGATAATAAAAAAATGCATCGTACTATTATTGTTAAAATGTTAAAATCGTTGAAATAAATAGTGCGCAGGCGACTTTTTTAGTATTAGAGCAAATTTGTGATGTGTGTTTATCTCACTGATCTGATTGACCCCCAGGCTAGAGCCCTGTTAGCCCCCCCGCCTTGCGGGGGACATGTTTGTAAATATCGTTGTTAAATTATGGTTGTTTGCGAAGGATTATTTATAATTTTATTATATATCCATCGTTATCGAAAGAAATTATCAATAGCAAAATATCGATGTATCTTTCATAAAGTATTGATACTTCAAAATATCGATATATTTTTGTTACAGTCCTGCACTCATGCGTAATACGGAAGGGGGCGTGTTCATAACAAAAGTAGTCTATGGTTAAGGATTCCTTAACTCTATACTCAGGATTGTCTATATTTAAGTCATCCTTTTCGGCGACTTATCCTTAGGAACGATTTCTTAGATTCTGCATTCGGCTCTGACATTACAAATACAGTAAAACATTGATGTGCTTATTGTTGTTTTTTATTAATCCCATTAGGTTTGGAAAATGTGAAAATATAATTGTTTAGGTATCCGAAGTTTAGGCAATAAATAATGTAATAAACTTTTAATATTATATTTTGAAAATTGATACATAGTTTCCTGCCTAATAATTAATACAAACAGTAAAATTCTCCATGTGTTCCTTCAGGGGGGCAGAATTTAATAGGGCACAAAATTAAGGGAGAAATGCAACTCATATAACTTTTTGCATACCATGCTAGGTATCTGTTGCTTTATTATTTTGCATACAAATTGTGAATAAATATAGTAAAAGGTAACATTTTGAGAGTATTTTGTAATTTTACTTTCTGCACAAGTCAGGAAGATTCGTGAGATGTTAGAAAATGCTCTCAAGTAAACTTTTTAAGTCAACAAAAGCATTATGTACTGCTTATTAAATATATAATACTCTAACCTGCTTTGGTGAAGTGTGATGCTGAACGTGATGTGGATGATATAGAGGTGTTCCATACATGACGGGCTGCACTCGTTGTTCAGGCTGAGGAGGTAGCGCATACAGGGATCCCCCACCACCCCCAGTACTGTACTGAGATGGCTCTGCATAAAACATAATTACATTTGTAGAAAGCTGCTATGTATCAATAATAGTGCATACATTTCTCATTACGTGTTGGTAAATCACAGTCGATCCAAGAGAGGAGTATGCAACTGATGACTGAATGGATCCGAGTGCAAAATATGTAGATAAAATATGTGTGTGTCGTGAATATATTGATAAATCTACAAACATTATTTCTCAGGGCAGCTATTTGTACGTTTGGCTTTATGTGGTAATACAGATTACATAATATATATTATGTTTTAGGATGTTTTTAAATTTCAGTAAAATGTTTCTAAATTCTCAACAAACTAAAATTTAAAAACATTCGTGATTTACCACAGAAAACCAACATTACAATTAGCTGCCCTGAGAGTTGATGTTTTTAGACTTATCAACATATTCACGCCATACACAAGTATATATTGACAGTTTCGTAAAATAATGGAGAATATTTTGCAATGCATGAAAAAATTTTTTTGGAAGTCTTATTTGGAAGACATTCTAGCCGTTCATACATTATTAATTGTGGAAATAAATTCTCAACAAACTGTTTTTAGACTTATTAACATATTCACGACATACACGAAAATATTGACTTCAAAGTTAAATAACCAATTATAAGTCCTACATAACTGTTTTCAACATTCTGTAATTATTGAGATCTGGTTTTCAAAATTTATTGTTTATTTATAAGCGACACATGCACCGTAAAATAATAATTTATAAGTATATAAATACAGTCGAACTTGGTTATTACGATCACAGAAATAGTAATGAGGAAACATTCGTTGACATTTTAGTTTTTGATTTACTCCATAAATTTATTCACATTTATTCACTTTTGTAACGAGCTACATCTCGGGTATACCGAGCAAAACTGTTAATGTGTCGATCGTTTAAAAACAACATTTTCGACCTAAGCAATAAAATCCGACCGGACAGTTAACTAGACCGATGCCGCCGGGATTGGACTACGTTTATGACACTAGTTAAGTGCCTAAGTACCTAATTGGTGTTTTCACTGATAACATTGAAAAAGTATCCACACATATGGTTGAAATTGCATGTAAAAAATCCAAGCTTTGTGAAGCCAGTCGGTACCTACTAGCGCCGGCAGATCAGCACTTCATTACAAAAAACAACTTCTTTTGTAGTTTGTGAATGCCAAGCTTGTTTCGGGGATTTTTATGGTTTTCAGATTTTTTATGTTCTATGGTTAAATAGAACGTGGCGTGCAAAATGTTATATAACGAGTAATGCTTATAACAAGCAAATTCAGTCGGTCCCATATTCCTCATAATAACTAAGTTCGACTGAATATATTTTCAGTTGTAAATGATAACGACACACATAAAGTCATAATATTAAAATGGTTAAAAAAAAGAATACAGTAATAAACTAGCAATATATTATTATCACAATTAGATAAAATAGATAATATATGTAAATAAACAAAATAAAATAAGCTATCACTTGAAATAAAATAAAATAGTAAAATAAAATAACCATTTCATTTTATTCAAAATTAAAAGATGACTTGAGTATTCGACCATTGTTGTCTTTTTTCTTTAATTTTGAAAGATCTTGCTGTCGGATAGTAATGAAGGTAAGTAAGTATCTATTATTGGTATGATGATTCAAACCACAAAAGCTGATTGCCAATATTGATGCAATTTGCGAAGTTCTTCAGTTCTTTTTGTTCAACCTAATTGCGACGAAATTAGGTAGGATGCAAGTGGGTTGATTGGTAATGCAAATTGGTGTGTATCCAATGGATGCGGGTTTGAGTTCCGCCTGGCGTTATGCTTTTTTCTAGTGAGGTGTTTTCAAATGATGTATGTACAATAAAGAATTTTACATTCCCAAATCTGAATAAAAAATATAGTTTATTTGAGGCTTCACACTTTCAATGAGATTGTTAAATATTGGTTGGTAGGACTAATTATCTATTTGCTACAGAAACGTAACTACAATCGAACTCGGTTATTACGATCACGGATATAGCGAGATCTCAGATGTAAAGAGGAAACATTCGTTGGCATTTTGGTTTATGATTTTCTCCATACATGTATTCACTTTTATAAGGAGCTACTTATCGGGTATACCAAACTAAAATATCGTCAAAAATTTTCTTAAAACTGTTAAATGTGTCGATCGTTTAAAAACATTTCGACCCTAAGCAATAAAATCCGACCGGATAGGATGCCGCCGGGATCGGATTACGTTTATGACGTACATACCTAATTGGTGTTTTCGCCGACAATATTGAAAAAGTATCCACGCGTACGGTTGAAATCGCATGTAAAAAATCCAAGGTTTGTGAAGTCAGTAGGTACCTACCTACCAGCGTTCATTACAATAAACAACTTCTTTTGTAGTTTATGAATGGCATGCTTGTTTCGGGGAAAAATTCTAATTGTGTATTTTTGTTTGAATTGCGACTTTTTGTGTTATGTGACCCGCTCATTTAAAAATACCTATTCTCTGATATAACGAGTAAAAATATTAATTTTTTAAATTATAAATTACCATTATTAGACTAGATAATTTTACTATAGCAATTAATCTTTGGGATATTTCTAACACTAAAATTATTATTTACATATTATCGGCAACAAAATCTTTTTGATATTGCCGATTCAGATCAGAGATGAAGTCTTCCTTCAGCCTCTTGAGACACATTCTATACTGTATATACTGTATACTCCTAAATTTGTTAATTTCCAACAACGGAGCATGTGGCATGTCTCCCAATGGCAGTCGGTTCCATTTATTCGTAATAACCAAGTTCGACTGTATATAACCACATAATGCACCGTAACAATAAATGCATGCGTGGTTGGTGTCAATATGATCCACCTAAGGAGCTGACATGGATAAAGAAGAGGAAAAAAGAAGAAGAAAAAGTAACGATAATATTTCTAGTTAAATAAACAAATGTTTGAATCCTTACTGTTCCAAAGAACTGCTCTTGACATTTCTCTACATCGTCCATCTTCAATTTCTGAAAAAAATTAAATTTCACATGTATTCACGATTCGCGTGTATTATGTGAGAATTTTTGGACATGAATTATATCATTCAATAACATGGTCAATATAATAATATTATGTGAGAGTTGATAAAGAAATAGCCTTTCAAACTCAATTCAACGAATGCACAATCAAAAAAAGGTTAACTTACTATGTTGGTAAGGAGTTGTGTGCTGCTGTTTGTGATGAGAGTGATGGAGATAAGGAGCAGAGTGAGGGCCAGCCACCATGGTAAGATAGCTCGGCGAAGGACTTCGACCTCGTTTGTGGCCAGCTCCACCAGACTAAAAAGAACACCATCACAGTTAAAGAAAAGGACTATTTGATACTCATACCATAATGTTTGAGACTTTCACGATTGTGTATAAAATATTATATTTTTGGGATGTCACCAGATTTTTATTCTCAAGAGATAATGTATTAAAGTGTATTGTCAGTGTACTAACATAACCATGGCCCAACACTGTGAACCGGGCCCCCCTACCTATCTCTAAAGTTAAAGGCAGTGTGACTATCTACAATTGTGTATTCAAAATAGTGTTTGAGGTAAAAATTAAGGTATTTTTTAGTGTTTTTTTTTGTATTTGTAATCCACCCACTTGAAATATGGGTTTATTGAATATTGACAAACAATAATCAAAAATTGCATCACACAACCACATAATTAAAATTTTTAATTATGGTTTAAGTTAAATAGCGCCGCGCCAAATAGCAGGTGACATTTTTTTACTATTACTGCAATTTTGTGATGTGCGTTTATCTCACTTGGCTGGTCAATTCGCCAGGCCGTGCCCTCCTTAAACCAGGGCCCCCAGACTAGAACCCTGTCAGCCTCCCCATTGTGGGGGCCATGAACATAACAGTATACTATAATACATTATCTCTTGAGAATGGCCTCTTCAATGAGCTTGAAACGTTGAGGAAGAAAGGAAGATGCGGTGAGAACCGAAAAATCTATTACTTAAACCATTAAATGATTGCAATTAATAAAAGTCTTCTATTCTAGAAAGAGGTTAGAGTGGACATATAAATTATTAAACCATTTCCAGATAAATCATAGGCAACCGCAATAGACTCAAGGCCCACCCACATTGAGGTGCATGTCACAGTGCTTGTCGCCTGCTGTCACGGGCAGCCTCTACGGGAAAAAAAGTGTGTAATGTCGTTGTTCTTGGTATTTAAAATCTTATCAGACTGATGCTCTCATCCCGTAGCACATTTTGAGCCTTTAAACGAATATTTTCAGTTGGCAAAATCTGCCGTAATCATTAAAACAAGAATGAACGCACTTCACTTTGAACTTCACTGCATCGGCACCTGCATGATTCAATGAACGACAATTGAACGTTTTAACCTTTCTAACGCGGCAACTGACTTTAGTCAGCCTATACGCGCGAGTCATCCGCGCGTCAGCTGACTAAAGTCATTTCGATTTTCGTTTGCCTAGTACTGCTTTCCGCCAGGCGCGAATAATTCGAATATTGATTTAATTTATTCAAAAATCATCCTTCTCTTGACATCTGTCAATGGATAGCCTAAACTTTTGTTCTATCTAATTTAAATAAATATTTTTCGGGAGCGTGTCTTGAATAAAAATATATCAGTCATCGGGCCAATTCAAATTTGCCGCGTATATAGTGTCTTATCGCTTCTTAGTGCATGTGCGCCGAAGACATTTGACTGACGTGTTTGTAACGATACGAGTTTGCGATATAATAAGTTATATTGTTTTTTAGTGATTGAAAAACTATTTGGTGCGTAAACTGTTAAATAGAATATTCGAAAGTTACATTGATCAAAGTGAATTTACAAAATATTTTTACAAAAGGAATGCTTTTGGAGATTGCATTCATTCGCCTATCTGCCAGTATATTATCCGCGAGTTTATAGTTTCGGAAAATAATTTGAACCAGGTGTCATTTAAATATACCTAGAAGTCCGCGATTTAATATGTCTCTTTGTTTATCATTGATTAACATTTTTAAATACTATTTTCTGGTTATAGTATTAGGTGAAACAGACAAAAATTATTTATTTACCCTAGTTATCAGCCATTTATAAAGAAAAGACACGAACACTCAGACGCCCGTTCCCGCATAAATGCGGAAATTGTCGTATTACGCAAACACCAGGTCCCGCGCTACTGAATTTTTATACACTGCGCGGCAAATCATCGTCTGCTGGTGTGAGACAGACACTTGAGAATTATTTTTTTCGTAATACTATTCAAAAGGGTTTGATTCATGACTACTATTTTTTTTATGTAGAATTCTTCTTATATTTATAGTCGAAAATAACTCGAGTTACTTACTATCACGTCATTATAATAAAATAAGAGATTACCTATTCTAGTACCAGGTTATTGAAGTAATATAATAAAAAAAAAAACAAATGAACTTGAAAATAAAATTGTGGTGACTATAAAGCATTTAGAAGTGCAAAAAGTGTTTGAAATTTAATATTTTACGAATTGTAATAGGTATTCGAAAAATAAACCATTTTGTTATATAAACTATGTGTCATTCGATTCCATTCAGTTCGGGGTCAATGGTAGGTACAAACCAGGCACTGGTGGTAAGTACATCACTCTCAAATAGCCAGTAGTTCTCAAGGATGATTTATTTATACTCGGCCTGCAGTGCTGCAATGTGTATGCGAGTTCAAACAAAAGTTACACAGTTTGAGATGTCCTGGATGCTATAAAAATGAGTTATTTATGACTGATATTTTTTCAACACACTCAACAAAAATGCTCATAAAAGTCATAAACCATATTATTATTCATTATGTGTATGACATATTTGTCGAAATGGTAGCCGGTAGACTATAAGAATACTGAACTGTTCTTACACTTGTTAATCTGTCATCGACGCATTAGTCCAGCACCATTTCGTAACTATTTGTGTATGTTTGACTGACATTTATTACGATTTATTGATGCTTGAAATCACAACGCGCACTGTTGTACTAAGTCGGGATTCGTAACGCTTAGAAAGGCTTAATCATATTCCACATGCCAACACTTTTGTCTGTCACGTCAAACTGTCAAACTGACGTTCTTTTTTGTTTTTAGCAGTTGGTACTATGTATTTTCGATGAGAATGTTGTCTATTATCTATGGTCTGCAGGCTGTGTTCTATTATCTATGAATGTCATGCCGCATGTATTTTAACGTACGCACATGTAGAAACTGTTAAAATTAATTGAAATTAGCATGAATAATTAATAATAATTCAAATTACTAATTCATTATAGTAGGCACTCTCAGTATCATTATTCAGTGAATTTACGAGATGGTGCATGTTCAAAATACTCTGTAAAATGACGAAATCAGACATTTTTATCGCCGCGAGTTTATGTAATAGTCCGCGACATGCACCTCAATGTGGATGGGCCTTTATTCAAGAAAAAGTGGACAATAAACAAACTAATAATTTGTTAATCACTGTAGCTAACCTTATTTAAGACGTGCGCTGATAATGGAGGTCTTCCCATATTTGGGTTTCCTTGAGAAACAGTTGGCGGCAGAAACAAGTGAGACTGGACCATATTATTCCCACCAGATACCATGCCATTCATAGCAAGCATTTCACTGAAAATAAAACAAAACAATTATTAACATTATAGAAAGGTATCCTCATGAAAACTATTAACCTGATTAATAAAATTGTCTTATAATAATATTAATACTATCGATCGAAGGTACTTGATGAAATTTGAATTTAAATCCATTAGAATGTCTTATAATAATTGAGCGGTGGCATACTTTGAGTCTTTGTTCTGTTGCCTTTTCCTATTGTCGTCTTCATTTAGCACTTTTTTGAGCTGCAGAAATAGTTGGTGTTTTTCATCTTTCAATTGAGTAAGTTTTTGATCCAACTGTTGTATCTGTTCCCTTGTTTCACCTAAAAAAATCATTTATTCAAATTATTATTTTGTTAAAATGACTAGGTACTAACTTACTGCTGTGAAACACAGACATACCATAATTGAGTTGCTGAGGATTGAACGAATATAAATGTACAGATGACCAAGTTGAGTATATATAATATGCACAGCAAAACATTTCAATTAAATATTACTATAAAACAACAGCCATATTTTACATCCATGGGATAAAATCCAATGTTAGGAATAAACTGCCTATAACTTAAACAGTTACATGCTGAATCCTATTTTAGACGTCATATCATCATCATTGCCCCTACAACTCTTGACGGGTGTTGGCCTCTTTCAAAAACTTCCTCCATCCTGGACGATCCAGCACCGACACTCTCCAGTTGCTTTGACCGAGCATTTTCTCTCTTAAGTCTCCCGTGATACAGTCCAGCTATCTCAATTTCGGCCATCCAGGTCTTCGGGGGTATATCCTCCGGCATTCTATGCATGTGGCCGATCCATCTTTTTGAAATTGAGTACAGCTCCTCATTATACTTTGACCTTCAAATGCCACTTTCTTGAACAGCTCCAAAGATTTTTCTCAAAGCTCTCCTCTCAAAGATATCTATATTTCTCTCATCCTGTTTGCTGAGTGCCCTGCATTCTGATCTATATGTTAGTATCGGGCGCGGGAGAGTTGTATATAAGGTTGTTTTAGTTTTCCCTGTAAGTGCCTTGTTTTTTAGAAGCTTTTGGAGATCAAAATAGCACCTGTCGGTGAGGATGATCCGGTGTTTTACATTGTCACTCGTGTTATTGGTGTTACACATCATATGGTAATGTGAAAACAAGCACCAACTCAATTTTTAACTATGTCACTTGTACTCGTTTAATCCTCAATAGTGTATTTATATATTATATATTTTTAGTGTATAAAATTTAGCATTAATTTTTTCAATCACAACAAAGTGAAATTTTGTGCGGCCACCAGACATTTCCATAGAACTGTCAATGTCAATTGTGTGGCCACAGTTAAATTTCACGTGAGAACCACTGATCTAGGCTCAACCAAATTAATAATATAACTCAAACTAAAAATCCTGCATTCACACCTGAAGTGTCGGGAAGTGCCTCATTTGACGCTTCCAGCATAATTCAATGGATGCTTCTTATGTGTTATAAATATAGCATGATAAATGTCCATAACAGTATGGAAAATACCTCCGCAGTAGACCTGCGCGTGAGTACCACTCTAAAAAAAAGTGTTAACGCTACTCAAAAACGATGCACTAATTCCTCCCAATCGGCCGCCTAACACGTCATTAAATGTGTATAAATATTACATTTTTTTGGGCTGGCACCGTGTATTCCTCCTTATTCTTAGTTCCTTGAAGTTTCAGATACTTTACAGATGCTATTTTCAAGATTTTTTACAACATTTCACTCATTACCCGAAACTTTAGTGTTACCATATTAAAAAAAACTGCAATAAAATATGACAGAGATATTACATCACACAATAATAAGATATCCATACTTTCATGACAAATATAATACTTCAACAGTACAATTATGCAAAAAAATGTGATGTGGTTGGTAAAAAGATATTGAATATAACGAATGCTTTGATAGACTTGATTAACACTGGCATGACTATTACTATTTGTATGTTGGTTTAATGGTTATCTTACAATCATTCCCAATATGGGCATAACATGTTTATAACCTGTTAATGCAATCCTATGACTAAACAAACTGGTTCAAAGGTAGAAACCAAGAATATGAAATTACCAAGTGTCATGACATCTTGCCTTTCTCTTGCTTCTCTTTCTTTCCTTAGCCTTTCTTCTTCCACTTCAGCTTCATGTTCTATAAAAATAACATCAATTAGAGATTATTTGTTAAATGTTATAGGTGAATCTTTTAACATACAAAAAACAAGGTGCTTGATTTATTCACCGATTATACTATTCTCCAATAATAATGTATACAAACCTTCTTTTTTTCTTTGGCGTTCTCTTATTATGTGTTTCTTTAGTGCAGCCCACATTTGCTGGCGCGCTATCTCAGCTTTACTCTCCTCATCAGCCGCTGATGTGACGGCAGGCATGGTTAGCCAAATCAAAGTTCACCTTGATTATCCCTATGAAAATAATATAACCCCTGAAACAGAACGAAAAAGAGATTCTTCGCCGAAAATTTCATACACAAGCATAAAATGTCACAACTTGACACGGCAAACAGAATAGACAATATTTTTCAACATTCACCAGAAACAATGATAGAACACAAAACGGTTAAAAAAGGCCTGATAAAATCCACAAAATTAAAACTAAACAGCTGTAGATGATATTATTATTGAAACACACTATTTTTAATTAAAAAACTCTATTATATAATCGCAGGGATAGAATTCCTTCTAGCTGTAGGTATAATAATTAATAGCAAGTACCTATATTGTACCTACACCGCTATATAAAGAGATATAATACGGTCATAAAAATTCCTTTTGAACAATATATTTTTATGTTTTCTTTCATATAACCAAATAACAATTTCAAATTTAATAATGCTAACTCTTTTATTGTGGGTGATCGCTAATATTTATCTATGGTAGATTTCACGCAGCTGCAGATCACAGACAAACACTTCTGCAGATTTTCTGCTGTCAAAAAGTGACAGGCTGACACCGTTCGGGAAGGTGGATCTTTCTGTCGTGATTTGATATATTTTATGAAATAAATCCTTTTGAATACGTGGTAAATCATGGACTTCAAAGAAATGTCAAAAAAACTGAAGACGGTGAGTTATTTTTGTTATTTGGAACATTAAATTCGATTAAATAAACCAAAGCAACTTTATTTTTCTAATATTTCTTGTAAAATTGTACCTACTGTTATTTTTTAAAGAACGTAGTTATATTTATTTACTTTTGTGAACTGCGAACGTTACATGACATCATTTCAATCGTATCTTCTTAAAATTATCCCATATATTTATTCCGATCTACATAGGTATTTAAAATTACCAGTTACGATATTAATTAACAGGAATATGATATGTTTATAAATATATAATAATATGTATATAAGACTATATTGACTACCTACCTATGATATATTAGTAGTACCATCGTCCTTGTTATGTGATAAATGGGTTTTTATTTGCCATAACATGTTTACTAAAATCAATTTAAAATAAGGTTAGATATTCATCAAACGACAGGCAATTCGGCGTCAACACCTTTATTTACTTTATTAAGTATTACTATAACTATAACTATTTTTTCTTTATTAAAAGCTGCGAAGTTCAGTTAAAATCCATAAATAAAATACTCGTAAGTAGGCTGCCACCTCGGGGTTATGCCATTATTTTTAACTTAAATATGTAGGACTCCAAGTTCCATCTCCAAGTTGAAGATATTACTAGTATGTTGTTTCTTTGCTTACTAATGTATATCTGTATCTAAGGCATGGGTATTTGTGATGTTGTCAACTTCATACGATATGTTACCAACCCCCCTGGAAAATTCACAACTAAACTAGCAACCAATTTTTCTTACAAATCGAAAATTGTTAAAACCCATATGCTACGTACAGGGTCGAATTTAACCTAGATATATATCGGATTGGGATTTGTCGACTTTTTCATTTTTCATGATTAAAAAATTCTCGAAATTAAGAATACATACTTACTTACTTGTTTTCTCGAGAATTCGAGATTGCTTTTTTCCAGAATTCTCGAGATTCTCGAGAAATTTAACAAATTCCATTCGCAATGAATGTGTAGCCCATTTTTTTTAACCCGAGAATTTGGAAAATGCCGTTCAGAATCAAAGTCGACAGCTTTTTTTTAAGCTCGTTTAGCAAATATAACCAAGATATCAAATTTCATGGCATTCGAGACTTGAGAGTCCTCGAAATTTAGGAAAGAGATTCGAGATTAATCTTCTCTGATTAATTCTCGAGGAATCTCGAGACGATATTTCTCGATGACAACCTCTAATTGGAACCCCAGGCTAACCACTTACCAGCTTACCAATTAATTGATCCAAAATATATAAAAATATATATAAAAAATATCATTCTTTCTTTCTTTATATTCCATGGCTCGTGTAGGTAGATACTGATAACTCTGTGCCTTTAGTCCTCTGGGCGATTTGTCAAAGCTTTTATTAACTAGGATTGGTGAATTACCATTCATTCAAAATTTCTTTGTGACCAGAAGAAAGAGAAAATAGTTATTTCGATTTAGGTCTCCACATTTTTTAAATATCTATTGACATATTTCATAGGTATAACTGTATTTAGATATTATAATTGTGTATTACAACAATGAACTAGCATAGCTAAAACAAACTCAATCATTAAATTAGTTGGTACCATGAAAAATTAAATTGAATGTATGAATATTGATTATGATCATCTTGGCATGACCGAGTCAGAAAATGAATGTATGATTCGTACCAATAAAACGTCGAGTCAGTATATTTTCATTCAATGTTAACATACCTACTCAAGTCAATTATCGCCTTTGATTATTTATAGGTCGTTTAGCGTAGTGACAGCTAAAAGTACAGTTACATTAGAATAGTTTTAAATGGTTAGCTTATAATATTTTATCTATCATACAAGAGGTTGTGATTTCATGAATTTTTTCGATTCTCAAAATTTGAGAAATTTTTTACAGAATATTTGGTTATTGAGAGTTGGAATAAGAATTTATTTATTTTGTTTTCTTAAGATTCCATCTTTCGATGTATCAAATTCATATTTTCATCTCTGAATCAAATTTGTGAAAAAATTATGTAAAACAAACGTTTTATATCCGAAATCTCGAATAAAATTTCTCCTCTCAGACTCGAGGTCTGTTTTTTACTTTTTTAAGATCCAAATTCAACACTTTAGTATGGCCACGTCATGGGTTTTAAATTTACCCATAAGCCCAAGACTTATTTGTAATTACGAATATGTCATGCCAGGTGCGATTTTTTTCTAAATTTCATAATAAAATATTCTCGAAAAATTAATATCACAATAATTCGTTATTCTCGAGAATTCTTGATCATAACCACCACCATAACCACTCAGAGTACATATAAATACAACACTGCACTTTCAACTTTTTGAAGTTTTTTTAGTATTTTTAGGCCTTTAGTTAGTCGGTCTAAGCCAATCCATATTTACTAACACCGCTAGTTTAAAATTCTATTTTCAACAGCAGTTCAATAATATCAATCGATTACAATTCTAGAAATTCTACAAAAGATGTATCGTACGTATAACTTTTTGTAGAATTGTAATACATATATTAATAATGGATTGACTATACTTACATAGATAATACTTAATCCGAGATTATGCGTGTTATAGACATAATATGCAGAAAAAATAATTTTCTAGAGTAAGCGTATGAATACCTAGTAAAATAATAACAGAATGCTATTTTTTTAAATACATTTTTCAGTGTTATGGGTTCCGTTTATTTGTAAGCAAACAGCTCAGATTAGGAAAAACGGGTCCAGGACGATTTGGCACCGGACAACTGGACGCCACGGAATAATAGACGTTAGGTACTTATCGGTACTTTTAAAAAAATATTCAATATTATTATTTATATTTCAATAATTATATAATGATTTAATAGTTGGTGAGAATGTAAATGTGCAGACGTAAACACTGATTTAATCGCGCATATGTTTAAGTTCCAACGAAAAAAGGGTTTTTTTATTTTATATAAAGCCTTAGGCATGGTAATTCTCAATCCGCGATAAAGAATACATTATGTTAAGACTGTTAAGAGTAAAATGAATTCAAAATACTAAGTAGTAGATAGAAACTGATTAAAATACTTCGTCTACACGTGTCTACGACAGTGCGGCGTCCAATTGTCACGAGGCCAGTCGTCCCATTCCCGGAAAAACTAACAGGTAATCATAATATATGTTATCAATATTCACACGTCAGGTGTTGGAAAAAGATTTTCGGCGTATATATTTCCCATACAACACTTTTTGCGAGGAATGGATAGATCTAGATCTAAACAGGCATGAAAACACACGTGAATTAAATTCATCCTGATGCAATATTCGAATACGCGAATTACATACTTAGAAACGGGCATTCTGTCTTTTGAGCAACAACTAACTTGTAGGCGTAGCTTACCGATATGTAATGTAATATTGAGATTAAAGATTAAACTATAATACATGTCGATTATAGGACGTATTGAAATAATATCTTTTCTATACATAATTTTGAAAACACTACTGAGAAAATAAATATATTATAACCAATAGAAAAAATCTTTTTTGAAAAAAGTAAGACATCCAGCAGGATCGAACCTGCATCTCTCGGGTTTCGCGCCCTGCTATAGGCGCCATACTTAATTGCGACAAATTTTAACTATTGGCTCTTAATACTCTCTGAAGCGCTTTCCAAATTGAGTTACTATTGGCGATCGGCTTTTGTATTTTAAATCAAAGTAGGTACTTATTACCGTAATTACTAACCGACGTCACGGATCACTCCAAGATTTTTTTGTTGTAACTCGAACTCGCTAATGATTCAGTCCGTGTTATATATTAGTATAATAATTTTGATCATATTATCCTCCCCTTATATGCGTAATTTTTTCGTAGTTGGAGTCCGTAGTTTTTCAAACTTTTTCAGTCTACTGACCCCTTTTAGAGCACTTATTTCCTCACCACCCACAAACAAAAAATGACACAAATGAATGTACCTGCACAAAAATTAAATGTATTAAAAAACCGTTTAAGATGTTATATTTGTTTTTATAATACAAGCAGAAATACTTAGGTGCCTATCTATGTTTTAAGAGAATTGAAAATATGCAAAATTTCACTATAGTACTTGTGAATAGCCATTTAAATTCAATGATTTTTCATATACAAGTTATAAATACCACATAAAATGACACACCCGTGAAAATTTATTTAACTGCTCTGTTTGATATTATTTTTTTCCGACCATGTCTGATCCTAATAGGATCATATGGGCCTCCACAGAGTAGAGCTTTGTATTAACAGATTTTGTTTTTTACGAGAAATGGATGTCAGCCACTTGCTCAACCTATTAGGTCCATACCCTGACTCACGCACAAATTGAAAAACAATATGTGTACTTGCCAGACCCAGGATTCGAACCTGAAACCCACGGCGTGATAGTCCAACGCTTAGGCCGCGCGGCCGCCGTGGGGGTTTGTTATTTAACATGCACGAAGCCTAGTGAATTGAAACCAATGATGTTATAGGTATACTTAAAACACATAATAATCACGTAAAACGATTCATAAGTGAAAAACTCAAGCTGCGATTTGCATTCTTTGTCCCTTTTGTATAGCCTAATTCTAATACATACTCACTTCGGGAATATTGTCTAGTCAACGACAGGTACCTAGTAGAGCAGGGGAGGGCAAACTGCGACCCGCGGGCCGCATGTGGCCCGCCGGATATTTTTTTGCGGCCCGCCATCATTATTAATTGTACTTCTAATTACGAATAACTTTTTTATATTTTTTTAAAAAATATTGACAATGGACTAAAATTTGTTTAGCAATAGTACGCGATCAATGTTCAATAGATATTGATAGTGTACCGACAGAGCTACAACTTGAGATTATTGATCTGCAGTGTGACACTGATTTAAGAGAATTGCATCGTCGTGAAGAAATCTCCAAATTTTACAATGCCCCTTAATTCAGACAGATTCGACCAACTTAAAGATTATGCAAGAAAAATGTTCGTTATTTTTGGATCAACCTATAGGTATATGTGAGAAAACATTTTCGATCATGAACCTCAATAAAAATTCTTTTTGATCAAATATCTCCGATGCCCATTTACAAGCAGTTTTGAGAATATCGACTACAAAATTAACACCTAAATTTAAAAAAAAAAAAAACAGTTTCATTCTTCCCATTAATTTTTTTGTAATGTATTTTTTTCGTGATAATAAATAGTGTATATCTAAAAATGGTATTTTATTTGCGGTCCGCCGCTCATTTTTAATTCTTGAATTTGGCCCTCCATCCAAAAAGTTTGCCCCCCTCTGTAGTAGAGTTTCCGTGAATACTTAAAATAAGTATAAGCTTAACATTTTTATTGTAAAAAATAAGCTTTTTGTAAAACTGAAAAACCACATCCGCAGTCGCCGGGACATGCACGATTGGACAGACCTTGGCGATATATTTTGCCTATCGCAGCCTTGTTTACACCTCGGCACGGTCAAGCGTGAAAAATTGAGCTTTTTTGTTGTTTCACTACTTATAAAATTACGCCTAAGGGAAAAATGGACACCACGTAATAAATAATAACAATCCAATCGATAAGTTTCCTCGGTTCGGAAGCTTACTTGTGGTGGATTTTACCAGTGACGTCCAATACAATATGCTCGCTCGCACATAGAAAATCTCGACTGGGATATATATATCTTCATCATGGCCCCCATAAGGGGGTGGGGCTGACAGGGCTCTAGCCTGGGGGCCCGGCGTGGCAAGTCGGCCAAATAAGTGAGATAAACACACGTCACAAATATATTAATTTTATCGCGTACACCATTTGGAAAACGCCACTGTAGAGAGCCACACTGCCTTTATCCTCAGCGATAAGTAGGGGGGCCCGCGAAAGATCCTAGCCTAGGGCCCCGCTTCAGGATGTGGGGGCCATGATGTCCATACATTGAAATGACCGGCAATGTTGAAATTCTCTCCCGCGCGCACATGCGAGACTAGGCCGTGAGAGTGATATCACACGGCTAGCCAAAACGAATGAAAAGGCATCAGTAGTGAGGCCTGCGAGACTGATCACAGAACAGCAGTGTTCCCTGAGACTGATCAATACAATATTATGCAGATATTTTTGTGATGTGTAATGTTTTTTTATTACCTATTTAAATTTTATTTTATTGTTTATTATTTCTCATATTTTTCTCTGTATTTATAATAATAAATACATATTCAGTATTCTTACTGTTACCTGGACAAAAATACAATGTGTAGAAATGATAAATCATAGTTCTTTTTCATCATTTTCAATTCATCTTCCTAATGCCATGTTACGAACATCTCGATTTGTGTCTTTATATTTTGCGATAGTGCACTTAAACAATAAATCGCACACACAATATACTTATAAGTTATAGCATAATACCCCGTTTACACGTGCATGGACTCACTGCTGACAGATACGTATTGTTGCGGCTATAACAAGAAAATGCACGTGTAAACACGTATTATCGTGCAAGTTGCAAGATTGCATGCATGTATCAAAAAAGTTCAGAAGCTTCCGAATTTTCAAGTAATAATCATTGGTACTTGCATGGCGGTGCGCATGCGCAGTAGAATGGTAGTGGCGAACCTGCCGGAACAAATACGAATGACACCGCACGAAATATTTTGACGTCTACCGACTATCTACGAACTTGTCCGAACCTGTCTAAATCTGTCAAATAGATCCAATAAGATGACAACATCGCGTCTCGCTTACGCTTGAAGAATGAGATTAGAGAGACAGCAGCACTTTTACGTGTAAATAGTTATTATTGCGATAGTTTAAAATACATACTATTGGTGCAAGTAAATTAATGCAGTGTACAGACGCTATTAGAATAACAATCGAAGATTAGGAACCAAATTGTAGTACATCTCCCTATCTGGGCCAGTCGTATCATATCACCATCGCCTTGAACATTGAGCTACTTACGGAGGTTGCATGGCCAAGAAAATTTCTTACGTACGCCCAGTGACGTCCCGAGACAAAATGCCGCCCCATTTTTATACAGTATTTTTCATTATCCTTTCATGACTAAAATTTCTAAGCGTCAATTACATTGAGCTTTTTTACGAGCTGATTATTGGCAAATTTATAATCTGCCTGTAAATTCGCCCAGTGTAATCATCGAACAAGCTAATAAGCAGGTTGTAAACACTCCACCGAGAAAAGTTGAAAGCCGGTCAACTTTATAAGCTACACGCCGGCTTGTGGGCGTATCGCGTCTGCGCAGTAGAGCGTGGTGGTGGAAAAACGAACTACTCATTTTGAAATTTACCTTTTTGACGTTTAATGGAAACATTATTATGGAGCGTAGCGACCTCCCGGCAAAAAAACGAACTACGTTCCGTCAAAATCGCTCGCTGGCTTGTGGCTTTATCAGCGAATGGAAAATTTTGTGTGTAATCATGAAATCGCAGTAGCTGAACCGCCCGCTTTTAAATTTGCCAATAATCAGCTCATAAAAAAGCTCAATGTAATTGACGCTTAAGATAATACATTGTACTAAATTTAAATGCTATCTCTGCTTCAATAGAAATATTGTGAGTCCACGGTTTCAGATACATTTAAAAATAAACCTGGCAACTTCCAAAATTCGCGAGTGACTGGCAAAAATATTTGGATGAATTTTAAATTAGACAAGTATGTAAGTACCTACCTACCTATAATTAAAAAAATGTGTACGTGTCATTGCTGGTCATCAAGAACGTGATCTCTAACGACAACGGAAGTAAACTAGACATCGCGAACCCAACAAAAAATACACTCCTGTTAAACCTTGTAGGTATGTTAATTAATACATTTTGTTCCCGACCAGTGAGATGATTTTTCAATGGAAAGATATATCCGTTATTACTAAGTTTAGGTAGCTATTTCTATACGTGCCTAATGATTCTCCTCGATTTGCCGCCCTTCGAGTAACTGCCGCCCCCAAGCGACGCTCAATCTGCCTACCCACACGGGACGTCACTGCGTACGCCTCTGCTACCATCCACTGTCTCTTGTATTATGAACTAGAGTAAATCACACTTATCATTGCGGAAACTATGGTAAAGGGTTGATGGTAGGTCGTCTTTAAACCCCTTCATAGATAATGTGATCAGACCACGGACCAGGATTCCTCATGTTACGCCGAGAATACTACATCTAGTTAGATAGAGGCTCATAATCACCGCACTTAGTACTGTATCACACCTAATAATCGCCATAATACTTTTATTTTTCTATGTATGGGATTGTCCCTAGGTTTTGCAATTCCGGTATCCCGCACGATTTCTTGATCCCGAATATGCGTGGTTGAAAATGTATTGAAATTTCGGAAAAATACCATTAGTATCCCGTTGATTCGTAGATTGGAAAGTGTATATAAGTAACTATATTACCACATTATCAAACTAGAATGTGCTAATAACTATTCTGAAAATTGTTGTTATGAATTAAAATAGGTATCAGACACAATTTTTATTTTTTGTATAATTCCTGAATTGAAAATTCTCTCACGTACTATAATCCCCGAATCAAATTATATTCCAATTTGTACTGCAATGTCATGATAATTTTTCCTGTTTACAAAATGGATCTTTTTTATCTTTCTTTTGTCATAGTAATAAAAGATGTTCTCTAGTAACCTCATAAGTAGAATTTATTATTCTAACAAAAACTCGCTATTTTGTTGTGGTTGATAGCCACTGATTTCTGCTTCAACCAGGATCTGTTTTTTCTTTCTGAAAACGTTTTTCTCTGTACCGCTTTGTATGTTGTTACTCAAGAGGTACTCAACCTTTTTTTTTTGCGAAAATGACAATGTCTTGTCATTATACTGTAAGGTGATCGTCCACCATGAAATCGTCATTCAATGCCGAGCCAAATCGGTTTCATAAAGCCTATACTTTTATGACTGTAATGATAAGTTATGTTTGTGGATTAGATAACGTTTACAATCAGTTTTTATTGTTTTTTCTTCTATTAGATATGCTTTTGAGGTTGTTCCAAATTATGTATGTTCTATAAAAGAAATCTTGAATACGGTTTTGGTCAACTTATAATCGAAAATAAACAATTAGATCGATAACAATGTCGCACTATCTAATGTTGTCAAACGTAAAAATGTTTTTGAAATGTCATAGTTACGTTAAACCCTATCTTTTCTATACAATAATAAACAAGAAATAATAAAATTTCAATAAAAATACCTGATGATTAGGTAGGTGTGTCCATTAGTTTAACCATGTATTACAGCTTACTACCTAGGTACCTAGTCATTTTCTGTGATAGGTAGAGTACCTATACGCTTCATAACTTTTCACTCCGGCTCTAGTAGGTTGAAAATGATGTAATATATTCTAAAAATATTTTTTTTACATATGTAGGTATATTATCTATTTATTTTCTTATTACTACATATATTAATACAAGATACCTATATCATTTGATTGTATTGATTGAATTGTATGCGAGGTAATCAGGGAAGAGGCGTATCAGTGTATTAAAAAGTGCAATGTTATAAAACGTATAAGTACTCTACTAATGATTATTATGCTAGGTACAGAAAAGATCTACAATAAACAGGCCTTAATTTTAACTTAGTGAATTCGTTGGCCGAATGTCGTGGGTCACAGGTTAGAATCCTGGGTCTGGAAAATAAACATATTGTTTTTCAATTTGTGGACCTAATAGGTTGAGCAAGTGGCTAACATCGATTTCTCGTAAAATAAAAATCTGTTTAATACAAACCTCCAGCCCGCGGAGGCTCATATCCTATTAGGATCGGACATGATTAAAAAAGAAGAAGAATTAGATACATTTTAATATTCTTTAATGATTTTTTTTATAAAATGGATGAGGTTGCGTAAATTTAATAATTTATAATATGTCAGGTCGTATGACTAAAGATCCCGGATGATTTTACCGTTAAGAAAGAGCCAACCCAGCGGCTTGGCTTCATCCCTCTCAGCATTTAACGGCACACAGAATCTGTGTCAGCAAAAACCTCGTGATATAGCGGAAGCTCTTTACCATCCCCAAGTTGACCCAGTATCAAGAGCTTTTTTCTGATTATCATCATCCCTACGCGCTATGAAACCATACAATTGGAGTCTTACGCATGGCCTCCACAAGGGGGGTCTGACAGTTAAGATTCGACCAGTTAAGTGTGGTAAACACACCACAAATTTATTATAATAGTTTTTAAAAGTTTTTACTTCAAGTGTAAAATTTTATTTTATAATTATTTTTAGTGTATTTCCTGACTAATAAAAATGGCAATTTATCCAATATGACGAAGGGTCGCATATTGCTTGACTACCGCAAAATGGGACCTTCATAATATGATGCCAAGTTGCGACAACTCAATAATACAAGATTTATTTAAAAATACAACGCTAAAAATACACGAAATACCCCCTAATTTTACCTCGCGGAACTGTAGAGTTCCACGGAATACCAGTGGAGAAGACTACTGTTGAACATTACACTACCCTTAATCTTAGCGATAGGTAACCGCCCAACATCTTGTCCTGGGGGCCTGGTTCAGGGTGTGGGGCCCATGGTCTTACGCCCGAAAGGTGAGGAGACTGTCTCGAATGTCAAGCTCGCTGACGGGAATCAGCGTTCGTTTACAGCACCACATTTCAAATCCGTCTAGTTTCTGTCTTTTCTTGTCCTTGCTATCCAAGACTACGAGATATATATTATACGAAATAGGAAGGTTATCGGTTTTACCAGACGCATTTTAGTGGGTATAATAATGTTTTTGCTATTCCAAATCGGTTCCGGCGTCAACATAGCGCTTTTTGCTATTTGTATTCTCCTTTTGATGTCGGTTTCGCATCCACCTTTATCAGAGATACAGGATCCGAAATAAATATACACGCTAATGATATTTATATTGTTTTTCAATTTCAGCAAAATAAACTGGGCTATTGCCAGGGCTCGAAATGGACCGGAGCGCACCGGAGCGCACCGGAGCGCCGTTCCGGTTCGAGGAATCTGTAAAGTTATCGCTCCGTCTCGTGGTTAAAATATTTTGACCGTCTGAGCTAGATATGCCATATAACAAAAAATCTAGTACATTTATGTTTATAAAATACTCATAAAATTTGATAACCATGTTAATATCCTCAGAAAATTTTCGAGCGCTCCGGTTCGTAAACTTTTCTATTTCGAGCGCTGGGCCTATTGCATAGTATTTTTACAATCACAGAACAGATTGATAAGTAACCGTAAACCAAGACTTTGAAGCCAGTTTTAGTTTAGGACTCAATGACGGTCAGACCATTAAACGCAATAAATACAAAGCTCGATGAATGTCCTCAAATATTACTGTTATTGAATACGCATTTCGTTTACGTAATGCATACTATGATGCAGACGTAACTATTGAAAATAACATATTAATTAACACGTGTTTGACTTTCTCCCATATTTCTCCATACTCGAGAATTTTATTTTCTTACAGCCACACCCAAAAGGCGTATAGAACAGTTCCCTTATTTTTACGTATCCGGAAATTTGTACGTGAACAGTTCACCGCAGGACACTTATTCGTGCGTCGCAGTATGTGAAACATGAGTTCGTGTAACATTTAATCAAATGACGAGTTCTTCGTTGAACATTTCACCGTGGAGTATATTTGTACGTATGCTACAACATGTGGCGAATTTTATGAGATGTCTTTACTAGGTTTGGTTAGGTTAGGTTTAATCTAATTGGAACAGTACTATTTGCATACTATCGCCGCATTTTGTAAGATACGTACAAATGTATTCCACGGTGAAATGTTCAATGAAGAACTCATCATTTGATAAAATGTTATACGATCTCATGTTGCACGTACTGCGGCGCACGAATACGTGTCCCACGATGAACTGCATACGTACAACTTACATGTAACCTATTTTTATGTTCCCTTGGATTTTCCATCTTCAATAATTCACAAATTGGCTTCAAACTGCCGATTACCACTTATGCACTATATATTCTTCTCTTCAAATAATATTAGCTATATTGTAATAAAATCCATAATATAAATTTGGCGCGAGAACATTTTTTATTAATAAAATCATTTTTACATAATCTGAGAGACATCTTTATTGTTTAACTTCATTTCTTGAGTACCTCTGAGTCTCGCCATGTTTTTAACTATTTTATCTTGTGACCAGCGCTCGAAATGGACCGGAACGCACCGGAGCGCCGTTCCTGTTCGTGAAATCGGTAAAATTATAGCTCCGTCTCGTGGAATAAATAATTTGACCATATGAGCTGGATAGGCCACATAATATAAAATCTAACACACTTATTTTTATGAAAATACTCGTAACATAAACTTTGATAACTTTACTATGTAAAATTCTTCAAAAAACTGTCGAGCGCTCCGGTTCGTAAATTTTTCCATTTCGAGCGCTGCTTGTGACAGTCATCGTGATAAAATTGTCATGCTCAAAATAGTTACAGTTACACTGACTGTACATATTTAAAAAAAAAAAACCTTGATTATCTAAATGTATTTTCTTTTATTTCTCGAACTTGGTTATTACGAGGAAGATGGGACCGACTGAATTTGCTCGTTATAAGCATTACTCGTTATATCGTTATATAACATTTTTCGCGCCACGTTCTATTTGAGCATTGAACATAAAAAATCTGAAAACCATCGTAAAAATCCCCGAAAAAAGCATGACATTGAAAAACTACAAACGAAGTTGTTTATTGTAATGGTAATGAAGTGCTGAGCCGCCGGCGCTGGTAGGTACATACTGACTTAGCTTGAATTTTTTACATGCAATTTCAAACATATGCGTGGATACTTTTTCAATGTTGTCGGCGAGATCACCAATTAGGTATTTAGACACTTAACTAGCTGCCCAGTCGGATTTTATTGCTTAGGGTGAAAAATGTTGTTTTTAATTTAAACGATCGATACATTAACAGTTTTGCTCGGTATACCCGAAAAGTAGCTCGTTATAAAAATGAATATATGTATGGGGAAAATCATAAACTTAAATGTCAACGAATGTTTCCTCATTAGTATGAGATATCGCTATTTCCGTGATCGTAATAACCAAGTTCGACTGTATTATATAATAAATGTCTATAAGTTTTATAATGAACCTACTTATAAAAAATATTTGCTATAAATGTACATTTATCCTTAGTAAGTTTTTCCCTTTTGTCGAGTGTCAGACGTCCGCCCTTGAGACATACGTACCTATTTAGATTGGTCTTATTTATGTGAAAAATGTATTTTTTATTGTTTTATTTTTCCGCTTTGATTTTATCTGTGTGTATAAAAAAACATACTCACAATAATTCATTTATGTTGGTTTACACGCCATACTATTACCTGATGAAGTAATTTACACAATAAAGATAATAGGTAGATATGCGTTGATATTATTTACTTTACTATTGTTTACCGTTTTGTAAATGCACCTACAGGGAAATCAGAAATAAGCTGTTCTGTTTGCACCTAGGTGCACTAAGCAATATTATGAAATCGGTCTATGTAAACGTTGAAAATGAAGAATAATAATTGAGGCGTCTAATTACAAAAAGCGACAAGTCCACAATTCAATATTTTCGGGAAACAACGTTTCTATGTTTCAAGCTTCAATTATTTGTTTTAACGTGAGATTATTCTTTCCGTTGTATTCTATGTCGAAATTAGAACCAAATGGCAATTTGTTTCAGCCGATAAACTCTTAAATGTAATAAATATAGGCAAAATAAAATTGGACGTAGCGCTATTTGTACTTCACTTTTTAATTTACTCCGCATAAGGCGCATATTTCCGTGGCACTGTCATGAGTTTACCAGATGCTACAGCATGGGAGACGCCCTTTTCAATATTGAACGTTCCCTTATTGGTTGACTTAAACACGCGCGAAATCAACCAAGCTTTAAATAATATGAAACACGGACTTGGCGCGTTTTGTAATGAATCGAGTAGGGTTATGTCGCGTTTTGGAATTTATAGATCAATACATATTGTG
The DNA here is from genome assembly GCF_057557595.1 of Rhyacophila brunnea. NCBI lineage: Eukaryota > Metazoa > Arthropoda > Insecta > Trichoptera > Rhyacophilidae > Rhyacophila > Rhyacophila brunnea. The sequence goes on along the minus strand of NW_028232965.1, from coordinate 55,400,576 downwards.
TAAAATTATACAAAAAATACGTGCGTATTTTTTTCTCGATTTTGACCAAATGTGGACTTATCGCTTTTTGGAATTAGACGCCTCAATTGTAAATATCCACTGGAGTTTAGTCAGAGTAATATGTCTTCTTTTTCTTCTTTTGTCATATCCGCCTCTTAACTGTAGCATATGGACACCACGCGGCGCCTCCAAGAATCCCTGTCGCTCGCCAGTCTTCGTGCTTCGTTCCAGGTCAAACCAGCATCCCGTAGCTCCGCCGTATACACTCTGTAGATTGTATTTAGCGGCCTTCCAGGACGCCGGAATCCGGTCGGCTTGAAGAACAGGCAAGCCAGGTTGAAATTCTCTTCTGGCATCCGCAGCACGTGGCCGAGCCAGGTCCAACGTCGCCTCTTCACTTTCGGCGTGATGAGAGGCTGCTTGGTGCGTTCTCTTATCTCCTCGTTGCTCCTAAAGTCATACCCCACCGCACACCCAGTATTCGTCGCAAACATCTGTTTTCGAAGCTCAGTATACGGTTGCTCTGAGCCTTCGTAAGGTGCCATGATTCGCTACCATAAAGCAGCACCGTCAGAATGCAAGCGTCGAATAGGCGGCATTTGGTTTTGACGAAGTACAATGGTGAGTCCCAGACATTCCGCATCGAGTTGAATGTTGCTCCAGCCATTCCCATTCGGATAGCGAGCTCTTTCTGCAAATCTCCCGTGATGTGTACCTCCAGGTACTTGAAGCTGTCGACGCTCTCGATGTTTTGTCCGTCGCTAATCAGAGGGAAATCTGGATCAGGATAGGTGCTATTACACAAGACGTTGGTTTTCTTCGCGTTGATTTTCAAACCAACGCGAGAGGAGTTGTCATGCAACCTGTCGATTGTCTCTTGAATGCCCTGGATTGAGTTGTCGAATAGGACAGCGTCATCGGCGTATTCCAGGTCGCATAGCTTCACCGTGGGGGTAACAGGTATGCCTCACAAAGCAGCAAGCCATCGGACTGTTCAACTCATGGCTCTGCTGGAGATGACATCGAAGGTTGTGGATTTGGTCTCCACACGCTCGACCAGGTAGAAACCCGGCTTGGTTTTTCCTGAGGACGTGCACTATTGGGTCCCTTATTCTCATCAAGAGGATGTTTGCCAAGATATTAATATCATTACCAGATGCTATTTGTTTCAAACTGGAGAATTATCCTAAACACAAAATATAATATGTACATCAGGGGTAGTCAACCATTTTATACATACCGCCCACTTTTGTATCTCTGTTAGTAGTAAAATTTTCTAACCGCCCACCGGTTCCACAGTAATGGTGATTTATAAAGTAGGGAAGTAACTTTGCTTTATAAAATTTATAAAGCAAAATTACAGCAAGTTAAAGCATATAATAATAATTACTAGGTATCAATAAACAGAATATTATTTTCCCCATATTTGGATACAAGAAAGGCATTTTTTTTATTTTGCCATGGGTTTTCATATCCACCACTATTGAATGTATGTTTACTTTCTTCGTCATATCTAATTTCTAACAGTTCTTCTTGACAAGTTGTATCAGCCTCTTCAATATTTGCGGTAAAAAGATTTTTCATCCAGTTATACCTTCAATTTCAAAATATCTTCAAATCGTTTTTCCATGTCCAATTTAAGTTCGTTGAGGTGGCTACTGAATCTGCCAATATCCTCTGGAGTTACATCATCTTTTATAGATGACAATTCAGGAAAGTGATGAAATTCTCTCTTCAATAGATTATAATTTCTTAAGATTCAAATAAGAGATTGTGGACGGAAATGCGTGAGCTAAGACGAGACTCTTTTGTTTGCGGTTGCACTATATCACCATTTAGTTTCCCTAACGTAACGTGAACGAAACTTATAGGCCATCCATGGATTGAAACCGTATGCGGTTTCGAATCGTGTGCCATACTAAGCTTATCTTTTCTGTTCACGGAAATATATTTTCACAAAGTATTTATTATAAGTATCTGATCGTATCCGTTTATACCATGCACTTACACTTGCAAATTTAGTGAAAATATATTTTAAAGAACAAAAATCATAAGTTTAGTACGGCACACGGATCTAAACCGCATACGGTTTCAGCCCATGGATGGCCTCTTATGCGAGGGCGATACAAATAGTATATATTCTGAATTTTAAATTGTCACGGGGAATTTTATGAAAACATAATGAAAATGTTTTTAAAACCCCTACCGCCCACCATGAAAGCATGAACCCCCACTAGTGGACGGTAGGGACAGGTTGACTACCCCTGAATTGTACATTATCAATTTATTTATTTATTTTCCGCCAACTGGCAAATGGTATATGAATAATAAATTATAATAAGATAAAAAAGGGATATTAACGTCTATTGTGTGCTCGATTTTTATGTATGTAGAGAATTGCATAAGATTAGCATAAGTACATGCTATTATTTATTTATTTTCCCATTTTCCAGTCGTATTGTAGGCTATATTATTATAAAATGAACTAATCTACATTATACTTATATAATTAGATTTTGACGTTCATGGTTTCATCTTTCGCCATCTTCAGGCTATATATTATATTTGTTTCAATAGTATGCATTAAAGTACCAAAAGGCGAAACCCAGGCGTATATAATACTTATGCAACGCTGTATTCATTAAGGATGCTTGAGTATGTACCAAAGATTTACCAAACTAATTTATTATTCCCCATCTGAAATAATAAATAGAAAATTAAAAAACAATAACAAATAATTTAATTTGTTTCGTTTTCAACAGCCTCAGAGACTTATATAAGTAAAACTATCTAGTTAGAGGACATAATATTCTAATATATGTCTTATGTTTCAGCAGGTTCAATAGTTTATAACAGGGGTGACGAACCTTTTCCTGTCCAAGGCCGCATTCATTTATCTTAAATCAAATATGGCCGCATTTAAGAAACATACATAAAAATCATGTACATTCATCCCTCAATCTACGCGGCAGATAGGTTCCAAAGATTTTTTTATGAAAAATATTTTTTTGTTTTTTCTCGACCGCGTAAAAGTGAACCGCGTAAATCGAGGAATTAGTGTACATTATTTTGTAAATGAAGGAAAACAATGAAATTTTTATTATTTACGGGTTTACCCTTTAAAATGTATAAGTACATACATTATACACGGGTATAGTAAATATTTATAATTATTGAAAACTATTTATTAATTTGACAGCTTTTAACGACTTGGTTGTGTTTGGTTTTTCTTGGAAAGCATTGGAATATTTGGTTGCAACGTAGAGTTCCGCAGTTTCACTTGATCCTCTCTAAATGGGTATCTGTCAATTGTGACCTTAATTGTGTCTTGATTGGGTAGATATAAGAATGCAGATTCACAGCAAAGCAATATAAAGTTGAAAGGCAGGAAAGCATTTTACGAGCATGTTGCCGAAAACGTGGGTATTCTACGGCATTTTTCCATATTTCAATTAGATCTTTCTTAGCATCAAATAATGACTTGAAAATATCATCTACTGAGAGCTCAATCAATTCCATATGTAGATCTTTAGGTGCCTTGATGACATCACTAGGTGAGGCTAAAATGCTAATTTCAGTGCGATTTCATGAGTCTCAAAATCGGTAAACCTTTTATTGTATTCTGCAATTAATACGTCAATAACGGCTGCGTATTCTTCAAATGACTTGAATATATAATTATTATTCTTCTCATCAATGATCTTCGCTATCTGGGGGAATTTTTCATCCGAAATTTCTCTTTGAAGTAGTGTTTTTAAAAAAGATAGCGTTAAAAAGAATATAAACGATTTATTTTGTAAAATTTGGATTCAGTTAAAAAGCCGCACTTGAGACCCTAAAAGGCCGCATGGTTCGTCACCCCTGGTCTATACTCTATCTATAGCTATACATACATACAATACATACTTGATATCCAACCAATCAGTAATAACACTAATAATACAAATATATAATCGTTAGTAACATGATCTTGAATAATTTGATAATTTTTAGCATTAAATAGGATGTCAGTTAGACTAATTATTATGTATTTACCTAATAAATAAAACAAAAATAATGTAAGTAGATACCTGTATAAATTAAATTAACAAACCATATAAGTAGGTACCTAGATAATATTTCTCACATTATTTATTTATTTATTTATTCTTATACCTTCTAGGGATTGCAATCCCGGACAGAATTTTCAATTCCGGGATTTTGTATTAATATTATTAAAAAGTCACATTTTTGTTTAAAAAATGTATATTTTTCATGATTCCTACCAAAATATACTGGAATCATTCCACAGTGGCATTAATGGTAGGTATAGTAATAACGATACGTTTTAGCATTGAAATAGGCATTGTAGAAAACAATAGACGAGAGAATCACTTTTGGTGCCATTATTAAATTATTCCAGTATACATAATATATCTATGTTATATTATTTTGATTTTTTTAAATCATGTCCGATCCTAAGATGATATTATGGACCTCCACAGAGTGGAGGTTGTATTAACAGATTTTTATTGTTTTTAAGACAGATGAATATTAGCTACATGCTCAATCTATTAGGTCTATAATCTGGATCCAAATACACATTGAAAAACAACATTTGATTTGCCAGACCCGTGATTTGAACCCAAGATCCACGATATCATCACGACTCGGCCGTCGTCAGTTTGAAATTATTATGATTACGGCGTCCATATTTACTTGGTGGAAATAGTGGATATTTTGACGATTTTTCAAAATTTTCCTGTATTTTCCGACTATCATGTTAAAAAAATCATAGTCGAAATCATTTTGTAACTCTCCTTTTCTAAAGAGCGATCCGACCTGTCTTCGTATTTGAAAAATCCATTCAGAAGCAATGTGGACAACCTTTTTTACCTCTACATTATTTTTTTTTGAAAAATATTAATTTCCTTCCGTGAACCAGTTTAGTATCTTTTTAGATTTTCTGTACCGACAGCTTTTCCTGCAAAAAAATCAAGAATACGGGTGCTTCATCATTTCTCTACAATCATGTTCGCATGTATGCAGGCCAAAGATGCCAATCTTAAGGCGATGTCTTTAACTACCAGAGGCACCTAGAGGAAAAATACGAAGCTTGCAATTTGAAACATTTTTTTGATAATTTACAATTTAACTGTGCTTCGTATTTTTCCGCTAGGTGATTCTGGTAGGTAAAGACATCGCCTTCTCGGGATCGGCAAAAATAAAGTACGATTTATAAAATAAAAGAAAGCATTGATTTTTAGAAAAAAATAAATCTAACGGACACCTGATGGATGATCATTGGTCATCATTATTATGATGTAAGGTTGTAAAATATTAATCTCTAAAACAATAATAGCTAAAAATGGCGTAAAATCTTAAAATATAATAAAGTCGCAATATATATAAATAATAAATAGGTATTTGATGCACGTAAATACGATTTAATTCACAAATATAATATAATATGACAAATAATCCCGATAACATTTTTCATAATTATTTTCAATTCCGGTACTACAAACCCTAACACTAACTGCATTGTGCTCAACAATCTGTTTTTTATGAGTCGTTCAATTATTGAAATCAGAAATAGGTACAATAGAATGATTATTTTTACTTTTTTTGAAACATGATTTAAATACATTAATTATTGAGGTTTTCTATAAAATTCTGTCGATATCTATACATATCCGCAATTTTATGGACAAAATGCCTTTTGCGAATTTATATTATATTATTTACTATTTTTTAATACAAATGACTGGCGTGTCATGTAATGATACCACTAGCAAATCCCTATTAGGTATACCTACACTTGACATTGAAAATTATAAATATTTTTTTTTTATTATGTTATTATCAGCTTTTTGTGTTTATTTTCGATACGGTCGAAGAGTTTTCGTTAGTTAATCGGGTTTTTGTCGCATTTTCATTCAAAACGGACGCTTTTTGTAATATTTTAATGATCGAGATTCAAACGTGTCCGCGATCCCCCACCATTTTGAATTTGACAGTCATATGGTGTGGGAAAGTTTAAATAAGAGTGTTGCCAGTTTCGCGGCTCACTTCACAACTGTTTACGTTTGCAGTCTCGCCGCCGTTGTGTCCGCAGTCGCAGCAAACGCTTCACTTCCGCAACGTAACAATTTACTTTCTTCTTTCTCCTTGTGGTGTCAGACTCGAGGAAGAGCTGGTAATTATGCATACGCGTGAAAACTGTCGTCCGTGTAGTAGAAAGTGAATGTTTAACTTGTCAATTGTATAAGCCAATAAGTCACTTCGAATTAATAACATCATAACAGTGTATTTGTTTGGTAAAAGTTTTCCTTGTAGTTTGTAAAAATGAGTCTTTTAAAGAGACAGCAGAAGTTAATGGAAACGATTGAACAAATTAAACAGCAAGAATGGGGACCAAAATTTAATGTAAGTACATACAGCAAAATATTCTACAATAACAAAATAATACAGATTTCTTTTATATTTTTTTCATGTCATTATTTGTGTAAACACATTCAAAAATATAGATATTACTAATATAATTTCATGACTATACTATGTAGGTTTTTAATATTTTTTTTAAATATGCAGTTTTGAATTTAGTCATCGGCTTCAACCCTGAGGTCCGTTTACCTTGATTCAATTCGTATAAAATTAGATGATGTGTTTATTTACTTGGTTGAATACATACGAGTACTATGCTGTCATAAATATCACTAGAATTCTAAACATATGTTATACCTATATTAAATTGATCACTTCACTTTTATAAACGTTATATTAAATATTCTGCAACATGTACCTAATACAGTACGTACTCTGTTTAACAATATATATTATTAATATTATTATAAACTATTGATATATATATATATATTAAGAATAGTGAAATATATTCAAAATCAAAAAGGTTGTAGAACCGGTCACCTTTTGTCTTGAATGAAATGCTTGGGGATGCATTCGTAACAATTTTGTAAATCTTGACTCTCGGTATCGCGATTGTATACAGTGCTAATACTTGATTAAATGAGACATTTAATTATTGTGGTATTGATTAATTGATGATGATAACCTATTGATTAATGAAAATGTGTTGGGAGAAGTTTTCCAATCACCACAGGTCAATTATTTATGGGTGAAACAGGTTTCAAACTTATAACTGATTTGTATGAAAAGTTCTTGTGCATTTTATTTCAATTTTTTGTTGACGCCCCATAAGATTTTGTGTATAAAATAGTGTTAATATTTTCGTACAACTTACACAATAATATTCTTTTGTCGTAATATTGGCATAACATATCCGTCTTTAAACGATAAAAATATAAATAAATATCATCTTTTATTATATAACTTTAATAAAATACAATATGTACTACTTAATCTACAGTTAACACAATTAAATAAATTAATAATTAATATTCCATTCTTTACAAACAGAATGTTGGAAACAGTTATGTTAAATTTGCAATCGGATATTTAACTGTAAAGTCCATTTACTCAATTTCATCACTAGTTCATGCATGGTGCATCTATTATTCTTTAAATTCTCAGCTCCTAATAATTAACACTTGTACTGTTGAAAAAACAAATGATAGTTCTTCGTAAACGCTTCAATTAAACTAGTCAAAGTAAAATATAGAAACACCTATACATCGCTCACTTTTAAATAATCCGCTATTCACTATTTTCATTTCAAACTTCCGTTTGTAAACAGTTTGCACGAATTTTGAAATATTTTCATTTACGAAGGCCAATAAAATAAAACACATACTAACTGTGATTGTTTATATCCAGTTTCAGCCAAACACGTGGAGGTTATATAATAGATTATCGAGCACAATTTTGATTAACTAATCATTACTCTGACATAGATTTATTTTATGTAAAAACACAATAAAAAAATATTACCTTTTATGTAAAATGGATTTTTTGTAGATTCGTGAAGTAAGTATGTAACTTGTTATTATTCAATTGATAAATTAAAAATACGTAACTAGGTATATGTTTACATTTATTTGTATAGTAATTACTTAACTAATTGCATAAGTAAAGACTTTTTAATGCATAAGAAATTTTCCTTGTGGTTAGTTACTTTGATAGTAACTAGACGCATAGATTTTAAACCAATACTAAATAATCATTCCATTATTCATATCTCTAATAATTTACAAAAAGACTGCAATTCACTTAGCAACTAGCTGTGTCCACAGATTAGTTTAAATATGTAATCGACATATTTAGAAGTAGGTACTACAAAATCGTCTGTACGAGAATTTAATTCACGTATTATGTTTGGTTTTCCTAAGGGACGAATAATGCCAAAACCGTACAGACATCATGATAAAAGTTACAACGTTTTTAATAATTAAATAATGATATGGGAGTAATCAAATATTGACAGACGAACACATTGTTAATTGTTTTTTTTAGTTAAGTACATATAATGATTAGGGAATCCAATCCCGAGCCAAAATTCTGATCCCGGGATTTCGGTATTACAATTTGACAATCCCGGGATCCCGGGACTGGTCCCGTGATTGGGATTTTTTTCCATTGTTAATATAAAATTTTTATATTTACAAATAACATTGATAAAATCGGTCAAAAATAAATCTAGTATAATTTATACTATTTAAGACATTTATTGTTAATATTGTATACGTTAAATCTTGGAAATACACAAGTTTAATGGAGTAAATAATATTGTAATATAAATAATAATGTGAATTTAATATGAGATTGCTATTTCTGATAGTAAAGACATAATGAATAGATCAGCGAGATTTAAAATAGTAAAGCAAATAATCATGGCGTACTTATGGCCTTTCCGTTTCATAAATCTAATTAGTCAGCCAAATATGAAACTGCCGTAAAACGTATGATATCATGGTGGAATTACTTTGTTAAAAGTGCGAAGCATTGTTTTTTACCAATCTTTCTCATTTTTAATAATCTATGTGAAAAAATAAAATGAATCGGCAACCTACACATCAAACTTCATTCAAACTCAGTTTATTTCTAATGTAGCTATTTTGTATTAAAAGTATTTTTTCTGTTATATTTTCCATAAAAATTGATAAAAAAATCAATCCCGAAATCCCGGGATTATGTTTATTAATCCCGGGATTCATAGGTATCGAAAATAGCTCGGGATTCGGGATCCCGGGATTGGATTCCCTAATAATGATACGTATAACCAGACAACATGAACATGACGTTTTTTAAGTTCGGGTGGGTTTCCAAGTTTTCGGTCAGTTACGAAAACGGCAGCCCATATTACACGTAGCAAATCGTTAAAATTACTTTCAAAATGTATTATTAAATTACGTAGGTATATTATAAATCGCGCATTACTATGACATCTCATCCGATTCACTGTTCTGTTCTGAAAATAATGATCATCAAGATCATCCGACTCCGCACCAATATTTATTATTAAGTTTTCCATATGTGTATCACTTGCCATTTAAGAATCTTCGATTTTTATATTGTGCTCAAAGTTTTTTTCCATTTATTTAGAGTGTAATTAAGGAATAGCCGATCAAAATATTGATATTATGTCATACCTATAGATTTTTTGGTTTCCCGCATTATTCTCTGAATGGTGCTAATAGTACGCCAGTTGCTTCGTTTGCCGATTTAACAAATATTTAAAATCATACTGTTTTTCATCACTTTTAAATATTCGATCACATTAAAAACAATAATTTCTCGTGCTTGCTAAAGGTTTTTTGTAATACCCCGATCGAGATAGGCTAATAGGGTATTCATTGCAAAACTGTAAATTTACTATTGTATCGTGTAAAACAGACTTTTCACACATAGGCGCAGCGTTTACACATACAGACGTAGCGTATACACACCTACTCTATGCGCACGAAAGTAAGTGTGGTTCTGCGCAGGTCCGTGGTTAAGTTTTTTCGCTGTAGCATATTTTTTCGTGATATTAAAATCAGCTTGAAGAGTGGAAAAATCCGTTTTGTATCGCGTCTATCGAATATACGTGTTATTTTCAGTGGTTTGTGTTTGGTTTTAGGTCTCAATAGACCATGGCCATAAAACACGATTTGGTGTAGGGTAGGGTGGTACAAGAGCGCGCAGTGTGCAAGAGTACGCATTCGATTTAAACTTACCGCATTTGACGTTAGCTGATAAATTCAGTCACTATATGCTAGCGTGAAGTTGTAATGTGTCACCGTCGCGAGCCGTGTGTAACTAGGCGATTATTTACGATTCCAGGTAACAAAATCGTTTTTTTGCTTGTTCGTTATAATATTTAACTGTTCTGGAAACTCTCTCACATGGAGGTTCATTGCAATAGAGTGTTCTTGTATTATTATTTATATTACAAATCTACTTAATTAGCAGTTACACGACAAAAGTTTGACAGTTTGCCCTAGATGGCGATAGTAGTATGTTTTTGACGAAATGTTCGCCTGCTGTGCATGAGTGCGCTGGGACGAAATGTGCAGGAGTACGCGCGCACTCTTGCACGATACGTTAATTGCTACTGTTATTATTGTTTACAGTTGAGGACTGGATTTAGTGCAAAATATGCCAAGAATAGTGGCACGAGAGATGCACTGGTTATTTGGGACTTGGAGATTATATTTGTGATCTTTGCCTCTGATTATCCCATCATATAGTGTCTGCGCACTGGTGTACACCCTCCTGCGCACTCTTGGGCTGCAGGGTGCACACGAGTGCGCACATTAAGTTTTTTTTACTTTTTTTATTATGTGTTGTAATAGGTGAGAGTTAGACGATTCATATTTTTTCTTGTAACAGATAGATAACCAAGAGTTGAAATAAACTTATTTTTGTTTTCCTAAAATGTATAGTTTTATTTGCACGAATTCTGAAACCCAAAACTGCGCGCTCTTGTACCACCCTACCCTACTGTGTCTTTACCAAAAGATATCTCTGGTGGCAGTTAATTACTATATAAGTACTGAATTGTATAGACATTAATGCTGATTAAAATTTCCATACTAATGCGATTAATAATTATTTAAATCGTGTTATGTTTTATAACAGTACAATTTATTAAGTTATTGAAATGCACCAAGGATTTTCTACAGTAAGCAAATAAATTTGATTTGCCTTATCTTACGTTTTAGGTTCTATTGATTTAGCATTTGCAATTTGCATTGTAGAATTCATTATAACTAGAGAAAATATTTTGTTGTTCTCCTTTATAAATTCTAATAAATAACTATTATCACCAGATTGCATTATCAGGCCCATATTAAATTAGCATTAAGTGGAATAAATTACACTTTATTAAAGTCTACAAAATCTATCTACATAACATGAGGTTGTTATATCGGCATTCTAAAATTGAGTACCAAGTGAAAAATAAGTTTAATGAGATTCAACTCCGTCGGTACGTGAAATATATTGTAATTTAAATCACGTATTTGCATCACTGTTATTAAATAATACTCTTGGATTAAGTTCGCTAATACCGCTAATACAGTAACTTGTCGACTCGTGTACATAACATGGCCAACATTTATGACTATTATATAATAAAATAGTAAACAAAAATCCAAGTATCAGGGCACTGTGAGTTGCTGGTATTTTCAAGATGGATGAAATCATGTGATTGGGAAGTCGAGGATTACAGGTATTAATGGAGTATTTAAGGAAGAGATACATTATGATTTTATTGATGTAATGTTTGAAATCCTACGAATCTGGCTTGCGTACTTAAAAGTCCGTAGATTTGAAGTGCGCATTTGTCTGACTTGCGTCCCAAATAGAGCAGAGGCATAGGGCACGTAAATCTTTAAACTAGGCAAAACTGACAATTACTATATGCAGTGCATTAATTAAGATACCATTTGCCTAGTAGGATTGCATTTTTCAACACTATGATCACAGACTAAATAAAAACGTATTGCGAATTATATAGAGAATTAATAAATTATATAGAAAAACAACAATAATAATAAAAAGGTAAAATAAAATAAGTGACAAAAGGTGCAAAATTAAACGATGTAAGTACATATATGTATATAAACCAAAAATTAGTAAGTATATTATAATTAGTTACTTATGTCAAACTCCATAATTTAGTCAAAACAAAAAAAAAATATTTTCGCAAAGATAATTTGGGTGTCATACCATTACCAATTTGAATTAACGATATAAATAAACGGTTAGTCCTTACTTGGACTAGGGAATTTTAGGAACATTATTTGGACAATAAACGAAAATCTGGTAGTGCATACATCGACCTTTTTAAAAATACCCGTTTGAAATGTACGCCAATGATTAAAATATTGTCGAAGCTTAATAATTTTGATTCTGACGAATTGGTATTATTTTGAACAATTTACCAACAAAAATAAATTTCTTAGTGCATAAAAACTCATCTCTGATAAACAATACAAAATCTATAATTAATGGTAAAGTTAATTATTTTAGACTGTGGCAGGAGTATTTTTGCATTCATTGTTTAAATAATAATGAAATAAAGAAGAATATCTCATCACTTTTTGCAAGTACCTAAAATAGGGACACGTCATTTTATTTGTACAGTCTTGACAATGGTGTGGCAGCCAAAATAGCTATGAAGAAAAAAACCAATTCGTGGAATTTAATATTACTATCAATATCCTGTTGGTATATTCGCACATCTAACTAGTACCTACACAGAAGAGAAATTATGTCATTATTGACTATCTATCTAAATTGGCGTTATGTATTTCATTCTATAATACTATCCGTATGAACTATGTAAACCAGAAGTGCATAACCTATTTGAAAGAAGGGCCAATTTCACGGGCCGCAGTCAATGACATTATTAATGGACAACGCACTCAGTACAGTAGCTAGCAAGTGAATTCGTACATGTATAGGTAGACGTCACGCAATTTCTATTATGCGATATCACGCATCGGGAATTTATAGCAATATCACCTTTATTGTAATGGCGTTAGAACAGTGTTTCTAGTGTCAATGTTCATTTTAGCGAACCCGTTCGAATCGAACCATTCAGCAGACCCGACAAAAAGCATCGGGAATTTATAACAATATCACCTTTATTGTAAATGGCGTTAGAACAGATTATGCCATTCGGCAGACCCAACATAAAAGTGAGTGTCATTTTTTTCCAGATGCTTCGTCCATATTATTGTCATTGGCCGCAGTAGATAAACGTGTTGAAAAGTAATGATATATAGGTACTAGACGAGACCATAAATTTTATTATTTGAAATTGAATACTTACATAATATCAGCTACTCCAATCACTCTCCACTCTGCATTACGGACATCTATATATTTGGACAATAGAACTTAGTATAATAGGAAATTAGAATTTTGTTGTATTCAATGAAAACATTGGCAATGAAGTGTTTGTCATTTTGGGCCGCGGCTTGTGGATCACTGATGTAAAGCATGGTAATACGTCAATTTTACATTTATATTCCTTCGCACGTTTTATCAGGTTTGCGCAACGATCTTGAGCAATTACGCTATTATTCATTATTTCCGTTTTGTTATTATTTTCATTCTTGTAACACTCGGAATCGGTGATTCGTAACCTTTTTTGTTTGGCGAAACTTGTTCAAAATCTTGAGAAAACTCCTACTCGATTGACTGATATCAATATATATATATATACTGTATAAACTCTGTAGCGACTCAAATTACTGCCCCATACTATTTTTTGTCTTAAATATTATCTATCATCGTGGGTCCTAGGTTCGAATCCTGGGTCTGGCAAGTACACAATATATTGTTTTTCAATTTGTGTGTGAGTCAGAGTATGGACCTAATAGATTGAGCAAGTGGCTGACATCCATTTCTCGTAAAAACAAAATCTGTCAATACAAACCTCCACTCTGTGGAGGTCCATACGATCTTATTAGGATCGGACATGGTCGGAAAAAAATATCTAAATTTAGTACGTTTGAAGGTATGTGCCTTCGTAGTCTAGTCAGTCTAGTGTAAGGCACTGACTTCTAACCCGATTGAGGTATCAATATATTTATGTAATGTTAGCAAAACCTGGATATTTGTGTAATCGTTTAATTTCTACTTACTACACTACTGTCATTAGACCACATAGCTTTTTATAGTCATAAATGAAAAAAAGATCTACGAATATTTTGCATGTTCTGATATAGGTACCTAGGTACAGGTTGTTACCTCAGCGGAATTTTATTTCCATTTCCGCAAAATCTACTCTCATTTTTTTTTTCATTTTGCTGCTACAAAATAATCCCTCCTAAGTTAAACTCTTGTTATTAAAATAATATCAGTGACGCAATATCTAACAAGACAAACTTTAAAAATACACGATTGTTTAAAAAAAATGTATTGTTTAACTTTTTATACTTGTTGGAACCGCTGACACGTCTCGCGGAACACAGGTTGGTATTCACTGATCGGAATAGATAAAAAGGTTTTCTATACTAGGATAATATCGTTTAGTTGCCAACTGCAATAAATCTTACCATGCAATATACAGAGTATCAGACGACGTGTCGAGGTTCTAGAAGAAGATCACGTTGCCATGTTTTGATCTGCGAAGATTTTCTATTGAGATCTCGCACGATTTTATACGATAAAATGTTGTGTATAAATTTGGTTTCGATTTCAATCCGATAATGAGTCATTACTTTTTATGTTCAGAATTTTGTTGAGATTTTTTATTGAGCAGTTTTGATCGTACCTAATAATTGTGAAAATTTTCTTGATTTTTTTAACTCTACTAACACTAATAATTATTATTGATGAGAGTTGAATCTTCGCTGTTTTATTTTTTCGTGGAATTTCATTTAAGCATCTAAACTACCATATGTTCACATCACTAGATCTAGTTTTAAAAAACCATGTAACGACATTATCAAAACAAAACAACAATACAAATCACGAGAAAAATTTACTTGTCTACTGTAGTGAGGAGACTACCTAGCAGGCAGCACCGTTATCGAAATAGCATTTTTTTGTTAGATCGAATATTTTCAACAACTCTTCTTGCTTGTAAAAACCGTATCACGTATATGGCGTTAAATCTAACTTTTTTTATCTCGATAAACATACTTATAATTTTTCATGAAATGCTCATTTTTGATAAATAACTTTATCGGTCATGCGTTTAAACGTGAAACGATTTTTTTGAAACCATAATTATTTTCTTTCTATTTGTTTCATTTCAACGTCAATATATTTTTTCCAAGTTCCCAAAGGGTTTTTTGAATCGTTGACGAACGATAACTGCGACATTTTTTTTAGAAAATCTACCATTTTCTCTTAACACATTTTCCGACAATAAATTTCAACTATATCGAGTGAGTTAAATATGCAATATTTTAAGTAATCCAAAAAAAAATATATACTCTAAATTGTCACTAACGTAAGTGGAATATATCGATAACTGAACCATTTTTTAACACAGCTTTTGCTCTCCAAATTTATTATGATCACCGAAGCGCGTAAATTCTAACAAGCAACTTACTAAAACTTCCGATTTCTCAGCTATCTATGATATACTTACCTATAAAAAACTAGTATATTATTTATTAATTATTCCACATTGGCTAAAGAAAGTTGTTTGATTCCTCACAATTTTCTTTTAGGTTCGAACTACATAATATGGCTGAATGTATCTTAATAATAGTATAACGAATACTCTGTTTAACTTCATAGATCCTCGCCACAGTGATATATTGTCTTACAATGCGCTAGTGGTCAATTCATAATAATTATTATCATCTTGTTTTAGCGTCAAAAATGTCAACTTACATTAAAATATTATTGACAATAATCATGAAATGAATTTGGTATTTGACAATATCTCGTTATTTTGTTGTGTGGAAGATAAAAGAGTATTTTATTTATTATTGTGGTAATCAGGTAAGTATTAATTATTTATGTTAGTATTTTATTGATTTCTAAAGTGTCTTACTTAAAAAAAAAAACTGTGTGTGCTATGCACCTGAATATATTGGCATACTTACTAAATACACGGAATACTAAATAAGATGTTATATTGCTTGCGAACAGAATCGTCGGAATCCCCATCGTCAATACATACGATTGTGTTACTTCATGTCGTCAGGGTCGGATTAAGGCATGGGCTACAGTCCAAGGGCCTCCGCCAGCTGGAGTACATCCATCATATTATGTATGAATGCCTTTGTTGCAGAATAATCGTGGTTGTTTGAGAACATAAATAACATAAGTATTATAATAGATGTAGGTATCCAAGAGTCATCAATATTTTAATGTTTAAAGTTAAAATTAGCTTTATATCATCGCGGCCATAACAATAAAATGCACGTGTAAACACGTATTATCGTGAAAGTTGGATTAATAGATCAAAACAGTTCAGAAGCTTTTTAATTTTCACACGATAGTGGCGAACCTGCCGGGAAAAGAAGAACTATACCTAGTTCCGTGCAGAGTAATTTTGACGTTTACCAATTTTCACAACCAGTCAAATAGTATCATACAATGACAACGCGTCTCGCTTAGGTACGCTTCAAGAATGAGATTGGCGAGACATTCAATCACTATCACGTGTAAACAGTAAGTTATTATCGCGATAGTTTAATTTACACACTATTAGCGCTATTGGCTTAAATTAATTCTTTGGCGCAAGAATTTGGTCAGAAACAAAACAAAATGGCGGAATATTGGTAATATTCATAAAAACATATTTGAACGTTGTTCCATTTTTTGTTTAGGATTTAACACAATAAGAAATCTGATTTTTGCGGGAATCAAATGTGTTCAGAATTTCTGGTGGTCGTGCTAATTTTAATAATGATGTTTTAAAATCACTGCTTGAGTCGGATCTGCGATTAAACGTGCAATAAATGACTGACACACTCGGGGTCAGTTGGTCGACAGTGCAAAGACATGTTCGTGAAATCAGAAAGGTATCTAGTCAACTCAGCAGATAACGCGTCGTACTAAAGAGGAAATTAAGCAGCTTTTGAACGAATTGAAATCAAATTTGATCTTAGGTATTCGTAAATTCACTCCTCAAAATTTATTATAACGTGAGACGTTCGGAAGTTAAGATCAGACATTTCCACTATGGACTGATACTGTAATATTAATGTACAAATTGACAATTCCACAAGAACTGCTAAACAGGCTTTCGTATAGTAATCGGTTTCCAAGAATTTCATTAATGTTTGAACTTTAACTATTGTTACTTACATTGGGGCCTCTTAGCAGAGTAGAGTCTTAATCCATCCCTGTTTTCGGTAATTATTATTTGCCGCCATTTTTTTTTCGAAAAGGAGCATTAATCAGGTTTCATTACAACTTTTTAAATCGAACCGTGTCCACGCTGTCTGGCAGGTTATATCGGAAACCAGTCATCTAAAAAGTATTACGCGGTGGCTGTTGCATCAGCCATAATCTCCTTCGACATCTCACTGTGACATGAGTAGCTGGTGCAACCAAATAATTTGGACCACAAGTAGAGTGATTCAAACTATTTGTAATACCGCCCTCGATTTTGATAGTTATGATGTTTTACACCTGTACATTGAATAATGGCGACTATGAACTCTTGTTTATAGCTGCCATATTATGACGTTTTATTTTAATGCACGTATGATTTTTTTGTGATTGTTCGTCTATTTTTTTTAAATGATAATAATGAAAATAATGGTTCATTGTATATTAAAAAAACGTATTTAAGGAAAATCAATGTCTACCATTTCTCTTTGTTGCTTTCTCCCATGAGAATTTTTCAGAATTAAATTCGATGAGTTCTTCAATTCTTGAGTGAGTGCTCTCAAGACATTGTCAGGACTAAAAAAAACTCTAAACGCCTCACATTAACTATGATACGTCATCGATACCGATTGTGGACTGTGGTACGAAATGAATTTGGTAGTGAGTTATAATTAAGTCCATTGCCAAAAAAAAAGTCATATATAAAATTGCAAATTATCCATGTCAAATAAATATCAGCACAAGCTTGTAATATTTGCTACAAATGAATCAGCAATGAGAAATTACTTGCAGCTTAACTTTGCTCTGTAGCTTATGGCCATGACTGTACCTTGATTTGGAGTGGCTTTGTGCTGGCCGGATTGCTTCAATCCGCTCGTGATATTTGATTCATATAGGTACCTACTTAAACTAAAAATTATTATTTTGAAATTTATTATATTTTAAACTTAATCAAAACGATATAGATATACAATATATTCCGTTTCCCTCGAACAGATTTTACAACTACAGCACTGGATATTTTTTTATTTATATTTATTGATTAATGATTACATATTATCGTATCATTATTAATTGTTTTTTTTAAATATCGATTTAATAGCCATATGAAACACATTAGTCAGTACAAAGGTCTCGAATCACGGCCATAAAAATTAATCTAACGTTGCATCAGTCGAAAACACTTTTTAAATACAACGTTGTATGCATTAATTGGCTTTCGAAGTCCTTGAAAATAACTCTTCCGAGTGTTTTATCTATAAAGAATTTACTTCTTTTTAACTTTCACCTCGACAAACAAAACTGTAAAGTTATCTCCCGAAGAAAAATAATGAGGTTAAACATTTCGAAAATTCGATGCTGCACAAGCGAGAAAGACTCGCGAAGAAGAAATTTAAATTTAATATACACAGACCCGCGATTCGAGTAAAGTAAACAATAAATTTGAATTGCTTCACTGGCCAGAGTGCAGAATACTAAAATTTCAGTTTTTTTTTTGTTGGTAAATCTTCTAAGAAAAAACTTGCATCACAGAACTTTACTAGAAGTATTTTTGTTGATTACCTACCTACCTACTGATTATGTCGGACGTAGAGCTTGTGGTTTTTCGACTTTTTTCATCTGAATTCCAATATATTTATTTTGTTTTCTCGAGAATTCGAGATTAGTTTATTGATTTCTCAAGAATCTCGAAAATTCTCTAGATATCTCGAATCGAATATATGGATTATAACGGTATACAATTTATTACTTTTTGAAATGTAAGTTTTATGTAAATTGAGAAATAATAAGTACGGTAACCATATTTTACATAAAAAAAGAGAATATTATTGACGATATTTATTATATAATATGAACGGTGCATAAACTCTCTTATATAATCATCGATTATAAAATGTATAATAATATGTAAATTGAAAAATATAGAGCGTTAAATATTCTCGATATTATGACTTTAAAAATAAACTATAAAGCGCCGACTAGACGCGCATGCTTAACCAAAAGCTTACCTGCGCAAACCGGTTTGTATTGGGAAGCCCGTGTGTATGGACGGGAAAACTGTAGCTCGCGCAAACCGAAAAGCGCTGTAAAAGTGTTCCTTATCGTTTGCACAAACTATACCGCGCATACTATAATTATTAACATTTTTTTCTATAGAAAACCAACCTGCAGGGATATCATATGTCAAAATTCTACCGATCCATAGTCACAGAAACTCTTAATTTTCTATTGCAAGGTTTGGTATTTATATTGTTAATAATTAATGCCGTAAGTATTTTGTACCCCATCGCTTATGGTGAAATTACACACAATGACGGGATCGTCAAATGCCGAAAAACCCGTTTCTTATGTTGGCGTCCTGTGTCACAGAGTGTAAATACGATGTCATAGCTTTCATATAATATGTATATATAGGCATAGATATTATGATCATATACACTAAAACGCTCTTAGCATATATGTGCCAGATCGTCATAGTGTGTAATTTCACCATTACTTTCCTCCAACAGGCACTCTTTGCCACTGACGTATCGTACATACAGTGACGCCCCTAGGCAGCGTCAAAATGTCACCCCATTATACAGTATTTTTTATTATACTTTCATGACTTCAATATCTAAGAAATACATTATTAACAAAATATATAAGTACCACAAAATTTAATTTAAATGTCATCTCTATTTCAATATACAATATTGCGAGTCCACGGTTTCAGATACAGTTAAAAATACACCTGACAACTTTCAAAACTCGCGAATGACTGGCAAAAATATTTGGATAAATTAATTAGGTACTTACCTAAGTATGTACCTACCTATAATTCAAATATAATTCGCAAATTTGCACGTGTTATTGCTGGCCATCAAGGAGTGATGTCCAAAGACAACGGAAGTAAACTAGACATCGGGAACCCGACGTAAAAAAAAAAGTACAGTCCTGTTAAACCGTTTATGCTAATTGATAGGTACATTTTGTTTCCTACCAGTGAGCTGATGTTTTTAATGGAAAGATATTTCCGTTATTACTAAGTTTAGGTACCTATTCATATATATATATATGTATTGATTCTCCTCGATATGCCGCTCTTCGAGTAACTGCCGCCCCCAAGCGACGCTCAATCTGCCTACCCCCACGGGACGTCACTGCGTACATATGATTATTATTTCACCGTTTTTTTTGGTAAAGCGCTAAAGTGAGGTATCATTATATATAAGTAGGACCATCGTGCGATTTTAAAATTGCGAAATTGAGCAATGCAGCAAAATTGCGAGTGCTCTCAGACGAATAATCTCCTTTTAATCGGGTCATTTTTTTACATATAATATGAGTATAGTGTTATGTTTATTTCTATTATTTTGTTGCGTCACATCGGGCGTTGTAATTCGCGTGTGCGAAATTAATATCATTACCATTACACAATGCGGTAGTGCGGGAAAGTGAAATGTCCACGTCCACCGTAATAATATTTCTTGTAAATAACATTATTATGTAAAACGCACAATCCACGCAATGGCTTGTTGGCCATTTTCCTTATAACATCGTCAGAAGTGTCAATCTATGGAACTTGCATGTTGTCATAATATAATATCGCGAGGTCTTCATTACGTACCAATATGGGGTTTTTATTTTATTACCACGTTTTTCTTAGCTCGTATTCTTGTTTTTCCGGTGGTTGTTTATCCAGTACAAATCTTGCAATCGATTTTTAACTAACTTCCCGACTAGCTAGACATTTGAAACTTTTAGAATATATCAGAACACGATGCCAATGCATTCTTTTAATACTTTTAGCCATCTTTAAGTAGAATTGAATTCATTTTCATTTGTATGAAAAGTTATTTCGGAAGAAATTCGTAATCCAATCCACTATTATTGGCTGCTAAGAAGGTGGTCCTAGCAACTAAATTATTAATATGTACGTGCGTTACTATGGAAATTAAAATAACATTTCAGTATTCTATATTTGTTTGTTGCAAAATAGCAAAAAAATAATTTGTTGACAATTGCCTTATTTGTCCTAAATTATTAATACATAGAATTGTCAAGTTTATATGATTCAACAGAAAATTTAAAAACGTGGTATATAAAAGTTAATTTTATCTTGTAATTATTTATAAATACTTACTAAATAATTAGTGTAGGTACCTGCTTATTACACTTTCACCCATGATAGCGTATTCGGAGAAAGTGAAGTACAGTGGATCTCTTTTGCTCGGTAGGTAAGTTCAATAATAATAGGTACCTTTTATAGAGTCAATCCACTGAGATTAGGGATTGCAATACCGGTAGGTATTAAAAATCAGACAATACCGATATATTCGGTATTAAAAGTTTAAACAAAATGTATTAATTAACATAAAAGGTCAAACAAGACTGTATTTTTTGTGGGCTTACGCGATGTCTAGTTTACTTCCGTTGCCCTTCGATATCTTTGGTGAACAGCTATGACACGTGCAAATTTGCGAAATACATTTGCGTTTTGGGTATGTTTCTAATGTTATAATGTTTCGCCAGTCGCTCGCGGGTTTTAGAGGTTGTCAGGTGTATTTTTAGACTTAAGTATCTGAAATCGCGGTAAAATATTATTTGTTTGTATAATCTTTCTTTTCGACCATGTCCGATCCTAATAGGATCATATGGCCCCCCACAGAGTGGAGGTTTGTATTAACAGATTTTATTTTTACGAGAAATGGATGTCAGTCACTTGCTCAACCTATTAGGTCCATACTCTGACTCATACATAAATTGAAAAACAATATGTGTACTTGCCAGACCCAGGATTCGAACCTGAGACCCTCGATACTATAGACCGGCGCTTAAGCCACGCGGCTATCGTGGTATAATCACAGCCCCAGTGGCGAAAATTTCTAGGCATCTGTAAACACCAAAATTTCCATCATATCTTACCTTATATTTAATATATTAATATTTTAAAGATATTTATATATATATATATATTGGTAGATACTGTTTTTTTCATATAGTTCACTTTTCCCGGTATTGGTATTTTCATTCGGTATTGCAATCCCTAACTGTGATTATAGGGATTTATGGTTAAACTGAAAGTTTGTCCTCGAGTGAAAAATCCTATAGGTATATCGTGTCTTTATAGTCTTTACCTCATTACTGGGGTTAGTGATCTCTAAAATTACAGGCGTTGCCAACAATCTCCTTCCATCTGTAGCGATCCTGCGCTGATCGCATTGCGTCAGTTATTGTTAATTCACGTGTCATGTCATGTGTATCTTAATATTATTATCTAGACAACGATTAGTTGACGACACTGTTTTAATATGACCTATATAAATTAACTTTGTCAAATTTATCAAAATTCAACACATTGTCAAGGAACATGGAAACACCTTATTTTCGGCGGATGTAGAACAGAAAAGTCTCGACAATACTGAATAATGGAGACTCCGTGAGGCGTCCAAGGGTCCAATGGGATCGGCTTACCCACAGAATAAGATGAGTTAAAACATATATCTTGTAAATTCATAAAAATAAACATGGATATTACAGCCGATTTGTGACAATTTATGAAATTAAGTTATATACACAATACCTATAATACGGGACACCTATTTAATATTCGCACTGAATAGGACTTGAACCCACAACAATCATTACAATTTGGGCGCCATGCTTTACCGTTTAAGAATCTATTGAGGCAATCATTAATCACGTTGAAAATTACTAACACTACGTAACTGAAATATTCTTTCAAATTCCGCTAAAATGTTAAAGACGTTGTTAAAGTAACAATCTTTTGTTACTTTAAATCACTACAATTTAAATAGTCCTGATTGTTAAAACATCATGTAGATAATGTACGCATTATGATATAAGTACAGTAAAAACAAAACAATGATTCGGTTGGTCGATGGTGTGCGTGCGGATGTTTACCCCTACTAGTGCTACTAATTACCTGGCAGTCGATGTACTCGCAGCGCTGACGACGGTATACGTATTCGTACGCATACAATCCACGAACCGAATCATTGTTTTGTTTTTACTGTACTTTGTTTTACTTTATAATATATTATGTACAAATAATAATTATAATAATTATTGGCGGTTCTCAACTAGGTATATATTATCAAAAATGAAGTTTCACGCGACCGAGATTGGCGATGCCCGATCATAAGTAGATGGGTACTTACGGATCTTTCTCGATGACGTCATCTCTGTATAATTTCGCCTGCATCGTTGCGTTTTATCTACCATCAACTTCCTGTCCACTTAATGAAAATAATAAATGCTTTCTAGTAAAGTAAACTCGCTTCAAGACACCTACGTACTTCATTTACCCGCACAGTAGGTATTGCAGAAATTTATTTTTATTTTCATTTGTTTTTTTAGATACACATTGATATTAATCAACTTATTATGTATTGTATTTTGGGATATTTTTAATCGACCGTTGATAGTTATGTATTTTTTTAATCGACAAATGTTTGATTATTTGAATTAAAATTCATTTTCCATCAACTATATTTTTTTAATACTATTACTATTGTAAAAAATAATGATAAGTATACTACGTAAAAAAAACTGATATAGGCATCAAAAATTAAATCAATAGGCACACATATGACGTCAATGTCGACTTAAAATCGATTTACCTTGTACACACTAGTTTTATACATTTCGATTGTCATATTGTGAACAATGGCAATATAAATAAGCCGTTGGACTTATGTTCTTAGGATCCTGGACTGCGACAAAATTGAAACACATAGTGTGCTGACTTATCAGGGGCGAAGGGTGGAGGTAGGCTGTTAAGATTCGACGTAAATAATGTGTACTAAACTTTGTCGGTCAAACGTATTTGTTTTCATTGACAATATTGTGCAGATACTATGTACATAGAGCGGAATGCACAATCTAAGATTTCGTTCCTAAGGATAAGTCGCCGAAAAGCATGACTTAACTATAGACAATCCAGAGTATAGAGTTAAGGAATCCTTAACCATAGACTACTTTTGTTATGAACACGCCCCCTTCTGTATTACCATTTACCACTGACAGCTGCTGTCAAAATAAATTCGCATGTCTATAACACAGTCCATACACTCAAATTCATTTAACAATGTATCTCAATATGGATATTGATAGTGTTAATTCGTTTGGCATGCACTTGCAGAGTATTATTTTATTTTTATACGCCAGCCCGCAGAAATACAAAATACCAGATGAAGAATGACACTTGATGCTAGTGTTACCATGTTTAAAAAAAATCTTGTGGTGCCTGTGGAATCACGTATAATGACTTATAACGGAAACATAAGAGTATTATAATTAAATATTATTATGTATTTATAGTTATTGCATTTATAAAATGCAGTTGTCATATTTTTGTCATCGTTTAACAATTATAAAATAATTTACCTAATTTACCTTACGAGAATTTTTAAATATGGTATTATTTTCAATAAAAATGATCTTAACTAAGGACAGTGTTTCTGCATAGTGTTTTCTGCTAAGGAAATTTTAGTTATGACAAATGTTTCTGCATTCCGCTCATAGTGTTTTGTTAATGACAATTAAACCCTGCATAATCCAAGCCATACTCGATAATAGACAAATAATATTCGTCTATCTATGAAATATTTAAAAATATGCCATTATTCCATGCATATTTTTTTATATTTTATTGATATAAGAATATGTTTTATCGATTATGGTTTGGTTTACATACTGAATGAATTTTAAAAAAACTAACCAACACCATAATAATATGTAATATGTATTCAAATAAACTATTTCTTTTATTCAACGAATAATTCACAAGATTTAAGAATGTACCATTCCAATTATTGAACATACATATTTTTCAAAAACACTTCTGAGAAAATATATTATAACCAATAGAAAAAATCTTTTTGAAAAAAGTAAGACACCCGGCAGGAATCGAACCTGCATCTCTTGGGTTTACGCCCCGTTCATGGCCTTTTAACACCTGCTCATCAGCGCTCCTCTAAATCAAGCTACTATGTGCAATCGGTGTTTGCCAATAGTAGCTTGATTTAGAGGAGCGCTGATGAGCAGGTATTAAAAGGCCAATAGTTAAAATTTGTTGTAATTAGTATGTCACCTCGTAGCATAGTGGATAATGCGCGGACGGGGCGTAAACCCAAGAGATGCAGGTTCGATTCCTGCCGGGTGTCTTACATTTTTCAAAAAGATTTTTTCTATTGGTTATAATATATTTTCTCAGAAGTGTTTTTCAATATTATGTATGTTCAAAAACAAATAAGTATGACTGTAAAAGTGTGCACTATTTTGTTATTATTTATTATTATTATATAAACGTACTGGGGAAATTATATTTTTCAATTTTTCTTAAGGCTATACCTCAGCTGAGGCATGGTCTAAAAAGATCGTGACTAGGCGATGCACGGATTGTGCAAATGACGCGAGCCGAACGAAATATAATTTGTTATATTACTAATAATAATAGTATATTCATTGATATGTTTTCTTTTTCAAGTACATGCGGAACGTTTTTTTAGTCATCTTTACACGATTTAAGAATACATTTCTCCGACGCCATCACAAAACAAATTGACGTGCTCACAAGTCGACTATCGCTCTCATTAAATATTTCTGAAGACCCACGAATTGCCGACCGCAGATCTACTTGTTATTTTTCATCATTTTCCACCGTTTAAATTAACTTTTATAAAACGACATTCATAAGATTAGTTTATTTTGTATTCACAACGCTTCGAATAACAACACCTTTCGCGTTCACTTTGCCTTATAAATTCTGTCAATTTTAAATGCCTTTTGCGAATACTCAAGTAGGGGCAGTTTTTCTTTTTACACCGCGGCATTGTGTTTTCCGATTTTCTAAATTGACACTTTTTGCTTTCAATATTATTTATGGACATATTTTTTGGGGGCGATAAAAGGTTTTTGATTTACGTCCTGGCCTTTTGCCCTAAATATCTAGGTAAGTATCAACCTACCTACATAGGTACACAACTCGGAAGCCAAGAGGTATTTGAAAAAAATAATATTTTCAATCGGAACAGACAATGATATTATCTCATTGCATTACGAAATACGCACAATTTTAATTGAAATGATAATATGCAGTGGGAAAAGCTCTACATTTACTATACGATTATTATACTAAATACAATTAACACGAATAGTGTTTGGTGGCGCTTTTAGCAGTGGACTGTAGGGGAGGGGTTTACACAGGATGCCAGACACTGACCTTTACGGACGATACACTTTGATGGATGATATATTATGAAGTTGATGAATGATGGTGATAAGTTCAGAGTGAATGATATAGACGCGACGGTAACTCAAACCGTAACAGACTTAGTGCAACGAAGGTCGAACAGATATGTATTGTATGAATCACTCTAGTTAACACGGCCTTGTTCGTATCGTATCAGATATAGCTCGATAGCTTTAGCAAGCCTACGTGCTCGGCTGTCTTGGAGTAACTTTTTAATCACTCTGTATAACGCGGTGCGGCAACACGCACCCGTTCACTGTATTTGGCCCAACCAGTGTTCATTTATTCGTTGCAGGTACCCGAATTTGCTCGGGTGTGATTTTTATGGTTAATACCACGAAATTTAATAATATTTGACTTATTGTGTTTTTTCAGATAACGATAATCAAGAGTTTATTCTGAAATATCGAATAATTAAAAGCTTAAACGCAATTATCTCGAAAAGTAAATTGACGACGCCCACGTTTTTGCATTCCTATTTAGAAACCGAACATGCGGAATCTATCGGTGAAGGTTTCAGACTGATAGCATCTTAATATAAAGTTAGTTTTTTTGGGAAAACAAGTTGAATGAGAATCCATGTGCCTAATACTAAAAGATGATGTCCTAAATTACTTTTACCAACGAAGTATTCTATAAGGTGTGCAAACTTCGTCAATATCGGTCTAGTAGTTTTTGAGTTATACCATTTCCAAACGGAAATGGAATCTATACTTTATGAATTCAAAATGTGATAAACCAGCCACATCTTGACTCCGTAAATTATATACTCGGGAAAGCCCGTAGAAGCTAGGAGGGAAGTATTCGAGCATTCCTCGGTTACGGCTAGGTGTCGGCTTTTTGAACTCCGTAGCGACTGGCACAGACTATGTGGCATACGCAAGTGTTCCATACAAATAGAATTGTGGATGCAGTCCGCAGCGTGTGGTTACCAATAAAGTATGTGGTTAGCGTTGTGTCTGCGAACAGCGAATATGATATGTGACATAATTTTTGATTTGATAGTTTATTTGCACGTGAAGACTGAATCTCTAAACCAGCGAAGCTATTCTATACAGAAGGCGGCTATCAACGGTAGTTTAACATATTTATCTATTGAGCCAGTTAATTGTTACAATAAGTGCTATGTTTTAACAGCACTTCTTGGCTATGTTAAGGTGATTCATCAGTGAAACGGCAAATAATTTTCAACCATAGGCGCGACGAAATTTTGCACTCGCTCCCATTCGGAGAGAGAATGTATAGCTGGAAACACGTCATTTTGCTTCGTGATGGCGACGGCCGTAATAATTCTTAAATCGTGTAAAGATGACTTAAAACGTTACCCATTTACTTTAAAAAGAAGACATGTCAATGAATATATTATTATTGTTACTGATAAAACAATAAACAGAACATTAAATGGACACATGTTGGATTTATAAGACAAATTATATTTGGTTTGACATGCCTCATTTGCACCCGCGACCCGCAATCCGCGCATCGCCTAGCAACGATCTTTTTACACCGTGTCTCAACTAAGGTATGGCCTTAACTTTTAAAGCGAGACAGTGTAGACGATGAACTTATTGTAACAGTTAACCGCCTCGATACATAAATATGATAAAGTGATAATACTGATAATATTTATCACTTTTAGCCGTCGATAGTCGCCTTGTGTATAAAATAGACCCACTGGCCAGATTAAAATAATATTTCGCGAATAAATTTTTACATTAACGTACCAATATGCACACCGTAAACAAATAAATAAGTAAATAAAACTTGAATTGGAAAAATCGTAAAAATTATCTAATCTTACAATTTTGTAGATAAATATTTTACCGCGATCGTTTTTCGGATATTGCCACTACACACATTTTTCGTTATAATAAATTCTAACACCAGCTATAATTCGACACCTGTTAACAGGTTTACGCAGTGACGTGCCGTGGGGGTAGGCAGATTGAGCGTCGCTTGGGGGCGGCAGTTACTCGAAGGGCGGCAAATGAAGAGATTCATTAATTTGGTATAGGCATATAGAAATAGCTACCTAAATTTAGTAATAACGAAAATATCTTAAATTAAAAATTTAGTTCACTAGTTGGAAACAGAATGTATTAATTAACATAAAAACATACAAGTCTGTATTTTTTGTCGCGATGTCTAGTTTACTTCCGTTGCCTTTCGACGTCCTTGGTGACCAGAAACGGCACGTGCAGATTTGCAGTTTAGTGCAGGTTTTGTGAAGAAAAAGCGACATGGATTGTCCTCAATTCATCAAGATAGAGCAAATTATATGTAAGAAACCACTGTATTACCAACGTCAAAAAATTCCCACTTTTGGGGGGAAAATATTTATAAATTAAATTTTGTATACTCAAGTATATGTACATACAACACATTTTTTAGATATTGGAGCCATGAAAGAAAGGGTGATAAAAAATACTGTATAAAAATGGGGCGGCATTTTGTCTAGAGACGTCGCTGGGTTTACGTACGAATAATTTCGTATCGAAAGTGTATGTAATTGTTAATCAATTTTATGTCCGTAATCCTAATCATTTGATGAAAGGGTATGATAACCAATAACAGTGATAGCTACACGATAAACGAAACATCTAGATCAGTCATTCTCAAAGTGGGCGATAACGCCCTCTTGTGGGCGCTGGGGGCTTTCAGGGGGGCAGTAGAAGGCTCGAAGAAAATTAGGGGGCGTTAAGGAAATCTAGAGGAGCCACGGTAGACAAATTATATCTATAAAAATCCGATAATCTAGAGAAATCGAACGTTGCTTACGGCTGTTTTAAAGTGAATTCGAGAGTGATATTAACAAACTCGTCGAAATACATCAGATTCATCCTTCACATTATATAAGTATTAAATTCAAAGCCTTCTTTTAATGTTAATAAAAATACTTCTAAATATGATTAAGTATGAGTTTTATTTCCTCTCATTGAAACATTATTTGATCTTAGAAATGGGATATGGGTCACACCCTATCTATCTTATCCATATAATAATGCATGTTTAAAAATTATATTTGCAATAACTGTTTTTAAGATACGCAACCGATGTTAATAATGTAAAAAGGTAAGTTAAAAAATATGGGGGGCACTAGATTTTTTTTAAATCTCAAAGTGGGCGGTGGTCGAAATAAGTTTTAGGACCTGTGATCTAGATAGACTTATCATTTACTTTATGTATGTATTGCATTACTGCTACTGCGAATTTTGAAGAAATAAGTTAACGTAAACATTCTCGGTTGACGTATATTGTATACTGGCACAACAACCACATGTGGTTTCTGCTTCCACCGAGGTCTGTCCACAGCGGCCTTTGACTCATCATTATATTTAATTTTATACTCGACTCTCTCACTATATTCTGTACGAAGTCGATGAGATCCTCGTTTGCCTTCTGCTGGCACCCCGAATGTCAGTTTCTTTGTCATGCGTAACTCGTCCATACTGCATATATGGCCGAACAATCTAAGGCAGTGGTTCTCAAGTGAAATTTAATTGTGGCCGCACAATTGAAATTGACAGTTCTATGGAAACGTCTGGTGGCCGCACCAAATTTCACTTTTGTTGTGATTGAAAAAATTAAAGCTAAATTTTATTTACTGAAAAATGGATCAATTTATTTATACACAAGTCCATTTAATAAAAGACATTTGAACATTTTAGTACATATGTATCAATTTATTTAAAAATAATGCAAATGGAAATTCCTCAATACTCCTTTTTTCCAATGGCTGCTTCCAAGTTCACATCTGTCAACTGGCTTCGATATTTTTTTTATGAAGTGCGTTAGACTGAATGATTTTTCACAGTATACAGTAATAGGAAAAATCGACAATATTAATAAAGCAATTATTGTTGTCAATTCTTTGAATTGTCTTGATTCTTGGTCAACGTATAACTTCGACCAAAATTTTTCAACCGTGGTAATTTTAAAATGGTTTTTAAGTACTTGGTCATAACGCATATTTAACGTTAGCCTAGTTAATTAAATTAAATACTGAAAATGATGTTGGTGGGCGCATGCGGCCACCAGGGCCGCACATGAGAACCACTGATCTTAAGTGACCCAATTTGGTGGACTGCAGATTTGATGTACAGATTCTTGTACAAGGTGTACAGCACGTTATTTTATCTCTGTATCCCAATGACATTAATATGGACGAAGTATCTGGGGAAAAAGATGACACTCACTTTTTTGTCGGGTCTGCCGAATGGCATAATCTGTTCTAACGCCATTACAATAAAGGTGATATTGCTATAAATTCCCGATGCTTTTTGTCGGTCTGCCGAATGGTTCGGTTCGAACGGGTTCGCTCAAATGAATATTGACACTAGAAACACTGTTCTAACGCCATTACAATAAAGGTGATATTGCCATAAATTCCCGATGCGTGATATCGCATAATGGAAATTGCATGACGTCTACCTATACATGTGCGAATGTCGCTATGCGCGAATTTACTTACCAGCTACTGTATTGAGTGCGTTGTCCATTAACAATGTCATTGCTGTATCCATACTAACTCTGTGTCATCGATAAGTCCAAAATTACCACACAGCATGCTCCGCTCAAATGATCCCAGTATTCTTTTCATGTTTTTAGCGTTTTTCAACGCATATAGCTTGCAAATAACGCATCTAGCATATGGCGTTTTTTATGCTACAAAAATGTATCATGTTGCATATATGCATATTAAATTTATCCGATATTTCTGTCGACTATGACTCTAAACAAAATTATAAAAATTGCCGGTAACAAATATTTCCGGTTGAGAAAGGATAAAAATGTGGAAATGGAATTTCTTAAATTTGTCGGTTATACATTTTTGACCGGAAGAAACTTGTCAGTAAGTTAATAATATTTTGACCGGAAGATCTAAAAAAATAAAAAAAATGGCAAACAGAGGTAATTTAATAATAATGTCGATTTCTCGAAAAAACCAACCTCGAATCCCCAAGAAAACATACCTACATATTTTTAATTATGAAAATTTTTGAATCTCGATAAATTAAAAAAAAACGATTAATCACAAGCTGTATGTTAGACCGAAGCGACATTATTAAAATTGTTCCTTTGCATAATTTCATTCTTTTAATTTCGATTTCTGGATTTTTCAGGTATAATACGATGTTGTGTCTCCTGGCAGTGTTTTTCTCTTCAATAAATAGCTAGTCTCAGTGTGCTGACGGTTTTCTCGAGATGCACATAATTTTAAATACCATATTAAAAATAAGGCTCGATAGTTTTGAGCGAAAGAGCTATTAGCTTAGAAAAAGCAAAACATAGGCATTATTAGGACTAAGCTATTGTGATTATTTAAAAAAAAAACAATATCGCTATTACGGATATAACTTACATTTCATTAAAAATATATTTCATTCATAAAAATAATATGATAAAAAAAACAATAATATTTAAACGACGCTACGGTTCAACGAACGCCAATTTTAAACAGGTTTGTTAAAAATTGGAAGTTTATAATGGGGTTACAAAGATCTCTTTTTTCTTATTGTATTATTAGTTGAAACACTGTCACGATGATTTTCTTCATTAAATTGTATTTAATAAATTGCATGCTTCGTAATGTCGTCAGAAGATACCTATCCATTATTTTACACTTTCCAGCAAGTAAAACTATGCCGTAATCATTTCAAGGGGTGTTTATAAACGAACTATAAATAATAACATTTTTGGATGTGGCGATATGCTTGTACTGCACCGTAAGCATCTTTCAAAGTATTATTATGAAAATTTCATATCATTTGTTTTCTTTCACGACCCGATTAAAATAAATGATTCCTTTATCGGAATGAATGAAAATGAAAATGAATGAAGTAATAACAAAATTTAATGTTCATATTTATTGCGTATATATTTCTTCGGTGTGACACGATTTTCTAATCCTAAAACAATTTTTCTTTTATCTTATAATTGATTGATTTTATTACACACGGGCTGAGGTACCTGGCTTCGCATGAGGTCGCTTCATCGATCGATATACCTACATTAATAATAATTATCGTACTTAAAAAACAATAAACAACATGCCAAAATGAAAATAATTCTGACAGACATGTCAAATAAAAGGTATTAAAATTGAAACCAAAATATGCAAAGTATATCTTGATCTGTGGTGAAAATTCAAAATCGGAATCGGCAGAAAAGGTAATTTGTATTTTTATGTATTATGTCAGTTAAGGCCAAGTAGGAAAAAGAAATCAAACAAACATAATATTTTGACTTCGTATAATATTTTTCTTTTTCTTTCGACCATGTCCGATCCTAATAGGATCGGGAATGGGACGACTGGCCTCCGGACAATTGGACGCCGCACTGTCGTAGACACGTATACAGAACGTAGACGAGGTATTTTAATCAGTTTCTATCTACTACTTAGTAGTTTGAATTCATTTTACTCTTCACATAATGTATTCTTTATCGCGGATTGAGAATTACCATGCCTAAGGCTTTATATAAAATAAAAAAACTCTTTTTTCGTTGGAACTTAAACATATGCACGAATAAATCATTGTTTACGTCTGCATATTTACATTCTCACCAACTATTAAATCATAATATAACCATTTAAATAATATTGAATATTTTACCTATAAGTACCTAACGTCTATTTATTTTCGAATTCCGTGGCGTCCAGTTGTCCGGTGCCAAATCGTCCTAGACCCATAGGATCATATTATGGGCCTCCATAGAGTGGAGGTTTGTATTAACAGATTTTATTTTTACGAGAAATGGATGTCTCAACCTATTAGGTCCATACTCTGACTCATACACAAATTGAAAAACAATATACTTGCCAGACCCAGGATTCGAACCTGGGACCCTCGACACTATAGACCGGCGTTTAAGCCACGCGGCCATCGTGGGTGCAATCTCTCGTATAATATACCTACCTATATAAAAAAATGATTTTCTTTCTCTTCATACTTAAATGGTTAATTTGTATTTTAATGATCATTGTTTTACTTCTGGCGCGTATCGAGTCGACACATTACTTTTTCGTTTATAGATATTTATACATAAGATTGTTTTTTTTAATGTTTTGAATGATTTCTTGTTTCAAAAATAATATTCTAGGCTAAAACTTCCCTTTAAAGCACCGGCTAGACGCTCATGCTTTACCACAAGCTTACCTGCGCGAACCAGTTTGCATCGGGAAGCCCGTGTGTATTGACGGGAAAACTGAAGCTCGCGCAAAACCGAAAAGCGATGTAAAGTGATACCGCGCAGGCAAGTCGCTGCCGTCTAGCCAACGCATTACATTTTAGTTTTTTTTGTAAACCTTGAACCCATACAACTAAAAGGGACCTGGGCCGCCACACGAGGATTCGTAACAGACTTGCTATTCGGCCCATGCTCTGGATCAAAACAACATGTGAATTTTGCCAGACCCGGGATTCGAACCCGAGGTTCACGACGCTATAAGTCTACACATTACCGTTCGACCATCGCAAACACAGCTTCCCAAATCGCCCAACGAAATGTCAAAAACTATGTACGCGTCAAAATTATGCGAATTTCTATAAAAGCCTATCCTGTATGCGTATATATGGTAAATGAAAGATTAATGCATTATTTCAACTCTTTGTTTTATTCCCGTTTCAGTGCGCACAAGTGGCGACGAACGTGCGCGAGCAAAAGCACACAGTGTCTCGGGCCAAGCGAGGCATCGCCCTCGGCTCCACGCGCGGCTTCCGAGGATCCACCGTCTGGTTCACTGGACTCAGCGGAGCCGGGAAGACCAGCATCGCCTTCGCCCTCGAGGCTTACCTGGTCTCCAAAGGTACATACATACTCACACATTTAGTTAATAAATATATGCTTGTATCTTTTTCGCCTGTAGTTTTATAAAATCGTTTTCTTTAATCTGGAACCCGAGAGGTACTAAACTAGGTCATTATTCTAAAAATACTGTTTATCATTATAAAAGCTAAAAACTGAGTTCCGTTGTTCTTTACGTCCACTTTATCTATTTAGCAACCTATTAATATTGGTATGCACGTAACTTGTTACGGTATAATCATAATGTGATACACATTACAATTCACATCGCATGTGTTTTAGATAAGATAATTTTGAACTGAAAAACTTGTGTTTTATGAATAACCCACATTACCTCTCGGATCCAGATATAAACATAAATGTTTTTTTTTCATTTGGCTCTACAATCCAGTATAGATCTTGGCCACCTCACGAAGAGGTTTTGTAACAGATTTTGTTTAGGTACGATAACTGGATGTTAGTCACTTGCCCAACCTTTTTGGTCCAAACACACATTGAAAAACAATATGTGAATTTTGCCAGATTTGGTATTCGAATCCGAGACCGTCGACTTACTAAGCGAATACTTTACCACTTGACCATAGTATTGGCACGGTTCATATTATTTATTGGTAGAAAAGCATTAAATCAATTAAAACGATATTATATAATATATATATATTTAACCATGTCCGATCCTAATAGGATCATTTGGGCCTCCACTGAGTGGAGGTTTGTATTAACAGATTTTTGTATTTACGAGAAATGGATGTCAGCCACTTGTTCAACCTATTAGGTCCATACTCTTACCAAATTGAAAAACGATATGTGTAATTGCCAGACCCAGGATTCGAACCTGGGACCCACGACACTATAGGCCAACGTTTAAGCCGCGCGGTCACCTTGGCATAATATATATTAATACATATTACGTAATCTACATAACAAATGATCAGGACCGGTTTCGTCTGTTATTCGGTTGAATATGTCCCTTTCAGCTGATGAAACTGATCCTAAACTTTTTTGAACCGTACAGATTACGTACCTACCTACCTATTGTGCATTTTGTTCAATAAGTACTTAGTTAATTATTCTTATTTGCCCATGTTTCAATACATTGATTTGAAATAACTTATCAAAGTGCATTATTCTAATCTTCCAAATAGTTCACGCAAAATTTACATGTAAAAACTCATATTTGTAAAAGCTGTTGAAGTCTATAATATGACAATTTCAACCATCTGTTCAATGAAAGTAGTTTACCAATCGGATGACATATCATGCACTTTTGTTTACTCTTTGATTTATATTTGTCGAATGTGCATTGAAGTAATCAGCTGTGCAAACCTAATTGAATTTTTTATTATTATACCTAGTGTTTATTGTTTCTTTCGTTGTGCTAAATTGCATTTATCGTGCAAATTCATTTTTACTGCGAATTATTCAATTATACTCGCATAAAGAAAAATCATATTAGGTATTAATAATTTGACTATTACCTACAAATTATATTAATTCCATAATTCATTATTTTTTAACTACTTAGGTATATTTTTTTTAACTTAACACCATAAATCAATCAATAAACAACTTGGACATTCCACTAAAATGCAGTGGCGAACACTTGTTACTATTTGATTATTTAATATTTAAGTACCTGAAAAATAATTGAATTACAAGTGTACAACATGTTATCCATGTGGTGTGCGCAATTAATACTGATTAAATTAGTTTTTCTATTATATATGATTAACTATAAATCGTTGCAAATAACTGAGACGTCTATAAATTGTAATATCATCGAATAAATGTCGCTTATCAAACAATTTTTGGTGAAATCTATTCATTAATCTTCTTTCTTTCGACCATGTCCGATCCTAATAGGATCATATGGGCCTCTACAAGGTGGAGATTTGTATTAACAGATTTTGTTTTTACGAGAAATGGATGTCAGCCACTTGCTCAACCTATTAGGTCCATACTCTGACTCATACACTAATTGAAAAACAATATGTGTACTTGTCAGACCCAGGATTCGAACCTGGGACCCACGACGCTATAGTCCGACGCTTAAGCCGCGCAGCCATCGTGGGAGTACATTGTGCCATTCGTTAATACTATTGTTCAATTTAATAATTAATAACTCATGCCAAAATAACATTTTTCGCGCCACGTTCTATTTAAGCATAGAACATAAAAAATCTTAAAACCATCGTAAAAATCCCCGAAACAAGCATGGCATTCATAAACTACAAAATAAGTTGTTTATTGTAATGAAGTGCTGAGCCGCCGGCGCTGGTAGGTACCAACTGACTTCACATAGCTTGGATTTTTTACATGCAATTTCAATCATATGCTTACTGAATGCTTATATGGATACTTTTTCAATGTTGTCGGCGAAAACACCAATTAGGTATACTGAGACACTTAATTGGTGTGATAAACGTAATCCGATCCCGGCGGCATCGGTCTAGTTAACTACCCGGTCGGATTTTATTGCTTAGGGTCAAAAATGTTGTTTTTAAACGATCGATCGACACATTAACAGTTTTGCTCGGTAGGTATACCCGAGAAGTAGCTCGTTATAAAAGTGAATAAATGTATGGAGTAAATCATAAACTAAAATGTCAACGAATGTTTCCTCATTAGTCATTACATCCGAGATCTCGCTGTTTCTGTGATTGTAATAACCAAGTTCGACTGTACGTGGATCATCATCATCTGCCAGTGTTGATCCACTGCTAGATAAATGCCTCCTAGCTCTCTCCACTATTCTCGATTCTAGTAAACTAGTTCTTTGCTGCCACGTACATCTATCGAACTTTTGAGTTCGTCGATCCAGCGGATTTTAGGGTGCTCCTGTGGGCTTATAGTGCCGCTTGGATTCCACTGTATGCGTATGACGGCATTTTTGTCCAGTGACTTTCCACTCCCATTGCCATTTCGTCACTCTTGTCTGCTTCCGTATTCATTGGTTTCTTATGTGATCTTTGTGCATTATGGCCAACATGCACCTTTCCATACCATGTTTTGTATTTTTTGGATTTCTCTTACATTAAAAGTGTACACATTCCACATGCATACGTGAGCGTTAGTAGCACACATTAGTTGAACATTTTACACTTTTTAAGATACTATCCAGGCGTCCAAATGCACTCCATGCCAGCTTGGTTCTGCAAGCAATCTCGTCATACATACCATCTGTATGTAGGAGTATAAATATGATGACGTAGGTTTTTACTTGTCATACAAAATAATAATATAATGCTGATATTGTCACACTATTATAAAAATATAGGTAGCTTTATAGAGTCTGTAAAAAATGTTCTATGGCAATTTTTGTTACATGCTACTTACATTAATTATATTTGGTTTTGTCTATGTTCATTGAAATGTACCCTTTTTTAGATGCGTCTATCGAGACAAGTGCATTGTTTAATAATATAATGAAGCACTGTGTGACGAGCATCTCATCAATAAGACGAAATTATTTTTCTCGTATGCTTAATAAATGAGCA
Source organism: Rhyacophila brunnea (assembly GCF_057557595.1). Taxonomy (NCBI): domain Eukaryota; kingdom Metazoa; phylum Arthropoda; class Insecta; order Trichoptera; family Rhyacophilidae; genus Rhyacophila; species Rhyacophila brunnea. The sequence continues at coordinate 55,362,821 of NW_028232965.1, read as the reverse complement.
TACTTAAATCTCATTTCAGAAGTGTACATTCAAGAGTTCGGAAAAATTCTTAATCAATCTTGTATGTATTGTCATCAGTATGTATTCATCAATAGTAATATTATATTAGTATTGTAACACAGTGATGAGTGATGATTGTCCTAATGTGCACTACTACTTTCAGTAACTCATCGTTCAAACCTTAGACTATAGATACATGACTTTATGTTTAACACAAAAAATATCAATTTTAGCAACACGCGCTCGCAAGTTATCGACACTTAGCTATGCAACAAACTAAGATTTCGTGGCGACACCATAGCAAACCATCTCACACATCTGTAAACCTTTTATCGTACTCTAGCGCGTGTCGCAGAGATTATAAGGGTGCCGAATATTTTCTCATTCGCACTTATGCATCATTTTATTCAGGTTACTTGGTTTAAACCCCTCTCTCTAACAATAGTCTTCGCCACTGCTTTCATATTTACTTTATTTTATATATTATGTAGATTTTTGAATCTGTCAATGTCTAACCTTGATTGTTATTGACTTAACTGAAATAATCAAATATGTAATATGAAAATCGATTGGTCTGTTATATAAATGTTAAATGTGTTTTTGAATGTCATCAGCTGTCAGAGAAACCTCCATTAAATTAGAGAAATTGAAATAAATAAGTGACTTTGGGAATGATTTTAAGTGAGTGTGATTCAGTGACGTCCCTAGACAAAATGCTGCCCCTAGGCAGCGTCAAAATGCCGCCCCATTTTTTTATATCTAAGAAATGTGTTGTATCGATGCATTAATAACAAAATATATACCACTAAAACATACAAAATTAAATTTAGATATTAAAAGCGAATAAACATAATATTAGTTAGACACTTACCCAAATCACCAGAGTCTGAGATTCTATTTGTTGATATGTCTGACAAATTTGGTTTGCAGAGTACCATTTAGTAATAATACACAGATGTATTATTTTCACACTATTTTTCTATGCTATTATTGTACAACATGTAAACAAAATCATTTTCGTTATCATTCATTTAATATGAACATACTTTTAATCACAAATACACTATTGATTAATTGTCTCAACACTCAACCGTTACAATAAACAAACTTTCCTGGCCTGTTTTGTAGCAAAGTCCGTAACTATGTCATCCAAATCTAATTTATATGCCATTTCTGCTTCAATAGACAATATTGCAAGTCCATTTAGCCTTTCTTCGGTCATCCTAGATCGGAGATAATTTTTAATAATTTTCAGTTTTGAAAAACTCCTCTCTGCGCTAGCCACCGTTATTGGCATTGTCAATATTATCCTAATTGAAGTGACCGTATTTGGATAGATTTCTTTCAAATTATTATCATAAATAAATTTTAGTACGTCATGTGGCGAAGACTTTTCAGTCACAAGTCTACACAGTAATTTTAACTCCTCACAAAGCTCCACTGCATCGACATCAGATGTGCCGTTTGCAGTGAGTTTAATTTCTAAATTTTGACAATCTTCCAATAAATTTTCAGGAGTCATGTTTCTTAAGAGGCTAATATTATACATAAATTTGAAAAATCTTCCATGATATTTTAATTCCTCAAATCGATCTTCAATTGAATTTATAGCCTTATCTACTACTTGATTGAAAAACTCGACTTCAAATTTTTTTCAGGGTTATGTAGAGGCGTTTCATCACAACTCTCATACTCGAAATGTTTCGGTACTCTTCGTCGTCTGCAATCTGTTTCTTTGGGCAATTCTGCAGGTATTTCGAGGCCTTCTGCTAATTGGTGTGCGATTATTTTCATTTGTACTAAGCCATTTTTTCTATAATTACGCAAAAAATTTAAAACAGCTTCAATGGAATCAAGCGCGCTGGTTATATTAAATTCTATCATTTGCAACTGTTTACTGACTGGATTTATAGAACTCAAAATATCATACCAAACTATGAGACAATTTATAAATTTAAAGTTGCATATATTTTTTGATAATGCGATGGCATCATTTTTGGTCTGCAAACTATTTTCAGTGTGTGAATTGGCATGTTTCTCTTCAATATATAATAAGGCATCGTAAATTTCTACCAATTGGTATCTAATAGGCCTGATTGCTTCGATTCGGGACTCCCATCGCGTATCAGAAACTGCCTGTAAAAATTTTAAAAGTATATTCCATCTATCAGTAGATGGCCCAGTGGCGAAGGGCGGAGGTAAGCTGTTAAAATCCACCATAAATAGCTCAGATTAAACTTTGTCAGTTATACGAATTTGTTTTTATTGAACTAAGACTACGATTTACAGATGGTGATGTTTAGTTTTTAAAAATCAATTAAACCCTGCCTAACCACACCATAAAAGTTTTGGTATATTTTGGGCGATATGACAAAATTGTGCACTAATTTTCATTCATATTTATTTGTTTTCGTATACATATTACAAATATTGTTGGTATTTTTTAAAAATCATTAAGCCCTGCCTAAAACTAACTACAATAGATAAAGAATATTATTCTATCTATAAAATATCTATTGTTATGTATGACTTAATTGCATAATTTTCGATATTTCACAGATCGACAAGTATTTTTGGACTATTATCTATTAAGGCTTGGTTTTCGCAGGGTTTAATTGGATTTTAAAAACTAACCAACACCATCTGTAAAGTGTAGTCTCATTTCAATGAAAACAAATACAAATGACTGACAAAGTTTAGTGTCCAATATTTATGGTGGATCTAAACAGCCTACCTCCACCCTTCGCCACTGGTAGATGCCGAGAAAAAAACATAAATCTTTTGGATTAACCCAAAAAATGATATCGCATCTAAGTTGCATTTTGCAGCATCATTTACCACTAAATTTAGCGTATGTGAGTTACAAGGTACATAAAATGCACGAGGATTCATGTCTCTAATATGCTTTTGGACACCATTCTTTTTTCCCCGCATATTCGCACCATTATCATAACTTTGACCTCTCATGTTTTGTATATTTATGTTTAAATTTTCTAGTTCTTCAACAATGCGTTTTGCTATTCCTGCTCCAGTTTTATCGTCAATTTCTATAAAACCTAAAAAATGCTCACGTACTTCCTCTGAGTGTTTTCGAACAAATCGTACTATAATCGACATCTGTTCTATATGTCCTATGTCAGGTGTACAATCTAATATAAGAGAAAAATATTTTGCCTCATTTAACATATTAATAATTTCTGATTTGATTTTTTGCGACACTATGGCAATTAATTCATTTTGAATTCTTGGTCCAAGATAATGAGTAGTGCGGGGCTTACAGCTTATGGTTTTCAAATGTTCCTTAATAACATTATCAAACAGTCCAAAACATTCAATTAATTTTAAGAAATTTCCATTGTGCAGTGTGTTGATTGTGGACTTAGGTCCGCGTAAAGCCATATTCTGCACCGCCATGACTCGCAAAACTGCACATAATCGAGTTAAAATTGACCGCCACCGTATAATTTCTTCATTGAAAAGTTTTTGTTGACAACAATCAATTGTTTTATTTAGCTTTAATCTGATTAGAATATCTTGCCAGATTGAAAAGTTTTCGTGGTGATTTTTTGACTTTTCGTGGGTTTGTATAGTTTGCGACAAGTTTTTCCAATTATCATAGCCAACTGATGATCCCATTCCAGTCTCACATTTTTTTTTATTAAATATTATACAGCAAAATAAATAAATTTTACAAAATACACTAACCAAGTTCTTTCATATGTTTCGCCATTTTTCAACGTACGTTCATAATATGCATTGGAAAACTTTCTATTACACGTATTGATAGGATAATCAGCAAGTTTTTTTCTGTATAGGTCCTTTTTTTAATATCATTATCCTTGTACTCTCATCAAGAAAACTTGGCCAAAAATGTGGATCATCAAAATTATTGTCTTCTTCTTTGTCTAAATAATCAAAATTATCGTCGTCTGAATTATTATCGTTGGCATCGTAATTTACATTCTCTTCTAGCGTTGTAGCATCTGATTTTTGAATTATTATTGGTTCTTTAGTTTTAGACGATAGGTATTCTGCGCTGACTTTCTGATTTTGCTTTTCACTTTTGATAAAATAATTGTTAAGTGTACCTGTATTATTTGTAGCATTTGCCTCCTTTCATTCTCTTATCTTTTTATACGCTGCTCCTGAAAGTCGTTGTCTTGCACTCATGTTGATGATTTAAATAAACCACAAATCCACACTATTATCAGCAAAAGATATGTTTACAAAAAACAAATTAAAATAAGGTATTGTTATTCACAGCACAATAATTACTAACAAATAGTAGTAAACAGATGATATTATGATGATAGATGAGGTAGGTATCTACTAGTGTAAATTTTTATTACAATTAGCTGGTACTTAACGTAAACGTATATGCACGAATACTAGATTATGTCAAATATCAATTTTACAATAGATACATCCAGCAACTTTTAAATCTCGCGGGTGACTGGCAAAAATGTTTGGATAAATTAAAAAATACGGATGTATATACCTATAAATCTCCACCATAATTTTTATTGTTTCGTTACCTACGTTGACATATTGGTATAAAATATTATTTTGTTTCAAAAACTTCTTGGCTCATTGGCGCCATATAATTGGCTTTTGCGCAGCCACTGTTATGAAAGGAACTCTTTAATCTGAGTAAATGACATTACATTATATTATGCATAATGTATCTAGGTGGCAAAAGACTCGTAAAAATATTTTTTATTGGCATTTGTATTACGAACCCGAGCAGTTAAAAATAATAGAAAAAATCACTGGCTGAGAGTGGTGACATCATACTAAAATCGCCGCGAATACCTACTCACTACTGGGTAATAAATAATATAATTAAAAAACATCCGGAGCCGTGAAGTACTACAAATATTCGGTGCTCCGGCGCCGTTCCTGCTCCGGGTAAAACCCCATTACTGCTCTGCTCCTGCTCCGAGCTCCGCTCCAACGCTCTGGTTATAATGTAACTAAGATTAGGCACCTAGCTATTTCTATATAATACCAAATGATCCTCTTCGGTTTGCCGCCCTTCGAGTATCTGCCGCCCCCAAGCGACGCTCAATCTGCCTACCCCCACGGGACGTCACTGGTGTGATTGCATGACATATTTATGAAAATACAAAACTTTAAAGTCAATTCACAGTTTTACAAGCATGTTGATTGGTCTATCTATAAATGCATATTGCGTTCCAATTAAATTTACCCTTAAATAATTTTAGATTTATCATATGATACCATTACCGTGTTTCCATGTCGCATTATATATCTGGAATCATGCATTACCCCTGAAAGCAACATCAACCAAGAAGTTCTCCCCTACCGTGATTTGCAAAGACATGATCGAAACTCCTCTTAAAAATTAAAATAAAGTTATGTCAGGCTCATACTGACCTACAGGTTGAAGTGTTGGGCCTTATCAAAAAAGATATCTTTGAAAGGATGATACAGAGAAGAATCTTATGCGAAGAAGATATTAACCACAAACTAGACGTGTTGTACGATGATGCCCCTGTCGTCTCACACGTGAAAGTGATATGACTTCGTTGGTCAGGCCATATCTTATGAATAGAAGACACCCAACCACCAAAGAGGCTCTTCTTCAACAGGTGTAGAAAGAGACTTAGACGGTGAAGCGTAATTTTGGCAGACAGAAGGGAGCAGAAACATTTCTTAAAGGTGGCCAAGACCCACATTGGGTTGTAGTACAAATGATGATGATGAAATCATCAAGAATAAGTCTTTCCATAACTGATAGTTCACACCATCAAAAATGATTAATTTATATATTAATCGTTATATTTCTTCTGCTAGGTATCCCAGCTTATGGTCTGGATGGCGACAACATCCGCACGGGTCTCAACAAGAACCTCGGCTTCACCAAAGAGGACCGGGAAGAGAACATTCGAAGAGTGGCCGAAGTGGCCAAGCTATTCGCCGACAGCGGAGTCTTGGCACTCTGCAGCTTTGTTTCACCTTTCGCAGAGGTATGTTAAACAAGAAAAGAGGTTTGAATTCTGTTCCCACATCGTACCCTCGCAACTAAACCGCCACAAGTCCAAATTTACGTGTTTTGAGTTAATTACTTTTTTTCATTGTCTATCGTTCATAGTATATGTACCGAAAATTTCATATCTCTAAGTCATCAAATTCAAGTCAAAACTTCATTCAATATCTAAACATATTTCAAAAACACAGTACAAAAATGCGAAAGGTAAAAACTTCAAAGCTGATTTTCTCTGTTTGACGTTTTTTGGATTGTAGCAGTTTAGTTGCGATAGTGCGACATGTCAGTGATTTGACCATACCAAATTTATTTTAAAAATTCGTAGATCGGCTCATGTATGTAGGCCTATTCAGACAGTTAACTTATTGTAACAATTAACTGCCTTAATACATAAATATGATAAACTACCCTCGATAGCCGCCGATAGCAGGCTTGTGTATTGAATAGATGCGCAGAGCCAGAGAGAGTTTAGGACTTAGGCAATAACTGGAGGGGAGGGTATAATTTTTGTATACAATCGTAAAAGTTAATAATATTCTGTATAAATATGCACTTTGAAAGATGGCCACTATAAACTCTTGTTTATAAACCTCATCTTTGTCGACTTATTTTGATGTTATGTTATAATACTTAATGTAAAAATGAAATACTGTTTATTGTGATTTTTTGAGATAGTTCAATCAACACAAAACTCAGCATACACATCGGCAGTCATAGAATAACCAGTGTTGCCAAATAAGTTTTATAGAATAATATTATAGTACTTAATAAGTATATAAAAGATTTTTTTTTGACCATGTCCGATTCTAATAGGATCATATATGGGTCTCGGTTTGTGTTAACAGATTTTTTTATTTTTACGAGAAATGGATGTCAGCCACTTGCTCAACCTATTGGGTCCATACTCTGACTCTTACACAGATTGAAAAACAATATGTGTACTTGCCAGACCCAGGATTCGAACCAAAAGAAGAAATTCGAACGAAAATGTGCCAAACTACTGATAAACAATATTCTTTAAAAAGTATATTAACACCAAACTGAATAGCGAAGCAGGTGCCTTTTTTTACTTTTCTTTCTCCTATAGCACACATCAATCAGTATGCTGCGGCACACTGGTTGGAAATCACTGTACTAGAACTTACTTTTAATAAACTAGGCCAGTGCAATATTATAATATGTTGTTTGTTGATTTCGTTTGCACATTTTACTGTTATCCAAAATGATAAACATGATAACAAAAACGAAAACAACCTTTTTTTGCATAGATAATTTATTTTAAAAAAATCTTAGGATATAGGTACCTACTAGAAAATGTTTTTGAAAATTCTTTATTGGTAAAAAAAATAATCGGTAGATGCGGATTCCAGTCACAGGCCAGGCTTTTTTCTAGGTGTATTCAAAGTATGTACAATGTTCAATAATTAATAATGTTACATGTCACAAAAAATGATTATTTTGTTTGAATTGATTAGTAATTATTGATTCACTGGTGGTTTTGTGTTACATTACTTTTATCTTACTGTAATATAAAATATATTATTACATTAATTACATATGTGGGTACTTCAATAATATATTTAATCACATTGATTCTATCTAAATCAATGATTTTTTTAAATATTTGAAAGATAATCTGCTTGTGTCAAATTACGATTATATATTCTTTGATATAAACTGATATTATATTTTGTTGATTCAACATTTTTATATGAATGGAACTGTGAATTATTAGTTACTTTTTCATTCATTGTATGAATCCATATATTTACTATTATGCTGCAATCAACAATTTATCAATGATAAAAGAAGCAATGTGCTGAAAACACACAAAATGACATCAGTCAAACTTGATATAACTGTCTCATCATCAGAGTTGGAAATGAAACCAGAATCCTTCCCTGAGATCCCTTTAATTAGGTATTTTAGAACTGCACCCCTCACAAATGTCCGCATTCCATTGTTTTTAATGATCAATCACTCACGCTGGAGCAAAACAAGAATATATTAATTCCGTGTATTGCGTAAATATATTGATAACATTCGTCATTTACCACAGAAAACCGACCTTACAAATAGCTGTCCTGAGAATAATTGATGTTTATAGACTTATCAACATATTCACGCCATACACGGAATAATTAATATATTATAGAACCTGACATAATGTTTTACCAAAGTATCTTTACTAAAGTTATTGATTGGTCATAAATTGTGGTATCCATATGCTCCTAGTAAGGATATTAAACGCATACTTTTTGAGTTTTGAAATTCAAATAGATTACCCAAAATATGAGTATGTAAGTATTTTTGTTTTTTAAAGGATCGTAACTGGATCACATTTGATTTTTTCCACTGGACACGAAACTTTAGAAAATTTATTGGTTTTCATCATATTGTCACTTTATTTAATATTTATGCTCTGTTTTCTTGTTTACAATGGCAAAACTGGTAGATTTAATAATATTCAGTCCAATTAATTAGCAGTATTTGCGGTGGAGTTCTATGCTTAATTAATTTGGTAGCTACTATCAAATCCACAAAACACGCTGCCTTATCTCAGATAATATTCTTGAAAAGGTAACCATAATGCAGAATACTGTCAGACATGTCCGTGTAAAAGGACAGTGACTTAAAAACTGTTTTTACATTGTTGCTTTTTATAATTTTTCAGGATCGTGACATGGCGAGACGCGCCCACAAAGATTGCGATCTGCCATTCTTCGAAGTGTTTGTTGACACCCCACTTTCTGTCTGTGAATCAAGAGACGTCAAAGGTCTCTATAAGAAAGCACGCGACGGACAGATCAAGGTAAGATGAAGAATAAAACAATGATTTCATCTTTTTAAATAACCCCCTCAAAGTAAAATGGATTTTTGCTTTGAAAAGTGACTAACTATTTGACCACCTTAAATAATTGACTCATTCTATTTTGTTTCATTGTTTTTTCTAATTTCATGATAGTGTTCGATAATATTATAAAACAAAATGTCTATGGATCAAATATGGTAGAGATTTTATTTAAAAACACACTACTTATCTGAAAAAACGAATAATAAAAGTAGGTACTTCATTTAGTGCATTATGTTTCATGGTTTTTGAAACAAAGTTTTTTTTTGTTCATTCTACTAAGTATCTACCTACTTTATATTTGAGTTGTTTATATTAACAGCTATAACTGCTATAGTTGACTTTTCTGTAGATGGGTTCATGGTCAGAAATAACTATCAACATAAATAACTCCGATATAGTAGACAATATTTTTGAAATGCTTTCTGCAGTATTTTGGACATATTGTGTGCGGACTAGATAACTTGGAGAGACTGGTGATTTTGGATAACCTCCAAGGAAGGCGAAGGCTTGTGCGACCAAGTGGAAAAGGAAGCTTACTGGGAGAAGCCTTCACTCTGCCCTGGTTACGAGGGAACGACCAAGAAGAGAACAACAAAAAAAACTTTGCTTTAAAACCATTATAATGGAGTTCTTTCGCGGAAACACCAATTTAATTAATACATTATGTTTCAAATTGAAGTAAACATAGATATGACTCCAATTAAAATTGGTGATAAAAAAGAAATGTTGTGAGAAAAACACTTGGAGTAGTGAGTCAATTTGTATTTATAGATTATTTTGGATAATAACATAAATTTTTATGCGGTTGGCGTTTGCCTGGATTAAGTTATCTGACCTTGGTTATTTTTCAGGGCTTCACCGGAATCACTCAAGAATATGAGAGACCCGAAAATCCTGACCTGATTGTGAAAACTGAATATGAAACAATTGAACAATCAACTCTTCGTGTCGTCCAATTGCTTGAAGAAAAAGTAAGAGTAATGTTTTTGCTTTAAGGGACGTTCTACAGAATTGGCCTTGAGAATTGAAAATATGATTTTTTAACGTGTGGTCCATAATATCTGGTCTACTAGTTAATATAAAAAGGTCGCGTCTAAGTTGTTTGTGTCATCAAACTTGCTCGACGACTCGATCCACTCATATTTCATATTTATTTCATCAGGGCTGTCGTCATAATTTAAAATTTTTATTTATATTATATGTTATTTAAGTTTTGTGCATCTAATGCCGGGTCCACACTGGCAACATGTTGCTGGCAACCTCGTTAGATTTTATGATAATTATGATAATTATTGTAAAATTTCTTAAGCAATTATGGTAAGTATCGTAAAATTTAATGAGGTTGCCAGTGTGGAAATAGCTTAATGTCCACTGTGGTTCACGTAGTGGCATGGACCTGGGGTTAACTAATTCAGGAAGTCAACACACATGATAGAATTTTTTCCAGTTTTGGTTGCATTATATTCCAAAACTCTTCTGTAAAAATCGTTTCCGATTTTATAAATGGAAATTTCTCGGTGTACACAGTAAACAAACCTACGAATAAAAAAAGACAAGAAGGAACATACTGATTCATCGCAGTAAAATCTGGCAATCAAATTCGCCATTTTGAAAAGCGACGATTTTGCGTAAACAAATATCACGTGGTCTGTACGTGTGCGGCAAACTTCGAATGTGTATTTTATGTTTGTGTACACGCATTGTCGGCCATATTTTCCGGCCTTTCTGATTGCCGTGATTTGTACACATCTTCCTTCCTGTCTTTTTTTATTCGTAGAAACAAACAGTATTTTTTATTAGTTATATGAAGTTGGCCTTGAATCTGTAATAAAATAATACACAATTAAAAGATTTTGAAATAGAAAAAAACACATTTCCAAGCATTCAGCCGTGCTCACTCATGAATGTCATTCGTCATTTAGATAAGTATATACACATTTTGATGTTATCTTGCAAAGTGCGAATGTAATGTTTTCAAATAATTGATATGGATTAATTATACCATCATCTTATTTTCTTGAAATCATAAACATACTATAATAGTATTTGAGTATCAACCTATGTTCAATTTGAATTCGGTTATAATAATAATATACCCGTATATATATCAATAGTATGTTTGCTACAAAATCCACCCAAGTTATCAGTACGTACTTGCACAGGTTTGATTAAAAACTATGATGAAATTAACATTTTAAAAATATTATATTACATAATATTATTTTGACAGCCCTGTTTTCTGATCGGCGTATATCTTGCAGGTGTTTACTTTCCTTTGCAATTGAAAGCTTCGAGTTTCTAAGTCATGTTTTTGTAATTTTACTATTATACTCACAATCTATCAAACGTGTAAAAAAAATTTTATGTGGAGTCGACGTCCTGCTTCTGTGCTAGACATAGCACCACTGACGAATTTGATAGGCTTCTGATAGTCTTGGCAAATTGCAATAATTTAAGTAACAGATATCTAATTTTGAAGTGAATCAAAAAACAAAATTTCCGATACGTCTACCAGCCTATCGAGATGCGAGTTTTAAATTCTGCCTTGTTTCGTTAAAAAATTTTAATGAAAATTGATTTGAGTCGCCAAACCCGCTCTAGGATAAATAACCGGTTACTAAATCCGCTCTACATAGCCGACCAATCAGTCGTCGCGATTCAAACCATGATTTTTAGCATACGTTAAATCGCCGTACAAACGTTACCACCACTAACATCAACATTATCGTAAATGCACAAAACAGCTTTTCGTGATTTACTTGAAACTCAAAAAAACCTCCAGAGCGGATTTAGCAACTGAACGACACAATTCTAGTTTTTATTTCTTGGATTTTTCGATGTAGCCTTTCGATTATTTAGTTACTATTCATGGAAATATAATATGTACCTATCTTTCAAAGAACCATAATATTGTTTTGTTTAGGTTATTAATCATTTGTTATAAAAGTAGTGTGACAAACTCTGCCATTTTTTAATTTGTGAAGTTTCCTCGTAATGTTTATTGCCCATTTAAAATAATAATATAAATATGATAAAGAATGTCACACATTCTTAATTTTTTATGCAAATTGTATTAATATCTTTTTAGTGATAACCTATATTTTACTCATGTAACAATTTATTGCATAGAATTATTATTCAACTGATATTCATCCATTGAAGCGTTTATTTTGTTTTTATTGCGTTTTCTTTAGTTGTAGGTTCTGTTAAAGATACTCTGCACGTGTTATACAATTTATTTTGTCTAAAGAAAACATGAATAATATAAAGTAAGCCACGCTGGATATGTAATAGAATTTTTTATATTATGCCAGAAAAGTGTAATAAATAAACAAAATTATTACTGCAATTTGTTATATCAGTACTGTAAAGTTAGAGGAACTATTAAAATATTTAAAAAAAAATTCTGGGAACCCCTATCTGAATTATATTCATGTTCGTTAAGTCCTTCAATAATAATCATGCCATAATGTATGATCGCTAGAATGTTGAATACTGATGCCGTAGTTGCAGGTTTGGATCTCGCATCTGGCAAATTCACATTTTTTTTAAATGTATGTTTTAATTGGTTACGTGTAAATTATACGCAAAACACTTCACCGTAGCACAGTTTGCTGTGAGCTTTCTTATCGGAAAGAGATGAACATATCGTCTCTGTTCTGGCAGAACACACTAACTGGAGAATACTAGTTTTCAGTAATTTGACTTTGAATTTGTTAAAATGTTTGAAATGGTCTATCATGTGAGTTTATTAAGTAATCGTAAAAAGGATGACTTTAAAATAAAGACTGTTTATTTATTAAGAAGGTTTCCAGACGGTTAAGTTTGAAATAAGGAACATTTTGGTATAACTAACTCAATATCTCATTTTTTCGAATTAGTGTCTTCTGCCAGAACAGTGATGATATACTATACGTTCTCCAATTTTATTAGACTCAATATGAACATTAATTCAATTTTCATAGCTGATTTTGGAAAAATTCATAAATAACCTAACCTAAGAAATAATCCAGTATATCGGCTATTTTCAAAATTTGTTTGCTGCTGGCTTCCTGTAAACCAACAAGAACCGTGTTTTATTTAGACATGAATTTTATGTCTACTATCCGACCCAAAGAGGTTGGACGGTCTTTAATATACGGCCATATTTTACTGATACAACATTTCACAGTGAAGTGTGATACGGCGAACTGCATACGTTCAAGCTTCCGGACACGGTTCGGTTGCTTGTTCCGGTGCATGAACCGTAACGGCTCTCCGGTGCGTTCTGATCCATTTCGACCCCTGGTATTACATGATAGATAGGTATTCGTCGTAATATAAAACGTCGTGTAAAACATAATGCATTAATTACTATTTTTTGGGAACAACTAGCTGCCGCAAGTTTCCGGACACGGTTTTGATTCATAGCATGGGACCTAATAAAGTAGCTTACAAAAATTTCTCATAGCAAATTTTTCTTAAGAAACCTCTTCGGGAGGTGGCCAAAAGATTGTAGAATCAATAAAAGAAATTAAAAAAATTACCGTTGCAGAAATATGTAAACTGCTTCATTGTTTTATTAACAGAACATGAGAAAATTTGTTTTACAAAAATGGGACAGGTAGTACTTTTTTCCAAACTTTCACAAATTCTCATGGAACCTCAGGATTCCACTAAACTTTGGTTAAGAATCGCTGTGTTAAGATTATCATAATATTGTTCCATGCATGACTAATGCCACTTCACTATAATAACATTGGTATGTTTATTATACTATGTTGGAATTGACCTTTCAGTGAAATACCCACATATGCTTGTAATGACCTATAGTACAAGTAATATATAAGATAACCCTTCCAATAGATACTGCATACATCAGTAGCGAAGGGTGGAGGTAGGCTGTTAGGATACGCCATAAATAGTGCACATTAAACTATGTTAATCATTTGTATTTGTTTTTATTGAACTAATACTACAATTTACAGATGCTATCGGTTAGTTTTTAAAAATCAATTAAACCCTGCCTAAACCAAACCATAATACTTTTGGTATATTTTAGGCGATAAGACAAACTTGTGCATTTTCATTGGATTAAGAATACATATTACACATATTATTGGTTCTTTTTTTTAAAATTCATTCAGCCCTGCCTAACCAAACTGTAATAGATAAAAAATATTATTCTATCTTTAAATTATCCAAAGTTATGTATGATTTAATTGCATAATTTTAGATATTTTATAGATAGATGAGTATTTTTTGATTATTATCTATTATGGCTTAGTTTTCGCAGGGTTTAATTGAATTTTAAAAACTAACCAACACCATCTGTAAATTGTAGTCTTATTTCAATGAAAACAAATACATGTGACTGACAAAGTTTAGTGTGCAATATTTATGGTGAATCTTAACAGCCTACCTCCATCCTTCGCCACTGACATACATACAATACTCTCTTCTACATTATTAGAACACATTCACTCTGAATAACCGACATTGAAAAAACTGCATGTGAATTTGTCAGATAGAGAATTCCAATTTATGACCAAGCTTTACTTTAGACGCAGATACCCTGTTGCAGCTGTACCGCGGGGTGCTATAATAATTATCTAATTAAAATATGGTGATTTTTTTAAGGGAATCATTCCGAGACAGGCACAGACGTCCGACCTAATACCAGAGTTGTTCCTCACGGGAAACCGACTCAGTCATGCTTTAGAGGAAGCAGCCAGTCTACCCAAGTTACCTATCACTCATGTGGACCTCCAGTGGCTACAGGTAACTATATTCTTCACAAATATGTTAAGAATACCTGCTTCTGATTAGAAAAGGGTTACTAAGCCAAATTAGCTGCAAGTAATTTCGTATTGCAGATTTATTTATAGCACTTGAGCTCTGAGCGCGGGGAGAGTTTTAATAGCTTAGGCTGCCTTGCATTAGTTTAACAAGCCTAAAAGAAGTTTTTTTGATTGATGAATGAAAAATCATATAATATCACAAATAACATTATAAGCATATCATCAAAACGGTTACTAAGCCAAATTAGCTGCAAATCATTTCATATTGCAGATTTATTTCTAGCAAGCTTAACAACTGTACTCGTGAGATTTACTAACCAAAGCTGGTTCCCATTAGTTTTCTTCTTTTTTTTTAAAATTGGTAGCTAAATTTAGATAATAAATCGCCATTTGCAGCTTACATCCTTTGGACACAACGTGTATTTAGTTGTGTACAATGTTATTATGCAATAAAACATATTTTGAAAAAACTGAGGGTTATGCCCTTTTTCCTTTCTATAGTCGATATAATATCACAGATAACAATATGTATAGGTCTGTTACTGACAGTTGAGGCGACCAGAATACTCACACAGACGCATTGTTTACAAACAGGATGTTTCAAATTTTTAAATCGACTTTTAATTCTTTGTTTTGATATAGGAAAAAAAAATGAACTAATCAAGAAAGGGACAGCCTGTAAAAGAATACTGTATTCTCCAAAAATACACACAATCCTTCGTATCTGTGATCGCCTCAACTTTCGGTAATAGACCTATAAGCATATCGCCAAAGCAAGATGTCACCAGTTGGCCACCATTTTCTTTTTTTTATTTACAAACAGTGCATTCCAATACTGCCAATGCAATGTTAATTTTTCTTAGCTATGGAGCTTTGTAAAATGTGCTCCAAGGTTGTGTTCATATGAAACTTTGTTCTTAAAATCCCCAGCTACATATTATATTCGCCCCAAATACCCCATACATAGTAGTTAAATCTATCTGATTCTAAAATTCTTTTGCGAATAAATTCGGGGATTCTTAATACATATTATATGGACCAGAAAAATAAATGCTATAATAATGTCATAGATGTGTAGAATTTCGTGAACGGTTAACATAATGACATATTATTTTCTTATTCAGATCTTGGCAGAAGGATGGGCTGCTCCTTTAAAAGGCTTCATGAAGGAAAATGAGTATCTTCAGGTAAATATTAATGTCTTTAATCTTTAAATTATTGTACCGTATCTGAACACTTGTGTTAAAGGGTGATCTACTGAGACCTTGCGTTTGCCAAATGCTCTAAGCCTGGAACATGATTTGGTATAAGAAGTTAGTAAATATTGTACCACATAATTTTCCTCCACCTTGTCACCACATCCTTCCAGGTATAATACCATGACATAACAAATGAAATGCACCCTTAAAATTTTTGCTGTGAGAGTTTTCCATGACCCTGATTGAGAATAGTGTTTAAGATTGTTAGTTTGACTTCTATTATTATTACTTAGGAGACCTTCCCTATTGCCTAATGATGGTGCAAATTTCTATGGTCGGAATGTAAAAGCACCTAACTCAAAAAATCAAATTTTTCAGTAAAAGTATGTTTTGCGAACAAATCGAAAATAGCGTAAACGCCAGAATGAAACCAATGTTCTTCCAGTGACTAATAATATAATTCATCCAGTATTGCTACATTCCAACGATGTTTTTTAAATAATCACAGAGTCTAGCTTTTTTAATGTCTTTTTTCACCCTTCCTTTTAGAGGTAGATAGATAACTTACGTAATTAGGTTTGTTTGTAATATAACATTTTCCAAACAATATTTGACGTGTGTGCTTATACACAAATTGTGTTAAATCTTATTGGTTTATTGAACCTGTAATAAAACAATAAATGCAATTTAATCAGGTTATACACCTCGGCTATAGAATTATTAAAAGCTTAATAATTTCCCCTTGAAGGAACTAAATAGGTCGCAATAGCTAATCAGCCAAACTGACAATTGAACAATCTTGAATATCTTTTCCCTTTCAACCGACATATGGCGGGTCTAGGACGATTCGATGTCGGGACAACTGGGCGTAGTAGCTAAGTAGACGTTCGTGAATTATAGCTACCTTTAAAATATATATTTAATATTATTATTTATATTTATATTATTATTTAATACTTGGTGAAATACGTGGGTCCCAGGTTCGAATCCTGGGTCTGGCAAGTACACATATTGTTTTTCAATTTGTATCTGTCAGCGTATGGACCAAATAGGTTGAGCAAGTGGCTGACATCCATTTCTCGTAAAAAACAAAATCTGTTAATACAAACCTCTACTCTGTGGAGGCCCATATGACCCTATTAGGATCGGACATGGTTGAAAGAAGAAAGAAGAAAATTTAAATATGCACATGTAAATAATGATTTAATTGTGCATATGTTGCTACGAGAAGAGAGTTCTTTTATTTTTATATAAAGCTTCAGGCATGATAATTTTCAATCCGCAATAACAAACATTATGTTAAGAGCAAAATGAATTAATGCTACTAAGCAGTAGATAGAAACTGATTAAAATCCCTCATTTACTTTCTGTATAAAATCGTAATGAACGTCTATTTATTTCATTTGACAGTGCGGCGCCCAATTGTCCTGGCGCCCAACTTCCATAGGATAATAGTAAATATTGACACGTAATATTTCTTTTTATTATTGCAGACTCTTCATTTCAACAGCATCACCCTCCTGGATGGCACAGTTGTGAATCAGTCAGTGCCGATAGTATTAGCGCTTAATGCCAACAACAAAAGTAGACTGGAAAGTTGCAGCGCCATAACTCTGGAGAGAGCAGGACGAGCCGTGGCCATCTTGAGGGCACCAGAGTTCTTCCCGCACAGGAAAGAAGAGAGATGCAGCCGGCAATTCGGAATCAACAACCCTGCACATCCTTATATCAAAGTTCGTGGTTTTTTTTTTTAAATTTTGATTCACTTCATATTAATCATTGTACATGTTCGCGCTTTTTTATAGTAGACTGTAATTATAAATTTTGATGGAATGATTATGATGCTGGATGTGGATGCTGGGGGGGGGCTATTTTAGGATGCCAGGCACTGATCTTTTTATGCTGTTGATGATCTTGCTCTGTGGTCGTAGTGCTCGCGTAGTGTGCGGCATTTGATATTTAAAGGTGATTTAGGTTGTGAGTGCTTGTAAGCGCATGGTCGATGAATGACTGTAGTTTTTATATTACTAATCGGTCGACTACTGACTAACACCTGCGTTGCGCATGGCCTTGCAACAGTACTGAGGATTTGAGGTAGGAGGGAAATAACCAGTACACAAATATATATTTTTTAATATTGAATTTCATTTGAAAAATATGTCAGTAAGAAGCCTCATAGATAAAAATAAATATATTTATATCACTCTTTTTATGCTGATTGTGAAAATTTGTTTTAAACCAAATTTGTTTTTGGGAAACATCACTCAACTCACGTAAGTAAGTTTCAAGTGGGAATTCTTTCAAATTTCCTTATTAAATTGAAATGATGTCTTTTCTTTTCACATAGACTTAAAGGTTGTAATCGTGATTTCGTTTATTTTTCCTCAGATGATTGACGAAAGTGGCGATTGGCTTGTGGGCGGAACAGTGGAAGTTCTTGGACCAATCAAATGGGACGATGGCCTTGACGAGTACCGACTCACTCCCAATCAACTAAAAGAAGCCTTCCGAGAAATGGGAGCTGATGCTGTTTTTGCATTCCAGGTAACTACAACTATTGATTGCGCATCGATTCCCAATTACATATTAATGAGAATGATTCTGTGCAGAGTTTTTGATGAATTATATTCTTGTTACTTTCCTATTAAGGTTGGATATAGTTTCAGCTATCTCAGTCATAGTAGTTGTCCTCAAGAGTGGTATTATATCACAACCATTAGTATAATAAGTATCAGTGGCGGCCGGCGGTTCCTAAAAATGCTTTCAGTAGGGATACACAAAAAACTTACTTTATTCAAAAAATGATCTATATAGCGTTGTTTCTGCTTAGCGAACATCTCTACAACTTTCTTAAAAGTATAGTAAAAAAACCCTTCAATTTCCACAGATATTGGAATCATACAATTATCTTTAAATATTTGCTACACTGTGTAAACAATTACCGTATTAATTAAAACAGTTATAAAATAACTAAAGCACCATCCACGTTTTAAAAGTCACCCCTATTGCAAATTTCGTTATCCAAAAAATCATATACCGCATACATTTCTTTTATAAATCCTTATTTTCAACTAGTGCGTTAGGTCCTCAGTAAAGTGGTGTGCAATTGAATGAACAACGCTAGCTAAAGTAGTCATATAATAAAAGTTAGAGCACAGTGAAAGTTCCTCATATATTTTTATTTTGTATGTCCATCGTATTTTAACATTTTCTATGCCTCACGATATTACTATGGCAGTATCTGATAGGCAGCGGATTTTTAACGATGTACGTTGAATGTAGAGCGAAGCTCCTACTGCAATCGCTGCAATACCGATAATTTGTGTCTTAGTATTTCATAATTATTATTTAAACAGATGTCACTGTGTGTTTAATTTTTTAGATTATGCAAATCAATCGACAGTGGCTAGTAATTTGTGTTGAGATATCACGCGAAATTTGTATGTGCGGCCTGTCGATCACAGAGCGAGAATACTCGCTAAAGACCGGTTAATAGCGTTTGGTTAATCTTATGTCAACTAAAAATGTGATCCGTGCTACATTGGGTTGCGGATGTTTTCAGTGACTGGTGAATGATGATGTGTGATGTACATACTGTTCATTCAAATGTGTATGGGCAGTATATGGCAAAAATTTCAAAAGTCAATGATAACTTATGAATAATGATTACACACATTGAGTGATGTTTTAAAAATTACAAGGGGGTGCTGTGCACTTGCATGACGTTAGAGCAGCCGCCACTGATAAGGATATGATAATAATTATATCAGTATATCAGGTTTATCTATCTTCAAGTACACTATGATCTACTATTCAGCAGTATCGGTACTGGCAGTGATCTACCACACTCTTCCATTGCCATTCTTTAACTTGAACAGATGCATTATATTTGGCTGATGACATATATAGATTGATAAGGAAGAGTGACGTATCCTTCTTGCCACACAAGACAATAAAAATTCCACAGGATTACATTTTTGTCAAGTGTGACACGGGAGAGAGATTGCGCGACTCACTGAAAAAGGATCAAATACCTACTAATGACTGAAAGATGCGTCACGGGTTTCAAACTAAAATTAAATGAGTCTTGATTAGATCATGTTCACCAATTTATGGATTTATAAGCCTCTTCTATGCATTATACCTAATGATGGTGACAATAAAGATTATTACCCTTCTACAAATCTACATAAAGAGTTTCTTACCTGTGTTTTAATTTAGCTAAATCCTGACATATATCTATTTATTTCTAGTTGAGGAATCCAATTCATAATGGCCATGCTCTACTCATGACCGACACTCACAAGCAGCTTCTTCAAAGAGGTTTCAAGAAACCAGTTTTGCTGCTTCATCCTTTAGGTATAAATTTGCCTGAGAATCGATGTTTTAGACTTAACAAAATATTCACACCATACATGGATATAATATGCACGTATAATTCACCAACGCTGTTTTCATTTGTTTCTTTCATCCGCCATTGACTTCAAAATAATGTTTCTAAAATTTGAATTGCGCATAAGACGCATACTCATTTCAAGCTTCAAAATTTAAAAAATGTAAAATAATGTATAATAGTCTACAGGTTGGTTTATTGGTTGACTATCTTACTCTTGATAATCGTATAGCAACCAAAATACTTATCAATTAATAAACCAACATAACGAATTTATATTAACATTTTGTTCATGCATATTGTTACATTTTACAGGTGGTTGGACCAAGGATGATGATGTCCCTCTACCTGTGAGAATCAATCAACACTTGGCCGTATTGAAAGAAGGAATATTGCAATCTCACAACACTGTTTTGGCAATTTTCCCTTCGCCCATGATGTATGCAGGACCTACTGAGGTATGGTTGTTTAGATAATACTTTTGTACCCATAGATATATTGTGTTTAAGTCAATCCATTTACTCCCAACCATTTCTATGTAAAATTATACGGTAAAACCTCTTAGTACGAAAACGGTTAATTTGAAATTTGCCATAAAGCGAAATTTTCGAAAATTCATAAAATCTGTTTCTAAAGGGGCCCGCAAACGAGCATCAAAAATTGCAGATTGCCGATACAATTGCCAAAAAAATGCCCAGTTTCTGGGCAATAAATTACCCGACATCAGTATCGGGCAAGTGAGGCCGATGTATTTTGTGCGTACATGTGACTTGAGATAAAACAACAACGGCCGACAATGAAATTTCTGCACCATATAAATAATCACATAAACAAATCCAAAATGAAAGAAGGATTTGGATTGGGTTCTACTTAAACAAATGTGAAACAACAAGTAATATAAACCAGGAATTAGTTATTGAATACACATAGTGTGAATTGACGATTAGTAATAACACCATAATAATATTAATAATGACACGGCAAAAAATTATAACAATGTATTGTCGAATCGGCTGTCATTAATGTTTTTATTGTTGCTAGGGATGAGGTCAAACAAAGACGCACATATGGAGCAGAGCGAGAATGAAATAGATTTATCTAACAATTATTGCCGTATTTTCGATTGCGTTCGATATTCGATATATCGACCAACCATGCTGCCTGAAAGCTAAGACAATGGAAAGTTTCGGCAATGTAGACTGCTATTTTCGTATTTTAGGGAACTATTAACGGCAACACAATTGCTGTAAAAAGTTGCTCGTTTTGAACTGAATCTGAATTTTATAAAATTGGAACAAAAAAACTTTTTTTTCAAGTTTTACTGTTTTATGCAACACATTTTCAATTTTTTTCAATTTCTGTCTTGTCGATTTTAAATTAACAGGGTGTTACTGTACCAATCTTAATTATATTGCCATGCCACCACCAGTAGCATTATTATATCATATAAACAGAATATGTGACAGTTCTGTGCCTACAATTATCCATAACACAGTGAACATAAAAAAAAATGGACTAATATTTAGCTTTACATTTTATGGTTTAACGATTTTATCATACACATAATAACTTTTGTAATATGTAAATATTGATAATTTTTTTTCAGGTACAATGGCATGCCAAAGCTCGTATGAACGCAGGCGCCAATCTTTATATCGTGGGTCGTGATCCAGCTGGTATGCCGCATCCCGTTACCGGTGGAGACCTCTATGATCCTTTACATGGAGCTCAAGTTCTCAAAATGGCACCCGGCCTTGCAGATTTAGAAGTGAGAAACATAAAATTGTATATACCTATGCAATGGATTATATCGCCATTAAATTTTTTATCTCATATTACTTTTAGTAGCAATATTTTAGTTCAGTAAATTTATTAAAAGCCTCAAATGGAAATGGGCTGGATACATAGCTCGAAGAAGAGACAATCGTTGGACAAATTTAGTCAGCCAGTGGTATCTGAGAGGTACAAAACGTCCGCAAGATAGACCTAGAAGCCGCTGGTTCGATGAAATGATAAAGTTCTGCGGAGGTACGTGGCAGCGCAACGCACAAGACCAAGATAAGTGGAAGCAGCTTGAAGAGGCCTTCATCCAGCAGTGGATAGATTCAGGCTGATTTTTATGAAGAAGGATTTGGAGACTGCAGTTATAATATAGTTTAAGTTTGGAAATCATTGATTGTTTGTGTTTTTATAAAACTTTATATGTATGTACAACAGAATACAAAAATGTTGATTTCCTTTTGCGTTAGCAGAGCCCAGAATATCTGCCGTATTCATCTGTGATATTATTATCTCAATTCTATGTTATATAATTTTTTTATTCTTTTTTATCTTTTTTATTCTTTTTTAATTGTAATATTTCTCTTTTCAGATTGTACCTTTTAGGGTAGCGGCATATGACACAGCCAGTGCAAAAATGGATTTCTTCGACCCTACGAGAAAAGAAGATTTTGATTTCATATCTGGTACGCGGATGAGAGGTAATAAATTGCATTATCTATATTATTGTCTATGATATATTGAAGAGGAAAGAAAATACAATATTTGAAATTTGTTTTTTTTAACAAGACATTTTTAATCAAATTCAAATTGACATTGAAATGGAACCTTGGTTCTTTATTTAAGTTTTCAATATAGTCATAGATGATGTGCATAGTATAATACCTATTGCTTGTTTTGTTTTATATGCATTTCATAATGGCCTCAAATGATTTGAATGATCTATGTGTCTATTAATTAAGGGGGGACATGCTCAGCGTAGGTCAAAATGGAACTTTTATTGCATTTTCAAACCATGATCCTGGACATTCCTTAAACGTTGTAGATAATCTATTTATATAATTTTGAAGCCTTGTTATCCTTTATATTTATTTTAAACATTTGATGACTGAAAAAAGTATTTTTATTACATAAAATAGTGTTCTTTTAAACCTCTCGCTCTAATGTTTTAGAATATAGTCATATTTCAGTACATGAATGTGCAGCGGTGTTAAGATTTTTTACTTTTATTAATTTTTAAACGCATTTATAAAACCATTAGTATAATTTATGACGAGATAATTTTTGTAAAATATTTACGATAAAAAATTATATTGATAATCTCTGTGATCCCAAATTTGACAAGAATTAGGCATTGTATTATTCAAAAAATTGGCAAGATTAACACATTTGAAGATAATTCTAAAGATATTAATTATAAGCTATGTTTTTGACCATTCAAGTGTAATAAACATTCTACGAATAATGATTGCTTTATAATAATTATTGACCTAAGTATAAGGTAGTGTTTTTTTTAAATACGCCATTTCTTTTGTCATTCCCCAGTGGTTAAGCTACAACATACGGCCGTATCCATAAATTGACAAACTAAAATTGAAGTAGGGAGTAAGATCATGTTAATGCGTGTGTTTGAACATGTACCGTTTAAAAAAAATGTCTGTTAGGTACATGTTCAAATATGAAGTTAAATATGATAGTTAGGTACATGTAAGGGTATGATTTCCCTTGCATAATAACTCCAATGTACTCAAAATAACACTTCAGAATAGCAGTCATACCCGTACATACTCAAATATTATGTTTGAACCTAGCTTGCTCAAAAATAACCAGAATGGACTTGGTTCACTATGCTTGTGAACCACTCATATAATAATACCAATAACAAATCTGTCTAATCTAAGATTCACATCGGATTGTAGAGTCAATTAGAAAAAAAATAATTAGTTAAGTAATTGAATTTTTACATATTTTTTTTGTTTATTCAACTAGGTCTCGCGCGTATTGGAAAAGAGCCTCCCAATGGATTCATGGCCCCGTCGGCGTGGAGAGTTCTATCTGAATACTACCAGTCCTTAAAAGCTGGTGAAAACTGACAAACCGTTCATTAACTCTTCAAAATTAAATACTTTATATATTTACTACAAATTTAATGTCGCCAATGAATCTCAATATCTACTGCATTTGCATTCACTCCAATATACTGAACTGCTTTTACACGGTTTCATTAATGTGTGTTTAAAAACTGTTCCTCTTTTACTCGTGGTTCCACTGACGCCATACACTTTAATTATTTAGTACACGATTGGAAAAAATATTTAATCTATGCTTATATTTTTCCGACTACTTCTAACTAACTTTATAAAAAATATGAAAAGATTGTTTTGTAAATAATTTTATGTACATACTAATATTCAGTACAATATTACTGCAAGTAAATTAAATTAAATAAACAATTTTATTGTTTAATGATGTTATTTGTTTGGAGCAAATTTAAGGTTTGCCGAATCCATACTATACATTGACTTTAATAGTATGTCAATTGATGCGTACTATGTTACATAATACCTACTTCTGTATCTTTCCGTACATTTGTGTTAATTATCTGTTTTTTTCTGCGTATAAATTCTTGATGAAATGCTTTAAGGCAATGTTTCCTCTAACATTATGTGAGATGTGATACAAAATATTCTTGATGTGCACTAGAGGTGAGTTAGAAATACTGTCACCAGTTTGCGTACTCAAGTCTCGGCATGTACTACCCATACTCAGTACGTGTGGCCCAATAAACTTGTTCCAAGAAACTTGTTCGAAGTTTGAACGCATGCCGATGAGATCATCGCCGCAATTTGCTAGTTGGTACTGTTGGTAGACTTTTAATACTAGTGACATTAAATGCGCGCGAGGGAGATAACATAATACACGTATGTCTAGCCGTGATATACTCAACTGTCATTGCTCTCCCTTTCTCCCCAGTTGTAAAGTTGGTATAGTGATGGACAGAAATGGTGACATGTTCGTTTTATAGTAATAATATGGAGTTAATTTTAGTTCCAGTTGAGTATGAGACTTATATCGAGTTGACGTCAGTCTCAAGTCCCGGAATAGGTACTGGTGTTCGGTATCGAGTTCTGATAAGTATTTACGTGTTTATCTGGTTTCGTCACGTCGAGATTCTCGATTTTTTAGTGTTATAATTGGTACTTATAAACTGAATTCAAATTTTATGCGTGATTGTGTAAATGGATAATAATTATATAAACAATTTGTGTTAAAATGGCTTCTAAAAATTAAGTACGCCAAACGCTCTATATAATATCCCAAATACTAATAAGTATTTTGGAACAAGTTTCGATACTAAGTATTTTTTTATACTGGTGTAAGTATACTTCAAAATCGACCAGTTTTCCCACCTCTAATGTGCACTATAAAAAAAATTATGTGGTAATTTAGACAGACATAAAAAAGCCTAACTTGAGATAGTATTGTTAGATACACAAAAAGTTTCTAGAGGAGGTCTTAGATGGGACGCTGCTTAAAGGTTTTACACATGTTGACAAACAATACATATTGTACATAGTTGTGTTTTCTTTCTATGTTAATGAATTTTATTTTATACTTTTATGCAATTTTTATATTTGAGTAAATATTTAATTATTTGATTATCTAGATGTAGATGTAATGGAAGATCTCTTGTGTATTATTTAGCCGAGAGATGGTGCTTTGTAGATCAATTTTATTTCGTAGTAAAAATGTGTTAATAAATTTATATTATAAATAATTAATATTAGTCACTGAATTGTATTTTAAATAAAAAAAATGTATTTTTGTATTTCGTTGAACTTGTATTTTTAAGTTTTATCAGTGCAGTGCAATAGCGTTTGATTGATTTGCATGCTAACTTAAAACGATGGCTTTAAATTTGATTAAAAATTAGAATTGTAACTATCCTCGGTAAATTTCGACTATGGTGTCAAATTATTTTATATGGCGGTAATTTTGTCAAGGTATACTATCGGAAGGCTTTAGAAACATGAGTATTAATATTGCGATAGTTTGCTAAGATCATAATATACTGCCTCTTAAAATAATTTGACCAGACTATTAATATTTTGTATATTGAAATCATTTTTTTTCATGTTACTATGGCATCACTATAGATCTACCATCATAAATTGGCGTTTCAGGGAGGGCGCTAGTATGACATTGAGAATATTACCATAACTAACAAAAAAATGGTAATTTATAATTTTTTATTGGTAGTAGATTTCTGTACAAATATTATGCAATCCAAACATGTTGTAAAATTAAATGGCATTTGTAACAAATTTATCCTCGATAAACAATTTTAGTTTCAAATTCGACCGGCCGCCAACTTACGATGGTAGATCTATAGTATGTACCACTTTAAACCCAACTAAGAACTGTATGAATAAATGTGTTTTGGACTTACTTAAGTACATATTTAAAAAACAATGTTACTTATGCTTCAAATACATTATCATCACATTATGTGCTGTCACAGTAAGATGCCGTTACGAGAAAAAGGTGTGTAATGTCATTTTTCTTGGTATTTAAAATGTTATCAGACTGATGCTCCCATCCTGTAGCACATTTTGAACCTTTAAACAAACATTGTCAGTTAGCAAAATCTGCCGAAATCGCCAGAACAACAATGAGCTCACCTCACGCGTACCGCACTACATCATGAACCACACTAGCCTGTGAATTTTTTTTTTTTTTTTTCTGCTGTCCTATACATTTTCGACTCACATCAAAATCGCGTGATCTTTTTACGTCTATTATCTATGGTCTGCTGGTTGGGTTCTGTTCAAAATATTATCTATGGATGCAATACCGCAAGTAATTTTAACGTACGTAGAAACAATTAAAATTAATTGAAATTACCATGAATAATGAATAATAATTCAAAATACTAATAAATTTGAGTTGGCACTTTCCATAATTGAATTTATAGAGATAGTGCTCATTCAAAATATTCTGTGGAATGACGAAACCATAGACTAAATTTATCTTCGTGCCAACATGTGACAGTATGTGACGTGATCATAATGTAATCGCAGCAATATTGTGTGCTCATTTTCCCCCACTTCTTTCATTCCAAAATAACACAATCATTCCTTTTAAATAACTTTCATTCCAATCTATAATCGAATCCATACTCCACCAAAAATTATTTTATATTGTATTACATTTTGCAAATCATCATGCCAAATTATTTAATGTACTTTCAAATATTCATATAATATATTTGTCAAATTACTATTGAACCTTTTTTGTTATTTTTTGCTTTGGAAGGCTTTGATAAAAATATTTATAAGTTGTTTAAATGTATATTTTTAGTCATTGCAATATTTTGTGATATTAATAAATGGCTTTCCATCCAATTATTTTTGAATGCTAAATTTTTTTAGATTTTTCGGTGCTACATAATATTATGTAACTGTTATCATTGGTTTATTTACTATTGTATATTTCACTCATGTGGAGAAATAATTTCTAATTTATTCAAAAATATTCCACTTTCCCATCCTTTTACAATTTGAGTTTGTTTAATTACAAAAAAACTAAATATAATACATACATCTTGCCCAGTATTTTCATTAATACTTTTTCAGTGCAACACATCTCAGTGTTGCTGCATTTTTTAGTTTTATTATTGTAAAAATGCGCTACACTTTTTATAATAGTTATAAATTATTTAAATATGATTTTATTTTTTATTAAATTTAAGAAATGGATCAGCCATACGTATATAAATCAATTTAAATAATTTTATAAATAAATCTGAAAACGTATGATTATTATTATTATTATTATTGTTAATGTTTCATAGTAGATAGTATTAGAATATATTTTTAATATAATTTTGTCTTAAAGACTCAATATTATAGATTATATTATTGTTATAAGAATATTAAGAAAGCGTTATTACTTGAAGGGTTTTCAATTTATTTCACAATAATAATTGGTCTTATTCTTTGCAGTCTAGATACATAATTTGAGTTGCAAAATATTGTTATCCTTGCGTTAACTCCAAATGTAGCTAATCAAATAGGAGGATGAGAAAATTATACAATGTTCGTAATCTAGTTATTGTAATTTAGTGAGTGTTTATATATATACAATATATATAAATATAATATATATTTCATATTTGATAAATACGTATTATTTTTAAAAGTATAATATGTATAGAGTAATATCTTCTGGCCACTTGGCTTCATAGTATTATTTGTACATATTCAGTTGATCTGAGAGCACATTTTTAAATGTGTGAATATTACAAAAATCCACCGTGTCCGCTTATCAAAATATTTTTTCAATTTTAGACCTTAAAAATAATTTGGATTCCCTTTTTAAACCCCAATGTAAATAAGTACATAATTGAAAATGAATAAAATGTTGTATAAAACACATATCTTTTATTATGTCGTCAAATGGAGACATATTTATTTATAATGATATTATTATGCTTGTTAATCTATTTGATAGATTATAATCATAAATGACCGCTATGAATTATGCCTGCATGTATGTATAATATTATTATTTGTAGTGAGATATATAAAGATATTCTATGGACACAAATCGATAGCATTGTTTTATTAAAAGACTATCAGAAGCGAATTTTATCTACAAGCATTATTATTAAGTTGTATGTATTGTGACAAATGATGTTAATACTCTAAATAAAATATTATTTTTGAT
Organism: Rhyacophila brunnea; assembly: GCF_057557595.1. NCBI lineage: Eukaryota > Metazoa > Arthropoda > Insecta > Trichoptera > Rhyacophilidae > Rhyacophila > Rhyacophila brunnea. The sequence continues at coordinate 55,334,077 of NW_028232965.1, read as the reverse complement.
TATAATTAATCAAAGGTACATATTTATATTAATCACTTTGTTTGCATCCATTCCAATTACACTTAATTGACTACATACTAATATTATCTACTGCTTCTATTGTGTAAAGCGATACCTCTACCTACCAGAGGCACCTAGCAGAAAAATAGGAAACTTGAAATTTGAGACATTTTATTGATAATTTACAATTTTCCACTGTAAACTGTTAATTAATAAATATATATAAATATAAAAAATATTTTTATTTTTAATGTTTTCAGATACATATTTATTAATTAATACAGTTTAAATTGCAAATTATCAAACAAATGTCTCAAAATGAAAGCTTCGTATTTTTCCGCTAGGTACCTCTGGTAGGTAAAGACTTTACCTTGAATCCATATTTTATACTAATATTTCTTTATATCAATTAAAGGGGTTGTCCATAAATGACATGATTTTCAGTATTTTTGACATCCCCATTATTAAATCATGTCACAAAATCCATTGAATTGAGTATTTCTCATATCCGTGTATGGCAAAAAACATCAATTCTCAGGGCTGCTATTTGTAAAGTTAGTATTTTGTGGTAAATCAGGAATGTTTTTAAATTTTAGTTTGTTGAGAATTTACAAGCATTTTATTTACTAAATTTCAAAATGATCCAATAACAAATAATAACTAAGATTTGATGTTTTTAGACTAATACTTATACACGGATTTTATTCTCAGAAAAAGTGAGTTTATATTTTAATGGTTTTGTGATGTCACACTTTCTACAACACGTGCTATCCCCTTTGTCATAAATCATGACATTATATCACACCCCCTCCCCCCATTTAGGTTGTAACTTTGTATATGAACTTTAATTGAGTCATTATATTCTGAAATAATATACATTTTATTGAATTTGCAGTGACCCTGACGCTTTATAACAATACATCCTCCAGAATACAATGAAAACTAAACTTTTAATAGGTGTCCATAATATAGAATTGTGAAAGCCTAAAATTCTTTATGGCGAAAATTCTATTTGAATATAAATGTATTTTATAACACTAATTAATTATCAGAAGGTCTGGGTGCACAGTTTTTTTAAGTGATTTTATTCTTGTATCTGTCAGCATAGTCACTATAAATAGAGCCAATTCGTAATTTGGTTCAAATTATCACGAAGCAATGTAAAATTGAAAATATTCAAAATAGTACTTATTTTGTTTTTAAATTGTGCTATTCACTCATTTATTTAGAAATATATAATTTCCAAAAATAAAAGTTTTTAATTTTTCCAATCACATTAGAAATGTTTCCCAAATATATCCTACCTAGTGTTACCGACTGCCGTTGATAGAAAATGCCAGATAGGTATGGTAAGAAAATATAATAATAGGCTAAATAATGCTAGATTTTTTCAAAATTAAAACATTGTGTGGAAACTAACATCAAAAAGTCATACCTAACTACGAAGATTGTTTTCACGAGAACAAATATCACAAAATGATAATGTATTGTTTTGCAAATAAGTCATGTAACTAAAAAAAAAAAAAAAAAGAAGTTATACTTCTTTGGCGTAACAAAACAAAAACAAAACTTGTGATAAACTAGATTCTTCGACTAGCTCTTAATTATCTTGTTAAATTACACACTCAAGAAAAAGGACCGCTTATTGGAACGCCGTTGGTTTATTTCTATACACTTTAACTTATATTACTAAATTATATAATGGTTTCTCATTGTTTTTATTTTTAAAGTTCCAACTGTCACTTTGACGTTTCATTGTTTGTTTACATAAGGAATTGCACATGGCCGACAATAATAAATTCGCTGCCTAGGCAACGGAACAATTCTAAACTATAATATTACACTGTATAATCGTCACGATTGCAGTATCATACTGTGGCGTAAAGGTAGTGTGTTCGGCTGATAACCGAACAATCAGTGGTTCGAATCCAATCAAGTGCATTTTTTTTCATGTGAAAAAATAAATTATGTGTTACATGTCACACGCCAAAAATACACTCTGATCTGATTTCCCAAACGCGCCAAAAGAAGTATAACTTCAAAAATAATTTAGAGACGACATTTGTTCAAATGTTACATTTATTTTTTTGCTAAGATATAAGGTAAAACTTGGTTTTCAGATTGTATGAAAATCAAATCACGACCTTGTAAGAAAGATGAGTTTAGGGTACACAGCTTAGGTGTTTCTGTGATTGTTTCACTACAACCTATTCTACTGTTTCACTACCTACACTATTATAATAGGGCCTCGTGTCAGATATAGACAAAAAAAATATACCTGAGTTGTATGTGATTAGCATATTATACAGTTTTAATTGCGAATATACAACCTACTGATTTGTATTCATTCTACAATATACACAATGGAAGGTCATACATTAAGTTTTCAGTAATGTTGAACCTTTCAAATGGCATTTTAGATATTATTTTATCATTAAAAACATTTAATAAGATATTTATAATTTTTTTAGAAAACATGACTTGTAACAATAATATACTGAATAACTTTACTGTATTTTGATATTATCTTGTATCATAATTCTATTGCAATTTGACCCAGAATTGTTTACTCATTCAAGTACATTTGAATTTATTTTCCAAACATTAGAAAATATTGCGGCAGTGTTTGTGTTATAGTTATAGTATGATCGCTTTCGTATTTATTATTGGCAAGTGAGTTAAGTATTTGTTACGTTAAAATAATGTTAATAAATAATAATTATTGCGTTTTGCATTCACTACCGCCAATTATAGGGATACAAACAATTACTTCTAATCTTCTGGACAAAGTGGATACATAATATTTAATACATCGTATGTCATTAAAACATTTTATCTTTCGCACCGTAGTATTAGTGAAGAAATTAAAAAAAAATTATAACTTTCAATCCAAAGTTTTGTCACGTAATTTTCTTAAATTAAAGAGAAAAAATCACAGGCAATCATGGCCTGGATTCAAACAGTGTTTTGAATTATTGAAAATATCTAATTTTTGTTTAGGAGAGATGAAGTGGCAGCGATACGGTCTCATGTGCCGGTCATTGACAACCACTGTTATATTTTTAAATAAGCATTTAGTGACTTATGACACAAAAATACTTCATAGAACAAAATTCAGACTGTAAATATTGTAATAGTGTGTGTAGTCAGATGAATTTATTAATAGACACACTATATCATGCATACATACAAACACACAGCACATTCAATTTAAAATTCAATTCAGAGAGGTTGTGTTATCAACTTGTTTACAGACTGGTTTATCAAAAGATAAGTCAGCATTGGTGAAAACACTTTTTAATTCAACACACTACAGAGATGGCTGTCAAATTATTGCTTAAAGAAAGTTTTAAGAACCTCAGAGGAACAAGATGTTTATCACAATATTACCCTATTGATGAAAACATATTTGGCCTTTCTAGTGAACAAATTCAGGTAAAGTTTAATTATTTTAATGACAAATTTAATATCATAATAATATGATATCAGTTTTTTTTTGTTATAATCAAATACCTACGTAACTCAATACAAAATCCATTTACATTGGTAGTAGGAATATATTTTAAACCTTGTAAAATGTTGGCCCTATTATTGGAATTGTTCAAATTGTGTTATTAAAAAAATAATAAATTCTTTAATATTTAAAATAGATGTAGTATTCTATAATCAAATCATGATTTGACATAATTTGAATACTTACTTACAATATTGTATTGCAAGTCTACAGTTATATAGGTACCTATAGTGAACTTTGTAAATTATAAATTCAAGACATTCACAACATTACCTACATTGAAAAACATGAAAATAGTATTTATTAAACATTATAAAGAACAAAGGAATATAAAATGCAGTATTCGAAAAACTGTATAAATTATTACATTTATTAATAAGTTATTTTATTACATTACATACTATCAAAATATAAGTTGTGAAGTAGTTTGTAAAAAAACAAGACAGCTCAAGGACATTTTTACTTGCTTGTGCAGTTAAAACTACACAAAGTTGCCATCAACAATTTTTATTATTGATGGCAGAACAACTTATTCAAAGATTTTTTCTTTGATAAAGAAGCAACTGATTAAGTACAATTTAGGTCTGATTTAACAAGTATGTATAGGTGCCTATATACCCAGGGCCTTTCAGCAGTGTCGTCCCTAGGCAAAGTGCTGTCTCTAGGCAGACTTAGGGCGCTGTCCCGTTTCATTTTTAACTGTTCAAATTTATGACAAAACCTGCTAGCAAACAGTGATGGTATTGGGTGCGTGGAAGTTTATGGCACTGACAGGTTTGAAAGCACCCTTTTGAAAAAAATCTTGTCCTTTCAGAGAAAACTGAAGTCTGGGGCAACTGGTAACCCCCCCCCATTGTCCCATAATCTTTTACCATAATGTCTATTATGTCGTATTTTTAACCCCCCCCTAATTACCCTCGACGATATTGTGTTTTCAGATTCTTTTATATTTTCTGTTTACTTTTTGACATCACATTTTCACTGACCCCCTCCCCCCCCCCTTCATCATAAATCATCACATTATATCAGACCCCCTCCACCCTAGAGCGTGACGTCATATATGGACGACCCCTAAGTAGGTACCTACACTAAATGCTATTTCTCCTTCTACTCTCATAGATATTGGAAGCACACTAAGTAATTAATAATATTTGTAAAACAATGAGATTTTTATATGCATTGCATTTTTACAATTGAGGCCCCTAAAATCATGAAGCCTTGGCCAAGGTGCCCCCCTCTCAAATAGCCTGTGTATTCTTATATATTTTGTGATAAGTTAAAGATAATAACAAAGCCCATGTCTATGATTGATTAGCATCTGAACTTAAAGTAAGATAATTTTATTGTCAGTGGATAAACAGTAAATGCATTGTATCAATAATAATCTGTTTGTCAATTTCATTCCAGTTAAGAAAATCTGTTTTCGACTTTGCACAAAAAGAGCTTGCACCAAAGGCACAAGAAATCGATAGAACAAATGAATTCAAGGATATAAGATCGTTTTGGAAAAAGCTTGGTGATCTAGGTGCACTAGGTAAAAAAAAAACACTTTACTTACATATTTAACACATTCGCAGACACGTATTAGCTAATACATGTTACTGATATGACGCATTGAAATTATTATATTATGTTTTACTTTTTTTTTTTAACTTTTCGATTTAGATACCTACATATATAGAAATGAAGTCTTATGATACAACATTAATTTCTACTGGAAATATGTTTGCACTGTGACATAGGTAGACAGAGAACACACTGTCTTAATCCAAAATACGACTTCTATAAATGTCGTGTCGTATTCCGTTCCACAGTAGAGGACGCAATCAAATGGATGTACTGTCATATCACATTATCACTGGCCTTCTTCGCGCTTAGGTGGAGATGGCAGACTGTGATAATTTCATGGCCAAAGAAGCGGGGGTGGGAGACAGAAACGCACGGTGTATGCTGTTGAGGCTGGTTTATTTTATCGTAGTTAGTTATTTGCAGGGTATTTTAATATTTGGTCATGGGTAATGTCGATTTGGTGGGCTGCAGACGTGGCGTCGCTGGCTGGAAATGCTGGCTGTTCCACGTCCGAGGCAAGAGAGTCAGGGCTTGCGGCTTGGCGTGCTGCCGATGTGGTCTTTTGTTTGCTGGAGATGCTTGATGCTTGAGATGCTGCTGGCTAGTCGGCGTCCGAGGCGAGAGAGACCTTTTTCGCGCGCATCCAACTGACAGATCGGCGGCGTCCTCGCGCTGTCGGTCGCGAACCTCTGTTTTACCGATGGATTGACTAGTGGCGGCGCGAGCAGCCGTTTTCGAAAGACCGCGTCTGTGTTTTGGCGGGAGCGTGGACGAATTCGAATTTCGGATTTTGAGGAGGCGGGCTCCGCTCGGCCGAGGGTTGCGAGAACCGCGAAGAGTGGACGTAGGCTGTGGTGTTTTGGGAAAAATGATGGTTCGGTCCGTCCTTTGAGGTGGTCTCCTGTGGGAAACCTTTATACGGTATCAACATCTCACAGAAGACGACATTTATAGACGTCGTGTCCGCGAACGCTAAGGACAATAGGCCATACGCAATCACAACCGATAACTACATTCACCAATAATCGGCACTCACTAGTACTTGTATAGGAACATGTTTAACACAATCAACATCCCATACAACCAGATGATGCCTAGTCCAGACCAAAATTCACCTGTTCATGAACATATACACAGGCACACATTTGTTTTTCCCTAATGTACAATGGCGATTAGAGATAACCAAATTGACTCCTGAGCACTACACCAATAAGTTTTTGACTGGCCATGGTGGATTCGGTATCAAGCTCAAAGGAGTTTGGAATTTCCACCTGATCAACATGTCCATGTGGCGGGAAGTACAGGATGCAATCGACATCCTCTGGGAATGTCCGAGAATGTGCTTCGTGGGGAAGAGATGCTTAAGTCAGTCCAACCAGCTGTTGGGCCCATCGGGTCGTCCGACCTGGTCGCCACAAAGGCCAACTTTATAACTTTTCAAAAAATTGCGGCGTCTTATTGCGGACGTGAAAATCTCTCACATAGTTTTTGTTTTATATTTATAATTAAATTTTATGTTATGTTAGTTCTGTATGTTTTTCTCTCCCATGGCACTTTTATTAACTTAAGTCAACTCAGTCAAAGCTCAAAGTCAAAGGTGGCCGAAGACTTGGGTATCTACTCTTGAGACATTACCAGGCGTAAAAAACTGCTGATGCTTCACATCCAAACATAGGGCCTCGTGATACGCTTGATTAAGACTGAGTGTGGTGCAGGTCGGGTTGCTTTGGAGGGGTCATTGTTTGTGTTGTTCATGAACAAATGAACATTTAATAAAAACCAATTTTATTAAAAGTTGTATAAATATTTGTATAAGAGAACATGTAAAATGTTTTGATACAAATTTCAATGTTTTTGTATTCCGTTTATGTGAAATAATACTGAGAAATAAGTATGTCCGTGTATGGTGGATAATTTTGAGTGTGAGCACTGTATTTTTATTCGTTTTATTAAAAATTATTTAAGGAATAACTGCTGATCCCGATTTTGGAGGGTCCGGTGGGAAGTACTTAGACCATGTTGTCATTATGGAAGAATTATCAAGGTATGTAAAAATTGTATAGAATTACAATCATCAATTATTGAGGATATTGGTTGCAAAGTCAGTTACCTTTAGTTTTTTTTTCCATTTTTGTCAATAAATTCATTCTTCAAGTTTTTTTTCCCATGTGTTAATCCATTCAATATAAATGTAAACTATGGTGTTGTAATAATTTCATTATTGTCTATTTTAGATCATTGTATTTTGCTTTTTGCAATTTTAATTATTTAACAATATTCATGTGAAAAACAAGTAGGTATTATCCCATTTGCAATCATTATGCTTAGTTCAGACCAAAGAGATTGGAAGACTAGTCAAATCTCTTTGGTTCAGACCAAGAACTTAAGTATGTAAAAATTGTTTTCCACCTGCAGCAGAATACAAAACAACATGGACGTTTCCATTAAAAATTTTGGGTGTTCATAAATGTTAGCATAAAAATGTTCATAAATAATTTTTGTACAACTTCAAAACGGTTTTTACAAAATCTTTATATTTCCGCATAATATAATATAATTTAAATTGGTCTGAACTAGACTTCCAACTATAAGGGCTAGTATTTTTTTTTTTTTTGTAATTGACTTTGACCCTTAAGTTTCAAATCTTACTGTCTTTTTATTTGGGTGTTATAATATACTCTACTGAACAACTGTAATAATTGCAATAGAGGGCCATTCATCGCACGCAACCTTTCAAGCTTAAACCTCGTATAATAGAGCATGCTCAAGGTCATGGCATTTCTCTCGGTCGAGTGACAAATTCTACACGTCTCTCCATGTTAATCTTACAGCATGTAGATCGATCTTGTATCACCGTTGCAAGGCGTCACGAATGATTGTTCACAATGCCGAATTCTGTGCATTTTAGCTATAAGCAATTGGATTCCCCACTCTTGGCGTCATTCTAAGAACATATCAATTTTAGCTTCCAATCACTTTATATTAAATGTTATCTCTAGATTTAATTATATATACAGTGGAGCCCGATTTTAAGGAAGGTAAACATAGTCACTTCAAAGGAAAAGGAACATTCTCGAAAAGGTGAAAGAACACGCTGTTATGTGCACGAAATCAATTCATTTAATTTTTTTAATAAAAAATTTATCATTTACCAATTTACGTTTTTTCTCTATTTACATTTTTTTTGTTGTCCTTTCAAAAATGTAAAACCGGAGTTTCACTGTAGGTACATAAATTATAATATTCATTAGTGTTTTGTTTTATTTGAAAGTGTATTTTTCGAAAGAAACAATGCTGAACTTGTGTTTCAGGGCGAGTGCAGGTATTGCATTGTCCTATGGAGCCCATTCTAACTTGTGCGTAAATCAAATTAATCGAAATGGAAATGCTGAACAGAAGTCTAAATATCTTCCTAAGGTAAGTCGTAATTAACTTTATGGTAATCATTATCATCACCATCATCATCGTAATACATACAATGCGGAGTATTTGTGGTTACCTGTGCACCATCCTCACCACATGCGATCTTCCTCGCGTACGATTCTGAAAACCCTTTCCGGTCAAAAATGTCCACTCTGATCTTTTAAATTTTTCCCTTAAATTATTTTAGTAATATTTTGATCCATAGGTGGTCAATATGTGACTGATGAGGGTATTGTTTAATTTTATTTTGGTTTTCTTTGAGAGGAATCTGATCTGTCATCGTACAACATAGTAGGATTTGTTTGCCAGAGTAATTCTTCTAATTTCTTGGGAGATGTCATTTTGAGGTATAATGTGTGATCTACATATTAATTGTATTATTATTATATCAAACTATTTAAAAATATATTGTTTTTCCTATTAATAAGATGATTATGTAAAACAGTAATATTATCATAATTCTATTACTACAATATGTAATTATATAATGTCCTTAAAACTGTAAATGCAGTTGCAAATCCTGTATCTGGTATAAAATCACATGTAATTTGATCCAGAGACAGTAGGTATTGCCATTTATTAAAATATACTATATTACTATTATATTACTATTTATAAAAAAGTCCCTCACTATGCTATTATATTATTATGATATGCTGAGTAGCAAAAATGATAATTTACTTTTCACGCTCATTGGCAATAAATTATATGACCAGCGTTATTCATAAGAATATACTTTGTTTCCAGCTTTGCAGCGGAGAATATATGGGTGCCCTAGCTATGTCAGAAGCCGGATCCGGTAGTGATGTGGTTTCAATGAAATTAAGAGCAGATAAAAAGGGAGATTATTACGTACTCAATGGTAATAAATTCTGGATTACAAACGGACCGGATGCTGATGTTTTAGTGGTATGTAAACTAATAACATATTTAGCCATGTACTCACGAAAGTAATAGGTTTGGATAACCGGTTAAAGCAATTCATTGAAATGCTAGAATAGGTAACTGTACTCACAAAAATGCTGCAATAATAATATACTGTTAAAATTTTACTCTATCTCAGATTTGGTGACCAGATCATTAGCAATGTGATATTCATTAAAATGAAAATATCAGGGAACACAAAATTAATGGGAACTGGCTTACCCTACTGTGTGTGGTACAACAGGCAACGGATCTCGAGTGTGGAAAAATATGGCATAATATTAAACACGTGTTAGAATTATGTTATTTTCAATAGTTATGATAATAATATGCATAAAAATTTGTTATGTATTCCAATATTGAGTGCCGTCGGCATGCATTGTTATATTTGGGTTTTACGGTTTGCACGCCTTAAAATACCCTGTTTCAAAATATTGGTCCACGGCATTTATTAATCTGTTCTGTGGAGTATATTAAAAAAATACGAAATGAAAGAATGGTGATTTAAATAATTTATGACATGTGAAAGACTGTTAAATACAAATACAAATACAATACAAATGTCTGGTGATTTTGAAACATTAATTAATACATTTAATAATTGGAGCATCAGGAATAAATCAAATTATAGCAATCTAATATCTGTAGCAACAAGAATTGAGTATTTCAGAGGCGTTGAATCGGTTCATCCTTTTTTTATTATGATTCATTTGGAATACTAAACTCATTTTTTCAATTTTTAAGACTTACTGCCTTATTCATTACGCATCAGAATATCTTTGATGCTTAATGCATGATGTACTTAATTTAAGTGTCAACGAGCGATTTCTAATTTGTTATTGTTGAAAATTCCATAAGCACGTTAGTATCGAGTGACATGGTTGACTGGCTGATTCGAAATCAAAGCAATCCATTCTATCCACCTTATCATGTAGGTGTGTACAAAGTGTTCTTTAAAGTATTTAGAAACGCAATGACCTCCATTGACACCCAGCCACAAGAAATTCTCATCTTAGAAAAGGTACTTGGTAATGTTTTTTGTACACCGTATTAGGGCATCTGTTGAAAAATTATTATATTAAATATGTTTAGAAAGAAGTTCTCTACAGGGTTAATATAATAAATAGCGTAATAAGTACTTTATTTTAAATATTTTTTTTAATATTCAGTTTGTGACATCTGTTGATTGAATCGTTAAGTAGTCAAATATTTATTAAAACAGTTCACTGCATAGAAAATAATTAAATATTCATGTTTCCAATCAAATTTAAAATGGAATGCATATCTATGGTCACCAAGAAGATTGACCCTTTTTTTATCGGTGATGAGAATAAACACTTTGTTAAAATATTTACGAATCTTTGAAGCGATTTTAGATGCAGGATAATACAGGGAACAGTTTTATTACAAATTATCATTAATTGTATTTTGACATATCGTCGCTATAGGATTTGTTTCCCGAATATCCATTTTTGTCGAAATCGACATTTTAATGCAGTTCAATTTCTTTTATCGAACTCTACCGAAATCATTTATAAAAACAATATATTTTTATCTAGGAACAGAGATATTTTTTTAAAAAACCCGAATACACCATGTTAAGTTACAATTACTCCGTGGTGTTCTCCCGAATGTCCAACTATTCGTACCTGAATATCCAAGTTAATTTCGGTTGAAATATATCTCTCGCTGAGTGTTTATTTCCCGAATATGACTTAAGCCAATCAAACCGCGCTCACGCCGTGCATCTCGCTCCCACATTCACGCTGTCTAGCTCTAAAACAATCACGCCCACTTTTATATTTTTTGGCCGTCCGGAGACTTCTTTCAAATTTCGTCTTATTGATATTGTTTTTAACGTTACTATTGTTTTAATAGTGAATTCATCAAATTTGAAGAGATCATTTATAGCTGATACATCACCAGTTCGCCCTGAACTTAGAGTAGAGTTGTGGAAGTGAGTATTTTAACCTAAATAACTGCATTTTGTTTTGATAAATGACACAAAATCCCAACGGTTATATGAATTCTACAGTATGACCGGCAACTACTATGACGTAAAAAATAATTATTATTTCAAATTATTATTAATCAAACATTGTTTGTCTTTATTTTACTTTTAATCTAGGTAAGGCGATGCTATTATTTATTTTTGAATGCGCTGATAGTTAATTTAATTTAATATGTATGTTAGTAACTATTTATTTGGTGGATATTATATACTTAGGATATTGGTACCTACCTTATATTAGCAGCCAATGGTAATTAATTTATACATGCTATTATTTTGTGTTGTTATTCCTTACAATGGTAAATATATAATATTTATTTGGTGGTTTGTAATAAGTTTAATTGTCAATTATAGAAATATATAGATATAATAATGTACAGATATATATAAATAGTTTTTTTTTTTTTTTTTTGGAAAAAGTATTAATATAAAATTGTTAGCAAGTACGAGTCAGTACCATCATAAAATATTGGAGAAATGACCGTGACGTCGGTTAGTAATTGAAGTAGTAGATACCTTATAATATAATTATTTTCTCAGAAGTGATTTTAAAAAATTATGTAAGTATGTTCAATTATTAGAATGGTACATTCTTAAATCTTGTGAATTATTCGTTCAATAAAAAAATAGTTAATTACTTAAAAACTATTTTATTACTTAATCCGAAAAAAACCGAAAAAGTGGTTGCCGCATGTTATTATTACATACGAACTTGGTGAGATCCCCGGGGTTCCAGCGGCTAGCTCAGGTGTCCATCGAACCCCGGATTCACAAAAAAAAGTACGATATATTTGAGGGTGGAATTAAATAAAACCACGTCTGTCTCGTGTAACTTGGTATTCCTTATATTTTACACTTTCTTTACATGTTTAGGTTTTTACAATTAGTTACGCAGGTCCGTATATGTCGGAAAGGGGACGCTTACTAACTTTCTTTTTTTTTTAAATTTCGCGTACCGACGCCGTCCAGCAAAAACGACTCTCTTGATTGGCCAAATTTTATCGCATGATCTTTGATTCGGCGAATCACGAGCCTGACCCTGGCGCCGGCGCGCGAAGATTTCACGCACAATGCGCGGCAAAATTTATTATATTTAAATACTTATATTTAGTCTTAAAATTATCGCTTTCATCCATCATCATTTATACTTTTTAAATTAAATTAAATTTATCTTAATTACACCTCCGCCCAATATGCGATTTTCACACACCGGACGAAGGCCTTTACTTATGATTAAAAAATACTTACGTGGTTGAGCAAGGAATCAGATTAGATGTTTTATGAAGCCGTTTCTAGAGGTCAGGGTTACGTTTCGACTTGAGCTACTAAATGATTATTTTACACCGGGAGAAGCCCGCCTGTAACAGGGGTGTATCAATTCGCCCCATCTGGATTAAAGTCGAAAGGTACGCCCTGATCTCATCGGCCACCCATCCAATTCCTTGTTCATCCGTTAAGTACATGGCATGATAACAGTTTATAAAAAAATTCAACTACAATCTAACTATTCTAACAAAAAAAAAAAAAAAAAAACTCTACACAACTAACTTTACGTATTGTTTCTATATTTATTTTAATTACTATTTTCCTGCTCAAAGCAATGCTCCTGAATAAGTCAGAGTTTGATTTATTTTCCTTTCTTATTATCATTTGTCATAATTTATTATTATTTTATTTTTCTCCTGTAATGTCGTGCGTTTATTTTGTTTTCGTAATGTTTTTGTTATTCTTCTCGTTCTTTTATACTAGTCAGCGGAGGGGTCGTGGAGCTGCAGTCTTCGACTCTTGGGCTGTCGAGTTTTTTTGTATTCCGAGAGGCTACATTTGTAGACGTTTGGCCCTCGTTCGGAATTATTATTTCGTGTTATGTTTTTCTTCTTCTGGTGCAATAGGAGCGTACCTCGTTTGGCGTCGTCTGCCTTTGCAACCAGAGCGTGGTAGTGGCGTTACTATTGAGCCAGGCTCGTTCCGAGCAGCGGATATCTTCCTGTGGAAAGTTTTCCACTGATCTGCTGGTCTCTGGAGTATCACCTCATAGATGGACAGGTACTGTGTCTCCATCTGTTCCTATTACTGCGGGCAAGGCATCGTATAGCGGTACAACGGCCAGGCTCGTTGACGGCGGCACGGCTTTCCCACAGGTACTAGGATGGATTTTCACAATAAGTATCCTTTTCCCTTTCTTTTTTTTTTTATAGATGGTTACACTTCGGAGGTACCTCTTGATGTTTCACGATATCTTTCAGGCGTCACGTCCCTAGTCTCTCCATGAACCTGCGCGAGAAAGGAGAGTGCGCACTCTCCACACCATCAAGCTTTGGTATCATGAATTTTCGGCTACGCTGCCTTTGGATGCGCTTACTTCGAGAGGTGGCTCCCTTTGTGCTTCCAAATTGTCTTCATCTGTATTTATTCTTTCTCTTTCTTTAGTAATTTATTCGTTCATTAGACTTCCTGTACTTTAAATTTATTCGAGTTTACTTTATTAATTACTCCTACCCCATACATTAAATAGCTACTAATTTTATATAAAATCTTCCCATTGTACTTATGGTACTTACTATCACTTTTAATATTTTACCCTAATACCCATAATTATTTTGCAACATTGTATTGACTGTATAAATCACATTGATATTAAAAATTGAAATATTCCACCCTCTCATTATATTTATTTCTGAATCAGTACACTTAAAACTGTGTAATTAACTTTATTTTTAGTGAAACCCATTTTCTTTAAAAAAAAAATTGTTGTTTCGTTTTACGCGCCCGACATCCTATTCCAAAAGCGCGCCGCGCCGATTTGCGGTGCCTCTCACGTTTTATTATTATTATTTTTTTTTTCATTATTGAAACCCCGTTGAGAAATTTACGGCTTATTGACTCATTTTTTTTTTTTTTTTTTTTTATCACAAGCATACAATCTCTACTTTCATCCTCTAATACCTAATTTTAACGTATTATTAAAATTTCACTTATCAACTATAATATACACTTCGTCGAGTGATGCCGTATTATTCCCGTTCCGTTTTCGCTGTGTTAAATTTACGATTGGTAATTTGTAAAGAAATAATAGTGACGGTCGTATACTATTTTCTTCGTTTCTCTTTGGATTCAAATTATTAACACGGCGTAACTTTGAAACAGGTTTCGCGCTACTGTAGAATATCCTCTTTCCCGTTTATAAAATTGTTTGCGATTTTCAATGTTAATGTTTTCGAATTCATTCATATTTACTTTATTTGAACGGAAAGAATTGGCGTCACTCTGCGAAGCGTTATTTTTAAAACTAGAATGTACATTTTTCTTACTAATGAACTTAAGTTTACAAGGCTCAGAAAGTGGGTCCTTAATTAACTTTGTATCCGTAATTAGAAGAATTTCCGGATGTTTTATTCATATAATCTACACATTTCACTTCCAACAGGAACTCGGCGTTCACCCTTGACTCGAGGGTTGGCGACTGGTCCTGCTTCATCTCCTCGTGGTCGAGCCTGCGCCCGCACAGCTTCTTTGATTCCTCTCAGCTTGCGCGCCTTCTCAGCCCTCTTTTGAGGCTCCCTGGCCTCCCGTTTCCTTTTTTTCTCCTCACCGAATATACCGTGGTCGAATAGGGTACACAACATGTTAGTGATACCCTAGGAAAATCGGCATTTTGCTCGCCGTTTTTCGTCGCGAGTGGGCCGTGGCCTCTACGAGCCCTCCTCGCTGGATACCGTCGATGATGTGTCTGGTCTCCATAGGTGGGATTTGTGCAGCCATTCGTCGTACTGGAGACGCGCTGGTGCTACGGTCTCCAGCACGACGCTAGGCGCGGTCAGCTCCGTATGTGGACTGTCTTCGAACACCAGAGGGCTCTCCCGGTTTGATGTTGGAGACAGCACTTCTTCTTTGATAAGGGTCACGTCGGAGTCCACTTTTTAGTTAACCATTTCTTGGTTGTTCCGGCTCCTGGATCATAAACTTTTATTTAGCGTTCGCGGGCGTAAATTTTATTTCGCGGGTTCGGAAGAATTAATGCGATTCTTCACGCCCCATGTTGCCAGGCGCCATTGACATCCCCGGGGTTCCAGCGGCTAGCTCAGGTGTCCATCGAACCCCGGATTCACAAAAAAAAGTACGATATATTTGAGGGTGGAATTAAATAAAACCACGTCTGTCTCGTGTAACTTGGTATTCCTTATATTTTACACTTTCTTTACATGTTTAGGTTTTTACAATTAGTTACGCAGGTCCGTATATGTCGGAAAAGGGACGCTTACTAACTTTCTTTTTTTTTTAAATTTCGCGTACCGACGCCGTCCAGCAAAAACGACTCTCGTGATTGGCCAAATTTTATCGCATGATCTTTGATTCGGCGAATCACGAGCCTGACCCTGGCGCCGGCGCGCGAGGATTTCACGCACAATGCGCGGCAAAATTTATTATATTTAAATACTTATATTTAGTCTTAAAATTATCGCTTTCATCCATCATCATTTATACTTTTTAAATTAAATTAAATTTATCTTAATTACACCTCCGCCCAATATGCGATTTTCACACACCGGACGAAGGCCTTTACTTATGATTAAAAAATACTTACGTGGTTGAGCAAGGAATCAGATTAGATGTTTTATGAAGCCGTTTCTAGAGGTCAGGGTTACGTTTCGACTTGAGCTACTAAATGATTATTTTACACCGGGAGAAGCCCGCCTGTAACAGGGGTGTATCATTGGGTAATTACGATCATTAAGTATTTAAATAGTAGAGGTAATTATTAACAATTATCGTGTAAATAAATATAACATTTGAGGCGCGTACTTTTTGACCACTCAGTAATCTGTGGGCCGTGCAGCAATACGTTACGTTCTTAAATCCCGAACGTCCATGTTTTGTCCCGAATATCCATTATTCTGAGAGAGCGCTAAAAAATTCCCGAATATCCACAGTGTGTACTTGTAAATAAAACGCATTTTCTGTGCATTTAATGATTTATACCAGTATTATTCTTGGAATCTATTCTTAGATAATGTTGCAATCATACAGTATAGAAAGAATGATTGATACATCTACTGATATTAAAATATACGACAATGAAATTTGTTTTTCGTCTCCTGTAAAATTGACATTTGGTCTATTCGGGAAACAAATCCTATAGCGACGATATAAGAATAAGAAATCATAACTTCTCAAACATAGAAATAATTTCGTGGAGTTACACTTATTGCTCGAAATGTGAAAAGTACGGCATTTGTCAATCATTTTATCAGTTATCATACAAAAAAAGATTACACTTTATAATCAGCGGCGGCTCCTCTAATACCATCCAAGTGCTACGCACCGCCTGCATCTTTGAAGACATCGCTCAACTTTTCATTGTTATTCATATGTGTATCACTCACTTCACGAACTATGAACAATACTCCGTTCGTGCGCAAAGCGATTATGATCCAAACAGATTTTCAGTTTACACAGGGTTACAATGAGGTCATTATATACTTCTTAAACCGTGGTCGAATGTTCCCGTAATGACGTTTGTGTAGAATTTTTTACACACTTTTAGATCGGCGCACGAAATTAGGACTCTAGAAACAAAAACGCCAGTTTCTGTTTTATAACAATGTTGGCGAGTTAATTTTTAACAATTTCACATTTAAGATTTAATGAATCGCCAAACTTTTACGAAAATACAAACTACCGCATTTATTTCTAAACCACTCAAATACATTCAATAAACAAAAAAACACATCAGCGGTTATTTATTTGGCTGAAGCATTGTTTGCCCAGAGCGTAAAGTCATAAACCGTGACATTTATTTTTCTTTATTGATATTAAATCGTTTACACTGTTTAAAAACTCGTTTTAAGAAATATAATAAATAAACAATGACATATTTAATTTACCTTCTGAGAAGTTCAACGTTTCGGTCTTTTTACACTAAGATATTATCTTAGCTTATTGACACGGCAGCCTTCGGTGATTAAGGTAATCATGGAGAGACACTTTACGACCTTTACGTGGCTAGGAAATGTGTTCCTGATGCCACCAAAGAGTGTGACACTGCGTACCCTTATGGCACAGCCTCAAGGGTTCCGTTGCCATGGCCGGCCCTCCCTCACCCTGCAGCGGTGCTACAAAAGCGACCTACGTGCTGCAGGTCTGACATGGCGGGAGGCGCAAGAGTTGGCGTTGAACCGAGGGAAGTGGCGTGAACTTGTGTTTGCCCTATGCTCCAATGCTGGGTATAGAAGGTAAACCATTGCGCACTACCAGAAAATGCTATTCTGAAGACCACCGGCCGCCACTGATACAAGCAATTTTTTTTTAATCTTTAGGACGTAATTGGTTTTTTATTTAGCATTAAACTTAAAATTCTCTAGAAAAAAAGTTTGTTAACTCTTTTTATTTATTTTATTTTGAACCTCCCTATCTCAATTTAAATATTTTTTTTTTTGTCTTTTAGATCAGATTAATCATATCATTTTCTATTTAAGCGTTGGACTATAATGCCGTGGGTCCCAGATTCGAATCCTGGGTCTGGCAAGTACACATATTGTTTTTCAATTTGTGTGTGTCAGGGTATGGACCTAATAGGTTGAGCAAGTGGCTGACATCCATTTCTCGTAAAAAACAAAATCTGTCAATACAAACCTCCACTCTGTGGAGGCCCATATTGATCCTATCAGGATAGAATAATAATTATTAGTTACGCATGTTTGAATCATCTATGTTCAATCTAAATATTAGCATGTTTTATTTTTATAGGTATACGCAAAAACTGACATCGCAACCGATAAACCGCAGCACGGCATTACAGCTTTCCTTGTTGAAAAAGGATTTGATGGATTTTCTGTTGCCCAAAAGTTAGACAAGCTCGGAATGAGAGGATCGAATACATGCGAATTAGTATTCGAAGACTGCAAAGTAAGATGCTTAAAAGACTTCTTTTTATTAATCTTGGGGTTTGGCTCAACATGGCATTTTTTTTCATTGGCTCTACAATCCAATGTGAATCATGGTTGACTCACGAAGAGGTATGGATGTTAGTCACTCGCTCAATCTATTAGATCCATGCTCTGGGTCCAAATAGACATTGAAAAATATGTGAATTTGTTCAAGCCTGGATTCAAACCTGAGACCAACGACTTGTGGATTCTTCCTGTCCATCGCGAGCATAAAATGCATGTCAATCTTAATTTAACTTACTTGGAGATTGTAATTTATTGTAAGTACCTGTAGATTTCATAAACAAAGGTTCGTCTTAACTTAATAACTCTATACTTATCATAATGTTTGTTACTTTAATTGTTTTCAAACAAAGTTTTTGTTAATCATCCTACAATAATTTTGAGCTGATAGTTATTTCAGGCTATAAACCTTTATAATGGAGTTCTACCAAGTAAACAGAAATTGAATTTAGCTTGTTAGCATGTAAACATGCTCATACAAATTGAGTTTATGTTGCGATGGGCAATTAAAATTAAAATTTGCCACAGTTAATAATATAATAGATTAAAAAGTAATTGCCACATCAAAAAGTATTAATATCGTAAGCAAGCCAATTTTTCCTTTTTCTACCATCCATGAAAAAAAAATTTGGATATAATATACCTATTAAAAAGCTCAGAAGTTACACCTTCCACCAAGTTTTCGAAGGCAACATTGAATCTTATGGAGCAGAGAAGGAAAACCAAGAGCGATAGACAGGCACAAAACGATATGGAGTTTTCATCGCTTTGCAAAACCCTCCGAAGGAAGATTAGAGAAGACCTTCGTAAATTCAATGTAAACCTCATACAAGCAATTGTGAAAGCAGGCAGAAGTTTAAACAAAAACAAGCAATGCTTGTCGATAGGAAAACGTCAAATCACAGCACTAAAAGCAAAAGATGGTTCTATCGTCAGAAATTGGGAACACTTGTTAAGCCGAGTTGAACAGTTCTACAGCGATCTCTACAGTGATGACACTGACAATACGACTATAGACTTAGATCTTCAGAGAAATGGAAATTCGGAAGACCATACTCCCGAAATTACATCCTGGGAAGTAACCCATGCTTTAAATTACATGAAAAGTGGGAAAGCCCCCGGGGAAGACGGTTTAACGATAGATATCCTCAAAAAAGCAGGAAAGGATGCAAATGAAGTACTTGCACAATTGTTCACAGCCTGCATATGCAAAGAGGATGTCCCAGAGGTATGGAAAAATGCCAGCATTGTCATTCTTCACAAAAAAGGTGACAGAGAAGACCTAGCAAATTATCGTCCAATAAGTCTACTCCCTATTCTCTACAAGACGTTCACAAAAATTCTCTCAAACCGTCTGCAAAATGTACTAGACGAGAACCAACCGAGAGAACAAGCCGGATTTAGAGGAGGATACAGCACTATGGACCATATCCAAGTCGTCAGAGAAATCATAGAGCGGTACCAGGAATACAAACTGCCACTATGCATGGGTTTTATAGACTATGAGAAGGCGTTTGATTCGATAAAGAAATGTTCAATACTCGACGCACTCAGAAAACAAGGAATCCCTGGACGCTATATAAATATTTTCAATAATATATACAGTAGCGCAACAGCATCTGTAAATCTCCATAAACCATCGCGCAGATTTCCTATCAGCAAAGGAGTCCGACAAGGTGATACAATCTCACCTAAACTATTTACAGCTACCCTTGAAGACTTATTCAGGCAACTTGACTGGAATGACAAAGGGATCCCCATAAATGGAGAATACCTGAGTCATCTGCGCTTTGCCGATGACATAGTAATTTTCTCGCAAGACTCAGAAGACCTCCAAAGCAGAATGCAGGAACTCGCTGAAGTAAGCAACAAAGTAGGTTTGAAAATAAATGTAACAAAGACGAAAGTCATGTTCAACTGCTTTGCAGGCCAAAAAGAGATCCTCATCAATGGCACTCAGCTCGAACAGGTGAAAAGCTACATCTATCTGGGACAACAAGTATCTATAGATGGATGTATATTTGATGAAATTGTTCGCAGAGTAAAGCTTGGCTGGAGTGCTTTTGGCCGCCTGAATAATGTCTTCAAAAGTGACCTTCCACTGTGCCTAAAGCGCAAAGTGTTCAACCAGTGTGTGCTTCCCGTGATGACATATGCGTGTGAAACATGGACCCTAAGTAAAAGAGAGATCCAGAAACTTAGAGTAGCACAACGTGGTATGGAGAGGTGCATGCTGGGCATAACGCGAAAGGACAAAAAGAGGAATGAGTGGATAAGGAAGCAGACAATGGTTTGCGATGTAATAGAGTTTATTAAAAGCCTTAAATGGAGATGGGCTGGTCACATAGCTCGAAGAAGAGACAATCGTTGGACAAATCTAGTCATCCAGTGGTATCCAAGAAGTACAAAACGTCCACAAGGTAGACCTAGAGGCCGCTGGATCGATGAAATGATAAAGTTCTGCGGAAGTACGTGGCAACGCAATGCATAGGACCGAGAGAAGTGGAAGCAACTTGAAGAGGCCTTCATCCAGCAGTGGATAGATTCAGGCTGATGATGATGATGATACCTATTATGTGATGTTGAAACCAATAGTACCTTATGAATATAAGACCTGGAGCCTGACGGGAGAGTAGTAATAATCAATACAAGTATTTTACAATAAAATTTGTCAAAGAATACTTGGACCGGTTAAAAACGATGTGTGGTGCATCTCTACTAATGCTAACCTCTTCAAACAATTTATGCCCATGCATATATTGAGGGCATGAAGACTCATAGACGAATGGGCAGAGATGTAATAGATCAAGAGCTCTCCATAGCAATGGACAAATGATGCAGGTAGACTGGGGCAAGAATGAACTGAAGCACCAGTCAAATAACATTTCAAGATCACCACTAATTTGTATTATTTTTTGTTAGGTTCCTGCTAAGAATATTCTGGGTGCAGAGGGAAAGGGTGTTTACATTTTAATGTCCGGTCTTGATCTGGAACGCCTTGTTTTGGCTGGGGGTCCACTCGGCATTATGCAAGCGTGTGTTGATATTTCATTCGAGTACGCTCATACAAGAAAACAGTTTGGGAAAAGAATTGGCGAGTTTCAACTATTACAGGTTAATATTTTTACTTTTATTTGTATTATTAAATACAGTCATCATAGAACAAAAAAATTATAAAGTATGAAAATGCAACTATTATGACAATTCATTTCGATAATTCAATTCAATTCGATATTGTGTGGATCCTAAATAAGTTGTCAAACATTCTTCTGAATTCTGAGTTGAGTAATCTACGCAGTTTGGAAATTGATCCTTATTACAATGCAAGCAGTGTTCATTTTTCTGTCACTTTCATCTGCATTTATCTGTTTATTAAGAAATAATAAAAAAATATGAAATGATTCTGGTAGACGAGACAAACTAAAATTAAATTTTGCAGTAACTTGATTTTTCACATACTTTATGAATAATATTCAATACCTACATCAATGGTTCTACAAATAATTCATGATACTAATGCTCCATTAAATTAATATAGAATACACAGCAATAAAATGAATGTTTCCATTATAGAAATATAGAATTACAAGAATATTATTTTGATTGTATAAATAGCGAATAATAATTCATCGGAAATGTTACTCGAATATAAGTTCCCGGTCTGTTAGAATCTCAATCTTATTGTACCGAGATTCGGACCTCGGAAGATTATCATAAGTATTGTACCATAACTACTGAAACATACTATTGTACTGACCATTTCGCCGCAAATAAAACTCGCTCCTGCATCCATCTTCGACTTCTTCATCATCATCCTCAACACCAAGACCTATGACACGTCGACGACTCCCACAGTGGTAACACGCATCGAACCCCATACTATTTTAAAAAAAATAATCAGAAAATGGATAAATTTTGACCAATACTAAATTACCTAGGCCTGCACACATTTTATTGTTTTTTGTAGACCGTCAGTGCTAGCTACTATATTTTATATTCGAGCTTCAAAAATTTTTTTACAATAGATTTATTTTTATTACAGGGCAAGATGGCCGACATGTATACAACACTCAGTGCATGCAGAAGCTATCTGTATAGTGTAGCCAGAGCTTGCGATATGGGACATGCCAACAGCAAAGACTGCGCTGGTGTTGTTTTGTATTGTGCTGAGAAATCTACTCTAATGGCATTGGATGCAATTCAAATTTTAGGTAAAACTATTCAATGTATAAAAAACTAAAAAATGATACTAATGCTGAAAAAATAAAATAAAGGCACAAACAGATGCATAGAATGTCGACATTATGTTAAACTAACTAATTATGATCCCTGTGTATAGTGACATGTTATCAAAACAATTAATAACAAAGCAATATTGCTTTTCTCGATCAAAATATTTTCCATTTTTAAAATGATAATTTTACACAAATTATTTAAATATTAATTCAGATACAATCGTTAAAGTATTAAAGCCACAGAATTTTAGGTTTTCCTAGTATTTGGAGAATATTTCTTGAATTATAAGTATTGCAACACTATGTCAGCAGAGTACAATTGATAGATGTCAAGTTGGTTTCAATCATTTTAATAATATAATAAGACATGTTTAATACTATTAGTTGTATATGCGTTGATAATAAAATGGTACTTGAACCCAATGACGTTAATATGGACGAAGCATCTGGGAATAAAAATGACACTCACTTTTTGGTCGGGTCTGCCGAATGGCATAATCTGTTCGAACGCCATTATAATAAAGGTGATATTGCTATAAATTCCCGATGCTTTTTGTCGGGTCTGCCGAACGGTTCGGTTCGAACGGGTTCGCTCAAATGAACACTGACACTAGAAACACTGTTTTAACGCAATTACAATAAAGGTGATATTGCTATAAATTCCCGATGCGTGATATCGCATAATGGAAATTGCGTGACGTCTACTTATGCATGTGCAAATGTCGCTGTGCGTGAATTTACTTGCTAGCTACTGTATTGAGTGTGTTGTCCATTAATAATGTCATTGCTAGAACCAATTATTATGTAACTACTTACTATATTAAAATTTTGTTGCCATGGTCACTTTTTTCAAATTTCACCGCCAATGGAGTCTCACGATATCATTGTGAGTTATTTATTTTCCATCCAAAATCGACTGAATAACGCACAACCCGACTAATATAAATAAATATAAGGAAATTAAATTATCTAAATTAAATTTAAATAAAATATAAGTACATTCCCTATTAATATACTATATTTTTATTCATCAAATAATTCACAAGATTTGGGAATGTAACATACTTTTATTGAACATATAATTTTAAAATACGTCAAATTTATACCTACCTACTAGAAAAATATTACAACTTAAATTATAACTAAAATTTGGAGATATCATGACGTCGGTGAGTAATTAATGTAATTGATTGCCGATTATTAATCCAATTTGTTGATCACTTCAAGATGTAAAAGTTGCTAGTTAATTTCATCGTATTTAGGTAGAATGCACATGGCTAAATTGATAAAGCGTAAATCCAGCGAATCCGGTTGGGTGTCATATGTTTTCAAAAAGATTTTTTCACATGTAGGTATGTACCCAGGAATTAATATCCCTTTGTCTTTTTAGGGTACTTACACTAATTACAACACACCAAATTATAAGCTAATTATGGTGGGGTAATAAAATTTGTTAGAGTAAGTATGTAAAGTACCTACTTGTCGAGGAACATAATTTTTTTTATCATGGATATCAACAGTTTTTATGGTCTATCTCAAAAATTTTCTTCTTACAGGCGGAAATGGATACATTAATGATTACGCTACCGGAAGATTTCTACGAGATGCAAAGTTGTATGAAATCGGAGCTGGCACATCTGAGGTTCGGCGAATGCTTATCGGCCGAGCTATAAACAGTGAATTCCAATAATAATTTGTTTATTAAATAAAATCATTTTTTATATATTTATTATTGTACCTGCATTGTTATGTAAATAAATATTTAATATTTCCACTAATCTATTATTTTCTACTTCACCTTACCAATTATATTTATTAGGCATTATTTTTCCACCAAATACGAACCATTGATAATAAAAAATTTATTACAATAAGTACTTACTTAATCATACGGTTTTAATGATATTATCTATACATAAATGTTAAATTGTTTTTTATTACCTACTGAATAATTGTATCCAACGGAATGGGGTTCGATAAACACATCTACTTATCAATATTCACATGAGTGCATTTAACCAGAAAATGAAAGATGTGTGTTCAACTCCAAGGTCAGATTAATTCTATAAAAGACTTTGGTGACACAATAAAAGAACACAAAAAAAATAAAAAATAAATTAGTACAGTTTAGATAATTTAAGAAAGTTATGATTTTATTATATATTATTATGTTTGATATTCACCCAATACTTGTTATTATTATTAATTATTATAATATAACTATAATTATTAATTTTAAATATAAATATTATAATATTGAATATTAACATAATATTAATACTATCGACCAAGGGTAGGTACTTGATGGAATTTGAATTTAAATTGTAATGGATTTAAGTTTTGTAATATTTCGTTTGAGTAACTCAACTCACATGGAATAGTACAAAACTTAAATCTATTAGAATTAACGTAATATATTTTTGAGAATGGTCTCTAGAATGAGTCCAAAATATCGAGGAAAGAAAGAGGATGAACATAATATTGTGATAAATGTTAAGATTAAATAAGCATCATAATAACCACTCCATTTCAAGATCTGATAATCCTGTAATTTTCTGATATCCCAGAATATCAATGTTAAGTTGCTGAATATTCTTTCCATATCCACATAAATCTTTTACAGTGTAAATGTAACATTGCCAAAATATGTAAAATGCTGAACATATTTAAAAACACAAATAAACACCTAAGTATATAGTTCATCTGCACAATTTCCAGGTTTACACTATAAATAATAATATACCTAGTCCATGAAAAATCTGTCAATTTTTTGTGGTGCCCCTCTGATACCTACAACTGATACTGATCACATAGTAAATATTAATAAATTAGTAGCCATGAGGTTCATCATTATACGTAATTTTTTGTTTTAATAATGTTTTATTTATCTGATACTGTTGTTGACTTAAAAAATATTTTTATAGTAATCTAAGCATCGGGCCATCTTATTTACATCTTTCTCTATATCGACGGTCCCTACGTAAACTCGGACATCTACCAAAAAAGCATTTTTTACTTTTTTCTGCCAAAACACTTAAAATAAATTCCCCTTTGATATACAATTAAGGGGGGACATGCTCGTCGAAGGTCAAAATTGAGTTTTTATTGTATTTTTAAACCATGATCCTGGACACTCCTTAAACGTTGTAGATAATCTATTTATATAATTTAGAAGCCTAATTATCCTTTATATTTATTTCAAACATTTGATGACTGCATAAAGTATTTTTGTTTCATAAAATAGTATTCTTTTAAACCTCTCGCTCTAATGTTTTAGAATATAGTCATATTTCGGTACATAACTGTGCAGTGGTGTTAAAATTTTTTACATTTATTAATTTTTAAACGCATTTATAAAACCATTAGTATAATTTATTACGAGATAATTTTAGTAAAATAATTACGATAAAAAATATATTGATAATCTCTATGATCCCAAATTTGACAAGAATTAGGCATTTTATTATTCAAAAAATCGGCAAGATTAACACATTTGAAGATGATTCTAAAGATACTTGTTATAAGCTATGTCTTTGACCATTCAAGTGTGATAAACATCTTATGAATAATGATTGCTTTATAATAATTATTGACCTAAGAATAAGGTAGTGTTTTTTTGAAATACGCCATTTCTTTTGGCATTCCCCAGTGGTTAAGCTACAACATACAGCCGTAGCCATAAATTGACAAACTATAATTAAAGTAGGGAGTAAAATTATGTTAACGCGCGTGTTTGAACATGTACCTAACCAAATTTTTTTTAATTTTTTTTTAAACTGTACATGTTCAAATACGCGCGTCAATATCATTTTACTTCCTACTTCAATTATAGTTTGTCAATTTATGGCTACGCCCGTATGTTGTAGCTTAACTACTGGGGAATGACAAAAGAAATGGCGTATTTCAAAAAAACACTACCTTATTCTTAGGTCAATAATTATTATAAAGCAATCATTATTCATAAGATGTTTATCACATTTGAATGGTCAAAGACATAGCTTATAACAAGTATCTTTAGAATCATCTTCAAATGTGTTAATCTTGCCGATTTTTTGAATAATAAAATGGCTAATTCTTGTCAAATTTGGGATCACAGATATTATCAATATAATTTTTTATCGTGAATATTTTACAAAAATTATCTCTTAATAAATTATAATAATGGTTTTATAAATGCGTTTAAAAATTAATAAATGTAAAAAATCTTAACACCATTGCACAGTTATGTACCGAAATATGACTATATTCTAAAACATTAGAGCGAGAGGTTTAAAAGAATACTATTTTATGAAACAAAAATACTTTATGCAGTCATCAAATGTTTAAAATAACTATAAAGGATAATAAGGCTTCAAAATTATATAAATAGATTATCTACAACGTTTAAGGAGTGTCCAGGATCATGGTTTGAAAATAAAATAAAAACTCAATTTTGACCTACGACGAGCACGTGGGCCGTTAAGAGAGAAAAAAATCTCACTTATTAATTTCGGAAAAAAATGTACGTAAAAACGGACAAATACTGTAATTTTATTAAATGAACCGCGTAAACACGGATATGTTAATATGTCCGTATTTACATCGGACACCAGACAATCACTTCCGGTCACATAAACAGATATAATATGCCAGTTGTCTTTATGTACGTCGTGCAGGTGGTCAGTTGTCTTTATATACTCCGTGCTGGTGGCCGTTAACAAAGTACGTTAGAAAAGCATGTGTATTATTTTGACTGTTTTCGTTCGTTATATCAGAGAATAGGTATATTTAAATTGTAAAAATCCCCGAAACAAGTATGGCCTTCATAAACTACAAAAGTTGTTGTTCATTGTAATGAACACTGGTAGGTGTCTACGGACTTCACAATCCTTGGATTGTCCACGCATATGCGTGGATACTTTTTCATTATTGTCGGTGAAAACAACAATTAGGTAGATACTTAGTGTCATAAACGTAATCCGTCCCCGGTGGCATCCTGTTCGATCGGATTTTATTGCTTAGGGTCGTAATGTTGATAAAGCAGATGCACATCTACATTATTATTGATAAAAGAAGATTTTTTAAATAAAATGTTAGCTAATAGGAAGATAATATTCTTCTAAATAGTTAAAATTATGAGGATTTCAATAGTAATAAGTAAAGTTGCTAATAATTGATATGAATTCTTTCCCACATAAAGTGAGACATGTGGGAGTTGTCTCATTAACGGATGTTTTTAAGTCAGCGTAAAGTCGGACAACTACAGTTCTATCAAAAGTATATAATTTAGAAAGAATGTAATACTGAGTAAATAAACTGTGTATATTATTTATAATACTCCCTGAATTTCAGGTGCCTAGTAATAAAAACATAGAAGTTCAGTAGAAAACAAACTATTTTTACTTCAAATAGCTCTCCTGTAAAATTACGTTTTTGTAGATGTCCGAGTTTACGTAGGGACCGTCGAATTATGTTCCATAGTAAAATTAATTATAGAGAAGTAAGTATAGAAAAAGAATGAAAATTTGTCACTTCAACTTTCTGTTTGTTTCTAAAGTAAAGTTTGTTTTTTTTTTTAATAAAAACGGGGCCGTGTGTAAAATATATTTGGGAATCTCTGTGTTAGACAAACTCCCTTTTAGCCCCGCCCCGCTACTTGGTAATAATATTATAATTATTATACATTTTTTAATTTTCGCGCCAGAAAAAATATTTGTATGAAAGAGGTTTTTATAGACAATAATAATTCTAGGTTAATTTATTTATTGAAAAAAAAATATTCTAATTACAAGAATAGTTCGGATACTTACTTACTAGATAAACGAGATTATTTTCTGTCAGTGAAATCTTGGCAATCGAAAATCGAGGGCAACAGACACATTTTTGTTTTTAGTTGAAAGATTAGCCGCTCAGCCGAGTGGAGTGAGTGGAGTCACGTAGTCCCCGCCGAAAGTCGGACGACCCGTTCTGTTTTTGTTATGACCCCCTATCTATGGCGCTGTCATATGACTTTTGACGCACGTGATCATTTTATTTACAGGTTTACGTATTTTTTCCAATGGCTCGAAACATCAGCAAGCCACAATACATTCGCGCACGGATACGATCGTATGTTAAATATTTGTGAAAAATGAAGTGAAGTGACCGTGTTTTTAGGGTTTTTAAGTAATGGCCTTGTTTGAAAAATTTTTCCCGACAAGGAAGAAGGTTGACAAGAAAGAACGCAATACAAGAGAACATGCAAAGTACGTACCTACATAACGACATTACGAGATTTGTATCAATAGTAAATTCTATTTATAATATTAGAATAAGCGGACGTGCGCTTTTGCTGTGGCATACATGTCTCGAATCTCATTGGTCCCCGATGCGAAGGTGTTCCCCAATACTCTGAATGAAATTCATCCACGACAACGAATGACGCATGTTATGACAGCACTCTACGAATGTTTGGTGCAATTTTTGGCATATGACTCGGATCACGTGAAAGTGGTCTGTCTTTAATGACCCTATTGTTTATGTTGGGTTCCGACTCCCGACGTTAACCACCGTCCGCTGCCTACACTAAATCACAGACGTATTTATGAATTTCCGTGGGTTCAAGCAAACAATTATTATTGACGTATCTATGTGTTGACACATTTACGATTTCCCTTAAATACTTTTTCTCTTGTAAACAAACCTGTGAAGAATTTCTTTCAAAAGTTTCAGAATGAAGGAATGACAAGATTTTCAATATTACGATACAATCATTTTTCAGGCGGCTGAATTTTTTATACAAATAAAATAATGACACCATACATTTGAATTCTGTAAAAAACAATAGGGTAAATGTGCCGCAGATGCCATCATGAGATTTTATAACTTTCTTTTTCCAAACCAAACCTAACCTAAGAAACCCCAACCTAATATTACCCAATATAATCTTAGTTTGTGATAATGATGCATCAAATTGTATGAAAATTTCAAATTTTAAATTAACAATTATTGGATCGAATAGCCCATGCCCCGACCGAAAAATGTATTTATTATAATTGTCTAAATGGAATAAATATTGTTTTCGAAAAAAAAATATATAAAAGCTTATGACGGCATCTGCGGCACAATTACCGACAAAAGTTTGTACTCATGAAATAGCTATATTCAGAAAAAATGTTACCTATTTGTGTACGGCACCATTATTGATAGTCTAGTCCAGTGATTCCTTACCATAATTTTTATCAGAGGAAACCTTGAACAGGAAACCCCTTACACAACTGATACATAGTTATTTATTTATTTAATAACAAAACATTGTGGACATAACAAATTTACGACGTTCACGACATGAGACTCTAATCTAATACCCCGTTTACACGTGCATGGATTTACTGCTGACAGTATGTCTTATCGCGGCCATAACAAGAAAATGCACGTGTAAATATCTATTATTAAGTTACAATATTGCATGCATGGATCAAAAAAGTTCGGCAGCTTCTGAATTTTCACGTGACAGCTGGAGCTTGTGAGATATCTGTGCCTGCGCAGTTAGACGATGGTGGTTAACCTGCCGGAAAAAAATTATCTAAGTACACCGTGCAGAGCATTTTTGACGTTTACCAATATTCTATTGATCCAGATCTTGTGAGTTTGAATCCCACTAACTGGTTGAAAATCACTCACATTTTTTAGAAGTCAAAATATAGACATATTATGTTTTCTATTTATTTCCCTTCATGACCACATGGTCTACGATTAAGCCACATTGTTCCATTGTAATATAATCATAATAACTTAATATAATTATTCATCAGTAATATTACTTACGCAGTATTAAAACTTCAATCATTATCACTGTGTTTGTTTTCAAATGAATTATTTGAGCTATGAGATAAATCTTCCTTTGAACATTAAGTACTTAATTTGTCACATCTGAGAATCAGTATTTATGATTAGCACCCATTACAGCATTACACTGAGAATGCTAATTATAGCCTTACTACTGTAAGTACTAATTACTTGTACAGGTCAAATTAGATAACTAAGAACAGTTTAATCCACGTCATGTGCTTATGTAAACGCATTGGTAGGCATTTGTATTGTGCCCAGTGACCAAAGTGGTACATATCTAAGTACTTTTAGAAATATTATTATTTTCATCAATTTATCATTATGATGATGACCAAAACTCAGCGTGAAAACTAGCTCTGATAGTCAAGAATCAACCTCAACTCAATATTTGGTGAATGAGAATGTATTGTTAAAACAATATCACTGCTAGCTAACCTTTTAATTACCACATTTAAATAACACGTTAATTATATCTAATGGCCAACGACTCCAAACGCGCCAGTCACAGTGTTAGCACTAAATGAGTTAAGCAGCAAAATCGGTTAAGATCTTTATCAAACTGTTGAATAAAATAATATTGTTTTATTTTAATTGATACAATATTGTTCAATAATATTGACAGCTTAATATCATTTACCCAAGTGATTTTTGGCCATTTCAGAAAATAAATATTATATTCAACATTACTTAGTGATGTTGTAATTTTTATTAACATCATTTATTTATTAACTCGGCTACACACTAATAATTTTTTATAAGGGTATTTATTATATAAAATATATTATACAAATAATTAATATTTATTTATTATACAAATAATTAATATTCAGCAATCACAAAATATTTTGTATTTAATAATAAACGGAAAGGCAATAAAAATATTTAAATGCGAAAGATTTGTTTATCATGCCCTCATTTTCTTGTTTGGGTACACAGACACACTTTATGTTTATTTTTGTATTTTTTTCAAAACAACTTTTTATCTTAAATAAAAAATTATACAACTCCCTTTTAATCAACTTTTTCCGTAAGCCTTTTGTCATGTGATTTTTATTTTAAAAAAATCCAATTTTTAATAAATTTTGATAAATTGCCAATTTGAGCAATCACATTCTATGGGTGAATGTTACTTATCTAAAATAATATTCTGTATTATATATTACCCGAGTTCGTATGGTTATTCAATATACTTAGGTTTCCTAAAAGTACCACCTTCAGAATATGTACTAACAGTATAGCTCACCCTTGGTTTAAAAATGTTGTGTCTTCGTGATCCTATTCTCACTTCTGAGGGCTGTGACTTGTCTGAACTGTGTCACGTTAGCATGCAAAGAACTTAAGGTAACTATTCTGCCAATGTGTTTTGGCTTATTGGCTACCTATGTCGTGGGTCCCGGGTTTGAATCCCGGTTATGGCAAATTCACATGTTGTTTTTCAATGTGTGTCAGAGGATTACCATTTCTTGTAAAAACAAAAATCTGTTAATACAACCTCCACTCTGTGGAAGCCCTTATTACCAAACATGGTATTACAAAAAAATATGGTCAGATTTCAGAGTAATAATATAAAGAGAGTGGCTATTGTTCGACAAAATGAAGCCGCGTTTCTTGCGTATTACGCACAGTAGAACTTCAATTTTATTATTATTAACTTAATTATGAAACGTTATAATATCATCTGGTACTTCTCAGTATGGTTACTAATTTTAAACACAACATAGTTAACCATTTTTTCTACTAAATTAACTAAAAACTATCAAGTACATACCGCAAACTTTATATTTAACACAAAAACTTTGTGTTAAATTTTTAAATGAGTGTACTTCATCATTCAAATCAATATTTACTGGCGACGTTTACAAAAAATAAAAAAGAAATTCTATCTTACTCTAACGCATACTGTTGAGATATAAGCGTGCCGAATGCTTTCTCACTCGCACTTATCGTTTTTGAAAATACATAATTTTGAAAACCACTTTCTGAGAGAGTATATTATAACCAGTAGAAAAATCTTTTTTGAAAAAAGTCAACCACCCCGACGGGGAATCGAACCCCGTATCTCCCGGGTTTACGCCCCATCCGTCGCATTTAACCAATATGCTACGGCGTGACATACTAATTGCGACAAATTTTAACTATTGGTCAATTTTAATACTTTTTAATTGTTCTTCCAAATCCAATTTAGCCTTGGGTCAGACCATCATGCTGCATCATTTTGAGATAAAATGTAGGTCTTTCTGCATAATGCCATTCTAATGATTTGATTGATCTTATAATAGAAGTACATAGCAACAAACAGTTCTGTTATTATTGTTAAATAAACATGTTTTCTGCTTATCACCTTTTTTCATTGCTATAGTAAATAGCTTATCACTTATCAGTTAACCAGCTATAAAATTTGTGTTAGAATAAACTATTGTAAACTATTATAAAATGTTTTAATATACTCATCTAAATAGGATGCAACCATTATTCATTATGTGATAGATAGGTAACTACTTAATCGGAGTGTTTCCTGTTTTTTCTTTACATGTAATTAATAGTATAATAGAAAGGCAACATTTAAAGCAGTTGATGAAGTACTCCAAGTTTTAGTATAATATTATGCCTATATAATTAAATAAGTAGTTAGGTCTTATAACATTCATTATTTTTTAATTACTAAACTGGTTTTTTTATTCAACAAATAATTCACAAGATTTAAGAATGTAACATTCTAATTATTGGACATACATAGTTTTGAAAACACTTGAGAAAATAGAAAATCTTTTTTGAAAAAAGTAAAATGGCGCCTATAGCATAGTGGTATATGTGCATGAGCGCGAAACCCGAGAGATGCAGGTTCGATTCCTGCTGGATGTCTTACTTTTTTCAAAAAAGATATTTTATATTGGTTATAATATATTTTCTAAGTGTTTTCAAAATTATGTATGTTCATTATTTTTGTTGAATTAAGTATGTATCAATAATACTTATCTAGGTTGTGTACATCACATGGTTATCCTTAAATTTGTGTATTTAGCATGCTATACTCGATTTTTTTTATATTACCGATACAACTAAGATGTCACCTTTTCAATAAACGTATTTTATTGAAAGTCAACTCAGCACTGACTAAATCAGCGTTTCTTAAGCTATGGGTCGTAACCAAAAATTGGGTTGATTGTTATATTTAATGGGTTGCGAAATATTCTCAACAAAACAATATTCTTGCCAGCATTTATTTCTATGCAAGGCCATAACCACACTCTCATTGAATTGGCTGAAGAGATAACATGTTTCAAAGCAAAGCTAAAATTAATTATGGAGAAAAAAGGTGGAAAATATGAAACATGCCTATTTCCCAACCCTTAATCGACTTATTTGTAGACAAAAATATTAATTTCGCTGACGTTGATTTACAAAATTTTATCATCAGTCATTTAAATAAATAAATGGTAGAATTTGACCGATATGTTATATTCCCGAAGGAGATTATTTAATATACACGGGTAATGAAATCTAATTTCGAAATCGACTGCAGCCAGAAGAGAACCTAAGATGCAGCGTGTCTAATATAACACCAAACTTTGATGAGCTCTCAAAGCTTATCCAAAGCCAAGGTTCACTCTAATAGGATCAAGTGTTGTTTACCAAAACTGTATTTAGTATTATTAAAATAAAATAAATTTTTGTCAGTACGTGCCATTTTATTTTATCTTAGATCGCGAACCAAAATTATTACCCCAAATTGGGTCGCAGATCAAAAAGGTTAAGAAACGCTGGACTTAGTTAACCTTATTTCAATGAATTTTTTAGTGTATCGTGTATTTGATGGTCGTTCCTAGCCATTTCCGGTAGCAATTGCTTTTTGGATATCATCTTCATCATCATCAGCTTGTATCTATCCACTGCTGGATGAAGGCCTCTCCAAGCTTATTCCACTTCTTTTGGTCCTGTGCGTTGCCACGTACTTCCGCAGAACTTTATCATTTCATCGATCCAGCTGCCTCTAGGTCTACCTTGCGGACGTTTTGTACCTCTTGGGTACCACTGGATGACTAAATTTGTCCAACAATTGTCCCTTCTTCGAGCTATGTGTCTAGCCCATTTCCATTTGAGGCCTTTAGCGAACTCTAGAACTTCTTAGACATAACTTACCATAAATATGAAATAATGTAAAATTCTAGAATGGTGCAGATGTTTTTGTCAGTCGTATCAGTATGAGTGTTTCTGTTTTCAGATCATTCAGATTCTCCGAAGAGCAGGTGCGCGTGTTGCTGTACCGCGAGTGTGAGTGGCGAGGGCGGCGGCTGCTGTACGATTCGGCGGCCGTGGAGAAGGTGGCGGTGGCCCTCGACGACACCTTCAAAGCCCCTCCGCACGGCTCCTTTAAAAGATTTTACCACCAGAAGAAAGAGAACAAAAATGAAAAAAGGCAGGAGCAGAAGACCTGCAAAGATAAAATCGTTGAAGTTTCAGAAGGATATGGCTTTCAGGTATGTCATTTTTTATTTACCACAGTGCATATATTTTTAAGCAGTTAGGTTATTAGCTTATAGCCCTTCTAATCACAATTATTTTGTGTTTGATAAGCAAATGGCTCAAATGTATCTTATTAAAGTGAGCAACCTCCAACAACTCTCTCCACCTGTCTCCATTCTAAGTTGCTGAATTCAAGGATATACAGGAATCGTCAGTAGTTTCATAAATCCAATTTCCGAATCGGATTGATTAAGATATACCAACCCCGTTCCTGCTGCCAACTTGCAGACGTATCCCACAGAATGACTATTATGCAATAGAATACCTCAGGTTTAGTTATCCCAGTTTTTACACTAGAGTCCGTAAACTGTGAGTTAATATTTACCCGCCCTTCGTTTGATGCCGAAAAGTTTTTAAATGTATACAATGTAACTGGTCTTCATAATTGCCAACTCAGCGTACCCGAACCGTTCCAATTGACTGATGAACCGGTGTTAAGTATAAATATATAAGATACGTCTATATTTTATAAATGGATTATAGTGGATATAGCTGAAAATAATAAACGGCGTCAATAGCTATATTGACACATGAACGGAACCAATGTAATAGAGTTTACATCGGTCGTGTGAATGAATTTTTTACAACTGATGACTGATTAAAACATCATGGCTATAGAGACATAGTCCTGCACATAGCGTAATAGACAGAAGCGGTGGCCAGGATAGATATGTA
The DNA here is from genome assembly GCF_057557595.1 of Rhyacophila brunnea. Classification (NCBI taxonomy): domain Eukaryota; kingdom Metazoa; phylum Arthropoda; class Insecta; order Trichoptera; family Rhyacophilidae; genus Rhyacophila; species Rhyacophila brunnea. The sequence continues at coordinate 55,298,443 of NW_028232965.1, read as the reverse complement.
CGTAAAATAGTCAGAGAATTTTTAGTTTTGTATATGGCTGCTATGATGTCACAGCCACCATCTTGCGGCCCGTCCAGTCACTTACAACATCAAGCCCAGTGCATAATATATTCAGTCACATATCTCGATACATCAGTTGAGCTGCCAAAATTGACTGATTTCCTTAAAAATAACTTGACAAAAAATTAGCAATTTGATTATATTATACACTAGATAGGAATCTTTATTCGTTAATAATTAGAAAATTTCCATTTGCTTTGGATGACTTCATCTCTCTTATAAAATATGCAAAGTTATTTTGTAATTTTAAAGATATCTTCAAAATACTGAGTTGAATTTCAAATGGAGAAAATGCAGCGTCTTATGATATCATAATATATACCTAACTAAATAAAATTCTTCAACTCAGTCGTTTCATTAATATTTAAATAGAAATTTGCGTCTATCTATACATCATAGTTTTCTAAATGAATTAACAATAATAATAGATTCTCTTTATTATATAAGATGATTTTAAAACATCATTTTGAAAGCTTATTTTCTGGATTGATCTGGCTTGGTAGTAGAAACCAATTATAATGGTGAATAACCTTATTTCTTCTTCTATGATGGCACTACAACTCTTGCATCCTTCCAACTGGGCTCCCTGCAAGAACTAGTTTTGGTACCAGCCTCTGGCATGTGTTGCCCAGATTACCCGTAGCAGTTTAAGGAAGGTAGTTGGTTTCAAATATCTGTATAAGTGGTTTAACTCATTATAATATTATGACTACTCCATGGTTTAATCAAAACCAAGAATCAGAAAATAATAATTATCTTTTATTGAAAACGTTTTCAAACCTAATTTAAAAAAAACTTAAAATACCTAAAAGACAAAAGATAGGTAGTGCCCTGCTAAATAAGAACACTGTCATTTTATGTAGCAGGGCAGTATAGATATAATATCACTGCTACTCTGGAAGATCTATTTAGATAATTTGACTGGGAGAACAGACAGGAATCGTATAACGCAAATACCTTAGTCACCCGCGCTTTGCAAATTGTACGTATGACGAGATCACTCATAGAACCAAATTGTAGATAGTAGCTTCCTATTGTGCCTAAAGCATAAAGATACCACCAGAGCTAACAAATACATGTGAAACACGGACCCATAATGTTAGAGAAATCCAAAAACTACGAGTAACGTGACATGCAATGGATCATGTTGGGCATAACTTCGTAAGACCACAAAACAAGCCAACAAATAAAGAGGCAGATAAGAGTATGCGATATGATAGAGATCGCAAAGCAGATGAAATTGCAATGGGTCGAACATGTCACTCGGTGTGTAGACAATACAGTCATACGGTAGTATTCAAAGGGTACTAAACGACCGATGGCCGCGCGGTTTAAGCGGCGGCCTATAGCGCCGTGGGTCCCAGGTTCGAATCCTAGGTCTGGCAAGTACACATATTGTTTTTCAATTTGTGTATGAGTCAGAGTATGGACCTAATAGGTTGAGCAAGTGGCTGATAACCATTTCTCGTAAAAACAAAATCTGTTCGTGGATGCCCATATAAGATCTTATTATGATTGGACATGGTCGAAAAAGAAAACGACCACAAGTATGTCCTAAAACCCCACACGATCGATACACATCAAATTCAGCAGATGTATGTGTCAGTGAAGAATTACGGACTGATAAGAATGGAGGTAGATAGGAGAGGCTTTCATCCAGCAGTGGTTCAACGCCGGCTGACGATGAAAGATATACTTATACTTTTTGTGTCCCTATCTATGAGTAGGTAAATAATAAATTATTGCTTGTGGACGCTTGTAGAATAGAATATTTTGACAATACTATACAAAAGATATTTATTTATTATATTATGTAGTTAGTAATATTATTGAATTGAAAAGTTAGAGCAAAAAATAGATTAATAATAACACCGAAATAGTTGATATTTATTTTGGTACCTACTCAGGTAATTCAAGCAAGCACAATCATTCCAAACTCCAAAGTGGATAATAAATGCTACATAGGTATATCTAAAACAAATATTGTTTCATTCTTCAGTGTGATACACTGATATCCCTCATGAGAAGTGACTGATGATGATGACTCACTGTTTGTGTTGATATTATCCAGTGTCACATGATTTCAGAGTCACATGTAAATGTGATTTGCGAAATGGGTGTAGGAAAAAAAACGAGATAAACAATAATTCGAGTCATGTGATTTTGGCTGAGTAGAAGGCTATCAGGATCAATGTATTGTGTATGCTGTATGATGGTAGTAGGTGTCTCGTGCCTACCTATTATTTATAAATAATTACATTCAGGTTTTGTTTACAACTGGTTTTTATTTTTATAGAGGCATTATTGTTTAGATATGTATATCATTATCAGTGATATGAATAAAATAAGAATATAAACAATACAATGTTGTAAGTATTGTTGTTTGTTTTGGCAGTATTATTTCTATTTATTTTAATTAATTTTAATTACATTCAAAATAAATTATTATCACTACCAAACCATATTTTATTGAAATGGGGAAAGTGCTGCTCTGCTTTTGAATAGTTCTAGTCATAAATATGGACCCGATATGATTATTTATTGTAACTAAATCAGGGGTTCCCAACTGGTTTTGTTCAAGAGCACATTTACAAACAAGGGGGAGTAGCGGGCACAATTTTTTGTAATGACTTTTTATTAATTTTATGTGGGTGGTAATAATATTGATTACCCACAACTTTACGAATTAATCTTTTAATAAGATGCAAGTAATATTGCACTTCAAGCCACTTATTATCAGTATTTAGGAGATTTGGGAGAGAAATGGGCTGACTTTCTATGGAGGTTATTTTTCGGCCATTTATGGATGATATTATGTTTAATCCACTTTTGCACTCTTGTACCCATCGAAGATAAAACTTACTTAATATTGTGTTATCAAAATTGTACAGTTGAGTACAAAATTAAAATTTCTATTGTAAAAAAAGTCTTTTCGTTCATCAACATCCCAGCCTGTCTGGAAAATTATATGTATTCAGTTGACCGAGTCACAATTCACTGCGAGATGTTGTATTGGAAACTGATGCCCGTATAGCATTGAAATCAAATTTATGTCTGAATAAAATACTCAAAGATTGTGTAAAAAAAAACCTCCAGAATACAAGGGAAAGACGGAAGAAATAGAAATACAAAAATATCATATTATATATTTATATAAAATGCTGAATGATTCAAAAGTGCTCGTACCTATTAAATTAATGTTCTTATTGAATATAATAAAATCGGAACATTACTGTTTGCAATGCTCCACAAACGCGTCATTTTTTGATCTCAATGCTATACTGCCGTCTCTTTCTGATACGACAGGTCACGGTGAACTGTGATACGGTGAAATGTAATATGTACAATTAATGCTGTAAATAACCATTTTGCTGTGGGTGCACTCAATAGGGTTGGAGGCACACCTTGGAAAATCCTGTCCTACATTGAAATTAGAATTAGTTACAAAAATCCTTTATCATCATAAATAAATTCATTTAAATATGAGAAAAAATAGTCCTGTTTTTTTTTAGATTTATATGTAGGTATTAAAAATTCAATGTGAATGTTGGTTTCAGCAATTACTTAACTATGAATCTGGTAAAATATTTAATTTTTATGGAAAACATTCAAGAAATGGATTGTGATTTTTATTGGTGAAACAGTAACATCATTTAAACTCTGCTTTATTATTTGGTTTTGAATTCTATGACATTATTTGGAATCTCCTTTATTTGTTGGTATTTCTTTTCAGTGCAATACACCCAATGCAGACTCGAATATAATAGGCGAGATGATTTTCGGTTCTGTCGCTATGAACTACAAAGGAATGTCACTGAAGGTCCACATTCTCAATGCTCCACAGAGGTATGTATAATTGCTATTTAATTGAATAAAATTTTAATAGTCAGCTAATGATGTATAATATGTGATATTTGCGTCCAATTTTGATGTACGAATCGTCATCGTCTCTTTGGCGCACAAAATTATAAATAATTATTGTGTCCACTTTCGTTTCATGCTAATCTAATTTAAATTTCATTTCTACATAAATTGTGAATGAATAGTATAATTGTTATAATATAATATTGAAAACATCGTGCAAACATGTCCTTCCGTAGTAATTCTATTGAAGTTATTTTCCAACTGATGTTTTGAATACAGTCGAACTTGGTTATTACGAGCAAGATGGGACCGACTGAATTTGCTCGTTATAAGCATTACTCGTTATATAGCATTTTTTGCGCCACGTTCTATTTAAGCATAGAACATAAAAAAATCTGAAAACCATCATAAAAATCCCCGAAACAAGTATGGCATTCATAAACTACAAAAGAAGTTGTTTATTGTAATGAACGCTGGTAGGTACCTACTGACTCAACCATATGCGTGGATACTTTTTCAATGTTGTCGGCGAAAACACCAATTAGGTATACTTAGACACTTAATTGGTGTCATAAACGTAATCTGATCCCGGCGGAATCGGTCTTATTAACTGCCCCGGTCAGATTTTATTGCTTAGAGTCGAAAATGTTGTTTTTAAACGATCGACACATTGCTTCTTTTCTTGCTAGTTTTGCTCGGTATACCCGAGAAGTAGCTCGTTATAAAAGTGAATAAATGTATGGAGAAAATCATAAACAACGAATCAACGAATGTTTCCTCATTACATCCGAGATTTCGCTATTTCTGTGATCGTAACAACCGAGTTCGACTGTATATCTGAGTCCGAAAAGTAAAGTGGGTTAATTGTTGCTTTTTCAGTTAGAGCAAAAAATTCAGTGATGGTTTTTTTCTGCAATTCCTTTATTTAGTATTGCTTTTTATGGCACAACATATTGTGTTTTAAATTAGGTAATTTTTTTTTTTCTTAACTTAAAAACTTGCTTACTACGATTAAACCAGTTTACGTCTCTGATCTAGATAATATCTAATATTATTATAAATATTATTTTAACCTTTTTGCTTGTAAAGAATAACATAAATATTGTAGATTTATCACAAAAATACATTTTTATGATGTAGAAAACTACCTAGTTACTGTCGCGTTATGTAAATGTATACGCAGGGTACACAAAATTATGGGGAACTGGTTTACAAGTGCGACGACTGTAATAAAATATTGAATGCGCATTATGCTTACGTGACTAACTTTAATGCATATTATGACAAACATTACTATTGAAAATATCATATTCTTTAACACGTGTTTCAGTTTATCCCTTATTTTTCCACACTCGATATCCGTACCCCTGTTATACCACATTCGGTAGGGTAATTCCCATTAATTTTGTCTTCACCGTGTATATATCATGTTTTTGGGCATGTTGAAATAGTTTTTAGACTTTGAGATGATGTTTCATTGGTCTTTAAAAAATTACCTTGAACACTCAAACGTCATACTTGAGAAGAAAATTTTTACTATGTCGTTTTTTCGTAATAGTTCAAGTATTATTTGCGTCATGCCACAAAAAATATGACGTATTGATGTGAAATCGAATGAGTAAACAAGCATTTATTATCTTAACGCCTTGACCAAAGTCAATGTCTAATTAGTTTTCTCGATTGACATGTGACGATAGTCAGAGTTGCAATGATAACGGATGGTGGTTATTCTGAATGTTCCAGGCTCATGTACACTAAGGTGTTCTGCGTGCCGCGCCACGGGAGGTGCGGGGCTCGCGGGGGCGGACAGTCATCGGCTCGCACGAGCATCTCGAGCGGGACCAACCCCGCAGACATCGCCCCCGTCTCTCACGACCACTTGGTTAGCCTGCCGAATATGACCACTAATGTGTCGTCGTGCAACACATTCAATGAGTCCACCGCTTCTAGCTGCTGCAGTAAACTCGGAGGGACATCCCCGTCTGACAACCCTGCTTTTAATATAGACGATCACTTGTCCGCCAATTGGTCCATGAATAAAGAAGACTCAGGTACTTTCCAAAAACTGAAGTTCCGCTACTGCATACCAGTTTTTGCTAAATATACTTTATTCAACCGCATATATTATTGTTTTTAGGGTTTTATGGAGACCTCTCGTCGCATAGCAGTGTTAGCTCTAGTTGCAACTATGATTCAATTTCTTCCCTTTGGGACAGAGATGATGCACTGGATAACACAGATGATGTGTATTTTTTTGGCAGTAAGTATTTCATGATTCTGTCTTTAGTATTCTGCATTTTTTTACTACTTATTTATTGACTATGGATGTACAGTAAGATAATAATGCAATTAACGATTTATTTTCTTAAGATAAACAGTATTAATTTTATTACTTTTCATCAGTTGGAGGGTCATAATTATAATCATGACTTTCGTTTTTCAGACCCCTCTGATTTGCGTCAATCGAGTGCCAGCAGTTTGCAGTGGCGATTGAACCGACATCTGTCAACTTCTTTGGAGAAATCGTTGACCTCATCGTCCGCTAATATGTGTGCAAATTCTTCAGCCCATCCCTGCACTTCTGATTCTCAAGTAATTAATGCTTCGATAGATTATTTTAGTTTAGTTATCTTTTTGCTTGAGAATGGAAAATTTGTTGTATCGAGTTAACAGTATGAATCTGTGAAAATTACACAATTTAGGAAGTCGATATTTGATGTCAATCCCTATGCATGTTTTACAGTTTAGCAGCGGCAGTGTGGCAAGCGGGGTGTCGGAGAGCCTAACCAGCAGTGCCGGTGCATCATCAAACTTGCGGAAGACGAAAATGGGGCTCGCCATTATCATCACTCTCACTGAAAGCGTTGAATCGTATGTGCTATTTTACCCACTTTAATTCATTTATCGTATTCTACTAAATTGTTTGTGTTTAAAAAATATTATAATTTATAACATATCTATGATAAATTTTTTTTCAGGCACATGTTACGATTCCTCATGGAGCATGCTCTGTTTGTCGAAGGAGCTTTGAGTAGATTACATCTTGCGGTACGATCGGCTTGCAGAGACCCTCATTCTTTTTATAACAGTATGGCAGTCGCAACTCAGGATGCCGCAAATTGGTATTTTGTTATTTTAAATAATTTTTTTTTTAAACTTTAACCATCTTTGCAATCAGAGAAAAAGTTGTCACATGTGCGATTATTTATAATAGTTCAAGTAGATTGGTATATTTGGTTAGATGATGCAACACTTCTGATCAAAGATGTAGTAATGCTATGAATATTAATGACTGAGTTATTTATATTATACATTTAGTAAAACCGATAAAGTAATATGTAATACGCCAAATATGTTATAGACCGATAAATAGACAAGAGAGACAAGACAAAAGCGTTAGGCTGCTCGAAAGAGGCAAAGAATACAAATCGATACCTTTGAACTTCTCGTGCACGTAGCATTTTATGGTTATGGTTTTTCTCTTATGTGTTTTAAGTGATTTGTCCCACTTGTTTGTGAAGTTCCTTTTATCAAAATTAAATTTTCCATGTGTCATTTATGGCTAACCTTCAATGCGAAAGGCGAGCGCTGATGCAATATATGCTCCAAAAGTGAGCGTTAGCCATAAATAGTTCAGGAAACTCTAAATTATTGACCCATGTTCTTTTAATAGTGTTATAAATCACACTGAATTGTCCCGATTGCATACATGTTTACATTCACAAAATCAATGCCATTATAGGTTTGCGCCAAGAGAATCTTATTGCGTTTTGAATACATCAGGATTTCAGATTAATTTAGTTTATTGTGTTTGTTTGTAGGTTGGTGGACTTGTTGACCGCGCCCCGTCTCGGAGCACCTCTGTGGTTGACTTTAACTGGATCGCAAAAACACAATGCCGATAATAACATGGCCGAGTTATTTCTTCAAGATTTCTGCTCACTTCTAAAATCCATGGACACCAAAGATACATACTTGTAAGTTTACGATTACTACAACTTATGGCTGGAAATCATTATCGATTGATTCATTCCAAGGTTATATTCTCTACTTTAATTTATAGCACTCGGTGACATGATGCATAATACATAACTCGAAGATTACTTTGCCACATTTAAAAGTAGATGACTATAGAATTCGAATTTAACATTCAGAAATCTTTTAATATCATTGATATTTGCAAGTTTTGTACAACAAGGTTTTTATTTGCAGTTTCATGAGCACTTTGATCACCAGCGTGCTGACTCATCACCTCGGCTGGGTAAGCTGCGTCAGCCCCTATACCAAGCTTTCGCCGTTTCACCAGAAAGAATTGGACACATTGAACCGGAGTCACCCTTACAATCCATTGTGGGCGCAGTTGGGAGAACTGTACGGTGCCATCGGAACGCCGGCGAAAATATCAAGGACAATCATCTTCGGCCGACAGAATTCCGCTCTCGTAAAGAGAATCCTGAGGGTTCTGTCTTATTTTATAAGGTGCAGTGAAGTGAAGAGGTTCCGCACGGATCGCAACCCTCTCACTTTCGAGTCGATGGAGACGTGGATGAGAGACCGCAAGACCGAGGGCGGTTCGCCTGCGCCCGCTTCCGATAGAGTCGAATGTTCCTCCCCAGAGGGCGGCGATTATATTGAAATGAGTACTTTTTCAATCAAGCAAAAGAGCGATTCGGAGTATCTGTTTCCTTTAAAAAATCAAACAAAAAATATAGAAAAGAACCTTCAGGCGAATGTCGACATCGACAAATCTAATACTCAGTTCAGACGGACTACAAGTTGTGCTTTTAACTTGCACGATGTGACAAATAATCGTTTCGAATTCGTTTTAAATTCGAGCGAATCCAGTCTCGGTTCTGCTTCCACGTTGAGACCTGCGGAAACGGAAAACGATTCTACGGATACCTTAGTGTTTAATAATAAATTGAATGCCAGCGTCGGCAGTATTTCTAACGATTCCATCCATTATAGCGAGCCCCACACGAAGGTCAGTCGACTGTGTAGAGTGCCTACCGCCGCTCTCCTGTATCAGGCGGAAAGCGACATGGACGACCCAAATATTTCTGAAACCATCATTTCGAGGGATGACAGTGGTGGTATTTTGAAATTTGAAATCGATCCACCGTCGAATTCTAAAGTGGAATGTGAAAAACAGTATAAATCCTCCGATACGTTTTCGACAGCCTTTAATGTGGGAAATTCATCATTCGCTAACGGTGGTTTCAGGAGTAAATCTCAATCTAAAAGTGTGATCTTCGTCCTTGGTGAAGACGAGGCTCTAGTCGGACTTAAAACTAAATATTCCAACAGGCACTTACCGAAGCCGATCGAAATAATACAAGAAGAATCATCACTCTCGACCTCGCCTCCCCTGGCTGCTGATTCAATCGACTCGTCATTTACAGCAGATCCAAAGACTTCTCCCTTGGAAACTGGGGCCGACGCTTCCCCAGACAGTCCTTCCGATAATCCCCTCCAACCTCTGTGCTGCATCGAGAAACCTCAGTGTAAACATTCCAAATTTAAGAAACATTCCGGAGTTAAATTCGAGTTTGACAAATATCCTCAGATCGTCACTAACTACATGAAAAGCAAGAACTTGGAGATTCTCGACAGGCACGTCATAGGAAAGCCTGGCAATCTCAAAATTGATGGATTCGAATTCGAGCCAGGCACCAGTATAGTAGCCGTCAAGGATGACTGCGACGCTTGCCTCAGCTGCACCTTCAATGCGCAGAGCTTGCAGACTCCGTCCAACGCCTCCGAGTTGGAGTATACCAGTGACATGCCGGGACAATGTGAGATTCAATATGCAAAAGAAAAATTGGTGCCGCCTTCCATTGTTGAACCGACTCAGTCCATCAATCCATCCCCCAAAATCTATGTTCGCAGAAAGCTTCCCAAAACTTTGATTATAAATAATAGTGTTGAAAAACCTCCTAGATTATTAGAACAAGGTGATAGCTTTCGGCGAATCTCAGTGGACAGTTCAATACCTGAGTCCAGTAAGATATCCATTGATACGGAAGAAATTGAACTACCCATGGCAAAGTAAGTAAGATTTATATTTTGCTATTTCTTCTTAGTGTATGTTTTAGGTCAAAATAATAGATGTAAGCCATTTACAGACTTTGATATAAGTACTTTGGGAATATAAAAAGCATTGTTTTATTTATTTTGTTTAATTCAATGTCATAGCTAAAATATTTTAAAGTTTATCTGCCTGTTTAACTGAGTGAAAGTGAACAAAAAAGTGAAACTTCCATGCAGTGGATTTTGTACGTCGGTGTGTTGTGGTTTGTCATTTATTATTTTTTAATATATAAAAAATAATATTTGTTTGTGGGTTTGTTTGTTTGTTTGTTCGTTTTAAATGCACTGCCATACCGTTCATCCGATTGCGATAAAACTTTGTCAACTTATTGCTTGCACTTTCGCGAAGAGTATAGGCTATACTAATATATAAAAATGAATGTCTGTCTGTCTGTATGTCTGTCTGTCTGTGTGTCTGTCCCGTATGCGTTCCTATACCATTCATCCGATTGCGATGAAATTTTGGTAAGTGGTTGTATGCATACCCATGATGGTTTCTGAATTAGAAAAATCATCATCTTCTTCTTCTTCTTCATTCTATTTTCTTTTATTCGTATGGTTCCTATACCATTCATCCGATTGCAATGAAATTTTGGTAAGTGGTTGTATGCACACCCATGAAGGTTTCTAAATTAGAAAAATCATTATTTTCTTCTTCTTCTTCATTCTATCTTCTTTTATTTGTATTGTTCCTATACCATTCATTCGATTGCGATGAAACTTTCATCGGTTGTTGTGGTAACACCCGTAAAGGTTTCTGAATTAGTACAACCATCTTCTTCTTTTTCTTCATTCTATCTTCTTTTATTCGTATGGTTCCTATATCATTCATCCGATTGCTATGAAACCTTCATAAGTTGTTGTGGTAACACCCGTAAAGGTTTCTGAATTAGTACAACCATCTTCTTCTTCTTCTTCATTATATCTTCTTTTATTCGTATGTTCCCTATATCATTCATCCGATTCCGATCGTCAGTGGTTGTGCCAACACCCGCGAAGGTTTCTGAATTTGTACAACCATCTTCTTCTTCTTCTTTATTATATATGTATTCTTTTATTCGTATGGTTCCTATATCATTCATCCGATTGCGATGAAACCTTCATCAGTTTTTGTGGTAACACCCGTAAAGGTTTCTGAATTAGTACAACCATCTTCTTCTTCTTCTTCTTCTTCTTCATTATTTCTTCTTTTATTCGTATGGTCCCTATATCATTCATCCGATTGCGATGAAACTTTCGTCAGTGGTTGTGCCAACACCCGCAAAGGTTTATGAATTTGTACAAACATTTTCTTCGTCTTCTTCATTATATCTTCTTTTATTCGTATGGTTCCTATACCATTCATCCGATTGCGATGAAACCTTCGTCAGTTGTTGTGATAACACCCGCAAAGGTTTCTGAATTAGTACGACTATCTTCTTCTTCTATTCTATATTCTTCTATTTGTATGAGTTCCTATTCCATTCATCCGATTGCGATGAAACCTTTATCAGTTTTTGTGGTAACACCCGTAAAGGTTTCTGAATTAGTACAACCATATTCTTCTTCTTCTTCTTCTTCTTCATTATTTCTTCTTTTATTCGTATGGTCCCTATATCATTCATCCGATTGCGATGAAACTTTCGTCAGTAATTGTGCCAACACCCGCGAAGGTTTCTGAATTAGTACAACCATCTTCTTCTTATATTCTATCTTCTTCTATTCGTATGCGTTCCTATACCATTCATCTGATTGCAATGAAATTTTGATCAAGTGTTGTGCTCACGCCCGCAAAGGTTAATGAATTGATAAAACTATTTTCTTCATCTTTTTCTTCAATTCTATCTTCTTCTATTCGTGTGCGTTCTTATACTATTCATCCGATTGCGATGACATTTTGACCAGTTGTTGTGCGCACGCCCGTAAAGGTTTTTGAATTAGTACAACCATCTTCTTCTTCTTCTATTCGTATGCGTTCCTATACCATTCATCCGATTGCAATGAAATTTTGATCAAGTATTGTGCTCACGCCCGCCAAGGTTTCTGAATTGAGGCAACCATTTCTTCTTCTTTTTCATCTATTCTATCTTCTTCTATTCGTATGCGTTCTTATACCATTCATCTGATTGCGATGAAATTTTTGTAAGTTGTTGTGCGCACACCTGCAAAGGTTTCTAAATTAGTATTATATAAAATACAAAGTTCGTTTAATCCAATTTTGGTTTGTTAGTGCATATTAATAACATTAATAACGTTTGCGTATTTTGGATTTGATTTTAATTTAGTGTTCTTTTGTTTGACCTTTACTCCTATTAGAATTATTTTCATATTGATATATTGTATTACACAGATATTTTAATATTAAAAAAATAATCACCTCTTATTATTTTTTAAATATCTAAGATAAATATAACCACGAAGCGACCCTGTGCGAAGCCGGGTACTTCAGCTAGTACAATATAAAAATGATTAAACCTTTTTATACACTTAATATAAGTGTACCTATAGAAAATGATAATCAAATCAGAGAAAATGTGATTTTATGGTGACCATTTTATGGGCTTCCAATTACAAAATGTCAAGATTAAAACATGTCACCATAATAATGTCTATTGAAAAAAAACAACATGTTAATTGTTGCTTCTGGATATGTGTTGTTAATTGTGGATTCAAACCTAGGACCCACGAAATTATAAGCCGACACGCTACCGCTCGCTCGGTCATCATGGGCGTTTATTATAGTGATATATCTTACTTTAAATAATCTGTTTAATGATAAATAATCATTTTGATGGGTTTAAAAAGTTATAGATCATTTATGAATATTAGTGAAAAATTGCACATAGAATAATAGCACCTGTATACGTGCATGGATTTAGTGGCATCAATAGTGTGTATTTTAAACTATCGTGACAATAACTGTTTACACGTAAAAGTGCTGACTGTCTCTCTAATCTCATTCTTCAAGAGTAAGCGAGACGCGATGTTGTCATTTTATGGTACTATTTGACAGGTCGTAAAACTCGGTTAACCTCAAAATGAGTCTCTGCGCGTGCAGTTTTTTTTTCACAGGCAGGTTCACCACATCATTTGACTGCGCAGGCGCAGATCGAAAAAATCCCAACTGTCGCATGAAACTTCAGAAGCTTCCAAACTTTTTTAATTCATGCATGCAATCTTGCAACTTGGATGATAATACGTGTTTACACATGCATTTTCTTGTTATGGCCGCGATAATACGTACTGTCAGCAGTAAATCCATACACGTGCAAACGGGGTATTAGTATGTACACACATATTTTTGTTAGAAATTGACCATAAAATGTTTGATTTCTTGGTTATTGTTATTAGATGTCTCATATGACAATTTTTTACAATACTTACCTACCCACTTTCAAATTTTCATAATAACTTTATTATATATTTTGTAAATGTGTTAATCGTTCTTGATTACTTTCTGATCGATCTGGGATGCATAATATTATAATAATATGTGTAATTATATTTCATACATCTTATAAGACGTACTTTTTCAGCACTACATTGATGTCGGAAGATGACAATGTGCCGCCTCCAGGATACTGCAGTAGTTTGCTAGGTGATGTCAACGATCACTATATTCCAGATTTGGTGCTACAAGGTAAGCCGTTTAATTTACTTCTAAACTAATTCAATATTCTAATAATGTGTATGTACCTATGCACAAAGCCGGCATGCACTTTTATAGAACAGATTTATTATAGATAAGATTTATAGAACAGCCTCAACGAGAATGCTGCAAAACATCTGAGGATTGTAAAAGACATTGACGTACGACTGGTAAAAGTGGGAAATCAGAATTTGGATTCATTTATTTATTTTCGGTGAAAAACCTGATGTATTATGATTTTTTTTGGGGATAATCACTTGGATATAAAAAGAGTTTTAGGGAAGGAAGGAAAATAAAAAGGTTTTTTCCTAAGTTTTAGACAATGCTTCAATATTTTAAATAATATATTAAATAACTCTCACTTTTATTAGGTACTGTCTGTTCGAATCGTGATTGGGAATGGAAAGTGAAGAGAGATATCGTTTTGCAAGGAAGAAATGCTCCTGGCGGTGCTGCCTGCTTACTAGCTGATATTGACGACTGGTAAATTTTTTAATTCAACTTATTACACTAATTATGTCAACGACAAATCATGCACACTGCAATAAATATGCAGAATCTTTTGGATAGGCAAACCAACATGAATAAGATCAAAGATATTAAAAAAACAAAATGAACTGCCAAAACAAAAAATATCATTTCAAAAGAATGTTGCCAATCCAAAAACTAGTTTTGAATTTGGAATTGTGGTTAAAGTATAAGTAATAATATTAAAAATGAATTTATTGTGAACGTTTTTCAAATAGATGGAAACAAGGTGTGTGCTAATTTGTGATTATTTTGAATATAGGAGTGTTGGAATTTGGAGTTCAGGCGGAGGCAGCGTATGTGGAATGTCTGCTCTAGTGGCGTCCATGTTGGAATCTCTCCCTCACATGTGGAACGCCAAGCTTCCTGCGTCAGAGGTAATTAATATATCTATTGTTATTTTGCGCATCTGACACTTTGTTTTAATTTATTGTCACTATGCACTGTTTTTTTGTTAATTCTTAAATATTTGAGTTATATAATATTATTATGTTGATAGCTCTTCGTGCTTACGAGCTTTAACGTTTACATCTTTCAATTATCTAGTCATGAAAGAAGAGAGAGTGAGTTAATTTAACTTTTTGCATAACAGTAGCATAGTTTTATTTACTTTATTTATTTCAAGATTTATTTTTACAGACTTAAAATATTTTTGAGCGTTAAAACAGTTTTAAGAAAAGACTTTTAAGCCACAATAATTAAGTTATCTCTGACCTTTTTTACGGTGTGTATATTTATGTCATTGCACCTTGAGGTTAAGTTGATCACCTTTGTCACATAAATGCACAGGTATAGGACCGTGAGTTGGATTCATAATATGGCTGCTCTCTGGTACTTGGTGAATTTCTTTCCAACAAAATATCGTCGCCGTAGATGTCAAGGGAGCCAGTCCACAAAATTATAATGCTGAGAAACAGGCACTCAAAGATTTTGTGTGACAAAAAAAGTAACATTTTTTTATTGAACTTTTTGGTTTTTAAAGATATAACGGTGAAACTTTCAACATATAATATACTTTGTGGTGTTATCTGTTTATTATTTTATGCAAATAACTAAAAAAAATCAGTATCTTAGAAGTTATGTGTGTTATATCTCTTGACCACTGAATATTAAAATGTACAAAAAATGTAGTCAAAAGAGTTTTGTGGCTTAAATCCATTGACCACTGCATCTTTAATGATTTTAAAATGCTTTTGTGTACTTTACTCATTTTCGCCAAATTTGTGGCTTGGCTCCCTTGACATCTACGGCGACGATATGTGTTCTTTATACCTTGTATTAAAACTTCTGCCTGACTGAGAAACTGCTGAACAAGTACCACATTTCAGTTAACAGATATCACTTCTCTGAAGTGTATTTATATGATTTTTACTGAGAGTTCATAGGTCGCTTTTTACTTCGAATTCAACATTTTAATGATCCATCAGTTGGATTCTGTTAAAAAATGGCGTAATTCAGTGATTTTTTTTATTAAAAAAATAAATAAACAATTTCCTTTATTTTTTATATACTTGAATGAAGATTTTATGATAACGCTGTTATTCCTGCAGGGGTTCAATAATTGATTTGTAATATATTGCTATGCTTCTAATGGTTTTAAATTTTGTACTATTCCATTTCCACTCAAATGGAATAGTACAAAACTTAAACCCATTAGAATTTAAATTCAAATTCCATCAAGTACCTTTGGTCGATAATATTAATATTATTAATATATTCTTATGCCTTTGTTTTAGTGCTTGGCGTTCATTGAATCTAAACTGAGAGAGTTGTGCATCAGATCGAAAACCCTCTCGGAACTTCTTCTGGAGACGGATTTCTGCGATATGGAGTATCTCACTAAAACCCTTCACTTGGATCCCAACGATGTTCCTCTATTACTTGCCATCGCCTCCACTCACTCGCCCCAAGTTGCACTAAAATACGGTGTAAGCTTTAGGTAGCATATACAGTAAAACCTCGTTAATAAGAACACGGATAATTCGAAATTCGCTGTAATTTGAAAATTCGAAATTTGAAATTTTCGCTAAAAAAAGTCCCTTGAACATTATTTTCATATAAAACCATAGCTTTAATTCGAATTTCGTGATTTGAAATGATTTCAGAGTCCTGGCATATATTCAATAAATCGTAATGAAGTACACTATTTCATGAGTCAGTCATTGAAAATTGTGACAGACTTTTCTTAAAACATCATAAATTACTTATTTTTAATATTATTGTAATAAACATTATCTTGACATTTTATGACCCATTAACACACACAGAGGTGTCATCAGAGGCACAACTGCACTCCATTCAAAGGAAAAACAATAACTCACATGTTTCAGGGCTGTAGGTATTTAATTGTTGATTGTTTATTGGATTTTCACATAGTTTTACTAGAGAAGCAATGCCAAACAATTGTGACGACAAATTGGAAAAATACAAAATATTTCGTATTTTTTTTATAATTCTAGCTCAACACAATATGGTGGTAAATACCAACATACATTACTTGGTAACTTCAATTAATGCATTAATGACACATGTATTTGCACAGATTTTAATTTGAAAGAATTGTATCCGAAATTTGGTTGGCACATCTATGATCGTAAACAAAATTAACGAAAATCATTTTTTTTTTAAAAATTTAAAATTTTTTTCCCCCATAAAGCGTCAATTACATTGAGCTACTTTACGAGCTGTTTGTTGGCGAATTTAAAAGCGGGCGATTCAGCTACTGCAATTGTGATGATGACCCACAAAACTTTCCATTCGCTGAGAAGCCACAAGCCAGCGACTATTTTGACAGAATGTAGTTGGTTTTTTTACCGGGAGGTTGCTACTGCGCAGACGCAGTAGGCTCACGGCTTTCAACTTTTCTCTGTAGATTGTTTACAATCTGCTTGTTAGCTTGTTCAATGATTACACTGGGCGACTTTACAGGCAGATTGTAAATTCGCTAACAAACAGCTTGTAAAGTAGCTCAATGTAATTGACGCATTAGTACATTTCGTAATTCGAATTTTTTTTCGATTTTCGGTCCCGTGGAATTCATGTTAACAAGGTTATACTGTAGCGACTTGTCAATTAGTAAATATACCTGTGCAAAAATTCTTATCTTAAAGGTTCCATTCGTAGCTGTGCATGAAATATTTCAATATGATGACTGATTAGTCAAAGCTGCTGTCATGCAATAGAAGAATATTTGTGACATAATTATAATTAGTCAGAATTTTTTTTCAATCGTATTTGATTAACAATAACTAAAATATAGAAATCGTAATACTATATTGAATGATAATTATATGATATCATAAATAATTGCCTTTTAATAAGTTTGATAGACTATTTTTAAAAAAATTGAGAAAACTGTTTAATTTAGCACAACGATAACCGCTCTAGTGGATTGAAAAATAAATAAGTGGGTGATTTGGTTCCAGCCTATTTTGATTATTATAACAGACAGTAGTCTTCTAATTGCATCTCACTCTTAGCGCTATCGATTGCCTCAGCACGAGTCCTATTGCCGGCTTTCCGAATAAAGCTTTGCTTATTGAAATTGTTCCTATCTCTAATTTGTAAAATCTCAATAATAATTAATCGTTAAAAGCATTTTTCCTTTCGATCGGTGGAACGATTTGAGATTTTTAATACTCGATGATGAAACCTATCAATAATTTGATGCTTGTTTAATGATTAATCTTTAAAACTATAAGTCAATTAACGATAAATAATTGTATATTGTAATAACTTAGTGATTAATTAATTAATCAGGACTTGGAGCTTTCAATATTGTACATATTATTTACAAACGACTGTGATTACAAAATAAGGATCGCTATAATTATGAATCCATTCTTCACGAGAATTAAATTGTTATATTAATAAATTAATCGATAAGTAATTTTTTAAAGTGATATTATTGTTTATATTTAAACAATACTAGTCAAGGGGGCAGCTCATTTTTCATTATTATCAAATAATACATTTTATGTGCGTATAACATGACATAATCGTTATCAAAACTATAGATCACAAAAATACAGTTAATTGTAGTTTAAAACACATTGACTGATATGATATTATATTAAATTAAATATCGACTGCTTAATCTACAAACCAGTCAACTGCACTTTTGTCTAAAAATGAGATCTTGATGGCATTTTATTATAAAACATGTTTTCTATGCTAAAATTTCAAACTCCCAAACCTATAAAAAAATGCGTTATCCTTCTTCAAACAAAACAGCTAACTGCAGGTGTCCAATTTCCAATATCGTAAATGGAACAACTCCGCTCTTTACATATAAAAGGGAAGCTAAAAAGTAATTGAGGCGCCGAGCGCCAAAGGAGCTCAAGCACCATTTAACAAAAGTGCTACAAAATGGCCGACAAGTTTTCAGTGAATTTATTTTTTTAATTTTAAACTTGTATGTTGAAATGGACAATTATTTTCTAAGCAAAGCAAATTTAAAGAAATCAAAGTATTATTTGAAATAATATTTAATGAAAAATATCTATTAGATTCCAAAAAAAATGGTGTTTGAGCCTCTTTGGCATATAGAAAAATGAAAAAAGGTGGCACTTGATACTTTTTTTTGTTGCATAAGCTTCTGTGGCATTAACATTTTCAAACTCAAATAATGGCATTAATTTAAAAAAATAAATCATTTAACAAAAATGTTTTAATGTAAGGGTTTGGATAGCAATAAAAAAACATTTTGATATAAACAAATTTTATTATGCCAAATAAACACTGAAAAAATGGTCAAATTTGTTATGATTGTTACATGAGTTTGTTTGGCATAAAATTTGCCTTATAATATTAAATACGTTTTTGCCATTACAGCAATGATTTCAAAGCCTTTGGATTGTTTTTTTTTTTGTAATAACCGTCTATATACCCAATATTATTAATAATACTAAATCAAATCGTTACTCCAAACTGGCCAAAATAACAAAATCATTATTCAAATTTAACACCATCATTTTTTCTCAAGGATTCGGGTGATTTTTTAAATACTTTTTTTAGTGTATATCAATCGTAATTGGATATAAAACAAGTTGAAATTAGAAATAAGATTATTTTCCTTCATGGAAGTAAAAGTTTAGTGGACATAATTACTAAAATGATGTTAATAACCATATTTCAAAAGTAATCTAAAATATTTTAAACAACAGCGTATGTGAAAGAAAAACGGATAAAACATGTTAAACTTACCGCGATTTTCCTCGTTTACAGGTTTAACATACATCGAAACTATTTTTCTAATCCTTCTTGAGCTCATTTTTAGTTTTTTTCACTGTTGAGAACGTATATTCAATAAGACAAATCTGACAGCTGTTTTGGTCTCGCGCTCTCCATAGTATAATGGCGGATAAGCTTCTGTGGCGTGCCGACATAACGACAAAACAATTATGCCACAGAAAATAAATGTCTATTGTAAAATATCTATAATTATTTGAGCGATAAGACTTTGTGGCATGAGACATATCGATTTATAGAAATAACCTACATTCAAATGTCAAAAATCGTAAAAATGGCGCTTGAGCTCCTTTGGCACTCAGCGCCTCGTATGTGTGGTGTATTAATTCATAGTGCAGCTTATTTGTAAAAAAAAATATTTTCCAGGTCTACTTTTTTGAATTGTTAAATTCCACTCAACAGTAAAATTATAAAGTTTTTTTTCCTTCCTGAACAATTTGTCCAAATGCAGTTGGTTTGCACATTAAGCAGTCGATATGTCATCTATGATCTAGAAATGACGCTTTCAATTTAAATTTTTCATCAAATAATTGCTTGAATTAAAAAAATAATAATAATCAAAGTAGCATTTAAATGATTTTTAGTAAATGATTGTTAATTCTATGTGCGAAAGGAATAGGGTGATTAGTCTAAAAGCACTGTTTTCAGGAGAGCGAAAAGAGTAAGTTGTGGATTAATTTGTATGTATTACAAATTCAGAAACATTGATTCGACTTGTACCTTTTCTCATTTATGATACATTATAGTTAATTTAGCATATTCAAACAATTTTTATTTTTTCAAAATGTTTCACCTTATTTCTTTTGCACACACAATTTTTTGGTATAAAATGTTGAACGTACTTGTATTTTGGAGATTGTTTTTATCTGAAATAGGCATAAGAAACAACCTGAATTAAAAATTCCTTAGAAAAGCAGCACATTTATATTTACTTTAGTACCTACTGAGATATTTATTTCATAAACACATACTGATCAGTGTTTGGTTGTATATTTAAAATGATGTATGATAATAGTAGGGTTTTAGCACACTTTCTGCAGATTTCAAAGACTGTCATAAGAATAATAATAAATGTATGTATGTAATTGTTTATTACTTATTAAGATGACAACCCAAACCTAATATGATAGGAACACACGGTTACTTTTGATGTACAATATTTTATACTGCGAGACTTCTGAAGTTATACTTAGCTATAAGACTTACATTTTTGTACTTTTTTATTTTTTGATTAAAATATAATAAAGTTCTAAGTAATATGTATCATTCCTTCCCTTTGTAAGAAATATTTTAAGTTTGATTACGCTATTTACCAATATTGTAAATAAATAAAATAGTAGTTATTTTTATTTGAGATGTCCACCATTTATTGTTTATTTAAATAAAGTTTATAATCCTGAAATAAATGATTTTTAATTTAATCTACCCAAAATACTTGTTTCATTTCTAAACAAATTTCATAGAAAATATCACCACTTAGTCAAAAAGACACCATCAGCAGAAATGGCGATGAATGGGACCAAATAGAGCAGTGCTCCGCAACCGGTGTGCCGTGAGACGATGCTAAGTGTGCCGCGGTGCATTGCTCAAAAAAAAAAAACATATTTTTGTATATACTTATTTGTTAGCCAAATTTGCATACATACATGTCTGGTAATATATTTGAGCACCTGATGAAGTCAATAAAACAACGCAAGATCAGAATGAAAATAATATATTGACATGCTCTGATAAATTAGAAAGAGTTAAGGCAAGGATCTCTACAAATGTACCAAAGGACCTACCAGACCACCATTGAAAACAAACAATTAATTTTGGATGCGTTTCAAAAATATTTAACTTTGCTGCAAAAGAAATTTCATCATTACTTTCATACAATCAATACGACTGGTTCGAAACCCTTTTGCAACCAGAATGCCGAAAATTCTATATTACTGTATTATAGTGGAAATAGTAATATAAGTACAATGGAAATATGTCCATTTAGTTCTTCGTGGTGTGTGATGTTTGTATATTTAATTATTTATCAAATAAAACCAAACTAATGTAATTTTTTTGGTGCATAGCCCCTACAAGGGGGGAGCTGACAGGGAGCCCAGGCTCAGTGGAGGCCGGCGTGGCAGGTCAACCAGATAAGTGAGATAAACACAAATTACAAATTTGCTCTAATAGTAAAAAAGCACTATTTTACTGCACTGGTTTTGATAATTTAAAACATGCGATTTTAGGATACAATGTATTATTATGTCAATACTCGACAAATAATGAAATTATTCTTAAGCGGACAACTAACCATAATTCAGGTGGATGTATTAATAAATACAAAAAATCGCTAAACATACAATCAATACCATTATTTTTCATCGAACACCATTTGAAAAACGCTATTTAAGAGTATCACTCCCTCTTTAACCTTAGCGATAGGTAGGGGAGCCAGCCAAAGATCCTGGCCTCGGGTCCCCCATCAGGATGTGGGGTTCATGTTTTGGTGTATAAATTTTTTTACGTGTGCTGTGCCGTGGAATTCTGGGAAGACCTTTGGTGTGCCGTGGGTGAGAAAAGGTTGCGGAGCACTAAAATAGAGGATCGTCCCAACACTAGGGTTCTTGTTTATAGTGACTTGCCCGAATGGCAATGAAATATTATTTTTCAAGCTTTCAGCCAATGTTCCCTCTAAGGTGTGCGCGCGCACACCTACCAAAATATGTCCGCACACATGTTTTCATCCCCCGCACAGTCCTCACACGAAATTATTGTAAAAGTTTCAAGAAGGGATCACCATATCCGTCTTGTTCTATAGCATGCCAAAGTATACGAAAAAAAGATACGTATTTTAGTGTGTAGCCGATGACTACCTATGTGTCGGGTCCTCTACATTTCTTAGTCTTTGACATGTTTCAACTTGCAAGAAATATTGCCAGTACAGTCTCACAGTAGTCCTTATTGTGAAAACATCACAGTTCTTACAATATTTTTTTAAACGGTAAAAGTGTTAGTGCCAAAAAGCAGTGTTTTTAACTTAAAATGTTTATAATACAAAACTAATAATCAATTTTTGTAATAAATTGCTTGCACAGTTACATAATATATAGTACAATACTTATTAATTATAGAAAACTTCTCCCCTAAAAATGTCAAAAAGGAGTGCATGTGATATTTCAAATGCGATCATTAAGAAAAAATCCTGCGATAAATTTAAATTGGAATTGCTCTCTGAAATCGTCGAAATAGAAATGCTATCTTTAATGCATTCGCAAAGTCGAAATTGGTGACATTATATTTGTTTATTCGGAAACAGATAATTGTGTCAAACGCATCATATGCTCCGCAGCAAATATGCTTCAGAATTAACAATTCACGTCTGGAAAGAAGTGGATTGAATGCAGTGACGTCCCCTGGGGATAGGCAGATTGGGCGTCACTTGGGGGCGGCAGTTACCGAAAGGGCGGCAAATCGAGGAGAATCATTAGGTATATAGGTATAGAAAGCTACCTAAACTTAAAAAATAAAAGTGGTTGGAAACAAAATATACCTATTAATTAGGTACTATAAAAGTTTTAACAGGACTTGATGTTTTTGTTGGGTTTGCGATGTATAGTTTACTTCCGTTGTCATTGGATGTCACGTTCTTGGTGAACAGCAGTGACACGTGCATACCTAATTTAAAATTTATCCAAATATATTAGCCAGTCATAGTTTTGGAAGTTGTGAGGTGTATTTTTAAATGTACATATCTGAAACTGAAACCGTAGACTCGCAATATTGTCTATAGAAGCAGAGATGGCATTTAAATAAGATTTAGTGGTAAGTATATCTATATCTCGTTAGTAATGTATCCATACAACACATTTCTTAGATATTGAAGTCATAAAGGTGATAAAAAGTACTGTATAAAAAAAATGTGGCGGCATTTTGTCTTGGGACGTCACTGATTGAATGGAGGTTGTATATCAAACTTAAAGGCATTTACCTAAGTCAAAAAGTACACCGGGATGTTGTTACGAAATTGAAAAATTTGAAAAGAGGTGGATTTTTGAAGGACGAAAGAATAGGATTGAGATGGCTAAGCACAAAAAATCTGGTAGCGATTTAGTCAAAGTGTTAATCGATAATGTACTAAAAATAAAAGCTTCTATGCTTTTTGTACAATATATTCATAATCATGTGTCTAAATACACAGATATTCCCGAATATTATGCATTAAAAAAGAAATTGTGTGTGTTTATGGGGGGGGGGGGGGGGTGTAAATTTACCGCACCGGATGAGACCAACCCTGCACAGATGTGTTGATGATAAATTATTATAAATTGAATAACTCCATATTCCACCTATCCACTACGCAAAACATGAAATAAACAATAGACTGTCTACATAAGAAAAATTTCTATGAAACAATAATTTTGATGGGTATGGGATGGGGGCGAATGAAAGATCAAATACATGAACAACGCTTTATTCGTTCAAATTTGTGAAATAACATGAAAACATTATTTCAATAATGTCACAATGATTAAAACATTGATACAATCATGACATCGATTACATTTATAATAGTAATGAGTAACACGAAAATATTTCCAACGTCAACAAATAGAAGCTTGCAAACATGTTTAGCTAAATAGTTGAAAATATACTAAACATTCAGATGAAACGAAGTAAGATATAATCAAAAGATGCATTTTATTTTAACACTTACAAATACAATTTGGATGAAATGCCTTAATCCAGATAAAATTACTCAATCAAAATTGACTGGCCATAAAATCTTTAAAATATATTTTGGACAGCGTACAAATCAATAAATACTTTTAAAATGCAATATAGTCCCTAATGACTTTTACGTTTCAATTATTTTCTTACATATTCTTAAGAATAGACCCTGTAAAGTAATAATACATTTGAGACAGAAAAATCTGCCAATTACAAGTAGCTCACTGCCAGTAAAAATTAATACCCGATTGTAAAGAATAATTAGAATTCGAAACACTCATTCAATCGTAGACATTCAAAAATATCACCTTTCTCATTCTATTACATTAAAGATACATTTTAAAAATAGATACATATATTTATTGGTAGTTCAAAATATACAAAAATGAATAGAATTGGGTGATTGCGTGCTCACACGCGGGTGCGATAATTAGAATTGGCAAGTACTTTACTTATTTACTAAACTTAGATGTTTAACGGAAGGAAATGTACTTTATGTGAGTGGAAGGTCATATACTCAAATATAGAAATACATAATGAGTTTAATTTAACATTTTTTTGTTCCCCTCCCCCGACATTAAAAATATGCAATTGTAAATTCTACATAACTGTTTTTAACATTTTGTAAATGAGGCCATGTTCTCAAATGACCCATTATTACTATGTATTCCAAGGAAAAAAATGGTATTTCTTTGTTTCCTGGTGGTTTTTGGTAAAAACATTTAAATTTTGATAGGATGCTATGAAAATAAAAAATAATCTTTGATATTCTTGTGGGGTTGTTTTTCTAATGTTTTTTTTTTTTTGACCAAGAAGGATCGGAATACGCATGTTTTGATTGCCAATTGAGTACTCTAACCACTGAGTTATGAAGTAAGTGCAGTTGTCACCTGACAAATGAAATATGTGTTAGAAACCCGTTTAGCTCATGATTTTTTCCAAGATTTGTCGATTAGTATGCTTTTGAGGATTTCCAAATATCAGAGTATCCATTGACTCAAGAGACTATTGCACTTAAGTAATAAGTTTTATCTCTGATATTATTACAGGGTTGATAATTTATTAAAGAACCCATTTTTGTGCTGAGGCAACCGAAAAATTAGAAATGAAGATATAAAATCAATATTAATATAATATTTATTATAATAAAATCAATATTACTTTGCAGTTGTTTTTTGTTGACACCTGATTGTACTGATAACTATTTCAGGAAAGGTGGAATTTTTTAATAAATATTGAATAAATACAATTGACACATATAGATAAAAAGTGGAAAAGACATCATTATGTACCTATTATAATATTAAATAAGTGATAGTCTAAAATGATTTTTCTACATAGAAATTTTTCAAAAATTTAGGAATAAAAAAATAATTAGAATGAATAAGTCATAAATGCGCGCATACATATTTCTACTGGCAGGGC
Organism: Rhyacophila brunnea; assembly: GCF_057557595.1. Taxonomy (NCBI): domain Eukaryota; kingdom Metazoa; phylum Arthropoda; class Insecta; order Trichoptera; family Rhyacophilidae; genus Rhyacophila; species Rhyacophila brunnea. The sequence goes on along the minus strand of NW_028232965.1, from coordinate 55,272,888 downwards.
GAGATATTCTTTCAACTTAGCATTAATATTTTTCTTATTTTTAGCACAAAATAAATTTTATTGAGGCAAGCTATTCCGTCAAAAAAGGGGTTGACCTACACAATAGTAAAAATATTCACTTTGCATTTTATAAGGTATAATAATGAGAATGTGTGTCCAAATTATAACTTTGCCGAAGCGTACAATTACTGTACCAAGTGTGCTCTCAATCCTGCAAGCATTTCTCCCAACAAATTTTTCTGATAAATTTGTTTACATATTATGATGTACTCATTTCATTACAAAAAGTCAATGACCGGTAATTTTAAAAATAAAAACAATTTGCTATCTCTCTTTTGATAAGTTTATCATAACATATATTTTTACATCTGGTTTTCAAATGGGCCCAAGAGAAGTGGAGTATGCTACGTTTATCAATATTAATATTTCATTCACCCTCTTCCTTTGTCTATTATGTTATTTTCAATTTATTATATAAAATATTATTATAAAATTATTTAAAAATTGCACATCAAATCAATTGATTATTCAAAAAAGGCTAAGGTTCTGAGCACACTGCGGTGCAGATCGGAATATAATTATTGAATGACAGAAACGCTAATGTTTCATCATTAATAACACAAAATCATAAGTGAGTTTACATCTTAGAAGTTCTATCCCAGAGTAGTTTGGCGCCGTCCATACCAATAGACAATGTATGCTCATACGATTTTTTTTAAATACAGTCCAAAATCTTTCATAACAAACTTCATACAGTAATTTAAACGGCATTTATATATTTTTGATGATGCCGGATAGCTTATCTCACCTCTCAAAAATCCAAATGATTGATAAACCGCTTAAACTTCAAAAAGAGATATTGAGAAAAGTTTTAAAAAAAAGAGACATTTTAGAATAAACATTATTTTAAAAACCATTTCACTAAGAAACAAAACGAGTTGCACACCGTGCTGTTTTCATTGTGAATCCTAAATATCTCAATGTTTAACGATAATATTATTTAAACTTTCTTAGAAAAAAAACTTAACCAACATTAAGCAACTTATAAACTAGCCCTTTTGACATTTAAACAAAGTCAAAATATTAACAACGTAAAAGAGTGACTTTTTCACATGAAGCATTACTACACATATAGAAATATTTTAGATGTATTTATTTGGCACAAGAAATTTTTCACATACAAGAGTAAAGATCTACGGAAATTAAATCACATTAAATTTACAAAGATTCTGGTCTTGATCAGTGAGTAATATGATTCTACATACAGTATAACCTCGTTTTTACGTGCCCGGAATTCACGTTTTCCCGGCAATTGCGTGTAATTTTTTCAGTCCCGATGGATTTCAGTACATTTAATACCCGCATTTACGTTTTTCTTTCCCGCGATTTACGTCGGAAATATTCAAAATATGCGAGTTACGTGCGCTTGACAATGATTGGGTCGTGACATTCGAACGGCGTAAGGTGTTTGGAGGGAAAACTCCGTGTCTTTAGAACGGCGCACGGTGATTGGTCTTTACATAACAAATATACATGATTTTTTAAAATTTTTAATTGAATGTTGTTTTTTAATAAAACATTATTTTTTTAGAAACATGTTCTTTTTTTCAATACCCCCCTTTTACATTTTCCCTCCAATTAGGTTTTTTTTCTTCAGTCCCTTAAAAAACGTAAAATAGGGGTTATACTGTATTTTTTTAAACTTATAATTTTGTTCATAAACTAATTGAAACATCGCTATTAGAAATCATATTAAATTGATAAATTAAAGTATCGTTGAAGTAGACATTATATTAGTAGTATTCTTTTTAATGATTGCAATGAAATACAAACTATTTATTTATTTATTCAAATATGGTATGGTCCAGTTGCATAAAATATTATAATTTTGAATCAACATTTTTAATTTTAATACGAAATAGACCCTGATCAACAAAAGAATCATAATTGCTGATAATTTTCTCCTCGAAACAACATCATTTTGTCATACATAATTACGCAGTAATTTAAACAACATCAAATATATTGGGACACATCAACGCTTTTATGACTAAACCTGGCACTTTACATGTGCGTACTGTATTTTTAATGAAATCGGAAATCGTGATATCCTCCTATCAAAATCACAGATAAATTGAGAAAACCACTTAGTGGTTTGAAAGCAGGTTCAATCAACAGAATATGTAGCATTAATATGTACAAATTACACATCCAAGATAAGTAAGTCAATGACATAGATATTCATTAGTTTGTCAGATAATACAATATAATAACATTACATATTTTTATTTATCAACAACAATAATTATTTTTTATATTCACAACTGAAACTCACTAGACTTACCATCAGTACCAATTAAAAAAAAATCTTTGACAAAAAAACATATTTAAAAATACATATTTAGCAATTAAATTTCTTATAGATTTCATCTTGTGCGTATAGGTCCCGATATAGCAATAATAAATTTGAATTTAATAAATCAGAATAAATAATTTACACACTGTGAAAATAATATTGTAATCCTGGATTAGTAAGAATATTTTTGGCTGCATAATCATTGCATAACCAAACCCATGGTAAGTCTATGTTGAAGGGAGATAGTAGTTGTGAAGTACACACAAACACACATCCAAGCAATAACATTGACACACCTATTATCACCAAAATTCGATTCTTCGCTGCTCACATTTTCAACAGGTTCGATACTAAATAATTTTCGATGACGATTTGGGCTGAAACAAAAGAAGGACACGTTGAAATTATTTATCACGGCAGCCCTCGTGGATAAGTGCATAAGGCATCGGACTCTCAACCGGGTGTTTTTGTGATAGTTTCACTTCTGCACTACTATTTCACTACACTACTGTCACTAGAACTCATGGCATGTTGTAGTTTTAAAAATAATTATATTATCATGGCAGGTATAGCCGTATTAAGTAGTAGTTTTGGTACTGTTCGGTTATACGGAATACAGCGGAAAATGCATTTTGAAAATAGCCGATAAACTGGATTATTTGTTAGTTTGGGTTAGTTTAGGTTAGGTTGGGTTAGGTTAGGTTTGGTTAAGTTAACCTAACAAATAATCCAGTTTATCGGCTATTTTCAAAATGCGTTTTCCGCTGTATTCTGTCCGTATAACTGAACAGTACCGTAGTTTTTTTTCTACTACCAACATCTGATGTTAACAAAGTCAACCTGATGTTTTGAAACCTGCATCAGGACTCATTCTCAAGGGTGATATGTATGTATTGATATCCCACTACCGACATTTCTAAAAGAGTCTTCCGTTACGCTATTGGAATCCCTCTTTAGCCAGAAGGGTTTGACACAATGAAAGATGGAGAATTAAAAAAAAAATCAGAATTATACAGAAATTAGAATAAATATGTTACTTTTTATATGGCGATATTTTAAGATTAAATCGATAACATAAATATGTTTAGCTTTATGGTGAGACAGGAATGTCACTCACCACAGTTAGAGAAGGAACCCGAGTAACAGTAATTAATAAAAACCAAATACATACATGGCAATTACTAGCAAAGACAAGAATGACTTGCTGTCATGATGAGACAGTTCTAAGTATAAGTTTTGTATGATATAAACATTCCAATGGCTACAAAACATTCTATAAATTCGTAAAAGCTTGATTGTCTGATGGACGGTCGACCCCACAGTGCGGCACTGGCGATATTCTTTTGCATGTAATTGAATGGAATGTAACGCATAACACTCAGCTCGGCTTAACTCGAGCCACTATAGGAATGGAACAGCCCAAAATTTTACCCGAAAAAAAATTCGTTCGGCTTGAACGACCTGTCCATATTTCTTTAAATCAAGAAAAGAAATCTGGAAGAAGGTAGTGAAATTTACCAAATTAAATATCTCGTATCCTAAAATCTATACTTCTGCCAGTATCATCACCTCTCTTTCTACTCAGCACAAATTGAAGCCATTATAACAAGCTCCTCTTCAAATGAACTTTTCATTGCAACCGATACTTTGGATATTTCAAACGTCTGCTAGTTTTGGCTGTTTAAGTGCTGGGTTTACTACAAGCTGAGCTGCCATGCCATACGGTGCCGGACTTCATAATAGATATTATCCTGCTTTAAAACCGATTCACTGCTGACCTGATAATTACTAATTAATTACCACATTTAAATATCATGTTATTTATATCTAATGGCCAACTAATGCAAACGCGCCAGTCGCGTTGTTAGCACTAAATGAGTTAAAAGACATAGGTGATAGCCAAAACATTCATAACTTATATTTTCTTCTTACCCATTTTACTCCCATTGGATATTGCGATGCCATATGCATCTTGATCGCATTCATTACTCAGAGTTAGGTCTGCTCCTTTTACTAACAATTCGTAGCACGAATATGGATAGTCACCACCAGAAGAATACATAAGAGCTGTGTTGCCCACCTAAAATCAATATGTTTCCTCTATTATGCAAACCAAATTTATTGTTGTATTCAAATTTCGTTTAACAGAGCCAATCTATGTTATCTTTCCACCTGTATATTGGTTGAAATTGTCATGCGTAATGAATGCTAACAAACACCAAGAATAGAATATAGTAATCGACTGTTGATCATTTTTTGTTGTATAAGTACTGTAACATGATCATGGACCCCACATCCTGAAGCGGGCCCCCAGGCCAGGATCTTTGGCGGGCCCCCCTACCCATTGCTAGGTTTAAAAGCAGTGGGACGCTCTACAAAAATGTTTTCTAAAACGTGTTTCAGGTAAAATTAAGCGTATTAGGTTTATTTTTCGAGAATTTTTTGTATTGTTGAATAAATCTACATGAATTATGGAGTCCAATAGTCATAAATTGCATCACACAATTAGATATTTTTAAATGTAAATACTCTTCAAGTAAAATAGCGTCGCAGGTGACTTTTCTCCCAATTAGAGCAAATTTGTGATGTGTGTTTATCTCACTTATCAGGTTGTCCCGCCATGCCGGGCCCCCAGGCTAGAGCCCTGTCAGCCTCCCCCTTGTGGGGGCCATAATCACATCTGTATTAATGGCAACCAAATCCTATATCATTCAATGTACCATGATAGAGTCATAAGAGCCTATTTCTTAAAGTGAGGATTCAAATTCGAATCTAGTCTTTTAAAAAAAAATATATTTTTTATTCAAAGCAATGATCCAATGGATTGAGCGAATAGGTAATAATCATACCTCGTAAAACGTCTGTTAATATAACCTCAACTCCATGGAGGCCCCTATATGCTTGAAATGAGCTGGAGCAAAAATGATTTATATTAGAGAAGCGTGTTGTCTGTTACAGGTTCAAATACAGGCAACTAGCTGATGGAAAAAACAATTTTTTATTCAACAAAGAATTCATAGGATTTGACAATGTAACATTCTTTTATTGAACATACACATTGTTGGATTAAATATTGTTTAACTACCTAAACTAGATGTAAACCTTTTAACCGAATGCAAAAGAAGATGAATTATTATCAAACATAAAAATGAATGTTATTCGTTACATTGTCCTGATGATTGACATCAGCGCCTTCTTTTAAGAGAATTCTAAGAACATCATGGTGCCCGCCAGCGGCTGCCAGTAAAAGTGGCGTCTCACCCTCAAGCCCTATGCAATTAACGTTTGCACCACACCTGCAATCAAAATAAATGCATTATTAGGAAGATTTAAAATGTATGTCATGACTTTATTCAGTTAGTTTGAAATATAACGTTGAATCTAAAACGAGTCTTATGATTATTGTGAAAACGAATTAATAAAAAATGAAGTTATCCACCTGACAAGATTATTAGTGGCGGCAACTTGTCCATAAGATGCCGCCCAATGTAAACCTGTCAGGCCATTCTCATCCAAACTATCAACATCCTTTTCTAACATTATTTCGTCCTTAGTTATTTCGCCGCGACCAGCTCTGTTGTGAAAACTTGTATCCGGTAACTGCAAGTCAGGAGTTTTTGCATGTGTATTACCTAAAAATAAATATATAGTTAATTAAAAATACATTAACAATGTTTCCTTTGTCTAATTTTTTTCGCCAAGGTAACATTTAAAAAATAGGATTTATAGAAACAGGTTTGGGAATTATTTGATGTATACGTAAATGCATTAATTCTAAATAAGAGTAATAGAAAACAGATATCTCATTCATAGACATTGTTCTATTTTACTTAAAACTGTTAAGTAAACAAATAAATACATGGGTGTATTTAAAATATAAAATAAAATCGAACTTTTATAATTTAATTCGTACTGAGTGTACAATATTAGCTAGAAATACACGATAACAATGAAAATACGTCAGATTGAAGGCTTCCAAGGTTTAACAGATGTAAAGTTGGAACACAATGGAATTTACAAACCTCGTTGAAGATTAGTCAAGACCGTGCATTGAATGGGTTTATATGGCGTAAAAGCACTCTTTCTCATGCCATCATCTAAGTTTGGTGCCCATTTAGGATAGTTGTTCCCACTATTTCTGCTAGCGATACTATCTTGACTGCTCGAGTCCACTTCATTCTTTATTTGATCGACGATTTCTTGCTTTATCTCGGAATCTTTATGCTGCGAAGAATTGCTCATAAAATCATCCATTCTTCTATATTCTCATTCCATATGCGATTCTTCAACTTTTCCCTTTACAAACACATAGAATATAGTTTTTACATAGCTTTCCCTAGCACGTCACTGGCGTATCAAATTCAATACTCAAAACAAAAGATGTCAAACACAGCTGGTTATAATGTTGCAAGTAAGCACTGTACGAATGAAAATATAATATTTTTGATGTGGTAATACTAAAAAAAAGCTGTTGTGCTTACTTCATCCATATTATTTTGATATTTTTTTTATAGTTGAGAAAAATTTTATAAATGATTTTTCAAGAAAGTTTCCGAGAACTTTTTTAAAAAAATATGGCAAAATTGGTAGGTAGGCTAAACATAATATGATCATAACATGGCATACCTACAACACGATTGATATAATAAATAAATCAATGTTTTTTTATAAATCTGAAAATGATCTGATATCTTTTCTCATCAAAATGTTTCCTGGGGGTCCATTCATTCTTGACATTTGACACACAAATAGGTACCTGCTTACTTGGTCTTTTTATTATAACGACCATATTGTTATCTAGGATAGAATTAAAAAGTAGACATAGTAACAAATAGGTAACCCATTTACATTCATACTTTATAAAATTTAGTACTTAAATTTAGTACCAATAATACTTTTTAAATAAAAATCACCGTTTTCGACCATCATTCCGGTGTTTAAATTGTTCACTTCCAAGTCCCAAATGACAGACGATGTCCAACAACCAGCATACTGAGCGAGGAGAGGAATGCATCTTCTCGCTCTCGACTTGATGGGAGATGGCAGTACCTACCTATTTACTTATGTACCTACATTGCAACTTCTCTATACTACTACTCTCATTGCATACCATACAGAATATCTGCATGCAGCGCTCAAATGGCAAATGTGATAGTCAGCATCAATTCGAGGACTAACTAGGTACATATCAATTCTGTCCAGATATAGAATGTCGCTGCCATATAACCTGATTTTCTTCTGATATCTGAACTTCTCAATTTCAAAATCACAGAAAATAGTATTTTTAATAGACAGGTACCAAATTAAGTTCTCCCACCTCAAACCCTCTCTGCATTGTCCATTTGGTGATTTAAATAAAGGTTGGAATCAATTGTGCATGAAGATTTTGTTTTTTTTTCAGGTAAAAATTTCTGAAACTTCAAAAAGTTTGTGTCAGGGTCTGGAGAAAGTGTTTACCTACCTGACTTTCTATTTAAAATTTGTAATAATACAGAATACAGATCAATTAGATAATACTTTAATGTTCCTATACCATAATGTTATTTCTGTAGTAGGTAGGTGTTATTATTTTTTGGATATTATATATTCTGTGCCGTGCCGGGATATATCCTGATCTGTGCCAGGAGGATTTCTATGGCGGCAAGTTAAGAGGCCACGAATTTTTTAGCAAAAATAAAACTTATAATTTTTTTTTTTAAATATTGAAAGTTTATCATAAACACTTACCAATCATATATATGCTAAATATCTCATTATTGAATTTCTTTTATTTTTTTAACTGTCAATTAAGTAATGGTGGAACTGCATTGTATTGTTGTTTTAATTTAATAAAACACATTTTTTTTTGTAGTACTTATTCCACTTTTAATCAATAAATTATTACCAGTTTCGTCCGCCTCAGAGGGATTAGATTCAGTTGAAAATGTCCCTCTGAGGCGGACGAAACCGGTCCTAATTTATTGATAAAAAGTGAAATAAGTACTACAAAAAAAATTGCGTTTTATTAAATTAAAACAAGTCTCATTATTGGACCAGTATTCTTCCAAATTTTAAATTATTCAAAACAAACGCCAGAGACTGGCATTCTGTCTTTAAAGACAGGCGAATAAGTCCGCGTTTTTGTATGACCGGCGCTGTACGCCCGGCCATATCCGCGAACATGTTCGCTTTGACACAGAACCGGTTAATAGGTTTTGTGTAGGTAGGTATATAATATGTGTATTTAAGTGCATCATCGAGGATGCGTTATATTCTCTGGGGTGATATCCATCAACCCTATGAAAATAAAAAAAGTGAAAGTGGCCACGATTCAACAATAATAATAAATTAATGTAATCATCCATACTTTTTCTAAAATGATGATAGTATGATTTGCTAGTAGCAGAACAAGCAATCCTATAGTAAAGATGTCACTGTGTTAGATAATGTAAGGGAACTGTAAATAAAACTACGCAAATAGATAGAAAATTATATATTTCAATGTAATACACTCATTACATCAAATTTAATTTACTTTCATGGCAGATTTATGTTCACAACTAGAGCTAGATTGTTCACCATTTTAAATGTTTCCATTTTCTGTATAGTAATTACATTTTTATTTCTATTCTTTTTTCAACCAAACACCGACTATAATTTTAATAATAATAAAATAACAATTTAATAAGGAGAGTTTGTTCCAAACGCTAAAATAAATAAACACAATACCTACGTCTTATTATATTAACGGAGTGCTGATGTGATCTTCTATGATGAAATACAATTTTATTCAAAACTATTTAATACATTTAATTAGATAGACATTAGAAGTCAAAAATATAGCATATAATTATAGAGAAAACAAAATTCCCAATACACAAAATATGTGTACTACAAAGTAAAAAATTGTTGACCTTTTTAAGTCTTGGTGTTTATTCAGAATCATTTTTATTTACAAGGCAAATCCTTGTATCGATGTCCTTTTTAGACACAGACTATGATTTAGCAAATTCGAGTGACCTTAAAATAACTTTCACGCAATCCAGGGGAGTATCTAAAAGCCTTAAAATATTCTTCGATCATGTCCGATCATAATAAGATCATATTATAGGTCTCCACAGAGTGGATGTTTGTATTAAAAGATTTTGTTTTTACGATAAATGGATGTCAGCCACTTGCTCAACGTATTAGGTCCATACCCTGACTCAAACACAAATTGAAAACAATATGTGTGTTTGCCAGACCCAGGATTCGAGCCTGGGACCTATAACGCTATAGGTGGACGCTTCAGCCGCACGGCCATCGTGGGTGTAAATCCACATGACATATAATTATCTTTGTAAGTAATTAATGGTGTTTGTCTGTATTCCGTTTCCATTAAACTATATTGTGAGTGTAGTTTGATTGCTCAAGTAAAGAAAATTCTACTAATTTAAACAATGGCAACTGGATTCAACTGAATACATACTAAATCATTCTGTTTATTTAATTTAAATCACTTGTTGTGTCTAAATAGGACATCACACTTCATATCAGCATAATATCATAGCATTTTTTCTAAAAAAATATACATATGCCTATATAATCTTCAAATAGTTTCTGCTACTAAGCAAGAACTTTCACTCAGGCGCGCACATAAGGGAGGATTCTTGGGTGTGAACTTCCCCTCACCTTCAGGAAAGAACAAAAAAAATCACAAATAATATATGTGAATGGAATATTACTTATTACAGTTTTGAAACGTTTGCTTCAAATATTGCGACAAAGCGATGGAACAGCACGACATAGATGACAAAATGGTTCTAAGTTGGCTCTCACATCTAAACTCGCCTCGGGTGCCGCACAGCTATAAATTAAACCTTCTGAGAACGGCAATCCAGTGTTGCTTGTGAAGACCGCGCACATCTACCTAGCGACAGTCGCACGTAGCCTTCGAAACGTATAGATATTTGAATGCGGCGATCGGCGAGTTGGTATAGGAATGCCCAATTCGTATGCGACTTCGATTTTTCGACTCGGAGCCCGAGAAGCATGCAACTTGTAGATTGCAACAGCAGATGGTTTTTTCAAACAAAACAGTCGCATTCGACCAATCTCCATTTGGCAACGTGTGTTTTATGAATAACAATGACGGCACATTGACGTATTCGATACGTTGTAGGCGAGACGAGTTTTGATGTGAGAGCTGGCTAATAATCAGGAACAGGTCGCAACAGTTTATAGGTGAGCCAGTATCCAACAAGTGGTTATAGTTGTAGACATGGCAAGGTGTCTGACGCAACTCCACCGCCCCTGAAAATCAACAGGAAATTATTAGTTTTTTTCTTTCTTCGAAATGCACCTCCCTTTACCATATTTCTGTGTCGCGCGCGCCTGGTCACACTTATATCTTAAATATCCATTTAATAGACGATATGATATAACCATTTTTTATGAATCGATTACTTTAAAATAAAAAATATACTTAGATTGAAAATAAAATAATGATTTCTTTCATTATAATTTCCAATTTAGAATGTATATACCCTAATGATTGTAGTATCAAATAAAACATACTTTATTACCGAGGGTGCTAAGCCAAAAGAGTGTCATTGCAAAAATTAGTTATCTATAGAGTTAAGACTATTTAGAACGGCACCTTCAATATCCCAAAAGTGCATCAACACGATTTATTCCGTGACAAAGTTACAACTATTTTTTGGCAGGGTAATTATATCCACCAGTATAAGTTGTCCGCTAAGTGAGGGCGCCACATGTTAACATTTGACATATCATTCAATACTTTTTATACTGTGATGAGCTTAGTTCTAAATTCCAACACCAGCATCCTTTGGCTAAGCACTTTACATACAGGTACCTACTTTCAACATCAATATGAATAAAAATTGTGTATTGTTTTTACAAAAATAACTTCACTAGTAAACACTATGGACTAACACATTGGTGCTGTTTATAATTAAAAATATTGTTCTCACAAATTTACTTCTACAGTTTATAATTAATATTAGTTCTATCATAGCGCATACAGTTTCTGAAGAATAAATCAGAGCACATTTTGTAATATTGAGTTAGATTAGGTTATTGCAATGTAGAAAGTTTCACTTAATTAAAAACATAAGAGAATAAAATGTAGGCAAGACCACTACACTAAAGACAAGAAAACATATTTAAATCAAATGAAATAATTAATTACATACGTGTCGCTAGATTTCAAAATCAGCCAAGTCCACTTTAGGTATTTTTTACTATTTTGTGAATTGTTGAAGAAATACTGCTTTCTAACATTTCTGCATTATAAAAATGTGGAACTTATTAATTTTAAATATTCTATAATCGAAATAATATAAACTTTCACCCTTGTGACTATGTACTTGAGAAAACAAAAAGCTGTTTTTCTACTATTCATTCATTATGGACTTTTGAAATCTAGAGACACATTACTGTAAAATAACAATATATTTTAGTTACCATTGTATTTTTGTAATGTAATGTAATTATTATTTATTTAATACTGAATATATACTAGATATAATAGATACAGTAGCATTTTTCTAATTGAAAATACATAACTTGTAACATCCTCAAAAATATACTTATTAGAAATATTCTAGAAAAAATGTGGGACCGTGGAATGAAAACAAAAAACTTCATTTATCGGATTAGTGCTTTATCTATTAAGCTGTTAGTATTAAATAAATAAAAAAATCAATTTAATATAGAAATTAAACGAAAGAACATCAACAAGAAATCAGAAATACTGATAATACCTCAACACCTCCTACATAAAAGTCCGTAACTGCGTTTTTGGCTATTTGGACTTGATTGCCTCTTAATAAATAATTTTAAAGATAATAACACAATGAATATCGAAAAACAAAAACAAAAATTCAATCAATATATCAATCAACTAAAAAATTAATATTTCAGCATTAAAAATTAACGTTGTGGTGTCAATAAAATTTATTAAAATCGTACTACTGAAAAGTACCATTTTGCAGTTACGGCTTTATACGTAGAAGGTGTCGATCCACGGTTTTAAATTTTGTAATGTTTATTACCTTCATTAAAATGACGGCAATAATATTGAGTAAATTTTAAAACATGTAGGTATATTTATGTGCAAGGAAAAGGGAGATGGGTATAACATCACCAATTTTCAAGAAAGCGAAAAGATGGTTGAGGGTACTCTCTTTAACTCTTACTTACCCTGTGTAAAATGTAGTAATTCAATAACATTAATATTATGACATTTATTTGAGATTCGATAATTTTGACAGAAAACATGATAGTAAGCGGTGTACCGAGTGAAAGAATGCAATGCAATATTGTAGAGACGACGATTGCGACCGTAATAATAAACACACCAGCTTTGTCTAATTTCTACGTACTAGAAGAAATCGCATCTGCACATATACACGGTTAAATTGTTTCACTACGTTCAATTATTTTTTTTGATATATCAGATGTAACCAACTATTCTTTTCGCACAAAGATATATCATATTTACAATAGGTATATTTCTGAGACTGTCACAAGTCATGTACCAATAACCGTTGTATTGCTTAATTTCTAATACATGATACCTGACATGTTATATAATATTGTAAAACAAAATAAAATAATTTTCAACGCTACACAGTAGGTATAGTTATTTATTAGGAAAGTGAATTAAAGTACCTCTAGTATAATTTACTACAAAATAAGTAACAGCTTTTTCAAGAGACACATGGAAAAGTCAGAGAACCTTGAAAGATATTTAGATACATTTATTAATTAAATATTTTAATTAAACTGAGAATATATAGAATATTTAGTAGCACTCATCTCAGAATTAATTTATCATGAAAATTTGCAGCAATCTACAGAATGTATTGCATACGAAGGCTCAATTAGATTTGTATACATACTTACATACATAATTATTACAATGCGTAGGTACATATTGACACATACATATTTACAAAAATATCTACTGTGTACAAGTATTAATGAAAATATTATGTAACACTAAACCTATACATCTATAGGAAAATTACTTTATTAAAAATAGATGCGAAGAGTCTAACGAATAAACATGATAATCCATAGAAGAGCCCAGCATATTAATATGAGGCTAACGGTTTCAACGTCAGTTACCTCTATGAATTGCCATTTTGAGATAATTACGCATATGTATTCGCCAAGAACATGACGCAGGACTGCAAACGAATATCTTTTTACAAACATATTAGGTACGATAAGAAAAAGCACACGGCAAAATAAAATGACCTAAAACACTTTGATATTATTAGAAAACCATATTCAAATTTGGTCGAACAATATAAAAAATGGCGTCTGATGAATATAACTGAAATTGAAACTTACTAAATTAACTTGCAAAAGAGGATGTAATTTAGTCAATGAATGAACACACAATGAAAAAGTACGAAGTCTCACATCCATGGTAATGGGTTGGATGCATAGTTCAAAGAAGAGACAATCACAGGATATATCTAGTCATCCAGTTGTACCCGAGAGATAGAAAACATCCAAAAGGTAGACCTAGGTTCTAGACGCTGCTGGAGCATTGAAATAGTTAAATTTCTGCGGAAGTACATGGCAATGAAATGCACAGAACTGAGAGGAATGGAATCAGACTGGAGAGACCTTCATCCAATAATGGATAGATTCAGGTTGATGATGATACAGATGCCGGAGTGCTTTCTGTTATTAATTTTATTTAGATGTTATTTTTTGGTAAAGGTGGGATTTCTTTCAACAAGCTGGATAAACATACAAACCTGATAATTACAAACTATTACAATGCGGAATTAAGGATAATAAATTTTGACTGCACGCAAAATAACTTTGGACTGACCTGTGCGGGTTAACTTGTGAAATGTCAATATCAACAGCGTTCGAATAAATATGACTGGCAAGCATTTCTTTTCTTTATTGCAAATCAGCATTTGACAGTGCAACGTCTCATTTAATTTTGTGCCAGTGAAATTTATAGTACGGCATTACACAAAAATGTAATCAGTTGCGAAATTCTGCATTTGGGATGCAGGACAGACACTAAAAGTTAAGGTACTGTTTGGTTTGTTAATAACTATGTGAAATTTAAAATTTGTTACACGTTAAATAAATCTTATGTCTTTCTATCCACGCAAAGTTAGCTTTACATTTAAATCGAGGCACCATTCATGGTTTTCTAATATGTAATACTTGTTGTAATCTTACAATAACTGGTGCAATATCATTCTGTAAAACTTTTATTATTAATCTGATATAACTCAATTAAATCAATAATCCGCATTCCTACTAATGAGACGGTTGGCGTCGCAAGGTTTTATTTAGAATGAGTTTCCACACATACACAAGAAAGAATTTAAACAAATGAGGGTGGTATACGATCCCTTAACTGGGCTAAGTATTTTTATTATGACATACATGTCTCATGCTCTGGAAAATGGTAATGTTAATTTGCACACTTGTGTGTAGATTAAATCCTACACTTGCTATTTTATTATAACATATTGGTTTCTACCAGTTTTACATTACGTAGCATCAAGCCATCATTATGCAAATAATGATTTTATATTTGCAGTAACAAATTAAAGTTCATTGAACGATTCGGCATTAGTAGATACATACTATATTGTGCGAAGTCTATTGAAATACCTACGCACTTTGGAGATCTATGTGCTTCAAAATAAGTGAAGAGAATGGTAATTTACCTTTTACTATCGTGTTTATATAATATATATGGTTTTAAGCACTGTCTTTTCTTTTTTAATTCATTTGCTCAACGTGCTTAATGTCATTGCACATTAAGAGTTGCTTAATCTGGTATGTTCAATGGTCTACATCGAAAATGGAGTACCTACTAGAAGAACACGACTTAAGATATGCGGGGAGTGAATGACTGGAGAAGAAGAGAGAAGGAATGGGCAGAATGGAGGAGTCTGCTTGAAGTGACCAAGGTCTACTCCAAGGCTGTGGTGCCAGAGAAGAAGAAGAATAGTTGCTTTACAAAAATATGATAGCATTCGTATTTCAGTGAACGCTTTAATGAAATATTTTCTACACGCTTCTAATATATCAGGAATACCCATAAGTAATCAATGATAAACATACATATAAGTCGAATTATTTTCTATTGTGTGAAATCCTGATAAAAATGAAACAACAAGCAATGACGTATAACACATATGTCATTGCTTGTTGTTTCATTTTGGTTCACTGAAGGTTGGTGGACCGCCATTTTGTTTTGGGATAATAGAAAACTTTTTTATTCAAAACAATAAATCCACAATCTGGTTTATAGTATGACTGAAAAATATGTCTTCATAATATGAATACGTGTATTAAATAAGGCTCTAAGTACCAAAAAGTAGTATTGCCTGTAGTTAAAAAATACCGAGTTATTGCAGTAAGATTTCATGAAGCAGACCTTTTGAAAAATGTAGTTTTACAGTGTGAAGCAATCACGACAGCTTCTATAATTTTAGTTATTAAGAACTCGCAAGTGTCAACACACCATAGTCAGCTATTTTATATTGAATGCCGTTGACCACTGCAGTGCTACTTACACCATTATAAATAAAACACGCCAACGGACTTACAACGTCGACAGGTTTAATTATTTTGCTGTATTTTTTTGACTTGCTTGAGGCACTTAGACTATAGTTGAAGTTATTGGCGTTGGTATGTAGAACATTTTTCTATAAAAATGTCAGTTTTTATGTTTTTGGTACTTAGCGCCTTAATTAATATATGTCATATGACATCTTATACTATTAATTTTAATTTAAGCTAATGCATCTACATATTTACTTGTTAAAAGAGATTGACGATTTATGGATACCCTATTATCTATACAAAAATACTATAATTCTATTGCGCATAGAAGAGAACATAATACTTACATAAAATTATTTAGATTGACAAATTATTAACTTGAATGAACATCACAGCTGATAAAAACATGAAAAATATTTTTTTTATAAAGATTATCCAAAAAAGCAGTGCATCTGAGTTTCTTTACATCCTAATCCGGAGAGTAATGTTTTGGTCAGTTGAGTGAATGAAGTAGGTCCACAGATGAATGCAAACACTTCCTTCTCATGATCTCTGAAGACGTTTTCCACGTTCCTTTTCTTCATAGGGCTTGACATTTCTGTATCGTCATTTTCTGGCGCATTGATATCATCTTGAAAGACTTGGGATAAGTGATTAATCAGAAGGGCTTGGTTTACGTGACCTCTTGTTCCCAGCCACGTAAAAGAGGGCTCCGATAAAATGTTGGTCAGCTGGAATCTGAAAGTACCATAAAAAATTAATTTTAGGAACATTGAGTAAGAAAGATCTCAAATGGACTAGTATGCTACTATTAAAATGATGTACTTAGGTTATTTATTTAAGAATACAAAACATTGTGGACATAACAAATCTAAATACAAGACGTACACAACATGAGATTTACATTATAAGTCAAACATTACCCTCACAAGAGAGAAGAGAATATAGAAAAAAAAATGGTACAGTTCGGTTATGAGGAATACAGCGGCAAATACATTTTGAATATAGCCGATATACTGGATTATTTGTTAGGTTAACTTAACCAAACCTAACCTAACCTAACCCAACCTAACCTAACCTAAACTAACCCAAACTAACAAATAATCCAGTATATCGGGTATTTTCAAAATGTGTTTTCCGCTGTATTCCTCATAACCGAACAGTACCAAAAAAAATATAATAACAATAATAATAATAACAAAAAAAATCAAAACATACTTAGGTAAGTACAATTTAATACAGAAAAATATAATTTTTGAAAACAAAAAACATACAATTTTATACAGAAAATACAGTTTCAAAAACAAAATGCAAAGTACATCATTGAAAATGTCTATGTCTTTAGGGAGCGCATTTACTAATCTTGCACCCCTCGCTAATTGTGCCTGATAGGCTTGACACGAGGAAACAGTACCAATCCAGAATAAAACATGGCTGCGACCACGTAGGTAATTGACAGGCGCATGTAAATTCAAATTCATTAGGATACCAGGATTGGAAACCATCCCTCGCGATAACAGGCAAAAGTGTTTCAAGAGCAGAAGAGACTGACGAGATTCAAGAGAGTGAAAAGTAAGCATGCCTTGTAGAAAGGCAGTCGGAAAATAATTTGACGAATTATCGAAAGGAAAATAGTTAAATGTCTTAAAATACAGACATAGAAGAGATTTCTTCTGGACGCGTTCTAAAATAAGCTTATAGGAATGGTTCGATATTAATAAAATAATTAATTACGGTTTTATCTCTCTTCCATCTGCCTTCTGTCTTCAACTATTGTATTTATATGATTATTATGTTAGGAATTAAGATTTATTTTGCATGACCTCAGGTCATGTGACCTCAGGTCTACCGAAATGTATGCAATACGGTAGGCTCGAAAGGCGAAGCCTAAAACCTTTCCACATAATATTATTGTCTATGAATGCAGCTTTGACCAAAATAATTAATAAGATAATTTAAAAAAAATATTTCTATGGCATTCAATTGGTACCATATAAATATAGATTGTTTTTAAAACTAAAAATTAATTTTATCTAATGATTTTTGATGTGTATAAATGTTTAGGTAAATAGATAATTATTTAAACTCATGGCTCAATTATATTACGTCATTGTCACTAGTATGTACCTATCCATTAGTAATAATATCGTATTATTTTCCTATTTCCTGTAAGTAAACCTGACAAGTGTGCTCTTTTTATCTGATCTCCACAGACTACTTCTTTCCAGAAGTCATCCTTCGCCACTGCTTTACAGACAGATACTCTACCACAACTACACAACTGGTATGTCCTTAATAATATGTATTGGGAAAATATTTTTTTTTTGATCATGTGAAATTATACTTGCTATGTACCGAATCTACATTTCACATGATTTAAGAATACTGACTGATCATTTTTATATTAAGCAGAATTAATCATTTGCATAAATTTATTAGTAAAACAAATTCAAACCTTTCATCATTAGAGCTCAGTGCAGCGAGTTGTTCATGCCATAAGATGTCTTTTTCAGAACGATTGAAAAACAGTAAATCCACCTTTTTGCTGAAAGAATATAATTACATAAGTCGGTATTTTTATTATTGATGTGTGTACAATAATGGATACAGAAAATATATACATATTGAAATGATAACAAGGGATAAATAATGTTCAATTATTTTATATTGTTTAGGTGAAAGTATTGACAAGTAGAATAGTATTCAAAGTGTACAGCAGAGAGCACTGGGGAGAGATGATCATCTTCTTCATCACAATCTTCATTCAATGTACTGATACACAATCACAATGATACGATTTGTATGCTTTCATGACTGTTTGCTTTAAGCAATAAATAACACAGTGTTGAATTATTTTTATTTCAAAAACTCATAAATTGTCCCACTCGTATTTCGAAATTATTGTTTCATTTTTATTGAAATTTTACAAAATGTAAAAATTATAAGTTATAATTTTTATGAGAAATGGATGTTAGCCACCAAAGAGAGTCCAAACACACATTGAAAAACAACGTGTGAATTTTGCAGATACATGATTTGAAGCTGGGACCCACGACATAATAAGCTGACACTGTACTACTCAGCCATCGTCGGTTATAATTTATAAGTACCGAAATAATACTACGCATTGATTGACACAAATAAATCATCTTATGTCATGATTCTGATAGGAAAAAGATAAAGAAAAAAGGTTTCGATTTCAACAGGAAAATTTTCTAATTTCCAACACAAAAAATATTTTTTTAGGGTGGCATAATTTTTTTTATACATCCAGGGCACCGTCAAATGATAAAATTTGAAAACCACTGGACTAGCATTATGTTAAATAACTACTAGATATAAAATTCCGTGGCGTTTCGTCAATTTATAATCGGGGCAAAACTGATATTTTTATTTTTAGTTTAATTTCTCTCTGTAAACCGAGAAAAGAAATATAATGTGAAACTAACCATTAAATAATATAATCATTATTTTAGTAGATTCGATTGATCAAACTAAAAAACTCACAAAATAAAACTGTATACGTGTCTCAAAATGTGTAATTATCACAAATTGATCAAAGACCACAAAATTATTGTAATACATACCATCTAGGATTTCTTCTTTGAAGTGCGAATTGAATAATTGGCAACATTGGTGTAAGGCCAGTGCCAGCCGATATCAGGCACATCTGAGAGACATCTTGTAACTAAAAATAAAACATAAAATGTCATATTATTTTTTTCACTGTTATACTACATAAGAAACCTTTCAAAATGTAGTTGTATTTTAGTAAATAAATAAAAAAAACTATCATATTATTTTAATAAACAATTTTTTTTTATTTAACGAATAATTTACAAGATTTGAGAATGTAACATTCTTTATTGAACACACATAATTTTGAAATACTCTAAGTAATATATTATAATTATATATATAAATATATTAAGTTGTTACGATTATTATAATTATTATTAAGTTTAGATATAAATAAAAAAGGATTTCAAGTTATACACATTTATATTTTTATAAAAATCGATGTTTTTTAAAATAAATATAAAAAATATTGAAGCGATGAATTAGTCAAAAATCTACACGATGAAAAATTGAAAACTTAATAAACTAAAATTTACTAATAAATATGACCATAAAATATAATGTAATAATAAAATGTGACCCTGCAACGAATTCACATTTTCTTTCTTTTCTTTATCTTTGAATTAAAAAAAAAAAAAAATATTTTTAATGTTTTCAGATACATATTTTTTAATTAATATTTAGTTGAAATTGTAAATTATAAAAAAAAATTCTCAAATTGCAAGCTTCGTATTTTTCCGCTAGGTTTTCTGCTGGCATGCCTCTCCCCCTTAATTTGAACATAATCAGTAAACCACAGTGGCTGAAATCTGAAGATGCAGGTTCGAGTCCGGACTGGCGCCATTTTTTTTGTAGGTAATTGGTATGTTTGTGAGGTGTTTCCAAATTAATTTTCACTAACATATTATTGAGAAAAAAAATCTAAAAAGCTGTTATGGTTTGTTACTTTTTGTCTTTGGACCATGTCCGATCCTAAAAAGATTATATGGCCATCTACAGAGTGGAGGTTTGTATTACCAGATTTTTGTTTTTATGAGAAATGGATGTTAGCCACTTGCTCAACCTATTAGGTCCATACTCTGACTCAAACACACATTGAAAAATAATTTGCTAGACCCAGGATTCAAACCTGGGACCCACAACATTATAAGCTGACACGTAAGCTGCTTTAGGCATCAGACAATAAAACTAATATTAATTGGAACTAGTATAACTGAATACATGCTTTGTAATAATTAATAAAATATGTATTGCTTGAAATAAGAAATTGACTTGGGCTGAGGTGAATTAAGAAATTAATGTGCTATATAAAACCTTCAAGATGAGCATATAGGGTAATTACCGTTCGTAACGAAAAGCTGCCAAGAGGTCTGGTGATGGTAACTTCCGCTCCGCATTCCCTTGAAGTCAGCCAAGTGCTGACGGCACCCTGATCATACTTCTTTATAATGAAACAAAGGCAATGGGTTCCTTGGTTGATGGGTTTGTATTCTGGACTCATAAACATTGGCACTGGGGTATACGGCCGTGATAAAGAATCTGAAACCATTAAAAAATAAAATATAAAATTAAGCCATGAATTTCTATTATAGAATAATATTGTTTGATAATGGAAACATGATATTTTTACATGTCTAAAAATATTCGATTGCAGTCAGACCTGCCGATGAAAAAACATGCGCTATTATAAAATCGTCGGTCCCTATTAAAAAAAGTCGGATCTGAAATTTTGTCGTTTTTGGATTATTACGTAAAAGTTATTTAAACACTTTAAACATTTATACCACAATCACAGTTTTTTTTGTTTGTTTGAAAAATTTCGAGATACTCAAGTTAAAAATGACGGATCTACCGAGAGTGTCCGAATAATAATGTCGGTTCTTACCAACCGACATTGTTGGCTGGGCGTGGGTGAGCAAGATGCGTCGGATCTGACAGTTGCTGCTATGTTCACCGGACAGACAGATGTTTTTATAAACGTTTAGAAAAGTTTCTATAGCCCGTATTTTTATTCATTATGGCAAGCAATAGGTCACAAAGGATATTTGATGAAACATCTTTGATTGCTCGTACTGAAAAATAGCATTTTGCAGATCTGACTTTTTTAATAGGGACCGACGAAATGATATTTTGGAATAAAATATAATTTAGCATTTTTTGAATGAGAAAGAATAGAAGAATGAATGAGAAAAACTGTCATAAAGTATAATATTTATATTTAGGCAAATATGGAATGGAAAAAGTTGCAATTTCTCCAAAATTACGAGTCAATCACAAACTTAATTGAATAATTTACTGAACATATTTGACTATAATTTGTAACATCTAATGAAATTTGAAGAATAAATGATGCGTATGTTGACAAAATAATAATTTGAATTAGTGCTATAACCACGAACATCTATTGTAGAGTATATGCTAATCTATTTATTTATTTATTACTACATATTATATTAATAAAAGTGAATATATTTGATCTAATTTTATGCAAAGTGATCAGGCAAAGAGGCGTATCAGTGTAGTAAAAAGTGCAAAGTTATGAAGCGTCTACTCTACCAAATATAGCACATTATTCTCAATTTTCACATGATGACATTTACAACAATATGTACTATTTTATGGTATGTATTAATATATTTTATGTGGTCGTTAACTGTTAATTTCTACAATTGGAGGTAGGCTGTTAAGATCCACCATAAATAGCGCACGCTAAACTTTGTTAGTCATACATATTTGTTTTCATTGAAATAAGACTACAATTTACAGATGGTGTTGATTAGTTTTTAAAATTCAATGAAACCCTGCGAAACCAAGCCATCATGGGCGGCTGGCTGCTTGGGTCAAATAGTCAATGACCTCCCAAAAATAAATATCTTACAATCTATATACATTATACAATGTCAATTATCTCCTATATATTATTATCCTACGCCTCTTTCCGTTTTGGCGAGCGATTGTAACGTGACGCACGCTAATTTATATGTACATGTATCTAACCACCATACACACACACGTATCTCAACTCTCACAAGCGTTTCTCCGTCAATTTCATGAACGCCAAGATTCATATTTCTTAATAACATTTCTTTCTCTCTCATTTCCCATATGTGATACGGAAAGAAAGCACAAAACACGCCTTTTTTTTCATATTGTTTTATCGCTTGCATACACTAAATTTTGGTCATTGCTGAAAACGAAACAGCTATACTATTTTCAATATGTAAAATGAAACAGAATGATATAAATTTTTCCTTAAATGTTTCAAGAGTTTTGTTCTGTGGTTTCAAGGTCTCATTTGTGCAGCAAACCTTTTTATTCTTATTTGTTGTCGCTTATTATTTCAAACTGACCATTGTTGTCTGAAAGTTTCATATGTTATTAATTGTAGTTCAGTTTAAATCCAACCTTTGAGTAAAACCCATCAACTGCATTTTCTGTATTAAACCATTGTATATAAGTTACCGATTAAAATGTAATCTGCTATATTAATCATAAAGTTACCTTCTAATAAGATCAGTGGAAATATAAAAAGTGTTTATATATAAATGATCCCGCCATTCCATAACACTAGGTATTATAACGGAGTTTTTATTAAATGTGTTTGATTGTTTTAATCTTATGTTCTTAAGTAGTATTAAGTACAACAGTTATTAGGTGTATAAATAGACACACAAAGTTTGGTTTTTGACCTAATTTACAAAAAATTATAACGTGTTGGGTGCAATTTCGGTTAACGATGAGTTGACAACGTGAAAAATGGAATTTTTTTTAAGGGTAAGTAACCTATAGATATATAAAAATTTCTAGTACTTCTTCTATAATGTATAAAAAGCTAATTTGCAATACGTCTTTTAGGTATACAACGAAAAGGCAAATTAAAATAATATATTCAAAATTGACCTACCCCGTTGTCAGGCTTAAGGCCGCTATTGCAAGCCATAATAGATAATAGTCAAAAAATACTCATCTACCTACAAAATATTTTTTTTCTATTATAGTTTGGTGAGGCAGGGCTTAATGAATTAAAAAAAATGAACTAACAATATGTGTAATATATATTCTTAATCCAACAAAAACGACTGAAAAAGTGTGCACAATTTTGTCATATCGCCCAAAGTATACGAAAGCCATTATGGTTTGGTTTAAGCAGGGTTTAATTGATTTTTCAAAACTAACCAACACCATCTGTAAATTGTAGTCTTGGTTCAATAAAAACAAATACGTATGACTAACAAAGTTTAATGTGCACTATTTAAGGCGGATCTTAACAGCCTACCTCCACCCTTCGGTACTGCACTCTGGTCCTTTAGGTATAGGCATACTTGGCAGTGCTTAGGGACGAATTATTTTAGCTATTCATTATCATTTAAAAATCATGCTTGCTATGTGTAATTTTAATTTTTCGATTAATTTTTATCGATTTTTCGTCTGGGTAATTATTTTTATGTTGAGAAGTCACTGTTTTTGTCTATGGGTCTTGATCTATATTGAGACGGCCCTAAATTCGTCATACTCGTATTAAAAAAAAATACTAACCATCGAAGCTGCTGAATATTCTCGAATGAAAGCCAACAGGAAAAGAAATGAATTCGTGGTTGCTACACTTTAGTAACAAAACACTGGTATTATGATTGATCTCCCGTTTTTCTACAAGTGTACACACTAAACAATTATCTTCAATTTTCACAGATTGTTCCACGGCGTCACTTTTGTCTATGTCACCGAACGACTTCCACAGTCCCGGAGTCTCCTTCAAAACCATAATTTCAATTTTACCGGTCTCGTGATTGATGACGAGTGTGCACGGCCATTGTACCGCGTCTTCTAACGTTAATTTAAATTTATAAGTATAAAAGTCATAAGTGATAGTCACAAACAGTTCATGTTGGATATCTTTTGATATACTTATACTACACTGCGGGTTGCACAAGGATTTAGTGTAAAAAATAAACGTTATGGTGTCTGTTTTTTGTATCCAATCAAATTTAGGCGGCGCCGGTTTAATTTCTTCGACTTTACTTACAGCATCAAATGCTGTATCTGAATTTCCTGACTTGACAGAGTCCGCTTTTGTAAGTGTTACAGTTGGGTATTTAAAATTTGTGAACAATTGAGTGTTTGTCTGCTCGGAATCATCGTAGCAATCTTCACTAACAACAATACTGACGTTTACAGCTTTTAACGTACACGTATCAGCAGAAGAATTTTCACTATTTTTGGATTCATTTACGTTAAGACTACTTTCACTGGAGCTCTTATTTACAGACAAATCTCCTTCGGAAACGGAATTGCAGTTATTCAAGTCACTCGATTGAATCATAGTTGTATTTTTTAGATTCTCCATTGACTTTCTCAGGACTTCTGGAATCTTTGCCTTTGGCGTGCTTTCTTTCCTGTCGTTGAACAGAATCTGCTGCAGCTCTTCGTTCGTGATCTCTGCCGTCTTGAGGGGACCTATGAGGCACTTGGAGAGTAGTGATTCGTAGTTGACCCACGCGTGGACACTGTCGAATAATTTAGTGGCATCTTTTCCAGCTCCTCTCATCAGTTCATCAGGGCCTGGAAAATATTCATTGTGTCATTTTATCATGTGGTAGATAACTAGTAAATATTTTAACTACTGTCCAACAAGAAGATTTAGGCACAAGCCGGAAGTCGCTGTCGTCGACTAAATAGGAGGAGTCTTAGTAGTTCACAGTTGTAACACGTGGACAACTCGTCGCTAACCGGAAGGCGCTTCAATCGGAGTGCGGTTAAAAATGGTAGGAGCTTGTTAGTTCACAGTTTTAACACGTAGCCAAGAAGATCTTGTTGGACAGTAAGATATAGCTACACCATTAGACATATGCGGTGCCAGAGGATATCCAATATTTTTTAGTATTATGAATATTTTTTTGTAACAACGGAAGACTACATAAATATTTTTTATATTATTTTAAGAGAAAAATCGATTCAAATTTGATCAATTTACGCTAAAATTCAATTGGATTAAATATCTGTATTTTTTCTAAAATTGAAACAATGCATGATTTTATTGGGAAAACGCAACATTTTTCATAAATGTCATTCATAAAAATAATTTAATATAAAAACAATATATTATATAGGTAAGTATACATATATATATATATATTATTTTAATATTACAATAGACCATCTTAAGACCGGCTTAAGCGTCGGCCTATAACGTCGTGGGTCCCAGGTTCGAATCCTAGGTCTGGCATGTACATAATATATTGTTTTTTAATTTGTGTATGAGTCAGAGTATGGACTTAATAGGTTGAGCAAGTGGCTGACATCCATTTCTCGTAATAACAAAATCTGTTAATACAAACCTCCACCATGTGGAGGCCCATATTATGATCCTATTAGGATTGGACGTGGTCAAAAAAAACAAAAAATAAACAATAGACCATGAGGCCTATTGATAGTAGTGTATTTAGTAATAGAAGTAAAACAATCACAAACAGCCAGGCTTTGAGAAAATCACATATATTGTGACTTCACCAGGAATCGAACCCAGAGTCACCGGATGAAAGGCCAGCGCCTTACGCACTGGACTACGAGGGCCCAACACCGATATTCATTCCACTAACATTTGAAATAACTGTGACTGTTGACCGTCTATTGGAAAAGTTATATGCCTTATAAATTTTAATATTAAAAACACATACTACCAATTATAAGGTATTGGAAAAATAAAATAGGTAGTAAGTAGGGATTCCAATCCCGAGATCCCGAGCTATTTTCGATACCTATGAATCCTGGGATTGATTTTTTTATCAACTTTTATGGAAAATAAAATAAAAACGAAAATATAACAGAAAAAAATACTTTTAATAACGAATAACTACATTAGAAATAAACTGAGTTTGAATGAAGTTTGATTTATACCCATGTGTAAGTTGCCGATTCATTTTATTTTTTCAAATATATTAATAAAAATGAGAAAGATTGGAAAAAAACAATGCTTCGCACTATTAACAAAGTAATTCCACCATGATCTCATACGTTTTACG
The DNA here is from genome assembly GCF_057557595.1 of Rhyacophila brunnea. Taxonomy (NCBI): domain Eukaryota; kingdom Metazoa; phylum Arthropoda; class Insecta; order Trichoptera; family Rhyacophilidae; genus Rhyacophila; species Rhyacophila brunnea. The sequence goes on along the minus strand of NW_028232965.1, from coordinate 55,246,392 downwards.
GCAGTTTCAGATTTGGCCGACTAATTAGATTAAATTTATGAAGCGGAAAGGCCATAAGTACACCATGATTTGCTTTACTATTTTAAATCTCGATAACCCATTCATTAAGTCTTTACTATCAGAAACAGCAATCATATTAAATTCACAATATTATTTATATTACAATATATATTATTTACTCCATTAAACTTATGTATTTCACAATATTATTTATATTACAATATATATTATTTACTCCATTAAACTTATGTATTTCACAAGATTGGACGTATACATGTACATACAATAAATGTCTTAAATAGTATAAATTATACTACATTTATTTTTGACCGATTTTATCAATGTTATTTGTAAATATAAAAATTTATATTAACAATGGAAAAAATGCTAATCCCGGGACCAGTCCCGGGATCCCGGGATCGTCAAATTGTAATCCCGTAATCCCGGGATCAGCATTTTGGCTCGGGATTGGATTCCCTAGTAGTAAGTATATTAGAAAATATTTAAAGAATGGATTGGTCAATGTTAATGATTGATATCCTTCAATTTAAGAAGTATAATACTTTACCTCCAGGATGGTATTGTAAATAATCTGTGATATTGTACACTCGACCCCGAATTGCAATCCAGGCGTTTTCTGAAAAAAAAAAATAGAAAAAATCATTTAGTTAGATCTTATTTACTAGACGTAAGGTTTCAAATACAGGTAAGATTTGAGTTACCCCATCTCCACCCGTCATATATTTAATGCAGCCGAGATTTGTGCAAGGCCGCCTTCCATGACGCTATAAACGTGTCAGAATGAAAAGATATTAGTGCGTGTCCCGAAACGAAGCTGCATGGGATTGATGTAGTAACCATGCACCTTGGTGCTTAAAGAAAGAGTTTATAAAATAAAATAAAGAATCTTGACTTGTTCTGTCGTCATTTATCTTTCGTGACATGAAGTGTCCTCTGTACCCGTGTACTGAAACTCTGCCGAAACATGAGTCAGGAGTTGAAAGTGATGAATCTAAGGAGGGATCGGAATTATTCCGTCCTCCATAATATAACGTAGAAAACTTTTCAAAAGCTTAAAAGTTGGCCTCGGTTGATATCAAGTCGGCGCGACCAATTGCAAATACGGGTAGTATGTTTGGGTACCATAATATTATAATGCGGTGGTTCAAAGCTGTAAGAGTAAGCTGTAATATGGCAAAACACGATATGTCCGTTTTTTTGACAAATTGGTTGAACAAACTTATAGATTGGGAGAAATAAGCTGTGTCAATATGTGATATGTTCATTGTTTGAATATCTGTCAAGTTTAACATTGCTATCCTGAACAATTTAGAAAAACGGACATATCGTGTTTTGCCATTTTATTACATAAATGCTAGAATGCTCGCATCTTCTCACATGGGTCCTGAGGGTTTAATAACATTAGAGATAGGTAGGGGGCCGCCAAAGATCCTAGCCTGAGGGCCCGGTTCAGGATGCGGGGGCCATGATTGTTTTACTTCCGTTTTCTACTACCTATTTATCCGAAGCGGGATTTTCTATTTATGCTGCAACGAAGTGCAGGAACAGGGTCACCCTACACCAGATATTATAATGCAACTTACCAATATTGTGCCTGATATCAAGAAGATATGCAATTCAAGGACTCAAAATTATCAAAGTCATATAATATATAAGTGCTTTATTTATTCATATTTTTATGTTTATATTATATTATAGTTGTATATTTAAAAATATGTAATTACTAAATAAATAATGTGTTTTAATAACATTTTTTTAAAAAATTTAACTAGTAGGAATCAATCTAAAAAATAAGCTAGTATTCCGTTAAAATTTCCGGGTTTGCGAAGTGTTCGTTGCAGAAAAAGTTTGGGAAACCCTGAGAATTCTGCCATTCTGGGCAGTGTTGACCTTTGTGTCCCTGATAACTATCTTAGAATAGGGAGCTTCAGTTCTTTATTCTCCCAAGGTGCAGAACCAACCTGCCACTGGCAATGCCAATTGGGAGGGCGATAACTATGTTCAATGAAATTGCTTCCGGTGTTGATATATTCCACCTACGTGAGAATGAGTTTAGGTGGACGCTGTTTTATAAATTCTTAAAATAGGGTCTCCTTAGCAACCTTGGTGTACTTCTTTGAGCTACTATAGATGTATAATCGTATTTTCACTGCGTTTGTTTGTTTATATTGTGTTCTCTTTTTTATATTTTCATTTATATTTCTTTTGTTACTTTTCTTTTTCTTTCTTCTTTATAATAATGTGTCATGTTATGTTGTGAACGTCTTAAACTTATAATTTGTAATGTCCACAATATTTAAGATACTGAATTAATTATTTTCTTGGCCATTTGAATGCACAATTCATTAAAAAAATATATTTATTTGAGTACCAATCTAACCAACTACCTCTACATATAATATTATTTAATTAAAACTGCCGTTTGACTTCTTTTAGTAAAGTTGTTTCTTTAGTGAAATTAAATTACGTTATAAAATTATGTAGGTCAGGACGCTTCAACATTGAATATATTATTTGATGGCAAAACTGTTGGTCGTAAGTCGAAAAGTTTTAAGGAAAATTTGCAAGTACAGAGTTTCGCTTCCCATAACTTCATACACGTGTTTTCCTTTTAAAGTCAAATTAAATAGACGGGGGGAAGGCAGTATGTTATTATGATGTACCTAGTAAATATGTACTAGATGCGATAGATCATAAGATATAAAATATTCTTATATCCATATATTTTACGTTAAAATCCTGTTAATTCAACATGTATTTAAATTCTAACGGATTTAAATTATGTACTATTCCATTTGAGTAATTTTTTGCGACCCGGGTTTCGCCTTTCGGCATCTTCAGGCACTATGTGCACTCACCAAAAAACCCCTACCTTATCACTAAACACTTCAACTATTCACATTTGTTTGTTATATTTTTTGTGATCCTTGACTTTAGGGGGGACATGCTCAGCGTAGGTCAAAATGGAGCTTTTGTTCTATTTTCAAAGCATGATCCTGGACATACCTTAAACGTTGTAGATAATCTATTTAAATAATTTTGAAGCCTTATTATTCTTTATATTTATTTTAAACATTTGATGACTGCATAAAGTATTTTTATTACATAAAATAGTATTCTTTTAAACCTCTCGCTCTAATGTTTTAGAATATAGTCATATTTCAGTACATAAATGTGCAGTGGTGTTAAGATTTTTGACATTTATTAATTTTTAAACGCATTTACAAAACCATCAGTATAATTTATATCGACATTATTATAGTGAAATATTTACGATAAAAAAATATATTGATAATCTCTGTGATCCCAAATTTTACAAGAATTAGGCATTTTTTGACCTAAGAATAAGGTAGTGTTTTTTTGAAATACGCCATTTTTTTTGGCATTCCCCAGTGGTTAAGCTACAACATACGGCCGTAGCCATAAACTGACAAACTATAATTGAAGTAGGGAGTAAAATGATGTTAACGCGCGTGTTTGAACATGTACCTAACGGATTTTTTTTAAACGGTTGACCCACGCTGAGCACGTCCGCCCTTAAGACTAATAAAGGTAGCATTTTATACATCCTGAACCTAAAGGAATGAATTAAATGACATAAAGAGTCGGCCAAAGGGTGAACTTATTGGTTCAAACATATCTGTAACTAAATTTTAGCTAGTTGTAGACTTGAAAGTAGCTCAATATAACACAATCGAGAAGTAATTATTGTCAACATTTCGGGACCCATAAGGGACTCGGAATAGTCGTAATGAATAGAAGGTAAATTAAGTTTTTACCAAGCTGGTTATGGGTCGCCAGTTCTTTGGGCGACACGGGACGGAAGCGGCCTCCAAATCCTGAAAGATCCTTGCCGGAATTCCCGAAGCGGATCCAGTCCATGAGACTGTGGCCTGGCTGGAGAGCGCATTTGTTCCGAGGATTGCCTGTAGACAAAGAAGAAAAAATCAGTTATTATATGAAAGTTATTTCAAAATGACATTTAGTTTTAAAATTTTAACATTATATCAAGACATCCTTTGTACATGTTAAGTAAAAATGAGTCTGTGGTTTCTTTCGATGGTTTCGATTTTAGTAGTAGCGTATTTGAATAAGAATATGCCGCAGAATTTAAAGTTAAATCTCCTAACTAAATCAATTAATCGAGAAGAATTCAACTAAGAATTTGTGGTTAATTTTCTTAAAGGATTGAAGTTAATGAATCGAAGTAGGGATTTGTACCTAATAAAAATGAAACAAAATTATGTTGCAAAAACAACGTAGTACAATTAATTTTAATTAGTTTATATAATATAACTAATAGGTTGCAGTGGCGAAGGGTGGAGGTAGGCTGTTAATATCTGCCATAAATAGTGCACACTAAACTTTGTCAATCATATCTATATGTTTTCATTCAAATAAGACTATACTTTACAGACGGAATTGGTTAGTTTTTAAAAATCAATGAAACCCTGCGAAACCAAGCCATAATAGATAATAGTCAAAAATACTCATTTTCTATAAAATCTATAAAATTATGCAATTAAATCATACATAACGTTGGGTATTGTATAGATAGAATAATATCTTTATCTAATATAGTTTGGTTTAGGCAGAGCTCACTGAATTGAAAAAAAATAAACCAACAATATGTGTAATATCAAAACCAATAATTATAAAAAAATATGCACAATTTTGTCGTATCGCCCAAAGTATACCAAAACTATTACGGTTTGATTTAGACAGCGATTAATAGATTTTTAAAAATCAACTCCATCTGTAAATTGTAGTCTTAGTTCAATAAAAACAAATACGTATGACTAACAAGGTTTAATGTGCACTTTTTATGTCGGATCTTAAGAGCCTACCTCCACCCTTCGCTACTGATAGGTTGTCACCACAGTGAAATGTTTAAAATGTTCATTATGTTAAGTAATTAAATCTAGAAAAATATAAAATTTGTGCGCAGTAAGGGGAGCAAATTTTTCTAAAATGTATTTTTAGGTTTCCCATTTGCAAACATAACAAAACGAATTTACCAACTATGTCTTCCACGCTGTCTGTAACCGGATGTTAAGTTCCCCTGGGGCGGGTTCATCTTGGTAGGGTGGAGAAACTTGATTAACTAGGACATTTTTATAATTTGAATTTTTATAATTGAAATTGTATAAAAACTCAATAATAATAAAAAACATTAAAATTAAACCGTTAAAAAACATTGGATGACCACTTTATTATATACAATTATTGATAATTATCATAAAAAAATAATCCATTTATTAAGGGTAAGAAATTATTTTATTATGAAATAACAAACACTTTATTTTTACAATTATATTTTAATATACCTACTCTCTCAGTAATCCGCCACCCCAAAAACCAGACGTGTCCAATTAGTGAAAGTGGCGGATTATAGTGCATACAATCATGGCCCCCACATCCTGAAGCGGGCCCCCCTACCTATCGCTAGGGGTAAAGTCAGTGTGACGCGTTGCAGTAGCGTTATCCAAATGGTGTATTTTAAGCGATTTTTATGACGAAAACGATTTTTTAATATGTACCTACATCCATTTGAATTATGGAGTTGTGGAGTATCGGCACAGAGTAAAAAATTGCATCGTACAGCCAAATAGTTTTATTTATATCATTAAAGTACGTTACGTGATCTGTGTTTATCTCACTTATCTGGTCGACTCGTCACAGCGGGTCCTTCCTGAGCCCGGGCCCCCAGGCAGAGCCCTGTCAGCCCTCCCTTACAATACAATACATACAATACAAAATATGGTAAAAATTAAAACAGGTATTATGTAAAAATAGTTTTTTTTAGAAATTTCCACTAGCAAATTACGGTTTTATTTATAATCAAAATCAAGTATTTACTTGATCACTTGACACAACCAGTTGTTCAGAGAGGCAGATATTCTTGAATGACTTAGGATTCCTGGCTTTCCCGATAATCAAAAGCTTTATTTTGTGTGCCCCGGTTGCATTGGGGCAGGGCATAATTATTGTGATATGCCGAGGGCACTTTTCTCCCTGGTACATTACTTTCTTCGCGATGAACGTACGTTTTACGAAGAAGTTTCCAAAATAAACCCGTCTCGTCTGCGTTGTATAATACTTGTACGCGGCGGACTACTGAATTTGACAATCGAATACCGGCGAATTATAGAGCTTAATTTTGTGCTTAGTACTAGTAAAAATAACGGCAGATTATAGTAGTTGTCGGATAATCGAGCGGCGGATTACTGAAAGTGTACTAGTTCCAAAATTCGTCGCAAATTAAGTATATACTTAAATATAAAATAATTAAATATAAGCAGTGACCCGTACTCAATCAAGACTTGTCTAATATTAATTATTATTGTGTTATTAATATTGTGGGTACAATATAGGTACCTAATATGAGAAGGAAAATATTTGGGTCCACGGGAAAATTGTGATCAAATATCACATGTTAGAGGGGTTCTCAAACCAAAATGAACCCAATAACCACTTGATAACGAACAAATTAGTTTCCGGAAATACTATTGGATATTTACTATGTTCTTTAAGTGCCGCCCCCTCTTCGAAGGTTTGCAATAAATAATCAAATAAATATTCATTTTTGACCACAGCCTGGAACTCTTTTTTCAGGAGTTCTCTCTCATATATTAAATTGGAGTAGGTAGTATTTTTCAGCACGAACCACGTGTCTATAATACTCGACGTGCGCTTTATGGTGTACAATACAATAACTCTAACTGCTTTTAAATTTGTTTAATTTACATTACTATGTGAATCTTGGCCGCCCCATGGAGAGGTTTCTTAACAGATTTGTTTTAACGAGAAGTGGATTTTAATTTTATTTATTTACTGCGAACTGTCCTTACTTTTTCGTACAAGGTGGGTCATAGAGATAATTACATATTCACATTTGGGAGAGGTTAAAATATTAAAAAAAAATGTTAGATTAGATAGAGGTTTAAGAAAAGTTTTATTGACCAGATTTAGATAGGTACTTTGTGTAGTGTTCTTGTGTAATTTTGTTGTTTAGTATTTCGTGTGGTGTTGTTAGCTAAACGCTAGAAATATTAGTCCCGCGCTCTGGGTGCAAACAATCAATAGGAAACTACAGGCGACTTCTCACAAGATACGGGGTTCCAACCCGAGACTCAAGACACGTTGCCACTCGGCCATCGCGGGAGCCATATTATTCTACAATAGCATGTAATTTCTTAATTGGTCTTTTCACTATATATTAAGCATACGTCAAAATTAATATATAGAATTCATCAGATACACAGTAATGTATATCTAACAGCCTGCGGTAAGCCTTGGTCTACTCAAGAATTCTTCAGTATTCCATTATAGATATTATATCCACTAATCTACTTATAATGGCATACATATTTAAAAACATACAAAAATTCAAATCAAATTATATCAATTGTGTGAAAACGTAACTTGATTTATAATTGAATAATGCGGTACAATTATGTGTCTTTGTTCTCTGATGCACTATAGTTTTAGAACAATATAATATTTCAACAAAAAATTACTCCAATAATATTATGAAAATTAGTTCAAAAATATATATATGTTAATGACAGAATATAGGTACATATATAATATGCATTACAAATCAACTTACTGGTTAGTAGGTGCTAGACGTACAATTTGTGTGTACCAATTTGAAAAGTATTTTAAATTATTTTAATGAGCTGCGTGACATTTGTGTAATTCAGTTAATCTCATGACGCTGGATAGATATTGTGTAGGGATTGCAATACCGGTATCCCAGTATTTTTCAATTCCGAAATACCGGTTTTGAAAATCAGACAATTCCGATATTTTCGGTATTGAAAGTGGAAACAAAATGTGTTAATTAACAAAAAAGGTTTAACAGGACTGTATTTTTTTGTCTGGTTACGCGATGTCTGGTTTACTTCCGTTCCCCTTTGACGTCCTTGGTGACCCAATCACACGTGCAGATTTGCGAAATACATTTTGCATTATAGGTATGTATCTACATCCCAAATTTTAAATTTAACCAAATATTTCCGCCAGTCACTCGCGGGTTTTAGAAGTTGGCAGATGTATTTTTAGATGTACATAAATATGAATTCGCAGTTAAGTACTGTTGTATAATGTTGTATAACTATTTCTTTTATTCAACGAATAATTCACAAGATTTAAGAATGTACCATTCTAATTATTGAACATACATAATTTTGAAAAACACTTACTTACATTATAACCAATAGAAAAAAATCTTTTTGAAAAGTTCGAGTTCAAGTAAGTTACATTATAAAATATTGGAGAGAACCGTGACGTCGGTTATTAATTAAAGTAGTAGGTACCTACTTTGATTTAATAAACAAAAACTGATTGCCAATACTAGCTTGTTTTGGAAGAGCGCTGATGAGCAGGTAAAAGGCCAATTGTTAAAATTTGTCGTAATTAGTATGTCACCTAGTAGCATAGTGGACAATGCGCGGACGGAGCGTAAGCCCAAGAGATGCAGATTCGATTACTGCCGGGTGTTTTTCAAAATTATATATGTATTTTTTTGTCAAAAATCATACCAAACTATGCCAGAATTTTTGTGATTCTAGTATTTAGTATTCTTAAATATTTGGCATTGGGGACTGTAAAACGTAATCCTGAAAGCAGAAGCAGATATTCACGAATATTTCTTATATTTCTTTTCTATTTTTTGAACTACTCATGTAATATTTAAATCAATCGACGGTATATGCAATATCAACAATCCTCGTTAAGTTTGAATAAAATAATAATAAATATAATACAAACTAAACAGAGGTCCTCAGTTGAGAATCAATGGTCTTAAGTGGCCGTCGGTTTATGGGGTTGTGAATCGTTCACCTGTAAATCCTCTTACATATTACACAATAAGGATCTGCAGATAAACACAAAGGCTCTGAAGGTACGACCACTTTGAGATTTCCTCACAGACAGCCTTTTAGTGCGCCCGTCCGCCTTGTTCTTTTGCCCAACGTTGCGCTATGACAGGGTTACCAGACGTAGCGTGTAATATATGGGATTGTCCTTTTACCAGGACATTAAATTATCCCGTACTTAAACCCGTAAGCACTATTGGTCAACCGGGGTAGATCGAAACAGGAAAGGGAATATAACTATTTTTTGCAAAAAAACTTTTTGAATGCCAAACTAAGTATAAACATAACTAGGTATTGGCTACTACACCGGGTAGAGGAAGAGAGTCGCAAATACGGCCTCTTTATTAATAGGAATAAGACCAAGTTAATGGTTGTTGATCGGGCCAACCTTCTACCAACACCAAGTACACTCCAAAACCTCGAAACAGTCGACGAGTTTGTATATCTTGGATCGACCAGCAGTGGAAAGGGCGGATGCGAAGCGGAAATAAGAAGGCGCACACAGATTGCAAAAAGTGCGATGACACGCCTTACCACTATATGGAAGGATCGGGGAATTTCGATTGCCACAAAAATGATGCTTGTGCAAACGTTAGTGTTCTCGATATTTCTATACGGAGTCGAGGCGTGGACCCTGAAGGCAAGAGAACAGAAGGCAATTGATGCCTTTGAGATGTGGTGTTGGCGCCGAATGCTTCGCATTTCTTGGACGGAGCACAGGACGAACCAGTCAATCATCCAGAGGATGAAGACTGAAGATAAAGGAACGGCTCTCGACGATATGTCTGAGAAGAATTCTGCAGTTTTTTGGACATATTGTCAGGCGCGGACCGGACAATCTGGAGAGACTGGTAGTTTTGGGTAGCCTCCAGGGAAGGCGAAGCAGAGGAAGAGCGTCTGCGCGATGGAGCGACCAAGTGAAAGAGCTGACTGGGGGCACCATCCATTCTGCCCTGAGAGAAGCGGAAGATCGAGAAGGATGGAAAGTCTTGGTCGCTCAAAGGATGGCGAAATTTAAATGTGGTCACGATCCTCAGCCATGAGTGGACGACCAAGAAGAGAGAGGTATTGACTTAGGCCGAGTAAGTTGTATTATTTTGCACACATATTTATTGTATGTATACATTGGAAGTGATAGCAATTAACACATTAAAATGCCGCTTGTCAAAAGTCTGAAGACAACACATATTTGTATTATAATTGTATTTTTTTACGCAAAGCGTAAACAAGAAACTTATTAGTGTAATTAATACCTATTTTGATTTAAACTACAAAAGCCGATTTCCAATAGTAACTTAGTTTAGAAAGCGCTTCAGAGTATTGTAAGAGCCATTAGTTAAAATTTGTCGCAATTAGATAAGATTCCTATGGTATTGTGGTCAGTGTGCGTGGGCGCAAATCCCGAGAGACGCAGGTTCAATTCCTGCTGCGTGACGTATTTAAAAAAAAAAAAGATTTTTTTCTATTGGTTACTTATATATTTTCTCAGAAGTGTTTTCAAATTATGTATGTTTAATAAAAATAGTTTTACATTCTTAAATCTTGTGAATTATTCGTTGAATAAGAAAATAGTTAATTCCAGTAAGTAATTATTATTAATTTTTTGTATATTCGTATATAAAGCTACTGTTTCAAAAATTCTACAGTGGAAAATTTTCTTTAAACCACAACCTGTCACTATTTCTTACAACAGTATGATAGATTTTTGCAAGGTAGGTACACTAGTTACTCAGTTGCAATCTTTTTATAAACTCTATGCTGGATGAAGATGCCTACTTCTCCAGAAGGTCAAGTATCCAGGATTTGGAAGATATTCCATTTTCAGTACAGATCTCCTACTATGTGTAGCTCCAACAAATACCTACACAGTGCACTTCAAATGTAAACTAACTAAATGGATGTTTACAAGGTATAATTAATTCCAACCGCAGGCATAAACTTTTGTCAAGTTTGTCAAAGGATGTCAACTTTCACGACTTTATCAACTATCACAACATTACATATTAGCAAAAGCTATGTGGAAATTTTGTAAACATTCTATAATGAAACCAGTGATTAAAATTATTAATTCTGTCAGACCAAAAGCTTTATTAAGTTTACAGATGAAATCGAGTGTCACCAGAGAGAATTACTTATACACACATATACGATGGTTAAGGCGTTTGAAAAAAAACTATTTTGGTAAGATCATGTGAGAATAATATTTCATTAACACATATGATATTATATGAACAAACTGTTGAGCCAATTAAAAAAAATGCAGTGAAGGATATTCATTATTAATTACCTATATTTTTGAAAAGACTGACACTATGATATTCAATGCCACCCTTTGCATTAAATTTATTTTTAGAAAATAAACATTTTTATGATTATAAAATTTTCTTCATAAATAAAAGATAAAAATTTAAAGCGGTCGATCACGAGGACTTAAAATAGTTCGTATGTCTGAAATGTTTGCCGACCCCTGATTATCTATTGATATATGTGTGGTTTACAATAATTATGGATCAAGTCTATCAAAATAGATCCTGAGATATTTGGACCTAAGGTTAAAACTCATTTGTAAAATTCAGGACTGTTATCACTGCAATATACTTACCATATATTTTGATAGTACGTGGATCAATTTAAAGAAATAGTCGAAACATAAAGTATATTCAGGCTTTATTAATATTAGCAAATTAATGTTAGCAAATACATCTTTATAATGCTGAAGGAACTGTCAAAATGGACATGATTCACATTCAATTTGATGTCTTGTCAATACTAGTATTGTCATATATGCGGAAAATTGTAGAGCTACGATTGTGATATTAACACACAATATAGATATCTGTTTTATCTAGCCACTGAAACAAAACAAATGGATTTTTATGAAAATTGGACTTGATCCATTATTATTGTGAACCATCCATAACATCAATAGCGGCTTAGCAGAGTTACATGGATATGCCATACTCTTCATTGCTCACACCAGATGCCATGGACATATAACTAGACCTGCCCTACTTGGCAATTCGGGAATAGAACTAGTATAAATTTGATTTTTATCAAGGCGGGACGAATCATGAACTACAATAACTGCCTGATGATCATGTATGACGTCATATCCGAGGGGAGAGGGGATCAAATGAGATTTGATGAATTTTGACGGGGGGTATAAGGGGGAGGGGTTGAAGATAATGTGAAGTTACAAAAACAACAAATTAAGGAATATAAAGTATTCCGTCAAAACATTATAGGTACTGAGTTAAATTTTTTTACGAATAGGGCGGGGGGAGGTTCAAATGTGACGTTAGACAGGGGTAGACGTAAATTTGTGTAACGATGAGGCGAGGGGTCAAAAATACTGAAAAAAAACGTGATGTAATTTCTGAATAACCCCGATCAAATTATTATTTACTTAAATTCGTCACCGTTCTGGCAGAAGACACTAATTCGAAAAAATTACATATTGAGTTAGTTATACCAAAATGTTCCTTATTTCAAACTTTACCGTCTGGACACCTTCTTAATAAATAAACAGTCTTTATTTTAAAGTCATCCTTTTTACGATTACTTAATACTCTCACATGATAGACCATTTCAAACATTTTAACAACTTCAAAGTCAAATTACTCAAAACTAGTATTCTCCAGTTAGTGTGTTCTGCCAGAACAGAGACGAAATATTATAGATTATAAAAATAAGTTTGGTCACCCTACACTGCAGTCAGAGAGCAAAAGGACGGTCTCTATTATCATATATTTTTTAAGAAAAAAGCCTACCATTATTATGAATTATCATTGTTCGTATGTAGGTACCACTGACAAAGAAAAGGCGGGTATTTTTTTCAAATCGTCTGTACAACTTTTTTTCTTAAAATAATCTTTCAACCGAATTTTATATTAAGAAGAATGAAATATATCATTTCAAATAATTGGAAAAGTTAGATAACCCATAAAAGAATTTTCATTCTCTTCTTTTTAAAGAAATCGACGCTATCTCTTTTATTCAACGAAGAAGACACAAGATGTGGGAATGTAACATTCTATAATTATATTGAACATACATAATTTGAAAACATCTTAGAAAAAAATCTTTTTAGAAAAAAATACGATACCCGACGGGACTTGAACCTATAACAGCTGGATTTGCGCAAATGTGCTTTTCCAATTAAGCTACGGGCATCCTACTTTATTACTACGATTTTAACTAATAGTTGTTACATGAAATGCTTGACAAATCTAAAAAGATTTTTTCTAGTGGATATATGCATGAGATGTTTTCAAATTATGTATGTTAAATATAAAATACATTAAAACTATAAATTATTCGAATTTATTTGTTTGTGTAGAAAATTTTTGTGTAATTTGTTTGCGGGTTTATGTATTTTAATCTGGACTACCACGAATGCAGCATGCTTAACGTGACCATTTATTATTTTCCTCAAAACGGGACATTTGCTAATTTTTAGGTAATACGTAGTACCTATGTGTATTCAAGAATAATTTTAATACAAATAATATATACCTACATAAATAAATAATTAATAAAAACAACAGGAATGAACAAGTAAAAATTAATAATTTGTGTAGTCTTATATTTTTCTGAAGAACAAAGATTTTAAATAAGAATGAAGTTCTTGGCAAAACTTTTTAAAATTTACTTAGGTAATTCTCATTGCTTTAAGAACTGCGACTTGCAACTGTGTTTTTTTCGCTCGTCTACAACTTGTTCATAAGAGAAAATACCCGCTTGCTTTTCTATCGATTTTCTTTTATTTTTAGCGCCATTTTATGAAATTGTTACCGTGGGTTGCTCTTTTTCCTGAAAACGGGACATTTTGGCGTCCCAAAGCTGTGTTTGGGGATAACGGAATAGGCTACCTACCTAAAAACGGGACGGTCCCGTTCACAGACGTATGGTCACTTTAAGTATGCTGGATAAACTTCGATAAGAATAATTATTCATAAAAGACAACCATAATAAAAAAAACACAAATAATGTTCACATTAAATGGAAAATTGTTAAAAGCTTATTATGTGTCTAATACATTTAAGACCATCCAACATTTAACATGGATTATCTGATATAAAATCTTCCTCGAGTCAACTGAAAAAAATACATGTCCATGGCACCTTAATCACAATTTTCGTTGATATTTCGAATCCGACGTTATTGTCCTAGTAATAAATTACACTTATACGGAAAAGTAAAAATCGTGTAGGGTCAATTGCCACAGGACGGCGATAAATCAATCCGAATGTAAAACCCTGCATTCAAATATCGAACAACAGTACCATTTCCGTAGTCCGGCGGTTCCGAAACTTTGATTTCCGGCGGCTTGGTCCCCTTTTCCGGCGACTGCGGAAGGCTCTCCTTATCAGCGCTTCCCAAAGAGTAGGAGCGGCGGGCCTTCCACGGCCAGCAGCACAGCGACATCGCAGCTAAAGGCACTCGCGCACTCGCTCCGAGCGATTCGCACTGACGTCATTAACACAGTCACTTTATTTATAGTTTGGTTCATTACAAATTAAAAAATACCCTTTGACTTACACTATAGTAATTAATATAATATACATTTAAATGTAGATAATAAAAAAAATCGTATTGCAGTGCTTATTTCATTCTTCCCTGTAATGAGAGTTATTTTAGTTATTAGTAGATTTATTATAGTTATCACTGTTATCAGCGCAACTATTCTATATACAAGACTGCTTTTGGCCTTTACGACAGCTAACTAGGGTAGAAAAATATCGAAATATTAACACTTATTGTAACAATTACAATAAGTTAGCCATCTGAACTGTCAAAACTGTCTATCTCACTCTAAAACTTATCACAGCCAAGAGAGGTGCAGTTAAAACATAGCACTTGTTGTAACAATTACAACTAACTTATTGTAATTGTTACAATAAGTGCTAATACTTGGATTCTTTCCTACCCTAGATAGCGGCCGAAAGCAGTCTTGTGTGTAGAATAGATGCGCAGGTATTAATTGTGTCATCATTTGCTTGGTAGAAGTCCATTTTATAAAATGATAATATAAATTACGTATATTAAATTCTACAGGATTTTTTAAAGTCGATAGCTATTTCGCTTGTAACACCTTTTTTAAGACTATAAAAATAAACGACTTGTCTACTCTTAAGTAGGTATTTATAAACCTCAGAATAAAGGCATGACCTCTCTCTCTCTCTCTCTCACCTTGCGACTATTCGTTATGTTATTAGGGTTTGCAATGCAGGGACACATGCCAGGATCCCACGCAATTTTTTTGATTCCGATATTCAGTGATTAAAAATAATGGAATTTCGGGATTAATTCCTATTGATAAAAAGACGTGTTCCCATGAAGTTAATAAGTGTGTAATGTAAAAAAAACGGTTGGTATATAACTAAAAGATATTTTTTTGGAACATACTTTTAATCTCGTATGATTATGATATTTTGATATTTATTTTATTTTATACGACACCTGGTTAGTTTATATTCTATTACTCAAGAATTAGCAAGTTTAGTTTGCAAATGACGGACGTAGCATGTAACATTAAAAAAAATGACAAAACGTTAAAAAAAACTACCACCAAATTGATAATAATCCAAAGAACAGCTGATGCTGTTTAAGTATCAGCAATACTACGTATGTAATTTCCAGACAATATTGTATGAACACGTTTTTTACATTCTTACACTAACGGCGTAGATCGTAGAATCTGCGTAGACCGTAGGTGTTTCACTTATAGTACATGAATGAAATACAAGTGCTACGGGGTATATGATCATATTATTAGTAACAGTAGTAGTACGTATGTAATTTCTAGAATTTTTGTAAGAATCACGTTTCTTACATTCTTACACTAACGGCGTAGGTCGTAGAAAAAGCGTAGACCGTAGGTGTTTCACTTATAGCACATCGATGAGATATAATCGCTACGGGATGTATACCACGGCCATGGCTCCCACATCCTGAAGTAGATCCCTACCTATAGCAAGGGTTAAGGGCAGTGTGATGCTCTACAGCAGCGTTTACCAAATGGTACTCCTCGGGCCCCTTCTCTGGAACGTACTCTTCGACGATCTCCTTAGAATTCCGCTTCCAACCGACTGTACTGTCATTGCCTACGCAGACGATGCGCTGCTGCTGGTCGAGGCCGACAGCAGGGCGAAGATTGAGAGCACCGTTGGCGAAGCTTTAGCATCAATTGAGGCTTGGGGTAGATTAACTAGACTATCATTCGCACCTTCCAAGACAGAAGCCATTGTCCTCAAAGGACCGAGACGACTTAGCTGTTCGAGACTACCCACAGTCCGATTCGGTGACACGAGAGTGAAAGTGTCGTGGATCGTCACCTATCTAGGCGTCAAAATGGACACAATGTTAAATTTCCTACACCATGCCGAAACCCAAGTCCACAAGGCTGGGGTGGCCTTCCAGAGGATCGGCCGCATGGCTGGTGAAGGATGGGGCTTAAAAGTAAGGGCGCTCAAGATCGCCTACGGCGCCATTTTTATGGGAATCGCGGCTTATGCCGCCAGTGCTTGGTGCCTGCGCATTCCCAAAAGTGTCAAACTTAGAATCTCTCTTTTAAGAGGACATCGCATCGCGCTTCTGTCCATTACCAAGGCCTACCGTACTACCTCAACTGACGCGCTCCCGGTCCTGGCCGGCATTCTCCCACTTGACCTGCATATTCAGGTCAGCGGCGCTTCAATATTGCTCCTCAAGGGCGAGGAGGCCGACGTTGGTGATTTTCACCTCGTCCCCCCCCTCGGCTAGCTGGCGAAGGAGTAGCATTATTGAGGCGCAGAATTAGACTCATGTCGCTCAACGCGGCCATTAAGACCTGGCAGCGAAAGTGGGACGAATCGACCAAGGGCCGGCACACATATACGTTTTTTCCAGACATACAGTGGCGAATGGAGATAACCAAATATCTGACTCCAGACCATTACACCAGTCAATTTGTGACTGGTCATGGTGGATTCGCTGGCAAGCTCTTCGAGCTTGGACTTGTAAGCCGTCCGACATGTCCATGCGGAGGGGAAATACAGGATGCCAACCACATCCTATGGGAGCGTCTGAGTATGTGCTCCGAACGGGAGGAAATGCTCAGGTCGGTCCAACCAGCTGTTGGACCCATCGGCCTGTCCGACCTGGTTGCTACTAAGGCCAATTATCTTGCTTTCAAAAAAATTGCGGCGTCTTACTACGGGCGTGAAGATCTCTTCACATAAATGTTGCTGCCTGTATGATTAGCTTCGTTCTTTAATTTAATAAACAAGTAAGTTCATTTTCTTTTTAGTAATTTCCATGTGCTTTTTCTCTCCCTGGCACTTTGCATTAGAGTAAACTCAGTAAACTCAGTCAGAGCTCACTTTGAGCGTAGCAATCTAAGTCTTGGGCATCTTCTCCCAGGACACTCCCAGGCCAATTCTTAGCAATAGCGCTCATAGAACGCGTCGAGCGGGCGAAGTCGGCGAATGCAGTGTTTATTCATAACCATAATCACACGTCTCTTCCCGCGCATTACCCTTCACCTATGTAATAAGCGGCCCAAGCAGCACAAAATAATTATTTTTACAGTGTCTCTCATAACAAAGCAATAAAAATATTATATTATTTCGGGGCTTGTCATTAATATTTACGACAACATTATTCAACCAGCGATAAACTGAACACGCAATAAAATTAAACAATGACTTCTCTGTAATTAAATAATTGCTTTTCGCCCGTCGATCGACGACGCTTCGCGCAGCGTGAGTTTGGTAGCCGTGTTCAATGAATGGACTTCTTTGTATTTTCATTAAATCGTATCGCCGAGAAGCGAAAAACGGTGACTCATGCGGCACGCGGGGCGCAAGGCATCGTGAAGTCCAGTGGGCGCTGGCGTATTTGATTACGTTGTATTTTTGATGATTTACGCGCCACTTGTAGAAATTTTGCGCGAGCACCGCACTCGCTGCGTCAATGGGCTTTATGCCTTAGATGCTTCACATCACCAATTAATGGGTCCCGTGATACTCTCGATTAAGACCGAGGGTGGTACGGGGCGGATTTGGTGGAGGGACTTTAACTTCAATGGTACTCGGCGGGACCCAACGGTTCCGCCAGGTAATATTAAAGGTATTCCTTGTATTTTTAGTGATTTTTTGTATTTTTAAATAAATCCACTTGAATTATTTAGTTGTCGGCACTCGGCATCATATGGAGCACTGATTGTGACACTTTTTTGTGGTAGCCAAGTAATATCCGACCCCTCACCACATTGGATAAATAGTTATTTTTATTATAATCAAGAAATACACTGCAAATAATTATAAAATAAAATTATACACGTGAATTATCTTTTAGGTATGTATATCACATCAAATTGCAGTGCACAGCCATATATTTTCAAATGTTAAGGGGGGACATGCTCGTCGAAGGTCAAAATTGAGTTTTTATTGTATTTTCAAACCATGACTCTGGACACTCCTTAAACGTTGTAGATAATCTATTTATATAATTTTGAAGCCTTATCATCCTTTATAGTTATTTTGAACATTTGATGACTGCATAAAGTATTTTTGTTACATAAAATAGTATTCTTTTAAACCTCTCGCTCTAATGTTTTGGAATATAGTTATATTTCGGTACATAACTGTGCAGCGGTGTTAAAATTTTTTACATTTATTAATTTTTAAACGCATTTATAAAACCATTAGTATAATTTATTACGAGATAATTTTTGTAAAATATTCACGATAAAAAATTATATTGATAATCTCTGTGATCCCAAATTTGACAAGAATTAGGCATTTTATTATTCAAAAAATCGGCAAGATTAACACATTTGAAGATAATTTTAAAGATACTTATTATAAGCTATGTCTTTGACCATTCAAGTGTGATAAAAATCTTATGAATAATGATTGCTTTATAATAATTATTGACCTAAGAATAAGGTAGTGTTTTTTTGAAATACGCCATTTCTTTTGTCATTCCCCAGTGGTTAAGCTACAATATACGGCCGTAGCCATAAATTGACAAACTATAATTGAAGTAGGGAGTAAAATGATATTGACGCGCGTGTTTGAACATGTAACATTTAAAAAAAATAAAAATAAATTCAGTTAGGTACATGTTCAAACACGCGCGTTTACATAATTTTACTCCCTATTTTAATGATAGTTTGTCAATTTATGACTACGGCCGTATGTTGTAGCTTAACCACTGGGGAATGACAAAAGAAATGGCGTATTTCAAAAAAACACTACCTTATTCTTAGGTCAATAATTATTATAAAGCAATCATTATTCATAAGATGTTTATCACACTTGAATGGTCAAAAACATAGCTTATAATAAATATCTTTAAAATCATCTTCAAATGTGTTAATCTTGCCGATTTTTTGAATAATATAATGCCTAATTCTTGTCAAATTTGGGATCACAGAGATTATCAATATAATTTTTTATCGTGAATATTTTACAAAAATTATCTCGTAATAAATGATACTAATGGTTTCATAAATGCGTTTAAAAATTAATAAACGTAAAAAATCTTAACACCACTGCACAGTTAAGTACCGAAATATGACTATATTCTAAAACATTAGAGCGAGAGGTTTAAAAGAATACTATTTTATGTAACAAAAATACTTTATGCAGTCATCAAATGTTCAAAATAACTATAAAGGATAATAAGGCTTCAAAATTATATAAATAGATTATCTACAACGTTTAAGGAGTGTCCAGAATCATGGTTTGAAAATACAATAAAAACTCAATTTTGACATTCGACGAGCATGTCCCCCCTTAATATATTTGAAGTAAAATAGAGCCACAGGTGACTTTTTTAAAAACTATAAGAACAAATTTCGTCACTGTTCTGGCAGAAGACACTAATTCGAAAAAATGACATATTGAGTTAGTTATACCAAAATGTTCCTTATTTCAAACTTTACCGTCTGGAAACCTTTTAAATAAATAAACAGTCTTTATTTTAAAGTCATCCTTTTTACGATTACTTAATAAACTCACATGATAGACCATTTCAAACATTTTAACAACTTCAAAGTCAAATTACTCAAAACTAGTATTCTCCAGTTAGTGTGTTCTGCCAGAACAGAGACGATTTGTGATATGCGTTTATCTCACTTAGCTAGTTGACTCACCACAACGGGCTCACAGACTAAGACCATGTCAGCCCTCCCCTTGTGCGGATCATCACCACGGTAGTATATATTTTACATACGGTGATAATTTAATGGATATCATTGTGATCGCGTAGATGCAAGATATCTTTAAAAAGCTGACTCTGGACGATTCATCAATTCGTACGAATAACATAGGAAGTGTCGCAAGAGACATATTATAAACATAATATAAACCGTCGATTTAAATTAGTACAAATAAACGCATGCGCACTGGAGCCGGCTGTTTGTGGCATATGTCATTCAGGCAATTGTAATTATTTACCTAAAGTGTCACGGAACTATGTACCATAGGTTTGCAAAATTATATTAAAGGATTTAGAGAATGACATAAGACAGTCCAACTAATTGGAGTGAATTATACGCTATAGGAAAAAAACAAATGTCTAAAACAATTTCAGAAATCACGGAACACCATCTTATTCAATTAACGAGAGTCAGCTTTGCATCACAAATCCCAGCTGAAAATCTTTTTAGGTTAATATTATTATATATGTTACGCCGAATGTGCGATATTAACAATTACATGAAATGGGCAACATTTTGCCTAAATCATGAAAAATGCAAGCCCGTTGCCTTATTCATGAATTAGGCAAAATATCTGCTGAGTGCGTGAATTCGGCAGTAAGTTTTCTGCCTAGTTCATGCATTGGGCAAATTAGATAGTAGCGCTACGGTGGTGTTTTTTGCAACTAAACCAAATGTGTCAAATCCTCATGCATTGGTCAAAATAGATGGTCGCGCTACGGTGGTGTTTTTTGCAACTAAACAAACTATCCAAATGTGTCCAATGTCATTGATTATATAAAAATATACCAATCAATAACTACAATGACGTTCATATCCATTTACTATGCCCAAAAAAAATCTAGAACTTTTATATGATAACGGAAGAATTTTATTAAAAGGTATTTTCGCGATTTGGTTCGTGCTTGGGTATCAATCGTGCAATGGTCGATTGTTTGTTTGTGATAGTATGATTTGATAGTTTGTTGACACTTGTTAGCTAACCTCAAAATGGACATTCAGTTGAATTCAGAATTACAAAACCTAACCTAATGTCACGAACACGATTAGTGTGCTCCTGAGAGGACACTCCCATAAGGAGTGGTACCATCCAATCGCTCGATCTGATCAAAATAGTAAATGTACCACCGGTTATAAAGTAATAGGCTTACGACCCCCGACAAGGCCAAGCCATATATGATGTATGAGGAAGTCCTACAGTTGCCCCAGCAGGTCCCACTGCTCCCCAGGGTGAACTGTAGATGAGATAAGTCGGTCACAAGGACCATGAGGAGTGATGGTAAGAATGTAAATAACGACGGAGTAATAATAAAGTAGTAATTAAAATCCAATTAATAAGATAACTACGCTCGTAGTACAAAGATTATGTGTCCTAATTAAGATGGTAGTAATAGGTATTTCATGTTAGTAATAGATATTTTGCCATGTAAATAAATAGTTGATAGGTATATAAATGTTAAAATAGCATACTACTGTATTGGACTTCGAGTAAATGTAATAACGTAATTAAAATGAAAATGAATCTTGTATTGTATAACTGCGATGATTAGGTATTGTCAGCGTGTGTAATTGTAAACCGACATTAGTATATAAATCTGTAGCCATAATTAGAGTACGAGGGTGGGTCAATAAGTCCTTAGAAAAGCCGACAGGTGGCGCGACTAGTACTGTAAGCGGTTTGTTTTCATGCAGCGGCACTACCGATTCAGTATGCTGCGAAGTTTCAATCAGATTGGTCGGGTTGTTGTGTGTTTCTCGTACATTTAAAAAAAAAATTTGCTTGTGGAAAATGGAAAAATGGAAAATGGAGAAAATTGAGTTTAGAGCTGTTATTAAACATTTTAATATAAAAGGGTTAACAGCAAAGGAAATAAAAAATGAGTTGGATTTAGTTCACGGCATATCTGCTCCTTCACTTGCAACTATTTATAACTGGTTAAATGAATTTAAACGTGGTCGTACATCAACAAAGGATGAACCACGCTCAGGACGTCCTGTAGAGGTGACTACACCAGAAATGATCAATAAAATCCACGATATGGTGTTAAGTGACCGAAGATTAAAGTTGAGTGATATAATTGAGGTTACAGGGATCTCAAAAGGTAGCGTCATTTCTATTTTACATGACAAATTGGGCATGAAAAATATTTCTGCAAGATGGGTGCCGCGTTTGCTCACAGTCGACAATAAACGCAATAGGTTGGTGGCCTCTAAAGCCCTGTTGTCGCTCATGCAACGCAATCCGGATGAATTTTTTCGTCGCTTTGTGACTGTAGATGAAACATGGATACACCACTATACTCCCGAGACGAAAGAACAGTCAAAGCAGTGGATTGCGAAGGCAAACCATGACCAAAGAAGGCGAAAACCGTAAAATCAGCTGGTAAGGTTATGGCTACTGTATTTTGGGATGCACGTGAAATTATTTTCGTTGACTATTTGGAAAAAGGAAAAACAATAACAAGGGATTATTATGCATCTTTATTGGACCAGCTAAAAAACAAAATTGAAGAAAAACGGCCTCATTTAAACAGGAAAAAAAATCTTCTTTCATCAGGACAATGCCCGTGTTCACACATGTTTACGATCAATGGCTAAAATTGAAGAATTGAAGTTCGAATTGGTCGACCACCCACCGTATTCGCCAGATTTAGCCCCCAGTGACTTTTTCCTTTTCCCAAACTTAAAAAAATGGCTAAGTGGACAACGTTTTTTTTCAAATGAAGAAGTCATCGATCGGACAAATGCTTATTTTGAGGACCTTCCGAAAACTTATTTTTCTGACGGTTTAAAAAAAATTGAGAAACGTCTTACCAAGTGTATTGAGCTCCAAGAAGATTATGTTGAGAAATAAAAAAAAATACAAAAATAAAAACTGTTTTAATGCTTTTTTCTAAGGAATTATTGACCCACCCTCGTATAATGTTAACATAATTAGACCCGCGAAAATAAGCTAGATAATAATTAATCAATATTTTAATTAAGTTAATTAAACGAGAATCGATCTAGACCTGGGCTCCATACATAGCATCTACATAGCATCTAAAACATTCACGAGGTACTGAATACCTCTGACTTCTAATTTTCATCACTTCCATATTAATATCATACGCGTAATCCACGCATCTCGCGCGCGATTGCCCCGCGGTTTTTATCGCGGGTCGTATGTAACATATGACCGGCTCTTGGAGCTGCGTTCGCCAGTCGGTAACCGGACAGTTGTCTCCCTCGCACAACTGGATCAATTCCCTATCCCGACCATGACTGCAGCCTCCTCGCTCATGTGTGGAGCACCGTCCCTGTTACGCAATCTGTGACAGCCGCGAGACCTCCATACAAACACATTATTAATGATAGCTAGAGCTGCGCGTGTCCGATCAACGTAAAATTTGAAATGACGTACGCGTCTACAGACCGCGGAGATTTCAGTTATTCCCTAGTACGCGTAACCATAAAGGTTCGCGAGATATAGAGCTCAGGACAAGATTAATTTTACCGCCTTAATTATAAGCTGATTAGATATAACATTTATATGTATGCATAGAGAATAAGGCCTAGTATTTTAATAATTTTA
Organism: Rhyacophila brunnea; assembly: GCF_057557595.1. Lineage (NCBI taxonomy): Eukaryota > Metazoa > Arthropoda > Insecta > Trichoptera > Rhyacophilidae > Rhyacophila > Rhyacophila brunnea. The sequence goes on along the minus strand of NW_028232965.1, from coordinate 55,222,706 downwards.
ATTTTTGTCATTAATGTTTATGTAGCGCGTGGGCGGCCCACTTATGGGTCCGAACTTGTGGCTCCCGCCGCTCAGCCAGGGAGAGACTTACGTCGCAGGGTGTATACTTATATGCTAGCTTGAACGGTGACGAGCAGATTGACGTATCACACTCTTCGATGCGTTGAGTTTTCGCTTGGTCAATTAAAATCTAAAAATACAATACAAGCTAAAAAACGCACTCATTGTATGAAGAGCTAAGTGAAATCTCGCGCTCGGCGGGATACCGCGACGACGAATTTATACCAGCAGCCCGCGCCCACCGAATACAGTTGATTTCAGCTCTCTCGCGACTTGCGGTTTCGCGGGGCAATCGATTAAGTCCAAATCTCATAGTGAAAATGATATGTGGATTTTTGACCCGTGGAACGCTCGTCCTAGGGGATGAAATCTCCCGATTCAAATAAAAACCCAGGATTTTTGAATCCTGTATCCAGTTTTTCACTGCCTCCGGGACCGAGTCCACGCAGGACGTCGGCCTAACATTTCCATACAAATTCATATATTTATGCAAGTCGCACAGGAGTTTGGGACCACCCAACTCCCCCTTTCCTCCTGCGGGTAAAATACCTAAAGTTGGACTCTGTCGTTTCGGCGCGAGAAATCATTTATAAATACCTAACCCCGACTTAGAAAAATTTCACGAATAATTTTCGAATATAAATACCTATCTGGTACTTTAGTATTTTCGAACGAGAAGTATAGTTTCGTACAGTGGTTCCTCAACGGAGGCCCTAAATCTTTTCGACTTTTAACTGCTGCTCATCGGGTCGCATGAACCTGACTGTCCATCTAAGTTTTATATATGAAACTTTTCTCCGGATTAATATTTCTTTGTTACGAGTGTTAATGTACTTTATCATTTGACGGATGACCGTATACTGTGCTTCGAACATTTATGTGAATAATATTAACTTTTTGAACACTAATAATTATAATATGATGAACCATTGTGAACTTTTGTGAACTTTTGTGAACTTGAACAATATATGGAACATCTACCGACTATGAGTTTTATTCCGATTACCAACCATCTGAAGACCTTGGCCTGTGACTCCTCTTGGCATTGACAACCTCTGCTTCCAAACCCTTGGAACTAGCCGTGGCAGTAGAGGGCCCCGTCACTAACCTAATAATAATAATATTATATTATGTCCAATTATGGTAACTAATAAAACCATCCGTATTAAATTTACTTTTTCTACTGTCATGTTGACAGTTTAAGAATTCCATACCCTGGCGAATTCACGAACTCGGCAGATAATTTACCTAATTCATGAATAAGACAACGGGCTTGACTATTACATGAATTAGGCAAAATTTTGCCCATTTCATGTAATAGTCAATCTCGCACATTTGGCGTAACATATATAACATAAAACTAACAATAAATAAATACACGTGGCAGGCACGTGGGATCGTAAATTATTTTAATTGGCCAATACGATGAAATACTTTCCAATAACTGATGATAAGTGTTAACAAAAACGTTTTGTCGTACCTAACCCATATCTGGGTGATTTATTTTTATTATCATAGGAGATTTGCCAAAAACGAACAGAGCGCACGGAGAGACTTAAAACGAGATAGAAAACGCTGAGTAAAATTTGAAAAAAAAACCCAATATTTTCTAATTGATATCAACAATGGCTAGAAAACACTTCGGATTCGATAAGTTTGATTGAATTTATATTTAAGTTTGAAGCTATAAGCCGATATAATATAATTACTTAGCATTTCGTTAAGTAACTAAATATTACGAATTCTATGGGATTGAATAAAACCGAAAATGGTCGTTTTACTGACATATCACAGGTAACTTATAGATTTTAAGATAAGTAGTATTTTGCGATTACAAAATATAATAATATAATAAAACTTGAGTGGTACTAGTGTAGATGCGCTACAAAAAAATATAAATGTAGAATTAGGTACAATAAAAATTAATAAAGTAATTTTTAACATGGTTTTTGTTCTCTCAATATTGTTTTTTCATTACATTATGGTAAATCTTCCATCTTGGAAACCTTTCGAATCCCGCATCTGGCAAAATGTCATACTGTTCAATGCTTTGTATCAATCAATATTTGTTTGATACAAAGCCAAGGAAAGCCCAATGAGTTTAACGAAAGTATAATAATTATACCTCGTAGAAAAATATCTCTGTCTTGACTCTTCCTCAGTGAAGACCTATATACTTAGCTCAGAAGCGAAAATGTTAATTTACTTACTTTAGTTTTACTGTATAATTGAAATTAATTTTGATTTATCAATACTAACAATCATCGCTGATGATGAAAGAGAACTCACTGAGCTGCTACACCGGGTAGAGGAAGAGAGTCGCAAATACGGCCTCTTTATTAATAGGAATAAGACCAAGTTAATGGTTGTTCATCGGGCTAACCTTCTACAAACAGCAAGTACACTCCAAAACCTCGAAACAGTCGACGAGTTTGTATACCTGGGATCGAACATCAGTAGAAAGGGCGGATGCGAAGCGGAAATAAAAAGGCGCACACAAATTGCAAAAAATTCGATGACACGCCTTACCACTAAATGGAAGGATCGGGGAATTTCGATTGCTACAAAAATGATGCTTGTGCAAACATTAGTGTTATCGATATTTCTATACGGAGTCGAGTCGTGGACCCTGAAGGCAAGGGAACGGAAGGCAATTGATGCCTTTGATATGTGATGTTGACGCCGAATACTTCGTATTTCTTGGACGGAGCACAGGACGAACCAGTCAATCATCCAGAGACTGAAGATAAAGGAACGGCTCTCGACAATATGGCTGAGAAGAATTCTGCAGTTTTTTGGACATATTCTCAGCCGGGACCGGACAACTTGGAGAGACTGGTAGTTTTGGGTGGCCTCCAGGGAAGGCGAAGCAGAGGAAGAACGTCTGCGCGCTGGAGCGACCAAGTAAAAGAGCTGACTGGGGGCACCATCCATTCTGCCCTGAGAGAAGCGGAAGATCGAGAAGGATGGAAAGTTTTGGTCGCTCAAAGGATGGCAAAATTCGAATGTGGTCAAGATCCTCAGCCATGAGTACACGACCAAGAAGATACCAACAAGAACAAGTCATTCCATCATAGAATTCACAACGACAGCCTTAACAGTATAAGTCAGCAGTTAGTGAAACAGGTTAAGTGAATATGTATTAGAACTGCACAGTTAATCTGCTAATATCAAACAAGACATCTCGAATCCATATAAAACGTGTCAAACACACAAACACACGTCACAACAGAAGAATACCTATATCAAGACGTGTACGACATCTTTTGGACGTATAATATATAATTAAAAAATTTATTTACTTAGTTTTTAGGGTCTCCTAAAAATCAAACATAATATTACAATAATTAGAGTAGGTATACGTTTTGTAACTTTGCACTTTTTACTACATTGATACGCCTCTTTGCCTGATTACCTCACATAAAATTAGAACAAATGATATTCACTTGTATTGATATATCTAGTAATATATAAAAATACAGATGATATATCTAAAATATATATTTTTAGAATATATTAGATCATTTTAATCATAGGAATCGAGATTCTATTAACAGATTTTTGTTTTCACGAGAAATGGATTTCAACAACCTACCATACATGGGTAAAAATACACACTGAAAAAAACTGCGTATAATTTTTTTTCCAAATCCGGGATCCATTACATTCTAAGCCAGCGCGTTACGCCTCGGCCATAATGTATAAATAAATAGACGTTTTAATTTGTATTTTATCATATTTTTTACGACCTTTACATATCATTATGGGCCGTTTCGCTTATTAGAATTAGAGATGAAAGGAGTCCTTTTAAATGGTCAAATTAAATATGGCGGAAAGCAGCTCAGTTTGCCCTTATCATTAAAGAAGAAATCTAAAAAATATTCTCTGGATTATTGTCAAAAAATACTTCCTTTGAAATATAAGTAGGATGGATGTATTTATTTTCGGAGGAGAACTTATTTCCAGAGGAAGAAAAACCCAACAGATTTCTATGCTAGTAAATAAATATATAGTACATTATGGTGCCTCAAAGAGCTTTCACTGAGGCTGTCTGTTTTCAAAACAAGAAGATGTCAAGCGAGGTCACAGAAGCGCGCTGGAATTACGCATCCGGCGAAACCACAAAAGTCTCTGAGCAGTGATAACACTGAGGGTCATAGTGTCGGAAAAGGGAATACCGGTTTTTCAGTTTAATCTCGTATATAATCGGTTAATCGCAATAATACCGGTTTTTAAAAATGACAAAGTAAAATAAAAATATAATGATACGTATGATAATTATAAATGAATAAACCTATGGAACTCTATTAGGCATTAAATTGTAAAAACTTGCTTTTTTAAAGTATTATTTTAAAGTATTTTAAAGTATTATTTTTTAAATTCATTACAATGGCAATATTGTATTGTCAAAATTAACTCACAGGTGAGAGATTTTCTATAGTTTTACATTACTGCATACCAGAAATTCCAGGACTATTAAAATTATACACGAGTGCAGTATTAAAAAAAAATATATTTACATATATAAATGGTGTTACTAGACGAAGAAAGAGATGAGCGTGCAATCGCTGTACAATTTGAATGTTATTTAATTTCAAAGTACCGAACTAAAAATGGTGTTTGATAGAATTTCACTGTGTACGAAGGGTACCTGATAACCACACCTGTCTCTCCAGAGACCAATATATATATATATATTAGACCATGTTCGATCCTAATAAGATCATAATATGGGCCTCCGGTGAGTGGAGGTTTGTGTTAACAGATTTTTGTTTTTACGAGAAATGAATGTCAGCCACTTGCTCAACCTATAAGGTTCATGCTCTGACTCATACACGATTTGAAAAACATGTGTATTTTCCAGACCCAGGATTCGAACCTGGGACCCACGACGCTATAGACTGACGCTTAAGCCGCAAGGCCATCGTGGGTGCCAATATATTTAGCTTGTAATTTGTGTACTGAAATTTTCAGCACTCTAACAAATTCTTTATAACGTGACACTTTGTCAAGGCTGCATTGCACTATGATTGTAATAGCCATAATCTTGATTTATATATATATAAATTTAGAAATTGCGTTTACGACTATCTATTCTTTCTCGTTAGCCCTACGTTTTCTCCCTGTGTCGCTCTCTCCTACACATTTATTATTTATAAGGTGAAGTGATTTGACTATTACTAGGTATATATATTGTCTTTTATTTTAATTAAAAAGATATATTCAGAAACTGCACATCGTTTAACTGTTCTGCGAGTACTATATCAACTCATTTCGTCATATTATTATTGTATTTGCAAAAATATGAGAACTTAAAAAATGTATGTAATTTCATAACAGTGAATCCAATACGTATCAGATTTATTATCATCTTCTCAAAAACTAAACTATCTGACTGACACGATATAATATAATTTATTAGGAATCGTATATTCATCTAAATGGCGACATACCAATGTGTTATTTGACGCAAGCCCGAATTAATGGTACTATGATATTATTAAGAAAATATTCGGTATTTCGATACCGGGGCCCTGTATCCCTAATAATAACGTAGTGCCAAAACTCTACTCCCTTTGAGGAAATAATGTGTTAGGAATATGATATTGGCTTGTATAAAATTAGCATTTGATTTGGCAAATCATTATATTGCAAGGTAAGTAGAATGAAAAGCGAAGTTTCCCATCTTCTCGCTTTTCAGGAGTTTTAGTTGCTTCGACACCCTTTACGGTACGAACTTCAGTCCTATTATATTTAAATACATATGCCATTATTTAATAATACATATTATGTTATGATATTAGAATATTAATGATTCAGTTTTTAATTCAATGAGGGGAGGGAGTTTTGGACATTACATGGATTTCACTTCTACATAAGCTAATGTCTAAATATTAAAACAAAAACCGGTGTGTGTACTTATGTACGCGCGTTAGAAGTTATTAAAACAAAAACAAAACATGTGATAACCTAGATTCTTCGACTAGCTCTTAATTATCTTGTTAAATTATACACTCAAGAAAAAGGGCCGCTTATTGGAGCGCCGTAGGTTTATTTCTATACACTTTAACTTATATTACTAAGTTATATAATTATTTCTCGTTGTTTTTATTTTTAAAGTAACAACTGTCACTCTGACGTTTAATCGTTTGTTTACGTAACGAATTGGAAATGGCCGACAATAATAAATTCGGAACAATTCTACTATTAAACTAGAGTTTGTATACAGCTGACTGATTCGCAAGCTAACTTCATACTGTCGAATACTTTCGTAACGGTGTGCGCGCGCAGCTCTCAAATTCACTCTCTACCAAAGGCCCCAAAAGAAGTATAACTTTAAAAATTCAGCAGTAAACCGATTATTAAACCACAATTATAATTTAATTTATGTAATCATATTATGTATGGACACGGCGGGTTCTGAGTTTAATCGATTCGAAGACGCATACAGGTCGCTGATGTATTCTGTGATAAACCAAATAAATGCCAGTCAATCAACGCGTGCGTGCCACATATTATTATACTTGAGTATATCTATGAGATGTGTCATCTGATTAAAAAGGTCTTGAGGTTTGTGAACCGATATCTTCATCAAATCCTAGGGGTAAATTGGTACAACTACGTCATAGCACTCGGGGTCGACAACAGATACGCTACAGTCCATGGCATCCCATGGTTATATGGAGAACTTGCGATTCGTGTGTGGACCGACTGTAAAAGTCACCTCACGTGGATCAAGTATATTTTCCAGGTATCGCTTGAGAGTTCGTCTAATCCTAACTCACTCTTCAGCGATGTTAAAATAACAATCTACAGTCTACACCAGGGGTAGTCAACCTTTTAATACATACCGCCCACTTTTGTATTTTTGTTAGTAGTAAAGTTTTCTAACCGCCCACCGGTTCCACAGTAATGGTGATTTATAAAGTAGGGAAGTTCGAATACTGGGTTTGGCAAGTACACATATTGTTTTTTAATTTGTGCATGAGTCAGAGTATGGACCTAATACGCTGAGCTGACGTCCATTTCTCGTAAAAACAAAATCTGTCAATACAAACCTCCACTCTGTGCAGGCCCTTATGATCCTATTAGGATCGGACATGGTCAAAAAAAAAAACTTTACTTTATGTTATGTGGCTACTGAATCTGTCAATATCCTCTGGAGTTACATATCATACATACATACAATAGATAACGAAGCAGTTCAAGTTTGTCAATAAATAATGACACAATAGTTTGGCAACCTATAAGAGTTTTATTAGGTCCTTGAAGCTGCAAATTACCATTATTCAATTTCTTAATATCTACCAAATAAAAGGCATCATTCTTTATATATTTTTTTATTATAAAATTGTCACGAGGAATTTTATGAAAACATAATGAAAATGTTTTTAAAACACCTACCGCCCACCATGAAAGCTGGACACCCACTAGTGGGCGGTAGGGACCAGGTTGACTACCCCTGGTCTACACGATGCAGAGTTAACATGGAAAGATTGGCAAGGGGTAGGGCTAAAGCGAGGGAAATATTTGGGCATTTGCCCAATCCTCCGAGTCTGGGTATAATTAGGAAAAGTATGTACGTGTTTAAGTATTTTTTTAATCGATAATGATCAAGATATTAGCAATATTTTGCAGTGAATTGTATCTACTTGTATGACTTGTGAAATTATTACAATTTTGACGGCCGTTTCGTGATACAAATCCATCATCAGGACGTTCCATTATTAATATGGGTTTATAGCTAGAAACAGCTTCACCATTGATTGAATAACACATGTACAATTAATAGAAGCATTGATTCAACACTATCGTTATGGAGTTCTGTTACGTAAACGTCAGTTTAATAATTGATACCCGTCTTTGCCACATCTATTTCCATTTGACGCGCTGTGCAGCAAATTCGTTTGATGATACCTATAGATAATCTTTGTGACTAGTTAGTTACATATTGTGCTGAGTATAACATGCAGGTTATAAAATGCTTCTCAAGCGAATTGGTAATAATGACGTGTAATCAGAATTTTCCAAACCAGTGTCCTGGGAATAATTACCGCTTTCATACTTCAGTAGGCTTGCTTTTAATAGATAGTGAAAATGCGAGATTTTTTTTTGCTCGTCGTCTGAACAGATATTTGCTTATAACGTGTTTATTTAAACATCAACAATTTTAGTTTTATTATTAACTGAACCGAATTATTTGAAAGTTAAGCCGAAATAAATATAACTAGGATTAATGATTAAATTGGTTACAAAATGTTTCTTAAGACGGTACTTAAGTGAAACGGCAAATAATTTTCAACTATAGGTTGCGACGAAATTTCGGACTGGCTGGCAATCGGAGAGCGAAAGTCGAGCTGTGAACACGTCAATTTGCTTTGTTATGGCGACGGGGGAATTAATTCTTAAATCGTGTAAAGATGACTAAAAAACGTTACCCATTTACTTGAAAAAGAAAACATGTCAATGAATAGGAATAGTAGTAATAATAAGTAATTGTCATTAATAATAAATAGTAGTAGTAATAATTAGTAATAGAACAATAAACATAACATTAAATGGACGCATGTTGACTTTTTATGACAAATTATGTTTTGTTCTGCATGCGTCATTTGCACAATCTTCGCGTCGCGTAGTCACGATCGTTTTAGACCGTGCCCCAGCTGAAGTATAGCCTTAATGCAGATTTATTTGTTGTGAATATCACAATTTTAAGCCATAAAAATTACGCTGAGATAAAACTTCTAGTGCTACCATAGTAAAATAAATATTTAACACAATGAACAGTCTATACCTATTCAGAATATTTGAATTAACAATCACAAAAAACATCAATAAAAAAATTGGGATCCCACATATTGTATGTACGGAAGATTCATTAACTGTCATCACAGTAGACATACTAACAACAAATTTTACTCAGAAATTTTCTGAGTAAAACAGACCGAATGTTTTATAGTAAGAAGGGAAATTATAACCATATGGAGTTGGTTATTCAATAGCTTACTCATTTTAATTGAGGTGGTATTTCTATAATATGAATTATAGTCATGGATGAAATCGATATGTTAAGTTTGTAGCAGAATTTTATCGTTAGTATGTATAAAAATACCGAAATATTCAAATATTTTTGATTTCGAACGTATATTATTTGAAAATGCGTAGGAATGACTATACCATTCTTACGTTTGGATTTATTTGAACCATTCCTTTCTTTGATTGTTCTTCAATATACATTACTTCCTTCAGAATACTCAAAGCTGAAATATTGATTAAAAACACACGACGTGAATGAAGAAAAAAATGCTTACAATGAAGACTTACGGATAAAAGGAGTAAATGAAGCCGCGCAACGAAAGAACAGAATTCAATAGAAAATCCAGAGATACAAACACGTCGCTCGGGAATTATTATTTTATCAATGGAATTCTTATTGACTTGTCGCGTATAACCTTTAGAATAAAGGTAAAATGAATGCCGTTTGCTACGTTTTGTTGAACATGTCGCGATGAAATCAATAAATTCTTCTTCCCGGCCTCTCCAACATTTTACAGATCTTGGATACTCCATAATTACGTTCATAATCTCCTTTCTCTAAACGTTTTAGTTTCATCTTTCTCTAGTCAGGCAGTCATTTTTGTGTGATTATATCCTTCCATGTTTGCATCCTTTCCACGTGGGATTTAAATCCTTTTATTTGTGAAAGAAGTTACAAGCTCCAATATGTCATGATTCACTCTAATACAGTAAATCCATTGGCATTTTTGACAGCATAACAATAATATAAAATATGTTTAATAAATGTTATGTAAATTTCTTTTGATGCACTTAAGAATAATTATATTGTCAATACAACCTATTGCATATTATTATCTTTTTTGTAATAACAAATCAATACTTAAACATATTTAAATTGCTAAACAAAAAGGTCGTAAAAGACATTTTAGTGAACATTAGTGGTTAGATTTTTTAGAATATTATAATCAGTGCTTAATTTCGTGATGAAGTAATTACAGTATTTTTAGTATGGTATTAAATGAACAATATAATTATGACGAAACCAATAATATTCTAATTTAAAGTTGCTTATTGTTGAAAATTTTTACTTTACGCAATTTTAGTAAGTATAGTAATTTCAAAATCTATTTCGTATAGATAATATCCATAACTAGATTAAGCGACCCCATAAACCATGGATCGTTGTGAATTCCATCTACTATGGATGATAAAAAACGCCAATTTAAACAAGGAACGTTTAATTATTAATATATTGAGCATTTTACTTCAGGAAGTTTAAAATAAATGCCATGCCATCTATTGCATATACCAGTGATGCAAACCTTTTTTTAGTTGGAGAAACTGTTGTAATATTTTGTAAAATCTAGCAGACCCCTTATCCGATTGACATATTTTTTTTACTTTTGACTAACACAGGTAATAAAGACCAACATATTTTACAACGTTTTATTAGCTCGTATTCTTGTTTGTCCGGTGGTTGTTTGTCCAGTACAAATCTTGCAATCGATTTTTAACTAGCTTCCCGACTAGCTAGACATTTGAAACTTTTAGAATATATCAGAACACGATGCCAATGCATTCTTTTAATACTTTTAGCCATCTTTAAGCAGAATTGAATTCATTTTCAGTTTAATTCTGTTTTGTATGGAAAGTTAAACAGTAGAAGACTATTATTGGTTGCTAAGGGGGTGGTCCTAGCAACTAAATTATTAATATATACGTGCGTTAATATGGAAATCAAAATGAAATGTCTAAATGACATTTCAGTATTCTATATTTGTTTGTTTGTGTGTTTTTTTATTTATTTACTTCATATCAAGTACAAATTTGAGCATATTGAGCATAATAATTCAACAGAAAATTTAAAAACCTTTTATATAAAAAAGTTATTTTTATCTAGTAATTATTTTACTTCACGCCTGGCTTAATGGTTACCACGTACCTATATATTTTGTAACGATTTTGTTTTAATATAAATGTTTTTTTTTTAAATAAAAAATGTTAAAAATATCCATCACGCGTATACTAATTCGGGAAAAATATCGTTGCTTTGTTAATAAACCATTTTTTTCTTAATTAAAAAAAGGTGATAAGCTGTATAATACCTACTCTCCCCCGGACTTAAAACGACGGATACTACGACATTATCTTGCTGGTTATTTTTTTTCAAAAAACATTTTTTCTATTGGTTATATATTTCTCAGAAGTGTTTTCAAATTATGTATGTTTAATAATATATTATATTTTAGAATTAAATATATTTATTAAGTACATAATCATAAATCCCACTCATATTTAATCATTTTGTAATGACACTTTGAGCAAAGTGAACGCCCTCGTCTATAACGATTATGTATTTTCGATGTGTAGGTATATAATTGTTTTAGATTTGAAATGTATCTTAATGTTGATTTAGCTTATTTTAATATCATAACCAATAGGTAAAGGTAAGATTATAATATAAGAATATGTTTCCATATTAAGTACGTAGGTATTTTTTTAAATTTATTTTTATTTTGTTTATTATCTAACGAAAATGATTTTGAATAGCAAATCGTTTGTTACTGTTCAACACAATAAATTTGCTTACATTTAATTTTCACAATCAATGCCATTGACAGCTATATCCTTGGTACTAAGTAACGAAATCTAGTGACGGAATTACCATATCGATGGCATTTACATAGCCGTATAATAAATAATATGTAACAGTTGAACCTTTAGGGGAGTGAAAGAAACTGAAATAAGACATGAATTTGTATTATAATTAAGAAGACGTTAAAATTAATTTTGCTTACTATCAATAATTTTATTTAATTGCCTTTACAATCCACGTGGATCTGGACTACATCACGAAAAGGTTTCTTAACAGATTTTTGTTTTACGGGAAATGGATGTTAGTCACTTGCTCAACCTATTAAGTCCATATTCTGGGTCCAAATACACATTGAAAGACAACATGTGATTTTTTGTCCGAGTGATTCGAACCGGGGACATTATAATTCTGATGCGAAACCGCTCGGCCATCATGGTACCCAATCAATAGAAACCATTATAAGAATAAAATATATAAGAACGGCAACTATTTTTTATGCTAGGTATTTTAATTTTGAAATACATTATTTCTACTACGTACTAAAACAAATGAATGCCGTGTTGCTGTTATTCGCATTACGCATTAGAAATTAGTTCCTATTTAAGAGCATACATAAGTGAAACGGCAAATAATTTTCAACAATAGGTGGGATGAAATTGCGCATTCGTTACCAATCGCTGAGCGGCATTCGAGGTGAGAACACGTCGATTTTTTTTGTGACGGCGTCGTAAGAATATATTCTTGTATCGTGGAAAGATGACTAAAAAACGTTATGCCTGTACTCCAAAAAGAAAACATGTCAATGAATATATTATTATTATTACTAATATAACAATAAACATAACACTAAATTGACGCATGTTGAATTTTTATGACAAATAATGTTCCGTTCGGCACGCGTCATTAGCACAATCCGCGCGTCGCATAGTTACGATCTTTTTAGACTACGCCTCAGCTGAGGTATAGCCTTAAGTATATGTATATTAGTCAAGGGCATTTTCTTAAAATAATGGGGAACTGTTTGTAAAGCTTACGAAACACCAATTTTATTTTTTTATTACTCCCACACCATGCCATATTGGTCCCACAGGAATCAGAACCGGGCAGTCAGTATATTATTAAGAAAGGTTTTTTTTGTAACAGGCGTAATTTTTCCGATGATTGCGTAACTGCGGCCGAAACAGGTACGCTTGTAATAAAACCGCACAAAAATAGCGATAAATCTTAGGGTGTTTTTTTTCTCTCTCGCCGCTCGACACTTTAATTTCGAAATTCCGAAATCTAAACTGCGCTTTATGGCGAGATAAACGTGTGAAATATTTTTATCGGAGAGAGTAATGATATATTCGGCAGCGGGAGAAGTGTCAGAGCGCAATCCTGCCTGCTTATGATTCTACACAATCGCGCGGGAAAGCTTGAAAAATTGACGCTGGCATACGAAAAGGAATGTAGAGGGCGGCCAGGAGGTTGCGGTCTGCGGAAGTCAACTCTCGGTACGCGAACGACCCGCACTGCCTTTGAAGTATCTCGCAGAACGGCACATGTCGCAGTGGTGATTTTGATTAATCGGATAAAAATTAAATGGAAAGGAACAGACAGGGAAGCAAACACCTTTTTAGGAGGAATATTTTGCTTATATAAATTTTTATTGGTATCGTCCCATCTGAAGCTGCCGTCCCTCAATATAAAAAATCAGTGTGTGTAGGTACTTAATTCTGTACGCGCGGTAGAAGTTATACTTCCATGGCGTAACAAACTAAAATAAAACTTGCGACAGCCTAGTTCTTCGACTAGCTCTCAATTATCTTGTTAAATTACACACTCTAGATTTGCCTTGAGCTTATTGGAGCGCCGCTGATATATTTCTATACACTTTAACTTTTATGACTAAATTATATAATTATTTCTAGCTGTTTTTATTTTTAAAGTAACAACTGTCACTCTGACGTTTAATCGTTTCTTTACGTAAGGAATTGCAAATGGCCGACAATAATAAATTCAACGGAACAATTCTACTATCAAACTTGCGTTTGTATACAGCTGACTGATTCGCAGCTAACTTCATACTGTCGCGAACTTTCGTAACTCTCAATTTCACTCTCTACCAAACTCCCGAAAAAAAGTATAACATCAAAAAAAATGAAAGAGATCTAAGCAATATAGGAATTAATTTATGAACATGACTGTTGTTTACGTGGTAGAACTCCGTTATAATAAATTGACTCAGGATAGTTTTAAAGCTGTGTTCATTTATACCCCCGAAACAGCTAGCCACGCAAAATTACCAAAAACTTTGTTTTAAAACCATTTCAATGTAGCTATACAATAATGTAATATAAAAAAATAATTACCATTTTACAACCCTGTGTTGACAATTTAAGCTTCTCACAAAGTATAGGATCTATTTACTTACTTACTGAGTTTTCTACGAAGAAATTTTGTTAACCGTTAGCTCAACGCATTGGGTTCTTGGTCTGAATTAAACACACATTGACACACTCTATATTTTATTTCTTCTCAAATGCGGGATTCAAACCGGCAGCTATAAAAGTTTTTTGTTGGCAAGAAGATGATATCAAGATTTTTAAACAATAGGGCGTAAATAACAATTTTCAACTTTATAAGAGAGCAATTTAATTAAGAAAAAAGAATTTTATTGGTATTACCATTTATTTTTCGTAAACTACCTTACGAAAAAAGTTGTAGCTTCATCACGGAATAACTCTTTCTAACGCACTTTTGAGACGCTTAATATTGGATTGTAGAGAATAACCCCATAAATTCGTAATTTTCGCAGAACTGTCCTTACGCCCTTTTATATAGTTAAACCTTGATTCAATAAACATTATAAGTTAATTGAACATACATCATTTGAAAACACCTCAGATATATATACCCACTAGAAAAAATCATATTTGAAAATAATACGATGCTCGACGGATACCAAATTTCAAGATTTCAAATATGATATTTTCCAGTGGGTATCTGAGGTATTTTCAATTTATGTATGTTCAATATATAGAAAGTTACATTCTCAAAATCTTGTGAATCATTCGATAAATATAAGAAATGGTTTATATAAGTAAATATAATTTACATATTATATTTTATTCATGTGTCGGGAGACACTCACATAAATAAATGTTAAATTTTACGTAGAAAAGATTTCTCTATAATATAGTTTTTTACTTTCATCTGTTGCTTGTGTGGCATAAATAAAGTACAAAACGCAATATACGGATCAATTCTTTTGGCAGTAATGGCAATGTATTAGCTATGTACCGAAAGGTCAAAAATTATAAATTAATATTCCCTCCAAAAATTCAGCTAAAAAGTAATATTAGCAAACATTCCAGCGCATCTATTCTATACACAAGACTGCTATCGGCCGTTATCAGCGGTTATCGAGGGTAGCTTATCATATGTTTGTATTGAAGTATTATAATTGTTACAATAAGTTAGCCGTCTAAACAGTCAAAACTGTCTATCTCGCTCTAAAAGTTAGCACAACCAGGAGAGGTGCTGTTAAAACATAGCACTTATTGTAACAATTATAACAAACTTATTATAAAAATTATAATACATCAATACAAAAATATGAAAAACTACCCTCGATAGCGATCGATAGCAGTCTTGTGTATAGAATAGATTCGCGGGTATTCATTGTCACCATTCGAAGTTATCCAAAAGATACTATAATATTGCTCAAGTGCATGCGAAGAATGAAGAAGAAGACGTGGTCAGCTAAAAAGTGATATTGGTGTAAAAATTTGATAATGCTGAAAAATATTTTTAAATATTATAAGAATGAAATTTTAATATGATTTGAGACCATTACTACTTTTTGAATTATTTATTGTGTATTATCCCTACATTTTAAAATGTTGACTATCGCAGCTTCCTTTTCTTAATACCTCCAGGAATTTAATTTATCTGTAGATTTCGAAGAATAAACGATGATCGCTCGTACTATAAAATGATATATGGTACAGTTCTAAGAATTCCTTGTCACCAGTATTTGAACTAAATTAAAAAAAATAAGACGTAGGATCATTTGGAACAGTTGGATGTAACTGGACAAAAATCTTTTAAAAAGGATTTCATTGTTTCATGTGAGAGGATAATATATTGAAACTCAAAGTGGTGCGGTGCTCGTAAAATCCGATCGCACACACGCGGAAAGGTTACGGACCTCTATTATGGGGATGATAATATACATACGTATTTGTTGAAAGAATGTAGAAATAAAATAAGAAATTCTGCGAGATTGATTGCGCGACAATAAATGACGCCCTCATCTTACCGACTATCGCGGTAAGATTTTTATTTTCGCGTTTTTTACCCCTAACCAAAACGCGACATCAAATAAACCTGTTTTTTCGGTAAAAATACACGATGCGTCGTTACAGCACAAGGTTTGGGGGATGAAACCCGATGAAATGGTTAGATAATAATATAGTAACAGTCGTGAATTAGAATATTGCTAGGAGGCAATTGTGAGTAATACATGTACATATTTAAATAAAATGACATACATGTCATAATATTTAAAATTGGTCGAGAAATATAAAAATTGGCGGCTGATGAATATAACTGACTACAAATCACGTTCAGTTTGATACTTTTTGTATTTTACCACAAATGCTGGCTTTTTATACATACATACACAGATAACTTGAAAACACCTCAGATATATACCCACTAGAAAAAATTGCATTTGAAAAAAATACGAAACTCGACGAGATTTGAACCCGTATAACCATTGGTGTCGCGCCAATCTGTGCATTAATCAATAATTATGCTACGAGCCTCGTATCTAATTACATGAATTTAGACTAGTAGGTCATACATGAAATGCTTATCAAATTGCGTTATTATTGACTATCGGTTTTTGTGTATTAAATATATATATGAATATGTATTAATTACCTTAATTACTAACCGACGCTCGGCTCTCGCCAAATATGTTAATTATAACGTCTTTTTGAACTTCCTAACTTAAAGAATTATTACGAATTGAATAAAAGAAATGGTTTATACATACATACGATGGAAAAGTGCTCAGAGAACCAGAAGTAGCTTCAATAAGTGTGGTAATATAGTTTTTAAATTATATTTTTTATAACACAAGAAGCTAACAAGTTCTTTGTTGAGATATCCTTTCTCTGAAAAACCAAACGCAAACTTTGTATGTAGTTTAAAATTTTCAGCGATAAAGCCGGATTTGATGAAATATTTTTGCAAAAATGGGACAACTCCAAAGAATGTTTACAAAATTGCTTTCGCTATACAGGCAGCTTGCGAATATTGAAGAAAATGTGTAGTTTTGTAATCACTGCATTATGATGTCAGAGGAAAGTCTTATCGCATTGTGGCGAAACCATATGTCCTGGATCATCCTCAGTGAGATGAAGACTATCCTGAATGCCAGGAAACAATATGGAAGAATTATTCTATGCATTTTGATCTTCAGTGCTACCCGAATATTTGACAATTTAGGGTTATTATTTTTAAGACTTATAGTAAAACCGACAAGGTACATAGCCCAATAATAGTTTATAATTAACTATTTCTTTTATTCAACGAATAATTCACACGATTTAAGAATGTATCATTCTAATTATTGAACATGCATAATTTTGATTTGGAAGAGCGCTGATGAGTAGGTGTTAAAATTGACCAACAATTAAAATTTGTCGCAATAAGTATGTCACTGCGTAGCATATTGGTAAGTGCGACGGATGGGGCGTAAACCCGGGAGATACAAGGTTCGATTCCCCGTCGGGGTGGCTTACTTTTTTCAAAAAAGATTTTTTCTATTGGTTATAATATACTCTCTAAGAAAGTGTTTTTCAAAATTATGTATGTCCAATAATAGTAGTTGAAAACCACCACTTTATTTAGACAATTCGATAAAAATTATAATAAAAGATTTAGCTATTCAAATGCTCAATAACGTTATCCAAATTGTAAATGTAAATCATAATAATATAGTTAAGTAATCAACAGCGGGTCAGTACCTAACGGGTAAATTCTTAAACACAGTACTGACTTTATGGCTAATTTCAAATAAACGTACCATAGCCTCCCAAAGTATCTCAAATTAGCTCTAAGAAAATCAAATTTAAATTCATTGGATATGTTGATATTCTTAACGGTACCGTAATTTACTTCGTTTCGGGTGGGCGGCGGTCATCCAGCGCTGTTTTTTGCGTACGTACGAATTATTCCGCTGGCATAACCCACCCCCCACAATATGCGAAGTATCTCCAAACATTAAACCGCCCCTCTGAAAGACCCCCCAGCGAACACACGACCCTTTATCAAAGGTTACAGAAATAATTCTCGGTAATAAAATAAACGAATCATCAACTAATCCAATCCTGCCTGACCCAATTTAACTCGGAGCCTGGCGGTTTATTGCTAAAATGTGTGAAACTTCCGAATGCGTCGTAATTTTGTAATAGTATTACTTGTTTATGTGAGAAATGTAAAATTACATCCTTACAAATAAATTTGTGTAAAGAGTTTTCAAATATTTTGATAAATTACCGTCATAGAATAGCAAGAGCAAGACAATAGAAGATGAACACAAAAGAGATGGTAATAAAGTATGAGGTGTTAATCTTCAGCAGTCGCACACAGAAAATTGTAGCGTCTGAACTCAGAAAAACAACGAACATTGCTTTACCGATCTCGTATATACATAGACGTCATTTATTCCATATTATATCTACTTATTCAAAACGTCAATTCTCAAACAATCACACGTCAAAAAACTTGTTATTTTATGATAAATCCACAGAGCAGATTTCCCTGGATAAATCAAATTAGGCGGAAATATTGAACAAATCAATATCGACGGACAGATTTAGTGTTGAAATAATATTAAAATATGATAAGATTTTCTCAAATTAAACAAAACGTCTGGTAACTAGCATTTAAGAAAATAAATCAAATTTACAAAATAATATTTTACGAGAACAAAGATTGAAGATGAATGTATCTATTGTTTTATACAACAACAAAAATAAGTTATACAACTAAAAATGAATGCGAGCACAAATTTTAGTCAACGCTTAATTAATATCATATCTATGAGAAATTATTTAAATTATTGTTTAGGTATAATATTGTAGCAAACAGGCCTGCATGATGATTAAGAGAAATTTAGATAAAATAATGCTATTTTATGATAAATTTTATGCTGTTTGCGGAGACGAAAAATGCTAGATTTAACGCTATACTATGCTAGATGTATATTTTACAAGCTATAGGCCTATCTATATTATGTTATTATTAGATACAAAAAATATTAATACGATATTAATATTAAATCTAGTCGCTATGGACCAAGGCTTTGAAGCAAGGATACTTTATTACTTTATGCCACAAAACTCAAGAAAGAAACAGAAAGCGCGCCGAATATCTTCAAACATTGAATGCGTGTTTCGTTTACAAGACAAACTTTAAGAGCTTGTCCATATGCCGCGAGCGCATGTGGACAGCCGAATGAGGTCACCTGTACCTCGACAGCGCGCGAGAAGTGACACGCGGCGATTACATGTGGACGGCTCAATGAGGTCACATGTACCTGGAATGCGCGCGAGTTTTTAGGCACGAGTTAAATCGCGCCATCTGGACAAGGCGTAATGCATATCATCATCATCATCAGCCTGAATCTATCCACTGCTGGATGAAGGGCTCTCGAAGCTGTTTCCACTTATATCGGTCCTTTGCGTTGCGTTGCCACGTACTTCCACAGAACTTAACCATTCCATCGATCCAGCGGCCTCTAGTTCTACCTTACGGACGTTTTTTACCTCTTGGGTACTACTGGAGGACTAGATTTGTCCAACGATAGTCCCTTCTTCTATGTGTCTAGCCCATTTCCATTTGAGGTTTTTAGCGAACTCTATTACATTGCAAACCTTTGTCTGTTTCCATATCCACTCATTCTTCTTTTTGTCATTCGCGTTATGCTCAGCATAGACCTCTCCACACCAGGTGCTACTCTAAGTTTCTGGATCTCTTTTTTACTTCGGGTCCATATACAGTCGTAACTGTTGAATATAACATATTCTTTAACACGTGTTTAAGTTTATCCTATTTTACTACACACTTTAGATCCGAACCCTATTATATCACACCCAGTAGGGTGAGCCAGTTTCTATTAATTTTAATGTTCCGTGATTATTATAGTGACTGGTTTGAGTTTGTGAACTGGTGACGAAAAGTATGCCGGTACAGCCATTTTTACAATCAAACAACAATATTGAAATAAACCCGTGTACGGCAATGCATTAAGTTTGCGAATGTCAACCGGGCAACTAAAGTTAACGAGTAACAGTTACGCCAAATTTCAATATGTGAGGCTACTAAATGAATACAGTAGCATTATTTAGGAGTCTCTCAATCTTTAAAGATCTCGTCAAGTTTTCATGACATAATATACTGTCCGACAACACAAACATAAACTCCTCCAAACCATCCCGCCCCGCACTATACTCGGTCTTAATCGAGCGTATCACGAGGCCCAACGTTTTAATTGAAGCATCAGCAGTTTATTACGTCTGGGAATGTTTCATGAGCAGATGCCCAAGATGCAGACGCCACGCTCTCAAGTGAGCTTTGACTGAGTTTACTGAAAGACGTAATTTGATAATTAAAAGTGCCATGGTAGAGAAAGGCACGAGACTTAAGAGAAATAAATAAATTTAACGATAGGTATATAAGATACAAAAACAAAGCTGAAACAACACGGACCCACAAAATTATCTTCGCTTCTAAAGGGATCTTCGCGTACGCAATAAGACGCCTCAAAAATTTTAAATGCAATTTAATTGGCCTTTGTTGGCGATCAAATCGGACGGCCCAATGGGCCCAACAGCTGGTTGGACCGACAAACATCTCTTCCCTCTCGGAGCACATTATCGGACATTCCCAAAGGATATTGTTTGCATCCTGTAGTTCTCCGCCATACTGTCCAACAACAAGAAATCGGCGATAACAAGAAGTCTTCTCAGTGACTTACCTGTCATGGCCGCAACTAGACTTGGGTATTTCCCGAGAAAATCTCAATCTCGAGATTCGGGATTTCCCGAAATGATGAAATTTTGAATTCTCGAGATTCGGGAATTCCAGAAAAAAATTTTCGAGAATTCTGGAAATATCGGGAAATTAAAAAAAAAAACCTGTGAAAATCCTAAAATCAGAGTAAAAATAGACAAATTCCAAAAAAATATGAGTGTTGGTTAGTTTTTAAAATTAAATTAAACCTTGCGAAAGCCAACCCATAATAGATAATAGTCGAAAAATACTCGCCTATCTATAAAATATCTAAAACTATACGTACATAACTTATTTATAGATAGAATAATATTATATTTATGATATTTTATAGATAGAATAATATTTTTTATCTATTATAGTTTGGTATAGGCATGGCTTAATGAATTTAAAAAATGAACGAACAATATGTGTAATATGTATTTTTAATCCAACTAAAACAAATAAGTACCTATGAATGAAAAAGTGTGCACAATTTTATCGTATCGCCCAAAGTATACCGAAACTATTATGGTTTGGTTTAGGCAGGGTTTTATTTGATTTTCAAATACTAACCAACACCATCTGTAAATTGTAGCTTAGTTCAATAAAAACAAATACGTATGACTAACAAAGTTTAGTACCTATATTTATGGCGGATCTTAAGGGGCGGCTGAAGAGCTCGGTATTCAAATATAATTTAGTATGAAATCGACCTCGGCGTCTTACGCACGTTAATTTAAATCGATCTTTTGGCAAAAATCACTAATCATCAGAGATTTTATTTAAAAAAAAACATTATTATTAGTTTTATTACTATTGTCGAACTTCTACATTATTATTATTGTGGACAATCTTACATTATTATTTGATAAACACCACCTGCACGTGTCCGCTGATCAGAAAACAGGGCTGTCAAAATAATATAATATTTGTAAAATGTTAATTTCATCATAGTTTTTAATCAAACCTGTGCAAGTACATACTGATAACTTGGGTGGATATCGTGGCAAACATACTATTGATATATCTACGGGTATATTATTATTATAACCCAATTCAAATTGAACATAGGTTGATACTCAAATACTATTATAGTATCTTTATGATTTCGAGAAAATAATACGATGGAATATATTATATAATCCATTTTGGTTGCCAGTTTTTACTGCGATGAATCACTGTGTTCCTTACTGTCTTTTTTTATTCGTAGGTTTGTTTACATTAAGAAATTTCCATTAATAATATCGGAAATGAGTTGGAATATAATGCAACCAAAACTGGAAAAATTCTATTATGGGTGTTTACTTTTTGAATTAGTTGACCCCAGAAAAACAGGTACATGCCACTACGTGAACCACAGTGGATATTATGCCGGGTCCAAATTGGCAACATGTTGCCGGCAACCTCGTTAAATTTTACGATAAGTATGATAATTATCGTAAAAATTTTTAAGCCATTATGATAATTATCGTAAAATTTATCGAGGTTGTCGCGCGACATTGTTTTGCGCCAGTGTGGACCCGGCATTAGATGCACAAAACTTAAATAAAATATATTATAAATTAAATTTAAAAAGTACAATATAATTAATTGCGTCGGCAGCCCTGTCAGACACTTTTTCTAGCGACAGTCATTTTTTATAGTCATTTTTTATATGCCCGCCAGTCCGATGGATTAATAAAAAAATAATGTGTCTAGTGACTGTATGTTAATAATTATTTTTAGGCACTCTTAATATACTATATAATTTCGCCCATTGGCTTTACCTACCACTTGTTTCACTAGTCTAAAAGTGAAGTTGCGCAGGCAATAAAAAGTCACTTTCTTTTTATAGGCAGACAGTAAATTCTACGTTTTAAAAAATATGCATTAGAATTAAACAATACCTATTATTTTTAATATGTAGGTCCTAAACATTACAAATAAAGCACTATTCTTTAGTAATGTTTTTTGGATAGCACATGAAATAAAAATGTAGGTTGATATGTATGTCAACATCCTTCGTATGTTTAGTTCTCGGACAATTTCAGGTTAAAAAGTTATTAATATATTATTAAGTTTATATCGTGGCCAACACATAATCAAAAAAGTTATCATATCCATCATATCAGTTGCAATACTTCCCACCAAAGAACTGATAAACATATTGAATTTAGTAACATTAAATGTTATTAGTAAATTTATTAGAAAATAAATTTTATTAGAAAGTACTATTTTTTGGTCACCCCATAGCTTCACTTCACAAGCTTCACTTGTAGGGAGTTTATTGAGACAAACATTGGCGGCAACCTTTTTATATTAACTAGTAGACCAGTTATTATGGACCACATGTAAAAAAATCATATTTTCAATTCTCAAGGCCGATTCTGTAGAGCGTCCTCTTAACAGCCTACCTCCATTTTTCGCTACTGGATATATAATAGCAATTATCGATGATAACTATATTTTTAAAGGAGATATAGCTGTAAATTACAGAATTAAAGAGATAGCTATAACGATGTATAATGCAGTAGGGATGTACCAACGAACTCTACGGAGATCGCCATTATGTTATCACTCGACTCAAGATTAAGAAGACAATTAGATTATTATAACGATAGAATAAAAAATAAATTATTTCCCCCTGGACGTACTAAACAGAATAAAACGCGATGCTACATTATTTAAATTTTTCTTTGCGGATATTTTAGCATGGTATTGTGTTTTGAAATCCATTGTTTTTGTGAAATATGGAAATTTGTGGTGTAAAATGGGAAATCTTAGGTATAGTTAAGGGGGGGCATGCTCAGCGTAGGTCAAAATGGAGCTTTTATTGCATTTTCAAAGCATGATCCTGGCTATTCCTTAAACGTTGTAGATAATCTATTTATATAATTTTGAAGCCTTATTATCCTTTATATTTATTTTAAATATTTGATGACTGCATGAAGTATTTTTATTACATAAAATAGTATTCTTTTAAACCTCTCGTTAAAAAGTTAAAATAGTCATATTTCAGTACATGCATGTGCAGTGGTGTTAAGATTTTTTACATTTATTAATTTTTAAACGCATTTATAAAACCATCAGTATAATTTATATCGACATTATTATAGTGAAATATTTACGATAAAAAAATATATTGATAATCTCTGTGATCCCAAGTTTGACAAGAATTAGGCATTTTATTATTCTTTGACCATTCAAGTGTGATAAAAATCCTACGAATAATGATTGCTTTATATTAATTATTTGCCTAAGAATAAGTTAGTGTTTTTTTGAAATACGCAATTTCTTTTGGCATTTGGGGAATGCCAAAAGAAATTTTATGTAATAAAAATACTTTATGCAGTCATCAAATGTTTAAAATAAATATAACGGATAATAAGGCTTCAAAATTATATAAATAGATTATCTACAACGTTTAAGGTATGTCCAGGATCATGCTTTGAAAATAAAACAAAAGCTCCATTTTGACCTACGCTGAGCATGTACCCCCTTAAGGTGATGTCTCTATGTAAAGTTGTTATCGAAAAATAGCTAGAAAAGTTTATTAATCGGTAAATATATATTCAAAAGTAATGAGAAAAATAAAATAAAAAATTAAGATGTATCGTGGAGTTCTATATACCAAAAATACGTGTCAAATTCGGTACATTTCTATCGGGTGGTAAGAATGAATGACATAAGATTTATTATCAAAATTACGATAAAAATGTACGTAAATCTATTACCTAGGGAAACGCTAAACGTTAATTGGAATTTATTATATCCTTATATCTTTTTTTTCAAATTTAAAAAACATCGATTTAGAGGTTAGAAAGCATGCAATTAAAATCGAAACATCTCGGTTCAGACATAATTTATCGCAAAAAACGGTTAGCGTTTCTATTAAAAATATTATTTATTAATTTTTAGGCTAGTTATTTAAATTTAATCTTGTATTTTTGTATATTAACGAATCGATTGTAAATAAAATGAATATTTGACAAGACTTTATCGACATATGCTGCTAACGCGGAAATAAATCGAACTATTTTTGAAACAGTACTTGCATAGATTAAAAAATACATACACACACACATACATTGAAAATAAAGGTTCGCCAGGTACGAAGACAAAAACTGTGTTAATTCTGCTGTCAATAATTTTTGTTTGCGATATTGGAGCATATGTCAATGGACTACATATATCAACCTCCACTTTCTGAAATAGTGTTGTGTAATTATTTCAGATATTTATTACTGTTTTGACGTACCTACCTTTTATAAAGCGATTTTAAAATAAATATAGTTTCATAATAATATAAAGAAAGCATACGAGCGAAAATGCCTAAGATACTTCTGACACACATCAAATTTAATCTTTGTCTAGTAACTGTACAATTTATCCATATTTATGTTAAGTGTTTAAAATGTTATAAGTAAAAAAAAAATCGTCTATTCACGTGGTAGTCGCGAAAATTATGAACAATATACAATGTTAAAAATAATAAGAATTGTTAAAATTTCTAGTCACAATATTATTCAAAGACAAATTAACCCGATCAAAACAGCCTCGACAAACTTCCACTTCACTAACTTTTGTTCTATATGTTTATCCTGGATACAGCGGCAAACACATTTTGAAAATAGCCGATATACTGGATTATTTGTTAGTTTGGGTTAGTTTAAGTTAGATTAGGTAATCCTAACAAATAATCCAGTATATAGGCTATTTTCAAAATGTCTTTGCCGCTGTATCCAGGATAACCGACTTGTACCCTAACTTTAATTACATACATACTATTATACTATATTTGGGCCATCAAACGTTCATTCCTGTCTACGGCCTTAAAATTATTATCTACGTGCCTATATAACTGTATGCCGTCCTGTCAAAAAGTGGAGGTTGATAATTTAGTATGTAGAAAATAGAAGTTATTATTATTCTCCATAAAATATAGGGTAAACAATTCAGTGAATGAACACATAAGAGGTGAATTTGAAAATAAATTAAATTAAAAACGATTAAATGAACTAAGAAAATTATAACAATAGGTAGGTACAATAAATTGTGTATAACCGTGGTATTACTAATTTTATGCCGTGATGCTTTGATAGTTGAACTTTTCATAATATTTGGATCACTATTTAGTTGCTCATATATCTGCTACATCATAAAGTCGTAAATATTGTTTTTTTATGAAGCAATCATAAATACAAAAAATTAAGATCTACTTTTCAATCATAGTAGATACCTAGGAATATGGTATAGGTGTTGATAATTTTTAATTATTTATTCGAGATCTTCAGGGAATTACCTAGAAATCACTGGGCCAATAAGGTTTCTTTTTATATCTCCAAATCCATTTCACTTACACATTTATAGGTAAAATAAATAAAACTATCTTTTATTTTATCTTGCACTGTTCTTTAAAATCGACATTAGATTTTTTCAAAGAAATAACGTTCTGTCTTTTTCTTAGAATATTATGTAATCAGTGGTGCACTTACTTCAAATTCTAAATTTTTTTCTTACGTTTTACAATTTTTTTTTTAATTTGTCACTTATTTTGTCCTTGGGTTTGCTTATCAAGATTTGTTCGCATGTTTATTTACGTTTTTTCTTACCTCCAACTTCTTTTTTATTCAATTCGTTGCGTGTCTTACTTTATTCTTATCTCAGATATAGTTAGTTAGTTAATACAAACCGTCCACTCTGTGGAGGCCCATATGAACCCATTAGGATCGGACATGGTTGAAACGAAATGAATTGGGATGTCTATATAATATCGACATTGTCATAATTATAACTACAGTCGAACTCGGTTATTACAATCTCGGACATAGCGAGATCTCGGATGTAATGAGGAAACAGTCGTTGACATTTGGTATATGATTTTCTCCATACATTTTTATTCACTGTTATAACGAGATACTTATCGGATATACCGAGCTAAAATAGTGGTAATGTGTTGATCGTTTAAAGACATTTCGACCCTAAGCAATAAAATCCGATCGGACAGGATGCCGCCGGGGACAGATTACGTTTATGACACTAGTTAAGTGTCTAATTGTTGTTTTCGCCGACAATAAAAATACCTATTCTCTGATATAACGAGTACCGCTTATAACGAGCAAATTCAGCCGGTCCAACCTTCCTAGTAATAACCAAGTACAACTGTATATTCCTTATTTTGTTTAATAATAATTCGAATGGCATTTGTTTTGCTATTCATTTCATATCATTCTTTTATTCCACCTCTAGTAGAAATTCGATGTAATTGTCAATTGTACAAGATTAAACTCAATCTTATAAACATTTGTACTTAAATGTTCATTTACTACTATAAATGAATTTTACTGTAGAAAAATATTTATATTAATTCGTATTGACAACGTAAAAAAATCTGGTTCATTGACTGGACAGGATACCCTTGTATTGCCACTGTAAAAATAACTACGGTAAACAAAATGTAAAAATCATAAACACTTTAAATCAAATCGACATGTTAGAATTGTAAATATTTTATGTGGAAATATTAATTGTAAATATTTTTACATAGGTAAATAAATATATAATAAATTTAAATGCATTTTTATCAAGCTTATAATTTTTAATATGTGGCGACACACAGTATTTTATTTTATATTTTATTGCCATCTGGTTGTGATCGACGAAAGTTTTTAGTAACACATTTTTAGAAATTTATGGTAGATGCCTGTAGATGCCTTTAGATGGCGTTGAAGTCACATTTGATCGTAAATTGAGGCAAAGAATTCGCCTTAAGGTAAAATCTGTATCTGTGAACACTGCGTACGTTGCATATTTGATGACGAAATGTATACAATGATTTTTATGCTAACTAAATTCGACTTGAAAATTATAAAACGAATAATATTACAACTTAAACGATCATAATGTGTAAATGTTATTTTATTTTAACTAAATATGCAGATAACGGTATTGTTTAGGCTGTATCGAAATGAGGAGAACAAAGCGAATGACGTCTCTGAAAGGAAGATATTGAGAAGGGTTTTCGGCTACATAGGTATATCAAGATCACGTAGTAGTGAGTAAGGTGCAACATATGTATTTTTAGTAACCATCATTTATTAACTACGCTTTGAGTCTATATGTATATTATATTTACATAATCTATTCGAGACACACATCTCAATAGATTCTATGGTACAGTTCGGTTATACGGAATACAGCGGCAAACACATTTTTAAAATACCCGATATACTGGATTATTTGTTAGGTTAACCTAACCAAACCAAACCTAACCTAACCCAAACTAACAAATAATCCAGGATATCGGGTATTTTCAAAATGTGTTTGCCGCTGTATTCCGTATAACCGAACAGTACCTATTAAATTAATGTTGGAAACCGATAGAAAACATTATAAAGCAATTCGATAAGCATTTCATGTAACAATTACTAGTTAAAATCGTCGTAATTAAGTAGGATGCCCGTAGCTTAATTGTAAAAGCACACTGGCGCGAACTCAGCGGATATATGTTCAAGTCCCATCGGGTGTCGTATTTTTTCTAGTGTGTATATGCAGTATATGCATTAGATGTTTTCAAATTATGTATGTTCAGATTTTATTAACATTTGGGGACGGTCTAGCATGCTCCAAACACGGGTTCGCATAAAACGTTGTAATTATATATTTTTGTTAGTGATGCTGTCGATCTGAAACCATCACATGGTCTTTAATGCAATCAGAATCTAATATAAATGCCATAACCTGTATCAAATTTAATCTAGACCAACACAATGAACAAAGAAAAATCGTATTTCAAATCAAATCAAATCAAATTTATTTATTTTACATATAATGAACATAACAAATTATAAATTCAAAGCGTGACATAAAATAAGTGTAAATAATTTTTAAAAATAAAAATACAGAGATTAAGTAATAAAATAAGAAATAAAATAAGAAAATAAATAAAATAAGTAACAAAATAAAAGTAGATGGAAGCACACAGAGTGAACTTTGATAGACCCTATCTTAAAAACCCATAAAACAACGTCCACCTAAATTCACCCTCACGTAAGTGGAATATATCAATATCCGAAGCGATTTCATTAAACATGGTTACTGCCCTCCCAATTGGCATTACTAATGGCAGGTTAGTTCTGCACCGTGGGAGAACGAACAAGGGATGCCCTCGATTCCTAAGGTAATTATCAGAGACACACAAGCCAACACCACCAAGAATGGCAGAGTTCACATTTACGCCGCGTATTCTATGATTGAAACTTATTTTGAGATTATATCGATTCAATGAGCAAAGTTTTCCTTCAGATTAGATTTATTTTTCTGAATTCTAAGTCCCTATAAATTATTTTTTTTGAAAGCATATTTTATTCTTCTAAATATAGTAAAATGACTCAAATACGGTGTGGTGTGAAGCTTGGTATTTGGCAGCAAAAAATAGATTTAGTACAATAGAGATTTAAAATTTTGGTTTTAATGTTACATACAAGTGAATAATATTATTAGATATCACATCTTTATTAATTTAGAAATAATTAAATAAAATTTATGTCGCTCAATCTAAGCCAGTGCGTGAATGGCAGTAAATGCAATATTTATTAATCATATAGTATACGTGGGAAAACTGGTCGATTTTGAAGACTAAGTATACTTACTACCAGTATAAAAAATACTTAGTATCAAAACTTGTTCCAAAATACTTACTAGATTTGGAATACTATGTAGAGCGGTTGGCGTGCGTATGCGACATGAGTCTCATACTAAACTGGAATTAAAACTTAACTCCATATTAGTATTTGAAATATCGGCTTCAATAGAATCGCTAAAAATACACTGAGCTGGGGTTTTCGACATGTTCCATTTTTTATAAAAAAATTTAACACATTTTAAATTTATGAGTTGTTTTTATGTTTTTATATTCTTGTTAACATAAAATGAATAACAATGATTTTTTTATTGTAAACTGCGTCACCTCAGTCACCTCGCCACATTTCCGAGCTATTTGTTCATAGATAAGATGATGTCATTCGCATGCATAGACTAATAAATTAAAATATAATTGTATTCAAGTGCTATTTCGCTCGCGCGCATTTTTAAATAATGTCAATAGTATTGAAAGTCTACCAACTAGCCAGCGACTTGCGATGATATCATCATACGTTTTTTGGAACAAGTTTGTTGGGCCACACGTATTGAGTATGGGTTGTTTCATCCGATACTTGAGTACACAAACTAGTGACAGTATTTCCAACTCACCTCTATCTTATAGTCACTGTATAACATTATTATCGCCGTAACATAATGTATTATAATTTT
Source organism: Rhyacophila brunnea (assembly GCF_057557595.1). Lineage (NCBI taxonomy): Eukaryota > Metazoa > Arthropoda > Insecta > Trichoptera > Rhyacophilidae > Rhyacophila > Rhyacophila brunnea. The sequence goes on along the minus strand of NW_028232965.1, from coordinate 55,192,690 downwards.
ATAATTAATATCTGATGTGATACAAGAATATCCGAAATTTGTACGAGTGCAGCTCCATTGAACTGTTGCGGATATAATACGACAAAGCAACGATAAGGAATGACACAAATAGAAAAAGATATAAGTAGGTACATCTGAAATACCTCATCTGATTTATAAATATATGATTTAATGAAACCAAAATGGGGTTTCGATTAATATTCATATTTTTTTTCAGTAAAACTTATACGCAATCTACAACTCCCAAAAGTACCAACACTTAGTGAAGATGGATGACGTCATGGTACAATAGTCTAAACACGTTTTTCTCATACTATCTGACAGGTTATTCAAACTCTTTGTTATTTAGTATATCCCTTTGAGCAGACTTTTATCAGTTAAACATATTCATTTTTTCATTGTGAGAGAAATATATTATTCTTTCTACGTATAATCTTATTTTCAACATTATATTTTCTCTTGAGTTATTAGATTTATTATGTAAGTGCTTTAGAACATCATAAAATTCTAAGTATTAATCGCAGAATAAGAGAAAATAAAATCTCAAAACCCTACTAAGATAATTATACCAAAGACTCGGACAGAAAGTATACTGGCACATCAAAATTAAAGTTTAAAGCTAATTTTCTTGGAAGTTATCAATTATTAATGTTAATTCCTGAGCGGTTATGATAATATTTACAAGACAAGTAATGTTATCTTTACGACGTGTTGGTGTTTGGTACATGGAAACAGTAAGCATTTAATGCAAAAAAATTCCAATACCTGTGTTAATTCTTCATTTAGAAGTAATGTATTGTCACGATCTTTTCGTATGTTTATTTAGCATCTATAATCTATATTAACAGTAAGAGCGGCTTTACATAGTGAATGCACGTATCCGGCATTGAGTTTACTAACATGTCTTCACACGAGGATATACGTATGGGATCCGTAAGGTGACAATAAGAATAAATACACCAGTGGGTCTATTCTATTCTTATCGACCGCTAAAGTGATAAATATTATCAAACTTAGGGTAGGTTTGTATCAAAGTATTAGTACTTATTGTAACAATTACAATAAGTTCGTTGTAATTGTTGCAATAAGTGCTATATTTTAACAGCATCTCTCTTGGCTGTGATAAAATTTAGAGCGAGATAGACAGTTTTGATTGTTTAGACGGCTAAGTTATTGTAACAATTATAATAAATACTATCACTTTATCACTTTAGCGGTCGATAGTCGCCTTGTGTATAGAATATACCCGATTTTAAGATGAGAAAAGGCAGGAAATCATAGTGACATATCCAACCTTCATTTATAAAGTCAATAGATTTTTCATATTGTCCAAAATATTCCCAAAATTCTTATTTTACCATCTTCAGATGACACCTGCACCCCTACAGCGGATGTTTTTATTTGAATATTTTTATTAACCTCACATCCCTTTTTATATCGAAATAAAATGTAATATTTTCCCTTTGGTATTCAAATGATTTCGAAAATAATTTTCACGCATTTGAAGTTATGTAAAAAAAAAATCCATCAGCCCTGAACTTCTCAACGATTTCTGACAGTTCTCCTCTGAAGAATAATTTTACACTCCAGGGGTACACCTACCATTAAAAAAACGATTCCCGAGGGTAACAGGCCAATTTTCCTGCACGAGTTTTGTTGCTGGCAAGCAGATACGATTTGTACCAGTTTCTGAGCGAAATTTATAGCCAAGCGTTTATATTATCGATATTGTAAGGATTGTGGAAATTTAACTGTTTACTCTGTGCCGTTTGAGTTGAAAATGGCTATTTTCATAAAAAAAAAAATATTCATTGCTATTGCCTAGTATTTAAAAAAATCTTTATCCCATTTTACCGTAATGCAATATGGCCTGCACGTTAAATTAAAAGTTTATTACCTTGCAGTGTTTCCCAAATTTTCGACATCTGTGTACCCCTCTGTACTCTATATACCCGTCTATAATTTTTGTGACACTGAGTACCCGTCGTCGAGTAACAATCAAAATATATTTATTTTTTCCTCTTTTAGCACATAAACTAAATAATAATAAACGAAAAATTAAATTCATTTATAATCTGATATATAAAAAGCAATATTTGTTTGTTTGTTTGTTCGTATTTTATGCGCTGCCATACCGTTCATCCGATTGCGATAAAACTTTGTCAACTTATTGCTTGCACTTGCACGAAGGTTATAGGGTATATCTTATATATAAAAATGAATGTCTGTCGGTCTGTCTGTCTGTCTCGTATGCGTTCCTATACCATTCATCCGATTGCGATGAAACTTTGGTGAGTTGTTGTGTGCACACCCGCGAAGATTTCTAAATTAGAAAAACCATCTTCTTCTTCTTCTTCTTCTTTCTCATTATATCTTCTTTTATTCGTATGGTTCCTATACCATTCATCCGATTGCAATGAAACTTTCGTCAGTTGTTGTGCCAACACCAGCGAAGGAACCATCCGACCCTGTGCGAAGCCGGGTACTTCTGCTTGTAAAATATAAATGAAAAAAAAAGACGAATAATTTTTTTTATGTTGAGACAGATCATCATAATTTGGTTCCCTGGTTGTTAATTTTATTCTGAGATGCGGGTCTACATCCAAAAGCCTGTTCCTTTTTTTGACTTAATGTCTACAAATAATGCTGAAAAAGCTACTTCACATAGATATGAAGTTGGAAAAGGCAAGATGTATTTCAGGACTTTCTCTGTTAAAACTGGATACACATATTGTTTCATTTGCAACCAGAATGATGTTAAAGTACACTCCTTATATTTATTTGTCAAGAATCCGTCTGAAGTTAATTCAAACAATTGCTCTTCTTCCGCATGCGATAAACCTTCTAGCATGGGTGTTGTATTGATATCGTATTAATGCTTGTTGCACCAGGCGCAGCTCTTCCCGTACCCCAAGAGGTACGCGTACCACACTTTGGGAAACACTGCCTTACGGTATACTGACATATTACAAGCGTAAAGGTATTGGAAGGGACCATAACAAAAAAAATAATAAAATATTTATTGCACTACTTTTAACATTCTCCATGAGTGCAACAAAGGTTGGAAGCCACTGTCAGATACAACGTAATCTATATAAACAGGTGCTATTTTTTGTTTCAATTAAATATTTTAATTTATGACGTCTAGATTATACAAAAAACTTTTTCGTGAATCTGGCTAAAATAATAATCAAAAGGTTTCGAGATGAATAATTTATAATAATAATAATAATATGAAAGAAAGTTTTCAAAATAAAACCAGCCAGCTCTGAAAGTAAACTTTTAGTCTGCAATCGATAATATCAACTAATTTTCTTTGTTCTCTCGAAGAGATAAAGCTTTACGGCCACTTGTTATTATCATATAATAAAAATAAATGGGTAAAGATCTTCTCGGAAACTTCTTAGGACTATTTGTACTAAGTCACGTTATCAAAATATCACACTTAATTATTTTCGGTCTAAATTTATATACTCAAAGGAAAAGTTGATAAAAGTAGATATTATAATGATATCATGTGATAATTAATTAGTATTATAAACCACCCGGTCGTAAAAAGCTCTATTAAAAAGAGTTTTGTTACTTGGGTTTTCTATTTTATGATTTACAATTTTTCATCTTGGTTGATACCATTATAATTGCAAAACGGCTTACACATACGCTGGTAATGTTTTTAAACCTTTTCAAAACAGTTTGAAAATTCTGTGCAGCGTAATTTGAAAGTGAAATTTTCCGACGAATTTTTGATTTTCCACAAGAATTTAAAAATGAAAAAAATATATAACATAACCGCGTATTACCAGTGTGTAAAGGGTTGCGTTAAATTTACTGGATTTTTTTTAATATTCGTTTCCCTCGTTTGCGTAAGCTCAAATCGAAATATGTAATATAATATTTTTCGGCCTTTATCTGCATTTAACAGGCTTTTCTGTATATCCCAGGCTAACCAAAGTGACCGGGTTGGTAAAGCGGCTGTATGCGAAGCCGTGGGTAGCAGGTTCGATCTCGCCGCTGAGCAAAAGAATACGTATTGTTTTAAACGGTGCAAGTATCCAATGGGTTGGATGACGCGTTAATAGCGATCGATACTCATAAACGGCCACAAGGCCACAAGGCGACATTCATAATGGAATATTTATTAAATCACAATGTGACACGGAAATGTGAATGTTGGGCGTAACGCGGAAAGACCACAAAAGCACAAATGGAAAAACTTCACAATGTGATAGAATTCGCCGGGCTAATGAGATATAAATCACTCGGCAAGTGGATAATCCTAGCCAAGGAGTACTAAACTACAACAGGACCGCCCTACAACTATCTGGATAGACGAACTTATGAAATTCATGCCACGTGTGGAAGTATGGAGCAGCGAAAAACTAGGGATGGTGAAGAACGGAAGTACTCGTAACTAAGGGAGACTTTCATCCAGCAGTGAATCAAACCCAGATAATAAGTATATTTTATATTATGAGAAAAAAAAACTAATATCCATAGATTCATATAAGTAGGTACATTTTATAATTTCCCTAACCTCCAAATTAGGCCCAACGTAGATCCCACAAAATTGTTGGTAAGTACCTACTTTTAATGTGAAATGTTCTGCCTGAATATACGAAGTCTTGATGTTCATTAAATTTTGTGAATTAATTTACGGTTAATCTTATTTATATAAGTATTGACTTTCTACTAAGAATCAGCAGCAAACAGAATTAATGATAACCATCTGTCACCCCTATTAAATAATTAGTACCTATTTAATTTATTCAGCAAACTTTTCAGAAGCTTTAAGTAGCTACGTACCACCATTAAAGATGTTGAAGTAATATCTTCTTATTACAAAGATGGAGACTAAACTTAAGCTGAAAATAGATTTGTAAAGCTGATTAAATAAGTACCTAATTAGGCATTGTTTGTTACATTAGTTTATTTCAGATAAAATATGCATAAAATAATGTTACAATTTTAAAACATAAGATTCTTAGGTATGCTTACATACTGCAGTCTGAAATTTAGAAGAGATCTTTATTTAGCTACGTATTTTTTTCGACTCATACGAGGTAAAAAATATGAGAACTCTGCAATTCTGGGCAGTGTAGACCTGTGTGTCCCTGATAACTATCCTATAAATAGAGAGCATCAGTTGTTTATTCTCCTAAGGTGCAGATCCAACCTGCCACTGGTAATGCCAATTGGGAGGGCGATAACTATTTTCAACCAAATTTCTTCGGGTGTTGATATATTCCACTTGCGTGAGGGTGAGTTTAGGTGGACGCTATTTTATAAATTCTTAAAATAGGGTCTCCTTATGTTAAAAAATAAATTGAATTGAATTAAGTGAAAAATCTCGAAAATCTAAAATAACAGTAGCTACTCACATATTGCATTCAATGCTGCCGAATCAGAGAATATAATTTTTTGTTAACAATTCCTCCAGAGTCCAGACTAAACACGTTATGGTACCGTTAGCTATGAAATGGGTTAACAGTTCGCATTTATATTAGGGTAGTCTGTTTAACCAACATCCAGAAATTTAAATATAATCGGAATTATATTGTAGAATAGATTGGTACGGTACGTAATATACATCGCTAAACTACTGAAGTGATGATGAATCAGACAGGTCACTCGGTGAGTGGAGATCCATTGAATAAATTCCAACATATAGTGGTTGGAGTTCGATAAATCCAAAAATCTAATGGAACGATGAATTGAACAATTTTGGCAGAAATAAGTGGAAGCGAAAAAATAATGTCCGATCGTAGTGGGGTGAGTTGAAGGAGGCCTTTTTGACCTGTGGATCTATTAGCATGGTGTCAATGAAGCTACGTTAGCAAATAACTGTATAACTAGTATAGTGTGTCAGTCTAATATTATAGAAACAGTAGATCGCAACATGCTGAGTGTAAAAATAAACTGACATTATAAAACTTGTAAGGTGAAATAAATATGTAATCTATTAGATAGTTCAGTTTGCGGAAGTACCTACGTGGCAAAACAATACGGAGGAGTAAAACCAGTTTGGAGAGGTCTTCGTCCAGCAGTGGATATAATCAGGTTGACGTTTGTAAGTAACATGGGTGAAATAATTTCAAGTATTTGATACGACTTGACCAAATCGATAAAAAAAAACATAATATACTCTACCTATTAGAAAGAAAAAAAAATACAATGCTGGGTGGAGGTTGACCCCGCATCTATCGGATTCGCGACAATGTGTTTAACCGGTTGGGCCACCTACCTCCTACCTAATTACGAATATCTAGTGTTCACACATAACGTTATTTTGACGCATTTAAAAAAAATCTTCCAAAAAATTCCAAATTATGTTACATTCTCAAATTTTTTGAATTACTCGATGAACAAAAAAGATAGCATTTTCTTGGCAGAATTTAGTAATAATAACCTACATAGTTATTATCAATAATTCAAAAGATTCCTAGACGGATTGATAGCTCTATGGATAAGAACACTCACCCGCCCAGTAAATGCCTTCGAATACCATTCGGTTATTTTTTTTTGTAGTATGTAAGTTTCTGGGATTTTTTAAAATGATATTTGTGTTTTGTTTGTATTGTCTAATATTGAAATTTTTATTCTCATTGTTTTTATAGTAGATAATGTTATCTGAGGTGTTTCCAAATTATGTTACATTCTCAAATCTTGTGAATTACTCGATGAACAAAAAAAACTTATCAAATCATACAAAAAAATATTAAATCGATGTTATAATTATTAGTGGTGAAATAAAAACAATCCAACAAATTGAAAAGAAAAGTATACGTAGGTACTTAGCAATCTTCTGCTTTCAGCTCATGTACCGACATGAAATTACACTAATTGGTATCCTTATACTTCTTATATTATCAAACAATATGCTTTCTGGGAAATTTTCAGTGCTGCATACCATTTCCTGGAATATTATTCTTCAGAGCGTGGGTAGCTAGAACTCCCACATAGCATATCGACTTTAGAAAGGAAAAAGGGCGTAACCCATAGTTTTTTCAAAATAGGTTTTATTGCATAATAACGTTGTACTTACATGACTAAATACACGTTGTGTCCAAAGTAGGGAATCCAATCCCGAGCCAAATTTTTGATCCCGGGATTTCGGCATTACAATTTGACGATCCCGGGATTGACATTTTTTCGATAGTTAATATATATTTATATACCTATCCAAAAAAACATTGATAAAATCGGTTAAAAATAAATCTAGAATAATTAAATTTATAATAGTACTTATATTTAAAATAGTAAAGTACCTAAATCATGGTTTATGGCCTTTCTGCTTCATAAATCTAATTAGTCAGCCAAATATTAAACTGTCTTAAAAAGTATGAGATCATGACGGAATCACTTTGTTAAAGTGCGAAGCATTGTTTTTTTTCAATCTTTCTCATTTTTATTAATTTAAGTGAAAAAATAAAAAGAATTGGCAACACATGTATAATAAATCAAACTTCATTTAAACCCAGTTTATTTCTAATGTACGAGTAGTTATATGTTATTAAAAGTATTTTTTCTGTTATATTTTCGTTTTTATTTTATTTTCATAAAAATTGATAAAAAAATCAATCCCGAAAGTTTCGGGATTATGTTTACCAATCCCGGGATTCATAGGTATCAAAAAAAGTTCGGGATCCCAGGATTGGAATCCCTAGTCCAAAAGATGTAAGCTGCAAAATCCTGATTTATTATCTAAATTTAGCTAATAATTTTCAAAAAAAGAAGTGTCGTGGGAAAAACGACTTAACCATCATTTTGTTGGTTTTTTTTAAATTAACTAAATAATTAAATATCAGATTAGTGATAATCAAATTATGAATTATCATGCACTTGTCTATTTTGTATTTCAACAATGACCGAAAACCATAACAAACACGTTTTTGTGCTCCTGTAAAATTTTATTTGTATTGATTACGCCCTTTTTTCTTTCCAGAGTCGATAATATGAAGATATTATAAGGAAAATGACGATGATTGATTGTGTTCAGAATAAAACCTATTCAACAAAGGGTTATAAATGAACTTCCAATTACATATTCATTCAAACAATAGAATTTGGTGAACTTTGTACACGAGGTTAAAATATAACGTTGGCTAATAGATATATATGTATGTCTGTGTAAAGATCATCTATATCGGTAGGTATTAAGTAACACTTATATACGGTTATAATTATTGTACAGACAATAAACCTAAGGGCTATATAATTTTGTAAGTGGTATACATAGCGATAAAGATGCCATATTTTCAAAAAAAAAAAGCGCGAAAAATGGCCGATGTATAATAAATTATTTTTAATATATTTAATAAACATCATACTTTTCTTGCGAACCATTGAAAAATGTTTCCCGACGGCTATTTCAGTTTTTATACGCCTGTTTATCAAGTCTCTAATGGAGTTCATTTCGTGAGTTTTCAGATTTAAAATTTACTCAACTATATAAACATTTTTTTTGTTCATTACTGAGTATACACAAGATTTAAGGCGATGTCCCTATCAGAGGGACCTAGCGGAAAAATACGAAGCTTGCAATTTGAGATATCTTTTTTTGATAATTTACAATTTAAACTGTATTAATTAATACAAATATGTACTTATCTGAAAACATTAAAAAGAAAAATATTTGTTATTTTAAGTCAAAGATAAACTTTCAATTGTAAAAAAATGTTATAAAATGTGAATTTGTCAAAGTACTCCATATTATGATTACATATATTTTATGGTCATGTTTATTATTAAAATATAGTTTATTAAGTCTTTTATGTTTTGTCGTAGAGATTTTTGTCTAATTCATAGTTTTAATATATTTTATATTTATTTTAAAAAAACATCGATTTTTATGAAAATATAAATGTGTATAACTTGAAATCATTTTTATTTATATGCAATCTTATTTAGGTATAGTCCTAATATTGAAGTTCGATTACCATAAAAAATATGTAAGTAATAATAAGATGGCGTCCTTTGAAAAATTCACATTTTATAATATTTTTTTTACAATTGTAACTTCGACTTAAAATAAAAAATACTTATCTTTTTAATGTTTTCATATTCCTTTCGACCATGTCCGATCATAATAGGACCATATGGGCCCCCACAGAGAGGAGGTTTGTATTAACAGATTTTATTTTTACGAGAAATGGATGTCAGCCACTTGCTCAACCTATTAGGTCCATACTCTGACTCATACACAAATTGAAAAACAATATGTGTACTTGCCAGACCCAGGGTTCGAATCTCGGACCCTCGACACTATAGACCGGTGCTTAAGCCACGCGGCTATATATATTATATACATTATATTTATCAATCAATTAATACAGTTGAAATTGTAAATTATCAAAAAAAATCCTCAAATTGTGCCAAAGGCAGTTAGATTCTCATTATTGAAAATGTATAATTTTTGTAAACCCTGAGAACCAAACATGCTGTAGGTTTTCAGAAACATCTATTTTCAATAACGAGATTCTAACATTCTTAAATCTTGCGTATATTCAGAATTGAATAACAAATAATATCTAAGCAAGCGAAAAGCCGTCATAACTAAAATAACTCTTGATGCCAGTTATAAATCATGTTTGTAATATTATAAATCATTACAATGATGTAAACTACGAAGTTAGTAGAATTTTCTCGGCGGAATTTTGCTTTTTGCTCTGTATGCCGTGGTTCACCGGTTGTGAACACCCAGTCTGATGGCATCTCAATTCATGCAGTTAAAATTGGTTTTGTAATTTCTCTTTTCCTTCCAATTTATGCATCAGTGTTTTTTTTTGGCAACTGTATTATCTTTATATTATTTCCCTCCATTATTCTACCAAAATGTGCCGTATACACACTATGACAGTGCTTTGAATTGTAACCCGTTAGTACGATGCCATTTTCTTGAATGACTGCAACAATTCCACAGTATTTCCCATTCGAATATATAAAGAATTATTTCAATTTTAGAATGGGTCTGATAAGGGTCTTGTATATAATACGACATTTCATTTTTCTTCTGAGATTTGGTCTTTCGTCAGATAAGCCTGTGTAAAAAGCAAATACAAACAACTTTTACATTCAACAACTACTAAGTATACATTTTATTTCTATGTTTAAAATGATGTTTAGTGTGCGTACCTACATAAAATCAGTCGGAGGCGTCGTCAGATTAAATATAAAAGATATAAAAGGTACTATTCAAATACCCGCGAGGGTTTTAAATAATTAATGATGATACAGCCGAACAAATCAATTCAGTGTACGTATTTTAAAAACACGTTCATTTATAAGCAAAGGTCTTACACCCACACTAGAGCTGTTTCAATGTGGAGGCGTAACTCTGCGGTAGTTCCATATTGTAGAAAGAAAAAAATATTATTGTTTTCCATTGCCAATTAAAATAAATTAGAATTGTAAACTTTCACAGAGCTAAACTTAATAGAGATTAATTATATAAGAAGTGGTAAAATAACGGAAATCCTACAAATTTATGTATGCGTAGAGATTTGAACAAAATCTTAGTATAAGTGTGAGTGAAAAAGCATTCAGCGTGCGCTTAATCTGCGTGATATGTGTTAGAGTAAAATGGAATACATTTGACTGATTATTATAGTTGCAGGGTTGTGAAGCCACTATTTATATTCTATCGTAGGTACAGTTTAACCCACCAAAATCAAACGGCCTTTTATCCAGAAACAGAACAGATTAATAAATATAATTCCGATAGGCTATATTCAATACATTACATTTTGACGAAGAATCTTAAATGTGTGAGTGTCCTACGGAAATGAACCACGCATTATGGAGGGCAATAATGTGTGTAATACACCAATATTAAATGAGCGTCAATGCATAAAAAGAGAGCAGTTGTCAGTATTCGACATATGACGTATTCTTGATTATTCCTTACTCGAGATCGGTTGTCTGCTACTCCTTACCCGTTAGGTATTTCAGTTACCATTATTTTTTAGTGTATCCATATCATCTTTACGACACGCGCTTCTACACATATTGAAGAAGAGCTCATAGCCCTTGGGCGTGGGTCTAGGGCGAGGGGCGTAAATGAAAAAAAAAACACTAAATGAGCGTCTGCTATAACATAATAGTAAATGCGCTCCCTAAAGACATAGACATTTTCAGTGATGTACCTACTTGGATTTTTTTTTTGAAACTTTATTTTTTTGTGTAAAATTGTATGTTTTTTGTTTTCAAAATTTTATTTTTCTGTATTAAACTGTACTTAAGTGTGTTTTGATTTAATTTGTTTTTCTGTTGTTATTATTATTATTATATTTTATATTGTAATATTTGTTAAGTATAATGTAAAGCTCATGTTGTGTACGTCTTGAATTTAGATTTGTTATGTCCTCAATGTTTTGTATTCTTAAATAACTAAATAACTCATTATATAGGTGATTAAGTAAACAGTGATTTGAGTACAACTGTTAATTTTTTCTCGATTTATAAACACGGTTAGATGTGCTGTATTGAAATTAAGTAAACAGAAAGACGTTATAATATTATAATGGTTTATATTATGATCCTCGAATGTGTATACATCAGGTGCTCGATTATACGGTTTTCACTATTATCATTAGTTTCATAATATGCATGGGTTAAAAAAATAATAAAGATGATGTGACTATCTGAATTCATCATTCAGTCGAGATACTTTTCCAGTGTAAGTCGCGGCTTCCTCCAGAATCTACCTGCAAGACTCCTTATCCTAACCTTCATCTAATTTTCTACCATTGACTTGAAGTCATTAGCGGATCCAGATTAGCGGTCATGGGGCTATAGTCATTTAATTTTAAAACTCAATACTATTGTCATTAGTAGATCACCTGTAATACTGTGATTTAATAATAATATGGTGTATTGCACAATTATATATTGTATATAATGATAATCCGAAGAAAATTGCAGGAAATGTCATGCAATTTAGGAAAAAAAGGTTTTTTAAATTATCCAAAGCAGGTTTTGCAAAATTTTCGGAGCGTTTTTGAAGCTCAACAGCTCAAATATAATTTAGTAATAATTCAATCGTTTTAATACGCACAGAAATCAGCTGTACCTATATAGACTGACAATGTGTACGTTTTTGTTTACTTGTTTTCTTTTAATTTAATTTTCTGGCGTTATTAAAATAAATACATAATATAAGGATTGTGGAACACAGTCGAAAATAAGATACGTCCAAAAATATCCTAACGGGAGTCGGAATTGAGATGCCATGCTGCCAGCTAAGCGTGGCTATATTCCTCGGATAAAAGAAAATGGCTGACATTATGCTAGGTGAGTGGTATTTGTCAAGTCAAATTTTAAGCAGGTGAAAAAGAGGTATCCGGAGTAAAAAAAAAACCCCTAACATATATGGATCGGTGACCCAAAATATACATATTCTAAACACGACGAAAAATCGTTGGGTTTAGAAGGAAGACATATCTGTCAGATGAAAACGACCCTTATACTATAGACGGTGCTGAGCCAAAGGAGTGTTTAAGAAAATTCTTAACCTTACAAGAGAGCAAAATAAAAATATATTTTTATCGGTTTTGTAGACAATATATTTTTCACTATCACTCTACCAAAAAAAGTTGTTAACTTACTTAAGAATAAGTTGGTGGGTCTGTTGGGACGTTGAAAATTAACTTCTAATCAATCTAACTTCATAAGTAACCCATATTTACCAAAATGTTCCTTACAGTGACGCCCCGTGGGGGTAGGCAGATTGAGCGTCGGTTGGGGGGTCGAGAAGGAAATCGAGAAGAATCATTATATATACATAGAAATAGGTACCTAAACTTAGTAATAACGGAAATATCTTTCCATTAAAAGAATCAGCTCACTGGTTGGAAACAAAATGTATTAATTAACATAAAAGGTTTAACAGGACTGAGTTTTTTTTGTCGGGTTTGCGATGTCTAGTTTACTACCATTTTCCTTGGACGTCGCATCCTTGAAGACCAAAAATGACACTTACAGATTTGCGAATCATATTTTGAATTATAGGTAGGTACATACTTTTTACAAAATTAATTTATCCAAATATTTTTGTCAGTCACTCGCGAGTTTCGAAAGTTGTCAGGTGTATAATTTAAATGTATCTGAAACCGTGGACTCGCAATACTGTCTGCTGAAGTAGAGATGGCATTTAAACTAGATTTAATGGTATATATTTTGTTAATAATGAGTATACATCAGCACATTTCTTAAATATTGGAGTCATGAAAGGACGATAAAAAATACTGTATAAAAATGGAGTGGCATTTTGGCGCTGCCTAAGTGCGGCATTTTGTCCAAGGACGTCACTAGTTCCTTACTTCTTTTTCTTTTTTATATTATGCAAGCAATTTGAGTAGTGACTATGAGATCTCCATTGTATTGTCTCAGAGAAGAATAAATCCTAATTGAGGATTTTATATTATAAAAACAATTGTTACAAGCAGATTTAAAGTAAATCTAGTACCTATATTTTATAAATGTGTACAAGAATTTCATTGCGTTCTTTTTTATTGACAGACAGAAGCTATTTGGCTTATCAGAAGTCCTGTAAAATCTTGATTAATTAAAATACGACAGATTTATTGGTACTTCAGTACGAGAAGATACTGGCAACACAGATAATCACGTATAGCTGTCAATTATTGACTGTTATTAATCTTATACTGTTAAAAGCATGATAACGTCATGAAGTAGTAGTAGTTAAGACTATTTATATAAATAAACCAATATTTTTTTAAAGTTAATACTTACTAAACATAGTTTAAACTATTAATTTTCTTTTGCTATTATGTCAACTATGCGATAAATTTATTGAAAATAATGATACAGGATTTTATCAATCCAAGGATTCCAGAATTAGCAACTAGAAAGCGTTGGTGCTGGAAGACCCGTCATGGGCTGTAGTGTAGTGCCATAAATTATGATCAGTGGCGCGTTTAGTGACGTAGAGGCCCGATGACTGATTTCGAGGCCCCTACGATAAAAAACAAGTAAAGTTTATTTTATCTTAAATTATTTTTTTTGTATAAATTAGCAACCTTTAATATAAGTATATAATATCGAAGTAGATCGCAGCATAAGCGCCACAAGCGAAAAAATCATGTCCAAGGAATCTACTATCAAAGATTTATAATTTAATCTGCCTTAATTTTCTGTCCCTAAGCAGCGCATGGTATTTATTCTATGTTGTAGACCCCCTTTTAAATCGTATGACGAATTTATTGCGTCATTTGCGTTAAGTATATAAAATCCGCCACTAATTAACGATATTTAACGTTCAATAATAACAGTGTTGGCATGTTATGAAAATATTTTCTGATTTATTAAAAAAAGTAAACGTATTTTTGATGAACATAGATATCATCAATAATGTTTCAATAAAAATCAACATTCCGTGTAATAAATTTGATATTTTGTGCGGATAATTTATAAATAACGAAAAAAACATGAGTATTTTTCTTATTATTAAATTAAATAAATACAAAAAAGATCGGAATAAGTATAACATGTTTTTATTGTATAATTAATCATGTGTATTTTGTTGTCTCCACGATAAATATCTCTTCAATGTGTGTATGTAATCAATTACTTAAAGGCTTCAAGATAATATTGAAAGGAGGCGTTCCAAAGTAGGTCACTTTAACATTTTTTCCAGGATATCCGAAAAAGTTTATCGAAAAAGCTTTTTTCGGCGAAGCCTGAAAAGGCTCAGAGCTTTTATCTTGTCGTAGATAAAAATGTTATGTAAGGTTTCGCACATGTTCCCGAAGATGTGTTTATGTACACAGAGAAGTAACAAGAAACTGTTCCATTATTTTGCAAATAAATTTGAAACAATATAGCTATAAATACAAGACTGTCGTCTGTTGTCTTTTATTATAACGTCTCACCAGAATTTTTGACAGGGTGGTTTACCCACTGCTGGGTAAATCGATTTTATTATTAAATTTTATCAAATATATGGTGGTTGTTTGGAAAAAAAATATAGTTCAATCAATAATTTGCATTCTTCGTTCATCATTCACATTCGAATGCATTCAATTGTGCTTTGAAGATAATTGCATTGTTTGTACAAAACCTGATAACTGCAAATTTGTGTTTACGACTGAGCGTTGCACTTTTTGCACTTTTTAATACACTGATATGCCTCTGCCTGATTACCTAGCATAAAATGATATTCGCTTGTATTAATATAATATACTGTAATAAATAAATAAACGGATATATGCAAAAAAATATTTTTCGAATGAATCCGGAGTGCAAAGTTATGAAGTGGCAACTCTACTATGATTTTTTTCACAAAATATAACATTATTACTACATTAATATTCATCGTGATTTATCTGTGGGTGTAATGCATATTTTGTTACTCTCTGATACACGCAAATTTGCATGCGAAAAAGCTTGCGTATTTGTTGCGCGATCGCATTATTAGAACACACCTCACATCCTTCTCACGCGCGCTGCAATTAATTACTTAGTCACGTATATGCATTACGATCACACGTTTTTAACAAATTACCAATGAAACTCACGTGAAAAACACCGGCTTTATCGAAATTAATATTGGTAAGTATTCAAATCGTTACGAATATTGTTACCCTATATTGCTTTGTTTATGATATAAAAATAGTAGATATTATTGACAGCATTGACAAGAATGTAGACAGGTGGCACTGCCACCTAGTATTTTTCTTGTAATTCTATAATAATATAATATTAATAACTTCTCATATTTCCTTTTTTAGCGACCAAATATCGAAAAACAAAATTTGCAAAATGAAAGTATTGGGTTATGTGAATTTAACACACAGATATGAGGTTACGAGTAAAGAACATTCATACTAATAATTATTGTCAATTAATTATGAATAGGTAGATAAAATGAGCAAATTTTCAACGTGTTTTGGCTAATATTTTTCCGACCATATCCGATCCTAATAGGATCATATAGGCCTCCACAGAGTAGAGGCTTGTATTAATAGATTTTGTTTTTTAAAAGAAATGGATGTCAGCCACTTGCTCAACCTATTAAGTCCACACCCTGGCTCACACACAAATTGAAAAACACAATATATGTACTTGCTAGACCCAGGATTCAAACCTGGGACCCACGGCGTTATACTGAATAGTCCAACGCTTAAGCCGCGCGGCCACCGTGGGCATAATATACGTATATGAAAATCTCTTAAATTATTTTGTGCTTCAAAATATACGTCTATTAAATCGTCTAAGAGCTAAGACAAACTACATTGTAATATCTATGTTTTTTTCGTTATGTGGGTTACTCACAATGAGTGGGGGGGGGGGTTATAATAACCGGCGCAGGGGGCGCCCACTTCAAAATGTGGCAGATGGGGTCTCAAGAGCGCATGCAAAGTTCAAGTGACTATATTTTTTTGCGATTAAAGATTCTACATACATGTGAAAGTTTCTTTTACTTTGACACTGAACTGTCAATAATATATTGTATTTAAGTAGTCAGTCGTGAAGACAACTCCAGATGGTGTTAACTAGATGTGAGTTGGAAATACTGTCACATGTTTGTGTACTCAAGAATCGGATGAAACTACCCATACTCAGTACGTGTGGCCTAATAAACTTGTTCCAAAATACTTGTGATGATATCATCGCGAGTTGCTGGATAGTTGGTAGACTTTCAATAATATTGACATTAAACTCGAATACAATTATTATATTTTAATATTAATATACTTTAATATATTTAATATTATATTTTAATACTTATATTTATTTATTTTATTATATTTACTTTAATATATTTTAATATTTAATATTATAATACCAAAATAAATTGTATTTAATATTAAATATGAATTCAGAACTATTCTAACTCACATTTGAAATATTTTACAAGTTTGTTATTTAAAACAGCCTAGTTAGGTTATTTATTACTTATATAAACAAATTTATAAATATATTTTTTCATCAATAGTTCAACAAATTATATAAATAATAAATTATTAATGTGGGTTGTTTCAAAGGACTCCCTTTTAATAATTATTGTTATATTTATTTTATTAATATGAACGTATTCGAACACGCACCCACGACTTCGAAGAAGTCTACTCCAGAATGGAGGGTATAATATTATATATATATATTTTTAATACACATTCATAATAACAACTTGTCATTTTTGCCAGACGTGAGGCATGCACTATGCTACACTACCGTAGGGCACTTACTATAGAGCCACCAGCATAAGTTGTCCGCTGAGTGAGGGCGCCACAATATGCTAACACTAATTATTGACACATTACTTTTCATATTTATGACGGTATATACATAATTTTTCTGTAGCAGCATATTATTCCCTCGGAAATGTGGCAAGGTGACAGAGGTGACGCAGTTTACAATAAAAAAATCATTGTTATTCATTTTATATTAACAAGAATATTATAACATAACATAAAAACAACTCATATATTTAAAATGTGTTTAAAATTTTATAATAAATGGGATATTTCGAAAAGACCAGCTCAGTGTATTTTTAGCGATTCTATTGAAGCCGATATTTCAAATACTAATATGCAGTTAAGTTTTAGTTCCAGTTTAGTATGATACTTATGTCGCATACGCACGCCAAACTCTCTATATAGTATTCCAAATACTTGTAAGTATTTTGGAACAAGTTTTGATACTAAGTATTTTTTATACTGGTAGTAAGTATACTTAGTCTTCAAAATCGACCAGTTTTCCCACCTCTAGTGTTAACCAAGCCGGTAGATGAGGCAAGATAGATAATCGCGGTGTTGTTATAATGCCTACATTTAACATTTTAAAGTAAATCATATACAAAAATATGCGTAATGCTTTGCCAATGCTAATGTAAGTTTGTACAAAATATGGAAATTGTATATAATAATAGTGCCTAGTATACTAAAACCAAACGAATCGTATACCTATATCTATATTTTCGTGCTTCAGTAAATATTGATTGGAATACGTTTTTTTTTGTGTGCAACCGGAGTTTTTGTAATTTTATTATTCCACTTCGCAGTGGAAAAAACTGAGCTGAAACCTGGACGCATAATAATTGACCTCTATAAATCTCCAAAACCAATTAGAAAATAGTTCAGTAAGCTAAGCGAACGACAAACCTTTATTAATAGTTAATTATTATGATTCATCATTGTGAGAACACCATGATAGAGGATCACAAGTTCATGACCCTGATGACTAGGTTCTCCAACAGCCTCTTCTACAGCTTGCCTCCACCCGTCAAGGAATTCAGTGGCACATAACGAATATGAGACATTGTCCCTGATATGATCATATGGGCCTCCACAATGCGGAGGTTTGTGTCAACAGATTTTTGTTTTTACGAGAAATGAATGGATGTTATCCAGTTGCACAACCTATCATATGAGTTCCATACTCTGACTCTAAACACAAATTAAAAACAATATAGATAGGCATTGTGTACTACTGTATGCCATTGCATATCAGACCATATCCAGTCCAGTCAGATATCCTTGACCCGAGATAAAAAAAATATTCACCGACCACCTCTATCTTTCAATATCAGAATGGGTTATAGCACAGCATTGTTACGATCTATGCCCATCACTTTTGATTTTTAGACCCATCGAATCACCATATTTTTCAACACGGCGAAGCAAGATAGCCATCTCTTCGGGTGATATTGCATCGATATATCTGCGTAGGTATCTCTAATTGGAGAGATGTTTAGCTCCAACAGCGAAGTCATTTTCCCAACTTTAAGTTAATCTTCCAATAAACTCTTCACTCTATGAGAAATGAGGGAGTATAAGATAAATCCTTGGCGAACTGCCGTTTGCATTTTTTAATAATAATATGTTACATCATTAACCTTATTCAGGCAGAGAATTTATTATAAAAGACTTGCCAAGAAGGATAAACAGTGTGCCAGAATTTCCATATCTACATTCATAGGATACAGTCAGTAAAAAACATACTATTGCCAATTATTTATTTTTCAATATTTCGACAAAACCCTTAAATATTATGCGTGAAATGAATTTTAAAAACCTTTAAACATTCCATAAATAATTCTTAATTTATTTAGCTACTCTTTGTGGAATTATATATATCTAATTTTAAAACACTTCTGAGAAAATATATAACGAATAGAAAAAAATCTTTTTTTTAATACGACACCCGGCAAGATTCTCTCGGGATTCGCGCCCACGCACATTAACTACAGTGCTATAGGCATCGTATCTAACTGCGATAAATTTTAACTAATGGCTATTACAATACCCTCTGAAACGCTCTCTAAATTGAGTTACTATTGGCAATCGGCTTTTGTATTTTAAATTGTGAGTGTGAAAAAGTGAGTATTAATTACCTTAATTACCTACTAACCGATGTCGCGGATCACACTAAGACTTTGTATTGCAAATTACTTGAACTTACTAAAAATTTAATTAACTATTTTTTATTCAACGAATAATTCACAAGATTTAAGAATGTAACACTCTTTTTATTGAACATACATAATATAAGTTACATATTTTCTCAGAAGTGTTTTCAAAATTGTGTATGTTCAATAAAAATAATGTTACATGCTTAAATCTTGTGAATTACTCGTTGAATAAAAAAAATAGTTAAGTAATTAAATTATATTATATTATCATTAAAAGTAAACATAATATTTTGTTTGCTACACAAAAAAGTTCTCGTAATAATGAAGTTTCTTGAATTTTACACAGATATTAAAATTTATCTATAAATTAAGAACGATATATAATATAACAATATTATATTCAATTGTTTTGGTAAAAATCGATGTACGCCGAAAAACAAAAGCTCGTATTTATGAAAAAAATATGCTAATATTCCATAACAAAAACAGCAAAGCTTGTATCCCATTTACGATGTTTGTTGAAAATTACCACAGCAAAATGTGATCAATTATTTTGTGTAATTCCATTCTTTGAAGATATCTCTGCTAAGACTTTATTAGAAAATCAGGCTTCGGCTGTAATATGATATTATAACATGGAGCAGGCACCTTAACTGTGTGAGTGCCCTATGCGGATAAGTTCGCTCAGAAACTATTTAGGATTTAATTTAGTACCTACTAGGTACTTACAAGTGTTTAAGATTACGGAAACGAAATTTACAAGGACGAATTAATTACCTGTAGTATCACGACATATAAATAAATAATTAGAATCAATACTAATTGAATTGACGCTTAGATATATTTTATTAAGCAAAATTGGTTTTATGGCTATATCGTTGGCTGAATAGAAAACGTAGATAAATATTTTATACACATGTAGGGTGCATACCCTACCATCCAGCATGACTTGGCAGGAAACCATTAATTTATAACTACAATGTATTTTGCAACATAATATTGTTAAAATTGAAAAACAAGCGATTTATGTGAATCAATCAAATTTCAACAGAAAGCTAATTTAGCAAAATAATATTACAATTCAATTAATCAACAATATCGCAAATTAAGAAATAATGCTATATTAGTTTACCATGATATGCACAAAACATGTTTGTATGAAAATCAATCTTGCTCAATTATTAAAACTGCATAATTGTTCAAGTTAAAATCAATTGTTTATAATTTGCGAAACGAATCATGCATTGCACAATAAACCTCATAAGCATGATTATCAAAAATATTCAAATAGTTGATAGCAGCATTTTCTATTGTATCGAATCTATATAAAACACTCAGTAGAAGAAAGCAACATCGTCATTCAGTTATCAAAGAATCAACCGCACGGTTATCGTTCCGCCTCGCCCGGTCGAGTTCGTAATCCATCAAAACGCATACTCCTGATTTCTCACATCTAAATTACTAACGGTAAAAAAATTGTCTGCAAATTATATCAATCTTTATCGTTCGGGTATTCTTGCACAATCGTAAATTTGGGCTATTTACGAACATGCCTTGCCATGCATTTATATATTTTACCAAATGCTGGAATTCATAGTAGAATAATAAATCATAGTGTAGAATATTTTCATTTACTGGTTAAGGTTTATCCCGATAGATGTCAACAATTAACCATGGCACCCCACAAGGGGGTTGACAGAGGCTCTGGGTTGGCCCTGCGTGGCGCGTCTACCTTATGAGTCTTACACACATCATAACTTTACTCTAATGGTAAAAAAAGTCGGCTACGGCGCTATTTTCCTCCAAGAGTATTAAGATTTTAAAATATGAGGTTGTGTGATATAATTTTTAATTATTGTGTGTCCATATTAGACAAATCCATCATTTAAATGTGTGTACATAACTTGAAAACACCTCAGATATACCTACTACAAAAAAAAACACATTTGAAAAAATACGACAGCGATGGAATTTTACAAACGTCATTTTTTCTAGTAGGTATATCTGAGATGTTTTTAAGTTATGTATGTTCAATATGTAGAATGTTACATTCTCAAGTCTTGTGAATTATTCGTTGAATAAAAAAAAATGTTCATAAATTAATTTATATTAAAATTGAATTGATATTACGGTTATACTTGGAAAAACATGTTGGCAATTAACTATTATAAATGTATGTATTTTAGACCTTGTGAATTATTATTAAATGCGTTTTGGCAATCTTTCGACTTTATCAAGTGAGGTAATTAATAAAACAATTTATTACTTAACACGATTATTAATTATTCTCCCGCTGGGTATGGGTTAAAAGGGGAAGTGAACAACCGTTGATATTTTAGTACACACTAGATGCATTTTTATGGTTGGTTTCCATTAGTCCAAACTACCTAAAATTACATACGATATAGTAGACGGTCACAGGTCAACTGACAGTACCAAATTCGGTGATTGGATAGCGCCAATAAAGAAACTAGGGCGGCTGGTGTTGACACCCGGAGTACACTTACGCAGGATAGGGGGAGATAGCTACCCTTGAGTTATCAATGGTAATAAATATATAATATACAAAATTATGTCTCCAAATCACTGTGAAAAACATGTTACGCACTTTATTTTTTATGAAGTAGAGTTGCAGAGTGTGATGATTAGGGAGTGCAATACCGAATGAAAATATCAATACCGGTTTTTCGGTATTTCTTAATGAATACCGGTATTTGTTGAAACATAAAAAGTACTTATCAGTAAATATAGCTATTAAAATTTCTTTCAAACATTATTTTATAGCAAAAACCTACCTACCTATATTTTATTATGTTGACATTTAAAAGATGTATTGATAATAATATTGTACAATTGGTGATTTTTACAAATAATCTGAATAAATTGATAATCTTAACTAACACCCTCAAAAAAACTAGTTCAGTATGACGTGCAAATAAGTGTGTTTGCAGGAAATGCTTCTTCAATTGAACTCTTGTACAGTCATCAATAATTTTATTATAGAATAATAAAATTGGACATTTGTCACGGATGTTTTCTATTTCGAAATAATGTTATGTTAATTTATCGCGACAATTTTATAAATAGGTATATTTGATGGATTTTGTTTTATTACTATTTCAACTTTGTTGGGTTCAGTAAATATATTTGCATTTTAGCAGCACATAACTTATACACTAAATTTAATAGGCAATACAGTATAAAGTAATGTAAGAAATAAAATTCAATTCATTTTCAAAAACGTAAACGAGTGTGGTTTTTATATTCCGGTATTTTTCATTTTAAAACCGGTGTTTCGGTATTCATGAAATAGCGGTTTTGAAATACCGGTATTGCAATCCCTAGTGATGATTGATGTTAATAACTGATCATTTTCAGAATACTGCAGAACCGATATTACAGAGAGTATTGATTTTGGCATACATATTTGGACTATTTTCGTCTACAATTTTCCTACAGAATGTGATGCTAAATTCGTTACATTGGGTGCCTAATCATAGATTCAATCGTCTGATAAGAAAATTCTTTCGCTTCGATCCGCACTTTGAGAAAATATTATGGTTTTCCATAAAAAATAAAGCGCATTTCATTTGAGACGGAAAATAGAATTTTAGATAAAATTGAATATGAACAATGAAAACAATGTAGGTACTTGTATAAAATTAAACTGGTAGTTGCAAAATAAGTTACCTATGGGAAATTTTATTCCAAGATAATTATAAAAAACCTGCATGTTTAAACATAACATAATAGTTTCTTTGAAAAACGTGTTATCAACTAAATGCGATTGGCGAAGTACATAATAATGACATAAAACACATTTCGAATATTAGAAAACGTTGTTTTGCTATTAGTTGAATAACCTATTAATATCACCTGATGGATATTACCGACTTTGTAACTCAATTCCGATTTTAAACCAACTTTACCAGCGAAAGAAGATGGATTTGATAGTTAATGAAATAAAAACGATAGAAAACTAGATAATATGTGCTTAGAGAGAATTTTTTAATAAATGTCAAGTGAAATGGAGGTACCTATTTGCCTTTTAAACTGATATGTGCCATCAAAATTAACATCGAAATATAAACTTATCAAAACTTTACTGTACAAAGTTTTTGGACAATTAATAATCAATTTAATTATGCCAAAACAATGTGGGTTAATTTAATAATTATTGATATTTAAAATGTATTTTAATATAACTTATTTTGCGTTTCTAATCATGATGCATTGACAAAATATGTAGCTTAGATTAGACTCTATTATTATTGTGATTTTGATTTCTTAATATGATTCAGAAGCAGTATTGCCAACTGTCGTTGACAAAAACATACCAGGCGGGGGATGAAAACAAGCTATTCGGCAAGAAAAAACGCTAGATTTTGTGAAAATAAATTGCATGTAAATTTACTTATTCTACCAAGAAGGAAGTCAATACTTTTCCTTTCTCATATCGAAAAAAAGTGCAAAAATCTAAAAAATGTCTATACGTGTAAAAACCACACATTTTAAAAGAAATATATTTCAAAATTTTCAGCAAAAATGCCTATATTGTGTTAACAGCATTTAAGTTTTGTTTCATGTCATCCCGATAATCGTCAAACTGATGTCACATACCTAAGCACACATTAAATTAATTATATGATACCATTTCACTATAAGGCCATGAACGGCTATATTATATTTCTCACTCTACTAAAATAGGTACCGACCTAATTGCATTGAGTAGGTATCTGATAGTCAGATATTTGATGCGCATGAAAATAAATAAACTAAATATCTAGCGTATTTTCAGCACATTCAAAGCTGTTGCAGGCATCAAAAAATGCTAGTAAAAACGCCACAAGCCAGAAAAACGCTAAATTGGCAACGACGTTCAGAAGTCAATGATCAATTCCTAGTTCTAAATTCAAATAAACACAAGTCAAATTCGCCGTACGTTACTGGTAGGTACCTAACGCAAGGCTAACCTTTGTCATAAATTGTAGAATAACAATAATCTATTTTTATCGAAAACTCCTAAGAAAATAGATACTCTCGATGGAAACACAAAGTAAATACCGTTAGCATTAAATACTGCCCGGTAAGGTCAGCTGAAACAGATACAGGTTATACAATAATAACATAGAAGCAGTTTGAAAGCATAGAAGTATCAGACTGTCCAGGATATCACTTAAGTCCAAAGAATATTATTATTTCTATCATTGTTTCCATAAGCTTAATTTTATCGAACATTCTACTATTTGTTGAGTATACAAGCGTACTTAAGTATCAAGAAGTGAAGCATAGTATAGTGTATTCTCTTGACGAAGGGATGGGTAACTATTGCTAACTTCAGTGTATGAATCAAAGAGAATTATTATTACTAATTTTAGAGTGACAAAATTAATAAAATTAGAAAATTAATACTATCCTCGTACATACGAGTACTTGATGGAATTTAAATATTAATTATAAATTGTATTGGATTTAGTACTTATATCATTCTCACTCCGGCTATAGGATGAAAATTATATAATATGTTCTAAAAATATTTTTTTTACATTTATTATCTATTTATTTTCTTATTACTACAAATATATTAATGCAAGTGAATATAATTTGATCTAATTTAAGGCGAGGTGATCAGGGAAAGAGGCGTATCAGTGTAGTAAAAGGTGCAAAAACGGCAATGTTATAAAACGTATACTCTACCTGTATTCTAAATAATCCAATATCCGGACAATTTCAGTACTTACGAATAACGTTAATTTTAAAATTTAAAATGTTTATTTAGTACATAAACAGGAAATGTTTCAAATATAAATAAAATCCACGAAAGTTTATACACTGCTCTGGAAATTCAATAAACTCATTTTCCCGATATTTCAATTTATGTTGATTTAGTATATAAGCTGTACGTGAATGTGAATGAGCATAGTATTCGAAGAAACCGTGAAACCTGGGTCACTAAAAATGATTCAAAATACTACATAATATTAATAAATTTATTCATAACTAACTACACAGGCCAATCAGACTACCGTCTGTACGACGATGCCAAGGCGCGGCGTTTCAATCAAGCATGATTGAAAGACTGCATCGGCGAAGAGATACGTCTTTTAAGAACTCAGTAGGGCGTATAATAGGCAGGTCCAAATACGCTGACTAGAATGACTGCCGATGGTTACCGAGTACAGAATTGGATAGCATCCACCTTGAGTAAGGATATTTGGTCAGAGTTATTGAGAGAAGCTTAATTATTGGTCTGCTAATGTTATTAAATAGAAAAAACAGTGTTACCAATTGCCGTTGACAAAAACATGCCAGACTGTGTTCGAAAATATGCTTTTTGGCAGGAAAAAAACGCTAGATTTTGTAATTATAAAATTTCAATAACTTTTTTTTGCCTGTCAAAAAAAAGTGCAAAAAAATCACAACACATTTTCCCAGAAACTCATTTTAAAATTGAGAAAAAATAATTAAATAATCTACCAACCTACGATAAGTAATAATTAGGTAAACCTAGAGAGTGAAATCTCCGATAATTGTTAATCCGATGCCACATGCTTAAGCACACATTAAATTATAATATCTGACACCATTATATCAATATAGCGCCAAGAATGGTCATATTGTTTCATTGTCTTGTTTTATTTCTCAAATACCGACCTACTATCTTCATTAAATATCTGAATAAATAAAATAAATATCAAGCTTTTTTTCAACACATATAAAAATACCGACCTACTATCTTCATTAAATATCTGAATAAATACAATAAATATCAAGCTTTTTTTCAACACATATAAGGCTGTCGAAGGCATCAAAAAACGCTAATAAAAACGCCATATGCTAAGTATAAAAAGGCTAAGTTGGATAAGCCGATAAATAAGGTTGTATTTGTGATCGGTGTGATCTAATCGAGTTTGCTAAAAACGTTAAATGAAATTGGGTAAGATATTCAAATAAATCAGAAAACACGACCGTTGAAAATTAAGTTATGTAGTGGTATCTGCAGAAATACAATATATATACAACGTACGAAATGTAACCCTAGAAGTCGCTGGAATGGCGGAATAGTTAGTTTAGTTTAGTACGTGGCAACGCAAGCCACAGTAGCAAGATGATTGCAATCAATTTGGAGAGTGCTTACCAAATTTACCTGCATCATTGTATTAAGTTACGTGTGTTTTGTAAATGTCAACAAAATTACATACGGAGTAGATAAAGTTGCATTCTATTTATATATTCAAACCCCTTCGTATACATACACTATACAGCACAAAGAAATACGTATTGATTATCAATTCTGAGCGACTTTGAAATCTTATACTTGTGACATAATGTTTGTTTGTAGTTTCATCTATCTCTGTCCTTAATAAAAATACAGTTCACGAGTGAAGTACCAACATTTGAATAAAAGACTATCTGTGATCTCCGGTAGCATGTGAAAATAAAAACAAGGACATTTACTTCTTATTATTGCGTATGTTTTCACAATAAAATACTCCAATGAATATGTAATTCTAGTATATACTATATCTTTTCACAGTCTAGTATTTGCAATGATGAATAGACCGATCGCGTGTCATGAAAGAATAGATAAAACACAACGGAAGTATATTAGAACACTTCCATTTCCTAATAGTATTTATTCGTTTATATTACATTATTACAAGCAAACTGTAAAACGAAATTTTAAGCAATAAGTGTTTGATGTTTCCTATCGATTATTTATATACATACTATTCACTTAATCCATACGAGTTAAGGCTATACCTCAGTTGAGGCATGGTCTAAAAAGATTGTGGCTAGGCGATGTGCGGATTGCGGGTGCAAATGACGCATGCCGAACGAAATATAATTTGTCATATAAATCCAACATTCGTCCATTTAATGTTCTATTTATTATTCTATTACTAACAATAATAATATATTCATTGACATGTTTTCGTTTTCAAGTAAATGGGTAATGTTTTTAGTCATCTTACACGATTTAAGAATTAATACGCCCGTCGCCATCACGAAACAAAGTGACGTGTTTCCAGCTCGACGTTCTCTCTCCGAATGCCAGCGAGTCCAAAATTTCGTCGCGCCTATAGTTGGAAATTATTTGCCGCTTCACTGATGTATCGTCTTAATAACGATCACGATTGATTTCGTATATTTAAAATTAACGATTTCTTACTAAACTTTACTACCAATAAATATCTGTAAAATTGATATGAATAAAAAATCTATTATGTATTCACCAGTTTACAATACCTATCGCTCTAATGGCCAAGCTAGACGATCAATCTCGCTGGCTTACAAGGCTCATCTGCTTAGAAGACGATTTAGCCGACCGTCTTTGAGCTTGTTACGCGTTAGCCGGTCGCATCTCTAAACTCGTCCGTGTGCATCATGTCGAATACGTCGATGTGACGTCATCGTTATTCACAAAACGAAGGTTACTAAATTGAGCTCCGCACATTGGTGGAATGCGAGTTTTTAGTACTTTTAGTTCGAGTAGCCGCATCCCATACATATCCACGTTTCGAGAGGTTACGCACGACTGTTGCTAGGCGTATATATGCGCGGTCTTCTTATGCAACATTGGTGCGACGTTTCTAGAAGGTTTGATTTATGGCTATGCGCGCCGGCTTACGACTATTAATAGTATTCATATTGCACTCATTCGTAGCAGTCTTAAGCCGCATTTAGACGAAGCGAGAGAATGTTTGTTATTCTCCCACTCCAGCGAAATTCTTATGCTCGCTCAACAAAAAGCCTTTACGTCAAGAGAATTTCGCTGGAGTGGGGGACGAACAAACATTAGCTCACTTGGTCTAAATGCGGCTTTATAATATGAATCTAACGAATGTCCCCTATATAGTCATGCCGCAACGCAAGATTGCGAGTTCTGATCATAGTACCTATAGTTATTGCCAATATTTAGAATATAAATCGTTTAGCAGTTTTCGGTAAATGAAAATATTTGATTAAATATTTCATTCGTATTAATTTAGATGTTAGAGTTTTTTATTTACCACAAACAGTTTACTGCGTTGCATTCGAATAATAATTACTTACAATGGATGCTCGCAATTTTTCGTCGTGTCGTGAAGGTAGCTAGCACATTATAAATTATCATATGGACAATGATTTGAGTTACCCCATCTCCACCCGTCATGTATATGCAGCCGCGATTTGTGCACGGTCGCCTACAATTATGCTATAAACGTGTCAGAATGAAAATATGTTAGTGCCACACTTCCTAGTCCCGAAACGAAGCTGCACGGGACTGATGTAACATCAAGGATAGCTTCGGTTTGTGAAATTTTAGCATTTGAAGAATTCGGATACGATCGTTATGAAATTATGTAATTTTTAATATAATGTTTAAGTTTACGGTTGTAACTATTTTTGGTGTAGGTGTACGTGGTTTGCTAGTGGGGTAGAAAGAGGTGATATAATAATTAACTAATTAAATTGAAATAATAGTCGGTTAATGAATTAAGTAAATTGTCATATCGCCTGTTTTCCTGTCAAACTCTGACCCTACATGAAATATGATAATTATGTGTGTTTTCGGTTAATTTGAATTCATTGTGACAACACTAGTTATGTATTTATATGTATACATTGTTCATTTAGGTCCAGGGTGCAATAGAAGTCGAGTTAATATCTAAATTCATACTAGGTGCGTGTTCGAATCCAGGGTCTGACAAAAAACGCATTTTATTATTATTTATTTCAAAGTGCATATTATGGTCGAGAGCAAGGGTCCAAGGCAAACAACAATTCAGTATAAAATATCTGTTACTATAACCCAGTGGCGAAAAGTGACTATTGGAACGAGGTAGGCTGTGGAGATCAGAGAAAAAGAACACACTTATCAGGTATATTTACCAGTGGCGAAGACCCCATACTAGGCGATTATTTAAAGCCTACCTTCTTAAGAAAAATATTTTTTAATTGCATATTAACATATTTACATACTTGTCTACAACGTTTAAGGTATGTCCAGGACCATGCTTTGAAAATAGAAAAAAAGCTCAATTTTGACCCACGCCGAGCATGTCCGCCCTTAGCGATGGTGCCCAGAGAACGCGTAGAGCGGGCGAAGTCGGCGTATTGAGTGTTTATTCATAACCATAATCACACGTCTCTCGCCGCGCATTACCCTTCACCTATGTAATAAGCGGCCCAAGCAGCACAAAATAATTATTTTTACAGCGTCTCTCATAACAAAGCAATAAAAATATTATATTATTTCGGGGCTTGTAATAAATATTTACGACGACATTATTCAACCAGCGAAATATAGGACACGGAACAAAGAGTTCCCTGTTATTAAATAATTGCTTTTCGCCCGTCGATCGACGACGCCTCGAGCAGCGTAATTTTGGTAGCTGTGTTCAATGAATGGACTTCTTTGTATTTTCATTAAATCGTATCGCCGAGAAGCGAAAACGGTGACTCATGCGGCAAGCGGGGCGCAAGGCATCGTCAAGTCCAGTGGGCGCTGGCGTATTTGATTACGTTGTATTTTTGATGATTTACGCGCCACTTGTAGAAATTTTGCGCGAGCGCCGCACTCGCTGCGTCAATGGGCTTTATGCCTTAAGCATATCTGACAAGTGTGATTTTTTTATCAGATCTCCACAGCCTACCTCTTTCCAAAAGTCACCCTTCGCCACTGATATTTACGGGAAATAATAAGATAATACGATATTACTGCTGATGAATAGGTATACACTAATTTGATGAAATTTCAATTACTCACTGATGACATAAAATTGAGCGATGAGTTTAAATTATGTATTTTTCTAAATATTTATACACATCAAAAACACTAGACTAATCAAAATTATTTTTTTATTTTTAAAACAATCCACTTATATTTATTTATATGTGATTGTTACAATTTTTTTAAATTATCTAAATATTGATTATTTTAATAATATATTATACGGAAAGATTTTAGGCTCACGCGTTAGCGCCTATCGTTTTGTATAGACTGCTGCAGGCATCCTGAGGTCACGTGACATAAAGTTCATACAAAAAACATCACTATTTACGGCAAATAATTATGTAGACAACTTTTTTAAAGACAGATGTCGCGCAATTGCATATTTTTTAAAAGCTTTCTTTATAATACAGTCCTACTTTCCTACATATAAGCCAGATGTCGTTGACAAATTAAATTATTTTTATAAAATAAAGTGATTATATAGGTCAATATTCATTTTTTCTTCTTAAAAGAGTAGGCTTTAAATAATCGCCTAGTATGGAGTCGTCGCCACTGCTGTAACCTATACTTGGCTGAGGTACATTTGCTTCACTTAGGATCGAAAATAGTAATTTACTTTTCTTAATATTCATTAATGGTGTGGTGACATTGGGAGTATTAAAGGGGAAATGTCACTGAATCTGGTGTACTCACTGGTACTATACCTATAATGTTAATATCCCATATTTTGTATATAATTGACTGATACAGTTTTAATCATATTCAATAATAATATAGACTTCCTATTTAACGTCAATTTTACTAAGGCGATTATATTTGAATAAATATTGATTTTGACTTATTACTAATAGATGATTGCAGAGTGTGTCGTTTTTAAATTGACATGCAATTTCTTTTTGGGAAAAAATAAGGCTTAGTTCAGTAGAGGACCATTTTTATGCTTGAGTTAATGGCTTAAAATAATTCTAGCGAAATAATCACCATATTTGCAAAATCCTGGCCTCTTCTTAGGTCTTCGTTTTAGATTACTACGTAATGTAGAATTAGTTAATATATATTTATATAATATACACTTTATATAATATTTTGATGCGGCCTTTGGACTGTAGATTTAAATTCTACTAAACCATTTATTTTATTCAACGAATAATAATTCACAAGCTTAGAGAATGTAATATTCCGTATATTGAACATACATAATTAAATATAGTCATGATAGTCAATAATAACGCAATTTTATAAGCATTTCATGTACGACCTATTAGTTAAAATTTCGCGGTTAGGTATTGGCGCAATACCAGTGGATATACGGGTTCAAATCCCGTCGAGCATCGTATTTTTTTAAATGTCATTTTTTCTAGTTGGTATATATCTGAGGTTCTTCAAGTTATTTATGGGCACCTGCGCATTATGTTTAATAAATACAATATGTTTATCAAGGTGAACGTTAAAAAATCATTTACATCGATAGATAACTCACTGAACGCCTTGGGTGTGAATCAGAATGGGTACCTACTTACATAACAGATGAACCTGCGGAGTCAAGCAGTATAATAAATACGTGTGTATTTATTTACATCAAGAACCCACTGGAATCTAATTCTCGAGCACGACCTTTCGCTGGGATTACTTCAAACCCCTTCTGATGGTAGAAGTACAAATGTATTACGGACAATGCGTGAAATCAGACATTGTAAAGAAGTTCACAGAAAATTTAGTTTTTCATCTACAGTTTTTGTGATGGAATGATAAAAGATAAAGATATAGAGCAGGTCACGCAATTCAAATGTCTGACAGCAGATCGGCTCGGTTAACAAGATCTCTATATTTATATTAAATCGAAATTTAATAAAGCTTTAGCTATCGTCCATCAGGTATCTATAAAACATTGTTTGAAAAACATAAAAATACACGGTAAAACGCGAATTAACAACATATGTATTTATTTATTTAAGAAAACAAAATATTTTGGACATAACAAATCTAAATTCAAGACGTACACAACATGAGATTTACATTATAACAAATATTACCCTCACAAGAGAAAATATAAAATAATAATAAAAAACATACTTCAGTAGGTACAATTTTATAAGTACAGAAAAATAAAATTTCGAATACAAAATACATAGCACGTCTCCGTGGGGAGCGCATTGACTAGTCTCGCACCCCTCGCTAATGGTACCTGATAGGCTTGAGACGAGGAAACGGTTCCGATCCAGAATAAATCATGGCTGCGAATACGTCGGTAATTGACAGGCGCATGTAAATTCAAATTCATTAGGACACCTAGATTGGAAACAATCCCTAGCGATAATAGGCAAGAGTGTTTCAAGAACAGAAGAGACCTCCGAGATTCAAGCTAGTGAAAAGTAAGCATGCCTTGTAGAAAGGCAGTCGGAAAATAATTATTTGACGAATTATCGAAAGGAAAATAGTTACATGTCTTAAAATGAAGATATCGGAATGACAGATGGGATTTAGGCAAGAGTACATACCCATATGAGGACACTCAGGAGCATTGAGGACTTAGTCAAACGGGAAACAAAACGAAGAAAATTTTGGAATATGTACATTCGAGGTAAAACT
Source organism: Rhyacophila brunnea (assembly GCF_057557595.1). Lineage (NCBI taxonomy): Eukaryota > Metazoa > Arthropoda > Insecta > Trichoptera > Rhyacophilidae > Rhyacophila > Rhyacophila brunnea. Next base: position 55,160,009 of record NW_028232965.1, on the reverse strand, counting down.
AGAAAACCACACATCGTGTTGCACGTAAGACCCGACCCGCTGGTCGTTATCTTCCCGACGAATCTCAAAAAATTTAGAGAAAAAGCTGGGAATAAATTTTATAAAAATCTGAAGAATCCAAATAAAAAACAGAACATCTAAGAGTATAATAAATTGTGTAATAAAAAATCGATCTACAACAAGTAGGTATAACAACAAGAAGGCGAAGAAGATAAAAGAATGATGATTGTCCATATATATTAAACTGTTGGTGGTTATATTGACAGGATATGTTCACATATTGTATGCCAAAGACACGGGTTCGAACAATACATGTTCAAATAGATTATGATCACGTTATGTGTTGTCACGTGCTCTCACAGTAAGTTGCCGCTACGGGAAATAGTATATAATATCGTTTTTCTTGGTATTTAAAATGTTATCCGACTGATGCTCCCATCTCGTAGCACATTTTGAACCTTTAAACTAATATTCTCACTTAGCAACATCTGCCGAAATCACCAGAACAACAGTGAGGTCACCTCACGTTTTTTATCATTTTCTACATGCCTACACACTTTCGGGTCACGTGTTTTTTTTTTAGTGGTTGGCACTATGTATTTTCTATAAGAATATTGTCTATCAGGTTAGGTTATGTACAAAATGTTATCTATGGATGCAATATCGCAAATAATTTTAATGTACGCACACGTAGAAACTGTTAAGCTTAATCAAAATTAGCATGAATAATAATTCAAAATACTAATACATTAGAGTTGGCACTCTCCATCATTGAATTTACAGAGATAGTGATGACGAAACCATAGACTAAATTTGTCACCGTACCAGCATGTGACAGTACGTGACGTGATCATAATGTATTTGAACCTTAATCCTAACCGAACGCCTTGGTGGGAAGGCTCCGCTTGACCGATCGAGTGAGGTAGGACGCATTGAAGCTACATAATATCCATTCTGTGTGCATGACTGGTTAGAGACTAAAATTGTGTAGGACAATGTGCGATTAAAGACTGTGGCGTCAGTGTACGAAAAAGATGATGATGGCAACGGATGTGAATGTAGCAAAAAAGTATTGCACTACAAGTTATCGAAGCTTTTCGTACATGATATTTCATTATTTATATTAATGTTGGAAAGAGGAGAACATGTCAGGTAAAAAAAATAATAATTAGGTATCTTGTTATAAAAATAATAACATGGTTTACAGTATACGCCATGTCTATAGATATAACACAATGTTAGGAATAAAATGCTTGTAACTTTTCATATAAATTAGTTATTTATTTAACTATTTTTTATTCAATGAATAATTAACAATATTTGAGAATGTAATATTTTTTATTGAATAAACATATCTTAAAAACACCTTAGAAACCTTTCTATTGGAAAAATACATTCCCGGTGGGATTCGAATCCGATCGATGCGTTTGATGAAATAAGTTTTTTTCTAATAAGTAGGTATGTATATATGGTGGCTGCCATTACTTATTTCCCCACCTACCTCACGTCCCTATTTATTATTGTCACACGACCAGGCAACCAGCAATTGCGGGTCATGATACGACCGTGATTGCGAATAACATTGAGTTAGCTCGAGTGACACCAAGAAAGCGGTCATATGCGGGGTTGTTATAGCTTAGCCGTCGTTAACCACAGAGTGACTCGAAACGCATATGTTTGACCTTCGTTGCGCTAAATCTGATACGGTTTAAGCGAACGTCGCGTCTATCATCCATTCTGAACTTTTCATCATCATTCATCTCAAAACCAAAAGTGAAACCGCGAGAGTGACATTCCGAACCGTCTGTTTACTAGTGAGTGCGTGAACACCGAACCGGCTTCAGCGCGCGATAGCCCTCTCAACATAAAAAGGTCTGTGTCTGGCATCCTGGTTAAGCCTCCCCCCCCTAGATCCGTCATCCACCAACCAGCATCTTCAAATTACATTCCACTGCAAAAGCACCACCAATATATCTGGGGTGTTTTTCATGGTTAAATATGTGTGTGGCTATATGAAAGTGCTCCTAACTCATTTTTTACAACGTTTTTATTAGCTCGTATTCTTGCTTGTCCGGTGGTTGTTTGTTCAGTACAAATCTTGCAATCGATTTTTAACTAACTTCCTGACTAGCTAGACATTTGAAACTTTTAGAATATATCAGAACACGATGCCAATGCATTCTTTTAATACTTTTAGCCATCTTTAAGCAGAATTGAATTCATTTTCAGTTAATTCTGTATTGTATGGAAAGTTATTTCAGAAAAATCCGTAAAAAGTAAAAGACTATTATTGGTTGCTAAGGGGGAGGTCCTAGCAACTAAATTATTAATAGATACGTGCGTTACTATGGAAACCAAAATGAAATGTCAAAATGACATTTCAGTATTCAATATTTGTTTGTGTTTGTTTTTTATTTACTTCATATCAAGTACAAGTTTGAACATATTGAGCATAATAATTCAACAGAAAATTTAAAAACGTTGTATATGTTACGCCGAATGTGCGAAATTGAATATTACATGAAACGGGCAAAATTTTGCCTAAATCATGAAAAATGCAAGCCCGTTGTCTTATTCATGAATTAGACCAAATATCTAGAGTGCGTGAAATCGGCAGTAATTTTTCTGCCTACTTCATGTCTTGGACAAATTAGATAGTAGCGCTACGGTGGTATTTTTTGCAACTAAACTAAATGTGTGAAATGCTCGTGGATTGGTCAAAATATACGTATATTATCTATGGTCGAAGTAACCTAACCAAGTTCTAACCAAATTTGTGTCAAATGTCATTGATTCTAATATAAAAATATACCAACCAATAACTAAAATGACGTTCATGTCCATTTACTATGCGCAAAAAAACTAGAACTATAATATGATAACGGATGAATTTTATTAAAAGGTATTTTCGCGATTTGATTCGTGCTTGGGTATCGTACACGCAATGGTCGATTGTATTGTTGACACTTGTTAGCTAACCTCAAAATGGACATTCAGTTGAATAATTCAGAATTTCAAAACCTAACCTAACCTAACCTAACCTAACCTAACCTAACCTAACCTAACCCAACCTAACCTAATAATATTATATTATGTCCAATTATAACTAATAAAATCATCCGTATTAAATTTACTTTTTCTGCTGTCATGTTGACAGTTTAAGAATTCCATGCCCTGGCGACTTCATGTACTCGGCAGAAAATTTACCTTATTCATGAATAAGGCAACAGGCTTGACTATTACATGAATTAGCCAAAATTTAGGCCATTTCATGTAATAGTCGATTTCGCACATTTGGCGTAACATATATAAAAAGTTCGTTTTATTTTTTATTTAAATTACATGTCGCACTTAACCTACTCGTTTAATCCTCAGCACTCAATTTATTCATATTGGGATTAGGATTATACGCCACTTAAGTTTTAGTATGGGTGCTTCGGCTGGGTTACGGTCTATAATTGCATAAGGTTATATAAAGGATTATGCGCATGTATACTTTAATGGGTACATGGGCAAACAAAAGACTATAACACTGATTAAAGAAATCGGTGACGCCCCTAGATAAAATGCCGCCCCTCGGCAGCCCCAAAATGCCGCCCCATTTTTTATCATCCTTTCATGACTCCAATATCTTACTTTTAACCATAAATACGCTATTTTAATATTCCCAACTCTCAACCATTAAAATAAAAATTAAACTTTCCTGGCCTTTTTTATTGCAAAGTCAGTAGATTTATCATCCAAATCTAATCTAAATGCCATCTCTGCTTCAATAGACAATATTGCGAGTTCACGGTTTCAGATACATTTAAAAATACACCTGATTACTTCTAAAACTCACTGGCAAAAATATTTGGATAAACTTTAAGTTAGGTAAGTATGTACCTACATATAATTCACAAATCTGCACGTGTCATATTTGGTCACCGGTTAAACGGATGTAAACTAGACATTGCGAATCCAACAAAATTTACAGTCCCGTTAAACCTTTTATGTAAATTTAAGAATACATTTTCATTCCAACCAGTGAGCTGTTTTTTTTTTGGAAAGATATTTCCGTTATTACTAAGTTTAGGTAGCCATTTCTACATCGTCACTGTTCTGGCAGAAGACACCAATTCGAAAAAATGACATATTGAGTTAGTTATACCAAAATGTTCCTTATTTCAAACTTTACCGTCTGGAAACCTTCTTAATAAATAAAGAGTCTTTATTTTAAAGTCATCCTTTTTATTATTACTTAATAAACTCACATGATAGACCATTTTAAACATTTTAACAACTTCAAAGTCAAATTATTCAAAACTAGTATTCTCCAGTTAGTGTGTTCTGCCAGAACAGAGACGATATATACCTAATGATTCTCCTCGATTTGCCGCCCTCAAGCGACGCTCAATCTGCCTACCTCCACGGGACGTCACTGACAGAAATGGGAATAAATGCTAATTTGCCACAAGAAAAAAGTGCATCTCCGAAAACGTTATTCCAAAATAAGTGCTTGAGTAAAATTCAAAATTTAAAAGAATAATATTATGAGTTAACCAAAAATGTATCCATTATACAAATTGCCTGCAACGTATTCGTATATATACGGTAAAAAGGGTTGTTTTCGTGAATAGAATTTACAAAGGATTATTTTTTAATGTGGCCTACACGCCCACGATTCGTTTTTTTTTTTATTTCAGTTCAATAATAACAATAAAAATTCTTTTCGGAAAAAACTTACAAAGGGAATGATCGTTATAAATTCAAACGTCGTCATTGGATTAACAAGCGGCGGCTCTGGCCTCTAGGCGGTTTTTTATTTCAAATATTAAAAGCAATAAAAATAAAATAAAATCAGGGTAATGGAAAAAGAGCAGATTAAACAATATTTCGGTTATCAAAAAAATAAAACATTATCATAAATGGGCTGGACATACAGCTAGGAGAAAGTACAATCGTCGGACAAATCTAGTCATCCAGTGGTGCATAAGAGGTACAAAACGTCGATCGATGAAATGATTGAGGTCTGCGGAAATACGTGGCAATGCAACGCACAGGACCGAGAGAAGTAGATTCAGCTTGGAGAGACCTTTATCCAGCAGTGCGTAGGCTCAAGTTGATGATGAGGATGATGGTAATAGTATTTGCCGCGGTAAAGGAGTGGGTTCGAAGCAGTGGCGAAGGGTGGAGGTAAGCTGTTAAGATCCGCCATAGATGGTGCACATTACACTATGTAAGTGATACGTATTTATTTTCATTGAAATAATAGTACAATTTTCATATTATTATGGTGTTGGGTTATATAATAGTCAAAAAAACTCGTCTATCTATAAAATATCTAAAATATTGCAATTAAATCATACATAACTTTGGATGTTTTATAGATATAATAATACTTTTTATCTATTATAGTTTGGTTTAAACAGGGCTTAATGAATTTAAAAAAATGAACGAACAATATATGTATCTAATATGTATTTTTAATACAACGAAAACCAATAAGTAAAGAAGTGTGCACAATTTTGTGAAAAAACTATTATGGTTTGGTTTAGGCAGGATATTGATTTTTAAAAACTGACCAATACCATCTGCAAATTGTAGTCTTAGTTCAATAAAAACAAATGCGTATGACTAACAAAGTTTAATGTGCACTATTTATGACGGATCTTAACAGCCTGCCTCCACCCTTAGCTACTGGTTCGGAGACCAGCGTTGTACTACGGTTCATGGAGAATATTAACTATCAGCGATTCCATGAAGGTATGCGTGTTTGAGGATAGAATTTTGCGAAATATCTTTGTCATTTGAAAGCTTGGCACTGTCGACCGCGACGTTGCTATAATCACGAGGTCCAAAAGCTCGTTGATAAGCCTGACTTTGTCAGATTTATCGATACCCTACAAGAACGATAAGTTTTCCACGTAAATGTATGAATGCACTGACAAACAGCGTTGCACACATAGTGTTGTTTTTATGACATCTAGCATTTATAAATATGAATATAGCTAGCAAAATATGCATATTATGGGTTTAAATCTAGCTTTATCAAAGTTCATATGGAAAAGTTAGAATATTGCAAAGATTTGCATGAAAAACAACGTACTGTCATTTTTTTTTACATAATATCTTACCAATAATGTAACATAGGTACAATATTTAAATGAAATTCCGTATTTGCGCAAGACTTTTTTGTTGGTATCGAAACAATATTTTAATTTCAAATCATCGGTTTTGTGAAAATAATCATGACTTGTTGTTTTGAAAGTTAATGGTTATTTCACGTATTTTTATTTTGACAAAATCTAGCATTTTTATTGTAATCTAACTTATTTTATAATCGTATCTGGAAATATTTTTGTGAATAGCGGCAACACTGCCGATAAAAATGTAATTTTCCAGGGGTGTTATTCCAAATGAAGATCACTGAATGCTAATAGAGCTCCCGGATCTATCTTCTTTCTTTGGATTTCTACCTACTAATATTGGTTAGTTACAGGGGTGGATTGGTAAACTGAGACCGCCTCAGGTTCAAATTTTAAAAAAATCAATAATGTGACATACACTTAATAACAATATCTACATAATTCTAAGTCACTTTAATAATGTAAAATGTTAATTTTTGGTGAAAGCTCAGTTAAGAATGTCCATCGAAGTGGATGAAACCGGACAAGATCGTTAGTAAATAAAATTAATTTATAGTGTTAACTGTTAATTCATGGTGTAACTGCATTGTATTATTTGATTATATATTTGTTTAATTAAAGAAAACACAATTTTATAGTACTTATTCCACTTTATTGATAACATTTTGGACTGATTTCGTACTCCTCAAAGGGACATTATCAACTATGATATCTTATATTATGTTGATAATGTCCCTTTGAGGAGGACGAAGCCGATCCAAAATTTAATTAATAAAGTGGAATAAGTACTATAGAATTGTGTTTTATTTAATTAAACAAATAATTATTGAAATATAATAATAGCTAGTAAATTAATTATGTAAAACAAGTTGTGTTACATATTTTGTTTTTATTTCAATTACAGTAATACAATATTTAATATAAATAACACGTCTGAGGAAATTGTTTGCATTTATGTTATATTATACTACTCGTGGTTGTAAATAAAGGTTAAACTTCAAAACAGATCGAAATCGTAGCTTAATATGCTGATAATGCATTGAATATTAATTGTTGCGGTATACTGAAATTAGGGATTAGAAAACACTAAAATAGGGATTGTATTTATTTTGTATGAATACAATGAAAATGTTGATGTAGTTAATGTGTTCGTCAGACTACTAAAATTTCTCCCACTGTCCTGCCTGGCCGATTCGCTCTTGGCCAGTAGATAGTAGGTACTGCCATGCTCCCCACATACCTATCGTTAAGTTTAATGACATTTTGTGACGCACAACAGAAGCGTTTTCAAAATTATGTTAGAGGTAAAATAAGAGCTTACGGTTTATTTTTAACGGTTTTCTGTACTTTTAATAAATCTAGGTACTTACCTACTTGAATTATGGAGTTGTCGAGTATTAACACAAAACAATCAAATTGAATCTAACAACCTCATTTTTAAATATAAATATCCCTCTCGCGAAATAGCGCCACAGGCGACTTTTTATCTATTATTAGAGCAAATTTGTGATGTGTGTGTTTATCTTAAATATCTGATCGACCCGCCACGCCGGGCCCCTCTGAGTCCGGACCCCTAGGCTAGAGCCCTGTCAGCCCCCCTATTGTGGGGGCCATGGGTACTGCTATAACTGTAAAACACACATATATATATATAATATAAACCACCCAATCAACATAACATAGAGAGTAATATGCTGTTCGAGGGAATCAGAATGTCAGAATATATGGGATAAGTAATGAAATTAAGTAATTACAAAATATAAGACAGTCTAATAGCTCCACGTGGAGTCGTGGTGAAAGTTATGGCGCACTTACTAGTAGCTCGATTGGCTAAGTGCGGGGCCACAATGTTCTGCTAAATAATAAAGAGCAAAATGTGTCTTTTGTGGTCTGGACGCTTTTAAGGCTGTACCAAGAGTCTACTTTTGGCTAATATAAAGGAACCTTTTGCATAATTATTCGAAACAGAAGTTGTCAAAGCCTTCATAGAATATTAAATGAATTATCATATAGGTAGGCTTCTTTATAAATAAAAAGACAAACTTTATATGTCGGTTAAAGGCAAGAAAAAAAGTTTCTGGCGTAGGAGAAAAATATGCTGCAAGGGTCAAATAAAGGGCCTGGCAGAGGAGTTAAACGGTATTAATAAAGATAATAATTAATTAAATAGGAATTAATTATTATTGTCCGTTTATAATTAATTATTATTTCATTAATATTATTATTTAATACCGTCCAATGTCTCTACCGGGCCCTGTATATAACATAGAATAAATTATGTAATAATTAAGATTAATTAAGTGAAAACCAATTGCAAATACATAATTAGCATACGAGAGGTAAATTTTTTGCGCACTTGGCCAGTGATAACTCTCACATGCGTTCAAATTCTGCAGAGGATTTATGTGGTTTTATCAAAGCCTATGTGTTTATGTGATCATTTCACTTCCGCTACTGCACTACTATTCACTACACCCCTATCATTGTGTTACGAAGAATATACATTATGTACATAATATTATAAGTATATTTTTCTATAATAATTAAGTAAATAAATAAAATAACACCAGCTTATGACATTTTTATTTAACTACGAATTTAACTTAAAATTTACACGCGTCACACTCTCGTTATTAAAGGTGAGATGAATATGAAGTGATATGGACGAGATTAAATGTGACAGAAACGTTGCTCTATGAGATTTCATAAATATGTCTTTGTAGATTGTAGAATAATGTCACTTTTGAGAAAGCAAAGAAAATATAACATGTGATATTGCATTATATTCAAAGTGATGTGTTGTCTCACTAAATTGTTTTCATTTGAAAACATATGGAAACAAAATATTATATTGTTATTTAGTAGGTGATATTTTTTTAAAAGTTATTTTATCAAATTAATGAAAACGACACTTACGAAATACCTATGTGAATGCGCTGATTTATAGTGAGAGTTCTATATTGTGCCCTACATGTTAAAGCGTTGTGTGCATGGTGAAGGAGTGGTGGCGGACGGCGGTCTAGAGATGTACGTACATATGTACAGATCGCCTGACGTGTCTACCGTAATATATAAATCGCACTGTTTGCTGGTTAGATAGAAATGCCAATGACTGTCGTATACTTATAATAGTACTGAACTGAAAAAGGTTCTGATGCAATTAAGTTTCAATCATTAAACAAGGTTCGAAAGGCTTAATTACATTGGCAGACGCGCAGATCCAAACAGATCCAACGATCCATGCCGACCGTCGTGACTAACGTATTTACACTATAAAAAATTACACGCAACGATTCGATCGCGTTGGTCCTTGCTTTTGATTGGTTTAAAATAGACATAGTGTTGCTATTATTAAAAATGTAGGTCGACTGAAAACCATTTCTGCGTTAGATTGGTGGCTACACTGAACACCCTCGCAATTTTACGTCAAAACTTAGCTGTCAAAACTTAGCTGTCAAACCTAACCTCGCAAGGGGGCGGTAGCTTCGAATATTTTCGTGCGTTCTCGGCAATCTTCTGTTGAATCGTGGCAGACAGAAATAGGATTAGTTTCAATTTACTCACAATCGTTCACGATCGCCGAAAACCATAGATAATAAAATAAAATAAACCATAGATTTTGCTAATCGTGGCACGACGATCGGGCCAGACGCAATCTGCCAATGTAATTTGAGCATAAGTCTGAAGAAACGACCCGTTTTTGCTTCACAATGCCTTCAGTCAGATAAGTATGTGACAATCAATCCTTTTGGAGACTATTGTGAATTTATTACTCCATATTTTCTGACATTCTCAGACAAATATTTGTCAACCCTACATACAATAGATTTATAATAGAAACATAGCCGTGATTAAATATTTTATAACACACAAAAAACACAATATTGTAATAAACTTAATTTTTTATTTTCCGCGATGTATCTCCGTATACAAAAAAAGGAGAATTAAACATGATAATAATATGTAATATGAAAATTATATTGTAATTGAATAAAGATCATTTAATGTGTTATTAAATATTATATTGCTTGAGGTGTGATTTTAAATCTACAGGGTTTCTTGTAATCTGTTAGGGTAGTCCGGAATTATAAGCCCCTATTACAATACACATGTAATCAATGTACATACATGTTATAATATTTATATAACGTAAGTCATCTCAACTCCGTCCAACTATTATTTCCTAGAATATTTTCTTAATTTAAAAACATCATTTTAAATACGTACTCCAACAAGAAAACTTTTCGAAGCGGCCTTTCTGCCGGAATAATGAACGTAAAGGCTGTTATAACTTAAAATAGATTAAACCAAAATTACGTAAATTTTGTAACAATATTAATCTAACAATAAAATCTTTAACAGCTCGCTCAATTGTTCCGCATAATAAGTTATATAATTAAATTCGGCATCATACTTTGGTTAGGCGCGGCGGACGGGTTCCCTATTCTTGGAACCCCTTTAATTATTTAGCTTTCTCGTCAACCACTTTCATCCCCACACGCTTGCATAGTACACCACGTAATATAGTGGAGAGAGAGGTCAGTTCATAATATACGTCATGTGCACTGCATACTCTTTTTGCATAATGCAAATATGAAAACGCCGGTTTTAGCTGTACCTCCCATTCCACAGTTACCTTCCACTTCAACAGTAATAGCGGCTCCGGATGAAATTTCAATTAAATGTTGGTCGTATTTACTAACAACAAAAATCCATATGGTCAGCCAGCCCGGAAAAAATTAAGTAGGTACATCCCATATAAAAGTATTTGTGTCTCTAGATTTCAAAATCAGCAAAGTCCATAACAGATGAATAGGAGAAAACCAGCTTTTTGTTTTCTCAAATACACAGTCACAAGGGTGAAAGTTTATATTATTTCGAGTATAAAATATTTAAAATTAATAAATTCCATATTTTGATAATGCAGAAATGTTAGAAAGCAGTAGTTCTTCAGCAATTCACAAAAAAGTAAAAAAATACCTAAAGGTGGAGTTGGCTGATTTTGAAATATAGCGACACATATATACTTATAATAAGATCTCAGGGAAATGGTGTTCATTTCATGTCCTAGCGCATCTATTCTATACACAAGACTGCTATCGGCAACATATTAATATTATGCTCTATCCTCAAAGCTATCGATCGGTCTATGATTCATGCGAACTACTTTTAAAGGGATACGTTTTATATGAAAAGGTTGTTAAAAATCCTGCCAATCGAAAGGCGATCGGCTTAATAATCGATTAAGGTAAATAATATTTAATCAATCGTAACCAACGTCCGGCGCTAGCCAAGTTGATGCCTGGCTTTCGTGCACGTACATGCAAATCATGAAATTATAATTTTTTTATCACTAAACAATAATGATAAGGATAACACAACATTAGATTTTTAACGGATAGTTATTTGAGTTTATATATTTAACTGCAGAAAGAAAGGTAGCATTTACTTGGCGGTTAGTAGGAGGCAAAGGCGTCCATTTTTCAACAATATACTATAATGCTAAATATTAAATATTTTTTACGTAATTAACTATTTTTTATTCAACGAATAATTCACAAGATTTAAGAATGTAGGTAACATTTTAATCATTTAACATACATAATTTTTAAAACACTTATGAGAAAATATATTATAACCAATAGAAAAAAATCTTTTTGAAAAAAGTAAGACACCCAGAGGAATCGAACCTACATCTCTCGGGTATAGCGCACAAGCACATTGACTACAATGCTAAAGGCGTCATACTTAATTACGAAAATTTTTCACTATTGGCCTCTTAATACTCACTGAAGCACTTCCCAAATTGAGCTACTATTTGGCGATCGGTTTTAGTAGGTATTAATTACTTTCCCCTCCAAGATTTTTTGTTTGTACAAATACAAATACAGAAGCTGATTTGGTAAGCGCTTCAGTGAGTACTAAAAGGCCAATAGTTAAAATTTGTCGTATTTAAGTATGACACCGTTAGCATTGTTGTCAATGTGCGTGGGCGCGATAGCCGAGAGATGCAGGTTCGATTCCTGGGGTGTCTTATTTATTTCAAAAAGATTTTTTCTACTGGTTATTATACATTTTCTCAGAAGTGTTTTCAAAATTATGCATTTTTAAGACACTTTAACACACATTTATTATTACGTAGCTTAATGTATTGAATATAGACACCGCATTATATCGTCGCCCCAAAAGTAAAAGGGCACATGTGCAATTTTGACGGTTTTGAGTTATGAATGCAGTTTTCTTCGTAATTTTTTTCTCTACATTATGGGCAAAACGGCAATTGTGAAGCAAAATCCATGAATTCATAATTGAGCAAAGAAAATAAAGGTTACTTGTGTATTTGTAAACTTTCTTCATTTAATGTATAGGGAAAAGGTAACATGTACACGATTTTAGGAACTATGTGCAATGTTTACATAAATAATATAGGAAAAAGGTATCAACTGCAATTATTTAAAACCGAGTAAGGGCCTTTGTACAAAAAATAATAATTTCGTTCCAGAAAAAGGGCACTTTTTAAATTTGTGAAAATTTTAAAAACATGTTGGCAGCGGACAAAGAGGCCCAAATAAATATTTTGGAAGATCACAATAAACATAAAGTGGACGCTCGCAAATCAAAAGATGAAAATAAAGCTATTCATAAATGCATATAGGAAAAAGGTAACATGTGACTTAAAACCTCTTAAAAAACAAAAATTGACCAATTATAAAAACAATAAAAATTGCATGTCAATCTTGAGTAATTAGGTCACATGTGTTCCAAATTTCATTTCAAAATAGTAATAATCTCTCCACGATATTTTTTCACTCCAAAAACACTTAAAATGCGTTTTTCTCAAAACTCAATTTATGCACAAGTGCCCTTTTGCTTTTGGGGCGACGATATTATAATGCAAATAATTATTACAGAATAGAAGATAAGAGTTAATACTCGCGGAAGTTAATTCTGTTTCTCTTACCAAGTAAATCCCCGGATGTTTAAAAATGGGGAAATAATTTATTTGCCCAAAGTCGCTCAGCAAAGTTCCACTAAGGCGATTGTTAGTCGCTGTCTATGTTCGCTATACGTCGCATTACGGCATTTTAACGTTTTCGAAAGGCAAAGTTTTACTGCCATCGTAAGAACAGAGGCAAGGGTCCCTATCTAGATTCTACAGTCCCAAAGGGACACCCGAGATATTGTACCTATTCGCCCACTGTGTGTTGATGTTGAAATAACTGAGTTCTTATCCACTTATTATTACAACGGAAGTAAAGTATTTTCCGAGGGAAAGACTGTATTAAAAACTTTCGGGTATTTTCACCGCGAGGAAGATATAAAAGGTGGCGTTTCGGGATCCATTATTTACAAAAATTTTCTTCTTTATGTGTGTTTCTCTTCTCGCTCCTGGGGAATGGGACGTGTTATGGGATAAAAATTGTCATCTTTTCGTGACCATTTCACAGAAAGTGGGTCGTTTTTACTCTAGATTTACCTTCGCTGTGTACGAAGTAGGCATTGGTGTATCCCAGTGGTTGACAACCCGCCAAATCATTTATTGCTGCTCACCGATATTTTTTTTTTAAGAAAGTCTACAAAACGCAGATTGGTGAGGCACAGAGTTCACAGTGGTTTGCGAGCATGGCTCCCATATCCTGAAGCGGGCCCCCAGGCTAATATGTTTGGCGGTCCTCCAACATATCCTTAAGGTAAAGGGCAGTGTGATGTTTTGCAGTAGTGTTCCGCGAGGTAAAATTAAAGGTATTCCATGTATTTTCAGCGATTTTTTTGTATTGTAAAATAAATCCGATTGAATTATTGAGTTATCGGTACTCGTCATCATATTATGGAGTACTGATCGCGACCCCCTTTTGCGGTAGCTAACTAACATGCAACCCTTCGCCATATTGGATAAATAGCCATTTTATATTAGTTAGGAAACACACAAAAGACAATTATAAAATATAATTCTACACATGCATTACCATTAAATAAAAAATATATATAATCATATCACATCAAATTGCATCGTATAGCACCATATTTTGAAATGTTAATAGTAGTCAAGTATAATAGTACCGCAGGCGACTTTTTTAATTATTAGACCAAATTTATAGTGTCTGTTTATCTCACTTAACTGCTCGACCCGCCACACCGGTCCCCTTATAAGCCAAGGCCCCCAGGCTAGAGCCCTGTCAGCCCCCCTTTGTAGGGGTTATATTTACGAGACAATGATTAGCGCACACCGCACTACCCATGTTGTCGCGGAGTTATAAAATGTTTTCATTTCGTTATCTCGGAAAGCAAATCAACGATATATTTTTTACATTTCTATCAGGAAATCGAAGAAGCAATATGAAGAATCTATTAACGAAAGTTTCAGATCGATAGAACCAATATCAACAAAAGATAGACTGGTGGCATAAAGAGCGACGTCGCTTATTTATACTTATAGCGACGTAAATTGTGCGACCCACAAATCCCTTCCGTCCAGTAATAGGACTATGTAGGTATAATATATTTATTTGATTACGTTTGTGTCTAACTAACTGGGTGCGCCGCCCACCCCACTGTCTATTGTGGACTTTGTACATATCACTTCAAACCTGAATATTGAAGAATAATCTTTTTCTCTAAGAATTGACAATTAAATGAATAAACTCTTTTAAATATTGGGGTGATAATATGGTCGGTGAATTTCTCTAAAACTCCGAGACATTTAGTGTCCCAGATAAGATCCAACTGGTATATTGGATAGAGACCTATATTCTGGGATATATACAATAAATAAAATTGATCCAACTGTCAAAAAGATTGTTCATTACTGATGTGGGAAGGGCGGTTGGTACATGTTACCCCTGCTGTTTTTCGTAGGATATTTCCACCAATTATTTTATAACGATATACATGCAAAATAATATGTTTCGTTCAAAGAGACTAAAGAGGTATAATAAAAGGTAAATTAGAGCTTTGTATATTATTACAACACTTGATAGCTATTCCGGGTGTAGTTACTGCTAAGTGTGGTCTATAAAAAAATAAAATTATCTAAAAAAAATGTTAAATGTAAGTATTTGAATCTTGTAAACGAAAAAAAAATGTGACATTGTCTTGCTTTGGTTATTATTATCTGTGATTTTTAAATGTGATAGTTAAACTTCTTTTAGTCTTACCTAACCGATTTTTTTTAAACGGTACATGTTCAAACACGCACGTTAACATCATTTTACTCCCTACTTCAATTATAGTTTGTCAATTTATGGCTACGGCCGTATGTTGTAGCTTAACCACTGGGGAATGCCAAAAGAAATGGCGTATTTAAAAAAAAATACTACCTTATTCTTAGGTCAATAATTATTATAAAGCAATCATTATTCGTAGGATGTCTGTGGATCACACTTGAATGGTCAAAGACGGGAATGGGACGATTTGGCACCGCGAACTGGCCTCCGCCGATCGGCCTCCGGTAATTGGCCGCCGGTACAATCGGACGCCGGCCCAATTGGACGCCGACCCAATTCGACGCCGACCCAATTGGCCTCCAGGAGGATTGGACGCCGCACAGTTGAATTAAATGCGCAAAGGAATAGACGTACGTTACGATTTGTTGGAGTAAATAAGCAAGTCAGTTTAATATGCTTCTATCTTTTCAGTAGTTGTACCTTATACATTTAGCGCTTGACACATTTTTAATATAGATTGAGAATAATTATTTAAAATGATAAAATGAATGATTATTTTTTTTATGATTTTTTATGATAATGATTATTTTTTAATTATTTAAAATGATAAAATGAATCGATAAAATATAATATATTAAAAATGGGTTTTTGTGTCTCTTGCAAAAATTGCGCAATTATTGATGTTTGTATTTTTTTTATTTTTCGGGATTTCGGCCTTCGGGATTTCGTCTGGGACCCAGTACCTAAGTAGTTTATCAATCAAACTACTGAAACATTTATACTTAGCAAATAACTTACTTAATATTTTGTTTGTAATTTCATACCATCTTAAAATACGCATTTATGCATAAAAATATACATGTTTAAGGTTTATTATAATATTAAGTCGATAAAACGCTGAAATATAATGTTATTTTCATTCTAACATCTAACATTATTTTTAATATTTATCGTAAATATAAATAAGTACCCATGTATAGACAATAAATTAATTGATTATGCACATCCTTAAGTTTTAACGAGGGAAGAACTATTTTCTTTTAATAAACATCATAAGGCATAATAATTATTCTCAATCTATATTAAAAATGTGTTAAGCGCGAAATGTATAAGGTACGACTACTGAGAAGATAGAAGCATATTAAACTGACTTGCTTATTTACTCCAACAAATCGTAACGTACGTCTATTCCTTTGCGCATTTAATTCAACTGTGCGGCGTCCAATCCTCCCGGAGGCCAATTGGGTCGGCGTCGAATTGGGTCGGCGTCCAATTGGGCCGGCGTCCGATTGTACCGGCGGCCAATTATCGGAGGCCAATCGCCGGAGGCCAGTTCGCGGTGCCAAATCGTCCTAGACCCGTTAAAGACATAGCTTATAATGGGTAGCTTTAGAATTATCTTCAAATGTGTTAATCTTGCCCATTTTTTGAATAATAAAATGCCCAATTCTTGTCAAATTTGGGATCACAGAGATTATCAATATAATTTTTTATCGTAAATATTTCACTTTAATAATGTCGATATAAATTATACTGATGGTTTTATAAATGCGTTTAAAAATTAATAAATGTAAAAAATCTTAACACCACTGCACATTTATGTACTGAAATATAACTATATTCTATAACATTAGAGCGAGAGGTTTAAAAGAATATTATGTTACGCCCACGGTGGCCGCGCGGCATAAGCGTTGGACTATAAAGCCGTGGGTCCCAGGTTCGAATCCTGGGTCTGGCAAGTACACATATTGTTTTTCAATTTGTGTGTGTCAGGGTATGGGCCTAATAGGTTGAGCAAGTGGCTGACATCCATTTCTCGTAAAAAACAAAATCTGCCAATACAAACCTCCACTCTGTGGAAGCCCATATGATCCTATCAGGTTCGGACATGGTTAAAAAAAAAAAAAAATGTTATGTAATAAAAATACTTTATGCAGTCATCAAATGTTTAAAATAAATATAATGGATAATAAGGCTTCGAAATTATATGAATAGATTCTCTACAACGTTTAAGGTATGTCCAGGATCATGCTTTGAAAATAGAAAAAAAGCTCCATTTTGACCCACGCTGAGCACGTCTGCCCTTAATACAGATAAATCTGAAAACTACTTGCAGCTGATTTACTCGAAACATTTGTTTTCTGTTTCGCTTACTTACATGTATTATAAAAGCTTCATCTTCTGTATGGTTCAAAATATTTTCGTTTATGGTCGTAATCTCTAATACGTTATCAGTTAACAATGAAGAAAATCTTAATTTAATCGCATAAACTGTCAAATTAAATTTTGCGAGGTAATAAAACGCCGCAAAAGTGCGCAAATACGCCATGTTCTTTGAGGGAATACTGATATCCTTTATGTCATTGTTATGGCTTTATTACAGAAATGAGAGAGGGGGTTTAAATATTTTTGAAAAAAAAATATCTTTCCAATTAGCTAGTCCAGCTATGTGATACCTATATTTAATTCTCATTGTACAATTACTCTACATCAACTTAATCGGTGGAATTTTTATTTACAACAGAACAAGAAGATAAGCTGATTAGTTGAATTAAATTCCAGAACATAGATTTCAGTGACGTCCCTAGACAAAACGCCGCCCCTAGGCAGGGCCAAAATGCCGCCGCATTTTTTTTATACAGTACTTTATATCATCCTTTCATGACTCCAATACCTAAGAAATGTGTTGTATGGATACATTACTAACAATATTTATATATTATACTTACCACTAAATCTAATTTAAATGCCATATCTGCTTCAATAGACAATATTGCGAGTCTACGGTTTCAGATATGTATATTTAAAAATACACTTGACAACTTCCAAAACTCGCGTGTGACTGGCAAGCATATTTTGGATTAGGTATGCACGTGTCATTGCTGTTCACCAAGTACGTGACATCCAAGAACAATGGAAGTAAACAAGACATCACAAATCCGACAAAAAATACCTGTTAGCCCCTAATTAATACATTTTGTTTCCAACCAGTCAGCTGATTTTTTTAATGGAAAGATATTTATGTTATTACTAAGTTTGTGCATGAGTCAGAGTATGGTCCTAATAGGTTAAGCAAAAGGCTGACATCCATTTCTCGTAAAAATAAAATCTGTTAATACAAACCTCCACACTGTGGAGGCCCATATGATCCTATAAGGATCGGACATGGTCAAAAAAAAAAAAAGAAGTTTAGGTAGCTTTTTCTATATATACCTAGTGATTCTCCTCGATTTGCCGCCCTTTGGGTAACTGCCGCCCCCAAGCGACGCTCAATCTGCCTACCCCCATCACGTCACTGATAGATTTTAAGTCAATAGTCCATAGCTTAGAGATTGTAGTCCGTAGTAATCGAAATAGTTATCGGATTTTGTAAAAATACAATCGTTCTGAGGATAGATTTTATAAACAGCTTACAACATAATTAACTCAAATGTAAAATTAACATAGAATTACGACATCTTTACAATCGCGTACTCTTACTCTAATTCTCTCCGTATCCATCGGTTTCCTTTGTGTCTTTCCGCGTTATGACCAAATGCACATTTCCATGGTGCGTTTCATGTCTCTGATATGTTCACGACAGTTTGGTTGTAGGAGCAATATCGTCATACAAACATGCCTCATCAATACATCAATAGATAAAGCACGTGTCTATTGATGGATGTAATTAATATGACACTATTTATAACAGTGTGCAGGTAAGTATATAATAATGCTAACGGGGCGTTTACGTGGGCGAAGTCGCGCGAAGCGTTGAAAGGCACGCGCAACTCGAACGTATAACCGTGTGTGAAAATGTTCGTAAACAGTCTCTTTTTGGTTGTACGTTTATACGGTTACACGTTTGAGTTGCGCGCGCCGCTCATCGCTTCGCCGACGTCGCTCACGTAAGACGAGCCGTAACGATGGCCGAGCGATGACGCTTCGGCTTATAACGTCGTCGTGGCCCGTGGGACTGGCTTATTCACAACTTGTTTATCAATGTGTGTTTGAGTCAGAGTATGGATCTATTAGGTTGAGCAAGTGGCTAACATCCATTTCTCGTTTAAA
The DNA here is from genome assembly GCF_057557595.1 of Rhyacophila brunnea. Taxonomy (NCBI): domain Eukaryota; kingdom Metazoa; phylum Arthropoda; class Insecta; order Trichoptera; family Rhyacophilidae; genus Rhyacophila; species Rhyacophila brunnea. The sequence goes on along the minus strand of NW_028232965.1, from coordinate 55,140,667 downwards.
CAAAAATCTGTTAATACAACCTCCACTCTGCAAACTCCCATCTACTCCGCTTAGAATCGAATATTTTTTTCATTAAAATCAAACTCGAAAAAATTATAACAAACATAAAAAGCAAAGAATAATCTTAATAATAATACAATAAACTATTTTTTTTTTATTCAACAAAGATTTAAGAATTTAAATGAAAATACATAATTTGAAAACACTTCTGAGAAATACATAACCAAAAAATACGACACATTTTCAAAAAAGATTTTTTCTAGTGGTAATATATTTCTCAGAAGTGTTTTCAAATTATGTATGCTTAGTAATAAAATGGTAGGTACTATGATGTAATATTATGTACAGTTATTGCTATAAAGTTATGATATGTAGGTGTATTCATAATACATTATAAATTATGTTTGATGGAAATTATAAGCGTTAAAAAATAGCGTACTACTGGATATAAACAAAATAAGTACATTACTTTTTGACAATTTTATATTAAATTTCAATTAGATCGAGGGTTCGTTCTGATTTTTTCTGCTTGTTTGTGTATCTGTTTCGTTACGGAGTCTGTCCTCACGAAGTCACGTGACACCAATTCGCCCATAAAATCACTCCCCCAGGAACGCCGTTGATTTTATACAGACGCGTAAAAACAAAATTTAATCAAATCACAAGATCGCGCTTTTTTAATATCGGTCGCTCAATTTAAAAACAAATAAAAAAGAAACAAATTCGTCTGCCATATTCCCAACAGAAATTGAATTTTCAACGTCAATACACACAGCTTGGGTATATTGTCTTCTACGCATTTAATTTGATCAAAGTTTTTAGTACATAGATAGGTACTGCAAGAGATTTATCTCAACATTTTATTTTTCGCAATATAATGTGAAAAATCAATCAACCATAGATAATAATATTATAATAAGCAAATTTAAAAAAAAGTTTATAGGTTAATACTATTCTTGATTTTATGCCATTTTGTTATCGCTATATTGACAAGCGCATGTGGTTTTCATAAAATATTACATATTTTTAAAGACATAGTCTTAAAGCTGTCAACCCCGATCCATGTAAAAATATATATATGGCTCTTGAAACAAATATTTAAAAAGTTATGCTACTCATATTAATTTAGTTTCCTGATTCGTGGCCTAGGAGATTTATAAACAGCCAAACATATCACAATGTCGTAAGTTGAAACCGGTCTTGAAGTTATTATAAGTACCTAACTAATAACCTGATAATACGTCATGGAAAAGGGAGGTTAAAATAAATAAAAGCGTAATTGAATAATTAATGTCTAAAAATCAGTTTTATTTGAATGCTAAAAAATCATTTTGAAGCCGCTTACGAACCTACATCTTATTGATAGGTACCTCATATTTACAACGTATTTTCTATATTTCTGACAATCTTTTACCTATAAAATATGTTATAAGTTATAAGTACCTACCTACATAAAAGAAAAATATATTTTTTAAATTTAATTGTTTGTATAACGATTAAATCAAACGAATAAATTTGTGAAACAATAGTTTATGTCAAATAATTAATTAGGAAACATTTTCAAATATGGATAATAAAGTTTATAAAGTAATAGTATAGTTTTATGTTTAACATGGCTTAAAGTTTTATGCCGCACGATAGCCGAGCGGTATAATGTTGTGGATTCCAGGTCCGAATCCTGGGTATGACAAATACACACATACTGTTATTCAAACTGTGTTTTGAGTCAGATTATGCACCTAATAAATGGCTAACATCCATTTCCTGTAGAAACAAAAATCTATGAATACAAACCTCAACTCTGTAGAGGCCCGTATGATCTTCTTAGGGTCGGACATGGTCAAAAAATATAATATGTAATGTTACACTACATTATATTTTAAAATGTCTGATTTTCGCAGTGTATTCTTCTAGCTAAAGCGCTAAATGTAATCTTATAATCTCTACAATATATTTTTGATTCCCGTAATTTGCAAATCTTCTTCACGAAGCTCTTCAATATCTACTTATTAAAGTATTTTCTAAGTATTATTATTACAACAGTATGCGTTTTGATATACGTACATTGTATTTTAATTTACTTTTATGAAAACCCCCCTTATAGCTCTGTATAGGGGAGGCCCGCCGCAGTGGCGAAGGGTGGAGGTAGGCTGTTAAGATTCGCTATAAATAGTGCACACTAAACTTTTTTAGTCATATGTATTTGTTTTTATTGAACTAAGACTACAATTTACAGATGGTGTTAGTTGGTTTTTAAAAATCAATTAAACCATGCCTAAACGAAACCATAATAGTTTTGGTCTAATTTGGGCAATACGACAAAATTGTACACACTTTTTCATTCATAGTTATTTGTTTTTGTTGGATTAAAAATACATATTACACATATTTTTGGTTAATTTTTTTTAATTCATTAAGCCCTGAGTATACCAAACTATAATAAATAAAAAATATTATTCTATTTATAAAATATTCAAAGTTATGTATGATTTAATTGCATAATTTTAGATATTTTATAGATAGACATGTATTTTTTGACTATTATCTATTATGGCTTGGTTTCTCAGGGTTTAATTGAATTTTAAAAAACTAACCAACGCTATCTTTAAATTGTAGTCTTATTTCAATGAAAACAAATATGTATGTCTGAAAAAATTTAATGTGGACTGTTTATGGCAGATCTTAACAGCCTACCTCCACCCTTCGCCACTGGGGGAGGGGGTAGGTATATGTAGCAGAAATGCCTGCGATTTCGTCATAAAGTACGAGTACGTTTATAAATATTTGAATACATATTGAATTTTACATTCAAATTTGGAGCGTTTCGAACGACATAATAAATTACGTATAATAATTTTAAAATGTTTTAAAATTTCAATCGTAACTGAATGTAATATTATTTGCATTTTTTAATAGTTTAAGGGCGGACGTGCTCACCGAAACGTGTCACGTGCTACCTAACCGATTTTTTTTTATTTTTTTTTAAACGGTACATGTTCAAACACGCGCGTTATCATGATCTTACTCCCTACTTCAATTTTAGTTTGTCAATTTATGGTTACGGCCGTATGTAGTAGCTTAACCACTGGGGAATGACAAAAGAAATGGCGTATTTCAAAAAAACACTACCTTATACTTAGGTCAATAATTATTATAAAACAATCATTATTCGTAGAATGTTTATTACACTTGAATGGTCAAAAACATAGCTTATAATTAGTATCTTTAGAATTATCTTCAAATGTGTTAATCTTGACCATTTTTTGAATAATAAAATGCCTAATTCTTGTCAAATTCGGGATCACAGAGATTATCAATATAATTTTTTATCGTAAATATTTTACAAAAATTATCTTGTCATAAATTATACTAATGGTTTTATAAATGCGTTTAAAAATTAATAAACGTAAAAAATCTTAACACCGCTGCACATTCATGTACTGAAATATGAATATATTCTAAAACATTAGGCTTCAAAATTATATAAATAGATTATCTACAACGTTTAAGGAATGTCCAGGATCATGGTTTGAAAATGCAATAAAAGTTCCATTTTGACCTACGCTGAGCATAATATCCCCCCTTAATAAACTAAAAAATATGCAAATAAAATACAGCTTAGCAAAGTCAAACTTAAAAATATATAATCCAATTAATAGATCATTGATGAAATGGTAGTCAGGCAAGTATAAAAACATTGCAGTGTCAAGAGGTTTAAAACGAAAACCTTTGACGTCATATATTTAATACTTTTATTTTACACATACATTACGTATATATCTACCTACATATCGAGTGGGAGCGTAGCCTGATAACGATTTTCTTTGGTTTTGTTTGTTTCATATGATTTTAGTATGAGCTGCCAGCCAGCCAGTCGCCTTGATGTTTTATTAGATTTACTAAGTATTTCTTCAGTCAAATAATATTATTAGTTTATTGATTCAGTTGCCAATGCTTACAAACACTGTTAAATAAATAATCACCAGTTAAGTCAAGTTTGTCAAATGTCAATCTTAAAAATTCGATATTCTACGATTCAAAAGAAAGGTTTCCAACACACAATATGCCCACATTATTATAAATTATTATGCTCGTCAACTAAAGTAATAGAATAACTGATTATATCCTGACAACTCTATGACAGACTAAAATAGACTATTATTTCTTTAGTAAAGGTTATAATATTTTTTTATACGTCCTTGTTTTGAATTAAAAATACATTTGAAAAAACAATAGGTATACACCGACGGTTTGATAGTGGTTGAAATATATTACAAAAAATAAACTACATATATATTATGTAGTACCAGGACCATGGACCCCACAAGGGGTGGGGGCTGCCTGGGGGCCCGGCGATGCGAGTCGACCAGATAAGTGAAATAAACACACATCACAAATTTGCTTCACTAGTAAAAAAAGTCGCTTGCGGCGCCATTTTCCTTCTATAGTATTATGATTTAAAATTATATGGTTGTACGATACAATTTCAAATTGTGTATCAATACTCGACAGCTCCATAATTCAAATGGAAGTATAATAATATACAAAAAAACATTAATTTTACCGCGTACACCATTTGGAAAACGCTACTGTAGAGCATCACACTGCCTTTATCCTAAGCGATAGGTAGAGGAGACCGCCAAAGATCCTAGCCTGGGGGCAAACTTCAGGATGTGGAGGCCATGACCAGGACTACCAGGGAACTAAATAATGGAAAATAGGGAGAAAGGGAAATAATGGGAACTGAAATACCCAACGGGTGTGGATAAGCAGGCAACCGATCTCGAGCGTGGAATAATACGGAATAAACTTAAACACGTGTCAAGAATAAGTCATACGTCAAATACTTATTAATATTCGTGGATTGAAGGTTGCAATACACACCGACGCACGTATATAATATGTGTGTCATTTTTGTAGGACACTCAACATTCAAAACTCTGCGTCAAAATGTAGTGTATTGGAATATAGCCTATCGGAATTCTATTTATTAAACTGTTCCGTGTGTAGTACGTTAAACACATATAGATTAATATCATGACTGTTTAAACACGTGTAAATATTACAAATACTAAAAGGGTACCGAACTTGAGTTATTTAAGTTATATGATGACACTAAAAAATGTTCATTTTATATAAAAACATAGTAATCGAACAGGTGTTTGGTCTATTTTTCTTCTCTTTTTCTACTAACTGTCTTATGTAATCCCTACGCGTAGAGTTTGTGATTTCTCGACTTTTTTCATTTCTCGAGATCGAAATTTTTTTCTGGAAATTTCGAGATTGGTTTATTGATTTCTCTAGAATCTCGAGAATCCTCGAGAAATATCTACACGATAGTCCTTGGTGGCGGATGTGTTCAAGAAGAGACGCTTCATATGGTATGAAGATGGCGCATGAGTTTGCGACACTCTGTCGCCGTCCTTTACAATAATTATTACAAAAGCAATCTACACGCTACTTGTTTCACATGGCGATGGACCGAGGGAAATTGAACGATCTCGTGATTGCATTATGCTACAATATAACCGTTGTCTAGATCAAAATAATACACGAACACTGTTTTCCATCCGCGTCAAAAAACACAAAAACAGTTCGTATTAAATGTTTGAAAACAGCTTCGATAACTTTCGAACAGTATGTATACAATATTAGGTTTAACTTATTCTCGTTAGTTTTGGACGTAAAAATGCTATATGATATGGATTGAGGCCAAAAGTTTCGAGAGGGCTTTAAAACGGGAAAGTTTTAAATCAAAACCTATCAAGGAAGTTTCACTGCAGGCGTCGCACGTTTTATGTCTCTCCGTATACATTTTCGCGATTTCATTGTGTCAACAAAAATCTTCAAAAAAAGTCAATATGTACACGGTTAACTTGATGTAAGGCTGTACATTTCCAAAATAGGTTGATTTCGTCATATTGATCTCACTTCCCGTATTTACCTAGCTCTCTATCTCACAAAGTAATCTCGAGTATTAATAACAAATTTTACTATCTAAACCAGTGATCGGAAAATTGTCGATCGCGTAGAATAGCGGTCAACAATGTAAGGCTCGCGAGTCACAGATATCTTTTTGGTAAACGACAAATCGGTGAAAATAAAACTACCATAGTTCCAAAATCACATTGGAGACATTTATTATCAATTTCAAGTTTTATATAACAACTGTTTTAAGGATGAGAGAACCTTTTCTGTGATGGTTTCTAGAATTCATATTACAGTAAGGTAATAATAGATTTTATTAAAAATTCTCTCATTGTCAAAACAATATCGACTACTAATTAATAGAAATTCTTTATCATAGGTATTGACATGGCTACTATTTAAATGCAATTGTTTGAACGTAACAACTCACGCGTTATACTCCGTTTACATGTGCATGGATTCACTGCTGACAGTGTGTATTATCGCGGCCATAACAAAAAAATGCACGTGCAAACACCTATTATCATGTAAGTTGGAAGATTACATTTACATTTCATGCGACAGTTGGACTTTTTTCGATCTATCAGAACGATAGTGGCGAACCTGCCAACAAAAAAAACGAACTACACCGCGGAGAGACTCATTTTGAGGTTAACCGATTTTTACGATTTATCAAATAGTACCATAAAAAGACAACATCGTGTCTCTTGTTACTGTTGAAGAATTAGAAAGGAGAGACAGTCAGCACTTTTACGTGTAAACAGTTACACGATAGTTTAAAATATACACTATCCATGCACGTGTACAGGCGCTATTACATTGAATTGATTTTATATTTGTAATGTTGTATAATTAATTTAATTTAAAATACTATAAGTAATACATACCTAATGTTATTTTACATGTTTTAAATGTTTAAAGATGTTTTAAAATGTATCTAGCGCTAATACCTAAAAAGTTTTTCGACCACTAATCTAATCCAATGATTTCCGAAGTACGCTTTGGAGACGCTATAAGGCTCAAGGGGGTTGCTGAAAAGTATAAGTCGATATAAGGGCGTTAGAAGACAAAGACTGTTTAAAAGGGACACATAATACAAATCCATATCTTTCGCTTTCACCTGTATGAATAATTTTATATGTTTTGGAGTAATGAGACTTTATGGATGTAAAAGAACAAATATCGCATTTAAATGTATGTATCGTTTTATATGTAGTAATTATTGCGGTCTAAATATACAACATACCTATACATCAGTGGCAAAGGGTGGAGGTAGGCTTTTAAGATCCGCCATAAATAATGCACGCCAAACTTTGTCAGTCATACGTATTTGTTTTCATAGATATAAGACTACAATTTGCAGAAGGTATTGGTTAGTTTTTAAAATTTAATTAAGCCCTGCGAAAACCAAGCCATATTTTATACCTAATAGTCAACAAATACTCGTCTATCTACAAACTAGCTAAAATTATGCAATTAAATCATACATACATTTGTTTATTTTATATATAGAATAAAATTTATTATTATTTTAGTTTGGTGACAGGGATTAATGAATTTAAAAAAATGAACCAACAATATGTGTAATATGTATTCTTAATCCAAGGAAAATAAATAAGTATGAATGAAAAACTGTGCAGAATTTTGTGTTATCGCCCAAAATATACGAAAACTATTATGGTTTGGTTTAGGTAGGGTATAATTGTTTTTTTTTAAACTAACCAATACCATCTGTAAATTGTAGTCTTAGTTCACTAAAAACAAACACGTATGACTAACAAAGTTTAATGTCCACTAGGTATTTATGGCAGATCTTAACAGCCTACCTCCACCCTTCGTTACTGCTATACATATATATTTTAATTAACTTTTATTTATGTTTATGGGTGGCGCTGATAAAAATGTAAGTTCGAAAATGGAGCAGTAAAGTTTATATTACAGACTTATGAGTATTATATATAAGATTAAAGTACGAAACAATTTCCTACTATCTATATAATTAAATACTCCTGGAAGACAATAAGAAAACAATTAATCATTCTATAGTAAAGTACAAAAGTACCCAGGTTTTATTAAAACAAAAGTATTTTATCTAATAATGTACAGCAAGAAATTTAGTTGTTATATAGATTCAATCGAATGTAAACAGACAGTCGGTTAATTTTATTAAAAAATATTTTCTATTTTTAGTAATTATTTTTATAGTAATTACTAATAATTATATTCGGCTCCACTGTGGAGCAGATGCTACAATGGTCGTTTATTGTTCCAAAGGGTAGCGAGATCGAATTTCGTGCCTGAATAATGATAATATGCCTGAAAGAATATTAATATATCTTAAAAATATAATAGAAACAGAGAAAATATAGAAACCCCTTGTATCATATTATTCATTAATTCAATTGGCAGTCTGGGTTTAGGTACCAGGGCCCGTAAAATTGTTATCATTTGAATCAATTTTCGCCAACATACTTGCAACTAATTGCCAAGGCGAATAGTCATTTTACAAATCATTACGAATTAAAAATTATTTACGCAACACTGATGCCCAAAATCGATTAAATTCACTTGTTGTAATGTCAAAAGAATCTGGGGGGACATGCTCAGCGTAGGTCAAAATGGAGCTTTTGTTCTATTTTCAAAGCATGATCCTGGACATACCTTAAACGTTGTAGATAATCTATTTATATAATTTTGAAGCCTTATTATCCTTTATATTTATTTTAAACATTTGATGACTGCATAAAGTATTTTTATTACATAAAATAGTATTCTTTTAAACCTCTCGCTCTAATGTTTTAGAATATAGTCATATTTCGGTACCTAACCTAACCGAAAAAAAAATCGTTTTTTTTAAACGGTACATGTTCAAACAAAACAAAACAAAACAAAAAACGAACAAAACGTGAGTAACATTTAAAAAAAAACATTGATGTGTAGTTGGCTCACCAGGATGATTCAGCTCAGGTCACCACTAAGAGTAATTTCTTAGCTACAAGAAATATCTACTTTGTTTAATCATACAGAAACGATAGACGGTTTAATTTTTAACAATAAAAAATAATCAGGCAAACGTATTGTATCATAATGTTGTATCGGAAATTATTTAAGAAAGGTGACATTATTGAAATTTGATATGGATAATAGTACAATGTTGCCAACTTAAATATCTAACTAAAATAACAAACGTGTAGAAGCGGTGTTTACAGCATTAGGTACTAAAACGAAGACATATTCAGTGCATGGACTCATTTTTCAGAATAGCAATTAGGGGTGGTGTAATGCCTCTAGCGAAATAATACTAAAGCTGCAATGTAATATATTTTCAACTATGTTAAATAATCAATAGGTAGGTTAGGTATCTTAAAAAAAATAAAATAAACTAACCATTTTAAAAAAAATATTAGAAAATATGTATTTTTTGAATAAATTTATAATATTATTACATACGTATAATTTTAACATACATCACTTAAAAACACCTCAGATATACCTCGAGAAAAAATTACATTTGAAAAAAATACGATGCTCGACGGGATTTGAACCCATATATCCAATGGTATCGCGCCAATGTGCTTTAACCAATTAAGCTACGAGCCTCCTGCCTAATTGCGATAATTTTAATGGTTAACGCATATTGGCGCGATACCAGTTGATATACGTATAACATCGTATTTTTTTCAAATGTGATTTCTTCTAGTGGGTTTGGAGGTGTTTTCAAGTTATGTTTGTTCAATAGAGCGGAAGGCGCACACAGATTGCAAAAAATGCGATAACACGCCTTACCACTATATGGAAGGATCGGGGAATTTCGATTGCCACAAAAATGATGCTTGTGCAAACATTAGTGTTCTCGATATTTCTATAGGGAGCCGAGTCGTGGACCCTGAAGGCAAGAGAACGGAAGGCAATTGATGCCTTTGAGATGTGGTGTTGGCGCCGAATGCTTCGCATTTCTTGGACGGAGCACAGGACGATACAGTCAATCATCCAGAGACTGAAGATAAAGAAACGGCTCTCGACGATATGTCTGAGAAGAATTCTGCAATTTTTTGGACATGTTGTCAGGCGCGGACCGGACAACCTGGAGAGACTGGTAGTTTTGGGTAGCCTCCAGGGAAGGTGAAGCAGAGGAAGAGCGTCTGCGCGATGGAGTGACCAAGTGAAAGAGCTGACTAGGGGCACCATCCATTCTGCCCTGAGAGAAGCTGAAGATCGAGAAGGATGGAAAGTCTTGGTCGCTCAAAGGATGGCGAAATTTAAATATGGTCACGATCCTCAGCCATGAGTGCACGACCAAGAAGAGAGAGATGTTCAATATATATATATATAATGTTACATTCTCAAATCTTGTGAATTATTCGTTGAAGAAAATAAATGGTTTATTTTAATAATTTTAAGGTTATTTTTATTAATAAAATCTCCATTGATATATTATTATCTCCGAATCTCCATTGATATTTTAGTTGCAATTATATTGAATTATATTACGTTTAACAAATTCTTGCCAAATAAAAAATATTTTTTGCCTGGCGTAAGAAAAACGTTCAATAATCGTTAAGTGTCATATCTTCGCTACTGAGTAATATAATATATCGTCAATTGAATCTGCCAATATCCATTATTATCAGGTTTAGTCTGACATATTATCTACGGGATGAATAATTCATACATTCTTTAAAAAACCTGGTTGGGTCTGTAGAGAATTCGCTCGTTTGGCAAGGTAACGTTGCTGGACTCAAGTAGAGGATAGCGTGTGATAAGCGATAACAAAACAGAAGGCCGGTCGCGAGAGATGTCTACATCAGAACTGATGTCGCTTTTCATTTGTTACGGAAAACCTTTGTTATATCCATGAATGACAGATCACGAGGAGCATTTGGTGTTGTACTGTGACAGTCATGGCGAATCATTGGCACTAACTACGTCCATCGATAACGATAATTTTATTTTAAAAGTTAAAAATTTAATTTTATTTATACTTTAGGTTTAGGTTTATATATTAATATATTATATTGTCGCCATCGTATTGATATATCGCTGATACGTATAAACCGATGTATTATTTATAAACAAATTATAAACAATGTGTATTAAAAAATACCATTAATAATTTTATCTCGCAACCCTGGGGTTCCGATAAACACGATTTGGAAAACTCTGCGGTAGAGCATCATACTGCCTTTAGCCTTACGAATATAGGGGGGCGCTTCAGAACACGGAGTCATGATTATTAAATAAAGAGCCAGTTTGATTTTTGTTTGAAATTCGCGTCATTTTATTAAGATGCGCTGTACTCCGGCGAAAGCAGCTAACATCTTTATACCTGAAAGGATGTCAGTAAAGTTGGCCTTAGCCGATTCAGAAATCGACTGCTTAATCTGCAAACCAGCTAACTGCACTTTTGACCAAAAATAAGATTTTGATGGCATTTTTTTATAAAGTACGTTTTCTATGCTCACACAAAATTTCAAATTCCTAAATCTATAATATATAAATGCGTTCTCGTTCTTCACTCAAAACGGCCAACTGCAGGTGCCAAATCTCCAATATCGTAAATGGAACAACTCCGCTCTGTATATTAATTTTCTTTATATATAAAAGGAAAGCTAAAATGATGTATTAATTCCAGTGGCGAAGGGTGGAGGTAGGCTGTTAATATCCGTCATAAATAGTGCACCCTAAACTATATTAGACATACGTATTTGTTTTCATTGAACTAACACTACAATTTACAGATGGTGTCGGTTAGTTTTTAAAAAATCAATTAAACCCTGTCTCAACCCAACCATAATAGTTTTGGTATACTTTGGGTGATACGACAATATTGTACACACTTTTTCATTCAAACTTATTTGTTTTCGTTGGATTAAGAATACATATTACACGTATTGTTGGTTCATTTATTTAACTTCATTAAGCCCTGCCTAAGCCAAACTATAATATGTAGAAAATATTATTCTATCTATAAATATACAAAAATATGTACGATTTTATTGCATAATTATAGATATTTTATAGATAGACGAGTATTTTTTTGACTGTTATCTATTATGGCTTGGTTTCGCTAAAAAATAACCAACACCATCTGTAAATTGTAGTCTTATTTCAATGAAAACAAATACGTATGACTGACAATGTTTAATGTGCACTATTTATGGCGGATCTTAGCAGCCTACCTCCACCCTTCGCCACTGATTAATTCATAGTGCAACTTATTTATAAAAAAATCCGAGTATATGTTTGTAATTCCGCTCGATAGTTAAATTATTATGAAGTTTTTTCTCCTTTCTGTAAAATTTGCCCAAATGGAGTTAGTCGGTTTGCAGATTAAACAATCGAAATGTAACTCCCCCATGCTCGTTTTCTTTTCGACCGAGCAAATGTGTTGCAATGACGACTCCCGCTAATATGTTAAATATCAATTCCATGACGGTGTATAGTGTTATAATATTACATAAACCCACCCATTGCATCGAAATCCTATCGAGTTTTCTGGTAAAGTACCATAACTCCCCCTCTCACAGTACTCTTTCGGGCTACAGCTAATAAACGTGTGTTAAATATTGTACACGTACAATTCCACGTGAATAAACTCGTAAGCTTATTTTTAAAAAAATCGGAGATATTGCAAAAAAATAATTATTAACATACCTACCATTACATAACAGTAATTAGATTTAGACAGTTTGGTTTACTAAATAAAAAAGTTTATTGCGATTTGGAACCATTGTAATTTTGAATAATTCGAGTTTACAGTCAATTAAATGAGTTGCTTTACTGTATTTTTCTTTTTATTTGTTCCTGAATAATACAAGAAACATAATGTAAACAAATACTTACATAGTATTTAATAAACCATTTCTTTTAATCTATGAATAATTCACAAGATTTGAGAATGTAACATTCTTGTAACACATTTAAAAACACCTCAGATATATACTTATTAGAAAAAATCACATTTGAATGTGGTGTTTTCAAGTTATGTATGTTCAATATGTGGAATGTTAAATTCTCAAATCTAGTGAATTATTCGTTGAATAAAAGAAATGGTTTATTAAAAATTGTTAGCAAGTCCAAGTAGACGTTATAACTAAATATTTGGCGAAAACCAGACGTCAATTTGATAACCATTTCATGTAGGACCTACTAGTTTAAATTATCGTAATTAAGTAGGAGACCTGTAGATTGGTTGAAGCATATTGGAGTGATACCAGTGGATATACAAGTTCAAATCCCGTCAGGCGTCGTATTTTTTTCAAATGTGATTTTTTCTAGTAGGTACCTCTATGTATCTGAGGTGTGTTATGTTTATGTATGTTCAAATAAATAGTAAACAAACTGGATAGAACGGTAAATATTACATGATGTAGGTATTCCATTATAATGATTTTAAAATAAAGTTTTTTGTTACTAACAAAAAAACATTGTTTGATTTCAATTAATAATTAATACATTGTGATATATATTTTTTTTATAACTTTTATATAGAGGTGAAATTTTTTTAAAACTTATTGTGAAAATATGATGATAACCCAAAATCAGGCCATTAGCGAAGGGTGCAAGATTAGTAAATGCGCTCCCTAAAGACCTAGACATTTTCAATCATGTACTTTGCATTTTGTTGTTGAAACTTTATTTTTCTGTATTAAATTGTACTCAAGTATGTTTTGACACCCACGATGACCGCGTGGCTTAAGCGCCGGTCTATAGTGTCGAGGATCCCGGGTTCGAATCCTGGGTCTGGCAAGTACACAAATTGTTTTTCAATTTGTGTATGAGTCAGAGTATGGACCTAATAGGTTGAGCAAGTGGCTGACATCCATTTCTCGTAAAAACAAAATCTGTCAATACAAACCTCCACTCTGTGGAGGCCCATATGATCCTATTAGGATCGGACATGGTCGAAAGAAAAAAGAAAAGAAATGTTTTGATTTTATTTTATTTTTTGTTATTATTGTTATTATATATTTTTTTCTATATTCTCTTCGTCTCTCTTGTGAGGGTAATATTTGACGTATAATGTAAATCTCATGTTGTGTACGTCTTGAATTTAGATTTGTTATGTCCACAATGTTTTGTATTCTTAAATAAATAAAAATAAATAAATAATATAAAATATGTTATTGACCAAATCCGACTATTGTGAGCAATTAAACGACGGCTGATTTTTTAATAACAATAATTTACCGTACTACTACAATCAAAATCTGTATTACTCAAAAAAAAATTTCAACAGTAATAAAAAAAAATGATACGGCTACGAAGCAAATAGTTAGGCAAGTTACAATTAAACTAACTGCATCCATCATCTAGTGAGCGGGCAATGTCAACATTTAGTGAAAAATGTTCAACATCACTGCTTTAACAATTGTGTAAATGTAGGACAACTAAGTACCTTCCATACAAGTACACGTTATAAAGAATGCTACAAAGACATATTATATCACAATCACGAGACACTCTACCTTATACAAATGAAAATATTTAAAAAAAATCGACCAATTCGTAGAAAAGTCAGTACCTATACTCATTTCAAAAATTTATTCTTAAGGGTACACGTGTTATAGTTTTAAAATTAATAACTTTTAGGAGTTACTCCGAAAAAAATCTTTATATATAATATTTTTATGATAAACATAATATTATGATATAGGTAGGTTTTATTTTTTACCATAAAATACCATAAATTCTTTAATTAATTTAATCGGTAATATTTTTTATTTTAGTTTTCAATTGATTTGTAATTTGAAAGAAATTAAATTATGTTGCCATCTATAATATTCACCACTATTATTATCATTGAACATACATAATTTTGAGAACACTTCTGAGAAAATATATTATAACCAATAGAATAAAGTATAAAAAGCCATTAGTTAAAATTTGTCGCAATTAAGTATGACGCCTTTAGCATAATGGTCTATGTGCATGGGCGCGATACCCGAGAGACGCGGTTTCAATTTTTAATATTATTAATTTTATATTTTATAATGGCACGTGGTTTTCCATGGCTGCCTTGAAATAAATTTACCCATTTGTCGACAGATCGCCGATGGGTCGCATCAAGAATCATCTATTTATCATACTTAAATTTAATAGCTAGATTTTAATTAACGTTAACAAGCCTCCAATGCGTCTTAATGGCTTTATTATCTATTCCCAGTAATCGTATGACATATCGCTTAGCTCAGACAAATCTGGCAAATTATACAGACTAAGTGTTAATCAATATGTGACAGACAGGTATAGAATTTCACTATACCTAAGTATACAACATAGTACGGACTAAGAAGGTAAATACTTTCATTTCTCTTTACGGATTTTTCTATAATTGGAATCTTTCCACATTCTAGCTTGTTCAATGATTTAGGAGAAAATCTTCATCTACGAAAATGGAGCTTTGATCTAATGAACTTGGTCTGAAAGGAGTAATTAGATTAATAATTCAATGAAATGCATGTTTTTATGTTTCCGATTCGATCGTTAAAAGTTTTACATTTCTACTCAGATGTAATTTTCTAATGTCGTACTGAGATAAAAAGCCTGATAAATCTAAAAGAAGTTTACAACATAATATAATCCAACATAAGCCGTACTATACTTGCGCATCTAGTCTATACAAAAGACTGCTTTCGGTCACTACGGCAGTTATCTAGGGTAAGTTCGTATCGAAGTATTAGCACTCATTGTAACGATTACAATAAGTTAGAATTGTTACTATTACAGCACCTCTTTTGGCTGTGGTAAATTTTAGAGCGAGATAGACAGTTTTGACTGTTTAGACGGCTAACTTATTATAATAATTGTTACATACAATTCGATATAGAAGTCCGGAATACAAGTTAGATACAAACCTACCCCTAGATAGCTGCCGTAGCGGCCGAAAGTAGTATTGTCTATAGAATAGATGCGCTGAAGTAAATAGGTGACCTGAGGTGTCTGCAGTTTTTTTACGACTGGGAATATTTCAGGAATAGTCATTCAAGACTGGGGTCGCTGATACATAACTAATCAACCAAATCAAAAGCGTCAACGGTAAGCCACCGTTTTATTTTTTATTTACAAGCAGTGTAGGTATTCAATGCTGTCAACGTACAGAATATTTAATTTACAATAGTCACCAATACCTTGAATCGCAGTCAAGTGTAATAAAAAAGTGTCGTAAAAAACGACTCAAATGGAATTGTACAAAACTTAAATCAATTAGAATTACCATTAGTATTAATTTGTTGTTAGCTTTTACAACTTTGTCATTTTTATGTTTGAAACCCAATAAACACATTTTCCGGCAATACATAGTTTGTTTCATCATCATCATCATCAGCCTGAATCCATCCACTGCTGGATGAAGGCCTCTTCAAGTTGCTTCCACTTCTCTCGGTCCTGTGCATTGCGTTGCCACGTACTTCCGCAGAACTTTATCATTTCATCGATCCAGCGGCCTCTAGGTCTACCTTGTGGACGTTTTGTACTTCTTGGATACCACTGGATGACTAGATTTGTCCAACGATTGTCTCTCCTTCGAGCTATGTGTCCAGCCCATCTCCATTTAAGGCTTTTAATAAACTTTATTACATCGCAAACCCTTGTCTGCTTCCTTATCCACTCATTCCTCTTTTTGTCCTTTCGCGTTATGCCCAGCATGCACCTCTCCATACCACGTTGTGCTACTCTAAGTTTCTGGATCTCTCTTTTACTTAGGGCCCATGTTTCACACGCATATGTCATCACGGGAAGCACACACTGGTTGAACACTTTGCGCTTTAGGCACAGTGGAAGGTCACTTTTGAAGACATTATTCAGGCGGCCAAAAGCACTCCAGCCTAGCTTTACTCTGCGAACAATTTCATCAAATATACATCCATCTATAGATACTTGTTGTACTTGTAGCTTTTCACCTGTTCGAGCTGAGTGCCATTGATGAGGATCTCTTTTTGGCCTGCAAAGCAGTTGAACATGACTTTCGTCTTTGTTACATTTATTTTCAAACCTACTTTGTTGCTTACTTCAGCGAGTTCCTGCATTCTGCTTTGGAGGTCTTCTGAGTCTTGCGAGAAAATTACTATGTCATCGGCAAAGCGCAGATGACTCAGGTATTCTCCATTTATGGGGATCCCTTTGTCATTCCAGTCAAGTTGCCTGAATAAGTCTTCAAGGGTAGCTGTAAATAGTTTAGGTGAGATTGTATCACCTTGTCGGACTCCTTTGCTGATAGGAAATCTGCGCGATGGTTTATGGAGATTTACAGATGCTGTTGCGCTACTGTATATATTATTGAAAATATTTATATAGCGTCCAGGGATTCCTTGTTTTCTGAGTGCGTCGAGTATTGAACATTTCTTTATCGAATCAAACGCCTTCTCATAGTCTATAAAACCCATGCATAGTGGCAGTTTGTATTCCTGGTACCGCTCTATGATTTCTCTGACGACTTGGATATGGTCCATAGTGCTGTATCCTCCTCTAAATCCGGCTTGTTCTCTCGGTTGGTTCTCGTCTAGTACATTTTGCAGACGGTTTGAGAGAATTTTTGTGAACGTCTTGTAGAGAATAGGGAGTAGACTTATTGGACGATAATTTGCTAGGTCTTCTCTGTCACCTTTTTTGTGAAGAATGACAATGCTGGCATTTTTCCATACCTCTGGGACATCCTCTTTGCATATGCAGGCTGTGAACAATTGTGCAAGTACTTCATTTGCATCCTTTCCTGCTTTTTTGAGGATATCTATCGTTAAACCGTCTTCCCCGGGGGCTTTCCCACTTTTCATGTAATTTAAAGCATGGGTTACTTCCCAGGATGTAATTTCGGGAGTATGGTCTTCCGAATTTCCATTTCTCTGAAGATCTAAGTCTATAGTCGTATTGTCAGTGTCATCACTGTAGAGATCGCTGTAGAACTCTTCAACTCGGCTTAACAAGTGTTCCCAATTTCTGACGATAGAACCATCTTTTGCTTTTAGTGCTGTGATTTGACGTTTTCCTATCGACAAGCATTGCTTGTTTTTGTTTAGACTTCTGCCTGCTTTCACAATTGCTTTATTGTATAATGTTAACACCTATTTACCTATATAAACTGCATGGCAACATGCATATTTTTGAAGCCAATAATCGCCTTATTTAGCTACTTTGGATTCTCCAGTTGTATGATGCATACCATGCAGAGAGAATAAAAACTTGAAAAAACCAGTGATATTTGATCAGGAGAAAGTTAAAGAGGACAAATAAGAGCCAGGCAACATAATATGAAGGTTCCCACGGGTTTTAAACTAAAACAGACTCTGGGTGCCTCTGGATGCCGATAGGGGTAGAGTTGAGTTGTAGAGAAGGCTTTTGAGCGACGGCTAAATCATTCGGGTCACAAACCCCAGGCTTCAGTCTCCGACGAAGAATAATAATAATGATGCTAATAAAAAAATAATAAGTGTAAAATAATAATCATTATAATATAATGCATACAAAATTGAGGCGCACACGCGTAGCCCTTAAAATACGAAGTTAGGAGGCGAGGAGTAGGATCCATGACCATTTCCGTAAATGGCATCATGACTTTTCGTGTATACTATACTCTCAGGTAGACGATTCCGAGATACACGCCAGTCCAATATAAGGAGTGGAAGCCACGATTAAGGATATCATATCGAAAAAAAGTAGATATTAAAACTTTTTCGAGGAATGGGACAATTGGGCGCACGGACAATTGGGCGCCGCACTGACGAATGAAATAAATATACGTTTTATACAGAAAGTAGACGATTGATTGTATACAGTTTACATCTATAGGTACTTAGTAGTTTAATATTTTTGTGGTTGACATAATTTTTTTTATTGCGAATTGAGAATTATAACGCCTGAGGCTTTATATACAAATAAAATAATTCTCTTATCGTTGGAACTTAAACATATGCACAATTAAATCATTATTTACGTGTACATATTTGAATAATTATATAATTTAAATAATAATATTAAAAATATAGTTTTAAAGTAGATACATATAATTCAAGAACGTCTATTTATTTTCGAATATCATTTGATTGCGTGGCGCCCAGTTGTCCCAGCGCTGAATCGTCCTAGACCTTTTTTTTGACGTCCCTAGCCACGACCACTTCCATAACTGGCACATCGACTTTTCGTGTATACTATCATCTCAGGTAGACGAATCACAGAAGAAACTACGTCTTACATAATATCGTCACTGTTCTGGCAGAAGACACTAATTCGAAAAAATGACATATTGAGTTAGTTATACCAAAATGTTCCTTATTTCAAACTTTACCGTCTGGAAACCTTCTTAATAAATAAACAGTCTTTATTTTAAAGTCATCCTTTTTACGATTACTTAATAAACTCACATGGTAGACAATTTAAGACATTTTGACAACTTCAAAGTCAAATTACTCAAAACTAGTATTCTCCAGTTAGTGTGTTCTGCCAGAACAGAGACGATATTACGTATACGAAAAGTATCTCAGTGCGCGGTAAATATAGGTACAACAGGTTCTAAATATGCGCTGAAATTCAAAAGAGAGAGAAGGAGTAAAACAAACTTATTTCAGAGATGTCAGTCAGCTACGTTATATTTTATCTTTACACTGATGTCATGTTACGGAATCATTCCGGCATTATCACAAATTGCTGCTACAAATTACGTAGGAAATTAGAAGTAAATATTGTAATTAGTAATTACATTGTTAAACAATAACACAATAGAATATCAGCAAGTCTAGATGTTATCATTGGTATGTATGGCTGGCTCGTTTATATTTTCGTTTCCACGCAATCTAAATTAAAATAAAATATGTATTCTAGTCACGAATGATACCCCGTGCATCACATATTCATGCGATTCACATAGGTATACCACAATATTATTAACCCCAAGAGCCAGACAGTCAGACTCAGTTAATCGTTATTATTATCTCTGGCATTTTAAAATCTACATCTGGGAATTATAAAACATAATTAACGTTTTATAAATTAAAAATTCTAATGTAAACGAGTTTTGTGATATTTAAAAAGAATCAGTTTCAACGAGCCAGACTTGATATTTCAGCATTTTCGGGCTTTATGTTATCTACGATATGGTACATATTACAAAGATTATTAATTCGATTATAACACATTTTATGTTTGAGGTTTCAAACCAAATAGATTTTTAAACACGTCATCTTTAGGACTTGATTGTATACACCAGTGGCGAAGGGTGGAGGTAGGCTGTTAAGATCCGCCATAAATAGTGCAAATTAAACATTGTCACGGATGGGTTAGGAAGCAGACAGGAGTACGCGATGTCATAGACGTTTCCAAATAGCTGATGGGCGGGGCACATTGCTCGCCGAAAGGACGGCCGCTGGACAAATGCCGTCATCCAGTGGTACCCAAGGGGCATGAAACGGCCACAGGGCCGCCCTCAAAGCCGCTGGATTGACGAACTCGTAAAGTTCGGGGGAAATACGTGACAGCTAACGACACAGGACCGAGAGAGTTGGAGGAAGCTTGGGGAGGCCTTCATCCAGCAGTGGATTGACCCCGGCTGATGATGAAACATTGTCAGTCATACGTATTTGTTATCATTGAAATAATAATACAATTTACAGGTGGTGTTGGTTAGTTTTTAAAATTCAATTAACCCTGCGAAAACAAAGCCTTAATAGATAATAGTAAAAAAATACTCGTATAGGTATCTATAAAATATCTAAAATCATAACAATAATTATTTTAGACATTTTATAGATAGAAAACTATTATACCTATATAGACTTAATGAATTTAAAAAAAACTAACCAACACCATTAATTGTAATATGTATTCTTAATTCAACAAAACAAATAAGCATGACTGAATAAGTGTGCACTATTTTTGTCAAATCGCCCATAGCATATTTAAACTATTATAGTTTGGTTTGGGCATTGTTTAATTGAATTTAAAAAAATAACTATCACCATCTGCAAATTGTATTTTTTAATTTCAATGATTTTTTCATTCATTTTCAATGAAATTTCTTATTTCCATGAAAACAAATAAGTTTGATTGTCAAAGTTTAGTGTTCACTATTTATGTCGGATATTAACAGCCTACCTCCACCCTTCGTCACTGGTATACAACGAAATAAACGGTTATGTTGACTATATACCGAGCGTGAAATAATATTAGAGAGTTTATCCTTCTGATTGATAAAACCATCGCAAAATAAGAAAATCATTAATATCTATTATACTTTCTATCTATCACCCACGGTGGCCACGCGACTTAAGCATTGGACTATAACGCCGTGGGTCCCAGGTTCGAATCCTGGGTCTGGCAAGTACACATATTGTTTTTCAATTTGTGTGAGTCGGGGTATGGACCTAATAGGTTGAGCAAGTGGCTGACATCCATTTCTCGTAAAAAAAAACTGTTAATACAAACCTTTACTCTGTGGAGGCTCATATGATCTTATTAGGATTGGACATGGTCGGAAAAAAAATACCTTCTATGTCATAGGAAAAATAGACCAAAGAGACTTTACGAGTAATACGTACCTATTATTGCTCGTGGCCACGAGATGGTCGGACCGCATTTAGTAAGGGTGGCTAAGTGACTAAGTGGCTAAGGTGACTGAGACTGGCTGGGGAAATATGCTGTCATGGATTTAATTTAACAGTTTTTGACAGAAAAGTGCATCTGGTTGACATTTGTTGCGCTAAATCTGATACGGGTTAAGCGAACGTCGCGTTATCATCCATCCTGAACTTGTCATCATCATTCATCCCAAAACCCGAGTGAAAACGCGAGAGTGACATTCCGAACCGGCTCCAGCGTGCACCAGCCCTCTCAACATAAAAGGTCAGTGTCTGGCATCCTGTTTAACAACCCCCTCCCCTAGATCCGTAATCAACCAGCACCTTCCAATTAGAATCCACTGCAAATAGGGCTAAAAACTACATTTTATAAGTTGTGTAGCGGCAGGATGTAGCATACAGCCTAGATATAAAACACAACATCACGTAGTTATTAGTAGTAGATTACTTTGTACTCACAAAGGAATCGGAGTTAATCCTCAACCCACATGCATGTTGTATTATGCGGTTGAGCAACACAATGTATTTGTGAGGCAGTGGACGCATCACTGAGCGAAACAGACGTCCATACATAATTCAGCAATGCTTACCACAAACGTGAGAATGTATTGAACATTGATACGGGGGTGTAGAAAGGATTCGACGAGCGTCTAACCAATAATATACCCAATAAATACCACCACCAACAACGGGACACAATGTACTCAAACCTCCCGGTCCTGGCATGGTTGATCGGACATTAATAATAAAGATAAATATACAATAAAATTGCGAACAATGACTACCACAATTGGTTATTTACAAACATGGATATTTTTGCGGTAAATAATGAATTCTGGGCAAATAAATTTTAACTCAATTATCATATTATTATCAATTATCATAAATATGAAACAGTGGATCGCGAGCCCGAACTCACGGGTGGTCAAAAAATGCATGTAGTTTTTGGTAATTGTGCCGCAGAGGTGGACACGAGCTTTTATAAATTTTTTTTTACGAAAACAGTTTATTCCATGTAGACAATTATAATAAATAGCTTTTTCTGTCGGCGCATCGGCTTTTCGATCCAATAATCGTTAATTGAAAATTTGAAATTTTGATACACCATTATCACAGACTAAGATTATATGAGGTAATATTAGGTTGGGGTAGGTTAGATTAGGTTAGGTTAGGTTAGGTTAGAATGGTCAAAATGGGTAATTATGCCATAGATGCCTGCATGAGCTTTTATATTTTTTTTACGAAAACAGTTTATTCCATGTAGACAATTATAATAAATAGCTTTTTCTGTCGGCGCATCGGCTTTTCGATCCAATAATCGTTAATTGAAAATTTGAAATCTTCATACATTTTGATGCAACATTATCACAAACTAAGATTATATGAGGTAATATTAGGTTGGGGTAGGTTAGGTTAGGTTTGGTTTGGTCTAAGAAGAAAGTTGTAAAATCTCATGTCCACATCTGCGGCACATCTACCTAGTTTTTTTTAATTTGTATTTGATCAAGTGCAATGACCAAATGGAGACAAATATAATATATAGATAGGATAACGATGGCTTAATTAACCTGAATAGAAAATTGTATAATGCTATTTGAACTGAATTAAAGAAAATAGGAAGCTACTGGGATTTTATATCTTTATAGGTGCATATCTAAATAAAAGGTATTCAAAATTACTGACATGGATTCAGTGATATATTTCTAAAATGCATGATTACAATTACCTACATAGTCATAGTATCTGACGAGAAAATTCATTTCACTTGTTTAGAATGTTCTATACTTACTAAAAAATGCCTTTATTTGTTTTAGGTTCGTTTAACTCAGAATCGAATACCTCTTCGAATATCATGCTTCTCTAATACTTCGTGATGCATTTTGGTTTCACATTTCTTTCCTTTAAGTGATTTTATTATTATTATTATTATACAACCATGTCCGGTCCTAATAGGATCATATGGGCCTCTACAGAGTGGAGGTTTGTATTAACAGATTTTATTTTTACGAGAAATGGATGTCAGCCACTTGCTCAACCTATTAGATCCATACTCTGATTCATACATAAATTGAAAAACAATAATATGTGTACTTACCAGACCTATGATTCGAACCTGGGATCCTCGACACTATAGACCGGCGCTTAAGCCACGCGGTCATCGTGGGTGTCAAAACATACTTGAGTACAATTTGAGAAAAATAAAGTTTCAACAACAAAATGCAAAGTGCCTCGACACTATAGAGGGGACTATTTTATGACACCGAAACTGGAAAACTTTCATTTTAAATTTCCAGAATCAATGACAAGATGTAACACGATTTTTCATTCAATAATAGACAGACAATCTGCAGTGAGGATAGTTGAGTCAGTTGTTTAGTGGTTAAGACTCTTGCATGGCAAGCGAAAGGGTACGAGTATGCTTCCGACGCTTTTCCAATGTATGTATTTCCACTAAAGAACTCTACATTCTTAAATTTAATATTGTGTAAGTATATTCAGCCTTAAATAAACAATAATTAAATTGAAAAATAAATAAACATGTTTGGCTGTTAATGAGTAGGTTTTTATCTATAGAGTTGACTGTGCAGTGTAGTTACATACTAAAGATTAACAAAATAACTATTGGTACCATTAATATTAACGTGATAAAGACTTAGATACCAAAGGCATTAAAATATGAAATGTCTGAGAATACATTTAACGACTCATGAAGTATTATGCAAAAAGGTTTTAACGATAAGACAATGAGCTCATACTAAAAGGGTTAAAATGTATATTAAGCGACTATTTTATTGGGTTGAATGCTACGTAGTTTAAAACGCTATTACCCAGACTACTTCATTTTATGAGGAAAATGCAATAAAGCAAAGCAATAAGATTTTTATTCGATCTTATTTGGGATAACTATATATTTGGCACTGTCTTATCTAGAGAAAAATAAATTAATGGGCCAGCACTCATCTTTATTATTTATTTTACGTGGAAAATGTTTTATTGAATAATTGATATTTGGATACTCGCATTAATGTATTGGAAAGTTTTGAAAAATTAATACGTAAAGGCATATAATATTTGATAATTTCATATACCTAATGCTAATGCTAATTGTACATTGTTGAAAACAGACTAATACGATGATATTTAGTGATATCGAAGTATCAGTACTGGTAACTAGGGATTGCAATACCGAATGAAAATACCAATACCGGTTTTTCGGTATTTCCTATTTAATATCGGTATTAATACCGGTATTCGTGGAATATATGGAAAAATAGAATTATCTACAAATAAATATACTTACATAAATAAAAATCTCTTTAAAATATTGATATTTTATAGCAAACATATCTAAATAAGTACATATGTGGCATCATTAGAAAAGTGGAAATGGAGTAAGTCTATTCTACCATCACCACGAGAGGTGCCCTGGTTTGTAGAGTCTTCTTTGACGAGGAATGAGCTTAAGTTAATACTGAGGCTAAGGAACAAGGCACACAATGGTCAAAAGATTTGATGTTCTCATGGGAAGAAGCGAATCGCAGCTCTGCGATGAATGTCATGTTTTAGAGGATATTGTATATATAGCACTATTATGCCCTAAATATGAACTTCACAGAGTACAGCTCTGAATTGCGGATATTTGTGAGAATGTCGACGAATTGAAGGGTGTCCTGGCGGTGGGTAAGACGGAAGAGCTAGGCAAAATTGTAAAGTTCTTTAACAGAATAGGAGTGAGGACCTGATCGACGGATCCCCTTCTAGAAGAGAAGAGGCGATATGACAGCGAGTCGCAGTCAAAGCCTCGGTAAAATCACAAAAAAAGTACATATGTAAACCTTTAAAAATAATTAAAGGTTAGATGTGGTAGAGATGCTGATGTTTATCCTATTAAACCTTTTATGTTGATTAAAACATTTTGTTACCACTTTCAATAAAGAATATATCGGTATTATCTGATTTTTAAGACCGGTATTTCGGTATCGAAAAATACTGGGATACCGGTTTTGAAATACCAGTATTGCAATCCCTACTGAAAACGTATCGGAAGACAAATTTAATATTGATACTGGTATTGGATGGGTAAAAAAGTATCGATTGTTTCAAGTAACATAATATGTCCGACAGACAATAAAACTGAGAGGGTAATATTTTTTTTTATAACCTAACCCAAATTCGATATACGATATCTGGATTATATCGAAAGGCGCGTGATGGTAGTAATTAATAATTTATTTATATGTAGGTTTTTTTAATAATCCTTTATATACTAATATATTATAATAGTTAAGTTTTCAATTGAATGATAGACTACAGCCGAAAGGTAATAAAAGATAAATTTGGGATATATATAGGAGCCGGAATAATTTGTAAACTTTGTACGGAAGCCATATATTATGTCATTATGATGATCTGTATTTTCTCATTCTAGAAATTAAATAAACTATATTAATAGTATAACACAATATTTCTTTAAACGTAGTAGTTCTAAATTAGAGAACAAAGCGTTTCGTTTCATAAGATTTCCTTTAATTATAGCACTTTTTTAAATTATTCCTTTGTCAACACGATCATTATACGTTTAACTTGTTTACTTAACATTATATAGTAAAATATATTGCGTTCAACTTTTCATTAGAGTTTGCAACAACATTTTATACTTGTTACAATATATGTATTTATTAATACTTTTTATCTCAAAGTTCATTCTCTTCCATTTAATAAATGGCGAAAAAGAAATTGCACTACATAACTAGTTCAAAATGGTTATTTTTTATCAGATACCTGTTGGTTAAAAACCACAAGAAGGGTACCAACCTAATATTATTTGTGATGAGTTTTAAGAGACGTGTTAATGGCAGGTGTCCAACACCTCAATTATTGAAACTGGGAGATCAATAATAATAATGTCAGCCATGATTTATTCTGGATCGGACCCGTTTCCTCGTGTCAAGCCTATCAGGCACCATTAGCGAGGGGTGCAAGATTAGTAAATGCGCTCCCTAAATACATAGACATTTTCAATGATGTACTTTTCATTTTGTTTTTGAAACTTTAT
The DNA here is from genome assembly GCF_057557595.1 of Rhyacophila brunnea. Lineage (NCBI taxonomy): Eukaryota > Metazoa > Arthropoda > Insecta > Trichoptera > Rhyacophilidae > Rhyacophila > Rhyacophila brunnea. The sequence goes on along the minus strand of NW_028232965.1, from coordinate 55,114,120 downwards.
TTTTCTGTATACAATTGTATGTTTTTGTTACTATTATTAAAATAATTATTATTTTCTATATTCTCTTCTTCTCTCTTGTGAGGGTAATACTTGTTATAATGTAAATCTTATGTTGTGTACGTCTTGAATTTAGATTTGTTATGTCCACAATGTTATGTTTTCGTAAATAATTAAATAAATTAATAGATCATGCTACGTTTTGGATAATATGGATAATTTTCATTAATGATTTCTCTATTATTAAATATTATAGTGAATCGGACTAAAACTCTCTCAAGCAAGCATGGATATATATTTTTAAGTGATTCAATTAAATTTGTTTGACATGAAAATATAAGTTGTTATTATTTTTTCTGCTATATATAACTCATTTTTGCTATTATGTTAAAATTGCTTTAATATTATGTCAAAAAATATACATAACGCTGTCCAACTCTGACGCCAACTGGTGAACTTTAACTGATGCTATCGTCGCTTCTAAACTCGGACAGAGTAGATGAAAGTTAAACATGGATATAATACCCCGATTCTGTAAATAAAACCGTTAGCGAAACATGAGATTTATTAAGAAGATGCTTTTTTATAAGCCGGAAGAAAAAATGAGGGGCGGAATGTCACAGTACCCTGAGGATATTGAGGCAGCGACATGAATTTGCAGCAGACAGATGGGAGGGGAGACGTTCACCAGATGCGGTTGAGACCCCGTTTGGTTGTACACAGTGCCAATGGTGATAATATTTCCAGCAGTTATTCAGTTCGAAGCAGGCTTGAGAGTGGGTATATTGTTTGGGCACCGCATCAAGTATGGCCTTATGGTCGAGAGGGTTCAGAAGAAATTCTTGAGAATCCTTTACTTGAGGTTGTATGGATACTATCCGTGGCATTATCCAACTGACTTTCTCTTAGGTATGCTTACATACTGCAGTCTGCAATTTAGAAGAGATTTTATTTAGCTACGTATTTTTTTCGAATACGAGGTATACATGAGAACTCTGCCATTCTGGGCAGTGTAGACCTGTGTGTCCCTGATAACTGTCTTAGAAATAGGGAGCATCAGTTGTTTATTCTCCCAAGGTGCAGAACCAACCTGCCACTGCTAATGCCAATTGAGAGGGCGATAACTATGTTCAACCAAATTGCTTCGGGTGTTGATATATTCCACTTGCGTGAGGGTGAGTTTGGGTGGACGCTATTTTATAAATTCTTAAAATAGGGTCTCCTTAGCACACTTAGTGTACTTCTTTGAACTTGTAATTATATATAATTGTATTTTCACTGGTTTTGTATGTTTATATTATATTCTCCTTTAATATTTTCATTTTTATCCCTTTTATTACTTTTGTGTTTCTTTCTTCTTCATGATAATATTTCATGTCATGTTGTGAACGTCTTAAAGTTATAATTTGTAATGTCCACAATATATAAAAATAAATAAAATGAAAATTGAAATTAAAATATATAACCTTGTAAAACGTTTTCCAGTATAAGTCGATTTGAAATAAGACATTGTGCAACCTAAAGCACTATCTGTAAGCTGTTGTTGATTTTATAAACAAAGAAGGTAGCATTTTATGAAATATTTTTTATGTAAGGCGAAGCTTGGATTCGACGATACGACGTAGTTGGGCTAAAACGATCTAAATTGAAATTGTTCTTAGCAAATTGACCTAATTCATTTTTAATGGTTAGTTAGATCAATAAAGATGCAATATCTAACGTTTTTATTGCAAAAGTACGTACGTAAAATAAAATTACCGTTTTTAGTTAGACGTGAATGATTTTCCTGTAGTGAAATCTGGAGGGGTAAAGATTTTTTTCACCGTAACATTTTTTTTATAACAGGTAATTTCCTTCATTATATATGATGACTAGCGAATGCAATGGCAAAGGGTGGAGGTAAGCTGTTAAGATTTGACATAAATAGTCCACAATAAACTTTGTCAGTCATACGTATTTGTTTTCATTTAACTAAGTCTACAATTCACAGATGGTGTTGGTAAGTTTTTAAAAATAAATTAAACCCTGCCTAAACCAAACCATAATAGTTTTGATACATTTTGGGCGATATGACAAAATTGTGCACACTTTTTCATCCATACTTATTTGTTTTCGTTGGATTAAGAATACATAAATTACACGTAGTGTTGGTTAATTTTTTTAAATTCATTAAGCCATGCCTAAACCAAATTATAATAGATAAAAAATATTATTCTAAATATAAAATATCCAAAGTTATGTATGATTTAATATTTAATTGCATAATTTTATAGATAGATGAGTATTTTTTTTACTATTATCTATTATGTCTTGGTTTTCGTAAGGTTTAATTGAATTGTAAAAACTAACCAACAACATCTGTAAATTGAAGTCTTATTTCAATGAAAACAAATACGTATGACTGACAAAGTTTAGTGTGCACTATTTATGACGGATCTTAATAGCCTACCTCCACCCTTCGCCACTGAGCAATAGCTACTCATTTAATACAAATATTAGTTAATTTACTATTTCAAATATTTAAATTACGCCCACTGTAAAATGCGATGAAACGTAGGTGTCTGTAAAATACATAAGTTGACAAGAAAATACAAAACTAGAGCATGAAAATAATGGGTTGAAAGTGGAGCAAATGTATTTAACGAAACCTCTCTAGTATGCGGTTAAGATTCTCATCGGATTTCAGAGCCAATTTTCTTTACTTAAATAAATACATACGACATTTAAGTACGAATTGACATAAAGATATTACTGTAGATTTTCATATATATCGAGTTATAATCCTGGATAATATGAAAATCTTGTGAATGTATTTTTTGGTACCTGTTCAATTCAAGGTAACTTTTAATACTTTTGCAGATTTTATATAATACAGTCGAACTTGGTTATTGCGAGGAAGATGGGACAGACTGAATTTGCTCGTTATAAGTATTACTCGTTATATCGTGAAAACATTTTTCGCGCCACATTCTATTTAAGCATAGAACATAAAAAATATGAAAACCATCGTAAAAATCCCCGAAACAAGCATGGCATTCATAAACTACAAAAGAAGTTGTATATTGTAATGAAGTGTTGAGTCGCCGGCGCTGGTAGGTACCTACTGACTTCAAAAAGTTTGGATTTTTTACATGCAATTTCAACCACATGCGTGGATACTTTTTCAATGTTGTCGGCGAAAACACCAATTAGGTACTTAGACACTTAACTAGTGTCATAAACGTAATCCGATTTCGGCGGCATCTATTTAGTTAACTTCCCGGTCGGATTATATTGCTTAGGGACGAAAATGTTGTTTTTAAACAATCGACACGTTAACAGTTTTGCTCGTTATACCCGAGAAGTAGCTCGTTTTAAAAGTGAATAAATGTATGGAGAAAATCATAAACTAAAATGTCAACGAATGTTTCCTCATTACATCCGAGAACTCGCTACTTCCGTGATCGTAATAACCAAGTTGGACTGTAGATTATTATGGGCTAAATATAATATCCGATGGTTGGCCAGTGCTGTAAGAAACATTTCTGTGCTCGGACGGCAAAATATAACTGCTGTCAGGGTACAATATTAATGAAATGTTTTATTTATAACGCAACGAAGCAAAAATGCTGGCCACTCCTTACTTCTCTTAATAAACAATGAACCCAAGAAGGGTATTTAATCATTTTTCAAAAATCTTTCTCTTTCATTATCTTTCGACAAGGCAAAAAGTAGATAAAATGAGATGCCTTTCTTTTGATGAAAGATTTTTTTATTAATTTTCTTGGAAAGTCAAAATTATTTGTCAATAATGTCCTATTGCCATGCGATGATTTTGGGCCGAATAGTCAATGTTTTTTCGCGAGGAAATAAATATACTTATTTAAATGTTAGGACTGACATTCAAATATCACTCATATATTATAATATTATGAGGGTAGATTAATTTGTTTTTTTAATTAATTTTATGTAATAACAGTTTATTATTCAAGTATATAAGTATACCGAAGGGTGGAGGTAGGCTGTTAAGATCCGACATAAATAGCGCACGTTAAACTTTGTCAGTCATTCGTATTTGTTTTTATTGAACTAAGCTACAATTTACAGATGGTGTTGGGTAGTTTTTAATAATCAATTAAACCTTTTCTAAACTAAACCATAATCGTTTTGGTATGTTATGGGCCATCCGACAAAAATAGTGCACACTTTTTCAGTCATACTTGTTAGTTGTTCTTGAATTAACAATGCATATTACTGATGGTGTTGGTTAGTTTTTTTAAATTCATTAAAACCTGCCAAACCAAGCCATAATCGAAATTTTTTTTTCTTATATCTATAAAATATTTTAAATTATGTATGTTTTTATGGCATAATTTTAGATATTGTATAGATAAACGAATATTTTTTGACTATTATCTACTATGCCTTGGATTTGGCAGGTTTTATTTGAAATGTAAAAACTAACAAACACTATCTACACCTTGTCGTCTTAGATCAATGAAAACAAATACGTTTGACTGACAAAGTTTAGTGTACACTATTTATGTTGAATCTTAACAGCCTACCTCCACCCTTCGCCATTACTATATATACCTATATAAGTACAAATTTATGATGTTAGTGTTCATTAATTATTATAGCTTTCAATAATACCTGAACAGTGAATACACTATGGAGGACTGAAACATACGCACTGAAATCAAGATTTGGAAAATGTGAAGTTGGAGAAAGATGCTCCGTATTCTATAGACGGCTGTCCTGAAGAAGCTATACATTTACGATTGGCTTCGATGGTATATTCTATACTCGGTATCTTATATATAATGTATGGCTATGTATCATTCTGATTAGATATATGTAGAATTATCTTAACCGATGGTCCTTGATTGGTGTAGTGCAGAAGGGAATGGCAGAGGATGGTAGAGGGTATCAGAAGTTGTAATCCTCAGTAGTGATTAGTTATCATTTATTTTTATTATATATAAACAACCTTGTATAAATTTTAGGCCAATATATTGGGATATATAACAGTATATGTGGAGTGAAAGGCGTACATTTCTTATCATTATCATTGTCCGTTAGTTATTATTACACGTTTGTGACTGAATAAAGGCCTTCCAATTCTTATTCACTTAGGAATGTTAACACTTTTCATATATGCGTATATTCCATGCTAATGTTTATGAGTGAGTGGAAAACAATTTTGACACATGTTGTGTCCCAATAATTGCCTGTCGATCAAAATTGAAGGTATTGAACGATGCGTGGGTAGTTTGAAGGGAAAATATAATTATATTTTAAAGAAAATGTTTATTACTACGTAGGCATATTACTGATTTTTGAAGAAAAGAGATCTTCACTGATTTTGCGTAAATAATAAATACCGTTACTATTATTACAAGAGAATCATACCATACAATGCGCAATAATACTAGATAGGTCTATTTAGGTATATTTAAGTCATTTATACTATTATAAAGCATGTGTTTAGACTCGAAGCCTCTGTGAAATGAAAGGGGTCTAAACATTTTTGAAATCAAAATTATCCGTCGCATCTACGGGACAATCAGGAACGGCAATAGTTAAGGAGATCAATGCTAAGCTCTAGGGGCGGCAGGTTATATGAAAGTATGGTGAAGCAGGCAAGTATGGTGAGGCAGGCTGGTAAACAATTTGCGGCAAAATTTCCACGTTAACATTATATTATATGGGTACGTTATAATGACCAAAGTAAATGCCCAATGATGCCCTGCATTTTTTTTTATCGCGTCGCTATTTCTCGTAAGTTGTTGGCTATTGTTGGCCTGCTTCATGCAGTTGTATGAGAAAGCCGATTCCTTGCCCCTCTTTCTATTTAATACCTCTATGGCTAAGCTATACGGTTTGTAGCGCAGTTCAATCAATTAAGATTGAGAAACTGCGATGGCTAAGTTATGTACCTACACCGTATGAACGACAACAAAGTTGTGATCAAATTGAAGTGCATGTTGCCTACATATCGCTAACTGTCACGTTTCGTCATTTTGCAGACTATTTTGAACGATTACCATCTCTGTAAATTCACTGAAGAATAACACTGATGAAGAGTGCCAACTATAATGTATCAGTAATTTGAATTATTATTAATTATTCATGCTAATTTCAATTAATTTTAACCGTTTCTACGTGTGCGTACGTTTAAATTACTTGCGACATGACATCCATAGATAATATTTTGAACAGAACTTAACCTGCAGACCATATTTAAAAGACAACATTCTTATAGAAAATACATAGTGCTAACTGCTTAAAAAAACTGATTTTGACATGAGTTTAGGGATGTAGAAGATACGTTCATTGAGTCATGCAGGTATCGATGCAGTGCGTGACGTGACCGTTCTGGTGATTTCGGCAGATTTTGATTAACTGACAATATTCGTTTAAAGGTTCAGAATGTGCTACGGGATGGGAGCATCAGTCTGATAACATATTAAACACCAAGAAAAACGACATTACACCATTTCCCGTAGCGGCAGCTTACTGTAACGTCACGTGATAGTAGACGACATGCGCCATAATATTATAGTTGAAGCTTAAAATGTCAAACTAATGTAAAGCAATCGTAGACTGGCTAAAAATCGTTGGTTAAATAAAGCTAACAATGGTAGGGATAATGACATGGAAAACGTCCATTTTGGATAGGCTCACATGGAATTGTGTAGGAAGTTAGGATCCATCCCAGGTTGTTGGAGTCCTGATGATGATGAATGTGTATATTATGTCCTACAAAGAATATCTTTGAGTATTACGTTGTTATTGACACTTGATTTTAAGTTGAAAAAGTTATTTATCAATGTGACATTTGTGACAGTGAAATATTTCGGTATTTTAGACAATGGTAGATTATTTAAGTTTTTATGATGTTGAGGAAATGATTGAGTGGGTCGAATCAGTGAAAATGGCAGTACTTTGAGTCCATGTTCCGTAAAACACATGTGTACGGAATAAAAACATTTTATAATATTTATTAGTTTTATTAGTTTTATGATATGTTTTCATTATAAATGACTAAAATATACCTTTACTAAACCTTCTATCAAAGAGTCTATCAAAAATATGTATCTAGATTTGAGGCTGTATTTAAAAAAAATAATGTAGTAACCGGTTACTATTTTTGCATCTACAATATCCACATCTAATAATATTGTGAACTAAAAGACACCTACCTACCTATATATTTTTTAATACGTCACATTATGATACAGCCTCAGATACATAACCATGTATTATAACATATTAGGAAAAATTAGAAAATACTTTGGTCCGAATGAGCTTTGAACACACAACTTAGGTACGTCGGGCGAGTGTTTAATCAATTAAGCTACCAAGCCAGCGGGACTATTCTATACACAAGCCTGCTTTCGGTCCGCTACGGCAGCTAAATAGGGTAGAAAAGTATCGAATTATTAACACTTATTGTAACAATTACAATAAGTTAACCGTCAAAACTGTCTATCTCGGTCTAAAATTTATCACAGCCAAGAGAGGTGCTGTTAAAACATAGCACTTATTGTAACAATTATAACTAAATTATTGTAATTGTTACAATAAGTGTTAATAATTCGATACTTTCCTACCCTATTTAGCTGCCGTAGCGGACCGAAAGCAGCCTTGTGTATAGAATAGACCCGCGGTGTCTTTATTGCGAAAAATTTATAATACATACGTAAATGAGAATGATTTCAATCTCCGTCAATTACCGTCAATTGTAGTATATGTCAAAATAATAAAATAATAAAATTGGATTCATATATGAAGCCAGGATTCATTTAAATATTTGGTTTGAAAAAACTTGCACTTGCTAATAATTTTTAAATTTAATTGTTATTGTCATTTTATACAGTAGTTAGTTATTTATTTTTTTAACATATTGTGGACATTACAAATTATAAGTTTAAGACGTTCACAGCATGACATTTAGAAACAAAGATATATAAATATAACAGTAGTCCATAAAAAAAGAGATATATCAGTAGATAAATTAGATAGGTACAAGGAAGTACACCGGATGAGTTAAGCAGACCCTATTTCAAGAATTTATAAAACAACATCCACCATTCTCACGTAGGTGGAATATATCAACACCCGAAGCAATTTCATTGAACATAGTTATCGCTCTCCCAATTGGCATTACCAGTGGCAGGTTGGTTCTGCACCTTGGGAAAATAAACAACTGATGGTCTCTATTTCTAAGATAGTTATCAGGGACACACAGGTCAACACTGCCCAGAATGGCAGAGTTCTCATTTATACCTCGTATAAGTCGAAAAAAATACGTAGCTAAATAAAGATTTCTTCTAAATTGCAGACTGCAGTATGTAAGCATGTCTAAGAGAAAGTCAGTTGGATAAAGCCACGGATAGTATCCATACAACCTCAAGTAAAGGAGTCTCAAGAATTTCTTCTGTACCCTCTCCACCATACGGCCATACTTCAACTGATGCGGTGCCCAAACAATAGACCCACTCTCAAGTCTGCTTCGAAATAAAGAATTAAATAAAAGTTTTAATACCGTAACAAATATAAAAATATCATCTATTCACTCTTAAAGATCTACAATTTAGGTACATAGTGAAGAGTTTGTATGCTGTTTCTAGATTTTAATAATTAAACAATGGAGTTTGTTACTACTTAATTAAAATATGTAATAAAACGGAAACGACAAAAGATACGAATTTTATATACTTACATTTAACCAAATTATTATTTGGGATCAGGTACAAACTAAGTGTATACGAGTCGATATTAATTGTGGAATCCGAGTTGATTGCTAAACCCTTACGCCATGAAAACGTGTAGTAAAAGGTGTAATAAAATGAAATATTATCTAATTCTGGGAAACACTGCCACATAGCCGATGAAAATTGCAAAATGTATTATAATCTGGCAGTCAATATTGATTTTGTTCTTGTTACCTCTTGGTAATTATTATTAAATTATGGTATATTCCAGTTTTATCTTAGGGACTAATCTAATTCTGATTTTTAAAAAACAGCGAAGAGTTTTAAACAATATGTCTCTATTCTGGCAGAACACACTAACTGGAGAATACTAATTTTGAGTAATTTGAATTTGAAGTTGTTAAAATGTTTGAAATGGTCTATCATGTGAAAGTGATTGTAAAAAGGATGACTTTAAAATAAAGACTGTTTATGTAGGTACTGTTCTTGTTAAAGCGGATACAGCGGAAAACGCATTTTGAAAATAGCCGATAAACTGGATTATTTGTTAGTTTGGGTTAGTTTAGGTTGGGTTAGGTTAGGTTGGGTTAGGTTAGGTTTGGTTAGGTTAACCTATCAAATAATCCAGTTTATCGGTTATTTTCAAAATGCGTTTTCCGCTGTATCCGCTTTAACCGAAAAGTACCTTTATTTATTAAGAAGGTTTCCAGACGGTAAAGTTTGAAATAAGGAACATTTTGGTATAACTAACTCAATATGTAATTTTTTCGAATTAGTGTCTTCTGCCAGAACAGTGACGAATATTCTAAGTTAACGATCTCGTATAAATATTTTATTATAATAATTTGAATTAAACGATATTTAAAAGTCTGTCAATTAAATATGCATTAGAAATAAACACAACAAAGATTGTCAGACTAAATCAATATTTTACCAATATGTAGGTACTAATATGTAGGTAAGTTTTTTTAAACGATCAATTCAAACGACAATATTAGGTATTCAATCAAAAAATGGAGCCCTAAGATTTTTTTTTTATTATACCAGATTGAAGTTAGGCGCCCTCCACTGAAACCCGCCCCGCACTACACTCGGTCTTAACCCTACCATTGGTGATGTGAAGCATCTGAAACAATTAGACTGGGAGTGTCCTGGGAGAAGATGCCCAAGACTTAGGTTGCTACGCTTAAAGTGAGCTCTGACTGAGTATAATGAGTGTATTTTAATGCAAAGTGCCAGGAAGAGAGAAGCACGTGGAATTAGTTTTAGGAATGGATAGAGCAACATTCAACTCGATGCGGAGTGTTTGGGACTCACGATTGTACTCGGTCGAAACCAAAAGCCGCCTATTCGACGCTTGCATTCTGACGGTGCTGTTTTACGGTAGCGAATCATGGCACCTTACGAAGGCTCAGAGCAACCGTAGGTATACCGAGCTTTGAACAGATGTTTGCGACGAATACTGGATGTGCGGGACTTTAGAAGCAACGAGGAGATAAGAGAACGCACCAAGCAGCCTCTCATCACCCTGAGAGTGAAGAGGCGACGTTGGACCTGGCTCGGCCACGTGCTGCGGATTGCAGAAGATAACCTCAATCTGGCTTGTCTGTTCTTCAAGCCGATCGGATTCCGCCGTCCTGGAAGGCCGCTAAATAATATCTATATAGTGTATACGGCGGAGCAACGGGATGGTTTGACCTGGAACGAAGCAAGAAGACTGTCGAGTGACAGGGATTCTTGGAGGCGCCGCGTAGTGTCTATATGCTCTAACTAAGAGGCGGATATGGCCGAAGAAGAAGAAGAAATTTGTTTTAGCGGCCCGGGGTTCAACTTTCGATATTCTTAGACCTATATTTAAACAATTGTAAAAATTACAAAAAAAAAATGCCGTTGTATTGGAAAGTTTTAAATGTTGGATTTTTATGAGTTCACTAATAATTAAAGTGGATACAATGATAGCTATGATATTACTATACCTACTAATAATAATACAACTATGTTTGCTCCTAAGTGGTGCATATAAGCCTTCACAGAGTAAAGGTGATACTAATATATATTTTTTTACGAATAATAGTTTGAGTTATTCACCTAATCCTTGTCTTTGCACTGCATCAAACACACATTGAAAAAAATAATATAATGCACCGACGGCTTCATAGACGAAGATCTATTAAGTATAATAAAAATGATTTAATATGTGTAAATAGTAATAGAACCGATTCTTATGGAATAAGTACTTAGTACTGACACAACTTTTATTAATTCAAAGTAAAATAAATACTACCAAGTAACAGTAGCGAAGGGTGGAGGTACGCTGTTCAGATCCGCCATTAACAGTGTACACTAAACTTTGTCAGTGATACGTATTTGTTTTCATTGAACTAAGACTACAATTTACAGATGATTTTGGTCAGTTTTTTAAAATCAATTAAACCCTGCCTAAACCAAAACATAGTAGTTTTGACTTTGGGCGATACGACGAAATTGTGAGCACATTTTTTAAATTCATTAAGCCCTATCTAAACTGAGCTATAATAGATAAAAATATTATTCTATCTATAAAATATCCAAAATTATGTATGGTTTAATTTATTATACATAATTTTAATAGTTTATGGATAAACGAGTATTTTTTTTACTATCTGGCTATATCTAGTATGGCTTGGCTTTCACAGGGTTTAATTGAATTTTAATAACTAACCAACACCATCTGTAAATTGTATCTAGTATTATTCCAATGAAAACAAATACGTATGACTGATAAAGTTTAGTGTCTAAAGTGTAGTGTCCAAAGAAATTTATGGCGGATCGTAACAGTCTACTTCCACCCTTCGCCACTGCCAAGTAGGTATCCTCAGTCAAAACTATGAAATTAAAATTTGAGAATTCAATATAACATATTGTATTCTAAGTATATTTTTTTTGTACAACTAATCAAGCTTAATAAAAAATATGATTCAACAAAAAAAAATGTTTGATTTCATTAAAATAGTGTAGAACTTTTCAAAAGTATTTCATGAAGTCAAATGGACGTTATTAAAAACACTTGACAGCTCCGCTTTTCAAATCATGTTGAAGGCTTAATAATTCACTGCAATCTATAATCAGTAATCGCACTTGTTTTATCAACAATCGATAGTTAAATATGTTTATGAATGTTTTAATGAAAACATAAAAAACCACACTGATTAAAATATTATATTTAATCTGAAAATACGCTATTTAAAAATGTGTAAATACATATTATAAAGCGTAAAACTTGTTGATGTACAAAAATTTTTAGCAACAAAAATAATACGCGACCGTACTTTTAACTATTTGTATGCACAATCCGAACGGTTCAATTTGGTTCGCGAGAGGCGGTGCGAACTTTCCCTAACGAAGTCCCGCAGGCAACTGGAATGCTTTTCATTTTGCCAGCATCTGAGAACCATTCCAGTTTGTTTGGTTCATTTATGCCGCTGCTCCTCAAACATAAATTTGTGATTAAAAACTGCACAAAAAATAGATGTACGAAAGATATACATGTCCAAAACCAAACACGACCGAAAAAAATCACTATCTTATTATTTCATCGTAATAGTACGGTTTATTAATTTGACGTTAAGGATGGTGAAAAGATTTTTTAAGATTCACATATTATACGGTTTTAATATTATATATTACAAATAGTTTTACGTCTACTATACTTATATTGGCTACAACAGGCTAGACACAAGATATTGTCACCTCAGTTGTAATTTGTGCAATTTATAAGCTTTCGGTAAATTGAGTTGGTACTATGGGGAGGTGAAGGTGTATATTGTGGTGATAGGATAACGACTTAATCTGAAAGGTTTATCTATTATGTCATTGAAAGTTGTATGACAGTGAGAGTGAAAATTTAAATTTCGTTAATGAATTATATTTTCCCTGCAGGTTACACTCTTATATCAGCAAAAGGTTGTATTTATTTATTTTAAGGAAAATACACACGGAAGCTCTGGGGAGTCGAAATTATTTTTTGTTAGAGAGATGTCGACGTTCGCTGGCTGCGTCAAACACGAAAGTTTTTATAGTAATCGTATGGTGCATACAGTGTTACCTACGTTTTTCGTTTGTAACCCGCTTCTACGCTATATTACAGAATATAATTGCATGTGGCAAAGATATAAGCTGATTGATAAAATATGACAATGCCTTATTATATAGTGACTAAAACTACACAAGGTTGTGATCAGCGTTGCCGACTTTTTTTGCCAGATCTAGCATCTAGCTTATGGCATTTTTATTAGCATTTTTTGATGTCTTCAACAGCTTTAAATGTGCTGAAAACAAGCGAGATTTTTAGTATATTTATTCAGAACAGGTAGGTTGGTTGTTCGATTAATTAATTATTTTTTGTCAATTTTGAAAAAGGTTTCTAAGAAAATGTAGGGTGATTTTTACACGTACAGGTATCCATTTTTTTTAAAAAAAAATTTTCACCTTTTTTCGATTACTAAAAAAAGGTATTGAGATTTTATTTTCTCAAAATCTAGCGTTTTTTCCTGCCAAATAGCTTGTTTTCGTACCCTGTCTGGCATGTTTTTGTCAACGACAGTTGACAACACCAGTTGTGATAACTAATGGCAGTGAACATATCCTGATTCATTCACAACTGAAATATGATAATGGATTTAATTATTTTATTCTCGGTGATAATTCATGACATATATATATCGATATATCACTCAGTATTCAATCATATTTACAATTTATATGGTACACATCTTGCATGATACTAACTATTTACTACGTAAAAAAAACACAATAATAATGTCTTATATAAAATCGTACGAAACTCATTCATTAGACGTTCTATTTTTTTAAAGTTAAATTTCAATACTATCACCGATTAAATTAATATAAAAATGTTAATTATTAACTCGTTTATTTTAAGGTGTTGCTATTACTTATTATTATTTTATCTACAGTAGCTTGGCTGGTTGCAACATTTTAACTATACTCTACATTAGGTATATATAGTATTTATAATCAATAGAATTGTTCGTTTACCTTAATAAAATAATATTTAAAAAAAAAATGCTTCAAATACCTAGTGATATATTATTATTATATATATATTAAAACATACATGATTATGAATTAATTATAAATACGCCAAAAATTGAAACAAAAAAGTGCTGTAAACTATGTGATATAGAAAAAAATAACTTGTGACGATTCTGAAAGCACTCCTGGCAGATTGCCAACACGTGACGATGTATCTATAAAAATCTTTACTGAAATGATAAAAAAAATACTAAAATGGTTGTGACGTTGCCAAACTTTTTACAAGGAGAGAAGATATAATACGACGGTACAGTAAATAGTTTAGACGGTGTTGTGAATTTAGTCTTTTGTTTTATACAATTAGAACTTTTCTCATAAATGTATTGCTAATTAAAAGTTTTTACGGCCCGAAGTTTCAGAACATTCGTTTAATACAGAGTAAAATTCAGAACGCCCTGACTTCAATGGAAAACACCTCGGCGAGAAAATCTCCGTGGTGCGAGCGGGACAGCGCTAGAGCGGAGAGGCGTCGCGTGATATACGCGCGTCTCTGTCTACGGATCGGAAAATGTACTGCAGCCTATCGCCGTCTCGCTCGGCACCGGACGGGCTCGCCGGATGCATTTTAGTAAATGTACCAAATGCTAATATTTTAACAAAGCGCGGATAATGGAATTAATGAGACACGAAGCGGCGATGAATATGAATCGAAACTCCATTGTGGCTTCATTAAATCCTGTTATTATATTTACAAAAAGAGACGGCGTGTCTCTTTTGGTGTCGCATATTGCGGTTTGGAATTATAGGAGTACTTTTATTGATGCAACTGCTATAATCTCAGCACGTACGGAGACTGTTCCAAATTGTAAATTTGGTACTTGTCAATTGAGCCAGCACCGATTGACGCAAATAAATTTGGACATTTAAAAAAATACCAAAACCTAAACGAGTTTTGATGTTTTAAGCTTTCACATGTACATAATGTGCAACGACAAATAGATTTTCGTTGAATGGCGGCGGTCTAATTAACAAGTACCGACAATTATTTGTTGGTAAAATATCGCACCCTCGCAACTAAACCGCCACAAGTCCAAATTTACGTGTTTTGAGTTAATTACTACGTTTCATTGGCTATCGTTCATAGTATATGTATCGAAAATTTCATATCTCTAAGTCATCAAATTCAAGTCAAAACTTCATCCAATATCTAAATATATTTCAAAAACACAGTACAAAAATGCGAAAGGTAAAAACTTCAAAGCTGATTTTCTCTGTTTGACGTTTTTTAGATTGTGGCAGTTTAGTTGCGATGGTACGATATATTCTTTGCCATTAGGTTTTCTTTAGTCACTTTGGTTGTTGTCTCCGTGCCCTTTTCTCCCATGGCACTTGTCATAAAATTATGTCTTTCAATAAACTCAGTCAAAGCTCACTCTAGAGCGTAGCATTCTTAGTATTTGGTATCTGCTCCTAAGATATTGTAAGGTGTAAACAATTGCTGATGCTTCACACCAAACGTAGAGCCTCATAATACGCTCGATTAAGACCGAGTGTGGTGCGGGGCGGGTTGGTTTGGAGGATCCACGTTTGTCTTGTTTATGTGATTGATGTATTGGTTACATTAACATTTTACATTACAGATTGTGTAGTTGCACAGTAAATAAAAGATGGAATGAAACACAGAACAGATATTAATATAATACCGATAGGCTATGTTGATGCATTGTTTTGAATGTGTGAGTGTCCTACGAAAATGAAACACGCATTATGCACGTGCAATAGTGTGTGTAATACACCAATATTAAATGAGCGTAAATGCATAAACCGAGAGCAGTTTTCAGTATTCGACGTATAACGTATTCTGGAAACGTGTTTAAATTTATTCCGTATTCTTCCTTACTCGAGATCGGTTGCCTGCTTCTGCTTACCCGTGAGGTATATCAGTTCCCATTATTTCCGAGTTCCCTGGAATGAAGTATATAATAATATATCTATCGAATATAAACCCATGATAAATACAGTATAATTATAGGAGAAACACTGGTAACACACATAAAATATCGGATAAAATCATCCAATTAGGTTATTTATATTTCACATATAGGCAAGAAGCACATTCGGGTGTCTAGATAATATATTTAAAGATAATCTCCCATTGTGCTTGAAAAGTAATAGGTATGCGCTATCAGTGACGTCCCGTGGGGGAGGCAGATTAAGCGTCGCTTGTGGGCGGCAGTTACTTGAAGGGCGGCAAATCATGATGAATCATTTGGTAATTATATAGAAATAGCTACCTAAACTGAGTATTTAATAACGAAGATATCTTTCCTTTAAAAAAATCAGCTTACTGGTTGGAAACAAAATGTATTAATTAGCATAAAAGGCTTAACAAGACCGTTTTCTTGTCAGGTTCGCGATGTTTAGTTTACTTCCGTTGCCCTTTGGTGTCCTTGGTGACCAGAAGCGACACGAGCACGGATGATAAAAATATTGTATTACAAAATAGGGCAGCATTATGGCCCTGCCCAGGAGCGGCATTTTGTCTAGGGATGTCACTGTGCGATATCAACCTTAATATATGCTTAAAATAGGTTTATCATTGATTTACGTTAAATATCTATAGTTACTACAAATCCCGTGATTTATAGTAAATTACACACCCATTACCCTCTTAAAAATGCCTACATTTTGGGAGACTTTATTGTTAGAATAATAGCAAACGATGCTGAATATTATCGAACATTTGTGTTTAATATTTGTTCGTATAATTGGATATCGATGTGCAAACATTTATAGTTTCTACAATAGTTCGTGACCCTTCGCGCAGGCTGGTGGTTTGAAACTTCAATATGAATAATAAATACTAAATCAGGCTTTCCCCTGTCAAACAACTACACAAAAATACATTACAAAGCAGAGCGACATCGGTTACACGAGGCAAAAATTCTTTAACATACAGATTAATGTACTACCTACCTATAGTTCACACCCCTTCAAAGTTATTTTGATTGTCTTCATTTATGTACTTATTATATTTTTTCAACAGAAAAATAATCCTAAAAATTATATGTAATATTATTATTTGTATCTAACTATTAACTATTTACAGCTACCATTGAAGACTTATTGAGGCAACTTGACTGGAATGACAAAGGGATCCCCATAAATGGAGAATACCTGAGTCATCTGCGCTTTGCCGATGACATAGTAATTTTCTCGCAAGACTCAGAAGACCTCCAAATCAGAATGCATGAACTCGCTGAATTAAGCAACTAAGTAGGTTTGAAAATACATGTAACAAAGACGAAAGTCATGTTAAACTGCTTTGCGGGCCAAAAAGAGACCCTCATCAATTGCACTCAGCTCGAACAGGTGAAAAGCTACTTCTATCTGGGACAACAAATGTGTATAGATGGATGAATATTTGGTGAAACTGTTCGCAGAGTAAAGCTAGGCTGGAGTGCTTTGGGCCGCCTGAATAATGTCTTCAAAAGTGACCTTCCACTGTGCCTAAAGCGCAAAGTGTTCAACCAGTGTGTGCTTCCCGTAATCACATATGCGTGTTAAACATGGACCCTAAGTAAAAGAGAGATCCAGAAACTTAGAGTAGCACAACGTGGTATGGAGAGATGCATGTTGGGCATAACGCGAAAGGACAAAAAGAGGAATGAGTAGATAAGGAAGCAGATAAGGGTTTGCGATGTAACAGAATTCATAAAAAGCCTCAAATGGAGATGGGCTGGACATATAGCTCAAAGAAGAGACAATCGTTGGACAAATTTAGTCATCCAGTGGTATTCCAAGAGGTACAAAACGTCCGCAAGGTAGATCTAGAGGCCGCTGGATCGACGGAAGTACGTAGCAGCGCAACGAACAGGACCGAGTGAAGTAGAAGCAGCTTGAAGAGGTCTTCATCCAGCAATGGGTAGATTCAGGCTGATGATGATGATGATAATTATTATTTAACAGTCTTAACGAAACATTAAGGGTTTTTTTGTATCTAACAAATTATTACAAAAAAAGGTTGCATCTTCTTGTCATGTCATCCCCTAGCGAAGGTCAGCCACCATCAAGGCGATCTTTACCCTATAATCTGCTACCCGGAACCGTTCAGTGGAGCTAGACTCGTCCTAATTACGGAGGCTCATTAGCCGCAAAATTCGTCCAGCGTCGTCGTCTGGTTCGTATACTGTTTATCTTTCCTTCGATAACAAGTTGGGGAATGTTGTACTGTTGTCGTCTTATAATGTGGCCGAGTTACTGTAGTTTTTTTAGTTTTGATACTACGCAGAACTTCTAGGTTTTTTCCCACACGGTTGAGAAATTCAACATTTGTCACTCGGTCAGTCCAAGGAAAGCCTCAACTCTCTGTGACATCTCTTGATTTAGCGTTCATACCATAGAAAAGAATTGAGAGAACATAATAACTAACTCAGACTTAGGTTAAGATCTCGATTACTAAGGGTACGTCTCATTTTGAGAAAGGGACTCCTTGCAATCTCAATCCTAGTTTTTATTACATGAGACTGTTGAAGGTTGTTGAGAAGGTTTCATGCTGAATGATAGATAACTGGCTCCATACGATTGAACTGAAATATCAAATCGAGAAAATTGGGGCAGCTTTTACATGATTCAGAAAAATATTATGTACCTAGCCGTGATCCTACGATACGGAGGTTAGGCGTGGACATTCGCAGAAACAATGCCCAGAAAATTTGAAGTTTTCGAAATGTGGATATATATATATATATGCAAATCACACACCAGCTGGAAAACCATGGTTACGAATGTTGAGGCGATGTCTAGGAATAAAAAGACCTGATAAATAAGTAAAAACTAAAAAATTAGCACAATTTGATTATATCATTCCGAGAAATATCATCTTCTCGTTCTGGTAACTGACTCACTTTAAGAAGGAGAACGTCCTGCTTCAAGAATCTTAGAAGCTGGTTTAATCTCAGCACTCCATTCCTATTTAGAGCAGCATATAATATATGGAAAAGATGGGGAAAATCATCGTCGATACATACACAATTAGAAGAGAAGTATTTATTATCTTGCGATCGACATTGTGTGCGACGGATTCTAAATTTATTCCAGAATATCTGGGTTATGTTAGGTTAGGTAAGGTAATCATAGTTAAGGTTCACGTAGTACCATAAAGGCGAATTTAACGTCCGCATAAAATATATGTAACAGCAGATTCCATTATTGTCGGGAAAATCATGTAAATCCGAGGCCTAAATACGAGTACTAAGTAATGTATTCAAATTAATTGGTAACATTTGTGAGAATGGTTTCTGTTGACGACCATACAGTCATGAGATCTTTAAATGATCAGTGAATCCTAACGAAGGACATGTGAGATAAGTCATACTTTCTAGTCTGACTTTCTCTTAGGTATGCTGCAGTCTGGAATTTAGAAGAGATTTTATTTAGCTACGTATTTTTTTTTCGAATACGAGGTATACATGAGAACGCTGCCATTCTGGGCAGTGTTGACCTGTGTGTCCCTGATAACTTCAGTTCGAAGTTTCGTTCGTTTTTCAGTTCGAAGCAGGCTTGAGAGTGTGTCTATTATTTGGGCACCGCATCAGTTGAAGTACGGCCTTATGGTCGAGAGGGTTCCGAAGAAATTCTTGAGACTCCTTTACTTGAGGTTGTATGGATACTATCCGTGTATTTATCCAACTGACTTTCTCTTAGGTATGCTTACATACTGCAGTCTACAATTTTTAGAAGAGATTTTTATTTAGCTACGTATTTTTATCGACTTATACGAGGTATAAATAAGAACTCTGCCATTCTGGCTAATGTTGACCTGTGTATCCCTGATAACTATCTTAGAAATAGGGAGCATCAGTTGTTTATTTGTCCAAGGTGCATAACCAACCTGCCACTGGTAATGCCAATTGGGAGGGCGATAACTATGTTCAACCAAATTACTTCGGGTGTTGATATCGTCTCTCTTCTGGCAGAACACACTAACTGGAGAATACTAGTTTTGAGTAAATTGACTTTGAAGTTGTTAAAATGTTTGAAATAATGGTATATCATGTGAGTTTATTAAGTAATCGTAGAAAAGATGACTTTAAAATAAAGACTGTTTATTTATTAAGAAGGTTTCCAGACGGTAGAGTTTGAAATAAGGAACATTTTGGTACTAACTCAATATGTCATTTTTTCGAATTAGTGTCTTCTGCCAGAACAGTGACGATATATTCCACTTGCGTGAGGATGAGTTTAGGTGGCCGCTATTTTATAAATTCTTAAAATAGGGTCTTATTAGCACACTCGGTGCTACTTCTTTGAATTATATATATGTATAATTGTATTTTCACTGCTTTTGTATGTTTATACTATTATGTTCACTTTTTATATTTAAATTTTTATCCCTTTTATTACTTTTGTGTTTCTTTCTTCTTTATAATAATGTTTCATGTCATATTGTGAACATCTTAAACTTATAATTTGTAATGTCCACAATATGTAAAAAATAAATAAATTGAATTGAATTAAATTGAATAATGTTGAATTAATCATAATAAATATGTGCGTAAGTAAGAAAACTAGTGGGTACATTTCATATCATAGAAACATTGAAATTCCCATTTAAAGTAGTACAAAACTTAATATTCTTTTAACTCTCCTGAAAAGTAGTAGTTTTTGACATCCGCGCACGGAAATTTAATAAGGTTATAGATATGACTGTTATTCTAGTACGAGGACACATTCATTTCATTCGAGCAAGTGAATTTAATATAATACTAGATTTATGACATGTTTTTATCAACATACTCAATGACATCCTACGCTGTTTTTATTTGAAAACAATTTTATTGAAACGAACATTTCTCAAAATAAATGTGATATTTGTCGCGGTTCACTGCCTCTTTCTGTTATAAGGGTGCAAATCAAAAAAATATGTCATATATCGTTTTTCCACTTCAAATGCCATGCGGATTTTCATCGCAACATGTATCTATGACACAATAGCGAGAATAATAGTATAATGTATTCAAATTTGGCTGTAGGGATGTCAAAATAACTATAGATACAATAGGTATTTTTTTTATG
Organism: Rhyacophila brunnea; assembly: GCF_057557595.1. Lineage (NCBI taxonomy): Eukaryota > Metazoa > Arthropoda > Insecta > Trichoptera > Rhyacophilidae > Rhyacophila > Rhyacophila brunnea. Next base: position 55,093,313 of record NW_028232965.1, on the reverse strand, counting down.
GGATGAGATAAAATCTTTTGATAAATTAAACCACATTTTTATTCTGCTATAGATACGGTACGACACGAAGTATTGAAGAAAAAAATCGGCATGCTGTCCCTAGATATAGGTTTTGAAGATCGTGTGGTGACTGTCATTTTAAATATCCTAGTTAAGTATATCTCTTCAGCATTCCTTACATCCCGAAGTTTTCATTTTTGAAGGTATTGAGAAACCCGTAATCACTTGGTCAGACTATTGAATAACTACTTTCCTCTTTAAAGTCGAACCTCGATGTTTCTTCCGGCGATGAGCCTTACTAAAGTATCATTATCGTTTCTAGTTATATGGCTAAACAACTGCATAACACTCTGGAGATATAATTTAGTGGGCATGTCCCTCACACATTATTTAATATTCAAACATATTTTCTCAAAGTAGGTGCATAAAATAATACAAACCGATGAAAAAATATATCAATGCACTGTTTGTTCATTTAATTGCTCTCATCTCATTAATTAAAAAAAAAAATCAGTGAATAGCACTTTGGTACTATTGAAAAACCATGTCAATCCATTATTTGCTCATTTATAATATTTAGTTATTATGTTATAGAAAAGTCGACCACAACAACATGCAAGTTGGCCACATCTGTTATAAATTAAAATATATAGTCTTACAATCAGTGACAATATTGAATATTTAGATACAGGGGTTTTTTTTTTTAATAAAACAAAGGTGCCGGAACTCACTTCTTGCCAAACTTCTTACCTACTAAAGAAAATTATATTCAAATATCATTTAAAGCAACTGTTCCTATGCCATGAGGCACATAAAAAAATTAAACAAACAAACAAATAGATAACTACACCAAATAAAACAAATAAACAACTAAAGTTGTAAGAAATAAAATTGTAAAAACATCATATCAAAGCATTGATATACTACTAGATGAGCAGTTCCCATACAAGTGTCATTTTAAAAATGTACCACAAAAGATATAACGAATATCGTATTATAATATTTCCTTGTAGGTATAATGCGTGAAGACCGTTAACATGGATTCCCGAATTTCACCCGTATTGCCCTGGCTGTAAAACTAAATTTGCGTTCTTGGAATAGTGAACCTAAGGCCATCCTCCCACGGCGCAACTGAAGTCCGACGGTACTGAAACTAAAATTCCAGCCAGTATCTAGCTAATGTATTTCAATGGCGGCTCGCTGACGGCGAGACTGGAATATCTCAGCTTCAAAACGGTCGCGAAGAGACGCAACATGCTAGTCGCGCGGTCTCTGAAGTTTCCAGTCACCGTAAAACAGTGGTACCAACATCATTAGATTTCGGTGAAAAATCATATTTTTTTACCAAAATTGGTTAAATATTAATCGGAAAATTAAAATAACCTTATGTAAACGCTGCAGCGCGCGTGTTGTCAGTTTTTGTACAACACAACTGATAGTCCAGTTTGACAGTTTGAGGTTATGTGATTATTATTTCAAGTGGTTTTCAGTAGCGCCGTGTGCGAAGCATCACATTGGTCAGTTTATGAGTTCCTTCACAAACCAGTTCCATCATATTTCAGTTGCGCCGTGGGAGGATGGCCTAAGGGTGGCTGCAACGCAAAACAGACAGAGCAAGTCGTCATGCGCTGACTATTAGTTAGAGTAAGATGCAAGCTAGACCGGGCTTACTCAGTAAGTTTTAACAAAGGCCGACTCGCTGAAAATCGGGCGTCATTTTAAGAAGCATATGATTCATCCAGTAGTATATCAATGTATCAAAGTATATAGTGATTTCCATGGCCCCCATATCCTGAAGCGGGCCTACCGTCTAGGATCTTTGGCGGGCCCCCTACCTCTCACTAAGGTTAAAGGCAGTGTGACCCCGCTATAGCAGCATTTTTCAAATGGTGTTAGAGGTAACATTAAGGGTATTCAGTAATCAGTAGGTATATCAATAAACATTAACGAAAAAAAATACAATTACACAACCACATATTTTAAAATGTTAATACGCTTGAAAAAAAATAGAGCAAATTTTGTGATGTATCTATGTTTATCTCACTTATCTGGTCGATTCCCCAGGATAGAGCCCTGTCACCCCCCCCCCCCTTGTTACATCCCCGATACAACGCGACAGCTAGCGGAACCTCACGTTAAACTAGTCGGTCTCTAGAATTCAATGCATATATCAAACGCGACAGTTTTTCAGGATATGTCTTTTCGTTTATGATGATTCCGGAAAATTAACTTGTACTATGTAAGCGCGAACATTGTTTCGTCTAATTGCTTTTGAAACATTAAAAATACCGTGAAAAAGGGTGCCGGAACGCCGTTCTACCGCGTCACATAACAAAAAAGCCCTGTTTAGATATATATGTAGATACACATTGACATACTTATAGAAAACCTTAAAAATCGTAAACTTAATAACGATAAAGTAGCCCTTTGAATTTAATAATTGGACATTATTTTTAAATTAAAATTCGAAGAAAATCTGAAAGAAAATATCAATAAAATTATTATCGATAAAACTGTTACAAAAAGAAAACTTTCGTAATATAATTATGGTTCTACATTGATAATTTTTGAAATTTCAAACAGGCGGAAAGAATAAAAGTTTTTTTTTTTTTGAGAAAATCCAATTATTAAGCAGGTGTTTTCAGGTGGAAAATATTAATGAAAGAAACTGTTTCAAATATCAATGATTATAATTAAGGAATATTTGCATTTTGCATTAATTTATTGTGAGTATAAAAGTTTTTACATTTAAATATTTTAAGAGAATTCGACAGGTAGGAGGGTAAGTGTAATAAAAAATTAAGAAGCTTTCGATGTTCCGAGGTTATAAATCATATTATCGTGGAAAGTGGTCGACGACTGAATACATTTTTAAGGGATTAGGTTTATTACTGCGCTATAAAAATGAAATATTGGAAAACTGGTAAGCACCTATTTGGCCCCTTTGAACATAGGAATTGTATGCACGAACGAAATGTGTTTGGCGATAATATTAAATTTTCATTTTTGGTGAATAAAAATAGTAAAACGACGTCACCATTTGGTATCAAATATATTAATACTAGGGTTGCAGACCCTTGATCAAACTCGATTTCTTGGTTTGGAATTCGGGATTATTTTTACGTTAGGTTAGATTTTCATCAACTTAAGAATTATCATCAAACTCAAGTTTCTCTTCTCGGTTTGCCTGAGACGAAATCTTCACTTATTTTGTTAGGTCATATAGGCTGCAGTGAAGGTAACAACCTAGAGAAATTTGTTGTATTTTGTCAGGTCGAAGGTCTGAGTAGACAGGGATAGAGTTGGGTATTTCCCGAGAAAATCTCAATCTCGAGATTCGGTATTTCCCGAAATGATGAAATTTTAAATTCTCGAGATTCGGGATTTACAGAAAAGAGTTCTCGAGAATTCTCGAGAAATCGGGAAATTTCAAAAAATCCTAAAATCTGTGTAAAAACAAATTCCAAAAAAATATGATTTTTTTTATTTATGTAAGAAGACAAACAAAATAGAAGCAGGAAAACAAAAATAATTGAAAACATTACTTATTAAAATAGAATTTCAAAAAACACAGACTGCCAATCGCTGCGTCTGACAATCGCGTACGCTTTTGAGACACAAAATTCCCTGATGTTGCAAAAATTCCTCTCATTTTGATTCGACGTTGGCTTAATTGTGTTAAATGCCCCGATCAGTCCTTGAATTTTGTGCTTTCTGTCTACTTTTCCATATAGAACATCGTTTTTTCAATTAATATTTGATAATAAAGAAATCCCGAATCCCGAGAAAAAATTTTCGAGATTCGGGATTTCCCGAAATGTTAAAAATTTCCATTCTCGATATTCGGGATGGAAAATCCCGAAAATTTCTCGAGAATTCCTGTAGGGAAATTCCCGAAACCCAACTCTAGACAGGGAAGAGTTCCATCCAGATGATCGAACCAAATCAAGAGTGCCATGGTGGGTCTCTCATGAGGATAAAGACTGAAATATAACTTAAACGTCTAATTTAAAAAAAAAAGATATTTAAAATGTAACGTATTTAAATAGTTCAATATTTTTATCAAAACGTGTCGAATGTATGATGTTTAAAAAAATACAAGTCTGTTTTTCAAATAAAAAACTTAATTTTTTCTCTTGATGTACCATTTTGTAGATATTATATATTAATATTATAATAATAGAGTTTGTAGTAATGTCTTTTAACATAATCCAATAAAACATTTTGAATAAAGCATAGAACGGAAAATACTATATAAAACTACTTTCCGGATCAATTACAGTGAAGAAAATATCTTCACACGTGATCTTTTTTCGTTGGCATCATAGCAATCAAATAAGATTGTGGAGCAGATTTCATTTCTTACAATCCCAGAATCTTCGAATTAGAAATTTACTTCTCTATATTTTTCTATATATATCAGGTTTAAAACAAAGTTATCTGTACCAGTCCAGTTGTATTGATATAAATCCAGTTATTGGCCGATACGAGGTTTAAATGAAAATTCGCGATCTATCTGGAGTATCAGATGCTTATTCTCACAGAGTGCAAAACTAACCTGCCAATGGTGATGCTAATTCGGAGAACAATGCGTATTGCTTCAGACATTTATATATCCTACTTACGCGATAGTAAGATTAAATAGATATTCTTATATAGGTAATTAAAACAGCGACGTTTTTAATGGTCACCATTTCTTTAATAAACGAGTAATTTGTTAGCTCCATAACATATTAAAAATAAATAAAATGAACGATCTAAAACATGAAAACTTAACAACCCACTGATAGATCTCAGGGCAAAAAAAAATACTTATAAAAATGAGTGACGAAAAACAGAACGGATACTACCTACAACCGAATGGATCTTAATAATTCATTGATGTTTTTTGGTGCGTGACAACTAAATAAATTTCAATATTTTCCTATTCACCTAAATAAATAATATATGTGTATATTACACTGTAGCAGCATTGTTTTTTGGTTCAGACTCTTTTATATATGTATATGGTATAGTGTGTACCATTATATAGGCAAAAAAGAACACAAGAGCGAGAGTTGAATAAGCTGTTAAACCTTAAACTCAAGGAAAGGAAGGAAATACTTAATTTTGAACGTATGTTTCTAAGAACAGACCTTATCAAAAATAAGGATGCTTATAAATACTGGAAATGAAAAAATTGGGTGGGTACTTGATAATCTGGCCAACGCGACGTTTGTGTTTCATCAATAGCTTGGTTTTTGGTCTATGATTTTTGTTGTATTACTACAACATTCAGTGTCGATTTCAAAAAGATTTTCGTGTATAGATCTACCATCATAAATTGATAGACATACTTACATACAGACGATAGACAATTTTAGTTTCAAATTCGACCGGCTGACGACTTACGATGGTAGATCTATAGTTGAATTGGTTGTCATAGAAAAATTTATATTCTCTATTTCTCATATAAAACGATCTGCAAACTTTGGTAATACTGTGATTACGCTATTCTGTGATTGCGTATCTAAATATTCACATAAAAGTTCACAAAATGTTTTTATAAATCAGTGGATTTCTTGTAAATAAATTTGAAGCTTTTGCATTGTTATATTATTATGTATAGTTCTTGCGATGTTACATGATTGTTTATCGAAATAGCGAATGCTCATCATTTATTCACAAGAAATTCAAATTACAGATGTTTTTTGGAAATATTTGTAATTTTTATAATTCATATAATAATTATCTGATTACGCGAATCTAAAATTTTGCTAAAATTATTGAGTTTTTTGACAGATGTGCGCGATGACGGTGTAAACGTTGATACAAATTTAATATGCAATGTGAAATGATTCACAGCGAACAAAATAGTTATCCTTTTTCGGTTGCACTATCATACATAGATCTATTTGGGTTCCGTCTATACATATATATTTAATAAGTATGTACAGAAAACCCCAACTAAATGTAGATTACCTACCAGAAAAATAACAAGTTTATTTGTTATTATGATAATAAATTCGGTCAAAATATTTGTGAACCAAACGATGAATTTTCAGTCACCGCAAATGAAAATATGAATACGCGGTTTTAAGATAATATCTTAGAATTCAGTATCAAAATAAAATGGATATCTAAAATCAGTGGCTGTAATATAACTTCTCACGTTATCGCCAAAGTCACTAGTAATTCTTCGACTTTTAAAATATATAATCGCAGGAGAAACGTGTGTTGTATGATGCATTATATAGCGCGGTTAACACAGTTGATACCACGATGAATTTATCGTATTTAATGTCATTTGGTTATGCCAATTATGGCGGCCCTAATACAATATATATGTCTTACCCACCTGACCTAGCAAGACCTACTATTAACAGGCAGTCATTCTGCAATTGTGTGGTTGTAAACACCTATAAAACATTAAAACGTCATTTACGTGCACTGGTTTTAACCGTCAAGTACAGGGTAACTCAATAATCAGTAAGATTAGATCTCGCGCGAGAGTGGTAGTACGAGTGAGTGACAGCCAGACCACGGAGCCAGCCTCATCATCATAAAAGGTCAGTGCATGGAATCCTTGACATAACCCCCAACATCTGAATCATTCCGTCTAATACAGTCTACTGAAAAGCGCCGCCATCTGTTTTATTATAATATTGACCACCTACTTTTATCTTTACTAAACCCTTATTAAATACAATTTTATGTATTCTGAATTAAATTAAATATAATACCTCATATTATTTATTTATGTCGACACTGGTACTATGTACTTTTGAATGATGGTTAATAATACAAATATAAAAATAAAACGAAGTCTTTCCACCAAAAGTTGACAGTTAACAACCTACCTACTTTGATTTAAAATAAAGAAAGCCAATAGTAGCTCAATTTGGAAAGCGCTTCGTATAGTATTAAAAAAGCCATCAGTTAAAATTTGTCGCAATTAAGTATGACGCCTTTAGCATAGTGGTATATGTGCATGGGCGCGATACCTGAGAGATGCAGGCGCAAATCCTGGGGGGTGTCTTACTTTTTTCAAAAAGATTTTTTCTATTGGTTATAATATATTTTCTCCGAAGTCTTTTCAAAATTATGTATGTTCAACGTTAAAGAAATTAAAATGTACTTATCTAAATCTTTATTCAACATGATATCATGTGATCACAATTATTACACCATCATCCCATTTTACGCATTGGTTCCTTCACAAAGCTAGTGTTTTAAAAACTTGTTCGTATAATATTTTATTCGCCATTTACTTGCATGCAAATATCAGATGTTTTTATAGTAAGAACGTAGTATGAATCCAGTGTATAAAATTTGGCGCAGTAGCCAAAAACTATAATGCCACATTTATGTTGCAGAATAAATAAATAAATTAAGTTTTAGCATAGTTTCGAGCCAGAGACCCCAATCTATACGAACTGCGGAATATACTTTGTTAGTAAGCGTGAACTTTGAAAGCTACCATATTAGACTTTCACAGGATGACTTGACGTAGGTGTGTAGGAAAATGTTGAAATTCATCACACCAAAGTTATTTCTGTTTGATCCTTATTCATAACATTTCTTCCCTTGGGAATGTTGAAAGTTACATTATCATAACGCTGGGAAATATCTAAAAATATAGAATATCGCGAGGACGTATGCGCCAGTAAAATCATAGTCTATACTCTATGCCACTATTCTATTCTTGGCAGATTATAAAAAATATATAAATACAGCTTTTATGAAAATATCATACATAAAATGGGTCATTTTGTTTTTTATTAATAAAATGAGACAAACATACAAATGAAAAAATTTGTAAGTATGGAATTCAAATATATAAAAAAAATAATAATAAACCATTTCTTTTATTCAACGAATAATTCACAAGATTTTATCAATGTAACATTCCATATATTGAACATACCAAAACCGATAGTCAATAATAACGCGATTATAAATTGTCGTAATTAGATAGGAGGCTCGTAGCATAATTGGATAATGCACAGTTGGCGCGATACCATTGGTTATTCGGTTGCAAATCCCGTCGAGCATCGTATTTTTTTTCAAATAAGATTTTTTCTAGTGGGTATATAGGTATATCTGAGATGTTTTCAAATCATGTATGTTCAATATAAAAATAGTAGGTAAATCTTATTGTCTACCTATATTATGTATGAGAAAAATTATGTCGATAATTCTAATTATTCTTTGAGGGTCGATGGGGATATTCAATAATATAATGGCAGTATGGTCAAATTTAAGATTATTATTTTAATTCGTTTATAAAATATTAAAACTACACATCATAATATTAAACGTTATAATTCTCGGTAAAACAGTGTAAAGCAGTGGCGTTTTAGTGGCATATGCGACTGGTAATATTTACACCACATCTGCATGCCGAGAATTTTTATTTCGTTTGTAAAAATGTGACGCTACCTCGTTACGATTTCTTGAGGTAGGTCCTACAAATAAATGTATATGTAAATTAAATTACAAAATCCATCTAATTATTCTACTCCAAAGTTGACATAAACAGTATATCAATATTTTTTTCTATTTGGCATTCGTAACGAGAAATACACATGAGCAAAAATTCGGAAAATGAAAAAACCTTACTTACCATGACTTTCAATCCGTGGTGTCTCCTAAAATGTTTCTTTAGCCAATATAGAATAGTTTACCATAAAGTACGATCCACCAATGATTAGTGAAATGGACACGATACTTGTATTGGCAATAACCATGTTTAATCAAATCGCTTCGGATATTGATATATTCCACTTACGTGAGGTGAATTTAGGTGGACGTTGTGTTATAAGTTTTTAAGATAGGGTCTATCAAATTTCACTATATGCTTCCATCTACTTTTATTTTTGTTATTTTATTTTATTTCTTATTTTATTAGATACTTATTGTATTATTAACTCACATTTCCCTGTATTTTTATTTAAAAAATTGTTATTTTAAACACTTATTTTATGTCATGTCGTGTATGCTTTAAATTTATAATTTGTTATGTTCATTATATGTAAAATAAATAAATTTAAATTTGAAAAAAATTGTATTTAAATCCGCTGTGCACCTAAACATACCTACATGTTTTTTTTCTTCTGAGGACTTAATGTGTGAAGTCTGTTTGTATAATTTTACAAAGGCTTTGACCGTGATCTGCTGTCCTACTGTCTATTTCCAGAGTGACGACCCATTGTTCCATTTCTGTTGAAGAACTTTAAGCCGCGTATCCACTATGTTCGCGCACCAGTAGCGCTCCGCGATCGTTCCTAGTGTATACCTTCCCGTGCTCCGAGCGTGTTGAGTTCGCGAACCACAGAATGTGTGCCGATCGCTATCGGTGTTTTCGGTAATACAAAGAAGAGCGGAGTGCGTTCGTGGACGCCTGTGAAACACGACATGTAATATGTACGCAGTGATGCCAACCGTACTATAATTATAGTACAATACTATAATTTTAATTCCCCGAAAAATGTAAAATACTATAATTTTACACCAAATATACCAAAATACTATAATTTTAAAGGATTCAAGACGAAAAATGTTCCCGTACTATATATTTTTCAGAAATACTATAACTTTTACGCCTTTGTACTATAATCAGTATAGAAAAAGATGGCAACACTGTATGTACGTCATGTTCGTGTAACAGACAATAACGATTCGTAATGGAGTGGTCTTCAAGAATAAATTTGCTGTTTTCTTGCATCGAAATTTTAAACAAATATTGTAGACTTGTAAAACTATCACCGGTAGCTAAAAATTTTAAGGTTAAAGCCAACTTATCTTGAGGCGATTACGGTTCTTCGGAATTTAGTACGTATATGTTCTTTGGATTTATGGTGCTACCAAACTAAGCAGACGTTCAAAATTTGACGTAGACAATCATATTATAAATTATCTGTAATGCACACTTAATTCTTGAGATTTGAGGTCCAATAGTAGAACATCTTTATTAGTGTTTTTACAGAAATCGATTGGCCAAAAGGTTTTTATAATCTTCTATCAAATAATGAAAGAATATGAAAGAAGAATATTGCCACTTATTCAGACGATATATTCACTTAACGTTCAGATAAACATTACGGAGCACTTGCGGAGTGACCGTGTTCGCAAAGCACTTCTCCTTTTGAGCAGTTACAGGTTCGCGAACATAGTGGATACGTGGCTTTACGTTGGTACAGATATATTCGGTTCTCCCAAAAGCCATGCCACATTTCAGTTCGTCGATGGTCTTCTAGTATGTGCAAGTCGCAGGGGTGTGCTTCGTTTTGCTAAAATTGTATGTATTAATCCATTGAGGTTACATAAGAAGAAGATGCATTGGTACAACCCAATTATTTGCTTCACTGAATATAGTCAGTTTCTCCGACGAAGTACCGATAGAATAAATACTTGGAACTGCGGAACGACTCCTGGTAAGTAATTTGTTTTTGAAAACCTTCTTTAATGACTATGTGCTATTGTGCATTGTATCAGTAATCTTCAAGTAAGTTGAAAGTTGATTTTAAAACACAAGACCGCATTTTTAAGCTATTTGCTCAAATGCATAAATATAAACTTATTCGCATTAAACGTTGTTATACTTATGTTTTGGAAAATCTATTTTGAATGTGTTTCCTTCATCACATTAAAAATATCTTTTTATGCTAATGTAGCTGGGGATCGCAGATTACTTGGCTATTATAGAAAGGGGAAGCCATTTGAAAAAGAACCTGTTAAAATCTCCCCATCATAATATGAATTCCAGTCATTTCACTCTTCATTTTGTATCTACGGTAACCATGCCGTGAAAAACATGTGGCGAAAAAAAGCTGTTACATTCAAAGATAAAAAAATTTCAACGTGCATTTTCTATTTTTCAACATTTTTACAAAAAGAAACATTAATTTACTGTAATGTCTAATATAACACAAAGAAAAGGTGTATATGAGAAAGAATACCACCAAATACCATGCAGATGTCACTATAAATATTATAATAGTGAAGCTGACAAAAAAGATACCAATAATTATAATAATCAAATAAGCTCTTGACCATTTTGCATAGCAGATTCACACTTATATCAGATTAAAACCTTGCATTAGTGATATAAGCGTAATTTACATTCTTTATCAATTGTCCATCATCAGTGACGTCCCGTGGGGATAGGCAGGTTATGCGTTACATAGGAGCAACACAATATAAAGGGCGGCAAATGAAGGAACGTAATTATATAAATAGTATTACAACCTTAGGGTATATCCTGGCAACATTACTATTATTGTATTGTAATACACATTAAAATGGCGGTTTATTGCACAGCCTAAATTTTCACAAGGGTGCGTCCAAACCTGTCAGCGCCACAGACCTCCGCAGACCTCCACGTACCTAAAACCACCACTGTTTGAGAATAGGTTTCGTAGAAATGCTCTAATTTTCAATATATGGTGTGTATATCAATTTTAAAAAAATGTGTACATAACATTTGTGTGTTTAAGATAGCTAAAAATATATAATACAATATGTATGTAGGTACCTAATGAATTTGAAACTAAAAATGAAAAGAGATGGCATATTAAGTCTGCTTAGTGGTGGCATTTTGCCTTTGGACTATCCTTTCTTGAATAAGACGAACAATCACATAAAGTAAGTAGGTAGGTACTTAAGCAAAATGTTAAAACAGTTTGACATTTTATAATTTTTAAACAATACTGTCTGCACAGAGAATATTATTATTTTTTAACTTAATAGGCTTTACAATCCGATGCAGATTTTTGCCTCCTGATGAAAAGGTTTCACGAGAAGTGGATGTTAGTGACCTGCTCAACCGTTTAGGACGTTTTTGTCAATGCTATGACTCTACACATATATTGAATAACAGCAGATGAATTTTCCAGCCCGGGATTCGGGATAAACATGTACCTATTTGAAATGCATAATTTTGAAAAATCGTAATAGATTTTTGGGTTGTCATCGAGAGTTCTTCCTCTTTATTCCTTCGACGTTCCGGGCTCGTTGCAGAGCCCATTATCAAGAGATATTGTATAGAAGTGTACTGTAATGATTGAAAAACCTTAAAGCATACACCTCATAATAATTAGGATATATCAGGAGTTATGAATGGAATTCAAACTTATATTTTTTCGTTTTCTTACCTACCGCTACCGATCCAACTGTGCTTGCGAATAAATTGCTGATAGTTGCACTATCGGAGTTGTTTCAAATTCTGTCAAGAGATGGCAACCAATTATGTTTTTTTAATCAAGGCAATAATATTACTTATATACGAGTATTATGATTTATGGATAGCGTTAGCTGGAATAGTACTCATTTATTTATTATTTGTTTACATTTATGTTATTGAGAAAAAAATATAAAAAATAATTCTGAAATTCAGGGATTCCAACAATTTTTATTGAATCGAGCTATCAAGTGAGATCCCGGGATTACAGACCCTAGTTTCGACACGATTCAGTAAACATATCTTGTAATATGAAGCAATATTGGCTTCGATTTAGACAAAACGTTCACAATCCCAGCAGCGTTTCAAATTCTCCTATGTACACGAATAGCAAAAAAAAAAAACAATACCATCAACATTCTTTCAGGCGTTTGAACATCCCTTATTGATTTTTTTATCACACATCCCGTTCTTATTGTGGGGGATGAAATAGAATGGCCCGGGGGTTATTTGCGAAGCCTACCACGGAAGGGGTTTTATTGTAGGTCGTTACACGTCGCGTTGGGCTGCGTTATGTATCTGATCTGATCAGCTGATTGCCAATTCAATTCGCAGGGGAGACATACATGCGAGAATAACAAAAGGAACAATTTATACAAGTACCCATCGTGAAAACGAATGGTTTTTTGTACACCACTGGAATGACCTAGTTTTTAGACATTATGTACAATCTTTGCTTCTGCGCTTCTTAGTTTTTATCGTAGATTTTAATCTGAAAGACACAACTAAACTTCTCGCATAACTAAAGATACAAATAAACTTTTATTTCGATTAATATTCTAACAAAATACGACAAAATAGCCTGCATGAACATTATCCCATTCGATTCTAATAAAATATCAGAAAACAATAAAACTATTATATTGTTTGAGACTTTCATGGTTGTTTGATATTGTAACATATTTTTGGGATGTTACTGGGTGTACTACTCCCTTCCAACGTTAGCTTTCAGTTAAACAGGCCTATTCGACACACTTAGAGCAGCGTTCGTATTCATACACCTAACAGTACGTACGTACACTTCAATGTAGTATCTCTAGATAATTGTCCATGCAAAAACGTCGAGGAAAGAAAGAGGAAGAATATGCGGTGACACCCCGAATACTCAAAATATTTGTAATGGATCCTTGAAAACTTGCAGTGTGTCGATTTATAATCTAACAACCTGAATTATGTAATAAAATGATACAACATCGCTTTGATAATGATGTTGGTCCAGACCAACATACACCGGTTCATTGTATACAAACTGTTCGAAAATTGTATAAAAATTGGTTATGATAATTTCTTTCGGAACGTTAATTTGATTCTCTGATATAGATATTCTAGTCTGAACTAAGCTCACAATGGTTGAGTAGCAACGTGTTCGTTTATGAAGTCGTAAGACTCGGATTCAAATCCCGGGTTTGGTGAATTCACAGGTTATTTTTAATTGTGTGCTTGGATATGATGATTTGAGTTGCCCCATCTCCACCCGCCATCTATATGCAGCCGCGGTTAGTGCACGCCCGCCTTCCATGACACTATAAAAGTGTCAGAATGAAAAGATTTTACTGCCACACTTCCTTGTCCCGAAGCGATGCTGCATGGGACTGATGTAGCAACCATGCGCCTTAGTGCTTAAAGAAAGAGTTCATTTATCTTTTATGACATGAAGTGTCCTCTGTACCCGTGTACTGAAATTCTGCCGAAACAGAGGAGTCAGGAGTTGAAAGTGATTATGCCGTCCTCCATATGACTCAGGAAACTTTTCAAATGAATCAAAGGTGGCCTTGGTGGCGTTCTTATCAAGCCGGCGTGGCCAATCGGGCCCGTATGTGGACGGACCCTGGCAAACAGCTCCGCTTGGTCGGATCCCATCAATGGGCTGTCCCAGGGGACGTGTTCAGCGTCTTGATGGTCGTGCCGGTCAGGAACTGGCTTACCCAGTGTGTTGATCTTAGTTGTCTCATCTGAAGCCTGCAGCTGTAGGATGGACAGAATTGGGTGGCTATCATAGATGCATTTTTCATTAAAAAAATATTACAAACTTTTTCCCAACGTGGCCAAGATCCACGACGAATTTTAGAGAGCACGGAAATTTACAATAAACCTTTCTGTAAAAATATATTTTTCTTTGAATTTTATTTATTTAACATGCGACTTTTTTTAAGAATTGGGCACCAACTTTGACAATCATCTTAAAAATGGTTCGCCATTCCTGGTACATAAGCTATAAATATAGCAACATGTACAAATATAATACAACCATGATAAAACGATCCAATATAGTATTAATAATATAACTATCAGCCGACAAAAGTTGGCCAATAATATGTCAAGGTATAATATGTCACCCCTCATATTAAATTTATGAAAGACTGTATTTTACAATGCGGTTAAGTCAATACAGCTCCTTTGTATTGTGTAGCTTGAAACAATAAGATACGATACCCGTAATATAACCCCGTGAGCTATAGAGGCTTGCCTAGGAGGAAAATTGGGTGTCTATTATTGTAATAAATCATAACCCAGTAATGAAAAGTTAGTCCTAACTATGTCATTTTAGGAATAATCAGAACAGTTGAAAATGTCGTCACGGGTGAAATTGGTATTGTTTCAAAAATTGAAGATACAAAGACACAATATAATATTTGTTTAATTAATATGGCCTTTTACTGTCGGACAGTAAAGAGTTTAATACTTATAATAATCAAAATGATTCAAAATTTAAATATAGACAAATGAAGAACGCCGAACTTAGAAGCAAATCATAAACAAAAGAGATAAGAATAAGAAGTAAGATACCCCCCAGGAATCGAACCTGCATCTCTCGGGTATCGCGCCCATGCACATAGACCACTATGCTAAAGGCGTCATACTCAATTGCAAAAAAATTTAACTAATGGATTTTACCGCGCTTGTTTTTACCGCGATTTGGCCGCGATACCCGAGAGATGCAGGTTCGATTCCTGTGGAGTGTCTTACTTTTTTCAAAAAGATTTTTTCTTTTGGTTATAATATATTTTCTCAGAAGTGTTTTCAAAATTATGTAGGTATGTTCAACAATTAGAATGTTACATTCTTAAATCTTGTGAATTATTCGTTGAATAAAAAAAATAGTTAATTAAAAATGATTGATATCATGAAATGAGATTGATTGTTTATTCATTATTTCTCGTCTCGAGATATCTCGATCACAGCCTTCATTCGTGACGAATTTTGGTCTCACACTGTTTTTCTTCTGGCGGGTTTACGCTAATGTGTCTAAAGACGGTTTATTTAAAAAAAAAACATCTTGATTAAACAGGTATAACCGTATCCATAGGTTTCTCTATTCTAGTAATTGACGATTTATCGGGCACGTTTCACGTAAAATCGTTCAATCAACTTAAGCCCTAAGCAAAAAGAGGTCCAATAGGAAAAGAGAGAAAAAAAACAGCCGGTAACACAATGTTGAATAGAAAGGTGAGTGTTATGTTGGAAACAACGTGAGAGATGGGTAAATGAGCCAATGGGCAGAAGAACAAAGAAGAATATGCGATTTAATCAAATGCAGAAAATTCCAATGGAAATTGGGTTTTGTTTGGTCCCTTGGACTACAAATATATATATATATATATACATATACAAATATAAATTTGACATACGTTTTAGTTTATTGAAAAAAGTATTAGATACAAATATTGGTATTCTAGAGACCTTCAAAGAGCCGATTCATGTCGGACAATTTGTTATCTAAATATTTAATAGTGTACAAAATGCCATTGAAAATAAATGTGATAATTTGGTTTTCAACTAGTCGTCATAGGTCACAGACATGCGTTATATTATGCCCTGTGATGTTTAACTTTGAAAGGTTAATTTTAAGTTTTTTTATTTTTGTGTTGATTTAAATTTACAATATCTGTTATGTTTGGTTAGAACATCGATATGTTTTATTACAGTATATTAATGTGGTCAACGGCTGGTCGGCCCCAAGTGGACACATTGACGCCAGTAGATGTGTTCATAGCAAAAGTTGGGAAATGCCAAACTGCCAGCAAGTCCCATCTGCTGGCCTCCCCGTGGCGACCTCCGGGCAATGCAGCGTATGCTGTAGCTAACAGCAGGGGGCGAAGGGCGAGTGACCGGCGCCATAAAACTGGCCTTCTGGCTAAGGGAAGGAAATCCCCGACAGAAAAACCTGGTCGAGCCGACCTTCAGGGCCCTCGTGGCTCAGGCCTCGGGAGCGCTGGGCTAATCACCTTGCCTCCTTAAACGAAACAGATTAACATAACACCTACACAGCAGCCTCGGACGACAACCGGCTCTGTAAAACGACGACCTTGCATGGAAATGGACAATGAAACAGGTAGAGTAATCCTCTCTAACAACTCGAGTATGCGCATTGGGACATATAATGTTCGCACCCTGCGTACCCCCGGAAAGGACCTGCACGCCACACGCATCATGCACACCTATGGTGTGGACATCCTAGGGCTGAGCGAAGTGCGCTGGAAAGGAGCCGGGAGAAAGTTGATTGAGGGTTACTCTATTGTCTACTCAGGTCAGGAGCAATACCATCGCCAGGGAGTGGCAGTGTTGATGTCAAAGAGAGCGGCCCGTTGCCTCGTGAAATGGGAACCAATCTCGGAGAGACTGATACGTGCCTCCTTCAAGACGCCTGGTAGCTCATTGACCGTCTTTCAGTGCTACGCCCCCACTGAGGATGCCGACGCGCAGACAAAGAATGCTTTTTACGATTCTCTCCACGCGGCAGTCTCCGCCATCCCCCGTAGAGACCGCGTGATTGTAATGGGGGATTATAATGCGAGAGTAGGAGCAGACCCGGTGCTTGGCCCCACGGTGATGGGACGACACGGCCTCGGTGACCCCAACGATAATGGTGAGCGGCTCGTAGAATTCGCCACTCTGAACGAGCTTGCAATCGGAGGCACTGTTTTTCCCCACAAAGACATTCACAAATATACGTGGACGTCTCCTGATGGACGCACGAGGACGCAGATTGACCACTTCTTATACAGCTTGAAGCACCGAAAGGAACTTCTCGACGTGCGTACTTACAGAGGCGCCGATATCCATAGCGATCATGAGTTACTTATTGGAAACATCCGAGTAAAACTCAGTCGCCAGGCGAGGCCTCCAAAGTGCGAACGAATTGACGTTGAGAAGCTCCGACGCCGAAGAATTCGGACCGACTTCGAAACTGCTGTACGAGATAGTGTAGATTGTATCTACGAGCGGCACAAATCTGAATCCGACCTCATTGAGGCGGACTGGAGCCTCATAAAGAGTGCGATTGTGTCGTCGGCTCGTACCGTCCTTGGTACCAGAAGGAGTGAGCAGCCAAAGTGGATGTCTGACGAAACGTGGGTTGAAATTGGTGAACGAGCCAGGCTGAAAGCCCTGAGAGACGAGGAGAGAGACCCCGACCAAACCGAGGACCGCCGGACTGACTACCAGACCCAAGACAGGGTAGTCAAACGATCCGTGCGGTTGGACAAGCGCAATTTTATGAACCGGCAAATTGAAGCGGCAGAGGAGGCAGCAAGCAGAAATGACACCAGGAAACTCTTCCGAATCACCCGTGAAGTCTGCGGCAGGCGACCACCGACTCCCGGAGCCATTCGTGGTCCCAGTGGAGCAATAGAGTCTGACGCAGAATGCGTCAAGAAGATTTGGAAGAATCATTTCTGCGGAGTGCTGAACCGCCCACCCCCCTTGGATCCCTTTGACATATCTGCGGAAGCTTTACTTTTGGACATTCCCCGAGCGACCGACATTTCCGATTGCCCGCCCACGCACACCGAGATAAAATCGGCTGTGAAAAGGCTCAAGAACGGAAAGGCACCGGGGGGAGACGGGATTCATCCTGAATTCCTCAAGTACAGCTTGAGCGCAATCCTGCACCCTATGTTTCATCTGATGACAAAGGTGTGGGAAGAAGAGCGCTGCCCAAGGGACTGGGTGAACGGTGAAATCATCACACTTCTTAAAAAAGGTGACCCTCTAAGCTGCGACAATTACCGAGGCATTACGCTACTCAGTGTTCCGGGAAAGATTTTGGCAAACATCATTTTGATGAGAATAAGGGACCCAATAATGCACGTCCTCAGGAAAAACCAAGCCGGGTTTCTACCTGGTCGAGCGTGTGCAGACCAAATCCACAACCTTCGATGTCTTCTCCAGCAGAGCCATGAGTTGAACAGTCCGATGGCCTGCTGTTTTGTGGATTATGAGAAGGCTTTCGACAGTCCGCACCGCCCCTCCCTCTGGATGATACTGGGAGCATACGGGATCCCTCCCAAGATCATTGCCATAATCAAAAGCCTGCACGAGAATAGCGAATGCTGTGTCAGAATTGGAGACACTGTCACGGAATGGTTCGGGGTCACGACCGGAGTCAGACAGGGTTGTGTCCTTGCACCGTTTCTCTTTATCATTCTCTTTGACTTCATACTACGGAAGTCAATACCACCCGACCGAGGCATACCTGTTACCCCCATGGTGAAGCTATGCGACCTGGAATACGCCGATGATGCTGTCCTATTCGACAACTCAATCGAGGGCATTCAAGAGACAATCGACAGGTTGCATAACAACTCCTCTCGCGTTGGTTTGAAAATCAACGCGAAGAAAACCAACGTCTTGTGCAATAGCACCTGTCCTGATCCAGATTTCCCTCTGATTAGCGATGGACAGAGCATCGAGAGCGTCGACAGCTTCAAGTACCTGGGGGTACACATCACGGGAGATGGCATTTTGCAGAAAGAGCTCGCTATCCGAATGGGAATGGCTGGAGCAACATTCAACTCGATGCGAAATGTCTGGGACTCACGATTGTACTCGGTCAAAACCAAATGCCGCCTATTCGACGCTTGCATTCTGACGGTGCTGCTTTACGGTAGCGAATCATGGCACCTTACGAAGGCTCAGAGCAACCGTATACTGAGCTTCGAAAATAGATGTTTGCGACGAATACTGGGTGTGCGGTGGTATGACTTTAGGAGCAACGAGGAGATAAGAGAACGTACCAAGCAGCCTCTCATCACGCTGAAAGTGAAGAGGCGACGTTGGACCTGGCTCGGCCACGTGCTGCGGATGCCAGAAGAGAACTTTAACCTGGCTTGCCTGTTCTTCAAGCCGACCGGATTCCGGCGTCCTGGAAGGCCGCTAAATACAATCTACAGAGTGTATACGGCGGAGCTACGGGATGCTGGTTTGACCTGGAACGAAGCAAGAAGACTGGCGAGCGACAGGGATTCTTGGAGGCGCCGCGTGGTGTCCATATGCTCCAGTTAAGGGGCGGATATGGGCAAAGAAGAAGAAGATATTAATATGTTCTTGCCTAAAAACCGATTTAAAAACACTAAGAAACATTTTATAAAGTAATAGGTACCAATATTTTATTTTGGAATATTAATTGAGAGCGTTAACCTCGTTTACACGTGCATGGATTTACTGCTGACAGTGTACTTGTACTATTATCGCGGCCGTAACAAGATAATGCACGTGTAAACATGTATTATCCTGCAGTTGCATGATTGCATGCAGGAATCAAAAAAGTTCGGAAGCTTCTGAATTTTCATGCGACAGTCAGGATTTTTTTTGATCTGCGCCTGTGCAGTAGAATGATAGTGGCGAAGTTGCCGTCAAAAAAAAAACGGACTACACCGCGGCCGATTTTTACGACCTGTCAAATACTATAATAAAATGACAACATCGCGTCTTGCTTATTCTTGAAGAATGATATTGGAGAGACAGAGGAGTAAACAGTTATTGTCACGATAGTTTAAAAATAAATACACACTACTGCTGCCAGTAAATCCATGCACGTGTACAGGCGCTATTATTATATCCCGTTTACACGTGCATGGATTTACTGTTGACAGTAAGAAAATGTATGGGTAAACATGTATTATCCTGCAGTTGAAACGTTTCATGCATGAATCAAACAAGTTTGGAAGCTTCTGAATTTTCATGTGACAGTAAGATTTTTTCGATCTGCGCCTGCGCAGTAGAACGATGTTGGCGAACCTGCCGGTAAAAAACGAATTTTCAGGCTAACCGATTTACACTAGCTGTCAAATAGTACGAAATAGTACCATAAAATGACAACATCGCGTCTCGCTCATTCTTAAAGAATGAATTGGAGAGACAGTCGGGACTTTTAAAGTGGGGCCACACCGAAAACAAGTCGCGCGACAACTCGTTAAATTTTACGATAAGCATGATAATTATCGTAAAATTTAACGAGTTGTCGCGCGACTTGTTGCCGGTGTGGCCCCACTTTAACGTGTAAACAGTTATTGTCATGATGATAGTTTAAAATTAGCACTATTGCCGCCAGTAAATCCATGCACGTGTACAGGCGCTATTATGCCATGAAAATTATAACATTTTTTGGTACTGTTCGGTTATACGGAATACAGCGGAAAACGCATTTTGAAAATATCCGATGAACTGGATTATTTGTTAGTTTGGGTTAGTTTAGGTTAGGTTAGGTTGGGTTAGGTTAGGTTAGGTTAGGTTAGGTTTGGTTAACCTAACAAATAATCCAGTTTATCAACTATTTTCAAAATGCGTTTTCCGCTGTATTCCGTATAACCGAACAGTACCCATTTTTTTATGCAAGGCAGTTGCATATTTGAATACTGTTTCACGCATAAATATTTAAGTGTGGATGTGAAACCTGTTCCTAATTTATGTTTTACTTATAAGTCAGTCATACACATTAAATTCTCAATTATTGTCCTACTTATCATACGTTTATATATAAGTACCCTTCTCCCTTAGCCATAATATTTGAACTAAAGTGTTTCGGTTTATTGTGTCATTAGCAAACTGTCGCCGTATCCAGGGGCGGCTCTACCTTATGGGACCATGGGGACGATCCCCCCATCGTTATATAATCAATATTCATATATTCATGTTACACGTGCCTGCCACAATACATTGATTTTTTTAAGTATAAATTAATTATATATTATATTTGTACCATTTGCCCATCCTTGATTCTTGTTTCTTGGCGCAACCCAGTTAATGCTACCACACTACAACAGTCTACCTACATAGCAGGCATGTATACCTATACAACGATACTGGCGGATCACAGAACTTCTGAGAACAGATTTCTGAGTACATTGTTCCCTGTGGCGGGGACTTGGGTGATGGACCCTTTCATATCAAAGCAATGTTTATATTATGAGATGCTATATGCGAATGTCAGTTATGATTCTCAAAATTCTGTATCGCGTCACTGTGTAGAACATTAAGCACGTCATATGCACGTTTAGCCCTACATGTATTGGTGCTGGTTCGGGGATGCGATTCAAAATACCCAGTCCTGCATAAATGTGAGTACCTAGGTAAGAGTTGACGTAGGTACATATTATTATTATATTATCTTGTCGGTCGGGGCATGTCCTGTCACACACCGCTTTAGTTTGCCAGTCAGACAACAGTGGTCAACAATCATCTATATATTAAATAAGTTTTAAATTATATTATTTGTTAATACCATTGTTCAATGGTTAATACATACTCTTTATTAGTATTGTAAAGTACTATTTGTAGATAGTTTTCATCTCACGTTACTAAACTAAATTTGATAAATAATATTAGGTACTAGGTATGATGAATGAGGTGGTTTATTTATTGAAATATAAGTTTAGTACATTGACATAGAATCTAAAGCAACAGCCACTATACAAAATAAATGAATTACATACAAGTAATGTCATAATTCAAATTATTAATAAAAATATAATATTCGTTTTGACGGACTCTCCACCATGATGTTCAACCTGGTTCTCGAGGCCATAGCCCGTAAGGTTGACATAAGGGGTTGTGTTAACTCTAACACATCCCAGATGTGCGCCTATGCTGACGACATAGTCATAATCAGCCGATCCAAACAAAGACTGATCGACCATGCCACAACATTGAAAAAGGAAGCGGAAAAGCTTGGATTAGAAATAAACGCCTGCAAAACAAAATACATGGTATCCACGCGAGAGCAGGGTCCACCTCGAAATATCTGTGTGGAGCAGCAGGTATGGGAAGAGGTTCAGAGCTTCACGTACCTGGGCTCTAACCTAAACAAACTCAATAAAACAACAGAAGAGGTGAACATACGACTCATAGCTGCTAATAAGTGCTTCTACGCCTGTAAGGGTCTACTGAGTTCGAAAATCCTAAGCAAGAATAGCAAACTGCTTATCTACAAAACAGTTATTCGACCAGTAGCTACCTATGGCTGTGAGACATGGTGCCTCATTCAAAGGGAAGAACATAAACTGGCCATATTCGAAAGAAAGATCCTCAGGAGAATTTTTGGGCCCACATTGAAAAATGGAAGTTACAGGATAAAAATGAACCATGAGTTAGAAGAGTTAATAAAACATGAAACGGTGGTGAAATTCTGTCGATCCCAAAGACTAAGGTGGGCTGGACACGTTGAGAGAATGCCTGAGCACAGGACGCCAAAAATCATGACCAAGTGGATCCCACAGTGGAAAAGGTCTAGGGGCAGACCAAAGAAGAGGTGGGCTGACTGTATCGAAGAGGACTGGAGAAAGATGGGGAGGGCTGGAGACTGGAGAAGAGCAGCCAGAGAAAGGAGCGTGTGGAGGACAATTGTAGAGGAGGCCAAATCCCGACCCGGGATGTAGTGCCGAGAAAGAAGAAGATAATATTCGTTTTGATTGATATTAATATGTATTAGATATTTCACGCCATCTGACCCCACTTACTAAAATATGCTAGAGCCGCCACTGGCCGTATGAATACAGACATACATTGATGACATGCTTGAATTCTGATGACATACGCAACCGCTATAGTATATTAAATAGGAAATGAGAGAATTTTACCCGAGTAACAATAATTTACACACAGTGACAGCGCAGGGGCGTTTTATCGATTCATTGTATTTACCAACACCAACCCTATATTTATTTTGTGCAGGTTTCAGGTGTATTTTCACGCGGTTCCATTCGAATTAAGACGTCGAGTGTACCGTAAACACGTAGCGTTTTATATGCGAGTCGTGCGATCTCAGCGGTTTGCCAATTGGAATGTTGGGCTTGCTTTTTGAAAATGGGACGAAAACAAGGCGGCCTAATGACTAAAATCTAACTACTTACTGTGGGGGCATTATGGTCTCCATTAATGAAGAATTCAGCTAAGCATTTCCACCCTAAAATTTTGTAATGTTCTATTAGTAATGACTATAAATTATTCAACGCTTTGTAGATTTTAGTTTCTTTTAGAATTTTTCAAATCACCTTTGTTATAAACCTGCAATTCGTAGGTCAACATTTGTGACATTTCCAGTGAAGTCCCATGGGGGTAGGCAGGTCATACGTTGCACGGGGGCGGCACATATAAAAAGCGTCGAATGAAGGAACGAAAATAAATATTTCAAATTTTGAGAGCAGTGATGGTTTTCCAAGAAACAGGCGAATTGCTGTATTCACATCTCAGTGAAAATAATCTAAGCATGAAAAATCCTGACAACATAACTAGTTTTGCATTGTAATACCCTCTGTGATACATGTTTTAACGTCGGTTTATCATACGGGCAATTTTTACGGGTGCTTCTAAAACCGTTAGCGTCACGAACCTCCATGTACATAAAACTAAGGCGCTATTACGTTTAGAAAATTTATGTATGTGTTTTAATTATTTTACGAGTTACAGTTGACGTTCAATGATATCGAGCTAACTCGCTCAATATGTATTTATAGCTTGTTTCATATAGGTACGTATTTAATTTAAAAAAATCTAAATGTCACATTGAGAACATTTTGAATTAATGCACTGTTTTATAAATTAAATAAATAATATGATGATATTTAATATTAAAATATTTTGTCTATCTACATTGATAAACAACATTGTAATTGAAGTTATAGGGAAAGTTGTTGGCACTCTGAAATTAAAATTAAGGAAAAAAAACTAAAAATATACAGTGTTATTTTCAGTGGACTCTTTTTATAAAAACATATGAAAAATGTCATTGTGTATGAAAAAGATGATAATAAAATATAGTTGAAAGAACCAGAGGTATTGGTAATAACCAGTGCAGCAATAAAGTATGCACAGAATAATGGAAAAGTATACAATATCCCTCACAGGCTGTAAATGCAAATTGAATCGTTTATTATTAAAAAGGGATTTGTTCGTATGTTGGTACTTATAATATTTAAAATTTTGGGGCAGATTTTTTTATACTTAGGTCAACATATATTTTGTTAAATAACGGGGAAATTTTCCACCATACACAGTGATAATATTATGTAGATTGGCTGTAGTAAATAAAGAAAATGAACATGTCGCGGACAAATGCTGTTTTAATACATGAAGAAGAATTATTGGTCATCGGGATTAAATGTAGGTAGGTACCTAATCACTAAAATAAAGATATCACAACCGAGAAAATGGTGGATCAGCGGAGAACTAAATGAAATATCTACAATTAATTAATGTAAAACAATTGTATATTGAACACAGCGATCTTCATGGTATTAGATAAGCAGAATCTTCAGGTATCTTACATTCTACCAAGATTTTATTTTTAATCTCAGGCACCTGTTGGTGTCTTTGGTATTCAAAGTCTAAATACTAGGAAGAGCAGTGACGTCCCGTGGGGGTAGGCATATTGAGCGTCGCTTGGGGTGGCAGTTACTCGAAGGGCGGCAAATCGAGATTTGGTATACTTATAGAAATACTTAAACATATGTTGTTTACATGTTGTACCTATCTACAATAATAGCTTTGTAAAAATGGTATGGAAATAACAAATCTGTGTATTGCTAAAGGGTACAAACCAAATGTGTCAGAAATATCAACCAAATACGACATCAGATTTTGATGATTTGGGTAAGTTAATTATAGGTAAGGTAAGGTAAGGTAACTTACTACTATTTACTACTAGGTACTATTTATTCGCTTTTTATATCTAAATTTAATTGTGTATTCTTTATTGGTGTATATTTTGTTAGTAATGTATCAATACAACACATTCCTTAGATACTGGAGTCATGAGACGGTGATAAAAATACTGTATAAAAAATGGGGCGGCTTTTTGGCGCTGCCTAGGGGCGGCATTTTTCCTAGGGACATCACTGAGGAAGAGTGACTTTTACGAATAACATGAAGGTTTTGCAAAAAGGGACATTTGCAATTTGCTCATTGCTGAAAGAGTATTTAGGTTTATTGACAATACAACATCGAGGTACACGAATTATTTACTGATGGATATGGTAGTCAAAATATAAACCACACTGTTAGAATTATCATAATTTTGTAGAATTCCAGAAAATTAAAAAAATGACGGTAATTTCCAATACGGGGACATTCATTCTTTCATAGGCGATTTTTGAAAACTTTTGGTACATTCGAAAGTTACATAGAATTTTTACGTCTGGAGAATATGGTAACGCTATAGTGTAGTCGTCTCCGATGATTACTTCCATGTAATGGGGTAGTACACGAAATGAAAAGATTAGTTACGGGTATTAGTCCCAGAGCTCAATGTTTGAGTAGTTGCCTACCATTGTGTCATTTCGGGATGCATTGTTTCATATAAATGTTAATTAGTGATAAAAGAATACTTCCAAGCATTGACAGATATGTGCAATAGGTACTTCAAACAAATTTGTCGACCGATAACCTACATAGTACGGCGGCTCTCGTCGTGCAGTGCGTATGGCGCTGGAATTCCACCCGAGAGTTCTGAGTTCGATCCGGTGAGGACACAATATTTATGTGATTTTCTCAAAGCCTGGGTGTTTGTGATTGTTCAAAATAATTACTAACAACCACCTTGTACGAAAAAGCAAGGACATGGTTATTAATAATTTAAAAAAAACCTACATAGTACATACATTCAGGGGGGAATTAAATAATGTGAAATAATATGCTATAAAATGATGCAATACCTATATTGACCTAGAACACAAAGCTCTCTATCAATTCTTCATTATTTTGCGAACAATAAGTCAAAATGAACCCAGCAATGTATTTTTTATATTTTTATTATATACTTACATATTTAAATTATAATATTTTAATGACAACGTTGTTGTACTCGTATTAACAAACCAAAAGCATAAAATCGTCAATTGAATTAATTAATGAAGTAGTTTTAAGCAGAGCGTTGGAGCGGACCCTTTTTTGAGTTGCTCCGCTCCGGGTCCTTATACTTGCTCTAGCTCCGCTCCATGGTCTGCTCCGCTCAGGGTAAAAAGTTTTACGTATTATTTGTTTACAAATGTTAAAAAAATAAGTAAGTACCTAAGTAGTTTTAAAATATTCTTCATTTTCATTATTAATTATTTTAAACAAAATTCCGAGAACAAATCGTCTCTCATTATTTGCCTCTTCAGTCAAAAAAGTGAGGTTATTTATCACTCGGCAGAGTTGCCATATTTCAAATAATTCCAGTGTTGCAGTCAAAATATATCTACTATTTTCATTAGATTTTAGGACGAAAATTTCATAATAAAAAAAACCACTGGAGCAGTGGAGCACTACAAATTTTCGGTGCTCCGGCTCCGCTCCTGCTCCGGGCAAAATCTCATTGCTCCAGTGCTCCGTGTTCCTGCTCCGACGCAAACAGTTTGCTAATATGGACATATTTCCTTTTAAAAACAATCGATTCAATTAGGTTACGTAAACAGCTGGTAGGCATGTGTGAGATTTTTTTTATTTATTCTTGGACCGGCAAAGATAATTATGGAAATCGCTAAAAGGTTTAATGAAATATCAACTAATAATAAATTATTGTCAAATTAGCGTGCGCCAACTTTTAAATTAAATATTAGGACAACGCCAAAACAAACATTGCTCAACTAAACAAAAGACCTTCCCGCGACATATTTGCTTAATATTTATTATATTACAAAGGAATATTTATGTAGCAATATATTGCTTGCAAAGATATTATATTGTAAGTACCTATTATGTATCAGTATAATTAGCGTATAAAATAATATGTACATACATATTCAAACCTTCGACTTGGAAGATGGTCAATGATTCAAACATACTTCCATATATGTATGCAAGTTCGCCCATCTAAAGGCGAATTCTCTACCTACCAGAGACACATAGCGGAAAAATACGAAGCTTGCAATTTTATATTTTTTTTGATAATTTACTATTTAAACTGTATTAAGGCGAAGTCTTGACCTACCAGCGCATCTATTCTATACACCAGACTGCTTTCGGCCGCTACGGCAGCTATCTAGGACAGGTTTGTATCGAAGTATTAACACTTATTGTAACAATTACAATAAGTTAGCCGTCTAAATAGTCAAAACTGTCTATCTAGCTCTAAAATTTACCACAGCCGAAAGAGGTGCTGTTAAAACATAGCACTTATTTGTAACAATTACAACTTTGCATCACACAATTAAATATTTTAAAATCTTAATACTCTCCAAGCAAAATAGTTTCGCAGGCGACTTTTTTCCCATTAGAGCAAATTTGTGACGTGTGTTTGTCTCACTGATCAGGTAGACCCGCCACGCCGGGCCCCCAGACTAGAGCCTTGTCAGGCTCCTTGTGGATGCCGTGCCACATATTTCATCGTCCGCCTGTCTATATTAAAATAAGCTCCGATCTCTTTGTTAACAATCCCTTAGTAGAAAATGTTATGTAGCATTCCTACAATTTAAAGTTACCGTACACAAGTGGTACCTACCTAGGTATCTATATTTTAGTAGGTATAATAATTAATAATCATTATTTCCATAGAGGTATGGAGATAGCAAACCTTCGCTAGGAAGGCACTCGAAGCCTTTAATTCTTGTACTGACTAAATTATTCCATTACTTTTCACCTAACTTGAATTTCGAACGGAAAGAATTTCACTTCAGTTATCCATAGAAATGATTTGATAGACGTCACTGCACGTGATTGACATAGGACGACATAAAGCACAAAGGTTGGTTTCATAGTAATTTTACGAACGGGTCACCATTTAATCTCAAATAGAAAATAAACTACTTTCTGAGTTACCAATACTTACATAGGTACTTAATAATATACATACCTACTAGATATATTTATTGTAATTATTGAGAAAACCCCTATGATGCCCTGTTTTCGCAATCATTTCGTATCGATAGAGATATTAGCGGCAAATATCGGGAAATATTAATTTACTGCTCGGTAAATACCCAGCATTATAAATGTAATTGCCACCTATTTCTATTTTCAGTTTCAAGATGTACCTATTCTGTGAATTCATTACTCACTCTATTTTACTAGATATTTATCATCTCGTAAATAATTATCTTAGATAAATAAATTTAATGCGAAACAATGCTATAAACTTACTCTAGGTAGGTATCTGCTGACGTTTACAGTAGACATTCTTAGCCAGCTCGCAAGCGAACATTCTCCTTTCCACAAACTCCACTATCAACAGTGTTGTTTTAATATGATTCTTTCTTTTATTAACCAACCTTAAGCAGTGTATGGCATGCCTACCCCTGCGCGACTTGACGAATGAACCTTTAATGTACCTACATGTATGTATTTACTTAGCGCTTATTAATTCACACGCAATCATTTTTTTTTATATGTTGTATTCTTAAAGTATAAATTATGTATTATAATTATTAAGACATAACTTTCTCCGAATTCCGCGGACATTGTCATATAATTTTTATTGAATGCACTTGGTTATAAATTTTTTCAGTTTTTATGTCTATGGTTGCATTACTATGGTCACATCATTTTGAACGAACATTTTGACACACAATATAAATGTACAATGGTCTCATAATTATTTATCATTACTTATATCGATACTTTATTACATATAACTTGACGAATTACTCAGAATTATGTATATATATTGAAAACGAGTTTGAAAAAAGTTTTCCTAAATCCAGCCAAAAAATACATAACATATTTTAGGAACTTTATAATAATCATATTATGTATTTTTCGTGCTGCAATTATTGGGAACATGATAGTAATTTGTTTGTATTATTTGAAATATTAAATTAAGATAACATTAATTTTTAATTAGCAATTTAAAAATGATAGTAAGACCAGTAGAAAGCTTCTGATGTGATATTAAAAAAAACTACTCAATAGCATAGAAACTTACCAGTTGCAGATCCAACACTAACGGCGCCAGGGCCAGGCTGTAGCTTTCCCGGGTCGCCGCTAGGTGCGCTCACTTCCATATTCTGCGACGGAGACGGAGACGGAGACGGAGACTTGCTTCTTGTTTTGTAGCGCGCCGGACTCAGACTGCGCGGAAGGTGTAGATTAATTTTCGGAGTGTTCTTCATTTCGTGTGAACTGAAACAAAGTCGTTCATTTAATGAAATATTCATACACCATGAATTAATTACACACGCACTAACAATAACACACTGGCAAGGCGGAAATGTTATTTCAAAGTGAACATGTATTCAGTAGCAAATGCGGAGAAATGAATGGAATTGACATTTTGTATAATATTGTAATCTGTAATTAGAGAGGTGTTTCCCTATATTTAGTTTTAGACAAAAGTTTTGAGGAAATGTATAAGGAATGTCAACTTGACGAAACTTGAAGGGAGGAATAAAAGGAGTTTTAAGAAAATAAAAGTGTTTTATATATGAACAGACAATAAGGTTGGTTAAAACAAAATGAATAGGTGCCTACAATAGTATGATTATTGATTACATTTGTAAGTACCTACTGTAGTATTATTACGGGAATCATTTTCATACATTGCCTTCTTTTTTGACATACCTATTTCCTATATACATGTTATTTAAATGAAAGTGTACGAGTTTTAAAATAATATACCTAAAATAAATAATATAAAATATATACATAAATTAATTTGATTATGTACGCGCGGTTATTTATTATTGCCAACATCAAAATATCTCATTTTTATCTGTGTTGGCATAACATGTGGAATTTCCATACGATTATTCTGGGTTGTATTCTTTCACGTATGACCTTGTGCGCGGAACAGAGATAGATAGAAAGAATAATCTCAGCTACTAAATCAGTGGTCCGCTTTATTATTTCTTAAAGTCAAAAATAATTATATATTTTTTCATTGTCGATAATGTCGAAATCACAGAATATTTTTTTATGTTCCCTATGTCGCAGTATTAATTTGGTTTATTCCAAACGATACTTGAATAATAATTCAATAATCAGGAGAACATTACTTATTCAAATATGACATGAGTATGAGGCGTTTTATTTATATATTATATTATATTGTACAAAGACGACATTAAAGTCAGAAAACTAAGAAACCCTTTGAAAACATGTAATGCTATGTATACACGCTGTTTTCTTCATTAACAATATAATATTGGTCTCGAAGAAAAGAGAAGACGGAGCCTACTAAGAAAAGCTGAGATAAGTGCTCGTGGTGGACCTACTGTTTAAAGTGGCTATAATTTAATATCTTAAAAAGATTCGGCCTTTACTTGGTGTTCAAATTATTTGTGATAATTTACAAAAAGTGTTATCACTAAACTTGGTATGCACCACATATTACGTACTATTTCTACGACACGTTTTTTGCTCGTTTATTAACTTTTTCAAGAATAATTTGTTTCCCATTGAGGATTCATTTATTATATATCAAAATTTTCGCTCACATGTGTCAAAAACCAAAATCATTTTAACCAAAATACAATCCTGAATTCAGTGCAATAGTCTGTTTTACAAATTATGATTATTAAATATTGTTATGTCCAATTTATAAACTTGATGAATCCAGAGCCACGAAGAGAGAATATGAGACATAGGTTATCTTGAAATGATTGAATGATCTATAAATAGGCAAATGACTTCCCAATATAAAATTGAAAAACAATTATTGACGTATTTTGAAAATCAATTGTGCAAAACATTTACACAAACAATCACAAATATACGAAATTCGTACGTCATTCGTCATCTTTCAATTTCAATTCACCAAGTGATTATTATTTTGTACTGGCTATCTAATCGAATAAGTTCAAACCTTTCAAAAAAAACTCGTTATTTTAATACTAAATACTAAACTTTCGTATATACTTTTCTTGTTATAGGGAAACACTGGATCTAAACTTAAAACGAGAATTAGCAAAGCGAGTAAAAATCATATTGTGGTTAATGAATATCTAAATTACCTTTCATTTAGGTGGATGAAATTCATCAATAAAAAAATACAATGTATGTAATATTATTTCACATAATTTAATAAACATGAAGCGCTGTCACTCGCTTCAATAGAAAATTCTAACTGGATATAAAATAATCATCAATAATGTAAAATTGTACAGTATACAAAAATAAAATATTTTAGTGTAAGTATATCAGAAATTGAGAGCGCCTGGCATATCCGGTAATTATTATTGTATGTGTCTCACATTCTCACATTCTATCTCAGTCGCACCGCGTTTGACGTTTAGGGAGTCGTGAGCATCAATGCTCGTTCGAAGCAGTGAACTTTTGTAGCGTGAAATAATAATTTAGCAACTTGTCAAAACTTTACTAAAATACTTCGCTTATAATTAAATTGTTGCTATTTATCATACAAGTACTCGCCTGAGATAACCTGTGCTTCAAGAAGGAAATTGTAGTATCGTGAACCGGCAACATATTGAGTTTTAAATTTGTTATTTTTGTAGAACGAATAAAACAGTTTATACACAACAAAGGTGACGGATTACGGATTACGCGCTTCGTACAAATTTGCGAGTTTCTTTACAATAAAAATATTAATTGTATTGAATAGTGAATTAAATCTAATCTTAGTGCTTTATTTAGTCCACGTTTGAATAATATTGAAATTACGATGTCCGAGAAGCGAATAAAACGAGAAGAAAAGGTGGTGAACATGCGATGTGGAGTGTTATTTATACATTATTTACATAAATTAATAGTTATCGTGGCACGGGTGATTTTTTCCTTCATTTATACCGAGAAAAAAATGATCCCGCCTGTTACAAATCCACTTTTATTGGAATCTGCCATGAGCCTCGCTGAGAAAATTAGAACAAAAAAGGTAAATAATAATATTGGTAAATGTGCCGCAGAGGTGGCCATGAGATTTTACAACTTTCTTTTTAGACCCAACCTAACCTAACCTACCCCAACCTAATATTAACTCATATAATCTTAGTTTGTGATAAAGGTGCATCAAAATGTTTGAAAATTTCAAATTTTTAATTAACGATTATTGGATCGAAAAGCCGATGCGCCGACAGAAAAAGGTATTTATTATAATTGTCTACATGGAATAAACTGTTTTCGTAAAAAAATAAATATAGAAGCTCATGACAGCATCTGCGGCACAATTACCAAATCAATTAATGTATCTAACAATAATATACCTGTTAATTGTTCATGAAAAGACACCGCATAAAACACAACATAATATTGTAATATGTAGGTACTTATTTCCTTTGGAAGCTTACCTAGCATCTGTCCTACATTAGTTCATATTATTATGATTTTTTTCACACCCTTGGATACAGTAGGGGGATTGTCTGTTGTTCGCCCTTTTCAATATGTAAATATTCTAGTGTGTAATTTTCTAGACCTATTAAAATATTTCCAAATGACAGCGACAGGTATTATAACAAAATATTGACAATACAATAAAATTCATGGCAATAAAATATAGCTAATTAATAATTATTGCAGTATGTGGTAGCGCAGTGGCGCACCCAGGGGGGGAGCCAAGGGGCCCTGGCAACCCCCAAAAATGAAAATAATCAGAATGATTTTAAACATTGAAATTGCAATATATTTTTTGATTATTATGTGTCGATACTCGACAGCTCCATTATTAAAGTAGATGTATTAAAAATCGCCAATAATTCACTGTATAAGTACCTACCCTTAATTTGAACTAAAACACAATAAGAAAAACGTTAATGTAGTGTTTCACACTGCCTTTAATCTTAGCGGTAGGTAGGGGGGCCCCAAATATCCTAGCCTGAGGGCCCGTTTCAGGATGTGGGGACCATGTTGTAGGTACACCGAGTGCAATAGACAAAAGACCGATAAACGAGAAATTAGGCTGTGAAGAAGAAAAGAGCCTAAGTATAGGACTAATTTACATTCTCTTCCTTGGGCCCCCCCCAATATTAAATCCTGGGTGCGCCACTGTGGTAGCGACTTGACTGCATGATAAAAAGGTAACTTTGCTGTTTTATAGTTTGCAAGTAGATATCATTTTGGGATCATTGAATAATTAAACGATAATTGGTGTGAGTGTACTATCAGTTTTAGCCCTTCTTCATCTTCTATAACTTTATTATACAACTGGCAAAACCCGGAATACTAAATCGTCTCAATAAAACAGTACTTACAAATTTCTGATCAATTAGGATTTAAATTCAATCTTAGTCGATACCTAGTATTAATTCCTAAACGCATTATACCTACTTGATAATACTTCGATTCTGGATATCAAAATCCATCTATTTTCGATACACAAATATTTTTCAAATCCACAAAAATTATAATCCATTTCTACGTATTACACAAATGTTACATCACTGTGAAACAAATAATGAATACAAAAACATCGCGTTTATCGATTTTACGAATAGGCAAATAAAAACGGATTATTGTAACCTACTTCACATTCAGCACTAGGATAATTAATGTCAAAATAAACAAGTAAAATAGATTAAAACATGTCGGCGTAAACAGAGAATTCCATTCTAAGTGATTACATCAGTTTGACCACTTGAGGGGGGTGTAAATTAAACAAGGGGGTAGCAGTAGTGAATACGTTGTTATGTCGACCGCGATGTATAAATTCTGGCAACAGGTAGGTATTAGGGATGGAATTCCCGGATCGAATTATCATTTCCGGGATTAGTCTCGATCCCGGGATTGTTGAAAATATTCATATCATAGGTATTGCCAGCGTTTAGTTAGTTTTAGTTGGTACTTCATATACTTACTATGTGAAAAAAAATGTGTGTGAGTCAGAGTATGGACCTAATAGGTCGAGCAAGTGGCTGACATCCATTTCTTGTGAAAAAAATCTGTTGATACAAATAGGCCCATAATATGATCTTATTAGGATCGGACATGGTCAAAAATATACATATAAGTACCTATGATATTATGACATTGTTTTATTTTTTAAATGTTTAGTTCAGATCGATATAGGTACCTACCTCCGTCAACTTCAAAAACTCAACTCAAAAAATAAACTTTAAATATATTTTTTTTAAGTTATAAATTTAACATCTGTAAGTGTAGATACATTAATTTACAGCGATTAGTGTGGGCATGTGTATTGGTCTGGAGCATAAAAATAATGAATGAACTGTCTCATGTTTGCTAGCAAGTTTTTTTATTGATTCGCCATTTAGCAGGTAAAAAGTTACGTATGCATCTAGGTATATTGTATATTGTTTTCTATTTGATATTCAGAATGATTCACACCAGACTAAAATAATGTCAAGATTTAGTATCCGTATCAATGACATGGGGTAAAATTTTAAATGAAGCAAAGCAGTTGATACTACATATTTAGATACAATAAATTATGAAATATGTATAAGAAAAAGTGCATGTCATCTTATATAAGTAAGTACTTATTTATTTAAAAAAAAAAAAACCATTTTCACGCATTTCATTATTTCGAAAAATACGTTATTTCAGGTAAACAAAATTTCGAAAGTCAATTCCGGTAATCAAGCGGGATCCCGGGATTGTAAACTGTAGTAGGCACCCCTTCTACTGATTGTAATGGATATCTATTTTTACATAGTCGAAAATATCTCCATAAAAATATTGATATAAAACCTGTTTAAGCTTCATTACGTAATCTAAATTGTAGTGAGGTATTGTAAGTAGGTATGTTTCTTAGTGCTATGATTTTTATTTTATAGAGGCAGCTAAGGAGTCAAATAAATAACTTTATAAAAATGATTTTAATATGAATGCATTGTTGTATCTTTTCGCGATAAATATTAAATTTAGGCGGTAAATAGAGGATGTGGTTAAAGCAGATTAAAAAAAACTGGGGTGGATAACGATATCGTCGTAATACCTATGTATATGATGAATATATATATATTATGTTACAATTTTAAAAATAATAACATACATTGCTGTTAAAATAGTATACTCTGTGTATAGTATATAATATTATCAATTATCATACTTAATTCCAAAAGATCGATTGAAAATGCCCGTATGTATTTGTTTAGGTTTAGTTAGACAAATCATATAGTACGTACCAGTAGCGAAGGGTGGAGGTAGACTGTTAAGATCCGACATAAATAGTGCACATTAAACTTTTTTAGTCATACTTATTTGTTTTTATTGAACTAGGACTACAATTTACAAATGGTAGGTATTTGTTAGTTTTTAAAAATCAAATAAACCCGGCATAAACCAAACCATAATAGTGTTGGGCGATACGACAAAATTGTGCACATTTTTTCATTCGTAGATACTTACTACTTATTTGTTTTCGTTAAGAATAGATACATATTACACATTTTGTTGGTTTATTTTTTTTTAATTCATTAAGCTCTGCCTAAACCAAAATATAATAGATAATACATATTCTATCTATAAAATATTCAAAGTTACGTATGATTTAATGGCATAATTTTAGATATTTTATAGATATACGAGTATTTTTTTTTACTATTATCTATTATGGCTTAGTTTTTGCAGGGTTTAATTGAATTTTAAAAAACTAACCAACACCATCTTTAAATAATTGTAGTCTTATTTCAATGAAAACAAATGCGTGTGATTGACAAAGTTCAGTGTGCACTATTTATGGCGGATCTTAACAGCCTAACGCCACCCTTCGCCACTGGTGTATGTATATAATATGATCATACTTGATTCCAAAAGATCGATTAAAAATGCCCGTATATATTTGTTTAGGATTAGTTAGACAAATATATTAGGTACCTATAATAATATTATAATAGTATGTACTACTAACACCGCTACCAATGTAGGTACGTCCATAACATACGTAAGATACCAGATTGAACAGTCAAGAAATGAGTTTACCAAGTTGAACAAGATTCTGTGCACCCGTGATTTAAATCTACATATTATTTTGAGGTTACGTCAATCTGTATTATGTGCAAACCTCGCTTCAAAGAATGATAGTACAGCACATTCGGAAAACCGAGAAACTCCAAACAATATTACATACGTATCTATATAAGTATTGCAATAAAACTAACCACGACTAACTTATAAAAAAAATCGTAATATCTCATTCGATTTCGCTAAAACGGTCAAAATTTCTTACACTTTTCTTATAGATTCAAAGATCACAACAAAACAAAGTAACGGAAGCGATTGTCAGCATTTCCTCAATCATAACCTAGATCAACAGTGTCTATTATGATTTATTTAATTGCGAAAATGTCTCTTGTAATGTATGGACTACACTTGTATAAATAGCAAGGACGATCCATAACTCACTACTCATCTCGAGTTCGTCACTCGGCTCCCTACTCATCACGAGTGTCCGGTCACTCGACACCGTCAAGCCTCATTCACTGGAGTCCAGTCTCGCGGTCCAATTAATCTCTCGATAACATCAGTCTCATCAGTACATCCGTACCCGCGGTTATAAAATTACTCTGTCATCTTTTATCCTTGTATCGATAAATAAACTCTCTCCTTGAAATTTCCAAACGACTACGACTTTATCTACACACACCCTCATCATCCCCACAGTGATGACCCCGACGTGAGTAAGCAAAGTCGACGTGATCATCTCACATATTACATTTAAAAAATGCAACCATCCTTCGTTTATAAAACGGCACATAAAGAAGAGGCAGGATTTTTGAAGTTATACTTCTTTTGGGATGTTTGGTAGAGAGTGAAATTGAGAGCTGCGCGCTCACACCGTTACGAAAGTGCGCGACAGTATGAAGTTAGCTGCGAATCAGTCAGCTGTATATAAACGCAACGAATTTATTATTGTCGGCCATTTGCAATTCCTTACGTAAACAAACGATTAAACGTCAGAGTGACAGTTGTTATTTAAAAATAAAAACAACGAAAAATAATAATTTAGTCATATAAGTTAAAGTGTATAGAAATAAACCAACGGCGCTCCAATAAGCGACCCTTTTTCTCGAGTGTGTAATTTAACAAGATAATTAAGAGCTAGTCGAATAATCTAGGTTATCACAAGTTTTATCTTTGTTTTGTTACGCCGAAGAAGTATAACTTCTAACGCGCGTACATAAGTACACACGCCGATTTTTTTTAAAATCTAGGTTTTATTTATATGTAAGTACTGTAAGTACCTACTGACAGCACCATTAAAAAGAACATAGACGATATTTATTATTTTTTGTTAGGGGTGTACTTGTGGCTAACCTAATTACCCCATATTGTTTTTATAATGAAATTGTGCCAAAGAGGTTGGCTCTTTCCGACAATGGATCAATAATGTCACGCGAAGCTATATTGTGTCTATTCTGGTGGGTAAGCGAATAGAAGTAATAATATTATTAATAATTGCTGAATTGAGTACAAAAGAGATTGCTGAATACGGATCAGAGATGGATAATTAAATTGCAGTATGAAAATAATTTGAATCTGTTCGTCATTAACGATCGCCATTTATATTTATTAAAAATAATTAATCTGTCAAAGCGTCGGGGCATCTGTTGCGTAGAGAGATATTCGCTCGCTGGAAAAGGAAGAGTGTTGCTATGCTGCAAAGGCGCAAGTTGTGGTTTCGTATTATAGAGTATTATGCTTCTACTCTTCTTATTGCTTACACAAAAATCGTTTATAAATAGATGTTATTGGTTCAACTATTTGATGTATTACAAACATTCCTATCAAATCTTCAGCTTTTACTGTTGAGTAATGCTTGAAGAATTCGATTAGAAATTATTTTGGACAAATTCGCCACAATGTCTATAAAGTAAATATTTATTTACCTATATTGGCTTAACAATCGAAACGATGCTCGTAAACGGTTGTTTAGAACAGTTTTTACACAATGTTCATTTTTACCACGTTTTTCTTAGTTCGTATTCTTGTTTGTAATTTATTGAATTGTATTAATTTTCAGTTAATTCTATTTTGTATGAAAAGTTATTTCGGAATAAATCCGTAATCCAATCCACTATTATTGGTTGTTAAGGGCGTGGTTCTAGCAACTAAATTATTAATATATAGGTGCGTTACTATGGAAATCAAAATTACATTTCAGTATTCTATATTTGTTTGTTTGTTGCAAAATAGCAAAAAAATGATTTGTTGACAATTACCTTATTTGTCCTAAATTATTAATACATAGAATTGTCAAGTTTATATGATTCAACAGAAAATTTAAAAACGTGGTATATAAAAAGTTCTTTTTATCTTGTAATTATTCATATTGATCTTGATCAGCGTAGTAAATTTAGCGTTTCTCTTGCTAGATCCATCATTTTTCGATAGGCATCTAGCTTCAAACAACGTCTATGTTGTGGCGTTTTTACTAGCATTCATGGCCATTTATAGTGAAAAGGTATCATATAATTGAATGTGCGTCTGTGGTATCTGACATAAGTTTGACGATTATCGGAATGACATGCAACACAACTTGAACGCGATTGACACAATATAGGCATTTTGTTGTCGATTTTGAAAGATATTTCTGTTAAAATGTGTCGTTTTTACACGCATAGACATTTTTCGATTTTTGCACTTTTTTACGTGCAATTTTATTTTCACAAAATCTAGCGTTTTGTCCTACTAAATAGCTTGTTTTCATACACGGCGGTTTTATGTACATGGTTGCTCGTGGCGTTGACAGTTTTGGAGGTTCCCTTACGAATATTCTAAAGCCCGTCAGCCCCACCCCCGCCTTGTGGGGGTCATGCATATAGGACACGGATTATTCCTTATTTGCGCATGCATCGGGTACCCTATGTCGCAAATGCGGTTGAGGGCGACAAAGTATTTCTGGGAGCTGTACCATAGGGTATCATCAGAGGGGACTTAACTTACTCGTTTCAATTTAAACGTCTCAAAGCTTTTTCATGTTTAATTTAAGATTTAGATAGCTACGTGATAAAAAGTTAGATACGTAAGAGAACGACAATAATATAATTTCATGAAACGAGAGAGAGACGGTGTAATTACATATTGCATGTTTGTTCATCATCAATCATCATCATCAGACGGGGTCGATCCACTACTGAATGAAAGCCTCCCCTAGCTCCTTGCACCCTTTTTGGTCCCTAGTTCTTCGCTGCGACGTACATCCACCGAACTTTATGAGTAAGTCTATCCAGCGGGATTTAGGGCATATGTGTGGTCGTTTAGTGTCCCTTGGGTACCACTGTATGATGACATTTGTCCAGCGGTTGTCCACTAGGTAGTCAAGAGACATGTTCACATGCTTCTATCACATCGTGAACTTGTTTGCCTCCTTAAGACGATACATCAGTGAAACGGCAAATAATTTTCAACTATAGGCGCGACGAAATTTTGGACTCGCTAGCATTCGGAGAACGAATGTCGAGGTGTGAATACGTCAATTTGTTTCGTGACGGCGACGAGGGTATTAATTCTTAATTCGTGTAAAGATGACTAAAAACGTTACCCATTTACTTGAAAAAGAAAACATGTCAATGAATATACTATTATTGTTACTAATAGAACAATAAACAGAACATTAAATGGACGCATGTTGGATTTATATGACAAATTATATTTCGGTCGGCATGCGTCATTTGCACCCGCGACCCGCAATCCGCGCATCGCCTAGACACGATCTTTTTAGACCATGCCTCAACTGAGGTATAGCCTTAACCCTTAAGTTTTTGTGTAATTTCCGCATTATGTCCAATATGCACATTTCCATAACACGTTGCGTTACTCGTATTTTTTTGGATTTCTTTAACATTCAGCCGGCTCTCACATCTAAACTCGTCCGACAACAACACGTCGAATAAGTTGGTGTAATTTTGTTGGCCTTCACAACACACGTGTAACTAAATCTACCGCCGCATACCGCATGATTGCAACCCTTTAGTTTGAAAAAAAAACAGCTGGAGTCCTCGCACGGTCTTGCCTATACGCACATAAGAAAATTGCATGTTGCGCTCAGTTTTGATTTATGACTAATATCCCAGTCGAGACGATTTTCAATGTGCGACTGGGCTATGGGTCCATGTACCTCCATGTTAATTACAATTAGATAATATTATGATTTTTACCAACTACTTATATAGTTCTTACATTGCATAGTTTTCAAGACCCACTGAAGTCAGGCCGTCACACGCAACTGTAAACTTGAATAGTAGTGCTAGTTATTGCTCATACTTCGAATGCAATATGGTAAACTGTTTGCAGAAAATTATGATTATTGCATATTGAAATAAATGGTAATAATCTTCACTTATTTTGAATAGATTACCGCATTGCATTCAAAGATAATAAATAACTATCACTAAAAACGTAATTCTCAATTCAGTGTATTCATATTGGATAAATCTCACCACATTTAGTAAAGCAATTTTTATAATACACGGTGTAAACGTAAATCAGGTAAAGATGGAGCCTTCTGTGGTTTCCTTATCAAAGTTGGAGTTTATGCCATTTTACTATTCAACATCAACTACTGCTCTCTTCACAATCAATATGAAACTTAGTAGACCAGACCTCTTTGTTTATTTTTTAATTCCGCTTTCATATATTTTGTCTCCATCTCTATAGTATATTTATATACTTACGAATGTTTTCTTCAACATATTTGTGATAAACTCATTTTATTTATAAATTATTATGAATTACCATAAAAAGACGTTGAATCTCTTGAGAAAAAAACAAATTGATAGATAAATTATTAGTTTCCCAATATACCTAGACGGTCATAAGAGAGAAAGTAGATAAGTAATACCTACATACCATAGAGCAGGGGTGTCAACTAATTTTTACATATTATAAGATCTACTTTGGAGAAGAAAAATCCTCCGCGATCTACTTAAACTAATATAAGTATAGTATTTATAATATATGTATTTTTAAACTATAATAGAATCTTACTAAGAAAATTAAATAAAGCGTTGTACATAGTTTTTTTTACATAACTGTAGTTATTTTATTTTGAATATGTAAATAAATTTTATTTTGAGCTTCCGGTTGCTACAGTGCTTGAATTACCTTACCTACATTTTAAGATGTCCACAATTTTTGTATAATCAGATACAGGGCTCGAAATGGACCGAAACGTACCGGAGCGCCGTTCCGGTTCGTAAAATCCCCAAAATTATCGCTCTGTCTCGTGGATATATTATTTGACCGTCTCAGCTAGATTTCCCATATAATGTAAAAATCTAACACACTTATTTTTATAAAATACACATGCAATTATATACTTAACTACATTATGTTAATATTTTCGTAAAATTATTGAACGCTCCGGTTCGTTAAATATTCCATTTCGAGTGCTGATTTGATAGCATTACTGCCATTTGTTTTATGGTGTTAGAATTAGATACTTAATTCAAAATTTGTATACTAGAAAAAATATGTATAGTAAATTAAATATTTTTGACGATCGACCTTATTGACACCCCTGCTATAGAGTTTGTATTAGATTTATATTTTTAGCACATACCTACTGATGGCAGAACCGCAGATGGTTAATACATTTTTAATATGAAAAAAATTGTTGCACCAGTGTAGTTTAGAAATTCGCTTTTAAAAATTGTTAGGAGCATGATGATATTGATAAGATAACGAATGTGCAGCTTGCGACTCAATATATTATTATTATTAACTTTATATTACATCACGTGATGAACTTCGTGAAATATTTTTTTGATTGTTCATATTGTACCACATATTATATTATAACGTTCTTCCACGTAATCAAATACAGATGTTAGATCGACCATCATGACAAATTATCGTATTGTCTGTAATTTTAACAGAAAGTTGCGATTTCAAAATCTTGCGCAATGTCGTAGATGCGAATAGTTTTTTTAGATTAGTGAAATGGCAACATCGCAAAAGTAAATGGCTAAGCTCATCCCAATCACAATGATATGACGCAATCGAAACATACAATGATGACTTACAATCAGTCATGAAAGTATACAGATGAACACGAGAAACTTTTAATCTAGTAAATAAAAAAATGTCATCTCTGCTGCAGTTGATAGGTAATCTCGGGGAACACCAACCTCGCTAATGCATATTATTGAGAATTGAGATACAGAGTGGTAAATAAAAAATATACTGAACATATATAATTTGAAAACACCACAGAGAATAATTTATATACAACTACTTATATACTGCTAAAATCTAATTACGAAAAAAATAACTAGTAGTTTTTACATTTCTGAAGCGCTTCAGAAATTGCGTTAATTTTATAATTAATCAATAAAGAATGTTACATTCTCAAATCTTGTGATTTATTCATTGAATAAGAAAAAAGCTTAAAAAGTATACGTTTAAAACGCTTTGACAATCATACTATGAATAGTGCGTAGTAGGTGGCAACTTTCGTTACTTACTAATAGCGCCTGACACGTGCATGGATTTCCTTGCAACAAGTGTGTATTTTTAACTATTACGATAATAACTGTTCACACATAAAAGTGCTGACTGTATCTCCAATCTCATTCTTCAAGAGTAAGCGAGACGCGATGTTGTCATTTTATGGAAGTGTTTGGCAGGTGGTGAAAATCGGTTAATCTCAAAATGAGTATAGTTCGTTTTTTTGCCGGCAGATTCACCACTATCGTTCTACTGCGCAGGCGCAGATCGAAAAAATCCCTACTGTCGCATGAAAATTCAGAAGTTTCCAATTTTTTTTGATTGCATGCAAGCTTGCAACTGCAGGATAATAGATACATGTTTAATCATACATTTTGTTATGGCCGCGATAATACTGTAAACAGTAAATCTATGCACGTGAAAACGGGGTATAATGCCATCTACGAAATTCCTCTTCTAAGTAAAATTGTCTATATTTTAATAATAACTAAGTATGTGTGACACGAGTAAGTATGTAATCAAGCTAAACTTTCAAATAACTTTATTATTTAAATTTGAATTTGAAAATACCTCGTCAGCATAGTGTTGAATGCGGTGGTTGTAGGTTCCCAGTAGTAGTCCCACTAGGTGCAAATACTTTTATTTTTTTTCTGTTTAATGTTGGTTGTTTAAAATTACGTACGAATACGATGGATTGTAATTTTAAATCTGGCAAAAATAAAATTATCTCATTATTTGAAGAGAGATGCATGCATGCATGTCAGTGATGAGTGAATACAGATAATATGAGGTAAAACTGAACATTATTTCTAAAAACACTATGGTAATTTGTATGGAATGCCGATTTCACTTATCGGTGGGTCCAACTAGAATCGGAACTCTGAAAATCAATGAGTATTATAATTAATAATAAGTATTATTTTTTTAAATAAAAAAAGACAGTTACAAATAAGTCGGCAGGTAACTTATTGAATTTAAATTTGGAACTGAGAATAAATTAAAATTGAGTGTCTTTAGTTAGAGTATATTTTCAGAGATGGAAATTCATTTCCCTGGATAATAAAATCCTTGTGAAATCCGAAAATTAAAATTAATGAGAAAAAGGGATCTGTAAAATAGGTAGTCTCTGATCAAATTTAAAAAATATATTAATCAATTCCACTTCTGTTTTTTTTTTTTAATTATACTGACTTACTAATCCGCGATATTCCTTTAATTTAATCAATTCTCTAAAAATAATTACTGAGATATAAACCTTAAATTAAGCTGGATTAATTAGTTTTAAGCCTAGCCGCAGGTTAAACAAAGTTTTGTGACAGAAAATCGCCCTTAACCCAACCCCTTTTTGCGATTTAGCGATTCTATTGATTAAATTATTTAAATTTCTAAGTTAACAGTGTATAGGTGTCAATTCTTAGCGGAAGGAAATTATATTATTAATTAAAATAAATCTACCTAAATATTATATTAGGTGTAGTAAGTTAATCTAAATAATTTTAATGAAGATCGTGGTCGGTTTTATTTTTTGCTTGGTGTTGTTCTGCGAGATGAAACTAGTGTTTTTAAAAAAATGTAAAACTTACAACATGTTTGTAATACAGTAAAAACAAGCGTTTGAAGTTTACCAAAAAAACAATGAAACATTTTGATAGTTAAACTTAATTAGATATATTTAAGACGCAGATTTCAAGTGAAAATGTTAGTCATTTTTTCGCCTGTCGAAATTTTATTAACAGTGTGTCAGTCGGGTGGGCAATTATAAAATATTTCTCAAGGTTCGACTAAAAAAAGTTATTATCGTATCTATACGAGCTAGTTTGTATGTAAAATTTTGCAGAAGATCAGTTATGTACAGAT
The DNA here is from genome assembly GCF_057557595.1 of Rhyacophila brunnea. NCBI lineage: Eukaryota > Metazoa > Arthropoda > Insecta > Trichoptera > Rhyacophilidae > Rhyacophila > Rhyacophila brunnea. The sequence goes on along the minus strand of NW_028232965.1, from coordinate 55,048,750 downwards.
TTTGTATAGAAGGCATCATATCTGTCAGAACGAATTTTTCTTTCGAGTCTATTCATAAAAAGAAATTCTTAAAACCAAAAAGTCGAAAATCCATAGACATCAAGCGGTTGAAAAATTCTAAATCGCGCTCTCCCGAAAGTGTACACCTATATACCGGTTTTAGATATAATATAACATAATAGGTATAAAAATGATACAAAATTATCAATGTCGGTCCAGTTGGTTGGCATCAACTCATACATTGAAATACATAATATGTACAATATTATTCAAACCATTATAATATACCTACATAAAATGACATATCTCGAATTGTGTGGATAATGATAATATAATATTACTTATATGACCCGGATGCATACATACAATAATATAAATAGTTTTGTTTAATATTAGGCAATGTACGTGTTGAAAGAAATTTATTGGCTTCTGTTGAGAATTGTGCAAACTGTGGTAGTGAAAAGATAGCATATCAATGAACACATTATAAAAAGTTTCTATTGAAATAATCAATAATGTAGAAATTGTATTTTTTTATGTTGCAGATCACGAGTGTGGAGTTGATTAACGCCTACATCGAAAGGATAAAGGAAATCAATCCTGTAGTTAACTGTTTTGTGGAAGATAGATTCACTGACGCGTTAGAGGAAGCGAGGAATGCTGATGATCTTGTGGCCAGCGGCAAAAAGACCACCGAACAGCTAGCTAAAGAAAAACCTCTTCTCGGAGTCCCTTTCACCACCAAAGATTGCATTATGGTCAAAGGTTTGTAATGTGGCTTATTTATTTATTTACTTAGTTAAATATTAAGTTATTATAAAACCTTTATATTATTAATATGAGATCTGATGGATGATTAGTATTCACATAATTTTATTAGTAGGACAGACTTTCTCCGAATTTAAAAATAGAATAATTCAGTCAATACGCAACAGTGAAAATACGCTCTTTTTCATTTACGTTTAATATACAGTACAGTAGAACCTCGATATAACGGACTTCGGATATAACGCACAAAATATCTGGTCAAATGTGAAACTTGTTAAAAATAATCTTGTTAATATTATACATGTTTAAATCCAAGTTTCGTCGCTTGTAAACAGTGTTCTGCGCATGATAATCTAATAACATAAATAATAACGAAATTCATCTAACCTAATTCGTAATTTTAGAGAGTTTATAAAAAAACAGCCTTCAAAAGTACAAACAAAACTTGATTCTTTTTTCAAAGCAGGATTACCAAAATCAAGCGCGTCGACATCGAACATTAACATCACTTCTCAACAGATGTGTCTGGATATTATCATCCAAAGGTGATAATACAAAATGATTTTGTTTGTGTTTTTATATAACGGACTTTCGGTTTTAACGGACACTCCCTCACCCGTATTCCGTTATATCGAGGTTCTACTGTAGGTACTGTGAAGCACTCCAGTATGCTTTTTATTGTTTTCAATATCTGTCATTAATTTAAAACATCATTGTTAAAATAAATGTACAATATACATGACAAAGATTTTTTTATGAATAGATTTCATCAATTCATGAAAGACCGTACTTAAGATTTTATGGGGATTTTGAGGCGTTAGGTAGGCACCTCTTGCACCTGTGCCTACGATAAGTTCATAATAATGTTCAGTAATAGCGCCTGTACGCGTGCATGGATTTACTTGAAGCAATAGTGTGTATTTTAAACTATCGCGATAATAACTGCCCACACGTAAAAGTGCTGACTGTCTCACCAATCTCATTCGTCAAGAGTAAGCTAGACGCGATGTTGTAATTTCATGGTAGATACTATTTGCCAGGTCGTCAAAATCGGTTAACCTCACGATGAGTCTCTGCGCAGTGTAGTACTTTTTTTACCGACAGGTTCGCCACTAACGTTCTACTGCGTAGGCGCAGATATCGATCAAATCCAACTGTTGCGTTAAAATTCAGAATCTTCCAAACTTTTTTGATTCATGCATGCAATCTTGCAACATGCATGATAATACATGTTTACACGTGCATTTTATTGTTACGGCCGAGATACGTCTCTGTACTGGCAGAACACACCAACTGGAGAATACTAGTTTTGAGTAATTTGACTTTGAAGTTGTTAAAATGTTTGAAACGGTCTATCATGTGAGTTTATGTAATCGTAAAAAGGACGACTTTAAAATAAAGACTGTTTATTTATTAAGAAGGTTTCCAGACGGTAAAGTTTTAAATAAGGAACATTTTGGTATAACTAACTCAATATGTAATTTTTTCGAATTAGTGTCTTCTGCCAGAACAGTGACGAATGTAGGTTCTGTCAGCAGTAAATCCATGCACGTGTAAACGTATTATAAAGGTGAATTATGGAATGGAGATTTGTAATAATAATAGACCTAATTATTATATAACCCATATATGTAAATTGTATGATTTGTATTATTTTTTGCCGCACATTTTTTTCTGTAATTAACGCGATAGTTTTTATTGCGACTGTCGCGTATTAATATTCTACTAGCTGAGCCAGTTGGCTCTCGCCAGTCTGTCTCGCTAGGTCTTGCAGACGGCTTGGCGGTGTTGGATTTTAATATAATTGTGAAGTATGCATAGATGGCGCCATAGTTTTCCCTTCGGGATGGGTTTTTTATTCACGTCAGACAGTTTGACATTTCGCTGATTTGTCATTTTTACGATTTGCAAATCGTCACTGCCAATATAAATTTGGACTCATATCCGTAGTCTATTCAGGAGTCTGGCCTTAACAATATTGTCTAACACCGCCTTAGGCTGCTATGCCTAGCAGAACAGTTGGCAATCGCCGATTGCTACCACTGAAATTTTAATTTTAATACAATATATGTGTAGGTATGTGCAGTTAAATATGATAAATAATTATACATCTCAATAATTCGAATATAAAGCAATATATTATGTGATTATCATAAATAGCGATCCAATATAACGGGATATTAATCTCCTTCGGGTTCCATTGAGATAATAGAAGGTTAGCAATGTAAAAAATAAGTTTAAACATTATTTTGTTTCATTGTCTATAAAAAATAAATGCTTGCAGCCATAGAATAATATTTAAAAAATCAAAATTTGAATTAAAAATTAACCTTAAACAATACAGTTTCCCGGTGCGGGATATTCATATCGAGACAAATAATGAAGCAATACATATTACATCTGAGAGGAATAGAACAATTCTGATAAGAATATGAATTTATAAGACCTAAAGATGTGGAATCAGCTTAAAGAGGCCTTCATACAGCAGTGGATTGATACAGGTTGATGACGATAATGACGATATAAATGGGTAGGTATATAAAATCACAAATTTAAAAAAATATTGCAGTTTATATGACCAAGAAGAGTAGAATTAGGTTGTGATAACCTTCATCCAGCAGTGGATTAATCTTGGTTGATGATGATAATGACGATATTATGAATGGGTAAATATAATATCAGCAATTTTGATAAATATAGCAATTCATATGACCGACAGAAATTCAAACAACTTAGAGAGGCCTTCATCCACCGGTGGATTGATTCAGGCTCATAATGATAATGGAAATATAAATAGATATAATATAATATCACCGATTTTGATAAATACAGCAATTCAAATGACAGAAAGGAGTAGAATCAGGCTTGGGAGGCCATTATCCAGCAGTAGATGGGTTCAGGTCAATGATGATAAGGACGATAGAAATAGGTATAATATAGTAGTAGAATCAGGTTGCGGAACCTTTCATCCAGCAGTGGATTGATCCTGGTTGATGATGATGATGATATGAATATGTAGATAAATGTAATATCACCGATTTTGATAAATACAGAAATTCATATCACAGAAAGGAGTAGAATCAGACTAAGGAGGTCTTTATTAAGCAGTGGATTGGTTCAGGTCGATGATGATGATGATGACGATATGAATATGTAAATAAATATAATATCACCGATTTTGATAAATACAGAAATTCATATGACAAAAAGGAGTAGAATCTGGCTAGCGAGGTCTTTATTAAGCAGTGGATTGGTTCAGGTCGATGATGATGATGATGATAATGATAATGATGACGATATGAATATGTAGATAAATATAATATCACCGATTTTGATAAATACAGAAATTCATATGACAGAAAGGAGTAGAATCAGGCTAGGGAGGTCTTTATTAAGCAGTGGATTAATCCTGGTTGATGATGATGATGATGATGATGATGATAATGAATATGCAGATAAAATATATAATATCACCGATTTTTATAAATACAGGCATTCATATGACATAACGGAGTAAAATCAGGCTAGGGAGGTCTTTATTAAGCAGTGTATTGGTTCAGGTCGATGTGATGATGATGATGACGATATGAATATGTAGATAAATATAATATAACCGATTTTGATAAATACAGAAATTCATATGACAAAAAGGAGTAGAATCAGTCTATTGAGGTCTTTATTAAGCAGAGGATTGATCCTGGTTGATGATGATGATGATGAAAATATGAATATGTAAATAAATATAGTATCACCGATTTTGATAAATACAGCAATTCATATTACAGAAAGGAGTAGATTCGGGCTAGGGAGGCCATTATCCAGCAGTGGATTGGTTCAAGCCGATGATGATAAGATGGATAGAAATATGTATAATATCACAAATTCGTTAAACCAATAGTAGTAGAATCAGGTTGCGGAACTCTTCATCCAGCAGTGGATTGATCCTGGTTGACGATGATGATTATGATAACGATATGAATATGTAGATAAATAACATTAGAAATTCAATACTGTCAATAATACAATCAACGTAGAGAGGCCTTCATCCAGCAGTGGATTTATTGAGGCTCGTGATAATAATGGCATTATATATAGATAGGTAGATAATAATATAATATCACTGATTTTGATAAATATAACAATTCATGTGTAAAGTGAGGAGTCGAATAAGGCTGAGGAGGCCTTCATCCAGCAGTGGATAGGTCAAGATTGATGATGATAGGGACGATAAAAATAGGTAGATATTATACAATATGATTCATTTTGATAACTATAACAATTCGTATTAATTTTTTTCATTGTTTGCAATGGCAACTTTGTTAGCTTAATATGACTATATTGTGATCTATGGAAATTAGTAGCCTAGGTCAATTCAATAAAAAAAATAGTGTGTGAACAGCCACAAATAAGTATTTAAAAAAATCAAATTTGGAATATCACGTTATCTATGAAATGGCGGACAGAGGCGGGTGCGCCTGTCATAATTTTATTTACGTAGTGAATTGTACCTATATTATGGTTTTTTCACCGGAAAAAAGTGCGCCAATGCCTACATTACAATATTTGAATAAAAATAATCGAATTTGTTTGTCAAATGAAGGATTAGAAGGTCTTAAGCGACGAAGACGTCATTCTGCTGTACGTTACATGAAATATGGCGTATCGTATACGGTATGTAAGAAAATATCGGATATAAACGTCACGAACCTGTAAAATCATTGCAAATTTCTGAAATGTGGTCAATTCAAACGGTAGATGAATCGATAGCGCACATTTTGAAGTTAAGATGTAAAAATAACAATAAAATGTCGCTTAAATGAGCTGTTAGTGAATTTTCCAAAATCTCTTAGGATAATAATATATAAAAGATTATGGAAATATTAATAATGTTATGCAGATATTTCGGTATAGTACGGAAATAGTTAATATTCATAAGAATAATTTTAAGAAAGATAATATATTATTACCTACATGGTGTTTATTTGGTGAGCTATTTCTAAAATATGTTAAATTATTCGTGTACTGGTAGCCGGCGTCCGCAGATTTCTTGCAACGAGTGGGTACTTGAACTCACATTGTGTTTTTGGTACCTATAGCTATTTTTTAGGAACTAGATAGGTAATAATATGGGATGATATAGGATAGGTAATAATATAGGATGTTGTGCTGTTTTCCCCATTCTTAGTCCTCTAAAATCTTAAATTTAACGGTTTTTTCTCCATTGGCTATACAATCTATCGGACCACTCGGCCACCTTTCAAATAAGTACATGTATTTTATGGTAATAAATAGTACTAATTTAAAGTTAAACTTCATATTTTGCAAAGCCTATAAAATACCAAAATTTTATAAAATATATATAAATACATAAATAATTATAAAATATAAATATTTAAGCCTATAAAATACCAAACCCCGTAAAATTTTAACACTCAGGTTTATTAACAGTTAATAAAAAAATGAAATGCATTCACAGAACCTATGATTTGAATTCTAACGCATATTGAAAAAAAATGTTTTAGGCTTGATTCTAATGTGGGATGTATTTAGAATCAAGAAAGTCGTGTAAACTGTGCTAACAATAATTATAGTAGCCGCATTGTTTATGGAATTGCTCTGAGTGCTAACCGTGTTATTTTGGAGCAATAAAAATAACAAAAACGTGTTACCATGTTAAAAATTATAGAATAGCCCTGCAGAAGCGGACATATTGTTGTCTTTCATCGATCGCGGGCGTCACGTCTTGATGGAAAATAATTATTTTAGGAAAAATCCTTTCAGCAGGTATTGTATTATAATGAAGATGACATATTATTATGTATAGATTCTTTGACAGTCTCCGGAGGACTGACCTGTTTGCAGTGTCGAATGGACTCACAAAACAACTTATCAATCAAAAAAATATCTCAGTCCTTAGTTCGATATGAAAATACGTACGGATTTAATAACTTAGATTTCAAAATAGTAAATTAATATACACTTAAGTACATATTTGAGTGACGTTTTTAAGATACATTGATTTCCTATGTTCTGAATCATTTCGAGCCCCCATACAATATAGGTAATTAATTATTTCATTGAATTAACTTACGTAAACAGATTGATGTACATACGTATCTGTTTTATATCTTATTTGTTTTTTTTATGGCAGCTTTGTAGCCTTGGAGAGTTAGCCTTTGCGTTACGCACCAGTTGATTGTTAAACCCAATGACAACGGTAATAGAGTTGTACCTATTACCAATAGTTTTTTACATTTAAAAACATTGTTGTGTAAAATAATATTATGCATCTCTTTAAGATTTCGAAGCTTAGTAAGGATTTATAAAAAAATAATGCTGTTTTCGTCTCTTATCATTTTTATGCACTCATATTTTGTTTTAAGGTGAAGTCTTTACTGAGCCTTTTTTAAAGAGGCACCTAGCGGAAAAATACGAAGCTTGCAATTTGAGACAATTTTTGATTATATACAATTTCAACTGTATTAATGAATAAATGTGTATCTGGAACCATTAAAAAGAAAAATATTTTTTATTTTAATAAGTCAAAGTTATACACATTTATATTTTTTATAAAAATCAATGTTTTTTTAAAATAGATATAAAAATATTAAAACTATGTATTAGTCAAAAACCTCTTAGGTGATGCTTAGAAAACTTAATAAACTAAATTTTAATAATAAATATGACCATAAAATATATGTAATAATAGGGTGTGGTCCGATTCAACAAATTCACATTTTATTACATTTTTTACAATTGTAAGTTTATCTTTGACTTTTAATGCATTCAGATACATATTTATTAATTAATACAGTTTAAATTGTAAATTATCAAAAAAAATCTCAAATTGCAAGCTTCGTATTTTTCCGCTAGGTGCCTCTTTAAAAACGGCTCAGTAAAGGCTTCACCTTTTAAATATAAATCCTTATTTTTTTCGTGTAGGGCCGACTGGTTAAATGCGCCAATGCCTGTCTGTCTTATTCTCTTTCAATTTCATATGCATGAGTTTCGCTGATCATTCAACAATAGGCGGATAATTATGTAGGAAATGCATACACACACGGGTGGGTACAGAGCACAGTAATATCTTCAACAATCAACGGTATAAATTTAATCATCAGGCATGTCAAACGCGTAGGGCTGTCAATATCGAAAGAAAATGTATTGATACTCGCAAGTATCTGTATAAAATGATGCTTGTCCGCGAGGGATTATATTTCTAATAAAAATCGCAAGATCAGTATATTGGCATCGAAAGAAAAGTATCCCGAAACCAAAGCGTCGAAGTATTAACCAGAAAGTGTCGATAGTTTTTGGACGGCCGTAAGAGTTGAGCCGCAAAAATTTAAAAAGCGTGTACATTCATTTGTAGTAAAATATGATTTTATCGATAATTATTTTCTTAATATCTTATTTTTATTTTCTTAACCAGCTTAATATATGGAAGTCGTTATCAAATCAACTACGAGGAAGTCCGCGTGACTTCGACGTATCATTTGATTCATATTGCATTATCCATGACCTGAGTGAGAGAAAGATAATATGTGAATTCCTGCGCTTTAAACTGACGCATAGTTTCTTTTTGTGGATTGTTTCTTGCAGAGTAGTAGAATAACAGGGTTTTAACCGTTATTTTATTTCGTTTCGGTTCCAGTGAAAAAATATATAAGTACCTACTTATCGGCTCGGTTCCGGTCGTCGTTCTAAAAAAAATAATGGTTTTTTCGGTTTATGTTTTTATTTCCTGTCATGCTCCGAAACCAATGGTTGTGCTGCACCGTAGCCATTTTTTTTAATTATGGCTATTATAAATTATGAGAATTTTGTCTAGATGCGTCATGACAACTGAACGACGACTGAAGTGGGTAGTAAGATCATGTTAACGCACGTGTTTGAACATGTACCGTATCTAAAAAATGTATATTTTTTCCGGTTCGGTTCCGGTTTTCGTTCCGACAAAAATAACGGTTTTTCCGGTTTTCCTATTGGAAGCCTTGGATAATAGCTTGACGATTTGTGCAATGAGTGCTCCAAAGATGACCAAAACTTATAATTTTTACGACGAATGGGACATTGAATAATATTTTGTGTTTGTACTGTTTAATTTGTAACGCTCAGTGTCAATTTTAATTGTTTATGTATAAGAATGACAATGCGGTAGATTACTGCCAGTATTGATAGGTATAGGACAGTAGTTGGATCACAGCCTACAGATATGAGAAAAAATATAGTGAAACAATATATGAAATTACCAACTGAATAATGGACTTATGAGGAACATGTCATATATCAGTGGTTTCCAAACTTTATGTTACTACGCCTCCCTTTAAAAAAAAACAATCTTGGCGCGCCTCCACCCCCCCCTTTATTTCATTAAATAATACAGACACCTTTTTAAATAGTCAACACATAGCACAATCAATTTCAATAGTAGTCAATCCAAATTTATCATCGTTCATTGACAAATGGATTCTATCATGGGCCCCACATCCTGAAGCGGGCCCCCAGGCCAGGATCTTTGGCGGGCCCACCTACCTATCGCTGAGGTTAAGGGCAGTGTGGTACTCTAATGTAGTGTTCCCTAAATTATACACGTTATTATATCAATCATCATATAGGTATCACATCAAAATGTAACGCACAACTATATATTTAAAATAATTAATAGCCCTGAAACAAAGCAGCACCGCAGGCGACTTTTTTTACTATTAATAAAATAATGTGAAAAATGTATTAGCAAACTAACCAAGAACTCAGTAAATAGATTTTTGTTTGCTTCAATATATCTGGCGCAGAAATCATTTATAAGTGGACACATGGCGAACTTATTTTTTGTAATTTTCATTTCCAAAGCTCCAATTTTTTATGAATGCCTTCACTTCGTCTTTTTAAATCAGTGAATGCATTAGTGGTCCTTGCATTGATTTATTCACTCTTTTTTTTAAATTTCAACAAAATAGACAAGTTTAACAAAATTATCGTTCCTAAACAAATTTGCCTCAAATTTAAACTTTATGATTTGACCCTTTTATTTCATTTTTTCACGAGATAGCCAGCGCGCTTCACAATAGTAGGTATCTATTGAAGTGAGGTATTATAAAATTACTCTCCATATTTTCAGACAGGTTTGCAAACAACCTTTTATATGACTGTTTTTTATGTAGTCTATAACTAGCGGCCGTTTTATTAACTATGCATTTGAAAACTGCAAACCTGTGGCTACATTAATTATGTTAAACTTTTCGCGCCTCCCTTTGCAACACTCCACGCCTCCCAGTTTGGAAATCGCTGTCATAAATGATGTATGTACAAATAGATTTATTGTACGTCTAGTTTTGTTGAGTTGTATGGCTGTCAGCTTATATTTATTTTAAAATTTGAATTAGAAGCCATAAACGTGTTAAGCCCGTCAAATGATTGAAACGAAAGTGATCAAATTTCACGTGAGAAGATTGCTTTAATGTACAACTTTGTTTTAGTTTGAGGCTTCTTAGGATAATACTAAAATTATTTTAATACTGACATCACTGCAAAATTAGTTATAAAATACCCCAAGTTATGAATGTCCACAAAATTTACTTTCGTATATTATTTTTATAATGTCATGATAGGATTATTTTTTAAAAATGTAAAAAAAAAAATCAAATTTAGAATGTTATTGCTGCATGTATAATTAATTAGGTATGTATCCATTATCCATTGTATTCAATAGATGGATAAATCGATACAAGTTTAGTAGATAGATACCTACCTAGGTAGTATGTGAAATTTCCTGTAGAAATATGAACAGGTGGCTAATGTCGAAAAATTTGTAAGAAGTGTTTCTGTAAGTAGTTGTCTTATTTCCACATGACCGTTTAATTAAATTACCATACTAATATGTTTTACAATTTTACAACTAAAAGCAGATTATATTTTATGAAGACTATAACACACCAATAAAAAATACGCTGGTAATCGAGTATGTACCTACGTCTTTAAAACGAGTTTTTCTTTCCTATTGAGCACACGTTTATTATTATTATTATAGATTTATAATCGTAACATCACCTGCTTCGAAGTATCGTAAACCAAAGGTCAGTTTTATAATAATTATGTTCAATGGAAACAGCGGGATACCTAATGAATGACGTACAAATTATTGGTAGACATCAGTGTTGCCAACCGTACTATAATTATAGTATTTGTACTATAATTTTGGTTCGCGTACTATGTATGATATTAAAAAGGTATAGTACGCCCAAAATACTACAATTTTGAATATCGGAAACGTGTATTTTTGTCTTAAAGATTTAATTTAAACATGAAAAAAGTACCAAGGCAAAAACTACTCAAATTTCGACATTTCCGTACTAATTGGTGCACAGTACAGTGTTGCCATATTTTTATATGCTGATTAAGGCGTAAAAAATATAGTATTTCGGAAAAATATATAGTACAGGAACATTTTTCGTCTTGAATCCTTTAAAACTTTAGATTTCAAATGGAATTCATTGAATTCGCTGGTAAGTATTTTTGATCGGAACATAAATAAAAAAGGGTGTCGAAATTTCTAAAATTCTGTTATTTTTTTGTGAGAAACAAAAATATTTTCAACAGATGATAATGCGTACTATAATTTTTACCGAAATACTATAATTTCTTCGACCACGTACTATAATTCGGTGACCAAAAGATGGCAACACTGGAGGCAATCAAAAATCAAAACAAAGGACAATCTTATTAATAAATTGATAATGATCAAAATAAGACTGCAAATAATGTTTTCAAATAGATAATAGATATTAATTTTAGGTGACTTTGGGGGAATCCATTGTTAGAAATAACAATCTCTAAATTATTGTTATACGCCCACGATGGCCGAGCTGCTTACGCGTCGGGGTTCCAGTTTCGAATCCTGGGTCTGGCAAATACACATACCGTTTTTCATTGTGTTTGGACTTAATGGGTTAAAATAAAAATCTGTTGATACAAACCTCCACTCTGGAGACTTATTGTATTATTTTATTGTAAAATCTGCTTGTTTGCTATAAAATTGACAGGGTAATTGATTCATAACAATGACACTTCCATTTATTATATACAGCTTAGCCTGATCTGTGCTTTATCACATAATTTAATAACAATTCGGAACCGTTTTGTCCACGATGATCCCAATAATTGATGTCACAAATAAAACGGACAAAACTGGTCCTGATCTTTATTAACAATTAATGTGAGAGACATATTATATTGTGTGGTTTATTTTAATTAACATTGACTACCATATACCTACATGTGGTCAATTTTGAACATTTATCTACAATTTTAATATCCATGGCGTGGATATATTATAAGACAGTATGTACCTACTAGTTCTAATTTCCGACAATTATTAGTATGAATTTAGAAATGCAGACAATTTTTGATATGATCTACAATAATTTGCAGTATGTATACAACGCTCTTCTTTCTATACAATTAATACATATTTTGTACTAACCTAATTAAGAAAAATCAAATTTACGACAAATTCGGTAATAATTATTAATAAATGATGTACAATAGCTGCATAATAATATATAAAAAAGAAAATATTGGAGGGATATTTCTCTGAATAAGTGATCAACTTGATGTAGGTAGGTGTAGGTAATAGGTACTAGATACATATCTCCTAGAAATACCTACATATATATAATAATTTTATTGTGAAATTTATTAAGTATATACAATTGTATTTGTATTTTGTATTTTTTAGCAAGTTGAGATTGTAAACAGCGGTCGAAAGAGAAAATTTTATTATTTTCGATAATTTTCCCATACACTACTTAGAAATATTAACATAGTTATATAATTTTATGTACATTTTATAAAAATACGTGTGTTAGATTTGTTCATGACATATTTAGCTCAGACGGTCAAAAGAGACAGAGCGATAATTTTGGGGATGTCATGAATCGGAACGGCGCTCCGGTGCGCTCTGATCGTTTCGAGCCCTTATTGTAAATGAATATTAAGCCGTTTAAAACAAAAAACAAAACTGCAAAAAGCGTATTGAGATATTATAATATATTTTTTTATTTTATTACATCGATAGTAAACCACTCCGACGCACTCCTAAGTGAGTTCGATATTAGTAACTTGTAACAACTAGTTAGCGATGTAATCTACCTACAGTACATTTTTACCTGAATGAGGTACAAGTATAACTATTTAATTAGATACACCTGTTTCAAAGTAATTAACAGTAGTCGTGACATTGTTCCAAGTACAGACGTTATCTTTTCACAATGTAGAATTCTTATCAGTTACAGAGAACATGAAAAACGAAATCAAATAATTATTTAATAAATATATGACGCGGTTACAATGGTAATGATTAATTTTCAATGATATTATTTATTATACAGGAATAAAACAAAGTGAAGTAGGAAGGTATAGGTAAATCATCGTTTCCAAATTAACTTTAGTCACGGAACTCTTTAGCAAAAAACACCAGGCGAATAAAATTTGTTTCGTTGCAAATTTCCTAACAAGTTCAATGTCTGATTCTTTCACGGAAAATATTTGCTATGCAAACTATGTTGCTCCACATTCGAGATTCAAAATTGCAACTTAACGACATAGTGAAAATATTTTTAGTATTTGCATTAGTTATGTTCTTTGGATAGATAAACATACTTTTTTTACATACATAATTTTGAAAACACTTATGAGAACATATATTATAACCGATAGAAAAAATCTTTTTGAAAAAAGTAAGACCCCGTCTCGGATATCGCGCCCACGCACACATGCCACTATGAAAAAGGAGTCGTACTTAATTGCAACAAATTTTAGCTAATGGCTTTTATTACTCTCTGAATCGTTTTCCAAATTGAGCTACTATTGGCGATCGGCTTTTGTATTTTAAATCAAAGTATTACTAACCGACGTCACGGATCACTCCAAGATTTTTGTTGTAACTTGAAATTGCTAATAATTTTTAATTAACTATTTTTTTATTCAACGAATACTTCACAATATTTAAGAATGTAACATTCTAATTATTCAACATACATAATTGGGTAATGGCAGTGATTCCCAATGTATTTGTAGGGGGAGGAATCATTGAAATTGTTCTGAACCCCGTATCTGGCATAAAAAAAATCCAAACGTCATTTTACGTCTGGCCCAAACCAAACTAACAAACAAAAACTATGTATAGTTTCTTATCTACCTATTGTCTATTTTTTTTTTTTTTTTAGAATTATTAATAACCATGTCCTTGCTTTTTCGTACAAGGTGGTTGTTAGTAATTTTGAACAATCACAAACACCCAGGCTTTGAGAAAAACACATAAATGTTTTTGTCATGACCGGGAATCGAACCCAGGAACTCTCGGGTGGAAGGCGAGCGCCTTACCAACTGCACCACGAGAGCCGTCTATTACCTATTTTTATAAGCTGCTTCTATAGTAAGCGGGAATATTTAAATTTTAATTAAACTTTCAAAATTTTATGAATTGATAGGTATATTTTGCTTGATTATAAAAAGTGGATTTTCGCTGCTTTTAAATTTTAATTTAATTTAATTTCACGGAATCCTGGCCCGGAATCACTGGGTTAGGCAAATGACCAACAGCCATTTCTTATATAAAACCCAATGTTCACTCAATAGATCCCGTGGCATAATGTTAGATAATTTATATTACTTGGGTACAGATTAGTATACATTTTATTTTATTCTATCACCGGCTGTTATTCACCGTTAGACCTTGTCCAGATGGCGCGATTAGATTCCCGCGTAAAAATACTCGCGCACATTCCAGGTACATGTGACCTCATTGAGCCGTCCACATGCACTCGCGACGAGAGACGCGTCATCTGGTCAAGCTCTTAGGGTAGTTACGTTAGAAGCACAAGATAAACATGGTGTGATGATTATCACTTAAATTTAATGTTTGTTCTGTAGCTGTTGCCATATAAATTAATCTAATATTATCCGAAAATCACAAGGGAACGAGGGACTTTTGCCCAGTACTGTATTTGTGTTTATAGTGTTAATATTATTTTTTGTACCTACGACAAAGGTATGTCTAGTGATTCGTTAACCATTTTATCGAATAATTGACATGTCTGTTGATAACAGAAACATTAAATCGGTTTTCTATGATAAAATGACAGCTGGAGATAAGCGATGCAATCGTTATTTACATTGTTTTATTGCAAATACTTAATATTATTATTGGGAATACCTTTTCATGTAGGTCAGGCATGTCCAACACATCGGTCGTGGCAGTGTTACCAACTGTCGTTGACAAAAACATGCCAGACGGGGTTCGAAAACAAGCTATTTGACAGGAGAAAACGCTAGATTTTGTGAAAATAAAATTTCAATACCTTTTGCATATCGAAAAAAAAGTGCAATGATGGGTATGTATGTAAAAATCACCACATTTTCCCAGAAACTCATTTCAAAATTATTGACAAAGAATAAATAATTAATCTAACTACCTAAGATAATGTAATAATTAGGTAATTCTAGAGAGTGGAATCCCCGATAATCGTCAATCCGATCCCACATATACTTCAGCAGACATTGTAATATATATTATTTGATACCATTATATCACTAATAACGCCAAGAATGCTCCTATTGTTTCATTGTGTTGTTTTATTTCTCAAGTACCTACCGGTCTACCTTCATTAAATAAATTACATATCTAGCTTATTTTCAGCACATTTAAGGCATCAAAAAACGCTAATAAAAACGCCATAAGCTAGATGCATTTTTTGCAAGCTATATGCCTATCGAAAAATGCTAGATCTGGCAAGAAAACCCCTAAGTTAGAAAAACTGGGTCATGGGTTGGATTTTGGTAGATCGCACAAATAGTCCATATGCCTATCGAAAAATGCTAGATCTGGCAAGAAAACCGCATAGTTGGCAAAACTGGGTCATGGGTTGGATTTTGGTAGATCGTACAAGTAGTCCATAAGAATTGAGTCGTGAAAATGTAAAAAGCGTGTAGGTTCAGTATGATTTAATTGAGATTTTGAAGGAAAAATATTAGCTATTCCTACTTTTATTTCTTTAACCAGCTTACGTGAAAGTAGTTTTCAAATTAACCATGAGAAAGTCTGCGTGACTTCATATTATTACTTGCTTTATATATTGCATTACTCACCGCAGGAGTCAGGGAAAGAGAAGATGTGAATCCCATTGCTTTAAGACGAGACGCAGTCTACTCTTACAATCACGCAGTAGATTGATTGAACAAAACTTATCATTTTCACAACGAACGGGAAATTGAGTATTTCTCTGTGATAATGAAAGGCAATTGCCGTTATATACCTAATTTGTAACGCCTCAGTGTACTAAGTCAAATATAATATGCGTGTTTAAGTTGAAGAATGACAATGGGAGAGTGTGGTAGATCACTGACAGTTTTGATACTTGATCTACTTACTGATCACGGTTTACTTGAAGTTGGACATGCCAGATGTAGATAGTAATAATTTTATTCAAGTTTCACTCTCAAAGGTCAGGGTTTAGAATGTGAGGATCTTATTTCTGGTTGTGTATTTTTTCGTCATAGAATATAGAATTATTATTGTTATGCCATTACTACGTGAAACTTTTACGTAAGTACATTTTTTGTTTTTGTTTAAATACCGTGTATGTATTACTTATTTATAATACGTACGTCTAGGTACTTTCGTTAGATTTATAATATTATGTAGACGTACATGATTTTATAATGAATTATTTTAACAAAAACAACATGGACGCATTTCGAGTTAATTATAAATATTACCTACGTCGGCAGCACGTCTTAACAATGTCCGTTTTTTTTAGCAAGCTTAACCGATTAATTCTTTAATAACTTGGTTTAGAGATGTACTTGATTATGACCTCATTGTAATTAC
The DNA here is from genome assembly GCF_057557595.1 of Rhyacophila brunnea. Classification (NCBI taxonomy): domain Eukaryota; kingdom Metazoa; phylum Arthropoda; class Insecta; order Trichoptera; family Rhyacophilidae; genus Rhyacophila; species Rhyacophila brunnea. The sequence continues at coordinate 55,032,093 of NW_028232965.1, read as the reverse complement.
CGCATCACCAAGTTTAAGTTGAAGGTCATCTAATCTGAGACCATTTAATTGTTATTCCGGCATGCTGCGTGCAAGAATTTTCTCAAATGATAATGAGTAATGACGTATCATTAAAAAATAAAGAACATTAATTATTTTAATGAATATTATAGCGGTTCCGTGAAGGATTTATATGTGTTTATTACGTAACTACGTCATACCATTATCGGATATGCGAGTAAAACCATTGCATGTACATAATTTGTCCATTAAGTAACAACAATACATAATATTGATATTATGTACTTATTGTTCGATATGCATTTGGATGTTTGGTGCTATCACACCACTGATGCCAACTGTACTATAATTATAGTACAATACTATAATTTTAATTCCGCGAAAAATGTTAAATACTATAATTTTACGCCAAATATACCAAAATACTATAATTATTTTAAAGGATTCAAGACGAAAAATGTTCCTGTACTATATATTTTTCATAGCATAGAAATCATATTGCATATCAGCATAGAAAAAGATGGCAAAACTGTATCACACATAATTGGGTGTGTATAAAGCACATAAATCATCATCTTCATCACTGTTGAATGGAGACATTTCCAAATGAATTCCACTACTCTTGGTCTTATTGCATTGCCACGTATTTACGCAAAATGTTTTTGTTATTGCACAGTTCCTAATTATTCCAATAAGGTTAGTCTTGATGTGAAACGAAATCAATTATGTCACTTAATTAATATGATTATATATTTGGGTATTATATTATTATTTTATTACATAATAAAGTTACACAGTGACAGCAATCAGGGCACGAATTTCAGGTGGTCATCCGGCATAAGGTGCCGGTTCACCAACCCAGCGTATTTTAAAAAAATAACACTAGTAAAAACGCCACAAGCCAGATGCGTTTTTTGCAAGCTTGGTGCCTATCGAAAAATGCTAGATCTGGCAAGAAAAACGCTGAATAGGAACCCATTTTAATTTAAACGACCGAGAAAACATCCCAAATTAGGGAATGGGACAACTGGACGCCAGGACAATTGGACGCCGCACTGTCATAGACACGTAAGCAGAACGTAGACGAGGAATTTCAATCAGTTTCTATCTAGTACGTAGTACTTTTAATCCATTTTACTCTTAACATAATGTTTTTTTATTGGGGATTGAGAATTACCATGCCTAAGGCGGCTTTACATAAACTCTTTTTTCGTTGGAACTTAAACGTATGCTAGATTAAATCATTATTTACGTGTGCTGTGCATATTTAATTTCTCACCAACTATTAAATCATAATATAATAATTTAAATATACATAATAATATTAAATATTTTTTTAAAGTACCTATAAGTAAGTACCTAACGTCTATTTATTTTCGAATTGCGTGGCGTCCAGTTGTCCCGGCGCCAAATCGTCCTAGACCCCCAAATTACACCTTTAGAACAGTTCACATGAAGTGGTTTAATTTAAAAAAAAAATATCGATAAAAATGCTACTAGGTATAATATAATAATTAATAATACATACTGTTCTAGCTAGCACGTATTGTTTGATGACCAAACTGAATAATATTAGATATAGGTACACGCTAATGGCATATTGTTGCCATGTTTACAATTTAATATTTTCATTCTTAACATGAACATGGGATCGGACCACAGAGTATATTAATAAGATAGAAATGTTAAGTCAGACGCCATAGACCAAGATTTTGAACTAGAATTTTGTTTATGACGGTCAGGCTATAAACTGATTTAAATACAAGGTCTCCGGAATGTCTTTAAATATTACCAATATTGAATTGAATGCTCGTTTCGGTTACGTGACAAACTAATGCATACAGACGTAACTACAATTGAAAATAACATTATTCTTTAACACGTGTTTAAGTATCCCATATTTCTCCATACTCGTTGGTTAAACCTTGTTACTAACATACAACGCATTTCCATTATTTCTGTATTCCCTGGATTGGACTATTAATACTTGCTGTAAAAGATGCGTGATAAAATCTATTATATTTATGAACGTGCTTAGAATCAATAAAACGTGCCTGAATAACTAAAAATATGTCCAATTAATTCATTAGCGAAGAAGTGTCTTTAATTGAAATATCAGTTTCGATTAGACCTTGTGATTTCTCAAATGTTTTCAATTTTCGAGAAAATTTAACTGTTCTACTTAATTAGTAAATTTCCTTCAATTTTTTCCGTCTGGATTTGAAGCGGAGATCTTTTTTTAGGGTTTTCCGGTAAAAAAATCAACGGTGAAGAAGTAATTCCGACCTCTTTTATAGTTCACTCAGTCATTTTCACCTGCAATTTTATTGCGATTCGGTCTAGAATCAAAGTCAAGGCTTTTTACGTGTTTCCACGAAAAATTATCGGTTCTTCCGAGAAACGCAAGATGTCTATGTCAACACTGCTTTCAAATCTTATATTATGTATTCCTGGTAAGAATTTCTCGAGAAATGAGAATATCGAAATTTATGAAAATAAATCTCGAGAAACGACATCAACTTTTTTCAATATTTCTCGGGACGAGAAATCTCGATCACCTGGTCTAGTTAGTTTCGATGTATTCCATTTGATTAATAAGGCAGGAGTCAATAATTTATGGCTGATACCAAAGAAATATCTATTGAACCTTGTGTCTTGTGTTTAACACAATACCGATGCTCGGTTATAATTATATACAACTTATACAAGGATTTCAATTTTAATGTATTTTTAATTTCTAGGAATATCAGCATTTTTTAAAACGAATAAGAAATACATAAACTATTAATTATACAATATTCTCCACCACATAAAAAATGCATGTTTTTCAAAGTGTGCTTGATCCAACACAAGAGCCCTATGGGTTGGGGGAATGTCTAACAACCATTCCCTGTAAAAAGATATTTTAATAATATAACCTCCACCCCGTGGAGGCCTCCATATTATGCTTCGCATAGGAACGAATATGGTGATTTACTCTTTTTACAACGTTTTTATTAGGTCGTATTCTTATTTGTCCGGTGGTTGTTTATCCAGTACAAATCTTGCAATCGATTTTTAACTAAATTCCCGACTAGCTAGACATTTGAAACTTTTAGAATATATCAGAACACGATGCCAATGCATTTTTTTAATACTTTTAAGTAGAATTGAATTAATTTTCAGTTGATTCTGTTTTGTATGAAAAGCTATTTCGGAAGAAATCCGTAATCCAATCCACTTTATTGGTTGCTAGAGGTCTGGGGTCCTAGCAACTAAATTATTAATATATACGTGCGTTACTACGGAAATCAAAATGACATTTCAGTATTATTTCTATCAAGTACACATTTTTTTGATCGTTTAAGCTAGCAAGTCAAGTTTATATGATTCAACAGAAAATTTAAAAACGTTGTATATAAAAAGTTCTTTTTATCTTGTAATTATTTACTAATTAATTGAAATTGAAACACCCACGATGGCCGCGCGGCTTAAGCGTTGGACTATAGCGTCGTAGGTCCCAGGTTCGAATTCTGGATCTGGCATGTACACATATTGTTTTTCAATTTGTGTTTGAGTCAGAGTACGGACCTAATAAGTTGAGTAAGTGGCTGACATCCATTTCTCGTAAAAAAACAAAATCTGTCAATACAAACCTCCACTCTGGAGGCCCATACGATCTTATTAGGATCGGACATGGTTAAAAAAAATTGAAACTGTTTAATCAACACTCATATTACCTATCCTAACAGTTTCATTTAAATTATCGTACATTTATCTTTGAATAGTTACTATAAATTTTTTTATAAATATGTACGTATTGAATAAAAACCATTATTGCAAATTATCAGTAAAATAGATATATTTAATTGCATGTTTCATAATTCCGTCACTAGATATCACTAGTAGCACTACACTTCATATCAGGAAGAAGCCCATAGTACAAGATCCATAATTTTTGTAGAGCCATTAAGGATTCTTATTTTATAACATCCCAAGGTGCCAATGACGATTGAAAATTTAGTAAATGTTATTTTTTAAAACTCCCTACCATTTTTCTTTCCAGATCTGCATCATACTTCAGGGTTGGTCATGCGAAAGGAAGAGGTCGCTAAGGAAGATGCACTGAGTCTTTCATTATTGAGGAAGGCTGGCGCTATTCCTATCGGACTCACCAATGTGTCGGAGTTGTGCATGTGGTAGGATATTTTTTTTATTTAAGTACCTATATTAATAATTTATTATATAATATTTTTATGATGGGTGGTCGATAACTATTCACTTGGTGCATTTTTAAGGGGGGCAAGAAGAAGGCACAAACTAAAAAAAAAGTAAATGTATTATTTTTGTCAGTTATTTCAGCAATAATAATGTAATCAGCAACACCTTTTTTCGCTGCTAAAATCTATATATTACAGATTTGACTATTTTTCTGATGATGTTATGGTTCTTAAACATGTTATATTATTGTTGTCTTGATGATGAAGTGGCATAATCAACACGAATTTAAAAAGTGGTTTTATTAGACAAAACTACATTAAAAATACCAAATATGTAGTGAAGCAATCTAAGTCATATTTTTATATAGACACTTAATATTATATTAAAGAGCAAAATTAATAAGCAGAGCTTATGGGCCTCCACAGAGCGAAGGTTGTATTGGCAGAAATGGATGTTAGAACCACTTGCTCAACTCATTAGGTCCAAACACATATTGAAAAACAATATGTGAATTTTTGCGGGATTCAAACCCAACCCATGAAATTACAAGCCTGGTGCGCAACCACTCGGTCATCGTGGTCTTCTTCAAGAATTATTGATATTTATTTGCCTAAATTATTATTTATAGAATTTATTGTGTAAAATACTGTAAAATAGTAATGAGATATCACATTTGAAGGATAAGCGGAAAGATCATTTTCACATTAATTCAGTTTTGAGATAAAGTGAAAAAACTTAATAACCTCCTTGTTGTTATATATTATTATTCATTAAAAGTTATCTTACATGTCAATTTAATATTAATTACAATCACAATTCACTCTAGCTAAAAATATAGTTTCGGAAAGCAAAAAAAATATAGAAATACTTATATTCTTTGTCGTTTGTGATAATGATTTTTCTTTTGAATTTCAATGTTTTCTTTCTGAGGTCAGTGTTTGGATAATGATTATTTTTCTTAGTTATTTAATTATTTAATAGCTTACAAGATTCTCCACGAGATGGCATCATTAACTCATTTTGCGATCTTTGTGGACAATGATCTTTTTTTGCGCCTATCCTTTTTAAACGCCTGAAATCTACAATATTGTGGAATACATTAGTTCACCACCAAGGTGATGTTGTATCGATAAGTTAATCAAATAGGCGCAGTGTATAAAATGAAACAAGAATGTGCATCACTATTAGTACTGTCATCATTATTAAAAAAAAAAATTGATTAAGAATTGACAATCAAACAAATAGTTGCCTCGAATATGATTAGATATATTTTGTATATATGATTTTATATGAATCAATAATATGTTCTTTATTGTTTTAGGTGGGAAAGTCATAATAGGGTGCATGGCAGGACAAGCAATCCTTATAATACAAGCCGTGTAGTAGGTGGTTCATCCGGGGGTGAAGGATGTATGCAAGCCTCCGCAGGAAGTGCATTTGGCGTCGGTAATTATTTTTAACAATTATCACTATTATTTTACCAATTGAAAGCAATATAGTAGTATGTTTATAGTTGTTGTCTATCTCTCCTTGGATTGTATTTACCTACATAATATTTATTCAATCAAATGGTGTCACTAAGTCAATTCCTTCTTCCAAAGTCTGTAATCAATAACATTTTTAATCTAATTTTGACATTGTTCATTGCAATATGTTAAACACTTAAGGGGGGACGTGCTCAGCGTGGGTCAAAATGGAGCTTTTTTTCTATTTTCAAAGCATGATCCTGGACATTCATTAAACATTGTAGATAATCTATTTATATAATTTGAAGCCTTATTATCCTTTATATTTATTTTAAACATTTGATGACTGCATGAAGTATTTTTATTACATACAATAGTATTCTTTTAAACCTCTCGCTCTAATGTTTTAGAATAAGTCATATTTCAGTACATGCATGTGCAGTGGTGTTAAGATTTTTTACATTTATTAATTTTTAAACGCATTTATAAAACATTAGTATAATTTATGTCGACATAATTATGGTGAAATATTTGCGATAAAAAATTCTATTGATAATCTCTGTGATCCCAAATTTGACAAGAATTAGACATTTTATTATTCAAAAAATGGGCAAGATTAACACATTTGAAGATAATTCTAAAGATACTGATTATAAGCTATGTCTTTGACCATTCAAGTGTGATAAGCATCCTATGAATAATGATTGCTTTATAATAATTATTGACCTAAGAATAAAGTAGTGTTTTTTTGAAATTCGCCATTTCTTTTGGCATTCCTCAGTAGTTAAGCTATAACATACGGCCGTAGCCATAAATTGACAAACTATAATTGAAGTAGGGAGTAAAATGATGTTAACGTGCGTGTTTGAACATGTACCTAACCGAAATTTTTTTTTTTTTTAAACGTTATTTTTTAAATTCGCCATTTCTTTTGGCATTCCTCAGTAGTTAAGCTATAACATACGGCTGTAGCCATAAATTGACAAACTATAATTGAAGTAGGGAGTAAAATGATGTTAACGTGCGTGTTTGAACATGTACCTAACCGAAAAAAAAAATTTTAAACGGTACATGTTCAAACACGCGCGTTAACATCATTTTACTCCCTACTTCAATTATAGTTTGTCAATTTATGGCTATGGCCGTTTGTTGTAGCTTAACCACTGGGGAATGTCAAAAGAAATGGCGTATTTCAAAAAAACAATACCTTATTCTTTGGTCAATAATTATTATAAAGCAATCATTATTCGTAGGATGTTTATCACACTTGAATGGTCAAAGACATAGCTTATAATAAGTATCTTTAGAATTATCTTCAAATGTGTTAATCTTGCCTATTTTTTGAATAATAAAATGCCTAATTCTTGTCAAATTTGGGATCACTGAGATTATCAATATAATTTTTTATCGTAAATGTTTCACTATAATAATGTCGACATAAATTATACTGATGGTTTTATAAATACGTTTAAAAATTAATAAATGTAAAAAATCTTAACACCACTGCACATTTATGTACTGAAATATGACTATATTCTAAAACATTAGAGCGAGAGGTTTAAAAGAATACTATTTTATGTAATAAAAATACTTTATGCAGTCATCAAATGTTTAAAATAAATATAAAGGATAATATGGCTTCAAAATTATATAAATAGATTATCTACAACGTTTAAGGAATGTCCAGGATCATGCTTTGAAAATAGAACAAAAGCTGCATTTTGACCTACGCTGAGCATGTGCCCCCTTAAGGCAAAATCAGTATTTTGTAATATATTTTGTAGAATTTAATAATAAATTTTAGTTTACTAAAAAGGAAAAAAAACCCAAACCCATAGAAAATATATTTTTTTAAAGATATGGAGTATTGCAATTTTTCAATTTTATTTTATTTAAAATATTTCATATATGCATGTAGGTATCATAATGTATGTGTGTAAAAACTTCATTTTCCACTTCATGGTTGACATATCGTCAGTATACTGGCAGAAAACTTAAGTCAAAATTTAGCTGTTTTGACCTAATAATGCAACTTGATAGATTTTAACACGCTCTATCGTCTGGAAAAACAAGCTCATTCATATTCCATTTATTGTTTTCGTAATATAAAGATGTCAATACGAATTAAGTTAATTATGTTCGCATTTCTTACTGGAAAATAACTATAAGTACACTTAAAGTTTTATGACTGTAGAGATTTAATATTTCTATAGCTGCACAAAAACGTCAACGTGACTTATATCTTTTTGGCTGTACACATTTATGCCACTGCTCGGCTATTTGTATCAACTTAAGTAAATTGCATACGTCACCCGCGCATTCTACTCATCGATTGACAGTTGATTTTATATGCATCAGGCAGTTTTGAGCGCAAATAAGATTTTATTTTGGGAAATATTGACAGCAATGCACCAAAGATACGGAGGCTTCGAATTGCTGAAGGTAGAGCGCGTGTCATTCGTAATTATGTATTTCTAAGAAGAAATAAAGATTTGTTGGCCATGTGTCATAGTACCTAACATTATACCTCCAGAACTACATCCGTGGTGTGAAAATTTGCCTACTTCAACTTCATTGGATAGGACGTCATTACCTGAGCCATCGGAATTTGATTCTGATGTGGAAGAGGAATAATTCTTATGTAATTTATCTCAATTTGTGTAAAATTAAATGTGGCCAACATAATTAACTATTACTTATATGTTTTTTTTATAAAATAGATCATAGGTAGGTAGGTACTTAACTCTGGTTTCAATATTTTTGGAAACAAAATACTATGTAATTCGCATTTTTATTTTTATCCTCTCCTCTAAATACACGTTATTGACATAATTAATTAGGTATTGATTGTATGAAAAAAATTATAAAGACTATTTTAATTTGAAATTAAAATACCAATGATACACAAAAAAGTCATCAAAGTAGATATTTTTTCATAATAATGTCAAACAGAAGTACCTCTATTTCTGTGTAAATTTCTAATTTATATAAAATTGCAAGTAAAAAAATCTATTTCTATAATAATTAGGGGCCGTATGTATGAGATTCCCAAATTCTTTATAAGCTATTTAACCGATTTTCCATCGAATAGCTAATAACACTCTTTGTGACGTAAGCGATCTGACGTCACGCGCCATTAAAAATGGCTGCCTCAGCTAGCTGTCACTTTCAAATGTCATTTTAATTTTGCATTCATTGCAAAAAACATTTGGTTGAGGCCCTTATTCGTTTTGTAGATTCTGTAAAACATTTGCGAACTTTAAAAACAGTTCCTAGTCGTGCTGTTTACAAAATACGTATAATTTTGATCCCTAGTCTATAATCTAGATAGTAGGTAACTGATAAAATGCCTCGCTTATTTCGCCTATTTCGCTTGCAATATTTCTCATGGAGACATAAGATGGACTTACGTAAGATTACGATAAAATATCTCCGCTAAACCACCGCAAAAATATGTATCTACTGCTGTATCTGGCATTAAAATATACAATTGTAAGCATTCTGTGTTCTTCAAAATATTACGGTACCACCTACCTACCTAGTTAATTATTGTAAGATAACTGTAATAAACAAGGCACAACTCTCAAATACACTGGAAACATCAATAGTATCATACGGTGATTGGTATAAATGATAATATTATACAGAGATCATTACATATTATTGTCTTAAATCATTTGCATTTTCTGTCATTTACTCTTATTCTCTTTTGAGATCTCAATAATTGAAGTGAAGTTAGTCATAATAATATTCAGTATTGCCACCAAATGGAAAAGTTTACTGGCAATACAACCTTTCGTACAGTAGAATAATTATAAAATACATGTGATAAAATAGCTGATAAATTATTTAAATTTCATAATAATTATTCATGTATAATTATCAAATTTATATGGTACCGTTCGCACACTTTCAGACACATTTACAATTTCAAAATTTTGAATTATTTATCGGGGAATGAAATTTTATAATACGAACACCATGACACATGATATGTCACATTCGTGACGTCACTTAACAGCTAATTACGTTTTTACTCATGCATACAAACGTGCAGTATATAGCCTATAAGGTTTTTGGGAATCTCATGCATACGACAGTAGGAGTCCTGTATATTACTAGCCAACTACCTATAACATTTAGCCTATTGCCACTCCATTAACTCCAAAAGTGTACTGGTAGAAAACGATAAGTCACCATTTTATTTACAAATTCAAAAAATCAACAATAATTATTACAAAAAATACTTGCTTATACTTGAATTGAATTCTTACATGATTAATGCATTTCATAGAGTGGTTGGTTTAATAAATAATGATTTAGGTGAAAAAATAGAGAGCTCCAAACTTCTTGATTTTAGAAAAAGTCGATTTTCTCAAAACAAGGATTTTTGACTTATAGCTTTCTGCCAGTATACCGACGATATAAAATATTCTTTTTTTCATTCCCATACTTTTCCACAACCTTTCAGTTGAAAGGTCAAAATGTAAACAGTAGGGTTTCAGATAGTCAACAATTTTCAAAATTGTTCATTTTTATACAAAACCTAATCTAGTTTTCAATTTGAATATTTATGTAGTTGTAAAATTATAATTATTTTATATATTTAGTGTCTTCAATTAATACCTTCAAATTTTTTCATACATTCCAGTTGTAGAACTTCTAAGCCTTGTGTAATGTAAATTAAATTTATTTTAGGTTCTGATATTGGTGGTTCTATAAGAATGCCAGCATTCTTCAATGGAGTTTTTGGCCACAAACCATCCAAATTCATTGTCTCTATCCATGGCCAATTTCCTGTTCCAGCGTCCGACTTCCAAGCATCATTCTTAGGTGGGTAATTCGACAGTTTTTTTTGTTCATAAACAATCATTCAATTTGCAAAATGGACTGTCAAAAGGGCAACGATTACGTTTGATCGTAGAATAAGAAATTCAATATCTTAACTGTTAAAAGTATGAAACGCCAAAGCTAATGTGGGATATATTCCAGTCATCATGCATGTTAATATTGAGTAAATTTTTATAACAAAATTTTCTTCATAAAATAAATAATATATAATTGATACAAAAATATTTTACATTACAAAGTACCCAGTACAATTAGTCAAAACATTAAATGAGTGCTTTCATTTTTACAGGCATTGGTCCAATGACGAGGAAAGCTACAGATCTTTTGCCGCTCCTTGAAATTATGGCTGGCGATAATGCTTCAAAACTGAAGTTGAATGAAGAAGTGGATATAAAAAATATTAAAGTTTTCTACCAAAGAAACAATCTGAAATCACCTCTAGTCTGCAAAGTCGAACCTGCCATCCGAAGCGCTCTTATGAAAGCCGTACAACATATGAACACTGTCTGCGATGCACAAGGGAAAGAAATGACAATTCAAAAATTGGCAAAATCAAGCCCGATATGGTTGGCCAATATGAAGATTAAAGACTCGATTTCTTTCGCCGAACGAATCACCGGCAGGGACGGCTGTCTACACATCGTAATTGAATTAGTCAAAGGTATTTTCGGCCAGTCCAATAATACACTTATTGGATTAGTGACAGCTCTATTTGAAAAAGGGGGCGTACAACCAGGCACGAAAAAACACGAACATTTTCTTGAATTGCGGCAAGAATTGGAAGAAGAGTTTACCGAATTCCTGGGAACAGATGGAGTATTTTTATATCCTACTCATCCGACGGCAGCTCCTTATCACAATGAGCCTTTAATCAGGGCGGTAAACTTTAGTTACACTGCCATAATTAACGTACTAGGACTGCCGGCGACGCACATACCCATGGGTCTCGACGATGACGGCCTACCTATCGGCATACAAGTCGTATCAAACTTTAATAACGATAGATATTGCTTAGCCGTTGCACGGGAATTGGAAAAAACCTTCGGAGGTTGGGTGGAGCCTCCTACCGCCAAAAAGCAAACATAATAAATATATAGTCGTATTTAAAATGCCGCAGATATTATGTCTATAAGATGGTTTAAATCTATGAAAATCTCCAATCTATATTACATGAATGTCTTAAATCTTATTAATCACATTTTAAATAATTAGGTATTTTTCTTTTGCTTTAATTAAGTTACAATTTTACAAAATTTGTTCATTTATAAATTACGCATTCCTTATTAGTTCAATGCAACTTCATTAGTACTTTTATTTTATACATTCAAATATTGAGAAAACGAGGTATATGCAAAATATGATTCCACTTTGAAAAATTTTTAAATAATAATTGAATAATGTGTAAAAACAGAACATAAATTCAAAGATTTGTGAAGAGACATTATATCATTAATCTGTATTTTTTAATTAGTTGGGAATATAATTGACAATGAAGATTTCTATGCCACCATAAAGTAAAATCAATACAGAGGTACAGTAAATAATCAATTACCTATGTGCATTTATAACTGCATCTTACAATGTTCTACTGTGATGACTTTTTACCTTTTATTATTATGTAATGATTATATCAGTAGGTATCTAATAGTTTTTTTTTTTCAAATTACAAATATAACTAGATCTGTAAGGTTGTTGTGAAGGTATTGCAAGTACATAATTGAAAAAATCCGATATTACTGGTAAACTATAACTATTTATTTACATATTATGTTAGATAGATATTTTTCTAATGAATGCTTGGGTAAGTATAAAAATTATATTTTTGGATCATTTTATACAGATAAAATCAAGAAAGAGACAACATTGATTTTTCTCAATGTTTATTTCGCTTGAATAAATTATATTATGATTTCTCTATGTATAACTACAAAATCAGATGAAGACTAAACGCATGGTGTGGTAAAATCTAACAATTTATTATATTAACTAATTGTAGAAAAATAGTATATTATTACCATTTTAACACATGAAACACTTTATTAGAACAAAAATATATTTCTTATGAAAACAGTCTTATTATTGAATTTTTTACATGGCCGAAGAGTGCATCGAATACGCGTACAATAGCAAAGTACTGGTTTTAAGAGCTGATTTTTTTATAAAAATATTTGGTACCCTTTCATGTATTATACTGAATATGTCATAGATTTCTTATAGGTACTATGAGTATAATATTATCAAAAGAAGTTAGGTTTATGATATTTTTTCACCTATAAGAAATCTTCTTGGATGTTTACTGTTTAATATTAATGGCTACTTATTTGCCTCTACTCAATATTGCATAATATTAAATACTTAAGAAACTGAGAATATATTTTTTATTTTATAATAAAATAATATGTAGAAAGTACCTCCTCAGATTGCACTGCAGAATGGACGATAATTAATATATTATGGTATTTATGGGTAGGTTGCTTTTTTGACTTGAGTACCCCTAAGGCAGGAATAAGAAATAGTGTATACCCTCAACATAACCTATGCATATATCAGTGGCGAAGGGTGGAGGTAGGCTGTTAAGGTCCGCCATAAATAGTCCACCCTGGACTTTGTCAGTCATCCGTATTTGTTTTAATTGAAATAAGACAGCAATTTACAGATGGTGTTGGTTAGTTTTTAAAATTAAATTAAACCCTGCGAAAGCCAAGTTATAACAAATAACATAAAAAAAAATACTCGACTATCTATAAAATATCTAAAATTATGCAATTAAATCATATATAACTGGATATTTTATAGATAGAATAATATTTTCTATCTATTATAGTTTGGTTTAGGTTCTTAATGAATTTAAAAAATTAACCAACAATATGTGTAATATGTATTCCTAATATAACAAAAACAAATAATTATGAATGAAAAAGTGTGCACAATTTTGTCATATCACCCAAAATATACCAAAACTATTATGGTATGGTTAGGCAGGGTTTGATTGATTTTTAAAAACTAACTAACACCATCTGTAAATTGTAGTCTTAGTTCAATAAAAACAAATACGTATGACTAACAAAGTTTAATGTGCACTATTTATGGCAGATCTTAACAATCTACCTCCACCCTTCGCTACTGGCATATATAGACATAAATATTTGCGATGTAATTGAGCAGAAATCTACAATGAAAAGTATTGTTAAGAGAGGAAACAGTCGTATAATAAAAAAGAAACTATTATCACATATTATTTATTTTACAAATAGCTTACAAACATATTTATTTCTCTCATTACAATTTATTTGATGTTAACAAAAGGACTGCATTTGTTTGATAGTATCAGATATCTGCTTTGATGGACTCTCAAACTGCAATAGGAAGGTTTGGTTTCATGTTTAATTTATTTTAAGACTCAACGTCACAGAAAATCACACCTCATAGTTACAGAACCAAAAGGCAGGAGTGCATAGGTCGCTGTGCTTTATTATACAAGGTAATTAATAATTCACAGGTCATCAAAAGCGGACCATAGTCTATAATCAATGAAGGTGTCCGTCGAAAAGACAGATTTAAATCAGGGCTTTGAACCAGAACTGAACCTAAAACAGGTACATGTTCAAACACGCGCGTTAACATGATCTTACTCCCCACTTCAGTTGTCATAAATATACTGTTGTTTTTCATTTCAAATATCTGTGTCAAATTCAAGGTGCAAAGAAATCATTCACGAACGATCGTGTGATGCATCTCGACATAATTCTCATAATTTATAATATATTATTATAAGCGGCGCGGCATAACCATTGGTTTCGGAGCGTGGCGCCGAGCTATCATACAAGTATCATAGAATGTTCTAAGTTATGGTAGAAAATAAATTTTAAATATAAATAAAAACATTTAAAAATTAATCAATCTGAGCTAGACCGGAAAAATCATTATTTTTATCTTAACAAAAACCGGAACCGACCCGACACATCGCACCGTGAGTGTAAAACCAAGGCATCTGCAAATTTTTAAATTTCGAGATTAAATGCAAAACAACTGCAAAAGTCGTGAACTTAATAATGTAAAAGTGAAGTAACTGAAAGAACATGCAATATAATGTAGATATAAACCAAATATTATGGTTTTTTTTTTAGAAACTATTTCTCCTAACAAAACGAAGCCTTCAAACCCTAATATATCCGAAATATGTCTTTTGCAGATGCCTTGGTTTTACACTCACAGTGCGAATGTATATTTTTTACTTAAACCGAAACAAAAACCGAAAAAAATAATAATAATAAAAAAATAACGGTTCAAAGCCCTGATTTAAATTCTTATAGTATATCATAAAAACATAACAAAGTAAAAATATCAGCAATGTTAGGTATTTTAGTTTAATATGTTAAGTTATTTTTAGTTTAATATGTTTTGATTATAAATCGATTTGAGTCCAGTCGGTGACATTTCACAGCTCTCAATAAATCGGCAAATAATATTAAATGCAATAAATACACTAATTTATCTATATTCCAATATAGAGATATCTTTGCAATAATAAATCTATTTTTGAGCACAATGTATGATTTAAATCCATTAGGCCTGCCATCAACACAACCATCAGATATTGCGATTTGACCCTGCGTACGCGGATGTTAACCTATGCACACACCTCACGTGCAGAAAGTAGGGGAGACAGTCGGAGTATTGTGTCACCTCTGAGGAGACGAAAAGTACACTATTTTCTTTTGAAAACGATACCTTATCAAGATACATAAAATACAAAGAGATAATTGTGTCGTTGAGCCAATACGGCCCAGTGAGTAAATCAACATTGGAATCGTGCAATAGGTTGTCGCAAAAGTTAAGGATAATTTTATTCCCTACCTTGCTGGTCCAAAAAAGGGTTAGCTCTTTACACACTTTTATACTTATTGTAATAAAATATTGCGATTTGACCCTGCGTAACAGAGATGGGAAAACTGGTCGATTTTGAAGACTAGTATACTTACTACCAGTATAAAAAAATACTTAGTATAGAAACTTGTTACAAAATACTTACTCGTATTTGGAATACTATATAGAATGTTTGGCGTGCATATGCGACAAAAGTTTCATACTCAACTGAAACTAAAACTTAACTCCATATTAGTATTTTAAATATCGGCTTCAATAGAATCGCTAAAAATACACTGAGCTGGGCTTTTCGAAATGTCACATTTATTATAAAATTTTAAACACATTTAAAATTTATGAGTTGTTTTTCTGTTAGCTTACAATATTCTTGTTAACAAAAATGAATAAGTGATTTATTTTAAACATGTTTTGAGCAGTCATATAACAAGCCTAAGCCTGTGCGTCATCTCACCACTGTGCTGCGACACAAAATTTTTGACCTATTATTTATACATTCGAACGCAATAGACTAATAAATTAAAATATACCTATATTCAAGTGCTATCTCGTTCACGCACATTTAATGCCAATAGTGTTGAAAGTCTACCGACTGGCGAGTGCATAGAACAGCGACTCGCGATGATATCATAAGTTTATTGGGCCACACATACTAAGTATGGGTAGTTTCATCCGAAACTTGAGTACACAAACTGGTGACAGTATTTCTAACTCACCTCTACTGCGTAAGCGGGTGTAAACCTGCACACACCACATGCAGAAAGTAGGGGAGACAGTCGGAGTATGAAGTGTGTGCAGATATAAGTGGGGGTCAATTTGCAATGTGTGCTGGCCTTGTTGGCAGTGTGCCTTATTGAGGGACACCTTCAAATATTAAATCATAGTAAATCAGTCATGTAGTATCGTGACATTTTTATTATAAGTTAAGAGGTAAGAAAAAACATGTTGGGTATTCAATTAAAATGTTAAAATTATTATCATATCTCAAGAAATATGAATTCAAAGGGTGATAAAAATATTATTTAATATTATTCAATGAATAATATGCAAGATTCAATACATAATTATTGTAAATGACAATTTGTGGAGTTGGGAAACTAAAAATGTAATATTAATGACAAATGAAGAATGGAAGGAGTTTTATATTACCAAGACCCAAATTACGAGTTAGTGTTTAGAATTAATACAGTATACATGTGAAAAGAATTATAACCGATAATTGTATATGGATGTATGGCACATCGTTTTTCTGATAACGAAATCAACAGAGAGATGGCGGTTAGTATACAGGATTATTTTTCTCGCTACCAATTTTTCGGAGATTCTGATCCAGAGGAGAGGTCACAAATGATGTTGAGGATATCGTGCCGTTTTTTTTCAATATTTTGTATATCTGCGAGACCGCAATTGTCTATATGGCCGTTCTTCAACACATACTGGACAACTAGTTCAACGTTACACAACACATGTATGCCACAATCATAATTATTTATTTGGGAAAGAGATTTCACTTTGGTCACGGTACATTCACCTAAAACAGACATGAAATATAAGAAAAAATATTGGTGCAATTAATACTGGCGTTATAATACTACTCATTAGGCTATTCAATATTAAATACCTAATGCTATGCCAGTAGCGAAGGGTGGAGGAAGGCTGTTAAGATCCGCCATAAATAGTGCACATTACAGTTTGTTAGTCATACGTATTTGTTTTTATTGAACCAAGACTACAATTTAAAGATAATATTGGTTAGTTTATAAAAATCAATTAAAACCTGCCTAAACCAAACCATAATAGATTTGGTAAATTTTGGGCGATACGACAAAATTGTGCACACTTTCTCATTCATACTTATTTGTTTTCGTTGGATTAAGAATACATAATTATATTATCACACATATTGTTAGTTAATTTTTTTAAATTCATTAAGCCCTGTCTAAACCAAACTAAAATAGATAAAAAATATTATTCTATCTATAAAATATTCAAAGTTATGTATGATTTCATTGCATAATTTTAGATATTTTATAGATAGATGAGTATTTTTGACTACTATCTATGGTTTTCGCAGGATTTAATTGAATATTAAAAACTAACCAACACCATTTATACATTGTAGTCTTATTTCAATGAAAACAAATACGATGACTGACAAAGTTTAATGTGCACTATTTATAGCACATCCTAACCTTATCACTGCCAGCTAATTTTTACTAGGTGGACACTATTTTCGGAATAAAAAAAATCCTTTAAAAAATATGAAATAGGAACGGAATGATAAATATTTGTGAAAACTTACCAACACAACATGTTTATCGAGTTTATCGTGAATATTTTCACACTAAAATGATAAATATTTTTTAGAAAATATACACAGAATGTTTATTCAGAAGTTATGATGTTTACAAGAACCCGCGAGTTAATTCGTCCGTGGCACGGATCAGGTTTTAACATCCTACCTTTACCCTTCGCTACTGTGCTACGCTATCTATTTTTGCCTTCTTATCACTTTAATATTGTTTACTGTCAGTTCTCGTTGGAAAGACATTTTTTTAAATACAAAAAAACAGGTTTTCCAAATAATTATGTATATGTAATTATATAGAGTGAAAACCGACGGAGTGGTTGTCGTCGAGTCGTCAACAGCTGTTGACTCAGCATACTATCCTATGTAAACCATTAGCTATCTCCACACTTGCGCACTTTCATCGTCAACTTTCAATTTCGCTGTTTACATTAGGTATTTTGTGGCATGCCTTAGCCTTAGATTGAATGTGTTAAATGCATTCCTTTAACTGTCTTCATCTGGGTATCAATTAATTTTTAATTATTCACGGTATTGATGTGAAACAGTAGTCATCTTTTTCGATTACTTAGTATTTCTGAACAAACTAAAGATACCAACACACAGAACATTTTTGTTTTGAATTCATAATTACAGTATCTTTAGCATATTTGGTGAACTGACGGGATGTTGAACAGAAACATGCTGAAAACAGTGAACTCCAATTGATTTTAGGTAAGCGTATCAGTATGAACATAGATATTATGAACAAAACATACGACTGTGGCTCGGCTTGGTGGTCAACTAGACACGTGGTTTCATGTAACAGGCGGCGGGCTTTGTCGAATCGACACTTTTACACGAGTTTACTGGCAAATGTGGGTGGTCAGACGTGAAATGAACATTGTACCGACGTTAGTAGTGGTAAGACAAGACTTATCTTGTGCTAATAAAAAGTCTTTTTCTGGAAAAACGCTGTTTTTCATAAGTGTTTTCTTTGGCTTGTAAAAACTTGCTTGAAACATTCTCATGAAATTTAAAAAGAAGCATGGTCAGCATTTATTGGGGCTATAATGCATGGAAAAAACCTTTTCTATACGATAAATGATTAGACGAATCCACAAACATCTATATTTTTATTATGTTTCCGTCATCATATCACCAACAACACATGTTCATCAAGATCCATTTTAAATACCAGCCATTCGCTGGCTCTCACAAGTGGAACTAGATGTCATCGAATCAATGTTCGCCTCAGCTCATTGTCTAGTTGAACGCTGTGGACAGTTACTTATTTGCCAACTCGACAAAAACCACTCTGTCTGTTCTTGCCCAAATACAACATTTTGTGATTTATTTCAATTAATAAGTATTTTCCTATATTAGGGTTTTTGATATTAAGAATTAGAACATTTTTTTTTGAAATAAAGGTCTTTTTGATTTATAATCGTAGCACATGAGATATAATAGGTAAGTAGATCATTAGAGATAATTACAGTAATGTAAATACAGTCGAACTTGGTTATTACGAGGAAGATGGGACCGACTGAATTTGCTCGTTATAAGCATTAGGTACTCATTATATCGATATATAACATTTTTCGCGCCACATTCTATTTAAGCATAGAACATAAAAAATCTGAAAACCATTGTAAAAATCCCCGACACAAGCATGGCATTCATAAACTACAAAAGAAGTTGTTTATTGTAATGAATGAAGTGCTGAGCCGTCGGCGCTGGTAGGTACCTACTGACTTGATAAAGCTTGGATTTTTTACATGCAATTTCAACCATATGCGTGGATACTTTTTCAATGTTGTCGGAAAAAACACCAATTAGGTACTTAGACACTTTGTCATAAACGTAATCCGATCCCGGCGGCATCGGTCTAGTTAACTGCCCGGTCGGATTTTATTGCTTAGGGTCGAAAATGTTGTTTTTAAACGATTGACACATTAACAGTTTTGCTCTGTATACCCGACAAGTAACTTGTTAGAAAAGTGAATAAATGTATGGAGAAAATCATTAACTAAAATGTCAACGAATGTTTCCTCATTACATCCAAGATCTCGCTATTTCCGTGATCGTAATAACCAAGTTCGACTGTATTATGAATATTCTGTTTCAATTAAAATACTTTCAGTACTGTTATTAAATATCATTGTAGTATTCCTTGGCCACTTCTACTTTGCTCTCTATAATTAATAGCAGTGGCGAAAGGTTGAGGTAGGCTGTGGAGATCTGACGAAAATAGTGTACAATAAACTTTGTCAGTTACACTAATTCTCTGTCTTATTTGTTTTCATTGAACTAAGAATACAAACTGCAGATGATGTAGGTTACTTTTTAAAGTAAAATAAATTATGCCAGATATAATTTTAGATATTTTATAGATAGAAGAATATTTTTAATGTTTTATCTATTATGGTTTATTTAGGCAGGATTTAACTGAATTTTAAAAACTAACCAATACCATCTGCAATTTGTTTTCTTAGTTCAATTAAAACAAATGAGTATGACTGACAAAGTTTAGTGTGGACTATTTTTGCCGGAACTCGACAGCCTAACTCCCCGGCCTTCGCCACTGCTCTATAGTCATAATAATTTATGAATTTGGGTTAAGTATCACTTGGTATTCACCACATTTAAATAGTAATTAATAAAATAAAATAGTTATTTCTATTACACGCATTTTGCTCATATGGTGAGTTTTTCAAGTACTTGGGTACCAAGTGATACTCCATTTTTGCAAATTACTACTAAGTACATGCTGAATCTCTTGAAAAGATTAAGTGTAAAAACAAATAATGGTTTTTCTGATGCAAAGAGAGAAGAATTGAGACTATTGTGTTCAAATAATAAGGAGAGTCTGACCGCGGAGAATTTGTTTGAATGGAAAAGACTTCAGAAGAAGTCACCCGACGACATGACGTAATTGTGACGTATGCTCAATACGCGCATCGAGGCAAGCCACCCAATGCACACTGCTCACCATAGATATTATTATGCTGAAACACCTATTTGTGTATGGGGACAATGAATAACGCCAGTATTAGAGTAGCGTTAATTTCTCGAAGACTATTGACTCACTCCGGTAGTACGTCACAATGATGTCATATGAAGTCATGTCGCCGGGCGACTTCAACTCACAAGTTACAACATAAGGGCCCTTGTGAATGAATTTTTAATATTATTATGATAAGTATAAAAGTGTGTAAAGAGCTAACCCTTTTTTGGTCCAGCAAGGTAGGGAGTCAAATGTTGGGCTAACGTGCACGCAGAGTCAATGTTTCCATTACTTACAGAATCAAAGTGGAAAAATCCTTTTTCCGGTTTTGAGTACACGAGCAGACTCCAATGAGTACCGCCTGCCTCGTCAGGAGATTCATTGTCATTTAAAGCGAAAAATACAAACTCCTTCGACTGCCCTTCGAGCGGATCCAAAAACACACCGACCTCTGAGGATTCAGTGAGCTTCAAGCATTGCGTCACCTCTGAGGAGACGAAAAGTATATTATTTTCGTTTGAAAACAATACCTTATGAAGATACGTAAAATAAAAAGACATAATTGTGTCATTGAGCCAATATGGCCCAGTGAGTAAATCAACATCGGAATCGTGCAATAAACTGTCGTGAAAGTTAAGGATAATTTTATTTTTGGGTGTCATTCTTTATTTATCTTCTGTGATAAAATTATCGATAGACGTCTGTCACTTCGATCCTTCTTGACATCCAACAGTTGAACGTCAAATATCTACGATAAAAAAAAATAAACATAAACCACACAACAGTTAAACAACGAAAACATGAATATTACATTATTTTTAGCATACCTACACTATAATAATTACAAAAACTACATTGCTTACCGATATTAACAGAAGGACACGAGCATAACACTGCGCAATTTGAATCACAGAGTTATTAAAATGTACTTATACAGAAAAATAGTAAACATACCGTCGAGGAAATTTGATAACAAACCGATTTGGAAATTACAAAAATGAAAATTAACTGACAGCCAACAAAATTAGACCAGAGACTAGAGAAAATATGTCAAATTAAGGAATGTGAAAATTTCAAGGTTAACGTAATTTTGTGAATTATTGTCTATGGACAACTAACTGCTTTTCCGTTTACTTCGCGAAAAACTATTACCTACATAATATTATGGACGTATCTAGAAAAGTTTATTTTTAGCTTTAGTTGTGTATTTTACCAGTTCTATCGTCCTATTGTTACCACGTTTTTATTAGCTCGCATTCTTGTTTGTCCAGTACAAATTTTTTCTTGTTAGTCCAAGATTTGTATTGGACGATTGAAGATTTTTAACTAACTTCCCGACTAGATAGACCTTTAAAACTTTTAGAATATATCAGAACACGACGACAATGCATTCTTTTAATTCTTTTAGACATCTTTATGCAGAATATAATTCATTTTCAGTTAATTCTGTTTTGTATGGAAAGTTATTTACGAAAAAAATCGTGAAAAGTAAAATACTATTATTGGTTGCTAAGAGGTCCTAGCAACTAAATTATTATTATTCGAGTTTGACTTTGAAGTCCTTGAGATAGGGTTTGCTCTTTCTTCTTCGCGTGAGGTTATATTCTACTAATTTATTTTCCTTTTTCTTGTCGTTGGTCATTCCTCCCTTTTTATTTACTGATCATACCCGCGCGTCTATTTTTTATGTAGGGAGTTTGGGACCCCTTTGTCTTCATTATGGATTTGGCTTTCTTTTTGATTACATGTTGCGTTTGACAGTTCATTCTAACTATCAAAAAAAATATCTTGGATGAACGTTAAGTGATAGTTAAGTGAACGTTAAGTGATCAGTGATTATGGCGCAACATCTGAATGACCGTGAGGAGGATATTCTAAAGGCAACGGACACCAAACGGCGAAGTAGAACTGCTACAGGAAGAAAAGTTCAACGTACGAGCATCGATTAAGATGCTGATGTTTGAGGTATCCTCGTTACGTACCACATTTCAGCAGGGGGACCGGCAAGGAGTGGCACAACGCCCAAAAAACAATTCTTGGCGGCCCCTACGGTCGTAGAGTTGGGTCTAAATGACAAGTTCGTCGATGCGACCACTCGTCGTCAGTTAACCATCTGACGGAGAGGACCATCGCGGCCCTCCAGAATGCGATGTTTTCCCAACAGGACAGCTTCTGGAAGGGTATGCAATGGTTAGTGGATTGGGCAACCAATCCTCAAAACATCATAACAGCGATGGGCCTGTACTAAAAAATCGAAGAGTGTTTTGGGGACAACGCATAATAAAATTTGCGAGAACATGACTCAGATCCTTACCGGAAGGATACCTTCACTCGGGAGGCACTATCAAGGATTCCTCCGAGCTCAGAGTCCCGGAAGGCCCTCGAACTCACCGGCCGGGGTACTCCCAAGGGGCGACGTCCTGTGGGAAGGGAGTTCTCCTTCGGAGGTACGGGCTCCACCAGGGATCCGTACTCTAAGCGGAGGTGACCGCATTTGGACGACCAACAACATTGGGGGCCGCCTAAGAGACTTTCGGGGAGTCTGGATGGCGTAGTGTACCACCCCCAACATTGGTAAAAATAATAGCCATAGCCCGCATACCTTTTGTGCGGACACCACCATTGGCAAGTCCTTCTTTACATTTACGGAAAGAATTTCAAACGCAACAATCAGCAGAGGTCACTCTCGAGATCGAGGACTTAAAGAACTCAGGGGTTTTAGAAGAAGCGGGTCCAACCCCCAGTTTTCTCTCAACCCTGTTTCTGATCAAGAAACAAGACGGGACCCTATACAAGCGTTTGAATGCGTTCATACAGCCAAAGCCATTCAAACTAATTCACCATTACAAGGTTCCAGCCGTCTTACAAACAGAAGACTGGCTAGTAATCATACTAATTAGATCTAAGCCAGGCGTACCTCCAGGTACCCATGACTTCTCAACATCGTCGATTCGTTCGACTAACCTACCAAGGGGAGCTCCTACAATTCACGTGTCTCTCGTTCGTGCTGTCAGCCGCTCCGATTATGTTTGCATCCGTGACCAATTGGGTCGCCGAACGCCTACGAAAGAATGGCTGAGAATATTCACTTACCAGACGACTTCTTAGTAGCCAACCAATCCGAGAAACAGTCTTGGTTCAGGTGGAATACAGGATAACCTTCTTACAGTCTTTAGGGTGGTTAATAAATATTAAAAGATCCTGTCTGAACCCAAGCCAACAATGAGGGTTCCTGGACATCATGTGGGACACACACAACAAGCGGAGGTTTCTGGTGCCGGAGAAGTGTGTAGCACTCCGTCACCATCTGCTAATGCAGGTACAAAAAGGCAGTTGGTCCCTCAGACAGGCACATATCCAATCCCTTCTAGGGCGACTCAACTTCACATCCTACCTCCACGAGGAAGGTTGTATTGCCGATGGCTACAGCGCTCCAGTCATCAATATGGCCGAGGTCCCATCCTCGCCAATTGATGACAATCCCACCACAGGTCTAACAGGACGTCATGTGGTGGCTCCAGGTGATAGGCTCCTCAGAGTTCAATCACTTCCTGACGACAGACGCAGCCGACACAGGCTAGGGAGCCCAACTGAATGAACACCTCCTATCAGGTACGTGGGAACAAGACCAGTTAGCATGGCATGGTATTCCAACAGGAAGGAAATGTTTGCAATTCAATCTCGGGTACAATCAATCATAGAATCAGATCTGCTTCTGCAGACAGACACCAAAACAGTGGTGGCATACATCAACAACGAGGGCGGCACAAAATCTGTCACCCTCCTAAACCTATGCCGACAGATACTATTATTTATCAGTCGAGCCAACATCACGTTTACTGCACAATTCTTCCGCAGAAAGTACAACTGCGTGGCAGATCATCTCTCCCGCAGATAACTCATTCCCGAATGGCACCTCATCAACACCGCAACCACCCCCCTGTTTCAAAGATGGGGTGTTCCCGAGGTGGATTTATTCGCTAGCAAAACAGCACAATATGTCGTTGCAACGTATGTGTCACGAGACGTTACAGACATTCACGACGCCTTCAGCCAAGTATGGAACTTCAGACTGGCGTGGATATTTCCCCCACCAAACTTACTTTCACGAGTCCTAGCGCACCTGAACTCAGCAAAAGTGAAGTACTTACTAGTGGCACCGAGCTGGAAACAATGCTTTTGGGGAGTGGACTTACGAAAAAGGGTGATAGTACCTCCTTACACAATGCCTCACCTACGTAAGCCGTAATAAGCGTAATGCCAACCGTCCACCTCCAAGGACCCAGGACCTGTCCCTTTAAGTATGGATTATTTCGGGTGGGGTGAAATAACATCAACTTGAATGGTGGAAGAAAGGGCACTCCTTACTTCCAGATGGCGGCTTTCGACTCTAAAAACTTACAAACCAGCTTGGAACAAATGGAAGACAATGACATGGTGTAACATGAACCTAATGGATCATAATAGCCCTCAACCAATGGAATTGGCCAGATACCTAGTCTACTTGCACATGGAGGGTTTGTCGTACAACACCATCCTGGTGTATAGGTCAGCCATAGCCACATTTTGCAAACCGATTATCGTTGTTGATATCAGCATCAACGTGGTAGTACAACACAATATGTTACAGGCAGTTTCGGTACATAAAACGAAACCTGTCAAACCACTAGTTTGGGATCCAGGGCGAGTGGTAGATCATCTTAGGAAAACAACACCGGTGGAGTACAACCTATTCGAAACGTCTCGCAGGACAGCTACCTACTCGGCTGCTTCTCGCATCTGGACGAAGGGTTCATGACCGCACACTACTCAGTAATAGACAATAGATTAGTGGATAAAGGTGACCACATAAATGTATGGCCAATGTTTGGCGCAAAGGCAGATACCGCCAAACATCGTCAATCGGAATGGAAGCTAAGCGCTTCCGCGTCTCAAAACATCGACCCAGTATTCTGGTTACGGAAACTCGTCTGCATATCAAACCCAAGGAGAGAGGAAGGTGGGAATATTTCGGAATTATTTATATCTTCAAGAGGACCACCAAAACCAGCCACAAGGACAGTTATAGGGAATTGGATAAGGTCAGTACTGTTGGAAGCAGGGGTACAAGAACCACCAGACAGTGTCCGCTCAGTGATGGCTTCCTTAAACTGTAAATATATCCAATAGATGATATATTAAAGAGAGGTAACTGACGTAGTGAGTCAACATTTCACGACAACTACCAGAGAACGATGGATACACCACCATCAAAAGGGGAAAAGAACCCATTAACTTCTCTATTCAACCATATAGATTGAAAGTCACGATGGTCTATACCTCGTCACATTGTCACATACAGGAATTTGGCATACCCAACACCAGGTGATAGCAAATAGATATCTCAAGGACTTCAAAGTCAAATTCGAATAATGAAAGGAGTTTTACCTTGTTGACTATGAAGTCCAGGTAACTTCTACCTGGTTCCTTGAACCAAATCATAATGAAGACAAAGGGGTCCCAAACTCCCTACATAAAAAAATAGACGCGCGGGTATGACCAGTAAATAAAAAGGGAGGAATGACCAACGACAAAAAAAAGGAAAATAAATTAGTAGAATATAACGCCACGCGAAGAAGAAATAGCAAATCCTATCTCAAGTACTTCAAAGTCAACATGAATAATAAGAGTTTTATTGGTAGGTAAAACTCCTTTCAATATACGTGCGTTACTATGGATTAATATGAAATGTCAAAATGACATTTCAGTATTCTATATTTATTCAGTATTTCTATCAAGTGCAAAAAAAGTATTTATTAATACATAGAATTGTCAAGTTTATATGATTCAACAGAAACTTTAAAAACGTGGTATATAAAAAGCTCTTTTTATCTTGATAATATTATTATAATTATATTCAGCTGACTGAATAAACTCACTCTGCAGACCTACAAAGTTATCTGGAGAATGAGATAAGGGAGCCACTGTCGAAAACTACCCAATCACAACTCGATACTGGCACAATCTGACGTTTGAATGACGTTTTTCTATATGGCGTCCCATGGTAGTTCTTAGTTCCATTTTTGACCATTCTCCAGATAAGTTTGTAGTCTGTAATCGCGGATTTGTTCAAAAAATGTACTCTGGTGGTGAATAGCGAAAGTACGTCCCACGTGCGCGCGCAGTTGGTGAGCAACGTACTTCCTTCGACGTGAAGTCATTATTTTACTATTGTTCGTCAAGGGCGCGTTTCAGGTTAGTCAGCGTTTCATTGAATTATCTAATGTTTTTTCTTATTTTATTCTAGAAAACACTATTTGCTAAAGTAAAATTTTATCATAGTTATTGAATTGCATTTTAATATATACATCTTCCTGTCATATAATTGGATTAGGTATTGAAAATTACTGATGTTCGAAATTTTATCACAGATTTTGAATGAATATTTCTGTCTAATCCGTGACTGTCACATGAAATAATACAAGAAGCTGACATTTGTCATTTTATCTTTTTATTATACTATGTAATCTCATTCACTCGTCGATTGGTACTGATGAAACCAATTACGTAACATTTTGGCCGTGGTCCACTAACACAGTTTCAAAATGATCTTGGGACGAACCGTATTCCATAAGGGCAAACATATTATATAAGAAATTCGCACCTGCCCGATTGCAGTTCTATAATCACCACATATTTTTCTCACTCAACCGACGGATTAATTCGTGAAAGTAAAATTAATAAGTAAAATATTGTAAGTTACCTACTCGAATTTTTTTCCCACATTAATGATAAATGTCACTCCTTCAAATTTAATAGCTATAATATAACTGCATTCATTTATTAGATCTCATAATTAAATTACCCTTTGCTATTTAAATACCTTCTTATCGGCCCTCAATGATAAATTTTAATTAAATCAGGTAGGTACCTACTAAACACACTGTAGGTATACTTAATCAAAACATTGGTAATTATGCCGCAGATGCCCGCATGAGCTTTTATAACTTTCTTTTTAGACCAAACCCAACCCAACCTAACCTAACCTAATATAAACTTAGTTTGTGATGATGATGCATTGAAATGTATGAAATTTTTGAATCAACGATTATTGGATCGAAAAGCATCTGTGCCGACAAAAAAAAGGGTAAATGTGCCGCAGAAGTGGCAATGAGATTTTACAACTTTCTTTTTAGACCAAACCAAACCTAATCTAATCTAACCTACCCCAACCTAATATTACCTCATATAATCTTAGTTTGTGATAATGTTGCATCAAAATGTATGAAGATTTAAAATTTTCAATTAACGATTATTGGATCGAAAAGCCGATGCGCCGACAGAAAAAGCTATTTATTATAATAGTCTACATGGAATAAACTGTTTTCGTAAGAAAAAAAATTATAAAAGCTCATGGCCACCTCTGCTGCACAATTACCGAAAAAAGTTAAATGGAATAAGCTGTTTTCGTAAAAAAAAAATTATACTCATGCAGGCATCTATGGCATAATTACCCATTTTTTTAAAATTATTACCTACTGAATGTAGGTATAGTAAATTGAATAGGTAGGTATTCAACATTGTTACAAAACATAAAATTTAAATTGTATTCTCAATTATTTCACGTTAAGGTGACGCATCAGTGAAACGCGAAATAATTTCCAACTGTAGGCGCGACGAAATTTTGGACTCGCTGCCATTCACTGAGAGAATCTCGAGCCAGAAGCACGTCACTTTGCTGCGTGATGGCGACGGGTCAATTAATTCTAAAATCGTGTAAAGATGACTAAAAACGTTACCCATTTACTTTAAAAAGAAAACATGTCAATGAATATATTATTATTGTTACTAATAGAACAATAAACAGAACATAAAATGAACGTATGTTGGATTTATATGAAAAATAATATTTCGTTTGACAGGTGTCATTTGCACCCGCGACCCGCAGTCCGCGCATCGCCTAGCAACGATCTTTTTAGACCGTGCCTCAACTAATGCATGGCCTTAAGGTTTTGTGGGTGGCTGTGACAGCATGATATTTAAATTTTATGACAGCATATCTATTAATATAGAAGTGCAAAGTTTTTATTTGTTATAATTATGTGGCCATTAACGATCACTCACAACCACTGATTTGGACATGTTTATTAAGTACTATTTTGTTTTTAATATGTTCCAGATATAAAATCTTCCACACATTAAATTGACAATGGGTGTCCCGGCTGGTAATAGTGAAAACGGAAAGAAATTGTTTGTGCAGAGATGTGCTCAATGTCACACTGTAAGTTGACACTCTTTGTCATCCGACTCACTCGCAAGCATTACTTACATATTTTGCATGTTTAATCAAATTTTGACGAATGAAATTAATAGTAAGCATTATTTTTTGCACAAAACAATCATAATTACTGATTATCCATCAAATTACCTCATACTATACAAAACACTTGTACTAATAATAATAATATATTAAGCTGTAATGCTACCCTTCACAATGGGTCAAGCAAGGTGAATGTCACTGCCCTTTGATGCGTGTTAAACACTGACACTGCGTCAAAGTATATCAAAAATTTGCTGGCCATGGACCACACAATGTGTATGTCGCTTTCTACGCAATGGTACGCTTGTGAGTGTTAGGTACATATTTTGTTTATATTTTAATTAATATAATGTCGCCATTAACAGTTAATACTATTAATATATAGTGACAGATTTTTTGTTAAGGCAACATTATTCACAAGTAAATTCATTTAATAATAGTGTATTTTTAAAAATTAGCAGTGTGTCCTGTCATCCATTTTAAAATGAATTTAATCATGCAACAAGCCTTCCCGCGGATGCCAAAGTGCATTATGATATAATATTTTTTTTAAAGAGAATAACTTGGATACCTAGTATAGATAAACACTTTTCACTTTATCTATCTCTTATCTTTTTAATTTAATAGATAATAATGGAATTTTTTAATGAGAAAAGAATTGATTTTGCAAGTTCCATTATTTTTAATATTACAATACCAGAATTTGATATTAAAAACCACCTATTAACAAATTGTACAGTGGTTTGTATACACTCTAAATAGGTACCAAAGTGACTTATTATAATCCCTCGTCTCCTATTTGCAGGTTGAGGCTGGTGGTAAGCATAAGGTGGGCCCCAACCTACATGGACTCGTAGGCCGCAAAACCGGACAGGCAGCCGGATTCTCTTACACCGATGCCAACAAGGCCAAGGGTAAGTTGTCTAATTATTGAGTTGGTATTCACTTGGTGGGATTCATTACAATACTATTCAATTTTTACAAAATATATCGTCTATTGAACTTTTTAAGGTAAACTTCCGTACTTTGTTTTTAAATGTTCACGGAAGTGGAAAGTTGTCCCAATTGTTTTTTAAATTTATTAACAGTAAAACGTCACTGACAAAACACATATCTTCTTTTCATAACTATAAACATAACAAAGACGCACTGGAGTTTTCGAACAAAAAAAAATCGAATTACGAAATACAAAATAAGTAGGTACCTACTTATATGGTAAAAAAACTTTCAATTTTCTAAAATTTTCCAAATTGCTATAGTTTTTTATGAATATCTTATATTTCGATGTTTTTTAAAATAGATATAAAAAATATTAAAACTATGAATTAGTCAAAAATCTCTTAGGTGATGCTTAGAAAACTTAATAAACTAAATTTTAATAATAAATATGACCATAAAATATATGTAATAATAGGGTGCGGTCCGATTCACCAAATTCACATTTTATTACATTTTTTACAATTGTAAGTTTATCTTTGACTTAAAATAAAAAATATTTTTCATTTTAATGTTTTCAGATACATATTTATTCATTAATACTGTTGAAATTGTAAATTATCACAAAAAATGTCTCAAATTGCAAGCTTCGTATTTTTCCGCTAGGTGCCTCTTTAAAAAAGGCTCAGTGAAGACTTTGCCTTAATGGGGTTTTACTGTATTAATATTTTTTTAGAGATTTCATGTTTAGAATATGTTGACAATAATAATTTAAACGAAAATCGCTCATGGAATTTATTTTGTGTTGCAAATTTGCACGTTGTGTCTTTTAATTTGGCGTATGCAGTTTGTAAAGCTTGGCTAATTCAGCAGAAAAGTGTTGAGAAAGCTATCTAATCAGATTGATTATATTGTGTATATCAGGTATAATAATATACTTAATTTGCTAACATGCATTTTTAAATTGTCATATTATTTATTATGGTTTTCAATTAAGAAATTAAAAAATAAATGCATTATTTAAGTATATAATATGTGTAAAAGATTAGATAACACAGATCAATATTGTATGGTTGGTACCATAGGTGTTTGTTCAATATTATTGGTTGTCCGTAAAAATTATGTTAGATCATTGAGAAGACTCGATTTAGGCTGTAGCGCCATTGGAACTTCATTTGGAATCATGCATTTAAAACCAACCTTCGATATTGATATTCT
This sequence comes from Rhyacophila brunnea, assembly GCF_057557595.1. Taxonomy (NCBI): domain Eukaryota; kingdom Metazoa; phylum Arthropoda; class Insecta; order Trichoptera; family Rhyacophilidae; genus Rhyacophila; species Rhyacophila brunnea. Next base: position 55,000,945 of record NW_028232965.1, on the reverse strand, counting down.
GGCCGTATATTATAACATATCGCGAGCCTAATATTACAAGGTTCTAAGTGTTCATTCTTGACAAAACATTGTTACTTTTGTTTCGCAAAAAATAAACTCTTAGAACCTTGTAGTTCTCCGCTTGCGATATATGTAAGGCCAGAATACTTGTATTGATATGTCAAAAATCATCAATGTTTAGAGTAGACATCGCCTGTAGATCATGTTTATTGGTGTTTGTGGAATAAGTTAAAATAAATTGATATGCCTAACTTATTATTATGCTAAAATCACAGTGGAGATTGAAGCAAAGGAGAATTTCAGTGCCTTGTTTTTTAAAAATAAAGACCTCCAGTTATTAACACATCGCTACCATAATATGTAGATATATATTAATTATTGTGTAGTGAAATTATCCAATTAAAAGTGATTTCAAGTAAATGCCTCATTGTGTTTTTTTCCACAACTATAAAGGTTCTGCAATTCTGGGAATACCAGCAACACAATCATTATGTGGAAATACATATATATCCATGGTTACAGAATAAAATAATAATTTAATTGTTGACAATGTTTAATACAATATAATGTTATAATATACGAAAGAAATCAATACGAGTACCTATACTATGTATCAGTGGCGAAGGGTGGAGGTAGGCTGTTAAGATCCACCATAAATAGTGCACATTATACTCTATCAGTCATACGTATTTGTTTTTATTGAATTAAGATTACAATTTACAGATGGTATTAGTTAGTTTTTAAAAATCAATTAAACCCTGTCTTAACCAAACCATAATAGTTTTGGTATACTTTGGACCATATGACAAAATTGTGCATACTTTTTCATTCATACTTATTTGTTTTCGTTGGATTAATAATATATATTACACATACTGTTGTTTCATTTTTTTAAATTCGTTAAGCCCTGCCTAAACCAAACTATAATAGAGAAAAAATATTATTCTATCCATAAAATATCCAAAGTTATGTATGATTTAATTGCATAATTTTAGATATCTTATGGATAGACGAGTATTTTTCTACTATTATCCTATTATGGCTTGGTTTTCGCAGGGTTTAATTGAATTTTTAAAACTAACTATGTAACACCATCTGTAAATTGTAGTCTTATTTCAATGAAAACAAATACGTATGACTGACAAAATTTAGTGTACACTATTGATGGAAGATTTTAACAGCCTACCTCCACACTTCGCCACTGTTATACTATGTATAGTAATTACATGCAGTATGCAGGTTTGAGGATATTATTATCATAAAAAGATCCATGAATATTTTCCTTATACATTTAATATTTGAATGATGCAATTGTGGTGCAACAAAATAGATTGCATCATTCATTTTGAAATATGTAAGTACTCAATTATTGTGCAGTTATCTGATATATTATGGTATGAGTACAATGGTCACTGTTGGATGGAGATAATATTTCATTAGGTACCTATATTTTTTAAATTTGATTTTGTTGTAATATTATGTTGCAAGGAATTGTAACTGAAACCTTGCTTATCTTGTGTTCCTCTTTCACAATACATCAGATTGTATACAAATCTATCATGCCAATTAATTTCAAGGTTGTCACTTTAAATAGTATTCTGTATGTGTTGACATTTTGATGTACATATGTACCAGTGGCGAAGTGTGGAGGTAGGCTGTTAAGATCCGCCATAAAGAGTGCACATTAAACTTTTTCAGACATGGATATTTGTTTTCGTTGAAATAAGACTACAATTTACAGATAATGTTGGTTAGTTTTTAAAATTCAATTAAACCCTGAGAAACCAAGCCATAATAGATAATAGTCAAAAAATACATGTATATCTATAAAATATCTAAAATTATGCAATTAAATCATACATAACTTTGAATATTTTATAAATAGAATAATATTTTATATATATTATAGTTTGGTTTAGGCAGGGCTTAATGAATTTAAAAAAAATAACCAAGAATATGTGCAATATGTATTTTTAATCCAACGAAAACAAATAACTATGAATGAAAAAGTGTGCACAATTTTGTCGTATTGCCCAAATTAGACTAAAACTATTATGGTTTCGTTTAGGCAGGGTTTAGTTGATTTTTAAAAACTAACTAACACCATCTGTAAATTGTAGTCTTAGTTCAATAAAAACATATACATATGACTAAAAAAGTTTAGTGTGCACTATTTATAGCGAATCTTAACAGCCTACCTCCACCCTTCGCCACTGATATGTACCTACTACAATATTGGGTATATACATACTGTTTTGATATATTACAAAAAAATGATTTTGAATATTAACTTGTTGACCACAGAGCATTTAATTACTACTTAATTACCGCATTTAAATAATATGCCAATTATATCGAATGTCCAATTAATTAGTGGACAACAGGTGTACCGTCCGTGTGGAAAGGATTAAAATGGCACCCACCCACACAGGCCTAGTTGGGAGGGTGCCTGTCTGCAGCAGTAGGTTTTATCTCGCAGGTGTTTGAAAAATCCATGTTGTTTTCCAATCCAGTGCAAGGATTCAATGGGTTGGACGAATGGCTTAAAAACCATTCATTCTAAAAATAAGTCTGTTAATATAGCTTTCATTGGGTTCCATATCTTTGGTCTATTTTGTAAAACTTGTATATCCCATTTTGATTAATTATGCTAGTACAGTAGCAACCTCAAATCAACATCCTGACTAATTGGGGATGACGGTAATTCGGATACAAATCAAAAGAAAACAAAAAATCTGGATAATCAAAAAAATAATAGAAAATCTATCTTCAAAAATCTTCCAAAATAAACCTTTTTAATAGCAATTTTTGAAAATAATAATTATAAGTACCTAGATTAATTTTTACAAAAACAAAAATTCATCATTTTTCCTAAAAAGGTATTTGTATTAACAGATTTTTGTTTTTACGAGAAATGGATTTTAGCCACTTGCTCAATCTATTAGCTTCATACTCTGGGTACAAACAACATGTGATTTTTTTGCCAGAACCGGGACCCAGAACATTATAGACTGACACGTTACTGCTCAGCAATCATGGGCACATAAATCTGGATAATCAAGGTTTTACCTATCATGCACCCATAACACATCCATTCATTTAAAAATCAATCCACAGGAACCTTGTGATTTGTGTCCATGCAATGGAAAAATTTGCAAACCTCATAAATATCAGTAGTTTTTAAAGCTTGATCTTTTTGTAATTTTTAAATGTTATTTAATGAAAATTAAACAGTTTTTATTGTCTCCTGAAAAAAGTTATTCTGGATTTACTAGGTTTACAATATAAAGATAGACAGATGATATGCTCCGATTAGCTTTCATGAGTTGATATGGTAATATACTTATTCAATACGTTTGTTCATTTGGCAGGAATCACTTGGAATGAGGATACTCTTTTCGAATACCTAGAAAACCCAAAGAAATACATCCCCGGAACCAAAATGGTGTTCGCTGGACTCAAGAAGCCTAATGAGCGAGCTGATCTTATCGCTTACCTCAAGGAAGCCACCAAGTGAAAATAACAAATCTAGACGCCCAATTCACACAAGTTTAAAAATTATTTTTATGTTAATTTAAAAAAAGACCATAGTGAAGAATTTTGTTACGTTACGTTCAGTTTTATTTATTTTCTTTATTTATTGTGTAAAATTGAACCGTATGTATAAAGATTCTTAAATGTATTTTTATCGTAATACATACATTACTTATTTGTTTTGTAAAATATAAAAATTTAGTTTTACATTTCATTTTGTAGTCTTATTTACTGATAATTAAATTATTATAAATTTACCACACAGTGATTAATAAATTATTGATTAAATTACACCTGGTTACCATTTCTCATGACAATTTATTGTTCCGGTGATTCTAGTGGAATATTATGTGATTGATTTTTGGAAGTGTTGCTATCATGTCATTAATAGCTCAAATGGTTTAACCATGTGATGGAATAGTGTGTTAAGTTACGAGATTGAAATTCTATTTGAATAATATTTATCGCATTGTCAATAAATTGATCTTGTGAAATAAATTTTTGTTTTAATTACCTATCCTTGTTTACTCCAATAAGCCTTCTGAAATACCTAGAATATGATTCAAATAATGGAGGTTGTGTGTAGTGATTATACATGATATTATGCCTAGTTAGACGAAGATGAACATTCTATACAAACTGTCCGAAGTTGAGTCAAAATTATTTCTGAACATTTAATTATGTTCCAATACAAATGACCTTGGTGCAAATGGGAAACATTGAACATATACAGATGGTTTTGGTATTGACTAGGCATTGTTATCTGCAATATTCATACACATTTCCTAAATACATTGTACATAATATGAATACGTGTATTAAATAAGGCTCTAAGTACCAAAAAGTAGTATTGCCTTTAGTTACAATATACTGAGTCATTGCAGTAAAATTTCATGAAGCAGACCTTTTGAAAAATTTAGTTTTACAGTGTGAAGCAATCACGGCAGCTTCTATAATTTTAGGTATTAAGAACTCGCAAGCGTCAACACACCATCGTCAGCTATTTTATATTGAATTCCGTTGACCACTACAGTGCTACTTACACCATTATAAATAAAACACGCCAACGGACTTACAACGTCGACAGGTTTAATTATTTTGCTGTATTTTTTTGGCTTGCTTGAGGCACTTAGACTATAGTTGAAGTTATTGGCGTTGGTATGTAGAACATTTTTCTATAAAAATGTCAGTTTTTATTATTTTGGTACTTAGCGCCTTAATTGATGCACGTATTCATATTATGTGAATGTCAGAAAATCTGCAATCATTTATTTATTTTTACAGTTTGAAATACAATATTTTTGGTGAAATCAGAATCGATGAAACTTGAAGCTCAGAGCAATACTGCTAAAGAGAAAGCGTATTGTCCGGCTATACGAAACAGTTTTTGTGTATAATGCACAGTTTAGAATCTTAATTTTATTATTATTAACTAACCTACAAAACGTTACACAATCATCTTGCTTCTCAGTACGGCTACCAAATTTAAACCCAACACTGTTAACCATCTTTGACCAGTAACTTTATAGTTCGTATAAAAAACTATATATTTCAGCATGACATACTCCTGGTTTTGCCTTAAGCACATAAGTCAAACCAATATTCACCGGCGTCATTTCTAGCTTCACTTAGTACTTAGTCGATTCATATGTTTTCTATCTTACTCTTAACTCATTGTGGAGATTATATGTGTGCCAAATGCTTTTTCACCCGCATTTACAGTTAGTTTTCGTTCAGGCCTTGACCCATTGGAAATAATCATTATAATATTATTGATACACATTTCTTAAATACATTATGTAAATATCTGTAGCAAAGAGATATCTGCAGTAATTTATTTGTTATCACATGTAGATATAAACAGGAATCAGTTAAACTTGAATACATAATTTAAACGGCCTTCTTTTGGTCTCACCTTGTAGAACTAGGAAAATTTACTGTTAACACAAGTTCAATGTGACGCGAGGTGACCTTGTGAATTATTGTTGCTGGCTAGTTGTATGAGGTGAGTATGTTCATTTGTTATCAGCTCTAATATTATTGATAATGACGTCAATTACTTATATTATTATATAAAGATTAATTTTTATTGATCCATCTGCAATGAAATAAATCTTTGCATAAAATGCATTTTTACAAAAAATATCTTTTTTTTTTAATCTATGAAACATGCATACGTCATATTGTTATTACTGTAAAACTATGAGAAAATGTAATATTGTTTCCAATTCATTTTTTACTAAGTAATGTACTGATAAAAGGAAGTTTTTTGTAGTAGGTTAGAATCAGCGGTGGCTGTTCAAACACTATATAAATGCACTGCACTAAAAATTAAATTGTTTAAAAGAAAACATTACTCAATGTAGGACATTTATTCATAACAATTATTTCATTAATCTTAGTATGTACGCTTATAATTGGGCATATTCCAGTATAATTACAAGATAAAAATAACTTTTTTTATAAGTTTTTAAATTTTCTGTTGAATCATATAAACTTGACTTGACTAGCTTAAACGATCAAAAAAAATTGTACTTGATAGAAATACTGAATAATGAAATGTCATTTCATATTGATTTCCATAGTAACGCACGTATATATTAATAATTTAGTTGCTAGGACCCCCTAGCAACCAATAATGGTATCGAAATATCTTTTTATACAAAACAGAATTAACTGAAAATGAATTAAATTCTACTTAAAGATGGCTAAAAGTATTAAAAGAATGCATTGGCATCGTGTTCTGATATATTCTAAAAGTTTCAAATGTCTAGCTAGTCAGTTAAAAATCGATTGCAAGATTTGTACCGGACAAATAAGAATATGAGCTAAGAAAAACGTTGTAAAAAATAAAATTAATGAACCCTTGTCACCATGTCTGACTTTCTGTTCAGTGCATGGAGTTTCTAGAATGTGTATTATATTGTATTAAGCGTCAATTACATTGAGCTTTTTTACGAGCTGATTATTGGCAAATTTATAATCTGCCTGTAAATTCGCCCAGTGTAATCATCGAACAAGCTAATAAGCAGGTTGTAAACACTCCACCGAGAAAAGTTGAAAGCCGGTCAACTTTATAAGCTACACGCCGGCTTGTGGGCGTATCGCGTCTGCGCAGTAGAGCGTGGTGGTGGAAAAACGAACTACTCATTTTGAAATTTACCTTTTTGACGTTTAATGGAAACATTATTATGGAGCGTAGCGACCTCCCGGCAAAAAAACGAACTACGTTCCGTCAAAATCGCTCGCTGGCTTGTGGCTTATCAGCGAATGGAAAATTTTGTGTGTAATCATGAAATCGCAGTAGCTGAACCGCCCGCTTTTAAATTTGCCAATAATCAGCTCATAAAAAAGCTCAATGTAATTGACGCTTTAGTAATTACTTATTGCACAACTTTTACTCATCCAAATAACATTACCTATTAATTATCTGAACTTGACAGTTGTGCAATAAATTACAATTAATTATTCATTGCTTCTAATATTATAATTATTGCTTTATGGTGTATATTTTGTAAAAGTGCACTCAGTTGGACAATATGAACACCAAATGGTGCATAATGCATTTGTCAAATAAATTGTGTTTTTGCTAATTGATTTTCAAATGCAATAGTTACAAAATTAATTAAATGGGCCTGTAAGCATTGAATTAATTACCTGTGGATGATTATAAATGTCTAACAAGTTTATAATAAAGCTTAGAAAGAATACTGTCCTTGTAATAAGCATTATAATATAATATTTTAAAAGGCCTATATGTCACATTCGCTTTTTATTTGTAATACCAAGTGGATATTCTCTCTTGCGATTGTCATTTTTAAGTACTTTCCTGTGGAGATATAAATTCGCCGTTTTTACACAACATATAGCTAGTGAGGTACATATTTTTTTTCCGTTAAAATCTCGATTTCGCCAAAATGGTTGATTCACTCTTTTTGCAAGATACCGATGACATGTTCTCGAAGCTCAGTATATGGTTGCTTTGAGCCTACGTAGGGCGCCATAACTCTATTGTAAAGTAGAAATAAACAAGACGAGTCATTGAATGTTACTCCAGTCATTTGAATAGTGAGGTCTCTGAAGTCAAATAGGATGACGAAAAGAAATATTTTACTAATGTATTATATATGTATTTTTTATGTGTAAAAAAATGTTTACCAGGATAATCATTCATATGGGGCAGCGTTTACTACATATCGTCGGTGTTTTGTAAAAAGGGCGAATTCACCAAAATGCTACTTTACAGGAGGATTTTTAACTTTTGACATTTATTTGTTTTTTACCTGTAGATTATAAATATCTAACAAGTTTATAATAAAGCTTAGAAAGAATACTGTCATTATAATGGGTATTATTATATAATATTTTAAAGGCCTAATATGTCACATTTGCTTTTTATTTCGTAATTTTAATTAATTTAATTTTAGTCGATTATCGTTTTTAAGTACTTTCTTGTGGAGATAAAAATTCGCCGTTTGTACACAACAAAGCTAGTGGGGTACATATTGTATTTTCATTAAAATCTCGATTTCGCCAAAATGGTTGATTCGCCCTTTTTACAAAACACCGACGATATATGTAATAGTTGGCTCTAAGCCCCACAAGTTCTAAGTGCAATAGTTTTATTATTTTTTAATCTTGCACTGCTTGGATCTACCTATGTTTAACGTAGAGGTGTGTAATGATAATAATAAAACACTCATTCTTGTGATTAAACAAAGAGAACTGACTTATTAGAAAAACAAATTAAAATACACTTTTCATTCAAATACGTTTGTAGGTTTTTAAGTGCTTCTTTCTTCTTCTTTGCCCATATCCGCCCTTTAACTGGAGCATATGGACACCACTCGGCGCCTCCAAGAATCCCTGTCGCTCGCCAGTCTTCTTGCTTCGTTCCAGGTCAAACCAGCATCCCGTAGCTCCGCCGTATACACTCTGTAGATTGTATTTAGCGGCCTTCCAGGACGCCGGAATCCGGTCGGCTTGAAGAACAGGCAAGCCAGGTTAAAGTTCTTTTCTGGCATTCGCAGCACGTGGCCGAGCCAGGTCCAACGTCGCCTCTTCACTTTCAGCGTGATGAGAGGCTGCGTGGTACGTTCTCTTATCTCCTCGTTACTCCTAAAGTCATACCACCGCACACCCAGTATTCGTCGCAAACATCTGTTTTCGAAGCTCAGTATACGGTTGCTCTGAGCCTTCGTAAGGTGCCATGATTCGCTACCGTAAAGCAGCACAGTCAGAATGCAAGCGTCGAATAGGTGGCATTTGGTTTTGACCGAGTACAATCGTGAGTCCCAGACATTTCGCATCGAGTTGAATGTTGCTCCAGCCATTCCCATTCGGATAGCGAGCTCTTTCTGCAAAATGCCATCTCCCGTGATGTGTACCCCCAGGTACTTGAAGCTGTCGACGCTCTCGATGTTTTGTCCATCGCTAATCAGAGGGAAATCTGGATCAGGACAGGTACTATTGCACAAGACGTTGGTTTTCAAACCAATGCGAGAGGAGTTGTTATGCAACCTGTCGATTGTCTCTTGAATGCCCTCGATTGAGTTGTCGAATAGGACAGCATCATCGGCGTATTCCAGGTCGCATAGCTTCACCGTGGGGGTAACAGGTATGCCTCAGTCGGGTGGTATTGACTTCCGTAGTATAAAGTCAAAGAGAATGATAAAGAGAAACGGTGCAAGGACACAACCCTGTCTTACTCCGGTCGTGACCCCGAACCATTCCGTGACAGTGTCTCCAATTCTGACACAGCATTCGCTATTCTCGTGCAGGCTTTTGATTATGGCAATGATCTTGGGAGGGATCCCGTATGCTCCCAGTATCATCCAGAGAGAGGGGCGGTGCGGACTGTCGAAAGCCTTCTCATAATCCACAAAGCAGCAAGCCATCGGACTGTTCAAATCATGGCTCTGCTGGAGAAGACATCGAAGGTTGTGGATTTGGTCTGCACACGCTCGACCAGGTAGAAACCCGGCTTGGTTTTTCCTGAGGACGTGCATTATTGGGTCCCTTATTCTCATTAATCATCAGTGCACTCCCAATTTAAAGAAAGTTGTAAACCACCGCCCGCGACTGGCTAGGATATAGGTTTGAAAATAATAACAGGAGTATAATTTGGTTCAATATTTGTTTTAATAACATCTCTCAGAAATTCATTCTAACATTAATATTAACAGATGAAAGTTGAGTGGCAAAATATTTGAAAATGTACGGAATTTCTATTTCAGTGATTTTGCTTTCCTTCCGACACAATCTGCAAAAGTCTCGCTTTTCTGATTGAGTTCCCTGCTTATGGACTATGGTCATAGGACCGAGAAGAGTGCCGCATTCGATGCACACCAAACACTGCAAAACAAAATTAAAACCATATAATATTCTAACAATAAAATTATTAATAGACTTGTAAGTATTAGCACATGCAACATGCTTTATTCTTAGTGGGAATGCTGACCTACATTCTGCGAATATTCACTGACAGTAATGAGATCAAATATGCACTCTCATATGTTGCAAGCTTGCAAATCTAAATTCAGTCGGCCGAGTTAAAACTAAATCGGGTGAAGGACTGAAAAGAAAGGATACTCACCCTTGTTTTGTCGGAACAGTGGAACAGTCTGTCTTGCAACATAAAGGAAGCTCCGTGAGAGATGAGACTGTCTCTTTCCATTTCTCCGAAACGTACACCACCACCTCTTCTTCTTCCTTTAACCGGTTGACGAGTCAAAGCATCTAAAGGACCCGTGGAGCGCACCTGTAATTGGGAATTTGGAGTCAAACGAAATTATTTTTAGTTTCTAATACAAAATTGTTAATTACATTTCTTCTTTTTTTCAATAAAATAATATACTTTGTAATATAGTTAGCATATTAGCGTCTGTACATGTGGATGGATTTCCCGCCAGCAATAGCGTGTAAAACTGTTTTCACGCAAAAGTGCTGACTGTCTCGCCAACATCAAAAATTGGTAAACGTCAAAATGCACTGTGCAGTGTGGTTTCTATTTTTTTCTGCAGGTTCGCCACCATTGATCTACTTACTGCGCATGCGCATACATCATGCACGCTAAACTTTTTTGATCCATGCATGCAGTCTTGCAACTTGCACGATAATACATGAAACCATTGGCAGATATGTTAATTTCTAGGTTGGAAGATTTAATGCCACCTCCAACTAGATTATCGGCATTAAGCGTCAAAACTAAGGTGAGTGGTGACAGAAGTATTTGTTCAAATATAACACTTTTCGCGGTAAATCCAGCTGTCACGTGAGCATAGACAAAAATATAATGCAAACTCTTACGCGATCATAAATGTACACCCGACAATTTCGTTGCATTATTGGACACCATTCGAAGCGCTATACTTCCTTTGAAGCTAGGTACTAGGTTTTCTACTCCGTGTGATAGCGCTTCGTTCAAAAATTGGAGCCCTGTCAGCCCCCACCCCCTCCCTTGTCGTGACTTCTGATGTGGTGCTTCCAAGCTGGGCGGTGCGCATTTGGACATGGTCAAAAGAGAAAAAAAAACCTTCAACTTACACAGACTTTCCTCATCGTGTGTTGCGGCCAGAGATCTGCCGCCCTTCTTGGGACTCTCGTGGGGGCCATGATATATTATATACACGGAAAACCGATAAAGACATAAGCGTATCATGAACCAACCTGCCATTTGTCGGACACCATATGTCGCAGTCTTTGATAGTGAACGACTCCAAAGAAAATGTCAGCCTTCAGTTCGCGACCGTCAACTCCGCTGTACATTCGCTCTGTTCCAAAATAATTGTATCCTCCAGCTTCTAATAAACGGCCAAAGTAATCTATCGCTGTGTCGTCCTCATTGAACTTGAAAGGAGTTGCATCATGCACCTGCAGAATAATTATGAACAAAGAAATGTAATAAAGTAATAATAATTCAACATTAATATAGTTATGATATTAAACTAATTCATCTTAAACAGTTTTCAATCATCCACTTGAAAACAATGCAAAGAATCAAAACCACAGGGTTTAACACATTCTCAGAAATATTGCTCACTATAGAGGCAACGGTAGAGCCTCAATCCAAATCAGCATATTTTCACCAGCTTGTTGGATGGCAGAAAGTTCTCACGGAACAACATATTATATGACACAAGTCTCAACGATATTCTTCTTCGATGGCGCTACAGCTCAAGTCAAGCCCTGGCCGCCTCCACCGCCATCCTCCAGCCGGAACGGTCCTCCGCACGTCTTTTCCAGTTCGTGATTTTTAGCAGCTGGTTGGCATCTTTTGTAATGTTGTCACCCCATCGTGTCCGTGGCTTTTCCACTGGCCTTTTCCCCCCTGGGTTTCCTTCGAGGATCTTCTTCGGTATCCGTGACTCAGGCATGCGCTGGACATGGCCTGCCCAGTTTAGCCTCTGGAGTTTTATGAAGGTGGAGAGTTTTGAATCTTGGTATAAGCGGTATAGTTCCGTGTTGTACCTAATTCTCCATTCCCCACCATCTCTCAAATCATTAAACTAAGCACAACAATATGCTTAGTTTAATGATTTCATCGTTTATCCTATGCTATATGGACATCCGGTATATGAAGCGCCTAGTTTCAAATCCCCTAAAATAATTTTTCAAAATTTTTGAGTTAGATGGGTATGTATTTGGATGGATATTTATGTTACCATATGATGGCCAAAGATTGAACCTTAAAAAATGCCAAAAACCATCCAATTTGTATGATCAAAAATTAGGGTAAATTTCAAAACCCTCTAAAATGGTTGGGTGTGCATTTCAAATACCCCTAAAATGCAAAGCCAAAATACTCTTTAGAATGTAACGAATTAAAAAATAAATACATGAAGTGCACAGATTTAATAGATACAGTCGAACTTGGTTATTAAGATCACGGAAATAGCGAGATCTCGGATGTAATGATGAAACATTCGTTGACATTTTATTTTATGATTTTCTCCATACATTTATTCACTTTTATAACGAGCTACTTCTCAGGTATACAGAGCAAAACTGTTAATGTGTCGATCGTTTAAAAACAACATTTTCGACCCTAAGCAATAAAATCCGACCAGGCGATGCCGCCGGGATCGGATCACGTTTATGACACTAGCTAAGTGTCTAAGTACATAATTGGTGTTTTCGCCGACAACATCGAAAAAGTATCCACGCATATGGTTGAAATTGCATGTAAAAAATCCAAACTTTGTGAAGTCAGTAGGTACCGACCAGCGTTCATTACAATAAACAACTTCTTTTGTAGTTTATGAATACCATGCTTGTTTTGGGGATTTTTACGATGGTTTTCAGATTTTTTATTTTCTATGCTTAACCCTTTCGCTGCGAGCCATTTTCGCGGGAATTTATTTTCAGTCAACTGATCTGTTAAAACGGTCACTACAGCTAAAACAGATCGATTCCAAAATTAAAAAATAGATTACTAGATGAACTATATATCAGTTATTCCAAATGCACCAAGAAATAAACTATATTCGTTACATTCTCACTAAAATAAATCGAAGAAAGTGAAGACGCTAAAAATTATCCAAGCTTTGACCGCGCGTTCAAAATGGCGGCCGTCCAGTCTTCACATACATGGTTTCTACACATACTACCGAGCAATTCGACGCGTTTGTATTTGTTATACACAGGGCTGTGTTGAATACATGCTGCCGTGTAGTTGGTTACGGTCTATGACAGATATATTACTAAATCACTTGTGGAATAATCAGTGGGTTATCGCTTATCGCATTTAGTAAGTCGTAAACTTAAATTTTATTACCGTTTCAAATTCTGAACCTATATTTATTTTCGTCAACATAAAACAATGTTGTCATCCACTTATTCATTAGGATGTTTTGGAGAATAAAACACTAAAAATAATTAACGCACTGCTAAAATACTATTATAATATAATTTATGAGGCGCCATCGGCTTTTTAATTGTACAAAGGGCCTGTCGAATAATCGCCAGGCATGTGAACAGAGCTAACACAGTTTCGTGGCACATAAAAAATATAAATTATTACCCATTATAATAATGTAAATATCAAACATGGAACAATGAACAAAGCCAAACAACTGGAGAGCTGTGCATCGATAAAATATTTTCCAGCATTATTTCTTCGATAATATTATGTGGTAGTGACATTTTGGCGGGTGAAATAATTATTTCACATATATTTATAATGACAAAAAATACTAAAAACAAATCTTCAATATGTTTCTTTCGAGATCACAAATCACTAAGAAAAAATACATAACACTAACGTAATCATAATAATTAATTAAAAGGTAAATAAAAATATTATCGATGCACACTTTTCGATGCATGACCAATGTTTTGTTTTGATAACCCTACCCTGGTGACGCATCTAGTACACCCGTCTTCGCAATGGCGCGCGATTCAAACAACTGAATAACGAGTGTTCTTTTCAAAAATATATTTCCTTGTGTTTTACTTGACATTTTTATGATCTGTTGCCTGATATGTCTACCTAAAGGTTTGAACTAATTTTTAAAGCATATTATCCACAAGTGTCTCTTCTAGTTTGGTCAAAAATACGAGATAAAGTCTATGGCATGTTTACATGCCATACGCAGTCTAAGGGTTAAATAGAATGTGGCGGAAAAAATGTTATATAATGAGTAATGCTTATTACGAGCAAATTCAGTTGGTCCCATTTTCCTCGTTCACCAAGTTCATCGAACTTTTGAGTTTTTCTCATTTTTCTCAAAACTACCTAAAATCGATTTCTCATTTTTCTCAGAACTACCTAAAATCGTTTTAGGGGCTTTTCAAACTAGGCGCTTCATATCTACAATATAATCCGGTTGAGGCACAGTGTATTAGCCAGGGAGTTGGGTGTCTGGGAGTTCTACCATTGACCATAATACCAGTGTGCAGTTCCTCAGTGTTGGACGTTTCCAAGCTTATCGGTCTTTTGAACCGGTTTTCGAAGTTTTTTTTTTTATTTTAACGGCAGTTTCATATGCAGTAGGAAAAGCGGGAGTTTGTCTCTTCGAGTTACTGTGTCATTGTGGAATAAGGGTGGAAGGATACATGCTAATACTGGCAACCATGGTAGTGGTGTAGACGAGATACTCATGGTCGCACTTAAAATATGCTGAATGTAATACATATTGGCTTAAATTGATAACTAAAAATAACACCTTGATTTTCTTTACATGATACAGTAAAACCTCGTTAATACGAATTCCACGGGACCGAAAATCGAAAAAAAATTCGAATTACGAATTGTATGGGGAAAAATATAAAAATTTTTAATTTTTTTTTTTTTGATTTTCATTAATTTCGCTTCCAATCATAGATATGCCTACCGAATTGGGTCATAAAATGTCAGGATTATTTTTATTACCTTCATAAAATAAGTAATTATTGATGTTTTAAGAAAAGTCTGTCACAATTTTCAATGATTGGCTAATGAAATAGTGTACTTTATTAGGATTTATTGAATATTTTTATATGCCAGGACTCTGAAATCATTTCGAATTACGAAATTTGAATTAAAGGTATGGTTTTATATGAAAATAATGTTCAAGGGACTTTTTTTCGGGAAAATTTCGAATTACGGCGAATTTCGAATTATCAGTGTTCATACTAATGGGGATTTACTGCATTGTTTTATGTAATGAAATGCCGGTTTGGTCTCACTTCGGTAACTCAAATATTTATTTAGTAGGCATGGTATAGAAATTCTACTATCTTACCAGGCCATGAACGGCAGCTGATTTTCCAGCCATGGTTTCGATCATCATAGCTATGGTCATACGAGAAGGGAACCCGTGCGGATTGAAAACAATGTCAGGGATAAGTCCAGACTCGGTGAAAGGCAAGTCTTCTGCGGGCCATTTTTGTGAACAGATGCCTTTTTGTCCCGCTCGCGATGCAAATTTGTCTCCTACCGATGGGTTTCTCTGTAAAGAATAATATAAATCAATTAGACAAAACTCTAAACCATAAGCAATTTCCTAGTATAGATTGAATCAGTACGTTTTTTTTATTTGAATCAGAGAATGAAGAATGCCAGAATTGGATTGTTGATACAGCAATTGTATACTCACAGGTATTCGGACTGTGATGCAAATTTTTTTCGGAGAGTTTGGAGTAAATGTTCCGCACACTCTGACGTTATCAACGTAGGACTCTTCCTTGCTGAGGCATTTAATTATTTTATAACTTCCAGTTATGATATCATAGTAACTGTAAACAAAATAGGACAACAATACTGATAAATGGGAAATACAAGAATTAGGAATAATTTAATAAAATGGACCAATTATTATTACTTGGCTAACCCAGAAAAATTCCTTGAAACACATGTTTATTCTATTTCGAATATTAATTTCATACTGAAATTTCTGAATCTTATTTCTTCACACTGCGGCAATAATTGTTTCCATAATTTTTTTAGCTGGAATTATTGAATAAATAAATTCATACAATCGACTTATAACAACGTTAGCATCATGTGCTGACCAGATGTAGAAGAATACATGTGCTCTACAAGATGGAAGAAGAAGAGTTTAGCATTCTTATACCTAATTAAAAATCAGTAGTTTTTATAAAAATAATTATAATTGACATACCTATATAACGGATCATGGAGGTTCATTTTAGCACCAATATATGGTAAACCATCTGCATCCAGGCGATTGGATAATTTTTCATCATTGGGATCCCGACTGAAATATGACCCGGCCGACTTTAGTTCGATAAATTCAGATTTGTAAATCGAACCATGGGCAAAACCTCTCTCATACGATGATTTGTTGATGATCATAGCGTCTTCCATGTCGTAGCCCTGCATAAAACCAATTAGTTGATTAATGCTATACTTTTGATTACTGTTAATTCTTGGAGGAAGGTCATCATAATATGTACAGGTAACACATTTTATGGGGTGCCGGACGAAATCCCGAAAGCTGAAATCCCGAATGCTAAAATCCTGAATGGCCGAAATCCTAAATCCCAATGGCCATTCGGGATTTAGGCCTTCGGGATTTACGCTTTCGGGAGTTCAGCATTCGGGATTTCGGCTCAAACCCCATTTTATGCACCTATCTTTGTACTTCTTCCCACAGCTTTATTTTTAGAAGTCAGAAAAAGTTTTGTCAATTAAGACGTTATGATCAGGTTGATCCATTTCATGGAATATATTATATTCATATGTAATAATTTAATTAAAAATAATATTTCTCCACTCGGGAGAGAATATCGTCACTGTTCTGGCAGAAGACACCAATTCGAAAAAATGACATATTGAGTTAGTACCAAAATGTTCTTTATTTCAAACTTTACCGTCTGGAAACCTTCTTAATAAATAAACAGTCTTTATTTTAAAGTCATCCTTTTTACGATTTCTTAATAAACTCACATGATAGACCATTATTTCAAACATTTTAACAACTTCAAAGTCTAATTACTCCAAACTAGTATTCTCCAGTTAGTGTGTTCTGCCAGAACAGAGACAATATATTGTTATGACACTGTCCTGTTACCTGTGAACAATTAGAGAATTGATAAATTGGCCCTATTAATAAAAAAGGTTGTACATGACTTGAATTAACCTCTTGGTATTTAAACACATACATACAGTAAAACCTTGTTAATACGAATTCCACGGGACCGAAAATCGAAAAAAAAAATCGAATTACGAGTTATGAAATGTATGGGGGAAAAATATTAAAAATTAAATTTTTTTTTTTTTTTGATTTTCATCAATATCGTTTACGATCATAGATGTGCCTACCAAATTGCCGGTGCCATGTTTGGTAATGCGTCATAAAATGTCGGGATTATTTTTATTACCTTCTTAATCTGATCCATGCCACGAACGAATTAACTCGCCAAAGCACATGCTTGCCAGGCCACGGACGAATATATTCGCGGGTTCTTGTAAACATCATAACTTCTGAATAAACAATCTGTGTATATTTTCTAAACAATATTTATCATTTTAGTGTGAAAATATTCACGATTAACTTGATAAACATGTTGTGTTGGTAAGTTTTCACAAATATTTATCATTCCGTTCCTATTTCATATTTTTTAAAGGATTTATTTTATTCCGAAAATAGCTGGCCTACAAGTGTCCACCTATGTAGTAAAAATTGGCTGGCAGTGATAAGGATAAAATAAGTAATTTATGATGTTTTACGAAAAGTCTGTCACAATTTTCAATACCTGGCTCATGAAATAGTGTACTTTATTACGATTTATTGAATATTTTTATATGCCAGGACTCTGAAATAATTTCGAATTACGAAATTCGAATTAAAGGTGTGGTTTTATATGAAAATAATGTTCAAGGGACTTTTTTTTCGTGATAATTTCGAATTACGGCGAATTTCGAATTATCCGTATTCTTATTAACGAGGTTCTACTGTATAAAGTTAATAAAGACAATGATAATCTTTCTAATAACTACATATTTAGAAATCAAACTTAGAAAGTACATAATTATTATTAATGCAAAGAAGATAATACTTAATCCATACCGTATATGAAATCACTGCGACAATTGCGTTGGTTCCCATTGGAAATTCATCCAATCCTATTCTATCATGATGAACTGGTCTAAAGAGTGGTGTAGCAGGAGTCTGAAGTCGGTAGAGCTTGGTCTCCGCTTGAATATTCCAAATGTGAGTGGGGGTACCCATCGTCTGTTTACCCATCTGACACTGATACATGTTCCTGTTAAATAACATGAAGTAAATAAAAGCATACAAAATTAGGAAATGAAATACATATAGATAAATAACATCGACATGCGTATGTAGATAGCATTATTTCAGAGAAAAAAAGTAGTTTGGATGGTTCAAGTATACAAAATAAGCAACTACAACACGAATAAATTGTGTTTTTTTTCATAATTTCCATTCTTGATGAGCATATAAATCCCTACAATGTGAAAGGGATACATATTTGTATTCAATTTTAATGTTGGCTAGGTAGATATACTCAATAATTCAACAAATATAATATGTATCATTCTATTAGCCATGGATCTTATTGTAGTAATATTTCGCCTTTCTTTTCTTTATTCGTACTGCTCCAAGTAAATGGTTAATAGTCAAGCTTCGTACGTCAGTTATATTATGTTTTACGAGATAGCAGCGTAAAAAATTCTTACCTGGGAGACTGATTACAATCAGGCATTGGAATAAGCTGAGCAAGATTACTTAAAAATGAGGTTTTCGATAGCTCCATGTGTGTTGTAATACCTAGAAAAAAAAATAAAAGACAGATAATGAAAATACAGTTAGAATAAATAATAATATACACGATGAAATAAATCAAGCATAATTTGTAACAAATCTGAATAAATTGTTTACATAATGAAAATTCTGGCAAAAGTTTAACTTAGAAATTCGATTGGATGTGTAGATATTATAAGATATCAACCTTGGTAAATTTCACTTCCAGTAATGGCGATATCCATATAAACTTGCTCAAATGTTCCAATAAGTTCTATTTTGTTTAGGGCTAAGTTCGTAACTGGGCGCATCATTCTTGCTGCTCCAGTGAAAAGGAACATGCCTGGGTACTGTGCTGACACCTGCAATAAGGAGTAGGTACCGTTTATTTTCACATTACAGTATAACCTCGATAATTCGAAATCCAAGGGACCCTGAAAATTTGATTTCGAATTAGCGAAAATCGCTATAAATCGAATTTTCCGAAAAAAAAAAAAAAAAATTTTCGTCAATTTGTATGGAGACGATACAGTATTGAAAAATAGTGTTACGTGGTATTTACCAGTGAAAAAAGTAATTCAATGGTGAACTAGTTCGAAATATGTGTTTTTTACACTTTGTAATTAAGCACTAATTACTGAGTAATCAGACATCCAGTTAGATAGGTACCTACCAAGAATACAAATTTTTAAATAAGAATGTTCCTTTCGAAAATCTAATCTAGATTCATACAAATTCACAGTAAAAACGGGTACCTATGTAGGTGTGTATTGTATTTAAAATAAAATTCTTTACTATTCTATAAACAATAATAAAAATGTCAAGTGAATTCATTAAGTCAATTAGTGAACTAGTCCTGTCAAACAAAGGGTCACTGTGTATTCATTATTGCCAGTTTAATCTAAACATTCAGTTGTTATCAACTTCAATTTTAAAAGATAAGAAACTCATTGTTTATTAAAATACATATTAAAAACGTAATTCTGTCAGTTATAAAAAATGACACAAGTTATTTACTTAATAATTACGAAATTTCGTAAATAAATGTTTTTTTTTCACTGAAAACCATTTAGTGGCTATGTGCTAAGATTACCTTGTAAAACAACATTATTTTCACATTAATAAAATAATGGATTCTGAATTTACATGAATGACAAGTAAATGTACCTTGATTGACATCCCCTGCAATAATAATATTGATGCTTGGATAAGTAATTTGTGTCATAGTATATTAGGGGTTTATGGGTTTTTCCACAACTTTAACTTTGGGTTTTGCCTCCCATCAGTAAATTTGCAGGTGTTTGCCTACTTAATTGCACTCATAAAATTTATTACTTTCCAAGAAAATAAGTATTTTACTATTATTTATTTCGATTTATATGGATAAAAATGGCCTTTGGGACCAAATTCCATTTCGAATTACGAAATAACGAAAATTTCGATTTATAACAAACTTTTTGTATGAAAAATGATTTTTGGGGGTTAAAATTGACGAAAAATTCGAAAAACGGCGAAATTCGAATTATCGTTTTTCGAATTATCGAGGTTCTACTGTATATACCAAAGTGTTTGGATTATAACCAGAGACCAATCTGGAATGGCATCTGCGACGAGGCGGAAACATTGATGAAAAAAGGAGGAAGAACACTCTGAAGAGGTAGCAATCCAAAAGTCTATTACAACATACATACATAAGTGTGAAGGTGTCAAACATTAATATAACACAATATAACCTGCGTGTACAGCGTTCGGCGGGGCATGCGCAACTCAAACGTATAACCAAAAAAAGACATTGTCTACGAACATTTCATACACGGTTATACGTTTGAGTTGCGCACGCTTTGCCAAACGCTGTCCACTAAGACCGTACACTGAGAGTTTTATAAACTTATCTATTACAACTTCAGTGTAGTTGAATTGGCAGCCATAGCAATAATAATATTCTGTATGTTGACTAACTGAAAACATAAGAATGTACACCCGTGGTGCAATGTGTAAGGCGCTGGCCTTCCATCCGGGAACTCTGGGTTGACAGATTATTATGTAGTGTGAAATTCACTTTAAACGATAGTTAATTTTTTCAGCTAAATTTTCATTCATTCGTGCTTCATCTTTTAGAGTAGTATTTCTTGAACATCTTTACTATCTACTACTAAATTGTAAACTGATACTGGTTCTGTAATATTCAGAGAATTGAAAAGAATCTTACCGGACGCTTTAGGACGAGAGCGATTTCAAGTGTGTTCGGAATATCTTCGCCTTCAATTTTGTATTTTCTCAATTTATCTCGAACCTTATTTGCAATATTAATTGGAAGATATCCAATTAGTTTTCCATCGAGAAGAACTGGATACATGTAAGAGTCATTGATCGAGTCTGAATCTACCGACGAATGTAATGTAATCATTCCTAAAATTAAAAATTGCCATGGAGAATACGTATGTAAATGCAATATATGAGGGGTCTAATTCCAAAAAGCGATAAGTCCACATTTGGTCAAAATCGAGAAAAAAATAAGCACGTATTCTTTGTATAATTAATTTGTATTGATCTATAAATTCCAACACGCGACATAACCCTACGAAAAAAATTATTTTAAGTCTCGATTTATTACAAAAAGCGCCAAGTCCGTGTTTCATATTATTTAAAGCTTGGTTGATTTTGCGTGTTTAAGTCACCCAATAAGAGATCGTTCAATATTGAAAAGGGCGTCTCCCATGCTGTAGTGTCTGGTAAACTCATGACAGTGCCACGGAAATATGTGCCTTATGCGGAGTAAATTAAAAAGTGAGCTACAAATAGCGCTACGTCCAATTTTATTTTGCCTATATTTATTACATTTAAGGGTTTATCGGCTGAAACAAATTGCCATTTGGTTCTAATTTCGACATAGAATACAACGGAAAAAATAATCTCACGTTAAAACAAATAATTGAAGCTTGAAACATAAAAACGTTCTTTCCCGAAAATATTGAATTGTGGACTTGTCGCTTTTTGTAATTAGACGCCTCATATAGAGAATGAAGCGGTTTGTTTTAGAGAAGTAGAAGGCAGAAGGCGTGGATTTCAAGACCAAATTATTCGCAAATCAGATCATCCGCACCCGGATAATTGAGAGTTTATTCTAAATCAATATATTATTTCATGTAGTAATCTTTTGAGATATAGAAAAAATAAAAATACAACTTACCTAAGCTGGCGAGGATAATGGGTATATTTTTAACTTTGGCTGGATCCGGGGAGGGTGTTATTTGACATTGCATTGTCAGATGGTTAAGAAGGCCACAAGGCGACCCATCGGGCGTATGTACAGGGCATATAAAGCCCCAAGCATCGGGGAGCAATTGCCTTCCTTCTGTGGTTCGCATTTCCAAAAAGAACGATCCACGGTGAATAGACCTAAAATCAATTATAATACTTTCTGTTTCTAAATTTGTAATTTGATACATACTGTTATCAACACAAAAATGCATCACTGTAATAAGAATTTGACTAGATGACTAGAAGTAATTTGACCAAAATTAACTATTTTCAAATTCTAAGTGCATTTATTCTAATCGCCAAGCTAATCTTTTAAAAACAGCGTTCCAGTGGTCGAAATGAGTGGGCGGCTTGTTCTTTTTCTACATGGCAGCACCTGAATGATGAGCATAGAAGTTGTATTTTGCAAAATGTGTCATTTTGAAATATGACCTGCCATTTTGTTTGTTTTGTAGGATGCGAGAAATATGTAACCATCCTTCCGGAATTAAGTTCCTGTTTAATGGGACTGAAATAAAAAAAACACATCCAGTGATATCATCATCGTATATTAATTCGTTATTGTTATCATTCACCACTCCACCACATGTGAAATGGAATCACATATCTTCACCCCAAAAACACAAGAAAAAAAAAGTGTGGAGATTATTTCTTAATATTTTCAAATGAAATTAAGAGCACAGGTGACTTACATATTACTCAAAGATTGAAATGTAATTTTTTATTTTTTTTATTTTTCATATCTTGTGAAGATTCTCATCACAAGAGCCCATTTGTCTGCAACAAAATCTTTTTTTTTGTACAAAGGCAAAAATAGGCATTTAAAAATAATTACACATATATAGTACCTTTTCTTATATTATTTTGTAATCACTGCACATAGACTGGCAAAATCATTTACATGTTACGTTTATGTTATACGTTAATTAAAGGTTAGTTTACAAATACACAAGTTTAGTGACCTTTATTATCTTTCGTGAATTGTGAATTTATGAATTTAGCTCCACAAATTCTATTTTGCCTATAATGCAGAGAAAAAATTACGAACAAAACTATATTCATAACTCAAAACCGTCGAAATGTTCCAAGTAGGTACCCTTTTACTTTTGGGGCGACGATATTTTCATAAGGCCTTTCGCTCATGGAGAAACTAAAATCTGACACACTGGTTGCTGATAAAACTCATAAATTGACCAATGACTGATGCTTCGCACACGGCGCTACTGCAACCCACTTGCAATAATAATCTCATAACCTCAAACTGTCAAACCCATTGTCTTTCCTACTTCATTCTAAGCTTTTTCCGTAATATTTTTACGGGAATATTCTGGCAGCCTGTATTTGCACTTTCAGGAGTATTTCTCAAGTTCTGCCACAAATAATAAATTAAAAATCGGTTCGCCCATCTTTAACTTTTGACGTCTTGACATGTTATTGCTTGTTCAGTTCAGTTCAGTGCTACGAATTTTGGTAAGAAAATATGATTTTTCATAGAATCTACTGATATTGGCACCATTGTTTTATGGGAGACTGGGAGACTAGCATGTCGTGTCTTTTCAGTTTTGAAACTGAGAGGTTCTAGTCTTGCCGTGAACGAGCCGCCATTGAAATACATTAGCAAGATATGTACCTACTGGCTGGAATGTTAGTTTCTTTTCAGAGTATTCTCGTGAGCAGAGGACCTCACTCTCTGTTGACCATTGGAAGGTAAACATAAGTCGAAAGGTAGCAATACATATAAGACTGGAAAAATTTGGCTTACTTGAAATGAGACATGTATCTCATACGATTGATATTTTCAGGGACAATTGTGAGACCGGTGTCTTGCATAAGTCCAAGTCCAGATGTTGATCTGAGATTTCCAGTTGCCAAGAATGATTCCATAACATGTTCAAATGAGCCTGTATGTTTAATCGCATTTTGAATATCTTTCTAAAAATCAACATAAGCATATTTGTAATACTTATATAATTTAATCCACACTATTGACTGACATGTACGAGGTGTTGGTGTATAAAAGAAGAAATAGGTATAACGCAGAGTTTTTTATATCTAAAACATTTGTCTGTGAAAAGCATTCATATTGTATTTGAGCTCCAAGGAGAGCCAGGAATATTGACTTTTCAATTACTGGTTTTGGATGTAGGTACATATTATCCACACCCCCTACGTACAAGTCCGTATCTGCTAATTGGTACTTTTCAGTAGTAGGATTTTAATAAATTTTAATGACACAATAATGTTAATTTTTAATGCTGGAATCGTAATTTTTTAGTTGATTGATTGATTTTTGTTTTTTTTCGGATTATTATTGTTGTATTATCTTTAAAATCATTTAATAAAGGGCAATCAAGTCAAAATATCCAAAAATGCAGTTACGGGCTTATTATACGTAGGACTTGTTGTTAGTTATTATGTAGTCAATAGTAAACCATTTATGGAGTACAGCAATTTTATTAACATTAACTTAACTCATAACTGGAAATCATCCATTGGTAGTGAAACATGAATTGAAAAAGGATTTAAGAAATGTAACATAGCTTATGTTAAGAGAAAAATAACATTAATGGTATGTCAAAATTGATTCAAGTGACACAAATCAGACCTGGGCAAACATTTTGGATGGGGGGCCACATTAGGAATATAAAATGGACGGCGGGCCACAAGTACAACACTATTTTTAGACATACATTATTTATCATGAAAAAGAAATTTCAAGATAAAAAAATTAATGATTCACTAATAGCCAACAATTTAATAAGAAGAATGAAAATGTTTTACATTTTTTTTAATTTCAGGTGTTAATTTTGTAGTCGAGATCTTAAAACTGTTTGTAAATGTTCATCGGTGATGCGTGATTGATATTCATGATTGAAAATGTTTGTTAACATATCGACCGTGTTTAGGAAAAAGGGCGTAACCCTCACAGAACAAATTTTACAGGAGGGGCAAAAAACGTTTTTTGAATGATTTTAGTTTAATATTATTTAAAAAATTGGGTGCATGATGATTGATGATTTAGTGTAATATATTTTCGATCTAATAATAATAAGTTACTACAGAAAAATCATTAAAATTGAGGGTAAATGCTTTTTTCCTTAAATTAAAACTAAATTAATCTCAATTAAAACCTGAATTTAGATAATAATTCGGCATTTGCGGCATACTTTCTTTTTATAGATTATGTATTTAGTTGTATACATTAATAATATCTAATAAAAGCACTTTTCGAAAAATCGAGGGTTACGCCCTTTTTCCTAAACAGTCGATATGTTGGTTGATCCAAAAATAACCCGGGCAGAATCTTTACGTTGTTCGAATTTGTTCAAATTAAGAGTGTTGTAAAATTTGCAGATTTCTTCTCCGTGGTGCAATTCATGTATATTCAAATTTTATTTTTAAAAAGGCATCAAAAAGTAGAAAAAAAATAAACTTTTTCAGAAATACAATTAAAGCTTGCTGCCCAGTCCTGACATAGTGGTAATTCAAGTGTGTTCGAGTGAATGATTTCCTTTACTAACATTGTAATATTAAATATCCTTTATAATGTGTACACATGTGAATTTATTTACCTGTGTTAATTCATAGTTTTTATTATTATTCGCTTTTTTCAATACACTAAACTTTATACTGAGAAGCGTATTTTGTAATTTTTCTTTTATAACTTGTAAAAAAAGATGGCCCCCAAGTAATGTTTCTTGCGTCATTACAGCATCAGTGCCTTCAACCTATTGAACAAAATACAGTTTTATAAATACATACGGTCTTCTTTATTTTATGAACATTAATATTATTATTCTAGAGGGGCCCGTAAACGAGCATCAAAAATTGCAGATTGCCGATACAATTGCCAAAAAAATGGTGCAAGTATTGCCCAGTTGCTGGGCAATGTATGATCCGACATCAGTGTCGGGCAAGTGAGGCCGATGTATTGTGTGCGTACACGTGACTTGAGATAAAGCAACAACGGCCAACAATTTCAAAAGTTTCTGCACCATATTTCGTCCTAAATAATCACATAAACAAATCCAAAATAAAAGAAGAATTTAGATCGGGTCCTACTTAAACAAATGTGAAACAATAATTAATATAAACCAGGAATTATTTATTTAAAAACTTAACAAGAATGTCAAAAATTGACTTCTAGTAGATAGGTATTTGTTAAATATAATTAGTGCAAAGAAAAAGAAAGTAGATACAGTTATGAAGAAAGCAACGGCGATTACTACATATGTACTGCCAATCACTCTTCGATTTTTACAACTGTAGACTCATACAGGAGTAAAATGTATTTATTCAGTGTTCAACTCTTCAATTGCTCACATTGTTCCAGATCCAGACGTTTGTGCACCTTTGACAGTTGGCTTTTTCATATTTATATCATTATATAGTTTGTCTTCCACGTTCCATAGCTTAGCACGTAAATAAACATCATCAATAAGCTCCAAAACCCTGTCGTTTGTCCATTTATTCATTGTACATAGTGTGAAATGACGATTAGTAATAACACCATAATAATGACAGAGCAAAAAATTATAATAATGTTTTGTTGAATCGGCTGTCACTACAATGTTTTTGTTGTTGTTACGGGTAAGGTAGGTCAAACAGAGATGCACATATGGAGCAGAGCGAGAATGAAATAGATTTATCTAGCAATTATTGCCGTATTTTCGATTGCGTTCGATATTCGATATATCGACCAACCATGCTGCCAGAAAACATGGGCAATAGATGGAAAGTTTCGGCAATATAGACTACTATTTTCATGTTTTGGGGAACTATTAACGGTAACACAATTGCCGTATCATATTGCCATAAAAAGTTGAAATAATTGATAATAATATGTATAATTAATATTTACCTTGCATTTGTCTTGAACCAAGTCAAATAGTTTTCTAGTCATAAATGAGAGCAGATTGAACTTGTCTTCGTGATTATTCAAGTGGATGAGGATAGTATTATCGAAAAGATAATCAGCAATTTCAGAGTCGGTTACCCATGCCGGCAATTCAAAAATTTTGCTTCTGAAATTTTTACCAAGATATTCTTTACACTGCTTACTGGTGTGCAAGTTTTCGTCGTGTAGTTCCCGGAGCATATTTTGGATACAGCTAAAAATGAAACAAGACAAATAATGGTAAGAAAAACCAGTAACTTGGTTATTACAATCACGGAAATAGCGAGATCTCGGATGTAATGAGGAAACATTCGTTGACATGATTTTCTCCATACGTTTGTTTATTCACTTTTATAACGAGCTACTTCTCGGGTATACCGAAAAAAACTATGTGTCAATCGTTTAAAAACAACATTTTCGACCCTAAGCAATAAAATCCGACGGGGCAGTTAACTAGACCGATGCTGCCAGGATCGGATTATGTTTATGACACTAGTTAAGTGTCTTCTAAGTACCTAATTGGTGTTTCCGCCGACAACATTGAAAAAGTATCCACGCATATGGTTGAAATTGCATATAAAAAATCTAAGCTTTGTGAAGTCAGTAGGTCCCTACCAGCGTTCAATACAATAGACAACTTCTTTTGTAGTTTATGAATGCCATGCTTGTTTCGGGGATTTTTACGATGGTTTTCAGATTTTTTATGTTCTATGTTTAAATAGAACGTGGCGCGAAAAATGTTATGTAATGATATAAAGAGTAATGCCTATAATGAGCAAATTCAGTCGGTCCCATCTTCCTTGTAATAACTAAGTTCAACTGTAATATTAAAACTATAGCATGTACTTCAATGACAGAAGTAGCGCATTCATCAGCTCAGTATTCAAGGAAAGATAAACTATATTTGGCAAAGAAAGATGTCGCATTTCGTGGTTTATGAATCTCTATAGTTCGTATGAGTGTAGCTCCTTCAAAGGATCCCAGACATGGGCCCCACACCCTAAAGCGGGCCCCCAAGGCATGATCTTTAAGATTAAAGGCAGTATGGCGCTCTACAGTCTACACCGAGGTAAAATTAAGAGTATTTAGTATATTTTAATACATCCATTTGAATTATTGAATTGTCGAATATCGACAAACATCAAAAATTGCATCACATAACTACATGTTTTAAAAACATAATCAACATTAACATTTGAAGTTAATTAGAGCCGCAGGCGACTTTTTTACTATCAGGGTCTATTTGTGATGTGGGTTTATCTCACTTATCTGGTTGACCCACCACGATGGGCCCTTCCTGAGCCTGGGCTTTCAAGCTAGAGCCCTGTCAGCACCCTCCCTTGTGGGGGCCATGATCCAGGTAGCAATCAATAGACTAAAAGTTGCTCTTATGTCGGACGGATTTCGATAGTAGACTAACAATTTAAGATAAAACATATTGAAATTCTTACTTGAGATAATAAAGGTCACCTTTCATGCCCTTACTTAGCTGCTGGAATATAAACTCATCTGAATAATCGCCTAAACTCTTCATTATCAATATTAAAGGTGCGTAATATAGTGCTTTGCGGTTGGTGAACATCAGTTTCACAGTTCCATTGGTTACAAAATGAAGTGAGTTATTCTGCAAAAACAGAAGATAACTATTATAATAAATGGAAACAGCAATAATTGTTCAAACCACCATAATAGGTAAACAGTAAAAAGTATATATGCAATAATTATAAATAGTAACAACCACAAGAGGAGAAAGTTTATTGAACATTTGGAAACAATTGGAAAACCTCAGAAACACACATATTCCATTTCCGAATTATGTATATGTCCCCAAACAATAAATAATTTATATAAAATAGATCAACTTAGTAGTGTTATCAGATAGGTTCACCGCATAATACACAACATCATGAAACATTACATCCGTCATGCGGCGGGGTAACATGAAGGTCGCAGAGTCCCAAGTAATACAGGTGACCCCCCTTTCATTGCGACCCCGGCGAGTGCGGTTTTGTTATATCGCGATCTTTTTTTAAAAATGGAAATTGTAGAAAGGGGAAATTATCCACCAAATTCAATTTTTAATGTGTACATGTGTACACGTAAGTTTATTTCCATAGAGAAGACTTCTGCTTCTGGATTTAAAGCATCCAAGGATCGTCAAACCCTTCTTCTCTCAACTCATTGAGGAAACCGATGGAGGTGATAGAGATACCATGCGGGTTTGGTGGAAACAGTTTAATATCATGAAAGCTATCAGAAACATCGAGAAAGCGTGGAATGAAGTCACCCAGTCGTGTATGAAGGGTGTTTGGAAAAGGTAATTCAGTGAAATTGTTGAAGTTCACTGCAATAATTATGAAAATGATATTCAAAATATCATCGAAAAGATTAGTCTTATAGCCATATCCGAAGGCATCGAAGATGTTGATGTAGATGATATTCAGACTTTGTTAAAATCACACGGTGAACCCTTTGATAATGAAGAGCTGCAGGAAATGGACTGCCATACGTCCCTAGAAAATGACATCTCTGAACCTGTTTCAGTGCGAAAGTTAAGTGTTAAAACCATTGAAAAGGCCCTTTCTCTTCACAATTAATGCATGGAGTTGTTAGAAGAGAACGACGAAGATTACGAGCGAGTGAGAGCTGTAATGCATTACTTGACAGTATAGAGAGTATGACAGTATATAAACGTATAGAGGCCAAACAAGGGAATTCCCCGTCGACCGCAAAATTTCGCTTATCGCGACCATGTCCAGAACGTATCCCAAGCGATGAACGGGAGTTACCTGTATTAGTAGAAACATGAAAACTAATAGTTGCCGGTATAGAAAGATTGTAAATGAACCTTCAAAGAGGTAAAGTCTAAAAGAGTCATTCTTCGGGTCAACGCGGATTGTATTGACAGCATACCCAGATGGGAAATTTCTTTTGTTTGTCAATATTACAAGGAAAGAATCCAGGTAGGTACGTCATGATATTATATAAGATCTTTACAACATATTAAATAATATTGTAAAGGCATCATATTTTATACTTACAGAGGCGGTTTGATCAGGTTTCACACATCTGATGATTAAGCCCAAATCTGAAAACAAATTTCCTCTTGATTTCCAAGTTGACCGACAGACGGCCGTTGGGTAATTTCTTCTCGTCATAACTAACATCCTCACGAGTCTTTCGTGTCCTTTGACGAGGAAGTAGCCACCCCATTCTTCTCCATGTTCTTTAGCATCAATCAGTTGACTAGGATTCATTCCATTTAAATGGCATAATTTTGACTGAAAAGAAAATGAATAAAAATTCTATCGTATCGTAACGTTGTTGAAAATTATCGATTTTCAATAACGTATATCTCGGAAACCGTTGGGAATTCGACAAATATATACACATATATATATATATATAGACAATTCTATAGATAATTTAATTAGCTTTCATTTTTATTTGAAACATTTTTTTTCTACATGCACCGTTTCCGAGATATAAGCGAAAAACCAAAAAATGGGACTTTTCGACCCCCCTCCCAGTTACGGGGACTTTTAGTATGTTTACCTACTAACTACTCCTAACAAAGTCCTGAAGTCAAAAATTGTGGCATATTCCATGCACTTTACAATATATTCATTGACTGGACTAATAGTAAAATAACCCTTTATATTTAATGATTTCACGAGGAGAGATCACTCGAAGCGGGAGATAATTGAAGAGCAGTGATTAATGGCTTCCAAAGCATTGGCATGTTGGTCATCTCATTATGATGTTGACTATATGGTATGAATTGCATCTACAGTAAGCTCTCGATTATCCATGCATGACTTTGGGGTTTAACCAAATGAGTGATGCAGATATTGTTTCCATTGTCAGTCAACCAGAAGCGGAAGAAATCATTATACGCATTGGTACAACCAGGGAATCCAATCCCGGGATCCCGGACAATTTTTGATACCTATGAATCCCGGGATTAGTAAACATAATCCCGAAACCTAATCAATTAGTATGTGTACAAAACTATGTCAGTGAAGTATATGTACCTGCACATGTCTCATGTCACAGGGGGAATCGCAGGATGCTCACGGATAATAAATAACCATTTTTTGTTGCTATATGCAATCATAAGAACATCAGAAAAATAATAAATTCATTAATTTAACCAGCTAGACGCCACTAACGTTCTGGCACGCAAACGGTGTCTAACCGCCAGTGCCAAGGACATGCAGGCAGACACTTGTTTCTACGCTTAATTTTATGAATGTTATCTTTTCTTAAATAAATAAAAAAAAAACTGTTTTACTTTCACATTATTATCAATATTACAATATTATTTACTCCAGGTATTACAGGTTGGTAACCCATACGTTACATTGGGTATTGGTCAAATTGTAATCCCGAAATCCTGGGATCAAAATTTAAGTTCGGGATTGGATTACCTAGCCACAACACAGCACTGACTTCTATCTAATCTTTTATCAGAGTACATAGGTACATGGACCAATGGGGATTCGAATATAACGATATAATAGCGCTTAGGAAAATTGTTACTCAGCCGTTAGGAGATTCTCAAAAATAAAACAAAAATTATTTTTTTAGCAATATCTCATCGATTAAAACATAATAAAAATTGATAGTTTATGTTTTTCGAACACCTGTGCCCTCTCTTATCATTAGGGCAGATAGTCAAGAGTTTACTGCACATACAAAATTGATATAATGGCATGTAAGCAGTATAGGTGAGTTGGAAATACTGTGACCAGTTTGTGTACTCAAGTATCGGATGAAACTACCCATACTCAGTACGTGTGGCCCAATAAACTTGTGATGATATCATCGCGAGTCGCTGGCTAGTTGGTAGACTTTCAATACTATTGACGTTAAATGCGCGCGAGCGAGGTGAATACAATTATATTTTAATTTATTAGTCTATGGATGCGAATGACATCATCTTATGTATGAACAAATAGGTCATAAATTTTCTGTAGCAGCATATTATTCCCTCGAAAATGTGGTGAGGTGACGAGGTGACGCAGTTTACAAAAAAAAAATCATTGTTATTCATTTTATGTTAACAAGAATATTATAACATAACATAAAAAAAACTCATAAATTTAAAATCTGTTTAAAATTTTATAATAAATGGGACATTTCGAAAAGCCCAGCTCAGTGTATTTTTAGCGATTCTATTGAAGCCGATATTTCAAATACTAATATGGAGTTAAGTTGTAGTTCCAGTTTAATATGAGACTTATGTCGCATACGCATGCCAACCGCTCTATATAGTATTCCAAATACTAGTAAGTATTTTGGAACAAGTATTTTTTTATACTGGTAGTAAGTATACTTAGTCTTCAAAATCGACCAGTTTTCCCACCTCTAGTAAGCAGTTAAAATAGTTATGATTATATGTGTGACTGATCACTTGTTTTATATTCGATTCTAAACATAACTAATACTTTGTACTATGTTTTTCAGCAAAAATATAATGTTCCAATTTATATGAGTTTTGTACTATTCCATTTGAGTAATTTTTTGCAGCCCGGGTTTCATCTTTAGGTAAAGGCTGGTGCACATTAAACTTTGTCAGTCATACGCAATTGTATTCATTGAAATAAGACTACAATTTACAGATGATGTTGGTTAGTTTTTAAATTTCAATTATTCCCTGTGAAAACCAAACCATAATAGATAATAGTCAAAAAATACTTAAAAAATGCAATTAAATCATACATATTT
Organism: Rhyacophila brunnea; assembly: GCF_057557595.1. NCBI lineage: Eukaryota > Metazoa > Arthropoda > Insecta > Trichoptera > Rhyacophilidae > Rhyacophila > Rhyacophila brunnea. The sequence goes on along the minus strand of NW_028232965.1, from coordinate 54,968,311 downwards.
TAATTGTTAATATACGAGGGTGGGTCAATAATTCCTTAGAAAAAAGCATTAAAACATTGTATTAACAATTGTATTTTTTTTCATTTCTCAACATAATCTCCTTGGAGCTCAATACACTTGGTTAGACGTTTCTCAATTTTTTTTAAACCGTCAGAAAAATAAGTTTTCGGAAGGTCCTCAAAATAAGCATTTGTCCGATCGATGACTTCTTCATTTGAAAAAAAACGTTGTCCACTTAGCCATTTTTTTAAGTTTGGGAAAAGGAAAAAGTCACTGGGGGCTAAATCTGGCGAATACGGTGGGTGGTCGACCAATTCGAACTTCAATTCTTCAATTTTAGCCATTGATCGTAAACATGTGTGAACACGGGCATTGTCCTGATGAAAGAGGATTTTTTTCCTGTTTAAATGAGGCCGTTTTTCTTCAATTTTGTTTTTTAGCTGGTCCAATAAAGATGCATAATAATCCCCTGTTATTGTTTTTCCTTTTTCCAAATAGTCAACGAAAATAATTCCACGTGCATCCCAAAATACAGTAGCCATAACCTTACCAGCTGATTTTACGGTTTTCGCCTTCTTTGGACATGGTTCGCCTTTCGCAATCCACTGCTTTGACTGTTCTTTCGTCTCGGGAGTATAGTGGTGTATCCATGTTTCATCTACAGTCACAAAGCGACGAAAAAATTCATCCGGATTGCGTTGCATGAGCGACAACAGGGCTTTAGAGGCCACCACCCTATTGCGTTTATTGTCGACTGTGAGCAAACGCGGCACCCATCTTGCAGAAATTTTTTTCATGCCCAATTTGTCATGTAAAATAGAAATGACGCTACCTTTTGAGATCCCTGTAACCTCAATTATATCACTCAACTTTAATCTTCGGTCACTTAACACCATATCGTGGATTTTATTGATCATTTCTGGTGTAGTCACCTCTACAGGACGTCCTGAGCGTGGTTCATCCTTTGTTGATGTACGACCACGTTTAAATTCATTTAACCAGTTATAAATAGTTGCAAGTGAAGGAGCAGATATGCCGTGAACTAAATCCAACTCATTTTTTATTTCCTTTGCTGTTAACCCTTTTATATTAAAATGTTTAATAACAGCTCTAAACTCAATTTTCTCCATTTTTGTAAACAAGCAAATTTTTTTTTTAAATGTACGAGAAACACACAACAACCCGACCAATCTGATTGAAACTTCGCAGCATACTGAATCGGTAGTGCCGCTGCATGAAAACAAACCGCTTACAGTACTAGTCGCGCCACCTGTCGGCTTTTCTAAGGACTTATTGACCCACCCTCGTACAATATTTTATAGATAGAATAATATTTTTTATCTATTAGTATAGTTTGGTTGGGCAGGGTTTAATGAATTTTGAAAATGAACCAAGAATATGTGTACTATGTATTCTTAAGGTGACGCATCAGTGAAACGCCAAATAATTTTCAACTGTGGGCGCGACGAAATTTTGGACTCGCTGCCATTCAGTGAGAGAATGTCGAGCCAGAAGTACGTCACTTTGCTGCGTGATGGCGACGGGTCAATTAATTCTAAAATCGTGTAAAGATGACTAAAAACGTTACCCATTTACTTTAAAAAGAAAACATGTCAATGAATATATTATTATTGTTACTAATAGAACAATAAACAGAACATTAAATGAATGCATGTTGGATTTATATGACAAATTATATTTCGTTTGGCATGCGTCATTTGCACCCGCGACCCGCAATCTACGCATCGCTTAGCCACGATCTTTTTAGACCGTGCCTCAACTGAGGTATAGTATTAAATATTGAAACAGTAAGGTTAAAGAAATAACACTTTTTAAATTAAGGAAACACATAATTAAAATTCATAATAAAATATGGACAGATAATATTATGACAATATCAATTAGTTGATTACCCTTAGCATGACTGGCACATCACCCATTTCTTTCACGATAGATGGCAATTGTTTTCCATCAACAGTCAATTTAAATCTCACAGCAAATCTGCCTTTGTATGTTGTAGCCCGCTGTCTACATTCTGTTGGTAGAATTTTTCGATTTTTTATTCCTATTGTGGCTTGAGGAGCTGCCGGACTCTCGAATGAGACATCATCTATGCCAAGGGAAATTCTCTGTGAGTTGGGAAGTTCAAATGCTATCGGGCGGATATCTTTGATGGCAAGGTCTAGCCCTTCCGTCAACATATAGTTGAATGACTCTATATGAGGTTCTCCTAAGCATTGTAATAGCTGCAAATAAAAATAAAAATGATTATTCGTCATCATCAGCTGGAGTTGATACACTTCTGGATGAAGGTCTCCTCCAGTTCCTTCCACTCTTCTCCGTCCCAAATTCTTCGCTGCCATGCACATCTGCCAATCAGCGGGTTTTAGGGATAGTTTACTATCGATTATTAAACAATTGAATTCAATACTACTGAACACTCAAAAGCCAGTGTTATAACGCCTAAAGTTACCGTTTAAATTGAGGAATGACAATTGAAATCAATGACAATTTTGATACTGGATATGCCTGGTTTATACGATACTTTATGTTGTAAGTGTTAAAAAGGTGCTTTTTACTGGTTCTCCGTCGTTTTTATCTGTCAGTCGCCATATTGGAATTCAGATATCTTTTTGTCATCAAATTATAGTACGCGGTCCAAGACATTATAGTATTTCGGCAAAAATTATAGGACGTGTTGAAAATGTTTTTTTTTTGTCACATAAACATAACGGAGAATTCGAAAAATTTCAATGCTCTGGTTTATTAAAACACCTCTTACGACCGAAAATAACACTGGCCGCCGTCATTAACTGTCACGTTAGTTTTTTAGAGTATACCTAATATCGCACACTGAGACTTATATTATTTATATTAAATAGATTATACTTACTACGTCCCTCGCTTCACGTTATTACGATTTGCTGTGATTGAAGTACCAACATTTTACGGAACTTTAAACATCGACAATATAGACAACTTTTAAACGCAATAAAATAAGCAATGGGGAATATTCGCACAACCGGCGAATTCGCTTAATTAATTCCATTTTTCAAAATTGTGGTATTTTTGACGTACTATACTTTTTAAAATGTACTATAATTATAGTTCGGTTGGCAACACTGTGCTCACTGACAGATGACAGCGAGCGGTGGCGGAGAACCAGTAAAAAGACCCGTTAAAAATTATAAGTAAACCAAAATATTTAGGCCAATTTGGTGGCTACACTAACAATCTTTCCTCACAATCAATATCACAGCAATCTGTTGAATATTGTATTAAAATAAATGACAAATAGCTAATTGTATTTACTAACATTTCATTTGTGTCTGTAAAACTATGAATTGAGTCAGGCGACGATCATTATTAAAGTATAGATTAAAATGACAGGGCATTGCGAGAGGCCATAGGTGGCTGACGTCTTCGAGGCGATCTTTCACCCCGATCGTTGAATTGGATCGGCCAAAAAATATAAATATTTATATTGGTACTGTTCGGTTAAAGCGGATACAGCGGAAAACGCATTTTGAAAATAGCCGATAAACTGGATTATTTGTTAGTTTGGGTTAGTTTAGGTTTGGTTAGGTTAACCTAACAAATAATCCAGTTTATCGGCTATTTTCAAAATGCGTTTTCCGCTGTATCCGCTTTAACCGAACAGTACCTTTATATTTTGGGCACGAAAATACTATAAGAGTACAGAAAGGAGTAAGGGAGGCATGTATCCAACAGTGGATCAACCTCACTCATTATGATGGGTAGTCTGACTAACTCAATAGAGGTCATATTTTTAATGAAAATTAAGCACTGTCACATATCTACCATAAATACTGTAACGCGAATAATAATAGACATGGGTTTTTGTTGGTGTATATTGTGTAAAGGTAACAGGCAATTAATGTTGTTAGCATTCCATGTCAATGTCAATCATGTAACTACTTTGATCAATGTGTTTATGACTTGTTTTTATGTCAGAAAAAGTATTATTAAATACAGAAAGTACTCTGTCAATGTTTTTAAGTCGCACGTGATATTCTAACCTAGCTTTTCTCTATACGATATAAACATAACATTTAATGCACAATGCAAAATGGCTTACAGGATTAGATTTTTTCGGAGGCTTTCCAAAGTCCGGGTTTGTAATATTTGCTAGTGTGGGTATATCCATTAATTCCATTGTGAACACTTAAATACGTAAAGTGACGCAAAGCGTGGTAGACAAATTTGAAATTTGTATGTTTTCGCTACAGTCTTGACACTTTGATAATAGCATAGACTAATATACTTTTATAGATAATAGATTGCCAGGATGCCAGGATTATGTAAGATGGAATATTTTTTCCCGATTACATGATATCAAATTTTCTCTGAGTGAATTTAAATAGGTACCTAGCCACATGAATAAAAAAATGATCGCTGAAATCATAAAACATTAAAATTATCTGTCCACTGTCCAGTGATTGACAATAAATAAAATTGAGGTTCCCGGTTCAAAAAACCGTTATTTACATTTTTTTTTGAAAAATTACCTACGTTATGAACTAAATCTAATATTTAGCTTCAGAAGAATCGATCCATAAATTTACTCTGTTTCTAAATTTGCTATTTACTAGGTACAATTTTTACTGTTAAAAAACGTTTCCAGTTTCAAAATCGGTTATAATTATTATGCATGACCATAATGGTTCCGAAAACCGTTATCTGATCGTCATGTTCCCAAAACCGTTTTATTTCATATAAGTTGTGAAGCAAGAAGCTATTATAGTTCCAGAATCCGCCATAAATCAACCTTGCTCGAGACAACATAACATAACTTAACGATAACGAAACAAGACTTACTTAACTACCTGTAATAACAAATTTATATTTATTTATTTATTTGAAAAAGACACGTTGAGTACATAACAAATTATTAATTCAGGACGTTCACAACATGACATTTAGAATAAAAATTACAAGTAATCAGTTAGGAAAATCGGAAAAAACAAAGTGGAGGAAAAAAAGAAAGCAAAAATAGTTTTATACAAAAGAAATAAAATTTAAGAAAACAACAATGATTCAAAAAATACAAATTAAACAATAAAATAGAATTTAAAAAACAGAATATATAATGGATCGCCAAAAATATCTACATCTCTAGGGAGTGCATTGACCAACCGCACAGCCCTCGCTATTGGTGCCTGGTGAGCCTGACATGAGGAAACAGCTTTCACCCAAAATAGGTCATGGCTGCGACCACGCATGTAATTGACGGGTGTGTAAAAATTTAAATTTTCTAGAATATCGGGATTGAAAATGATACCACGTGAGAGCAGGGAAAAATGCTTTAAGAGCAGAAGTGACCTACGAGCTTCAAGAGAATGAAAGGCGAGCATGCCTTGAAGAAAGTTAGTCGGAAAATACTCGTTTGAGAAGGTGTCAAAAGGAAAATAATTATAAACTTTAAAATAGAGATGACGAAGAATTTTTTTCTGAACACGCTCTAAAACTATTGTCTATCTCTATACGATTGTATTCCTACATGCAAATTCTGATTACTTTATTAGGTAGTGTTATATCCCGGGACCTGTGGCTAGCTCAGGATGCTGGTGGGACCCGGGATTCACAAAAATTAAAAACTAAATTGTTATTTTTCTCGAATTTTATTTCTGTCACCCCGAGTCGTGAGAGTCAGATGTCAACCCTTCGGCTCGCTACCATAGACTGACTAGCAGTCATAGACTAATATACTTTCTAGCAGTGTTGCCATCAGTGTTGCCATATGTTGAAAGTGGAATTATAGTACGGTGCCTTCAAAATTATAGTATTTCGGCCAAAAATATAGTACACGTTGAGTGACCAATAATTTTCTACATTTTCAAAAAATTAAACGTGGGGTAATTAACGTCTTGTTTTTTTAGATAAAATATCCATGAGGGGTAATTAACGTCTCGTTTTTTTAGACAAAATTCAAATGTTAAGTCAGTGGTTTCCAAACTTTATGTTACTACGCCTCCCTTTTAAAAAAAATCTAATCTAGGCGCCTCTCCCCCCCCCCTTATTTCGTTAAATAATACACACACCTTTTTAAATAGTCAACAATGTACATACTTATGAATACAAAAATGAAAAAGAATAAACAAGGTTTTACTACTTATATTACATTAATTTTTGACGAATGTGCTTGTTTATTAGCACAATCAATTTCAATAGTACTAGTCAATCCAAATTCATATTCGTTCATTGACAAATGGATTCTATCATGGACCCCACATTCTGAAGCGGATCCTCCGAGTCAGGATTTTTCAACCATATATTAAATTTTGTTTTATAAACAATGCATTTGCAAACTGCAAACCTGTGGCTACATTAACTGTGTTAAACTTTTCGCGCCTCCCATTGCAACACTCCGCGCTTCCCAGTTTGGAAATCGCTGTTAATTAACGTCACCTTTTTTTAGACATGTGGATTTTTTTTTTGCTACTCACGGATTATTTTGGCGTTGTTTTTCTTCTTTTGGCAACTTTTTTTCCGATTTCTCAAAATTATAGTATTTTGTGCGTACTATACATGTTTTATATCGTACATAGTACGCAGAAGAAAATTATAGTACAAATACTATAATTATAGTACGGTTGGCAACACTGGTTGCCATCCTCCCCTCACATACTCCTTATTATTAATTAAATACAATAATTCTTACGTGCTAAGTACAAGTTGAATATTTTGACAGTTAATCAAGGAATAATGGACGTACGTACGCCCATTGTTGACTAGGAGGTCAGGTGACATGGTTATACCTAATAATTATTTTTATCTATCGGGAGAGGCCCAATGATCATGGATATGACAGTAGGTACACTACCTTTATGGTTCATGTTAAATAAACTAACACAGTCTAACCGCTGCAATGATACACGAAGTGAACTCGTACTGCGATCTCGCGCATGCGCACTGCAACAAAACGATCTGCCATCTATCAAGGCCGGTTTAGATTCGCGTACTTTAGTCGAGTGACGAATGCTTTAGTTGCCACTAAATGATTTAGTAAAAGTGTAAAAACAGAGCACAACGTAACAAAGCAAAAATAAATATGTTATTAACTTCAGTTATAATGCTATATCAGAAGAAATGGAGGAAAAAAATGCAACAAAAGCACTCATGGTTTAAATATTCCGAAACGAATTTATGGGTAGTATCTTACGATATTATATTTCTACGACAACTAATGAACTTGACTAAAGATAATAATGTTCAGACTAGTCTCGTAGTTTGTTTGGTATTAGTGAGAGGTGATGGGGGTGCTACTCGACCGAAAAATTAGAACAAAATGGATTGACTTGACTAAATGATTATACTAAATTGCTCGACTAAATTTGTCTGTTCATACATGTTTAGTTAATAAATTACTCGCCACTCGACTAAATTACCCAACTAATCCGAACCGGCCTTCAGCGCCATCTTTGTGCTGCCAACGGTACTATCATCGTACTCAGGGAACTCGGATCTGTTCAATATGTTCTGTGATCGTACTATTATTGTACATAATAATATTATTACACATTATTTAACTAAACTACCTATGTATTTTATATAGTACGGTATTCATTTTATTATAGTAGCAAATTATTAATAAAAATAACAACTAGGAGACCCAGAGAAACCCATGGAGACAATTATTACAACTAGGAGTCTATATTTTTCTTTTATCAAATTTTCAAAAGAATCAAACTAAAATTACCTACAATTTTTTTCATTAGACATTGTTTAACTGCTAAACCCGTGAAAAACAAGTTCGCTGAAGGCCAACATTAAAATAAATAGAACATCATTGTTACAATATAACCCAATGCTAAATTATTGCGTGTAGATAGAGGAGTTTAAGACATTTTGTTATAAACACTATTTTTTACCATACCTACGCCACCCGACAACTTCCGTGTTAAACTTTAAGTCTTTTCTTAATAATTCATTAACTTTCTAATTTTTCTACGAACTGGAACTGTGCGTGATCCGGTACACTTCGAGCACTGAATTAAAAACATATACAGATCAATAATGATAATTTACGAACTATATTATAGACTTCCTTTCTTAGCAAACAAAAACAATGTTTTCTAAAACCTTAAATTTACCATTAGATTATAATTTACATTAAATTAATGTTCATATTATGTATTTGAAAAAAAAATTTTCTGACAAATTTGGAAAGAAAATATTATATTATTGTTACTTTTAATTTGAAAAGAGAGTCCCTTCCCCACCGGTCACAGTACCTACATATAGCGGCTCTAAAGGAAATGGAAAGTGGTTGGATAAAGTAGCAACATGTTTTTAATTGTACCTATTAATTATTATATTATTGCTTACGATCCTACGGTTATATTTCATCATAACCCGGGTTCGATCTACTGCTGGATGACGGCCTGCCCTAGCTCTCTCCACTCTTCTCGGTCCTTATTATGATATTCAATATGTTGGCATGTCATTCTGTTTCACAAAAAAAAAAATAACAAAATATGTGTTTTTTTATAATTTCGATCGCAAAGGTGTACTTGATGTTTATTAGTATTTTGCCATGTTCTGAATCTCGTTAGCTATACGTATTCTAACTCCTAAGCCCTACTGCTACGGGCGAAGGCGATCACACTTTCATTAAAAATTTAGAGCCGGCAAAATTTAAACAAGAAAACAAACTTTAGATTATTAAAAAACTTTTATTCATACAATAACAAAATAACTCATGGGTATTATGTTTTCCAAAGTTTAGTTTCCATGTTTAATTACATAATATTATATATATAATATACCGAATCAAAAACTGGTATCTTATAATATATCGTATTCTTATTCTGGCATAGATGTGCGGGAGATGCGCCCAGACTGTTATCAATCATGGCTTGGCCACCGGTAAAACCGAGTCATTGGCTTCAAAAATATTATCATCGATGGTGCAGCCGGTTGCAACAAGCAGACAGACAATCATATTATGCACCGCAGTTTCCTCGGCGCCACATTCGCAGTTTGAAGGATCATCCGAGTATCCCGACTTCTTCATATTGTTTTTGGTTCTAGTTACTCCGGTTCGTATCCGATCAGTTACAATTACCGACAATATGGTGCGCCAAAACAATTATTTGTGTCTACATATTACTAAATAACATAACAAGAAAAATGTTCAAATTAATAAATAATGACGTTCTCTTAAACAAGTTAAATTTGTCTCTCAGTAACTCAACTTCACTATAAATATTACTAGGCACCTCCTCTAGTATTATTAGGTAGGTAGGCTGACGAGGCGTTTACGATGTTGGGGTTTCCCGGGTCTTTTCGGATGTTACGGTATTAAAACTTTTGTTTAATTCTTTAGTTCGAAGCAGGCTTGAGAATGGGTCTATTGTTTGGGCACCGCATCAGTTGAAGTATGGCCCTATGGTGGAGAGGGTTCAGAAGAATTAATTCTTGAGACTCCTTTACTTGAGGTTGTATGGATACTATCCGTGTCTTTATCCAACTGACTTTCTCTTAGGTATGCTTACATACTGTAGTCTGCAATATAGAAGAGATCTTTATTTAGCATTTTTTTTGACTTATGAGGTATAAATGAGAACTCTGCCACTCTGGGCAGTGTTGACCTGTGTCTCCCTGATAACTATCTTAGAATAATATAATATAGAATCAGTTGTTTATTCTACCAAGGTGTAGAACCAACCTGGCACTGGTAATGCCAATAGGGAGGGCGATAACTATGTTCAACCAAATTGCTTCTGGTGTTGATATATTCCACTTGCGCGAACGTGAGTTTAGAAGGACGCTATTTTATAAAATTTTAAAATAGGGTCTCCTTAGCAAACTCGGTGTATGTACTTCTTTGAACATCTATAGATGTAGGTATAATTGCATTTTCACTGCTTTTGTATGTTTATATTATGTTCTGTTATTATATTTTCATCTTTATCGTTTTTATTACTTACTTGTTTCTTTATAATAATGTTTCATTTCATGTTGTGAACATCTTAAACTTATAATTTGTAATGTCCACAATATGTTAAAAAATAAATTGTAATGAAAATTGAATCATGTACCTATAAAAGCCTAGCCGATTGTGTGATTGACCGATTCTTTCCAATACTACATTAATTAGATATGTGGGATACAGGGTGGGTTAGATGTACCTTAACTTAAGTATCATTACAAAAGAAAGATGCTAATTTAAGAATACATACATTATTTAGTATACTTTTAGTTTTAAAGCTTTTTGTATGATCTCCAAGCGAAGTCAAATATTGCTTTACTTACAAAGCGATCACTTATCGCCCCATTTCGTTAGCATAATGTAGTTCGCATATTTCCGCCATCAGGCAAAAGAGGTTCCGGAAAAATGGCGTGCTTACAGACAGCCCGCAAGTTTTCATAATATTAATGGCGGTGATTAATGCAAATGAAGGAGAAAATTATAGGCTCTTAAGGGACATTAAATAGCTAGATGGCCATTATTTTATTTCCGAGATAAAAGCCAAGTAAATTATTTTCCAGAATATAGTCTTAAATAATATGTCAATAAATAAGAATACATTCACGAATATGTTGACCCGTGCCGTTCTCATTTTCGTGCTCAAAAAGTGGTAGACATTAGATTCTGATATAAAACTTGGGAACTCAGAAATAGTGGAAACTGAAATACATAACGGGTAAGGAGAGGCAGGTAACCGATCTCGAGTAAGGAAGAATCCGGGATAAGCTTCAACAAGTGTCAAGAATACATCATTCATCGAATACTGACAACTTCTCTTGGTTTATGCATTGACGCTTATTTAATATTGCTGTATTATACACACTATTGCACGTCTATAATGCGTGTTTCATTTTCGTAGGACACTCACACATTCAAAACCATGCATCAAAATGTAGCGTATTGAATATAGCATATCGGGATTCCATTTTATTATCTATTCTGTGTGTAAAACATTTAGAAGCAGGGAACTCAGAAATAATGGGAACTGAAATACATAACGGGTAAGGCGATAGCAGGTAAACCGACTCGAGTAAGGAAGAATCCGAGTTAAACTTACACACGTGTCAAGAATACGTTTTACATCGAATACTGAAAACTGCTCTCGGTTTATGCATTTACGCTCATTTTTAATGTTGGTGTATTACACACACTATTGCACGTCTATAATGCGTGCTTCATTTTTGTAGGACACTCACACATTCAAAGCCAGATGCAGCAAAGATGCGGCGTATTGAATTATAACCTATCGGTATTCTATTTATTATCTGTTCTGTGGTTAGAAGATTAGAATATTAACACGTGTTAAAAGGTATCGAAACAGAATTGCGTGTATTTCCATATATATTATAGCAGTGATTTTCAAGCATTTTCACTCTATGATAATATAGGTATTATGACCGTAGAATTTGTTATTATTAAATTGTTTGAATCAGTGTAAGCGTAGATAGGTAAGAACCACCATAATTTACGAAGAAAATAGTCCCTATGTTTTCATATCTCTTCAATACATGGCAGTGAAGTCACTTAAATTAATACATGTAGTGATCAATAAAATAATGTAATATAATTACACAATACACAGTGATCCCCGTTTCATACGCAGCGAATATTATCGCGCGACTATCGCTCGCCGACATTCAGGCCTTGTCCACACGACGCGTATCTCTCTGAGATTCGCCGTGAGTGCATGTGGACACCTCAATGAGGTCACCTGTACCTCGACCGCGCGCGACAGTCGTCACGGCGCGAGTGTATGTTGACGGCTCAATGAGGTCACATGTACCTGGAATACGCGCGAGTCAAAACGTGCCACATGAGCAAGGCCTTAGTCGAGTGTGAAATGGTAAGTGGCGCCCGCAATGGACGCTTAGCAAAATGTTTGTTTATGAAGTAGTGGGTCTCAGGTTCAATGATGGTTTTCTACGAAGCAAATGAGACGGTCCCTTCGCCAGAAAGTAGACATCTCTTAATCTAGAAAACAGCGTATTTTTTATCCTTAATTAAATTTGATGATGTATTTTAAACACTCGTGGGGGGTTTATCACAAAGGGACATTTTTTGCGACTGGGCCTCGAAACCTGTCAGTGCCTCGAGCCTCTACGTAACGCCCATTGATCGGGGTAGAAGGCGGTCAATGTCCATGAATATTGAATTGTAGAGCTAATTTAAAAGAGTCTACAGTACTTTTATTTTACGAAATAATGAATTTCTTCCTCATTTGATGCCATTTTTGGCGACCAAATTGCAGTGGGTACACCTACTAATCCTCTAACAGTCGTATCAGATCCTTAGCACACATCAAAACTCGTCCGTCTGCAACGTGTTGAATACGTCGATGTGACATTATCGTTATTCACAAAACATACGTTGCCCAAAATGAAGCTCCGCAGATTGGTTGAATGCGACTTTTTAGTTTGAAAAAACATATAGTGCTGCTATCAACAAATCGCATGCATTTCGGGCTGCGAGTCGAAGACGCCAGACACCTACACACACCTACGAATTGGTCATTCCTATACCGGCTCGCCAGTCGCCGCATCCAAATATAATATGTACGTTTAGAGAGGTTACGCGTGACTGTCGCTGATGTGTGCGGTCTTCATATGCAACACCGGAGCGACGTTCCTAGAAGATTTGATTTATGGCTGTGCGGCAGACGGGCGAATTTAGATGCGAGAGACGGCTTAAAGTCTTAGATCCACTTACGGAGGGTGTGTGGTAAAGAGAATCTGCTTCTATATACCTGCCCTCTGGCTTTTCCAGCAGTATGGGTTAAAGTAAATCATAGGTACCTACTTCTCATTACGAAAACATGGTTGAAGTATGCACCATTTCTGCGTTTGATAGTAGCTATAAAGTATAACTTCTCTTGGCGTATTGGGTCATCTGAAAACCTCCATTTCTTCTTTTTTCTTCTTTGGCCATATCCGCCCCTTAATTGGAGGATATGGATCCCACGCGGCACCTGTCTTTTTGCTTCGTTCCAGGTCAAACCAGCATCCCGTAGCTCCGCTTAGTAATGTAATAATTAATCCAGTATTCAGGAAATCTGCATGTTAAAATAATTAATTGTCTAAATGAATAAATAGATGGGGGAAAATAGTTTGAGATCTTCCTTGCAAGTACCTAAGTATTTTCAGGGCTTGAAATGGACCGGAGCGCACCGGAGCGCCGTGAAATCGGTAAAATTATAGCTCCACCTCATGGAAAAAATAATTTGACCGTCTGAGCTAGATAGGCTAAATTCCAAAAAATCTAACACACTTATTTTTATAAAATACACATAAAATTCGATATCTTTTATTGTGTTAACTGTAAATTCGTGGCGGAACTGCATTGTATTATTGATTAATTTAATAAAACGCAATGTTTCGCATTATTTAGTTGAAAATGTCCCTCTGAGGCGGACGAAACCGGTCCAGATTTATTAAATAATAAAAGTGGAATAAGTAAGTATCTACTAAAAAAATTGCGTTTTATTAAATTAACCAATAATAAAATTTGATAACTACTGTGTCTTCAGAAAATTGTCGAGGGCTCCGGTTCGTTAACTTTTCCATTTCGAGCGGTGGTACTTACTTAATTAAAGTTTTATGAATACTATTTAAATTTAACTACGAGTATGCTCGTGGTGGGTAGAGATGGGTAATTAGTATTCTAAATTGAAATCAAAAACTAAAGATCCCTAAAAAATAACGGTTTATATACAAAAATAGGTAGGTATACTGTACGAGATATCCAAACATAGGTAATATTCTTGCGAACACAAATAAGGAACCGTTTGCAAGTGAACAAATTATTCAGCTTTGCAAGCAAAACCTTCCCTTTACGGTCAGCTTTTTATGTTTATTCTTCCTGTGTCATTTGTGTCGTGGCTCTTTTTTGGGAATAAAAAGTTTCTTTTTATGCTGCAGATAGGGCACTACCTTTGCTTTAGTGGACTCACTGATGTCCCTATTCGCATCCCAGCGGTAGTTTAAACTTGGAAAAAGTACATAAACGAATCCGCAGAATTTCATCTGGCATAAAGTCATAATTTTAAAAGCTTCCCTCCCAAAGAATTCACGTTTGTTTTTTTAGGTTACATCCAAATGAGCAGGTGCGGATTGGTGACTTGAAATAGACCCGGGAAATTTCTAGTTAACCCATTCAATATTATATATATCATCTACGGTGGCCGCGCGGCTTAAGCGTTGGACTATCACGCCGTGGATCCCAGGTTCGAATCCTGGGTCTGGCAAGTACACATATTGTTTTTCAAATTGTGTGTGAGTCAGGGTATGGACCTAATAGGTTGAGCAAGTGGCTGACATCCATTTCTCGTAAAAAAAAACCAAATCTGTTAATACAAACCTCTACTCTGTGGAGGCCCATATGATCCTATTAGGATCGGACATGGTCGGATATATTATACATTTGCATATTATTGTTCACATCTCAATAATACAATGCTTGTAATCCTATGTAGTATTATTATTGAGATTTATTTTAAGCACATAATATCATGAGGTTACTGCCAAATGTTGGTAAGTCTCAAAATCATGTTGTGGAGTAATTGCAATTTGCAACTAAAAATATCAGTCATAATGTTAATTTACTTATGCTTTATGTGCATGTTCTATATATCGGATGACCTTAAATTTATTTTTTAGCATACATATTTTTATATAGACACATGATCCATTGTTAACTCTAAATATCTAAATTACCAAAATACACACTTTTAGCAGCAACCCCACGAATATCAATTAAATTACATACTTACATAATAAAATGTCCGTATAAAAAGCTTTTTTAAATTCGCATTGGTGTCGATAGTCCCGTTTTTATTTAAAACATCAAAATGGCGGCAATCCAAAAATGTTATCTTCGCTATTCGTCACCAGACCGAGCAAGTGTATTGTAGGAGAGTATAACAACGTGCTTATTGAGAACAGAATGTAAATTCTCCTCGTGCATACGAGCGAACATAGCTTAAATGAGCTGCCTATTTTGTTTTTTATAATATTGCAACCAACGGTGTAAAATCTTAATTTTTTTAAAATGTAATTCCCTGATTAAATAAATTAATAACCACGTGGTAATTTTATCGTTTTATACTCATTTGAAATGATATCCTGTCTCATCGCCTTCTGCCTGTCGAAGATTATAGTAATACGCATCTAAACAAGGATATTTGATTTTATTTCGATGTTGATGGATACGTCCTTATGATCAAAAATCGTACAATGTCCTGCTTCAGTCTTGCCATATAATATGTACCTCTATACAAGGCTTCATTGACTGCAAATCGCTTCGATCTTCCTATATTTCATTGCACCCAATTCTCATATCATACGTCTACCCCTATATTTTGTATCCCTTTGATCTAGTCAGTTTGAGTCTTTGTTGAAAACGTGGCATCCCTCTCACGCGCGCTGTACTTAATCGCATAGTTACGTAAATGCATTTCGCTCACACGATTCTTAACCCATTCACTGTATTGTATTGAAGTTTCGTTATTTTTTATTAATAAAACAAAAAACTATTTTAAGAAAATACCAACGAAACACACGTGAAATACAACGGCTTTATCGAAATAAATATATACCAATCTTAGCTATGGACATTGTTACGCTACATTGCTTTGATTATGATATTATAAAAATGGTATTATTGAGCGCAGTGGCAGTGCCACCTGATATATTTTATAGTCTATAATAAGTACCTACCTACATGATTTTCAATAAAAATACTTAGTAATACATTTGCATTTAGGACGTGTCAGTCTACAGTCTATCGGGAGATATCCAGCTATCCAATTCGTACCTGCAAATGCGTAGGTATTGTTTTTTTTTCATTCGCATGTGAACATTGAGGAACATATTATTATGTAATCTTCTCAAAAGTAATGTAATGAATATTATTATTGTAGGTGCTACTATTATCTAGGCTAGTGCAGTGGTTCGCAACATTTTAAACAGTTTTAAGTAAGATAATTAGCTTCCAAAAAGTAAGAAATAATTATTTCTAGTCAATGTTGAAGTTTTAAAAAAAATTGAAAAGCTTTCTGTATGCTATCTTATTTAAATTCTCTGTCGTTCATCATGTTAATCCGGAGACCCTGACTTCTTTATAAAATGAGTTTATCACTTAGTTATTTAGCCATATACAGCGCTCGAAATGAAATATTTTACGAACCGGAGCGCTCATTTTTTACAAAAATAATAACATAGTTATCTAATTGCATGTGTATTTTATAATAATAAGTGTGTTAGATTTTTACATTATATGGCAAATCTACGTCAGACGATCAAAATAATATATCCACGTGACAGAGCGATAATTTTGGGGATTTTACGAACCGGAACGGCGATCCGGTGCGTTCCGGTCCATTTCGAGCTCTGGCCATATATAAATTACTTTATGCTAGTTATTAGTTAATGACAAATGTAATACCCCGCTTACACGTGCATGGATTTACTGCTGACAGTACGTATTATCGCGGTCATAACAAGAAAATGCACGTGTAAACACATATTGTCATGCGAGTTGCAAGATTACATGCATGAATCAAAAAAGTTCGGAAGCTTCTGAATTATCATGTGATAGTTAAGATTTTGTCAGTCTGCGCCTGCGCAGTCGAACGATAGTAGCAAGCCTGCCGGCAAAACAACGAACTATACCGCGGAGAGACTCATTTTGAGGTTAACCGGTTTTTACGACCTGTCAAATAGTACCATAAAATGACAAAATCGCGTCACCCTTACTTTTGAAGAATGAGATTGGAGAGATAGACAGCACTTTTATGTATAAACAGTAATCGCACCCCCAGACCTATACTGACGTAAGTCTGAATCTCTATTTTGCTGTTTAGCGTTATGAATGCGGTTACATTACATTTATTACATTTATTTTTCTCTATGTCAGGAGAACACTGCTGTATCTCTAAAAAAATATTTAACGAGATCAGTGTTGTTTTAAATAAATTGAGTCAAATATCCAGAAGAACACACCAGTAACTCATAAATGAATGCCACTAGAAAGATATTTTTGTGCATTGTGCAAAATGGACATTGTAAAGCCATTATACATTAAATGAAGTACCATAAACATGGTTCAAAAAGTTTGTATCGACTCTCCTGGAAAATGGCTGATTTTGACTTACGTCAGTGTAGGTCTGGGGGTGCGAATTATTGTGACAATCCATGCACGTGTACAGGCGCTATAATGTTTTAATAATAATTATTGTCAATAATGTAATGTTGGTTGTAGAAAATGACAGTTGTAATAGATATAATGTGAGACAAGGAGAATTGGAAAATATCTAATTAATATTGGTTGAGTGGAAGGGGTAAATTTTTGAAATTTGAAAATCGAATGGAAAGGGGTACCAATTAGGGCTTAGAGTGTAGGTTTCGTAATAAATTGTTATCGAACTAACAAATAGTTTTAGTGAATAATAATATGTTGTTAATAATAATAAACTTGTCAATTTTGTCGATAAAACATTAAAAGTATGTAGATTATATTGTTAGTAATTTTAAATAATTAAATTTGTTATTTGCTGCCACTTACATCCACCAAACTTCATAAGTTCGTCTATCCAGCAAGTTTTAAGGCATCTATGTGGACGTTTATAAGTGTCCATTGGGTACCACTGTATGACGGCATTTGCTATTTTCTCTGCTTAGCGACCTCTATTACATCGCGAACTCTTGTCTGCTTTCTTATCCATTGGTTTGTTTTGTGATCTTTACGAGTTATGCCCGACATGAACTTTTATATGCCACGTTGGCTTCTCGTAATTTTTGGATTTCTCTTACATTAAGAGTCTATGTTTCACATGCATAGGTGAGCGCTGATAGCACACATATTATATAACACTTTATGCTTAAGACACAATAATGGGAGGTCACTTTTGAAGATACTATTCAGGCGGCCATAATATTATATTTAAGATACCTAATACATATTATAATTGAACTGATCACTTCGAAAGCTCCATAACTGACACAAAATGCGTTTATTGCGGATTATTGTTTATTGAGGGTAAACCTACCATTCTCTTCGAAAAAACTAAATTGTGAATATGCAACATGATTTTATTAAAGCAAGAATCCTTATTTCAAGATCTTTCGAGGAGTTTTTTTAATGTATGTAACTAAACAAAAAAAAAATACAGTTTTTATCTCTCTTGGAAAATTTGCGTTCTGTCAGTTATGGGGTTTTCGAAATGACCAGTTCAATTAAATTTTATTGATTACGTAGGTACATGTTGACGATTATGAAAATGAAGAGCAAGAAAAAAGGTTTCATTACGGTCGCGTGTGCTGTCTTTAGATACGTATTGTTTATTTAACATGGGTAGGTACTTATTTAAAATGAAAATTGTTAAAGAATTTTATACTATTTCATCTTTAGTATTCTGTTGCTAGATGCAACTAATAGCATTGCACTCTCCGTTAATGAAGTCCCACTTTCCCACACTTTCCCCTAAGTTACGCAAAACAAAAACTAAACGAAGACACAACAGAGCTATGGAACTACAGATACACAACATCCGCCACAGGATCAATAACGCAGAAATTTATTCCAAACATAAACCCTGCCATCAGTCTTGCCAGGAACATAAAAATATCACACGAACGCACACAGTCCACGGAGCAGTGCGAGCCTATCTAAAAAGATTTAAATTGAGGGTCGATGACTGTTTTCCACTGCTACACATCTTAAACTGTGTGGAATGTCATCAACGACTGCCTTATATTAGAAAGGGAGTAACAGACTCTCAGGACTCTATGTAGACAGCATAACCATGAAATTGACCTCTAAAAACCTTACGAAATACTAAACAATAAAACAACACAAGAACATTACACAAAATATTTAATTCTGGCCATAAAGAAAATTAAAGATATAAATGGAGGAATATAATTAACTAATCAATGCAACTAACCCTCCCAGGCCTCAATTATATCTATCAGTCAAAGTGGCCATATTTTAAAACACTACAATTTTTAACAAATAGTTCATTATGCCGATCTATATTTAAAGTTAATTTTAGTGGGTAGGTATGTAACCAACTTATACAAAAAAGCAAGGGCATGGTTATTTATATATTTAAATATCGTTTGTCACGAATTTAGAAATTTTCGTGGGCTCTGAGTTTCGGATAACTGAATTCTGGTTGGTAAAGCATTGCGTATTTTCGTTATACTTACCTCAAAATACGGATAGAGTCATTTTCATAATAATTCTTGGCAAATTGGTACTATTTCGAAAATAATGGGTAAACTGAATTCGTAAAATGGTCACGAAATTGAAACACGCCATGGCTGCAAACTGTTATTACAAAATAAATGTTAAAGAATACAAATAACTCTCCGATAAAAAATACCCTCAGATTTTGTTTCACAGAAGTAGGAAAAGAATAAAATATTCTAGGTTTTTTTTTCTAAATTATTTACATTCGTTCGTAATTGCGTAGGCGTAGCTTATGCTAAACCAAAATTTAGCATTTTTCAATTAAAGGATTACAAGAAGATTTAAGGCAGAATTTAGGCAGATACATTATTCTATTTTATCCTCATGGATTCTCTATCAGTGGCGAGGGGTGAAAGTTAAGATTCGGCATAAGTAGTGCACACTAAACTTTATGAGTCGTACGTATTCGTTTTCATTGAAATAAGACTAAAATTTACAGATGGTATTGATTAGTTTTTAAAATTTAATTAAACCCTGTGAAAACCAAGACATAATAGATAATCATCAAAAATACTCGTCTATCTATAAAATATATAAAATTATGCAATTAAAGCATACATAACTTTGAATATTTTATTGATAGAATAATATTTTTATCTATTAAGTATGGTTTAGGAAGGGCTTCATGAAAATAACCAATAATATGCGTAGTATGTATTCTTAATCCAACAAAAACAAATAAGTATGAACAGTGGCGCACCCAGGAATTATTATTGGGGGGGGGACCCAAGAAGGAGAATGTAAATTAGTCCCATAGGCTCTTTTTCTTCTTCATATAAATATTTTTACATATTTTCACAATACATGGCGATATACATAGGGACATTTTCAACTAGTTGAAAATGTCCCTCTGAGGCGGACGAAACCGGTCCTAATCTATTTAATAAAAGTGGAATAAGTACTAAAAAAAAATTACGTTTTATTAAATTAAAACAACAATACAATATTTATTCCGAATTCCACCGAAAAAAATGTTCTTTTGATTTACACCACCACCGTAGTGGGTGTAGTCGTTCTTTTCGCAGAATGTTGCAGATTTTTGGTATTTTAATATTTAGGTTCCAACATATTAATTGAAAATGGACAAAAAAAGTATTATTGCCTTTAAATTATACACAACCTACTCAATACAACACAGCCTTATATCTCGTTTATCGGTCTTTTGTCTATTGCACTCGGTGTACCTACACCATGGCCCCCACATCCTGAAACGGGCCCTCAGGCTAAGGCAGTGGTCGGCAAACTGCGGCTCTTTGGCCCTTTGAGTGCGGCAAGAAGCAAAGAAAATGGAAGAGGATAACCGTAAATGTAATGTTGAGTAGACCGAGACTTCGCGTTTATTCAAAACTTAAATGGCTTCCCGACCTGTATTTATGTGTAGGGAAAAATTGACGCATTCAAATTTAGAGAGATACTACAACTAAAAACTAGTAATTTTGCGCTAAATATTCTGTCGATGATGCAAGGAAGAAAGCAGCTGAGGAGAAGAGTCAAGAAAAATAAAGTTCTGTATTTAATTAGGTACTGAATAAAATCTTTCAACAATGTTAATATTGCAAGTTTTGTGGTTAGTAAAAAGATTTCCAAGAGAGGAAATCAAGAGTAAATTGAGAAATCGATTTATTGATGAGAACCTGGAATCGTGCTTAAAATTAAATCAACAACATACGAACCTGACTTACCCAAACTTTACAAGGAGATGCAAGGCCATTATTCACATTGAAATTGTCAGTCATTGTCATGATTCAATTATATGGATACCTTACTTACAATTTAATTTTTATTAATAAATAAGATCATTATTACGTATGATATTCAGTTTTATTCAGTGTACCTACCTATAATTTAATTAGGACTTTAACTAAACTACCTACGTACTTATATAATTTAAGTTTAAGAAATTTGGCTCTCAAAAGAAATCTCAATCGTTGTACTGTTGATATTTGGCTCTATTGACTAATGAGTTTGCCGACCACTGGGCTAGGGTATTTGACGGGCCCCCTATCCACCGCTTAGATTAAAGGCAGTGTGAAACACTACATTAACGTTTTTCAAATTGTGTTTTAGTTCAAATTGAGGGTACTTATACAGTGAATTATTGGCGATTTTCAGTACGTCATCTACTTTAATAATGGAGCTGTCGACACATAATAATCAGAAAATATATTGGACATTTATGTAAATTAAAATCTTCATAGCCATGAAGTATGCAGGCGACTTTTTTTACTATTAAAGCTAATTTATGATATGTGTTTATCTCACTTATCTGGTCAACCCGACACGCCGGGCCCCCCACAGCCCGGGCCCCCAGGCTAGACCTGTCAACCTTCCCCAGCCATGACCTATACCACTCCGGAATTCGGGTGGACACTGAGTCCGAAATTTTGTATTAGAAATTAAAATCTAAGAAATATTACTAAAAAGGGTGCTGGAGAATTACAAAACATTTTTTGCCGTGTTGTTTGTCTAAGCCCAAGGTATGGTTTATTGGCTTTCGATTTCAATATGTAAAATCATTCTGATGATTTTCATATTTTGGGGGGGGCCAAGGCCCCCTGCCCCCCCCCTGGGTGCGCTACTGAGTATGAATGAAACAGTGTGCACAATTTTGTCGTATCGCCCAAAATATACCAATACTAGTACGGTTCGGTTTAGAGAGGTTTAATTTATTTTAAAAAACTAACTAATATCGTATATAAATTGTAGTATTGGTGCAATAAAAACAAATACGTATGACTAACAATTTTAATGTGCACTTTTTATGGTGGATCTTAACAGCCTACCTCCACCCTTCGCTACTGCTATATAGTATATTATATAATTTATAAGAACTTATACCTATAGAATAATCAATGTTGCAGACATATGCGCAGCCGATATAAATATTAATTACAATATTATAACAATATCTGTACCTACTACAGACCCAGCGTGTCTAACGGTCGATGTTTGCCGAAAATGTTATACCTAAATTATATTCGGTGCCAATTTATTTTTTGAAAACGGAAACCCGAGAATTTTAAAACCAAAATTCGTAAGGACATAAATCTTTAATTGCGTTTTTCCGAATGTATTCTTTTTGTACTCGCTGACTTTCAGGTACAGATATCAGTGACGAGGGATGAAGGTAGGCTGTTAAGATTCGACATAAATAGTGCACACTAAACTTTGCCAGTCATATTTATTTGTTTCCACTGAACTAAGAATACAGTTTTCAGATAGTGGCGGTTCGTTTTTCAAATTCAATTAAACCCTGCCTAAACCAGACCATAATAGTGGACGATCCGACAAAATATTGCACATTTTTTAAGTCATACGTAATTGTTTTCGTTGAACTAAGAATACAATATTGTATAAATAAAATACAATAAAAACAAAATATACTTTTGACTAATAAAGTTAAGTATGCACTATTTATGTCGGATCTTAACAGCCTATCTCTACCCTTCGTCATTGACAGATGCACTGCTATAATTAATTACAATAGGAATAGTTTTTTTGATTCCCATAAACAACAAAAAAATCATAAAAGTAATATTATTATCATTGTGAATAATATCAGATAAATCTTGGCTGCATTTTTGGTATAACAACACGATGTTTATATTATATTTCCGTAAATGTTGTTTTCTAAAATGCAGAAAACACACTACTAATATAAAGAGAGATCATACAAATACACATTAATTCAGTTTTAATCACAAAAATGCTTTTTATTGGCAATATTTTTAATTAAAAAAGATACAATTAAAAATAAAACTGTTTAATATTACAATTAAGTATTCTTGATATAAGAACATTGGATTTATAAAAAAACTTTTTACTAAGTAAGTACCTACTTAATTTATATTGTTTATATAATCCCAATGTTGTCTCGTCGGGGTTGGTTGATCTGTTTCTGAGTTGAATTTTGTTAATGTTATAATGTAATATGTAGAAACATATCCATACCTAATTACATAATAATATATGTAGAATCTTTAAGCAAAAGCCACAGGCACTGCCATAACCTTGTCTGATATGATTATCAGCAAAAGTTTCTTTAAATTTTGTTTAATTATTACCTTAAATACACGTCAACAACATTATTATTCACTTTTGGACATTTCCGGAAGAAGTCTTACTATAAAGCTTCTTCGAATTAAGAACATAAAATATTCAATTTAATTTATAATTTTGGCCAGCTTTGTGAGTAGCTTAAAATATACACAAATTAATGTAATAAATAATACTACATATTATTTTAATATTACGATATTTAGGTTTAAAGCAATAATATCACATTATTTGATATTTTAATAATCATATAAAATCCAAGAACATCGTCCAAATATTTATTTAAACGTACGGCTGAATTTTACTCAATAAGTATTTCATATTCTTTAATAATTATTAGTGCCCTACGTTACGTAGAGCCCATGGGGGGGGGGGGGGGGGCTAACAGGGCTCTAGCCTGGGGGCTCGGCGTGGCGGGTTGACACGATAAGTGAAATAAACACACATCACAAATTTGCTTTACTTAATAGTAAAAAAGTATTATGATTGTTTAACAATTAAAATTATATGATTGTGGAATGTAATTTTTGATTATCTTTGATAATTGATTGATTTGATATCGAAAACTCTGTGATTAAAGTAGATCAATTAAAATAGAAAAAAAATCACTTATAATACAATGAATAGGTAGGGCAGAGCGGGGTCATTTGAGCCACGGTGTCACTTGCGCCACCCTTAGTATCACTCTTACGCTGTATTACAGATGCAAGCGGTAGATTCCGAACAAAGCGGGAGGGGTAGGCAGCCAATCCGCAAATGCATCTGTCACCGTCCGGTGTTCGATGTGACTGTGAACGTGCGATGTTAGTATTTTCACACCAAAATTAAAGAAAGCAGTTCCTCATACTTTTTGGTCTCAAGACTCTCAAGCACATGTCTGTGGTGTTACGGCAATCAAACAAATGTATTTTGATTTAAAAATAGTGTGTTTATGCGATGACAGTATCGAAAATAATCTATTTTCAATAGTATTTGGGTGGCTCAATCCAATTAGTAGTAATTTGGGGAAGGGGTAATTTGAGCCATAACGAACGTACACCTGAGAGTAACAGATACACCTGAGAAGGACCAGCTTGCTGCAGAACAGAGTAATCGGAAAAGTGAGGGTAGCGAGAAGATAGTAAAGTCGAAGAAACTGACAGTGAAGAAAGCTATTTTGAAGAGTCCTCTGAATCTGATGAAGAGACACGACCTGTTAAGAAAACTAAAAATCTCCGAAAGAAGAAAAAAGTACAGACAAGTATAACTATATGTTCCTATTGTTTTCTAATAACTTGGATTAAAGATTTAAGAAAGATTTTGTTTGTATTTTATTTTGCTCTGATGAAAAAAAAACCTTTCTACGCCCACTGGCTCAACTAACCCCATTGGGTGGCTCAGTTGACCCCACCTAGTGGGGTCAACTGAGCCATCTGCCATTTGTGACATTAATGTAAATTTAGTCTTGTAAACATCGTCTTTGTTACAGTTTTTTGATGGAGTTACATGACCAAATGAACAACTTAACTGTTTTAAAAGATATCATTTCTTATTTCTTCGTTAATTTTGAGCTATACTGCTTTGAGAAAAATCATGATCAAGTGACCCCGCTCTGCCCTACCCTTAATTTCACCTGAAAAACGTAAATGTAGTGTGTCACACTGCTTTTAACATTAAAGATAGGTGAGGGGCCAGCCATAAATCTTAGCCTAAGGGCCCATTTCAGGTTCTGGGGGCCATGGTAGAGCCAGTGACATCCTGTGGGGGTAGGCAGATTGAGCGTCGTTTGGGGGCGGTAGTTACTCTAAGGGCGGAAAATCGAGGAGAATCATTTCGTATATATAGAAATAGCTACCTAAGCTTAGTAATAACGAAAAAATCTTTCCATTTAAAATTCAGCTCACTGGTTGGAAACAAACTGTGTTAATTAACATAAAAGGTTTAACAGGACTTTGTTTTGTCAGGTTCGCGATATTTAGTTTACTTCCGTTGCCCCCTGACGTCCTTGGTGTCCAGAAACGACACGTGCACTCTGACTTATTAACCAGTGTACACGGAAGTGATTGTATGTTTTAGTCATTTTGGTCGTATATGTTTTGTTAGTAATGTATCCATACAACACATTTATTGGATATTGGAGTTATAAAATGATGATAAAAATACTGTATAAAGAAATAAGGCGGCATTTTGGCGCTGCCTAAGGGGGGCAGTTTATCTAGGGACGTCATTGGGTGGAGCATATATATATATAAACATATTATAGTGCCTTCGAAAATTCCTCTTTTTCCCGCTAGTCTTCTTTTGTCTTCCTAGGTCCAAAATTGGAGCTCCACCGTTTGTCGATTATATTTAGCAGTATTCCAGGACGACGGAATGACTGATTGCATCAGTGACGTCTCTAGGCAGAGTGCCGCCCTTAGGGACTTTGCCTAGACCGTGCAGTTTCATTTTTAGTCTAAAATTGTGTGCATTTTTTACGTGCATACCTACCTATTTTATTATCTAAAACTCTTAACTAGACATATGCAACGAAAAACTTCAAAAACATGGTATTTATAATATTATCTATTGAGGATTAGAGCATTTCCGCGAAACCAACTCTCAATCAACGGTGATTTTAAATAGGTACGTAGAGAAACGAGCGAATCCTTCGCGTCGTGGGAAACCGCCACTATTTTCAAAAGTTGTAATGGTCGTTTCCATTTCTTCCTTTGGCGCCCTTTATAATTGTCAATCCCTAAGCAACGCATAATCTGCCTACACCCACGGGACGTCACTGGGTTTCATGGTCTGGTTTCTTATTCCCTCGTTACTTATAGTGCCATACCACCAGTCACCACACCGCACATCCAGTATTCGTCAGCATCTATTTCGAAAATCAGCATAGGGTTGTTCGAGTCCCGAGCTCGTTGCAAAATTTCATAACTATGCAAATATGCTTAGGTCAGATTATAATCATTACACAGGAAGCAGTTAGTTGTCACCGAGTAGGTACAACTTGGAGTCCCAGACATTCTGCCTCAACTTGAATACTGTTTCAGATATTCATATTTAGATACTATTCGTTCACATTCACAATATGAGTGACGCCAAGTTTGACGAAATACCGCTGCTCAAGTCTTTCTATTATTTCACGTGAAATGGACATCCAATGCGATGGGTGCTGACATGGTCCCCACAAGGGGGGGGCTGACAGGGCCATTAGTTAGAAGCAGACTTGAGAGTGGGTCTATCGTTTGGGCCCCGCTTCAGTTGAAGTACGGCCTTATGGTGGAGAGTCCAAAATAAATTTTTGAGACTCCTTTACTTTCGGCTGTGTCGATATTATCCGTGGCTCTATCCGACTGATTGTATCTTAGGGATACTTACATACTGTAGCTTAAAACTTAGAAGGGATCTTTATTTAGCTACATATTTTTTCAGACTTATACGCAGCGTAAATGTGAACTCTGTCATTCTTGGAGGTGTTGGCTTGTGTGTCTCTGATAATTACCTTAGGAATCAAGGGCATCCGTTGTTTGTTCTCCCACGGTGCAGAACTAACCTGCCATTCGTAATGCTAATTGGGAGGGCAGTAACAATGTTTAATGAAATCGCTTCGGATATTGATATATTCCACTTAAGTGAGGGTGAATTTAGGTGGACGTTGTTTTATAAGTTTTTAAGATAGGGTCTATTAAAGTTCACTCTGTGTGCTTCCATCTACTTTTACTTTGTTATTTTTGTAATTTTATTTTATTTTATTTCTTTTCTTATTTTATTTCTTATTTTATTACCTATTGTATTATTAACTCACACATCTCGGTATTTTAATTTTTTTAAAATTATTAACACTTATTTTATGTCATGTCGTGAACGCTTTGAATTTATAATTTGTTAAGTTCATTATATATAAAATAAATAAATTTGATTTGATTTAGCCTGGGGGCCCGGGCTCAGGAGGGGCCTGGCGAGACGAGTCGACCAGATAACTGAGATAAACACACATCACAAATTTGCTTTAATAGTCATCAATCAATAATAAATTTTTATTTAAAATTATGTGGTTGTAAGATACAATTTTTAATTGTGTATCAATACTTGTATAGACAACATCATAATTCAAATACATGGATGTATTAAATTATACAAAAAAACAATAAATATACACATTAATTTTACCACATACATCATTTGGAAAACGCTACTGTAAAGCGTCACACTGCCTTTATCTTTAGCTATATGTAGGGGGGCTCACCAAAGAACACCCTAGCCTGGGGTTCCGTTTACCCTCCCTCATTCACATGCTGATTGCCAGCGGCTGACGTAGGGCCGTCAAAATATCCATATTCTGAAATTGAAATATAGACACCTTTTGACCAATACTTTCTTTCGATATGACGACCCTAAGCTCTATGCGTGCGAAAAAATTTACACAATGTATGACACTTCCCGTGCTTCATTTATTTCCGCGGGAAAAACAAAGGTCAGATATTTTTTGAACAGCCCTCATATAATACTTTCTAAAATAAAAGCACACACCAGAATCCACATCACAAAATGTTACGGAAACCACACAAGAAAGCAGTTTTTACTCAATATTTAATCAATGTCATTTGATGGTAGTCTGGCTAAATACAGACAATATAATTTAATATAAATATTTCATATTTAGCGAAGTATCCGTTAACGAAATATTAACACGGCAAAAGAGTAAAATAAAGATATAGCACGAAGAATATTACATAAATTCTAAAAACATTTTATTTGTTATACCCATGTCAAAAATAATACAAGTATACGAAGAAACCATGTAAGTAAGTAAATTATTTAATTTTTGTAATTTATTATTACCTATGTATTATATATTATATTCCTTGTTATACGTGGTTATGATACTTATATTAATTAATAATGTGGTTAGTATAATAATAATACCGATATCTTTTGTGTGTCGACGTGTGTAACATTTTAAATTGTATGGTTTTGTATGGTTGTGAATTCGCCGTTTACCAGAGACATCCAGTGAAAAAATAAGAAGCTTGCGATTTGAGACATTTTATATATGAATTACAATTTAAAGCGTTTTAATTTATCAATCCGTATCTAAAACATTAAAAATAAAAATATGTTTTATCTAAAAATACCGTGTAGGTAGATATTATTAAATTAAATTCATTAAGTTTTCTCTTATAAAGTAAACATATTTTAAAATAATTAATAGTTTTATTAAAAATATTTTATATTTTATTAAAAAAACTTAATATTAATTTAAGATAAAACCATGCTTCAATATTGTAACCATACCGAAATCATGTGTTTCATTTTTACTACCTTTATCTGATATTTTACCCTGCGCGTTAGCACGACCACTAAAATAGCGACAGCCTCTGATGGTAACCATACGCTGGGGGACTGTATTTCATATACTGTTTGTATGAGACGTCTGCAGACTACTGGAAAGACCATAGTTAACTGGCCGTTTACTTCTTTATCAACCCATGTCAATTCCACCGCTGACCCTCGGACTTTTCGGTTACATTATCCAAAGCCTAGATAAAACACGATGTGGTTATAGCGATGTATGCAGATTTAACCACGGGTGCGATGCTCACTTACTAGTTGATGCCACAGGTTGCACCTATAAGTGGTTATCATGAGCGGGTCAAGCCGTGTTGCCAATTGTATGGTGTTGACGATGCCAGTCAGAACACTACTTTAAGGTTTGTTTGCACGGGCATATTGCTAATCATTAGTAGTCACTACTCGCACTATTACTAATATGAATTAGTATTTGGCCTGTTTATACCTATCGGTATTAGTGCGAGTAGTCATTACTAATGATTATTAATAAACATGTGTATACAAGCCCTTATGCATCCCAAATTGAAACATACAATCGAATATTACGCTTAAAATTGTTTATGATTGAGTGTAACAAAATTGTTAATACCAATGAAATGATAAATAATGTATAGTTTATGATTTCAATAGTCTATGCGAGATTGAAATTATTGTGGTTTAAAATTTAAGGCAATTTTAGACGTCGTCAGTCAAGTTGTCCGTTCAGTCGCAGTTTCAGTTGTTGTCGGTTTTCTGTCATTTAGATGGCTAGTTCAGTTGTCCTTTAAGGCCCAGTTTCAGTTATCATGGTTCAAATAGACTATATGACGATCGGGCACATATATGCTAAGAGCGTTTTAGTGTCTATGATCAAATCTATGCCATTCCGACATTTATACATACATATTGTATGACAGCTATGACATCGTATTTACACTCTGTGACACCCTTTGACACAGGACGCCAACATAAGAAACGGGCTTTTCAGAATTTATATGACCGATTGTCGTAGAGTCTATTTGAGCCATTAGTTTAGTTCGGGAACAGCGGTGTATGTTACTACAAACAAAAGTTATTTTTATAATAATTATCTAAACAGATTGATTAGTACAACAGGCATGTAGTACTTATCAATATTTGAAGAAATAGTAATGTAAATATCGTAATAATAGAGATACTTAAAGGCTCAGATTAAGTTTAATTAAATTCTTGACTGCAAAAACAAAACCTTTGTAGTTAACTGTTTGTATTCCGGTCCCATCGATTTCGATTTTGAAGTTATACTTCTTTTGGCGCGTTTGGGAAATCAGATCAGAGTGTATTTTTGGCGTGTGACATGCAACACATAATTTATTTTTTCACACGAAAAAAAAACGCACTCGATTGGATTCAAACCACCGATTATTCGGTTATCAGCCGAACGCACTACCTTTACGCCACAGTATGATACTGCAATCAATACAGTATAATATTATAGTTTAGAATTGTTCCGTTGCCTAGGCAGCGAATTTATTATTGTCTGCCATTTGCAATTCCTTACGTAAACATACTATTAAACGTCATAGTGGCAGTTGTTACTTTAAAAATAAAAACAACGAGAAACCATTATATAATTTAGTAATATTAAAGTATATATAAATAAACCGATGGCGTTCCAATAAGCGGTCCTTTTTTATTGAGTGTGTAATTTTAAGAGCTAGTTAAAGAATCTAGTTTATCATAAGTTTTGTTTTTGTTTTGTTACATTTAAACATTAAAATTGTGACGTTTAAAGTTGGTTGGAAAAGCTATTCTCAAGGAAAGAGGGAGGAAAACCACGCGATGAAAACCCTACAATAAAATACGAAAAGTAAATTAATGGGTGAATTATTAATTATTACTGAACGCAAGGTAACAATGCTTACTTAATATAATTAATCACTGTTTTTGTCATACTAATAATAAAAATCTCTATTATAATTGGCGTTATACTACTGACGATCACTATTTTCGATAAACATGAACGGTTCTGGCAAATCTTAATAAGCCCTGTTGGAAAATCGGAATATTTTATGTGTATTTTAGAGATATGTGGTCGACCAGGCTTTTGGAGACACGGATCGGTATGTATACTTACACATTGGTTTAACTTATAACCATAGCGTTGGAGCGGACCCTTTTTTGAGTTGCTCCACTCCAGCTCCGCTCCGGTACCTAATACTTGCTCCAGCTCCGCTCCATGGTCTGCTCCGCTCCGGGGAAAAAGTGTTGATAAGTATTATATTATGTATATAAATGTTAAAAAAATAAAAAAATAAGTAAGTACTGAAGTAGTTTTAAAATAATCGTCATTTTCATTATTAATTCTAAAAAACAAAATTACCTACAGCAAATTGTCTCTCATTATTTGCCTCTTAAGTCAAAAAAGTGAGGTAATTTGTCACTCGGCAGTGTTGCCATATTTCAAATAATTCCAGTGTTGCAAAGTGTCAAAATATACCTACTATTTTCATTAGATTTTAGGACGAAAATTTCATAATAAAAAAAACAACCGGAGCAGTGGAGCACTACAAATTTTTGGTGGTCTGGCTCCGCTCCTGCTCCGGGTAAAATGTCATTGCTCCAGTACTCCGTGCTCCTGCTCCGAGCTCAGCTCCAACGCTCTGCTCATAACTCTAATAACTGAAACGACAACTTATCCAGTGCTCTGTTTCAGTATTTGTGTTTACAAAGTTTAACTCAAACTGAGACTGAACGGACAACTAAATTGACCGTCTAAAAAGACCCTTAAACAGGTATTTAGTAATGTTCATAATAATGGTACTACGCATTGTTACATTGTCCGTTGTCCTATTGTCAACATCCCATTGAATTCGTATCAATAATGGTGGATATTTGATGTAATGGCTGCCATTATATTCGGTATGATCGCCACCTAACGACAACAAAACAAACAGACCTCTGCAAAATATAGATAAAAGTTATTATTTTGTTTGGAGAACAGAGCTGACATCATTTTGCTCGTTGAAAATTATTATTCTAGTCCAGTGGTGAACATTGCGTATAGAGCAAAGATAATCAGAAAGCATTTTCACGTTTTGTGCGCGAGTATATTATAATTTTAAATATACACCTGTACATAATATGCATACCCATATACCCGGAGCGGAGCAGACCCTGGAGCGGAGCCGGAGCAAGTATTACGTCCCGGAGCGGAGCAACTCAAAAAAGGGTCCGCTCCAACGCTCTGATTGATAATAATGTTTTACTATTTATATGCTTTGGCGGGTTGGCGAGTTATTATTTTATTACATATTATTATGGAAGAAAAATAAATCATGTCACAAATTTTTTGCATGTTTAGTACCTATATTATACTCATAACAAAAAATAGAATCAACAGAAAAATACATAGGTATAAAACCTTTAGTGGTGTGAGAGTGATACATATTTTGCTTACCTACCGAGTGAGTGCTCTAACCATTGATCTACAGGTCCCAGTTTTTGTGGATAATTCCTATCATCCTCATTCTTCATATAAATAACTGACGATGTTTTGAAAATTTATTTATGTTTGATTTTTTCTATGAATAGGTATTTAAACTAAGAAATTACGAATTTTCAATAAATCAACATTATCATTATTTTTGGTGTTTTATTTAGTGTTAAATAAAAAAATAACGAAAATACAAAAATATATTTAAAATGTTTAATAAACGCTTATAATTATTAAATTATCCTAAATCCAGGTAAACGATAAATTATTATTGCAGTACTCCTTGTCAACCACTGGGCTGGAACTTACTAAGTAATATATAGTTGATGGGGATATTGCTAAGAGCCCTTTACTTGACACAGAATTCGTGGCCTTAAAAATAAAATAACTAAAAAGGAAGATGAAGGCTTTTTACCAGGTTGCCATGAATTCAAAATGGTTTACAAAACAACTCTTGGCCGACATCATATAGGTATGCTTGCTCACATCATACAGAAAATTACTATTAAAATATGTATAATATTAGGTATCGGACTAAGTATTTTAAATATAGTTTTTGAAGTCCCTCATATAATATACCTGTTCGTCCAAGGTCGTTTCAAGGATAAACCAAATCCTGTATAGCATGTGGAGGTATAGTTACTGCACTTTGATCGCAAACAGGAGAAGAGATACGATATATAACTTTACTGTTAGTAGGAAGGTACTGACTCATTGTCAGTGTTAGGTACATTTTATTATAATATCACTTTCACAGTTGTTGCTAAGTGCATTAGCGAGAAATTAAAGTAGTTAGTTAAACAACTAAAATAGCAATTAATGCCTCTAAAATGTTGGCGTCGAATATTTCGTATTTCTTAGATAGGGATTGGGAGCACAAGGTGGACCAGTCAATCATCCAGAGAATTCAGATAAAGGATCGGTTCTTCACAATGTGTCTGAGACGCATTCTGCATTTTTTTCGACATATTATTCGACGTGGACCGGGTAACTTAGCGCTTGTTCAGATGATGTGTGTCTCACCGCGATACGGCGCGAGTGCATGTGCACAGCTCAATGAGGTCACTTGCATCTACATTGCGATTACATGCGGGCGGCTCAATGAGGTCACATGTACCTGGAATGCGCGAGTCAAATCGCGCCATCTGAACAAGGTCTTAGACTCTGCTGAGAGAGAGACTGCTGGTATTGGGTAGCCTATTATTTATTTTATATGTTAACAAGAATATTATAACCATAACCTAACTAAACAACTCATCAATTTAACATGTGTTTAAAATTTTATAATAAATGGGACATTTCGAAAAGCCGAGCTCAGTGTATTTTTAGCGATTCTTTTAAACGGGATATTTCAAACACTAATATGGAGTTGGTTTTAGTTCCCACACGCATGCCAAACGCTCTGTATAATATTCCAAATACTAGTAAGTATTTTGGAACAAGTTTCGATACTAAGTATTTTTTATACTGGTAGTGAGAATACTTAGTCTTAAAAATCGACCAGTTTTCCCACCTCTAGTGGAGACTCTTGGTCGCTAAGAGGATAACTGAATTTCAAAATGGTCACGATCAAATAGCAAGAAGAGAAAAATAACTAAATGTAGATATTAGTTATCCTAAATGAAAAAAAAATATTGTTGAATAGGTACCTACAACACGTCATTGTATGTTAACTGAATCACGTTCCTGTCATCATCACAGTCAAGGTACTCGTATCATTAATAATACAAAACGGAAAACATCAGTGCCGTATATTTGTAAATATCCAAACTAGTAACAGGTAGTAAAGTTTGGCCCGCATGCAAACAAATAATTACAGTTCTTTCGTGTGTCAAAAGTAGAGCTAGATATGGAATCAGAACCAAACCTTTAGTTTTATTATTT
The DNA here is from genome assembly GCF_057557595.1 of Rhyacophila brunnea. Lineage (NCBI taxonomy): Eukaryota > Metazoa > Arthropoda > Insecta > Trichoptera > Rhyacophilidae > Rhyacophila > Rhyacophila brunnea. Next base: position 54,934,355 of record NW_028232965.1, on the reverse strand, counting down.
TGGAACTGGAACCGGGACCGGAACCCGTAATTTAGAATCTTGACAACCTCGAACCTGAAACAGAATTCCTTAAAACTATTCGGATTCCGGATGTTCCGTTTTTTTAATATGTAAGAATGTAATATTTTTATTTTATTATGTTTGGTGATAGTATACTCATGCTGCAGCTAGTTATTCCCAAAGAAATAATAATTAATGCACTATATTTATATTCCGATGTTTTACATTACGACGAATACCTGTCTATCATGACGTGACACCGGGGGTCGAAATGGACCAGACAGAGCGCAATTATTGTTTTCAATTGCAAAAATTATCGTCCGTCTCGTGGAAAAAATAATTTGACCGTCTGAGGTAGATAAACCATTTTATTAACAAATCGAACACACTTTTTATAAAATTAGATAGGTAACTTTGTTAATATTTTCGGAAATTTATCGAGCGCTTTAGTTCGTAAAAAATATATTTAGATGCTGTGTGACACCATTTGTGTCCACAATGCTCCACTGAGTAAGGTTCTTAAAAATATATTATAATAAAAAATATCCATAATATACCAACCTACGTATGAATAAGTAGATATAAGCAGGTGAGGGGAGGGTATGGATATTTTTAAGTAACCGTAACCGAACCGTGTCCGGAAATGTACGTATGCAGTTCACTGTATCACACTTCACCGTGAAATGTTATATCGGAAATATAATATGGCCGTATATTAAAGACCGTCCAACCTCTTTGGGTCGTATAGTACTGACATAAATCTCATGTCTAAATAAAACACGGTTCTTGTCAGTTTATAGTGTTTACACTTTACAAGAAGCCAGCAGCAAACACATTTTGAAAATAGCCGGTATACTGGATTATTTCGCACCCTCGCAACTAAGCCGCCACAAGTCCAAATTTACGTGTTTTGAGTTAATTACTACGTTTCGTTGTCTATCGTTCATAGTATATGTACCGAAAATATCATATATCTAAGTCATCAAATTCAAGTCAAAACTTCATTCAATATCTAAACATATTTCAAAAACACAGTACAAAACTGCGAAAGGTAAAAACTTCAAAGCTGATTTTCTCTGTTTGACGTTTTTTGGATTGTGGCAGTTTAGTTGCGAGGGTGCAATTTGTTAGGTTAGGTTTTCATTCTTGAATTCATGATTTTTGCCAAAATCAGCTATGAAATTGAATTAAAATGTTCATATTGAATCTAATAAAATTGGAGACCGTATAGTATATGGTCATCTCTTTCCGATAAGTAAGCTCACGGCGAATTGTGCCACGGTGAAATATTTTACGTACAATTTACATGTAACATAACCGAACACCTAAATAAGGGTTCTGATTTTTTATTTGATGTAACTAAACATCATTTAACTTTTCTACTGATAGTTGATACCTAGCTTAAAAATCATCGGGGGTTCTAACAGCTCTGGTCAAAACTATTCCCTACGCCAGTGGTCTCCAACCTTTATGTTACTACGCCTCCCTTTAAAAAAATCTAATCTTGGCGCCTCCCCCCCTTTATTTCATTAAATAATACAGACACTTTTTTAACACACAAGTTTTTACTACTTACTTATATTAAATTCATTTTTTAATAATTTTTTTTTCATGCGACGAATGAGCTTGCTTATTACCACAATCAATTTTAATAGAAGTCAACCAAATTCATCATCGTTCATTGACAAAAATTAATGGATTCTATCATGGGCTCCACATACTGAATAGGGCCCACAGGCCAGGATCTTTCACCCATATATTTAAAATATTTAATAGTCCCGAAACAAAGCAGCGCCATATATATAATAAAATAATATGAAAAATGCATTAGCAAACTAACCAAGAACTCAGGAAATAGATTTTTGTTTGCTTCAATATATCTGGCGTAGAAATCATTTAAAAGTGGAGACATGTATTATTGTTATATTATATTAAAGAAATCACGTCAATAACAATTAAAAAAAACAATATCACACCCTGCCTACACGCTTCAGTTGACACTTTAGCTACGAGTGACATTTAAATTTGAGGTTATTGTTTTCATGCAACCAGCGGTCGTTTTGTGCATTACCGAAACAGAGCGTTTGCAAAAGCGCCATTTTTTAATTTCTCCGCTCCAAATATTTTTTAATAGGATTTAAATATACGTATTATATATTAAAATAAACATTCATGCACTGAATTTTCACTGTTACGTTAAGATATGAAGTTTTATTTATTTGTAGATATTATGGTATAAAAATTAATTTATTAAAAAAATTTGGCGCCTCCCCTGGCAATAGATCGCGCCTCCCCTGGGAGGCGCGCCTCCCAGGTTGGAAACCGCTGCCCTACGCTATACCAATATCAAGAATGTTACCGTTTATATCAAAATATGTCTTTAAAAAACAATAATTGAAATAAATACCGCCTAAACTACGTATGTCAAAATAAAAAAGGAAAATTATCTCATTAGTAGAAAATACGTTTTAGTTTAGATTGGAAAACTTCAGGATGTTAAGGGAATCTCAGCTTACCGATTCGGAAAATCGTAAATTGAATGTTTTCATTTTCATAATATACTTATTGAATATCCGAAACAAAACAAGGTACCAACTTACGTAAGATACCGAATAATAATTATTCTTGGAAAAAGATACAATGTATGGGTGATTGGTTTCTACGAAAGTTTTCCCAGCTGTCTCGTATACTAACCACGAGAAATCGTTGATGAACAAAACCACGTATAACACGTATTACATAATATTATAAAATATAAAACTTTTCCTCTTTATGGGTGGCTATTATGTATGTAAATGCACATTGAAAAGGTTATTTTTTGGACATTCAAACGGAAACATATTAAGCTTGGTTTGTTTAGGATAAGATAATGGTAAAATAAATATATTTTCAATGATTTAAACTTCAAATTTATTTATTTATTTTATTTTACACATAATAACTTATATATTCAAAGCGTTCACGACATGCCATAAAAATAAGTGTTAATAATTTAAAAAAAATAAAAATACAGAGAAGTGTAAGTTAATAATACAATAAGTAATATAATAAGATATAAAATAAGAAAAGAAATAAAATAAAATAACAAAATAAAAGTCGATGGAAGCACACAGAGTGAACTTTGATAGACCTTATCTTAAAAAGTTATAAAACAATGGCCACCTAAATTCACCCTCACGTAAGTGGAATATATCAATATCCGAAGGGATTTCATTAAACATGATTATTGCTCTCCAAATTGGCATTACTAATGGCAGGTTAATTCTGCACCGTGGGAGAACAAACAACGGGTGCCTTCGATTCCTAAGGTAATTATCAGAGACTCACAAGCCAACACCACCAAGAATGGCAGAGTTTACATTTACGCCGCGTATAGGTCTGAAAAAATATGTAGCTAAATAAAGATCCATTCTAAATTTTATGCTACAGTATGTAAGCATCTCTAAGAGAAAATCAGTCGGACAGGGCCACGGGTAATAGCCATAGAGCCGAAAGTAAAGGAGTCTCAAAAATTTCTTTTGGACTCTCTCCACCATAAAGTCGTACTTCAACTGATGCGGGGCCCAAACGATAGACCCACTCTCAAGTCTGCTTCTAACTAAGGAATTATAGAGAATTTTTAGTACCGTAATATTCACATTATATTGGATTGCTATTTTCATGATAATCACATATTGCATTGTATTCGAACGGTTGAGGTGTATAATTTATCATATTTAAATGCACGTGATTTAACGAAAAATTCATATTACGAGGGTGGGTCAATAATTCCTTAGAAAAAAGCATTAAAACAGGTTTTTTTTTGTATTTTTTTTTTTATTTCTCAACATAATTTCCTTGGAGCTCAATACACTTGGTTAGACGTTTCTCAATTTTTTTTAAACCGTCAGAAAAATAAGTTTTGGAAGGTCCTCAAAATAAGCATTTGTCCGATCGATGACTTCTTCATTTGAAAAAAAACGTTGTCCACTTAGCCATTTTTTTAAGTTTGGGAAAAGGAAAAAGTCACTGGGGGCTAAATCTGGCGAATACGGTGGGTGGTCGACCAATTCGAACTTCAATTCTTCAATTTTAGCCATTGATCGTAAACATGTGTGAACACGGGCATTGTCCTGATGAAAGAGGATTTTTTTCCTGTTTAAATGAGGCCGTTTTTCTTCAATTTTGTTTTTTAGCTGGTCCAATAAAGATGCATAATAATCCCATGTTATTGTTTTTCCTTTTTCCAAATAGTCAACGAAAATAATTTCACGTGCATCCCAAAATACAGTAGCCATAACCTTACCAGCTGATTTTACGGTTTTCGCCTTCTTTGGACATGGTTTGCCTTCGCAATCCACTGCTTTGACTGTTCTTTCGTCTCGGGAGTATAGTGGTGTATCCATGTTTCATCTACAGTCACAAAGCGACGAAAAAATTCATCCGGATTGCGTTGCATGAGCGACAACAGGGCTTTAGAGGCCACCACCCTACTGCGTTTATTGTCGACTGTGAGCAAACGCGGCACCCATCTTGCAGAAATATTTTTCATGCCCAATTTGTCATGTAAAATAGAAATGACGCTACTTTTTGAGATCCCTGTAACCTCAATTATCTCACTCAACTTTAATCTTCGGTCACTTAACACCATATCGTGGATTTTATTGATCATTTCTGGTGTAGTCACCTCTACAGGACGTCCTGAGCGTGGTTCATCATTTGTTGATGTACGACCACGTTTAAATTCATTTAACCAGTTATAAATAGTTGCAAGTGAAGGAGCAGATATGCCGTGAACTAAATCCAACTCATTTTTTATTTCCTTTGCTGTTAACCCTTTTATATTAAAATGTTTAATAACAGCTCTAAACTCAATTTTCTCCATTTTCCATTTTTCCATTTTCCACATGCAATTTTTTTTTAAATGTACGAGAAACACACAACAACCCGACCAATCTGATTGAAACTTCGCAGCATACTGAATCGGTAGTGCCGCTGCATGAAAACAAACCGCTTGCAGTACTAGTCGCGCCACCTGTCGGCTTTTCTAAGGACTTATTGACCCACCCTCGTACCTATACACATATTATATCAAAATGTCAGTGGTAGCAATCGGTGATTGCCAGCTGTTTTGCTAGACCTAGCAGCTTGAGGTGGTATCAGACAACATTCTGAAGGCCAGACTCTAGACTAAACTACGCGGATGACCTCAAATTTGTATTGGCAGTGACAAGGGAAAACTATGGCGTCGTCTATGCATTCTTCACAATAATTGTATTCAAATCCAACACCATGTCTTTAAGATGCCAAGCTGTCTGCAAGACCTAGCGAGACAGACTGGCGAGAGCCAGCTGGCTCAGCTAGTTTATATAAATGTCCTAATATGAGTCACGGAAAATAGGTCACGCAGACCATTTTATTAGCCACAGTGATGGTGTATTTATTTCTACGATATTTTGTTATCGTTTCATTGTTTACTTTTTGATTGCTGAATTATTTAAAAATGCCAAAAAATCGGATGCTGTAACTAGTTTGTTGGTTTATTTTAGTCAATTCATGGCGGAAATGCATTGTATTATTATTTTTTTAATTTAATAAAACTCAAATTTTTAATAGTACTTATTCCACTTTTATTTAATATCTGGACCGGTTTCGTCTGTCTCAGAGGGAAATTTTCAGCTAAAGAATATTCAACACAATATTTTTGCCTCATTCTAATTTGTTATATGATTAATTAAATTTTGTATATCTCCGTTATTGTTACATATTATTTTCTTTTCCCCTTATTTTAAATAGGTAGGTCGTAATTAAGTATTACTCCTTTAGCATAGTAGACTATGTGCGTGGGCGCGATACTCGAGGGATGCTGATTCGATTCTATCGGGCTGTCTGACATTTTTTCAAAAAGCTTTTTTCTATTGGTTATATTGTAATATATTTTCTCAAGTCTCTCATTTTATAAGTGTTTTCAAAATTATGGATGTACGAAAATAAAATTATTAGTAAATTGTAATCCTACATTGCGTACTCGGTATTCTGTCGTTTGACACAATCGGTAGAAACACCATAGTACTGCACTTCACCTTAATATGTCACACATATTGCTGTCTAAAATTTCGCGAAAAGCGTTTTTTACGGCCTGTATTGACGAATCATTAACTGAGTTTCATTAATAAATGTTTAACTGCTTGAAAGATTGGAATTTCGTCTCAAGAGAAAAGAAACTTTTGCAGAATGTTCAACAGATTCTAGCTCAAGATATATTTGAATAGGAACTTTATCCTAGAAAGTGCTTGCGTGGTAGTTTTATTAAATCCACCGTATTCCTGTATTCGTATTCAATTTACCACCCCACAGATAAGTATTCAAACTGAACCACAGTGTTGTGAAAATTCTTACGTAATGAAATTCCCTGAACGTTTATGAAGTTTGCAAAATCGTTGCACATTTCACAGTAAGTTTGCACCTGTGATACATATATAGATTGCTATATTGCAATACTATCAGAGAGGAATTTGAAAACATATATAAGTAATGGAACTTTGTCAAGAAATAACTCTTGTTGCCATATTTTTATTAATTTTATATCTATAATATTATATTCACATGGCGATAGTAAAACAATATCGGTGCGTATATTTATGTACGCGGGTCAGAAGTTATACTTTGGCGTAACAAAACAAAACAATTTTTTTTAATCCCGCGTGCCAATAATTATTTACGTAATTAAAAAATCTCCTTGTTGAGCTTGAGCTGCATTTTCAGATTTTTTTTCGCTTTCGATAGTGCCGACATATTTTCACGTTAGTTTTTTTGGGTTTTTTTCAGGTTTTCGACTGTCTCCTCTCCTGCCCACTGCCCATTTGCTCGTTGGCTGCCAATTATCATTGAAAATGATCGATTTTCAATAACGTATATCTCGGAAACCATTGGAAATTCGACAAATATATATAGTAACAATGTTATAGGAAATTTAATTAGCTTTCATTTTATTTGAAACATTTTTTTTCTAGATGCACCGTTTCCGAGATATAATCGAAAACCCAAAAACATGGGACCTTTTGACTCCCTCCCGCCTTTAGCTCACCTCCCAGGGGCGGGGACTTTTAGTATGTTTACCTACTAACTACTCCTAAAAAGTCCTGAAGTCAAAAATTGTCGCATATTCCATGCACTCTACAATAATAATAATATATTCATTGATGGACTTGATAGTTTAAAAATGACTTGCCAATTCTTGCAATGTCGAAATAATGCTGACAAGGCCCGTAAGTATATATATACTATCTAGCGGTAACCTCTGCACTCCCAAATAGTTTTTTTCAGGGCAAAGTACATAAACAAATCACATATCCATGCCATTGATTTTAATATAAAAAAACATTGAGTTAATAAACAACTAATAAATTTGTTATTCAATTCATCTTTGGTATCATATTACTATCATGGAATGATATACAAGATAAATACAGCGCTTAAAAGTACATTATTGTGATGCTAAAATAGCCACCAAGAATTCGTATTCTCTGAGGGTAAAGGAAAACCTGGACAGCCCAGATTATGATTGAGGATAGAATTCAAAAGCGGCGACGCTGGAACGTCCGAGATTGTGAAAATTTCCAGGAGGAGAAGACTTAAACAATATTATACCGATATACGAGGGTGGGTCAATAATTCCTTAGAAAAAAGCATTAAAACAGTTTTTATTTTTGTATTTTTTTTTTATTTCTCAACATAATCTCCTTGGAGCTCAATACACTTGGTTAGACGTTTCTCAATTTTTTTTAAACCGTCAGAAAAATAAGTTTTCGGAAGGTCCTCAAAATAAGCATTTGTCCGATCGATGACTTCTTCATTTGAAAAAAAACGTTGTCCACTTAGCCATTTTTTTAAGTTTGGGAAAAGGAAAAAGTCACTGGGGGCTAAATCTGGCGAATACGGTGGGTGGTCGACCAATTCGAGCTTCAATTCTTCAATTTTAGCCATTGATCGTAAACATGTGTGAACACGGGCATTGTCCTGATGAAAGAGGTTTTTTTTCCTGTTTAAATGAGGCCGTTTTTCTTCAATTTTGTTTTTTAGCTGGTCCAATAAAGATGCATAATAATCCCCTGTTATTGTTTTTCCTTTTTCCAAATAGTCAACGAAAATAATTCCACGTGCATCCTAAAATACAGTAGCCATAACCTTACCAGCTGATTTTACGGTTTTCGCCTTCTTTGGACATGGTTCGCCTTTCGCAATCCACTGCTTTGACTGTTCTTTCGTCTCGGGAGTATAGTGGTGTATCCATGTTTCATCTACAGTCACAAAGCGACGAAAAAATTCATCCCGATTGCGTTGCATGAGCGACAACAGGGCTTTAGAGGCCACCACCCTATTGCGTTTATTGTCGACTGTGAGCAAACGCGGCACCCATCTTGCAGAAATTTTTTTCATGCCCAATTTGTCATGTAAAATAGAAATGACGCTACCTTTTGAGATCCCTGTAACCTCAATTATCTCACTCAACTTTAATCTTCGGTCACTTAACACCATATCGTGGATTTTATTGATCATTTCTGGTGTAGTCACCTCTACAGGACGTCCTGAGCGTGGTTCATCCTTTGTTGATGTACGACCACGTTTAAATTCATTTAACCAGTTATAAATAGTTGCAAGTGAAGGAGCAGATGTGCCGTAAACTAAATCCAACTCATTTTTTATTTCCTTTGCTGTTAACCCTTTTATATTAAAATGTTTAATAACAGCTCTAAACTTAATTTTCTCCATTTTTTGTAAACAAGCAAATTTTTTTTTTAAATGTACGAGAAACACACAACAACCCGACCTATCTGATTGAAACTTCGCAGCATACTGAATCGGTAGTGCCGCTGCATGAAAACAAACCGCTTACAGTACTAGTCACGCCAACTGTCGGCTTTTCTAAGGACTTATTGACCCACCCTCGTAATAATATAGTATGATAATAATTAGTATCTTTAGCGCAATCAATTTCTTATCAAAATTAATTCACTCGTAAATAATGTATGAATTTAAATTACATATAAATCTATCTTGAGTGAGGTAGTCGTACTTTTACGAATTGTTTTAAATTTTACAAGTTAAGCGAAAGATATCAGTGAATTATTGTGAAATTATTGTACCATTTAGTCGACATAAATTACACTGTGAATTTTAATATTAACTTCAGAATGGTCGTTTGATAATGAATAATATTTCGGGAATTTATAATGCGTATCAGTGGCGAAGGGTGGAAGTAGGCTGCTAAGATCCGAGATAGTGCACACTAAACTTTGTCAATCATACGTAGGTATTTGTTTTCATGTTGATGGTTAGTTTTAAAAATTCATTTAAACCGTGTGTATTAATAATTGTCTATCTATTACGGTTTGGTTTAAGCAGGGCGTAATCAATTTAAAAAAACAAACTATCCAACTGTAATGTGTACTATTTTTATTCAACGAAAACAACTAAGTAGGTAGGTCCTATGACTGAAAAAGTGTGCAGTATTTTTGTCGGATCGCCCAACACCTGACACGTAAACTATTATAGTTTGGTTTAGGCAGGGTTTAATTGAACTTTATAAACTATCCATCTCCGTATGCAATTTGTCTTCTAGTTCAATGAAAAAAAAAGTACGACAGATAAAATTCAGTATGCACTATTTATGTCGGATCTTAACAGCCTACCTCCACCCCTCGCCACTGATGCATATCTATTTATATACTTCAATTATAAGTCTACTAATATAAAGGAGGGTTTGAAGGAATCTCACTAGGAATAGGACATAATTCATGTACATATTGATATTCATTTATTTTTCTACACCTATTTTCACCAATGTCACTTATATTTCGAGTCCATAAGGGCTTGCGCAGACAGAGAGCGGTCGGAGTTCTGACCGCTAGCGTTCAGGGACAGCAGACAGGTGGCGGTCAACAATGTGCGTTCCATTTGTGTACAAACGTTGTAGTGACACAGGCGCTGCATAATGCGAGACCGCTATATTCCGACTGCGAGTGGAAGTGAGAAAGCACCGCTGTTGCGTACTCACTCCCCTGTGTGGTTTCACTCTATGTTGTTTGACTGCTCAAATTCCCATGACGGGACTGGACGGGAGGTACGGCGTTCTTTGTAATTCCGGTAATAGAACTCTAGAACGCTAGCGTTTCAATTGACCAGTGCGGTCTGACCGCCGGCTGTGTACCCATACAGTATGAAGTCCATACAGTACAAAGAACGCCGAACTCCGAACGCGGAACGTAGACCGCCTGACCGCGCTCTGTCTGCGCAAGCCTTAAAACTAGCCATCGCAGCAAATTTATGTGGTGTTTCATGATGCTGTATATTGCAGGACTTCTTCTGACACTACATCCTAGCGGGGTCCTGTTTTCGAAATACACTGCTGTTTGATTCAAGCAATGGATATTTGGCATCCTGCTATAACATATATTATTTTAAACGTAAATTTGTGTCCGGACCCATCTCTTAGAAACCGTAAACATTCAAATTATATATAGGAAAATGGAATATTGATTCTGCCTAGTCTTCGTCAAGACACTTTGACTGAGGAACTAGACGCAGGCTATTTAGCGGTCTAATCGCCTTCTGAACGGGTTGGCTCCACTCATCGTGGTATTCTACGACAGGTAAGGCATGTGGCCATTGGAAGACACTCATAAATTGGTATGACTATCTTGGACATCCAATGTTTTGCTTAATATTCGGATACGGTATGTCTAAAAGACAAGACAATGCGCAGCAAACGGACACTAACGATCTAAAAAATAATTATGACTGTTAAGCCAGGTGCATTCAATAACAACTTATAGTTGCGACAGCTCGTAATAATTTGTAGACGAGTTGCAGGCCAGCACCTGGCCTAGATAAAGCCTGCTAAGATAAAGATAAACACCTGGTGCTTATTGCTAGATTTAAAGAATGTCTGGGTATGTTAATATATAAGTCAATGGCACTTGTTAGATATTGTTAACCCCGTCCTATTAAAAATAAGTATACAAATATTATATTGATATTGTTATGTTCTTCTATCACATAACTAAACTTTATTTCGTCGCCCTCGAGTGGCTACATTCTCTCTGCACTATATGGTCAGATTTTGACAGCGCATGGAAAGGAGAGGCGATGGCGTCTTGATGTCCGGCAAATGTTGATGTGAAAGACCGTTGTTGGGGGAAGAAGCTCTTTTAGTTTTTGGTCGCGAATGAAGTCGGACGTCTGTTAACAAGGGTCCTGGAGTGTACCACAAGAAGAAGATGGTCGTCACTTGATGGAAAAATTCCGACGATCTGGAAGGCGGAGGCCGCGGATGGCGGCATTGTCAACATTAGCGGCATTATCGTTCTGGCTTCTATTTAATTTTATTATCGTGAGTCCATCGAGATTGTAATTTTGCTTATCAGTATCAATCACTTATGGTATAAGTCGTTCATGCCATGCGAATTCGTATAATTTGTTAAACCTTGTGATATTGTTATTCTTATTTGTTATAATATATATTAACGTTGAACTATCAAGCGACCTTTATTTACATCTTGCCATACCTATATATAATAATATGTTTTTTTATATTCCTCGATTTAATTAGAGGTGGCGCCCAGGTTATGCTGCAAAACCAGTTTCTTTATTTATTCTTATCGTACCATTCATTTTATTAAACACAAGTTGAAGCACCCGGCTTCGCACAGGGTCGCTTCGTGGATACACTTACCTTAGATATTTAAAAAAAAATAATAAGTAATTATCTTTTTAATATTAAAATATCTGTGTAATACAATATGGCAATATGAAAGTAATTCTAATAGGAGTAAAGGTCAAACAAAAGAACACTAAATGAAAATCGAATCCAAAATATGCAAACATTATTAATATTATTAATATGTAGTAAAAAATGGATGGAACAAACAAACACCAAACGTTGTATTTTATATAATACTAATTCAGAAACCTTCGCAGGTGTGCGCACAACAACTGACAAAAGTTTCATCGCAATCGGATGAATGGTATAGGAACCATACGAATAAAAGAAGATATAATGAAGAAGAAGAAGAAGACGAAGATAATTTCTCTAATTCAGAAACCTTTGCGGGTGTGCGCACAACAACTGGCGAAAGTTTCGTCGCAATCGGATGAATGGTATAGGAACCATATGAATAAAAGAAGATAGAATGAAGAAGAAGATGATGATTTTTTTTAAATCAGAAACATTCGCGGGTGTGCACACAACAACTCACCAAAGTTTCATCGCAATAGGATCAATTGTATAAAAACGCATACGGGACAGACAGACAGACAGACATTCATTTTTATATATAAGATATAGCCTATAATCTTCACGCAAGTGCAAGTAATAAGTTGAAAAAGTTTTATCGCAATCGGATGAACGGTGTGGCAGCGCATAAAGTACGAACAAACAAACAAATATTGATTTTTATATATTAGATTTGACAGCGGCACCGGAAGTCACGTCAGCGACACGAGCAAAAACAATTTACTCACGACCTTGCTTTAATTTCTTAATCCATGCTCATCCAACCATTTAGGTAACTTTATACATTACAATCAAACCTATTCATAACATAACATTTTAAAAATGAATCCCTCCAAACCATAATATTTTCTGTGTGTGCGCCTGAGTCTCGAAGCACTGGATTTAGAATGCTTTTATTTCTATCTTCTGAAGCAATATAATTTAAGTTACAAATTTAATAACATTGTAGAACTCATTTATGTGAGCTTTTACCGTCGTAGTAAAATAAACGTCCTTCGCTGTAGCAGAACATGTTATAATATTTTTAACGTTATATACTCGGATTTGGAATAGTTATAATATTATAATATATTATCAGCACATATACTTATAAATGAAATAGTTACTGTGGTAAGTTATCTGTGAATTAGCGTATACGTGACAATCGTGTGCGCGTTGCCTTATATTCGTGGGTAGACCAGTCATAAAAATGGAATTATTTTTTACTTTGCTTCTGATTACACAGATTGATAATAAAATGTATTTTTAAATTAATTAATTAAAAACCTAAACTTGATTAAATATTCAAACTCGATCAAATAATAAAGTCGTTAATTACGCGGTTATCTAAGAGAATTTTGCCATTAATTTCATAAAATAATATATCGGCAGTTCTTCAAAGCGTGGAAAGTTTAAATTATTAAATTTAGAATCAGCCCATAGAATGTAATATAATTTATATTATCATTTTGTAAAATTAAGATATCTAATCAAATTTATTATTTTCAAAAACTACCTTCTAACAATGAAACAGCAAACCTTTTTTAAATGTGACATATTTACTTATAAAAAACACCTTTGTGATAAATCTAATTACCACATCATAATATGTTGAAGAAAATATTCTTATTTATATAATATATAGATATATCTAATATATGTACCTAAGTTATTAACTATTTATTTTATTCAACGAATAATTCACAAGATTTAAGAATGTAACATTCTAATTATTGAACATACATAATTTTGAAAACACATGGGCCCAAAACCCGAGAGATACAGGTGCGATTCCTGCTTTCTATGTCTTTCTATTTTTTTTATTATATTTTCTCAGAAGTGTTTTCAAAATTATGTATGTTCAATAATTAGAATGTTACATTCTTAAATCTTGTGAATTATTCGTTGAATAAAAAAAAAGGTTAAGTAGTTAAAAATTATTAGCAAGTTCAAGTAAGTTACAACAAAAAATCTTGGAGTAATCCGTGACGTCGGTGAGTAATTAAAGTAATACCTACTTTGATTTAAAATACAAAATCCGATCGCCAATAGTAATTCAATTTGGAAAGCGCTTCCGATAGTATTAAGAGTCATTAGTTAGAATTTGTCTCAATTAAGTATGGTGCCTTTAGTATTATAGTGGTCTATATGCATGGGCGCGAAACCCGAGAGATGCAGGTTAGATTCCTTTACTTTCTTCAAAAAAGATTTTTTCTGTTGGTTATAATATATTTTCTTAGAAGTATTTTCAAAATTATGTAGGTATGTTCGATACTTCAATGAGGTTAAATATTATGGTTACTTATTAAGTTATTGAAATGGTGTCCATGATGGACGAGTGGTAGAATCTCCGCTTCTAAAGCTCAAAATACACCGGCAGAGTTTCAAGACGATCGTCTGCCCCGACCACCTTCCCGATCGAGAAATATCATTTTGGATCGTTCCTTAGGCCTACCGCGCATGAACGATTTACTATCGTACGGTCAACAATCGAGGAGTTGTAACCATCGTATTGCAATGCAACCCCGCGCATGGACGATCGAGCGAACGGCCGAATTGAAAATCTGTGTTCAGACACAAAATTTTACACCGATTCGAACCGGCCGGGGTCCCATTGGCAATGTTTTTAAATGAGAGCCTGCGCATGACAAGTCATGGCCGGCCGAGAGTGCACTCATACATGCACGCACAAGTGACGCGGTCGTATAGGGCGCACGCATACATCGAACCGTTATGAGATCCACATTTGACTTGACAGTTCATCGATGCGTACCTATTGGCTTTGCATGCACGTACCAGTCCCATTTTTTCCAGTTTCTTTCTTCATAAATTAATAATATATAGGTACACCCACATTTTAAAACAGTTTGATAATCTATACAAAACCTCTATATATTATATAATATAAGCTCTACAAAATCCATTTTGATGTTTCTTATATTGCGTCCGCCATTTTTCGGTGCGGACACATATCTTCAGTGCGCGCGCATTGCCTCCGATCTATATCACGCCATGCGCGCTCAAACATACTGGCCGATAATAATTTGGATCATGCGCGAGCAAACCAACGATTGTCCGAATGCTACCGGCCGGTTATGTAATCGTCCATGCGCGGTAGGCCTTAGAGTCGTGGCAAAAAAAGAATAAAATTCGTATTTTTTGCGCACAACTCAGTTGAAGATTATGACAGTTGGTTAGACGATTACCTACAATATACGGGTTTTCCACACTGCAAACAACTTCTCTTATTTCCCTCTCTATATGTTATTTTTTTATGAAAGACAGCTGTACTGATCAAATGTCGTTACACTTACAAAAACTTTACGTCGTGATCCCGTCTAAGAAGTAATTATTTGTTAGTATCACAATAGGTATTAGATAATACATTATCTTCGATGTTCATAAAAGTATTTTTAGACTACAACGAAACTAGATAAATTATTGGGCAGAATACCGGAAATGCTATAAACCTACCACGTAAATCTGTCTGCCAACAAAATGTATGGAAATTTATTAATGAGACGATCCAAAAGCCACATGCAACCAACATTCTCCCTTGGATATCCCTTACGATAATCAAAACACATTACAATAAATACATATAAATCTTTCCCATAGATTCGGCGTTTACTTCGAGGTAAGAGAGTCACTTCGTCAAAATTTGATTAAAAACACCTGGAATTTGTTAAAATCCTAGAAACAAAAATGAAAAAAGTAAAGTGATTGTTTATATAATTTAATATTGTGTAAGTGTACCTTTTACCTGTTGCTGCATTGACTTACTAATGGACGCAGCATTATTGAAAAATAATTACAAGATAGAAAGAACTTTTTATATACTTACAACGTTTTTAAATTTTCTGTTGAATTATTATGCTCAATATGCTCACACTTGTACTTGATATGAAGTAAATAAAAAACAAACAAACAAACAAATACAGAATACTGAAATGTCATTTTGACATTTCATTTTGATTTCCATAGTAACGCACGTATATATTAATAATTTAGTTGCTAGGACCACCCCCTTAGCAACCAATAATAATCTTTTACTTTTTACGGATTCTTCACAAATAACTTTCCATACAAAACAGAATTAACTGAAAATGAATTCAATTCTGCTTAAAGATGGCTAAAAGTATTAAAAGAATGCATTGGCATCGTGTTATCATATATTCTAAAAGTTTAAAATGTCTAGCTAGTCGGGAAGTTAGTTAAAAATCGATTGCAAGATTTGTACTGGACAAACAACCACCGGACAAACAAGAATACGACCTAATAAAAACATTGTAATAAAGGAGATGGGCCAGGTGATACAAATTTAATTATTTTATCAGATTAATACAGATTACTGTGATGGAAAAATAAACTAGCTCTCTAGCCGCATATTGGGAAAGTTTGCGTACATATCTTTACATCACTGTCGTTATATTCTGCTAACATTTCCGATAAATAATGCCACGTACATCGTTCATGTGTATAATGGTGCAATATAGGCAGTAGTGGTTCGTGGATAAGATATTTGGGGGTGCTGCGGTTGATTAAAAATAAAAATAAATGTTTATTTGGATTATATTTTACTATTAACATCAAAATAAAATATAAATAATTAATTATATCAATAATTAAAATAAATAACTTTGCATAAATTGCTTGCAGAAATAAATTTTAACAATGGTAATAAATCATTATAGCTATATTTGTTTCCACGCTGTGGCGCGCGTGCTCATGCGCGACGCAGAAACGGAGAAATACTGAAATCGGACTGTCTGATCGGCAGTACGAAGCTCCGATGCGAGCACCGCTGCCCGCGCCCCTCCGTCACCCACTTGAGAATATTCTATTGGAATCGGTACTATGCAAAATAAAGTACCTACCGTGGTGTATGCTAATATTATTGGACATTGGATGTATCGATGCGCGGGCGGGCTGATTACACGCTTAATAATATTGATATTTTCATATAATATACATAAATTTATGTATATTATACTATTACATTTGTCTCAATTTGCTAGGGGGTGCTGCAGTACCGCAGTGCATATGGACGAGCCGCCACGGAATATAGGAAATTTACGATCATATTGTGTTTGATCTATTCTGCTAACGTAGTTAATTTAATGGTGAGAATTTGTATGCAATTGTATTTATTTAAGTCAAGTAGTGAATGTATTGTGCTGAGTACCTAGCACTTCCAATACAGTAATCGGCGAGCCAAGTCTTCAAGTTTAAATTTTTAATGGAGAAGCTTTACAGTGCCTATGTTTTTCTTTTTCAATTGATATGTGTGTTTAAGATATATCCATTATTCAATCATAAGTGCGAGTGAGAAAGCATTCGGAACGCTTATATTTTCCGCAATATGCGTTAGAGTAAGATAGAATCTCTACATACGGCTCAATTAAATATTTTTTTTACACGTCGCCAGTTTGAATGACTCCATTCATTCAAAAACTGCGAGCACGTATTGCTGAAATTTATTGATATTGTGTTAGTTAGTTAGTGGTAATTATTTTTAGTTAATTTAGTACAAAATATGGTTAACTATGTTCTGTTTAATTTTGGTAGCCGTACTGAGAAGCAACATGATGGTATAACGTTTCATAGTTAAGTTAATAATAATAAAATTCTACTGTGCGTTA
This sequence comes from Rhyacophila brunnea, assembly GCF_057557595.1. Lineage (NCBI taxonomy): Eukaryota > Metazoa > Arthropoda > Insecta > Trichoptera > Rhyacophilidae > Rhyacophila > Rhyacophila brunnea. Next base: position 54,916,961 of record NW_028232965.1, on the reverse strand, counting down.
AGGCCGGTCCGGACCGGGCGAGTGATTTAGTGAATTAGTAACTGAAAAGTGTCCGAACACAGTTAATTAGTGAGTGACGCGTCAAAATGAACAGAGCATCGAGAGCGACGGATATTTCAAAACGGACACCATTCGCGCGACACGAGAGTGCTGCCGTCTGTCGTAACTTCAAAAATAATTCAAATGACACTATGCAAAAACGGCGTTGTTGAATTAAATCGATTTATGCTCCAAATTCCTATTGATGAATACTAATTTACATAGGATACCTATTATATTTTTGTGGTTTCATAAATTTTTGTATGCTTACCTATGTATTTTTGTAGTTTGTTTAGGAAATAAATAGGTAATTTATGCACAATATTAAAACCACACCAGACATCTATCGAGTCGCCAAAGTAATGTCTTGCACATTCCCAAATGTAGAAATATTTTTTTAACAATCCCCTTATCTAATGCATCAGGCGAAAGATCGTTTTCTGTTTTAAAGCGTATAAAAAAATATTTGAGAAGTACTATGGGAGAAGAAAGATTTAATAGTATGGCCATTTTGTGTATAGAGCAAAAATTTTTAAACCGAATTGACACTGCCAAAATAATTGACGAAAATTTATTTAAAACATGTTTTTTTATTTTATTTCTATTACCTTTGTTATATTTTATGTTAATAAATTAATGAGACTTTCTACGTATAAAACTTTTTTTTCTAACTTGAATTTGGGGGGCCCGACATTTTTACCGCTCAGGGCCTCCGCTTGACTTGATTCGCCCCTGATTTTATGCTACATTGTCCTTACTGACTATAAAATATAAACATATGATAAATGAATATAACTTATAATTATTATTCTTATGAACACTACGATAATGTGTACCTACCTCTTTACCTACTCTCAATAACAAGTTTTTTGTGAAATATTGCCATTATTTATCAACATATTAATCAACAAATTATCCACACTACCTACCGACAAGATATAATATCAATTTTTAAACGCATTTATAAAACCATTAGTATAATTTATGACGAGATAATTTTTGTAAAATATTTACGATAAAAAATTATATCGATAATCTCTGTGATCCCAAATTTGACAAGAATTAGGCATTTTCTTATTCAAAAAAATGGGCAAAATTAACACATTTTAAGATAATTCTAAAGATACTGATTATAAGCTATGTTTTTGACCATTCAAATGTGATAAACATCGTACGAATAATGATTGCTTTATAATAATTATTGACCTAAGAATAAGGTAGTGTTTTCTTGAAATACGCCATTTCTTTTGGCATTCCCCAGTGGTTAAGCTACAACATACGGCCGTAGCCATAAATTGTCAAACTAAAACTGAAGTAGGGAGTAAGATCATGATAACGCGCGTGTTTGAACATGTACCGTTTTAAAAAAAAAGATATTTTTTCCGTTAGCATGTTCCCCCTTAATTCATCGAAAACAAATAAGTATGAATGAAAAAGTGTGCATTATTTTATTTTTTTTGATCGCCCATAGCCTACCTAAGCTATTATGGTTTGATTAAGGCAGGGTTTAATTGAGTTTTAAAAACCTACCAGCACTGTCTGCAATTTGTATTAATACTTCAATGAAAACAAATAAGTAAGACTGACAAAGTTTAGTTTGCACTATTTATGTCGGATCTTAATTCTTAACAGCCTACCTTTATCCTTCGCCAATGCAGGATACATGGTATGATGGTACAAATAATAGTAATTAGTCCTGTGTTAATGAATTGTTAAAGAATTATCATTGTTAATTTGATTGAGAATATAAGTGTCTTTCTTCTGTGGAGGCCTATCATATACTCCATATAATATAAAAGCAAAAAATAGTAATGTAGCTTTTTACCGAAGTGTCTATTTCCAATTTTAGTTACTGTTGAAAGGATAAAAAATTTTCTACAATATCGAGTGAGTATATTCTTTCGATTCACATCCACTCTATTATCAGTTATATAATGTAGTTCATATAATTATATTAAAGCTTAGATAGATAGTTTGTCAGATGTTACGCTAAGCAGTGTTGCATTACACTTAGTATTCGATACATTTTATCGCGGCCGACCGATTCAGTGAAATACGCGAAAAATATCTTTAGGACCCGGGTACTGTGTGAAAGTCGGAAATGAAGAATTTGGGGTATATTTGTGAGTTTATCCTAGATAATCTGTAGGCTTTATAGGTGATTTGTATATTCATACTGTTTTATCAACTAAGAAATTAATATTTTTATTGACCACATAAATTATATACTTAGAGCGGAATGCAGAAACATTTGTCATAACTAAAATTTCCTTAGCAGAAAACACTATGCAGAAACACTGTCCTTAGTTAAGATCATTTTTATTGAAAATAATACCATATTTAAAAATTCTCGTTAGGTAAATTAGGTAAATTATTTTATTATTGTTAAACGATGACAAAAATATGACAACTGCATTTTATAAATGCAATAACTATAAATACATATTAATATTTAATTATAATACTCTTATGTTTCCGTTATAAGTCATTATACGTGATTCCACAGGCACCACAAGATTTTTTTTTAACATGGTAACACTAGCATCAAGTGTCATTCTTCATCTGGTATTTTGTATTTCTGCGGGCTGGCGTATAAAAATAAAATAATACTCTGCAAGTACATGCCAAACGAATTAACACTATCAATATCCATATTGAGATACATTGTTAAATGAATTTGAGTGTATGGACTGTGTTATAGACATGCGAATTTATTTTGACAGCAGCTGTCAGTGGTAAATGGTAATACAGAAGGGGGCGTGTTCATAACAAAAGTAGTCTATGGTTAAGGATTCCTTAACTCTATACTCAGGATTGTCTATAGTTAAGTCATGCTTTTCGGCGACTTATCCTTAGGAACGAAATCTTAGATTGTGCATTCCGCTCTTAGGTGATATATGTCGGGTGTCTAAATTATAATAAAATTAATAATAATAATACAAATAATCAATTAAACGAGATTAAAGTTTTTTTTGTTATCCAATAATTGAGTAAACATTTAAAATTCGAAATCCTTGCGAAGTAGAATTATAAATTTCGCAGAATAAAATCGGATTTCCAATAAAGGAAGTACATTACGGGTAATTTGAAATTGTACAAAAATGTTTCTAAAAACACATTCAAAATGATCTCATTGGCAACATGGGAAATTAGTACAAAACAATACCTATTGTTAGACGAATAAAAGTGGCCAGGATTTTCTTTATTATATAATATTAACTATTTTGAATAATTTTGACTGACTTATACCAAATCTTAATTACGTGATTAGTTTTGTTATATATTATTAAAATATCCGGTAAATCATTATAACTATTCACACTAACGAGAAACTCGGGGGAAGGGCGTACCATACCGAGGGTCCTCGCGAATTTGCTTCAATCAAGCATGTAGTTTCTAGGACTGGCCCTGCGTGTAGTGCCAGCGATTTTACTATCGTAGGCACTAATTTTTATATCTTGTAATTATTTATTTATTTAAACATTTTACACACTGAGCACATAACAAATTATTAATCCAATACGTTCATACCTGGTTAGTCTGACATGAGGAAACAGCTTTCATTCAAAATTGGTCATGGCTGCGTATTATTATCAACGTGATGCAAAATGGAGAGTGACTGGAGTATCTGGCATGTAGCTTTTTAATTAAAATCAATACTATATTGTAATAAGACTCGATCCACAAATTGTTTGTGCGGCCCGACCCGCAAATAATTCTTCGGCCGACCACCATCTGGGTAACCTTTTACTAATAATTTTATTTTTATACTATTGATGTTTCCTTGGATAATGAGTTATAAAATGCTATACTTCTGTGTTCATTTGTGTGTATCAACGTTTGTCACGCTGTTAGGCCGAGCAATCTTGAGGATACATATAATATACAGTTACATATCGAAGGTATCAACCTCTTGATGATATTTACTGATTTAGGAAAGGATTGGGGGGACGTAATAGAAAACCATAATATACTGTCTTTCGTCTGGTTTGAGGCTTCAATAATCATTTTGAAATAAGCACACCATGCTATTATAAGGTGAAAATTTGTAAAATTAATAAACTGTTCATAAAAAGTTTTTCCATCACTTCGTTAAAGTTTTGTTGATCGCCTCTGTTATGTTATAATATATTAGTTTCCGCTAAATGAACAGTTTCCGACTGGCGGCCAGCCGCAGGAAGCGGGCATTTCACGAACGTCCTGCCATGTTCACGATCGCTCGCTGCATTCCTTCATCCTCTACGTATGACGGGTGCTCATTTATGATCCGGAAATTGAATCTACGATCTAATATTATATAAGTGATAGAAAGTTTCTTTGTAAACTAAAGAAAACTCAAAAACTCCTGTACAATAACAAAAATGACAATTTTTCACATCTGAAAATAACTTAATTAATCTAAATAGCATGTAGTAAATGGTTAATTATCTTTGAGTGTTTGTAATAGCTCCGATGTGATTACTATGTAAATTGGAGGTATTACGGTATTATTAAAATGCATTTTAAATCGAAGGTTTCTGTAATTATTTATATTTTAATTTTGGTGCTAAAAAGAGCAATACAAGATTTGACTAAGCTACCTATTATTGTTTGGTTTAGACATGGTTTAATTGAATTGTAAATTGAAACAGCAAATTGTATTATTAGTTCAATGAGAAAAAATAAGTACGACTGACAAAGTATAGTGTGCACTATTTATGTCAAATCTTGACAGCCTAACTCCACCACTCGCCACTGCTCCATATAATCTACCGCCAAATAAATATACGTAGCATGTGAGCAATTTATATTATTGTTTGATTACAGTGACGTCCCGTGGGGGTAGGCAGATCGAGCGTCGCTTGGGGGCGGCAGTTACTCGAAGGGCGGCAAATCGAAGAAAATCATTTGGAATATATAGAAATAGCTACCTAAATTTAGTAATAACGAAAATATCTTTCCATTAAAAAATTACCTCACTGGTTTTGTCGTGTTCGCGATATGTAGTTCACACCCGTTGCCCTTCGACGTCCTTGGTGACCAGAAACGACACGTGCAGATTTGCGAATAATTAGTCTGATATTTTGTTAGTAATGTATCCTTAGTCCTTACAACACATTTCTTAGATATTGGACTCATGCAAGGATGATAAAAAAATGAGGTGGCATTTTGGCGTAGCTTAGGGGCGGCATTTTATCTAGAGACGTCACTGTTTGATTATTATAATATGATGCCAATAACACCCATTTCTTCTTTAAACTAGTTTTCGTAATTAATATACCTATACATACAGATTGAATTCTACATGTACCTATAATAATTAATATATTGCTATATTGTGGGTCTTTTCTCTGCCTGCCTCGGGTATGTGCTCAAAATTGTTCCAAAACCTCTGTTCTAAGTCGATGTGAAACAAAACAAAAAACATGACACTTTCCAAGGTTTTTTGTTGACGTAGTATGAAACTCTGACTGATTGAATCTGTCCATGTTTTGCATAAGGCCACATCTGTTACTGATATTTGAAAACGTCAAACACAGTTGATGCAATATGACGATGGCAGCCTACTTGGACGCGTTACAATAATAATATTTATTAAGGGATGGCGCAATGTGACAGCCGATGAAGATGAATATTAGGAAGGGCTGAAATATTATGAAATACAAATAAGCCGCTGAGACGAATGGGTATTTTCTTTTGACAGCTATCGGAATTGGATCACATACATTCACAAAGGACTTATTAATATTATTATTGTTTAGTATTGATATTTTTACAGGCGCTCTCTTCATTTTAGAAATTTACATGATAAACAAACACTTTAATTGTGTTAGCTGTCAATAATTATTTGTCTAATTGTCTAAGTCTAATTGATATTTGAGGTCGGTATTATCAATTTAATTTAATAAAACGCTAATTTTGTATGGTACCTTTCCGACTTTACATTAAATTAATAATACAATGCATTTCCATCATGAATTAATTGTCAGAAGAAATTAAGGGTTGGTACACTGTTTTCACTATTAATATAACTCTACTATCTCTATTAACATATCATTATCGTGAATGCGCGCTTTCTTTAATTTAATTTATTATATAAATAATTTATGTGACGTTTTTAGTTTTTATTGATTAATTTCATAGCAATTATCCATTTATTTAACAACATTATATACCTACCTAATTACTTATACGGATAATACACTAATCGAGTAAGTTGAATTGTTTTACCGCCCACTTTTGTATTTTTGTTAGTGGTAAAAATTTCTAACCGCCAACCGGTTCCATAGTAATGGTGATTTATAAAGTAGGGAAGTAACTTTACTTTATAAAATTTATAAAGCAGAGTTACAGCAAGACAAATTAAAGCATATAATACTAATTACTTACCAAATACTTTATGTCAAATTTTCGCTAAACTTGGCAGAATAAATCTTTATGAAACAAGTAACTGTAGTTAAATCTATCTTTTTGTTTATACTTTGCATACATAGAAACATGAAGTCTGGTGAAATTACATTCAATGTTTAAAAATTAAAAAATAAGTAGTTTTGAAAAAAATAAGGTTTATTATTCGTCCTTTTCATTATTAATTCGATTAAACAAAATTTCCGACAGCAAAAAGTCTTTTATTATCTGCCCTTTATGTCAAAAAAAGTAAGGTTATTTATCATTCGGCAGTGTTGCCATATTTCAAATAATTTCAGTGTAATCTATTTTTGCAAACATTTTCATTGGATTTTAGGAAAAAAATATATTAAAAAAACATCCGGAGCAGTGGAGCACTTCAAATTTTAGGTGCTCGGGCTCCGCTCCTGCTCCGTGCTCCTGCTCCAAGCTCCGCTCCAACGCTCTGTTTAAAATCATTAATACGAGAACAAATTATATAGGTATTATATTTATCGCGACTTTTTTTCAATCTTCTATAGTAGTAGTGGTAGCCAACCGTTTGCATACCATGCGCCAATTTTTTTCATAGACGAGTTCAGATGCGCCATACAACTCAAGAACCTTTTCTACCTTCTTACGTTTACGGCTGGGGTTGGAAAATAGAGATAGGGGTAGCATCTGCTTCGCTTAGGGAGGAAAAGGAATAACTCAATCACGCAATTAAATTACGTAATTAATTTATGCCAGTACAAAAGACACACGTTTATTGGAGTACAATAGTCAGAAATGATCTCTTGGACGAGAGGGTGATCGCTGTCGCGGACCCCGCTGATGATGCTACAGCTACCGGAGAGTCTCGTTTAGTGAAGATAACTTTGGACCACAGTTGTTGGATGTGATGAGAGAGAGAGAGCTCTGAGCGGGATGGAGCACTGATATTTGATTTAAAGATTAAAAAAAATTCAAGCAAATTTAGCAAAGCAAAGGCTATATGACTTGAACTAAGAGCACTCAGGTGTTGAAAATATGAAGATGGATTCAGTTATGACGCCTAGTAGTAGGTGTAGAAGAAGTAGGTGCAAAGATGAAATGCTCCACTTGTAATCATCCAACGCGCCACGTTTGGCGCATGCACCATGGTTTGGCCACCACTGTTCTATACTGTATAGCAGGGGGGGAGGGGGGGGGGGCAAACTGCGGCCCACCGGGTATTTTTTCGCCGCCCGCCATCATTAATTGTACTTCTGATTACGAATAACTTTTTTATAATTTTTTAAAAAAATATTGACAATAGATTAAAATTTAAAAAATGTGTTGTTTCGTAAATGTATTGTCTCAGTACGTCATCAGTGCGTCTCGTCTCACACTATGTAACCACTATTTTCTACGTTGAACATTGTGACACATTTAAATACTTTTAACTCCGCGTTGCAAGGAAAAAAAATATGCCCATGATATGGTAAAAAGTTTGAATGGATTTCAATTAAAACTTAAGTTATTCCTTCGACAAATATCGAATAACAACGTGGACCACTTTCCAACTTTAAAGTTGTTGAGTATACCAGAATATAAATTTGAAGAATATGGTAAAATTATTAAAGCTCTGAATGACGATTTTTCACAAAGATTTGGTGACTTTTGGTTAAAATTGAGACAAGTTTAGCAATAGTATGCGATCCATTTTCAATAGATATTGATAGTGTACCGACAGAGCTACAACTTGAGATTATTGATCTGCAGTGTGACACTGATTTAAGAGAATTGCATCGTCGTGAAGAAATCTCAAAATTTTACAATGCCCTTAATTCAGACAAATTCGACCAACTTAAAGATTATGCAAGAAAAATGTTCGTTATTTTTGGATGAACCTATATATGTGAACAAACATTTTCGATCATGAACCTCAATAAAAATTCTTTACGATCAAATATCTCCGATGCCCATTTACAAGCAGTTTTGAGAATATCAACTTCAAAAATTAACACCTGAATTTAAAAAAATGTACAACAGTTTCATTCTTCTCATTATTTTTTTGTAATTTTATTTTTCGTGATAATGAATAGTGTATATCTAAAAATGGTATTTTACTTGCGGCCCACCGCTCATTTTGAATTCTTGAATTTGGCCCTTCATTCAAAAAGTTTGCCGCCCCCTGCTGTATAGTATACAGGTGTGCCAATATTGTACGACATTTTTTAAAAATATTATTTTATTTATAGCTGGCATTAAACAGTGAGTATTTGTGGCTGAATTCATTAAAAATATAACTATTCTTACTCCATTGTGTAAATAATGGTTTCCTTCGGAGATATATTTAAACAAGTACATATTATCATAAAAAGGTAAATAGGTAAGTGAGATTTTCTCAAGATGTCATAATAAGAACAGACGATATAAGACACAATGTTAAAGTAATGTTAAATATTAGATAATACACAGAAGATATTTCTTGTGTGTTACTTCAAATATTTCCGAGTGAGAAGATATCTAGATGAGACAAGTTTACCTTGCAAGCAGAGTGTTCTAATTTAATGAAAAGGTGTAGAGAAGCAGAGAAATAATGTGATATAATGGATTGTAATACCGGTTTTTTGACACCGATAAAATCGGTATTTTTTAAATTCTCAGTCAATATTTTTCAACTGGTGTCATCCTAGTTGTCACGCAAAATTTTCTTATGTTTTACCTATAAGAAACATACTAACGTAACACAGAACAACCCACGACAACGACCGGTAGATATGCAACTACTTTGGCCCAACTAAGTTGGTAATCATTGGTTGTTAGCTCAGTTACAAGTATTATATTAGTTAATACGATTAGCTGGACGATATTAGTTTGATAGCTGTGAGTGATTACTTTATTCTCGCGCAACCACGCTGTGTCCCGGTCGACTTTTACCGGTTTATAGGGAGCGGCAGTGGCGAAGGGTGGAGGTAGGCTGTTAAGATCCGTCACAAATAGTGCACATTAAACCCTGTCAGTAATATGTATTGGTTTTGATTAAAAAAGACTACAATTTACAGATGGGTTTTTAAAATTCAATTAAACCCTGCGAAAAGCTAAAAATACTTATCTATCTATAAAATAGTGAAAATGATGTAATTAAAGCATACATAACTTTGGATATATAGATAGAATAATATGTGTATGTATTATAGTTTGGTTTAGGCAGGGCTTAATGAATTAAAAAAAATAGAAAACAATATGACGTGTAATATGTATTTTTAATTCAACAAAAACAAATCGGAATGAAAGAAAAATTGTGCACAATTTTGTTGTATCCCCCAAATATACCAAAAGTATTATGCTTTGGTTTAAGCAGGGTTTAATTGATTTTTAAAAACTAACTAACACCATCTCTAGATTGTAGTCTTAGTTAAATAAAAGCAAATACGTATGACTAACAGTTAATGACTTTAACTTTTACTGTTAACAAGTTTAATGTGCACTATTTATATCGAATCCTAACAGCCAACTCCAACCTTCGCGACTGACACTAGGGCCGTCAAATCGAAAGAAAAAATAACAGTACTTGGTATTGATATCGTATCAAAGAAAGTATCAACACTTTTTTGACGGCCCTAGGACTGACTAATTATTTTGTACTCTGTCGATGCTTGTTGTACCATGGGACTGTGAAAAGAAGTCCAATTTCCCGTTTTCTGTCTGGATAAAATGCAACATAGGTATTGATAAAATAATACATGAATTTTATATGCGCGGGATACGACATACTACTCACTGCTTTAGAGACGAACGCGCAGTCAGTCCTGCCACTAGTGCCACTAAATCCACCACAGAGATATTCAATTATTGTTAAAGTAGGTGGGCGACTGTACCGATTATGGGATAGGTTCCTAATACTGGATGCTTGTATTTTTGGAGAGGTGGACAGTATTATCCAATAAAATTCTTGCTATTAGGTCACTAATACGTTTTGCGTGTGGTTCTATTGTGAAAAGTGATGACAGAAGGTTGTTTAAAGCATTTTTTTGTCCGCAGAGTTGACTTTTTTGAAAATAGTGAATTCGGTACAGTTCGGTTATGAGGAATACAGCGGAAAACACATTTTGAAAATACCCGATATACTGGATTATTTGTTAGTTTGGGTTAGTTTAGGTTGGGTTAGGTTAGATTAGGTTAACCTAACAAAAAATCCAGTATATCGGGTATTTTCAAAATGTGTTTTCCGCTGTATTCCTCATAACCGAACTGTACCGTGAATTCTTATACAAAAATTTGGCAATGCGTTGCTTGTAGAGTATACGTTTTATAACTTTGCACTTTTTTACTTTTTACTATACTAATACGTCTCTTTGCCTAATTACCTCGCATAAAATTAGATCAAATGATATTCACTTGTATTAATATAAATGTAGTAATACATAAATAAATAATATATTTTTAGAATATATTACATCATTTTCATCCTAGAGCCGGAGTGCAAAGTTATGGTGACTTACTCTAATTATCATGAAACCTTTTCTTCAAAAAATAAAAATATGCAATTATTATTTAAACTATTCCTACTGTTTATTTGTACGAAAACGGTTCAATAATTTAAATAGTGACTGTTGCCTAATATTGGGTACATATTCAATTTTAAGATACATTTTTTTACAATTACAAAAAAACTTCAATTGTCTGGTTTGAGCTTTGATTTAGAAAATTTAAAATATTCCTACATATGTATTATGTACTTATGTAGAATTTAAATGTAAAATAAGACTTACCACAATTTAAATTATTTTTTAAACAAATAATATCAAGTAATCCGTACGCTTACTGAAATAAAAATGATTTCATAATGTTGTAAGTGATTTTTTTATATCATTGTCGTAATATTCTACTTTATTACCTAGAAAAGCTGGTGATATGTAGTTGAAAAAGAACAACGTAACTCAACAACTATGGTTGAGTTATTTATCATTATAAATAGTTGTGTTTTTTTCAAATTTTAATTAATATTCGTTCAAAGAATTATTAATGTTTTACATCGGTCCTATCAAAAGAAATAACATAAATTGACATGGCCTTAGAGCTGTGGATGAGTTTCCAATAAATAATAAAAATAAACCCATATTTTCTTACATTGATAATATCGATATACCTTTATTGTAAAATAGAAAGATGGGCTTACTTTAACATTGGCATGGAAATGGTTTCGTTGAGATACCGTCATTATGACGCGTACGTGAAATCCTGTGAAACATGTAGGCGAATTTTATTTATAACTTCAAATATTTTGTATGTAGAGTCTGCCATCAGAGAGTCAACCATAAAATTGTCTTGAATATTTATTTAATATATAATAATTTCCATATAGATCTGTTTTAGAGACATTGGTTTCTAGTTAGAATTTTAATATTTGAATTTGGAAGTAAACACCTCTTTACAGTGACGTTCCGTGGAGATAGGCAGATTGAGCGTCGCTTGGGGGTGGCAGTTACCCAAAGGGCGGCAAATCGAGGAGAAACATTACCTAGGCATATATATAAAGCTACTTAAACTAATAACGGAAATATCTTTCCATTAAAAAAATCAGCTCACTGGTTGGAAACAATATATATGGTAGGATTGGTAAGTACTATACAAGTTTTAACAGGACTTTATTTTTTTGTCGGATTCGCGATGTCTAGTTTACTTCCGTTGTTCTTGGATGTCACGTTGTTGGTGAAAAGCAATGACACGTGCATACCTAGTTTAAAATTTATCCAAATATGTTTGCCACTCACACGCGAGTTTTGGACGTTGTATGGAAGGTGTATTTTTAAATGTACCTACCTACCTATTTGAAATCATAGACTCGCAATATTGTCTGTTAAAGCAGAGATGGCATTTAAATTAGATTTAGTGGTATACCTATATCATGTTAGTAGTATCCATACAACACATTTCTTAGATATTATTTGAGTCATGAAATGATGAAAACAGTACTGTTTAAAAAAAATGTGGCTGCATTTTGTCTAGGGACGTTACTGCCTCTTTATATAAAAAAATATACATTGCACCGGGTTTTCAGCAAGTACTAAAAACCGATATTACGGTTTTGCACCTGAGTTGGAAACCCTTAGGCGATATCATGCTCGAAGATTTATTATAGCCTTCTGTTCAAGACACAACCTGCACCCGAGATCGCACAAAAGACTGTCCAACTAATTCAATTTGATATTATAAAGGATGCATTCGTAAGATTGCACTATATCTGAGAGTTATTCAAGCAAACTCTAGAATATAATATATATATATATATATACTTAGGTAAAAGAGTTATAAAAATCGTACAAAGAGCCCAGACTCTCATATATGAAAAATATATAGTCCCTCATAAAGTATAGTGGAAAAATTATTTAACTTTAAACATATTATGTACCTATGCAGATGCAATTTTTTCTAGGCCACGAGAATTCGGTAAGGCTGATATTTTATATGATTATTGTTATTTTGCTATCGTCGACTACACTCACTTCAATAATATTTCAATATTTAATACTGACAAATAATGTTTCTGAACTTATTAATTTTTCTAGGCCAAGAACCTGGATTAAATTTAATTATATTATATCAAAAAGTACATTAAAGCGTCAATCTGAGGCAAAAGATCTTGGGATAATTTTTGATTCTTCGTTATCTTTTCACTCGCTTATAACTTCTACAGCTCTACGTGCGAGTAAGCTTCTAGGATTCATCATGCGACAATCCAAACCATTCATGAATTCAAATGACTTACGTTCACTCTACGTCTCATTAGTGCGTAGCATTCTTCAATATGCGTCGATTATATGGCGTCCTTATGAGGTCTCCTATAAGTTTATTTTAGAACGCGTCCAGAAGAAATTTCTTTGACGTCTTTATTTTAAGACAGAATAACTATTTTCCTTTAGATAATTCGTCAAATGATTATTTTCCGACTGCCTTTCTACAAGGCATGTTTACTTTTCACTATCTTGAATTTCGTAGGTCTCTTCTGCTCTTAAAACACTTTTGCCTGTTATCGCGAGAGATGGTTTATAATCCTGGTGTCCTAATGAATTTGAATTTACATGCGCCTGTCAATAACCTACGTAGTCGCAGCCATGATTTATTCTGGATCGTAACCGTCTCCTCGTGTCAAGCTTATTTACCATTAACGAGGGGTGAAAGACTAGTCAATGCGCTCCTCAAAGACGTAGACATTTTTGGTGACGTGCTATGTATTTTGTATTCGAAATTTTATTTTTCTATATACTTAATAATAATTCTTCTATTCTTCTCTCTTGTCAAGGTAATATTTGTTATAATATAAATCTCATTTGTGCACGTCTTGAATTTAGATTTGTTATGTCCACAATATTTTGTTTTATTAAATAAATAAATAAATTTCATCGCTTTCTCTCGATCGGCGACACTTCGACTATCTTATTTCGTGCCAAAATTATCGAACCCCACGGTAATGTGGTACTATGTTTATAGTCTGCCCATACATTTTTTGATCTGTTAAGGTTCACTCATACACATTTTGCAAAATCCGTAAACAGATAAATACAGAAACAAAATCTCTAACAGGCGTATGCATATAACAGCAAACTGCATTCAAGCTATTTATTGCAAATTTGCATGCATAAACCTAAATGTATCTGACGAATAGTGACGTCACGTCGCCGACGTAATACGCGTCATGCCATGAGTAATGTTACCTAATTTTAAATTTAAATTTCCCGAAAATTAATTTAAAATTTTGAAATTGTGAATCGGTGTAAAAATGTGTAAACGGTACCATATAAATTTAATAATTATAAATAAATAATTATCATGAACTTTAAATATTTTATTTGTTATAAAATCATATTTATTTTATACTTCATAAAGCACGAAATGATCAAAGTATACCCAGTAAATATTTCCATAATATGGCAATACAGCTTCAAGGATCATTGTCAATATTTACATTTACAAACACCTCCATTGACCCACGATCTCGATCATTTTTACAAGCTTAGCATCATTTTCATTTTCATTTTTAGCATCATCATGAATCCTATTGTGGCACAACGACGACGGGCAGTTAACTTCACGCAAGATGAAAAAGAACTATTAGTTAGCTGTGCCGATAAGGAAACATTGATAATAAATTCGCGGATAACAAATGCGTTCAGCAACGCGCGAAAAAGTGCCGCCTGGGCTAGGATAACAGTCGAATTCAATAAACGAAGCCAAGGAATAACAAATGTCCATATCTCTGATGTATCTTTTTTGCAGTCGCAAGCGTCTCCTCCTTTCTGTTTCACACACATTTTCGCAATAATTTATAAAACCTACGAAGGTTTCAAGCCTCCTACTAAACGCTTGTTGTGATGAAGTCATTGTGTATTAAAGTGACACTGACAGCTCGCGCAGATCGCCGCCATTTTAAGTTTGGTGCGCATTCCTGTGCGCATCTCGTGACGTATGCATTTTTTATAGTTTCCTTAATCGGCCGATAAACGGCTTACTACGTTGAACGCGGTTCAAATGTATATGAATACGGCAGTAAGAAAGGAACTCTTTCTACTAGCTATACTGCTAATGTTCAATATAAATTAACTGTACCTTCATTGTAATAAGGTTGATTCTTATAGATTTTAGTCAGATTTCTTTAACCGGTTTGGGAAAACGTGTTGACTCTAGTTAAGAGATATTGTATGGAATAGTGGTCCCCGGTACATCAATGCTCCATTGGTACCTATTAAACTGTTGTGGGTTCGGTGGGCAGAACGTCCAATCACTTAGCGTTCTGAAATAATCTTTATCAAATACCAGCTGTGATATGTGGGAATAACACGTTGTAGTTACTTGGCGTGAAGAAAGACAGAAACAATGACAAGATTAGAAAAAAATAGCGCCTTAAAATATGGATATTTTGTGAGGTCTCATTGTTGTGGATAAAGACCACTATGATTGGGGATCACCAGAAGGTGTAGATGGAGAGTCGTCAGGAGGAGAGATGAGAAGTCGAGATTTGGTGGACGGAGGAGCGAGTTTTATTTGCAGCGTAAACAGTCAGTACAATAGTATGTTACAAGAGCGTTATGTTACAATACTTATGATACTGTTCCGAGGTCCGAGCTTGGTGGAATAGAATGCTGTGCGGGGCGATTGACACTAAACTTACTGATCGGACGGAGATTATGATTGATACTAATTGGTATTTAGACTGACTAACTCATCAACTATGCCTATACCCGCTAATTATATGCATGAATATTCGGTAAATTGCGAATTGCTGATGAAATTTGCAATTATTATTGAGAAATCTGCTGGCCTCTGGCTGGAATGCGACGTTTGTGCGATAGTTTAAATGACTTGCTAATATTTACACGGTCGAAATAATGCTGAAAAGGCTGGAAGTCATTGATCGCTACAGATGTATCCTCGATCTGCACGTCCAAGTCAGAGGATCGATCACCCTCCTCTTGAGGGGGATCAGCACAACACTCGCTGGTGTCCATCTGACACCACCGCAGAGATCCGAGGACGTTCCTTACAGGAAGACTGTAAGTGACATTGTGTACAAGACCGCATTTGTGGCATGGCAGGCGAGGTGGACTGCCTCCCCCAAGGGGCGGCACACTTACCGTTTTTTTCCAGACGTATTCTGCAGGCACCAAACTAGAAGACTCCAACCTTCGCACTGGATTAGCCAGTTCCTCACCGGCCATGGCAACTTCGCCGCTAGACTCCACGAGTTTGGCTTGATAGTAGATGGGCCGGGTTGTACCTGCGGGCATGACCACCAAGATGTTGAACACATCCTCTGAGAATGCCCGCTTATGGAATTCGAACGAGCGGAGCTGTTTGCCAGGGCCCGTCCTCACACGGGCCCAATTGGTCATGGAGATCTGGTAGCAACCGAGGCCAACTTTGCGGCATTTGAGAAATTTGCAGTGTCGTATGGGGAGCGGGATAGTCCCGACTCTTCTGTAGACTCATCCATTTCAATTCGTGACACTCAGTATGCGGGTACACAAAGCGCTTAACGTCAGCGGACAGCAGAGCCAGTCCAAAAAACAAAAATTTTCTTTCTTAACTTTCTTCTTTAAGCACTACGGTGCATGGTTGCAGCATCAGTCTCGTGCGGCTCCGTCTCGGGACGGAATGAGCACTTAAAATCACTTCTTTCAGACACGTTTAAAGCGTCATAGAAAGCGGCCGTGCATATTCACGGTTGTGCATATATGACGGGTGGTGGTGGGCACTTTAAGATGTATTTATATATTTTTTTCTGGGTGAATGAAATATTATTATGACTATGGAATTAGAACTTTTTAGTTTATGATTGAATGGAAAGTTGATGTCATGGAAAGTTTTATGTGAATACTTAAAAAAAACAATGATAGGCATATTAATAATAAATCGAATGGTTCCTTATATTATAAAATGTTGGTAAATAATAGTATAATAAAAATATTTTATATTATTCGAATATTAGGTTGACAATTTGAGACCGATGGCTAAATTAATATATGTAAGACAACGGCTTCGATTTCATTTGCAGAGACATACATAATATTATAATATATTAAGTATATGGAGAAAATTTCCTAAAGTAAATGCGTACAGAACCTTTTTGGCCTTGTAAATGTTTACAATATTACAGAAAATAAACCACACGCAGCTCATACGCATTCATTAAAACTAATGTGAAAGATGATTTTGTATTATCTTGAAAACTTTCTTTGTATCTAGTATGTAGCTTAATTATGTAGTTGAAAATTTTAAATACATTTCTAATTTCTCTTCAGTTATTTGGGGTAATAATCTTGATAACGGGTGTATGGTTGAAAATGATACATAATTACTATGTTTTGTGAAACAGAAGACAGTAAGACTACCATATATTTTTCTTTCAATATTTCTGAATAACCACGCGCGTGTACTAATGAAATGCATGAGGCTCGTGAACTAAAGTATGACAACTCATTATACACAATCATTACTTTTGATAGTATTTATCAGGAATTTATGAACCAACTAGAAAAATATAATAAGATATATATTTATTATCATCATCAGCCGGGGTCGATCTACTACTACTACTTCATCCTGTCACACCCCATCGTCGGGGCATAGGGCAAGCACAAGTCCATCGCCAACTCTCGCGTCTCCCGTCATGTTAGACCTCCAGCGCGTAGGTCACTTTTGTAGCACCGCAGCAGGTTGCAGGCTGTGCTACAAGGATGCTAAGTGTTGCACTCTGTGGTGGCATCCGGAACACATATCCCAGCCACGTAAAGCGACTCTTCGTGATTACCTCAATCACCGAGAGCTGCCGTATTCGCTCACAAACTTGAGTGTTTGTAACTCGGTCGTAACCAGTGCACTCCTAAGATTCGGCGTAGACATCGATTCTCAAAGCTCAAAAACCAAGACCTTTGCTTTGTAAGATGCTACATCTCACAGCTATACAGAAGCACCAGTAGCACGCGTTGAACAAACCACATTTGGTTCTCAAAGAATACAGTCATAACCTTCTTGCGACTCCAATTTGGCTGAATTCAGACCCCGCTATATCCATGCGAATTCTAAGTTCACTGAAAATACAACCATAGTTGGCAACTGTGGCACATAAGTATTTGAATCTAGTCACCAGCTCGATAGACAGACCGCGGAAAGGGGTGTCGGCGTCAACGCATGCAGCACTGCACATGAATTTGGTCTTAGCCGCATTCAGATGAAGGCCCGCGCGTTTCAAGTTCACGGCGAGCCGACTGAGGAATCGATCTACTGATGGTTAAACGCCTCCCTAAGTTTCTTTCACTCTTTTCGGTCCACAGCTCTTCGCACTAAATGTACCATCATTTTTAATAAAATGTTGTGTTTTAATGTTACCCCTTTTTAAACAATTTATCATAAAACACACGCGCTATCTACTTATACTCGTATATTATGGAAAGTTTTTAATTTTTGACAGAGACGAAACATATATTTTAATGTTTGAAACAAATGTTACAAGGTCGTAGAATAACATGGAAAATTTTCTGCTTAATTTACCAAAATACAAAGTCTCCGTGGGTTACTTCTACTCATACAGTCATTACGTAGACTATGTTTCACAGAGTGATTCCAGTGGTGGGGTGTTGTTACTATAATATTATTATTAATATAATAAATAAATAATTAAAATTAAGATAATAATTAATTACGAGTATTATCGGTTATATTATCATTATAATATTATAATTATGTTGAATGATATTTATTCTATAATTTTTGAGGCTTTCACGGTTGTTTTTTTTTATCGTAATAGATTTTTGGGTACAATTCGGTTATCCTGGATACAGCGGCAAACATATTTTAAAAATAAGCAGATATACTGGATTATTTGTAAGGATAACCTAACCTAACTTAACCTAAACTAACACAAACTAACAAATAATCCAGTATATCGGCTATTTTCAAAATGTGTTTGCCGCTGTTTCCAGGAGAAACGTATAGAACCGATTTTTGGGTTTCCACCATGTGTATTTCTTCCTTCTTTCCTCGACGTTTCGGGCTCGTTGCAGAGGTCATTCTCAAAATATGATATAGATGAAGAGATGAGGTCATATTATCTCTTGATAATGGCCTCTGCAACGAGCCCGAACGTCGAGGAAAGAAGGAAGAAGTACACACGGTGGAAACCCAAAAATCTATTACGATATTTTTTATTCTTTCTTTCTAGTCAACGATTAATTCCGTGATGGTGTTTTTGTTTACTCTAAAATATAAGCTTCCTCATGAGTTTGAAATATTTCTTTACTATATTAGTAATATTAATACTATCGACTGAAGGTACTTAAGGATTTAAGTTTTGTACTATTCCATTTGAGTCGTTTTTTGCGACCTGGGTTTCGCCTTTTGGCATCTTAAGGCACTGTGTACACTGACCAAATTAAAAGGCAAATAAACACTGAAAACGAATTCTATTAACTCGAACTTATATAACCAACCAATACAATAAAGTAGTTAAAAACTTCATTAGCATTACCTACCTATCAAGTCAAAGGTCACAATAAAAAAATATAATAAACAAATTATGAATAGTTGAAGTGTTTGTAAAAAAAACCCTATCTTATCAATAACAATACACTCGATAAGCGTATAATAAATCGTCAAAACCTAATAATAGATAATTAGTAATTATAAACAATAAAAATACTACACTCAAAAGGTGTAAAATCGTCCATTCTGGGTACAATGGTAACGTATTGAGAATAATTAATGAAGTTAACTAATGCGATATATCTATGATATAAGTCTTTAAAATTTATTAGTTAAACAATTAATAATCAATAATATTTTTAAATGACTCTTTTTTATATTATTATTTTTTAAATATAACAAATCCACAAATAAACCCACCGAATATATACACGTATTGTGATTCTTGACTTGATAGGTAGGTAATGGAGCTTTCAACTACTTTATTGTATTGACTTGTTATATAAGTTAGAGTTAATAGTATTCGTCGTCAGTATTTATTTTACATTTGGTGAGTGTTTACAGTGCCTGAAGATGCCGAAAAGCGAAACCCGGGTCGCAAAAAACGATTATAGTACAAAAATTAAATCCATTAGAATTTAAATTCAAATTCCACCAAGTGCCTTTGGTCGATAGTATTAATATGATTAATTCCGTGATGGTATTTGGTTTACTCCAAAATATATTATGCTTCCCAATGAGTTTGAATTATTTTTTTTACGATGTCAGCCTACTTTTTTGTTGTCCAACCCTCGCTGCGCTTCTTTTAGGCACCCAATTGGCCAATCATTATTTTGACGTCCCATATTTTGGTATTTCTTTAACCCGATCATTTAACTACTTACACACTTAATTTTTTACCACCGTCCAACAATCGGTGCTCAGGGCAAACACAAGGACGTGGAATTTTCCTCAGTCCAGCGCCACGTTGCGTGAATCTTGCTGATGTGAGACCTGCATATAGATGTTGATCAGTGGCGAGGGGTGAAGGTAGGCTATGAAGATCTAATATAAATAGTGCACATTAAACTTTGCCAGTCAAACGTATTTGTTTCCTAGTGGAACTCAAATGGAATAGTACAATACTTAAATCCATTAGAATTTATATAATTTTGTAATAATTTTTTTTTAGATTCTAGAATTCTAGAACATTCAAATTCTATCGAGTACCTTCGGTCGATAGTATTAATATTATTAATAGTATTTGTTTTCATTGAAATAAGACTATAATTTGTAGATGAAGACTTTTGACGTTTCAAATTATCGTGATTAAAAAAAATTAATAACCATTAATCGATTTAAAAATAACACACGCACACACACATATTATATATTTAGGTATAACGGTGTATTATATATATTATATGAGGCGTCTAATTACAAAAAGCGACAAGTCCACAATTCAATATTTTCGGGAAACAACGTTTTTGTGTTTCAAGCTTCAATTAATTGTTTTATCGTGAGATTATTTTTTCCGTTGTATTCTATGTCGAAATTAAAACCAAATGGCGATTTGTTTTAGCCGATAAACTCTTAAATATAATAAATATAGGCAAAATAAAATTTGACGTAGCGCTACTTGTACCTCACTTTTTAATTTATTCCGCATAAGGCACATATTTCCGTGGAATTTTCATAAGTTTACCAGATGCTACAGCATGGGAGACGCCCTTTTCAATATTGAACGTTCCCTTATTGGTTGACTTAAACACGCGCGAAATCAACCAAGCTTTAATTAATATAAAACACGGACTTTTTGCTTTTTTGTAATAAATCGAGACTTTAAATATTTTTTTTCGTATGGTTATGTCACGTTTTGGAATTTATAGATCAATACATATTGTGTAAAATTATACAAAGAATACGTGCGTATTTTTTCTCAATTTTGACCAAATTTGGACTTATCGCTTTTTGGAATTCGACGCCTCATATGCATCCGTATATCACTTTACTTGCGTAGATAGAATCGTTCGATAAAGTGGTATATATACATATAGCTGGATTTCAATAATAATAAAAAATGACGGACGTACAAATAATACATCTCATATTCATTGTATCAAAAGGAAAATTTCAATTCTCCACCCACGGGAATAAATAATATAAGAATCGAGAAAGGTACTTTATATTTTCTGATCTGTGCAAATACAGATTCCTTTTCTGCGATTTGAACATTGGAATAAAATACTTTGGCAGTTAAATCTAAATGAAAATCATGGGGTTCCTCGATCCTCTTCTGGAGTGGTAGTTGGTTATATCACGTAGACTGGCCACACTTTCTTAAAAATAAAACCGGACAAACTTGTGCTTCGTGTCGAATATTTTTTCCTGAGTTTTCGGACACCCGTATTTATTTATAAAAGTTCCACAGTAGATTAGTGAGTTTTGAAAAAAGTATCAATGAAATTAGCTTAATCGACTTATAGTTTTAAGAAGTAAGTATGAAACATAAATTTTGAGTTCTTTAAAATAAAACATATTGCAAAATATCCAACTATGAACTTTTCTTATAACAAGAACTCGAAAAAATATCAATTAGTTAAAAATGATTAAACTCTATGAAGATGGAAGTTCATGGAAAATGATTGAATTTGTTGCAAACTATTTTGCCTTATAGATTTATTTAGTGTGTTATTTGATTTATTTATCAGGGGTACGAGATATAGAAATGTCATATTAATGTTGCAAGCCCAAAATAACTTTTTTATACTCGCACAATGTACCATAGTTATTTAGATGAAAAAATACGTAACATCGCAAATAATCGTCAGTTATTAGTTACAGGTGGTGCTTGTATGATTGTATATGTATATACGATGCATGCACTTTGTTGTTAGTGTACATCGAGGTACTGTTTTAGCCTTGCTCACTCGCTTATTCGATTTTTTATTTTTGCACTCTCAGGACCCAGGCCTTTCATTCAAGCCTTCATCAATAGATTCAATGATTTTCGACAAATTTATTGTAGGGTATGGAATTTTATAAATTATTTATGTATATATAATATAATATGCATTATTTACTTCTACCACCCATAATTTATTATTATTTAGCTGATATTACAAAAAATGGAACATGTCGATACTGCTAAAATGATGAACACAAAGATGTTGAAGACATCTGTATTCCATGGAGATGGAGCTTAAACATACGAAAGTGAAGCAGAAAAAGACCCTCGTGTACTAATTTTTATAAAAACTTTGAGTTTAATGAGTTTGGGAGGTTTTTATATAAAATAAATGGTGGTGGCGCTTTTAGCAGTGGACTGTATTATTTAAAGGTGATGGTGGATTCCAGGTATAGGAAGGGAAGGGGGTTTACAAGATGCCGGATACTGACCTTGTAGTTGAGAGCGCTGGAGCCGCTTCGGTATTCACGCACAGATAAACGGACTATGCACTTTGATGGATGATATAATATGAGGTTGATGAATGGTGATGATTGGTTATATGAATGATAAGAGCCGGTATTATGACTTGGCAGGTATTCAGAAGTATCGTTTGAACGACGGTCACACTATATCAAGCTGACCCGGCCGTGGCCCACGAACAACTTCTGAATCAGTCGATCGAGTTAATCAATAAACTGTGGTTTAGCAGTAACAGGCATACGCACCAGTTGTCTCGAGCTAACTCAACGTAACAGTCAGATAGAAAGTGCTAACTTTAACGAGTCTAAGCGAGTCGGCTGTCTTGAAGTCACTCCATGTCCATTGCAGTCACGGTCTACTCATGACCCGTAATTGCTCTTCGTCCGGTCCTGTGACAATAATTGGGGATTTGTGGTTGGTGGAAAGAAAGGATGAATGCAACCATAAATTACACTTACGTCAATTTGAAATTTATTGCAGCGATTGTGATAAGGGAACTACAGAAAGCTCCATCTTCAATAATATGAAATGTCTTCGATCAGAACAAAAATGGAATTGTCCCATTCAAAGCAGGGAGTGTAGTCAGCTCAGTTATACGGGATAAAGCTATTATTGCGCAGTAGTTATGTCTCGCCGCACCACTGTTAGAGACCGCATGATAAAAGCCTACCGGATGCGGAGATGCCTCACAACCGATTAAATGTGAGATGATCGTTTTTGGATATGGCCACCATTTTTTTGCAGATAAAAGATGAGGGTTCAGTGGAGGCTCAAATAGCCAAGATATTTAAACGCTTCTTTGAGGAAAAAATGTGATTCTGACTAAATCAAATATTGATCTGGTGTTTTTATTTGGTAACAAAATAATTTTAAATCAAAATAGAAACAATAAAAGAAGCGAATTAAATAAATTCTAAACATCTTGAAGATTTATCAGCGGTGGAAAACTTATGGTACGCGTGCAGCATGAAAAGCTGGCACCTCAAAAATTAATTGTAGATGATTACCATTTTATTACATATTTTATATTGTTGGTTAGACGTCATACTCTTATTCAGATTTGAATTAAGGTTTTCTTAATGAGCCTTTCATGTACCAGTATCTGATAAAAACTGGTTTTTTTACCAGAAATTAATTAGGTGATCAATCTTTCTACTTTTTAATGGTAAGTGTATTTAAGTGGTCAAATCTTCTGTTTATATATGAAAAAAAAATCACATTTGATTGAGTTTTAAACATTATACCATATTGTGATACGTCTTATTTTTCTAAAAACAAAATCATATTAACAAATAGTAGATATTGCTAATAAAATGCAATTAAGTCAGTATATTTATATAAGTTTATAATGAAAAATTATTACTACTAATATAGGTTATACATAATATTGTATATAATTTATAAAATATCTCATATACCTATTAAAAAAATGAATGCTACCCACTATAACAAATACTTCTTAGTTTTTTGGTACGTAGGCATAAAATGGTTCGCCATCGTCGGTGTAGGACTTCAAATTTTACCCTAATTTATTTGTATAGTTTTTGAAAACCAAAGTTGTTGAAAATATCTTTTTTTCTGCCAGATGGAGCCGTCTGTTGTTTCACTATCAAATCACTATAACTAAAAAACAATATTAATACTATCGACCGAGTGTATTTGATGGAATTAGAATCTAACAAACAATAATTGATTTGTTTTTATTTTTTCAGTTTGGATGAAAATCACTTGAACAGAGGTCCCTTTTTTGTTTTAAATGCTTTTTACATAATATGTTTAAATTTATAATAAAACATAGTTTTCAATGGTACCTACACTACATACATACGCAGATTTGGCTTACTTAAATATCTAAATTTGTATGGCCCTTGGTGAAAGTCTATAGAAATTAAATAAAATACCATATTTTTTTTAACTTAGGAATAATTACTTATCGAATATTTTCCATCGGGAAATTATCTAGATGAAGATTAATATATAATACATTATCTTCTTCTTGGTCATGCACTCATGGCTGAGGATCGTGACCACATTTAAATTTCGCCATCCTTTGAGCGACCAAGACTTTCCATTCTTCTCGATCTTCCGCTTCTCTCAGGGCAGAATGGATGGTGCCCCCAGTCAGCTCTTTCACTTGGTCGCTCCATCGCGCAGACGCTTTTCCTCTGCTTCGCCTTCTCTGGAGGCTACCAAAAACTACCAGTCTCTCCAGGTTGTCCGGTCCGCGCCTGACAATATGTCCAAAAAACTGCAGAATTCTTCTCAGACATATCGTCGAGACCCGTTCCTTTATCTTCAGTCTCTGGATGATTGACTGGTTCGTCCTGTGCTCCGTCCAAGAAATGTGAAGCATTCGGTGCCAAGACCACATCTCAAAGACATCAATTGCCTTCCGTTATCTTACCTTCAGGGTCCACGACTCAACTCCGTATAGAAATATCGAGAACACTAATGTTTGCACAAGCATCATTTTTGTGGCAATCGAAATTCCCCGATCCTTCCATATAGTGGTAAGGCGTGTTATCGCATTTTTTGCAATCTGTGTGCGCCTTCTTATTTCCGCTTCGCATCTTTCCACTGATGGTCGATCCCAGATATACAAACTCGTCGACTGTTTCGAGGTTTGGAGTGTACTTGGTGTTGGTAGAAGGTTGGCCCGATCAACAACCATTAACTTGGTCTTATTCCTATTAATACGGAGGCCGTATTTGCGACTCTCTTCGTCTACCTGGTGTTACAGCTCTGTGCGTTCTTTCATCAGCAGCGATTACATTATAAACAAATACAAAATATATATTAAACTATATTAAACATATTGTATTAAAAAAATAAATAAATAAAATTGAAAGAAATTCTAAAAAAGAAAATTCTACAAGATAGTTATTTTTAATGTTTATATACTCTCCAAAACTCTATATTATTCATAAATCTTGTGTGGGAGACATAGTCATTATATCTCTTAACTTAGGTTTTTTTTTGTTAGGATACCAATTTTAATATTCTCCGGAGTGTTTCTCATCCCGTGATTTTTGACCTCGGTATCCCGCATTATTTTTTGATTTTCCAAGGTTAAAAATATTACAATCCCAGGATTTGGAGATTAGGCTTAAAAAATATATAAATTATTAACGTAGTTATGAATTTATACAACGTTGATTGGCAATGACATCATTTGACAAATCGTATTAAAACCTATGACTTATTTATTAATTACACATAACATATTATTTTCTAATAATACACAATATATTATATGAAAATTATATATTATTTTAAAATTCGGATGTTATAATGAATAATAATATTTTTGCTTGATGTCAAATATTATAGACATTTTTCCAATATGTCACAACAGCAGTGATGATAGCTTCAAAATTATTTTTAATAACATCATATCTGTAGTAGCAAAACTCAAATCAGATGAACTTGTTAAATTTTTCGCATTTAATTCCTGTATTTAGGGAATAAATAAGAATTTCAAACTTTTTAATAATAAATATTATCATAAATTGAAGACGTACCACAGATTATTTGTTACCCCTTTCCCTTTCCGACATTACATGACTCCTTTTCTACCCCCGACATATATTTTTTTTTTTTTTTTTTAGAATTATTAATAACCATGTCCTTGCTTTTTCGTACAAGGTGGTTTGTTAGTAATTTTGAACAATCACAAACACCCAGGCTTTGAGAAAAACACATAAACGTTTTTTTCATGACCGGGAATTGAACCCAGGAACTCTCGGGTGGAAGGCGAGCGCCTTACCCACTGCACCACGAGAGCCGCCTATTGATAATACTTTTAAGATTATGTAAACTAAATCATAAATTTTGGTACCTACTCATTCATCATGTGGGTGAAATACGTGGGATAAAAAAATTATATACGGTTAATACGAAATGATAAACGCATAGGTTGTCAAGTTTCCTGGTAAAATATATTACTTATTTACTAAGTTGTGACTAGGCTTAGGATTTTTGGTAGCTAAAACATGAATAATAGGTATCTAAAATATGTAGATATAATTGGAAAATATGTTTTTAAAAATTCATAATTATGTGCTAAAAACAAAAATAGGTGCTAAAATTTATGTAAGTATTACAATAAATTATATAATTATATTTCAACAGTTTAATTTATTATTTATTCACAAACAGAAAACGCTTTATTACAATAAATAATAAAATAATGCTTCAAATTTTCGAAAGAATCTTTGAGGATTTGATCTTCGCAAAATTTTATATATGTAAAATTTTTTTTCCACTTCTACAGATGATATTATTATTGCGTATGTAAATGAAACTATTTCTGAAGTAGAACAAATTTTAATATCGAGGCATCTGGTGAATTTTCCAAAAGAGCTTTAATATTCTGCAGCGTTTGAAGTCCACTATTTTTATTTAAAACACTAGTTATTTTTGTAATAATCTTTATTCCAATTGGTCCAGGAACATTTCTTATTTTAGCAGCAGTATTGTTTAAAATATTAATTTGCTCCACTAGTGACTTTGTAGATGATTTTAACATTTCAACTGTGTTGACCAGATTACCATAATTTGAAGTGATGAATGCCAATTCATTTTTTATGAAACGGTTTCCCATTATTTGTGTGTTTATATGAAAATATGTGTTTAAACCTAAAATATGTAAAAATACTTAATAATCCAAAAATATTTAAAAATAGATGCTAACAAAATTGTCTGATACAGATAGATATTTTTCATATTTTGTTGTGGGGAAAATGGGGTAAATACTTAAGAATCCTAAGTCTACATAATTAATATGTATTTTTTATCTCTTCTTTCTTATTGGTATTAAATTAAGTCGAACATAAAATACCATCATTGAAACAGTTTTATCTGTATTATAAAACCTTACAGTGATTGCTTTATGCGGTGTCTGAGTGGAGTGGCGAAATAACGCGTCGTTGAATCGTAACGACAGGCCGCCACTGAGCTCTACAATAGACGTCTTTGAAACCGAGCAACGGAAATCGTTTCCGGCATTCACTGTGATGAGGCGAACCTCAATGAGCCGCAAGAACCTACCTCTATAACTGCTTCTACGGTCGGGTCTACGTCGGTCTCTACGATCATCTACGAGTCTACGACAACGTATATAATATTAATACTATCGACCGAAGGTACTTGATGGAATTTGAATTTAAATTCTAAAGGATGGTCATGCGGGTGATTATAAATTATTCTGCCAAGAAATATTATAAATAAATAGGGGACAGTTGCAGAGCCTACCTATCTTGAATGCTTAGCTTTCCTAGTAGCCCATTGCTATATCCAAATGAGGGTTTGCATGCGAGACTATAAATGGTCAATGGTACAGATATGCAACATTTATGTATATATGTATGAGAATGTATGGATGTGGATTATGTATGTATACGTGTATATTTATATGTATATTTATAAAAAAAATATAAAAGTAGGTACCATGTAGGAATTATTGAATATTGGTTGTTTAACTAATGACTTTTAAAGACCAAGATCCCATTAGTTAACTCCATTAATTTCCAATACGTTACCATTGTTCCTAGAATTGACGATTTACACCTCTTGAGTGTAGTATTTTTATTGTTTATAAGTACTAATGATCTATTATTAGGCTTTGACGATTTATTATACGCTTATCGAGTGTATTATTATTGATAAAATAGGTGGTTTTTACAAACACTTCAACTATTCGTAATTTGTTTGTTGTATTTTTTTATTGTTGACCCTTGACTTTATAGGTAGGTAATGGAGTTTTCTCCTACTTTTTTGTATTGATTTATTATATAAGCTAAAGTTAAGAGTGTTCGTTATCAGTGTATGTTTGCCTTTGGTGAGTATACACAGTGCCTGAAGATGCCGAAAGGCGAATCCCGGGTCGCAAAAAACACCTCAAATGGAATAGTACAAAACTTAAAACAATTAGAATTTATATATTATTGTAATAAAATATCCCTCCCTCCAAATTGGGTGTGATAATATAATAAGTCGTCTATTTTAAAGAACCGATAAATGAACCAATTCAATATATTGGATACGATTATGTGGATACTTGTAGGCCAGCTATTTTTAGAATAAAATAAATCCTTTAAAAATATGATATAGGAACAGAATGACAAATATTTGTGAAAACTCACCAAATCAACATGTTTCTCGAGTTTACCGTGCATATTTTTACACTAAAATGATAAATATTATTTAAAAAATATAGACAAACAGTTTATTCAGAATAAATGACATTTACAAGAACAACTTAACTCGACCATGGCCTGACGCCACGTACATGCTTTAAGTTTCAGGCATAAATGGTTAATTTTAATCACATAACAGATACATAAGATAGAATCGAATTTTGTATATATCTTAATGAAAGTCAGGCCAGAAAATACTTGAAATAGATAACTTTCAAAATATTATAAAATATTATCAATATTCGTTACGTTACAAATTTTAATGCATACAGACGTAACTATTAATATATTTTTAACATGTTTATACCATATTTCTCCACACTCGAGAATTAAACCTATTGACTTACTCACAAAGAAAGTAACACATTTCCCATTATTTCTTTACGTTTTAACATAAGTTGAATATATAGGAACGTATTGCTGTCATTTTAAGTAATCGGTTTCGAATGCATTCATTTTCCATTATTTTTTGGTATAACTTTAACGTGTTGAGAAATTTTAGATCATTTAAAAATTATTTCCATCTTGTTTCCACGTCGTATATTCAGATCACTATCGTACTAAATGCCCTTTAGTGCAGTGTTCTTCAACCTTTTAACACCCGCGGCCCGGTGAATCTAGGATAAATATTTCGCGGACCGGTATTATCCAGAAATAATAACCATTATAGATAGAATTTTATGTATTACATCTGATGTTTCAAAATTACAACTTTTGATTAGTACCACATCTGCTGGTGCATTTTTGTAAACAAATTTGATATACGCGGTTGCAGCATTGTTTCTGAGAGACGAAGCGCTGCATTAACATCCATTCGATCTCTTTGTTTGGTTTTTATTACTGACACAGATGAAAATTCTTTTCACATAAATAGAAAGACGAAAAAATTACCAATAATCTATTATTTAAAATTCAGAGATGGATATTCTTTATCAAAGGATATCCAAAATTGAGACAATGATTGCATTTTATGTCTGGACACCAGAGTGACATCAGAAGATAGCTCGATCGGCTTCTCTTTCTCACGAGAATCAAGTGCGCATGATTTAATATTTTCCACAAAGGGATTAATAATCCAGAGGTCCGCTTTTACGTAGATCTTAATTTTCCGAGAAATGTTTATTGAAATTTTCAGCTGACGCTTTTAAATGTTGAATAATTATGATTTATCAACAGCATTCAAAAATTCTTCCAGCATTTCATCTAATGCGAATACATTGAATCGTGTAGCGATATAGTTGGCAGACAGCATGGTGAATGCTTTCGCGGACCGGTAATAAATTCGCGCGGACCAGCGCCGGTCCGCGGACCACCGGTTGAAGAACACTGCTTTAGTGTACCTAGTTCTGTTTTGCTCTTCAAAATTCGGATTTACATTTAAATGTAGACATGGTATTTTATCTGCTCAAGTACTTCAGTGCCAATTTATCGAAATTCAATTCTGTTTTTGGTTACAGGTTTGAATTGTAATGCGATTGGCAGACTGATTTTTACACTGATATTAACATTTAAATTCTGGGAATAGACGTAAAAGTTGAAGCAAATTGTTTATAGATAATCCCTCAATCAAGCTCAATAAAAATCTTTATTTTATTTATATCCAATCTTGAAAAGTCTTTATTTTTCCATATTTTGAAAATGGAATAGCGATTTAATTTTAGCATTAAAATAAATAAATTAAATAACTTTGTTATTTATTATTCATTATTGCATTGGAACCTGTTTGAACGTGTTTGCTTGTAAAGTCTCGGATTCAAAACCTGGGTCTCAAAAATTCACATATTGTCCTTCAGTGTGTGTTTAGTATGGGCCAAGGCCTGAACAAAAACGAACCATGAGTATGAGTGAGAGAGCATTCGGCACATTTATATCTCCGCAATATGAGTTAGAGTAGAATAGAATTTCTGCGGCTGAATTAAATATTTTTGTACACGTTTCCGGTAAATATTGATTAAGATGACTACGGTCATTTAAAACTGCAAGCACGAGTTGCAGAAATTTATTGTTTTTGTGTTAAATATAAAGTTACTGATAATTATTTTTAGTTAATTTAGTAGAAAATATGGAAGGCAACTATGCTGACCATTACATACTGGGACACTTTCGGCACAAATTTAAAGAGCGTCTATCGTTCGTTACGCCACGGTATACGCTTGCATAATGGGTGTGGAGACGTGGTGGGTGGTGGAGGGAAAAGCATGTAGAAAATATGGTTAACTACGTTGTGTTTAAATTTGGTAGCCGTACTGAGAAGCAACACGATGGTATAACGTTCCATAGTTAAGTTAATAATAATAACATTGAGGTTGAAGTGTGCGTTCTATGCAAGAAACACGGCTTCATTTTGCCGAACAATACCCACTCACTTGATATTATTACTCTGAGGTATGGACCCAATAACTTGAGCAAGTGGCTAAGTTAATCCATTACTCGTAAGAAAATGCATTGATATTTTGTTAAAGGAATGCTACGATATCTCTCTGATAGTAAAATAATTCACAAAAGCACAAATAACGTAGATAATGCAATAGCAAAAATAATGCAGCCACATAATTTATTTATTTAGAAATCTCCCACATAATATCAATAATATCATCTCAAAAAAAATATTTTCACGCAAATAATAAAAAAAATTACAACACAATTTGCCGGTGTAGAAGTTATCAAAATGTAAGGTTATTTTTTCATTTTTTAGAAATAGAGCCCGTGGGCTTACATTATTTTTTGTTATTTCGTTTGATATGTAAATTACCCTTTTCACCCTTGAGAGTAAAGCATTAGCTTCCATTAGAAGACTGTTTTCGATATACTCCTGGTTACCATTTTCCTGGTAAAGATCCGTAAGTCCTGCGAAGGCAGGTAATTAAAATATAAGTAGTTTATAATATATTTAAAAATATATTTAATTAGTTATTATTAATTGGCTGCACATAATAATAATATGTTGGCTATTTTATTATATGGCGAGTCACAGTGTACAGATCACATCCTTTCAGATTGCGCATATTTCGTTGAAAGCAAAGAGCTACCCAACAATTTCTGTTTTTGTATTTTGTGACCTGGTTTTCAGAAGAAATTTTAGATATTTTAGTTTTTTAGATATTTGTGATGTTAGAGAGAAAAAAAATCTTCTCATTTCGGCTTTACTGAACGAACAACGCAAATATACAAGCGCCAAACTAACCCCCCCGCACCACACTCAGTCTAAATCGAACGCATCACAAGACACTATGTTTGAACCATCAGCAGTTTTTATTCCAGGGAATATCTCAGGAGCAGTTACCCAAGACTGAAGTCACTATGACTGAGCATATATTTACTCTTTCAATAAAATCTTCACATGCGAGAGAGGAGCACGGAAAACTAAAAAAAATATACAACTAATTTAAAACTGACGAACATTTTAGGTAGGTATGTGAAGAGATGCCAATTTTTTTTAAAAGCATTAAAATTGCCTTTTTTGCGACCCGTCAGATGGTCCGATTTTCCCAACAGCTTGTTTGGACAAACTTGCGCATCTTTTCTCTTTTAGTACACATTTACGTTCTTTTCACATTATACGGTAAGTATATTCACCATACGAAAAAGAGCATGGCCCTTTTCACATTAAACAGTGACGGTTAAAAACCGAAACGGCGCCGTATAGCAGCCGTCTATTCCACTGTATTCACGGGGTCCGGACGGTGACTCAGTAGTGTACGTGACCTAATGCATGCTTTCACATTAGACGGTTTTAAATCGTATGGTCAGCACTCAACACTCAACCACAAACTGAGCTTGTGACGGGAAAAAAAACGTGAACTTGTTGCCGATTCGGATTATTACCGTTCTATTTTTTTCTAACGGCTAAAACCACAAGTGTAAAATAACCCTTAAGGACATTTCCAGAGGATGCGGTTTGTATCCTGTATTTCTCCGCCACATGCACATATTTGTTGAGTAACAAGGCGAAGCTAATTCATCATGTCCAGTCAAAAATTGACTGATGTAGTGGACAGGAATCGATGCGGTAATCTCCAATCGCCATTTATTCAGCTAACAAAATAAAAGTTAAAAAGTCTCGTGGTTGAGTTTTTTTTTAATAATTTAAAGTTTCTCGTTTATTACACCATATTATTATTATGTGACTTGTGATAAAATATATATTGCATTCATATTTTAAGACGTGAAGTTGACAATATGCCAAAGTTAAATTTTGGATTTGCAACATCATAAAGCTGATTTAATTTAATACAGACAATGTAAACAAAGCCATTGGTTATCCACAGTGCCAGCTGTCATTGTGGGTGACCCATACAAGCAGTATAATATATTTGAATATATCTACTTCCGTATATATGTAGTAAATTAAATCATTGGTCTACGCATCTACACATCTAGGGCCTACGTCAGCGGTTCATTATAAGGTGGCACGAATCGCGAAACTTCTCAAATAGAGGCGCGTAGCTATTAAAAAATATATTCAGGAATATATATAATTATTTTGAAATTAATTTCCTATGCCATTTGTTTATTTTTATTTATTATATTTTATTTATTATATGTAATTTACATATTATGTAAATTACTATTTTCACACTAAAGCTGAGCATGTAAGCTTACGTGGGTGGAAATTATTTATTCAACCCATTAAGGACATCTTACAGAGCTAAATATGCATTGAAAAAATATAAATGTGATGTGAGGGATTCGAACTTGGAAACTACGGGAGTCAGTAACACAAAAATATATGCATATACAATTTAACATTATATTAAAACTACTACAGAAGGTCAACGCTAGGGATTGCAATACGGAATGGTTTGGTACCGGTTTTTCGGTATTTCTTATTAGATGTCGGTATTAATACTGGTATTTCTTAAACATTAAAAAAAACAGAAATAGGTGCTTATCAATAAATATAGCCATAAAAATCTTTTAAAAATATTATTTTATGGCAAAAACCTACATACCTACATTTATCATGCTGACATTTAAAAATATGTATTGATCATAATTGTAGAACTAGTGATTTTTCACAAATAATTTGAATATATTGATAATTTTAACAAAAGCCCCAAAAGTTCATCAAGTGCAAATAAGTCCCGGCTTCAGGAAAAGCTTCTTAAATTAAACCCTTGTACAGTCATCAATAATAATAGAATAGTTGAAAATTTTTGTCACGGATGTTTTCTATTTCGAAATAATATTATATGGTAGTTCATCGCGACAATTACTTATATAAATATATTTGATGAAATTTGTTTTATTATTTTTTCACCTCGTTTGGATTCACGATAACGAGTGTGCTTTCTTAATATCAAAAATTACGGTATTTTGGATTTTTAAAACCGGTATTTCGGTATTGATAAATACTGAAATACCGGTATTGCAATCCCTAGTCAAAGCTAATGCAAAAACTAGAATGAGTCTATCAAACACGATGGTTCTATGGCTCAACCCAATTTATTTCAAGGCCGTTGTATATTTTTTAATAAAAATAAAATGCACATACATTTTATTATCACACATTAAACATGTGTTTCATTTAATTTATAATCAGTGATTAAATTCAGAGTTAAAAATGACTTTTATTAGGTACTCCAATACCAGAAGTATAACTTTCAACCAATAGCACGATATAATTAGTATGGAATAAGTATTAAGCCTACAATTCAGCTATTAGTTGGAAAACGGTGTTTGGAATGATTTGATATGTGTTGGACTTTATTGGTATCTCTCTGGTGACATTATTAACGCTTTTGTGTGTTTGTGTATTGTTATTTACGTTAAAATAAATGTCTGCCCAATTCTCCTCTGTGGGCAACAAAGAAGAATTATTTTAAAGAGATATGCGATGTGTTCTTGTGTATATAATACAATTGGGTGCATTTATTCATATGTTTAAAAAAGAGGAAAGCAAACTACCAACTATCAAACAAACGTTACCCTACCAGAAAATCCACCAAAGAAGGCGACGTGAAATATATTTTGTTAATAATTCAGAGAAAATTACTTTGGTTATATGAATGACTGGCTTAGGGACATTTAAAATTGGATAGAAATTAGAAAAAATCGGGGAACCCGTCCTTATAGCGCAGAACGGGTCTAGGACGATTTAACGCCGGACAATTGGGCACCACTTAATCGAATGAATATCGAAAATATTTTTTTGAATTATAGGTGCTTTTAAAATATATGTTTAATATTATTATTTATGCTTAAATTATTATATTTTAATTTAATACTTGGTGAGAATTTAAATATGCACACGTAAATATTCATTTAATTGTGGATATATTTAAATTCCAACGAGTTTTTTTATTTTTATATAATGCCTCAGGCATGATAATTCTCGATTCGCGATAAAAAACAGTATGTTAAGAGCAAAATGAATTAAAACTACTAAGTAGTAGATAGAAACCGATTAATAACCAATTCACTGCTGACCTGCTAATTACTAATTAATTACCAAATTTAAGTATTATGTTAATATTATATTAATGGCCAACTAATGCACTAAATGAGTTAAAATTCTTCTCTACTTTCTGTATAAAATCGTAACGAACGTCTATTTTTATTTCATTCGACAGTGCGGCGCCCAATTTTCCTGGCGTCCAGTTGTCCCATTCCTCGGAGAACAATGTCCATTTAGTTATAAATATAATATAAGTGCTTGTTTATACAAAAAAGACTAGCTATAGCACACTAAGAGAAATATTATACAAAACTGAAAAAGGGTGACACTTTGCAAAATGTTTGTTCAACACTGTTGCATGCGATGCTACGTCTACGAGAAGAGCTACGCGGATGTCATGTCTACGTTCACTTCTGGTTGTCTACGCGTACCTAATGAAAATAACACTATTAGCCCGACAAGCTTCCCCTGTCAAGAATTGTTTTCGGAAACGTTTTGGAAATATTAGCTAACAATTCCTGGGAGGTTTCAGGTCTTACAAATGACTGATGTTCCGATTCAATGGCCTATAAAACAATGTATTTTCTACTGTATTTTGAGCAAACATAATTTATTGATGGGAGTTTATTGAGCATTGTGTATAAATTCATGTATTCTATAACATCAATGTGACTATTGTATTTAATGGTTCGGGTTCTTAGGGTAATCGGGCCGTGTTAAATTATTTATTATTTTGCAATTATTAGTCATCAGATACATGTTTAATTAATTAAAAATAATTACAAGATAAAAAGAACTTTTTATATACAACGTTTTTTAAATTTTCTGTTGAATCATATAAACTTGACTTGACTAGCTTAAACGATCAAAAAATTGTGTACTTGATAGAAATACTGAATAATGAAATGTCATTTCATATTGATTTCCATAATAACGCACGTATATTTTATTTAGTAATTTAGTTGCAAGGGCCCCCTAGTAACTAATAATGGGATCGAAATAACTTTTCATACAAAACAGAATTAACTAAAAATGAATTCAATTCTACTTAAAGATGGCTAAAAGTATTTAAAAAATGTATTGGCATCGTTTTCTAATATATTCTAAAAGTTTCAAATGTCTAACTAGTCGGGAAGTTAGTTAAAAATCGATTGCAAGATTTGTACCGGACAGATAAGAATACGACCTAAGAAAAACGTTGTAATGACCGATCTCAATTCGAGTGCTTAAAGTCAGACAATAAGACAGATAACGTTATTTTACATTTACGGCTACACGATAGTCAAACAACGTTATGTCAATCTTTTCTAATTTCTTATTAAATTGTCAGTAATAAAAATTAAATTGTAAGTCAGGTATCCATAAAATTGAATCATGACAATGACTGGGAGAGCAGGTAGGATTCGTACACTTTTTACTCTAAGCCGTATAAAAACAAAACTGTAAGATATTTTAAAATATCTTCAATGCTGCTATATATGCAATATATTTGGCTTTAATAATAGTGAAGTGTAGTTTAGATACAAATCAGCATGGCGAAGCTACGGTAACTTTTCTGAAAAATGGAAAACGTACGAAACTACCCCACACGTGGGGTAGCTTCGTACATAGTGTGGGGCACATTCGTACATAATGGGGAACCTTCGTACAGTCAAAGAAAATGCTATTTATTCAATGTAATATAATCATGTATTGAGATCAAAGCTAACACAGAATCAGCCTTCATGTAATAATAATTAACAGTTATTGTTTTTAAAGGTCTTATAACTACTTAGTCATAAAAACATAACGCTTTTATTTATTTTTTTGTTAATAAAGGAACGAATAAATCAACATTATAAAATTTACCATTAGAGTAATAGGTCTTAATCTTATGTATTTAATAGTTGTACTATCCAACATTATACAAAGATAGGTCTTTTTCGAAGCTAAATATTATCCGGGCTGTTCTTGCTGTAAAAGCACATTTTGATAGCGGCAAAACACATACCACATCTGATATGTAAACTGTTCCTTCATCTTTGGTAGTGGGAAAGACAAATTTCTAGGTATGAGGCTTCTTCCTCAAAAATGAAACTTTGTATTCAACGGGACTATATTTTTTAAGCACCTGTCCAAGATAATATAAAACGGTCTTTGTTTTCTTGAACTCTACTATCACAAAGCGTTCTTCTTTGATGTTCTCTGACGTAACTGGAGTTTCATTCTCAGTATCCGATCCTTCAGACGTTTTTTCGATGGGAGAACAAGAACTTTCTCTTAAACTCATATTAGCCTCATCCTCACAATCAGTTTCATCCTGACTATCAGTCTTTACATTTTTATTTTGCCTCTTTGGCTTAGTCGTCCCTGAAGTTTTCTTCTGTCTCTTTGTTTTGGTTTTTGTATCTGACAGTAAATGTAATGCTCGCTTCATCTCCTTAGCCCTTTGTTTCCTCTCTTGCTCTTGCTTCTTCAACTTTTTTGCTTTTTCTATTTCTTCTAGTCTATTTTTGTCAGGGGTCTCTGTATTATATATTCTCGATTTTCCTGGTAGTTTTCCTTTCTTCGACTTTTTTAACGCATTTCTGTCCACTCTGGGATAGGGCCGGATAATTTCTGGAGTTAATAATCCTACAGTTGATGAAGATGCAGGCGCAGTTGTAGGTGATAGCAAGGAGGGTGATACTGGCGCTGAGCTCCATGGAAGATCTTGTTGAGTAATCTCTGTTTCTGCAGGTAGAGTTTCTGGCACATTGGCATCTTGGCCCGCTGTAGAAGTTGATTGTCCACCTTACGTGGATTCTAACGGCTGCATCTTGCATTATTGCATCTTCATCAACGTCTCCTGTTCTTGTCCCCTTTTTCACATATATTCGCGGCATGGTTCTGAAAAATAATATTTTTGGTGAACAATCTTTCTACTGCCACGCAGTTAGGAATAAAGAGCATTCGTACAGTACGAATCTACCCCACTCATAACTGCACGAAGGTACCCCAAACCGATAAATCAACAAATTAATTGAAAATAAAAATAACCGCTATAGTTAGCCTAAAATGACTGTTTACATATTAAACGAAGTTATTACTTCATTAACTATACTAAGTCACCCATAACATTCGTGCAAAACTTATAACAGTTAAGCGTGTTCAAAAGTGAATACAAAAAATATTTACGTAGAGCGAAAACACGTATCGGCGTGCTCCGTCGAAGCTGTTGGCCGCACTGATGCCCTGTCCCGCGGTTACACTATGCATATGAGCAGGAGTCACACACACAAACGCGAGCACGCAAATGAATTGGATAGTGAAGATATCGCCACTGTACGAATGCTCCCTGTGTACGAATCCTACCTGCTCTCCCCTAAAGTTTAACGCTAACTACATAAGTTACCCTTGTTTTCATATTTTTTTTAAACTATCCTTATAAATTTTTACATCATCATAAGCAGGATAAATGTACAATACACAATAAATTATAAAATATTAACATTAGGTTTTAAATAAACATTTCCCTTGTTGAGTTACAAAAATCTAAAATAACGATTTTTGGCTCTCCTGTAAAGTTGCACTTTTGTAGATAGTGTTGTTTGACACTAAGCCCTCGAATTAAAATCGTGTGTTATTCGTACCATGATAGTCTATTTTTACACAATAATAATACAATATAGTATTTATGTTAAGTACCATATTTCTTGTCAATATTAATATTTTTTTTCTAAATGTATTTATAGGTTGAGGTTCTCTTCTGGCATCTGCAGCACGTGGCCGAGCCAGGTCCAACGTCGCCTCCTCACTCCTCGTTGCTACTAAAGTCATCCGCACACCCGGTATCCGTCGCAAACATCTATTTTCGAAGCTCAGTATACGGTTGCTCTGTCTCTAGTCTTCATAACGTCGCTATAGGATTTGTTTCCCGAATATCCATTTTTGTCGAAATTGACATTTTAATGCAGTTCAATTTCTTTTATCGAACTCTACCGAAATCATTTATAAAAACAATATATTTTTATCTAGGAACAGAGATATTTTTTTAAAAAACCCGAATACGCCATGTTAAGTTACAATTACTCCGTGGTGTTCTCCCGAATGTCCAACTATTCGTACCTGAATATCTAAGTTAATTTCGGTCGAAATATATCTCTGGCTGAGTGTTTATTTCCCGAATATGACTTTAGCCAATCAAACCGCGCTCACGCCGTGCATCTCGCTCCCACATTCACGCTGTCTAGCTCTAAAACAATCACGCCCACTTTCATATTTTTCGTCCGTCCGGAGACTTCTTTCAAATGTCGTCTTATTGATATTGTTTTTAACGTTACTATTGTTTTAATAGTGAATTCATCAAATTTGAAGAGATCATTCATAGCTGATACATCTCCAGTTCGCCCTGAACTTACAGTAGAGTTGTGGAAGTGAGTATTTTAACCTAAATAACTGCATTTTGTTTTGATAAATGACACAAAATCCCAACGGTTATATGAATTCTACAGTATGACCCGGCAACTACTATGACGTAAAAAATAATTATTATTTCAAATTATTATTAATCAAACATTGTTTTTCTTCATTTTACTTTTAATCTAGGTATTTCTATGAAAATAAAGGCGATGCTATTATTTATTTTTGAATGCGCTGATAGTTAATTTAATTTAATATGTATGTTAGTAACTATTTATTTGGTGGATATTATATACTTAGGATATTTGTACCTACCTAATATTAGCAGCCAATGGTAATTAATTTATACATGCTATTATTTTGTGTTGTTATTCCTTACAATAGTAAATATATAATATTTATTTGGTGGTTTGTAATAAGTTTAATTGTCAATTATAGAAATATATAGATATAATAATATACAGATATATATAAAAAGATTTTTTTTTTTTTTTTGGAAAAAGTATTAATATAAAATTGTTAGCAAGTACGAGTAAGTATATATATATTGTCCCCAATAAAATTATCTAATATTATCTACTATTATCTCCAATAAAATATTGGAGAAATAACCGTGACGTCGGTTAGTAATTAAAGTAGTAGATACCTTATATAATATATTTTCTCAGAAGTAATTTAAAAAAAATATGTAAGTATGTTCAATTATTTGAATGGTACATTCTTAAATCTTGTGAATTTTATTATTCGTTCAATAAAAAAATAGTTAATTACTTAAAAACTATTTTATTACTTAATCCGAAAAAAAATCGAAAAAGCGATTGCCGCATGTTATTATTACATACGAACTTGGGTAATTACGATCATTAAGTATTTAAATAGTAGAGGTAATTATTAACAATTATCGTGTAAATAAATATAACATTTGAGGCGCGTACTTTTTGACCACTCAGTAATCTGTGGGCCGTGCAGCAATACGCTACGGTCTTAAATCCCGAACGTCCACGTTTTGTCCCGAATATCCATTATTCTGAGAGGGCGCTAAAAATTTCCCGAATATCCACAGTGAGTACTTGTAAATAAAACGCATTTTCTGTGCATTTAATGATTTATACCAGTATATTATTCTTGGAATCTATTCTTAGATAATGTTGCAATCATACAGTATAGAAAGAATGATTGATACATCTACTGATATTAAAATATACGACAATGAAATTTGTTTTTCGTCTCCTGTAAAATTGACAATTGGTCTATTCGGGAAACAAATCCTATAGCGACGATAAGGTGCCATGATTCGCTACCGCAAAGCAGCACCATCAGAATACAAGCGTCGAATAGGCGGCATTTGGTTTTGACCGAGTACAATCGGGAGTACCAGACACTCCGCATCGATTTGAATGTTACTTTGATTAATTAATAATCGAACAAAGACTGTAGAGTTTTCTGGTAGGTCTGTTTGAAATCAGAGCGTTGGAGCGGAACTCATAGCAGGAACACGGAGCAGTGGAGCAATAGGGTTTTACCTGGAGCCGGAGCACCGAAAATTTGTAGTGCTCCACTGCTTCGGATGTTTTTTTTTTATTATTATTCAATTTTCGTCCTAAAATCTAATGAAAATATTATATTTGACACGAAAACGAATTCAAGCGGCATGTCAAGTCGTATCCAGTATGCCCACTACCCAAGCGAGTGTCGAAAGGATATTTTCAGCAAAAGGCAGATAATGAAAGACGATTTGCTGTGTAAATTTTGTTTAATAGAATTAATAATGAAAATGACGAATAATAAAAATTGTTTTAAAACTACATACTTATTACAACGTTTTTATTCGCTCGTATTCTTGTTTTTCCGTTGGTTGTTTGTCCAGTACAAATCTTGCAATCGATGTTTAACTAACTTCCCGGCTAGGTAGACATTTGAAACTTTTAGAATATATCAGAACACGATGGCAATACATTCTTTTAATACTTTTAGCCATCTTGAAGCAGAATTGAATTCATTTTCAGTTAATTCTGTTTTGCATTGAAAGATATTTCAGAAAAATCCGTAAAAAGTAAAAGACTATTATTGGTTGCTAAGGGGGTGGACCTAGCAACTAAATTATTAATATATACGTGCGTCACTATGAAAATCAAAATGAAATGTCAAAATGACATTTCAGTATTCTATATTTGTTTGTTTTTTGTTTACTTCAAATCAAGTACAAGTTTGAGCATAGTGAGCATAATAATTCAACAGAAAATTTAAAAACGGTGTATATAAAAAGTTCTTTTTATCTTGTAATTATTTTTTTATTTACTTATTAAAATAATTTTGTATATTACAATACTTAATAAAAAAAATTTACCCGGAGCGGAGCTGGAGCAAGTATTAGGTCCCGGAGCAACTCAACAAATCGTCCGCTGAATGCAGAACTATTCTAACCCACATTTGAAATATTTTGCAGAAGAGGTTTTTGAAACAGCCTACTTCAGTTATTTATTATTTATATGGACAAGTGTATGCACCATTTTTTTCATCAATAATCCTACTTAAATATGATGCATTCCATAAAAATAATAAATAATTTCAGTAAGTTGTTTCAAACAACTCTCTTCTCAAAAATTTCAAATGTAAGTTAGAATAGTTCTGCATTCAGCTGACGAAATGGTCCGCTCCAGCCCTCTGTTCGAAACAACGTGGTGCAGTATGACATAAGTAATTTTTTTATTATAATATTACGCATTATCGATCTTTAGTTTTATTATTTGTTTCCAACGACTGTTTACTCGAATGTATTATGCTGTATTGAAGTATTGTATTCCATTTGCAAACAATCGACCAAAAAATAAATAAAAAAACGTACAGAGCTTTGTTTATTTTATTTGATAGAATATTTTGGACAGTGTTTACTCGGCACTCTGTCCCGAATACTTACAAAAAATACACTCATTAAATAACACGTCGAAAAGAAATATTGTCGTATCTGCAAATTGAATTTATTCTTCCGACACATCATTACACCGACACTAATGGGATAAATATTTGAAAAGCGTCCTCTTCAAAATATAATATCTTTCTGCTTCCATCATATTTAATGACGTATATAGTAAGTGGGGATCATACGTTTTTTTAGCCAATTTAACTCAATTTTCTTTGATATAATTTGCCGAATATTTTTATGCTTCGACAGATTTTTTTTTGATATCTTATTATATCGAATAATTTAAATACGTTTGTCTGTCTAAATGTATTTACTTCCGGTATAATATTTTTAGAATAAATAACACAACGGGTACGAAGCAAGGATTTTAATTT
Organism: Rhyacophila brunnea; assembly: GCF_057557595.1. NCBI lineage: Eukaryota > Metazoa > Arthropoda > Insecta > Trichoptera > Rhyacophilidae > Rhyacophila > Rhyacophila brunnea. The sequence goes on along the minus strand of NW_028232965.1, from coordinate 54,873,931 downwards.
ATAAAGATTTTTTTTTAGAATTATTAATTCATGTCCTTGCTTTTTCGTACAAGGTGGTTTTTTAGTAATTTTGAACAATCACAAACACCCAGGCTTTGAGAAAAACACATAAGTCCTGACCAGGGAATCGAACCCAGGAACTCTCGGGTGGAAGGCAAGCGCCTTACGCACTGCACCACGAGAGCCGCCAATTTATAAAGATTGACTAAGTTGTTAATATTGATTAATACAAGCAATTACAAGCAAGGATTTTAATGTACAAGAAATTATTAATGTACATTAATAATATTAAGTGCTTCATAGTGTAAAATGTGTAATTATTACCATACTGACTAGAATACAAATTATTCCAAACTTTCAACGTGTTTCATTTCAATTACCTACTGAAAATAATTTGGACAGCTTAATTTATTTATTCAGTGTACTTCGGGCTCCCAACGTCCACATGAGCTAGCTATCAGAGTACAGACAGATCTATTCACGATTATAATTTAGTTGTTTGTATCCCAACAATGCCCATGTGAATGTCAAATTCATCAAAAAAATTCGGCAAGCCCAAAAACTATGTAAGTACTGTCCGACAATAAAATCTCGTCGATAACCGGAAGTTGCTGTAGTCGCATATGGAAGACTTTTCAGTGACGTACCTGTCATGGCAGCAACGCATGTTTAAATAATGTATTAACTCTCTTTTTAGATGCGACTCCTTTTCTTCTTGGCAATAAACCAAAAGTTTACTAATAATAATTTTAATATCACCTCTGACCTTTTTTATATATATATATATTTATTATAAAAAGATCAAATTATACGTAAATTGATAGATCCTTACACCACGGAAGCGTAAAATAAAATGATAAATATAGGGGCGTTCCTCATTTGAAACGGAAGTACGATTAACTGTATATGAGGGGTTTGTTAGTTCACAGTTTTAACACGTTGATAAGAAGTTCTTGTTCGACAATATTTAAGTGTGGCTTTTAGATCGATAGATATACCAGAAATCTGCAGAGGGGTATAAACGGTAACTCCAAGAATACTTGATCATATTGTGCACAATTTAATTAAGTATGTACTAATTCCGTCAGTGCGTTTGACGCACGCTTTCTAGCAAGTCCGTAAAACGCTATCGTATTGAATGTGTACATTCAGATAGAGTCGTTTTTATGATGATTGGCACGTCGCTCAATTCTTCAGAAGCTACATTAGTTTCCAATAAGAATGGTGCATGTGAGTTTTATCCGTCTAGCGAGATTGAAATCTGTCTAACCAGTGACGTCCCGTGGGGGTAGGCAGATTGAGCGTCGCTTGGGGGCGGCAGTTACTCGAAGGGCGGCAAATCAAAAAAAATCGTTAGGTATATATATATAAAGAGCTACCTAAACTTAGTAATAACGGAAATATCCTTTAATTAAAAAATCAGCTCACTGATTGGAAACAAAATGTATTAATTATTAACATACATGATTTAAGAGGACTGTATTCTTTTCTTGGGTTCGCGATGTCTAGTTTACTTCTTGGAGGTCACGTCCTTGATGACCAGCTATGACACGTGGAGATTTTTGAATTATAGGTAGGTACACACTTGCCTAATTTTATCCAAATATTTTTGCCAGTCGCTCGCGAATTTTGGAAGTTGTCAGGTGTATTTTTAAATGTATCTGAAACCGTAGACTCACAATATTTCTATTGAAGCGGATGGCATTGAAATTTGATTTAGTATATAGTTATTTTGTCGGTAATGTATCTATATAACACATTTCTCAGTTATTTTAGTCATGAAAAGATAATGAAAAATATTGTATAAAAAAAATGGGGCGGCATTTTGGCGCTGCCCAGGGGCGGCATTTTGTCTAGGGACGTCACTGTATCTAACCGATCAGCATGTTACTTTGCTGTATTGTCGACGCCATATATATTTATTTTTATAACGCTTATTAATTTATTTACCAATCATAATACATATTTACAAAGCTTATTGAAAAATTTAAACAGGGTAGTAAACTGTCTATGTAAGGCAGCGTTTCTTAATTTTTTTGAGGTCCAGATTAGGGTAATAATCCAGATTACCCAATACAGGAAATGATTAATAAAATACCATGCACAGATATAAATTAAATAAATCATATATTTTTATAATTTGTGTGTGAGTCAGGGTATTGACTAATAGGTTGAACAAGTGACTGACATCCATTTCTCGTAAAAAAAAATCAAAATTTGTTAATACAAATCTCTACTCTGTGGAGGCCTATAATATGATCTTATTAGGATCGGACATGATCGAGAAAAAAAAACTTTGGTTTGGATAAGTTTTTAAAGCTCACTAAAACTTGGTTTTATAAATTAAACAGGCTGTACATTAAGTCATTACATAAGCTGCAGTCTACTGTCTAACAGAAGCGATATTTTACGCACCATAAGAAGGTTCTAGAAAATTCTGAATATCAAGAATCAATTTATTTATTAGTTTCTACGCGCAGTGGCTCGAAAGGTTTATTAAAAATAATTGACGTTTAACAAATATCGTATGTTATCTCCACAATAATATAATTATTATTAAAACTATTTGACAACCCACTCAATATGCTAATCGATCCATTGGTTAATAATCCCTGATATAAAGAATATACATACCTATGTATAATAAAGATCTTTATATACTATTTAGAAAATTAGTTTGAAAAAAGAATATTAATTTGCTATAAAATGGCACATAATATTTGGCATTATTAATGTTAAATTAAATGTATGTACCTATTATTAAAATCATTTACTTGTATATGAGAGATGTCAGTTTGAATATGAATAACTTCTATGCCTACATATATTATAAGGCACCCACAGGAAATTGGCTTGCTTCCGTCCAGATTAGACATGCATATATTTTACATATATGATTTAAATATGCGCAAGACATACACGTGAATATATTATGTGTAGTCAATGATGCTGAGAGAGAGAGAGAGCAATGTTCATTAGAACTTGAGAATAGTAAAAACTGTCATAATTGCATGATTAGGAGGTAATATTTTCTGAGTGGCGTATGATTTGTGTAGGGGTGGGCAATTAAAATCGATTCTTTAATAAATCGACTTTTTGTTTGGATTTAAATGAATATTGAATCGATTTTCTTTGAAAAGTAAGAGAATTGAGTCGGATTAATTGTTTTTCAGTGTTGTTTTAAATATCAAGGTATAACGATTTTAAAAATCGACAAAAAGGTTAAAAATTCTTAAAAAGGAATACTTTGAGTTGAATTAATCATAATCTTTTTACTTTTGTACACAGAAATTATTTCTACAGCTATTTATTATAAATAATTACAAGATAAAAAGAACTTTTTATATACTTACCACGATTTTAAATTTTCTGTTGAATCATATAAACTTGACAATTCTATGACTTTTTTTTACTTGATAGAAATACTGAATAAATATAAAATACTGATTTTCAGCAATAGTAACGTTAGTAACGCACGTATATATTAATAATTTAGTTGCTAGGACCCAATTAGCAAACAATAATAGTGTTTTACTTTTTAAGATTTTTTTCCGAAATAACTTTCTATACAAAACAGAATTAACTGAAAATGAATTCAATTCTGCTTAAAGATGTCTAAAAGAATGCATTGTCATCGTGTTCTGGTATATTCTAAAAAATTCAAATGTCTAGCTAGTCGAGAACTTAGTTAAAAATCTTCAATCGTCCAATACAAATCTTGGACAAACAAGAAAAAAAATACCGAACAAACAAGAATACGAGCTAATAAAAACGCGGTAAAAAATAAAATACTTGCTTTCGATTTTTGGTAGAATCGATTTTTATAAAAGAGTTGAATTGAATCGATCCTTTAGCAAGAATCAAACATCCCTAATTTTGACCTGATAATCACCTGAACGTGGTTTCAGGAAAACAGATTATCTCTTGAAATTTGAAGCTTAGACGTCTTTAGAGAGAAATCGGCTTAAATGACACGCAGCAGTTTGTTTTGATTGAATTATCTCAGCAGGCTAAAGCTAAAACAGCTTAAAATTATGTAGATTAACGTTAGCTTTTAGCAGTGGAGATAAAACATTTTAGCTCGAGTGTCGCACCTGTATTGGCAACACGTGTTCTTTATTCATATTAAATATATGTAAACATGTTTATATTAATTCAATTATGTGGCGGCAGGGTATAATTAATAAATATATAATATAATATAGTATAATATACAGAAACACAATCACACACATAAACACAAAATCATGTTGTCAAAATAGTTCACAGTTATACCACAGGCACAGTTTCAATCTATCTATACTGATGTATTCGAATCATCATGGTGGATGTGGATACGTTCCTTGGCAGGTAGAATAGGGGGATATTATCACTGGTTTGAATGTATCTGCACTCACATAAGGGTCACATATTTAGTTCCCACTTTTATAAGTCGTATACATTAGGGTTTACAATCTTGGAATTTTGATTGAATACATGTTTTTGTAGAAGTGTAATTTAAGGTTAGTAAATCTCTGAAAAATACCAATCATCTCCTAACTTTCATGAAATTACAAGATCAGATATATGTAATAAATCGTTACTTTGAAAAGGTTCTAACTGACATTTTGGCCTAAAATGACTTTTTGGTGGGAAAAAGGTTCCATTAGCCACATTCTATCATATACGTTCATTTCAGAGTCATCTATTGTCAAATATGGAAATTAGCAGTATGCCGGAATTCTGTCTACATGTTTTTTTATATTGAAAATATGACCATTCCAAATTTCAAACGCTCATAGCTCAAAACATGGTCAAGTGCAATTAGAACCTTTCAAAGTAAGGTAACGAAATATTAAAGTTCGTATAAAATAAATACTTAATCCAATCATTTTAGATAATATGTATTGCAAGGACAATTTGAGCATAGATATTTCATACTGGGTCAATCCTGTACTTGTGCATATATGGAACGCATCCGAACCATCCTGGCAATGAACATCTGGTTTGTAATTTATTACGACTTGTGGTAATGTCCTGTGGTTCTTGAGTGTGAGGGCATTTAATACTAGCATATAATAATATTGTTATTATTATAGCGTCTGTACACGTGCATGTATTTACTGGCATCAATATTGTGTAATTGTGTAAATTAAACTATCGCAATAATAACTGTTTACACGGAAAAGTGGTAACTGTCTCGCCAATCACATTGTTAATTCGTAAGCAAGAAGCGTTGTTGTCATTGTATGGTGCTATTTGACAGATTGTAAAAATTAGTAAACATCAAAATGCTCTTCGCGGTATAGTTCGTATTTTTTCCGGCAAGTTTGCCACTATTTTCTACTGCGCATGTACATACGTCATGCAAGTTGCAACTATCGCAAGAAAATTAAGAAGCTGCTGAACTTTTTTTGATCCATGCATGACGTCTTCTTGCAACATCCACGATAATACGTGTTTACTTTGCATTTTATCGTTATAGTCGCGACAATACGTACTGCCGCCAGTAAATCCATGCATGTGCAAATAGGCTACTATGTCACGTCGATTTTTTTTACATTCATAAAATGGTATTGAGACATTATTTGAATTATAATTTTCTCCGTGCCTATTTAGTGTGAAATTTTAAATAAGTACCTATCTCTTCTTTTTTGCTAAAAAGAAAGACTCAATCAATTCTATTGCATTATAATTATCTCTTTGTATTTCAAAAGAAAAAAATATTAAATTTAATATAATCGTCGTTGAATACAGTTAACCGTAATAATTTGTATCAAGAGAAATCTTACATAGTTCGACTTATTCTCTTAAATATTTTAGAATTTCTTTAGTGGCTCGGTATCATTTCCTGTAAATATGGATGAAAGCACAAAGGTTTTGCCCAAAAAAAAAAGATATTTTTTTCACGAAGGTAAATTTTGGTAAACGGTTGAAAAAGGTTTCTTTTCCAGTGCGGTGCAATATTTTTTCGCGCGAGGAGCCAGACAGTAGCAAAATGTAAAAAATATGTATGAGTGAAACGTGCTAGCTATCCTCCGCGGAAACTTTACCCGGCAGCAAGATTCAAAAGGTAAATAAACGTTCTTTTTTTTCATGTAGCAGATCTGCGTATTTTTTAAACACTGAAAATAAAAACGCCAAGAGACTTATATTTTTAATATTCCGACGTTCATTGTTAAAACGTTAAATGTGTGCAAACATGGTAATCGTAAAAAAATATTCGTGGGTATTTTAAAACTTTCGTAACACGTGCAGATCGTGGTGTAATGATAAAATTAACAAATTTGTCAATTAATTTTACACTTTTTTATTTTTAAATATTATTATTTATTATATTGTACACTCATTTTAATACTGAACGATATCTTTTTGGTGAGATATTTATGATAGGAGAACAACTTAATTTCTAAAAATAAAGATTTATTATATTCTGAATTTTTTTAAGAAATTAAGTACCTATCTTCATGTTGATAATATTTTAATAGACTGGTACGAAAAAACATTTTTAGTAATCTGTTCGATCAATAATAATAATTTACTAAATTAATTAATCAATAAATAAATCAATTAATTAAATAATACCATATTTCAATAGGGAGATAACTCAAAAACCTTGTCTCAAGATAATGGCGTTTGAAATATAATATCGTCTCTGTTCTGGCAGAACGCACTAACTGGAGAATACTAGTTATGAGTAATTTGACTTTGAAGTTGTTAAAATGTTTGAAATGGTCTATCATGTGAGTTTATTAAGTAATCGTAAAAAGGATGACTTTAAAATAAAGACTTTTTATTTATTAAGAAGGTTTCCAGACGGTAAAGTTTGAAATAAGGAACATTTTGGTATAACTAACTCAATATGTCATTTTTTAGAATAGGTGTCTTCTGCCAGAACAGTGACGATATGCAGAAATTCTTATTTTAATTTTAAAGCCTCGATTTTGAGGAAAATGTCTGTTTTTTAACTTTAGTTTAGTGGAATTCATTAATGCACAATTAAATGTTATAGTATAATAAGGATTTAACCCAGACATTTTAGTATATAATAATTCAATTAATGATTAATCTCAGAAAGGGTTATTTGATTTTATTACACATTGAAGAAATTTTTGACTCTTTTTTTTGCTTAATTAAAAAAAACAAGACCTATTGACATCTAATGACATTTTTAACTAAAAACCTTGAAATTTTGAGTTGTTTCCTTAAAGTTAAAATAGGGTATCGTATAATGGTGATACAAGAAGAAGGATAATTATTAAAAATATATAACATATTCGATTAAATTAGTAAATTACCATGTTCGATGCTAATCGGAATATATATTAAGTTATTAGCTATTTACCCAACCCAGTAGATCGTAGCGCACTGGATCAAACACTAATAAAAAAACAGCATGCACTTTTTGATTAAACATGACCCACGGGTTTTTTTATACAAAAACAGCTGCTTTGCGCGACCTGAACGATACATTATATATTGCACATATTGAAAACTAAACCACCTGTAAATTTTATTCAATCGATGAAGTCCGACCGCGTTTTAAAGTTTTTAGAAAACTAAATCTAATTAAAATTAAAAAGCTCAATTTTGACCCACGCCGAGCACGTCCGCCCTTAACGGCGCACGTGCTCGTCGTAGGTCAAAATTGAGTTTTTATTGTATTTTCAAACCATGATCCTGGACACTCCTTAAACGTTGTAGATAATCTATTTATATAATTTTGAAGCCTTATTATCCTTTATAGTTATTTTAAACATTTGATGACTGCATAAAGTATTTTTGTTACATAAAATAGTATTCTTTTAAACCTCTCGCTCTAATGTTTTAGAATATAGTCATATTTCGGTACATAACTGTGCAGTGGTGTTAAAATTTTTTACGTTTATTAATTTTTAAACGCATCAATGAAACTATTACTATAATTTATTACGAGATAATTTTTGTAAAATATTCACGATAAAAAATTATATTGATAATCTCTGTGATCCCAAATTTGACAAGAATTAGGCATTTTAATATTCAAAAAATCGGCAAGATTAACACATTTGAAAATGATTATAAAGATATTTATTATAAGCTATGTCTTTGACCATTCAAGTGTGATAAACATCTTATGAATAATCATTGCTTTATAATAATTATTGACCTAAGAATAAGGTAGTGTTTTTTTGCAATACGCCATTTCTTTTGTCATTCCCCAGTATTTAAGCTACAACATACGGCCGTAGCCATAAATTGATAAACTATAATTAAAGTAGGAAGTAAAATGATATTGACGCGCGTGTTTGAACATGTAGGTACCGTTTAAAAAAAAATAAAAAAAAATTGGTTAGGTACATGTTCAAACACGCGCGTTAACATAATTTTACTCCCTACTTTAATTATAGTTTGTCAATTTATGGCTACGGCCGTATGTTGTAGCTTTTACCACTAGGGAATGACAAAAAAATGGCGTATTTAAAAAAAACACTACCTTATTCTTAGGTCAATAATTATTATAAAGCAATCATTATTCATAAGATGTTTATCACACTTGAATGGTCAAAGACATAGCTTATAATAAATATCTTTAGAATCATTTTCAAATGTGTTAATCTTGCCGATTTTTTGAATATTAAAATGCCTAATTCTTGTCAAATTTAGGATCACAGGGATTATCAATATAATTTTTTATCGTGAATATTTTACAAAAATTATCTCGTAATAAATTATACTAATGGTTTCATAAATGCGTTTAAAAATTAATAAACGTAAAAAATCTTAACACCACTGCACAGTTATGTACCGAAATATGACTATATTCTAAAACATTAGAGCGAGAGGTTTAAAAGAATACTATGTTATGTAACAAAAATACTTTATGCAGTCATCAAATGTTTAAAATAACTATAAAGGATAATAAGGCTTCAAAATTATATAAATAGATTATCTACAACGTTTAAGGAGTGTCCAGGATCATGGTTTGAAAATACAATAACAACTCAATTTTGACCTTCGACGAGCATGTCCCCCCATAATAATATAAACTTAATATTAATCTCAGCAGAAGTCGATTTTTGATGGTAAAACAACGGAGACATGCCGTGAATCTTTCACTATGATTTACTTTTCATTTAATTATTTACATTGGATTAGGCTTCATAACCTCCCTATGTATGTAGTTTGATTTTTTTTTTTAAATCTGACTCGTATTCTTGGTCTTCTAAAAATCTCATGTTACGGACGATATTAGAATGATACTAACACAACATATTTTTTCCCCCACAGTGATTTAGGTAATATGATTTTCCATTATTAAAACATTATAAAAACCTTGAAAAAATACATAAAACAGCGTTATATTGTTCAACCTTATGCACAAAAATAGACTTTTAGATAGTACCTAATTAAAATATATTTTTTAGGATTTTGCATGATTTTTTAAAAAATATATACCTACTTAATAAATTTAAAATTACGAGTATATTGAGAACTCCAATAGAAAGTTTGCGGAATATTCTATATCAGTATGAGTCATGGGAAGGCCTCCTATATCTCCTTCCGCTTCTCTCGGTATCTGTCACGTACATCCAACGAACTCGATGAGTAATTCGTCTATCCAGCAGGTTTTAGGGTATCCTTGTGGTACTTCTTGGGTACCACTGTATTAGGGCATTTGTCCAGTGGTTGTCTACTCGTCGAGCGACATCTCCAGACCGTTATCAATTCATCTACTTAGAGATTTATATCACATCACGTACTCTTGTCTGCTTCCTTATCAATTGGTTTATTTTGTAGTCTTTCCGCATTATGCCAAACATGTAAATTTCCATGCCGTATAATGGAATTTAAAAATAAAATGAAAGACATAATAATAATGCACATCTTCGCAAAATAATAATACAATTTGAGATGGTGTTGTAAATCGCGTAGGTATCAAAATATGTGTTAATTCTCAATTTAAAACGACAACATTTACAATAATACTCTTTTATGTGAAATATTGATTTGAAGACGGGAAGAGATAAAGCATAATTAAAATTAAAATTTATTTATTTACATCTAATATACCTACCTACTTTAAAAATTACAAATTTAAAACGTTCATAACATGACACTTAAAAACAAAGAAATAGATAGAAATAGAAAAACAGTATAAAGAGTAGGTAAATCTTAGACTATAGATACATCTAGACGCCACCCATTGCATTGCTAAATGAAGCTGCGTGCCGTGCGTTTGGTTTGTGGGCGAGCGAGCGCATCCGTATTCAAATGTTCGAGACCATAGACCATTTCGCTAGTGCTCGCCCAAAGTGCTCGCACTAGACGCTCAGAATTAAAATTTAATTTTCTATTTTTTTACGTTATATAATATTTTTAAGCGGTCAAAATGCAACCATTAGGTAAAGATATCCATAATTTAAGTTATAAACACCATATTAACACTAGGTCACTGATATTAAAATGTATAATAATATACAAATAAATTATTATGAACATGTATCAACTTACCTATGAAACGTAATACCATCTTCTTGCTTATCAGTACGGCTACCACATTTTAATACAACACACATAACCATCTTTTCTACTTAATTAACTAAAAATATTTACCACTGACTTTATGTTTAATACAAAAAATAGCAATTTTAGCAACACGGTTATTGACGCTTAGTTAAGCAATAAGGTAAGATTTGGCGGTTACACCGTAGTGAACCATCTGCCACATCTGTAAACCTTTTATCTTACTCTAGCGCGTGTTGTAGAGATTATAAGGGTGCCGAATAGTTTCTTACTCGCACTTATGCATCGTTTTTGTTCAGGCCTTGAGGTAAATACAACAAATATTAAGTAGATACTTCGAAGTACACCAAATGAGTTAATTAGATCCTATTTTAAGAATTTATTCGAAGAACCGATTTGGTTATTGCCCTCAAAATTAGGATCACCAATAGTAGCTCCCGATTTCTAAGATAGTTATCAGGGACACACTGGTCAAAAATATGGAACGCTCCCACACACCCACAACAATTAAATGATTAGAAAAACATTTTTAATAGAGTTATCATTTTGGTTAACCGCACGATAGGTAGCATCTTGAAACATTACAGTCATGCAGTGTCATGAAAACCGCAGAATTTTGAGTGAGTTTAGTGACTTTTAAAAAAGGAAGGGATGTTTTAAAAAAAGCTTCGCTCTTCGGATGGAGTATTATTAGGTATTACAAAATATCCCAATATTTTTTTTATGTCAAATAAAACAAAGGAAAACACTGGAAAGCAAATAATTAATATACCACAAAATCCGAGGTTTGCCTCTTTTAACCAAGAGTATTTTTTTATTTATATAAATTGCTACCGTATGGTATTTTACCGACCACGCACCGACACTTACGATATTAATTACGCGAGCCGCGCTCTGCCGCTTCCCAGAAAACTCCAGAGATTTTCTATCGCCAGAGAATATATTATTATAATATAATATAATACACAATATTACAGAGTATTACGTATCATCATCAGCCTATATCATTTTTTTTCGTGGTTGAGGGACGAGACCGCTGTGGTTGAGGATGATCCAGAGGTGTAGATGAAGAGTCGTCAGAAGGAGAGATGAGAAGTTGAGATTTGGTGGTCGCTCCGACGGCTGGAGGAGCGAGTTTTATTTGCAGCGTAAACAGTCGGTACAAAAATATGTTACAAGAGCGTTATGTTAGAATACTTCATGATACTGTTCCGAGGTCCAAGCTCAGTGGAACAGAATGCTATGCGGAACGACTGAAATGAAGCTAACTGATCGGACGGAGATTATAATATGTATTTGGACTGACTTACTCATTAACTATGCTACCGCTAATTATATGCATACATACTCGGTATCTTACGAGTCATTACTGATGAAGTTTGCAATTGAGAAATCTGATGGCCTCAGCATTATTGCACTTCGAACGTTTCGATCCCATAGAAGAATGTCACACGTGTAGAATATGCTGACTGAATATACGACGATAGTTTAAATGACTTGACTGTCGAAATAATGCTGACAAGGCCCGAAGTCATTGACCACTACAAATTCACAACTGGATGAAGACCTCTATGAGGCGATTTTATTTATTTCATTACCGAGTGTTGTGCTGTCGCGTATTTGGTTACTACTGGATAACTTTGTCTCTTTTTAGACCTATGTGTCGTGCCCGTTACAATTTAAGGTTTTTAGTGATTATTATTACACCATCCATTTTGTTTGTTTTCTTATTTATCTATTTTATTGAAGATTCTCAAGAAAAGATCTCTGACCTAACTTTGTTCTATAAATAATTACATTAAATATACATCCATATATAATATTATATGACTTTTATTCCATAAAAAAATCTATAGATTAAGGATTGCCATATCGGTGTTCAATTATTTATCGATAGCGAAACACCGGTTTAAAAAATCCAAAATACCGGACCGAAATGAAACGCAAATGTAACGAAATGAAATGAAACGAAAAAAAAACAATGTCCTTCAAATATACTTATATTATGGAATTTTATTATCGTGATTAATTAACATATTTCTAAAAAAAAAAAAAACTTATTTATTATTCTATAACTACTATTGATCCAACATTGGAAGTACATCCAACAAACGTTAAATTTGAGAGAGATTTTCCTGTATCCGGACTTATAGTATTTGTAAAAATTAGCAGTTCTGAAATATTATGATTTATATTATTTTATAAAGGTGAACATTACAAAATGTAGGTAGGTGGGTACACACTTTAGGTTTCTATAAAATATTGTTTTAAATAGATTTTAATAGTTACATTATTTATTGAAACTTTTTTTTCTATAATATTATGTTTTCACAAATACTGGTATATAATACCGGTATTAGTATATTCATTCAGCATCGCAATCCCTACTATAGATGGATATACATATTACATACATACACGTATTTGACAATAATATAATATATTATATCACGTATATGACAGTCCAGTGTTTTTTTTCGGAAGCCAGTCTCTGCCCTCTCATTAGCCTAATTCGGCTTGCCGTAAGCCCCCAATTTCAAAACTCGTTAACATGAAAACGGTCCGCCAAACGACTGGAATTACAATATCAAAATTTGGTTCGCTTACGTGTGCAGGACATTTTATACATCCGGTATAATCTCGCAATAATGTGACGGATCTATTTTAGTATCACTTAGGGACGAAAGAAAACATGTTATTTTATCGTTAGGGTATTTTCACCCGATTTCCAATGATTTTTTGCAATTTAATATATGGGGACTCGATGTGTGTTACCACTGGGGGAGTCGTCGATGTGTCGTAGGTTATGGTGTTGAGGATGATGATGAAGAAATCTAAGATGGATGCAGGAGCGAGTTTTATTTGCGGCGTTATGGTCGTTAGAATAGTATGTTACAATACTTATGATACGGGTTTGAAGTCCGCATCTCGGTACAATGAGATGTTGTGCGGGACTATACGGAGAATGAGATTCTAATAACCCGGGAACTTATATTCGAGTGACATTTTCTATGAAATATTATTAGCTATTTATACAGTCAAAATAATATCTAAACAATATAATTTAGTAAATAATTATTTTTTCGAGTCAGCGAATAAATGGCGTTTGCGTCAATGGACATACGAGTAGCTGGGAATTTATTATTGCAGTCATATAATTTGATACCACGAAAAATATATATTTAATTTGTAATTCGATATCTCTACAAATATAAATTTTCACCCTTGACCCATAATATAGCAAGGATTCCTAACCTTTCTGCATCTTGTTTTTTGATTTATTCATACTTCTTAGAAAATGAATTACCAAGTATATTTTTAACCACACTTTGGCAGTACTGCAAGTCAACAAATTGAATTCAGTAAAATAAGCTTTTAACTCATGGTGCATAAAATAAAAATATAAATTGAAAAATTGGAAATGGACGGCTTAATCTGCAAACCTGCCAACTACACTTTTAGCCATAAATGAGATTTTGATACTCGTAGTATTTTGTTATAAAGAATTTTTACTAAAATCACACAAAATTTTAAAACTCAAAAATCTATAAATAAATGCGTTGTCGTTCTTCATACAAAACTGCCAACTGCAGGTGCAAAATTTCCAATATCGTAAATGGAACAGCTCCGCTCCGCAAAATTGTCTTTATATATAAAAGGGAAGCTAAAATAGTGTATTAATTCATTTTTTTACGACCATGTCCGATCATAATAAGAAAATATGAGCCTTCATAGATTTTGTGTTTACGATAAATGGATGTAAGCCACTTGCTCAATCAATGACTAATTTGTTTAGTCTTCTCATTTGGAGGCCAAAACGTAAAATTTTATTGTTATTGCGATCTGCAGATCTGTATTAGTTGTTTTGATTGACGATACAGATGCATATAAACTCTTCACATGAGCGTGTCGTTACAAAAGAAAGGAAAACACGCTTTTTCAACCCCAGTTCAACCCCTCTAAAGTCTTGCTTTTGTTACGTTATTAAATATCTCGATTTTTTTGCAAATCGTAAGAATAATATAGATTCATTCTTGCGAAATATTCAGATCTCTTACCCATATTATCATCGGATTCCTATTATGCATACCAGTAAATACTTTTTCTTTTTGCCGCAACTCCCACTTGAGGGTGCGGATACGCAGGTTGGGAATCCATATAGTCTGTAGCGAGCTTTCTTTGCAAAACGCAGTGATGTGAAACATTGGCTGTCGATACTCTTAATGTTCTGCCCATCGCTGAATAAAGTGCACTCTGGATCGAGACAGGACGTGTTACTGCACAAAACGTTGGTTTTCTTCGCGTTGGTTTTGAGATCAATGCAAAACTAATTATTGTTAAAATTGTCCTCTATTTTTTAACCTGCCCTTTAAAACACTAATAAATTCTGTCAATTTCGGTGATATCACTTTCAACTATCGTACGAGATTGACAATTTATTATAGTAAGTAAAAAGGAAATGCTTATTTTGTAGGTAGAAGTCTAATAATTTCACTATCATTATTTGCTATTTATTTATTAATATGTCATCTTAATAATAATCGTAATTTTTCAAGTATTTCTATACATTCTTACAGCCTAAAAGAAGGTCGGCTATAATACTTGATCGCATCCTTTACTCTCATCTCTTTCTCACAATTAAG
The DNA here is from genome assembly GCF_057557595.1 of Rhyacophila brunnea. Classification (NCBI taxonomy): domain Eukaryota; kingdom Metazoa; phylum Arthropoda; class Insecta; order Trichoptera; family Rhyacophilidae; genus Rhyacophila; species Rhyacophila brunnea. The sequence goes on along the minus strand of NW_028232965.1, from coordinate 54,858,803 downwards.
TATGTCTCTCTTAATCGCTTAAGTGTAGGTACTTTAAGGTCAAACTCCTTTGTTCGTAATGGAGTGCAATTCTCTGTTTGCATTGTGGATTTATAATTTATGACAGGTAAATGAAATCTGATGGATATCTATCTATTTTATGTACTACTGAATAATGCTACCGATTTTGAAAATAATAACCTTTTGATTACATATTATTGATGTTCCTAGGAATAGCTGAAATATGAAGATGACGAAATGCATATTAACTGAAATATTTGGGCTGGGTAACTTAGGGTAACATTACAGTAACGGGTTTATTAAATAAACATAAAAAATTATATAACATGCAAATAATATTTATTAGTTTTGAGTTATGACCCATTTCTTTGTAATTTCAATATATTTATTTTCTTTCATTTAATAAACTCATGTTAAACGTTTTCCAACAAACTACCTACCTGCCTATATTATACGAGTTTCTTCTATAAAATATCACTTATTGAACTAATCACAGTGCTCAAAGCAGTAAAGATGATAAATGATGGCTATTTAGGAAAATTTAATTTTATTTGTCACACTAGCGCCTCCGCTCAATCGTTCGTAAGATTCGAATAATACTCCATCAATTTTGAAGCTCATTTAAAATAATTTTACAGTCGCTTAGATCTTATCGACTCTAATATTATTATTATTTTCAAAATATAACATTGTGTCGTTAAAAAAAATATCATTTACTTATTATTTATAGTTTCAGGACTTCAATAACTACAACAATAGCTACAAGAGTTATTTATTTATTTAGGAAAAAAAAAACATTGTGGACATAGCAAATCTAAATTCAAGACGTACACAACATGAGATTTACATTATAAAACATTTGGGGTTGAGGATGATGATCATGAAGAAGTCGAAGATGTATGCAGGAGCGAGTTTTATTGGGCGTAACGGTTGGTACAATAGTATGTTACAGCAGTTATGTTACAATACTAAACTTATGATAGGTACAGATCCGAGGTCCGCATCTCGGTACAATCAGATGTTGGGCGAAGCGATATAGAGACTGCGATGGTAACAGACTGGAAACGTATATTCGAGTAAAATTTTGATAAATCATTATTCGTAATTTATACAGTCGAAAGTACTACCTAAACATTATATTCCAGTACATAATTATATTGAACGATTCAGCGGTTTAAATACGAGTAGCTGTGCATTTTATTTATTATTACAGTCATAATATAATATGATACTATGGGAATGGATATTAGACTAATTTTCCATTGCGATACCGTATTTAATATCGCCAATCAATCTGCTGACTCTCTGACTGTAAATAGTTGTTTACCGGAATATGAGTCCTTGGGAATTATTATTGCGGTCGAATAATTTGATACATTACAAATAGATATTTATTTAATAATATACTGACAGCTACATACCCCCTTTTCAGACACGAGGAAACGGTTCCGATCCAAAATAAATCATGGCTGCGATCACGTAGGTAATAAGACTAGGTAATAGGAATAAGTAATAGGTAGGTAATAGTAGGACAGGCACATGTAAATTCAAGTTCATTAAGACGCCAAGATTGGAAACCATCCTTCGCGATAACAGGCAAAAGTATTGTTTCAAGGGCAGTCGCTCCAGAACTTTTAAATTACAATATCATTTTGCGCAGATTGCAGGAGAGATTCGAATATATGCTTTTATAATATTTGCTTCAGATTATGAATTCAGAAAATAATTTTTTTTATTATGTTAATCCTTATCAACAACAATTGTACATTCAACCTTCGATCATGTAATTAAAATGTAACATAATTTATTTACATGAACTAACATTACAAATAACAAGTTTAAAACGTTCGAAAATAATAAACTTAGATAAGTATATCAAAATAAATTCGGTCATATTTCAAAACTTTTACTTGATATCACGTCCATGTCAAATAAATCAGTCAAATTCATCAATTCATCGATTTAGTGATAGTGATATTAATACTCAAACGTAAATTTCAATACTTGTACTTGATGATGAATCACGTAAACACTCATTTTTAAAGTAAATATTATATTAGTTCAATGTTTGTTTAATAAAAATAAACCAGTTAATATTTCCTACTTGTAAGATAAAATCAGTTTTTATACATAAGCTATCTTCGATAATCTAATAAGAAGCAGTGCAAAATATTTATTTTTCATTAAAATCTTATTATCCGGATGTCATCTTTATCAAAGTTTTCTTATCTAACGTGATTTATCGATCACAGGTAAACCCAAAGGTTAAAGTATCATATTGATTATGCAACCGCGGTACAACTCACCCCGAAGTCAACCAAAGAAGCCTTACCGATGAGTAATTTCCTCAGTATTATTTCCCCTTATCAAAAGCTCGTTAGGAATTCGATAAAATTCCGCGGTGGTCGCGAACAATTTACCAGAGTTCCTTCGGATTTTTCATCGAACATTCATAACAGGTTTTCCATGGGCTTACGAGAGGAGCGACTTCCTCATCAAATTTTCGGTAAATATTGTGACGCAGGTACGCGGCGCGTGCTTGTGAAAATGCTTTCCGAGCCACCTGTCGCGACACAGGGGGGTTAAAAGGGGGCCAGGGGGCCAATTTGTGTCACAAAAATGCTACCTAATAATTTTAATGCCGCCTTTTATTACGGTCCTAAGTGGCTGCCTGAGTGAGCTTCGATCGGTGCCACGGAAATAGAAAATGTTTAGCTTGCTATATTTTGTAAAACAAACAAAAGTTTATTGTTTATCGTAGAAGTAATAGCTTTATTAAAACTTGGAAAAGATAATGTTACTATTGACATAACGTTTGCCTATATAACATAAAACATATTAAATGATGTTCATAACTTTTCATAATAATATTATGGCATAATTATTAGTAATGTAACTAAAATGATAAATAAGGTAATTTATATTTAGCATTTAGCAAAATATAACAAAACTGTTGGTAAGTAAATATTTACTAGAGAAATGTGGGCTCTTTTTCATGGTCCATGTCCGCTCTAAAGTTGAGCATATGGACACCACACGACGTGATGCCAGTATCCCTTAGCCCGGTCGCACATACAAACTTGTCTCGACCTAAACGCGTCGAATTTGTCGATGTGATATTATTTGGCACTGATGTGACACTGTGATCTGTGATTAATGTGACACTGGTCAAGTGGGTACTCCAGTGGAAGAAACCTAGAGGTGGATAAACAGTGGGGAGCATGACGGAAAATGATGGGAAGGTCTATCCAAACACAATAGTGACAACGAAAAAAAATGGAGCTGTGGCCAACTCATGTGTAGCGTAAAAGAAGAAGAACATATGAGAAATAGGGAAATAAGTCAGAACCTGTAGGAGAAATAATGATTTATGTGGGTAGAAGAATAAGGTATGAAGAGATTACTTGCAGAACCAAACTGGCATGGAGTGCATTTGGGCGCATGAATAGTAACTTCAAAAGTGACTTGCCATTGCGTCTTAAGCGTAAAACGATCAACCAATGTGTGCTACCAACGCTCACGTACGCATGTGTAATATGGAGTAATAATGTAATAGAATTCCAAAAAATAAGAATATCGCAACGAGGCATGGAAAGATGCATGTTGGACATAACGCATAAAGATCACAAAAGAAACCAATGGATAAGGAAACAACGCAAACATGCCCCGCATCACACTCCACATTAATCGAGCGTGTCATGGAGCACTACGTTTGATGTGAAGTATCTGTACAGTTGTTTTTGCCCAGCAATATCTCAGGAACAGATACCCAAGAGTGAGGTCCCCACGGTCACCACGCCAGGAGTCAATATGGTTATCTCCAATCACCATTTTATATCAGGAAAGAACAAATATATGTACCGGCTCTTGGTCGTTTCATACCACTTTCGCAGCCAGGTCTTCGACGCCGCATCAGCGTCAAAAGACGTATTGTACGATTCAACGAGGTTGCTTTTTCAGCGACAAGCCGAGGAGGCGGGGCAAGGTGAAAGTCACCAACAACGGCCTCCTCGCCTTTGAAGAGCATCGTGGATGCACTGCGTACCTGTATATGCAGGTCAAGTGGAAGGATGCCGGCCAGAACTGGGAGTGCTTCCGTTGAAATTGAGCGGTAGGCCTTAGGAAACGCGATGTGATAGAAATCGCTAAGCAAATGACATGGCAATTGGCTGGACTTGTCGTGAGGTAAGTAGACAACCGCTGGAAAAATGCTGTCATACAGTGGTACCCAGTATCCCGTGGATCTGACGTATATACTCTGTGGATGGTATTTAGTGGCTTAATTGACTTGAAGAACGGGCAAGTCAAGTTAAAATAATTCTCTTAACCATGTGGCCGAACCAGATCCAACGTTGTCTCTTTAAACTCGAGATGAGTGATGAAATAGTAAATATTTTAAAGAATAGTATAACTTTAAAAGTATCGAGGAGACAAGTTGACATAGGAATAATAATATTTGATATTTATTTACAAAAATATTTCGATTTATAAAAAAGCCAGTCGTCTAATAGTGCTATAGTATTTATCGAAGAAGTAGTAAATATCAGTTAGGTAGACCTACATAGATGCAACCGGATTGGTTAGATTCACTAGATAATTAAGATCTACGGAACTACGCGTAGTTCAATGCATATATATCACCGAGAGGAATATAATCAACTGTGGATTAATTCAGCATGATGGTGATAATTACACAGTTCAGATAAGTAACATTTTACCATGTATTGGGTACTATATACACCTTAGACTACCAACCTCGTCATGTATGTCTCGAACCATTCCCATATTAATTCACCTTTTATATTATAACATTGTAGCGCTCAAATTGCTATTAAACCATTAAGTATTATATGTATGGTTTTAAATATAACTATACTACTTTATAAAAATAGCGTATTGGAGAAAATGTTGCAAACATCAAGGAAAAATATAAATTAATTAATTCAAACATTGAGCGCGTTAATTAAAACTTGTTATGCTAAAGTGGTTAGCAATCTTAAATAAAAAAATATGGTTATATTTTCAACGATATGTTGAATAACCTTTAAGGGCGATAGTACCACATAAAGGTCGAAAATGAAGAATTTGGTATATATTAGGGATCTGAGCCTGATCATTCGGTAGGTAAATTGCAGGAAAAATGTGTTTATATTTTTAATACCAGAGCTTTTGTTAACGTATGAATTAATGTTAATTATTAATAACTAGAAAAAATATTTGTAAACGATGGAATAGTATTATTTCAAGCTAAAAAAATAAAGCCTTGGTTCAACACAATTAATATTAATTAAGCATTTTTTATTTATTAAATGAGCGTAGTTATACACAAAGCAGCCAGGCCATAATTGTGAGAAAACAAAAAAATGGGTTATTGTGATTTCCATAATGTCACACGTTTGTTTTACGTTCTGCACAAATCAGCCAAGCTGTTGTCATACAAAAATCTCATATAAATGCGTTTTAAAGATTTTACAAATTGCAGACATGACTTTTTCGATCTGCATAAAGCAACCAAGCTGCTGTCATACAAAAATGTCATATACATGCGTTTTACAAGTATGCCATTTTCGATCTGCATAAAGCAACCTCGTGATAATATTACGTACCTAATTATTAAAATCCTGTATATATTCTATTTTTATATATTTAATTAATAAACATTATTTTCTCAATTATATAATATGTTTTTCATTTTATTATATAAAATATAATTTAATATGTAGATTTTTATGTAAAAATTAGTGCCAGGCAGCTAAATATTAATTTATAATCTACAAGTTTTCCGAATTATTTTCAGAACTTTAAAATTTCCATAATACTTGAGTATCTATCTTAGAAGGTTTTTTTAAAGAAAATAGTTGCAAAAATAAAGATTTTTCTTACAAAAATAAGAGTTGGCTGCTTTCCAGAATGAACATTATAAAAAAACGATTTTGCACAAAACAGACTGGACTGCTAAAACACCATAATTTCATAGATTTTATGCTTTTATCTTTTTAAAAGTTACACAAAATCATATATATATATATATATATATATATATATATATATATATATATATATATATATAATATCTATTATTCAAAAGGTATAAACAGTATACACAGGCTTTGTGGATTTAAAGAAACACACTTTATATAAAAGTGCTCTCTCTCTGTTTGAGGTTTGTGTGGACTGGTGGCTTTGCGTATAACAGCTACGCTTTATTATATAGTAATAATCAGTTCAACAGGTCGTGTCCTTCCCCAAAAATTCCTCCATCCTAGAAAATCCAGCGCTACTTCCTTCCAATTGGTCTGATTGAATATCCTTAAATCTTCCTTGGCTATATTCAACCATCTCGGTTTCGGTCATTATTATAGTAATAGTATTGAATTAGTAACATAATCATATTTCGGTGTAAAAGTATTTAATGGATTAATAACTTTTAAGTTCCATGATACAAATAATCTTTTTATTATATTTTTTGATTCTTTAGGCATATCTATTAAGTACATATATATCAGGCATCAGAATTATTTGATTTTGAACTTTATATTATGGCACTACCGCTCTTAATTTTTTATTTAAATCTGACTTAAAAATGTAGAAGACGCGCAATTTTTCAGAATAAGGATCAAAGGCATAACGGTTGCCTTTATTTATAAAATCAAATTATACAGGTATACTAGAAAATTAAAAAAAAACATGAATGTTTTTTAATCTTCTTTATTTAGAAAAGGTTTCTGGTTTACTTCTAATTAAGAACGTTTTTTGTATTAAAATTCATAAAAGGCATATTTTAACACAAAGAGTGAGATGATGAAAATAAATGATTTTAAAAAAGTAATCTTTGGGCATAGTCAAATTATTTAGAGAAGTATTTCGAGGAGTTGTAATTATTTTAAAATTCAAAGAAACGTCAAAGAATTTCTCAGCCGCATTCTTTTGGAATGTTACCCGAGAGATATAAAGCAATAAAACAATTTGTTTGTCTGTTTTGATATTAAATTTATTTGTATTTACTTACGTGAACTTTTGCTAGTGTGTAGGTATATTTCTTAGAAGTTTTAAAATGTAATAGGTAGATAATATTTATTAAATGTATTAACGGTGGCTATATGATATTTACAAACACTTCAAAACTTAATCTTGCTTCTTTACTTAATAATAATAGTTTCAGGATCTTTTAATGTACCTATTAATAATTATATAAATTACTAATAAACCATTTCTTTTATTCAATGAATAATTCACAAGATTTTGAGAAGGTAACATTCCATATTTTGAACATACACAACTTGAAAACACCTCAGATATATACCCACTAGAAAAAAATATATTTGAAAAAAATACGAAACTCGACGGGATTTGAACCCGTATAATCATTGGTGTCACGCCAATCTGTGCATTAACGGCCCACATGCTCAGCGTAGGTCAAAATTGAGTTTTTATTGTATTTTCAAACCATGATCCTGGACATTCCTTAAACGTTGTAGATGATCTATTTATATAATTTTAAAGCCTTATTATCCTTTATATTTATTTTAAACATTTGATGACTGCATAAAGTATTTTTATTACATAAAATAGTATTCTTTTAAACCCATCGCTCTAATGTTTTAGAATAAAGTCATATTTCGGTACATGAATGTGCTGTTAAGTTGATTGGTCAAAGACATAGCTTATAATTAATATCTTTAGAATTATCTTCAAATGTGTTAATCTTGGCGATTTTTTGAATAATAAAATGCCTAATTCTTGTCAAATTTTGAATCACAGAGATTATCAATATAATTTTTTATCGTGAATATTTTACTAAAATTATCTCGTTATAAATTATCCTAATGGTTTTATAAATGCGTTTAAAAGTTAATAAACGTAAAAAATCTTAACACCACTGCACATTCATGTACCGAAATATGACTATATTCTAAAACATTAGAGCAAGTGGTTTAAAAGAATACTATTTTATGTAATAAAAATACTTTATGCAGTCATCAAATGTTTAAAATAGATATAAAAGATAATAAGGCTTCAAAATTATATAAATAGATTATCTACAACGTTTAAGGAATGTCCAGGATCATGGTTTGAAAATGCAATAAAAGCTCCATTTTGACCTACGCCGAGCATGTCCCCTCTTAATTAAATTTTTTTAGCAAGTTCAAGTAGACGTTACAACTAAAATATTTGGCGAGAGCCGGGTGTCGGTCAGTAATTAAGGTTATTAATATTCCTTGATTTAATACACAAAACCGATAGTCAATAATAACGCAATTCGATAAGCATTTCATGTATGACCTACTAGTTTAAATTGTCGTAATTATATAGGATGCTCGTAGCATAAATGGTTAATGCACAGATTGGCGCGACACCAATGGTTATACGGGTTGATATTATGGTAAAATATTTTTTACAAAAATAGTGCAGACTTACCCAAAAACTTCAGCTGATTCTCCATATTTTGTAATTATTCATAAGTCAAAACTGACATATTTTGTGAAATAGTGTAACCTTGTACTGAGGCAGCGAGTCATATAATAGAAGAAAAATAGAATTTTAAACATATCGGTAATTAAATGAATTATTTTATTTAATAGTTAGTTATCTGTAAATTACTAGATTTTCAAAGATTGTTTCGTATTCTTTTGGCAGTTTTTGAAAATTATTGATCAAATTACGAACAATATAATAAAGGTTTTTTTTGGAAATAATTGACTATTTGTAGTGTGAAACAGACCTTCATATAATAATATTATTATGTAGATTAGTTGGCGAAGGGTGTAGGTAGGCTGTTAAGATTCGACAAAATAGTGTAAACTAAACTTAGTCAGTCATTCTTATTTGTTTTCATTGAACCAATAATACACTTTGCAGATGATGGTGGTTAAATTTTTTAAATTTAATTAAACCCTACTTAAACCAAACCATAATAGTACTATGGGCGATCCGACAATAATAGTGCACATTTTTTCAGTCATACTTATTTGTTTTCGTTGAAATAATACATAATAATATGGTGTTTTTTGTAGACGTTTTTTAAAATTCATTAAACCCTTTCTAATTCAAACCTCAATCGAAAAAAATTTTCTTTTATTTATACAATATATAAAATTATGTATGCTTTAATGGCATACATTTAGATATTTTATAGGTAGATGAATATTTTTTTGACTGTTATCTACTATGGCTTGGATAAGGCAGGGTTTGATTGAATTTTAAAAATTAACAAACATAATCTACACACTGTAGTCTTAGTTCAATGAAAACAAATACGTTTGACTGACAAAGTTTAGTGTGCGCTATTTAGGTCGAATCTTAATAGCATACCTCCACCCCACGCCACTGATGTAGATAGATAGGTATCAAGAAAATTTTGGGTACTGTTCGGTTATCAGGAATACAGCGGAAAACACATTTGGAAAATATCCGATATACTGGATTAGTTTGGGTTGGTTTAGGTTAGTTTAGGTTGGGATAGGCTAGGTTAGGTTAGTGTAGGCCTCCGAATCCTCGGCTAGCTCCGGGCCTGGAGTGGAGGTACATCAATTTCTTGGAGAGCAGGTAGGCACTTATTATAGTTATTAAAACACAGGGTTACTATGTTATATTCTAATTTATTAGAACCGTAACCACAATAAAGTTCACAATATTTATTAAACGTCTAATTTAATTAATTAAGATAAAGTCAGAAAACACTTATTATAATATACTTAAGATTTAATTTCTTATCGTTATCGCTACACTAACACCAGCGAGATTGCGCGAGCGCGGGACCTTGTTGTGAAAGGTTGAGGTCCGGGTCCAATAATCAAAAGATAAAAAATGTGCGAAAAACGGCTAAGTCGATGGTTGACACTTCGCTCGCGATCTGTCAGAGTGACAGTAGGTATTATTCGTTAGGTATTTGAACCTACGAGAATATTCCTAAGAGATGATTCCAGTACTGCTGGATCTATCTCACAAGTTTTCGATAAACTTGTATGAAAAATGCGAACAAAATCACGCCACTGACCATCGCAGGTTCAGGGTCGTGTAGGCGGAAGAAGACTGATGTGGAAATTAATAATTGGGGGTTTATATGCAAATCTGCCCGATTTCATCCCTTAGTCCAACGTTTTGAGGGTGACAAAATTAATTAACGGTTTCCTTACGAGATTGGCGGAAATTGTACAATGACTAATTACTCGCGACATCTACGCAAGGGCCGACTAAGTAAAATTATAGGCGTAAGGCGACGCTCGCCGATGGGCGGCGTCGCTCGCGCGTCACTTACGTACTTCGAGCACTTGCTAGTACTGAGAGTGCGCAATTGCTGTAGCAGTAGCACCTTGTTTCTGGGCCAGCCCCACGAAAAACGCACCTACGAAAGCGTGCGCAGCATCGACGGATTTGTGGTTGAATTGCCTATCGATACAGCACACCCGCCGCGCAGTGGCGTTCCCCATGGCTGAGGGAGGGGCGTTCCCGCGGCGGCCGGCTTTACGGGCCCTAGCGGCGCGAAGGTACCTCTCACTCAAAAACAAGAGTACTACAAAGTTAGCCTGGATGATAAGGCGTCATATGCTAGTGGTTAACTTGGCATATTTGTGGCACCAGGCCTACGACAGCGCATACCAATCCTTCGGCCAACTACCGTTGGGGGGTCCAACTTTGAGGCACCCCGACGGCCTGAATACCTACTCGACGTTAGTCTAAGAACATGAAATCGGTAGATAGTTAATTTATCTACAAAATGAATACTTAATATTAAATAATATCAAGCGGGAAAGTTACTTTACTCGAATATATAATTGTACTGGTCGCGCAATCTTTCTTACTTTAACAACTAATATAGCTCGGTGTCGCCACAGGCACATACTTACGTCTAGTTGATGGATGTTATTCCGTCAACCAAACATATAGGCAGTAATAATTGCTTAGTACATACTCATACCTCGCCGATCAAAGATTTCCCGCACTTTATTCCAGTACGTGGTCTCCTTGATCGACCAAAATCATTGATCCGATTCTCCCGTCGCGCGTGAGCGTGACGCCGTCATACACGCGAGCGAGAGGGGCTCTGTCACTGCAGAGGGGGAAATTCAGATCGCAAAATCGGTTTCAAACACATACGACAGAGACGCCGTCGTATGTCAGAGCAGGAAAGCTGCCAGAATACCGATTCGGAAACGCCGCGCGCGGAACAGCCGTGGCTATTTGAAATCGAATTTAGTATGAAAATTAATTACGCGGGATCGTGATTGAAATCGGATCGATGATTGCCCTACGTGTTGCTATACTTTGTGATTGCACATATGTACAAATGGAAGCTTTCGCAACAGGCCTATGAGCATATGTTAACAATTATTGTGCCGTGTACGCGCGACGCGTAGTGACATCGATCTATATATCCTTAACATTACATACACCTTAACTACCTTAATTATTATGTACCATTAACGCCCATCCATAGTCCCCCTTTATTACTTTGTTATCCTTTGCATTATATTTTAAATTTACCTATTATATTACAATTTACATTACATATTATCCTACATCCAAATCATATTTTATATCTAATTTAATTTAATTACCCTTTACCTAAGCATATTATATTTAATCCAAAATTTTTAACCCTATACCATATTACCTGTTACCTATATTTACATGGTCTGTGACCGACTTGACCATCCACAGTTCACTCTGAGAAGTCGTGGGACCTGTCAGAGCAAACCGCGGGACTTATACATATGAAATATTTTGTGCGGCCTTGCCAAGGGTCGTCATCATTCCATCGGTGGCACATTGACTACCGGGGTCAGACCGAGCGGCTGGGGAGCACTACTCCTTATGGGAGCGCCCCCCCACAGGGGCGAAAAATCAGTTTGTGACATTAGGTTAATGACACGAACACGTTTAGTGTGCCCCTGAGAGGGCGCTCCCATAAGGAGTGGTACCATCCAACCGCTCGATCTGATCAAAATAGTCAATGTACCACCGGTTATAAAGTAATAAGCTTGCGACCCTCGACGAAGACGAGCCATATATGATGTATGAGTAAGTCCTACAGTTGCCCCGCAGGCCCCACTGCTCCTCAGGGTGAACTGTAGATGAGATAAGTCGGTCATAAGGACCATGAAGAGTGGTGGTGACATGACCCGGCTCACGGCTAGCTCAATAATGCTACCGGGCCGTCACTGAGGAGACTAGTGATGAACTAGGAGAGGTGGATCTCCTTTGTAGTATCACAACTTTTGAATTCCCGAATAAAAATCTCGACTGGTGTGGTGCCGAATTTATCCAGGTACCAGAGTTCACGGTCACACAATAAGGTTAACTGTCATTGTTCCCGTAATTAAATCTCATTAAAGTATCAGTAAACTATTTATTTGTTCACTATAGGATCTCTGTGAAATCTTTCACAAATTCCCAAAAAGTCACACCTAATTCAGAGAATGTATACGCAGATATTCTTTGGATATTTTTAATTCATGAAATATTTTCCCATAAGAAAGAAAATATAATTTATTCTTTGGTCACACAGTATTAGGTTTATAAAAAGAATAGAATTTATTTTATTGTTGTTTATAAAGTTTATTTATGTTCACAGCATGTTTACAAATATTTATTTGTGTTTACAAACTTGTTTACAAAAGGTTTGCTTAATGTTTACAAATTTATTTACTAAAATTTGTTTTTATGTTTACAAATTTATTTACCAAAACTTGTTTTATAATTATGTTTACTTAATAAAGTTTCAAAAATTTATTTTATAATCCCGAAAAGATTTGTAAAATTTATTATTACAGACTGAGTTTATTAATTTGTTTTTATAAAACAAATCCGATCGCGTAATTTATCCCGATTACGTCACCTCGTATGATGAGTAATGAAAAATAAAATTACTCCGCGAGCGCGTCACTATCGACAGATACGTGGTATTCGTGCTACGTTTTAGCGGCCGACGTCACTACCGACAGATACGTGTTATTCGCGCTACGTTTTGCCCGCCGAAGGGGACTTACTGGTACGTATGAATCGCGAATGTACTGAGAACCGTGTCTCACAACTTGGCAGTGAGGACTGCTGCTTGTTGAAGATCGCCGGTGAAGAGTGTAGAAACTAATGAATTTACGGAAAAAAGATGTCACCTTTTATACCCTCTGGATAGAGGTTTAACAGGAAACAGTCCGTAAGGGATAGCAGATGTATATCTTTCTCTCACGGGATAAACTTACGTATATCTCCCGTTCCTGACAACTTTCTAATAGAGATATCTTCTACTTTAGCCGAGTTAAATATTTACTCTACTTTATTTCCGCAAAATTAAGACTTAATAGGGGTGTTTTAAGCACCCTCTAGAACATGTCCTTTAAATACGCAGTTACGGTGACGTAAGCAAAATAGTTGATTTTATATGATTTTTCGTGTTCAAACGAAGGGGAAAGTTTCTAGCTTTCCAACGAGATATCGGAATAGGCATTCGTGTACTAGATAAGGGGATGGCAGTCTTTAAATTTAAAACGTCAAAACGAAAGGTTGACACCCACGTTCTGGTCTCTTCCACCACTCTCGGCCTTTTTAGGCCAATAGAATTTTACTAAGTTTTAATAAAACTATTTATTCCCGCAGAAAACGTTTCATTCGATATTTACCTTCCGGACGAATATTATTACGTAGAAACTCTATAATATTATACTAACGGCCCACGTGCTCGTCGTAGGTCAAAATTGAGTTTTTATTGTATTTTCAAACCATGATCCTGGACACTCCTTAAACGTTGTAGATAATCTATTTATATAATTTTGAAGCCTTATTATCCTTTATAGTTATTTTAAACATTTAATGACTGCATAAAGTATTTTTGTTACATAAAATAGTATTCTTTTAAACCTCTCGCTCTAATGTTTTAGAATATAGTCATATTTCGGTACATAACTGTGCAGTGGTGTTAAGATTTTTTACGTTTATTAATTTTTAAACGCATTTATGAAACTATTAGTATAATTTATTACGAGATAATTTTTGTAAAATATTCACGATAAAAAATTATATTGATAATCTCTGTGATCCCAAATTTGACAAGAATTAGGCATTTTATTATTCAAAAAATCGGCAAGATTAACACATTTGAAGATAATTCTAAAGATATGTATTATAAGATATGTCTTTGACCACTTAAGTGTGATACACATCTTATGAATAATGATTGCTTTGTAATAATTATTGACCTAAGAATAAGGTAGTGTTTTTTTGAAATACGTCATTTCTTTTGTCATTCCCCAGTGGTTAAGCTACAACATACGGCCGTAGCCATAAATTGACAAACTTTAATTAAAGTAGGGAGTAAAATTATATTAACACGCGTGTTTGAACATGTACCGTTTAAAAAAAAATAAAAAAAAATTTGGTTAGGTACATGTTCAAACACGCGCGTTAACATAATTTTACTCCTTAATTTAATTATAGTTTGTCAATTTATGGCTACGGCCGTATGTTGTAGCTTAACTACTAGGGAATGACAAAAGAAATGGCGTATTTCAAAAAAACACTACCTTATTCTTAGGTCAATAATTATTATAAAGCAATCATTATTCATAAGATGTTTATCACACTTGAATGGTCAAAGACATAGCTTATAATAAATATCGTTAGAATCATCTTCAAATGTGTTAATCTTGCCGATTTTTTGAATAATAAAATGCTTAATTCTTGTCAAATTTGGGATCACAGAGATTATCAGTATAATTTTTTATCGTGAAAATTTTACAAAAATTATCTCGTAATAAATTATACTAATGGTTTCATAAATGCGTTTAAAAATTAATAAACGTACAAAATTTTAATACCACTGCACAGTTATGTACCGAAATATGACTATATTCTAAAACATTAGAGCGAGAGGTTTAAAAGAATACTATTTTATGTAACAAAAATACTTTATGCAGTCATCAAATGTTTAAAATAAATATAAAGGATAATAAGGCTTCAAAATTATATAAATAGATTATCTACAACGTTTAAGGAGTGTCCAGGATCATGGTTTGAAAATACAATAAAAACTCAATTTTGACCTTCGACGAGCATGTCCCCCCTTAACATTTTTCAACTTAAATATATAAATGCTTAATCCTAACAAGATGTTAATTACAAGCGACTACAAATTTATTTAGTCTTTAATAGTGGCTTTTCCATAGTAATCTAAACGTAACCTTGAATCTATTTTTATCTGGCAACTCAACACAGCTGGGCCGTAAATTCGAGTCGAACAGAATTCAGCTAAAGTTCAAGGTCACACGTCAATTTGTATTTTTAGTTGCAGTATTTGATTCTTTTATTTACCCAAGACGCGATTAAGATTTATTATTGTTTATGGGTAGAAACCCATTTATACCAGAATCTTAAGTTTTTCCAATTGTTACTTTTACAATATTCATTATAGTCAGTGAGTTATAGCATTAATAAAATCTATAATTATAATTACGCGTCTATAAATATAGGTACGCGTTTACAGTATTTTTATAACGATAGTTAGCTTCTATCTTGTATTGATAAAATTAGTATTAAAATTCTTTATTCATAATTATACAGTATATAAATTTATAAATATTCAATTTTCTTTTTCAATTTTCATACACTTCCATTATTGCTATAAGAGTTATTGAAGCATGTACTTGCTAAATTTTACGTAAACAATCTCTCCCATAACTTATTTTCTAAGTTTAATGGAGATTTCCCGGAAATTTATATCAAATTAGATCGCGTTGAAATTTCATGACGTGATATTTCGAGGGCTGTGGTCACAGTGTTCCAATTACACTTGAGCAGTCTCGATTCTCCGAGGCGAAATTCTTTTACGTAAAATTTTATTACATTTACAAAGAAAAGGTTAACAACATACATTTTACTTCCTATTACTAAACGATTACGCTACTGGTTACCTGTTCATGGTCCCTTTCGACCATTTCTTCCCTGCTTCTTCCATAGTTTAGAACCATGGGACTTGTATATCCTGTTTATACCTTGTCGTGAGGTTGTCGCACGGCTATTGAGAAGTAGAATTGACTACAAGGCTAGATTTGTATAGTTATGTCGTTAAACCATACTCTGCCACAAACACTAACTGAAGGTCGGCGTTTCTGCTCGTGTCAGTGGTAAGAATGTAAATAACGACGGAGTAATAATAAGGTAGTAATTAAAATTCAATTAATAAGATGCAGTACGAAGATTATGTGTCCTAATTAAGATGGTAGCAATAGGTATATAATGTTAGTAATAGATATTTCACCATGTTAAATAAATAATTGATAGGTATATAAATATTAAATTAGCATAATACTGTATTGGACTTCGAGTAGATATAATAATGTAATTAAGATAAATGGATCTAATATTGTATAATTGCGATGATTAGGTATTTGTCAGCGTGTGTAATTGTAAGCCGACATTAATATATAAATCTGTACCTATAATTAGAGTATAATGTTGACATAGTTCGATCCACGAAATTAAGCTAGATAGTAATTAATCAATATTTTAATTAATTTAATTAGACGAGAATCGATCTAGACCTGAGCTCCATACGTAGCATCCACATAGCATCTAAAAACATTCACGAGGTACCGAATACCTCTGACTTCTAATTTTCATCACTTCCATATTAAATATCACGCGCGGAATCGACGAATCTCGCGCGCGATCACCCGCGGATTTTCTATATTTATATTATTGGTGTATAGCTTTTTACATTTGGATGGAGCTCCGGGGCTGGGCCCCCTATCTCCTTCATCTCTTGGTCGTTGATATGAAAGCTTTGGCTGTTAGTAGTATTAGTTAACAAGTGGTAGAACAGATGTACATGATGATAACAAAAATATTATCTTCCTCCGATGTCCGATTGTATCACCCGAGCAGTATTTTATCTTTTATACATTACATCCCCCTAAAAAGTCAGGGGAGGAAAGTTCCTTCCGTCCGCGCAATAGCGACGGGCGGCAGGTTGCCCTTCATCTTTTTTTTTTATCCTCGGGGAGGGGTCGAACATCAGTAATTGTCTTTTTAAAGGTTGGTTTTTAAACAGAGGTTTAAGTCACTCGGGTTGAGGGAGTCTGTGGTAGGGATGTGAGGGGAACTATGGTGGCTTGTCGTCAAGGATCGCCCTCGGTCTCCTATAGACGTTATCTGTGTCGCTTTTTTCGTAGGTTGATAGGTTTAGGATGGTCGGGTTAGGGTGGCCTGTCATGGATTTGTAAAAATTTTCTGACAATTTCATGACGTGGTCGTGGATGGATTCTAAGTTGAGATCTCTGTGTAGCGTAGAACCGCGCACGAACCAAGGTACGTTTGTGATTCTACGCAGTGTTTTGTTTTGTATTATCTGTAGAGTTTTCAGGTGTTTTGGGTTTGAATATGCCCAGATGGGGCATGCGTATGTCATTATGGGTCTAGTGATTGCAGTGTATAGCAGAAGTTTTGCTCGCGTAGACAGTCTACTTTTGTTACCCATCATGGGTTGAAGTCGTGAGTTTATTACCTTGGCTTGGCGTTTTTTGATATTAATGTGTGGGTTAAAAGTGAGTCTTTTGTCGATGGTGAGGCCTAAATATTTAACTGATTTGTCCCAAGGGATGGGGTGTGAATTCATTACAATTTTTTTAACGTTATGTGAGTGTCTTCTGTTTACGCGTTTGGAAAATATGACGGCTGAGCTTTTTGAAGGGTTGATTTGAATACGCCATTTGTCGCACCAATTGGAAATTTGGTTTGCCGAGGTCTGGACTAATTTGGTGGCGTGATTGAGGTTGTGCGATCTTGCTATGATAGCTGTATCATCCGCGTATTGTGCTAAGATGGTAGAGCTACCGGTGCTGTCTATGGGAATCGTTATGTCCCGCGTGTACAGGTTGTACAGGGTGGGACCTAGCACGGATCCTTGTGGGACTCCGGCTGTGGGTGTTTTTGTTGTGGATCTGATACCGTTTAATTTAACATTGAAAGTTCTATTCCGAAGAAAAGAGCTTATCATGTTGATCATTGCTTTATTGAGTCCTGATTCTGATAATTTAACAATGAGACCTTTGATCCAGACCTTGTCAAAGGCTTTTGCGATGTCTAAAAAGAGTCCTGTTGTGAAGACTTTTTTGTTGTAGGATTTGGTTATGTATTCTATAACCCTAAGTAATTGATGGTTGGTTGAATGCCTTGCTCTGAATCCGTGTTGGATGTCCGGGATGAGACTTAATTCATCGATCATGATTTGAAGTCTGGATTTTATGACTCTTTCAAAGATTTTACTTAGTACAGGCAGTAGGCTGATAGGTCTGTGATTTTCTGGTTTGGTTAGATCTTTGCCGGGTTTTGGGATCAGTACAATGTCCGCTGCTTTCCAGGCTGCTGGAAAGTATTGGAGTTCTAAGCATGCGTTGATTATCTGCGTTAGGATTTCGAATCCTCTGTCTGGGAGGTTCCTGACGGCTTGGTTTGATAGTCCGTCATTACCAGGGGCTTTGCGGTTGTTAAGCCGCTTGATAAAGCGTTCGATTTCATCAATCGTGGTCGGCTTTAGAGGATTTTCTGGAGGGTCTGACCTCTCTTTGTAAATAACCCTGGCTTTCCTAGTGACAAGCCGTACGTGTTCTGCTAGTTCCTTGTTGGACCTATCGTATGTGTTCGGAGAGAATTGTTTAGCTATGCTCAAGGCGAATGCTTCGGCTTTGTCTAAGGATGAATACACGGGGCCATTCGGCCCTTGAAGGTGGGTTATTTTTGGTTTATCTTGTCTTAAAGTTTTTGTTAGGGACCAATATGAAGGACTGCCCTTGATTAATCTACTGATTTTATCGTGCCATTTATTGCTATGAAATTCAGCGAGTTCGTTTCTGACTTCGTCGTGTAACCTATTGTATTTGGTTTTAGAGGTGCGGAGCTTGAGATCCTGCCACTCTTTTCTGGCTATGTTTTTCTCTCTAATTTTATCTTTAATGTGATGTGGGATGTCTGGGCGGTGTGTTGAATTTGATTGGTTAACTGTGGTGGCTGAGTTTACGGCTTCAAGGAGTTCGCCCGTGAATGTCGAGACTGCTGAATCTATGCATTCTTCAGTGTTAAGAAGGGTTGGTTGGGTGAGCTTTTCCTCTAAAGCTTTTTGAAAGTCCTCCCATGAGATTTGGGAAGAGGTATATCTATTGAGAGCTAAGACCGCATCTGATGGGTCACCTAGATGGATTAATACCGGCTTGTGATCTGAGTTAAGTTCGCTTACTACCCTTGTTTCGTGTATGAACTCTGTTTGTATAAGAATAGCAAAATCTAAGAGTGACGGTTTGTGGCTATTATTGGTGGGGTAGTAAGTTGGTTCTAAGGGTGCAGCTATGCTGGCATTTTTATCGCAGATGAATTTGTGTAGTAGTCTCCCTCTGGTGTTCGGTACGCGGCTGTGCCATTCAGGGTGTTTGGCATTAAAGTCGCCCGCGATAAATGTTGAGGGGGTTTTAGCGTCCAGGAGGCTGTTGAAATCTGTGTAAGATATTAGGTTGCGATTTGCAGATGAGTACGGAGGTACATATACTGCGGTGAATTTAACGGGACCAGAGGTGCGTGTTGAGACTACTACGGAACATGATTCTAAGATTGACTGTGAAGGGAGCACGGGCACCGCACAGTGATCTATATGAGTTTTTATGAAGATGGCGGTACCGCCGCCTTTATTGTTGAGTCTGTCTGATCGGTGAGTTGTGTAATTCGGGAAGTTGATATGGGAGGTGGGTTTGAGGTGGGTTTCGTTGACAAGGAAAATATCGATGTCGTGTAGGGTAAGGAAATTTAAGATTTCCCCCTTATATTTGATCATCGTGCCGTGTGCGTTCCAGATGGCTGTCTGTAAGGAAACCGGTTGGGTCTTAGTAGCCATTTTGAACAACTTTTGTGGCTTGAGCTAGCATTGCTGTCGCCTCCAACATAGTTTTTTGCATTTGGGAGATAGCGCGAGCTAGGTTGTTGAAATCTGGGTGGGAGTTGGATGGTGTGGAGTGGGTATTGGGGGATTGGTTGGGTTGAGCGACTAACCTGTTGTTGTTGTGGTTGCTAGAGGTGTGAGTCGAGGTCTTGTTGAAGTACGATTCATTGTCTGGGGCATCGGGTAGATCTGGTTGTTGGTTGGAGCGGGCGTCCTTGTAGGGGCTGGGCTCTCGGGGTTGCCAGCGTTGGTGTTGTTGTTGCCTCTGCCATGAGGGAGTTGGCCAGGACTGTCTGTGTGAACTATTGCTTCGTTGCTGACGTTGATGTGGGAAACTGGGGCATCCACGGAAGTTGGCGGGGTGAGGTCCTGAGCAGTTTGCACAGGTGGCTGGGCCCATTTGGGGGGTGTGGGTGCATTCATGAGTGAAGTGGGATTGTCTACATTTCACGCATTTCGGGGGGGCACGGCAGTTGTTGCTGGAGTGGGCGAAGCCTTGGCATCGGTGGCATTGTCCTGTTGTTTGTTTTTTTTTGAGGGACTCAATTTGGATTCTCATGTAGTATAGGTTTTCAAGGCTGTAGATGTCTTTGGCGGCGTCGGTTTTTTCGAGGTCAACCAGAACCAGAGAAAGAGGCTCCCGACTGGGGCCGCGCCTCATTCTCTGGACCGATATCACCGGGAAGTCCAGTCTGATTAGTTCCTCTTTGATATCTTCTTCGTCGAAATTGGGAGTGAGGCCGCGGATTACTACTTTGTATGTCTTGTTTTCGTGCATCGTGAATGAATGGAAAGGGATGCTTCGGTCTTCAAGGAAGGCTACTGACTTCCGGTAGGAGGTAGAATCAGTATGATCGATTTTGATTCCTTCCTTGGTGTTGGTGGCGATGCCGGGTTTGATGCCGGCTAGAGTCATGTCCTTAATAAGGGCGCGGTAATCGGCTTTTGAATGAAGAATGATGGGGGGGATCCTGGTTTTCTGGCTGGTGGTGTCCTTGTTTGGGTTTGTGGGTTTTTGTTGTCGCTGGTTTGGTTGTGTTTGATCGGAGGCTGTCCTTTTGCGGGTCGGATTTGGGGTGGAGGGGGTGGGGGATTTTGGGGAATTTTCGGTACATCTTTTTTTTTTGTGATCGTGGCGTATGAGGAGGAAGAGGCGTCAGAGTCGACGTTTTCTGTAGGGCGGTTTTGAGATGCGGAGGATGTGGGCATGGAGTTTGTGAAGGATTCTTCAGATTCGGTTTTCTTGTGCACTTTTGCAGTTTTGGTGAATCTGGGGCGTTTGATCTTGAAGCTGACGGAGTTCGGTTGGGATGAAGGAATCTTCTGGTATGTGGATGGGGGGGTTCAGGATTCTGCATGTCGTAAGTATGGTGAGAATGGTTCTGAGCGTGGTCTGGATGTCTTTTGGCTCCTTATTTGTAATTAGTTCTGTTATTTTTTTAAAGGTGGTTCCCAGTTCATCGTTGGCGTGTGGTGGCTGGTGGATGCTGGAAGCGGACGATGGGATTGTCTCCATTAGGGAGATGATATCTGGTTCAATTTCTTGTAGAATTTTCTCCATTTTGTGTTGTTGTAGCGGTTTGTGGGTGAATCTTGAGTAAAGAAAAAAAAAATTTTTTTTTTTTTTGGAGATCAGGTGTTGGTCTACTATGTGCTGTGGTGGTTTTGCAGAGAAGTTTCCAGTCAATCGGCCGTCTAATCTATCTTAAGAAAGACTGATTCTGTCGGAATAAGTCAGTTGGGTGTCAACTGGGTGGGCGGTGGTGGCAGTGGAGCTGATTCAAAAGGTGGCGGAATGAATCGGCAAAGGTGGCGGAATAGTTTCAACGAATGTTGTAGGGTCGTATTGAAATCAAATCGGCGAAGGTGGCGGAGTAAGGTGGCAAAATATAGCGGTATAGAATAGTGGCGGATTCGTACCGAAGTTAGTACTAGTATCGGGACGCGTAAGTGTGACTGTTCGCGGCGGGTACCAGTCGTGGAATGCGGATTTTCTCGCGGGTCGCATGTAACATATGAGGAGCGGCTCTTGGA
This sequence comes from Rhyacophila brunnea, assembly GCF_057557595.1. Taxonomy (NCBI): domain Eukaryota; kingdom Metazoa; phylum Arthropoda; class Insecta; order Trichoptera; family Rhyacophilidae; genus Rhyacophila; species Rhyacophila brunnea. Next base: position 54,836,851 of record NW_028232965.1, on the reverse strand, counting down.
GCTGCGTTCGCCAGTCGGTAACCGGACAGTTGTCTCCCTCGCACAACTGGATCAATTCCCTATCCCGACCGCGACCGCAGGCTACTCGCTCATGTGTAGAGCCCCATCCTTGTTACGCAATCTGTGACGGCCGCGAGATCTCCATACAAACACATTATTAATGATAGCTGGAGCTGCGCGTGTCCGATCAACATAAAATTTAAAATGGCGTACGCGTCTACGGACCGCGGAGACTTTAGTTATTCCATAGTGCGCGTAACCATAAAGGTTCGCGAGATATAAAGCTTAGGACAAGATTAATTTTACCGCTTTAATTATAAGTTGATTCGATATAACCTTTATATGTACACATAGAGAATAAGACCTAGTATTTTAATAATTTTAATTTTTATCATAAATGTACACGTAGCGCGTGGGCGGCCCACTCATAGGTCCGAACTTGTGGCTCCCGCCACTCAGCCAGGGCGAGGCTTACATCGCAGGGTGTATACTCATATGCTAGCTAAAACAGTGACGAGCAGATTGAGGTATCACACTTTTCGATGCGTTGAGTTTTCGCTTGGTTAATTAAAATCTAAAAGTACAATACAAGCTAAAAAACGCATTCATTGTAGGGAGAGCTAAACGAAATATCACTCTCAGCGGGATGCCGCGAAGGAGGATTTATACCGGCGGCCCGCGCCTATCGAATACCGTTGATTTCAGCTCTCTCGCGACTTGCGGTTTCGCGGGGCAATCAATTTAGTCCAAATCTCATAGTGAAAATGACATGCGGATTTTTGACCCGTAAAACGCTCGTCCCAGGGGATGAAATCTCCCGATTCGAATAAAAACCCAGGATTTTCGAATTCTGTATCCAGTTTCCTACTGCTTCCAGGACCGGGCCCACGTCGGGTGTCGGTCTGATTTACTATACAAATTCATACAATTGTGCAAGTCTGCACAGGAGTTTGGGACCACCCAACTCCCCCTTTTCCTCCTGCGGGTAAAATTACCTAAAGTTGGACTTAGTCGTTTCGGCGCGAGTATTCGTTTATAAATACCTAACCCCGACTTAGAAAAATTTCGCGAATAATTTTTCGAATATAAATACCTATCTGGTACTTTAAAAATTTTCGAGTGAAAAGTATAATTTCGTACAGCGGTTCTTCAACGGAGACCCTGAATCTTTTTCGACTTTTATCTGCTATTCATCGGGTCGTGTGTACCTGACTGTCAACTTAAGTTCGGTAGTAGTAATCTTTTAATACTTTGAATAATTGTGGAACTTTTCTTCGAATTAATATTTCTTCGTTGCGAGTGTTAATGTACTTTATCATCTGACGGATGACCGTATACCGTGCTTGAACATTTATGTGAATAACATTAACTTTCTGAACATTAATAATTATAATATGACGAACCATTGTGAACTTTGTGAACTTTTTGTGAACTTGAACAATATATGGACCATCTACCAACTATGAGTTTTTATTCTGACTTCCGACCATACGAAGACCTTGGCCTGTGACTCCTCTTGGCATTGACAACCTTCACTTCCATACCCTTGGAACTAGCCGCGGCAGTGGAGGGCCCCGTCATTAACCTAACAAAAAATCCAGTTTATCGGCTATTTTCAAAATGCGTTTTCCGCTGTATTCCTGATAACCAAACAGTACCAAATTTTGAAATGTAAACGTAGGGAAATATAAAATAAGTATATAGTTTTCTTTTTAAATAAAATGAACAAGTGCAAAGAAAATCTCATTGATTTTTAAGTCACCAGTAATTATTGTGGCATTCTCAATCTTTCTAATTTTAGATAAGGATACGTATAAGAAAAAAAGTAAAAGACATCTCGTAGGTAGATATACGTAATATATCCGAAAAGTTCGCCGTACCCTCATCAAATCGATAAGAGAGATCTGACGCCTACAGAAGTGAGATTATCCCGCGTTCTAGGCCTATGATGTTTCTTGCTCGACTCATTTGACGCATCCAAAAAGGCTACATCGCTAGGAAAAGCTCTAATTAAATAAGGAAATTGTTTCGTTTGTTTTTGCTACGACGATTAAGTCTGAATTAGGACATGCGAAAGTTTAGATCTTATTCCTTCTCAGTACCTAATAAGCTCTACTTTAAAATTTGCTTCGTTTTATCCCGGAATTGACTCGGCTAACCGTATTTAGGTTTTAAATATCCCACTAAAAAGTAAATACCACTACTATTTTATAAAGGAAAAAAGTAATTTTGGAATTAAAAAAATGAATTTTAAATATATTTTTCATGTCATTAATTAAAATAAATTATTATATTTATATACTACCTATATACATTTTAATCAACTAATTATTCAAGTACCTACGACCAGGACTAGGGTTATCTTATAAGCAGAAGACTATCTGAGACCGTTATTTGATTAAGTGGATTAATCATCATCAACATCAACATCATCGGCCTGAATCTATCCACTGCTGGATGAAGGCTTCTTCAAGCTGATTCCACTTTTCTCAGTCCTGTGCGTTGCATTGCCACGTACTTCCGCAGAAGTCATCGATCCAGCGGCCTCTAGGTCTACCTTGCGGAAATTTTGTACTTCTTGGATATCACTGGATAACTAAATTAGTCCTACGATTGTCTCTTCTTCGAGCTATGTATCCAGCCCATTTCCATTTGAGGTTTTTTGCGAACTCTATTACATCGCAAACCCTTGTCTGTCTACTTATCCACTCATTTCTCTTTTTGTCCTTTCGCGTTATGCCCAGCATGCAACTCTCCATACCACGTTGTGCTACTCAAAGTTTCTGGATCTCTATTTTTCTTCGGGCCCATGTTTCACACGGATATGTGATTACGAGAGGCATACACTGGTTGAACACTTTGCGTTTTAGGCACAGTGAGAGGTCACTTTTAAAGACATTATTCAGGCGGCCAAAAGCACACCTGCTTAGCTTTACTCTGCGAAAAATTTCATCAAAGACACAAGTTGTCCCTGATAGATGTAGTTTTTCACCTGTTCGAGCTGAGTGCCATTGATGAGGATCTCTTCTTGGCCCGCAAAGCAGTTGAATATGACTTTCGTATTTTTCTTGGATTGAGTACCTGCTAACAATATTTTTTTTTTTTATTGCTATGTATTATGATATAACAATGGTTTATTGAATTATCTTGACCAAGGATCGGCAACATTTGCAGATTTATGGTCCATTTAAAATCTATAGTTTAAACATAACAAAGATAAGTAGTGTAAAAAGCAATTGTTTACTATTATTATCCATAAAAGTACAGTTATATTTGAAGTACCTTCAATATCGTCAACAAACTGATTTATAAAAGCGAAACAGAAATAAAATTCAGTAAAATAAAAGCAATTTAGCGGCCTTGATTCAATCGGTCCGTGAAAGGCCTCGGAACCGTCAATAACACAATACCAAGTTATCCCACGTTGCAATGCACAATTCAAAATTAGCATATTTATATAATTTACTCAAATAAACGGATATCAAAAGAATATACACGTGTTTCGCCACCACCCAACAATATCAATCCCACATAAACTTAAACCAAACACCATTTATCTGGCATTTGTGGCTGTTTTCCATTAGTCAAATTATCTTAATCTACTTATAATTTATTATTATTGGTGTATAGCTTTTTACATTTGGATGGAGCTCCGGGGCTGGGCCCCCTATCTCCTTCATCTCTTGATCGTTGATATGAAAGCTTTGGCTGTTAGTAGTATTAGTTAACAAGTGGTAGAACAGATGTACATGATGATAATAAAAATATTATCTTCCTCCGATGTCCGATTGTATCACCCGAGCAGTATTTTATCTTTGAAAAATTTTATGTTTAACAATTATTATTGAATAATGTTTTTTTTTTTTTTTAGAATTATTAATAACCATGTCCTTGCTTTTTCGTACAAGGTGGTTGTTAGTAATTTTGAACAATCACAAACACCCAGGCTTTGAGAAAAACACATAAATGTTTTTGTCATGGCCGGGAATCGAACCCAGGAACTCTCGGGTGGAAGGCGAGCGCCTTACCAACTGCACCACGAGAGCCGCCCAATCTACTTATAACTTGAGAAAATTCGCATTTAAGTACACACATGTTTGATTATCAGTCAGCCGAGAAAATATTGTATTTTTTCTATAACTCATGAAAGAAAATGAGTTCGAAAATGCTTTCATATGCAATCATCTGCTTCTTCAGCATCTATTGAGTCACATTGATGACTTACATAAGTGGGTATATACTATACTACCAATGACATTTATACTACACATTTTTTTAGTATTTCATTGAATATTTACGTAAATACACATACAGAGCGCATGCTATTATGGTACATCATTAAATTTATGGGCTACTACCGTTTTGTAGAGTCCACTGTTCCCCAAACTATCAACATTCTAGTATCTCTTTTCACGTAGTCATATTATGGTTTTACATCTAAATAATTTCCAGGCAAGAAGTTATTTCACGCCAACGATGGTCGAGCGGTAACTTGTCGACTTATAAAATCGTGGGTACCAAAGTTCAAATGCCGAATCTGATAAATTCAGTTGCTATTTTTCAATGTGTGCTTGGATCCGGAGTATGGACCTAATCCAATGGTCTGGAGTTAATCTGGTTTGGAAAATTTTTTGTCTGTTGTGGTTTGGCAATTGGACTTATCAGTTTTTAACCGGACACGATGGTTTTGCCTCCAAGCTCTGTCAGCTTGGCCTAATAGAATCTCCGACTTGCTTATGTGGCGAATTGTAGGATGCCGATCACATCCTCTGGGAGTGTCCCCATATGTCGGTTGAAAGGGAAGAGTTTCTCAAGTCGGTCCGACCCTCAGTTGGACCGGTCGGCCATTGGTATCTACGAGGGAAAATTTCTCAGCTTTTAAAAATAAGTTTGCGGCATTATACGGCGAGCGAGAAGGTCTTTTCTCATCGAGAATTGACCGTAATACATTATATGGAAGTAGGAATCACGCACACTCTAGTGCACGCCAACCAAGGTCTTGGGAAGTTGCTCCTGGGACACTTTCGGCACAAATTTGAACAGCGCATTTCGTTCGTTACGCCACGGTATACGCCTGCATAACGGGTGTGGAGACGTGGCGGGTGGTGGAGGGAAAAGCAAGTATGGACCTAATAGTGGCTAACATCCGTTTCTTGTAAAAACAAAAATCTGTTAAAACAACCGCCGCTCTGTGGAAGCCTATTACCTTCTTAGGATTCAACATACATAGTTAGAGCTATTTAAACATGATTTTTTTCACTTCGGAATCAGAATTAAAAGTTTTGCTTTTCTGATATACCAACAGAACATTTTACTTTCAGAATCAAATCTGAGAGCTTTTACGTGCAAGTGACTACGCATATTATAATTTATTTATATTACCTTTTTTATTAGCATTTGAAATTATTGTATTTTTAGCATAGACACTGTAAAACTATGGTACCACTAACAATACTACAGAATCGAGTATCGCTGAATATTCAAATAGTTTTAGAAACGTTTGTTTTTATGTTTCCGTATTTCATCATAAATTTGTCAAAATCACAGCCTGATATAAGACAACATGTACTTGGGATATAAAACCACAATTTTTGTGATTTGCTATCTGAGAAAAGTAAATCTCTAACAATTTGTCATTTTCAGAACGGGGTATCAAAAAAAAGAGATGCGGTCACAAATAAAATATATCATAAGAAAATCTAAATTCACAACATACTGATAAGAAGCTTGCAAACCTGGCGGCGAAAACCGAGAACTAGAATTGTGACTATGCAAAATCTAGCAAGCAGTAAGTAAATATCAGAGTGTTTCCTCACCCCACCGCTGAATGCTTTTGCTCCATTCTCTCTACATTATGTTTTGTAATGGAAATATTAAGTGTAAGCACAGAAGCGGTTTGGCGCTTTTAAAAAATAACCCAGAATGTTTCTTAGAGTATCTCCTTAAAATAGTATTTTTTTTTTTAAACTTAAGTACCTTATAATGGGCATAAGTTATAAATTTTAATCATGCAACTATCATAATTAATATTACAGTATTTAGGTAGTATTACTTAAACTACAGAAACCAAAAACATTCCGATTAAAAATTATTCAATCGTAATAATTATCATCATGTGTATTTAAACATGCCTGTTTAAAGTTCTTTCCCAACCATATCTAGTCTACTTGTTTATTAAATTGTTTTTAATTAACTATCTTTTTTATCCAACGAATAATTCAAGAGGTTTAATAATATAACATTTTAATTATTGAACATACATAATTTTGAAATAACGCAATTTGATAAGCATTTCATGTATGACCTACTAGTTTAAATTGTCGTGATTAGATAGGAGGCTCGTAGCATAATAAGTAAATGCACAGATTGGCGTGACACCAATGGTTATACGGGTTCAAATGCCGTCGATTTTTGTATTTTTTTCAAGTATGATTTTTTCTAGTGGGTTTCTGAGGTGTTTTCAAGTTATGTATGTTCACTATACGGATGTTTACATTCTCAAAATCTTGTTATTATTGCTATTCATTGAATAAAAGAAATGGTTTATTGATAATTAGGAATCGAGGGCATCCGTTGTTTGTTCTCCCACGGTGCAGAACTAACCTGACATTAGTAATGCCAATTTATTGGGAGGGCAATAACCATGTTTAATGAAATCGCTTCGGATATTGAAATATTCCACTTACGTGAGGGTGAATTTAGGTGGACGTTGTTTTTTAAATTCTTAAAATAGGGTCTGCTTAACTCATCCGGTGTACTTCCTTGTACCTATATACTTAATATTTTTTGTATTTACACATTTATACTGTAGAATAACTTAATACTTCTCACATTATATAATACATCTCTTGTGTTATGTACATAAAACTGTTTTAAATGTGTTTCTAAATGTCATGATGTGAACGTCTTAAACTTATAATTTGTAATGTCCACAATATGTAAAATAAATAAATTGAAATTGAAATAATATTTAGGGTGAGAAAAATGGTAAAGTCTTTGCCACTTCTGAAGCGAAACCCTGTAGCCATTGAAAAACCAACACGAGGAAGAAAATAAGATTCTCCATTTGACACAATAAATGAATGAGTGTCTGGAATATTATAATAAGCAGAAATACTGGCCTAAGTAAAATAAAGCATATAGGTTGTATATTGATGAACGACTCATCGGCCCACAGGCACTTTTGTTAGTGTCCCACCGGCCCTGCATTGGGTAATAATATGAAAAGGGAAATCCTTGCGATGCTGTGGAATGATTATGATTCGTCATTGTGGCGTTGAAAACACGTTTTCGGAAATAGGACGCCTTATCCCTCGAACGGTACGTATTTGTCTATGGTTTTGTCCATGGCAGGGATGCAGTACTTACTACTAGTTATGCAATAATCTTTAATTACCCTGTTAATTAATTGAGACATTTAAAGTTCTCTTGCTAAAAACCGATATATTGACAAAATTATTCTTTAAATAAAAATCTAAGAACATGAGTAGGTATATGCAGCTGGTAACTATTATTGAATACGTACTTAATATAAATTGTGATTATTTTAAGTGAACTGAGAGTTCGATTCAAAATATAAGTGATTACGTGTAATAATTAAACAATTATTGTGTGTGTTTTTAAATTATGTAGTGGCGTTTTTAGCAGTGGACTGTAATTTAAAAGTGATGGTGGATTACTGATCGAGAAGGGGGGGGGGCGGTTTACACACGATGCCAAACACTGACCTTTGATGTTGAGATGGGCTGGCGCGCACCGGAACTGGTTCGGTGTTTATGCACTCACGCACTCATACACTTTTGGATGGATGATATTATATAAGGTTGATGAATGATGATGATAAGCTCAGGATGGATGATGTTATAGACGCGACGTTCACTCAAACCGTAACAGATTTAGTACAACGAAGGTCGAACAGATACGTTTTGTACGAGTCACGCTGTAGTTAGGTAGCGACGGTAAAGTAGGTACCTGTAACAACTTGCCCAGGTCTGCTTTCTGGATATCACTTGAGCCGACTCTTGAATCACTCTACCTCGTTCGTATCGTATCAGATATAGAGCGATTACTTTAACATGTAGGCGGCTCTCGTAGTGCAGTGGGTAAGGCACTGGCCTTCCACCTGAGAGTTCTGGGTTCGATTCCCGGTCATGACAAAAACATTTATGTGCTTTTCTCAAAGCCTGGGTGTTTGTGATTGCTCAAAATTACTAACAACCACCTTGTATGAAAAAACAAGGATATGGTTATTAATAATTCTAAAAAAAAAAAACTTTAAGAAGTTTACGCGAGGCGGCTGTCTTGAAGTCACTGAATCTACATTACAGTCACGATCTACTCATGGCCCGTAACTGCTCATCATCTGGTCTTGTGACAATAATAAATAATGGGATTTGAGCAGGTGGGGAATAAGGATGACGGCCGCCACAATCGGCCGAACCATTATGTATGTTCAATAAAAAATGATACATTCTCAAATCTTGTGAATTATTTGTTGTAGGCTTTGCAAATCTGACGTCTGTTTATGTAAAGAATATTGTGTAGTAATTATACTATGTAAGTGAACACAATATAAGTATTTAAGAAGTCGATAATTATTTATAATGGTACTTAGTCTACCACAAAATTAATTGAGACCCCACCCTTTTGAAAGGCGAAAGGAAACACATGGCTCGGCTTAAGCGCGACATCAACATATCAAAGGTTCGATATCTATGTAATGGTTAGCCAAGCCTTGCCCTAACTTCATATTAATGAGTTATAATAAAGGGAGGATTGTTATGAACCCTTCAAGGGACCAACGAGCAAACATTGCGGGGGATGCTCGTCTTGCTTCTCAAAGCCAACAACATATTATTGTCTTTAAATAATATCGGCATAGTGAATGGAGACAAATCTCTCTATTAAGCTGCGTTACCAATAGAATAATTTTTACAACATTATAATTATTATTATATCAGATATCTTATGGAGTATCTTGTGGTATACGTAGGAGTACTTAACTAATGTGGGCCTAGCGAAGAGAAATAATATTGTAATACGTACATGAAATGGGGATTGCAATTTCCGCTATTTATTTTAGCATCAAGTATACTAATGGGTGTCGACCAGGCTAACCTTCTACCAACAGCAAGTACACTCCAAAACTTAGAAACAGTGAATGAGTTTGTATATCTGGGATCGACTATTAGTGAAAAGGGTGGATTTGAAGCGGAAATAAGAAGGCGCATGCAGATTGAAAAAAATGCGTTGCCATGTCTTATAGAAGGATTGGGGAATTTCGATTACCACAAAAATGATGCTTGTGCAAAGATTGGTGTTCTCTATATTCTAATACAGAGTCGAGTCATGGACCCTGAAGGCAAGGGAGCGGAAAGGAATTGATGCCTTTTTAGATGTGGTATTGGCGCCAAATGCTTTGTATTTATTGGACAGAATACAGGACTAAACCAGTCAATCATCCAGAGACTGCAGATAAAGGAACGGCTCTTGACAATATGTCTAAGACGAATTCTGCAGTTTTTTGGACATATTGTCCGGCGCGGACAGGACAATCTGGAGAGGCTGGTGGTTTTGGGTGGTCTTCAGGGAAGGCGAATCAGAGGAAGAGCGCGCTGGAGCGACCAAGTGAAAGAGCTGACTGGGGGCACCATTCATTCTGCCCTGAGATATGCGGAAGATCGAGAAGGATGGAAAGTCTCGGTCGCTCAAAGGATGACAATCTTAAAAAAGTGGTCACAATTAGAGTTGGGTATTTCCCGAGAAAATCTCAACCTCGACATTCGGGATTTCCAGAAAAGAATTCTCGAGAAATCGGGAAATTTCAAAAATACTAGTAAAAATCCTAAAATCTGTGTAAAAACAGACAAATTCCAAATGAAAATATGATTTTTTTTATTTATGTAAAAAGACAAACAAAATAGAAGTAGGAAAACAAAAATAATTTAAAACATTACTACTTATTAAAATAGAATTTAAAAAAACACACACTGTCAATATCTGAAATCGCGTACGCTTTTGAGACACATATTTCCCTGATGTTGCAAAAATTGCGCTCATTTTGATTCGACGTTGGCTTAATTGTGTTAAATGCCCCGATCAGTCCTTGAATTTTGTGTTTTCTGTCCACTTTTTCCACATAGAAAATCGTTTTTTCAATTAATATTTGATAATAAAGAAATCCCGAATCCCGAGAAAGGATTCTCGAGATCCGGGATTTCCCGAAATGTTAAAAATTTCCATTCTCGAGATTCGGGATGAAAAATCCCGAAAACTTCTCGAGAATTCCCGAAACCCAACTCTTGTCACGATCCTCGAGTGTACGACCAAGAAGAAGATAAATAGTATTATACAACCCTGACTCTGAAATGTAGGCATCGGTAAAATATGAAATTTTGTAGGTATCAAAATTGATTTTGGTACAGACAATAATAATACTATCTTTTCTTTTCTTAATGCTATATCTTTATAATCTGTTCTGTGGGTTATATTATATATGTATATCAGTCGGAAAATGATCCGTCTTCAATCATCAACAGGTGATTTCCTCATGAACTTGTTGGAGAAATTTAGATTAAATGCATCTAACAACGTAACAGGCCAACGCCAAAGCTTTACGCTGTCAAGATATTAATTATATTGGGTTAAAGTTTCACGAAAGCACCGAAATCCGGCGAATGAAAATGAAACAATGAGACGTTATTTCTCCATATTAGAAAATTATTGCATAATATAATGTTTGATAATAATTTTTAGTATGATAAAATGAGATAAAAATACCCGATTTCTGAATTTTAAATTCCCGCACTGCAAACCCTAATGTGAAATCAAATCTATTAGGTATCTCCAGGTTTAGTAGTACCTACTCGCTAGAGTTTTTAGGATTTCTAAAGGATTTATATATTTTATGGGTAAACATTGAATATAATATATGATGATACGAGTATTATGAGTTTGTGGTATTTACATTACAAATCCTACGCTACTGTTGGTTTTAGTGTAAAGTAAGTTCAAAGTTACACATAATTTCCATGCGGAAAATAAAGACAAATTCATTATAAATGCGTCATTGGAATAGATTAGGGATTTTATATGCTTCCTTTATTATTGTCAATTTGACATAATATACAACATAATCATGGTGTAAATTCAATAAAAAAAAAAAAGAGCGTAGGCATAGAACAATAATAATAAAATATTACAGTTAGGTAAAAAATAGTTGCATGATTGGAAGCGTTGCACATGGCAATAGAAGAACTATTCGAAGGACAAAGAATTATTGATATTGAAAAATTAATAGAAAAATTATTGGCTTTAAAAAAATCAACGTCTAAACGGTCATAATTTTTCGTATGTCTATTTCAGACATGAAACTAGATCATGCTGATTAGTTGAGGGGGGGGGGAGAGATTTAATTTACATTTTTAAATTGTTTGTCACTTTAGTTGTAGTGTGGATAGATTAGTTAACTCTAACACATTACTGTAGACAATAAGCTTAGCTGGTAGGTATACCAAGTTTAACGTTAGCAAAATGTAACAATTTACGTTGACATCTTTAATGATTTGGATGTGAACTTTATAATTTATTAAAGGATCATAATACTGTAGACAAGTATTTTAGAAGTCTACTTAATTCATATAATTAAATAAAAATTAGTAACGATTTCGTCCTTTCAGATTAGACTATAAAGACATTCAAGAAGTAAAGAGAATTGGAAAAAAGGTGAAAGACCTCGACCAATAATAGTAACTTTCACTACTCTCGGTCTCAAGATAAACATATTTTAACAAAAGGGAGCGCTGAAAGACACTCAATATTATATGAAGGAGTACTATCCACAGTACATTCTAGAAAAAAGAAAAGGATTACAACATCAAATGATCCTAGAGAAAGAGAAAGGCAATACAGTCAGAATGAAATATGATAAACTGATCATAGTAAAACCTAATAATAAAAGAACACTCCCTACATCACCTGAAAATAACTCCCTTCCACAAAACGATAGAAACATTCAAGCCACCAAAAAGAAAAAAACGCTCCAACCACAGACATCGTTTCGAAAATCAAATAGCCTATCAAAAGAAGCCCCGAAATCGGGTATGCTGAACTTTTTAGTCAACAAAAATACCAACATTATAAAAAACAACCAAGTCAACAAAGACAAGAACATATAGCAACTAACCCACCCCTCCCACGAAGATCTCATACATGAACATATTATAACAAGAAACAACAACCATCTTCCAATACGGCTGGTCACCGAGGAAGATCACGACCATAACCCTCGAAAGGAAAATACAACCACGCAATACAACAAACCTTGCATCTATCCCAGAGTCCAGTGGGATGTTTTTCTTTGGAGGAGGCCTTCACCCGAAGAGGGGTTCTTACAAACAAAAAAAACAAACCAAAATATTATTTAAGTTACAAATATAAAAATATATACTATGTAAACGTTACATAGCACTGTTTAATATATAAACATTATTTATCAGTATTATATACAAAATAAAAATCTTAATATATATATGTATTATACAAAAATATAAAAATATACTTAGATAAAATATAAAAAATCTTAGATAGATAGATATATATATATATATATACATAAGAGATATAATTATAGGTTATATACATTAGATATAGTCAATTCACTGTCATTTACTTTTTATCTGGGAGAAATAAAAAGGCTTTTTTATTTTATTTATTTTAACGATTTCGTCCAGGTAAAGTTAATTGTAGAAGATTAAATAATGAATTATCATATGGTTTTATTATTTAATCTATTATAAACAATTGACTACTTAGAGTATTTCGACCATTAATATGACCATACTGTCGTATGCTCTAAGAAAAAAATATTAGTCTTATTATTATGAATAAGTGGTCTTGTGTGCTCGGGAAAAATGAGCAGAAGAAACATCTTTATCAGATTTCTATGTTATTATATTAAAGGCGTAAATTCTCTGTTTGCCGAAGTCGATTTTTCCTAATCTAACCACAATGCCTTTGATTAAAGGGGCTTAGAGAAGGTGTTGATGTAATAATAACACATTGTCAAAAGCATGCCTTCTATAAGGCTCCAACCCTAATATTATTGTATACTTAATCAGAGCTTTTGAAGTAAACAGGATAGAAAATCATACCCTTAGAAAATATCAACGCGCTTAGTATGTAAGTACTTGGTGAAATCAAAATGTTCAAATTAATCAATCAGGGGTTAGTATCTACTCTGTAGGAAATAGGAAGTAGGAAAAAAAATTCAAATGCTACAGCACTTGAATTTTAAATAATATACATTATTTAGAATTTGAAACGGAAAAATTAAATTAAATCACTGATATGATATAGTCGATATAAGTGACGAAGAGTGGAGGTAGGCCATTAAGATCCGCCATAAATAGTGCACATTAAACTTTGTTAGTCATATCTATTTGTTTGTATTGAACCAAGACTATAATTTACAGATGGCGTTGGTTAGTTTTTAAAAATCAATTAAACCTTGCCTAAACTAAACTATCAAAGTTTTGGTATATTTTGGGCGATATGACAAAATTGTGCATACTTTTTCATTCATAATTATTTTTTTTCGTTGGATTAAGAATACATAATTATTACACATACCGTTAGTTCATTTTATTAAATTCATTAATCCCTATCAACATGAAACTCTAACAGATAACAAAACATTTTTATATCTATAAAATATCCAAAGTTATATATGATTTAATTGCATAATTTTAGATATTTCATAGAATGACGAGTAATTTTTGATTATCATCTATTATGAATTGGTTTTCGCAGGGGTTAATTGAATATTAAAAACTAATCAATACCATCTGTAAATTGTAGTCTTATTTCAATGAAAATTAATAAGTATGATTGACAAAGTTTAATGTGCACTATGTATGGCGGATCTTAACAGCCTACCTCCATCCTTCGCCACTGATTGACAGCTATCTAGCTAGATGTACGGCCCTTGTGATGACGTAACTAGGCCACTGCATTAAATGTAGATAATGTTTAAAATACTTTACTATGATGTGTTAGTACAATCTGTAATGTATTTACGTGTTACAGATAATATCCGAGGGATAACGGTTTAAAATTGAGAGACACGACTTTAAACATTTCATTTGAGCCGTGTTGTGGCTCTGACACCTTCGTGCCGGGCTGTTTAAACACGTTCGCCTCCACAAAATTCAACAGCGCGGAACAAAAAAAAAATATGCCAACAACAAAACTCATCACAAAACAGATCAGTCGTGAAAACACAGCGAAAAAAGTGTTACAAAATACCTGCCAACGGCGCTCAGATAAACTGATTGCAAAACACGGTATAAAAAATAATCCCACAACGAACGAATGAAAAAAAATCACTGGTTATTTTGACTGTAAACTTACATAGGTTTCCGCCGTTTTTATTATCTACGATTTAAAAAAAATGATTCATTTCATTCCAATATGGATTTTACAATGTGCGCCAGATGATAGAGAGCTGGGGCCTTATGTTGTAACTTGCGAGTTGAAGTTTCCCGGTCGACATGACGTCATATGACATCATTGTGACGTACTACCGGAGTGATAATAGCATTCGAGAAATTAACGCTACTCAAACACTGGCGTTATTCATTGTCCCCATACACAAATAGGTGTTTCAGCATAATAATATCTTTGGTGAGCCGTGTGCTTGAGCGGCTCGCCTCTATGCGTGTTTGAGCTTACGTCACAATTACGTCATGTCGTCGGGTGACTAAAATATGTAAATACAAAAATTTAATCACTTATAAAACGTCACCGATTATACGATGGATCTTTATTTTTAAATATCCAATAATAATATAAAAATAAGTAGCATACATTAAAGTTAACCCTCCAAACCAAAATCCGCCACGCACCACACTCTTAACCTTAATCGAGCGTACATTGTGGCCCTACATTGGCGATGTTAAGCATCTAGTTCAGTTTTAGGCCGGGAATGCCTTAGAAGAAGATACCCAGGACTAAGGTTGCAACGCTCAAAGTGAGCTCTGACTGAGTTTAAAGAAGTTACTTTCTATTGCAAAGTGCCGAGGAGAGAAGAGCACAAGGAAATTATAAAAATAAAAATGATTCTAGTGTATAATATATAACAAAAATAATGAAGCTAATCATACGGACAGCAAAAATTATGTGAAGAGATCTTCACGCCTGCAGTAAGACGCCGCAATTTTTTTAAATGCATGATAATTGGCCTTTGTAGCAACCAAGTCGGACGGCCCAATGAGCCCAACAGCTGGTTGGACCGACCTGAGCATCTTCTCCCGTTCGTAGTACATTCTAAGACATTCCCAGAGGATGTGGTTGGCATCTTGAATTCCCCCTCCGCATGTATATGTCGGACGGCTTACAAGTTCAAGTTCGAAGAGCTTGCCAACAAACCCACCGTTTGGTGATTGGTGAACACCACAAATTGATTGGTGCGATAGTCAGGAGTCAGATGTTTGGTTATCTCCAATCGCTAGTCCTATAGTCTATTCCGTCCAGAATCACGATACGGGAAAGAACGATTTAAAAAATATCAATGTTTTTGGGTGGAGGCCATATTACTAGCTGCCCGCTTAGTTTAGTAGTTACTAATTATGTTTACAATATTTAAATAAAATGTTTATCAAGCATCCTTAGTCAATATTGGAGGAAACGTTTGGCTGTCAAAATATAATATTATTATGTAATATGATATGCAGGAAATAATGTTTATGTCAGCATTCAGTTCCTTTGACATAATAAACCTGTTACTATCAAAATAGGCTATCTGTGGGATTAATCAAAGCTGGTTTATATTATTTATTATAATCTGGATTTAAATAAAAATCGCTTTTCTTAATCACATAATAAGAAAATACTAATTTATTTCACAGCAGGCCCTAATTTGTCACTTTCCTTACATTGAGTAGTTAATTACCTTTGAATAAAAATGTCTGACTCATTTTATAGATTTAATTTTGCTGATAAAGGTGTCAGATTAAATTTAAAACGTAGCTTTTAAAACATTAAATCATAGCTATGAAAGAAGTCAAGACTTACATAACCGTACGTATAACAACTATAAATCTACCCCATTAGTAGAAACATAACATACACATTTACATCGACAAAATAAATATGCTTTCTTTTTGTTTATTTTACGAAAAATTGATTATTTAAAATCGATTATGGTGATATTATTTGTTGTTTTGTTTTTATTTTAAGAATCATGTTAGACCTATACCTTTTTTTGATATCTTTGTGAACCCGGAATTTTGTATGCCTGTATCAGTGGCGAAGATTCCATACTAGGCGATTATTTAAAGCCAACCTTCTTAAAAAAAAAATATGTTTAATTGCATATTGACGTATTTAAATAATCACTTATATTCTATAAAAATATTTTAATTTGCCAATGACATTTGTCGTATATGTAGGAATGCATTATAAATATATACAGATTACAGCACCATCTATCAAAGGTTTTAAAAAAATATGCAACAGCGTGCCATCTCTCTTCAACGATTATTCGCTGATTAAAGCTAATGTTATTTTGTATGGACTTCATGTCGCGCGACCTCAGCGTGTCTATCGCAATGTGTGCAATACGACAGGCTCGGATGGCTAAGCCTAAAATACCAGGCATATCCAGCGTGCCGATCGAAATAGATTTCCGGTCCAACCATTTCAATTTCGGCCGTCCAGGTTTTCTCTTCCCTTGAATGTTGTGTACATAGCCCACCTTGAAGGATATACTCTCCGGTATTATATGCACGTGGTCGATCCAGCGCAGTCTCTGCATTTTCATATGCCACGTGATCTTTTCACCGCTATAAAGAGTGTACAGATCCTAATTAAACGTTGACCTCCAAATGACATACCACAGCCCCAAAGATTTTTCCCAAAACTCTCAAAATTATCCATATTTCTCTCAATCTGTTAATTGAGTTTTCTGAGATATTCTGATCCATACGTTAATACTGGATGCATGAGAATTTTATATAACTATTAATGCAGTGCCAAAACTGGAAGTTAGAATTTTCACGACGAATAGAAAATTGATTATTTATTTGTAATGCTTAAAGACAAAAATTGTTCGCAGAGTAAAGCTAGGCTGGAGTGCTTTTGGCCGCCTGAATAATGTCTTCAAAAGTGACCTTCCACTGTGCCTAAAGCGCAAAGTGTTCAACCAGTGTGTGCTTCCCGTGATCACATATGCGTGTGAAACATGGACCCTAAGTAAAAGAGAGATCCAGAAACTTAGAGTAGCACAACGTATGGAGAGGTGCATGCTGGGCATAACGCGAAAGGACAAGAAAAGGAATGAGTGGATAAAGAAGCAGACAAGGGTTTGCGATGTAATAGAGTTTATTAAAAGCCATAAATGGAGACGGGCTGGACACATAGCTTGAAGAAGAGACAATCGTTGACAAATCTAGTCATCCAGTTGTATCCAAGAAGTACAAAACGTCCGCAAGGTAGACCTAGAGGCCGCTGGATCGATGAAATGATAAAGTTCTGTGGAAGTACCTACGTGACAACGCAATGCACAGGATCGAGAGAAGTGGAAGCAGCTTGAAGAGGCTTTCATCCAGCAGTGTATAGATTCAGGCTGATGATGATGATGATGATGATGAAAGACAAGTATTGCTTCAGCGTCCTCGGTCAAATATAATAAGTTTCTTCAATTTGAATGACTGTGGGGGAGTGTGATAAAACACTGTCAGGTTTCATAATGGACAATACCTAAATATATCATAGCCTTTTTGAAGTTGGACTGATTCATGCAAGTGTCACCAAAAAAAAAATCAATATAAAACGAGACGAATCATGCTTATGCTTATGAATATTCGATATTGACCGGTAGAGACTTTTGGAGAAAATTCTTTGAGATCATTTAAAGAGTCAGTAGTCAAAAGAAAAAAAAACAATAATACAGCGCACCAAATACATTTATTAATATCTAGTTGGCTGTGTTAAAATTCAAATTATATTTCATGGCAGTATCTCAGAGTGAACGATTATATGACTGACTAAGTAGAACGTTTAATCGTAAAAACAAGGAAACTGTTCTGGATCGTCTTTGTCTTTTCCCTTGCAAAAGAATTGTAACTTTAAGATTATTTTCATTCGCCGAGTAAAAATACACAAATTACATTCTAAGTAATTGAACAAAAAAAGTTTTTAAGTTACAGTAACCGTTCGTAAGTTGTAATTAATGTGCTCGTAAAATATTTGAAAAGCGCTTTTATTATGTTTTCGTAAACACAACCAGAAAATGTTGACACATAAAAGCTGTAAAAAGTGTGGTCATTTTCTTAACTGCTTATGTTTTCACGTAAAAACTCTTTTGCTCACTTTAATTTAGAATTTTTGGAGTTCTTGTTTTCGTGCCATATCCCTTATCGGAGTTCGCCCATTTTTTTTCCTGTCCGGCGCTATTCTAAATAAGGGTGGACTGCTGAGCTTAGACCAGTCTCTGAGGTTATTGAGCTAAAACGTTCTTCTTCTACCAGGATCTCGCTTATCAGAGCCTTAGAGTTTAATATTTCCTTTAAATTATAAGATATAGAGGTTGAGTTCCGATATAAATAATGCAAACTTAACTTTGTCAATCATACTTATTTATTTTCATTCAACTTAAAATACAATTCAGTTGGTATTGGCTTGTTTTTAGAGTTCAATTAAACCCTGCCTAGACCAAACCATAATAGTAGAGGTAGACTGTGGAGATTCGACAAAAATAATATACAGTACCTATGTCAGTCTTATTTGTTTTCATTGAACTAAGAATACAAATTTGCAGATTTTGATGGTTAGTTTTTAATATATGACTAAACCTTGCCTTACCAATGATACTTACAGAGATAATTTATAGACATAAGAATATTTTTTATCAAATAGCTATCTATTATGGTTCAGTATGCACTATTTATGTCGGAACTCAACAGGCTACCTCCACCCTTTTGCAGTGAGTGCACATGATGGTAGGCGTAGGTCATGGCCCTCACATCCTAAAGTGGACACCCGGACTAAGATCGTTGTCGGCCCCCCTTACCTATCGCTAAGGTTAAAGGCGGTATGACGCTCAACAGTAGCGTTTTTCAAAAAGTGTTTTCTCGGTAACATGAATGGTATTCAGTGACAGTATATTTAGGGATTTTTTTGTATTTTTTTTATTACATCTGCTTACTTGAATTATAATAGAAATTAATCAAAAATTGCATCGCATGACCGACCACATTATATTAAATTTTAAGATTCTTGAAGTGAAAGAGCACATTTGTGATGTATATTTATCTCACTTCTGATCTGATCGATCCACCTCACCGGGCCCATCCTGAGTCCGGGCCCCCAGGTTAGAGCTTTGCCCTTGTAGGGTCCATGGTGTAGGTAGATTGTTGGGAGTCACTGGTACGAGTATATTACATATCGTCGATTTATCACTAAAAGTACTATATTAACTTGTGATGATAGAAAATATCAGATATTAAATTTGGTCGACAATTGCAGTTATTTTATGTTGGTAGTAGTCTATTGTAATAAAAAATAATATAATATTTAAATATGCATAGCTCATTCTTCGTTCCCATACCAAGCATGAATACTCTCGACTTGAATTTAAATAAAACATTGCGCATTTGAAATGCATAGATAATAAATTCTCCAGGGAAAGGAATAATATTTATGGTAGCCCGCATGTCACTGGAAATTCTGTCAGACGGAAAATTCAAGAGGCATTGTGCGAAGCTGATAGCATTTGCTTGCATCTCTACAGCATGCATTGACACTGAATTGCGAAAATGCATTTACGTAAATTGGAAACAGCTTACAGGCGAATGTCAATAACACGCCAGAAATGACAAGCATACATTTCCAGTTATAAATAATAATAATATAGAAATCAAAAAAAAAATATAAATACTGACATTAATTAATTCATTAAAATTTTTATTTTATGGACGTTATTAGATCATACGTTCTACTTTTATAAAAAACATGAATGGTTTGTCACCAGTAGAGAATTCAATCTCGAGCCAAATTTTTGATCCCGGGATTTCGGGATTACAATTTGACGATCCCGGGATCCCGGGATTGGCATTTCTCGATAGTGAATATAAAATTTGTATACATACAAAAAACTTTGATAAAATCGGTCAAAATTAAATCTGGTATAGTTAAATTTATACTATCTCATTCGCTGCTGACTAGATAATGATTTTTTAATTACCACCTTTAAAATGCACGTTAATTACATCGATCGGCCGCCTAGTCATTACGCGCCGGGTGCGTCTTCAGCGTCCAACGTATTACGACATTTATTGTTAATATTGTGTTTACATATTGTCTCTGTTATGGCAGAACACACTAACTGGAGAATACTAGTTTTGAGTAATTTGACTTTGAAGTTGTTAAAATGTTTGAAATGGTCTGTCATGTGAGTTTATTAAGTAATCGTAAAAAGGATGACTTTAAAATAAAGACTTTATTTATTTAGAAGGTTTCCAGACGGTAAAGTTTGAAATAAGAAACATTTTGGTATAACTAACTCAATATGTCATTTTTTTCGAATTAGTGTCTTCTGCGAGAACGGTGACGATATAATATATGAGATTGCTATTTCTGATAGTAAAGACGTAATGAATAGGTTAGCGAGATTCAAAATAAGTAAATGTTGGTTTATGATTATGACCTTTCCGCTTCATAAATCTAATTAGTCAGTCAAATATGAAACTGTTGTAAAACGTATGAGATCGTGGTGGAATCACTTTGTTAAAGTGCGAAGCATTGTTTTTTTACAATCTTTCTTATTTTTATTAAATTATATGAAAAAATAAAATGAATTGGCAACACACGGTCAATAAATCAAACTTCATTCAAACTCAGTTTATTCCTAATGTAGTATTTTTTCTGTTATAGATTCGGGATCCCGGGATTGGCAACCCTGGTCACCAGTAATACTGTAATAGTAATAACAGTACCAGTGTGCAATTTTATATTATGCTTTTAGCGGTCATACGTTGTTTGTACTGGAATACACTTTTTTAAATGTGTGCTCTTTTAAAAGGTTTTTTTTAAAAGGTTTTTCATAATTTTATTTTATTATTTTAGGGTTATTAATTAATTCATAATGTCTGTATACGGAGTTTATCTATGCTCCACTCAACACTTTTTTTTTGCAAAGGTATCTACTTAATTCGTTTCCCTGAATTCCAATTTGTGAAGGAATCCAATAGAATGTAATAATTGTGATATTGTTTGAAGCTGTTTGTATAAATAAAAACGGAAAATACAATAAAAGAAAAGAGTATAATATCAAAAGGCAAAAAGAATCTTCAATAATTGTATTATAGTAGTAAAATCATACCTTGGTATGCTAATAAAATGCTTGATAGCGATATAATTGTAACAATTAATCACTGCAGAGCTGATAAATGCAATCTTGAAGCATTTTCAGCTCACTTACTTATAATAAATGATTCTAAATGTCAACGCGAATGTGAGAAATAAATCACGCTGTTTAGCATTGTCCGCTTTGTAATGGCGACGGCCCCTTGAAAATTTAAAAAGTCTAAATTATCAATTACTAATTAAACTTGCGATGTTTATAGCTCAGCCTAATATCAAAGGGTTAGATTAAATTAGATATCCACATGGTTGACGCCAACATGAAAATTGTTGTAATATTATGTTCCTACCTATTATATTAATATTTCATAAAAAATGTAATAATATCTAAATAAGTCTCGGCTGAGACTGCATATCATAAGGCCGTAGTCTAAGATATTCTGGTTTACATTAATTCACACAATGTAGTAGAAAAAAATGAAATAGAAACAAAGCTACATACCAGCAAAGAATCACATTGTCGAAATAGTTCTCATTAGAGAGGAACTGGTGGATCCTCTTAATCTATGCCTCCGCGTTTAAATCAACTTAGTGAACGGCAGAAAATTCACCAGGGTATACTTACATTTGTATAAAGAAGAGAAAACAAACAGACCGTGTCCGCCAACACACGGGGCCTTTTAACCAAGGCCAACTTTGAGGCATTTGAAAAGCTTGCTGCGCCGTATAGAGCAGTATTTCTCGCTTCTACTGGAGACGCGGCCCCCAAGGGGGCCCTGGAGCTCTTGCCAAGTAGTTGCAAAATATTTCAGTATTTCAACAAATATTTCCCAAACTTAAATGAAGACCAAAAGTACAATTGGATAAGAACATCATTTGTTAAATCCTTAAAATATGATCATATTACGTGGGCAGCTCAAGAAGAATATAATGGGTTGATATTAGATCAGATAATTCCCTTGAAGTCGAGTTTAATGAAAGAAGTCTTTGTATAAGGCGACAGCAAGAATATTCGTCAATCGCAAAAGCAGCATTGTTAATCATAATTCCTTTTGCGACAACATAGGTACATATGCGAAACAGCATTTTGATCATAACTGGTAATAAAAAATAAACACAAGTTGTGTCTTTCAACGGATACTTTGGAGCAAATCCTGCGAATTAGTATTTCAAATATTATACCGGATATTGATTTATTATGTAAAAATATACAATCACACCCCTATCATTAAATTGTTTTAAAATTTTTAATAAAAATGTACCTATAATAATAAAATGGTAAATAAAGTACAGTTGGTCACTAAAGACTACAATTTTTGGGGAGGGGAGTTCTGATTTTGGGGGCCGTGGTATGAAAAAGTTTGATATGCACTGGTATATAGGACAAAATATTTCCGTTCGCTCATTAGTAAGTCAAGATTCTTTTACAATTTTTTTTTGTTCCACGGTGCACGATTGTTTATATCGTCATGTACATCATTACAACATGTTTATATCGTCATGGAAGGTGATCGTGCACAAATTGTGGCTGTATTTAATTATAATAGGGGTGGAAGTTTACAACTAAAGCATGTAGTTGCATGGCTTTGGTGTTGCTATTCGATCATGTGTTTTCAAAGCAAAGGATTAATTTATTTCCTAATTTTCCACAAAATCGAATATATTTAAATCTCAACGAAATAGAAATATATAATAATTTTGAAAACACTTTAAACTAGAAAATATATTAAAACCAACAGAAAAAATCTTTTTGAAAGTAAGACACCCCCCGCAGGAATCGAACCTGCATCTCTTCGGGTATCGCGCCCACGCATATAGACCACTATGCTAAAGGTACCATACTTAGTTACGACAATTTTTAATTAATGGCTTTTGTAATACTCTTAGAAACGTTTTCTAAATTGAGCTACTATTGGTTATCGGTTTTCGTCTTTTAAATAAAAGTAGGTATTACTTTAATTACTAACCGACATCACGGATTACTCCAAGATATTATTTTGGTGTTGTAGCTTCCTTGACTTGCTAATATTTTTTAATTAATTACTTTTTTTATTCAACGAATAATTCACAAGATATTTAAGAATGTAACATTCTAATTATTAAGCAAACATTATTTTTGAAAACATGCACATATACCACTATGCTAAAGGTACCATACAATTACGACAAATTTTTAATTGATGAGTTTTATAATACTCGTGTGGGCGTGAAACTCGAGAGATGCAGGTTCGATCCTGCGGGGGGTGTCTTACTTTTTTCAAAAAGATTTTTTCTATTGGTTATAATATCATTTCTCAGAAGTGTTTTCAAAAATGATGTATGTTCAATAAGTAAATTAATTGGGTATCAATTCGTGGAACTTTTCTTTAAATTAATTTTTAACTGGTACAATAATAATTATTATTAGGTATAATATGGTTGGATGTAAAACGTGTTTCAGTAAGTGTGTCCATTATTTAGGTATGTAAAGGTTTTCTTCAAGCATTTTCTTTGCATGAAATTTGTTTTCAGTTTCTCTCAGCCGAGTCCGTTTTGTCGGGGCTATTTACACGAGACCCTCGGTAATATTTGAGCGATGCAAACAGGAAATCTTGCGTCCCACGCGTGTTTGCCTTAAGATATGCTAAAGCCAATGTGACATCCCTTTGACGAGCGAGTAAATATAAACACAAACAAATAAGTATGCAAGAAATCGAAGCATCTGTTGTGATCAATTGATATAAATTCATGAATTGGAAATATTTCGATTTGAATTCGTATTATCATCATAATCATTGACACAACAACCCAACTTTTTGCTGTCCGTTATTTGACGCAAGCTTCATCCATCAGATAATAATACTATAAAAACACTACATTTTCATGCAGGGTTTTGAATGTGTGAGTATCCTACGAAAATGAAGCACGCACTATGCACGTGCAATAGTGTGTGTAATACACCAATATTAAATGAGCGTCAATACATAAACCGACAGAAGTCGTCAGTATTCGACGTACGACGTATTATTGACACGTGTTTAAGTTCATCCTGGATTCTTCCTTACTCGTGATCGGTTTCCTGCTACTCCTTATCCATTAGGTATTTCAGTTCCCTGGTCCATCGCCTTTAGATCATGCTGTGTCTCTTTCTACATGGTACGAACACCGCAGATTACAAAAGGTCACAAAATATCTTTATTGGAATAACACAAAATTTAAATCAAGTGGAATTATTTATTATCTATTTGAAATATATTAGCTGTCTCTCTCCGATGAACGTAAAGTTTTATGAAAAAAAGTTTGCGTCATTGTTGCGCGATCGCATAAATAGAACATCCATGCGTGCTGAACTTATCGCTTAGCTACGTATATATACATTTTGCTTGTGTTTCACATTCACTCATGAAACTCACGTAAAATACATTGGCTTTATCGAAATAGATACCTACTAATCTTACTTCTTTAGCAATGAATATTGCTATCTTTGTTGATGTTATTATTGAGCGCATCTATAAGTATGTTGTGAGGTGGCACTGCCAAGTTGTACGACCATAGAACAAAAAGCATTGTAAATGTAGTTTAAAAATTGTAATGGATCATTCCAACACAACATTATAAATATTAAAAACAATCTATACGTTACTTTATTAACGAAATCCATCGACTTATATTCCACGTACTTAGGTGCATTCGTTTTCTCTACAAAACTTGACTTATTATTTACCTATAACAAAAACAAATTCGCTTAGTCTGTTCATTGTGATGTGTATTTTAACTATTTATATGTAATATACGGTGTGAAAATCTAGTTCCTTACACGTATTAAATATTAAAAAGATCTAGTCCTACTTACCCAGGGTCAATAGTTATTACTAGAGACCGGATTATATGCAACATAAAAAACTTGAAATATGCATGAAAAATGTTAAAAAAAAGCATGAAAAGTGTCAAAATATGCAACGTTAAATAATAAAAAAATATTACTTTTTTCATTTCAAAATCAGCAGAAAATTAGTAAATCGACGATACTTATTAATTAACAGTTATTTAACATTTTGTTACTCTTGTAAACGTAAACAATCAGGCACTGTTCCAAATGATCGATAGTAAGATTGTGTCTTGGGTCACTCAAAATATTTTAATAAGTGGAAAAGGACCATTCCACGTCCACTGAGGTAACTGGGCAGTATTTGAATTTGGGTGCTATAGCACTATATTGTTTCTAGCAAAAGTTCACCCATCCCATTAATAAAACTATCAATTTGATACAAAATTTCAAAGCCTGTGTTATTGTTCAAAATGTTTTCAAACTTTTCTCTAAGTTTACGCGGGTATACCTCTGGCAATGCGAAATTCATTTAGTGGATTTTATTCATTAACTGAATAAATTCAGTCAACGCCAAACCTTGAGTTTCAAACTTTTTACTGTTCGCAGGGTGGGAAAAATGATTGCTAATCACAACTATGTTTTTTTATACTAAAATCATTAAATGCTTCCTTGGATCGACGAATTGCCATAACCTCTGCATTATCAAATCATTTACTATACCTTTGGTGGGCTTGACATGTTCATTGTAACAACTTCAATCCACGTTCCCTATCGAGTTACCACTGGTTCGGGAGGGAAATCTGATGGCACATTTGACAGTTTTTCTTTATTGTGCATGCAGGTGCATTAAGAAACACTTTCTTTGTTGATGAAATCATTTATTTACATTCCCAAAAGTGTATCATACGTAAATACAGCGAAAATATACTTCATCACTAGAGTTTAGGTAAAATATGCAATAACCGATGAGAATGGACTAAATATGCAATTCCATATATGCAAATATACAAATGAATATAATCCGGTCTCTAGTCATTACATTGCTATTTTACAATTTGATTAAAACTTCATGCATTTAAAGATGTAAAATGGTAGAGTCTAATACAATATTTACCAACTACTGCCTCGGACAAGACAACAGAGTGAAAATTTAACACAGTTATTTAATCTGATACAATAATTCTAAGAAAAGCGTAATGTATTTTTGAATGAAACCGTAGTTTATTACAACTCTAACAGCGGCATGTTTCTGCGAAATGTTCACCAAAGAACAGACTTGTTGTGGGTAAGAGCGCCAATTACATTTTATAAGTCAAGTACACGACCTGTGTTATAATTTATAATATTTTTGCTTAGACCTCCCTTAATGAAAACTCCACGTGATGAGTTAGAAACACCGAAACGTGTTCCACGAAGAGTCACGATGTACTCATAACAGTCTGCGTGATAATAAATTTTCAGTGCGTACGACCGGTTTTAATTAAAAACCGAATAACCGGTTTCTCTTAAAAACAAAATACAATGTTTGGAAAGGTGCTTTTTATTTTTATTATAATACATAGATAATATTATGATAATACAGATAATAATTAATTTGTGGAAAAGTATTAATAATATAACACAGGGGGGGGGCAAACTTTTTGGATGGATGGCCAAATTCAAGAATTCAAAATGAGCGGCGGGCCGCAAGTAAAATACCATTTTTATTATATACTCTATTTATTATCACGAAAAATAAACATTACAAAAAAAATAATGAGAAGAATGAAACTGTTGTATATTTTTTTTAAATTCAGGTGTTAATTTTGTAGTTGATATTCTCAAAACTGCTTGTAAATGGGCATCGGAGATATTTGATCGTAAAGAATTTTTATTGAGGTTCATGATCGAAAATGTTTGTTCACATTATATAGGTTGATCCAAAAATAACGAATATTTTTCTTGCATAATCTTTAAGTCGGTCAAATTTTGGGGCATTGTAAAATTTGGAGATTTCTTCACGACGATGCAATTCTCTTAAATCAGTGTCACACTGCAGATCAATAATCTCAAGTTGTAGCTCTGTCGGAACACTATCAATATCTATTAAAATCGATGTTCAACGTAGAAAATAGTGGTTACATAGTGTGAAACGAGACGCAAGGAAGACGTACTGAGATAATACATTTACAAAATAACAAATTCTTCAAATTTTAATCGATTGTCAATATGATAATATAATATAATATGATAATGATGTCAATATTGCCTGCGGGCCGCAGTTTGCCCCCCCTGATATAACATAATATTTAATAAAACTCTAAATATCCTACTTGTTTCTTATTATTAAAATACCTTCTTCAGTCTCCTGGATATTCAAAGCAACGATTGCGTTACGACAGGTAATCAGTTGAGCCGCACTCATCTGTTTTGTCAGTCACAGAAGAGAGACGATATAATTTTGCGATAGACAGTCGTCTTTTTTGACTTTGTTGACCTCAGTCAAAAGAGACACTGAAGCCAATTGAAATTGAGATTTTTCCAAAGTAGATAATATTTAGCAATTAGGTACTTAGATGGCAATAATGATTCATGAATATATAATTTGTTTTAATATGAACAAGAGTCTTGTTCACGTAGTAAACATGATAATTAATTGAAATAAAATGGAGTATGCATATTTATTCCGCGATTCTGTCTATCGTGTAGTCAACCAATTGATAGAACATATAAATTTGATCTAGTTTTCCTAATTTTCTGAAATCTTCCTATTGATTAAGAATTTAATTTCTATGAATTATTTTATTGTAATATTGCTTCATATTAATGATCATTCGTAAATACGTACTGCATTGTGTTGGATTGTCCAATATCCATTATTATTTGTTCTGACTTTTGAATAAATACATAAATTTAATAGTAATAAAATAATTTAAATGACGTGATAAACACCGATCTATATACAAATATAAAAAATTAAAATTCCTTTTTTCATTCATTATTAATACTCTGTGTGTATTTTTACTTATAATGTGATGCATTTTATAGTACGGATATGCATTTATGTGGGGTTATAATTTCATGGGTATCGTATTTGAATCTCGAGCTAGGAAAATTTACATGTTATTTTCAATATGTGTTTGGAGTATGGACCGTATAGGTTGAACAGGTGGCTAACCATCCATTCAAGTACAAACAAAAATCCGTTTATACATTTTCCGCACAGTGGAGGCCCATATTATGATACTCTTAGGATCGAACACGGTCATGTATGTAGATACGTACTATGTTCTGGTGCATTTGGCTCACATTGTAAATTTCATTCATAAAATTTATCCATTTTATAATCTTCTTCTTCTTCCACGGCGCTACATCCCGGGGTGGGATTTGGCCCCCTCCACAACCGCTCTCCACTCACTCCGGTCTCTCGCCACACTTCTCCAGTTACCGGGTCTTCCTATATGAAGCCAGTCCACTTCTACGGCGTCAGCCCATCTCCTTCTTGGACGGCCTCTGGGTCTCTTCCGTTGGGGTAGACACTTCGTCATGATCTTTGGCGCTCTAACTTCAGGCATTCTCTACACATGTCCCGCCCATCGTAGTCTTTGGGACTTACAGTATTTTATGATTGTTTGCTGTTCAATCAGCTCTTCCAACTCGTGGTTCATTTTTATTCTGTAGTTCCTATTTTCCAACGTGGGTCCAAAGATTTTTCGGAGTATTTTGCGCTTGAAGACAGCTGATTTGTTTTCCTCGATTTGAGTTAAGCACCAAGTCTCACAGCCATAAGTGACCACTGGCCTTATAACTGTTTTATAAATTATAAGTTTACTTCTTCGGCCTAGAATTTTCGACCTCACGAGTCGCTTGCAGGCATGCCAGCATTTATTCCCGGAGATAAGGCGGATTTTTATCTCCTCTACTGTCTTATTTTCGGTATTTAGGCTGGATCCGAGTACGTGAACTTGTCCACCCCTTCATATGCATGCTGTCCTATGTCTATATTCTGCAGCAGTACCTGAGTGCGTGTGCTGACCAAATACTTAGTTTTTGACTGGTTAATTTGCAGCCCAGCGTTTTCTGCTTTTATTTTCATAGTGCCACCATGGTCGATCATCCTCTGTTTCGATCTGCTTGTAATTACTATGTCGTCAGCATAAGCGCACATCTGCATTGTACTGTTGTCTACCCATCCTCTTCCATCATTTTATAATAGTATGATAATAATAATTATATTTTCTTTTTGCTACAGGTGGGCTCTGTCCTTAGCCAAACACCATCTCCATTGCCCGGGGACGTCGCGTAGAGGCTAGAGATAGGATTTATTGGTGTCCAATATAATACGGTGTCTCAAACATTTTATAGAAGTAATGTCACTTGACGAGTGGACAACCACTGGACAAATGCAGTCATACAGTGGTTCCCAAGGGGAATTAAACGTCCACAGGGACGCCCTAAAATCCACTGGACAGACGAACTCATAAAGTTCGGTGGATGTACGTAGAAACTAATAGAGTGGAGGGAGTTAGAATAAGCTTAGAGGATGATGAAGAGTTTTATTTTAATAATAGGTAGCTATTCTGCCTATTGCCAATAATCAGATTGTCCTAGCTTATTATTTCTTTTTATTTTTTATTTCTGTGAGTGAAAGAAAAAGGGAGATAAGTCGTCAAAATTAAAAAAAATTAGTTGAATATGCTAAATTAACCATAATGCATAATATATTATGCGTAAATGAAAAAAGGAGCGAGTCGAATTCGAGTGCTTAAAGTCAGACAACGTTATCTACAAAAAAGTGTTTTTTTTTTGTTGTTGAGATAATGTTATTTTACATTTACGGCTACATGATAGTCAAACAACGTTATGTCAATCTTTTCTAATTTCTTATTAAATCGTCAGTAAAGTTTAACGCTAATTACATAAGTTACCCTTGTTTTCATATTTTTTAAAAACTATTGCTATAAATTTTAACATCATCATAAGCAAGATAAATGTACAATACACAATAAATTATAAAATATTAACATTAGGTTTTAAAAAAAATATTTCCCTTGTAAAGTTACAAGAATCTAAAATAACGATTTTTGGCTCTCCTGTAAAGTTGCACTTTTGTAGATAGTGTTGTTTGACACTAAGCCCTCGAATTAGTAGCTTCCATACAAAGTGTTAGAGTTGTTTATATTTTCCTTTCGCACGCAGATTTACTTATAGAATGTGTTATGCATTCATTCATTGTAGAATTCATTCAGAAATTCTCGGAAAGCACCATAAAACACTTTACTTTTGACATTTTAATATTTTAACACAAAACCAGAGAAATACTAAGAAACAAATTAAAATGGATATTCGCAATACTCTTATTGTTTTATTACGTACGATTCCTGATTAATTAATTAAGTCCATTTGTTAGCCGGTACTAAAAACAATGTAAGTATTACTTTTTCAAGATGTTAGACAATAAAGTCACCCCAATATTCTTTATTTAAAAGCCCATTGTTTCATTTTTTTTCTTTAAAAAATACCAAAATGACTAATGTATTAATTACTGTAAATTTTTTATCTAAAGTAACCTTTCTTGACACAAATAAGATATTTTAGTAGATGCTGTAGTTACGATATACATTTAGTGGACCCGAAATGCCCCAGCGGTAACGTGACGTCTTATAAATTCGTGAATCTTACTGCCGTATTCATATACATTTGAACTGCGTTCAACGTAGTAAGCCGTTTATCGGCCGATTAAGGAAACTATAAAAAATGCATACGTCACGAGATGCGCACAGGAATGCGCACCAAACTTAAAATGGCGGCGATCTGCGCGAGCTGTCAGTGTCACTTTAATACACAATGACTTCATCACAACAAACGTTTAGTAGGAGGCTTGAAACCTTCGTAGGTTTTATAAATTATTGCGAAAATGTGTGTGAAACAGAAAGGAGGAGACGCTTGCGACTGCAAAAAAGATACATCAGAGATTATCAATGTTTCCCTATCGGCACAGCTAACTAATAATTCCTTTTCATCTTGCGTGAAGTTAACTGCCCGTCGTCGTTGTGCCACAATAGGATTCATGATGATGCTAAAAAATGAAAATAAAAATGATGCTAAGCTTGCAAAAATGATCGAGATCGTGGTTCAATGGAGGTGTTTGTAAATATAATATTGACAATGATCCGTGAAGCTGTATTGCCATATTATGGAAATATTTACTGGGTATACTTTGATCATTTCGTGCATTATGAAGTAAAAAATAAATATGATTTTGTAACAAATAAATTATTTAAAGTTCATGATAATTATTTATTTATAATTATTAAATTTATATGGTACCGTTTGCACATTTTTACACCGATTCACAATTTCAAAATTTTAAATTAATTTTCGGGAAATTTAAATTTAAAATTAGGTAACATTATCCATGGCATGACGCGTATTACGTCGGCGACGTGACGTCACTATCCGTCAGATACATTTAGGTTTATGCATGCAAATTTGCAGTAAATAGCTTGAATGCAGTTTGCTGTTATATGCATACGCCTGTTAGGTTCGAATTCACTTATTGTTTTTTTTACCAATGTGAATTTGAACCAAGAGCATGAACATACTAGGTTAAGCAAATTTAGTTAACATCCATTTATCGTTAAAATACCTGTTACAAAAGTCCATCTTTGTCCATCTTTTTATACAGTCTATCTACAGCAGTTTAGGTTTTTCGACTCTTCTGTTCCTTTTTGGTCTATTGAAAATAGGCCATGCGGAGTATCCCACTTTCATGTATCAGACGAAATAAGTTTTACTGTTCTTGCTACGTACTATTTTCATATACACATGACTCCAAATACCCTTCTCAATATTCATTTCTAAGATATCCAGCTATGTCATTAATTTTTTTGATAAGATCGGACACTCCAATACAAAGGTTAATAATATGGGCAATATGAGAATTTTGCAGTGTATTATTTGAGAGTTAGTAGTCTTTAGTTGAAGTGTGATTGTGAACTTTTAAAAGATTTATTTTTTGTCAGTATAATTCATAGTTGGTCTCGTTTTTTTGGAGGATTTCAATTCGTCAACTTTCTCGAATTTGTAGCCATGAATTTGATTAGTCTTGAGTTAATTATTGACATAGACTCCAATTTCATTAGAATTTTCACTTGCCTTATATTATAAATATTGCTCTAGTCAAATATTGACAGCAACACATTTAGAACACAATATACAATACTTATTTTGCATTATTTAACCAAATACCAGGATCACTTTTGTTTCCTAAGTAGGACATGATGTCCATATAATATTTATTATATTAGAATGGGAGTATTTGACACTGCTACCTAGATGCCAGGAATAATGAGCGACGGCCATCTTGGCGCCGATAAAAAAAATGAAATGCTTGAAGTTAAACGTGTACATATTACAAACGTTATGAATATAAATGTAAGAGTATGTCCAGATAACGCGTATCTCGATGCGATACGGCAGTGGACTGCTCAATGAGGGCATCTTTACCTCGACAGCGCGCGAGAAGTGACACGCGGCGATTACATGTGGATGGCTCCTGGAATGCACGCGAGTCAAATCATACCACCTGGACAAGACTTTGGTCTGATATAGCAGTACCAAATCATCCCAGATATTAATAAATTATACAATATGGATTTTTAAATATAACATAATGAAATAATTACACAAGTCATGGCAGAAAATGTTTGCTATTATTTTTAAATAACGATTTTTTTTAAATATTAAATACCGGTAACTTATCCGGTATCTCGTGTTTATACGGAAAACCGTTTCTCCGGTATTGTGATCAGTAACCGAGCATAATATTTTGAGGAGGCATAATATTATCTTGTATCATAAGAAGTGTGCGGAGCTTAAGTATGTAATATGAAATTTAGCCAAACTTGCGTTATCGTATTTCGGATTTGTATGCTGTCAGTGAACGCCTTGTTTTAATGACTTTGGAATATAATCCCGGAATTTCGTAATCACTTTCCAAAAGTGATATTACAATAATATCGGATAGTTTTCGGAATACTAATAGTGTAAAAGTATTAAATATTTTAGCAATTTCGTACACCTATATTGTAAGAGCTTACCGTTTTCAATTATGATCAGTTAGGTGGAAACAAATCGTTTGCATAACATATTAATAATGATTACAATAATACATATTGACTATTTAAAGTATGCAGCATATATTACTCTCTCTCTATAATATATACTTATTTGAAAATACATAATAATATGTAGGTATCTACTTCGGCGGTGGATAGGTGATGCAGATGAAAGACAGTCGTGGTTGTTCGTAATGATGAAGAATCGAGAGTTCATTTACTGTTACATAAGTACATGGGTACACTCGGTTCAATAGGTATAATAAATACAATGAGAATACGGTGCGATGTGTTTCTACCGGAAACTTATAATCGAATTAATTTTTTAATCAATTGTTATGCGCTATTTATCGACGTACTCATAATCAAAATAATATCTAGAAAATAACTATTATAATAAAATTGTGTCAGCTATTTTATATGTAGTTTGCATCATCGGATATAGCTGACATGTGGAAAAACGGATATGCGAAAATTATCATTGCAGTCAGCTATTTGCTGAGTTTGCCTTAATTTTACAATACGGGGAATAGATATTAAGGAATTTATAATTGTGGTCAGTTATTTAATATCGCCGATCAATATGCTGATACGGGTTGAGTTGTTTATCCCCATATATATTATATGATCTACATTGACAAATGAATAATCCATCATTATTGAAAGCTACATTAGTAAATATTGTGCATTATTCATTTGATAGAGATGAATTTATTTAAACATTTTATCATGTTTAATTGCAGGATTTTGGCGCCGTCTAGGAATCAGGGTACCTTGATTCAAAATCACCAAATATAGCTAATATAATATGAAAGGTACACTGAATAAAGAGAAAATGTCAGTATTTTCAAATTGTTCATTAGAAGGGATTTATAAGTTTATTAGACTAAATTTTCCAGTTTACTGTACTTTTTTATTGCTCACTTCATTGGTTTCAACGGTTTTGCACAAGACAGCCTAGACTGCTAAAACACCAAAATTTCATAGATTTTATGCTTTTATCACTTTAAAAGTTGCACAAAATCATATATATATATATAATATCTATCATTCAAAAGGTATAAACAGTATACAGAGGCTTTGTGGATTTAAAGAAACACAATTTACATACAAGTGTTTCTATCTCTGTTTGAGGTTCCTGTGGATTGGCTACTTTGTGTATAACTACGCTCTATTTTAGAGGAGTGTTACTTTATTGTTATAAAATATATAATTATGAAAGTACCTATCATATTTGTATTACTTTTCCTAAAAAAATTATAACAATTAAAATTCTAATGGATTTAAGATTTGTACTATTCCATTTGAGTCGGAATACATTATCCCGTGTTTATTTTTTTTTATTTGACAACAACATTTCGCAACACACTGTTTATATTTATTATTCATAAATTTCCTGTATACATATTAAATGCACGCATTTTTTTATTCCAATACTATTTTTTGATTGGTGTTTGCATAGATAATCGATACTTAGTAATTTTTACGAGACGAGTAAACGACATTTAATATTATAATATGCATATTTGATTTGTGTTTATCTGTTACTTATGTTTAAATCTCGCAACTTTAGGACCCACACATGCGTTATGCATTATAGATTATAAGATAGGGTCTATCAACGTAGTTCACTCTGTGTGTGTGTACCTTTATATTATTTCTTATTTTATTATTTACTTATTATTATTACCCTATTTTTTATTTTAAAAATTGTTAACACTTACTTTATGTCATGTAGTGAACTCTTTGCATTAATTATAATGTGTCATGTTTACTATAATATGTAAAATAAATACATTTGATTTTGAATAATTATAGGCAGATAATCAGCTACATAACCTTTTACAATACATGTGAAAGTATATAAAATTTCAGTCATGTATTATTTTTGATCGTTCTAATTAAATACATACAATAAAGTTCGGATATAAAAGTTAGAATATTCATTATTAAAATGTATTTCTCGTTCAAAATACCACTGCCTTGGATTAAGTTTTATCTATCGTAACATGTAGCAAAGTCACCTTCTATATATCAATAAAACTAGAACCTTCCATTTTATTGTTTCTTCAGCTTTGTTTTACTGTCCATTTGTTCGATAGTTTTACAATACGGATCTGGCAGCATCTTTCAATGTTGCATTTGACCAACATTTAAAATTTCAACCATAAAAATAAATCGTTTCAATGTAGCGTATTACATTATATTAGAATAATAATATATTATTCTTTGTTATCGTGACTCTACCTATTGAGAATACTTATTGTGACTACTTTTATATGTTCTAATTTAATGATATCTGTATTCAGTCATCCCACCTAGCTAAAGCTATTAAGAAATACATTGCAATGGTTCACTTAATATCTTTCTAAAATATTTTATTCCCTTCTCGCTATGTGACCAAAGAACTTATTAAGTCCATGGGGATTTATTTTAGTGGGTATGCCAAAAAAAAAAAATCAATAAAATACAATGCGTATATATATATTACAGGGGGTGAAAGCTTGATACTAATCGATATTGACAATTTTAACCGGTTAAGTGCCCAAAGCGTCTTTGGACGCCCTAATTACACCAATTCTTATGTTAATTACTATCAATTAACTAATTGCGGCATAGAAAGGATTAAAACGAGAAATTGCTAATAATCAGTATGAAATAATTTGTATATAATTATAATTTAAACATTTATGAAAATAATTTACGCCGAACTGCGGTACCCAAGATAAAAAAAGAATCAGATATGAACAAAAATAAACTTATGATGTATCACTTGCTATTCACTATACAGGGGTACATTGGTACGACCGCGTTACAAACACTCGAGTTCGTGAGCGGATACGGTAGCCTTCGGTTAAGTAGTCCTTCCTTCCCTGCAGCGGTGCTACAAAAGCGAAATACGCGCTGCAGGTCTAACAGAGTTGGAGATAAACTTGTGCTTGCTCTACGCGCAATGCGTGATAAGGTGAAAGAATAAGATGAAAAATTCACCACATACACAT
Source organism: Rhyacophila brunnea (assembly GCF_057557595.1). Lineage (NCBI taxonomy): Eukaryota > Metazoa > Arthropoda > Insecta > Trichoptera > Rhyacophilidae > Rhyacophila > Rhyacophila brunnea. The sequence continues at coordinate 54,800,582 of NW_028232965.1, read as the reverse complement.
TTTGTTTTTACGATAATTACATAATGTCCGGAAACTTGTACGTTAGTATGCAGTTCGCCGTATCACACTTCACGGTGAAATGTTGTATCGGAAATATATGGCCGTATATTAAAGACCTATGAAAGCGATATAGAGAGCTCACCTTTTTTCTTGATATTTTTTTCAATCAGTGGTTCCAAGGTGTGAATGTAGTCTATAAGTTGAGAAACCCTTTCTAAACCTCGCTGAAACGCTGAAAGAGCAGGGTGTAGAAAATGTATACATACAAGTAATTAAAATAATATATTTGAACAATAAAGGTAAAGTGAAACTGGAAAAAAATGGATCAAGATTTCCCATTGACAGATAGGTAAGACAAGGCGACCCCCTGTCTCCGCAACTATTTATTGCTATCCTAGAATCAATAATGAGGAAACTGGACTGGAAAACATAATATGGAATAAATATCGATGAAAAATACCTAAGTCACCTCCGTTTTGCCGATGATTTGGTTCTGTTGTCAGAAACAGGCACACAACTGCAACTCATGATCCATTCACTGAAAGAAGTCAGCAAACAAGTCGGTTTAGAAATGAACCTATCAAAAACAATGCTAATGACGAACAGCACAGAATCAAGAATTTTAGTCGACAACAATGTACTTACCTACACAAAAAATTACACCTACCTGGGGAAACAAATTTGTTTCGACAGGAAAAACAATGAGTTCGAATTAGAAAGAAGAATACAAACTTCTTCGAATAAATATTGGAGCTTAAAAGAAATATTTAAAGGCGATATGACAGCAAAGATAAAAACTAAAGTGATGAACTCATGTCTCGTACCATGCTTAACCTATGCCTGTCAGACCTGGAGATACTCTAGCATAGTAAAGAACAAAATCACCAGCTGCCAACGCGGTATGGAACGTAGTACGCTAAATATCAACAAAAGACAAAAAATAGGACACACAAAAATAAAAAATATTTCAAAAGCCACAGACGCTCTAGTCCATGCTCAAAAACTTAAATTGAAACGGGCGGGTCATGTAGCGCGACTACAAGATGAGAGATGGACAAAAATAATTACTTCATGGAATGGCCCAAAAGGGAAACGCTGTATAGGAAGACCCCATGCGAGATGGCAAGACGACATCATAAAAACAGCGGGCCCAAATTGGCTACAAATAGCCAAAAATAGAGTCCGGTGGGACTCTTTGGAGGAGGCCTTCACCCGAAGAGGGGTTCTTACAAACCAAACAAACTAATTACATACCTCTGTCTAATTTATAAAGATTATCTAATAGTATTATATAAAAAATAAAAAATCTTAATATAGGTATATATGTATTGTACAAAAATAATGATAATTAATTTTATATAAACTAGAAAATAAGTAGATAATATAATCATAGATAGATATATATACATAATATATATATTCATAGGTTATATATTATATATTATATTCATTAGATATAGTGAATTAACTGTTATTTACTTTTGTTTGTAAGAAATAAAAAGGCTTTTTTATTTTTATTTTTTATTTATTTTATTTATATTAAAGATCGTCCAACCCCTTTGGGTCGTATAGTACTGATATACAATTAATGTCTAAATAAACGGTTCTTGTCAGTTTACACTTGACAGGAAGCCAGCAGCAAACAAATTTTGAAAATAGCCGATATACTGGATTATTTGTTAGGTTAGATTATGTTAGTTTAGGTCAGGTTTTCATTCTTGAATTCATGAATTTTGCCAAAATCAGCTATGAAAATTGAATTATATTCATATTGAATCTAATTAAATTGGAGACCGTATAGTTTACGGTCATCTCTTTCTGATAGAAAACTCACGGCGAACTGTGCAACGGTGAAATGTTTTACGTATAATTTAGATGTAACCGTCTTGATCGGGGTAAAAAATGCTGAAAACAAACATCAGATATACTAGCCCAAGGTATCCAGTATGATAAGGCTTCAGTTTTTAAGTAGGTACCATTTACACACACTGAAACATTTTAAAAGATAATATTTTCAGAACTTGCAACCAGAGAAACATTATCAAAATTATACAAAAAAAAACTAACGAAAATGTAGAGTTATGAATATAAATAATGTGATTTCATGGCCCCACATAAAAACGTACCGTTTTTATCTTAATTGTTTCAGGGAAGTAATGGTTTCTAATATACCCCTACATGGCCTATTTACTTTTGTAAAAACATCCAATATGTCGATGTAATAATTCTATAAAAAATAATTTTCATATCGCTTAACACTTTGCACGTACGGCGCAGTTATTTTGTGATATTTGGAGAGGCAACGATATTACACTACAATGGAAAAGGGGCGCAAAATACGGGCCCATGAACATTCTTTCGACTGCCAACGGAAGGTCTTTGAGAGAAACGTCGGAATCTGGTTTTACCCATCTGTTTGCGTATTCAAAACATAGTGCTGGAAATACAGAAGGAAATTACGCATATGCGATGAAGACAAGTAAGAAATGACCTAAATGCATATAATTGTGATAAGCACTATGGACTAGATCCTGTAAAAACATTGTACCGGTAATCATTACCAGAAGAGGTCTATCCAATTGGTGGCGCTTTTTATCAGTGGTTTGTAATTTGAAGGTGATGCTGGTTGGTGGATTACACAGGATACCAGATACTGACCTGTATGTTGAGGGGGATGGTGCGCACTGGAGCCGCTTCAGTGTTTACGCACTCACGCACTGGTAAACGGACGGTACAATCTTGATGGATGATGTATGAAGTTGATGAATGATGATGATAAGTTCAGGATGGATGCTATAGATGCGACGTTCACTCAAACCGTAACGGATTTAGTGCAAAAAAAATCGAAGAGATACGTTTTGTATGAGTTACGCTGTAGTTAGCGACGGTAAAGTTATAACAAGCTTGCACACGTCTGCGCTCTGGATATCACTAAACCGTATGTACCAAATTTAGCGCAACGAAATTCAAACGTATGCGTGTTGAGTCTGACGACTAAGCTATAACAAACCCGCACACGACCGATTTCTTGATGTCACTCGAGCTAACTGAATGTTATTCGCAATCACGGTCATCTCATGAAACGTAATTGCTGGTTGCCTGGTCTTGTGACAACAATAAATAAGCGTGTGAAGTAGGTGTGGAAATGAGGAATGACGGTCACCATATTTGGCCCAACCACCAACTTTAGATGAAGGCTTATACTCATCTCGACATTTAGACAATCGTTTCAGGTAGTCACGTGGCGTTACGGTCCCTGGATGGTCCCGCTTGAGTGCGCGGAAGAGGGTTCGACATTTCTGGGAGTTTTGATTTATAGCCATGTCGCAGTCGAGACAATTTTATGTGTGACCGGGCTAATGAGGATAATTACGTGTTTAACAAATGTTCATATTATTATAAAAAACCTGACGAATTTAGGCATCAAGAGGTACCGGAAGCCAACTAAACGTAAAATAAACACACACGACATAGGTATAGTGTTACCAACTGTCGTTAACAAAAATGTGCCAGACGTTGTACAAAAACAAGCTATTTGGCAGAAAAAAACGCTAGATTTTGTATTCATATATTCCAATAAAATTATATATATGTCACAAGTTGCTCACGTTATCCCTAATTTATAAAAAAAAATATAAAGAAAAAGATATACATTATTTTCACCACTAATTTCATAGTCTGGTAAATATAATTAATGCTAGTAATTAAATGAATTCTCGTTTAATTATCAAAAAAGTTAAAGTTTTCACCACTGTATTGTAATAATATATTAAACATCCATTGAATACATAATTAATGTCCATTAATCAGCTAGTGACACTATTCTAAATGTATTTTAATTAATATATTATCTAGGTTGTAACCTTGAATCAATATATAGGTATAACAGCACACTTCACTAATTACTCAACAATCAATAATTAAATTTCGATAATGGGAAGTCCTTGCTTCACAGCTTGTTAATGAGTTAGCATACCTTATTATTATATCTATGTAGTAAAATATTAAAGTATGCCCCTAATTATTATAATTATTTTTTCAAAAAATAGTATTTCATCTAAATAAAATATGACATGTAAAAAGTAGTAGTAAAAAACCAGGCCAATAATAATAATGAGGGAGTAATAGGTATATTTTTTGTTTAATAAATTTATTTTAATTGTGTAAATTATCAATTATTGGTGGGATGCCATACTGTTATTACAGTTCTAACAATATGTGCGATTAATAGTTTTGAGTTAATCGAGTTTGATATAATATATTATGAGCTATAGGTGATCATCATCATCAACCGGGGTCGATCTACTGTTGGAAGAAGGCCTCCATTCTTCTTGGTCCTTATTTCTTTGCTGCCACGTACATTCACAGAAATTTATGAGTTCGTATATTCAGTGAGTTTTAGCGCTCGTCCACCGTAGGCGCGTTCGGCCGCGCAACTCAAACGTATAAACGTATAACTAAAAAAAGACATTGTCAACGAACATTTTCACACACGGTTATACGTTAGCCGGCTCGCACATCACAACTCGCCTTGTGTGCCTGACGGCCATAAATCTAATTTTCTGAAACCGCCGATGAATGTTGCATGCTACAACCTCGCACATCTGCCTAGCGGCAAACGTCAAACGCGAAAAAAGAGAGTCTCTCGTCTGCCATTTTTATTGTGTTGATTGTATGAAAAAACGTCAAACGCGGTGACCAGCGATGAGCGAGCAATGACAGTGTAGACAGAGACAGAAATGGCCGATGGCCTTTTTCTAAATTTTTTTCGACTTTTTTAAAATACAACATGCAGGCTGTAGCAAATGCGACATGTTGCATCTGCGGATCGTCTCGCGTCGCAGTTGCATCGGCCAATCTGAAAAGCTCCATTTGATAACGTTTGTTTCTTGGTTTACGATGACGTCACATCGACGAATTCGTCGTAAGACGCATGCGGCGAGTTCTGATGTGCGAGCCCTCTTATCCTGTGGCTAGCCTACAAGCGGCCAGGTCGAGCGGAGCCAAAAAATGTATGGGGACCACCATGAAAGCGCGGAGAGTGAGCGGTAGACAGTCTGGCCACTCGTCGAATTTTCAGCGTTTCGAGCGGATAATAAGCGGTGTGTCAAACAAAATTGACTGTTCCCCTTGCCCTTCATTTGCCCGACTTCCAAAAACGTCTGCAATCGGTAGCGTTGGGCAGCCGCTGCTATATTTCGTTCGGATCACAAAACATTTTGTGTTTTACGCGCGTCTTAGTTTGCTATTCATTTTTATTTGAAGGAAAATACCTACTAAACCCATATTATTATAAATTACACTAGCATGTACCTATACTTAAAGTTTTTTTAAAATATGTACAGGTATAAATAATCTAATGCATTTAAGTTTTGTACTATGTATTCCATTTGAGTCATTTTTTGCGACACTTTCAGGCACTATGCGCACTCACAAATGGTAAATAAACACTGTCAACAAATGCAGTTAATTATATCTTATATAATAAAATTAATACAAAAAAGTACGTAAAAACTTATAACCTACCTATTGAGTCAAGATTACCTACATATTGCCTGAAGATGTCGAATGCAGAGATGCAGAATTCTTCCAACTCACACGTACTTGTACATACAAAAAATAAACCACTAATATTATGTGTCATCACTGTTATCTTCAATAATAATTGGATAGGGAAATAGATACATTGTTATTTTTATTAGGTACGTTGGTAGTATTCTTTATTGTGGGGGGCCTCAACATCAGTCAGTGACTCGGCCTTTCAAGTCTCTAAACCCGCCACTGATATATAATGATGAAATTTATTTACGATAGTTTTAGATTTTAAATGCACATAAACCTTGTAACATAACACATGTAATAGAGCAAGGTTCCAATGAATTCGGCGAATGGCTGATAACCGTTCCTCGTAGGTAACCAAGCTTCTTTGCCAGCCGAACTATTTGGCGTATTTGGTCCGCGTACTATGTACGATATAAAAATGTCTATAGGTATAGTAGGTACGTCCAAAATACTTAAGTAAATACAAATACATACCTACTATAATTAAGTTATTGAAGACATATTACGATATTATCTCCTCCAGTGTATTTTTTTAATTATGCGGAACATAAAATGAAATATTATAATTTTATTATATTTTTCGCGACAAAATTATTGTGTTACGGATAAAATAATAATAATAATAATACAGACGTTTTAAATACGCGGCACCTCGTTAAATTTCTTATTTTATTGCGTTAGGCATCATATATTTCTTTTCAAAACCATATGCGATCAGTGCTGTGAAACCTTTTATTATTTTATTATATTATTTAATTATGAATAAAATAATATTTAATTAACTTATACCAGATTTCATACAATATTATAATTAACGTTTCAAAAAATGCGCTTGTGCGTTACTAAACATTTCAAGGTTTTCAATTCTTATTGTTTTTTTAGTAGTTCGGCATTTTTCTGGTGTGGTTAATCTTATAGGTATGCTGAAAATTCACTGTTTTTGTGAAATACGGGATTTTTACATATACAATAAAAAAAATCCAGCTTCTGTGTGGGAAATTATATAGGTACTTAAACCTTATTTTGTATATCACTTTTGATCTTGTGACTGTCGGGCTATGTAAATTATTTATGTTTATTTACATAATATTTTTAATATTGAGCTTTGCGTGTATAATAAAATGAACACTTTATAAAATTACACTTGTTTACGTAGGCGTGTGTAGTCGAGATATTTCAATATGCCGAAATGATCTCAATAATTCTCCTTCTTGGTTGTACACTCATGGCTGAGGATCGTGACCACATTTGATTTTCGTCATCCTTTGAGCGACCAAGACTTTCAATCCTTCTCGATATTGCGCTTCTTTCAAGGCAGAATGGATGGTGCAATAATTATTACATGATTACAAATTCACCAATACTAAAAACGTTGTGGAACCGCCATCAAGTGCCAAGTTATGCCAAGTCCCAAATCAAGATATATAAAAAAAAACATTATATAAATAGTTTTAATGTTGCATATCAATTGTTTGCAAACATTTGTATTAAAACAATTCATAGATACTATTTTAAACAGATGTGCACTTTTTTGTATTTCGCCACGAATGGAAAACGTATGCAAACGCACAAACAAACATGCGAGCGTGGACGTGTCTATAGATTTTGTTTCACTAAAAGTAACGGTGTGGTCTCGACGAATGTCGTTTTGGTTAAATTTCATAACTTTGTATGATAGGGGCTGCCCAGACTACATTTAATTGATAACAATGTGTGCAAATAAATACGTGCGTAGACTTCCAAATGTTTGTAACGTGCATTTTGTTAAGCGATATAAGTATACAAACAAAGTGGGTATTCTACAAAAAGATCATACAATACCTTCTGGTTATAATCCAAATAAGTCTGTTCAGGTTCTCAATTTCATTAAATATATTAAATAAATATTTATATTGAAAAGGTGAAGTGCCACTGGCTCAAGCCGCTGGTAAAAGATGCTCCTACGTTGGACAGGCCAAGCATTTGGAGCGGATAATTAGTCTGGACTTCATCGCGAGTCGCATGAGCGTCTGCACGCTAACCGCAGCCGCGCGCGCTACCCAACGCTCTGCCGAACGCGCCTACGCTGGACGGGGTCTTATTAGGGCGTCCCTATGGGCGTTTAGTACCACAATATGGCGGAATTTGTTCAGCCCATTGCTATTAATCTATTTAAGCACCCCTATCACATCGCCTACTTGTATGCTTTCTTATCCATTGGTTTCTTTTGTGATAATTACGCGTTATGCCCAACATACACCCTTCCATGCCACGTTGGGCTACTCGTTATTATTGGATCTCTTTTATATTAAGAGTCCATTTTCACAAGTATACTTGAGAGTTAGTAGCAAATATTAGTTGAACACTTTACGCTTAAGACACAATGGGAGATCACTTTTGAAGATACTTTTCAGACGCCCAATTAATGAACTACATACCAAATATTGGTATAATATAAGGCAGAGTAGAATTCCGGGTAGTAAAGATGTAAAAAAATTATTGCTTGCTGATAATTTTGAATTTGAATTTATCGAATGTTTTATTCAAAACAGAATATTCATAATACTTAGGTCTGTAGCGTGTTTTTTTATAAACAAAAGAAAGATCGTGAGCACATTCACGTAGAATATAGAAATAAGAAAGTAGACAGATATACAGAATGAAGAAATAGATTGAAATAAAAAAAGCCAGTTAAGTAGGTATTTCAAAATCGCAAAAACATACTTCAATCTTATTTATTAATACAGATAATTACATACATAAATTAGGAAACCCGCTTCATAATAATATGAATATGTATTATTCATTCTAATATTAAACACAATGTACGAAAGCTTTCGAAACATTTCGAAACACAAAAATTATATGACAAACTGATAATTATTAATATTCACACTAGTAGAACTTATTGATTTTTCGAAGTCTCTTTTTAATCAAATCATTGAAATGCAATAAGCGTATTTCCAATACTAAAAGCTCTCTTGTAAAACTATTTTTAAGTAATCGTTTTTTTCTGTCCAATGTAATCAGAGTGATGAAAGAAAAAAGCTATTTTTTAAAACTTTTTTCAAGCAGTCTGGGAATTTAACAGTTTTTAATTCAAAAATACTTCAAAAACCCTTAAAATTTACAAAGCGAAATAAATTTTCATTAAATATTCCTCACACGTCTGCCGCGCATTTTAAATTATCATATCTTATGTATTCTTAAAATATATTTTTTTTTATAAAAAAGCGAGCAAGATTCACCGTTTTTGCTTTGTTTTCAGAATCCATCATTTAAGATTCAAAATTGCAACTTATGATGGGGAATTTTTATTTTAACGGTCTTTGAACTTTTCACATCAAAGTTTAACGATTGCGAAGGCCGTAGGTGTTTAGTGATTTTATTAGCTAAACAGCTCCAATTACCTCTCAGTTCTCTTGATGTTTTCTTAAGACAAAGTTAGTTTTATTAAAGTAATTTTAATGTCTTTTAAAGCTAAAAGTAGCGGTTTAAAATTACTATGAAATTATTTATTGTGGTATGCATTTAATATTGATGTCTAGACAATATTACAAATAGCTGAACTTGATCTTGCAAACTTTTGGATGTCATTGAGTGTCAGGATAGTATTTAAATATTAAATAAGTCGACAAAAAAATACTAAAATAATTAATTATTTACATTTTGGTATGAGAATTCTTTGGGTCGAAAACATTGAAATGAAGATGTTATAAAACGGACAACATAACTTGTAAATACACACAAAAAAGCATAAAAACTGTACATTTCGTCATCTCATAATATAGAGAAAGGTAGAAGGCAGCATATGTGTAGGTCGAAAACGATGCTCTTATCTACGCAATGAGATTTTTTATTGAAATTATTTGAGGCTCAATATTTGGCCATATTGTACCTAATAGCAGTGGCGAAGGGAATAGGTATACTTACGGGTAATAAGAAGATAATCCGATATTACTACTGATGAATAGGTACACACTAATGACAATGACACACTAAATCGATGAAATTGACGTGACATCGACAATAAACATATTCCTAAAGAGTGTAGGGCCTACAGTAAGCGTATTCTGTAGCGCTTATAGATTCGGTTCAAATTTACAGACATACTTGATGTTATGTGACGTTATAGCGATACAAAATGTAGTTCGGATTCTGTCGATCGGAATCCGAAGCTAATTCAGTTGAAAATATATGGCGCTTATGGCTACTTATTTTTTATTCGAAACTCAACTAAATTAAACGGTATTCTAAATTCTGACGATAGATGACTCTCAATTGTTTTATATTTAGCATACTTACATATTTTTTTATTTACTTACCTACCTATTTTAATATAAATTAATTACTTGAAGATATATTATTTATCTTAGAAGGTAGGCTTTAAATAATCGCCTAGTATGGAGCCTTCGCCACTGCCTAATAGTATAAGTGAAACAAACAGAAACATAGAGACTGAGTAAATCACATACAATATATTGTGGCCTCGCCGGGAATCGAATCCGAAGCCACCAGATAAAAGGCCAGCGCCTTAAGCACTTGACTACAAGGTTAAGTGACTGAAGCTGAAAAGTGATCTGTCAAAACTAACTCAATGTAGATTAGTAGTGAAAATTTGTCGCTGATTTTCGATAGTCCGTAAAAGAAAAATATATTTCGAGATGATTTATTCTCATTAATTTACAGAATAAACATTGGTTATAAATGAGTATTTCAAAATAGCTATAGTTTGCTTACATTTTATTTTATATATGGATAATATTGTGTAAGTTCACTCAAAATACATCAATATTACTTATGTCATTATAATTAAAATTTATTATCATTAAATAAAAATGTTTAACTTTGTTATTATATAAATTTAAGGTTTCATACAAATCACACGATACATAGCTGATAAATGGAATTTTCAAAACCGTGATTGTCATACATTCACTTTGATAATAATAATGTTCAAGTGAAACCTTTCGGTTTTGCCAAGCACATAAGGGTTGGGTCAAGAGTGTCATGAGACCACAAAAATTGTTCTCATTATGAAATTGTGTCAAACCACCGCCATATTTTGATTAATAAAGCCTGAGCATAACTTTTTGCACAAGCAACGAGTGGTCCACTTTTCAACTGTCAAAATCAGCTGATCCCAGATTGCTTGACATATTGATTCGCCGTTTCTCGTTTCAAATTGAATTATACAACATTCTCACATCAATATCGTGGGTATACTGGCAAAAAGCTTTAAGTCAAAAAACACTGTTTTGAGAAAATCGATTTTTAAAGTTTGAAGCTATCTGTTAAATACACTTTAATTCCAATTAGAAAAAAAACACTTCCTGTAGTTCATTAATGATTTAATATCATGATTATATTAATATTAAGTCTTATTTATGGTAATAATAGGTATATTTTGTTAATTGTTTTCAAAATGGTACCACTTAGAGTTTTTTGCCAGAACACAAAATGGGATTGTATTGAGATTTTTTTCAACCACAAGTAATGTTTTACTATTAAAAATGGTTTGGAGAATAGGTTATAATGAAAATAGACTTATTTTTTTGCATAATATCAATTATTTATTTATCAAAAAGACATATACAGAGATATGTCTTTTTAAATTAACTATCTAATATATATATATATATATATATATATATATATATATATATTATATTAACTATCAGTGTTATTTATAAATAATATACATTCTTGTTATTCATCAGCTCTCAAAGTCAGACTAGTCCTTCACACAAAAACCGGTGGTAATATCGATTTCCAAAAAATATCTTACATTGATTTATCTATGCATTACATTTGTAGAAAGTGTATTAATGCTAGTGTATTACTTTTCATTTAACTCATCTATAAGTGAACACGAGAGACGCGTCAGTATTAGCACTCTGACAATGACAGGCAATGACAGGTCATCCATAGACAACGGGAGGGGCGGAAAGCTAGGACCACTCGTGAATGTATCGGCTTTCTCTTCAGTCGGCAATGGTCAAACCCATTTAGGTCCAATTTTCAATATCATGTACACACTTAGGTGTATAATAAAGTAAAAGCAGCAAAATTTTAATTCTTCATGATAAAGATGTTTTGGGTTTTACAAAATATTTTTGATAAATAAATACCCATGTAAAATAGAACTAATGTCACGATTACCATAAATTAATTTAAGTCGTTTGAGTAGGAATTGAGTAGGTACCATTTTATTTCATTTATATAAAATTGCATCTAATTGAAACATGCAAACGTGCGTATTTAAATAATGCTTTCTTGTAGCTTTTACCGGAATACCACATACTTTGAACATATATTTTAAAGATACAAGTCTTTATAAAATTTAATAATTTGAAAGCCTACGTATTATATAAATACCGAGGGTTAAACCTGAATGATTTGTATACTTTATAGGAAAGGTGCACATGCATTATGATCTAGGTAATATCATTTCTCATCTTGAAAATCAACATTTTTTGATGATCACAATATGTATTATTAGAATATTATTATCAACACCATAGTTTTAAAAATGAGAATATAGCTACATATTGGTTATAGCATTTTTAAATCATCAATTGTTCAATGTTTATATAACATTGCGTATTAAACTAATAATATATTAAACGGAAATATTTTCCATTAGAGTTTGCAATTCACATATATAATTGAATAATCATTGTGAAGAAATTGAAGCACTGTGGAATGTGCATTTGTCCTAATAGATAGGGATATATTATATGTTACTAGTGAGTAAGTCATTGGGCGTCATGTAAAAACTATTAGTTAAATTCTTCGTAATTAAGTAGAATACCCGTAGTTTAATTAATTAAAACACATTGACGCGAATCCAGTGGTTACAAGACTAAGTCCCGTCAGGCGTCGTATTTTTTTTCAAAAAGACTTTTTCTAGTAAGTGAGGTATTTTTAAATATGTATATTTACTATAGATTAGATTTCGTGTATACGGAACGTGATGGTACCAAATAGAAGGTTGACGTATCGATTTAGTTTAAAAAATGGCTAATATATAATGAATCTCTTGAAAATAGGTTAAGATAATTCCATACATACACATCACGGGAGATGGCATTTTGCAGAAAGAGCTGGCTAACCGAATGGGAATGGCTGGAGCAACATTCAACTTGATGTGGAATGTCTGGAACTCACGATTGTACTCGGTCAAAATCACATGCCGCCTATGTGACGCTGGCATTTTGACGGTGCTGCTTTCCGGTAGCGAATCATGGCACCTTACGATGGCTCAGATTAACCTTATATTGAGCTTCGAAAACAGATGTTTGCAACAGATACTGGGTGTGCGGTGTATGACTTTAGGAGCAACGAGGAGATAAGAGAACGCAACCAAGCAGCTTCTCATCACACTGAGAGTGAAGAGGCGACGTTGGACCTGGCTCGGCCACGTGCTGCGGATGCCAGAAGAGATCCTCAACCTGGCTTGCCTGTTCTTCAAGTCGACCGGATTCCGGCGTCCTGAAAGGCCGCTAAATATTGTCTATAGACTGTCTACGGCGGAGCTACGGGATGCTGGTTTGACCTGAAACGAAGCAAGAAGACTGGCAAGCGACAGGGATTCTTGGAGGCGCCGCGTGGTGTCCACATGCTTCAACTAAGGGGCGGATATGGCTGGAGAAGAATACATTATGAATATCTTCTGATTGGGAGCAAATGTGAAGCCGTGAAAAGATTGAAATGTGAGCCGCCCTAGAAACTTTAAAGTAGCGCACAATGGCAAGAAAATTTAGCATACTGACAATGGCTTATTAATACGATTTCTAGCTTATCAAGAATTTTCTCAATATATTTTTTTCACTTTTGGCGCCAAACAAGCTGTGAAAGACGCTCACGTAGAAAATTGTGCGTAACCAGTGACGGCAGACATATTTATGGCTAAATAACCTTCTTCGGCTTTGAGACTTGAATATAAAGAGATATTAAATTGTGGCAAAGAGAAGGTGTTTAGTTGAAGATAAGTTACGTGATATATTCTTCTTCGCAGGGGAATAGTTTTCATTTTGTGATTTGATACTGTGCATTAGATTGTACAAAATAAATATCGATTTAAGTTTATATTATTTAATCGTATGTTGTAGGTATAGAATTACGAATATAACTATCGGGGCTGTGTTTATGCATCAAAAGAGCGGGTTGTTGTTGGTCAATGGTGTTTTTTTGAGTTGTGACAGGTGTACTGAGAAAAGGTTAATTCTTAATTCAAAGTAAACGAACCTTCAAGTTCGTCAACCAAATAACTACGTCTTAATTCGATGGGATATAGGTAAATCCAGTCTAGAGAAATATCAAAAAATTTTACCGAATTATTTATTTTTAAAGTACCTACGTCAGTAAGAATTATTTGGTGACGAAGTTGTAACTAATTTTTATTAGAGTGGTCGGTGAAAATAATATGACGAAAATAATAAAATGCTTTTTTTATTTTTTTAAATTTTAAGTTCCAAATTGTCGAAAACGTCGTTTTCGTTTAGTAGCGTCTATATAATTTTCCATTTACATTTTTTTGACCATGTCCGATTCTAATAAGGTCATATGGATCTCGAGTGGAGGTTTTTCTTAATAGATTTTTAGTTTTACGAGAAATGGACATTAGCCACTTGCTCAACATATTTGGTCCAAACTCTGACTACAAACACAAATTTAAAAACAAAACATGTATTTTGCCATACCATAATTAACCACGGTAAAATCACGTAACATTGATCCAGTCATACAAATTATTTGGTCCGAATGTTATGTCAAAAGATTTTGCAAGTAAACACCGCCACTTAGTACATTATATTGTGTACGGTATAATTAATAGTGGTACGTATCAAATGAAGTAAATAAAACGAGATGGATGAGAATGTTATTTTTGTTATTTTTAAATCAATAAAACAAAACAATAGACTATGCACTATATTTACACAGTGTGTACAAATTGAAAATCTACAAAATAGACATGAATTACATTAACATGATATGTAAAAGTTTTGTTAATTAATAAAATAAACTACACATAATAACTCTGGTTTTACTTATAGATTACTTAAACAATCTTTCCAATAAACATTTAACCACTGGTTGGGCTATTTATAATCGCCTCGTCCCTATATTTCCATCCTACCTCAGATCCTCAGTTATTGTTGCAAGTCCAGGCGACCAGCAATAACGGGTCATCAGTTGACCGTGATTGAAAAACATTCAATTACCTCAAGTTACCTCAAGACAACGGCGCGTCTTGGCTCGTTACAGCGACACCGTCGCGAGTAATTCAAAGCGCACACAGACTGATTCAAAAGTTATTCGTAGACTACTACCGGGTCAACTTAATAAAGTGTGATCGTCGCCTAAGCGATAATTCTGAATACCTGGCAAGCCGTGATACCGGCTCTTGTCATTCGTCAACCGTACGCTTATAAACCTAAACCATTCCCGACCGTCAAGTGCAGCGCACCGGGTGACCTTACAAACAATACCGTGCGAGTAACCACGTAGCCAGCCTCAACAGCATAAAAGGTCAGTGCCCGGAACTCTAACATAACCATCTCCCCGGTATCCACATCCACCACCACAATCATTCCATCAAAATCATTGTCAAACGCTGAGCCTGCTTTGTATTTGATGTGAGACTATATCGTTAGGATAATTAATTATGTATCTAAAATATACATAATTAACTAACTGTAAATATTCAACTATTCACAGTAGGTACTACCTTTGATTCTATACAACTTAATATTTTAATTACTGTTTATTGATTGAACTACTGCTTTTGTGGTAGAACTCGACTAAGTGTAATAGTGTGAAACGAACCCATATTAAACATAAAGTTTAAATTGAATAGCAACATATTACGTATTATATTAACTGTTAATTATTAGTTAAATCAATTGTGAAGTCCTTGATTTAAAGGAAATAAAATAACACATGCATAAAGTAGGTACTAAAAACAAAATTGTGTTGTTATAATTAATAATTTCAATGGCTTTCCAATAATACAATAAACACGATGTATTAAAATTTCAATAATTATCCATGCCATAATTTTGGAATATAACGTTAGGTTAAGTGTATCTCGAAATGTCTTTTTTATTTTATTTACAAGACTACAAAAATAGAGCTTTCATAGAATAATTTAATATTAGTAGATGAAAGTTTTATTTAAATTTCTGTGTTTTTCGTACTCTTTTTTGTTTTCTTGTAAAGTTTATTTCATGTGCCACCATTGGCGGCTTAATCCGGAAAAACCTAGCAGGTCAATTTTGAATATATTATTTTAATTTGCCTTTTCGTTGTATACTGAAAAGACGTATTGCAAATTGACTTTTTATACATTATAGAATAAGTGCTAGAAATTGTTATAGGTCGGTACCTACTAACCCTTCAAAAAATGTCCGTTTTTCATAACGCCAACCCATCGTTAACCGAAATTGCATACAACGCGTTATAATTTTTTGTTAATCAGGTCCACTTTTCTTTCTTTGCTTTTTGAAAAATCATCAATCACACGATTATAAAAATTGTCTATTTTTCCCACATATTTTTTTTCAATACTGAGCATTGCAAGAGCGGTCAGTCTATCCTGGCCCTATTGCGTAGAAAGGTTTTTATTCTTTTGAGAGTGGAAAAACATCTTTCACTTTCAACTGTTGTCATTGGTATGACGCAAATAAATTGGAGAACTTTGATCGACTCGGAAAATGTTTCGTTGAAATTATTGCTGAGTAAAAAATGTAGAAGAGAAACTGCACTAATAGCGCCATGCAAATCATCTCGTTGATAAAACACCAATACTTCATTTTTTAACTTGATTATGTTTATTTCTTCTAACAGTTTTACCAAATTTACTTGACGTGTGGGAAAATTATTTTTAAAATCAGTGTAATTTTCTTTATTGAACAAATCGGATATAATGAGATGATCGTTGGATGCAAATCGTGCTTCCATTTCCATTATAATTGTATCACAGACTTCAATTACTACTGCGTGCGTACTAACTGCTTCACAAAAATGTTATAAATCACCAAAAACTCCTTATATATTATTAAAATAACCAAAGGCATTCGTCAAAACCTGTCAACGAATCCGAACCGCATACACAGTTGCGTCTTGATACCAATTATCTAGTCAGTGTTATCATTCTGTTTCATTTAATTAGGTGAAAAAATCTTTTGTCTCACACTCGGGCATTGCCGATATTACAGTAATTCACGCACCGTTACAAGCTTCGATCTCGTATTTTGTGTTATATCGATCTCTGTCTTATGTATGAGAAACGAAAGAGAAAATTTTATAAAAATATTCAATTTGGGTCAATTTTCAGACTGCCGGCGAACACAATATTTTTGTTCGGGGAATTATCGCCCAAACAAAAAAAGCCCAATAGACTGGGTTGACACAATATCGCGCGCCCTATAATTTCAAATCCACCGATTATTATTAATATTATTATATATGACATTGCACATATTATTAATATTATTATGTCGATTGTAAGGTATTTATTTTGGCAGGTCAATGACCGAATGACCTATAGAGGGAGCCGCCAGTGTGTGCCACTATTCTTTATATTAATACAGTGTATATTTTAGGTTTCTTATAATTTTGTATCAGAGTATTTTTCTTATATCAGGGCATGGCGTCTTTTTTGTTGAAGAATAATAAAATTATAGGCAGAAGTTAATATTTATGTGGTGAAACCAACCTTAGTTTTAATTCTTTGAGTTCTTGTTTACCCATTTTAACCACAGAAATTAAGATAAAGTTCGTAACTTTTTATTTCCACCTAATTATGAAGCATACATTTACACATCCACATACATACCGAAAGCTTTAAGTTTTTTAGCATTGCGTTACATGAGTGATTTTATAATATTATAGTATATAATATTATTATAACGTGATTCAATTTATAGCAAGAGCTAATGTTTTATAATTGAACGGCCGTCCAAGTGAGGTTTAAGGGCGGACATGCTCAGCGTAGGTCAAAATGGAGCTTTTATTGTATTTTAAAAGCATGATCCTGGACATTCCTTAAACGTTGTAGATAATCTATTTATATAATTTTGAAGCCTTATTATCCTTTATATTTATTTTAAACATTTGATGACTGCATAAAGTATTTTTATTACATAAAATAGTATTCTTTTAAAACTCTCGCTCTAATGTTTTAGAATATAGTCATATTTCAGTACATGCATGTGCAGTGGTGTTAAGATTTTTTACATTTATTAATTTTTAAACGAAATTATAAAACCATTAGTATAATTTATGTTGACATTATTATAGTGAAATATTTACGATAAAAAATTATATTGATAATCTCTGTGATCCCAAATTTGACAAGAATTAGGCATTTTATTATTCAAAAAATGGGCAAGATTTACACATTTGAAGATAATTATAATGATACTGATTATAAACAATATCTTTGACCATTCAAATGTGAGAAACATCTTACGAATAATGATTGCTTAATAATAATTATTGACCTAAGAATAAGGTAGTGTTTTTTTGAATTACGCCATTTCTTTTGGCATTCCCCAGTAGTTAAGCTACAAAATACGGCCGTAGAAATAAATTGACAAACTAAAACTAAAGTAGGGAGTAAGATCATGATAACGCGCGTGTTTGAACATGTACCGTTTAAAAAAAAGATTTTTTTTCGGTTAGGTACATGTTCAAACACGTTAATAAGCACGCAAATTATCTACAGCATTTAAGGAATGTCCAGGATTATGCTTTGAAAATGCAATAAAAGCTCCATTTTGACTTACGCTGAGCATGTCCTCCCTTAAGCAAAAGTATGAAAGATGAAAAAGTTCTGGACATATTTGACTGATTGAATTTTATTAAATATGAAGAAAAAATATAATTTAATGGCTAGTCGATACAAGTATAATATATAATAGCATTCATTATCTACGAAAAAATAGCAAAGCATGCTGAGCAATATAAATTGACACTGCGACAAGGCATGACAAGAACACGTTACAACCAATGAAGCCATCGTTAATTATGAGAATGCCATTAATCACGCGATCAAAATAAACTAAACGGTTTCAAGATAATGATGCATAAAGACTTTACAGCAAACTTTTAGGGAGACTCAAAAGAAAAAAATCGCGCGACTCTACGAATGAAGGAACAAGCGATTAAACGTGTTTTGCCAGAGTTTGTTTTTCATAAACAAAATTAAATGAAGAAATGAAATTGACATGGTGCTAGGGATTTTAATGAAGAATCGATATTTTTTAACACAAACTTCGAAACCTTTGTTTTGATACAATACTAATAGCGCCTGTTGTAATACATGGATTTATTCGCACAAAATAATTGTTTACTTACACGTAAAAGTGCTGACTGTCTCGCCAATCTCATTCTTCAAAAGTAAGCGAGAAGCGATCTTGTCAGTTTGTAGGTACTATTTGACAGGTCGTGAAAATTATTTAACCTGAAAATGAGAAAATGCGCGGTGTAGTTAGTTTTTTACAGGCAGGTTCGCCACTGTCATTCTACTGCAAAGGCGCAGATATTGTACGGTCGAATTTTCGCGTGAAAATTTAGAAGCTTCTGAACTTTTTTGATTCATGCAATTAATCTTGCAATTTACACGATTATACGTGCATTTTTTTGTTATGGCCGCTGCAGTAAATCCATGCACATGTAAACGGGGCATAATGCAAGGTTTTGATATTTTTTTTTGCGATACGATATATTATGTTTTAAAGAAAACCTCTTACGAACAAAATCTTTTAATGAAGGTGGAAAGTTTAAAATCATTTCTCCGTAACTGGTGTTGAACGTTAAGATATTTTTTTTTCAATACGGTTCCGATACTTTTTTTTTGATATTGCATACTTTCCCACGTAGAAATAGAAATACTGTTTACAAAATATGCTTATGGTTTTTTTTTGCCATGGATAATATAAAAGTGTGGCTGCATTTACGGGAATTAGTCTGTCATAGTAGTAACCACGTGGACGCGAGAAGTTAATCGAGCAGAGAAAGAGTGTCCAGTAAATGAGCTCTCTGGGGATAGCTTTCTCTCTAACCTGATATATTATAGAGATGATCGAAAGCAGTGGGACGTCTTGGTCGCTCAAAAGATGTTGAAATTCTAAGAAGGTCACGATCTTTAGCCATGAGGCAATGACCAAGAAGAGGATGAATCGAGCTTCGAGAAACTTCCATGCAGTAGTGAATAAATTCTGGATGATTCTGATAATTTACAATATGCCTAACATCTTTATAATGTTTTGTTGACTTGTTATTACTAAGAACGAGTTGCTTGATATTCACTCAATCTATACAATACAATATAAATGTTTTTTTATACGCATCATGGCTTTCAGGGTAGACGCTGCATTAGGAGTTCCATACCATTTCTATACCTAATACCCTTAGAAAATGTTTGATCAATGTTTCCTCGAACAAAAGTAATGATAACAATCAGTCAAAAGCTTTCTTTAAATTTTCTTCCAAAAATAAAAAAAAAAGTTTTTTGAAGACAAAATCTTGAATTCAAGCCAGAATTATTCAAATTTTACATTTATCTATCGAAAATAAAAATGCTTTTATTATTTCTATTCTTATTTGAAATTTATATATTATACAAGTATTCACAAAGAATACATGGTGCGGAAATCTAAAACCTTCTTTTAACAAATTCTCCCACCATCCTCTAGGGGGCGAGTGCATCTGATTAGGAAATCCCGACCAACATCAACGTAACCATAAAATGATAATAAAGGATTGTAAATATTGGTTTTATACTAGGATGGTTTACTAATAAAATACATTGAAACCTTGAAGACACCTGTACGATTTTAATTACGTTAAACAAATATATAAAAGTTGAAAATGTCGGTAGCACGGTTTACCACCCCTGACCATATATTATATTATGTGCATGAAACGCGTTTATGAAGGTGAATAATATAAAAGGGTCAATTATTTATTTTTGGCGAGAAAAGGGTGAGTAGATACTGCAAAAAGTTTATATGCCTTGATAATATGCAAGTTCAGATTTTTGTTAAATGAGATTACGCGGCCAGTGTATACATACGTAGGCCGACGTGAACTAAGGGTTGAAATCCCGAAAATAATTTTCAATCTCGGGATAGGTGGAAATTTTTAATTCGTAATAACAGGTATCCTTGTAATATGCATATTTATATACAAATTCAAGCTTTTTTTTAAGTGATTTTTTACGCGTGTTACAGAAATTTTTCTGGTAGAGTGAATCTAACTAATGTGCATCCGTGTACGGTCATAGATGATTTGAAATTTAAACTACCTACTCATAGGTTGACAACTGAACGCACTACCAATTGAACCATTACAGCCGTGGAAAATGTATTTTTTTGAGAACACTACTAAGTGCACACAACTTTCTGACCATTTTATTATTTTTAAAACAGTCACTGAGAAAGATTTTTTGTATATATTTAAAAAAAATTGCCGACCTCGCAATCTCAAGAAATATACTTTCTTTGATCATAGATTTTTTTAAAGCAATCACTAAAATTGTAATGAAATGTGTGGCAGCCAACAACAGCGCAATAGCTACAATACGCTTATCAGCGAGTTACACACCTGTGGCACACTACATCATCTATAGTCAACACATTCTTCAAGAGTGACATACAAAAGCAAGCCTGGTTAGCAAAATGTCGCGAAGTTGCAACGCTGTATTGGTCAGCATATTGCCAATAGCGACCTACATCAATAATGGTTTCCTTACCACCATTACTGCGTACCTTTTAATTAATTTTAAATACCACATTTAAATAACATGCTAATTGCATCTAATGGCCGTTTAACGGGGACACGGCAGCCATGTCGTTAGTTAGTTAATTTATCGAATATTCATTTATATAAATAGCGAGTCATAATTGATGGAATATGAGATTCAGTATCTCAGTAGCAGTACACTCGGACTGAGCCAATCTCATCGAGCGACACTCGATCGTAACATCTCTGACTAAGCATATCTCATCGCGTGTACCATGCACTGTTAACTTCGCTCTTGTCATTGTACTTATCAAGCAGTCAATAAAGTCGCAGCCTTCTGCTCATCTACTCTCACAACAAGTCGTCTTCATCATCCAACTACTACATCCCCAAAAATGTAATTTTGTCTCCTAAACTACTATAAATGCATACATAGTTGAAAAATGTACTGTACTTAGGTTTAAAATAAGGTCGACTTTTCTTGATTACGTCTTAACAGTATGTTGTTAACGTGCTATATTTTACTTTAGAGTGCGAACCAAATGTACTGATAATTAAAAATAAACTCTAACTACATTGTAACAAAGGTGATTATTAAAAACAAACATCCCATAAAATTCGTAACTACGATTTGTACTTGATATTCTATGAATATTTAATTTTAATGACTTTAATAACACTTTTAATGAATTTTCACGTTTTTGTATAAGTGTTACTTTCACTGATACAATTAACAAACTTCTACAAGGTATAAATGAGAACTCTGCCTTTCTGGGTAGTGTTCTCTGGGCGATAACTATGTTCAACCAAATTGCTTCGGGTGTTGATATATTCCACTTGCGTGAGGTGAGTTTCGGTGGACGCTATTTTATAAATTCTTAAAATATCTCCTTAGCAAACTCGGTGTACTTCTTTGAACTTCTATAATATTATGTATAATTGTATTTTCACTGCTTTTGTATGTTTATATTTTGTTTTCTTTATATATTTTCATTTTATCCCTTTTATTACTTTTCTTTTGTCTTTATAATAATTTTTCATGTCATGTTGTGAACGTCTTAAACTTATAATTTGTAATGTCCACAACATGTAAAAAAAAAAAAAATGAATTGAATTGTTTTTAATTGAAAATGTATTTAAATAGACAAAGGAAAGATTGAAACCAATCATTTATACTTAAATAGATACATAAAAACGTCGTTTAGAACTTAGAACAAATATTGAAATGTGGACTTATCGGTATTTGAAAATATAAGTCTTGATTCGGTTGTATTTAAAATGTATTTGCGTTGTAAAAATAAAATGAAATTTTAAATTGTTCAATTCAAGCTGTATTGATTGATATTGTAATCGTGTTTATCGATTGAAAGGGCAAATTAATTTAAGGGTTCTCTTGCCTATCAGCCTTTTAAAGTTTCGTTTCAATATAAGGGTTTTTTTGCTTATTTTTTGATACTTTTAATAACAACATAAAAACAATTGTGACATAAACATGCAAAAAATACGTGTCGCTTGTCATGCTTTTAAATAACGTGATTGTACAATAAAGATAGTATGCTTTTTTGTTTGTATAATCGCTGGCGCGTATTACGCTGTCAGGCAAAAGGTTAAATTTGAAGAATTCTATAAAGTATTATGATCATAGACTAAGATAGTCAAAATAAAAACAATAATAAAACAATGTTTGTTTTTGACAATATATTTTATTAAATCGTACATCAAACAAAATGTCAAGATTATAACTGGCATTGTATTATTTTATACTATCCATTTATTACCCTATTTACATTGTGATTGATAAGTTTTGTCAATTTACCAATAGCAGGTTCCATGTTTTGTGGTTTTAAACAATTTATTACGATTTCCGTTGTTCTCTTAAATAAATACAATTTGAAACAATATCAGAAACATACATATTGGAAGGAATCATAGAAACATAAATCGCTCCTAGCAATTGTGAGGTCTGATTGAAACAATATGGTCGCGATATCCTTAGGTATGTTGCGCGAATATTGTATCCTCTTTCTTTAAAGGGTTTACGAGTAGATCGGCAGCATTCATATTTTTTTGAAGATATGAATTCTCAAATACTTTGGTAACAATTAATTAACATATACATTTTTTTCAGCTTCACCCATGTTGCCATGAGCTCATTTTTAATGTGTTTTCTGAGGTAAGTAGTACTTCTGACTATCGTGAAATATGTTGGAATATATGGTGCATATACTATAATAGATATTGTGGTTTTACAAAATCAAGAATAGTTCAAAATTAGGTTTTTGACTTTTCGAGAATTCTCGACATTCGCGAGATTCTCGAAGAAATTAATAAATTCCGTTCACAATGAAAGTTGAAACTCCTTTTAGCTTTTCTGACTAAGATTTTTTTTACAGGGAAATTTGACAAATTTTTAACTGAGTAATTAAAACAATATTTTCAATTCTTCTCGATTTTATTTTTATTAATTGATAGTTTTATTATACTTTATATTTAATTGAAAATATGTCCATCGTTTTGTATATAAAATACAAATGTGTATATTCTTAAATCCGTTTTATGTATTGTGAATCTAGTTTCGGTATCATTAATTCACTATTTGATATTATAATATTACTAGCTGACCCAGCAAACGTTGTTCTGCCATATAAATTATTTCTAGTGAATATTTTGGTTGTTAAATAAAAAATAACGAAAGTGTGGGGATAGGATCTATGACAGAAAGAGGAATAGAGCGCTGTAGACGATGACCGCCGATAAAAACAAAAAAACATCAACCATTCATTTTCTCAATTCAAAATGAGTAATGATGTTCATAATGAATGAATTACCTGTGACAGGATCTCGTTGTTTAATGTTTATGCAATATCCGTCTTGTCCCTTCCAGAAAATTAGCGGATATTGGAGAGCGTCCTATGAACGGTGTGTGTCAGCGATGAACTCCAGATTATTGTTTCTTCTTCGAATCACGATTTCTTGCGTTGATGTGCGGTCGCCAACCATGATTCCAGCAATGTCGTCAACAACAGTCGCATTGGATCGACGTACGTGCTCTCCAGCTGGTGTTTTATCAGGATTGATGACAATAGCGTGATTGTCACTTTGCAATCGTGCAGATTTGTAAAAATGTATGTGGTTCGTTTGGTATTGGCAGCAATGAGCCTACTTTGTGGTATACTTGGCCTTTGATTTTGAACGTAGAATGGAATTGTTGACCATTTGCCGCAGTATTGTGAACTATTTCTGTTGCTCCGGACGCAGTCATTTGGAAGCATGAATTGAATGTGCGAATGGACTTCAGGAACAGGTTTGAATCTGGAACCATGCCGATGAGCAAGCCGTTCAATGGTTCTGGTGGTATCTCAATTTCTGGTAGTTGCACTTTTCCTGATGCGCAACATATCCCGGCTGACTCATGTTTGAATTTGAGCGCATGACAATGGGGACATTCTTTGTCCATAGCACCAATCAGCACTTTCGGATGAGCGGAATATTCAATATCTGGCTCGTACTCGAATGCGAGACGAAGGAACGAAGCGGATGTAAATGTTCGATGTACTTGTTGGCGTTGTCGGTCATTTGCTCTGCGTGTGTTAACTACGAACCGGCGCGCTTGGCTCCGTTCCAATTATCGTTGTTGATTTCGTTCAGCTCGAGCCTATTGTGATGCACGCAATTGCGACATGCTCACACGCACGTTTTTGTTATCTTGGATTTGTTTGTCTGTTCTTTCTGCTCTACTATTTCGCATGTTTGTTGCTTTATTCGTTCGACGGCCCAAATGGCCACCCTTGCGTCTTGCTGGCATTGTGCACTGTAATACACGCACATAAAAATAGATAAATTAAAATAAATCGTACAAAATTTTGCACGCACTGCGTTGTGATATGCCGAATGAAATGTCAAAATGACGCGACGCTTCTCTTGAATTCTTTTCGGACGTAGCGCCATCTGTCATTGAACAACATAAATAATTTCGTTCTGTTTGAAATACGAACGACGGTTAAATTTGTTCATACAAAAATAATAAAATCGCGATTAAAAAATGGGAGGGTGGGGGTAGGAGAGTGAAAATTTGGGGTTATAGGTATTTTTTATGCCAAATAATAAAAAAAATACAAAAAAAAATTTGTCAAAAAAATAAAAGAAAAATTTTCTGGATAGAGATACCCTAATCATCTAGCGGTATTCTTGACCAATTCTCATACCTTACAAATATACATAAAAAAAATCATAAAAATCGGTCGAGCCATTTCGGAGGAGTTCGACCACAAACATCGTGACACGAGATTTTTATATATATAGAGATATTATGTTATTAAAAATTATAAGGCGAATGCAAAGGAGTGCAGCGAGTTTAGAACAATAAGTTTGATGAGCCACATGAAATGCGAAGAAGACATGGATGACACACAATTTGGCTTCAGAAGTGGTTTGAGCACTCGCGAAGCACTTTTCAGCTTGAATGTTCTAGTGCAAAGATGCCTAGATGTTAATGTTGATGTTTATATGTGTTTCATCGATTACGAGAAAGCATTCGATACTGTTAGGCATCCTAAACTTCTCGAACTCTTACAGGAGAAACGCATCGATGCAAGAGACATTCAACTGATAGCTAACGTATATTGGAATCAAACAGCGAATATTAGGATTGAAAACGAAATCAGTGGAGAGGTTAAAATTCGTCGCGGTGTAAGAGAGGGGTGTATATTGTCAACTTCGCTATTTAACATGTACTCGGAAGCTATTTTCAAGAAAGCCTTACAAGGTGAATCGGTGGATATTATGGTTAAGTGCAAACATATTAACAATATACGATATGCCGATGACACTGTGCTGATTGCTGATAGTTTAAAGAGTTTACATCAACTGGTAGAAAAGGTTAATTAGGTCAGTAATTCTAATGGTTTAAAAATGAACCTCAAGAAAACAAAACTATTACTAGTATCAAAAACAGCGACACCAGACACCAACACAAATTTTTTCATTAACAGCGAACCAATCGAACGTGTGACCCATTATAAATATTTAGGTACATGGGTCAATGAGAAATGGGACCAGTCTCAGGAAATAAAAACTAGAATTGAGATCGCAAGGAGCGCCTTTCTCAAAATGAGATGCCTCCTTAGCAATCAAGATCTTAACCTAGGTCTGAGACTGCGTATGGTACGTTGTTATGTGCTCTCAATTCTTTTCTATGGCATGGAAGTATGGACGCTAAACCAAGAGATGTCACGGAGACTTGAAGCTTTCGAGATGTGGTTGTATAGACGCATTCTCAAAATTCCTTGGACTGACCGGGTGACAAATGTTGAAGCTCTCAATCGATTGGGGGAGGACTGAGAAGTTCTATGTAGTATCAAAACCAGGAAACTACAATACCTCGGCCACATTATGAGAGGACAAAAATACAGCATTCTCCAACTTGTCATTCAAGAAAAGATGAATGGGAAGCGTAGCAGAGGACGGCGCCACATTTCGTGGCTTAGGAACCTCCGTGATTGGTACGAGTGCAGCTCCACCGAACTGTTCCGGGTAGCAGACGACAAATATAAGATCGCCTTGATGGTGGCCGACCTCCGCTAGGGGATGGCACAATAAGAAGAAGAATTATGTTATTTTCAGCTATGTGGTATTATGTGAAGCATTCACCTTCATTAGTACTAGTATATTAGTATATATTGCATTTAATGCGTGATAGATAAGTAGGTATGTTATACTTGTAAGTATAAAAAACATCGTATTTAGGACTTCGCCAGTATTTCATTTTAACATTTTAAAGTGGTCTATCCTTCAGCGTTATGTAACATATGATAATATAATGAATGTACAAAGCATTTAAACAGAGAAATACAAATAATATATTATATAATTTGTATTAATTATAATGAACCTTTTTTTAGAATTGTTATTAGTAATAAAAATATGGTCACTGTAAGCATGTTACTATGTTTATACTGTCGTATCGTGATAGAGTGATAATAGAAAAACCAATTATTTTTCATTTCAAAATAATTATAAATATTTTAATAACTGAGTAAGATTTTTTTGCGCTACAGGAGAAAGGCCGAATTATTTACTAAAATTTTAAGAAGATTTATTACTTTATAAGAAAGAAAACAAAATTATTATCTGGAAGAGGTTGCTATTATAACATGCGTAGGGTGACACAACGAAAATAATTATAATCATTTATACATTTCATTTTTCTTGACGAGCTTTGAACGTGTACTCACTTAATGCTTTCTAAAAATATTCCTAGGAAAAGAACAAAGTGGATCGTATCATAAAAATGCTGATCCATCTTTAGAGAGTAGATTCTTAGAAGCAAAAAATATTATTTACATTACAGATATCGGTTTTCTTTCAGGAATTGGTTTATTTTTATCTGTCAATATATATTGATCATAAATAATTGTTGTCAGCCTTTGTCAATTCACAATCTTGAAAAAATGTCTTTAACAAGGCTTCCTATTTTTTAACAATGCCGTTTTTTTATATTAATTTTTAAGCTATTGTATCATTAGATACTGCAGCCGTTAGAAGAATATTCTAATAGTAAAGTTATTGCCAACAAACTGTATTTTTCATCTTGGAAGTTTTTTGTAAATTTATAATTTTTGTGTGCTCTTTTACTTAATCTATACAAATAACAGTACATATTATTTGTAGTTGCTTTTAATTCATCATTGTAGCTGTTTCTTTTTGAAGTTATACTTCTTTAGGCGCATTTTGAAAATCAGATCAGAGTGTATTTTTGGCGTGTGTGCAACTCTCATAGCTGTGCATACATCCTAACAAAACATGCACTAGCATATAAATACGGGCCCTACTGATTATGTTCCTACATTTTTTTTAAAGGGTTGTATTGAGTTTGTCAAAGGCCCGCTTTCATATATATTTAATCCTCCAATGGAGACAGATATCTTTCCGGAAACATAGAAGAAATCGAAGGTTACTCCAATCCATAAGAGTGGTACATAGTCATCAGTGGAGAATAACAGGCCGGTAGCTGTTCTCTCTACACCAGCAAAAGTTCTTGAGATGATCATGCACAACATGATTTCTCCAAAAATTTATAATAAATGAACAGCATGGATTTGGAGCAGGCCGATCAACGGAAACTAACCTGATGGTATTTACCGATTATGTGTCATCGGCACTGGATAGAGGCCACCAGGTTGACTGTTCTTACAATGACTTCTCAAAAGCATTTGACAAAGTCGATCATGACATCCTGATGGAAAAACTCCAACTTATTGGATTGTCGGATTGATTTTTGAAGCTATTCGAGAGTTATTTTAGGAACCGTCAACAATACGTATCGTACGGCTTTTATCAGTCACAGACCTTTTACACATTTTCAAAAAATGCTATGTTTTTGTTGTTCGCTGATGACTTGAAACTCTTTTTGAAAGTTGTCATCTTGGACGATTGTCGTCAGCTTCAACTTGACATAGATAATATATTAAATTGGGGCAGGCGTAACAAACTAGAATTCAATATTCATAAATGCAATCTTTTATCGTTTACCAGAGCCTCAAAAGTGTTGTTTTTCCAATACTCGATGCATGGCAGAATTCTGTCACAAATATCATCTGTAATGGATCTTGGCATTGCGTTTGAGAGTAAACTGACATTTATTAGCCATATAGTTACCATTTGTAACAAAGCGCTTAAAATGTTGGGCTTCTTCATGCGTACTTCCCGGGTCTTTTCAGATATTACGGTATTAAAACTTTTATTTAATTCTTTAGTTCGAAGCAGGCTTGAGAGTGGGTCTATTGTTTGGGAACCGCATCAGTTGAAGTATGGTCTTATGGTGGAGAGGGTACAGAAGAAATTATTGAGACTCCTTTACTTGAGGTTGTATAGATACTATCCGTGGCTTTATCCAACTGACTTTCTCTTAGGCATGCTTACATACCGCAGTCTGCAATTCAGAAGAAATCTTTATTTATCTACGTATTTTTTTCGACTTATACGAGGTATAAATGAGAACACTGCCATTCTGGGCAGTGTTGACCTGTGTGTCCCTGATAACTATCTTAGAAATAGAGACCATCAGTTGTTTATTCTCCCAAGGTGCAGAACCAACCTGCCACTGGTAATGCCGATTGGGAGGGCGATAACTATGAGTTTAGGTGGACATTGTTTTATAAATTCTTTAAATAGGGTCTGCTTAACTCATCCGGTGTACTTCCTTGTACCTATCTAATTTATCTACTGATATATCTCTTTTTTTATGTAATACAGTTATATTTATATATCTTTGTTTCTAAATGTCATGTTGTGAACGTCTATAATTTGTAATGTCCACAATATATTAAAAAAAAAATTAAAATAAATTGAAATTGAAATTATTATAAGTAAGCCGTCTAAACAGTCAAAACTGTCTATGTCGCTCTAAAACTTAGCACAGCTAAGAGAGGTGCTGTTAAAACATATCACTTATTGGAACAATTACAATTAACTTATTGTAAAAATTATAGATAATACTTCAATACAAAAAAAAACTTCCCTCGATAGCCGCCGATACAGTCTTGTGTATAAAATAGATGCGCAGAAACTACTCATGAAAATCACTATTCTCAGTAATGAGATAATGGATAAAAAGATTTATAAAAAAATAAATGCTTAAATAATTTCTTACAAAACCAAAAAGAATATAATATAACTGATTTTTGTTAAGACAAAAAATTTGGATGGCAGGTTGTTGATAGAAAAAAATGAATTTGGTTGTTTTTTTATTTCATTTCGTAGCGTGACTCACAATTTTTTCGGTGTATTTATTACTCAGCCAAAAGAGTGAATAAACAATGAAAAATGCGCATACATTTCGCGGCAAACTTCACTCAATTTGCGTAACAAATATGAGTTGTAACTGCACATGGCGTTTTTCATTGCTTATTTCTTGTACCGCCGGGAATTGAATTTACCGTACAATGCTTACTGCTTCAGCTATACATAACATTTTGTAGATCATTACCAACCTCTGGACAACCACTGACTCGCGGGATTATTTCTTTCTTCTTCACGTCTCTAAATCTCGGAACATAATTTTGTTTTCTCTAACGCCATCTGCTCACGTGAATACTCAAAAAAGACGGGACTGAAACTCTGGTGTCTGGCTAATGTATTTTAATGGCGGCTCTCTGACGGTAAGACTGGAATCTCTCAGTAACAAAACGTCCGCAACTGAAACCGAAGAGACGCGACATACTAGTCTCCAAGTCTCTCAGTTTCCAGTCACCCATTAAACAGTGCTACCAATGTCAATAGATTCGATGAAAAATAATCATATTTTGTTAAGTAGGTACCAAAATGTGTAGCACTGAATAAGAAATAACAAGCTCTTGGCTCTTGTCAAAAATTAAAGATGGGCGAACCGATTTTTAATTTGAAATATATGGCAGATGTTTAGAAATACTCCTGCCTATATAATTACAAGCTGCCAGAATATTCTCGTAAAGATATTACGGAAAAGGCTTAGAATGAAGTAGGGAATTCAATGTGTTTGACAGTTTGAGGTTATGAGATTATTAGGTTTCAGTAGCGCCGTGTACGAAGCATCAGTCCAGTGACGTCCCTAGACAAAATGCCGCCCCTAGACAGTGCCAAAATGCCGCCACATTTTTTTTATACAGTACCTACTTTTTATCATCCTTTCATGACTCCAATATCTAAGAATTGTGTTGTATGGATACATTACTATCAATATATAGGTATAATACTAAATCTAATTTAAATGCCATCTCTGCTTCAATAGACAATATTGCGAGTCTACGGTTTCAGAAAAGTACATTTAAAAATGCACCTGACAACTTCCAAAACTCCCAAGTGACTGGAAAACATATTTGGATAAATTTAAAATTAGGTATGCACGTGTCATAGCGTGTCAGTGCAACGTGATGTCCAAGGACAACGGAAGTAAACAAGACATCGCAAACCCGACAAAAAATAAAGCCATGCTAAAACTAACTACCTAATTAATATTTTTTTTCCAACCAGTGAGCTGAATTTTTTAATGGAAAGATATTTCCACTATTACTAAGTTTAGGTAGCTTTCTATGTATACCTAATGATTCTCCTCAATTTGCCGCCCTTTGGGTAGCTGCCTGCCCCCACGGGACGTCACTGCATCAGTCACTGGTTAGTTTATGAGTTCCATCACCAAACAGTTTGTCAGATTTTAGTTTTTGCGAGAGTGGATGGCCTATGACCGCAGTCGATTGATTCACGTCTCTCGCCATTCTTTCCCAGTTCCTAGGTCTTCCCATGCGGGACAAATATTTATCTTTATGTGTCAATCCAGATATCATTGAAGATTACGACTCACATAATTAAGACTGAAAATAACTGGAAGTATCTGCATAAATTATGATTGTTATGTTCATAAATTACAAAATATGATACTCGTACTTACATATATTTTTAAATAATATGTATTCGATCATAATAACAATGTTAATCATCACTGTTAGTTCGTTAGAAATATACTCATTCTATTGCTTCTCGCATGTCAAAATCAAATACAGGCTTCTTTTTATTATGTAAAAAAGCAACAGTGAAACCTTTTTATACATCCAAATCAATTTTACGAAACAAAAATAAATTTTGATTGCTATATATAAAACTTTTTAATGGGTACTGAAAAGAAGAATTTTAAATTTTATTTTCAAACAATAAATCGCTCAACGAGGCCCACAAATAGTATCAGGAAAATAAAAATATTACCATTTCAATGACTCGTTGTTTAGTTATTCATTCCTTTACGTTAATATTTCATCAAATTGTCTTTATTAATTCAATAATTTTTTTTTTTTTTTTTATTTTATTATTTTTTTTCTGATGGAGGTTCAGGATTATGAGACCTTTTTACGAAAAGATTATACAATGACATTTATATCAGCTGTTTTATGTTGAAGTCGTAATTTTCATTGTGGAAAATCTGGTACGAAGTCAATTGTGATGTCGTTCATTATAATAACCAGTTCTGCTAACTTCTTTCAAATCTAATGGAATGCAGCATATCAGACATCCAACTGCCCAAGAGGCACCTCTTCAATAGATAATACAGAGGGTTGATAGTTAGCCATTTCTCAAGATTTTTGAAATATTTAAATCAAGAACATTTAATATCTCGAGAATTCCCATAAATTACTTATTTCTAGAAAATCTTCCGGCCAATTCAACAAAAATGTTCGAGGTTCTTGGAGGAGAAATCATATTTTCTTGAGAAATTCCAGTCAGTTTTTTTTCTAATTCGGGTTGTGGTCGAGAGTTTAGCCTAGTGATAATATCTTGTGAATCTAATTGATGATTTCTCGAAAATTACTCGAAATTTTTTAAAATTAATTTTTCGAGAATAACTTTTATTATTATTTCTCGAAAATTTTCTTTCATAACCTACAGGTTGTATGACAGACTGAGGTAGTTAGTAGGAGGTAGGAAATGATTTCCAAGCAGTGGAAAGAGCTTGAGGCGACAGAGAGGAAAGCAATGGTTCCCTTTATGTGACCTTGTCTAATTTATTAGGTTGTAGTACTAACGATGCAATAGCTAAAATAGCAATGGTTTCGATTCCACTACTTTTATTATGTATTTATTTGAATTTTCTTTATATGTATACATGCAGAAGATGGTATTGATTGATGTTGTGTCTGGAGTGCTATATAACTGGTGTTTGATTATATATAAAGCAAGTTTCGCATCTTTTATCAATAATCTAAGCAGTAAACACAGTGTACATGTCGATGATGTATTTAAAAATAATGAATGAAAAAAAAAGTCAAAACAGAAACATCTCTCATCGATTAGATATATCGTTACATCGATTTGTGAATATACAACATATGGTCTTTACAAAGTATTCAGCGGCATAGTGACTCAATAACTCGAATGTCATAAACATTTGTATAATATTATAATCATTTTAAGGAATTTCGGATTCTTTCCTTATGACAATGATAATCAAAAGAAATCAATGCTATTTTACAATCTTTGTCGACCCAGTGAGCGATGTTTCTTTTAAAGCATTTATTTTTACTTCTTTTTGGATTTGCATACAATCTGTTTATAATAGATTTGCCCACCGCCATCTTTAGATTAATAAAGCCTGAGCATATCTTTTTGCACAAGCAACGAGTGGTCCACTGTTCAGCTGTCAAAATCAGATCCCTGATTGGTTGACATATTGATTCATCCTTTCTCGTTTCAAATTGAATTATAAAAAATTCTCAAATCAAATATATTAATAAATATACATTCCTGTTATTCATCAGCTGTCAAAGTCAGCCTAGTCTTTCACACAAAAACCGGTGGTTATATCGATTTTCAAAAAATATGTAGCATTGATTTATGCATTACATTTGTTGATGGTGTGTTACTGCTAGTGTATTATTTATCATGTGACTTATCTATCCAAATCAAACTAATTTCTGTGTGAAAACGACAGACAAGTCAGTGTGAGCACTCTATAGAACAATGACAGGCAATCACAGGTCATCCATAGACAACAACGGGAGGGGCGGAAAAAGTAGGACCAGTCGTTGTGAATGTATCGGCTTTCTACTTGAGTCGGCAATGCTCTGCCCCATCGTAAGGCATAAGGTTATATTTAATGATGCGGTGTACCGTGCAATTAACAGATTTGATAGCACTCTTAAAATGATATATTATTCCTAAGTTATTAAATACTTATGTATGTGTTAATAGGCTAAGTTTATAATTAATTATGTGTATTCATTTATTTTCCTATTACCTATAAGAACGTATTTTCTATTTGCTATTATATTATTCTGTCCCATCGTAAGGCACACGTGATAGGTATTTCATGATGCTGTGTATCGTACAATTAACAGATTTTATGTTACAGTTATTAAATAGGTATGTATGTGTTAATAGGCTAAGTTTATATTTATTTATATTCAAGGCTCGAAATGGATCGGAGCGCACCGGAGCGCCATTCCTGTTCGTGAAATCGGTAAAATTATCGCTCCGTCTCGTGGATAAAATAATTTGACCGTTTGAGCTAGATAGGCCATATAATACAAAATCTAACACACTTATTTTTATGAAATACACATAAAATTTGGTAACTACGTAAATATCTTCAGAAAGCTGTCGAGCGCTCCGGTTCGTAAACTTTTCCATTTCGAACGCTGTTATATTCATGTAATTTTATTTCATTATATAAGAACGTGTTTTCTATTTGCTATAAATAATATTATTTTATATTACCTGTTATTAGTACACTGGAGCTTCGAGTTGCGTCATTTCAACTTACGTCGTTTTCGAATTGCGTCGCTAAAAAAAAGTTGTACTCGAGTTGTGTCGTTTTTCGACGCAACTAAAAAATGGCATATCTTAATTTTTTAGAGATTTCTATCAATATTGTGAAACTTTGACTCAATTTTTTTGGGATTCATTCCTAATCTTCTAGAAGTAAAGAAGTGTGTTCTTTCGTTTTTTTAAGAAATATTATGTATTGTTGCTATTTTTTGTTAAATTAATTATTATTGCAATCAACATTTTCTAATTCCTAAGCACTAAAAAACTTGTTTTTTATTCTTATTTCAATCTACCCAAAATTGAATTTTGAGTTAAGTTGTTTCCAGGTGCGTCGCCTTCTCGTGGAACGCATTAACGACGCAACTCGAGGCTTATGTAATTAAGTTATTTTAAAAATCCATTTTATGTTATCTTCTTTATTTTTTATAATTGTAACCTAAAATTATGTTGTGGAACATTGGTTATAAAAGTGCGGCCACACCGAAAACAAGTAGCGCGACAACTCGTTAAATTTTACGATAAGCATGCTAATTATCGTAAAATTTCTTAAGCAATTATGATAATTATCGTAAAATTTGACGAGTTGTCGCGTGACTTGTTGCCGGTGTGGCCCCACTTTTAGCTGTAATGCCATGCTATTGTTTTTTCTATGTAGTTAAAAGACAATAGTTAGGACCCAGTCGAACAAAGGCGTCTAAATCTTATTCCCATGTAAATTGTTGTTAATACTTTATTACACATAATTATTATATTATTATTCCACCATTATAACAATTACTATAGATAAAACGAAAATAATCTGATGACGTCAAAAATGTATGTTTTGATGTACATATAACTTAAAACTGATATCTAAAACACTGAAACAGGATTATTTTTGTCAGCAAATATTATACACTATTAATTTTATTATGTTTTTATTCAAGACTGTACACATACAAGATTTAAGAATGTAACATTATTTATTAATTGTAAATAGATAAGTAAGTAAATATAGGTCTTCTCCTCAGAAATATATCCAGAGCGACAATTACCAAGTTTCCGACCAAGACTTCACTCGGTAAGCGAAATATTTCTATAAATATTATGTTCGAATAATTCTTGTTTCAAGATTTATGGACGTTTCTGAAATTTTTACAAGTTAGTTATTTTATATTTTTTAACCTTAAATATTCACGCATGCATCGATATTAGCGCGTGCATGCATTTACTTACCAATAACGTGTTATATAACGCAACATTTGTGTGTATTTTAAACTATCGCGATAATATTTTTTTACACGTAAAAGTCCCTCCGATCTCATAGCGTAAGCAAGACCCGATGTCGTCATTGTAAGGTGCTATTTGACAGGTTCTAATCGGTAAACGTCAACATATTCTGTGCGCTGTAGTTCGTATTTCTTCCGGCAGGTTCGCCACTATCGTTTTACTGTGCATGCGCACCCACCATGCAAGTACCAATTATTGCGTGAAAATTTTCGAAAGCTTCAGATTTTTTTTTGATCCACTCATACAATCTTGCAACTTGCACGATAATACGTGTTTACACGTGCATTGTGCATTGTTATGGCCGCGATAATACGTACTGTCAGCAGTAAATCAAAGCACGTATAAACGGTATATAAGTCGGTGAATAATTTGTTTTAAAATTTATAACCATTTTTGTTGTTATTTTATTGTGATATCTCAAGTATCCAAGCATATCTGGCTTGCATGATTTTTGAATCGGGGCCCAATATCTCTAGCTACGCTACTGATTTAATATTATATTATATGGTATTGTAATTTTGTAAATCTACATTGTTATTCGTATGTGGGAAAGTATCTACATTCAAATTAAAAATACGATTTTTGTGTTAATCGACGCGGTGCTAATCGAATCCAACCGTTTTTGGGAGATATTAAGTGACGTGTGAAATTGACATATAAATATAAATTTAATAGAATAACGGATCCATAAAGAACTCAGAAACGGTAAAATGAAGAATTTTACTCCATAATAAAGTAACTTTTATAGTTTTAATGCACTTTTGGTATGGAAAAGAGTAGGATTTTAATATTGCGCAAAGTAGATACTAAAATGAAATAGTATACATAACATTTTTCATTCCATTATTAAACATACTACGAAACTCGGTGGTCTATTATACTACTCTATACCAGCAGACTGATATTCTATAGAATATAGGTAAGTATGTATTTTAATTACTTTTTACCTAAATATTGGCCATTCGCTGTACTTATGTTAGTTTAAGCATTAAATTAAAATGGGTAATCAATGTGTGTATTGATTTTTAAATTAATAAGGTATGTATAAAGTTGTGTGCTAGATAAATTTGATGCAGCATATGCATGAAGCATCCGCATAGGCTTGCCTCAATCAGATCAACAAATATTGCTATTTATAATGAAGTAAACATTAATGGATTTCTGTTCAACAATCATGCAACTTCATGCAGTATTTCCAACCGAATGTTTCCGTGAGAAATGTGTAACAGTATATTTTACGCTAAATAAACCAAAAAAATATATAATTCCAAAGATTCGAAAAAAAAATGTTGTGTAATATGGTTTTTTTTTCAAAAATATTATAATGTTAAAAATTTTTCAGCATAAAATCGATGCCTAATGAAGTATTATTGCCCGTGATAAATTGAAAACTATTTGACACACAGTTGTAGACAGTTTTAAAGGACTGCATCCAACAAATTTAATATAAGGCATGCGCTAAGCCAATTTGTATTAAAATGCGGATTTTAACGTTGAAGAGAAGTTGAAGATGAAAGCGTTCAACTGTGGATATAGATTTTGATTCAGTCTTGGTATGAAACTCGTAGCACAACGATGAAAAAGGAAGACTGTTAACCACTGTTACGAAGATCCTATTGCATGGGTATATTAATTAGTCCACAATGATTACAACTAGCTGTTGGATCCATCGGGCCGTCCGACCTAGTCGCCACAGAGGCCTATATCTTGCATTTAATAAATTTGCAGCATCTTACTGCGGGGGCGAAGCTCTCTTCACATAAATTTTGCTGTCTGTATAATTAGCTTCGTTTTTTGTTATACATTTAAACTCACTTAGTTTTTTAGTTACTTAGAGTCTTGGGTATATACTACTGAGGCATAACCAGGCATAAACAACTGTACAGATGCTTCAAATCACACGTGGTGCCTCGTGATACGCTCGATTAAGACCGAGTGTGGTGCGGGGCGGGTTTGGTTTGTAGGGCGTGTTTATCTAGTCCACAATAATTGACTAATTGACTATTTATTTACCTAGTAAAATTTAAATTTATAAAATGATATTATAAATTGTTTTAATTGCTAACTAATAATCCAAATGTAAGTAATTTATATTATTAATTTGCAAAATAATTTGAATGGCACCTGCTTTTAAAAAGATTTATTTTAATGTCGTAATACATATAAAATAGTGAAACATAATACAAGTGGATACATAAGAGATTTAAAAATAAAAAAAACTTCATGTAGGTATACACAATTATTTACCCGAATACTAGAAAGTTGACCTTTTTAATAATGTACTTAACTAAGTTACAATGTTCGCTCTTAAGCGCAGTGTAACATATTGTGTGCCTTCAGGGAGTGGAGGTTATATTCACATTTGTTTTACGAGGTTGTTATCAATTTCACAAGCCAACAGGGTCATTGCACTGGATAAAAAACTAATTGATAGAAAAACGTGCATCTTTTAACATCCACAGTATCAAACACTATATTTAAGTCGTTAGACACGGGTACTCTACCATAATATGTAAACAATGATGAATTAGGTAGGTAGAGTATAATATGCTTCATAACTTTGAACTATGGCTCTAGGATGAAAATGATATAATATATTCTAAAAATATATATTTTACATATATTATCTATTGATTTATTTATTACTACATATTATTATATTAATACAAGTGAATATCATTTCATATAATTTTATGCGATGTAATCAGGCAAAGAGGCATATCAGTGTAGTAAAAAGTGCAAAGTCATAAAACGTATACTAACTGTATTTTACAACGTCCGGTACAAATCTTGCAATCGATTTTTAACTAACTTCCCGACTAGCTAGACATTTGAAACTTTTAGAATATATCAGAACACGATGCCAATGCATTTTTTAAATACTTTTAGCCATGTTTCATGATGCTGTGTATCGTGCGATTAACTTATTTGATGGGACCATAAAGGTTGATTTATTTTTTATTAACTATATAATGTTTGTGGACGTGTTAAATAGGTTAAATTTATAATTGTATATAATATTATGATATTTCTTTAATATTTACATAAACACATGCTGTCTTTTCTACTTTCTTGTTATATTAGTTGTTATTTGTAATTCAGATATTTTTATAATTTTGTATTTTTAATGTATTATGGCGCATTGGCCGTCACTGTAATGCCGTAATACTCTTTTTCTAAATAAATAAATAAATAAATAAAATAAATATAAAGAAAAAAGTAGAATTGATTTCATTTTACAGTTAATTCTGTTTTGTATGAAAA
Source organism: Rhyacophila brunnea (assembly GCF_057557595.1). Taxonomy (NCBI): domain Eukaryota; kingdom Metazoa; phylum Arthropoda; class Insecta; order Trichoptera; family Rhyacophilidae; genus Rhyacophila; species Rhyacophila brunnea. Next base: position 54,761,465 of record NW_028232965.1, on the reverse strand, counting down.
GTTATTTCGGAAGAAATCCGTAAAACGTAAAACTATTATTGATTGCTAAGTGGGTCCTAGCAACTAAATTATTAATATTAATATATACGTGCGTTACTATGGAAATCAATATGAAGTGTCAAAATGATATTTCAGTATATTTATTCAGTATTTCTATCAAGTACAATTATTTATGATCGTTTAAGCTAGTCAAGTCAAGTTTATATGATTCAACAAAAAAATTAAAAACGTTGTATATAAAAAGTTCTTTTTATCTTGTAATTTTTATTTAAATTTACAGGCAGTATATAATAATTAATTAACGTTGTTATGTGCTCTCAATTCTTTACTATGGTATGGAAGTATGGACGCTAAACCAAGAGATGTCATGGAGACTTGAAGCTTTCGAGATGTGGCTGTATAGATGCATCCTCAAAATTCCTTTTGGACTGACCGAGTGACAAATGTTGAAATTCTCAATCGAATGGGGAAGGACCGAGAAGTTCTACGTAGTATCAAAACCAGGAAACTACAATACCTCGGCCACATTATGAGAGGACAAAAATACAGCATTCCCCAACTTGTCATTCAAGGAAAGATCAATGAGAAACGTAGCAGAGGACGGCGCCGCATTTCGTGGCTTAAGAACCTCTGTGATTGGTACGAGTGCAGCTCCACCGAACTGTTCCGGGTTGCAGACGACAAAGATAAGATCGCCTTGATGGTGGCCGACCTCCGCTAGGGGATGGCACAATAAGAAGAAGATTTATTAATTTCTATGTTTCTGTTTCAGTCAATAAAATATATCAGTAAGCTATAATATAATATTATTTTCAAAAAGCTGAAAAACAATAATAAATCCCTTTCCCCATCTCTACCTGCCCCGTGATATTTAGATTTTTTCGGCAAATAAAACATTGATGAAAAAACATTTCGAAAAAATAATTAAAATTGCTCTGTGTACAAAAATGATACAACAAAGAATTGGTTTTTTCCGCAAGATATAACGTTATCAAAATAAACGGAAACTATCAAATTCCGCGTGAAACATTTGGTTTCAAATATTTAATTACTCGCCGAGACGGTGATTTTGAAAACATTTTAAGGAGATTTTGTTCTTCCAAGAAATAAATTTTGAAATATAATAAGAATGAAATAAGAATGAAATATCTCTTTATTTTATAAGTGAGTTTTTGTTGGGATGCTGAATTTAATTGAGAATTAAAAATAATGCGTATTGATTGAGATTATAATCAGTGGCGCTTTTTGAGACATATTTATAAATTGGTGTAAATAAATATCAATTAAAATAACAAAAAATACTAGGTTAAAGACCCTTAATATAAATCTAAAGACTATGAGTAGCATAACGTGCATGACAAAGTGCATGTTGGCCATCTCCCTGAATGACAATAATTAATTATTACTACATTTATTAGAAGTTTATTTTAATTATTATTCATATTTTCAAAAAAAAATGTCTTTCTTTAAATTGGTTAGTATAAATATCTGTATTATTGTATATTTAATATAAATAATTTGAAAACATCTCATGCATATAAATAAACACTAGAAAAATCATCTTGTAGTAAAAATACGACATCCGACGAATAAGCATTTCATGAAACAACTACTAGTTTAAATCGTCGTAATTTAGTAAGATGTCCGTAGCTTATTTAGAAAAGCATACTGGCGCGAATCCAGTAGATACAGGTTCAAGTCCCGTCGGGTGTCGTATTTTTTCCACAAAATGATTTTTTCTAGTGTCTATAAGCATTAGATGTTTTCAAATGATGTATATTTATTATATATAATGTTACATTCTCAAATCTTGTGTTTAATTCCTTGAATAAAAGAGATTGTTTAATATAGTGTATATTCTTTATGTAGTAGTCTTTAGTAGTTGATAGTGTCCTTCTGAAGCGGACGAAACCAGTCCAGAATACTATTAAAAAAGTGGAGTTTGCATTTTATTTTAATAAATATACTAATGAATGTCTACAATGAATTGACAGTTAACATTATAAAACAAATTGCTATCATTATTTTAATCTCTGTCGTATTCCTTATATAAAACTTATCCTCCACAGTATGGAGGTCTATATGCTTCGCAATAATAGTAAAACTCATATTTTTAAACAATAATATTTACAAAAAAATATTCCAATAATATTCATGATAGCAAATATTATGTAACTACATACCTACTATGTTTTATACTCGTCAAATAATTACTTGGAAAAGCACTTATAGAAGATCGTCTAATATCAGACTAAATATTTTTTTAGGAGTTAACAATGCGGAAGCTTTTTCCTCTTTTGATATTCTTTCGTAAATGCCGTCGATGAACTTTACATGAGCTTTAACGGCACTTATGAAATCTAGGTCAGTAAAAAGACGCAGAATGATTTCAAATATATCACACCTCCATATTAGTATTATGTATAAATAAATATACTTACTAGTAAAGTTTTCTTTGGACTACATTCCTAGCTACTCATTGCTTTTTCTACTGATCTTATATTAATTTTCCTTCAGTTATATTTAAAATATAATTAACTATTTCTTTTATTCAACGAATAATTCACAAGATTTAAGAATGTATCATTCTAATTATTGAACATACATAATTTTGGTAAACACTTTCTGAGAGAGTATATTATAACCAATAGATAAAATCTTTTTTGAAAAAAGTAAGCCACCCCGACGGGGAATCGAACCCTGTATCTCCAGGGTTTACGCGACATCCGTCGCATTTACCAATATGCTACGCAGTGACATACTAATTGCGACAAATTTTAACTATTGGTCAATTTTAATACCTACTCATCAGTGCTCTTCCAAATCAAGCTACTTTGGCAATCGATTTTTGTTTCTTAAATCAAAGTAGATACCTATTACTTCGATTACTAACCGACGCGCGACGTCATGGATTTCTCCAATATTTTTTACGATGTAACTTACTTGAACTTGCTAATAATGTATAATTAACTATTTCTTTTATTCGACGAATAATTCACGAGATTTAAGAATGTATCATTCTAATTATTGAACATACCTAATTTTGAAAATTTGGGCGTAAACCCGGGAGATACAGGGTTCGATTCCCTGTCGGGGTGGCTCACTTTTTTCAAAAAAGATTTTACCTATTGGTTATAATATTCTCTCTCAGAAAGTGTTTTTCAAAATTATGTATGTTTTAAATTATAAAATGTATGAATATATCTCTAAGTAAATAAGAAATGATATGAACATATTTTTTTGCGGCTGAATGCTCATACAACTGCAAACGCGTAAGTCGCGGTGTTAGCACTAAATGAGTTAGCAAGGTGCATGGTTGCTACTTCAAGCAAGTGTGGCACTAAAATCTTTTCATTCTGACACGTTTATAGCGTCATGGAAGGCGGCCGTGCACAAATCGCGGTAGCATATACATGACGGGTGGAGATGGGTACCTAACTCAAATCATGGTGGTTTCATTTATGTTGATATTTATAATATGTTGGCATCTATTTATACATACCCTGCCTGTATATGAGTGAATGAATAAATTAACAAAAAACAATTTTCACATTTTTGATTATAGTTTTTTTTGATTATACGTTGACAATAATTATATTCTAATTAAAGTATTTTTTATTCAATGAATGAAATTGAAGTTTTAATAACGTGTAGTTCATTATTCAATATATATTATTTAAAACACATAAGAAACATAATATCTCTTATACAAATTAATATTGTATACAATGGAAATTGGGGTGTCTACTATAAGTATATGAAAATCACTTAAAGTCATAAGTACACGAATATATACATAAGTACTTACATAACGACTTTAGAAAAGAAAAAGAGCGCAACCCTCAGTTTTAAAAAATAGGTTTTATTGCATAATAACGTTGTGCATGCTTAAATTTACATTGTGTCCAAAAGATGTAAGCTGCAAATGCCGATTTATAATCTAAATTCAGCTAGAAATATAAAAAAAGAAGGGGTAAAACGACCTAACCATAATTTTTGTTGTTTTTTTTAATTAACTCATTAATTAATATTAGATTAAGGGTTTACAAACCAAATTATTAATTACCATACACTTCAAGGATATGTGTTGGGTCACTACTGTTGGTGTTCGATGTGTGGGTTATGGTGTTGAGAATGATGATGAAGAAGTCGAAGATGTATGCAGGAGCGAGTTTTGTTAACAACGTAACGATCGGTACAATAGTATAAATACAATGATAGTACATATCATCTACTGAGATAGTTACGAGCCAGGTACTTAGATCCGAGTGACATTTTGATAAATCATTATTCGTTATTTATACAATCAAAAGTAATACATAAACATTATATTCTAGTACATAATTATCTTGAACGAGTCAGCGGCTTAAATTCGAGTAGCTTGTGAAATTTATTTATTATTATAAATATAATATGATACTATGGGAAAAGATTATTCGAATAATTTTCCATTGCGATACCGTATTTCATATCGCCAATCAATCTGCTGATCTAGATTAAAGTTGTTTACTGGAATATGATTCGTTGGGAATATATTATTGCGGTCGAATAATTTGATACATTAAAAAATAGATATTTGATCACTAATATACTGATAGCTATATTTTGTATTTTAACTTCGAGCGAAAACCATAACAAAAACGTTTTGTGCCTCCTGTAAAATTTGATTTGTGTGGATTACACGCTTTTTCCTTTACACATTTTATAACATATTCGTTATAGAACCAAAGTGATGTTAATATTATTAGATCAAAACATTAACATATTCCCTAAGAATACAGCAGTATATATTTATTGTTTTTGTTTTGAGTAAAATATTACATAAAAGAGATTGCTAAAGCTCGAGTAAAGTAAGTACTAGACATTCCTCGCAGAGAAAACTCATCTACACTGCGGCTTGTAACTAAATTGAAGAATGAGTTGTGTTTGTAACATTATGTGCTTCATTTGTATACATATATTATTTATACTAAAGCGCTTTCTTAACGTCATCAATACATTCTTGGTACAACGGCAAACAGAACGAAAATGAAACTCTAGAAAACGATTTAAAACTAGACTGTGTTAGTCTTTTGTTTGGATTATAACGTAACTTTATATTAGAGCGCTTTCATTTAGATTTTACTAAATAAAGTTACTAATTTTTAATCATTTGTGTCAGCATTTAATTAGTAGAATACTTTTAATTATTTTTGTCTGTCTGTCTTGACTGTGTTAAGAAAAATACTTTAATAATAAAACCCGTTTAATAGTGTAACTCACATAATTTATATTGACTTAACAATAAAGCTATATAATTGTGGCTGTTATCGGATTCCTATTATGAAATTTCAGAACATTATGAATTAATATGATTTCATAATAATTTCAACATATTATTTCATAGTGTAAATATGTATAAATACCGGGTCAAAATCGATTGTACCACTCAATTACTAGTTTCCGTTAAAGACACATCGCACCGAATTACCGTTATTTTATTTATATTGCATCGATTGTACCCTTGTAGTTATTTGAAACAGTAAATAAATTCTCGCCTCCTCCATCATCACGAACAAATACTACCGTCTTTCATTTGCAATACCTATTCTGAACCAGAATACTACAGTAGTTTTTCTTTTATTCAACGAATAATTCACAAGATTTGAGAATGTAACATTCTATTTTATTGTACATACATTACTTGAAAATATCTCAGATGTATACCTACTGGAAAAAGAATCTCTTTTTGAAAAAAAAGCGACACCCGACGGGATTTGACCCTGTATAACCACTGTAATTGCGCCAATGTGTTTTAACCAGATAATATATGGAAATTCTACTTAATTAATAGTTCTTACATGAAATACTTATCAAATTGCATTATTATTGACAATCGTTTTTGGGTTTTAAATTAAGGTATCATTAATTTACTTAATTCCTAACTAACGCCCGGCTCTCTCCAAATATTAGGTACAACGTAGTTGCACTTGCTAATAATTTAATAAACCATTCCTTTTATTCAACGAATAATTCACAAGATTTGAGAATGTAATATTATATTTTTATTGAACATACTACTTATAACTGAACTTGGGCACCTGTGTATTTCTATTTATTTATTTATTCCCCAATCCAATTAAATTATACCGAAGTTATAAATCTGTAGTCAATAATTGTTCATGTCAGAAAATATTCCTTGATCCTATTTTAAGGATAGTCTATTACTATTGTACAAGCTTTACTATAGTATATTGTACTTTGTTGTTGAAATTCTCAGTATTAATATCCAATATCTGTGTTTGAACAACACGACAGATTATTTTGACGGTAATTTGTGGTTATGTCAAAATATTCTGTTCGTGAAACTCGATTTGATAAACTATGCAATTAAGCGAATAAGCATGAACAGAAACTACAAAAAGCAATACAAGCCTGATAATAACTAGACTTTTCAAGGTAATTACTTCGAAATAAACCTAACCCATGTCAATGTTGAGAACCACTCAATATGGCTGGTTTTCAGTTTTCCGAAAACATGAAATTGAGTTATGAGTATCTGAATATAATGATAACTCAACATTATGCTTGGCATTATAATATATGTAAAATCAACGATAAACTCTATCAACAACCAATAACAGTCTATCAAATTTACCGGCATTGTATTAAATTGCAATTAATATTATTAGTATTATACTATTTTAAAATCGATTCTACTCTTCGGTTATCAGGAATACAGCTGGAAACACAATTTGAAAATAGCCAATAAACGAAATTATTTGTTAGGTTAACCTACCTAAACCTAATCTACCTAAACCTAACCTACCTAAACCTAACCTAAACTAACCCAACCTAAACTGACCCAAACAACACATAATTCAGTATATCGGGTGTTTTAAAAACGTGTTTTCCGCTGTTTTCTTGATAACCGAACAATACCAAATCGATTATTCTAATATACTTATCTAAACTTTATTAAAATAAATTCCCAACTTTTAAGTAAAATCATAATTTTTTTACAAGACCGTTAATTTTTAAATATTTGATTTTTTACATAAATGACTTAGCGTTTTTTTGCATTGTATTATTTTTCAAATAATAACAACATTATTTGTACAAGCTGATAAACCCTTTATTGAAATGAATATATAATAAATCAGAAAATTAGACGTAAAGAAATTTATTTATGTAATTATAATTAATCGGTCTTTGTAAGTTATTAAGTTTATAAATATTTTTTGTGCTTTTGACAAGTATTGCAAGATATAGTTAATTAAATTTGATGTGAAATTCGACGTAGAATAATATGTAATATATATTTACGTACGTATATATTGTGTTATTATCTTGTCCGCCCCTTAGTTGGAGCATATGGACACCACACGGCGCATTCAAGAATCCTTGTTGCTTGCCAGACTTTTTGCATCCTTCCAGGTCATACCAACATTCCGCAGCCCCATCGTATATACGTTATAGATAGTATTTAGCAGCATATCAGGATGCCAGAATCCAGCATGAATCCGGAATCAAGTTGAAGTTCCCCTGAAGCAACAGACTGGAAATAGACGACTGAAATATATAAGTATAAAAGTAAAATAGTTTTATTTGAGATTATAATAAGTAAAGTCTGGTGACATTTATTCGAAGTGTATTAAAAAAAACTGTCTGTCATATAATTGACCTTAAACAGATTATAATTATGAAAAAACTTGTTTTATTGTGGTTTAGTAATTTATTTCAATATGGGGTGATGGATGTTGGCGACTTTAGAAACTAACTTTTAATATTAACCCAAGTTTAATCAAATACACAGCTGGATTTGATAGTTAATGATGTAACTGTTAACTATGTTTTATATTCTAACACATAGTTTGAATATATATAATAAAATTGTTAACAAATATAAACCGTGGATATGATAAATATCAATATTGTATCAAATATCATCCTGGAAAACGTGTATTGAACATTTGAAAAAAAGAAACACCGGATATGGCTCTGCGAATTTAGAAACATTTTCATTTCCTGTATCTGTATATTATACGCAGATACCATGAAAATTAAATTCGTTGAAGAAGTATCAAAATTCTTTTTTCCTAAAAAAATGTGTATAATCTGTATATAGATAGATACCTACCATTTAATTAAAAATATATTTTCAATTCATAACAGAAAGTAAACATTAAACAGAGAAAATGAAGAATTTACGGTATCTACGAGAGAATCTGAATAATATGACGACTTTGCAGGATAGATGTACATATTATTATATGCCAATATTATGCCCTATCTTTTTTTCATCCTAGAAATCATCATTAAATTTCATGACCCTATAGAATATATTGATTTTATTATGTATTTATTTTTATTTTATTTATTAAGGAAAACAAACAGTTACATATTGATTACAGAAATTTATAATATAATAATAAAAAGTTAATGCAACCAGCAAAGTTTCCATATATACATTATAATATAGTTAAGCCTAACAAGATAGAGAGTAAAATAACATAAATATAAAGAAATTACATAAGAAGATTACATGAGAAAATGAGAAAAATGAGGAAGAATAATGAATAATTAAATAATATACAAAAGATAAAAAGAAAAATAAAAAAGTAACATAAAAAATAAAAGAATTAATATATATGTATAAGTAAACACATTATATATCTATTTATACAAAATTTTTGAGATAGCATGTTTAAATGAAACAGGTGAATTATTAAAAGGGTCAACGGTGGAGAAATACATATTATACTTTAAACAAGAGCGCCGAATAAAGGAGTTTTGTGCATAATTAGAACCGCTACGACTGATATGGTACATAGTTTGGTTTCGTGTAAATCTTGATGGACAATGGAAACCCACCCTTTCGAGTAGGTTTGGCGAGTCAACAAAACCATAGATAATTTTAAAAAGAAAATATTGATCAGGTATAGAACATCGACTTTCCAAAGATGGTACCATAAAAGTTGCAGCGGTCGAAGTAGAATTAGATAAATCATAACAGTAGGCTTTAAAATTAACGTGCTTGCAAAATCGCTCGAGCCGATTTATATAAGTAACGTACTGTGGATTCCACACGACAGAGGCATACTCAACTAAGGATCTAACATATAAGAGAAGTAAAGAACCTTCACAACATCAGGTGATCTGAATGGTTTAGAGATCCGAAGGATAAAACCTAGTAATTTTAATGCTTTATTGATGGTTTCATTGATATGAGCGTTAAAATTCATTTTATTATCCATTATAACACATAGATCACGTATTTTTGAGCTGCGTTTCAAGGGTTCGACTCCTAGTTTGTATGGATATTGTAAACTTTAGATTTTTTTTGCTGAACAACATTATAGTCAATTATATTCAGCAAACTTTCCTTCGAGCTTTGCAAATGACTCGTTATTTTGGAAAAAAGCATTTGTATTTAATACAGAACGCAAAGTGTAATCGGTACCGGTGCAAAAGACAAAATTTGTTCTGGCAAAAAACAGTAACTGAAGAATACTTACTAGTTTTGAGTAATTTGACTTTGAAGTTTTTCAAATGTTTAAAACGGTCTATGTTAGTTTATTAAGTATTCGTAAGAATGTTTTTTAAAGTTTATTTTCTTATTTGTTTATTAAAAAAACGAGTTAGTGTTTTTGCCAGAACATATTTTGTCTTTTTCACCGGTACCGATTAAGTACACTAAATGTTAGTGTTTTCTGCCATTTTGCTTTTTTATACCAAAAATGTTCGTATGATAATAATACAATAATTAGAGGTACCTACATACATACATACCTACACGTATTTTTCGATTTTAAAAGATTAATTTCAAAGCAGACATGTAAAATAATCATGTTTTATTATCAAACTCTATTTTATAATGTAAATTGATATTTTAATTTAATCATAGCATTTTTTTGAATGGGAAAGGATAGAAGTCGAGACAATCTGCAAAATCGGGAGTCGATTGTAAAGTGGAATTAATATTAACAAGTACGGTTTCATGTAAATTGTACGTATACATTATCGCCGTGAACAAGATTGGTATGATCTATTAATTATGATTTGTATACGTATATGGATGACAGACAAAATATATATATATCTAAGCTAGTTAGAAATAGAATAATATCGTATAGGTATATCATATAGTTTAAATATTAAATAATTAGAAACTAACAAATATATTAAATACTATATACCGGAAGGATTATGAATGATTCCAAAGTAGGTAAGTAAGTATATTGTCACCATCATGATATTATAATGGCTTAACTAAATAATTGGTTGAGCTAAACAGACCAAATTTAATTTCATTTATTCAAAATTCCCGCCCTTTTTGGACACAATTTTAAAATATACAACCATAAGTCACTAGATACTGTAATAAGTTTACCTAATGTCTGACGCCCCCGGTGGCCACGCGACTTAAGCGTTGGACTATAACGCCGTGGGTCCCAGGTTCGAATCCTGGGCCTGGCAAGTACACATATTGTTTTTCAATTTGTGTGTGAGTCAGGGTATGGACCTAATAGGTTGAGCAAGTGGCTGACATCCATTTCTCGCAAAAAATAAAATCTGTTAATATAAACCTCTACTCTGTGGAGGCCCATATTATGATCCTATTAGGATCGAACATGGTCAGAAAAAAAAATGTCATTAGCCTGGCCCCCACAAAGCGGGGCTGACAGGACTCCAGCCTGGGGGCCCGGCGTGGCAGGTCGACCAGTTGTGAGTGAGATAAATACACACCAGAAATTTGTCATATTATAATATATCTACATGATAATTAAATATGATAAACATTTTATATTAGAACTATTTTTAGTGTTTCCTGAATAATAAAAATGGTTGTTTATCCAATATCGAAGGGTCGAATGCTACTTGGATACCACAAGAGACGATCGCGACCAGTGGTTTATAATAGTGCTGACAACTCAAGTTCAAGGGGTTTTATTTAAAAATATAGAAAATCGCTTAAGAGCGTACATAAGTGAAACAGCAAATAATTTTCAACACTATGTGGAACAAAATTTCGGCCGCGTTGAGGCGCGTTGTCATTCGGAGAGAGATAGTCGACCTGTTCGTACGTCAATTTCTTTTGTGATGGAGTCGGATGAATATATTCTTAAATCGTGTAAAGATGACTTAACAACGGTCCGCATGTACTTGAAAAAGAAAACATGTCAATGAATATACTATTATTATTACGAATATATTAATAAACATAACATAAAAAGAATGCATGTTGAATTTTTATGACAAATTATATTTCGTTCGATTCGCATTATTTGCACCCGCGACCCGCAATCCGCGCATCGCCTAGTCACGATCTTTTTAGACCATGCCTCACGGAATACCAGTTGGGGTACACTAGTGTAGAACATCACACTGCAGTTAACCTTGGCGATAGATAGGGGGCCCGCTATATATGATGCCCTAAGGGCCCGCTTCAGGATGTGGGGGCCATGACTCATTAGTTTACAGTACCTATCACTATTCTCAGATATTTCATATGAATCAATGTCAATGCTTTCAGATTACCATTCGGTGAAATACTGGACAAAAACGTGGCATTCGGTCTAAATGCTGTTCTGACATATGGTATTTGAATAAATGTTTACGGCCATAATGTATACGTACACTTACTGTTTACTGTATATCTATAGTCTGTACGACAAAAATATCGTCACCTCAATACTACAACTAGATAACTTGATTATTACTATTTTTGAGATAGTTATTGAATATGATTCTACATGTCCGTCTCTACAAAATGATAAAACTGGATACCTAAGTCATAAATTAATGAGAACTGTATTAATTTTAGTTTGAAAATATTAGATAATTTTGAAACCATAATTGCGTTAAATAATATATCTACAATATTTTTCATACTATTGAACGTTATTTAACTGTTCCCAATTAGACAAGCACAATTTTCCATTATTATTTTAAATAATATTTATAGCCTAGATTTATGTTAATCGAGTAAAGTTGAAATTTTATTTTCCAAACAATGACCAAATTAGAGTTATCGAGTTGTAGTATTGAGGTGACGATATCGTTTCGAAGATTTAACTTTCAAAATCTTAAAAGGGAAAATTGTAGTAGGTATGGTGTTTATTTCAAGATTTAATATCGTTCTAACCGAGATACTCAAAGATAAATTTAAAGTACAACGTCTAGAGGTATACAGTTCTGTATACCTACCCTTAAAACTTCCCTCGGTTTACTGCTTTTGTCTATCCGGTCAAGTTTTAAGAGATATGTTGTCATTAAACACACGCTGTTGAACATACTGGGTTCTTGGAAGAAACTTAACCCCAAATATTTCTTCTAATGTAAAATGGCCGCTTGTAAAATGGCGGTGATTTAAAATAAATAACCATGTAAAAATCACCATCAGTCAGGTCAATACACTGCCAGATGAAGGTTCTTATTTTACTTCTTCACAATTCTTGGTACTTATTTCACTTTGCGATAGGCCCTGTGGTTGTTCAGCTGATTGCCACTTCATCATCTAGTACGACTTTTATCAAATCGCGTAGAGTAATATATATATCTTCATTACTTTGCACTCCGGCTATAGGATGTAAATATATTCGAAAAAAATTCTTTTTAAATAATTATTATATTATCTATTTATTTATTATGATATATTGATATGCGTAAATATCATTTGATCTAATTTTATGTGAGGTAATCAAGAAAAGAGGCGTATTAGTGTAGTAAAAAGTGCAAAAAAGTGCCAAGTTATAAAACATCTACTATTGTCGGCCTTCTTATTCATTAGTTTCTTATGTTGTATTTACGCGTTATAGCCAACATGCACCTTTCAATATTATATTGCGCTATTCGTAGTTTTTTTATGTAGATATGGAAAGTAGATGCTTATCACATTTTATGTTCTGATTTCAAATTGGCTATTTTTGCAAATCATTTCTTCCGTCACTCATATTTCGGTATTTAAATGGTAACCATTTGTAGTTGAGATAGCTCACAGCGACTGGTAACTGAGAATTCTGCCACAACTACGAGTCAGGTATTCGACACTAGAATCAAAGCATTGTGTGTTTGGCTATGAGGAATATACCTGAGAGTGTGGATCTACCGCGAAAGATTAAAATCAGATAATATATCTCACCTACCCGTAACCCGAGATCCCAGCAGTATGGAGAGGAGGATGATCTTTGGTGGTATCAGAGGGAGAAAATCCCGAAACTTTTCGCTTTCCAGGTGGAACAATATCATCAAGAAAGTGACTAATACTGATGACAAAAGCAACAATATCAGCGCAGGATCACACCAGATGGAAGAAAATTGTTGGCAACCTCTGTAATTTTAATGATAGTTATTCGTGGCAATTAGGGAAAATCAAGACTATTTTATGCATGTAATGAAAAAAATTGTATTAAACGTTTTCTATGAAAATCATTTAAAATAGAAAACCTTTTTAATTGTTATTTAAATCGAGTAGGTACTCAGTAAATGGTATAATTTTTGAGGTTTTATGTATTTATTATATATAAGTGTCTTGTGCGTATTGTCTTACGGCATATAGCCTACAGAGTAGTCTACCCGGGTGTCAATCTTTTTCTTCTTATTGTGCCATCCCCTAGCGGATTTTGGCGACCATCTAGGCGATCTTATCTTTGTCGTCTGCTACCCGGAACAGTTCAGTGGAGCTGCACTCGTACCAATAACGGAGGTTCTTAAGCCACGAAATGCGGCGCCGTTCTCTGCTACGCTTTCCATTAATCTTTCCTTGAATGACAGGTTGGGGAATGCTGTATTTTTGTCCTCTCATAATGTGGCCGAGGTACTGTAGTTTCCTGGTTTTGATACTACGTAGAACTTCTCGGTCCTTCCCCATTCGATTGAGAACTTCAACATTTGTCATCCGTTCAGTCCAAGGAATTTTGAGGATGCGCCTATACAGCCACGCTTCAAGTCTCCGTGACATCTCTTGGTTTAGCGTCCATACATACCATAGAAAAGAATTGAGAGAACATAACAACGTACCATACTCAGTCTCAGACCTAAGTTAAAATCTCGATTGCTAAGGAGGCGTCTCATTTTGAGAAAGGCGCTCCTTGCGATCTCAATTCTAGTTTTTATTTCCTGAGACTGGTCCCATTTCTCATTGACCCATGTAACCTTGCTTATGCGTGATATTCGTGTTATTTTTGAGCAATAAATTCGTGTATACCGTGTTAACTATTTAGAATATCATTAATAGTGTGCTTATATGAAGTGGGGCTTGAAAGAGTCCACAGTTTGCGAGTATGGTGAGATTCTGACTCTGATTTTGACATGGAGTCATGTAACATTTGTATGGATTTCCCGAAGACGTTTCAGCCATTCACCAGGCTAAATCGAAAACTATTGCGTGGATTGTGGATTTTTTTATGAACATAATATTTTACTTTTATTTATTTTTTTATTATCGCAATATGATTATATACAGTCATGATCTTTAATATATTTTTGAAGTAATACTTCTTTTGGCGCGTTTGGGAAATCAGATCAGAGTGTATTTTTGGCGTGTGACATGTAACACATAATTTATTTTTTCACACGAAATAAAACGCAGTCGATTGGATTCGAACCACCGATTGTTCGGTTATCAGCCGAACACACTACCTTTACGCTACGGTATGATACTGCAATCGTGACGATTATACAGTATAATATTATACTTTAGAATTGTTCCATTGCCTAGGCAGCGAATTTATTATTGTCGGCTATTTGCAATTCCTTACGTAAACAAACGATTAAACGTCAGTTATATATATATATATATCTTTCTTGAGTGTGTAATTTAATAAGATACGAGATTAAAAGCTAGTCAGAGAATCTAGTTGATCACAAGTTTTGGTTTTGTTTTGTTACGCCAAAGTAGAATAACTTCTAATGCGCGTACATAAGTACACACACCGATTTTTTTTAATATCGCCATATGATTTATATACAGTCATGATCATAATATATTTTTTATTAAGAAAATGTGAAGTAATAATATTATGAAAAAAATAAACACTTTTTCAAGATAAAATGACAAATGTGAAAGTAGTTTGCGGAACAAAAATTCATTATTTACACGAAAAACATAGAAACTTCAAACACATACACAATGTGTGTAAGATTATTTTTTTATTTGCGAAAGTTTTTTCTACCGGTAAAATCTAATCAAGTCCATAATATTATGGGAGGCGTCAAACAATTTTGGTTTTCTTTGAAATAAGTTGTCATCCGGGAAAAGAATTCACTTAGCCTGACGTTTGACGGGATAGGACAAAAATAATGTAATAAAACCGTGCCGAGGAAAACATATGAAGAGCACACGGGAAAAACGATCAATCTATTTTTTTTCTAAACGAACTTAACATCACCATCTTGGAGCCGTTCGGGTTCGATCATTACATGCCAAACTAATTGTCCTACAAAATAAAGACCTACCTAGCTAAATGTTAAGGCTATACCTCAGCTGAGGCATGGTCTAAAAAGATCGTGACTAGGCGATGCGCAGATTGTGCAAATGACGCGAGCCGAACGAAATATAATTTGTCATAAAAATTCAACATGCGTCATTTTAATGTTATGTTTATTATCATATTCGTAATGATAATAGTATATTCATTGACATGTTTTATTTTTCAAGTACATGCGGAATGTTTTTTAGTCATATTTAGACGATTTAAGAATATATTCCTCCGACGCCATCACAAAACAAATTGACGTGCTCACAGGTCTACTATCGCTCTCCGACTGGCAACGCGGCCGAAATTACGTCCCACATACTGTTGAAGATTATTTGCCGTTTCAGTTATGTACGCTCTTAAGAGTATCAAACGAGTTTTTTGTGTGTTCGAAAGAACCGTTAGGAAGGTCTTAATCGAGCGTATCGCGGAACCTTGTGTTTAAGTGTGAAGTAAAATTTATTTATCACTAGGAATATCTCAGGAGTAGTTACCCAAGACCGAGGTTGCCATAGACTCAAATGTGCTTTGACTGAATGTACATGATTTTAAGTAAAGAGTACCCATCGGAGAGAGGAGCACAGAGCGGCAAAATTAAACATTGTAGTAAGTAACAAAAGCTAATAAACAAAATCGATGTGTATAATACTTATGTACGCGCGTTAGAAGTTATACTTCTTTGGCGTAACAAAATAAAAACAAAACTTGTGATAAACTAGATTCTTCAACTAGCTCTTAATCATCTTGTTAAATTACACACTCAAGAAAAAGGACCGCTTATTGGAACGCCGTTGGTTTATTTCTATGCACTTTAACTTATATTACTAAATTATATAATTATTTATCGTTGTTTTTATTTTTAAAGTATCAACTGCCACTATAATGTTTAATAGTTTGTTTACGTAAGGAATTGCAAATGGCCGACAATAATAAATTCGCTGCCTAGCAACGGAACAATTCTAAACTACTTATATTATCCTTTATAACCTTCACGACTGCAGTATAATTCTGTGGCGTAATGGTTGTGCTTTCGGCTGATAACCGAACAATCGTTGGTTCGAATCCAATCGAGTGTGTTTTTTTGTGTGAAAAAATAAATTATGTGTGTCACACGCTAAAAATACACTCTGATCTGATTTTTCAAACGCGCCTAAAGAAGTATAACTTCAAAAAGACTGCCGAATATTCTAAGTGAATAGTTATTCACGTTGGCAGTATGACGCCGCAACAAAATTCGCCTTTGTGGTGACCAACTCGTTGAATCGAATTGAGCAGTTCTTTCCTTTCCGTACAAATTTTTAAGACTTTCTCAAATGATGTGGTTTGTATCCTGTATTTTTTCGCTATATGGAAATGTAAACGGGTAACAAGATCAAGCTCACAGAGCCTGCCAGCGAAGCTACCTTGACTATAATTGATCCAGAGTTAAAGCAGTTATCGCCATTCACTATTTCGGTTGACAGCAAAACTGCAGTACATCTCTATTTCATGGAGCAAAACAAACATACCTGTCGCACCACACACATCCTTTATCAGGTATATAACGAGGGACTTGTAATACGATGAATTTTTAGTATCTATATCTGGGAAGGTTCCCTAAGACTGAGATTGTCATGCACTTAAGTGTACAATGAATAAAAAAAAAACTTTAAACGACACCTCTAGAAGAGAGCAGTATAGAAAAATAAATAAAATACGATAATATCGTAATAAAAATACAATAAACACCTTTCAAGCAGACAGGGTGCAGAGGTTTTCCAAACCCCCAATCAGATTTCAAATAACTTAAACTTTGAATTACTCGCAGAGGTTACACAGTCAAGAGAATCACTTTCCTATACCTCTACTGTCTTCTAACTTTCCTTAGATTATATGAGATTATAATAAATAATGACCTAAGTATACAGGTTCCTTTTTCGTAATGTGATTAATTCAGTAATTCTTCATTGAATGTAAATTCATTCATATATCAAGGTTTGGATTAAGTATACCAATCTAATCAGAAAACTTATTTCTCGGTTGCAGAAAATATTTAATTTAAAAAAATGCTTTTTTCATCTAAAATTGTGATATTTGCTAAAGTCAATTAAAATTTCCAAAAGATTTAAACACATTGCGCCAGAGAAAAATCAATAATTATGAATCTTAAAGTGATATTACGTTGGTTATAAACAATGTAATTTTTTGCCACAAGACCCATTCATGTTCGAGATAATAATATTTGATAGAATTGACATTAGCACATACGAACTAATTAATTGATAAATTTTCAAACCTCATACAATAGTAACTTTGAATAGTCTGTTGTTGTTAATAATAGACACAAGTTATAGTAAACTTCTAAAGAAAACGAGTCACAAAAACTCTATGGTGAACTTTACTAATAACCATTGTCTAAATTAGAGTAGGTATAATAATCATCGACATATTTTTTAAAATGTGCGATAATGATGTTGAACAAAACATATTTTATTTAATTAAATTGTTATTTTAATTAACTTTAGTAACAAAATAATAAGATACAAGCGTTATGCTTATTATATTATTTGATATCTTTGAAATTATTAGCCTTTGATCATTTCAGTTTTTATTTTATATACTTATACAGTATTTTTTTCATTTTTAAAGTTATCTTGCTATTATTAATAAGTATAATTTCATGTTCTAGTTTATAGACAAACAGTGTTGGAAATATTTTTTTTTGGTAAATTATAATAAACATGCCATCTTAGAAGCTTTAAATATAACATTTTTTTAAAACTTTATTTGAAAACATTTCAGATACAATAATAATTATATAATATAAACCTAGGTACTAGAAAAAAATCTTTGAAAAAAATACAATGTCGGGCGGCACTCGAACTCACATGCATTGTATTCACATTCCGATAGGCTATATTCAATACGCTACATTTTGATGCAGGGTTTTGAATGTGTTTGTATCACGTGTATGCACGTGAAATAGTGTGTGTAATATACCAATATTAACTCATTTAGTGCTAACACCGCGACTGGCGCGTTTGGAGTAATTGACCATTAGATATTATAATAACGTGTTATTTAAATTTAATGTGGTAATTAAAAGGTGATTAAAAGGTCGGCAGTGACAGCAGTTGTTAGTATTCGACGTATTACGTATTCTTGACACATGTTTAAGTTTATCCCGGATTCTTCATTACCCGAGATCGGTTACCTGCTACTCCTTACCCATTAGGTATTTCAGTTTACCTGATTGTATAATGTTTGAGACTTTTGCGGTTGTTTTTTAACGTAATAGAATCCTGGGCTTCCAACGCGTGTAATTTTTTCCTTGGCATTTCGGGTTCGTTGCAGAGGCTATATCGAGGAGGATGATATCTCTTGATAATGAACGCTGCAATGAGCCCGAAACGTTGAGGAAAAAAGGAAGAAATACACATGGTGGAAACCCAAAAATTTATTACGTTCACATGCATTGGATTCCGCACAATATGCTTTACCAACTATTCGTTGAATATAAAAATAGTTTATAACTAACTTTCATTGATATTAATGGTTTTTCCCCCGTGCTTTTCATATACTTTCGCTTATAGATTAAAGTGTGAAAGAATACAAGATGTAGTAGTAAATAAACTGTAAGTAAAGTGTCATTAATCATTGGAATAATTATTATGATCACGAACCATATAATTATCGAATATAATATTATATACATCCTCATATTATTATTCTTAACACAATAATATAATATAAATGTAGAAATTAAATAAGGATTTTATTATGTTAATATTAGTATATCGATACTATCCAAATCGTTTATATATATTATATAATTGAATTGTTCAATATAACTACCTATGTACATATATCATATAAGCCTTTTGTTTGTCACTAACACTATTATTACTATTGTATTGTATTCCGTTGGGGTTTCGTATACTTTTGTATAAACCACATACATCGCTAATACATTCAAAGATATCCCTCAGTATCAAAAGGAGTCTAGTAGAGTGGTTTGTAGACAAACGATGATGAAAGATAATCGATCACTGGCGTTACATAATATACGGATGGGTTAAAAAAGCAGTAGGTAGCTACTAAAACTAAGTCTAAAGACTTGATTTTATGTTTAGCACCAAATATAAATTTTGGATTTTTAATTTTGCTACAAAATATACAATGACGGTTTGGATATAATGTTTCAAGATAATGACTTTTCACGCACATTGTTTTTTTTATATAAATACAAGCTGAAGAACCCGGCTTCGCACAGAGTCGCTTCGTGGATACATTTATCTTAGATATTAAAAAAATTATAATAAGTAATGATTTTCTTGATATTAAAATATCTGTGTAATACAATATGGCGATATGAAAATAATTCTAATAGGAGTAAAGGTCAAACAAAAGAACACTAAATTAAAATCGAATCTAAAATATGCAAACGTTATTAATAGCTGTTTTAATTATAAATTTTAATAATGAAGTAAAAAATTCAAAATTGGATGGCACAAACAAACAAATAACTATGTATTTTATATAATACTAATTTAGAAACCTTTGCAGGTTTGCGCACAACAACTGACAAAAGTTTCATCGCAATCGGATTAATGGTATAGGAACGCATACGAATAGAAGAAGAAGATTGTTTTCTAATTCAGAAATATTTGAGGGCGTGCACACGACAACTGATCAAAATTTCATGGCAATCGGATGAATGGTATAAGAACGCATATGAATAGAAGAAGATAGAATAGAAGAAAAATAAGATGGAAATGGTTGTACCAATTCCGAAACCTTTGCGGGCGTGAGAACAACACTTGATCAAACTTTCATTGCAATCGGATGAATGGTATAGAAACGCATACAAATAGAAGAAGAAGTTGGTTGTACTACCTCAGAAACCTTCGCGGGTGTTGGCACAATAATTACTGACGAAAGTTTTATTGCAATCGGATGAATGTAATATGAACGCATACGAATAGAAGAATATAGAAAAGGTGAAGACGAAGAAGATGGTTGTATTAATTCAGAAACCTTTGCGGGTGTGGGAATAACAACCGAAAATTTCATGTTGCATAACCACTGACGAAAGTTTAATCGCAATTGGATGAATGGTATAGGGACCATACGAATAAAAGAAGATAGAATGAATAATAATAAGAAGAAGAAGATGGTTGTACTAATTCAGAAACCTTTGCGGGTGTTACCACAACAACTGACGAAGGTTTCATCGCAATCGGATGAATGGTATAGGGACCATACGAATAAAAGAAGATAGCATGAATAATAATAATAATAAGAAGAAGATGGTTTTTCTAATTCAGAAACTTTCGCAGGTGTGCATACAACTACTTACCAAAATTTCATCGCGATCGGATGAATGGTGTAGGAACGCATACGGAACAGACAGGCAGACAGACAGACAGACAGACAGACAAACAGACAGGCAGACATTCATTTTTAAATATAAGATATAGCCTTTATTCTTCGCGAAAGTGCAAGCAATAAGTTCACAAAGTTTTATCGCAATCGGATGAACGGTATGGCAGCGCATAAAATACGAACAAACAAACAAATATTGATTTTTATATATTAGATATGCGACAGATCCAATTAAAAAAAACTATCTTTATTTGAATACCAACAATCAGAAAGTTTAGTTTCTACGGTTATGAAAACTTATTATGTTAAATGGCAGTTTTTTATGAAGCCGAAGGAGAAAGACATCACTTTCAAGGAACGTGAGTGAAAATTAGTTAGAAATACCGTCAAATGGGGCGTCATTGCAATCGAGGGGCTACTTTGATACTTTGAACATGTTTTTGAAATTGACAACACAGTACCCACCAAAACAGTATAAGTCACCAGTATATTTTAAAAGATATATCTATGGTCTACCTGTCAAACTACATATACGGTAATTAAGTGTCCGATTTGTTGTATATCGGAATCCGTAAACATGAAGGTGAATTTGGCGTCTTATTTAAAGAGCTATAAAATGTGAGTACACTTTTATTATTATCGTATTAATCCAATGATTATTTAAATACTATAGTGATACCACTATTTCTTTTTCATAATTTAAATTCAAATTTATTGAATTTTGTACACTTTTGTGTAACATGCTGATTTAGAGAATGGGACGTCATTGATACGGAGTATCAAAGTCGCCCCCACACTTACTACATATACTGAAGATGGTGTAGTTGCTAAATTTTAAGAATATTTTTGAGATTTTTTTTTAATTTCCATGATTTTAATTTCAGAATAAGATGATGCGACAATACAAAAGAAAACTAGGTTCAAATTATTTTATTTTAAGTATTATTGGTTATTTTGTATTGTAATTTTGGTCTGGTGTAAAAATGTTCCTAGTGCTTTGTTGTTTATCCTGTACTTTTTTGATAACATGATGAATAAATGCTATAATGCAAATCTGTATATTTTTTTGTTTATTTTTTTGATTGAGAATACGTTTTCTTTTATTTTATTGACTAACTCACGGGGTGACATTGATACCCTATCAAAGTCACCCCACTGTAACTTAGTGCTTGTAACTCTTGTTTTTTTTTTTTTTAATAATGAAATGTAGGGATGGGTTTGAAGTCCCACATATAAACTAACGAAATAAATTTAGGTACGTTCACGATCTAAGAATGTTAAATCGTGCTTAAATACGTTTTTTACGTAAAATAATGATAATCCTATAATAAATACGTTATTTTCTGCGAAGTATCATAGACAGGTGTCCGCTTTTAAACTTTTTATCAGACAATGATATTAGCTTACATATTTTTTCACAATCCCTAAAAATACACAGTTTTTAACATTTTGGAATCAAACAAGAGATAGTTACCGTATTTTTTTTATTACAGTTGTTGCTTAGTGGCAAATGGTACCTCAATATTATTCATACTACTATTTCCATATCGTCATATTTTGTTTTTAAGGTATTGTTGCGAATCTAGACAAGAATCTGTCATTGTGACCTTGCCTTAGTCAAATAAATTGCTTGACACTATTATAATTTTCTAATGTTCTAGAGCGCACCAGGCTGCCGAGGTGTATATACTTTGAAAACCTCTAAGAATTTTTTCATATTTATTTAGATAATATTTTTTTTTAATAAAAAAGAATTTAGTTGAAGAAGAAGTTAGTTTTTAAGAAGTTAGAAAGATTTTTTAATTCGTTTTGTTTATTGAATGAATGAAAGGTTTACAAAGTACGAAATTTTTGTTTGTTAAGTTGTGTTGTGTTTGTGAAAAGTTTGAAAATATATATGTTGAACAAGTAGTTACCACTGTTCATTCAACCAATAGATACGACAGTAATTACCATTGTAAATCCATCAATGCCATGTTTAAGAGATTGTCTTTGCGAATTACATCAGTATTGACTTAATATTACATGAGATTGTGGTATTTTATTCAATCCAGAATTTGTCAACAAATTTAAAGTCGCTGGAAATCACTGAAATAGGTGAATATATATTCACATATAGAACCCAGCTCAAGTTAATATTATATGGTAAGTAATATATTATATTGTCCTGAAGCTAAAATGGTCATTTCATAGTATATCGCTTTTTAATATATCCATCAGTGATATATTACTGTATGATAAGGAGACGAAAATTCTCGGTGGTGAATTTATGGCATTATTATAATCTAAGAAAGGGTTCAATAATCTAGCGCTATGGTGACAATTACCATAAATAATGTTTTCTTGGAAGGAAAAACGAATCATCAGAAGGAAAGTTTAATAAGTGCTGGAAAAAAATATAGCTGGAAAAGAATAAGGTTTTCTTAGTAAAACTAGTATATCTATCTAACATAAATTATATTAAATTCTACATTTTATTTTTTTTAAGTGATAGCGATTCAAGTTGTCACCATTATCAATACCATTAAAATAAACGATTTATCTTTGAAGCTCTAGCGTTCTTATTCTTCTATATAACTATAATTCGACTTCTCCACTCTACCTGGTCTTCCAGTCTCCTGCTGCTGTCGATCACTCCTAACGCTCGCTAAGTCTCTCTGTAAGCCACCGAAGCCATGGTGTTTTTGCATTACCATTGAGACTAGTATTTCTCAACCCAGTGACCAGTGATATATTTTGCGGGCGCTAAAGCGAACACTATTTAAATTTTAAAATCTTATCTTATAACAGATATCAGACATAACAGACGTCTGATTATATCGACTGTGTTTAGGAAAAAGGGCGTAACCCTCGATTTTTCTAAAAGTGATTTAATTAGATATTAACAATGTATACAACTAAATACACGTTCTGTAAAAAGGAAGTAAGCCACAAATACCGATTTATTATTTAAATTCAGGTTTTAATTGAGTTTTAATTTAAGGAAAAAAGCCTTTTCCCTCAATTTTAATGATTTTTCTGTAATAACGTATTTAATTATTAGTAGATCGAAAAGATATAACACCAAATAATCAATCACCATGCACCCAATGTCTGTAACTATTTTTTTTATTAATATTGAACCAAAATCATTCAAAAAACGTTTTTTGCCTCTCCCGTAAAATTTGTTCTGTCTGGGTTACGCCCTTTTTCCTAAACAATGTCGATATATACCATTCAATTCTATTGGTAATTGAAATAATCAGAAACCGATAAGTAAAATGTAATATATTTTAAAATTAAGTACAAAATCTGTTGCTGCATCTCTGATACGATTGTTGATAACAGTGGCTTCAGTGTTGTTTTATAGAGATGAAACGCTGCATTGAAATCTATCTATAGGTGTCTCTGTTTTGTTTTGAAAAGTCTACTTAAATGAGCAAGTAGTCGAAAATACAAACATCATTTAATGGCTCTGTGACTTAGAGATTGATATTTGATTGATTTTAATAATATGAGTCTTCATGCGAGCTGTCGTCATTTTTTTTCACAACAATTATAATTCGCTTGTATTATTATCATATCTAGAGCATGCCGGTAGGGTGTCTCGTGGATCAGTTATTTTGATGTATTAGATCGTACGCAAGATTCAAGCTGTTAATAATTCTATTACTATGGACTTTGGAGATAACGTGTAAAAAACAACTTTGCTAAATACATGAATTTTACAAATAAACATATAAATACTTATGTAGCGGTAGTATATTAGCGATCAATATCTATTTTTTTAATGTATCAAATTATTCGACTGCAATAATATATTCCCAGCGAATCATATTCCAGTAAACAACTTTTAGCTGGATCAGCAGATTGATTGGCGATATTAAATACGGTATCGCAATGGAAAATTAGCCAAATAATCATTTCCCATAGTATCATATTATCTTACGACTGTAATAATAAATAAAATTTCACAAGCTACTCGATTTAAATCGCTGACTCGTTCAATATAATTATGTACTAGAATATAATGTTTATGTATTACTTTTGATTGTATAAATAACGAATAATGATTTATCAAAATGTCACTCGAATCCAAGTACCTGGGTCGTAACTATCTCAGTAGATTATATGTACTGTCATTGTATTTATACTATTGTATCGATCGTTACGCTGCTAATAAAACTCGCTCCTGCATAGGTACATCATCTTTGACTTCTTCTTCATCGTCTTCCTCAACACCATAACCCACACATCGAACACCACAGTAGTGACCCAACACTTATATTAAATTTTGAAAACACTTCTGAGAAAATATATTATAACCAATCTCTCGGGTATCGCGCCCACGCACATAGACCACTATGCTAAAAGGAGTCGACATTGCGACAAATTTTAAGTGTAATATTTTTTCTCAGAAGTGTTCTCAAAATTATGTATGTTCAATAATTAGAATATTAAATTTTTAAATCTTGTGAATTATTCGTTGAATAAAAAAAATAGTTAATTGTTAAATTATCCGAATCTTATTTTTTTTCGTTTTGGCTGGACTGAACAATTGTAATTTTAGACTCGGCTCCGTTAGGTTAAATATTCAATCCAAATATATTACGATACTGGTATGGTAGAGTAGATTTTAGATTGTGTAAGATTTAAGCCGATTGATTACACACAATGCCCATTAATACCACCTTGACATTTGAATTAAGAAAACCACTACACTACTTCCGTTCTGCATAAACTAGTGACATTATTAGTTGAGATGAAATATACTACAGTAAATAGAAACACTGGGTAACTTTAACATACTATGGACAACGACATTAAAAATATTCGCAGACAAAATGGCTGAGATAAAATAATGTAGTCCACTTTCTTTAAGGGCGGTAGGGTGACTCACTTAAAAAGAATTTAAAAAAAATGAAGTATGCAGGTAGTCTTTTAACATTATAAGCAAACAGTGCTTTTACGTCTGAGACTTTGAAGCTCGAGTTTCAAAGAGATTCTATTTATATTTAAGTGTATGACAGCACTT
This sequence comes from Rhyacophila brunnea, assembly GCF_057557595.1. Lineage (NCBI taxonomy): Eukaryota > Metazoa > Arthropoda > Insecta > Trichoptera > Rhyacophilidae > Rhyacophila > Rhyacophila brunnea. The sequence continues at coordinate 54,735,629 of NW_028232965.1, read as the reverse complement.
AATTGTCTTACGGGTCGCTAACACCTAATAGTGATCTTTTAGTAATTCGATTTGAGAGCATATTATCGCGAGATCATCAGGTATCATAATATTAGATTTGTACTTTACTACTGAAAATCAACGAATGCCATATAAATTTTTATAATACAACTTAGAAAAAAGGTGGCGATGTCATTATCAAAAACATGTCTCAAAAACTAGTAAAATATATATATATATATATATATATATATATATATATATATATATATATATATATATATTATATATATAGCATTTAATCTACGGTTCTAAATAAACCAATGTCGTCTTCAATATCATCAGTCTGGATCAATCCACTGCTGGATGCAAGCCTCTGCATTGCTCTCGGTTCAGTGCATTGCGTACTAGGTCTACTTTATGGACATTTTCTACCTCTTGAGTACTACTGAATATCTAGCTATATTTATCCAGCAATGTAATAGCAAACTATATCACATCACAGTTATTCAATAATTTAATGATTATGAAATAAAGTTATTTTGGTTAATTGAGTCGCATAGAGTCATAACTAACAATTTTCAATTTTGACATTTTTCAGTTAATTATACCAAGTGATTCTAAAAGCATTAATCTATATTATAAAGAAAAATAGTTGGGTATCAATAGTCACTTTAAATCATGTGGAAATCGTTGACAAAGTTGACTGTTGGTGTCATAACTCACATTTTTAATGAATGATGTGAGTTCTGTCATCAAGGCCTCTCTAACTAATCAAGGAACACTATTTCTCATAGTGAGCCATGTTCGCAGCCTAAGGAATATATATTTAAAAAAAATCTAAATTGACTCACTCACTCATTAATATTCAAGGGAGTTCAATACTTTTCTTCTAATTTCAAAAAACAGTGCTCTCGTGGTTTTTTGCAATTGTCTCAAAACTAAATTTTTGGAATATGTGAGTTATGACTCTAGGCAACTCAATTCTTCTTTAATTCATATAAGTTCACAGCTGTTTTGGACTGCAAACCTATCTTTGGAACGGTAGATTATATTCGGTCGTTATAGTTAACCATTCTGAAGATGCGATTATAGCCAGAAATATCTGTCAACGTAAATGTCTCAAATATTAAAGTAGAATTAAAAAAATAAGTAGATTTTTGGGTTTCCACCGTGTCTCCTTCTTCCTTCTTTCCTCGACGTTTCGGGCTCGTTGCAGAGGCCATTATCTAGAGATCATCTCTATCAAGAAGGAAGAAGGACACGCGGTGGAAACCCAAAAATCTACTACGATAAAAAACAACCGTGAAAGCCTCAAACATTATTTAACAAAATAATTTTGTTTCAAAAACATTAGAACAAATTTACACCACTTAAATGCCAGTTAAATTAATCAATAATTTTGTATCATTGTTCTAATGTAATATGCTTAATTAGTATGCACTTTATACCACAAAATACTAATCAGTGTTTCTGGATTTGTTTTTTCATTGAGGGTGTATAACATATACGTGTTCATATATTACGGGTTACACACCGGTTGAAAGTTTACGTTTTAGGCCTATTGGGAAGTCACTTTTGAAGATATTCCTCATGCGGCTAAAAGAACTACAGCGTCTTCAGACCAGTTTTTTTTAGTAGACGGGGTTTGGTATAATTTCATCAAATATAAATCCATATATTATCATATGTACATAAAGTAATGTATTGTTTCAAACATATCTGTCGCTTCTGCTCTTAAAGCATTTTTCTCTGTTCTCACGTGGTATAGCTTCCAATCCTGATTTCTGGAAAATTTGAATTTCTATGCACCCGTAAATTACATGCATGGTCGCGGGGCAGCCATGACCTATTTTGGGTGAAAACTGTTTCCTCATCTCAGGCTCACCAGGCACCGATAGCGAAAGCTGTGCGGCTGGTAAATGCACTCGTTAGAGATGTAGACATTTTTAGTGATGCGCTATGTATTTTGTTTTTAAAATACTATTTTACTGTTTAATTTGTATTTTTCTTCAATAATTCTTGTTATATTTCTTTGTAATATTTCTTTTTACCACGTTTTTATTAGCTCATATTCTTGTTTGTCCAGTACAAATTTTTTCTTGTTTGTCCAAGATTTGTATTGGACGATTGAAGATTTTTAACTAACTTTTCGACTAGCTAGACATTTGAAACTTTTAGAATATACCAGAACACGACGAAAATGCATTATTTTAATACTTTTAGCCATGTTTAAGCAGAATTGAATTCATTTTCAGTTAATTATGTTTTGTATGGAAAGTTATTTCGGAAAAAATTCGTAAAAAGTAAAACACTATTATTGGTTGCTAAGGGGGTCCAAGCAACTAAATTATTAATATATACGTGCGTTATTATGGAAATCAATATGAAATGTCAAAATGACATTTCAGTATTTCTATCAAGTACAAAAAAAGTATTTATTTATACATAGAATTGTCAATTTTATATTATGATTCAACAGAAAAATTAAAAACGTGGTATATAAAAAGTTCTTTTTATATGGTAATTATTATTCTAAATGTCATGTTGCAAACGTCTTGAATTAATAATTTGTTATGTGCTCTGTTTAAAATATTTTTTTTTTATATAATGTTATAGAGACAAAATATTCTTCTCTATTATGCCTAAGTTTACAATTCCAGCTGAAAGAAACTGAGCAGTGTGGGATAGATATACTAAAAACTGCGACTGCACAAAATTTATTTATACTGAGAAATCATCGGATCGTAAATCGAAAAGTTGTTTGTTTTATTAGTATTTTCGTATGGTGAGTGAAGTTCGCGGAATATTTATTATGATAAATTGTCTCTTTTATTTGATTATTTGTGTAAAATTGGCAACGTGGCTAATGGTGGAGTCAAAATTTTATAAGAAAGCGATAAAACATGAATTTTGTTCTCACAAATTATACGATGTGTATTGTACAGTACAGTACAGTTATATTATATAATAACTGAGGCAAAAATCAACAATTTAATATAACTGGGAAATAATGTTTTTGTGCGTCCAGCGTAACTGGTTGGTTTTAATATTAGTTTCTTCACAATACATAAAGTTAAAATAAAATTTGATATATCGAATTTATTTGTATCATTTTAAGTCTTCTATTAAGTCTTTTTCTGTAAGTTGATAATTTTTAAACATTTTTGTCGTATGAAAGCGGTTATTTAAAAGGAAAGTTATGGATATTACATATTTTGTATAATTACGCATTATAAAATAGTATGAAAACATTTATTATCATTTTTCGAAAATACAGTTAACTCAGTATTAAAAATAAATGCATAATACAATTATTATTGATTGCGTAATTAAAAGTGGCGAATCCTTCATTTGAAATTGTGTTAAAAATATATTTATATAGAGAATATCTTTTATTGGATCTTTAACTATGTACTGCATGAAAAAAATATTTTATTTTAAAGCATTATTATCAGTTTTGTAACTAGAAATAGAAGGAACTAAATATTATCATGTAATTTGTATATATAATAATATAAAGACTTAATTTTCATATATGGAATATGTATTATTTCTTTTTTAAGTTATGTTAGTAATAATTAAATACTTAAATAAATATTGATCTTGAAATCTCAAATATGTGTAAAGTATAATGTTATAATGTTCAATGCATAATATAATCTGGTCGTCAGTAGTTGTTAACTAGAATATACAAATACATTTTAGGTTAGAGATAACTTTGTCATACGTAATGTTTAAATGCTATAAAAGTGTGTTTTGTAAAAATGTCGTTAGTAAGCTGCACTTCATTCAAACTACGTACATATGTTCTCGAAAATCGATAATGCTGACCAGTATGCTATCACGTCCTCAAGATGGCAAAATTAATAAGGGCTACACAAAAGGGGCTGTTTGCAAAGTGTCTTTCCAGCAAAAAAAAATGAAATTCGTTGAGGTTGCGCCGCCGCGGTGGACGTCGGCAGCGTCGTCTGGTGCGATTGCGTTCGAAAGCTCTTAGCGGGAAGCTTTTGCGGCAGCTGCGAGCTTTAAGCTTCGTGTTGCGCTGTCTAACGCGACCGGCGCTCCGACGCGTACTGACGTCCTCCGAAACGACGTCCCTAATGATCGTTTGCCAACTTTCGGTGATCTCCTGTTAAAAAGTTTTACGAAGATTTTGAAAATAATCTAAAGTAGTTAATTATCGAAATATTGTTTGCCAAAAAGTTTTAACTTTGAGCCGTTTTAACTTTGCATGAAAGAACTAATCTTGAAGGGTTATAAATCATATTTAATGTTGAAAAAACTTTTATATCAACGTGCAGTGCTATAGTTATTAGTCTTATAACATACAATATAAATTTAAGTAAGAACAGTAAATATTTAATTACACTTAATTTTGGATAATAATAAATTATATAGAAGACGATGAAAATTAAAATAAGTTGAAAAATAATATCATATAAATAATTGTTCTATTATAAAAGTAAATATTCCATTCGTGTACTTACTTACCTAGTTCTTGTAATATCGTTATTTAAATTATAATTCTTCAAAAGTGATATAACTAAATGTAAAATATAACTGAATTGGTAAGTTAATTTTAATGAACAACCGATTTAATGGATGGATTAATTTGAATTAAGCTCCATTTATCAAAAATAAATGATTAACAACTTCTAAACACTATTCAGTCGCTGGTTGGAATTAACTTTAGAATAAGTTTTCATTTGATTAAGGTGACTTAAGAAAGTGAACAACGTTACTCCGAACGAGGCTTATTAAAAGGTAAGTTTAACTTTGAAATATTAATTCACGTAAATCTGTTGCTGGGTAAAATTTATTTCGAGCAATTTGATACACGAATTGTTATAATAACTTTAATAATTTAATATGTTACGCTACGTATTAATATGTCTAAGAGGAACATATTTTGGTTTATAATATTATGGGTTGAACAGATTGTAGATATAACACAACTATTTTTATTATTAATAGAAATCTTATCGCTCATGGTAAATGAATCAATTTTAATTCTAATTAATTTAATTTTTGTATTTTTCCATTTGTATTTTTAACATGTATACGTCATACGATTACATAGTCATTGCATCAACGGGCTATAGGATTATGATTGTACATAAGTTAATCATAGCTAAAACATTGACTGAGGAGAAGTTAAAGTGTTGAAAATTTTGTATATTATTAATATGTTTATTATTTATATGCACCAAATAAACGCTGAAAATCTAAAAAAATAATATCATTTGTAAGTAAAATCGTAAGCATTCAGGAATTAGCATTACAGGTTGCAATGACAAATTCTTATAATAGGTAACAACACATACACAAATTAATCATTTTATAGTGATGTTGATACATAGTAAATTAATTTGGACGTACCGACCTAGTACATCATCAAAGACTATAATAGTATGTAGATATTTGCATTTTTATATGGATCTAGCATTCATTGTTTATTTGAAATGAAAGTTAACTGTTAATATTAACTTAAAAACGGGTTTTAAAAAACTATGTCATAATTTACCATAAAAATAAGAATTATTAGTAAAATTGGTATAGAACATGATAAATTGATTTTGGTTAATAATACACATATGTTTTGTAACAATAATTTACTTTTCGTACTAGTGACAGTTTGACATGAGTAATTGAAGGTTTATGTATCACATCATTTGTTATATTATTTGAACAATTTATTTTGTGAAAATAAATTGATACACTCTGGTCACAAAGAATTTATACACACATAGTTTTACGGATACAAAATATGTTGATTAATAATTATCAAATTTGATGTTTTCTCTTCTTACCATATAAACCCAACAGCATGTAAAATGATCTTGTAGCATCGTTAGAGGGTTAGGAAGGGTCAATGTACAGCAGTGGAATCCATGACGTTGGGCCATAAAAATGTAAAAAATCATATTATATTAGGCTGCGAGGGAAATAATTAATACTTAGACTTGACATATTTAGAAATTAACTGAAGCCAATTAATTATATTGCAGCAAACTGCAAGTTGTGTGTTATTTTGATTCAAAAGATTCCTTTGGTTAGTCGTTATCTACTTACTGAATAAATCCACTATCTTCTTTATCTTCAAGGCTCTCGCACCGAGTGCGAAAATAATTATGGAATCCCCATTGTACCGTACGGTCTTAATATTACCTACTGATATAAAAAAAACATTGCTTAGTTTACGAGCAATTCTGAATCTTTACCACCCGTTTTGAACGTACATAAAACATGCTCTTATTTGCTTCGTTGAAAATATGAAAGACAACCGAAATTATTACGGTTGCTATTTAATTGCAGACTGTAATAATTATATCGCGTTCTTTCACCTATCTGAATACGTATTGTTTTGTTCAAAAACTATCAAACATTATGCAAGTATGATATTGTGTTTGTAATCGTTCGCTGTCGAGCGTGTAGAAAATGGCGATAATATTTAACGTTATATCACATAAGTTTTTTATAAATATATATATTATTTATTATTAAACATTGACATTCTATAACTGATATATTATATTTATATGTACTACAAAATAATGTTTATTGGTATCATATAACTCAGTGATGAAGAGTACCTGTACCCTTCAGTATGGTAGGTAACAGAAAAAATGCCCTAGGACAGCCATATTTATGGGATTTTTTTTTGATTTTGCCGAGGTTTTGACTGCGACTCGCTGTCATATTACTTCTTCTCCTCTGGAAGAGGATCCGCCAACCAGGCCCTTCCTCCAATTCTCCAAGTCTCTGAGATTAATGCTATTATCATTTTTGTCTTATTAAGTAGATTTTAATTAACATTATTTTTTTCCGTATACTTCTGGCATTCCATTGTAAAATCCTATTTTTTTGTTATCCATTTTGTTGCAGAACCTCCCACAGAATTTCTCCTAAACGTCCTTCTTTAAAGTATTGGTATACCCAGTAATGATCTATAGCCAGTCTCCACGTTTTAGAAAATTTATGGGACTTGAATTTAAACTGTGATTCATTTTCAGTATTTTACTGATACAATTTACTGAACATAAATTATTAGTATTTTACTTTTTTATAATATATACTTATATGCTTTCTACATGTACGAAACTAGATATTTTACAAAAAAGTGATGCTGAACTGAGAATCGAACTTGCGTTAAAAAGAAATTACGGCTTCGTCAGTTGGGTTTCTTATCCAGTAGGTCATCCGGAGTTTCCTCAGTTCCTTCAGAATTATTAGTATTATTATTTTCTACGTTATTGCAGTGTTTAAACATCATGTGTACAAAAGTCGATAAAATATAATGATAAATATTGTGGAATTTCGCTGCCGGATGCCAATAGCCATTTTCCGGTACTGTTATACTGCTCCACCAATTTAATGAAAAGCATGCATTTTCTTCATGAATGCAGTTTTAGTTGAATCGGCACTAAATTTTGAAATGTACCAAGCAATAATGCATTGCCATAAAATTTCCATCATCATAATATCTTTATTTTATTCCATTCAATCTACGAATGTTATTTTTGCCAGCTGGTCTTTTCGCTTAGTGCCTTAGTAGTTACTTAGAGCTAGGGATAGAATATTTTCAGTCCCGGAATTTTTACCGATTCGGGATTGGTGACAACAAATTAATACTTAAATAAAAGATTTTTTCTTTCAAAATTAACCAATTATAAGAACGATAACCATAATTTAATTGAAAAAATATTGTAACGGGATTTTTTGTTAACAATGAATGAGAACTTTTAAAAATAGATCGAGAGCTTTTAATATTTTAAATAAATAATAATGGTGCTACTAATATAAATGACATGTAAAATATTACATGTACCTACTTAAAATATATCTAGTTCGTTCCATAGATAGTGAAATAAATTACATAATGTGTAAACGGTAAAATAATATTTTTTTGCATATTTTTACTATATATAATAATTTTATTTATATAACTACCTTAGCCATTCTAGATTTACTGTTAGATGAAGAGCTCTCTTTGTTATTTCCACTCTTATCGGTCCTAAGTTTTTCGCTTCCAATTATTTCACCGATCTAGCGAGTTTGTTTTTGAGTTTTAGATATTTTAATATTTAGGTACATACCTACCATTAAATTATAAGATTTGTCCAGTAATGATTTATTATTAGAGCAATGTAGCCTGTCCATCTCATCTATAAGATTTTAATGCCCTGTAAGATGTGTGGTTATATGTAAATTGTACGTAAAACATTTCACCGTGGCACAGTTCGCCGTGAGCTTTCTATCCGAAAAAGATGACCGTATACTATACGGTCTCCAATTTCATTAGATTCAATATGAACATTAATTCAATTTTCATAGCTGATTTTGGCAACATTCATGAATTCAAGAATGAAAACCTAACCTAACCAGTAATCCAGTATATCGAATATTTTCAAAATTCGTTTGCTGCTGGCTTTCTGTTAAGTGTAAACCGACAAGAATCGTGTTTTATTTAGACATGAATCTTATGTCAGTACTATACGAACCAAAGAGGTTGGGCCGTCTTTAATATACGGCAATATATTTCCGATAGAACATTTCACGGTGAACTGCATACGTACAAGTTTCCGGTCACGAAGATGAGCAGCGCATGTTTTTGCTTCCCAAGTGGTTATTTATTTATTCATCTCTGCGTGGTTTACTTAATTTATTAATCCCGCATTGTGCCATAAAGATATTTCAACTGAAAATTATAAGCAAGCTAATACAAAAATCCGGGAATTATAATTTTTTTAATCCCGGGATCTCAAGCTTCTGGGATTGCAAACCTTGTTTCATGTGAATGACAAAGTGGCGATTACATTTTTTCGTTCCGTTTTGACTGCAAGATCGCATGATCTTTGGCCGTTTTTATTGTCGTATTTCAGATGCTATCTCTGAGGAAACTGGAAGACACGTTCAGTAACAGCATTTCGCCCACTTAACGCATTCGAGATGTAACAATACGTTTTAGGTCACGAACTCACGTATTTACAGTTTAATGAATATTCTATCAGCTATCTTGCATAATAATACGTCCATCAGTGGCGAAGGGTGAAGGTAGGCTGTTAAGATCCGATATAAAAAGAGCACACTAAACTTTGTCAGTCAACCGTATTCGTTTTCATTGAACTGGTGCTACAATGTGTAGATAGTGTTAGTTAGTTTTTAAAATTCAATTAAATCCTTCCCAATCCAAGCCATAGTAGATAATAGTCAAAAAATATTCGTTTATCTATAAAATATCTATAATTATACCATTAAACCATACTTACTTACTTAGATATTTTACAGATGGAAGAATAATTTTTATCGTTTACGGTTTTATATGAATTTAAAAAAACTAACCAACACCACCTGTAATATGTATTCATAATTCAACGAAGTAGACTGAAAAAGTTTGCATTATTTTTGTCAGATCGCCCATAGCATACCTTAACTATTACGGTTTGCTTTAGGCATGGTTTAAGACGATACTTCAGTGAAACGGCAAATAATTTTCAACTATAGGCGCGACGAAATTTTGGACTCGCTGGCAATCGGAGAGCGAACGTCGAGGTGTGAATACGTCAATTTGTTTCGTGATGGCGACGGGGGTATTAATTCTTAAATCGTGTAAAGATGACTAAAAACGTTACCCATTTGCTAGAAAAAGAAAACATGTCAATGAATATATTATTATTGCTAATAATACAACAATAAACAGAACATTAAATGGACGCATGTTGGATTTATATGACAAATTATATTTCGTTCGGCAGGCGACGTTTGCATAATCTTCGCGTCGCGTAGTTACGATCGTTTTAGACCGTGCCCCAGCTGAGGTATAGCCTTAATTGAATTTAAAAAACTAACCAGCACCATCTGCAAATTCAGCACCATCTGCAAATTGTATTCTTAGTTCAACGAAAACAAATAATTATCACTGAAAATGTTTAGTGTGCACTATTTATGTCGAATCTTAACATCCTACCTTCACCCTTCGCTACTGACGTCCATATAATAAACACACAATAATAAGGTACGATAATATATTTTTTTGTAAGATAGTCACATGATAATTACATAATATTACTATCAACTGATCATTTTAAAATATAAATAAATGTAAGTAAATGTGGATTTAGTAAAATATAATACTTTAAATATTTTTTTTTTTTAATATTGCTATTGACTGTTGAAAATCACTACTTACCTTAAAATATCAGTGCAGGTCCATTGCCTTTCTTTCTTTTAGGTACTACAGCGAGTTGAAAATCTTCTAAGTCCCTCTAGTCCTTTGATTCTTTGCGTCGTACTAGAATGTCCCTCAGAAAAGAAGGCAAAGGGATCCCCGTGAATGGGAATGACCCGTGTTGAAATGAACCTGACGTAGTATGATGGTGTTCTTCTTCTTTTATCTCCTTACCAAAGACTGAACTTCTGTGCAACTCCTGAGTAGTATTCACAGTTATTACGTTTAAAGACCGTCGTTTTGAAGGTAATTGTCAGGTAGTTTACCTTCAAGGATGTGTTTAGACTAGATGTCGTGAAGGTGATCGGGAAACAATAAAGCTTTCACGAAAGTTAAAACATTAAAGGTTACTCAACGGAAATGCAAGTACATAATATACAGCGGACAATATATACGCGTTATGAAGAATAGACGAAGGCGCGAATCGCGTTATTTTTATACATTTTCGTGATATCGTATTAATTTATTTTATTAAATTATTCACTTATTGTGTATGATATCCGGGCGTGGGTCCATAGTAGGTACCATGACCGTCTGCAGGCCCATATTTATGTTTATCGAGTTAAAATAATTCTGTAGGTATTGCATCATATTACAAGGCAATTGTTTATTAATCCTTATTAACTTGCAAAGTTTGTTAGGTATAACACACTCTGAAACGTAGGACGTTATATGACAATACGCATAGCTCTGATGACCTTTTTTGGACGTGCAGATCTTTCATGCCAGAGGCGTTTGTATGACTCCTTGACAATCACTTTCCATATTTTCATACCGTAAGGGCATATGTGGAAGAATACGAGACATTATTTAGAATGCCTAGTTATATTCATATTCGTCAAAATTATTATTCTAATTCTAATGACTACAAGTGCTTAATTAGTATTCTAAGCCCCACGAATGGATTTCGGGTTTATGTCACGATTTTATTTGTATGAATTATACGAACTTTTTATTGTCTGTGATTAATTAGATTGCTGTTTGAAATTCAATCATTTTTTGTGTGTGTGGTATTTTACGTAACGCGGTAAAGAAACTTTAATAACAGTATAATATTATTGTTAATATTACTGTCACCGTGTACTGTCTAAGAGTAACTATTACGGATCGCTTATCTCCCTCTAATAGATAGCCATTACAACTGCTTCTCAATATCTTATTGTCATTATTTTAGGCCATCAATAATGGTACAAATATCAATGCTTTTATATACATTATTTATTTTATCAGCAAAATAAGTAACAATTGGATGATATTATGCAACAAAGAACCAATCCACAAAAATCTACTTCTGAGATAAATGCCTTTAAGTTATGTGTTGGTAAACAATGTGCTATTTACAAACAAATAAAAGTTCAAAATTATTGAAAGTAAATATTTATTTATATTGATTACTTAACTTTATCTGAGGAAATTAATGCATTTTTAAGAAAAAATGATTCTTTGTTGCAAAATTGCAACAGTCAATGATTAATGTTGGTTGGTTCTTACACTGATAAATAGCAGTAACGATCGCTAATTACACGCGTGGCATTTTTTCCAAACAAAATTGACTCTTATGGGAACCACATTACAGCACTAACTCATTTTAACACGTTGAGGGTTGGTTCCTTGTTGCATAATACCGTCCAATTATAGCAGTGTAGATAATCAAACAGTATAAGATTATCTAGTAGTTGTAGTGAAAAAATCAATTACACCCAGGTTTGCGAAAATCACAAAGATACATAATATTATGAACTCACCGGGATTTAAACAGTACCTATGAGAATAGAGACCATTACGTATTTTTATCAAATGTTGATTCGTAATATTTTTGAATAAGGGACCATTCGAGTACTTAATACGTAAGTAAATTTAGGAGGGAGGGACTTCAACATATTCTATTATAAGATTTTTATTACGTTGGATTTATTATTAATAACATTGTATATAATATTTTGATAAACTTTTCGCTAAGCATCTTAACTTTTTATGCCTTACAGGGTAAGGGGTCGAAATTCAACAAAAATGTGCTTACGTAATACTTGAATGGCCTCTTTGCATAACATTATAATAATCCTAGCAACGTCGTAAAATTTAAAAAAAAAATATTTTTTATAAATACCTACCTGCCTAAATTTGGGGAAAAAATTAATATAAATATATAATGCATGAAGAATAACCACGAATTTCAGATGAAATTCTTCGCATTATTTATTTGCAAATGTAGTCATAAGCGGATAAAAATAAAATCCAGCTTCCGAGTTTTGATTTTTTAGACTTACGCTTGAAAAATACTTTTGAGGATGTTGTCAAAATTTTTTCAAAAAGCCATCAAGCTTTTAGTTTATGAGAACATTACGTATGGTTATAATGTATATATTTATGGTTTAATTATAATATATCAAAAACATACTTCTTTTTATTAAGTTACGAAGTTTCAGGTGATGCTTATTTAGCTGTAAAGATTCCATTTATATAATTTATTTATATATTATTTACTGATTATATATATATATATATATATTTTTTAGAATTATTAATAACCATGTCCTTGCTTTTTCGTACAAAGTGGTTGTTAGTAATTTTTAACAATCACAAACACACAGGCTTTGAGAAAAATACATAAATATTGTGTCCTGACCGGGAATTGAGCCCAGAGCTCTCGGGTGGAAGGCAAGAGCCTTACACACTGCACCACGAGAGCCGCCTACTGCTTATATTATATTAAAAAATACATTATTATTCATAATGGGTAACGACATAATATTATATGTTGGCTTTGGTATTATAATTTATACTTGGAGGTTACATTCTCTTAGAAAAAAATAATTGAATACACTAAAACGCTTTGATGTTTGGCTGAGCTATAAAACATCTCAAAATTAAGTGATACTTGATAATGTTGATTTATTAACTTTTTAAGTTTTCGTCTTTGACCATCACAAAGCGGAATATACCAAATAACGAGATTTAGTATATTTTCACTGTCGCTTCTGCATTGACATTAAGGGTTATTTACTATACCTAAGTTTGAGCTTAGAGAATCGATGTCTCCACTGAATTAGGGATACAATGATATGACCGCGTTACAAATACTCGGAAGCAGACACGGCAGCCCTCGGTGATTGAGATAATCACGAAGATACGCCTCACGTCGCTTGGATATCAGCAAGCACAAACAAACTTATTATTATACACCTTGCATTTTTTAATAAATTTTAATAAAACTATTCTTTATTTAAACAATACGGCAGATATTTTGCCTAATTCATGAAAAGGCAACGGGCTTGCATTTTTCATGTAATAGGCAAAATTGTAATACGCAATTTAACACATTCGGCGTAACATATACATATTTTTCGTTACGTCAATGCGATGGTTGAATTCCCATTCAGTGCAAACCTTTTTCTAATATTATGTGTGTTTCTGATGTAAGTATTATGACAAATAATAAAACTGTAAGTAAGTATTCAATAACCGATGCTAAATTCACAAATTATATATTATTGACTTGAATAAAAAAATAGTTTAATTTAAATTATTTAATATTCGAATAATAAATTTATAATTAATTGTCAGCAATAAACTATGTAATAAATGTTGTCATAACTACAACAAATACATAATATAACATCAAACCTGAAGTGACAATACTTTTAAATCTTTTATTCAAATTCGTATAGAATGTTTACTTTCTGTATAGTGGCACCCAGATGATGGATTAGAAAAAGGAATAGTATTCTACTAATTCATAATGTTTATTAGTAAGACCTGTGAAATGTGGTGTTATTTAATATCATTGGAACGTAAATATTTCAGTCGAATGATTGAGAATGTAACAAAAACCCTTGTAAGTACAATGAATTGCAGTATTATGTATTTTTTCAAATGTTTAGATGAAAATTATTCAAATACTTGGAAGCAAAGATATTTCGATTCCAATAATAAATTAAAAAGCCTTGAACTGTTCTAATTACGAACTTATTCTATAAAATAAAAAGTAGAAAATGCATGACCGAGATTGAATTAAAAAAATCATTTAACTTAAGTATATGAAAAAAATATGGTAATTTTCATCTAGTCGGGTTTTACATAATATTTAAAAAATAATTATTTCTAAGCACAATATTTATAAAAAGGCACTAAAAGCAAAAATTTGTCATTTTTTTATTTATTACTTTAGTTTACGAAGGGTTCATTTTGTGTATTTGGAATGTAAAAAAATCCTATGATATGTTTTAAGGCAATACTTATATCCACCAGAGGCACCTAGCGGAAAAATATGAAGCTTACAATTTGAGACATTTTTTTGATAATTTACAATTTAAACTGGATTAATTAATCCTTTTTATTTATATCAAATCGAGCTTCAGTATTGGGACCATACCTAAATAAGATTTGATATACATAAAAAGGACTTCAATTTATATATAACACATTTATATTTTTATAGAAATCGATGTTTTTTTAAAATAAATACTAAAAATATTAAAACTATGAATTTGTCAAAAATCTCTATTAAAAATATAGAAAACTTAATAAACTAAATTTTAATAATAAATTTGAGCATAAAATATATGTAATAATAAAATTGGGTCCTTTGAAAAATTCATATTTTATCTTTTACTTAACATAAAAAATATTTTTCTTTTTAATTTTTCAGATACATATTTATTAATTAATACAGTTGAAATTGTAAATTATCACAAAAAAATCTCAAATTGCAAGCTTCGTATTTTTCCGCTAGATGTATCTGGTAAGTAGAGGTATCGCCTTAAGAGAAATTGGTACCTTAGCGTTGCTACACGGTGGCTAGCGGTGTTTAACTTTACTATAAGAGCGTAGGTAAGGAAATATTTTTTAAATTATTTAGAATATCTTATTCTTCACTATCACAAAAATGCACTAGAAAGTGTCATTAATGACGAAATCACAACTATATTTTGATAGGATATAATATAAGACAGAGCTTTTTATATCAAATCACTAAAACAATTACTTCTAGTTTGACATGAGTACATTTTTTCTATACAACTACCTTCCCAATTAGTTAAACTCCATACTCAGTTTTGTAGGAAAATCAGTAAACCAGAAGTCCTTTTCTTGTTTTACTTTTATATGTTAAAATCCAATAAAGTTACAAGTTAAAATTTATCACTAAGGGACCTACGTGTTTTTAGGTCAGCAATCTGGATATTCATTGAAATATCTTCATTAATACCAGATGTGTTACAACTATGTGGATAAATCAAAATTGAGAATCAGTGTTATCTAAATCTTCCCGAATCTACGATATATCATGAAAAGCAAAACTTTCGGCGTGCACAGCCCGCATAAAGTTAGGTAGTTTTCATGAAATGTGGAATAACTCTCGGTATTGAACTATGTAAAGCAATACATGGCACTACGGCGAGAATAGTAGGGACGAAAATATAATAATAATTTGACTATATATCATTCATAACCCTACAATATCGTCTCGGCAAAATTCTGTTTTATAAGAACATTATTATAATATTCATTTTGAATATTAAATTTTCATATATTTTGCCTAAGTCTTCAATAAATATATTATTAC
This sequence comes from Rhyacophila brunnea, assembly GCF_057557595.1. NCBI lineage: Eukaryota > Metazoa > Arthropoda > Insecta > Trichoptera > Rhyacophilidae > Rhyacophila > Rhyacophila brunnea. The sequence goes on along the minus strand of NW_028232965.1, from coordinate 54,719,856 downwards.
TTATTAGATTATGGACCGCGAGACTGGACTCGAGTGAATGACGGTTGACTGTGTCGAGTGATCGAACTCATGATGAGTGACGAGTAATGAATCGTCCTTGCTATTTATACAAATGCAGTCCATACCAGACAAGAGACATTGTCGCAATTAAATAAATCATAATATACACTATTAATCTAGGTTGTGATTGAGGAAATGATGTAAATCGCTTTCGCCACTTTGTTTTGTTTTGATAATAGAATATTGAAGTGTGTCACACTTGTATAATTCCGAGTGGTATGCTTGCTATTCAAGTATTAATAGGTACCTTAAAGAAGTCATACAAATGGTCATGCTAAAACCTTCAAATCAATCTTTTTCATGCTTTGTAAAATGTTTCCCATTATATAGTATTATATAATAACAGATCGTCTATACATTCTGTCAGATTAAAAGATTTGAAGTATAACGGCAGCTTTAGCTGTTCATTATTTATTATTTGGGGCGAAACAAGTCAGTGATAATCGTAAATTACCAATTATTAACATTGCCTACTTCAATATAAAAATAAAATCGGTGTGTATATTTATGTACGCGCGTTAGACTTATACGTTATACTTCTTTGGCGTAACAAAACAAAAACAAAACTTCTGATAAACTAGATTCTTTGACTAGCTCTTAATTATTATCTTATTAAATTACACACTCAAGAAAAAGGACCGCTTATTGGAACGCCTTTGGTTTATTTCTATACATTTTAACTTATATTAATAAATTATATAATGGTTTCTCGTTGTTTTTATTTTTTAAGTACCAACCAGTGGCGCACCCAAAAATTATTATTGGGGGGGGGGGCCCAAGGAGGAGAATGTAAATTAGTCCCATAGGCTCTTTTTCTTCCTCATATAAATATTTTTACATATTTTCACAATACATGGCGATATACATAGGGACATTTTCAACTAGTTGAAAATGTCCCTCTGAGGCGGACAAAAGCAGTCCTAATCTATTTAATAAAAGTGGAATAAGTACTAAAAAAAAATTGCGTTTTATTAAATTAAAACAACAATACAATATTTATTCCGAATTCCACCGAAAAAAATGTTCTTTGATTTACACCACCACCGTAGTGGGTGTAGTCGTTCTTTTCGCAGAATGTTTATCGCAGATTTTGGTTTTTTAATATTGAGGTTCCAACATATTAATTGAAAATGGACAAAAAAAATATTATTGCATTTAAATTATACACAACCTACTCAATACAACACAGCCTTATATCTCGTTTATCGGTCTTTTGTCTATTGCACTCGGTGTACCCACACCATCGCCCCCACATCCTGAAACGGGCCCACAGGCTAGGGCAGTGGTCGGCAAACTGCGGCTCTTTGGCCCCTTGAGTGCGGCTCTGCCACAGATGCTCTCTGTCATATTTGACATGGCTACAAAGAAGAAGCAAAGAAAATGGAAGAGGATTACCGTAAATGTAATGTTGAATAGACCGAGACTTTGCGTTTATTCAAAACTTAAATGGCTTCCCGAACTGTATTTGTGTCGGGAAAAATTGACGCATTCAAATTTAGAGAGATACTACAACTAAATACTCGTAATTTTGCGCTAAATATTCTGTCGATGATGCAAGGAAGAAAGCAGCTGAGGAGAAGAGTCAAGAAAAATAAAGATCTGTATTTAATTAGGTACTGAATAAAATCTTTCAACAATGTTAATATTGCAAGTTTCGTGGTTAGTAAAAAGATTTCCAAGAGAGGAAATCAAGAGTAAATTGAGAAATCGATTTATTGACGAGAACCTAGAATCGTGCTTAAAATTAAATCAACAACATACGAACCTGACATACCCAAACTTTACAAGGAGATGCAAGGCCATTATTCACATTGAGTTTGTCAGTCATTGTCATGATTCAATTTTATGGATACCTTACTTACAATTTACTTTTTATTAATAAATAAGATCATTATTACGTGTGATATTCAGTTTTATTCAGTGTACCTACCTATAATTTAATTAGGACTTTAACTAAAGTTTATTAAAACGGTGTGAAACACTACATTAACGTTTTTCAAATTGTGTTTTAGTTCAAATTGAGGGTACTTATACAGTGAATTATTGGCGATTTTCAATACATCTACTTTAATAATGGAGCTGTCGAGTATCGACACATAATAATCAGAAAATATATTGGACATTTATATAAATTAAAATGTTCATAGACATGAAGCATAATAGCTCCGCAGGCGACTTTTTTACTATTAAAGCTAATTTATGATGTGTGTTTATCTCACTTATCTGGCCAACCCGACACGCCGGGCCCCCCACAGCCCGGGCCCCCAGGCTAGAGCCCTGTCAACCCTCCCCAGCCATGACCTATACCACTCCGGAATTCGGGTGGACACCGAGAATTTCATTAGGGAACGGGTTTCTAAAAAAACCTGACATTAGTGTTTCGAAATTTTTGTATTAGAAATTAAAATCTAAGAAATATTACTAAAAAGGGTGCTGGAGAATTTCAAATCATTTTTTTCCGTGTTGTTTGTCTAAGCCCAAGGTATAGTTTATTGGCTTTCGATTTCAATATGTAAAATCATTCTGATGATTTTCATATTTTGGGGGGGGGCAAGGCCCCCTGGCCCCCCCTGGGTGCGCCACTGGTACCAACTGTCACTCTGCCGTTTAATCGTTTGTTTATGTAAGGAATTGCAAATGGCCGACAATAATAAATCCGCTGCCTAGGCAACGGAACAATTCTAAACTATAATATTATACTTTATAATCGTCACGATTGCAGTACCATACCATGGCGTTAAGGTAGTGCGTTCGGTTGATAACCGAACAATCGGTGGTTCGAAGCCAATCGTGTGCGTTTTTTTCATGTGAAAAAATAAATTATGTGTTACATGTCACACGCCAAAAATACACTCTGATCTGATTTCCCAAACGCGCCAAAGAAGTATAACTTCAAAAAATCATATTTAGATTGACTTAATATATATTGTTTAAATGGTAAGCATTATCTTCAAAACAACATGTTGCTTTAATACATTTGACGCTAAATACGCGCCCAGCGCGTAACAATTAGGTGGACATTCGATTTAATTAGCGTGCTATTTAAATGTGGTAATTAAAAAGATTATTTAGTCAGCAGTCAATGTGTTAAATGCCAAGCACTTACTTTTGTACGCATCCAAAATCCGCACCCGTTTGTTTGACCGCCCATATGCGCCGCACATATTGCACATAATGACGCGGCGGACCTGCTCTATTGGAATAATATGTAAGTATACTGAATCTCGAAATGCGTATGTTACGAAGGCAATGGTACGTGTCTCTGGTAATCTTGTCAAGATGGAGAAAAGAATACAATGCTTAAAAGGCTGGAAGCTTTTGATCTACGAACGAACGTTGTAAATTACTTGCGTTGATAAGGTCATACTGATTTGGGTGGAAAAAAAGTATTTGCAATACAGTGTCTCACTCAGATAAAAAATGAACCAATGGTTGAAGCTCAAGGGAATATTGATTGCATATTTTTTACTATAAATACACTTGAATGCGCTCTTGGTGTATGATAAAACTTAACATTTTTTAGAGAATAATATTTTATGTTAAATTAATTTCAATTAGTTAGATACAACGAATGAAAATATTATACAATTTAGTAGATAAGTATTGTTTATATATTATTTCATTCAACTTTTTGACATGACGAAATATAGCTATGGGGTGTTGTTTTGTTTTCATGATACAATTTATCAACCTACAATCAGCTGAAAGGGTACAGTTTAGTTAGATCAATCAAAAATATTACTAGTGTGGGTATTTTATGAAATCCTACAACTCAGTGGTGTAATAACCCAGCCACACACGTTTGTCAAAGAATCAAATTGATTGCCCTTCACCCATACAATATAATAATTAAATTTTAGATTGACTGTCAAACCACATGAACACTTAGTCAATAACATAGAGCTTGTACTAAAATAGATGGAAGCTTGTAAACGTATAGTTTTTAAAAGCTTGATGGTAATATTTTTAGTATGGTAGAATTAGTTACACTACTATAAAATTAATATTTTATAAGTTGGCGCCTTAAACCAAGCTGACATTATTTATAACCGCCATTTTTAATAATTTATAGTTCGGTGTATTTGACTATAATACTTGACTCGATCTGTGTTTTTAATTTTTATATTATAATGTGTATGTTGCGCACATGTTGGGCATAAGCGTTGGACTATAAAGCCGTGGGTCCCAGGTTCGAATCCTGGGTCTGGCAAGTACACATATTGTTTTTCAATTTGTGTGTGTCAGGGTATGGACCTAATAGGTTGAGCAAGTGGCTGACATCCATTTCTCGTAAAAAAAAAAATCTGTCAATACAAACCTCCACTCTGTGGAGGCCCATATGATCCTATCAGGATCGGACATGGTCGGGGGGATGTTTTGGTTTTATCACAACTCAAACATCGTGTTTCGTAATTGACATGGTGATTTATTATTATAATAGTAATTATCAAAACAATAATATCCATTTGTTAAAAAAATTAAGCTGCATGGGTTATTAATTTTATTATATACACATTTAAAAAATATTTTTGGATTTTTATTCTGAGTGAATAAAAAATATTTAGTAATGCTTGTATTTTTCCATAGATACGAGTGATAATAGTCTGAAGTTTGCAATAACACATACGTTAACCACTACAAAACAACTTACCCGCACCATACTCGGTCTTAATCGAGCATATCAAGAGGCCCTACGTTTGACGTGAAGCATCAGCAGTTATTTACAACTGGGGATATATCAGGAGCAGATACCCAAGAATAAGTTCACCACGCTCACAAGTGTGCTTTGAATGAGTTTACGGAGACTTAATTTAATAAAAGTGTCAGTGCGAGAGAGGACTACGGAGAACTAATAGAAAACAAATTATTCTAATTTCAAATTCCAGATTCCATTCAAATTTCAGATTCCAAACGCTGGTTGGACTGACTTAAGGGGGGACATGCTCGTCGTAGGTAAAAATTGAATTTGTATTGTATTTTCAAACCATGATCCTGGACACTCCTTAAACGTTGTAGATAATATATTTATATAATTTTGAAGCCTTATTATCCCTCATATTTATTTTAAACATTTGATGACTGCATAAAGTGTTTTTGTTACATAAAATAGTATTCTTTTAAACCTCTCGCTCTAATGTTTTAGAATATAGTCATATTTTGGTACATAACTGTGCAGTGGTGTTAAGATTTTTAACATTTATTAATTTTTAAACGCATTTATAAAACCATTAGTATAATTTATGATGAGATAATTTTTGTAAAATATTCACGATAAAAAATTATATTGATAATCTCTGTGATCCCAAATTTGACAAGAATTAGGCATTTTATTATTCAAAAATCGGCAAGATTAACACATTTGAAGATAATTCTAAAGATACTCATTATAAACTATGTCTTTGACCATTCAAGTGTGATAAACATCCTACGAATAATGATTGCTTTAAAATAATTATTGACCTAAGAATAAGGTAGTGTTTTTTTGAAATACGCCATTTCTTTTGGCATTTCCCAGTGGTTAAGCTACAACATACGGCCGTAGCCATAAATTGACAAACTATAATTAAAGTAGGGAGTAAAATTATGTTAACGCGCGTGTTTGTAACACGAACTGGCCAAGTATCATAAATCCCAAAAAAGTATTTCATATCAAAATAATTCAAAAACTATTTTTGAAGCCATTTGTAACTTGATAAAAAATATTCCAGCAAAATTTTGTAACCCTTACACGCAAGCCACTGGTGTGTCAATAAAAGAAAATTCTCAATTTGTGATAATACAATATTATATAAAATAATAAATAAATATTAAATAAAATAATAAGTAAATCCAATGCTCACAGTTTTTTTCACATTTTTAAATTTTCTGTTGAATCATATAAACTTGACAATTATTCTATGTATTAATAATTGTTTTTTTTTTGTAAGTTGTACTTGATAGAAATACTGAATAAATATAGAATATTGAAATATCATTTTGACATTTCATATTGATTTCCATAGTAACGCACGTATATATTAATAATTTAGTTGCTAGGACTCCTTAGCAACCAATAATAGGGTTTCACTTTTTACGAATTTTTTTCCGAAATAATTTTCAATACAAAGCAGAATTAACTAAAATTCAATTCTGCATAAAGATGGCTAAAAGTATTAAAAGAATGCATTCTCATCGTGTTCTGATATATTATAAAAGTTGCAAATGTCTAGCTAGTCGGGAAGTTAGTTAAAAATCGATTGCAAGATTTGTATTGGACGAACAAGAAATTTTTTTTTACTGGACAAACAAAAATACGAGCTTATAAAAACGTGGTAAAATGAGACAATTTATTAATTATTTGATTATAATTTTAAAAATAGATCCGAGATGAAAATAATCTGTTCATGAAACTTTCGTTTAATGTAGCTCGGATTTTTTATACGTTGTGATTGGATTACAATGCATGTATTTTTGTAGGCAGGAGATATTCGTTTGATAAATCAAATAAACAACCGTGGGATGAGAGCATTATTTTTGTGGGTGTACTAGATTTCATGTGTGAGCTTCAGAATTCTAAACAGAAGCCAAATCTACAACTCAGCGTCTAGAATATAAGATTATAACGTGATCTGACAACAATGTTGTTGCTCACGTGTACGAAAAAAACATATTTCTTTACAGATATACAAAGGGAGGGTTAGATTTTTTATTGTTGTGGAAATGTTGTGAATCTGTGCTGAAAATTTTAAATTTTGTTTTTTTCTGCTGATAGCAAACATTTGTATAACATTATTTGCCTCAGCCGTGGTATCATTGTTATGGATCGTGGGACGATTTTATGACCAATTCCTACTCTTCTCGCGATTTTTCGCCAGTTTGTCCCTATATTCAGTTGAGTAGATTGTCGATATCTCTTCCAATTTTACTATTTATGGTGCCAATCAAAACCAGCCAACCAGTCAAGCTGTCAACTTCTCCCTTTCAAGTATAAAGAACTAAAGAGTACATCTTATACAGTTGAAGTTTGAGATTCTATCTTTTATTGCAAGCTGCGGGAGTAACGAGTATTAAAAGTGAACAGATTTTTTCCAGGCGTGCACAATCTTGCCGCCTTGAATTTGTGTGTTCATCAAAATACCGAAAAGTTAGAGATTCGCCAGTAACGGCGCATTTTAGACACACACAAATATTTTGCTGCGTTCTTTTTACGCTTGTAGGTGTGTACGGAATTCTTCAAGGAATTAACCTCTATCTCAAAAAGGACTGATCACATAAGAATAAGACATAAGAAAAACAAACAAATTGATAACAATATTAACATTGGTTTACTGTCAAACGTAATGCCAAGATCCCTTACAAATGATATTCGCTTACGGATTACAGATGATATCCGTTGCTTTTAAAACCCATAGTCAGCCATATGTCATAAAAACAACAATATCAATTAATTCCTATAACGAAACATGTGCTATGTTTAAAAACCATAAAATTAATTACAATCTATTTCACAGTTGCTATCTATGTTACTGTCATAATAAAACGAGATTGCTCTTTACATTACAAAGCTTTTTGGAAAAGTTTCAAATGCCATAACGTAAGTCTTGTGAGTGAGTTCATGATTCGAGCTTCAAGGTTTTTACTTTTTAGTTACAGTTTAGTTGTCAGTAGGTACGTATACATTTTGTATTCAAATTTGGTAGAGATTTCTTCATACATCTCGATTTTTGATGTACATAGGCATTGTATATCCAAAAATAAAATACAAATTGGTCCAATAAAGACGTGGTAATTATTTATTAAATATTATTGTATTGTGCGAGTTTTTAGAATTAAGATATACTGCGTTTCTAAATATTGCTGTACGGATTATTGAATAGGTTGAAAATATATAATTCTATATTAAAGGTTATAAGCATTAATCTATAAAATGCACGGTTATTGAGAATACAGAACGAGAAAATTTTCAAAAATAAAAGAAAGTTTAATAATTCTAAACCATTATTTATTTTTGTTTTTTCTACAATTCGATTTATTTTTTACCACATCCTGGAGCATTTTCATACAAAGTACGCTAGGTTTTTGTCCAAGAAACAAACATAACTATACTGAAAGTTGGTACATAATACATAATAATATGACAAGCACCTATGTGACAAGAGCCAACAACAAAAAATCGTTTAGTCTTAAATGAAATTTTAATGATAAAAAAATAGCAACAAACTCAAAATGATTACGATTTCTTATATTTACGAGGTTTGAAGAATTGTTTTTTTAACGAGTTTTATGTGGGTAGATTTAATTTGACATGATTACTATTGTGTGTGCAAAAATCTTACAAAAAGGTCGATATTTGATTTTAGTTGCGTAAATACTACTACTACTTCCCTAAATACTACTAATACTTCTCTCGGTCCATCGCCAACTCTCGCGCTTCCCGTCATGTTAAACCTGGAGCGAGTAGATCGCTTTTGTAGCACCACTGTAGGCTCAGAGAGGGCCAGCCACGGTGACGGAACCATTGAGGCTGTGTCACAAGGGTACGGAGTTTCGCACTCTCGGGCGGGATCCGGCGCATATGTCCCAACCACGTGAAGTGTCCCTACGTGATTACTTCAATCACCAAGTGCTGCCATATCCACACACGAACTCAAGTATTTGTAATGCCGTCGTACCAATGAACCTCTAAGATTCGTTGTGATTTATTCGTAAATAATGTAAATAATTGACTAAAGTGGGATATACCAGTTTGACTGGATAATCTGACAATTTGAATTATCCAAAATTATGCAAACCTGTGACCGATAGCAAATTCTTTGCATATTTTTGAAAAATTTGATTATTGTGCAAAATGACAAATGGATAATAATATATTATATACTACTAGTTTTTTTTGAGCTTTAGTTCTAAATGGAAACTCATAGGTAGGTTTGAGAGCTATAATATATTTTTTTAACACTGAAACATATTGACAAATATATTTTATGGTGTATGGATAAATTATGGACAGAGAAATTCCTAACACCAATAATATTATATTGTGATATATGAAAGCCGTTATAATATGAAGATATTACAAATATTGATATGTATGACACCATGGTGCTGCGAATATTATTATAAGTTTGAAAGCTGTCATAAGTTGCTTTATCTGTCACATTGAAAACTACTCACAAAAGGGCGGAAAGCCAATACATATACGTTTTATGTAGATTCAATTTTATGGCATTCCTATTTTCCAATATTATTGAAATATTTTTCGCATCTGGGGGTGATAATTTAATACAAAAAATGGCAACGAAAAAATTGCCTATGGGCGGAATTGCAGGGTAGTATCTTAAACTTTATTGTAAGAATAGAGGCAAAAATGTTTTTGTTTCAAAAATAGGGCAAGAGGCCGAAAATGTTGTGGGGATATTTTTTATTAAATTCAATTCTTGGAAGGAATTGCATACATAGTTTGTTGTAACATAAATTATAATATCAAAAAGTTTTCTTAAGGGTCCACGTGCGCCACGTAGATCAAAATGGAGATTTTATGGTATTTTCAGAGCATAATCCTGGACATTCCTTAAGCATTGTAGATAATCTATTTATATAATTTTGAAGCCTTATTCTCCTTTATATTTATTTTAAACATCTGATGATTGCATAAAGTATTTTTATTACATAACATAGTATTCTATTAAACCTCTCGATCTTATATTTCAGAATATAGTCATATTTCAGTACATGCATGTGCAGTGGTGTTAAGATTTTTTTAGATGTATTAATTTTTAAACGCATTTTTAAAACCATTAGTAAAATTAATGTTAACATTATATAGTGAAATATTTACTGCCACCACTCAACATGGATGTACTGAAATATAACTATATTCTAAAACATTCGATCAATAGGATAAAGAGAATACTATTTATGTAATAAAAATACTGTATGCAGTCATCAAATGTTTAAGATAAAATATAAAGGATAATAAGGCTTCGAAATTTTATAAATAGATTATCTACAACGTTTAAAGAATGTCCAGGATTATGCTCTGAGAATACCGTAAAATCTCCAGTTTGACCTACGTAGCGCACGTGGGCCGTTAAGATAACATAATATTTTTTTACGACGGCTGATGGTGTAGTCCAAAGAACATTCATTACCTCAGTCATCCACGGAAGTAAATGTATATAAACAAAAAAACTGTTAAATATAATAATAAAATAATTAATAAGCTAACTTCCTACTTCGATATTAAAGTTACACAATAGTATATTCATCAGTGGCGAAGGGTGGAGGTAGGCTGTTAAGATTCGACATAAATAGTGAACAATAAAATTTGTCAATCATACTTATTTGTTTTCATTGAACTAACAATACAATCTGCAGATGGTACTAATTAGTTTTGAAAATTCTATTAAACCCTGTCTAAACTTAACCATAATTAGATCAGGTGTGCTACGGGCGATCTGACAAAAATAGTGCACATTTTTACAGTCACACTTATTTGTTTTCGTTGAATTAAGAATACATGTTACAGAGATAGTTTTTGTTTGTTTTTTTTAATTCATTAAGCCCTGCCTAAACCAAACCATAATCGATAAAAAAATATTCTTCCATCTATAAAATATTTAAAATAATGCATGGTTCAATAGCATAATTTTAGATATTTATAGATAAAAGAATATTTTTTTACTATTATCTACTATGGCTTTAATCAGGCAGGGTTTATTTGAATTTTAAAAACTAGTAAACACTATCTACACAATCATTGTAGTCTTGGTTCAATGAAAACAAATACCTTTGACTGACAAAGTTTGGTGTGCATTATTTATGTCGGATCTTAACAGCCTACCTCCACTCTTCGCCACTGATATACATTATGTACGTTAGAGTGGTATATAAAAATATACAGTATTATCTGATTGACATTGTGTTGTGCATCACTATAAAATGGAAGCAGAAGAGTTATGGAAGGTTAACTTTTTCCAAAAGCGTAATATGCAAATTATCCGAAATTTCGGATATTTTTCTCTGAAGAAACAAAACCAGCATGCCAATTTGGACAACAAAAATGGGATACGCTTAAAATTATGATATATTTTTAAATATCACTTCTTTTAGATATTTAGTTCAAGCCTGTCATTACTCCCTTTGCGATATCTATTTTTCTATTAATTTCCTTTTCACAACATCCGGTGTTTGTAGTGCAATAGCCGTATAAACAAAATCGTTACTTCTCCATTCCCGGAAGTACGTCATTATTGAGAAACTGGATCGCTTTGATGATCATTTAAAGTATTTTTTTGAATACCTACAAATGTGTCTGTGACGTAAGTACATATAAGTTTTAATTATTACATAACTCATTAAAAGTTACGAAATTTGGTGCTCACTTAAATATATTTGGCTGTCTGCCAGTATGTTTAAGCACGTTCCTTGAGCTCACTCACTGACGTACAAAATAATAATGCTCTATTTTGGCTGATAAAATGTCAGTTGTTACCTAAAATACCTTTTAATAATCATTACGATGGCATTAATTATTATCGATTCGCATATTTTTATTAGACTTAAATGCTCGGTATCTGCAAACGTTGTTGGTTTTAATTGAAAATTTTAAAAGCTTTACATAATTAGTGTTTGTTATTAATATCTGAAAACATTTGCTTTGATATAATACCTGATAATATATCAAACGTTAAATAAATGTGTTTTTTGTAATAATATATTCACGCAAACCTAATGTTATATAATATTATCTTAATAATATCATATAATATGATTTATTGCCATTCTTTAAAAATAGATCATTATGTATTTACATTTAAAAGTCTTTAAATTGAATTATTAATGTTGTTCACTGTTAATTATAAATTTCTTTTAAAATGTTTGGTTATATATTATTGTATTTGCACTTATTCCACAACATATTAATATGAGTGCGAAACCGGTTTCATACTGATGGAAATACACAAATGGTGACAAAACTTAATACGTATTTATACCATAGCGTTGGAGCGGACTCTTTTTTGAGTTGCTCCGCTCCAGCTCCGCTCCGGCACGTAATACTTGCTCCGGCTTCGCTCCAGGGTCTGCTCCGCTCCGGGTAAAACGTTTTAGTAAGTATTATAATTATGTACTTATACAAATGTTAAAAAAATAAAAAACAAGACTAAAAATAATCGTCATTTTCATTATTAATTCTATTAAACAAAATACCGGCAGAAAATCGTCTCTCACTATTTGCCTCTTCTGTTAAAAAAGTAAGGTTATTTATCACTCGGCAGTGTTGCCATATTTTAAATAATTTCAGTGTTGCAAAGTGTTGAAATATACTATTTTCATTGGATTTTGGGAAGAAAATTTAATAATAAAAAAAACATCCAGAGCAGTGGAGTATTACAAATTTTCGGTGCTTCAGCTCCGCTCCTGCTCTGGGTAAAATCCCATTGCTCCAGTGCTCCGTGCTCCTGCTCCGTGCTCCTGCTCCAACGCTCTGATTCATACCATTGATATCAACATACACATTTATTTTTCTAACCAATCATACAAAACAACCTACCCTAAGCAATGATAAAATTTATTAATACTTGTATAATATAAAAGATATTTTATTTTGATAAAAAAAGTTATAAAATGTTGTACTTTACCTATTACATGTTATTTTATGGATATTTTTATCAAAAAGTACATTATTTTAAAATATTTTTTCTTAAAAATAAAAATATTCATATCGAATTAAATTTTGGTATTTAGCTACACCCCAATACTGAAGGCTCGATTCGATATAACTAAAAAGAATTTCAAGTTATGCACATTTTTATTTCATCTAGAAAAAATGTAGGTATTATTTTAAAATTTAATACTGACTATATAAAAATTGTTCAAAAAAATCTTGTCGTGACCTTCAAAAGAATTTATTAAACCATTTTTAATCATAACCATAAAACATTATGTATTCTTGAAATAAGTTATTTTAGGATCTTTCTGAAGATGGGCTATTGCCAGAAAAAGCTTTCACCATTAGACTCAAATATCGTAGAATTTATCAAAACACTCAATTTGAAGACCAGTCAACTGGATTTAATTTAAATATAATTTAGGTACTGTAATATATTATATTTTTAAATTTTATTGCAATCAATGGAACCTTTTTGAAGAATAAATCTTTCCGTAATAAAACAGGATTTTTTTCCAAGGGAATCTGAAAAAAAAATATGTACATTAACATACTGGATGGGAAAATCAGATATATTTGCAGTTTTTTTTCGGTAAACGTTTGAATGAGTACAATGAGATAATATCTCCGTCGTGTTGAATTTGTCGTCTTGTTGGTCATTTTTATAACCAGTAAAATTGCGACTCTCCTTAGCTACATTGACGTTTATATTTTTATAGCCTAGTTACTTTCAATACTGAAAATTTACTCAAGGTTGGTGAAATTATACTATAAAACCTTCAGTAGCAACTTATATAAATGATAATATTACTTGTATATATTAATGTGTATGTATATAATATGTATATATAATGTACTTGTTATTATATAACATAACATATTTTTTACCGTGTGAAAGCAGTGAGGACCTAAGTATATTATTAATTCATTTTTATTTTATTAACGATCTTGAATTTGCATAGTTTTTGTAATGAAACGGATTAATGGAATATATTGTTATTACTTGGAAAAATTTCATTTTATATAATATATAAAATAAAATTATTTAAAAAAGATGATAATATTATTATCATCATGATTTTAATATTAAATTCCTGTAATTTGTTTTAAATAACATCGTTAGAAATAATATTGATAGTGGTTTTACAATCAAAATAGTGAAAAATTAGTAGAACGCAATATAATTAATATTATAACTACTAATATTACCTAAACATAATTTATTTTCAATAGCGATCGCTCACGATTTTCAATAATACTCTGGTAGTTGTTGAGTTATAAGGATATAAACAGGCAAAAATAAACTATATTATTTGCTTAGGTAATGATGGAAATAGTAATTAAAAATTGCTATTAGTATATAAATCACTTTGAAAAGTACATGACAACGACATCTCTATTAATTTTGGGAAACAATTATTATTATTCTTCATTCCAAGAAAATTTTCCTTTGTCTGATTTTATTGGTATATTATATGAATGTAGGCATTTATTTTTATTTTGTGGCGAGCCATCGAGGTGAATTTGAGTGCTTTTTACAATATTTAGATTATTCATTTTATCAAATTTATTATAGGTATATCATGGAAATAGAATATCTATCAAATAATATTATTAACTTTGACTTAAAACTTTAAGATACAATTAAGAAAAAAAATAATTTAACTAAACATATTTACTTTGGGACGTTAAAAAATCTCTTAATCTCACTGATGACAAGACTTTTTTTCTAATTCTAAACTCTATTCAACAAATTCTAATTCAACACTATTTACCATAAACTTTATAAACTTCAGAAAGAAATTTTGATGGATGTCATCTGTTTAAAATGTATATAAATATATCATCTTGTCGAAATCGGTTAATACCTGTTTCATTTAGTTCTTTAAAATAGTATATAATTACAATATTCATTTTCGAATACTTTCAATCCTACAATATATCCAGTCAGAGTATTGTGACGTATGTACACTTTACAGGTATTGATAGCACACAATATTATTTCAGTAAAAAATCTAGACGAACAACATGGTTCTCTGTCAGAATTCTGACAATAAAAATCCCAAGTCTAAATACTGACAGACAAAATCCCGACAATTTTAAATCCCATCATAACACAGTTTGGACATATCAAAATTCCAACAAAGCTACGGAGGGATCTGGTTGATTCCCGTACTAGGTATATAACTTTCATGTCCATATTAACTTTGGCTAGCTAGTAGTGAATTGGAATTTAATTTTTATTTAACGGGGTTCTGTTATTGTTTTTTTGTTGACGATTGGCCGTACTCAATTATTGTTTTTCTTTCTGCGTATATATCTAACAAATTCCAGAAATGTTATGAAACATATTTTAGAAAACATGTCTTTCAAGTTTCTTTGTTAAAAAAACATTTGTATGATAACAAAAAAAAAGTTTATAAGCTGAGAGAAATCTTTACTCAATAAATATGGAGGTACTATTGTGACCTCAGATAAAGAGCATACTTTAGTTAACCGGCAAATAATTTTCAGCAATAGGTGGGATGTAATTTCGCAAGCGTTGCCAATCGGAGAGTGATAGTCGACCTGTGAGCACGTCAATTTGTTTTGTGATGCGTCGGAGGAATTAATTCTTAAATCGTGTAAAGATGACTAAAAAACGTTACGTATTTACTCGAAAAATAAAACATGTCAATGAATATATTATTAATATTACTTAAATAACAATAAACATAACATTAAATGGACGCGTGTTGAATTTTTATGACAAATTATGTTTTTGTTTGAACAATCTGTGCGTCGCGTATTCACGATCGTATTAGACCATGCCTCAGCTGAAGTATAGCCTTAAGTTATATCAATATTATAAATTGAAATAAGCACCGGAGAAAATTAAATATTATTGTATAAAGTTGACGAAAAAATATTCGGTACTGTTCGGTTATCAGGAATACAGCGGAAAACACATTTTAAAAATACCCGATATACTGGATTATTTGTTAGTTTGGGTTAGTTTAGGTTAGGTTAGGTTGGGTTAGGTTTGCTTAGGTTAGGTTTGGTTAACTTAACAAATAATCCAGTTTATCGGCTATTTTCAAAATGTGTTTTCCGCTGTATTCCTGATAACCGTACAGTACCAAATATTCAATTCTGAATTTATCAAACAAAATATACAAAAGTACCTACTTTTATATATGGAAACTGACCACGAGGTAACGGTGAAAATTTCGAAACCATAACATCACAGTTAGTTTTCTTGGAAGAACGTTCTGTGGGGACCCAAGTTTGTGACATATGTCCGCCCGAGAATATATTGTCACCTACACGGTATCTGTATTTAGCATGTGTATACCGAATGTATATATTATATTCAAATACATATTTATATGTATAAATAAATAGTCCAGTCACAATATATAAGCGCAACCTTATGACTTATGGGTTACTTTTCAGTTAACAGAGAGCCACGTAGCAAAATCTCGTAAGGGGTTGGTGTATTTTAAAGAAATTCCACGTGGTCAAAATATTTTTATTTATGCAAATATTATACATTTAATACAGCTCGGGAATTAAGATATAACTCCCGAGCCTCCGAATAGAAAATGGCGGCGTTTTTACGAAATTCCGTTACTGTTCCAAAAAAAAGTTTATTTTCCTTGAATAATGTAATTATTTAGAACGAATTCTTTGTCGAGTTCGCGGATCACCATCTTGATTTTTCTCAAAACGGCCTTACCAGCATCTATGAAAGTCTAAATGAAACTTTTTTTGCCAACTTTTTACCGTACCCCATGAAAAATATTAAATTTATTCTTCTCCTTTCACCCTATTACGACCCAGCATTTCCCTCGGTCCATCGTCAACTTTTGCGCCTCTCGCCATGCCAAACCTGCAGTGGGTAGATCGCTTTTGTAGAACCGTTGCAGGGTGAGGGTGGGCCGGCTACGGCGACGGAATCCTCGATGCTTTGCCATAAGGGTACGAAATGTCGCACTCTTTGGCGGCATCCGGAACGCAATATGTCCTAGCCACGTAAAACATTTCTTCGTGATCACCTCAATCACCGAAGGCTGCTGTGTCCGCTCACAAACTCTAGTATTCGTAACGCGGTCGTACCAATGTACCCCTAAGATTCGGTGGAGACATCAATTCTCAAAGCTCTAAAAACCGAGACCTCTGAAGCTTAGCAGCCTTGTCTCACAGCCATACAGGAATACAGGTAGTACGCACGCGTTAAACAAACGACATTCATTTGTTTATTTATTTAAGAAAACAAAACATTGTGGACATAACAAATCTACATTCAAGACGTACACAATCACACTCACACGAAAAATAAAATTTCGAATATAAAACACATAGCACGTCACCGAAAATATCTAAGTCTTTGGGGAACACATTGACTAGTCTTGCACCCCTCGCTAATGGTGTCTGATAGGCCTGACACGAGGAAACGATTCTGATCCAGAATAAATCATGGCTGCAAACACGTAGTCGCATGTAAATTCAAATTCATTAGGACACCAGGATTGGAAACCATCCCTCGCGATAACATCCTCGTTGTCCTCACAGAATAAAGCATTGACCTTGAAATTTATGAAACACATTTTAATCTCTCACATAATACATCGTCAGATCACATGATATATTGATGTATCATTATATTGACAACAGAAATAGTAATAAAGTGAAATGTACTTAAACTTTTCCAATCAAATAGATGTTAATATATTATGGAGGAAATGTCCCGCGGCCCCTGTGAAACGTTTTATTTGTACAGTTGTATCATGCACCTCAGCGAACAATCGTTCGTGCTCCATTGAAAGGAACCTTCCGTAAGAAAAGACTCTGATAATAATAATGATTCTATAAAATACACTCTGCCGATATATTATATTAAATAGCATCAATACATTTTGCGCAAAACGAAGTACGAATGACGATTGCTTTGAGTTGAAAATGTTACGAGTACCAATCAACAAAATAATATTCCGTAAAAATCTTGATTTTTTTTTTATTATTCTATTTTTGATTTTGACAGAAGAATACTTGACTTGTTGTTTATTATAACGCACAATTAAATAAAATATTATCATACATTTTATCAATAAACTAAATTAATTAAAGAATTATAGTGAAACATAAATTTAAAAATTATTTAAATACACCTTATTCAAATTTCAATTCAATTCAAATTTATTTATTTTATAAATTCAAAGCGTTCAAGACATGACATAAAGTAAGTGTTAACAATGTTGAAATAAAAATACAAGGTAAATAATAGAATAATAAAAACAAAAATACATGAAAGCACTAGATTGATACACCCCGTCTTAACTAATAAAAGTGCACCTAAATTCACATTCACATAAGTGGAATATATCAATATCCAAAGCGATTTAATTAAACATAGATTGAACATAAATGATTTTGAAAAACACTTTCTGAGAGAGTATATTATTATAACCAATAGATAAAATCTTTTTTTGAAAAAAGTAAGCCACCCCGACGGGGAATCGAACCCTGTATCTCCCGGGTTTACGCCCCATCCGTTGCATTTATCAATATGCTATGCAGTGACATACTAATTGCGACAATTTTTAACTGTTGGTCAATTTTAATACCTACTCATCAGCGCTCTTCCAAATCAAGCTACTTTGGCAATCGATTTTTGTTTCTTAAATCAAAGTTGGTAACTATTTACTTATTACTTTGATTACTAACCGACGTCGTGGAATTTCTTCAATATTTTTTAGATGTAACTACTTGCACTTGCTAATAATTTTATAATTAACTATTTCTTTTTAACTATTATTTATTATTAATATATATTATTTATTAACTATTATTAACTATTATTGAACATATTATGTTCAATAATCAGAATGATACATTCTTAAATCTTGTGAATTATTCGTTGAATAAAAGAAATAGTTAATTATAAACATAGATTGTTTGGGCCCCGCGTCAGTTGAAATACTACCTTATGGTGGAGCGAATTGAAAAGAAATTTTTAAAATTCCCTTATTTGAGGTTATATGGATACTATCCGTGGCTTTATCCAACTGGCTTTCTCTTAGGGTTTAAATGCTAGAAGACATCAATATTTGGCCATATATTTTTTCGAATTATACGTGGTGTAAATGAGAACTCTGCCATTCTTGGTGGTATTGCCTATTATATGAATTTATAAAACAATGCCCACCTATACTTATCCTCACGTAAATGGAATATATTAATATCCGAAACGATTTGATTAAACATAGTTGTTATCTTTCCAGTATGCATTGTTAATGGCAGGTTAGTTCTGCACCTTGGGAGAACTAACAACGGATGCCCCCGATTTCTAAGAATTATCTGAGACATACAAATCAATACTACGAAAAATGACAAAGTTTACATTTACGCTTCTAAAACCTTTAATATTAATTTTAGCTACATTAAAAATACATTGTATATATCTTTATAAAATCTTTGTAAATACATAACGAAGAATGTTTAAGAAAAAATATCTGAAGCTTCTTAAATTATTGCAATTTGCAATCAATTCATTAAAATATAATCAGGACCAGTTAGTTCCGCTTAACTGAACACTCAACTGATTTATTTTAAGCAAATATAACAGGTGATATTTGAATTTAACTAATAGAATATTTTTCACAAAAAAGTGTCAGTTAATAGCATCAAAGTAATTGTATTTTTATTATACTTGTTTATAAATATAATTTATGGACAATACCACATATATTATAATACGTGACAACAATAATTACTGAATGATTGAATAGATTTATAATAGGAAAGCAGACGTTTTTCGAAAAATGAGGGGGCGATAATAATATAAATATCATGGATAGATTAAGGGGGGACATGCTCGTCGAAGGTCAAAATTGAGTTTTTATTGTATTTTCAAACCATGATCCTGGACACTCCTTAAACGTTGTAGATAATCTATTTGTATAATTTTGAAGCCTTATTATCCTTTATAGTTATTTTAAACATTTGATGACTGCATAAAGTATTTTTGTTACATAAAATAGTATTCTTTTAAACCTCTCGCTCTAATGTTTTAGAATATAGTCATATTTCGGTACATAACTGTGCAGTGGTGTTAAGAGTAAGTAAAGTAGGGAGTAAAATTATGTTAACGCGCGTGTTTGAACATGTACCTAACCGAATTTTTTTTATTTTTTTTAAACGGTACATGTTCAAACACGCGCGTCAATATCATTTTACTCATTACTTCAATTATAGTTTGTCAATTTATGGCTACGGCCGTATGTTGTAGCTTAACTACTGGGGAATGACAAAAGAAATGGCATATTTCAAAAAAACACTACCTTATTCTTAAGTCAATAATTATTATAAAGCAATCATTATTCATAAGATGTTTATCACACTTGTATGGTCAAAGACATAGCTTATAATAAATATCTTTAGAATCATCTTCAAATGTGTTAATCTTGCCAATTTTTTGAATAATAAAATGCCTAATTCTTGTCAAATTTGGGATCACAGAGATTATCAATATAATTTTTTATCGTGAATATTTTACAAAAATTATCTCGTAATAAATTATACTAATGGTTTCATAAATGCGTTTAAAAATTAATAAACGTAAAAAATCTTAACACCACTGCACAGTTATGTACCGAAATATGACTATATTCTAAAACATTAGAGCGAGAGGTTTAAAAGAATACTATTTTATGTAACAAAAATACTTTATGCAGTCATCAAATGTTTAAAATAACTATAAATGATAATATAGCTTAAAAATTATATAAATAGATTATCTACAACGTTTAAGAAGTGTCCAAGATCATGGTTTGAAAATACAATAAAAACTCAATTTTGACCTTCGACGAGCATGTCCCCCCTTAAGGTATTGGTGAAAATCTAGTCGATTCCAAATACGATTTTACTTTGCGATTTTTGAAATAAACATTTTAATTCAGTATATATGATATTTTTTTACCAAATCCCGACCGATAACTGAACATAATTTGATTTTTCACGACTCGTGCTTATCTTTTATTTCATTGGATTTAATGGTCAAAGAAAGAGATTGTTATTTTTTCGAGTACTTTCTTTTGTATTCCCAGGGACTTATGTGATTGTCAATGCTGTCTAGTAAATTTTGGTGGAAAAGGTTGGTTGACTTATTTTTAATTTAATGAAAAGAATTAGATAAGTAATTAAAAATGTTGAGACAATTAAAAATTATAGCGTAGTCTTCACAAATTGACATAGGTATCAAGAGTCATAGTTTGTTCCATTGGAAAAAGAAATACTTCTGAGACATCACTCTAGAAACTGCTAATAATAATGGAAAGTGTTGACACTTGAGAAATATCGATTTAAAGGGAAATTTATCTTTGAGTGTTGTGTTTATTTGAATTTTCATGTTCACATTAATTTAACTTTTAACTGCTTTACAATGCATGGCTTAATAACGTTTTCATTTCGCTACAAGTATGTACTTCTACGTCAAAGATGCATATCGTGCAATATCAAATACTATATTTATAATTATTATAGTAATAACCTATCAAAAGTTGCATGAATACATATTATAAATTATTATTAAGGCTGTACCTCAGTTGAGGCATGGTCTAAAGAGATCGTGGCTAGGCGATGCGCGGATTGCGGGTCGCGGGTACAAATGACGCATGCCAAACGAAATATAATTTGTCATATAAATCCAACATGCGTCCATTTTATGATCTGTTTGTTGTTCTATTACTAATTCGGGCCCAATAGGACACGCGGACATGGTGGCAACCGAGGCCAATTTTGCGGCCTTTACTAAATTCGCCAGAGCGTACGGGGGGCGGGACATTCCCGACTCCCCTTGCGACTCTTCAAATTAATGTCACTCTGATAGTTGCCATATAAATTAACATCATGCATTCGCACTTCGGTGCAAGGTTGCATCACCAGTCCCGTGCGGCTCTGCTCGGGACAAAATGAGGGCTTAAACTCTTTGATCTGGCACACTTAAGGGTTATGTTAGCCGGCCGCGTATGACGTGGCTGCATATACATAACGGGAGCGGAGGTGGGAGTTTTACACACCATGTTCTATTAGTAACAATAATAATATATTCATTGACATGTTTTCTTTTGGGTAACGTTTTTAGTCATCTTTACACGATTTAAGAATTAATATGCCCGTCGCCATCACGAAACAAAGTGACGTGTTTCCAGCTCGACGTCCTTTCTCAGAATGCGAGCGAGTTAAAAATTCGTCGCGCCTATAGTTGAAAATTATTTGCCGTTTCACTGATGTACCACCTTATTTATTATTAGGCACCCTAATACTGGTAACTATAGTTATTTATTAACATAATAATATTATAATAACAGAAAAAGGTTACCTGAAGTCGCACTATAATGTTGGTACAATTACCCCATCATCAATACTTTTAACACTGCCAACGAAAATACATTGCGTATTTAAAAGAATTATTTTTACGAATAAAAATTATTAGTAAATTCATTCAAATGGTCTTTTACAAACTTCTGATAAATCTTTTTCATCCTTTGCAAAATGTTCACCATTATTTTAAGGAACCACAGTCATATATCATCATCAGCCCGAATATATCCACTGCTAGATGAAGGCCTTTCCAAGCTGATTCCACTTCTCTCGGTCCTCGTTGCGTTGCCACGTACTTCCGCAGAACTTTATTATTTCATCGTTCCAGCGGTCTACCTTGCGGACGTTTTGTACCTCTTAGATACCACTGGATGACTAAATTTATTCAGCGATTGTCCCTTCGTCGAGCTATGTGTCCAGCCCATTTCCATTTGAGGTTTTTTTGCGAACTCTATTACATCGCAAACCCTTGTCTGTCTCCTTATCCACTCATTCCTCTTTTTGTCCTTTCGCCTTAGCATGCACCTCTCCATGCCACGTTGTGCTACTCTAAGTTTCTGAATCTCTCTTTTACTTAGGGTCCATGTTTTACACGCATATGTGGTTACGGGAAGCACACACTGGTTGAACACTTTGCGCTTTAGGCACAGTGGGAGGTCATTTTTGAAGACATTATTCAGGCGGCCAAAAATCGTGCAATATCAAATATATTTCTAATTATAGTAAAATAGCCCGTCAAAAGTTGCATGAATCAATATATAAATTTTTAATTATTATTAGGCACCCTAATATACTGGTATATATAATTATTAGGAACATAATATTATACTTAATAACAGAAAATCGCGGGTGCAAATGACCGAACGAAATATAATTTGTCATATAAATCCTACATGCGTACATTTAATGTTATGTTTATTGTTTTATTAGTAACAATAATAATATATTCATTGACATGTTTTCTTTTTCAAGTAAATGGGTAACATTTTTAGTCATCTTTACACGATTTAAGAATGAATACCCCCGTCGCCATCATGAAACAAATTGACGTATTCACACCTCGACGTTCGCTCTCAGAATGCCAGCGAGTCCAAAATTTTGTTGCGCCTATAGTTGAAAATTATTTGCCGTTTCACTGATGTATCGTCTTAAGGAACCACCGTAATATATAATATGAACGAATATGTTAGTTAAGTAATATTAATTTTTGCAGTGCGTAATGCAAATAATGGCAGTGTATTATCGACTTCAAATAATATTGGTTTTAAAATTGAATCTTTGCAGAAGATCCGTAAGCATCGTTTCTTTTAGAAACGTATTATGTCCATTTTCCGTCTATGTCATAAATATTAAAATAATATTATTTCGAATATTTTATATTTATAAATATTTTGTCTATTAATTTAAAAAACAAAAAAAACAACACGTTTAATAAAATTCTTAAAAATTCTTCATTCTTCTTCTCTGGTACAAGTCTCGCAAATCTATTTGTAGGCATGAAGCTATCGAAGTTGTGGACTTCCGGCGATCTGTTTTCCTTCTGCAACATTAAACATGAGGCGCTTTGTTGGTGGTTGTTCATCCAGATCTAAACTACCATAGCTATATAATTATCCAAGTATTCAAATTTATATTATATCCGGTCTTTCCCATAAGTTCAGTAGTAAAAGTTGATCGCCACGAAAATTCAAGTACATCCGTAACTCTCGCAATGCAAAGAGTTGAATAGGTACACTAAACCTAGATAAAATAATTACAAGATAAAAAGAACTTTTTATATACGTTTTTAAATTTTCTGTTGAATCATATAAACTTGACTTGACTAGATTAAAAGATCAAAAAAAATGTATTTGAGAGAAATAATACTGAAATGTCATTTTGACACTCATATTAATTTCCATAGTAACGCACGTATATATGAATAATTTAGTTGCTAGGACCCCAGACCCCTAGCAACCAATAATAGTGGATTGGATTACGGATTTCTTCCGAAATAACTTTTCATACAAAACAGAATTAGCTGAAAATGTATTTTAATTCTACTCAAAGATGGCTAAAAGTACTAAAAAAATGCATTCAAAATGCAAGTGTCGTGTTATGATATATTCTAAAAGTTTCAAATGTCTAGGTAGTCGGGAAGTTAGTTAAAAATCGATTGCTAGATTTGTACCGGACAAACAACCACTGGACAAATAAGAATACGACCTAATAAAAACGTTGTAAAAATCGATTATCAATTATTTTTAAATTTGGAAACAATTAGATACAATGATGAACAGTTATGTAAAAAAGATAATACTTATTATGTACAATATTTTATTAAAGATAATATTATGTCAAATTCATATTATTGCATTACAATTTTTTTTAAATAACAAGTGTCTCTGAGATGTAGGCTATTTATATAGATATACATACCATCATAAATCGTCAGGTGTTCGAATTTAGAACTAAGCTCATTACAGCATAAAAAGTATTGAATGATAATAATATGTCAAATGTTAGCATGTGACGCTCTCACTCAGCGGACAACTTATACTGGTGGATTTATATCAGCTATAGTAAATTGGATAAGTACATACCTATAGTTTTTGAATTAGTGCTTTATTGCAATTTACTAAATTTTCAAACATATAAATTATTAAGAATTGTGCATTGTCGTCTGCTAATACTAACTCAAAGTGATAACTTTAAAAATTAATAATTTATTGGTTTGCGTCTAAAATAATAGTTTTAATTAAAATCGTAGAAGGAAAATCATATAAATAAAAAGTTTCACTCACCCGATAATGCACGCTTCGAATTCGAATTTATACTTTTTATTCCGATTGTCGAGTGACGGTTTTTGGTAACACATAACCGGGATTCACTCTTCTGGGGATTTTCATATACCGCTCGTAATAAAAGTTACATTTCTTTGGCCATATCATGATTAATTGGAGCATATGGACACCACGCCCCTCCAAGAATCCCTGTCGCTCGCAAGTCTTCTTGCTTCGTTCCTGCTCAAACCAGCATCCCGGAGCTCCGCCGTATACACTTTACAGATAGTATTTATCGACCTTCCAGGACGCCGGAATCCGGTCGGCTTGAAGAACAGGCAAGCCTCCGCAGCGCATGTTCGAGCCAGGTCCAACGTCGCCTCTTCACTCTCAGCGTGATAAAAGGCTGCTTGGTGCGTTCTCTTATCTCCTCGTTGCTCCTAAAGTCATACCATATCTACGCACATACGCACACCCAGAATCCGTGGCAAACAATTGTTTTCAAAGCTGAGGATACGGTTGCTCTGAGCCTTCGTAAGGTGCCATGAATCGCTACCGTAAAGCAGCACCATCAGAATGCAAGCGTCGAATAGGCGACATTTGGTTTTGACCGAGTACAATCGTGAGTCTCAGACATTCCGCATCGAGTTGAATGTTGCTTCAGCCATTCCCATTCGGATAGCGAGCTCTTTCTACAAAATGCCATCTCCCGTGATATGTACCCCCAGGCACTTGAAGCTGTCGACGCTCTCGATGTTTTGTCCGTCGCTAATCAGAGGGAAATCTGGATCAGGACAGGTGATATTACACAAAACGTTGGTTTTTTTCGCGTTGATTTTCAAACCAACGCGAGATGGGCTGTTATGTAACCTGTCGATTGTCTCTTGAATGCCCTCGATTTGTCGAATAGGACAGCGTCATCGGCGTCAAAGTTACATTTAATAATTTTATATTCAATCAATGGTTTTGAAATCCAAGCTAGTAATTTAAAAATATATTATTATTGTCTAACAATAATTATTTTATTATTAGGCGAACATAAAATCGAGGAGCTGTTAATTTTCGCGTATAATCTCGTATCCCTGTCAACGGCTGAATGAAGGAACGGTTCAGTATAAAGCAAAGCGATGCTTAAAACTAACGACGCAGGGCTTTAGCGCTTGTCAATCATTTTGAGACCTTACTAAGCCCTCCACAAAAGCTTCTTCTGTCCTATTTAAATACCTGCACAACCTTACGAATGTATCGAAGTGTCAATATTGTCCTATGTCATCTTTTTTTATTTAACTTTGAAGAAGAAAACGATTTCTACACGAGGCGCTGTAAATCAAGCGTGGCTTTCTCCATTTATTGCAATTACGGATAAAATAATTGAGAGCATTTGAGAATTTATACCACCTATAGATATTTTGTTTGAACAAGACAATAAGAGTTTTGAAATAATAAACAACATTTAAACTTTACGTATCTAAGGCTAAATAATTTATTTGTTTTCAAGCGTTAATAACTAAAGTGATTTATCTAGCATAAATACTGTTTCCGGCAAGTAAATTCTTTAAATTTTCACTTATATTATTCTGAAACTTTTTCAACTTTTGTAAGACGTAAAATCCACTTAACGGAGCGAGTGGGGCTCTCGCGCAAAATTTCACAAGTGGCGTGTAAATCATAGAAAATACAACGTAATCAAATACGCCAGCGCACACTGGATTTGACGACGCAATGTGCCCGCCTGCCCCATGAGTCACCGTTGTGTGGCTTTTCAGCCGGAAGAATTAACGAAAATACAACGTAGTCCATTCATTGAACACGGCGAGCAAAATCACGCTCTGGAAGTGTCGTCGATAGACAGGCGAGAAGCCATTATTTAATGACAGAGAACTCATTGTTTAGTTATTGCGTAATTACAAGCCCCGAGAAATAATATAATATTTTTATTGCTTTGTTATGAGGACGCTGATAATAATAATTATTTTGTGCTTCTTGGGCCCCTTATTACATAGGTGAAGAGTAATGCGCGGGTGGGAGGGGGCCTACTCAGTAGTGAGCGCACCGAACGCTTTTTTGGTGGGCTTTATGTCTAAGAGATTTGAAGTTAAAGAAAAATAAATATGTTAATTATATACATATAATTAATGAATATAGCATATCTGAATAATAAAAGGGCACTCAAAAAAGAGCCTTTCTGCACAGGTACTTTGAATAATAGTGAATTTTCTATTGTCTGCTATTGTTTCTATTTTATTATTGAGATATATTTGGAACTACGTATCACGGTATGATTATAATACTGTTTTTAACAGTATTATAATGTTCATATGCGTTAGGATTGTTTAATCGGGTTTTGGTTTCCTTCAGAAACTCTTACCATCCTGGATATTTTTAAGTAAGTACCAAAATTATCCACTATTTTAAGACATGATGCAGTAGAGCCTGTGAAAAGTAAGTTGACAACGTCAATCTTAGTGGAAGATCTATATTCAATTATTTGGATGATTAGATGTATTTATTTAATTTAAGAGCTTTTAAACGATTATTTTTAAATATTTTGTGACAATCTTCTTTTCTGGTACTACTCACCTAGGACCTACCAGGACTCTAGGGTAAAGTCTCCAGAAAATTTCGTTACTATGCACAATCTTTCGCTGAATTCTTCTGCATCCAATTACCTACTCACGATGTTCTCAAGTCTCTTTGTATTGCTATCCAATTGAGACACATTTCATGTAAAAAAAGGTCAGTTAATAATATAACCTCTTCTCTGTTGTCGCTAATATTGCACTACACTTTCAAAGAGGCAAGAGAACAAAGAGGATTATTTACTTACATATATAATTGTTTAATATAGTTTCAGAGGTTAATAAAGGATTTTTCAAGTAAGTACCTACTTATTGATTAGCGTACTATTTATTTTACACAATTTGGTTGCCCTTTTTGTAGTGGACTGTAATTTTGTGACGAAATGATTGTGATGGTAGATGTGGATGCTAAGGGGAGGTTACATTATGATACCAGGCACTGACCTCTTATGATGTTGATAATCTTACTCCATGGTCTGATTTCACTAGCACTCGCTCGATATTGCTTGTTGGATTACCCGGTGCGCGGAATTTGACAGTACACTTTTAATGAATGATAAGTGACGTTGATGAGTGATTACAGCCAGTATAGCTAGCCAGGTATTAAGAAGTATCGCTTCGGACGACGGTCACACTATATCAAGCTGACCCGGCCGTGGTCCACGAATCAGATATCCGTCTGTATAATCGAATTAATCATTAAGCCAACACGCACCCGTTGTCTTGAGGTAACTGAAAGTAACTGAATGTTCTACAATCACGGTCGTCTGATATTACTGTAATGTAACTGCTGTGGCGACAATATCTAGGGATTTGAGGTAGGTGGGAAAAAGTAACCATAATTGGACAAATTATAACTTTTTACTAAGTTATTGTTATATTAATCGTATTAAGACGTCATGTCACTAATGTATATTATCGTTTTCCAATAACTATATTAGTAGTAGTTATTAGTATACCTACTGAATTTATACAAGAAAATACACATCCTTTAAATGAAGCCTCATAAAATACGAAAGTACATGTACATCGTAAATCTGCTACCGGAAAGGATATATAGAGAACCTACATTTAGGATGCGTTCATGGGAAAATTTATTGATAAACAGAACGTGAAAAGTTAAAAGTATGAAAAAAACTAATAAAGATATCAGACCACGTTTTATGTGAAATATTTTAGAAAGATTTTTATATAGGTAATTATACCACGTTGAGAGTATGGTTTGGTTGTTTAAGCGGGAAACATGAAAATATAGCAGTAAATTGGGCGAGCAAGAAAAGCCGATATGATAAGTGCGATATCGAGCAGAGAAAATAATAAAATATAATTTATTGAATAATATTATGATAAATAGTACATACTAATAATTCCGTCTACTTTTTTGCATGGAAATAAATTAGTGGTTTATGATTACCTTGGGCCATATACGCACTGTTGACTGGTCTCCAGCAATCAAGAACTGTAAGATAAATAAGAAAATCACACACAAAAAACTTGTCAACACCACGTTGACCATAATTTGAAATGGACACGGAAGATATCGTTATCCTACCTACGTTGATACTCGGATCCGTACCTATCCTAAGTTTAGTATTGTAACATGAACCGCTGTAACATACTATTGTACCAACCATTACGCTGCAAATAAAACTCGCTCCTGCATACATCTGCGACTTCGTCATCATCATCCTCGAACCCCAAAAATTGATTAGTTTGTAGATGACACATCCTAAATCACCTTCCATCTTTATATTTCTGTATCTTTAACAAAAAAATGGTTCATATTATAATCTGTCTGTTTGATAAGTAATTAGCTATTCTATTGATTGCCCCCCACTAATTAATAGTCGCCAAGTGAATTATTGATAATATTATTTTCTTGGTTTCAATTAACCGGCTGATTGCTATAACGACGTGTTTAAACTATGATTTTCTATAAATACTGCGCTTCGTCGTTTCTGGCATCTTGGTTGTCAGAGACCAGTTGACAGTGCGTAAAGGGCCCTACATTGACTGCGGTGTAACTATAATAACATGAAACGTATTAAATACAATATATGGATCATAACTCATAATATCTAACATCTAACCGAAAAAAAAATCTTTTTTTTTTAACGGTACATGTTCAAACACGCGCGTTAACGTCATTTTACTCCCTATTTCAATTATAATTTGTTAATTTATGGCTACGGCCGTATGTTGTAGCCTGGGGAATGCCAAAAGAAATGGCGTATTTCAAAAAAACACTACCTTATTCTTAGGTCAATAATTATTATAAAGAAATCATTATTCGTAGGATGTTTATCACACTTGAATGTTCAACGACATAGTTTATAATTAGTATCTTTAAAATTATCTTCAAATAATGTGTTAATCTTGCCCATTTTTTGAATAATAAAATGCCTAATTCTTGTCAAATTTGGGATCACAGAGATTATCAATATATTTTTTTATCGTAAATATTTCACTATAATAATATCAACATAAATTATACTGATGGTTTTATAAATGCGTTTAAAAATTAATAAATGTAAAAAATCTTAACACCACTGCACATTTATGTACCGAAATATGACTATATTCTAATACATTAGAGCGAGAGGTTTAAAAGAATATTATTTTGTGTAATAAAAATACTTTATGCAGTCATCAAATGTTTAAAATAAATATAAGGAATAATAAGGCTTCAAAATTATATAAATAGATTATCTACAACGTTTAAGCAATGTCCAGGATCATGCTTTGAAAATAGAATAAAAGCTACATTTTGACCCACGCTGAGCACGTCCGGGTCACAAAATGTATACAAAAAATGGAAATACAGATACAATTACTAGTATTACTAGTAAGTATTAAATAATATACCTACTACCTACTTATATAAATATTTTTTTCTATTTGGTTGATGAAAAATGAAAATTAGACATTTTTTTTATCGTCAATATAAGTGTCTTGGTATGTTTATTTGTGAATATTATTAGTTTAGAAAATAATATGTCACTATAAAATTTTATAAAAAAATATATAGATATACAACTAAAATGAATAAAACAAAATAATGAATTATAAGATGGAAACTTTGAAGAAACTAATTATTGCAACTTTAAAGCCGTAAGTATTTCAAACTGTTGAAAGAAGCTGTAAACTAGTATAAGAAAATAATATCAACTGTATTAAAATTCACTAATTAGTTTTTAGGTCGACAACAATTTTGACTGTTTCACGATGATAAAGACAATTAAAATATGAAAATAGAAATAGCTATTTAATATTATAATATCTACCTGTTGTAAAATGGAGGAAATTCAATAGACAATGAATATTTTGTATAACAATTATTCATTTTGCGTTGGTTTGAAAATCAACCCGAAGACATAAAAACGTTTTGTAAAATAGCACTATTGTGCACAATAGTGTTATCTATATTTTTATACAGAGTTGAGTCATGGACCCTGAAGGCAAGGGAGCGGAAGACGATTGATGTCTTTGAGATGTGGTGTTGGCGCCGAATGCTTCGTATTTCTTGGACGGAGTACAGGACGAACCAGTCAATCATCCAGAGACTGCAGATAAAAGAACGGCTCTCAACAATATGTCTGAGACGAATTTTGCAGTTTTTTGGACATATTGTCTGGTGCAGACCGGACAACTTGGAAAGACTGGTGGTTTTGAAGACAAAGCAGAGGAAAAGCGTCTGTGCGCTGCAGTGATTTAGTGAAAGAGCTTACTGGGGGCACCATTCATTCTGCCGTGCGAGAAGCGGAAGATCGAAAAGGGTGGAAAATCTTGGTCGCTCAAAGGGTGACAAAATTTAAAAGTGGTCACGATCCCTCAGCCATGAGTGTACGACCAAAAAAAAATATCTGGAAGTGCACATCACGAGAGATGGCACTTTGCTATGAGCGCTCGTTATCCGAATGGGAATAGCTGGAGCATCATTCGAGCTGATTGGGAATGTTTATAATTCACGACTGCACTAGTTTTTAACCAAATGCCACCTTCTTCTTCTTATTCCACGGCGTTACATCCCGGGGTGGGATTTGGCCTCCTCCACAACCGTTCTCCACTCACTCCGGTCTCTCACCACACTGCTCCAGTTACCGGGTGTTCCTATGTGAAGGCAGTCAACTTCTACGACGTCAGCCCATCTCCTTTTTGGACGGCCTCTGGGTCTCTTCCGTTGGAGTAGCCACTTCGTCATGATCCTTGGCACTCTAACTTCAGGCATTCTCTCCACATGTCCCGCCCATCGTAGTCTCTGTATCGTATCCAAGTTATTCACCTATTCCACCTTAATAACGAAACTATACGAAAAAAAATATTATATTTATGATAAATAAATGTAATTATGAAACCGTTTTTGATTTTGGTTTCTGTGAACAATTTGAGATCTTCGGTTGCAAAGGCTATTTACTTAAGTATATTATTATATTTATTAAAATTTTAAAATCAAAATCATAAAAATCATTTTTGTAGATTAAAAAAACACCTTGTAGAAGATTAAACATATGACATAATTTTATATTATAAAGAATATTGTTCGTATACAAGTTATTATAAAAAGTTTATTTTATTATAAAATCCAACCGATATTAATCCGCAGATCATTGATATCGGAGTCCTATGGGATAATTATTTAATATTTTTGGAAAGAAAAACATCGTTTTGTATTGGTATTAATCGACTGCAGGAATTATCCTTCTGTCATGTAGACTACAATCCAAAGCTTAGTAAAATGATCGCCAAACTCTATTTAAAACAATACCCAAAATTTATTTGATAAATTTACAGTAGGTACATATACCAAGATTATCTTAAATGGACTTGTAAAATGGTTTTAGATAATTACTTATGTAAACTTAAACTATTTAATATTAATAATAATTAATAACTGTAGTCGTGAACTTCTATCGAATACAATTAAATGGATTTCTTTGAAGATAAAGTTCATCAAACGAATGATATTATATCAGGACGATGAAACCGCAAAAAAAATGTAAAATAATAATATATATTAGGTAAATTTTATGCTGTTATAAACAAATCTTCTTCTTTCTCGGTACTACATTCCAGAGCAAGATTTAATCTCCTCAAGTCTATTCGATTGGTTTTTGCTCTCGTCAATCTTCTCCAGTTTCCATACCTTATGATCCTATTTCAGTCATCTGAAAATGCGTCTTGTTTTTTATCTGATATAATACACCAATGGTGCACTGTTTTTCTAGGCCGTTCAGCTACTGATTCATCTTTATTTTGCTCTTTGTCCCATTTACTTGAAACATATTATGTAATATGGCAGTATTTTTTTCCTTCGTTCTCGGTTAGATAACATGTACTACATAAGCTATGTATCTCTAGGTTAATTATGGTTTTATGTATCCAGTGACGTCCCGTGGGGGTAGGCAGATTGAGCGTCGCTTGGAGGCGGCAGTTACTCGAAGGGCGGCAAATCGAGGAGAATCATTTAGTATATGAATATAGAAATAGTTACCAAACTTAGTAATAACGAAAATATCTTTCTATTAAAAAATTCAGCTCACAGGTTGGAAACAAAATATATTAATGAAATTATATTAATGAACTGTATTTTTTCTCGGGTTCACAATGTCTAGTTTACTTCCGTTGCCCTTCGACGTCCTTGGTGACCAGAAATGACACGTGCAGATTTTCCAATAATTACAGTCTGACTATTTAACCAGTGCGCGTGGAAGTTGCGTTGACCGTCAAAACTAAAGATGTCAACGATTTTAGTCTGTATCGAAGTGTCGCGCCGTCATTATATCGATTTAATAATGCTTAAGCCTTTGCGATCTCAGGCTAAAAAATATTAAATATCATTAAAAATGTTGCCAAGTTTTGTGGAGAAGAAAAGCGACATGGATCGCCTTTAATTCCTCAAGACAGTAAATTAATGTATTTTGAAAATGACATGTAAGAATTACACCAACATCAAAAAAATCCCCACTTTTAGGGAAAAATATTTTAAATTTTGTATGTTTTAGTGGGTATATGTTATGTTATTTCTTAGATATTGGAGTCATGAAAGGATGATAAAAATACTGTATAAAAAGGGGGCGGCATTTTGGCGCTACCGAGGGGCGGCGTTTTGTCTAGGGACGTCACTGTGTATAATTATCAAAAGTTTACTAGTCTACAAAGCGTGCATATTTTGTTTTATGCAGTTAGGCTGATTTTTACTTCTTTTGATGTGACTTCAGCAAATATTTTTTTTGCCTCTCATCCACACCACTGTCTAAGCATAAAGCTCTCGAGTGGCTTTGCACTATAAGCTTTAATATATTTGGTGGCTCTTTTAGCAGTGGACTGTAATTTTGAAGGTGGTGAAAGTGGATTACGGATCAAGGGGAGGGGGGTTACACAGTATGCCAGACACTGAACTTTGATGTTGATAGGGCTGGCGCGCACTGGAATTGGTTCGGTGTTCACGCACTCATGCACTGGTAAACGGACAATACACTTTTGGATGAATGATATATTATGAGGTTGATGAATGATAATGATAAGTTCAGGATAAATAATTTATGGATGCGACGTTCACTCAAACCGTAACAAACTTAAACAACGAAGGTCGAACAGACATGTTTTGAGTTAACTTTTGAATCAGTCTGTATAATAATTGAATTAATCAATAAACTGTAATTAAACGATAAAAGGCCAACACGCATCAGTTGTATTGAGCTAACTCGGTAGTTAACGATGGCTAAGCTATAAGGAGCCCGCAACACGACCGCTTACTCTAAGTCTTACGCATCGTCTGGTCTTGTGACAATAATAAATAAGGAGATTTGAGTAGGTGGAGACTAAGGATGAATGCGACCACAATTTGGCCCAACCAATATTTCACCTGTTTTTTTTATTTATTATGAAAGTACAATGTCGAATCTCTTTTTCATGAGAGCTCATCAAAATATATAGAGCTAGTGTTAGAACTTAGTAATTCATTATCGTATATCTACTAAAGTTGTATTATATATCCAAAAAACGTTCGATAATATATTTTGATATCTTATTGATCAGACCGTATATAAAATCTATTGAAATAAGTAATAAAAAGGTGATAAAATATAAATACGGATATACAAATTTTCGCACAAGAAAACAAAAGCCTTTTGTTTTTTAATTTGGTGGGTTGTTTTCCTCTATAGGGTATTTATTCTTCTTTATTTTGGCAAGTGTCTAAAAGCATTTGGGTGAAAAATGATTGCATAATACATTATTAATGTAGTTTTTTCGGTCGAGAAAAATCTTAAATTATTATCACAAAGCTTGTATTATTATTATGATACACAATATCAAAGACTTGGAAGGTCATGACAAAAAAATGCTTTCAGAAAAAAATTAAAATCAAAAAACAAGTCCCTTTTACGCAAGGACTACAGCGAAGGCCTATTGTATTTTTATCCATCCATATAAAGCTTTGGCTAATACCTTTATCACGTCTTGTTCTCACTAGTATCACCGGGTTTCCTGCTCGAATGGAAGAAAATTGTTTACTGTAGGCTTACAAAGAATCCGACCATTTGAGATAAATTTCGGTTTCGAATTCCGTCTCCACAATGGCGAACGGAAAAAGGACTTTGCTATAAGCTAGGACAATAAACCGGGTTTAAATAGCCAGTTTTAAGTGACGGATTACTTTCATTTTAAATTCCAGCAAATTGACAAACTTTGAGTATTATTTTTGTCAGAAAATAGAGAGAAAATTTGTCTTAATATCCGCCAAATAGCTTTTGATACCGGAAGAAAATTTGGTATAAATTACTTTTATGACCTGGGGTTATTTAGAAATATTTTATGGACACAATTATTACCTGGATATCTACTGAAATATATTTTATAAATCGTAAAGATGAGCAATTGCTAGAAACATCAAACAACGAATTTGTACTTATAATTCATCTGTGACAATTATTTATATTTTATTGTAGCTACATTATATAATATTTATTTTGATACTTAAGTAAGTGATATTGGAAATAATTAGGTTGACAAAATTAAGTAATGTAAAGTAAATATTGCAGTATTTCATTATTTGAATAATAATAATAAAGAAGCATTTTAATATTGAACAAAGTAATACATTTTAGTAGCATGTAAAAGAGTCATAGAAACTATGATTATCAACTCAACTTTTGGCGTGAAAAGATGTTATAGCGACGCTAGTTTGTATTAATTTTTAATGAAATAAATAACTTGTTAAATTTAAAAAATCTGGTTTCGCTTGAAAAATATTTAAAATATAACAATAATTTTCAAACTATATTAACTCCACCTCTTGAGCATAAAACAGAAGGTGTTAACTCCACTATTAACAATGTCAATGACAAGACATGATTTATTGTAATGTAATAATAATATAATAAACATTTTTTTATTCAACGAACTGACATAATTTAAGAATGTAACATTCTTTAATTGAACATACATAATTTAAAAACACTTGTAACCACTAGAAAAAAACACTTTTTTTGAAGCCCCTGCGATTTGCGCTCATGTGTCCGACCACTAAAGCTATATTATATTGTGTTATATGTAATTGCGACGAAGTTAACTAGTGTTTTAACAATACTCTCTGAAATGATTTCTTAATATGACACAAGTAAAAATAATGAAACAATTATTTTATTGTCATCAAAATATATTAAAAAACTTATGTTATGTATCCATGAAATAATATAACATGTTCAATTATAATACAGAAAAGCAGTGCAGTTTATGTAACTGAATAACACATTTTTTTTTAAATAATTATTTGAAAACGTTTTTTCAGACTTTTGGTGCCCCCTAAATTCTGCCGCCCGGGTGTTTCGCACCCCTGACACTCTTCACTCTTGAAAAACTCGAATGAAACTATAAATGCGATTCAAACGGAAAACACCAACTCACTCATATTAATTATTATATTTTGAAAGTCGATAGAGTGAGCTTTGTCAGACTATTATAGTTTCTAGTCATACCTCCCGCTTTAATTTTGTGTACCTATATCTTCTTTCGAAAGCAAACTGAAACTTTGAAAGCTGCTGCAGGTTTGACTAGAGCAGCTTTAACTTACTTAGTTATGATCAAATTTTGTTTGAGCTTTGATTATCGAACTGTTGTCTCAAGATCAAACTATTAAAAAGTTTTCTCAAACTGATACTTTTCATGAATTTCTTAGAACATTCACAATACTGGGTGTCTTCTTTTGAGAGTTTTCAATGTAATATGGTAATTATTATCGAGTAACTGGTAGTAAAAAGGAATAAGAATATGCCGATTTTTTTAAGAATTAAAAAAATACGAAAATTCTTTCAGTAGTATTTTAGGTGCAATCATGAATAATAATTATTGTATAATATATACACGTCATATCTTAATTTGATGACTTCTGTAGGCAGAATACGTGTTGCGCACGTATGAAGTTATAAAGGGTGAAGAAGAGTTGTTGTCCGTGGCATTGAAGGGCTGTGTTTCAGGATTGGCACTTTGTTAGCGAGGGACGCTCGAGCTTGGAATCAACTACTTGAGGTAGCTATAACCCCTCGTTGTAAAGCAAAAAATGATTGTGATAACCGGTTACCCATATACATCTTATAGCTGCACAATTCATCAATGTGTTTGAAATGGTTAGATCATAGATTCCCAAAATTATTTGGTCTACTAGAAATCTATCTCCTTTAAATATGCAATTTACACAACACGTTAAACATGTAGGTAAGTACGTATAGTTTTTGGAAATTTTATTCTGTTTTATTTTTGCTTCCACCGCCCCTCAATTATATCCAGGGGTAAAATCTCCCAATTTGGGAATCACTGGGTTATCACAAGTGCTAACTATAAGTAAACAAAGAATGTTCATATTATAGTATGTATTTAAATATTAATTACTGAAATATATTGAACAGTGGCCTAATTATAAGTAAGGCATTCTGCTTTCTAACTGTTCTTAGAAATCTTGATGTCTTCCTTATCGTGCCACAGAAAATAAATTCCGTCTGACAACTAGTAACAGGTACCACTAGTGATCTACATATATATATTATGTATATGCATATTAATACGCAATGTTTATGTTAAATAAAATGTTTATAAATTGATCATTTACTAACACCATTCTACTCAGCAGCCTCTCAATATGCTTTAGGTACTATTTTTACTTGGCGAAAAAACAAATTTAACCAATTTAATATAATAATGATTACGTCGTTATATCTTTTAACAAATATTTAAATCATAAGGTGATTATGTATGCTTAATATTATCAAATATATGTAGTATGTTACAAATAATATAATAACTAATATATTATTTAAATATATACATACTTACGTAATATTTTTAAAAATGATATAAAAAGCAGTAATTTATAGTATTTTACTACGTGTACGGTGTTAAACATAAATACAATATGAGATAAAATGTGCCCGGAAAATAATTTTAACTCTAATTTTTAGGTATGTGTAGAGTTATGACAATATTTTATAAGTTTTGGGCAAAATTTCGCCCAACGTGGGGCTCGAACCCACGACCCTGAGATTAAGAGTCTCATGCTCTACCGACTGAGCTAGCCGGGCGTACGAAACACGGAAATAATTTTCATTTTATACCGCAAAATCTAAACGTTTCACTCAAAAGTATTTTTGAACTCGTGAGAGGTTATCGACGAGCGCGCTCATTCGTGAAATTACGTTATTATTGTATCGCGAACAGATCAGTCGAGTCATACAAACATTAACAAAGACGAAAGATACGATGTCGTTGTACTATTTTATTACTATGTAAAACAGACAATTTTACCTCATTATCTGGTGATTAGAAGATAAACGTATATGTATAATGATTAAGATATAAAATGTTCAAATAATATTATCCAAAAAAATATTATAAAAAGTAGGTATCATGCAAGAATATTGTCGTATATTAATAATTGTTTAATAACTTTGAAAGGTTGATATTATCTCATTAGTTAACTCCATTAATTCCCAATACGTTACCATTGTTCTCAGACTGGACGATGATCTATTATTGCTTATTAGGTTTTGACGATTTATATTCGCTTATCGAGTGTATTATTATTAATGTATGGGGTTTTTTTCAAACACTTTAACTATTCATAATTTGTTTATTACATATTCTTTTATTGTGATCCTTGACTTAATAGGTAGATGATTATAATAAGTTAGAGTTAATTGTATTCGTTGTCAGTGTGCGTTTGTCTTTTGGTGAGTGTACAGAGTTTCGGAAGATGCCGAAAGGCGAAACACGGGTCGCAAAAAACGACTCAAGTTGAATAGTCATCATCAGCCTGAATCTATCCACTGCTGGATGAAGGCCTCTTCAAGCTGCTTTCACTTCTCTCAGTCCTGTGCGTTGCGTTGCCACGTACTTGCGCAGAACTTTATCATTTCATCGATCCAGCAGCCTCTAGGTCTACCTTGCGGACGTTTTATACCTCTTGGATACCACTGGATGACTAAATTCGTCACACGATTTTCTCTTCTTCTAGCTATGTGTCCAGCCCATCTCTATTTGAGACTTTTAATGAACTTTATCACATCGCAAACCCTTGTCTGCGATGACTGGATGAAATGGAATAGTACAAAACTTAAATCCATTATAAAGTATTTTATAATATTCTTCAACTTTCGTGCTCAGTATTGTCAACTCCAATGCGCCTAGAATATTGTAGATCGGTTAAAAAACTAAGCTATTCAACAGGAAAAAATCTAGATTTTCTAAAAGAGAAAAAATCACAACCATCGTTTATCGTAAATGGAAAAACATCTCTGAGGAATAAAGGTGACATATTTTTTTACTCCGGTGAAATTTAAAATTTCACTCTTAATAAAAAATACCCGTGAAGTTTGTTTTAGCTGTTTTAGTACCTACCTACTTACCTTTATAAAATACTATCAAAGTCCAAGTATGGATTATTTTTGGTATGCAGCATTGTCAATTATTATAATAATCTCCTACTATTCCATTTTCTATTTTACGTATAGACGTCTAACGTTTTTATGAAAACTTCGAAGCTAGTTTCGATATTAAAAAATGTTAGATTTAGCGCCACCTG
Organism: Rhyacophila brunnea; assembly: GCF_057557595.1. Taxonomy (NCBI): domain Eukaryota; kingdom Metazoa; phylum Arthropoda; class Insecta; order Trichoptera; family Rhyacophilidae; genus Rhyacophila; species Rhyacophila brunnea. The sequence continues at coordinate 54,680,373 of NW_028232965.1, read as the reverse complement.
GTGTTATCGTCGAGTCATTGAGTTCCAACTCATCGTCGATGCTGCAAATGGACGTAGCAAGTCTACAAACTAAAATATATTCCACACTTTCTTCGGAACAAACTTTTGTACCAATTATTAAAATAACTATACAAACATACCAGGCCCTTTCTTATCTAAACGCCATGTTGTTGATTTTAAACCTTTACTTCGATTTATTGACTCCCAAAATTTCTTCAATTTGAATCAAGCATGTTCTTATGGACACTGACATTTTCAGAAATATATTATATAATCTACGAATCATCTGAGACTTAGATATTTAGTTATACGTTTATATAATTACATACACTGTTAAAACAATTAAATTAATCATGAAGTATGTATTACAATATAAATTTACAAAAAAGAAAAAAAATACAATTTACACTTGAAGGCCACACTCCCTCAGAAACAGTTGGATACACTGAAACGCCTTGATATTCGGCCGAGCCAAAAATATCGCAAATATATAATTTTCAAAATCGTGTTTCCTATCCGACGCAGTAGTCTTATATACATTTCCGTTAATCTAGCAGAAATTAATTGTTATGTCGTTTAATACTTTTTATACACTCGATATTCTAGTACTGCACTATAAGAAATCTGTCAAACTATTATGAGAGTATCCTATCATATGTTTTATTTCACGACCCGATTAAAATAAATGATTCATTTATTTTCCTGTAAGTTTGTTTTTCGTGTGTTATAGATATTTTCTGTATGTTTTCTCTCATCATAATCGTGTCAATACGTCTTCTACCTGTGTTGTTCTCTCATACACGTGCACATAGGTTTTCTCTCGTGTGTTACAGACAGACAGAAATACATCAAGACAAATATATCATTCAATACGCAACATACTCGTATTATGGTACTTAATTCATAAAGGTATCTAATATAATAATAATCAAAACTAATTTCATCCACTTAGAAGGACATTGCTAACGGGTATTTTGAAAAATAAGTAAGAAACAACCATTAACCTTATCTTAATTTTGTCAAAGTGTGAGTTATAGGTTCCTATCCTTTATTTGTATTAGGACGGTATTGATGAATCGAACTTAAAAATACCAAAGTGCAACGTTTATATTCTGGCCTACACGTCTTATATTAGAGTGAAAGAATGAAACGGGGGTGTAGGTAGGTATAACTTTTTATCATCATCAGTTAGGATTTACTTGGGGTTGAAAAAAACCCTTCCATTTCGTACAATCTACTTCTTACTTGAACGTATTAGCTGATTTTGGGGCAGATCTCTAGCAGTTCGATTATACTGAATTATTGTATTTATCGTTTCAAATGTATTGAATCCTTATACAGTTACGAGCCCGTACTTATTCAGATTAATACTGACATCTATTGTTAAAATATGAAACATGGAAAATTTTCCTTTGCCCCATATGTAAAAACCATTAGTACGCCAGTTAATAGCAGGTATATATATTTTAATTCAACAATGGAAAGCTGTATTAACCGTCAATCATATTAAGCGTTCCACTAGAGACGTAGGTACTACACTTGACTTGGGGTTTACGTGAATTAACTTTACGTTGAATTCGAGACAGAAGAAATGAAATGATTTACATACGAATGATATAGGTACAATACAGCAGTGATCGAAAAACTGTAGATTGCGATCAATGATATTATGTTTATGATTTGTTTTTGTGGTAGATCGTGTAGAATGTAGGATTATTTATAATAATATAGGAAGTATGAAATTATTCATGAGAAAACATTTATAAATGAATAGATTTATACAACGGCATAGAATGAATACGGAAATTGTAAAAGATTTTACATGTTTTTAGCGTAATGATTGTTTTCTAGGTACGTGTAGAATAAATACTGAAGACTAACTATGACTAAATCAACCTGGACTGTTACCAATACCAGATTAAATTGTTGATTTCATGTAAGTTTTATTTTTATTTAAGATTTTCAGAATTATGCAATTGAATTTTTTCTTCATAATAATATCTTCTTTTCTTTCTTTCGACCATGTCTGATCCTAATAGGATCATATGGGCCTCCACATAGTGGAGGTTTGTATTAACAGATTTTATTTTTATTATGAGAAATGGATGTCAGCCACTTGCTCAACCTATTAGGTCCATACTCTGACTCATACACAAATTGAAAAACAATATGTGTACTTGCCAGACCCAGGATTCGAACCTGGGACCCTCGACACTATAGACCGGCGCTTAAGCCACGCGGCTATCGTGGGTGTCATCGTGGGTGGGGAATAATATCGTAACATTAAATTAAAGGCGGATTGCTTTAATATTGAATTAATAACTAATAATGGTGCTAGATTTAGGTTTTCTTCTAGAATTATAGAAAATAATACAGGAGTCAGGAATTACCATACATTAAGGCTGAACACGATTCTACGTAACATTTGACGTAAAAGTTGTCAAAAAGTGACTTTAAAATTCACCTGAGTGCTAGAAAATTGATATGTCTCGTAATCAATCCTGCTCATATTTCTATAAGTCAGCCCAATACTGAATCCGGCCTCCCTCTGAGTTCTGGAGGAGATTTTTCCAAATGATGATACTTTCGGAGGTGTCAATGTAATATGTATTATCAAGTAAGCATGGCATTTGGTGAAGAAACTCACTAATGCCTAACACCTTGTGCAGATGGCGCGTGTCTTATCACGCTTTACGCCCGGGTAATAAAAACTTGCTGCGACCATATAGCGCGTTTCATTTGGCAGTTAGGTGACGTAATTCATTTTTGATTCCGTATAAAAAACAAATGCGAGTGCGAGAATAAAGGCCAACAGCTCAATCATGGCGTACTGTTCCTTTGAAATTTTAAATGTCGCGATATCTGGCAAGATGTATTCTTCAAGATGATGTAATTTATTTTGAAATGGCTATAAAACTGTCGTTTCGAACTCGAAGCGGTTGTACTTTGTTTTGGAATGGGCATAAAAACACCGCGTTTTCGAGAGTCCTGCGATCGCTTGCGCTTGTCGCGTGACAGACGTTACGCCGTGAGTGCATGTGGATGGCTCAATGATGTCACATGTACCTGGAATACGCACCATCTGGACAAGGCCTAAATCAAGTACATAACGAACTAAGAAAATATACCTTCAAATAAATTCGGATAAAGTAATATTTCTGTGTTTTCAACAGACAATTTTTTAGAAAATAGTTTCTCCATCTGAATAGAATGCCGACCTCTGCAGGACTGTATATTATACGTACCAATATATAGATCGATGTCCGAAACGTAGGAATTACTCTCCTCGCAATTTTGCCAAAGTATGATAAATATGTAAATTTCGTTGGCTAACAGACTAGCTGTGGCGATGAGGTGGGTATGATTACTTGGAAATATGCACACAAAGTCATAAAGTATGATACAGTAATACTATCCTGTAGGAACGTAGCACTCCCTGGAAAGCAGTCATATAATTTTTCGCAATGCCGAGATACGTCCCGGCTCCAATTTTGTTTCAACACTCCGAACATAAAATATATTTATGAATCATTCCGTGTGGATAAACAATGAAATAGGACTTCTGTTTCAATTCGCGGACTCTAATCATACTTTATAATTTTTGTTTTTTTTTTACGAAAGCGAGTCTATTATTGTAATTTTAAAAGTCACGATTTGCATAAAAATCTCGTAAAATTTAAATAGATAGTAATTCCTTCCCTAAAACATTGACTTACTTGTTCTTTAGTAGTCTATGGGCAGAAGTTTGTGACCTTGAAGTCCCACAAAAATCTTATTTTAATATTTCCAGAAATGTCGTGTATTCACAATAAATATAAAATAAAATAATTTAAGTTTTGTATTACCTATTCTATTTGAATATTTTTTTTTGCAATCAGTTAAAGAATATTAAAAAAGTTCAAAAAATATAATCGTGTTCTTGAGTATTATTGTAATAGGTACTTAGTTGGGTTTTTTACGCACAAAATTACGCGAGAATAGCCCTGACCATAGCCCCCACATCCTGAGGCGGGCCCCCAGGCTAGGATGTTTGGCGGTCCCCCCTACCTATCGCTAAGGGTAAAGGCAGTGTGACACACTGTAGTAGAGTTTTCCAAATTGTGAACGCGGTAAAAGATGTATTTTTAGCGATTTTTTGTATTATTAATATGTAAATCCATTTGAATTATGGAGTTGTCGAGTATCGGCACACAGTTAAAAATTGCGTCGTCCAACCAAATATTTTAAATTATTAATAACACTGACGTGAAATCGCGCCGCAGGCGACTTTTTTTACTATTAGAGCAAATTTGTGATCTGTGTTTATCTCAGTTATCTGGTCGACTCGTGACGCCGGGCCCTTCCTGAGCCTGCGCCCCCAGGCTAGAGCCCTGTCAGCCCCCTCTTATGGGGGCCATGGCCCTGACCAGATACGGCATTCTCTCGCTACAGTGATCTCAAGCATTGCAAAATGATTGTAAATCCATCAAAAACGGTGCAGCCTCCTTCGCCGCCTGTTGAGGTCATTGCGGTAATATTATATGTAACGCATAAAACCTAAGGACCGACCTATGAAATTTAAATTAGACAATGCTTATTCTTGAAGAGTATCTACCTGCTATTTCTATTCAATGCTTGGTATATGATGGGAAACGACAAGTATTGTTAACTTTGTACCGCCACAGTAGTAAGTATGGCAGTGGCAAAGACTCCATGCTAAGCGATTATTTAAAGCCTACCATCTTAAGAAAAATAAATTTTAATTGCATATTAACATATTTGAATAATAGATTATTTTATATTCTACAAAATAAAATATTTTCCAAACGACGCCTGTCATATATATTATATAAATGTATTTAAAATAAATACAGAACCATCTGTGAAAGTTTAAAAAAATATGCCTCAGCGCCATCTCTCTTTGACTATTGTATGTATCGGATTATTGTGCGATGAATATCAGGTTTTTTTTATATGAACTTTACCTTCCGGCCTCAGCCCCGTCTACCGTAATGTATGCGATACGGAAGGCTAGAAAGCCGAAGCTTAAAACCGTTGTGCATAATATTATTGTCTATGACTGCAGCGTTGTCAAAAATAATTAATAATAAGATAGTTTAAAAAAAATATATATGGCATCCAATTACATGTAAGTAAATGAATTGTTTAAATAAAGCATAATTTTATCTAAAGATTTTTGATGTGTATATGTGTGTTAGGAAGGTACATTATTTAAACATATCGTCAATGAGCTATTGATATTTCATCGATTTAGTGTGTAGCTGTAAAATGTTCTTATTACCCGTTAGTATACCTGACAAGTGTGCTCTTTTTCTCTAACCTCCATAGCCTACCTCTTTCCAAAAGTCACCCTATACCACTGAAGTATGGCTTACATTATTGAACTGATTATTTTTTCATTTCCTATTATTTAAAAAGCATTATTTACGATAGTAAAATAAAAACATTGATGTTTTGTTAAACAGATCGAATATCTCGATTGTATCACTTTATACCGTGTAATTTAATTTTTAGAAGAGCAATTTACATTATTTATTAGGGCTTTTATACATTATTTGCTTAAGAGCATACTTCAGTGAAACGGCAAATAATTTTCAACTACCTATTAACTAACAACTAACGACAAATTATATTTCGTTCGGCACGCGTCATTTACACAATCCGCGCATCGCCTAGTCACGATCTTTTTAGACCGTGCCTCAGCTGAGGTATAAGCCTTAAGAATAAAATTTTATTATGAAGAATGCCACTAGATTGGTTTACCAGCGAATACTCATAGGTATGGTTGTAATATAACAATGACACAATTCTAAAACTAAATAACGGAAGACAACGGGAAACCACAGTGATAAAAAATATTTCTTGCCATTATCATTAATTTCCAACAAAGGTCTGATAATAACTCTGCCTGGAGCCACTCCGAAAAAAAGAGAAGACTATTTAGACACTTAACAATAGTGTACACACGAGTGATATATTTTACGAAATATTTTTGAGATTCTTTCAACAAGTAGTACCGTCTTTAGTTATATTTTAACAATAAGAAAATAAAAATAAAATCTGTTTTCAATGTATAATTTTTAACTCAATCAATAAAATATAAGAAGTCAAGAGATACGATATCGTATTATTACTAATACATTATTATCACGTTATATTTAATTGACAGTGTGATGTAGGTACAATATTCATGAACAGATTTTCTGTAGATTTTCATAACTGAAAAAAAGCATACAATATTGTACGATTTGCGATACTAAGTAAAGTATATATCTACTAACTCCTAAACAAAGGGTGGTTATAATATTAACATACTTTTTTTTAAATTGGAATAGTCATTAGCCATGTGTAAAAACGATTAGGTCCTTACTTTGGTTCAAGAATATGTTAAAAAATTAACATATATAATAATTTTGTGCGACCTGGGATCATGGCCTCCACAAAAGAGGCTGACAGGGCTCTAGCCTAGAGGCCCGGGCATAGAAGGGGCCCGGCGTGGCGGGTCGACCAGCTAAGTGAAATTAACACATATCACAAATTTACACTAATAGTAAAAAACCTCGCCTGCGGCGCTTCTTTATTTCAAGACTATTAAATATTTTAAATGTATGGACGTGCGTTGCAATTTAATGTTATATTATGATGAATGATATACTTAAATGATAAATCCTGTGTATAATTTAGGAAACACTACTTTAGAGAATCACACTACTTTTAACCTCAGCGATAGGTAGGGGGCCCGCTTCAGAATATGGGGGTCATGCCTGGGATCATATCGAAATATCGCCCTCAATCACTGATTTAGAATCTATGTACCTACCGAATTTATAATTCGTGCGTTAACATGACATATTATGTGAAAATGCCATTCATGTCATGAGGACATGTATTTTGATATATAATAAATAATACCCAAGTGAATTTAATATTTACTTAATTACTACAAACTAGACTACATACACATACGCAATAAGGATTAAAATACAGGAATTTCGCAATTTGTACCTGTGTTCTCATTCTCGAGATAGTAAGATTGATCAGTCCAACACAAGAAATCTTGTTTTTAACAAAAAAAAATATTAATATTAAAAGTAAAAATAATAATGGTTTTCTGTATTTTTTCAATTCCGCAATTCCAAAAAAATAACACGTGCATAATATAATGTCAAGATGCACCATTAATTAGCCTTTATAAGACAATCAAAAGTTATCTTCTTTTCCATCATATAAAACAATCAATTTTCCATTATTTTGAAGTGGTAATAAAACTATGTTATTTATTATAATAACTATTTTTTTAAATTTGTACCATCGATGTAATTTTTTCAAAAACAAAAAAGTAAAAATTAATATAATACAAGTTATGAGAAGGGACAATTTTGGTATATTTTATTATACTGGATTATCGAGAATAACACGGTGGCCTAGTTGGTAGATCGGCTGTCTCTAAAACGGCATCTCAAAATCTATACTTATACTTTTTTCAATGAGTGGTTTATTCAGTGCAATGATTAAATAAATCGAATGAATGGTTAACAACTATTTCACGGAAAAACACTGTTTATTAAACCTACAGTCTTTGCCAATCAATATGCTGCGCGTAAAAGGGAGCATGGTAATTTAAATATGATTTAAAATATGATTTAAAAATTATTATTTAGTAACTAGTCATTTTCATAAAATTCTTTAAGTTATACTTCTTCAAAATGATAATATAAATTATATAAAATTCTACAGGATATTTTAAAGTTAATAGCTATTTTGGTTGTAACACCATTAATACATTACAAAAATAAACAACTACTTTACGCTTAACCGGTAAAGTGCCCAAAGCGTCTTTGGACGCCCTAATTACACCAATTCTTATGTTAATTACTATCAATTAACTAATTGCGGCATAGAAAGGATTAAGTATAAAACTCACGATGCCACGATCTCTACCTCAACTTAGGAATATTCAACTCGTAAATACTTACTCGGAACTCCTATTAACTTATCTAACACTTAATTTACTTTCCTGCAGGCCATTGAGTGAGTCTTCCATAAGAAGAAATTAACAAAAGAAAATTTAAATCCCGGGGCTTTGCGATCAATCCATTGAGCAGGATACCGCTTGTTGCACACCCTAATATACATAAACTCACGTAGTATTTATTCAATACATTAAAGTGGTTAGCTTTGCTGATCTTAGACACGTAATTTAGAAAGGCCTATATTGAGCAATAAAATATTATGCCTTGTTTACAGTCAGATAAATAATTCCTTCAATAAACATAATACAAATTTGTCACAAATATAACGGAGTGGCTTTATATGAGGTCGTTATTTCTGTTATTAAATTTTTACTCCGAACGTGGGAATAAAATAAACTTTGCCAAAGTTTACGTTGTAAATACAGTTAGCCACAAAAATGAAATATTACGTAAGACTTTTATTGAAGTTTTTTTATTAGTTAATAGATACGAATGAGATAATATTTAACGGCAAAAATAAAGAAAGTTTTTCGGTCATAAAAATAACAAAAAAAATTAAATCTGTAAAAAATTATTATTTATTGTTATTCAGTAAAGCGTTGAAATTGTAATTTGTGTAAATATAATAAGGATTTATTATGTACCTTCTATTATATTATAACAATGAATTTTTATGTTGTTTCCATCATAAACACAAGATAATATTATGATCTTTATCCAGTTTCATGCTGAATTAATGAATAATTACATTAATTAGTTATTACTTACATGCACAGTAAAAGTGTGCAGTAATTATCAATAGTAAAAAAACATGCATGAGACAAAAATATGACACTATTTAAGTACAAAATGACATATAAAGCAATATAATAGAGTAATATAGTAAAAGTAATTGCTTAAGTGACATGATATTCATTTAATAAAAAGGCCAATTATTATCTAATAATTTATATTATAGAGACATACTAAAATTGCATGCCGACGTGCATGTTTCATAATTAATAGTGTTATAATAAATACTAATACATAAAAGTTAATTTTAGAAGTTAGGATAATACTGTTAAAAAATATTATACTATAATATCGTATAAAGCCATGAATAAGCAGTATGTTTATCACTGATCTAATTTTCATACTATTGTATTATATTGTTAAATATTATTGCAAGGAACGTTTTTATATAATTAAATATAAAATACCTTCAGAATACGTACTGAATAGATAAAGTTAAGATTTATTTTGTAAATTTAAGAACTAGTTATATTCTCATAATAATATGATATTATGAATGTGTTGTTGCTTTATTTCATAAAGAATAGTTTCTTTCAAGCAATACATAATAAATCTCTAGAAATAAAATTTCGTATAGAGTGTAGTGTGATTTTGTAATGTTCACATCATAAAATCCATAGTTTATGATATTTTTGTGGAACTAGGCGATTAAGGTATTCTCACGGTGACCTTTATCCGTGGGAAGATTCCATGTAACAATCCCTATTCAGTATTAAATCTATATTTTATTGAGTGTGTAGTCAATGTAAGAAGGACTTCTGTATCATACTCAATAGCGTTATAGCGCCTGTAAACGTGCATGGATTTACTGGCGGCAATAATTAAACTATCATGGCAATAACTATTTACCGTGCTGACTGACTCTCCCATTTATTCTTCAAGAGTGAGAGAGACGCGATGTTGTCATATTATGGTGCTATTTCGTGCTATTTGACAGCTAGTGAAAATCGGTCAATCTTAAAATTATTCGATTTTTTGCCGGCAAGTTCGCCACTATCATTCGGAGGCGCAGATCGAAAAAATCTTACAGTCACATGAAAATTTAGAAGCTTCCAAACTTGTCCAAATTCATGCATGCAATCTTGCCAACTGCAAGATAATAAATATAATGTATGGGTAAACGTACCCATACATTATTTCCTACTGTCAACAGTAAATCTATGCACGGGTATTAAGTTATGTTAAATACCTGATTTACAATTTTCAATTAATTGAATCCAATAAAATATTTTAATAATAAAAACTCGTTAATTACTAATTTTAGAGAAGTATACCAACCTGGTTAAGCCATGCTATATAAATTTAAAAAAAAGCTAAATGAGAGGTAATCAATTCCTCGAATGAGATACTGGCGCTTATACAAGATAACATAACTTTTGTATGTCGATGCTTGAAAGAGCTAACCTATACTTAATATAAAATTACCGCTGTAGAGAATATACTATAAAATGTCATTTAAATAAATAACAACGTCGTGTGATTCATAAACGAATAGGTACTATATTTTGCGGCAAACTTCTCAATCGCTCGCGACCCACCGGTTTATAAGCTCTGTCATATAAAACCATTTATAATATTTTTCCACCCATCTATTTAGCTGCAAATAACATTTATTTAATTTACTGTGTAAATCCATTGTGTAATGTACCCATGTATTCAATGTATAGCTGCAATCTAGTTTTTAATATCCCCATAACTGGAATAGAAAAGGCAAAAAGCTTATTAAATTAAGGTGATAAATTTTGCAGGTTATACGACTTTATTAAACATTTTCACTCTGAGCTTTACTTTTATAATATAAGCAAAGCTATATTTATAAGCTTGTAAGTATTGAAAACACTTGGTACACAGTGTTTGTTGTAACATCTTATTCTTTCGGATGATTTTAATTAAAGCTAAAAAAAACCAAAGTTGAAACTTTGATATACCTAACATGCAACGTTCCCTCTAATTTTTCTATTGTGTGTGCGGATCGTCAACGCATCTGTGCAGGGTTGGTGTCATCTGGTGCGGTAAATTTATACCCCCCCCCCCCCCCACAAACACACACATACGATTTCTTTTTTAATGACAAAGTTTAAAATTTAAGTCAAAGTTCGACGAACTCGAACGCATAATATTCGGGAATATCTATGTATTTAGATAATGACCCCCACATCTGGGCCTTCAGGCCAAAATCCTTGTCGGGCCCTCCTACCTATCGCTAGGGTTAAAAGCAGTGTGACGCTCTACAGAATCTTTTTCCATATGGTGTTCCAGGTAAAATTAAGGGTATTCAGTGTATTTTTAGCGATTTTTTATATTTTCGAAGTTTTCGAATATCGACATACAATAATCAAAATTTGCACTAAAAATTACATTTTAAAATGTTAATATTCTTGAAGTAAAATATTTTTTTATTTTAATTTATTTATTTTTGGTAGTCGCACCACGCGGGGCCCCCTCAAAGCCCGGCCCCCCAGGCTAGAGCCCTGCCAGTGCCCCCCCCTTGTGGGGACCATGATTTAGAATATTTATATACATGATTATAAATATCTTGTACAGAAAGCGTAGAAGCTTTTATTTTTATAGCCAATAGTTGGTATATTATCGATTAACACTTTGACTAAATCGCAACCAGATTTGTTGCGCTCAGCGATCTCAATCCTATTCTTTCGTTCTTCCGGTGTTTCCGTCATTATTTTCAAAAGTCCACCTCTTTTCAAATTTTTCAATTTCGTAACAGCATCCCGGTGTACTTTTTGACTTAAATGCATTTTAAGTTTAATATTCAACCTCCATTCAATCCATTTCTTTCCAGACGTGAATTATCCTTGCATATTTGTTGCGGAGCATACATAAATGATGCGTTTGACACAATCATCTGTTTCCGAATAAACAAATATAATCACCAATTTTTACGTTTCGCGAATGCATTGAAGAGTGCATTTCTGTTTCGACGATATCAGAGAGCCATTCCAATTTAAATTTATCGCAGGATTTCTTCTTGATGATCGCATTTGAAATATGACATCCACTCCTTTTTGACATTTTTCGGGGATAAGTTTTCTATAATTAATAAATATAATAATTGTACTAAATATTATAGAACTGTACAAGCAATCGTATTGTTCACTTGAATTGTTTGTTACGTACACTAAACAGACCTGTAGTAATTTATTACAAAAATTGATTGTTAGTTTTGTATTATAAATATTTTAAGTAAAAAACACTGCTTTTTGGCACGAATACTTTCATCGTTTAAAAAATATTGTAAGAATTCTGATGTATTCACAATAAGGACTACTATGAGACTGTACTGACAATGTTTCTTGCAAGTTGAAACATGTCTAAGACTAAGAAATGTAGAGGACCCGGCAAAAAGGTGCTAAAATAGGTACGTATCTTTTTTTCGTATACTTTGGCATGCGGACAGTGCGGGGGATGAAAACATGTGTGGGACATATTTTGGTAGGTGTGCGCGCGCACACCTTAGAGAGAACATTGTTAACATGTTTTTTCAGTAAAATTAGTACATATTTTTGATATTTAACAAAGAGAACGTTGGTAGAAGTTGCTTCCTCATAACTTTGCACTATATTCTAAAAATTTTGTTACATATAATATTCATTTATTTTCTTATTACTACATTTATTAATACAAGTGAATATCATTTGGTCTAATATTATGCGAGGTAATTAGGCAAAGAGGCAAATCAGTGTAGTAACAAGTGCAAAGTTATAAAACGTCTCTATTATGTAAGAGAAGAATTTTAAAACACTTTTCTCCATTTCCAAAATATATCACTATGTTAGCAAGTATTGTTAGCTTACGTAGTAAGTTTTTGGGGTTTTAGAAGTACGTTGCAGGTTGTTAGAAAAAAAGAAGATAATATTTATGATACTGTCCATCGTACGGTTGTCATATTTGTGTATGTTTTTATGAACAAAATACTTGATGCCTGTGGAGGCGTTGAACACATTTTTAATTAATTTCTAATTGTTTATGAAAATATATAATTTCGAAATACCTACCCAAGAAATACGTAAATTATTATCTTATATAAAAATATGTTGAACTGAGTGAAATTCATACTCACGTTTTTTGCTGTCCAGGTGAGTAGGTACTCACTATTTACTAAGCTACTGATCCGTATGCTCCTGATGTTTTCAAAAAATTCACCAATAACATTAATACTATAATCTTGCATTCTTAAATCGTGTGCATATTCAGAATATAAATACAAAAAAATCTAATTATTTATTTTTGTATATTACGAGTACCTTATTTTTCTTTGAATAATAATAAAGTCAATTTTTATTAAACTATTTTTTTATTCAACGAAAAAGTCACAAGTTTTGAGAATGTAACATTCCATATTATATTTAAAAATAACTTTGAACATTCACAATTTGAAAACATCTCATGCATATACCCATCAAAAAATCCATTGTAACGCAATTTGATAAGCATTTAAAGTAAGAATCACTAGTTAAAATTATCGTAATTAAGTAAGATGCCCGTAGCTTAATTGTAAAAGCACACTAGCACGAATCCAGCGGTTACAGGTTCAAGTTCCGTGGGGCGTCGTATTTTTTCTAAAATGATTTTTTTAGTGGGTATATGCTTTCAAATTATGTATGTTCAAAGTTAATTTTATTACCTCACGATTATTACTCACGGTTTCCAAACTTTATGTTTCTACGCCTCCATTTAAAAAAAAAATCTTGGCGCCTCCCTCCCTTTATTTCATTAAATAATACAGACACTTTTTTAAATATCATCATACATAAAAAAAATATCATTTGAGTATATCAGTCACATATTTAAAATATTCAATAATCTCGAAACAAAGCAGCGCACTATTAATAAAATAACGTGAAAAGTGCATTAGCAAACTAACCAAGAACTCAGTAAATAGATTTTTGTTTGCTTCAATATATCTGGCGCACAAATCATTTAATAGTGCAAACATGGCGAGCTTATTTTTTATGTAATTTTGATTTCCAAAGCTCCAATATTATTTATGAATGCCTTCACTTCGTTTTTTTAAATCAGTGAATGCATTAGTGGTCCTTGGATTGATTTATACACACATTGTTTTTTAATTTCAACCAAATAGATAAGTTTCCTAAACAAATTTACCTCAAATTTCAACATTATGACCTGTCCCTTTTATTTCATTTTTTCACGAGATAGCCAGCGTTCACAATATACTATAGAAGTGAGGTATTCTAAAATTAGTCTCTATATTTTCAGACAGGTTTGCAAACAACTTATAAAAGGACTATTTTATGTAGTTTATATATATCGGCCGTTTTATAAAATAAGCATTTGCAAACTGGAAACCTGTGGCTAGACTAAACCTGTGAGAAACTTTTCGCGCCTCTCTTCGCAACACTCCGCGCCTCCCAGTTTGGAAATCGCTGGCGTAATACATGCTGCATTACCAAAAAATCCTTATTATTTTTACTGAAACGAATAAAATATCTGATACTGCCCAAAAATATTGGTAGTAAGTCTACATTCACGCTACCAAATGATACAAGCGTAATAATCTTATATTATTAATGGATGTATTCCATAAATGATGTATTTCGTATGATATTACCGAACAACAATCTTAGTCTGAGCTTATTAAGTTAGTTAGGTCGTCCATGTATCCATAATTGGCCGGAAACTATTTCGTATCCTTTGGGAATTTCAACTTATAAAGTCAAAGCAAAGACCTCCGGTGCAGCTCAATCCAAGGTTTAACTCAGAAGGTATTTTGAAACGCACATTTTCAATCTTGATGCTTTAAAAGTGAGCCGTAGGTATTAGATTTTTTTAATTCATTGATGTAGATTTTTGATTAATTTATTTAATAAAGTTCAATTTAAGAGCTACATTTTATTCAAAAATCCTTTTCATTTTAGAGTAGGTAGTTTCATTTGCCAAACTATTTAAATTTGCTGATCTAATCCGATTTATAAATTTTGTTTACATTCTTTTTTTAAATAATGTATATAAACCAAGTATGATTAAACTGAACTAACTGACATTTTAGTTTGAAAGAATATATAAAAAGAGGCACAATACTGTTTGGCGCTTTTTTCATTTAAATTGAAAACTTTCAAATACATTGCAAACAATCATTGTTGTTTAGGAATTTGTATATCTTAATAACAACAATATTGAATACCTTCAACAAAAAATGATTAAAATGATTTACCAATTGAGTTTTAGTGGACAAGATTTGAGTGATTTTATTTCTGAAATAATTGATACCACTATTTAAATATATATATAAAGTAGAGGCCTTTAAATTACATTTACTTTTATCGTATGTAATTCTATGACATATGTAGGTATTATTTAATATATCGTATTATAAAACCATGCCTTTTGCATCTTAAGACCTTTGATACTCGTTCTAATTAGTTTTTGCAGCCAGCAGTATTATCAAAATTTATGTAAATTAGCAAGTCACCATTTAGCGCCCATTACAATGCTGCCAGTGTCATTATCTTCCACCCGGCAGGGGTTGCCAACAGCATGACGGACTATGTGCGGACTCTACAAATAATATTGTTAAATGAAAAAAAATCCTTTCTTGGCGCCTTGTTTTATCAAAGGTAAGCAAGCATATTGAAGATCACCAACGACATGAAAATTATAGTGCTTACAAAGGTTGCATAGACAAAAAAATCCCTTATAGTTACGCATCTGCTGCCTTATACCGTTCCATGCATTATGAGCTGGATTAAATTATGTCGAATTGCGAAAAATATGGCATATGTTTTGCAAAATTTTAGTATGATCATAAATAGGTATGTAACAAAATTGTTCAAAATAGTAAGTCAATGAATTCTCGTGAAAATTAATATTGTACGCTAACATTTTGATATTCCATTTTAATAAGGAAACAACTCAAAATTTCAAGGTTAAGTCTTTCGTTGCTAAAGACGCGCTAGGCACGTACCCATTAGTTGGCCAATATATGTAAAATTAGCATGATATTTAAATGTGGTATTTAATTAGTAATTATCTGGTCAGCAGTGAATGTGTAATGCCATTCAATATAAAAGGTCTATTCTTTATAATTAAGCAAAAAACGACTGGTCAGCAGTAAATGAATCAAAGAATAAGGTAGTATTTTGAATTTCAATGCCATTGGACATGGAAAGGTCTATTCTTTATAATTCAGCAAAAAAAGAGTCAAAAATATCTTCAATGTGTCATAAAATCGAATATCCCTTTCTGATTCTTTCTTACTAATAGTAATAGTAACCGGTAAGTGTTTGGATGTAATGTCATTTGTATTTTATTTTAATAAATTGGTTCATAATTAGTTTTTTTAAATAAAAAAAATTCGCTTATAATTTTATTATTATTTAAAATGGATAAAGGAAGGATGACGCTGATAAACATATCTTTAAAAATGCGACCGGAAACAACGTTTGAAAAACTTTGGGGTTGAATGAAAATGAAATTAAATTATGTTGCCTAGAATATTTTATTATTGAAATAACTATCTTAATATATGCAATTTCTTCCCTAAAGCATGTAAAGGTGTTGTATTTTTGCACGATTAAAAATACGTTAATATGAATTTACCGCCCACGGTGGCCGCGCGGCTTAAGCGTAGGACTATCATGCCGTGGGTCCCAGGTTCAATTCTTGGGTCTGGCAAGTACACATATTGTTTTTCAATCTGTGTGTGAGTCAGGGTATGGACCTAATAGGTTGAGCAATTAGTGGCTGACATCCATTTCTCGTAAAAACAAAATCTGTTAATACAAACCTCTACTCTGTGGAGGCCCATATGATCCTATTAGGATCGGACATGGTCGAATATGAATTATATACCTACTTTCTTACATGAAAATGAGTGCTTCATTGTAAATAAAAGTTGTTTAAAGTTCGCTTCTTGGTTAAAAATGAAGTCATTATCAAAATCCAGTTGGGAACCTCTGCTCTACCGCAGGGGCGTCTCAAGAGTGACGTTAATATTAATACACCGCTTAATGACCTCTGAGCATAAATCGACGAGAACCTCGGTGACTCTTTAGAGTTTGAAGCAGGCGTGTAAGGGAATTGTGAAGATCGTAAGGTGGACATAAATTTTGCATAGCAAGCTTTACGTTAAATACCCAATACCTCGGGGTATATTATTGGATCCTTGAGCAAGTACCTGCCGATTGTTGTTAGGGTTAACCGATATTGCATGTAAGGAAATCTCAAAACTCTTATTTCACATAATATTGTGACCGATTTCAATACCCATGTACCGTTTTTTCAAAAAAAGTATATATTAAAATATAAATATAAAAGATACATATTCAAACACGCGCGTTACCACGATCTTACTCGCTACGTCATTTATCGTTTGTCAATTTATGGCTACGGCCGTATGTTGTAGTTTAACCACTGGGAAATGCCAATAGAAATGGCGTATTTCAAAACTACCTTATTCTTAGGTCAATAATTATTGTAAAGCAATCATTATTCGTAAAATGTTTATTACATTTGAATGGTCAAAAGACATCGCTTATAATTATATATTTTGAATTATCTTCAAATGTGTTAATCTTGCCCATTTTTTGAATAATAAAATGCCTAATTCTTGTCAAATTTGGGATCACAGAGATTATCAATATAATTTTTTATCGTAAATATTTCACTATAATAATGTCAACATAAATTATACTGATGGTTTTATAAATGCGTTTAAAAATTATTAAATTTAAAAAATCTTAACCCCACTGCACATTTATGTACTGAAATAACACTATATTCTAAAACATTAGAGCGAGAGGTTTAAAAAAATACTATTTTATGTAATACGAATACTTTATGCAGTCGTCAAAATGTTTAAAATAAATATATAGGATAATAAGGCTTCACATTATTATAAATAGATTCTCTACAACGATTAAGGAATGTCCAGGGTTATACTCTGAAAATACCACAAAAGCTCCATTTGACATACGCTGAGCATGTGGGCCGTTAAAATAATTTGCGAAATATTAAACTTGAGACAGTTAATAGGTTAAATTGATTGTGTATTATGAACTGAAAATGATTTTCCTCCTGATATTTTGAATGTAGTGGTTTCAAAATATTTGATTTTAGAAAATTGGTTTTCAGGTTGTCACCGTGATTTCTTATTCCTTCATTTGTAAAAGTTTGAGGCTCGGGGGCCATTCTCAAGACTGTTGTAAAGTTTTTCTGTTGGGTATGATATAAATGTGAACGCCGTTCTAAGTAGTTTGTTGAGAAGTTAAAGTTGATAGTGAACGTTGCTCAGAGTAAAAAAAGTTATGCTAGTTTTCCATGTTAGTTGCAATGAGAAGTAGTTTGGAGTAGTAGTAGTAGTAACATTATACTTTAGCACAATACCTTGTCATAATGAAACCGAAATATTGAGGAAAAAAGTAGGTAAAATCCAATATCAATTACAATAACAACAATATATACTTACCTAAATTATAATAAATTTTACAGACATGTTTTTAAATAATAAATAATATTTTAAAAACAACGAAGTCATAATTTACCATTGCGCATACATCGCCATTATTAAATGTAGCAAATATATTATATTTACGATACTTAAATAATTTAGATGTATTAATATGTGGGTCCATTATTAATTTTGGTTCTTAATAATGTAATTTAAATTAAACTTAACGATCAAAATTTTATTAACCCAATTTCAAATATTGATTAATTAATGAAATCGTCGAGATTAATACAAATTTATACCATTATTTTTCTCAAATAGAATTCTTCTACGTAAATTTTAAGTTAATTAATTATTCAACATTTACTTATATTTATAATAATAAAAAAATCCGGCAATTATTCTTATATTAAAATTCTTGAAGTCTTTCCGGTGTAAACGGTATTACAGTCATTGCACGTTGCTTAATTAAATGTATACTACTAAACTGTAATGTTTTATTGTTAGACTTACAAGTTTACAATGCAAACGTAACATATTATTGCTACATATAATATGAGCATAATTTTATACATTATGTATTAAATACAGAGTGATATAACAGTATTAAAATATCTAGTATTTTCAGAAAGTATATGCCAAATCCATTAAAAGAATAGTAAGTGTATTTTTTCAGTCATTTTTATATATAAAAAAAAACCTTTTATATTATTACGAAAAACGCTGAATTAATGGAACGTGTTAGACATTTACGCTCACTTTAAATTTAGCGAATAAAAATCCTGTAATACCTACATCTCTAATATTTTTTTAAGAGACTTTCGTATTACGGTTCATGTTTTTGTTTCAGTGAAATTTAAAATGAATAATAAAATCTAAAGACAAACAATTAATATCTAACGATATCCGCGATAAAATAAGCATAATAGTGAGAAATGAGAGATACTCTAAAATAATATGGAAAAATATTATTGGATATTAGCCAAACCTAATTAAATCATGCACCCACGATAGCCGCGCGGCTTAAAGGTCGTGGGTCTCGGGTTCGAATCTTGGGTCTGACAAGTACACATATTGTTTTTCAATTTGTGTATGAGTCAGAGTATGGACCTAATAGGTTGAGCAAGTGGCTGACATCCATTTCTCGTAAAACAAAAAAAAAATCTGTCAATACAAACCTCCACTCTGTGGAGGCCCATATGATCCTATTAGGATCGGACATGGTCGTAGAAGAAGAAGAAGGAACGGAGTAGATGAAATGGAGAACATATTGATAACATTCAGCTGATAGTTTAATAATCGTATTTTAGTTCTAGAAAGCATTATTTTCATGGCAGAAGAGAAACTGGTTCAAATCTTTGAGAAAACTGGCATTCCGGATAGAATTTTTTTATAATATTGTAATAGACCCAATGGTGATCAATGGTATACCAAGTCTCAAATACATTGTAGACCAAGCGAGCACCGTGTACTTATCAAAAGTGCGTCCAGTAAACACACGTAAGGATTAAATCGTTGAGACCTGCGTTCTCAACGACTTCTCAGGGGTATCCTAGAATCCTAGAATCTAGCAAAAAGATGAAATCTCACTGTCATGAATAATTGTTCTACCGGTGCCTCTCTAATGATATCTTAATCTGATAACGAAATGTGTATTATAGGTGTTAGTAAAATTTTAATTAATAATATTTATTATGTTAGATATCTTTCTCTGATTTTTTTCATATTTAGTAAAATTTAAAAATTATAGGTAGGGAGGTATCTATATTTTGTTGTGTCAAATATTTCTTGTATCAAGAAAATTATAAACAGTTTTTACTGTTATACGGATAGTTCGTTACACGGGGGGTTACTATCTGCGACTTTTTCTACGGGGTAATTGTCCTAGAACCCAATAGTAGTATGTCATAGATTGGTCAGAATTTAATTGTTCGAATTTGATAGTGGCTATAAAATTCATCGCCCAGTGAAGTCAAAATAAATTAATGTGTTTATGTTTCTCTTGTCGATGATTGATAAGCTGTCGCCATATGAATGTGATTATATTATATCGGTTATCATACCATTCAATTCAATTCATTTTTTTAAAACATATTGTGGACATTACAAATTATAAATTTAAGACGTTCACAACATGACATGAAATGTTATTATAAAAAAGAAGAAAAAAGTAAAAAAGCGATAGAAAATAAAATATAAAAAGAGAACATAATATAAACATACAAAAGCAGTGAAAATACAATTATACATCTATAGAAGTTCAAAGAAGTACACCGAGTTTGCTAAAGAGGCCTTATTTTAAGAATTTATAAAATAGCTTCTACCTAAACTCACACTCACGCAAATGGGGTATCAACACATGAAGCAATTTGGTTGAACATAGTTTTCGCTCTCCAAATTGGCATTACCAGTGGCAGGTTGGTTCTGCACCTTGGGAGACTGATGCTCTCTATTTCTAAGATAGTAATCAGGGACTCACAGGTCAACACTGCCCAGAATGGCAGAGTTCTCATTTATACTTCTTATAAGTCGAAAAAAGAACGTAGCTAAATAACCATTATCGTGATTACTATGTGGACCGCCGTTATGGGCACTGTAAAATCGTAGACAAACTTTTAGTCGCTTATTTGTTCAATTCAACTTGACATCCATTAAGTACACTTTGTATTTATTTTAATAGTTAGGGTTACTGAAAATTAAGCCTCAATTTAGAATTCGTACCTGTTTGGATTTTAAAGAGTAATTTATAGTGAACTAATTGGATATTGGTGGATTATTATTTTAAACGGGTCGAGTATGTACAAGTGGTTGAAATATGTGGGTACAAAACAAGTTAATTGTCTATTATTAACAAGCAACTTGGCTTATACCAAATTACAGTATTATGTACCTCATGTACAATCTAACATTACATGGATTATTAAGAAATTTCACGTTCTATTAAACATATTAAGGTATATTTATTTATTTATTTATTTTAGATACCGACCGTATCATTTTGTTTATATATAGTTTGTTTTCATTAAAACTAATTAGGTAAACAATTTTAAGGCATATAAAGAGAATACTGTACTTAGTTAAATTATGATAAAAATGGTTAGTAAAATGTTTCATGGTTAGGTAGTTATATTTCAAGAAAGTGCTATAACAGTCATATAATATGTGTGCGAAATGGAAAAGTGAATAGTCTTAAAAATAAAAAACGATCTTAGTATGCTAAATTAATAATAATGCTATTAATACTATCGACCGAAGGTACTTGATGGAATTTAAATTTAAATTCTAATGGATTTGAGCTCTGTACTATTCCATTTAAGTCGTTTTTTGCGACCCGGGTTTCGCCTTTCAGCATCTTCATTGTTTATAAAGAACAATGATCTATTATTGGGCTTTGACGATTCATTATAATAATATGCTATCGAGTGTATTGTTATTAATAAGATAGGGTTTTTACTAATTAGGTTTTTTACTAACACTTCAACTATTCATAATTTGTTTATTGTATTTTTTGTGATCTATGACTAGATAGGTAGGTAATGGAGTTTTTACCTACTTTATTGTATTGATTTACTATATAAGGTAGAGTTAAGAGTGTTCGTTGTCAGTGTGTGTTTAGCTTTGGTGAGTGTACACGACGCCTGAAGATGCCAAAAGGCGAAACCCGGGTCGCAAAAAACGACTTAAACGGAATAGTACAGAGCTTGAATCCATTATAATTTAATAATAATGCATATGTTGGATTCTGGTGTGGCGGAGGATAGGTATTGCAGATGAAAGACGCTAGTGGTTGTTCGTGATGATGGAGGAGATGAGAATTTATTTATTATTTCAAAATATAGCTACAATATAATGCAATAATATAATAAATATAACGATAATTTGGTGCGATGTGTCTTCAACGGAAATTTGTAATCGAATGAGATGTCCAATCGATTCTGACCCACTATTTATTGACCGGAGCACTATGAAATAATATGTTGAAATTATTATGAAATCATATAATTCGTAATGTTATGAAATTGCAGATCCGCTCTCTCATAACATTACGAAAACTGACGAAACTGATGAATACTGACTGATTATACGTGAAAAATGAATATTTAATAAATAATATTATTATAATTGAGATCTGGGTTACAGGAATCTGATGACAGCCAAAGATATTATAATATGCATAAGTAAAGAAAAAATATTTATTATTAATTCTTCCTAGATGGTGTGTTTGTCAATTTAAAGATTTTTGATTTATTGGTCTATTTAAGGTAGCCAAAAAAGATAGGCAATAGACCTAATGATTTTGCCAACAATTTGAAACTAAAGATGAAAGGGGACGGCATTGTAATTCTGCTTAAGGGTGGCACTTTGCCTAGGGACGTCACTGCCTACAGTTGGTGTGACATGGCACAAAAACTTGGTGTTAGAAATGTAATGAAAGTGTCAAATTGACGAACACAGCGTTTTTTTCTATGCAATTTAAAACGAAATTTCGTTGTCTTAAACTTAAAAGATGAAACTAGTTTCACAGTAATTATTCAATTTTCATCCCCCGAGCGCGTCCATCAAGCACGGTTTACGACCTTAAAATGTTCGACGGTAATAAATGGAAAATTTGAGGCACAAATTATTTTCAAACATTGTTGCTTGAGTATCAAAATTATTTACATTGTTGCTGTGACCCAGCGCTGTCTAACTGGTGGCCCTCCATTTTTTTTGCGGCCCACGAGCTGTACAGCAATTTTTCATCAAACATTGGGGAGAGAATTAACCACCATACATTAAAATATGAAAACATTTCATTATGATAAGTACTAAATAGTAAAAATATTTTATCAAAACAAAGAATAATATACTGCTTCATTTTTTTTAAATTTCGGAAGTACATATATCTGCGAGCATACCGTCTCTGACATTAAATACATAAAATGAAAATATAGAAACAGCTTGAAGGACTCCATGCTTGAAAATATAATAAGACTTGCCACAAAAAAAATGTTGATATTGACATAAAAGAAATTGTTGCTCAACAGCTAAAGCCACAATGATCTCATTAAATAACGTCTTATAAGTAAGTACGTATAAGTGTAATCTTTGTTTTTTAAACGTAATTAATTTATGATGAATAATTTTTTTTACAAAAAAAAATTAAATAACTTATATAAGTATGTAATATTATTGTTTTTATTATTTCTAGTTATGTGTTAGTTTAGATTTTTTTTTTGTATAAAAAATAACTTTTGAATTGACACACAATCACTGCTAATCTTTTAACTACCACATTTAAATAACACATTAATTATATCTTATGGGCCAGTCGCGGTGTTAGCACTAAATGAGATTAACTGACTTTTCATTTACCTATCCTCTTTGGCCCCGAAATTTTTGCTAAAGAAAAAATGGCCCGCCGCCTAAAAGAAGTTGGACAGCGCTGCTGTCACCTATTGTGGACGAACTTATGAATAAGTAAAAATCTATTATTTTTACAAAATTTCAACATAGATTGCAGAATACAATGTTTTTATACTATTCTGTTGGTTGACAGAGAATAAAAAGTATGTATGTAACAGTGACGAATACTCCATACTAGGCGATTATTTAAAGTTTAACGTTGCATTAACGTACCTATATAATATATTCACTTTATATTATATTATTTTCTATAGTATAAAAATAATTTAATTTACCAAATTCATAAAATATTCTGTCGTATATGTAAGAATATATTTTACAGATTACAGAATAATTTAAAAATGTTTAAAAACATACCACAGCGCGCCATCTATCTTAATGTATATAAATATCGGATTATTCGTCAAGGAATGTTGATATTTTTTCGTATAAACTTTACATCACGTGACCGTAGGCTCTTATCCCCAAGCATAATACCTTTTCGCATAATATTGTTGTCATGACTGATCTCATGTTGTCATGATTTATCCAAAATATGTAATAATTAGATAATCAAACAAAATATTTTGATCAAGCTTATACATAGTTTTGGTTCATGTCCATTTATGTAACATGACATCGGCAAGCGGCTCTCGTGGTGCAGTGCGTAAGGCGCTGGCCTTCCACCTGAGAGTACTGGGTTCGATTACCGATGATGACATAATATTCATTGTTTTTCTCAAAGCCTGAGTGTTTGTGATTGTTCAAAATTACTAACAACCGCCTTGTACGAAAAGCAAGGATATAGTTAAGTATTAATAATTCAAAAAAAAAAAAAAAAACATTTCGACTTATAAACTAACAGCCTTAAATAATTTTATGTTACGCCCAGGATCGTCAAAAGTATATCGATACCTGTGACGAATAGTTCCTAGTAAAAGTCAACTCTATAATAAATTTATATAAAATGTATACAAGATGATAATATAATCCTCAAATCAATATAAGTACCTTCATGAATCTTGACGTTTCACCATAAATTACTTGCAATATTATTATGATAATACTTTGCGTATAATAATTTATTTTCCATAAATCGTAAATAAGGTTGATGGTAAAGGTTATTTTCCTTAAGTAGCTTTGGCATAGTGTAGGTAGAAACCATTATAATACGCTATGTACATATTCTAACTTAACACTATAATGCCGTCGGCTTAGTCTGGGATTGATTATACTTTTCCGGTTCATGTACATTCGGTATTTTACAAATTGTAATTGAATGTTATTGATGCTTATCAATATAAGCGGCTTATAGATAATGGGAACGTAATAAAAAGATCTGAAAGATTTATTTTCGCCATTACGGTATTTCCTCCATGGTCAATCAATACGTAAATATGACAAGCGCAACGTGTCACAAAAAACATGTATATTTTTTTTTCATCCCTCTTGTAATCTATTGAATGATTGAGTAACGTTACAAGGTATCTAAGTGGATGATTATATTATTATCCGATTGCAAATAATATTATTCCTTCCAATTAAATATTTTGTAATTAAAATTTATTATGTCAAAAGAACATTATATTAGTGACTTTCATATGAAGCAATTTGAGCTTCTGCTACGACTATATTTCGTCAGCTGAATGCAGAACTATTCTAACATAAATTTGAAAATTTGCAAGAGAGAGTTTTTGAAACAACTTACTGAAATTATTTATTACCTTTATGGATAAATGTATACATCATATTTTAGTAGGATTATTGTTGAGAAAATCGGTGCATATACTTGTCTATATAAATAATAAATAACTGAAGTAGGCTGTATTTGATATCGGATTGCGGTGTTCGTTATACTTTACATAAAATCTGTACAAATGGATTTATGTTTTGTACTATTCCATTTGAGTCGTTTTTTGTGACCTGGGTTTTGTAAGAATATAATTGAATATTAATTGTTTAACTAATAACTTTTAAAGACTGATATCAGAGATATATCTCATTGGTTAACTATATTAATTCCCAATACGTTACCATTGTTCCAAGAATGGATGATTTTCCACCTCTTGAGTGTAGTATTTTTATTGTTTATAATTACTAATGATCTATTATTAAGTTTTGAGGACTTATATCTGTTAATGGAGTGTATAATTATTGATAATAGGGGAGGGGGTTTTTTACTATCACTTCAAATATTCATAATTTGTTTGTTATATATATTTTTTATTGTAATCCTTGACTTAATATGTACGTAATAAAGTTTTTACTTTCTTTATTGTATTGATTATAATCAAGATAAGTTAGAGTTAATTGTATTCGTTGTCAGTGTATATTCGCCTTTTGTTGAGTGTATATAGTACCTGATGATGCCAAAAGGCAAAAGGCAAAAAAAGGAAAAAAAAAATTTAAAGCTCCATCTTTATAATGGTAGTTAATTTATTATTCTCAAATGTATAGAACTAAACTAATTGGTAATATCGATTGGAAGAGCAACAACCAAATCGATTCAGATATTGATATATTCCACTTACGTGATGATTATTTTAGGTATTTTGTAAATTCTTAAAATATGAACTAAATATAATATACTTAGGTAATTATTCGTTGTACTTCCGTGTACTTATTTAAGATTTTTCTCTTTACGCTTCAGATTACGTTGTTTTATCGTTGTATATTCATTTTTTACCATTCCGTGTTGTGAACGTCTTGAATTTATAATCTGTAATGTACGCTGTATGCTCTCGTGGTGCAGTGCATTAGGCGTTTGCCTTCCACCCTGGAGTTCTGGGTTCGAATCCCGGTCAGGACACAATATTTATGTGTATTTCTCAAAGCCTGGGTGTTTGTGATTGTTCAAAATTACTAACCATGGTTATTAATAGTTCTAAAAAAAAATGTACGCGGTATGTAAAATAAATACATTTGAATTTGAATAAACGTATAGTAAACTTATATACCATTTGAAAGGTAAAGGGATTTTGAAAATAACTTGCATAAAATCATTGACATTATGTGCTTAATGACAGTTTTAGAAGTCTACTAGTGTCATTTGGCTAATGCTATTATAAGTCATATTATTTGAGTATCAATAATACAGTTACTCTGCTTTGCTAAGTAAAAATATAGTACCTTTGGTTTTAGTGAAAATATGAGAACCCCAATTTTAAACTACATTGTAGGATTGTTTTGACATATTCTCTAAATAGATACTGTCTTTTTACTTAGTAGGAAGTTTTTAAAATACTAAATTTAACATCAGGTTGTGAAAAATACGCACACCTATATTTAAGATTTTAAAATTTCCCGATGAAATGTATGTTTCTTATGCTTCTTTAACGAATACTACCACTTTTCGATTGTCATTGTCATTTTTGTAATATAATATATACCGTAATTTTTTTTTTTGAACACGTCCGATCCTGATAGGATCATATGGGCCTCCACAGAGTAGAGGTTTGTATTAACAGATTTTGTTTTTTACGAGAAATGGATGTCAGCCACTTGCTCAACCTATTAGGTCCATACCCTGACTCACACACAAATTGAAAAACAATATGTGTACTTGCCAGACCCAGGATTCGAACCTGAGACCCACGGCGTGATAGTTCAACGCTTAAGCCGCGCGGCCACCGTGGGTGTTAATTAATTTTAAGTTAATTTAATCTGAAAACATTAACCTAGATACGTATTGATTAAATGAGCAATTAAATGCTACTTATAAAGTGTCGTACATTTCTACTTCCGTTGTCCCTTTAGTCTATTGTGAAAAGTATTTTTGTTTAATATTTTGATTATAAATTATCATAAAAAATACCTTATGAAAATGCGTAAAATTCAGCATTCATTCGTTTCCTTCTGTCGCCATTGTGACAAATTTTTGTTTGAAGATAATAAATGTAATGTAATGTATCGCAATCTGTCATCTTCTCTAAATCAACATATAAATCTTTAAAAAGGTAGGCGGGAAAGAACCATTTGCATGGTTATTAATCATAACGATGACAAAAGAATGAAAATATATTTTCATTTCAAACTTCATCTGTCGAATTCGAGTTGAAAAAAATTACGAATTTAAAAAAAAACACGTAAAAAATGAAATATACCGAAGACATTAGCGCGACATTATATAAAACCTTTTCTTGAGGTGGAAAAATGAAATTCATCACGTTCAAAAGTTTCGACTGTAAATAAAGCCTGCTATAAAAGTTGATCATCCCGCGAAACTAAGGTATTCCGAAAACTTTTTTAATGTTTTTCGAGATTCTCAAAATGCTAAGCGTCGGCTGACCACTTATTTTTTTGACAAATCGATAATTTTGCCAGTTCAATTAATTCTCCGTGCGATCAATATTGTCCGCATCAATTTTATTTATTGTCCGGACACCAGCTGAAAATTAAGCCGGCTTTGTACGATTTAAATCGGAACTCGATTTACCGTGGCGTATAAGTATAACAAGATTAGCTCGTAGAAGCTTTTTGTCAATGTAGAAAACAATTCATGTCCAAAATACATACCTAACTATACCGAAAGTTTTTCAGAGTTAAAAATTAGCTTTCTTTATTCAATACTACCGATAGCCCTTTGCGTCAAATCCGGAAATAAAATATAGACATATTTTCAGAATAAAACTCAATGAGATACACAATGGTGGGATCCAGTTAATCTAGGCGCATGATTCTCTATCCAGCTATTATATTTCAATGGATATCCAATCAGTGCTTTTACACACTACGTCAATATCACTCTTTACTGAGATATGTAACTATTGAAACGAACGCTTGGTATTCCAATACCGAATGAAATTAATATTAATACCGGTATTTCATTATTTCCTTTTGAATACCGGTATTAATACCGATAAGATTAATACTGAACAGGCGTATCTACCATTAAATATATTATATATTTATAAATCTGTTTAAAATATTAATATTTTATAGCACGTGCCATTGCTAGTTTTCAAGGGCGTGAAAGAACAACGGAAGTAAGCCAGATATCGCGTAATCCGATTAAAAATACAGTTATATTAAACCTAGTATGTCAATAATAATTTGTTTCCACTTTCAATGTCGAATATATCGGTATTTCCTGATTTAAAAAACCGGTATTTTGGTATCGAAAAATACTGGGGTACCGGTTTTTAAATAAAGGTATTGGAATTCTTAGCTCCGTCTACCCTAATCTCATTCCACCATTCCGTCACTGCTATCTGATTACTTTACCTACTCGTATTAAATCATTGCAAGTGCATTATTTTATCTTGTAACGTTGGAACTTTTTCTTATACGAGTATAGTACCAACAATGTAGTTTATTAACTATTTAAGTTTCAAAAATATTGGTGTAATATTTTTGAAGTTACAGAGGAACAATCAGATAAATAAGCAATACAAATTAACTAATTAATTAATTGAGATATCACGGAAATAGTCAAACCACTGATCAAAATGCAAATATTTTGAATTTAAAAACAAGACATTTAAATTTGAATATAGGCATACCGAGATATTGTTATGTTCTCTTTTTGAATATTATGTAAATACATACGTATAGATTTATGAACAAGATATTGTTAGCTAAACTAATATAATGAATATTATATATTAATTATCTAATATAATGCTGTTCCACGCATTTTAATATTTCCTTGTATGATCCAGGAAAATAACTTTTTTATCGAATATACTTTCAAATATACCTACTTTCAATTTATTTTGCTAAAATTTTATTATAATATCGTGGTGTTTGACAAAATATTGTATGATTTAACTGACGATGAGACCTAATAGGTTGAGGAAGTGACTTACATCCATTTCTCGTAAAATAAAATCTGTTAATACAAACCACCACTCTGTGGAGACCCATATTATGGATATTAGGATCGGACATAGTCAAAAAAAGTAAAATTAAAATGATGTTATTAATATCCGACATTTATTGATGTTATTTAAACACGAATTTTTTAAAAATTAATCAAGTGATGATGATTTTTCCACTAGTTCGCGTTATATATTATAATATATGTGCACAAGGGCATAGAATAATATGTTGGTCAGGACAGGGCACTGAAAAGTGACTTACAATAATGGTAGCGCTAGTTATTGAATGCATTACATGTATTACCTACAATTTTCCAATAATCACCATTTTACCATATTGTATTCGAAGACTTAGCAAGAACTAGCACTACGGTAGAAATTTGCAGCTTTGTGCCCTGGCCTGAATATATTGAATCTCTCAATCCCTTGATGTAAAATGTAAAAATTCACGTATTTCGGAAATAGTTTTCATGTCTTTTCATAAAAAAATGTGTATATTTGTCAACTAAATAAATGCTGGTAGGGCAAAAATTCTGCTACAAAAAAAAACATTAAATAATATTTACATTTTAAATTTTGTTTTTTTTTTAAATCGCATGAAAAAAATACATGTGACAAATTGCGTAAAAGATTGGAGTACTATCACATTTAGTTTTATATGAAGTTTATACAATCAAATCTGCATGAAAATAAGTGGCAATTATGTGACAAAATCGATTCCCAGTTTGTATGGGTTTTAATGTATATGGCTTTGCCGTGTTTATGAAAAAAGCTTTAAATTGCTTTATTTATGAAATAACACTATTTTTTACAGAGAAAAAATAATTTATCTAGAATTTACAAAATTGGAATGGATGAATAACTCAGTCTTATTACATCATAAGGTTTTTATGAACTAAATAAGTATCTATAATTAACTATTTCTTTTATTCAACGAATAATTCACAAGACTTAAGAATATATCATTCTGATTATTGAATATAATATATTCAATAATAGTTAATAAATAATATATATTAATAATAAATAATAGTTAAAAAGAAATAGTTAATTATAAAATTATTATTTAATTATTATTTATTTATTAAGTGCAAGTAGTAACATCTAAAAAATATTAGAGAAATTCCACGACGTCAGTTAGTAATCAAAGTAATAAGTAAATAGTTACCTACTTTGATTTAAGAAACAAAAATCGATTGTCAAAGTAGCTTGATTTGGAAGAGCATTGATGAGTAGGTATTAAAATTGACCAATAGTAAAAATTTGTCGCAATTAGTATGTCACCTCATAGCATAGTGGTAATGCACGGATCAGGGCGTAAACCTGGGAGATACGGAGTTCGATTCCCCGTCGGGTTGGCTTACTTTTTTTCAAAAAAGATTTTTTTCCATTGGTCATAATAATATATTCTCTCAGAAAGTGTTTTTCTAAATTATATAATATGTTAAATAAGTATCTTAAAACGCATGATAAAACAGATTAAAAACTACACTGAAACACATTGAAAATATTTTTAATTACCTATACGAAACTATGTTTCGGTCGACACAATATCCGTATTAGCAGATTTTTTATTTAACGAATATTGTTAAATATATAGTAAGGCAACGGAAATCCTTACCAACCAGCCCCGATCCTTTGCTAGGTTTAATGGAAGGTGTATGTCAGTAATAAGACTCGATGGATGTTAGTCTACAGTGATAAACAGTTATATGTTGTATAAATAAAAGGAAAAAAAACACAAGAGAGTAGAGCTAGTTATCTTTGAAAAAGTTGAATGATATTAGAATCATTTACAATGGTATAATTAATATTAAATAGTAAGTAAGAAATATTAGTGACTCTTAGTGCATGTACAAGGGTTAATATGTGTGTAGAAATATAGCTAGATAGGGTGGATAAATTGGAGTGATATAAAATTGATTAGTTACATTGCAATAGTCGAAATCACACCGATCGAAAATTCTTAACAATAATAATTAGTAACTTAGGTGTCGATGAATGAACATGATGAACACGAACAATAAACAATTTATTGTCATTGGAGAGATATCATAGAGAAGCGAGTTATGGATACAAAACGAAAACAACTGACTTAAGGGCGGACGTGCTCAGCGTGGGTCAAAATGGAGCTTTTTTCTATTTTCAAAGCATGATCCTGGACATACCTTAAACGTTGTAGATAAAATATTTATATAATTTTGAAGCCTTATTATCCTTTATATTTATTTTAAACATTTGATGACTGCATAAAGTATTTTTAATATATAAAATAGTATTCTTTTAAACCTCTCGCTCTAATGTTTTAGAATATAGTCATATTTCAGTACATAACTGACATATCCTCAGGGTCTTTTTCGGGGTTTTGCTCAGTCGGCGACCCGAGGTGTCAAAGATTTTATTATATCTTTTTATTGATTTTTATATATTTTTTTTAGACTCGGGACTGAATGTGATAAAGGGACACGAGGAAAACAACACATTTTTTTTTTTTTAGCTCCACTTTTATTATGTTTATTTTTTACGAGCACATTATTTTAATTTAACTCCATAGATAACTAATTAAAACTTACGCATTTATAAAACCATTAGTATAATTTATGACGAGATAATTTCAGTAAAATATTTACGATAAAAAATTATATTGATAATCTCTGTCATCCCAAATTTGACAAGAAT
The DNA here is from genome assembly GCF_057557595.1 of Rhyacophila brunnea. NCBI lineage: Eukaryota > Metazoa > Arthropoda > Insecta > Trichoptera > Rhyacophilidae > Rhyacophila > Rhyacophila brunnea. The sequence goes on along the minus strand of NW_028232965.1, from coordinate 54,648,298 downwards.
TAGGCATTTTATTATTCAAAAAATGGGCAAGATTAACACATTTGAAGATAATTCTAAAGATACTAATTATAAGCTATGTCTTTGACCATTCAAGTATGATAAACATCCTACGAATAATGATTGCCTTATATTAATAATTGACCTAAGAATAAGGTAGTGCTTTTTTGAAATACGCCATATCTTTTGGCATTCCCTAGTGGTTAAGCTACAACATACGGCCGTAGCCATAAATTGACAAACTATAATTGAAGTAGGGAGTAAAATGATGTTAACGCGCGTGTTTGAACATGTACATACCTAAAGGCCATACCTTAGTTGAGACACGTTCTAAAAAGATCGTCGCTAGGCGATGCGCGGTTGCGGGTCGCGGGTACAAATGAGGCCAAATATAATTTGTCTTATAAATCCAACATGTATATTTAATGTTCTGTTTATTGTTTTATCAGTAACAATAATAATATATTCATTGACATGTCTTCTTTTTAAAGTAAATGGGTAACGTTTTAAGTCATCTTTACACGATTTAAGAATTATTACGGCCGTCGCCATCACGAAGCAAAATTACGTGTTTCCAGCTCTACATTCTCTCTCCGAATGGGAGCGAGTGCAAAATTTCGTCGCGCCTATGGTTGAAAATTATTTGCCGTTTCACTGATGAATCACCTTAAACGTTGTAGATAATCTATTTATATAATTTTGAAGTCTTATTATCCTTTATATTTATTTTAAACATTTGATGACTGCATAAAGTATTTTTATTACATAAAATAGTATTCTTTTAAACCACTCGCTCTAATGTTTTAGAATATAGTCATATTTCAGTACATAACTCTGTGTTCTATGTGAACATGTAACTAACCGATTTTTTTTTAAACGGTACATGTTCAAACACGCGCGTTAACATCATTTTACTCCCTACTTCAATTATAGTTTGTCAATTTATGGCTACGGCCGTATGTTGTAGCTTAACCACTAGGGAATGCCAAAAGATATGGCGTATTTCAAAAAAGCACTACCTTATTCTTAGGTCAATTATTAATATAAGGCAATCATTATTCGTAGGATGTTTATCATACTTGAATGGTCAAAGACATAGCTTATAATTAGTATCTTTAGAATTATCTTCAAATGTGTTAATCTTGCCCATTTTTTGAATAATAAAATGCCTAATTCTTGTCAAATTTGGGATGACAGAGATTATCAATATAATTTTTTATCGTAAATATTTTACTGAAATTATCTCGTCATAAATTATACTAATGGTTTTATAAATGCGTAAGTTTTAATTAGTTATCTATGGAGTTAAATTAAAATAATGTGCTCGTAAAAAATAAACATAATAAAAGTGGAGCTAAAAAAAAAAAATGTGTTGTTTTCCTCGTGTCCCTTTATCACATTCAGTCCCGAGTCTAAAAAAAATATATAAAAATCAATAAAAAGATATAATAAAATCTTTGACACCTCGGGTCGCCGACTGAGCAAAACCCCGAAAAAGACCCTGAGGATATGTCAGTTATGTACTGAAATATGACTATATTCTAAAACATTAGAGCGAGAGGTTTAAAAGAATACTATTTTATATATTAAAAATACTTTATGCAGTCATCAAATGTTTAAAATAAATATAAAGGATAATAAGGCTTCAAAATTATATAAATATTTTATCTACAACGTTTAAGGTATGTCCAGGATCATGCTTTGAAAATAGAAAAAAGCTCCATTTTGACCCACGCTGAGCACGTCCGCCCTTAAGTCAGTTGTTTTCGTTTTGTATCCATAACTCGCTTCTCTATGATATCTCTCCAATGACAATAAATTGTTTATTGTTCGTGTTCATCATGTTCATTCATCGACACCTAAGTTACTAATTATTATTGTTAAGAATTTTCGATCGGTGTGATTTCGACTATTGCAATGTAACTAATCAATTTTATATCACTCCAATTTATCCACCCTATCTAGCTATATTTCTACACACATATTAACCCTTGTACATGCACTAAGAGTCACTAATATTTCTTACTTACTATTTAATATTAATTATACCATTGTAAATGATTCTAATATCATTCAACTTTTTCAAAGATAACTAGCTCTACTCTCTTGTGTTTTTTTTCCTTTTATTTATACAACATATAACTGTTTATCACTGTAGACTAACATCCATCGAGTCTTATTACTGACATACACCTTCCATTAAACCTAGCAAAGGATCGGGGCTGGTTGGTAAGGATTTCCGTTGCCTTACTATATATTTAACAATATTCGTTAAATAAAAAATCTGCTAATACGGATATTGTGTCGACCGAAACATAGTTTCGTATAGGTAATTAAAAATATTTTCAATGTGTTTCAGTGTAGTTTTTAATCTGTTTTATCATGCGTTTTAAGATACTTATTTAACATATTATATAATTTAGAAAAACACTTTCTGAGAGAATATATTATTATGACCAATGGAAAAAAATCTTTTTTGAAAAAAAGTAAGCCAACCCGACGGGGAATCGAACTCCGTATCTCCCAGGTTTACGCCCTGATCCGTGCATTACCACTATGCTATGAGGTGACATACTAATTGCGACAAATTTTTACTATTGGTCAATTTTAATACCTACTCATCAATGCTCTTCCAAATCAAGCTACTTTGACAATCGATTTTTGTTTCTTAAATCAAAGTAGGTAACTATTTACTTATTACTTTGATTACTAACTGACGTCGTGGAATTTCTCTAATATTTTTTAGATGTTACTACTTGCACTTAATAAATAAATAATAATTAAATAATAATTTTATAATTAACTATTTCTTTTTAACTATTATTTATTATTAATATATATTATTTATTAACTATTATTGAATATATTATATTCAATAATCAGAATGATATATTCTTAAGTCTTGTGAATTATTCGTTGAATAAAAGAAATAGTTAATTATAGATACTTATTTAGTTCATAAAAACCTTATGATGTAATAAGACTGAGTTATTCATCCATTCCAATTTTGTAAATTCTAGATAAATTATTTTTTCTCTGTAAAAAATAGTGTTATTTCATAAATAAAGCAATTTAAAGCTTTTTTCATAAACACGGCAAAGCCATATACATTAAAACCCATACAAACTGGGAATCGATTTTGTCACATAATTGCCACTTATTTTCATGCAGATTTGATTGTATAAACTTCATATAAAACTAAATGTGATAGTACTCCAATCTTTTACGCAATTTGTCACATGTATTTTTTTCATGCGATTTAAAAAAAAAACAAAATTTAAAATGTAAATATTATTTAATGTTTTTTTTTGTAGCAGAATTTTTGCCCTACCAACATTTATTTAGTTGACAAATATACACATTTTTTTATGAAAAGACATGAAAAATATTTCCGAAATACGTGAATTTTTACATTTTACATCACGGGATTGAGAGATTCAATATATTCAGGCCAGGGCACAAAGCTGCAAATTTCTACCGTAGTGCTAGTTCTTGCTAAGTCTTCGAATACAATATGGTAAAATGGTGATTATTGGAAAATTGTAGGTAATACATGTAATGCATTCAATAACTAGCGCTACCATTATTGTAAGTCACTGTTCAGTGCCCTCTCCTGACCAACATATTATTCTTTGCCCTTGTGCGCATATATTATAATATATAACGCGAACTAGTGGAGAATTCATCATCACTTGATTAATTTAAAAAAAAATACGTGTTTAAATAACATAAATAAATGTCGGATATTAATTACATCATTTTAATTTTACTTTTTTTGACTATGTCCGATCCTAATATCCATAATATGGGTCTCCACCAACGACATTAATATGGACGAAGCATCTAGAAAATAAAATGACACTCACTTTGTGTCGGGTCTGCCGGATGGCGAAATTCATATTTTAATATCGGTATCCTACGCTCAAATGAACATTCTGCTTGCAAGCGGTCTGGCGACACCGCTGGGTCTGCCTATACAAAATTTCTGACTGTAAAATTGTAAAACAAATCTACTAAACACTCCAAGAAAGATGGGATATCACTTTTCATGTGTTAGTATTATTTATTATTTATAAAATGCCATTTTAAGATATTGATGAATGTTTATTCAATGCAATTGAATGACAGAAACCATTGGACAGTCGCCTGTGATGTGCTGGGCTCACTTGCGTCTAATCTCCGAGAAGTCGTAAGTAACCGAGAATCTGTTTCTAACGCAATGAGTCATGACACTAATACGCCATTACAATAAAGGTTATATTACTATAAATTCTCGAAGCTTGTATCGCATAATGGAAATGGATACGTCATATGGTCACGTGACATCTACCTATACATCTGTGAATGACTTTCATGCACAATTTCTCGCACGCGCCGGTATGAAGTGAGTTGTCCATTTAATATGTCATTGGTCTCCACAGAGTGGTGGTTTGTATTAACAGATTTTGTTTTACGAGAAATGGATGTAAGCCACTTCCTCAACCTATTAGGTCTCATCGTCAGTTAAATCATAAAATATTTCGTCAAACACCACGATATTATAATAAAATTTTAGCAAATTAAATTGAAAGTAGGTATATTTGAAAGTATATTCGATAAAAAAGTTATTTTCCTGGATCATACAAGGAAATATTAAAATGCGTGGAACAGCATTATATTAGATAATTAATATATATTATTCATTATATTAGTTTAGCTAACAATATCTTGTTCATAAATCTATACGTATGTATTTACATAATATTCAAAAAGAGAACATAACATCTCGGTATGCCTATATTCAAATTTAAATGTCTTGTTTTTTAATTCAAAATATTTGCATTTTGATCAGTGGTTTGACTATTTCCGTGATATCTCAATTTATTAATTAGTTAATTTGTATTGCTTATTTATCTGATTGTTCCTCTGTAACTTCTAAAATATTACACCAATATTTTTGAAACTTAAATAGTTAATAAACTACATTGTTGGTACTATACTCGTATAAGAAAAAGTTCCAACGTTACAAGATAAAATAACGCTCTTGCAATGATTTAATACGAGTAGGTAAAGTAATCAGATAGCAGTGACGGAATGGTGGAATGATATTAGGGTAGACGGAGCTAAGAATTCCAATACCTTTATTTAAAAACCGGTACCCCAGTATTTTTCGATACCAAAATACCGGTTTTTAAAATCAGGAAATACCGATATATTCGACATTGAAAGTGGAAACAAATTATTATTGACATACTAGGTTTAATATGACTGTATTTTTAATCGGATTACGCGATATCTGGCTTACTTCCGTTGTTCTTTCACGCCCTTAAAAACTAGCAATGGCACGTGCTATAAAATATTAATATTTTAAACAGATTTATAAATATATAATATATTTAATGGTAGATACGCCTGTTCAGTATTAATCTTATCGGTATTCAATAGGAAATAATGAAATACCGGTATTAATATTAATTTCATTCGGTATTGGAATACCAAGCGTTCGTTTCAATAGTTACATATCTCAGTAAAGAGTGATATTGACGTAGTGTGTAAAAGCACTGATTGGATATCCATTGAAATATAATAGCTGGATAGAGAATCATGCGCCTAGATTAACTGGATCCCACCATTGTGTATCTCATTGAGTTTTATTCTGAAAATATGTCTATATTTTATTTCCGGATTTGACGCAAAGGGCTATCGGTAGTATTGAATAAAGAAAGCTAATTTTTAACTCTGAAAAACGTTCGGTATAGTTAGGTATGTATTTTGGACACGAATTGTTTTCTACATTGACAAAAAGCTTCTACGAGCTAATCTTGTTATACTTATACGCCACGGTAAATCGAGTTCCGATTTAAATCGTACAAAGCCGGCTTAATTTTCAGCTGGTGTCCGGACAATAAATAAAATTGATGCGGACAATATTGATCGCACGGAGAATTAATTGAACTGGCAAAATTATCGATTTGTCAAAAAAATAAGTGGTCAGCCGACGCTTATCATTTTGAGAATCTCGAAAAACATTAAAAAAGTTTTCGGAATACCTTAGTTTCGCGGGATGATTTAATCAACTTTTATAGCAGGCTTTATTTACAGTCGAAACTTTTGAACGTGATGAATTTCATTTTTCCACCTCAAGAAAAAGTTTTATATAATGTCGCGCTAATGTCTTTGGTATATTTCATTTTTTACGTGTTTTTTTTTAAATTCGTAATTTTTCTCAACTCGAATTCGACAGATGAAGTTTGAAATGAAAATATATTTTCATTCTTTTGTCATCGTTATGATTAATAACCATGCAAATGGTTCTTTCCCGCCTACCTTTTTAAAGATTTATATGTTGATTTAGAGAAGATGACAGATTGCGATACATTACATTACATTTATTATCTTCAAACAAAAATTTGTCACAATGGTGACAGAAGGAAACGAATGAATGCTGAATTTTACGCATTTTCATAAGGTATTTTTTATGATAATTTATAATCAAAATATTAAACAAAAATACTTTTCACAATAGACTAAAGGGACAACGGAAGTAGAAATGTACGACACTTTATAAGTAGCATTTAATTGCTCATTTAATCAGTACGTATCTAGGTTAATGTTGTCAGATTAAATTAACTTAAAATTAATTAACACCCACGGTGGCCGCGCGGCTTAAGCGTTGAACTATCACGCCGTGGGTCTCAGGTTCGAATCCTGGGTCTGGCAAGTACACATATTGTTTTTCAATTTTTGGACAGTCAGGGTATGGACCTAATAGGTTGAGCAAGTGGCTGACATCCATTTCTCGTAAAAAACAAAATCTGTTAATACAAACCTCTACTCTGTGGAGGCCCATATGATCCTATCAGGATCGGACATGTTCAAAAAAAAAATTACGGTATATATTATATTACAAAAATGACAATGACAATCGAAAAGTGGTAGTATTCGTTAAAGAAGCATAAGAAACATACATTTCATCGGGAAATTTTAAAATCTTAAATATAGGTGTGCGTATTTTTCACAACCTGATGTTAAATTTAGTATTTTAAAAACTTCCTACTAAGTAAAAAGACAGTATCTATTTAGAGAATATGTCAAAACAATCCTATAATGTAGTTTAAAATTGGGGTTCTCATATTTTCACTAAAACCAAAGGTACTATATTTTTACTTAGCAAAGCAGAGTAACTGTATTATTGATACTCAAATAATATGACTTATAATAGCATTAGCCAAATGACACTAGTAGACTTCTAAAACTGTCATTAAGCACATAATGTCAATGATTTTATGCAAGTTATTTTCAAAATCCCTTTACCTTTCAAATGGTATATAAGTTTACTATACGTTTATTCAAATTCAAATGTATTTATTTTACGTACCGCGTACATTTTTTTTTAGAACTATTAATAACCATGGTTAGTAATTTTGAACAATCACAAACACCCAGGCTTTGAGAAATACACATAAATATTGTGTCCTGACCGGGATTTGAACCCAGAACTCCAGGGTGGAGGGCAAACGCCTAATGCACTGCACCACGAGAGCATACAGCGTACATTACAGATTATAAATTCAAGACGTTCACAACACGGAATGGTAAAAAATGAATATACAACGATAAAACAACGTAATCTGAAGCGTAAAGAGAAAAATCTTAAATAAGTACACGGAAGTACAACGAATAATTACCTAAGTATATTATATTTAGTTCATATTTTAAGAATTTACAAAATACCTAAAATAATCATCACGTAAGTGGAATATATCAATATCTGAATCGATTTGGTTGTTGCTCTTCCAATCGATATTACCAATTAATTTAGTTCTATACATCTGAGAATAATAAATTAACTACCATTATAAAGATGGAGCTTTAAATTTTTTTTTTCCTTTTTTTGCCTTTTGCCTTTTGGCATCATCAGGTACTATATACACTCAACAAAAGGCGAATATACACTGACAACGAATACAATTAACTCTAACTTATCTTGATTATAATCAATACAATAAAGAAAGTAAAAACTTTATTACGTACATATTAAGTCAAAGATTACAATAAAAAATATATATAACAAACAAATTATGAATATTTGAAGTGATAGTAAAAAACCCCCTCCCCTATTATCAATAATTATACACTCCATAAACATATATAAGTCCTCAAAACTTAATAATAGATCATTAGTAATTATAAACAATAAAAATACTACACTCAAGAGGTGGAAAATCATCCATTCCTGGAACAATGGTAACGTATTGGGAATTAATATAGTTAACTAATGAGATATATCTCTGATATCAGTCTTTAAAAGTTATTAGTTAAACAATTAATATTCAATTATATTCTCACAAAACCCAGGTCACAAAAAACGACTCAAATGGAATAGTACAAAACATAAATCCATTTGTACAGATTTTATGTAAAGTATAACGAACACCGCAATCCGATATCAAATACAGCCTACTTCAGTTATTTATTATTTATATAGACAAGTATATGTACCGATTTTCTCAACAATAATCCTACTAAAATATGATGTATACATTTATCCATAAAGGTAATAAATAATTTCAGTAAGTTGTTTCAAAAACTCTCTCTTGCAAATTTTCAAATTTATGTTAGAATAGTTCTGCATTCAGCTGACGAAATATAGTCGTAGCAGAAGCTCAAATTGCTTCATATGAAAGTCACTAATATAATGTTCTTTTGACATAATAAATTTTAATTACAAAATATTTAATTGGAAGGAATAATATTATTTGCAATCGGATAATAATATAATCATCCACTTAGATACCTTGTAACGTTACTCAATCATTCAATATATTACAAGAGGGATGAAAAAAAAATATACATGTTTTTTGTGACACGTTGCGCTTGTCATATTTACGTATTGATTGACCATGGAGGAAATACCGTAATGGCGAAAATAAATCTTTCAGATCTTTTTATTAGGTTCCCATTATCTATAAGCCGCTTATATTGATAAGCATCAATAACATTCAATTACAATTTGTAAAATACCGAATGTACATGAACCGGAAAAGTATAATCAATCCCAGACTAAGCCGACGGCATTATAGTGTTAAGTTAGAATATGTACATAGCGTATTATAATGGTTTCTACCTACACTATGCCAAAGCTACTTAAGGAAAATAACCTTTACCATCAACCTTATTTACGATTTATGGAAAATAAATTATTATACGCAAAGTATTATCATAATAATATTGCAAGTAATTTATGGTGAAACGTCAAGATTCATGAAGGTACTTATATTGATTTGAGGATTATATTATCATCTTGTATACATTTTATATTAAATTTATTATAGAGTTGACTTTTACTAGGAACTATTCGTCACAGGTATCGATATACTTTTGACGATCCTGGGCGTCAGAAGTCAGACTCGAGTACATAACGTGTAGGGATTGCAATACCAATGTCAATACCGGTTTTTCGGTGTTTCTTACTGAATACCGGTATTAATACCGGTATTTTTAAACATTAAAAAAGCAGAAGTAGGTGCTTATCAATAAAAATATTGCTATTAAAATCTTTTAAAAATATTATTTTATAGCAAAAACCTACATAATACATTTATTATGTTGACATTTAAAATTATGTATTGATCATAATAATTGTAAAACTAGTGATTTTTTGCAAAAATTTGAATATATTGATAATTTTAACAAAAGCCCTCAAAAGTGCATCAAGTGCAAATAAATCCGGCTGCAAGAAAAGCTTCTTAAATTCAACGCTTGCACAATCATCAATAATAATTATAGAATAATTGAACATTTTTGTCACGGATTTTTTCTATTTCGAAATAACGTTATGATAATTATTCATCGCGACAATTACTTATATAATATATTTGATGAAATTTGTTTTATTATTTATTCACCTCTGTTGGTATGACTCAATATTTTAGCAGCACATAACTTATAATTTATTTTCAAAAACGTAAATGAGTGTGCTTTCTTAATACCAAAAATTCCGGTATTTTGGATTTTTAAAACCAGAATTTCGCTATTGATAAATACTGGAATACCGCTTATGCAATACCGGTATTGCAATCCCTAATAACGTGGAAATCCCTCAATATAGGTACTGAGAATTACGTTAGGTTGCATCCGAGACAATATGATAAAATTTAGGTTTGCTGATGACCCAACTTGCAAATACGGTGAATTGCAAAACATGGAACACCTATTTTCATGCAACGCAAGCTCACTGAAATTTAATTCCAATTATATCTTCTTTTTTTGACCATGTTCGATCCAAATAAGATCATTTATACTGTCAGATAAGAAGACCAAGGCAATAACCGCCAGTCGCTGGAGTCGAAGTGCGATTAACTAAATAGTAGGGGCTTATTAGTTCACACTTCTAACATGTGGACAACTCGTTGATAATCGGAATTCGTTGCAGTCGAATTGCGGTTAAATGTAGGAGGGACAATATTAGTTCACAGTTTTAACACGTTGACAAGAAGATCTTGTAGGAGGTTTGTATTAACAGAATTTGTTGTTACGAGATTAATGGATGTCAGCCACTTTGCTCAACCTATTAGGTCCATACTCATGACTCAAACACAAATTGAAAAAAATATGTGTATTTTTGCAAGAACCATGATTCGAACCTGGTACCCATGACGCTATAGGCCGAAGTTTAAGCCGCGTGGCTATTGTGGCTTCTTTTAAGCTAAGAAAAATTTGATTACTTTTATTAATAATTTCTGGATAATACCAACCAGAGACGAAAACTACACAGCTTGTGTACCGACGTTACTAATAATTACTACCGCAAGAAACGACACGTAGATCCTTATTTTACATATTAATAATCATCCGTTGAGTCTGTATTCGGTGAGTCGCAATGTGGTTACACGCGCTGTAAGAATACTTGTGTTTCAATCATCCGCTTAGTATTAAAATATTTACAAGATAAAAAGAACTTTTTATATACAACGTTTTTAAATTGTCTGTTGAATTGTTATGCTCAATATGCTCAAACTTGTACTTGATATGAAGTAAATAAAAAACAAACAAATATAAAATACCGAAATGTCATTCAGACATTTCATTTTGATTTTCATAGTAACGCACGTATATATTAATAATTTAGTTACTAGGACCACCCCCTTAGCAACCAATAATAGTCTTTTACTTTTTACGGATTTTTCTAAAATAACTTTCCATACAAAACAGCATCAAATGAAAATTAATTCAATTCTGCTTAAAGATGGCTAAAAGTATTAAAAGAATGCATAGGCATCGTGTTTTGATATATTCTAAAAGTTTCAAATGTCTAGCTAGTCGAGAAGTTAGTTAAAAATCGATTGCAAGATTTGTACTGGACAAACAACCACCGGACAAACAAGAATACGAGCTAATAAAAACGTTGTAAAATTAACGATTTACGTAAACTATCTGACTAGCAAACATAGTAATCATTTAATAATGAGTGAAATCATATCAAATTAATAAATAAATTTCTTTTATAATATTATTTACATAATTTTGGAAACACTTCTGAGAAAATATAAATTATAACCGATAGAAAAAATCTTTTTAAAAAAACTAAGACACCCCGCAGGAATCGAACCTGCATCTCTCGGGTATCGCGCCCATGCACATATACCTCTATGCTAAAGGCGTCATACTTAATTCCGACAAATGTTAACTAATGGCTTCTTTTAATAGTATCTAAAGCGTTTTCTTTAGCATTAGTGTTTTCAAGATTATGTATGTGTAATGATTGGAATGCTGCATTCTGAAATCTTGTGAATTATTTGTTGAATAAAAAAAATAGTTGATTAAAAGTTATTTTAATTTATCTTGAAGATGAAAAATTTTGAAGAGGTTTCGTTATATTGTAAATACTATAAAATTACCCCGCGACTAAATTTAATTGATACACTGGCACCGGGTTTGGATCCGCCGACTGGTGTTTGGTGATACTTCACACTCTCGTAAAAATCAATTTAACTTCCCCAATTATGCGCGTATTGTGTACTCATGAAACTTCACATATGGAGGTATTTTCATTCAACATGTAAGTTATTTATAGAAAATAGGAAAGTTAATGGCCATAAAGCAAACAAGCATTACACAGCTATATATTTATTTCTAGTTTCCTGAGAATCCAAACTTCTCCAACAGCTCATTGGTTTTGAGGTATGCTCGAAAGATCTTGTATTGCTCGGACCCCAAATCAGTAGAAGTATGCAGTTAAGAAATTTCTGTGGTCTAACCACTTGACGCCATAAGGACGTCGTCTAGTAGTATCTTTTGAAATAGGCAACCTAGTGTACTGCCTAAGGACTCAAAACCTCTTGCTACTAATAATCCTAGACATATGTAGTGTCACCAGACGAAAAAAACCCTTGGTCCGCAGTTTCAAATTCCAAATCCGCAACCTAATTGAACAGCCACGAATAATGGTTCGTCTTCCCTGATTTACGAAATAATATGATCACGACGCATTTGAACAGGGCGAGTACCTGCGCCCAGATTCTAGGAAGTGGCAACTTACCGGGAGACAAACAAAAATGTACCGTAATTTGTTTCATCCCTTTGCCCCTCCCCGCTGTCTCGCCACCCATAGATTTGCAGATAATGATGACAGTGGAGATTGTCCGGCGAAGGAGGAAAGTACCGCGGGCCACGGGCTACGCGCTCGGCATAGCCGGGCGGTGTTCCTTGACGCAAAAATCCCGCGCTTTTCTCGATGTTGTGAATCAGTGAATCTCTTTTCCCATCATTGTGTTATTAATAATCCCTATAACCACCTCAAAACCACGCGTCGCGTCCTCGACAAAAACGTTTTCGCGCCCGTTTGGCCAATGTGTTCAAACACGTGCTCCCACATAGTGACTGTGCCATAGCTAAATCTAAGACTCCTTTAAGTGTAATTAATAATGTAACCCAACCAATGTCTGGAAAGTTAATGTAATTAAACGTCCCTGCGCAGGGAAATTGTCAAATCAAAGACGTGTTTTATCTTGAATTATATGTCCTGATGTCCACACAACCCTCAATCAAGGTGATACTCGTGAAGAACGCTGCCAGCATACATGTGAGTTCTCCACCCTTTTCTTCTCGGTATCAGTAGGTACTAAATATTTTGTAATTGAAGTATGTTAGAGTATTTTGGTTTACGTGTTTATCCCTAAACTAAATCTAAAATCTTGATGTAAAAGCCTGGGCAAAACATCCATATTATATTTTATTATTTTCACATTTTTCGCTCAGGCAGTGAAGTAGTAGACATAATAATACCTGGGTTACAAATTTGACCATCATAACATGTCTCCCCATAAAACAACCAATGCATGTCCTTAAAATTATCCTTAATTAAGCAACCGTAGATCTTCCATTAAATTAAATATGTTTGTGATTCTATTTACTGACCCCCGATTTGATCTACTAATGGTAAAAGGTTTGTAATCTCTACCTTAGTATATACTATATACATATATCAAACTTTGATGATCGCGCATAGTGTGCAGCGCAAAGATAGTAATTTATAAACCCTGAAATTTGTGCATGGATGGGCAATAATTCGTTGACGGAATACAAATTCACCCACTAGTTGGTTTATGTTTAAAGCTTCATGAAATATATTGTATGGCACAGGTGAAGGAAGCCTGACAAAATGTATGAAATAACGCTAAGAATAATAATTGTAGGAAAGCAAAGTGCAATCATGAAATTTGTTTTCATCAGAGCGCTAAGTTACACTACGCCATTAATAAATTAAGATTGTAAGTAATGGTAAACCTTTTCTAATGGTGCCTTTATAGTTAGATTAAACAGGTATGAACAATATTATATTATTTATTTATTGACTTAAGAAAACAAAACATTGTGGACACAACAAATCTAAATTCAAGACGTACACAACATGAGATTTACATTATAACAAAATATATTATCTTCACAAGAGAGAAGAGAATATAGATAATAATAATAATAATAGAAAACAAAATAAAATAAAATCATAACATACTTAAGTACAATTTAATACAAAATAAAACAATTTTTAAAACGAAAAACATACAATTTTATACAAAAAAATAAAGTTTCAAAAATAAAATGCAAAGTACATAACTGAAAATGTCTGTCTTTAGGGAGAGCATTTACTAATCTTGTACCCCTCTCTAATGGTGCCTGATAAGCTTGACACGAGGAAACGGTTCCGATCCAGAATAAATCATGGCTGCGACCACGTACAATAAGTGCTAATACTTCCATGCAAAATACGCTAGATAGCTGCCGTAGCGACCGAAAGCAGTCTTGTGTTTAGAATAGATGAGCTGGATTGAGATGGCTATGGGTCAAGTCCCAATCGATGTAGATATTTTTCATTTTTATTACAACGTTTTTATTAGGTCGTATTCTTATTTGTCCGGTGGTTGTTTATCCGGTACAAATATTGCAATCGATATTTAACTAACTTCCCGACTAGCTAGATATTTAATACTTTTAGAATATACGAGAACACTATGCCAATGCATTTTTTTAAATACTTTTAGCCATCTTTATGTAGAATTGAATTCATTTTCAGTTAATTCTATTTTGTATGAAAATTTATTTCGAAAGGAATCCGTAATCCAATCTACTATTATTGGTTGCTAGGGGTCTGGGGTCCTAGCAACAAAATTATTAATATATACGTGTGTTACTATGGAAATCAAAATGACATTTCAGTATTATTTCTATCAAGTACACATTTTTTTGATCGTTTAAGCTAGTCAAGTCAAGTTTATATGATTCAACAGAAAATTTAAAAACGTCGTATTTAAAAAGTTATTTTTTTCTTGAAATTATTCTAATTAATTTAATATTTCTAATAATTAGTCTAATATATTTCTGATATAATAATAAAACATTTATTTTCAATAAAGAATGCTACAATATTACATAACATTATTATATCCATTTGAATAATAATAACAAAATACTGATATAATAATTGTATTGTAAATTTTATGATGGTCAAATTTGTAACCCAGGTATTATTATGTCTACTACTTCACTGCCTGAGCGAAAAATGTGAAAATAATAAAATATAATATGGATGTTTTGCCCAGGCTTTTACATCAAGATTTTAGATTTAGTTTAGGGATAAACACGTAAACCAAAATACTCTAACATACTTCAATTACAAAATATTTAGTACCTACTGATACCGAGAAGAAAAGGGTGGAGAACTCACATGTATGCTGGCAGCGTTCTTCACGAGTATCACCTTGATTGAGGGTTGTGTGGACATCAGGACATATAATTCAAGATAAAACACGTCTTTGATTTGACAATTTCCCTGCGCAGGGACGTTTAATTACATTAACTTTCCAGACATTGGTTGGGTTACATTATTAATTACACTTAAAGGAGTCTTAGATTTAGCTATGGCACAGTCACTATGTGGGAGCACGTGTTTGAACACATTGGCCAAACGGGCGCGAAAACGTTTTTGTCGAGGACGCGACGCGTGGTTTTGAGGTGGTTATAGGGATTATTAATAACACAATGATGGGAAAAGAGATTCACTGATTCACAACATCGAGAAAAGCGCGGGATTTTTGCGTCAAGGAACACCGCCCGGCTATGCCGAGCGCGTAGCCCGTGGCCCGCGGTACTTTCCTCCTTCGCCGGACAATCTCCACTGTCATCATTATCTGCAAATCTATGGGTGGCGAGACAGCGGGGAGGGGCAAAGGGATGAAACAAATTACGGTACATTTTTGTTTGTCTCCCGGTAAGTTGCCACTTCCTAGAATCTGGGCGCAGGTACTCGCCCTGTTCAAATGCGTCGTGATCATATTATTTCGTAAATCAGGGAAGACGAACCATTATTCGTGGCTGTTCAATTAGGTTGCGGATTTGGAATTTGAAACTGCGGACCAAGGGTTTTTTTCGTCTGGTGACACTACATATGTCTAGGATTATTAGTAGCAAGAGGTTTTGAGTCCTTAGGCAGTACACTAGGTTGCCTATTTCAAAAGATACTACTAGACGACGTCCTTATGGCGTCAAGTGGTTAGACCACAGAAATTTCTTAACTGCATACTTCTACTGATTTGGGGTCCGAGCAATACAAGATCTTTCGAGCATACCTCAAAACCAATGAGCTGTTGGAGAAGTTTGGATTCTCAGGAAACTAGAAATAAATATATAGCTGTGTAATGCTTGTTTGCTTTATGGCCATTAACTTTCCTATTTTCTATAAATAACTTACATGTTGAATGAAAATACCTCCATATGTGAAGTTTCATGAGTACACAATACGCGCATAATTGGGGAAGTTAAATTGATTTTTACGAGAGTGTGAAGTATCACCAAACACCAGTCGGCGGATTCAAACCCGGTGCCAGTGTATCAATTAAATTTAGTCGCGGGGTAATTTTATAGTATTTACAATATAACGAAACCTCTTCAAATTTTTCATCTTCAAGATAAATTAAAATAACTTTTAATTAACTATTTTTTTTATTCAACAAATAATTCACAAGATTTCAGAATGCAGCATTCCAATCATTACACATACATAATCTTGAAAACACTAATGCTAAAGAAAACGCTTTATATACTATTAAAAGAAGCCATTAGTTAACATTTGTCGGAATTAAGTATGACGCCTTTAGCATAGAGGTATATGTGCATGGGCGCGATACCCGAGAGATGCAGGTTCGATTCCTGCGGGGTGTCTTAGTTTTTTTAAAAAGATTTTTTCTATCGGTTATAATTTATATTTTCTCAGAAGTGTTTCCAAAATTATGTAAATAATATTATAAAAGAAATTTATTTATTAATTTGATATGATTTCACTCATTATTAAATGATTACTATGTTTGCTAGTCAGATAGTTTACGTAAATCGTTAATTTTACAACGTTTTTATTAGCTCGTATTCTTGTTTGTCCGGTGGTTGTTTGTCCAGTACAAATCTTGCAATCGATTTTTAACTAACTTCTCGACTAGCTAGACATTTGAAACTTTTAGAATATATCAAAACACGATGCCTATGCATTCTTTTAATACTTTTAGCCATCTTTAAGCAGAATTGAATTAATTTTCATTTGATGCTGTTTTGTATGGAAAGTTATTTTAGAAAAATCCGTAAAAAGTAAAAGACTATTATTGGTTGCTAAGGGGGTGGTCCTAGTAACTAAATTATTAATATATACGTGCGTTACTATGAAAATCAAAATGAAATGTCTGAATGACATTTCGGTATTTTATATTTGTTTGTTTTTTATTTACTTCATATCAAGTACAAGTTTGAGCATATTGAGCATAACAATTCAACAGACAATTTAAAAACGTTGTATATAAAAAGTTCTTTTTATCTTGTAAATATTTTAATACTAAGCGGATGATTGAAACACAAGTATTCTTACAGCGCGTGTAACCACATTGCGACTCACCGAATACAGACTCAACGGATGATTATTAATATGTAAAATAAGGATCTACGTGTCGTTTCTTGCGGTAGTAATTATTAGTAACGTCGGTACACAAGCTGTGTAGTTTTCGTCTCTGGTTGGTATTATCCAGAAATTATTAATAAAAGTAATCAAATTTTTCTTAGCTTAAAAGAAGCCACAATAGCCACGCGGCTTAAACTTCGGCCTATAGCGTCATGGGTACCAGGTTCGAATCATGGTTCTTGCAAAAATACACATATTTTTTTCAATTTGTGTTTGAGTCATGAGTATGGACCTAATAGGTTGAGCAAAGTGGCTGACATCCATTAATCTCGTAACAACAAATTCTGTTAATACAAACCTCCTACAAGATCTTCTTGTCAACGTGTTAAAACTGTGAACTAATATTGTCCCTCCTACATTTAACCGCAATTCGACTGCAACGAATTCCGATTATCAACGAGTTGTCCACATGTTAGAAGTGTGAACTAATAAGCCCCTACTATTTAGTTAATCGCACTTCGACTCCAGCGACTGGCGGTTATTGCCTTGGTCTTCTTATCTGACAGTATAAATGATCTTATTTGGATCGAACATGGTCAAAAAAAGAAGATATAATTGGAATTAAATTTCAGTGAGCTTGCGTTGCATGAAAATAGGTGTTCCATGTTTTGCAATTCACCGTATTTGCAAGTTGGGTCATCAGCAAACCTAAATTTTATCATATTGTCTCGGATGCAACCTAACGTAATTCTCAGTACCTATATTGAGGGATTTCCACGTTATTAGGGATTGCAATACCGGTATTGCATAAGCGGTATTCCAGTATTTATCAATAGCGAAATTCTGGTTTTAAAAATCCAAAATACCGGAATTTTTGGTATTAAGAAAGCACACTCATTTACGTTTTTGAAAATAAATTATAAGTTATGTGCTGCTAAAATATTGAGTCATACCAACAGAGGTGAATAAATAATAAAACAAATTTCATCAAATATATTATATAAGTAATTGTCGCGATGAATAATTATCATAACGTTATTTCGAAATAGAAAAAATCCGTGACAAAAATGTTCAATTATTCTATAATTATTATTGATGATTGTGCAAGCGTTGAATTTAAGAAGCTTTTCTTGCAGCCGGATTTATTTGCACTTGATGCACTTTTGAGGGCTTTTGTTAAAATTATCAATATATTCAAATTTTTGCAAAAAATCACTAGTTTTACAATTATTATGATCAATACATAATTTTAAATGTCAACATAATAAATGTATTATGTAGGTTTTTGCTATAAAATAATATTTTTAAAAGATTTTAATAGCAATATTTTTATTGATAAGCACCTACTTCTGCTTTTTTAATGTTTAAAAATACCGGTATTAATACCGGTATTCAGTAAGAAACACCGAAAAACCGGTATTGACATTGGTATTGCAATCCCTACACGTTATGTACTCGAGTCTGACTTCTGACGGAAAATGCTCTGCTTGTTTTATTTAGTAAAATAACCTGGTATAATTACCACATTCACCAGACATTCACATATATTTTTTTAACTTTCAACATGTTTTTTTTATTTTTTCTTGGAATCGTTAAATTCAACCTGATTTCAGATTAGTGTATTTTATTTGTCAGATTAAATAATGCTGACTCTTTCGTGAAAAATCGAAGAATACTGCAAGCAATGCTATAAGTCGAAAATATCTCTCATAACAGAAAAGAGCGGAATAAAAGTCTTTTCACAGAGAAAGTGCTCTGAGTAGCTTTTTTCCTTTGAAGCGATATGCCATGAAATCCATTTCTATAAATAAAAAGAATGATAATTTATTCGATTTCGCAGTGAATCTCACATCTCTTAGAATCGAATACATGTCTTAAGGGATTTCTAAAAAATGTGTTTATTCTCAAAAAATCTGACTCAATGTAAATCATTCATTTCTATTATTAAGCCATTCACATTCACTGTGAAATTTTTTAATTAAATTGACCTTTTGTATTAAAAGTTTCTAATGGCAATCAAGACTTAATCAATGCATCTTGACGTATGTAAGTGAATTTTAGGTGACCTAATATGAGTTGTTTAGAATCATAACTCCAATATTCCAAAAATCGACTTTCGAGATAATCCCAAAAAACCATCAGAGCCAAAGAGAGTTTTTTTTTTGTAAATAGATGAAAGGTATTGAACTCTCTTGAATATTAATGAGTGAGTGAGTCGCTTAACGTTATTATTATTTAAATATATATTATATTGAATAAATAAAAAAGATTTCAAGTTATACACATTTATATTTTTATAAAAATCGATGTTTTTTAAAATAAATATAAAAAATATTAAAATTATAAATTAGTCAAAAATCTCTTAGGCGAAGCTTGGAATACTTAATAAACTAAATTTATTTATTTATTAAATAAATATGACCGTAAAATACATGTAATAATAAGATGGGGTCCTGCAACAAATTCACTTATTATTACATTTTTTTTACAGTTGTAAGTTTATCTTTGAATAAAAAATATTTTTCTTTAAAATGTTGAAATTGTAAATTATTAAAAAAGGTCTCAAATTGAAAGCTTCGTATTTTTCTAGGTAAAGACATCGCCTTAAGCATTAATGAGAAGTCTGTGTCTTTATATGTATGCCGACAAGGATAATCATACAACATTTTCAGTATGAGAATCGGTTAGCATGGAATGATGATATGTGTTTGTTAATTTCAATTAACGACTTTGAACGCTATATACTCGTACCTTCATGTTTTTTTTGTATTGTAATCTATTTAAAAAAAACTTGCTGGTTAAATATACATACATATATTGCTTGTGAATTATATAAAAATATAAGTATACAATATTTTCGACCAAAAATTGCTTTGCGTACCTCCTCTGCTGTAGAACGCAGTCATTGTAATTTGAGATATTTTTTTGCCTCCTATTAGGCATATATTATTTTCTTCCAATATCCGGGCTTGAAGGCGCAACGGTGATATTATGATTTTGTGATTACGTA
The DNA here is from genome assembly GCF_057557595.1 of Rhyacophila brunnea. NCBI lineage: Eukaryota > Metazoa > Arthropoda > Insecta > Trichoptera > Rhyacophilidae > Rhyacophila > Rhyacophila brunnea. Next base: position 54,627,872 of record NW_028232965.1, on the reverse strand, counting down.
AGTCGTTGGCCTGATATTTAAAAAAATGTCTTATAAACTTGAGATTAGTAGAAAGACAAACCAAAATTTCTAATTTATAATACAATGTTTAAAGTAGATTCATAGGAATGGCATGTAACTCCGTTGATAGTATCCATTAATTTTATCCATTTTACCCATGCTTTACAATTACAAAAACGTACCAGAGTTTTCCTTAAAATAATATTTTTTTATGCGAATATCAAAAATCCCATTTCGGGATTATGAATACCATGTACAAATAAGAGGAGTAAGTAGGTACTCAATGGTTTTATTATCTCTTGGTGTTTCGGGAGACGGTTTTCATGGGGTCGAATTAAGGGTGACTGAGAGGAGGGATGCGATTTTTTCGAGCCGCTCGGAAAGTAGGTGTTCTTATTTTTAGCGGCGAAGGCTATACTCTGCGGGGAAATTTGATTTTTGCTTAGCAACCAACCCCATGGGAATTTTTAAAATGAAAAATTTTATCGATTACGCTTATATTGACCTTTTTACGTGGCCGCAAGTAGGCATTGTTAAAATGTAAGAATATACCGTGCACCGTAATTTTGTTTGCAAAAAGCTCACTAAACTCGAGAGCTTTTATAACTGAATGAAAAGTTGTATAGTAAAAAGAATATAGCTTTCAGAATAATGATTCATTTCATTGCTCAGTAGGTTAGTGTACTGAACTAAATACAAAGTTTAACAAAATAACAAACAATTAGCGATTGTATCACAAACGATACAAAGTATTGTAAATTAGTCATTTGTGTTTAATTAAACTTTTACGTTATAAGATAGTTCCTTTGAACAAGCTCCTTTCTTGTAAAGAAAAGCTTTCTAGATTTTAGTCTCCAGATGGAACGACATAATATATTATTTATGTGAATCTGGAGATATATTCTTTATTGAAAATATATACTCCTAACTTAGAATAGTCCTATAAATTATACTTTCCGGCTTATTCCATAGCTAATCCGTTGGGATAGCAGTGTTCGAGCTTTTAACATAGGGGACAATGCATAGTCATACTTTTGCGTAATGTAGCCGGGTTTTTACCCACAATAAATAACTCATGAGACATACATAACGCATAACAAATGAAACCAGTTGCTCCCCTAGTATTGAAATATAAAAAAGTGGAAACTCTCAAATAAATACACTTTATTAACAGAAATGAAATAAATATATTATTTACTGATTTTAGACACATCACAGTTACGCAAACATCTACCAAAAATACTACAAGAATTAATATTTTAGTATAATAGGTATAAGAAATAAAAATATAATTAATATTAAATTCTACAGGTTTTTTTAAAAAGGTTTGTCGATAGCTATTTCGGTTGTAACACCATTATCAAGACTATTCAGATAGGCCGTTTGCCTTTGCTTAAATACTATACGTGTATAGATAGAGACAGAATACATTTTCTTATTCGTTCCAGCAATATTATGATTTTTTTTACATTATTATTAATTGTAATATTATTAATACTTTGAAAACCCTGAGTGGGTTTTTTAAAATGGATATCGAAATTTTCAAAATTTATCAAAATTACAGTGTTCGATGGTTATTTATTGACATTATTAATCAATTAAAATATTATTAGTATAATTGTCTTAATCGTGTGTTTAGATTATATTTAATAGTGGCAACGAATACAAGGCAAACGGCCTATCTGAATAGTCTTGATAATGGTGTTACAACCGAAATAGCTATCGACAAACCTTTTTAAAAAAACCTGTAGAATTTAATATTAATTATATTTTCATTTCTTGTAAAATGGAATTCTACCAAGTAAATGCTAACTCAATTAATATAATAGGTATACATCTATCATCATAAATTGGCATTTCAGCGAGGGCGCTAGTATGAAATTGAGAATATTACCATAACTAACAAAAAAATGGTAATTTATAATTTTTTATTGGTAGTAGATTTCTGTACAAATATTATGCAATCCATAATTCGAGAAACATGTTGTAAAATTAAATGGCATTTGTAACAAATTTATCCTCGATAGACAATTTTAGTTTCAAATTCGACCGGCTGCCAACTTACGATGGTAGATCTTTACACACGAGAATTTTAATAATGGACACGAAACATATTTTACCATTGTTGCCATGCAATAGAAATATTGCAAGGAATACGTTATCCGTGGCGTGTTAATTTATTCAAATAAATACATAATAAATTATTCTATTATCATAATAACTTATTCATTTAACATTTAAAATACTATTTTATAATTATTTAATTTATGTTATTGCAGTTTTCACACATGTATCAGGTCTCGAGGTCTCTTTTAGTCCAGTGTGTAAGGCGCTGGAATTTCATATGGGGGCTCTGGTTTCACGGTTCTTGTCGGTCTACAGGAAGCCAGCGGTAAACAAATTTTGAAAATAGCCGATATACTGGATTATTTGTTAGGTTAGGTTAAGTTACGTTAGGTTAGGTTAGGTTAGATTATATAAGGTTAGGTTAGGTTAGGCTAGGTTAGCTTTTCATTCTTGAATTCATAAATTTTGCCAAAATCAGTTATAAAAATTAAATTAGTGTTAATATTAATCTAATAAAATTGGAGACCGTACAGTATCCGGTCATTTCTTTCCGATAAGAAAGCTCACGGCGAACTGTACCACGGTGAAATGTTTTACTTGCAATTTACATGTTAGTCACCATTTCTTATACATACATAATCAAAGATGATAGGACATGTAGATATATTATTGAGTAAGATAATTTTCGCTGCTCCCTATACCAACCCTTGTGCATTTTAGTTAAAACTTAAATTATATTATAAAGTATCACAATACCAACCATAAGGGATATTAACAATTAGTACCTAGGTATAATTAATTATTATAAATTCAAAAAAATTAATTTATGGAATCTGGCTTTTTTGTTATAACCTACGTTAGCATCTTTGAATTAGGCCTGTAGGTTTTGAGGGCTAAAGATAATATAATATAGCATAAATTTTAATTATTATGTCACATCAAAGTAATTATTTGAAACATGTCGAGTTGAATGTGGTGTACCAAGCCCGCATTCCTATGATGCTTCCTGTCGGTTAAACGAGCAAGCTGTTTGCGAGAATCTAAAATCCTTAACGACATTATTATGTGCTTGTAGTTTACAGCGAACTCTTTGATAATTAATTCGGCATCCATGTAATAAATAGTTTTGAAATATGTCACGAGCTTTCGGGAGTTGCGAGGCATTTCCGCACCGTGGCAGTCAGCGCTACGAGATAACTCACTAAGGGCTGTAAAATCCCCATTAAACCAGCGATCCGCAAACCTGATATTTAACTATATTACCCATAAACATAACCGAAAATCACTGCATTCAGTAACAGTTTATAGCCGGATTTACAAACGACGAAATAAAAATACTTCACTGAAATCGTTCTGCTTTAAAAGCACTCTTTGAGATTGTATTATGACAAAATAATACATGTCTATATTTATTTTAACTACCTATGAAGATGAGCATTATAGTTTAACAAAGTGGTATAATAAAATTAAGTCGCCTATTTCCAAAATTCTCCTTATCCATTTGGGTTTGTTTGTTTGTTGAGATATTCACAAAAAAACGAGTATGGAATCTCTACATAGAAAAAATAACCATGTTTTTCTTGGGCCATTGGGCGGGTGCTTTTAATATTATTTTAACTACAGAGCTTTTCTAATCAAACACTTGAAAGTTTTGCGGAATATGATATACTTTCCCGTATTGAGCGAAAGTTTTAAAATACTCACTCTGTACCAATGGAAAAGATGATATTTGAAAATTGCCACCAGACGGACAAGATGCATTTTGAAATTGAATGATAAATTTTCAACCGTTATACTGACTGCAAAAGACTAGCTTTGGAAATGTTTATAAAACGTGTGTATGCCACTTTGAATAAGGGATAAAATTGCATTATTATTCAGTTCATTTTTGGTCAAAACCGGACAAGATGATTTTTTGAAATAGGTGACTCAATTGAAAATATAACTTATTTAGAAATATTAAAACCATTTTTTATTCAACAAATAATTTACAATATTTTATAATATAATACCGTTCATTTAGCATACCTACATAATTAATATATTGATACATATATCCCATATTCCCATAGGAATAAACAACTCAATCCGTGTCAGCATATTGATCGGCGATATTAAATAACTGACCGCAATTATAAATTCTTTAATATTCATTTCCTGCAGTGTCCAATTATGGCACACTCAGTAAATAACTTACTGCAATTATAATTTTCGCAATATCCTTCTTTACACATAGTCAGCCATATCCAATGAAGTAAACTCCATACAGAGTAACTGACTTATTAATAATAATAATTATTTACTAAATATTCTTTTCAAGATATTATTTTGATTGTCAGTGCTCCATTAAATAGCGGATCATACATAATTCATTGGACATGTCACTCAAATATAAGTTCCCAGTCTGTTAGTATCTCAGTCTCTGTATCACTCCACACAACATCTCATGCTACCGAGACTCGGACCTCGGAACAGTGTCATAAGTATTGTAACATACCTACTGTAACATATTCTTGTACCTACCGACTGTTTGCGACGCGAATAAAACTCGATCCTCCATCCATCGGAGCAACCACCACATCTCGATTTCTTCATCCACAACACCATGACTCCCACAGCGGTGACCCCGTCTTTCATCTGCATCACCTATCCATCACACCATGACCCCTACATGTATTAACGCAATCGCAACGATGCTTCATTTTGTTTTATAGTACTAGTAATTTCGTCGCTACTGTATTGGATGTAATTGGGTCAATTGGTAAAGGACATTGGTAGAAATCAAATTGACGTGGGTTCGTCTCCCGACCAGCGTCATATTTTAAAAAATCTAGTAGATGCACGTTTTTCATGTTATCGTTAATAATTGCTATATGCCATATTATTACTTATGACATTATTTGTGTTTAGATAGTTACCTACCTAACATACGCGTTTCATTAAAATGTATGTCAAGTATTTAGGAATTCATTATTAATTAAACTGACGTTTACGTGGTACAGCTCCATTATAATAGTACGAGAAAGATTTTTTATTAATTCTACAATATCTGAGTTTTTATGTTTACGGCAGTTTCGGGCTAAAAATCCATCTTCGGAATGGTCGAGTATAACCATCATTTAAGCATTCCTATAGTATACTGTGTTTGTAGCGCAGTAATGGACATTCCGGATACTGTCGTAAATTGTGGATTCGAATCCCGCTGCTGGATAAAACTATGTTTTTTTTTATTTGATTTGTGTTTATTTACAGAGCATGGAGCCAATTAGTTGAGTGAAAAGCTAGACCTTGTGATTAAAATGTATCTAGATAAACCTCAAGAGATAGCAGCCAAGATCCATACCGGATTGAAAGGTCACTTTTCAATTATCAACACTCTTAGTATTAATTTAATGATTTTTTAACTGACAAATTATCTATATATAGCATGGAAATCTAGTATTAATTAATTGTCTGGTTGCTCATAGAAAATCTTCTGAAAATTAAATTAAAAAACACTGCTTCATAAACTTTGCGCATGTTCATTTCACATTTAACTAATTTATAATTTTTGTTTTTTTCATACGCTTTATGTCATACTTGGTAAATAGGTGTAATTTTTAAATACCATAAGGCGTAAATCATTACATTTAAATAACATTTATTCCACTAATAAAATTTAATTGTATGTATTTGAAATATTTGATACATTATTACAATATTATATAATATTATATATATTTTTATTTTTAGTTTGTTTTTCTATAATTAAAATACTACTAACGTATATTGGTGAAAGTTACATAGCTTATAGATTTGGTGGACAAGTTACTCTATGGAGACCGTGAGTTTGATACAAATTTATTAGATATTTATTAAGCGAAGATAAAATCAGGGCATTTGAGTGGACCCTTTTTTGAGTTTCTCCGCTCCAGTTCCGCTCCGGGACCTAATACTTGCTCCGGTTCCACTCCGGGTAAAAAGATTTAATAAGTATTATATGTATACAAAAGTGCTTAATTCTATTAAACAAAATGCCCGGCAGCAAATCGTGTCTCATTATTTGTCTCTTCTGTTAAAAAAGTGAGGTTATTTATCACTCGGCAGTGTTGCCATATTTCAAATAATTCCAGTGTTGCAAAGTGTCAAAATATACTATTTTAATTGGATGAAAGGAAATTAGGACGAAAATTTAATAATAAAAAAAAAACATCCTGAGCAGTGGAGCACTACAAATTTTCGGTGCTCCGGGTAAAATCCCATGCTACAGTGCTCCGAGCTCCGCTCCAACGCTCTGGATAAAACAACACAAAAATATCCCACGTGAATTCATTATAAGTAACCAAATTGACATGAGCAGTGGTAGAGTGGTGAGGTGCAGTGTGAATAAAATAGTTTATTTCTTCATTCTGTATAGTTGTCTACATTTTTAATTCTCTATTTCACGCGGACGAAGTCGTCATGAATCTTGGATAAAGAATACTACATTACGTGATGTTGCGTGGATGCATGGATTGGTAATCTATAATATGTTTAGGACAGGTATTGTTAAAACCAATAATGCTTGACTAACAGTATTACATGTTATCGAAAAAAAAGTTCATCTGTTGATACTGGACTTGTAGGTAAAGAAATTGTTATTCCAAAGGTATATAAATAAATGGGCAGGCAAAATGGTACAAGGTAGGGTTAATTAGTTTACCTAACGATGGAATTGATTAGAGACTAAGTTTTTATCGTTAGAAAACGAGCGAATACCAGCTTATCATTAATTCTGCAAACGTTTTCGTCGAACTAAAAAGGTCGTCCATAGATATTTTCTTTCTCGATTTCAAGCCGTTTATCCATGTAGACAATATTACCTAATAAAAATCAAATTATTTTTACAAGTTTATTTTCTACTCAAATGTTGTTTTGATAGCGTGGTCGCAAATTTACGAAAACCAACGGTTTATTTGTTTGGAAAAAACGCAGAAAATCAACGGGTGTGTTTTAGAGAGATTTGTTTATACAAAAATAAAGAAAAGCATAAACAATGCAATTAACATGAATGAGTATTTCTAGTATTAAATTTTTTCAATCGATACAGTTTTTAAACTATTTCTATTAGTTGCTGAAGCCATGTGACCTACTTATATCTCTACTCGAAGCTATGACGGCTCGTTGAGGTATACAGATCTTGCGTTGCATAAGAGAGGCGAATAATTCAGAGCGTTGGGGCAGTGAAACAATGGGGTTTTACCCGGAGAACTGAAAATTTGTAGTGCTCCACTGCTCCGGATATTATTTATTATTATAAAAATTTTGCCCTAAAATCCAATGAAAATATTACATTTGACACTTTATAACACTGGAATTACTTGAAATACAGCAACACTGCCGAGTGATAAATAACTTCACCTTTTTGACAGAAGAGGCAGATAATGAGAGACGATTAATAGAATTACTTAATAATGAAAATGACGATTATTTTAGAACTACTTATTTTTTTATTTTTTTAACATTTGTATACATAATATAATAGTTATTAATTTTTTTTACCCGGAGCGGAGCAAAGCCGGAGGGGAGCTGGATGAAGTATTAGGTCCCGGAGCGGAGCTGGAGCGGAGCAACTCAAAAAAGGGTCCACTCCAACGCTATGGTTTTATCTTCGCTTAACCTCATAATATATCTAATAAAATTGTATCAAACTCACGGTCTCCTTACAGTAACTGTCTACCAAATCTATAAGCTGTGTAACTTTCACCAATATTGGTCAGTCATTGGTTTGTTTAATAGAATTAAAAATGAAAATGACGAATATTAAATATTAATTCTAAACTACTCCTTTTTAACAGTTGTTTATATATTTAAACTATTAAAACTTTTTGCCCGGAGTGGAGCTGGAGCAAGTATTAGGTTCCGGAGCGGAGCAACTAAAGAAGGGCCTACTCTAACTCTCTGGAATAATGGAAAAAAATGGAAATATTGCAACTTTTTTTCGCAAATTTAAAGGTTTTTGGTTTATTTGTCATTTTGTCTGTTTAGGATAGCCGAAAATAAATAATAACAAATAACTAACGAATTTCTAGATAATTCTAAACTAATACCCCGTTTACACATGCATGGATTTACTGCTGACAGTACGTATTATAGCGGCTATAATAAGAATATCCACGTGTAAACACGTATTATCGTTGCAAGATTGCATGCATGGTTAAAAAAAGTGTGAAAGCTTCTGAATTTTCACGCAATAATTGGTACTTGGTAAAGAAATACGAACTACACCGCACAAAATATTTTAACATCTACCGATTATCTACGAACTTGCCCGAACCTATCCGAACCCGTCTGAATCTGTCAAAATAGCACCATACGATGACAACATAATATTGTCTTGCTTATGCTTGAAGAATGAAATTGGAGAGACAGTTATCACTTGTATTTGTAAACAGTAGTTATTATCGCGACAGCTTAAAATACATACTATTGGTGCAAGTAAATTCATCCACGTGTACAGGCGCTATAAAATGAAAGGGGGTGGGATTCTAAATTTGCTTAAGGGCAGCGATTTGCCTAGGGACGTCGCAGACTCAAAGCTGTTTGGATACTTTCCGTCGTTTTACTTTCACTGAACATAGTTTAAAAGATTGAAGACATTTTTATTTGACTATATAGCTGTGTAGGTATGTAATTTTTTTTTACTTACAGCTGTATATTTTATACTAGGTTAGTTTATTCGTCTGACTTTCTCTTGGGGATGCTTACTAGCTTACTACACTACTATACCGACTTCAAAAGTTAAGAGACAATTTTATTTTGCTACATAATTTTTTCCCGACTTGTGTAAATGAGAATCCTGCTATTCTTATTTCTTACCAGTGCTATTTGTATGTAAATATACAGATATTTATTTTACTCTCTCAAAGCACAGAACTAATTTTTTATTGATTTTGCTAATTGAGAGGAAAACGACTGTCTTCAACTAAAATGCTTCGGATGTGGATATATTCTTACATTCGAAAGGTGAGTTTTGATGGACATCGTTAATATTATCAATATTAAATTTATTTAGCTGACCTGATAATTTCTTCCTTTATTGTTAATTATGTAATAGTATATAAGTAGGTGTCTGATTTTCTCAATCGCATTCCGAACGTTATAACGTAACGAACGTAACGACATAATTGAATAGATACATAATCTATTCAATTCTGTAAAAATCTTAATTATCCAAATGAAACGAGAAGAACAAAAAGATTACTTATAATATTTGTAGCTGTCAGTATATTATTGATCATTATATTTATTTTTAATGTATCAAATTATTCGACCGCAATAATAAATTCCCAAGGTACTCATATACCGGTAAACAACTGTTTACCTGTGTCAGCAGATTGATTGGCGATATTAAATACGGTATTGCAATGGAAAATTAGTCTAATATCCATTTCCATAGTATCATATTATATTATGACTGTAATAATAAATAAAATTCACAGCTACTCGTATTTAAACCGCTGACTCGTTCAATATAATGATGTACTGGAATATAATGTTTAGGTATTACTTTCGACTGTATAAATTACGAATACTGATTTATCAAAATGTCACTCGAATCTAAGTACCTGGCTCGTAACTATCTCAATAGATAATATGTGCTGTCATTGTATTTATACTATCGTACCGACCGTTATGCTGCAAATAAAACTCGCTCGTGCATACATCTTCGACTTCTTCATCATCATCCTCAACACCATAACCCACACATCGAACACTACATATTTATTTGTTTATTTAGAAAAGAGTATTATTGCATTACAGCGATTGGCCAATGCGCCATAATACATAATAAGTACAAATTATAAAAACTACAAATAACAACCAATATAACAAGAAAGTATGTGCATAAATATAATTATAAATTTAACCTATTTAACACGTCCACAAATAAATAAAAAAAAAAATCAACCTTTATGGTGCCATCAACCAAGTTAATCATACGATACACAGCATCATGAAACATCACATCCGTCCTGCGACGAGGTACGAGTATCATGAAAACCGTAGAGATACGAGTGATATTGGTGGGAACATGAAAATAATATTTGCCAGTTTATACGGATTGTAAATGAACCCACGAAGAAGTAAAAGAAATTCTTTAAATTAGCAATCACTCTTCGGGTGGACAAGGATTGCATTAATAGCATATCCAGAAGAAAACTAGTCGGAAAATTCATTTTATTATCATTATTATAATAAAAGAATCAGTATGTCCTTAAATAGAGAAATCTAAGAAATCTATTGTAGTCGATCCAACCTAATATAATATTAATAAATGACATCGACATCAATGAGACTGTTCCATATCTTCTCTATGACATAAAACCAGGTATTTATTTAAGTGTATATCTCTGACATATCTACATAGTTTTGTGATAAAATGGAATATATTGATAAAATGTCAAACAGTGATATCGTCGACATCAAATAGTCAAAAAGCATTCAAAAGACTTTATAAAACGCGTATTATGATGGAAATTTCGATTCCCGTGTTATGGATGTAATATTTTCTCTTTCATATGTCTATGCGGATATATCAAAAGATGAAAAGTGGAGATATAATGCATTTTTTAGAATATTTATAATATCATAACAAAATACTTTTGTATGTTGAAAGCATATCTTTTCGTAAATAAATGAGATTAATATTTCATTTGTACCCACATGTTGTTCGAATTGTGCAAATGATATTATGTACGAGTGAGACGATTTATAGAAAAATGTTATACCAATAAGCGTTTGACATTATAACATTTGATAGCAAGTGATAACTAGAAAAAATAATATTTTCTGAGATGGTGGTATTAATAAAATTGAATTGTTTGTATATAAAAAAGAAAATGGTGGCATGCTATTGACGTTATGCTTTCGTTATTTATGAAGCAATGACATTAATATGGACGAATCATCTGGAAAAATAAATGACACTCACTTTATTGTCGGGTCTGCCGAATGGCATAATCTGTTCTAACGCCATTATAATAAAGGTGATATTGCTATAAATTCCTGATGCTTTTTGTTGGGTCTGCCGAATGGTTCGGTTCGAACGGGTTCTCTCAAATGAACATTGACATTAGAAACACTGCTCTAACGCCATTACAATAAATGTCATATTGCTATAAATTCCCGATGCCTGATATAGCATAATGGAAATGCGTGACGTCTACCTGTACATGCGAATGCGCGAATTTACTTGCTGGCTACTGTATTGAGTGCGTCGTCCATTAATAATGTCATTGTTATGAAGGTATATAATATTCTAACGGATTTAAGTTTTGTAATATTCCATTTGAGTCGTTTTTTTGTGATCCGGGTTTCGCCTTTCGTCATCTTCAAGCACTGTGTATACTCACCAAAAGACAAATATACATTGACAACGAATACTCTATGAGAAATCTAACTTAAATATAACAAATCAATACAAAGAAGTAGATAAAAACTTTATCACCTAAGTACCTATTAAGTCAAGGATCACAATAAAAAAATATAACAAAGAAATTATGAATAGCTGAAGTGTTACACTCGAAAAGCGTATATATCGTCAAAACCTAATAATAGATCATTAGTAATAATTATAAGTAATACAAATACTACACTCAGGAGGTGTAAAATTGTTCATTCTAGGAAAAATGGTAATGTATTGGAAATTAATGGAGTAAACTAATGACATATTATAATAATTATCTATGGTATCAGTCTTTAAAAGGCGAAACCCGGGTCGCAAAAAACGACTCAAATGGAATAATAAAAAACTTAAATCCTGTAGAATTTAAATTCAAATTCCATAAAGTACCTTCGGTCGACAGTATTAATAGTATATATATAAATAATATTATTTGGAATTATTCATGATGCTCATTTAAACTGTCAATTTTTAGTGGAAAGACATTATATTGATGATAATCGGTGTATTATTATGGGGAATATATATTCATTTTTTTTAAATTTTTTAATAGTTAAAACACAATAATGGTTAATAGTAGAAAGAGTTAATGACGTGGGAATTATTATGGTTTAAAAATAAACCTCAAGAAAACAGTATAAAAAATAGCGTCGCCAAACACCAATACGAGTTTCGTTATTAACGGCAGATCGATTGAACGTTGTGTGACCCTCTATAAATATTTAGGAACATGGGCAAATGAGAAATGAGACCAGTCTCAGGAAATAAAAACAAGACTTGAGATTGCAAGGAGTGTCTTTCTTAAAATGAGATACGACGTCCTTAGCAATAGACTGCATTATTATGGTTTACTGTTGTGTTCACTCGATCCCTTTATATGGTATAAAGGTATGGATGCTGAACCATAAGATGTTACGTAGAATTCGTTGGACTGACCGAGTGACAATTAATATTGACATTCTAAATTGAATAGGAAAGGGCTGACAAGTTCTGCGTATTATCAAAACCAGAAAACTGCAATACCTCGGGAACATTGTGATAGGATAAAAGTACAATTTTCCCCAACTTGTCATTTAAAAAAGATCAATGGTAAACGTAGCAGAGGATGAGGCTGCATTTTGTGGCTTTAGAATCTCCTTGTTTGATATGAGTGTAGCTCCACCGTACTGTTCCAGGTAGCGGATGATAGAGCGAATATCGCTTTGATGGTGGCCGGGAACTCAGAAATAATGGGAACTGAAGTACCTAACGGATAAAGAGAAGCAGGCAACTGATCTCGAGTAAGGAAGAATACGGAATAAATTATTTAAACATGACAAGAATACGTTATACGTCGATTACTGACAACTGTTCTCGGTTACAATTAGACTATCGGAATTCTATTTATTATCTGTTCTGTGTTGGCTGGCCTCTGTTAGGGGATGACACGATGATAATAAAAAGATAGTTTATTAAAATAAAAAAATCATTTCGGGTTGTAACACTAAGTATAAAATAGTTACGTGTTTATATCAGTGTGGCCCTGGTAAATATATCTCTGGGCACAATTATTGTTATGCTTGGTGCAATTGACCAATGAGGACGAAATTACTATTAGCTGATCTAACAGTTTTCCCTTACTAATAATAAAATTAAAATATCTGTACTTATGTGATTTTTAAATATTTGCCTTTTGATCAGCGTTTTTACTATTTAAACTGAAAACCAGAATAACCGTACTATAATTATATTTTATTTCTTCTTCTTCTTTTGACCTTGTCCGATTCTAATACGATCATATTAAGGGCCTTGGTAGCAGTAGAGACTTTTTTACGATTACGGACCCACGACATTATAATCCGACACTTAAGCCGCTCGGCCATCGTATATAATTACGTATAGTCAAATACTATAATTTTGATTGGTTCGAGAAGAAGTCTTTTTTTGATTGAGTTCACCTAACTCTCGTTTCCATTCTAGTCTATCGTGGTGAACTTTACTAACTAAAACTAAAATCACTATCGACTTAAAAAATTAAATGTAATACTATTGGAAAATAATTACGTATAATTCTTTGAGAATGTACTGTATGAAAGAAATAAGTACCTAAGTACTAATTTTAATAGAAAAAGTAATATTCTGATAGCTGTTGAAGTTGTGAGGAAAAAATATCTACTTTTTATGCATCAATCAATCAATGCCTGCCCGTTGACGGCCATTTTGATCAATAAAATGTCGTAAAAATCGGTAACCGTAAAAAAACTACATACTCTGTCCGGCCATTACATTTTTTTTATCTGCGATATTTCTATCCTCGCCGAGCTTCATTTGCTATTAATTTCCTCTCAGTATCAATCAATCAATATTATAATACAATTCTGTCGCAATACCTTTTATACTATTCAATTTATTTAATATGTACCATGATATACGAAATACAATTCAGTAAACGAAACCATTTTGTTTGCCACTCAGTGTGATGAATCAATCAGTTATTGTAGAACTAAAGACTTTATGTAAATTTTGTAAAGCACAGTAGACGATCGAGCGAGCTTCCTTAGAGAGGGTGGGTTTAATGTATTCAAAAAATTGCATTTACTACGTGGACACAATTTTATTATTTAACAAAATTACACAACTAAGTTATAAGTATTTATAAACACGGTTACATAATATAATACCTCAGTATAGAATGGTCAACGCAAATATTAGTCAATTAGGTACGTTATTTACGCTATGAGTAAAGTTGATAATCAAGTCTGCGTGTGAATCCACGGCTACTCCCGACTTTTTGAAAAAATGTCTCGTCGATTGGCAACTGTTACCCCATCTATTGATATTTTTATGATTTTCGCCCCGAAAGGGCGGGAATTTTAAAATGAATTAAATTAAACTTGGTCTGTTTAGACCAGCGATTACCAAACTGGGGAGGCACGGACTGTTGCAAAGGGAGGCGCGAAAAGTTTAACAAAATAATGTAGCCACAGGGCCTACAGGTTTGCAGTTTGCAAGTGCATAGTTTATAAAACGGCAGCTAGTTATAAACTACATAAAACATTCCTATACAGTTAGGTTGTTTGCAAACCTGTATGAAGATATGGAGACTAATTTTATTATACCTCATTTCAATAATATTGTGCATGGCTCCCACAAAATAGAGGCTGACAGGTCTCCAGCCCAGGGGGCCCGGCGTTGCGGGTCGACCAGTTAAGTGACATAAACACACCACAAATTCGTTATATTAGTAAAAAAGTCTAATTATTTGTAGTGTATTTCCTGACTATACGGAAACAAAAACCTTTGTTCAATTTTGGTTGAATCGAACTGAAGAATAATGTAATTGGTACTTTGTCAAAAAAGCAATGCAAGTAGGTACTGCTACCATTCGTAACATCGTATTTATGCGAAACGGAATTTTCTGCATTAGATGTAATGATATCCATATATTGAGCCCGTTTAGTAAAGAAAAGCACTTGAGTGTAAAAATGTATTTAATGAAATAAAAGGGGGAGGTGCCAAAATTAGATTGTTTTAAAAGGGAGGCGTAGTAACGTAAAGTTTGGAAACCACTGGTTTAGTCCGTAATAATGGCATCGGAATATCATCATTCGTATTGGGTATCAAAATATTTTCTGAAATAACAAAATTAAAATAGTTCACAACATTGCTATTAACATGAGCTAGCACTGCGGTGAGGACCTGCATTTTGTGTATGCCCAACTAATTCTTCATCTTCCTACGCCTTCTCCTGTAGGCTTTTTTGTCTAACAATGATCCCTAGATCGATTGACGTAGAACTAGTTCTTATTTTAATTTTGAATGAATACGTCATGAACAAGCCGATGGCTTGTTTGTTAAAAGATCGCGTATCAAGACGAACAATTCTTTGGGATTTCAATAATACATAAATACCAAGTGTAATTTTAGTTCATTATATAAAAAAATACGTTGCGAACTTTAAATTTCAAAACTTAAAATAAATTATTATTTCAAATATTGTACTAACTACTTCTATCGTACAGTATTTTTTAATACTTCACTTGATTGCGGTGATATTACAAGTATTACAGTATACCCATCTCTCATAAAAACATTCAACGAAGCAAAGTTGTACATAAAATGCTGTTGAAGTCATCGGCAGGAAATCAAGAAAAAATTACATTAAAAAACTGTAGATTTCGCATGATTTGATGGACTCTGCTAGCGCCTCATGATTTGTTGCCGGCTGTTGCGTATGTATGCATACACACAAGTTTTGAGTTTAAAATTTGACGAAGCAAACTGGCGAAGAATTAACAGTAGAAACGTGCGGCTGATTTCACTTCAGCGCTTAGGTCTCTTTACCAACTCTATGCTGTAGGTAAAATGATATCATCTATTATATAGATCAGTGGTGCACAATATTTTTGCCAGGAGATTGAATTTATCAATTTTATAAAAAAATATTGTTTGTGGCACAATTTAGGTACAAATATTGGATAATAATTCAACGACCCAGTATTGAACGGTACAAGACAAAAATTTGACATTTCGCGATATTGGCATCAAAATACTCGTAAAAATGAGCTCTTGACGGTTTTGTACAGAAACCATTCGAAAAAAAATATTTAAATACCTTGAGATCTAAAAAACCCATATGAAATTTTACAAACTTTCAAACAAAACTATTTTGTACATATCCATTTCGAATTGTTTCCATTTAAAACTGGCGATTGACCATACTCTTCAATTTAGAATAGATAAATTCTGACATGTATCCTTTTAAAACTTGTCAAATCTTTTGTATTGTAAAATATTCAAAATATTAAAACATGATTGTCTTAAAACTATGTTTTTTGAGTTATTATTGTTTAATATTGGGTCATCGACTATTCCCTCGAGTTCTTTAAAGTTTTGAAATATTTTGCTGTATCCAGGTACGCACACAATGGGGAGGTTTTGGATATGGAGTAACGAAAAAATCCAAATTATTTAGATAAATGGAATATTACATCGCCAGGAATTCATGACTGAGGACCGTGACTCGTATCTAAATAAAACACGGTTCTTGTCGGTTTACAGGAAGCTAACGATAAAAAAAAATTGAAAATAGCCGATATACTAGAATATTTGTTAGGTTAGGTTAGGTTTTCAGTTTTGAATTCATGAATTTTGCCAAAATCAGCTATTAAAATTGAATTAATTTAATCTAATAAATTATAGAACGTAGGTATAGTACACGGGCATCTCTTTTCGATAAAAAAGCTCACGGCAAACTATGCCATGGTTAAATGTTCTACGTACAGTTTACATATAACCGTGGCACTCATAAATTGGTGCAACTATCTGGAGCATCTAACGTTTGGTTTAATATTCCGATGCAGCATATCTGACATATAAGAGGGTGCTCATACTACATAAACGGACACTATTAACCCTAATAATTATGAGCATTAAATTCTCCTTCCTAAGATTGCCATCAGGTGAAAATATTTGACAGATACTGTTACACATAAATAATTTATATACATATGGCGATATGACATATTACAAATTGAATTATTAGGCATTTCCATGTAGGTATCAAGTCATAGCTAACTTTGTAGATCAATGACCGCGACAATAATCTGTGTATATCTGTTCTCACTTAGTTAGTTAAAAGCCTAATTATTACATAATTATAAGTTGATAAAATAATAATCAGTACGTCATGATTGATAAAAAGAGAATTATTTTCTTGTAAGTTTTCGACCGTAGCACATCGCTCTGTGCTGTGATTCGCATTTATGTAACAATTGTACACATGTACTTACGCAATTTAAATAAACTCACACCCTTCATAATCACGACAACGACTTCTCATCTGTCCTCGTCACCACACCATTGGCCTTCACATCGACGACTCCTACAGTGGTGAACCCGACGTTCCACGCAACTGTAACAATTTGTAATATGTAATATCGCCATATACATAAAAATAAATTTCTAAAAAGTTATATTTTACAAATAAATAAAGGCATTTTGTCAGGTTTCACTCAATTTTCCTACATATTTCAGATATTAAATTAATCCACGGCAGGTTTTGCACCACTGATATAAATTAAGGTATATTTGTTGAGAGTTTAAACAGGAGATGATGAAAATTTATGTCACGCGGCTTACATAAACTATTAAAATATTACAGAAAAGTTTTCACAGAATATTTGTACAAGATATTATGTCTTGTAAGATTTATGTGCGTATTTTTATTATTATCGTAATAATTTAGCTTCATAAAGGCTTTGTTCATTAATTATAATTAGTCTAGAAAATAATACTATGACGGAAATTGTACGCGGCGATTGAGGTATAACTATGAACTGTACGTGTTCAGTTATCACTCAGTCCAGTCTCACGTGAAAGTGAATAGGTAGCTGTAAGATGTCGATTAGTGTTTCCACTCAATAAAAAAATCGCTCAGACATTATGAGATTGCCAATTGACCAGACGGTTTTTCACTTTGTTCATTTCACATTTGTGGCGCATTGAATGATTACAAGTGGCGCATTGTATCTTTGCGCATACTTATTCTTTTGAAGTAGGCGCCATAACTGAATCCATCTTTATATTTTCAACACCTGAGTGCTGATTAAAAGCAAAACAAGGTCGCGAATAACTGATTCAAATTTGAAGAATTCTTTGCTGCTCTCAGTAACAAATTTAATACTAAACATTAAAAGACTAGCGAAATCCAAACGCTCAAAAGCTCTCAGTGCTCCATCCCACTCAGAGCTCTCTCTCTCATCACATCCAACAACTGTGGTCCAGAGTTAATCTTCACTAAAAGAAACTCTCCGGTAGCTGTAGAACCTTCAGCGGGGTCCACGACAGCGATCACCCTCTCGTCCAAGATATCATTTTTGACTATTCTAGATTGGTGCTCCAATAAACGTGTGTTTTATGAACTGTTATAAATTAATTAATTTAATTGCGTGATTGAGTTATTCCTTTTCATTTTTTATTCAGCAGATCCTACCCCTACCCCAACCGTGAACGTAAGAAAGTAGAAAAGGTGCTTGAGTTGTTGGAGCATCTGAACTCGTCTGTGAAAAAAATTGGCGCATGATATGCAAAAGGTTGGCCACCCTGTTGTAACCTAACTATTAAGCCTTGTCCAGATAGCGCTTAAAAACTCGCGCGCATTCAAGATATAATATGTGACCTCATTGAGCCATCCAGATGCACTCACGATGTGTCACATGTCACGCGAGATCAAGCGCAAGCGTTCGCCAAACTCTCGACAACGCGACGTTTTTATGTACATTACAAAATGGATTACGACTGCTTTGAGCTCGAAACGATAGTTTCATGGCAATTTCAAAATAAATTACGTCACCTAGGTTATATAATGCCGAGAATATATTATTATCTTGGCAGTATATCGCGGGATATTAAATCTCAAAGGAACCGTGTGTCACTTTTGAGTTTGCAGTCGTTATTCTCGCACTCGCGCTTGTTTTTTTTATACCCATTCAAAAATCACCTAGCTTGTTCTCTGCCAAATGAAACGCGTTATATGGACGCAGCACACATTTGGTAATCGAGCGTGACATACCCGACATCCGGACACGAACTTACAGTTACACAGTAGCTGCAACGCGAATGAATACATACCTACTCGTAATTATTGTTCTGACCGATGGTCGCTAGGCTTAGTGTCACAGTTTTCATGCGTTTGATATTCAATCATAGATCCATAATTATTTTAACCATTACATGTTACCAAAAATGATGAAACATTTACTTTATTTAGAAATTAAAAGTCAAACAAAACAATGCGGTGGTCGCCATCTAGTAAGACAGATTATTATCGAGAATCCCTGTGCCGTTAAAAAAAAATTCCTTTATCGATAACTGCAAGTATGGATTTTCCTATCTATCCATATGACCTTAACATTATACTTACTTATATGAAATAAAAAGTATATATTATATTATGAATATAATATATGTATTTGAAGTTCATTCTTAATTTTTATGCTTTAGCTATAACATTAAGAATCCAAAATGATGTTTCATCCTTCCTCAACACGTGCAAGCCATAATCCAATAATATTATGCCATTGTGCTGTTCTAAAATGGTCTGAATTAAACCTGAATAACAGTCAATTTTGTATGCGCGCAATCAAAGTTGGGTATTATACAAAATGTATTCCACGGCTAATAATTTAAATTTGCCTGAGTCGTAAATGAGATAATGTTTCATTATGGAAGCCGCATTATGCAATTTAAATGTTGCGTTGCTCTAGAAAGAATTTAATCACTTTCAGTCGAGGGGTTTTCTTTCTTATTATCCACCCTTATAAAATAAAGACTCGTTATGTACGTTCGATTTGAAATGTGGTTTTATTGGAGACTTTTATGCAGGCTTAATCTCGATTTTTTTCAAATTGGCAAAGAGATAATGATGTACATAATTATGTAAAAATACTTTTCCATTCATCTGGCTATTCTATGACAGTACTTATAATTGTAGGTACCTACAGATAAAGTCATCAAAATATTATTCATATTATTTGAATTATTTAAAAGGAAAAAAAGATTGATTGACTAAACTAAAGTCTGGATTGAAGAGAATATTATGTTAAACTAGTACCTACCATTTTTAAATTCACTGTGATTTTTTCTATCTTTATTTATTATGTTGAGAAGAAGTAATAAATGCTTATTAAATATATAAATATATTAAATAATGGTTATATATGGCTAAAATGGCTATGTATAAATATTTTTGTCGTAGCGTCGTGTCTTATGCACATTTTTCATAACTTGTACCATATGTTGTTGATGATAAGCGTAAAACGCCAAAAAATTAATACATATATATATTATATGATGATGATACCCAGCCTTCATGGTTCAGTAGAACATTTGAAACATTTTCTATAATTTCGAGAAACCCTTACTTGGCCGACACATAATATTAATAATTAAGGTCGAGATAAGAAAAATACAAAATATACACATGAAGCACAAGACAGTGACATACCGAAGTAAAGTGCCACTCAGCACTAGGGAATCCAATTCCGACCCAAAATTCTGATCCTGGGATTTCGGGATTACAATTTGACAATCACGGGATCCCGGGACTGGTCCCGGGATTGGCATTTTTTCCATTGTTAATATAAAAATTTTATATTCACAAATAACATTGATAAAATCGGTCAAAAATAAATCTAGTATAATTTCTACTATTTAAGATATTTATTGTTGATATTGTATATCTACGTTCAATCTTGGAAATACATAAGTTTAATGGAGTAAATAATATTGTAATATAAATTAAAAATGTGGATTTAATATGAGATTGCTGTTTCTGATAGTTAAGACTTAATGAATAGGTTAGCGAGATTCAAAATAGTAAAGCAAATAATCATGGTGTAGGTACTTATGGCCTTTCCGCTTCATAAATCTAATTAGTCAGCCAAATATGAAACTGCCGTAAAACATATGAGATCATGGTGGAATTACTTGTTAAAAGTGCGAAGCTTTGGTTTTTTCCAATCTTTCTTATTTTTATTAATTTATATGAAAATATAAAATGAATCGGTAAATTACACATGGGTATAAATCAAATTTCATTCAAACTCAGTTTATTTCTAATGTAGTTATTTGTTATTAAAAGTATTTTTTCTGTTATATTTTCGTTTTTATTTTATTTTCCATAAAAATTGATAAAAAAATCAATCCCGAAAGTATCGGGATTATGTTTATCAATCCCGGGATTAATAGGTATCAAAAATAGCTCGGGATCCCTTCTCAGCACCCCGTAAAGCATACAAAAACGAAGTGTCATTAGCGCCTCAGGCGAACATTTTGATGGAATAATTATTTTAACATACCATTTTTCCTTTGATCTATTTTCAAGCGAAATAAACACACTGTTAACAATAAAGAGTACAGAAATAATTCATTATTATGAAGTATAACGTTATCATGAAAAATAATGCTGTGACAAAATGGCGTAAAACGCTGTGACTGATCACAGAATTCCTCAAATTTCATTTTAAGTAATCTTAAAAATAATTCATTGTTTAATATTTCGTACTCTATTATCAAGTTGCTTTTGAAGATTCTCTCAGAGCCCCTGACACGGCTAGCGGGGTCCCAGGACTAACTGAATATTTTTGCCATCTCACATGTGGCTAAAGAGTGGCGAGTTTACATTTAATCACAAAGAATAGTATTCCAGAGCTTTTGAAATCCATTCTTTAGAGCTTAGAGTAATTGATTTTTTTACTAATATTGTATTTTATATTTTGTTGACATGATATAATAAAGAGTTCCGGTAAACGCACGTCCAGATTTTTTTTTACTTACCGCTTGAGCGAGAGTCAATAACTATACTCCATACAGTCCATACAAAAGAATATAGAAGACATTTAGACAACCGTATCTGTAAATGTATATCTTGTCTGTTTAATCCAACAATGAAAGTATATAATATCAAGAAATCTTTTAATACAAAAAGGAAATACAGTTAATAGAAAAACGATAAATAAAAATATGATGAGAGTATTTTCAATTCCAATAATGTGCATTACTGTAAATACTAACGGACGATGTTTGTATTTTATTACGGAATTGTTTAAGGTTAAACCAATCACTTAGAAAACTTAAACATAATACCGCTGAGTTACCTATATATCATGAACAAGATTGAATTTTATCAACCTATTCAAAATATAGAACACAATTTTAAGCATTATTTGATATAAAAACCTTACTTTGACTTTTCAATAATAATTTAGGTAACAAATTGACAGTAAAAACATAGTTGGAAACAGTTTTCACATCATCTTATGCGTGAATTTATATTCAAATATGTAACTGCTTCGTATGAAAAATTAAGTATTATTACTCATGAACTGGTGCATAAATGCTATTATTATTTTTATTGTCACATATAATTTGAACATTTTGGCCTGACTTATCCTCTTTATAGCACTAAAAACGTTAATAAACAAAGTCATGGTATTTTCTTGGAATAGAAATATCGTGTCATTTGCAAGATACTTAACATAAAGTGATTTAATCAAAACTTAATGCATGCAATATACACAATAAATTGTGTTATTTGACTTGAACGAAAATATTTTGATTGTCGATTAATCCAGTTCATTTCACGGGTCCACATTAAATAAATTGATTTAGATAATATAAGTTGGTTAGTCTCGAAATCAAGTTTCGAGTAATTGAAATTTGATTGTTTATCATGCCATATAAAATCAGGCAAAATGCTAATTTCTTTGTGCTTTATGTAAATGTCCTGTATATCGGATGGCTTTGATTTTTTTTCTAGCATAAATAATTATATATAGACATATAATCCGTTGTTAACTCTAAATACCTAAATTATCGACTTGCCATCTTTTGGCAGCACTCACGTCAAATAATATGGACAGTGAGAAGCAACAGCGTATTTACCCTAAGCATGCCAAAGCGAAAGAGTTAAGCGGGACTTTATGTTTAAAGATTTTTAAATGCGTATGTTGAGTATTTTTTTATTACCTATAGTCATTTCCTATACCTTTATAAACAATTATCAACCACGATGTTGTTTATATGCGCTACATCTTTTCTTCTTTCGACCATGTCCGATCCGTATAGGATCATATGGGCCCCACAGAGTGGAGGTTTGCATTAACAGATTTTATTTTTACGAGAAATGGATGTCAGCCACTTGCTCAACCTATTAGGTCCATACTCTGACTCATACACAAATTGAAAAACCATATGTGTATTTGCCAGACCCAGGATTCGAACCTGGGACCCTCGACACTATAGACCGGCGCTTAAGCCACGCGGCTATCGTGGGTGTTGATGAAATGCTACATCTAAGCATTTCAATACCGAATGAATATTTATCAATACCGGTATTCGTGAAAATATATAGTAAAAAAAAGAAGTACATATCAATAATAATAGCTATTAAAATCTATTGAAAATAATATTTAATAGCAACTAAAAGTACCTACCAACATTTATTATGTTGATCTTTATGAATATGACGTATAGATCATAATATTTAAAAACTGCTAATAATTAACTGCCAAATACAAGTAAGTACAGGAAAATCTTGTTTGTTGGATGTACTATCAACGTTGGAACAATAGTTATGGAATAATTGGAAATATTTTCCACGAATGTTTTCTTTTTCGAAATATATCAATTCATTACGAAAATTCTATACGTAAGGGATTTTGTTTTATTGTTATTTAACTTTTGATGGTATCAGTCAATATATTTGCGTTTTGGCTGCATTAATCTTATACACTAAATTTAATATACCATAATAATGTTATTTTCAAAAAACGTTGTATTGCAATCCATAGCTTGTCTTCTCCGCAAGTGTTGTCCGCGGCCTTCTAACCCGATGCAACCCTCTCCAGTTTCGAGGTCATTCCACCATATTCCTCCCCCGCAGGAATCGATCCTTTTCCATGTAGATATCTAGATTTGTCTCCCGTTTTCGCAGGATATTTGGTGTCCATTCAAAAATATTTTTTTTACTACGGTGTTGTGTATCAAAGCTTTGCGTGTTTGATACATTATTTAGACCCCAGCAGTCACTTACAGGCGTGCTTGCATTTGGTTTCCTGTTATTAAATGGATTTTTAATTCCACTCATGTCATTTTGCATGTTCAAGTTACATACCAGATATGATAAATTATACACCCCCTCTTATACATCGTGGCCTAAAAACAACTATGTTATGTAGAACCTCTTTATATTATATGAGATGATAACTGATTTCGGATTTATAAAAAAGCAACATCAGATTACAAGGTTTATATTATAACCACTATTAAATTCAACAGCAGAAATTATACATATAGATATTAATGTACGTACCTACCAGTAAAGAAAGGTGGAACTAAGACAAAAATTTACAGATGGTGTTGGTTAGTTGTTAAAAATCAATTAAACCCTGCCTAAACCAAACCATAATAGTTTTGGTATATTTTGGGCGATACGACAAAATTGTGTACACTTTTTCATTCATACTTATTTGTTTTCGTTGGATTCAGAATACCTACATAATATTACACAATATATTGTTGGTTCATTTTTTAATTCATTCAAAATCCTGCGTAAATCAAATTATAATAAATAAAAACTATTACTTTATCTGTAAAATATTCAAAGTTATGCATGATTTAATTGCATTATTTTAGATATTTTATAAATATACGAGTATTTTTTTACTATTATCTATTATAGCTTGGTTTTCGCAGGGTTTTATTTAATTTTTAAAAACTGACAAACACTAGCTGTAAATTGTAGTCTTATTTCAATGAAAACAAATACGTATGACTGATAAAGTTTAGTGTGCACTATTTATGGCGGATTTTAAAAACCTGGTATTTAAAACCATGTTATTGTGAATATAAAGTGTAATAATAATGTAATGTACACAAAAATGTAAATAAAATGTAAACCGCAAATTAATAACCGCAAGTTATTTAAATGTGTTTGTGATTACCTACGGCAATAATTGTGTAGAGATTTAATTGAAAAAGCTCGAAATCCAACTACCCGTAATTATAAAGGGATAGTTGAGCATTAAAACAGACCATTAACCTTTTACATTCAATTTAATTAATACCGCAAACCTTTAAGGGGGGACATGCTCGTCGAAGGTCAAAATTGAGTTTTTATTGTATTTTCAAACCATGATCCTGGACACTCCTTAAACGTTGTAGATAATCTATTTATATAATTTTGAAGCCTTATTATCTTTTATAGTTATTTTAAACATTTGATGACTGCATAAAGTATTTTTGTTACATAAAATAGTATTCCTTTAAACCTCTCGCTCTAATGTTTTAGAATATAGTCATATTTCGGTACATAACTGTGCAGTAGTGTTAAGATTTTTTACGTTTATTAATTTTTAAACGCATTTATAAAACCATTAGTATAATTTATTGCGAGATAATTTTTGTAAAATATTCACGATAAAAATTATATTGATAATCTCTGTGATCCCAAATTTGACAAGAATTAGGCATTTTATTATTCAAAAAATCGGCAAGGTTAACACATTTGAAGATGATTCTAAAGATATTTATTATAAGCTATGTCTTTGACCATTCAAGTGTGATAAACATCTTATGAATAATGATTGCTTTATAATAATTATTTACCTAAGAATAAGGTAGTGTTTTTTTGAAATACGCCATTTCTTTTGTCATTCCCTTGTGGTGAAGCTACAACATACGGCCGTAGCCATAAATTGACAAACTATAATTACAGTATGGAGTAAAATTATGTTAACGCGCGTGTTTGAACATGTACCTAACCGAATTTTTTTTTAATTTTTTTTAAACGGTACATGTTCAAACACGCGCATCAATATCATTTTACTCCCTACTTCAATTATAGTTTGTCAATTTATGGCTACGGCCGTATGTTGTAGGTTAACCACTGGGGAATGACAAAAGAAATGGCGTATTTCAAAAAAACACTACCTTATTCTTAGGTCAATAATTATTATAAAGCAATCATTATTCATAAGATGTTTATTACACTTGAATGGTCAAAGACATAGCTTATACTAAGTATCTTTAGAATCATCTTCAAATGTGTTGATCTTTCCGATTTTTTGAATAATAAAATGCCTAATTCTTGTAAAATTTGGGATCACAGAGTTTATCAATATAATTTTTTATCGTGAATATTTTACAAAAATTATCTCGTAATAAATTATACTAATGGTTTTATAAATGCGTTTAAAAATTAATGAATGTAAAAAATCTTAACACCACTGCACAGTTATGTACCGAAATATGACTATATTCTAAAACATTAGAGCGAGAGGTTTAAAAGAATACTATTTTATGTAACAAAAATACTTTATGCAGTCATCAAATGTTTAAAATAACTATAAAGGATAATAAGGCTTCATAATTATATAAATAGATTATCTACAGCGTTTAAGGAGTGTCCAGGATCATGGTTTGAAAATACAATAAAAAGTCAATTTTGACCTACGACGAGCACGTGGGCCGTTAAGTATATTGTTTTTTAACCTTTCAGCCTGGTAATAAACCTAAACACAAGGTAAATCGCGATTTTAAAAGACTTGGAATTAAGGCCATTGGACCCGTTTTTTCCTGTCTTCTCAGAATCGTGGAAATGACAAGGACGTTTAACACGAATTGACACATAATAAACACTTTATTTATTTAAAATCTAATAAATAATATTCAAATAACACTTTTTGTGTCATTAAAATTTTCTGATTCGCTTTAATTTTTAAAATAAATGACAAATAGTCGGTCCTGTTTTCGAAATTGGCCAAAACGACTGTCACGCCACAGTGAATTTTTGAACTTAATAATAGTTTTGCAGGTATATATTGTATGAAAGAAATGGGTAAAACAATACATTTCATTGATTAACTCACGTACTTTTTTTAATTTCAGAAAAATAAAGATTTTAAAGCCATTTTAGTTTGAGTATACATCAGCCAATTTTGAATGATTTTTTCTCACAAAATAATATATACTGCACAATAAAAATATTTTTTTATTATAATATAACATTTCCGTAATACTATAAATAATAATTAACAATGAAAAAATAAATAAAACCCTATAAATTCGGTACAATTAGTGACGCTATATTACCAAAACACGTCGTACGTTTTCATGTATTTATCCTATTTTCAGACAATTTAGATATATAATTATTTTGCAAAATTAACAAAAAGAGACCATTTGATCGATTAATCCATATAGTTTTTCTAATTTCTCATTTCTAACCTTAGTAGGCTTGTGAATTTCAACGGGTGAGGACGTCTTTTTTTTCCAAAATTTTATCCATCGCGAACAGTATTTTAACTCATAGAAAAATGACCTTTACTCGCATTGCAGTAACAATCAAATTGGCAAGACCACATAACGTAGACCAGGTGTTATAATTTGTGTTGACAAATCAAACATCATAAAATACCAGTGAATGTCAAACTGAGAAAAATGTAGTTATATTATATTATTTATTATCTTGTAATACAAATGGTTGCAGCATGTGAGATATTGTAAGATAATTGAATCTTATAACCACGATGGCTACAAAGAAGTCCTAAAGGTATTCGTTCGGTGCAACATTTATAAAAAAAATATTTTGGACTTGAGCAGTTTAGATAAAATATAGGTGGACTTTAATTATTTTGATAAATACCTACTTGGTTGGGCTTAATACAGTTTTTATGTACCTGGGTCGCCATGTTTTGTTATTTTCAAAGGTACGTATCCAGGAGTATGTTTATTGGCATTATCAATAGAAACAAAATAATATTATTTTTCAAGGTCTATTTATTATCGATCTTAAGTGGTTTATGTCACAAATAGTAAATTTGTAGAAAATTTAAAGTAAAATACGTTTTCGAATGCTGTCATAGTAATGGCCACTGAAACATGTGTCATAATTTTCCTAATCGTCAAAATAATAATAAAATAAGTGTTTTGGGGCACAAAATCACGTATATGTTTTATGATGTATGTATTTTTCAGATGGTTTGTGGTAAAATCTTTTTTTTTCATACTGCCACAATTCAACTATTCATAATTAATTGTTTGTTAAATTTTTCATTGTGCACTTTGACTTAATAGGTAGGTGATAAAGTTTTTACCTTACTTTATTGTATTAATTTATTGTTAAGTGAGAATTAGCTGCTTTCGTTGTCAGTGTTTATTTGAGGAGTGCGCATCCTGACGATGTCGAAAGGCGAAACCAGGATCGCATAAAACGACTCAAATGAAATAGTACAAAACTTTTAGAATTTAATATATTTAATGCCGAGTTGAATTGAATGGAATCACCTTAGGCATTTGATAGTAATTATTTAACTCAAGTAAAACATATATTGAGGTAAGAACCTATTTCATTGAATAATAAAAACAATATTACTCTTCACATCACAAGTGACAAGATTTATATGAATTGTGTATTGCCTGAACTCGTTGATCCTAGACTAACACGGTCGATGGATATAAGAAACCCTCAATATAATAATTATCAAGTTAACAAATAATAATATCAATTATCAATTAATAGCTATCAATAGAAAAGAAAATAAAATTATAAAAAAAAAACAATTTATAATAGTTATTCTAATACATTGCATACCGTTAAACCAATACACTAATTAAGGAACCAATTATTAATTTTCTATACGCTAATGTTCCGAAATCCTCCGCGGCGACCAAAACGTACTGCCGTCAAATACATGCTATTATAATAATTGTTTCTTAAATCATAATTGTTGTGTACTAAATTTAAAAAAAAAAAACGTTCCTCGACAAATATTCATTGAATTGCTTTCTTTTATGAGTCATTTTTTTATAATTTAATAAAAACGCAATAATAACAGAAATCTTTCATGCCATCTTGTGAATGTTTTAAACTTATAATTTGTAATGTTAGCTTATGAAAATGAATAAAATTATATTTGTTTACACTTTCGTGTTTTTTAGTATTAGATTTTTTTTTGAAAAATATTTGCACTGAATTTGAACCTACAATATGATAGGTTCAAGAAAAGGTGTCACTTCACAAATTCAGCATATCAATAATATGAGGTTCTTATTTAGAGGTCTACTATTTTTATTCTTATAATTTATTCTACCGACTACAAAAATGTTTATAAAATTTGTTAGGAAAAAAATATTATTAATTCAACACTTTTAAAACCTCTGATTTCGTATCTACTACACGAGAAGCCGAGCGAGTTTTTTTACGCTTCGAGCATTGTTATTTTTCATGGCGCTTACGTCAAATTTGATTCTTGCGAATAAACCCATACGCCTTAACCAGTGTGCGAGTAATTTTGTATTAAAAATTCTACAATATTCCAAGTAATTTTAAAAATAACAATTGTTCGAGAGAAGTTTTAAAACTTGTGTTATTATCAGCTATTCTCATTTTTTCATTATTTTACCTGTACATCATAAAGTAATTCAATTGAGAAAGAACAGTTAATATAGATGTGTTAAAAGTTTGTTCAATAGAATAATAATGCACACATTGCAGGATATATTATGGTATACATTGTTTTTATTAGTATTTTATAATCCGCCATTAATAAACCGTCAAACGTCATTATCTCTCGACATTTTCATATTATATTTTTAAACATTTGAAAACTGCGATGTTGAAAATGGAAAACATTCCATCAAAATTATGCAGTCCTCTTTGCAGGTACGAATAAATTATTTTTTAAATTTCATTTTGACAGATGTCAGTGACTCCACTGATTCTATAGAGCAGGGTTTCTCAAACTTTTCCTGCGATGGAACACTTTATTGTTATAATAAGTTTGACGTCTAAACTGTCAAAACTGTCTATCTCGCTCTAAAAGTTAAAACTCACACGAGAGGGGCTGATAAAATATATGAATTTTTGATAGTTTAGCTTTAAGACGGTTAACTTATTGTAACATTTAAACTCCTTAATACATACGTATGATAAACTACCGTCAATAGCTGCCGTATGTATAGAATAGCTTCGCTGGTATGGCGTCGAGCCTGTTCCTGAACTTTGACTTCCCTGCAGAGTAGAAAATCGTGATTTGTCACAATGGCGACAGAAGGAAACGAATGAATCCTGAATTTTACGCATTTTCATAATGTATTTTTTATGATAATTTATAACCAAAATATTAAACAAAAATACTTTTCACAATGCTGACTAAAGGATACTTTAAAAGTAGCCTTTGATTGCTCATTTAATTAGTACGTATATAGGTTAATGTTTTCAGATTAAATTAACTTAAAATGAAATACAGTATATAGTACAAAAATGACTATCGAACAGTGGTAGTATTCCTTAAAGAAGCACATTTCATCAGGAAGTTTTAAAATCTTAAATATATACACATTTATCACAACCTGAGGTTAAGTTTAGTCTTTAAAAAACTTCCTCCTAAGTAAAAAGACAGTATCTATTTAGAGAATTTGTCAAAACATTCGTATATTGTATTCTAAAATTATTGGGGTTCGCATTTCACTAAAACTAAAAGCACTGTCTTTTTACTTAGCAGGGCAGAGTAACTATTAATGGATATAGAAAAGAAGTGATGACATTTTGAAATACCATTTTTCGTAGCCTACGTGACGTCTAACCTTTGTATATATTTACGCTTATAAGTATGATTTTCTTGATTGCATGTCGCTTTCCAATGTGCGTGTTTGGACCCAGAAAAATGGACCTTAATAGTTAAGCAAGTCGCTAGTATTCATTCTTCGTAAAACCTGTAACCAACAGGCGACAAATAGAGTAGAGCCAATGAAATAAACTATTTTGGTGCAATAATAGGATTAGTTTATCCCTTTCGATTTTTGGAACAATATGGACAAAGTAAATCACTCGGAAAACAAACATTGTCATTTCCGCGCCCACTTGAGACACTGCTTTTGTCTCGCAATAATTAATAAAGAAACACTTGATTACCTTTGTTTATTAATTTATTTTCAAATTATTTTATAACGCCACAAAGTATTTATTAATAATTTGTCATAATATGATGCTATTTATTTCTTCACATTAAAATCTCACTTTTTTATATGTAAATTTAAAAAAAAGTAGTATAATATTATTACCCAGGTGTAGGGGTTGCAATACCGGTATTCAATTACTAATCGATACCGAAATACCGGTTTTTCGGTATTAAGAAAGCATACACGTTTATGTTTTTCGAAAATAATTTTATGTTATTTTTTTATTACTTACTACTTACTATATTAAAATTGGTGTATAAGTTGTTTGGAGACTGAAACTAGCAAAGGTTACATAATATTTAAACAAAATCCCTCAAACTGTCACGATGAATAATTAACATATTATTTCCAAGAAGAAAATATTCGTGGCGAATATTTCCAATTTTTCTATAACTATTGATCCAACATTGGTAGTACCTACATCCAACAAACGTTGAATTTGAGAGAGATTTTCCTGTTCCCGGACTTATAGTAAGTACCTATTTGTAAAAATTAGCAGTTCTAAAATATTACGATCTATAAATATTGATAGAAATCAAGATTATAAAATATGTAGGTAGATATTTTAGGTTGCTATAAAATAGTTTTTTTAAAAAAAAGTAATAGTTACAATAATTATAAATAGGTAGCTACTTCTTTTTCTATAAAATGTTTTGAAGAATACCGGTATTAATACGTTCGGTATTAATACCGGTATTAATATATTCGTTCGGTATTGCAATCCCTACCCAGGTGGCTCTCGTGATGCAGTGCGTAAGGCGGCTCCATCCGGGAGCTCTGGGTTCGATTCTCATTGAGGACACAATATATTTATGTGATTTTCTCAAAGCCTGGGTGTTTGTGATTGTTCAAAATTACTAACAACCACCTTGTGCAAATAAGCAGATGGTAGCCGCGCAGCTTAAGTGTCTGTATACAGCGTCGCGAGTCCCAGGTCGAATGCTGGGCCTGGCAAGTGCAGATAATATTGTTTTTCAATTTGTGTATGAGTCAGAGTATATATCTAATAGATTGAGCATGTGTCTGATATCCATTTCTCGTATAAACGAAATCTGTTAATACAAACCTTCACTCTGTGGAGGCCCAAATGATCATATTATGCTCGGATAATAATATTATTCAATGCAATATCAAAAACTAGTGTAAATGTTTTAAATATCAAGTGAGAGATATTATAATATATATATTTATAAACTAAGTAAAATGTTTAGTAAATTCGATTAATGCTACTAGCTATCAGTGGCGAAGACTCCATACTAGGCGATTATTTAAAGCCTACCTTCTTAAGAAAAATATTTTTTAATTGCATATTGACATATTTTTATACTTAATCACTTCATTATTTTTTGTTATATAAAAATAATTTATTTTGCCAACGAGAGATGTCGTATATGTAGGAATGTATTACAGTATTACACAGTTTACAAAACAATCTGCAAAGGTATTAAAAAATATACCACAGCGCGCCGTAAATAAATAATAAACGCCGCGACGTCTCGACGTAAATAAATTTCCGATTATGTGTGAAATAATTCTGAAGTTTTCTGAAGGTTACGTCTCGTAACCTAAGCAAGTCTGATGATTTGTACGAAATAAAGTAAGCTCCTATCGCAGAGCCTAAAACATTCGCGCATAATAATGTTGTCACGACTGCGCACTTTGTCCAAAATTAATAATAATTAGATAATTAAAAAAATAATTTCAACGGCGTTTAATCGAATATTAATAAATAAGTATAGATTGTTTTTATAAATAAAAATAAATTTTATCTAACGATTTTTGATGGGTACCTACCTATACATGTTTTGAAAACTACGTAATTTAAACACATCGCTCATTTTTATGTCGTCAATGAGTTTATGAAGTTTCATTGAATTAGTGTGTCGTTGTCATTTATTAGTGTGTACTGTTACCAGACAAAAAAAAACCCCTGGTCCGCAGTTTCAAATTCCAAATCCGCAACCTAATCAAACAGCCACAAATAATGGTTCGTCTCCCCTGATTTACGAAATAATATGATCACGACGCATTTGAACAGGGCAAGTACCTGCGCCCAGATTCTAGGAAGTGGCAACTTGCCGGGAGACAAACAAAAAAATACAGTAATTCGCCCGAATGTTCGTCAAGTAACTTCCTCCCACCCCGCGGCGCGAGGGGTGAAGCCCCCTTTGCAAAATAGTTTGGTGGACAGTTTGAATCTACCTACGACTGGGGGTGTCACAAAAATACCGAAGCGGCGCGTTGCCGTGTATCGCGGGTGGCGGGAAAGTGACGCGTGGATTCGCCCGCCTGCCGATTATTACGTCTCGAATCACGCGCGGTTATCGATAACTATCAAAGTGCCCGCGAAATCAAATTAAATAATGTGCAAACGCGTCCACGTGAAAAAGAATGCAAAGTGAAGTGTTGTCTATTCGAATGCAGCGTGCCTGCTGGCCACCGACATGCTCCGCGCAGCCCCTGTCATTTAAATGTTACTTTATCTCAGTCATGCTGAACCCTTGTATTCCTAACCTGTATAATTTAGTGTAAATAAATCTAATCTGCGCAGGCTGTTAAATCGAAAATATGTGTTATCTATAATTATAATCATATCCCGTAATGACGTCACACATCCCTCAATCGAAGTGATACTCTTGAAGGACCTGCCAGTCCACATGTGAGTTCCACCCATTCTTCTTCCTGTATCAGTACCTATTCATTAGTAGTAAATATCGTACCATTTTCGTAAGTATACCTGACAAGTGTGCTCTTTTTATCAGATCTCCACAGCCTACCTCTTTCCAAAAGTCACCCTTCACCACTGCTAGCTATGCATTCTTTAAACATATCTACCGTTATTACTTACGACTTACGTAGAAGTTCCACCTTTCTTAACTAAAAGAAACTGAAAGAGGCTACTTAATTGGGTACAGGATTGGGAAATTACTTATTCATAATATCAACGTAAAATATATTAGAAGTAATTTATCCTAATTCTGGGAGAAGACAGAAAAGAAAATGTGTAATTACAATTGAAACGATGCTTCTCTTGCTTACTAATGTGAGTTTAACAAGAAAAGGCTCCTTAGCCGTCGGTGAAAAAACCTTCTAAATTAAATTCGGAAATAATTTATGTACACAAATTACGTATTAAAAATTCAATATCTTGAAAAAACTTCGTAAACACGCGTTGACTTTTTTCTGGAAAAAAAATCCAATACAAAAACATGCCAAAGTATCAATATAAAAAAATACTCTTGTAAATAAAGACGTCACATTGTATAAGAAAAATGTTGACGTACCAGAGGCCATAATTTTCAATGAATTTACAAAATAGAAAAAGGAAAATTGACAAATTATCCACGCTAAAATATATATTTACATGAATTTGATAATCTTAGCTTAAGATGCTGTGGAAATATTTACATAAGGCAATTTCCGATCTTCACAGCGCGGGCTGCTGGCTTCTGCGATGTCTTTATAATATTATCAATGATAAATTAAAGTGATAATTCGAAACAAACATACGAAATTATTGTATCATTGGTATTCCGAGAAGCTATTTATTCATCTTGTGTGCCTTTCGGATTAATAAGAAAGTTATTCCATTTGTTTGGCAATTGGAATTGTTAACAATTGCGCCGATTTCATTATGACTACAAATTTAATTTGTAAGATAAATGATTTTTCATTCTTTAAAATAAATTTGAAACAGTTTTAGAAATTATGACTTTTTATCGGAGTTAGCTAATTTAAGAGAAATATAATCAAACAGATAACGGATGTTATGATTTATCGATTTCTATTTCGACCGCTGCAACTTTCATGGTACCATCTTTGGATAGTCGACGTTCTATATCTGATCAATATTTTCTTTTTAAAATTATCAATGGTTTTGTTGACTCACCAAACCTACTCGAAAGGGTGGGTTTTCATTGTCCATCAAGATTTACGCGAAACCAAACTTTGTACCATATCAGTCGTAGCGGTTCAAATTATGCACAAAACTCTTTTATTCGGCGCTCTTGTTTAATTTATAATATGTATTTCTCCACCGTTGATTCTTTTAATAATTCACCTGTTTCATTTAAACGCGCTATCTCCAAAATTTAGTACAAATAGATATATATATTTATGTTACTTTTTTTTGTATATAATTTAATTCTTCATTATTCTTCCTCATTTTCTCATGTAATTTCTTTATATTTATGTTATTCTTACTCTCTATCTTATTAGGCTTAACTATATTATTATAATGTATACATGGAAACTTTGCTGGTTGCAATAACTTTTCATTATTATATTTTAAATTTTTGTAATCAATATGTAACTGTTTATTTCCTTAATAAAAAAAAAATGATAAAGTCGAAGATATTTCGTGATAAATAATCAATTATTAGGAGTTACATTGCTGGCTTTCTATAGTAACTGTGACTTTTTTAGAGGTATTGTTATACTGCAGTTGACTAAAATACGCCTTTTTAAAAAAAAATAAAAAAAATATATAAAACTAATCCCGAATTCCCGGGTTTCGAGAATTATTAGTACCGAAAATTTAGAATTAAAAAATCTAGTAAAATTTGAGATTCTGGGTTTGCACACTCTAGTATTAGTGTGTCCTGACAAGCTTTGAGCGCCACAACTTAATGAATACAAAATAACTGAGAAAAGTAATTCAATCTAGTTGAGTTTTCAAATTCGATTCGAAAGTTTGCAAACTCAATCTGGCACCTCGATACAATAGCAGCTGTCGAAGTAATTAATCTAATGGCCCTCAGGCATTGTATGTATAAAGTATTGAAATATATTTTGAGAGGAAGCCAACAAGGCCATTTCATTTGACATATTACATAATCCCTAGCGCGGACGAGAGAATATTATTTTGCTACGTGTTACTTTTTGTAGTTAAAAGAGTATTAGTAATCACTTCATCGTAAAGAAAAGTTTTCCTTTGATATCAAAGATGACGAATCTAAAATTTTACTTATAAAAACACAACTTTTTTAAATACACACCAATTAATATAATAAACTTTATAATTATTGATAGGTACTTTCATTATAAACAAAACAAAATATGACGTGTAATTTTGAAAATAGAATATTTTAGTTACTTATACGTGAATCTAAAATTTTACTTATAAAAACACAACTTTTTTAAATACACACCAATTTATTAATATAATAAACTTTATAATTATTGATAGGTACTTTCATTATAAACAAAACAAAATATGACATGTAATTTTGAAAATAGAATATTTCAGTTACTTATACGTTGAGTCTATGAATGTCTGAATATATTTTTTACAACGTTTTTATTAGCTCGTATTCTTGTTTGTCTAGTACAAATCTTACAATCGATTTTTAACTAACTTCCCGACTAGATAGACATTTGAAACTTTTAGAATATATCAGAACACGATGCCAATGCATTTTTTTAATACTTTTAGCCATCTTTAAGCAGAATTGAATTGATTTTTAGTTAATTCTGTTTTGTATGGAAAGTTATTTCAGAAAAATTTGTAAAAAGTAAAAGACTATTATTGGTTGCTAAGGGGGTGGTCCTAGAAACTAAATTATTAATATATACGTGCGTTACTATGGAAATCAAAATGAAATGTCAAAATTACATTTCAGTATTCTATATTTGTATGTTTTTTATTTACTTCATATCAAGTACAAGTTTGAGCATATTGAGCATAATAATTCAACAGAAAAATTAAAAACGTTTTATACAAAAATTTCTTTTTATATTTTTATTAAAGTCAATTAACATGAGACAAAAAATACACAAAGTACATAAAAAGAATTATTTAATCAAACATTACAGTAATTAAAAATCATATAAAATGGTGGGAGAATTTAAAAATCAAAACAAAATAATTAATAGTTGTTGTACGAATAAGTAAGTAGATCACAATATAATTAAAGGCAAATGATATATCCCGTCATAATTAATTTAGTGTTCGAGCAACTTATTTTGGAAGAGGCAAGATAACAAAACAGTTCCATTTGATCACTATGACGATTCACAATTATTTTGCTCATCGAGCCACCGGACGGGACAATGGAACCCGAGATTGATGTTGAATGTTTGAATGTGTAGTAGTAAAAATATGCGAGGTCGAATATATTGCATTTACTATAAATTTATTTATTTTGCTCAAAATGTTGAAATTCTATGATATCATAATAATATTATCATAAGCAGAAGAATGATTTCTCTAATTTTTAGCTACCTTTAATCCTCCCTGTGACTGTACTGTAGTTAGATTACATTTCAATTTAACGTTTACGTTTGGTTCTGATATTTGACTACAAAACGTATTATCTCTATATACCTAATTAAGATATCTTTGAGTAGGTACCTGTTATTAAAACAGTTTTATTATACAACTATTAAACAGTATAACATCTGCAGTAAGTGGGTCATCTCTGGTCTTTTGTAAGGTGTATCACATCAGTGCTCGAAATGGAAAATTTTACCAATCGGAACGCTCGATAATTTTTCAAAAATATTAAAATGTATTCGATGTTTCATTTTAAACTTTAAGTATAAAAATGTAATGTAAATTATTTAATATTTTCTAATTAATTCATAAACCAAAACACAATTTATAAATTTTCCTTGAAACGGTGCGATAGTGTCGACGTTTTGACGGACTGGAGCTGCGTTCCGGTCCATTTTAAGTACTGGTTCAATATAAAATAAAACTATTCTTTATTATTCGATAAGTATTATAATGACTATAAGTATACATACTTAATTAACAACGACCAAAGCCAGTCTTGTGCCCTTTGTGGATTGTTATTTGATTATGTTGCTCTATAATCTATATAATATTTTGTTTACCTATTGTAATGGTTTGTCGTTAAGAATAATTGATAGTTCACAAAAGTAGGCTAATTCATGGTATTGACATACGAATAATAGAACAGATATGTATCTAATATTACACGCATAAAGTTATGATATCGAAAGGAAAAGTACCGATATTGGTATCGCACGAGGTAAAAAAGGATCGCAAAGTATCAACGTCAAGAAGCAAACTTGAGAGTGGGTCTATCGTTTGGGCCCCGCATCAGTTGAAGTACGGCTTTATGGTGGAGAGGGTCCAAAAGAAATTTTTGAGACTTTACTTTCGGCTGTATGGATATTATCTGTGGCTCTATCCGACTGACTTTCTCTTAGGTATGCTTACATACTGTAGCTTAAAATTTAGAAGGGATCTTTATTTAGCTACATATTTTTAAATGGCATAAATGTGAACTCTGGCATTCTTGGTGGTGTTGGCTTGTGTCTCTGATAATTACCTTAGGAATCAACGGCATCCGTTATTTTTTCTCCCAAGGTGCAGAACTAACCTGCCATTAGTAATGGAGGGTGAATTTAGGTGGACGTTGTTTTATAAGTTTTTAAGATAGGGTCTATCAAAGTTCACTCTGTGTGCTTCCATCTACTTTTATTTGTGTTATTTAATTTTATTTATTTTCTTATTGTATTAATTATTGTATTATTAACTCATATTTCTCTGTATTTTTATTTTAAAAATTGTTAACACTTATTTTATGTCATGTCGTGAACGCTTTAAATTTATAATTTGTAACGTTCATAATATGTAAAATAAAGAAAAATTTGAACGTATTGGCCGAAGAAAAGTATTGATATATTTTTGATATGAAACATGGAAATGCATGTTTATCTTTGGTTCGCGTTCATTTTCCTTTATTCGTATACCCATAAACAATAGTTTACCAAATGTTATCGGAAACACATATTAAAATAAAGATATTATGTTTCTTAAGTAAATAATATCCGGTAGGTATAGTTGTATCCACTAGTGGCTGTAAATACAGAGAGACACAAATTTAATGTGGATTAAATATAGACGGAAGACTCAAAGTTATTATAAATGGTATAACTTTAGTACTTACCATAACTTACGTAGATATATTATGTTTTTTCTATTAGTGAACTAAAGGGAGTTAAGAAATTACATTATGTAATGTATTCTATGAAAATTTAAATTAATAATATTGAATATACATAACCTGAAAATACCTCTGCATAGTTATACCTACTAGAAAAAATCACATTCGAAAAAAATACGACGCTTGACCACCTTGTATACCCACTGGTATCGAATCCAATATGCTTTAACCAATTAAGCTACAGGCCTCCTACTTAATTACGATAATTTAATTAAATTAATAAAACCTAAATGCAATGCTTATCAAATGTCGTTATTATTGACTATCGGTTTTTGTGTTTTAAGTCAAGGAATATTAATTGTCTTAATTACTAACCGACGCCCGGCTCTCGCCAAATATTTAATTATAACGTCTACTTGGACTTGCTAACAATTTTTAATAAACCATTTCTTTTATTCAACGAATAATTCACAAGATTTTAGAATTTAACATTCCATATTGAACATATATAACTTGAAAATATCTCAGATATATAGATACCTACCAGAAAAAATCACATTGATCACGCTTTAACCATTAAGCTAAAAAAATGATAAGCATTTTATGTAGAACCTACTAGTTGAAATGATCGTAATTAAGTAGGAGGCCTCTAGCTTAATTGGTTAAAGCATATTGGCTCGATACCAGTGGATATTCGGATTCAAATCACGTCAGGCATCGTATTTTTTTTCAAATGTGATTTTTTATAATAGGTGGGTATATATTT
The DNA here is from genome assembly GCF_057557595.1 of Rhyacophila brunnea. Lineage (NCBI taxonomy): Eukaryota > Metazoa > Arthropoda > Insecta > Trichoptera > Rhyacophilidae > Rhyacophila > Rhyacophila brunnea. Next base: position 54,588,196 of record NW_028232965.1, on the reverse strand, counting down.
GAGGTGTTTTTAATTTATGTATGTTCAATATATGGTATGTTACCGACATTCTCAATTCTTGTGAATTATACGTTGAATAAAAGAAACGGTCTATTTACAAATATTTATTATTTAGAGTGCCAATTTAGATATACAAAGTTTATAATGACCATTAACTATATTTGACACTCTAAATGGATTTATTTCTATTTTTAAAAGGAACCACTCTAAATATAAAATATTTTGAGTAATATGTAGTAGTAATTTTATTAGCTATTGACAGTATTTTCTGTATATTGCAAAAAAATATTTTCGGATTCATATGCCTTTAGATACTAAAGTAGTTAAACCTTACAACTGCTTTCAAACAACGATGCGACCTTAGACTAAAGATACACCTAGACGCCACCCATTGCATTGCTAAATGAAGCTGCGTGCCGTGCGTTTGGTCTGTGGGCGAGCGAACGCATTCGTATACAAATGTTTGAGACCATAGACCATTACGCTAGTGCTCGCACTAGACGCTCAGATATAAAATATAATTTTCTATTTTTTTAACGTTATATAGTATTTTTAAGCGGTCAAAATGCAACCATTAGATAAAGATATCCATAATTCAAGTTATTTTAAAGAAACACTTGGTCACTGATATTAAAATAATTATATAATAATATACAAATAAATTATCACGAACATGTATCAACTTACCTATGAAACGTAATACCATTTTCTTGCTTATCAGTACGGCTTCCACATTTTATTACAACACACAGAACCATCTTTTCTACTTAATTAACTAAAAATAATATTTACAACTGAATTTATGTTTAACACTGAAAATATCAATTTTAACAATACGCGCTCGCAGGTTATCGACGCTTAGCTATGCAAAAAACTAAGATTTGGCGGCGACACCATAGCAAACTATCTCACACATTTGTAAACCTTTTATCTTACTCTAGCGCATGTCGCAGAGATTATAAGGGTGCTAAATACTTTCTCACTCGCACTTTTGCATCGTTTTTGTCCAGGCCTTGGATGCTACGTTTCAAAGGCAGGTTTGTTGAGGAATGGGTTTGGATCAGGATTAGGCGGTGGAGGAGTGAAAAATCAAAAGTTCTCGCGCGGATAAGTATAATGATATAGCTACCTATTTGTATTTATACAACTTTGTCATATTTACATAAACATTACAAAACTTAATCACAAAATACGAGGAGACCAAGAGCATGTCTAAACATCTCCCTTAGCCTATAGCTTCTGAATAACAAAAAAAGCATAGTTTATTTTTTTTAAATCTTTATTTACCACCCAAGTGATAAGTTTGGTAAACGTGGTAAACGGAGACTCACTGAAAGGTTCTATCAGGCAGCTGTCAATCAAGTCGGCTATTTGGGACGAAGCTGCGCAACCCCGCAAAAATTAAAAATTGTGAAAATTGACTGGGCATGTTTACGCCAACGTTTCCCGAATGTAATAATAGGTACATCAGTTTACAAGCCTCGCCTATGATCTTTTTATAATGACGACCAAATACACTCGTATAATAAATAATAATTGCTAATCTTAAATAACATAGGTACTTTTTCAATGTAATGTTTATGTTATTTTATTTTATCATAATGTATTTATTGTATTTCTCGATAAATATTATTGCTAACCATTCGCTTTCCATTGATGTCATAAAAGTAGTATTTTATAATTTTATTCAGAAACCCAAACAAGGATAAAAAATAAACACATCCTCAACGGTGCGGATTTTATATGAACAAAGTTAATATGAAGAATTATCGCTATCCATTTACCCAATTCACTGTTTCCTTCATCGGGATCAAACTCACATTGAAAACAGTCCATGAAAATTGATAGACAGCTTAGTGATGGTAATCTTTGAGTGAATTTTCAAAACTAAAAGAGAGTTATTTTTATTCATGCTGTTGTAGATCGAAGGTGGCGAACCTATGGCATGCGTGTCACGTTTGACATGGGTTGAAATTCTATTTTTTAACAAAAATATCAGTTCGATCTAATGAAGGTGCAACTTTCCAAGTTATTCAATCTTGAAATTCAAATTTAGTTTATTTTACATTATAGTGAACATTACAAATTATTAATTTAAGACGATCACATGACATTTAGAAACAAAGAAATATTATTATAACAGTATTATAAAAAAAAAGATATATAAATCAGCAGTAGCGATGCGCCCTTGAGAGCGGTAGAGCACTGAACACCCACTATGAACTACACAATATGCACTATTCCGATGACATCAGTGGAAACTGAAAGATGTTTCCACACCCAAATGGATCAAGTATTTTAGCAGAAACACACACAAGATTGAGCGCATTATATATGCTCAGTATCCAAAAAAGAATGATACAAGACATTCCTGACCTCAACAAACGTGTGATTGAAAAATTTGTGTCGATGAAAAACAGAAGAATGGATTTCTCATACAAAATACAAATGAACAAATAGGTACTTTAAAAAAAAGTGAACTCCCAGTAAAATAACTCACCGGTCGCCACTGTATATCAGTATTAAGTTAGTAAACAGTAGAAAAGTGTAAATACAATAAAAATATAAATTATTTACAAGAAAATACACCGAATGAGCTAAGCAGACACTATTTTAAGAATTTATAAAACAACGTCGACCAATCCTCATCCACACGTAGGTGGAATATATCAACATCCGAAGCGATTTGGTTGAACAGAGTTATTGCCAAATTGGCATCAACAATGGCAGGTTAGTTCTGCTCTTTGAGAGAATAAACAACTGATGCTCTCGATTTCTATGATAGTTATCAGGGACACATAAGTCAATACTATCAATAATGGCAGAGTTCTCATTTACACCAAGTATAAATACGTGGCCAAATATTGATATCTTCTAGCATTTAAACTACAGTAAGTATGTAAGCATACCTAAAAATATTGCACATAACATTGATAATACCAATTGTAACGTAAGGGAGTGGGGTAAAGGGACTGAACGAATAGCTATCAGCCAATTCTTTTTAAAAATCTGTTAAGGTATCTACATGGAAACTGTAGATATTCATATTCTCAGTGGTGATTTACTTACCAATGAATAAATTTACATCTCATTCATTCATGCTCAGAATAAAAATGCACAATACAATGTTACGTGATTTGAACCCTTGTCTGTAGATAGATACACGGAATAGATACATTAGCATGTTACTACAGCGAAGTTAGTACACCTATGTGTACCTTTTATGTTATATATATGAGATTTGTTTAGGCTTTCGAGCAATATTTCATAGAATTTACACCTATTCAGTATGGCTTACGTTCAGTGAAGGTTTGTTTTACTTCAGGAAACAAAGGCCTTAGATTTAGGGCATGAGAGAAAAACACGTATGGGGTTTGAAAAGATGTCTGACCTGAGACCTAACCAAACAAATAATATGTAGTTATATATTGTATTAACGCAGCTGAAAGGTAGAAAAATATTTAAAAATAGCCAGCATCAATCGACTTCCCTTAGAGAAATACATTGCCTCTGAAAACTATGTACGAACACCGTTTTGAAAAAAAAATAGATAAGTACACATACCTCTATATCAGAAACACTTAAATATATACATAATAATACTTATAAGTTAAATTAAGCGGGATTCACACTCACATCTTTGACTGTCCAGGTGAGATGTTTATTAGGTACCTATTTATAAATAATAAAATACTTACTGCTTCAATAAAATTAATAATAATAAAATCTCAAATCTTGTGTATATTCTTATATTCAATATAAAATATAAATAATTATAAGATAAAAAGAACTTTTTATATACAAAGTTTGTAAATTTACTGTTGAATCATATAAACTTGACTTGACTAGCTTAATGACCTATTATCCTTATTATGACTAACGGAAGCACTCCATATTAATTATTTCGCATTATTCAGTTAAATATTAATTCTTGAGTTCGTTTCTTCACAATATATAATTTGGCATCTATAATTTGGGAATGTGAATCATCTAAAATAACTGGAAAAATGAGTTGTGTATGTAAAGGTATTCTTTTCACAGTTAATAATTATTAATGAAGTCATCCAAACACCCCAGAATATCGGAGAATTGTATTGTTCCGTTACTAAGGTTAGCGATTATTACAGGAATATAAAATTAAATATGTAAGTGCGTCCATTCCGGTTTTCGTTCCGACAAAAATAACGGTTTTTCCGGTTTCATTTTTTGGTTCAGTTCCGGTTCAAAGCCCTGCACACAAACACCCAAACATACGTGCGTCGGTTCTAATTTTCACCAAGTAGTCTTCAGTACAGATTTAGCGCTCTAGAACCTGCTGTTTATAGTCTTTAAATCCCGGTAAAACGTTGTGTTTTATAGCATATCGACTTTAGAAAGGAAAAGGGGCATAACCTCAGTTTTTTTAAAAATAGGTTTTATTGCATAATAACGTTTTAGAAGACTAAAAATAGGTTATATCCAAAGGATATAAGCTGAAAATGCCGATTCATTTTTTAAATCCAATAATTAAAAAAAAAAAGTGACGTGGGAAAAACATTTTAAGTACTTATAATTTTTGTTGGTTTTTTTTTTTAAATTTACTCGATAATTAATATCACATTAGGGATATAAAAACCAAATTATTAATTATCATGGACTTTTCATGGCTACGCTTATTTTGTATTTTAACTTTGACCGAAAACCACATCAAAAACCTTTTTGTGCCTCCGGTAAAATGTGATGTGTGTGGATTACGCCCCTTTTCCTTTCTAAAGTCGATATTACTTATATTTATAATATTATATGGTGAACTTTAATGACATTAATTATTGTCAAGTATTGATGGAAAAAAAAATATTAATTGAAATAAAACACAACAATATTTTGTACTGTTTATTCTACATCCATAATGAGGATTTAATAAAGTTAGTGATTTTTTTTACGTTTAATTAGTATTTATACGTGTTCTACAATAAATAATTTTAATCAGTAAATTTATTAGTATAAATAACAACGTGGTCACAACCCGTTTCCGGTACTCACTGTTCTTACAATTTACGTTGAACATACGGCGACTGCGTACGTACGATTTGTATGAAACTGTCACAACCTACAATTAATTATAATTACAATAGTGATGATACTGATCTCAATAAAATAATATGTTAAACCAGTGACGTCCTAAGACAAAATGCCGCCCCTAAACAGTGCCAACATGCCGCCCCATTTTTTTTACCGTATTTTTTATCATCCTATCATGACACCAATATCTAATAAATGTATTGTATTGATACATTACGATTATCGATAAATTTTAAATTAAGTAAGTATGTACCTACATATAATTCAATTGTAATTCGCAAATCTCTACACGTCATTGCTGATCACCAAGGACGCGACGTCCAAGGATAATGGAAGTAAACTAGACATCGCGAACTCGACAAAAAATTACATTCCTGTTAAACCTTTTATAGTAATTAATACATTTTGGTTCCAACCCGTGAGCAAATATTTTTAATGGAAAGATATTTCTATTATTATTAAGCTGTTTAGGTATCTATTTCTATATAAGTATACCTAATGATTATCCTCGAGGCGGCTCTCGTGGTGCAGTGCGTAAGACGCTTGCCTTCCACCTGAGAGTTCCTGGGTTCGATTCCCGGTCAGGACACACAATATTGATGTGTTTTTCTCAAAGCCTGGGTGTTTGTGATTGTTCAAAATTACTAACAACTACCTTGTACGAAAAGCAAGGATATGGTTTTAATAATTCTATAAAAAAAAAATGATTCTCCTCGATTTGCCGCCCTTCGGGTAACTGCCGCCCCCAACCGACGCTCAATCTGCCTACCCCCACGGGACGTCACTGTATTAAACTATAATTTTTAGAGTAGATTTTACGAATATATTAGCACTTGCTTTAAGAGTTCTGAGTGGTGTTTTGATAGACGAGGAAAATTATGCTATTTACGGTTTAATGTAAAATATGTTCTTTGATAAATATTCATGCGAAGGTGTCGACAGAATAATTAGCTAATCTCGAATTTGCAGGTTAGTAGTGCTGAGTGATATCATTTCATAGCGCAATGCTAATCTCAATGAAAGGATATAATTATGTTTTAAGAGGAAGTGTATACAGAAATTAATACAGAAATGAAGGAAAATTTTTATTTTTCACCACGTTTTTCTTAGCCCGTATTCTTGTTTGTCCGGTGATTGTTTATCCAGTAAAAATCTTGCAATCGATTTTTAACTAACTTCCCGACTAGCTAGACATTTGAAGCTTTTAGAATATATCAGAACACGATGCCAATGCGTTCTTTTAATACTTTTAGCCAACTTTAAGTAGAATTGAATTCATTTTCAGTTAATTCTGTTTTGTATGAAAAGTTATTTCGGAAGAAATCCGTAATCCAATCCACTATTATTGGTTGCTAAGTGGGTGTTCCTAGCAACTAAATTATTAATATATACGTGCGTTACTATGGAAATCAAAATGACATTTCAGTATTCTATATTTATTTATTTGTTTGTTTGTTGCAAAATAGCAAAAAAATGATTTGTTGACAATTGCCTTATTTGTCCTAAATTATCAATACATAGAATTGTCAAGTTTATATGATTCAACAGAAAATTTAAAAACGTGGTATATAAAAATTTATTTTTATCTTGTAATTATATATTAATTATTATACTGTGCCACGGTGAAATATTTTACGTACAATTTACATGTAACCATTTACAAACACGATATATTATGCAATGCAGGTCTCACATGGTAGAAAATACTGAAGGAAGTAGCGTAACCTTGTGACCCTTGATCTGTAATATCACGATCCAGGAGTGCAACAGGGTGCAGTAACTTACTTGTAATTTGGGAATTTTCTTAAAAAAAAATAAACTCAATATGAATTGAATTGTTTACAATATAACCCTTTCTCCGACTACCTTTCACTAAACAGAGTGAGGAAGGATTTCAAATATGAGAGGGTTAATGTGTCAATGAACGTCAATCATCATACGTATTTATTTCTTCTTCTTCTTCTTCCACCCTGTCACGTCCCAACATTGGGGCATAGGGCAAGGACAAGTTGGCGCCACTTTCCTCGGTCCATCGCGAACTCTTGCGCCTCCCACCATGTCAGACCTGCAGCACGTAGGTTACACTTGTAGCACCGCTGCAGGGTGAGGGAGGGCCGGCCACGGTGACGGAACCCTTGAGGCTATGCCACAAGGGTACGAAGTGCCGCACTCTTTTGCGGCATCCGGAATACGCGTCCGTAAAGCGTCTCTTCGTGATAACTTCAGCGTAATTATTTATACATAATATAATAATTTTCATATTCCCACCAACATCATTCGTAACTATGCGGCCTTCATGCTACCCCGTCGCAGAACGGATGTGATGTTTCATGATATTGTATTTCGTGCGATTAACTTTACTCATTTGATGGCACCATAAAGGTTGATTATGTATTTTTTGAACTGTTTAATGTTTGTGAACATGTTAAGTTGGTTAAATTTATACATATATATTTAATTTATTTTCATATTATTGCATAATATATTTATTTCATGATTTAAATTAGTTGTTATCAATAATTAAGTAAGTATTTGTTTTATGTTTTTCATGGCTACTGTTTATTATAATTATTTGTATTCTGATATATATATTATTACGACCCTAGTCAGTAGTGGGTTTAGGCATTTAGAGGCCCAAGGCACCGTCTCATTTTGCCATACACAATAAAAAAAATGAAAACCTCAAATTCATAGTTATAATATCAATGTTTTTCTTTTCCAGAATCATGTCCTCTGACAAAAAAAAACCTTATTGAGGAAAACAAAAATCACAGATAATAGTGGTTTATTTCTTTGCATACAAGTAAGTATCCATTTGATTAGTTATGTTATAGGCAGGCCCCTTTGCCATGGTTTATGTATTTTTTATACTTACTTGATTTGTGAGAAATACGCGTCTTCTTAAAATCCTAATATAATGTAATAATTGCGTGATTAGTCTGAACTGTTTCGAGGCCCCTTTTAAATACTCTGATAAATCGATTGCGCCATCTGCATCAAAGAAACCCGCCGCTGAGCTAGTGGTTCAGTGCGTAAGGCGCTGGGATTCCATCCGGGAGCTGCGGATTCGATCTTGATGAGGACACAATATATTTATGTGATTTTCTCAAAGCCTGAATGTTTGTGATTGTTTAAATCACTGATAACCACTTTGTATGAAAAAGCAAGGGCATGCTTAATAACAAAAAAAAACAACAATCAATATTTAACCAACAATTGATCATAAATTAAATTACAAACTAATATGCACAAACCTACAGTGTGACCGCGCCTGTATAGATTGTGTGCTTTAAAGCTACCAGTGACGTTGTGACATAATGTGATAGTTTGTGTGTAACTGACTTGGGAGCCAAGAGTGCGAGACTTCCTGTTTACCATCAACTCAAGAATAGTGCCCGGAGTTTCCAAGTACCACATCGTGTCCGGAAATTTGTACGTATGTAGTTCACCATATCACATCTCACCATGAAATGTTGTATCGGAAATAAATGGCCGTATATTAAAGACCGTCCAACCTCTTTGGGTCGTATAGTACTGAGATAAAATTCATGTCTTAGTAAAAAACGGTTCTTGTCGGTTTACAGGAAGCCAGCGGCAAACAAATTTTGAAAATAGCCGATATACTGGATTATATGTTAAGTTAGGTTAGGTTACGTTATGCCGTGTCCACATTGGCAACAAGTTGCTGGCAACATCATTAAATTTCACGGTAATTATCATAATTTATATGACTATAAATTATTTTAATCGAAATTTAATGAGGTTGCCAGCAACTTGTTGCCAAAATGGACACCGCGTTAGGTTTTCATTCTTGAATTCTTAAATTTTGTCAAAGTCAGCTATGAAAATTGAATTAATGTTCATATTAAATCTAATAAAATTGGAGACCGTATAGTATACGGTCATCTCTTTCCGATAAGAAAACTCACGTCGAACTGTGCTACGGTAAAATGTTTTATGTACAATTTACATTAACCGTACCCCCTAGCCATCTGAAAAAAAATATTAGTTTACTTAATGTATCGCCAGTTCTAATTAAATTAAATAATAATAAAGAAATAAATAAATTCGAAATTGTTTTACATTCAAACAAAAACACTTATGATACATACATACTATTAGAGCTATACTTCAGCTGGAGCACGGTTTAAAGCGATTGTGATTACGCGACGCGAAGATTGTGCAAATGACGCGTGCATTACTAATAATAATAATAATATATTCATTGACATGTTTTCTTTTGCAAGTAAATGGGTAACGTTTTTTAGTCATCTTTACACGATTTAAGAATTAATTCCCCCGTCACCATCACAAAATAAATTGACGTGTTCACAACTCGACTTTCGCTCTCCGATTGCCAGCCAGTCCGAAATTTCGTCGCACCTATAGTTGAAAATTATTTTCCGTTTCACTGAAGTACCGTCTTAAGCTACGTCGTATTGATAAAAACGTAGGTATGAATTATAAGATGGAAAACATTATTCAGATACTTAACAGCTATTGTATTTGAAATACATGTTTTGTTATTCTGTCACTAGGTGTCTATATAATACGTATTCCACTGTCCTGTAAGGTACAAGACGAGTCCCGTGACTCGTTAGCCGTTATCCATGTCAGGTTTTCGTGTAAAACGTGACCTTTTTTCTTTATCACACCTGCATGTATATATTTAACACACATATATAACATATACATATATAAAATTGCGAGGACGAGTTGCCTAATGCGATCGTTGGAGCTAGGATGATGGTCGCAAGGTTGTTGAGTAGTGATACGTGGCTGCTTTGGATTTCGTTTTGTAATCGGCAAGAAATCTAGGAGTCTCACATTTTCTACGTAATACGTGTGCTTTTTATGAAACGCTATATGTTGTAACTGCCTGATTTTTTGCCGGTAGCTATACTGGCTTTTTGTCAAAATTGAGTTACGGTTGGGAGGTTGTTTGTATTTTATTCTTTTACAATAGAGCTCACCTAAATATTAATAGAAGGCAAGTTTTAAGGATTTTATTAAAACCTGTTTGAATAAATAAGTAGCTGTTGACGATGTATATCTAATAAGACAACACCCAGTAACGTCCCTGGACAAAATGCCGCCCTTAGGCAGTGCCAAAATGCCGCCACATTTTTTTATACAGTACTTTATAATATCATACTTTCATGTCTCCAATATCCAAGAAATATGTGTTGTATGGATACATTACTAACAATATAAATCCAATTTAAATGCCATCTCTGCTTCAATAGACAATATTGCGACTCTACGGTTTCAGATGGGTATATTTAAAAATACACTTGACAACTTCCAAAACTCGTGAGTGACTGGCAAACATATTTGGATAAATTTTAAATATGGTATGCAATTAGTGTCATTGCTGTTCACCAAGAACTTGACGTCCAAGGACAACGGAAGTAAACTAGACATCGCGAACCCGACAAAAAATCATTATTCGTACCTAATTAATACATTTTGTTTCCAACCAGTGAGCTGATTTTTTTATAATGGATAGGTATTTTCGTTATTACTAAGTTAAGGTATCTATTTCTATATATACCCAGTGATTCTCCTCTATTTGCCGCCCTTTGGGTAACTGCCGCCCCCAAGCGACGATCAATCTGCCTACCCCTACGTGACGTCACTGACAACACCGTAATAATTTAATTAGGTGCTGAGAGACAATAATTATCTACTAAATAATATGAGTCCATATAAACGAAAGTGAACTATGTATAATTTAAAAGCATACCTACTAGAAAAAAATCTTTGAATAAAATACGATGTCCAACAGGACTCCAACCGGTGTCTAGTGGATACACGACAGTGCTTTACCAATTAAACCACGGGAGTCCTATCTAATTACGGCAAAAAAAACTTGTAGCTTTTACGTCGTAAATTGGTTAACAGATTGTGTTAATTTTTCGTTCGGCTTTTGTGTTTTAAAAAAAGGAGCACTAGGAAAAGTACGATATTATAGATCTGAGGTATTTTCAAATTATGAATGTTCAATGTAAAGAATGTTATATTCTCAAATCTCTTGAATTACTCGTTGAATAAAAAAAATGTTTTCGAAAGTAAAACAAATTACATGCCAGTTTTCAGCAGCATTATTATTGGCAGCGATGCATTTGAAACTATGGGAGTCATTAAATTTATTTATCTGATCCCTTGCAAAACAGGTTCTATTTTTGGTTTCCAAAGGCTCCTAATAAGCGACTGAAATAAAACCAAAACAATTCTCAATAGAACTCTTATCTGACCAATATTAACATAGGCATGTCGAGTCTGTCTGGAGGTCGAAGTATAATTGTAGAGATTTTGATGGATTAGCCACGTGTATAGAATGCTGATGGAGTCACCAATAAGTCAGGATTGTATGCAGGAAACAAAATGTCTGGAAGACTGTGTTACATTAACCGTATCACAATAATAATTATTAAAGTTATCATCATCATCAGCCCGAGTCTATCCACTGTTTGGTGAAGCCCTCTCCAAGCTGATTCTATTTATATCGGTCCTGTGCGTTGCGTTGCCACGTATTATCACATAATTAATAAAGTGTTTGAACAATAATAAATTATGGTCCGCGTATTATATTATTATATTAATACAATAATAATTAATTATATATAAGGACATACTATCTCATTTGGTAATTTTATAAGATATACAATATTTTGGAAATATACAAATTATAATACACGCATTGAAATTACGCCTGAAACGTCATTAAAATTATAATATTAGCATGTTATATGAATGCACGAAATAAAATAGGTACTTAGTACCCGAAGATCGAAAAAAAGTGAGTATGTAGAAATTTTCTATCTGCTATCGCCAATATCTTAAATACATATTGTCTTAAGTCCCAAACAATATATTACATTAGAGCTTCTATAAAATAATCAAAGATGGCTTTGGGTGTAAAAGCAACGTGATTATTTATAAAATAGGTACTAAGTGCCGTTTAATTAATATATGTCATGAGGCTTAGTTCTTCGTTTTCGATATAAAGCTTGGTTTTTAGTCCTTTTTTGGAAATAAATTACTTTTGCGACGTAGTGCTTTTCGGAAATATCGGCGTTCAAACGTGTTTTTCTTACAACGTTTAATTATAAATTGTAAATTTGTCCTTCAAAGTACATTACGATTGTATAATAATTTATTGAGAAGCTAATAAAATAGTGATTTTATGAAAAAGTAAATGAAAACCCCTATATCTCAGATTCAGCTTTTTGGAACTTGGTGCATATTTCATGTATTCATATGTTTGGGAGAATACTGAGTTTTTCTAACAGATTTGTCACTTTGCACGATTCTTCTTTTTATTCAACAGGCATTCTACCTTTCTGATATAAAATGTAGGCACTAAAGTTACTATACGATTTATTATTTTTTTTATGTAACCGAAACCATGTTTCCTATTTATATTATCGGAAAACATCATAAAAAATTTCATTGAAATTTTACATGAATAAATCATTTCGTGTCCAAGTAATATCCTGTAGAATGGTTATAGACCCTTCCTCAGCCGTTAACAGAACTGTAAAAAAGAAAAATCCAATACCAAACAAAAATAAATATTACGTATAAATCTTTTTATGGTTTAACTATTACTTCTGAAATGTTAAAGGTCAGATTATAGTGAAAAGGGCAATCCGATGTACAACCTTACAAGCTTATTATAAGATAATGGACCTACCTACATTCCAATTATTTAGAAACAACATATTATCTTCTAATAGATTTTATTGTAGTATTAGTATCAAAGATTGTAATGTTTGAGGTAAGGAGTGCCGTATGAAATGAAGTCAACAATTATGAATTTGGGGATCTAAACTTGGAAATCCACATCCATAGTAGTAATAAATGTGAAACAAACACACGGACTTCGAGAAAATCAAATAAATATATTGTGACCTCACTAGGAATCGAACCCGTAACTCCCGGATGAAAGGCCAGCGCCTTACGCACTGTACCACGAGAGCCGCTTAAATATATCATCTCAGCAATACCCATTTTGGTTCTCCAATTATTATCAAGATTATTTTAAATATCAATAGAAATAATCTACAACTTCTAAAACCCGCCAAAATCATACAAAAAATGAGTAACGGATGATTTAAAATGGCCAGTACAAATCATTGTCAATGTGTCAAATCATATTGTAATTAATATGTGAATATTAGCTAATTCAAATGAGTATCTTGCTTTAATTTAAAAAATAATATAATATGATGAATAATTAATACAATTATGGATAAAACTTACGCATGAAAACACAAAAATGAAGTTTATTGAATTCTGGACTTATCGGTTTTTGAACATTTAGGACACGCATAAATGAACATTCGCCGAAAATGTTTCAATTTGAAATAATGCAGTTCATTGGTTTTAATAACAATTATTATTACCATTAATTCATTAGAATAAACGACATAATATGACTTCTCCACGCATATGATTATGACGTCGTTAAACAAAATTACACACTATAACGTAGTGAATAGGTTCGAAATTCCGAATTTGTATCGCATTGAGTAGAATTAATAACGTTGTGTTGGAATTGCGTGTCAAAGGCTATACAATAAAATTGCTACAAAATAAACAGCTTTTGTTCATATTCCCCCATAGAGTATATGGTGTTCGCATGGCGTTCGTATGGCGTTCGCATGGCGCAGCGATCTGAAAGGAAAAGGTGCTAAGATTCATGTTAAAAGATATGAAAACAATTAGTTTGATGAATGAGTCTTTTTGTTAAAAGGTCGTTAACAACAAAAAGCCACTAAAATTACTTAATATATTTTGGTAGACGAAGTAATAAAATAAAAATATTTCATTAAAATATAATTTTCAATATCATCATCAGCCTGAGTGTTATGTTATAATTCTATGCGTTGATTTATTCTAAATATTTTCTCAATCCAGCGACCTCTACGTACAGTGGCGGACCCAGGATCTAATATTGGGGTTGGGGGGGCAAGGAGGAGAATGTTAATTAGTCCCATAGGCTCTTTTTCTTCTTCACCGCCTAATTTCTCGTTTATCGGTATTTTGTCTATTGCACTGAGTGTACCTACACCATGGTCCCCACGTCCTGAAACGGGCCCTCAGGCTAGGATATTTGGCGGGCCCCCTACCTACCGCTAAGATTAAAGGCAGTGTAAAACACTACATTACTATTATTACATTATTAATTTAACATTAATTTAATTGAAAATGTTTATGGCCATGAAGTATAATAGCGCCGGAGGCGACTTTTTTTACTATTAAAGCTAATTTATGATGTGTGTTTACCTCACTTATCTGGTCAACCCGGCACGCCGGGCCTCCCACAGCCTGGGCCCCCAGGCTAGAGCCCTGTCAGCCCTCCCCAGCCATGACCTACACCACGCCGGAATTTGGATGGACACCTAGAATTTTTTGGCAGTTCCATTAGGGATTGGGTTTATAAAAAAACCTGAATTCGAAATTTTTGTGTTAGAAATTAAAATCTAAGAAATTTTTCTAAAAAGGATGCTGGAGAATTACACATCATTTTATTGCTGTGTTTTTATTTGTCTAGGCCCAAAGTTATAGTTTATTGGCTTTCAATTTCAATGTTTAAAATCATTCTGATAATTTTCATGTTTGGGGGGTGCCAGGGCCCCTTGCTCCCCCCTGGATGCGCAACTGTCTACGTATATAATATATCAGATGTTTTCAACTACTTTAAAAAAATATTTGTCCACAGATTGAGATTTTCTTAAAAGTTATCTAATAATAATTAGGTATATTACATTTTTTTTATTATAAACACAGTAGGTACTCTCTCAGTAATCCGCCACCCCAAAAACCAGACAAGTGTCCAATTAGTGAAAACGGCGGATTATAGCGCATACATACAAAATATGGTAATAATTAAAACAGGTATTTCGTAAAAATAGTTTTTTTTTGAGAAATTTTTACTAACAAATAACGGTTTTATTTATAATAAAAATCAAATATTTACTAAATTATACATATTTATAAACTGAGCTTATTAATTAAATATTACACAGTAAATCACTTGACACAATCAGTTGTTCAGTGAGGCAGATATTCTTGAATGGCTTAGAATTCCTGGCTTTCAGCTTCAGTTTGCATTGGAGCACGGCATAATTATTGTGATGCGGCACTTGGTACATTAGTTTCTTCGCGATGAACGTACGTTTTGAAGGAGAAGTTTCCAAAATAAACCCGTCTCATCTGCGTTGTATTCTTGTAAGCGACGGACTACTTAATTTAACAATCGAATACCGGCGAATTATAGAGCTTGATTTTGTGCTTTCAACTAGTAAAAATAACGGCGGATTATTTATTGTAGTTGTCGGATAATTGAGCGGCGAATTACTGAGAGTGTACTGTATTATTAATACTCAGACTTCGTTGACAGGTTGTGAGACATTGTCAGTCCTAAAACACTGCAGACGACTCAATGTCACCTGTATTTTTTTCCTCGTGATATGGCTGATTATAACCGTGTGTGGTACAAGCGATGACATTATTAATGGACAACGCACTCAATACAACAGTAGCTTGCAACTAAATTCACGCACAGCGACATTCGCACATTTGTATAGGTAGACGTCACGCAATTTCCATTATGCGATATCACGCATCTGGAATTTATAGCAATATCACCTTTATTGTAATGGTATTAGAATAGTATTTCTAGTGTCAATGTTCATTTGAGCAAACCCGTCGCATCGGGAATTCATAGCAATATCACCTTTATTGTAATGGCGTTAGAACAGATTATGCCATTCGGCAGACCCGACAAAAAAGTGAGTGTCATTTTTATTCCCAGATGATTCGTCCATAATAATTTCATTGGGTATAAGTGAGTTGAATGATTTGGTAATATTATTTGGTTGTCTTAAAATATTTAGTGATTAACACATTCTCTGGATATAAGAAAAATAAAAAATAAATATTGAATGATTTTTACGGCGGTAAACATTTAATTTTGATCACTTTACATCTACTTTTGATCTCTTAATGAATAATTCTTATTCTTATAAATATTGAAAGTTTGCGACCGAATTTCGGTAGTTACATATTTCTATTCTGTACCACTTGGACATTGAACGATTTATGCAGGTTACATAAATCTTCTTTTCTCGACATCTCTACCGATTTATAGATTTCCATGTATTTTGAGCTGTAAATAAATCATAATTCCCACTTATTTACATACATATAAATGTGGATGTTGAATTTGTAATATAGTAGTAATACATTCGAATCATTATCCTGGGTATATATTATTTTAATTAGTTAAGAACTAATCTACAGTTGATGGTCAATAATGTCCATTACAACACACTTACAATATTGGTTTCAGAAGTTTCCAGGTCAAACTTTACTGGAAAACTTTAATAATATGTTGGTACTACTTACTACGTACTACTTATATTACTTTTTTAGTATCATACATATTATCTGGATTTGTGTGTCGAGCAAACTTGGAAACAACCATCCAATAAAATTATTTTAAACAACTGCATTATTTTATAAGACGTCATTAGTCCAGAGTTCAGAATATTTTAGTAAGTAATCGAAAGAGAGCAATTTGTACTTAACATAATATATAACTAGGTGTCAATCTAGGAAAAGCTTTATGGATACAACCGTACCTATGATTGTATCATCAAAATATAACCAAACGTTAGCATGTAAAGCAGATTTAGCTTTCGATGGCTTCAAAGAATGGTGAGAACTAGAGGTGGAAAAACTGGTCGATTTTGAAGACTAACTGGCGTATGCATAGAACAGCAAACTACATTCAAGCTATTTAATGCAAATTTGCATGCATAAACCTAAACAGACTCTGTTGAATAGTGACGTCACATCTCTGACGTAATACGCGTCATGCCGAGAATAATGTTACCAATTTTTAAATTTTGATACCCCGATAATTAATTTAAAATATTGAAATTGTGAATTGGTGTAAAAATGTGCAAACAGTACCATATCAATTTAATAATTATAAATGAATAAATATCATGTACTTTAAATAATTTATTAGTTATGACCTCGTATTTATTTTATACTTCTAACAATATAAATATTTATTTAGGAATCGAGTGGCTACACTTTTGTCTCGCAGCTAACTTCATTTATGTTATGAGATGCCATTTATTGACTGCGAGAATCCGTCCTAATGTACCATACAGAAAATGAAAAAGGATCTAATCATTATCATATACCAATCAGTCTATGAGAGTCTTACCAGTGTGTTTGAGATTTTAATCTTGTTTATTACAGTTTAGGTGATATTTTGAAACAATGCAGACTGCTTCCAATTGCATATGTAATATCTTAAATAAAGCAGTAACTACCTAGTAGGCTCATATTATTATGTATTACCTATTTTATCGTAATGTTACGTAAATCCATCTTATCCATGGGAAATACTGCATTTTTTATGACGTCTTAGTGAGTAATCAAACCACGGGAGCATTGTATGTAGACTATGGATTAAAACTCATGATGCGTTTTTTAAACGGCACAATTACTGTTTAAAGTTTGCAAATGCTCTACCGAATCTACAAAATTGATGGGTTCTCAATTATAATTATATACATTGTACATTAATTACATATATTGTAGTAAAATGACAATTCTAACCAAGAAAAACTTGTAATGAATTCATTTTTGCCGACTCTTTACGTATGTACATAAGTATGCTCCGTCATGTGTCAAACTGACAGGAGGCTGGAGGTGGACGGCCGCCATGTTTCATTTCCGTGCGCATCTCATTTTTTATACCTTTCTTATTCGGCCGATAAACCACTGACTGCGTTGAGCGCGCTTCAAAACTGTATGAATACGGCTGTATGTA
This sequence comes from Rhyacophila brunnea, assembly GCF_057557595.1. NCBI lineage: Eukaryota > Metazoa > Arthropoda > Insecta > Trichoptera > Rhyacophilidae > Rhyacophila > Rhyacophila brunnea. The sequence continues at coordinate 54,570,273 of NW_028232965.1, read as the reverse complement.
TACTTACATACTACCTACTAGTATAAAAAAAATACTTAGTATCGAAACTTGTTCTAAAATATTTACTAGTATTTGGGGTATTATATAGAGCGTTTGGCGTACTTGACTTATATATAATTATTATCCATTTATATTTACACAATCACGCATAAAATTTGTATTCAGTTTTTAAGTTCCAAATAAAACACTAAAAAATCGAGAAACTTCACGTGAGGAAACCAGATAAACGCGTACATACTTATCAGAACTCGAGCACTAGGTAGTACCTATTCCGGGACTTGAGACTGACATCAACCGACATAAGTCTCATACTCAACTGGAATTAAAACTAACTCCATATTATTACTACAAAACGAACTTGTCACCATTTCTGTCCTTCACTACACCAACTTTACAACTAGCGAGAAAGAGAGAGCAATGACGCCAATGACAGTTGAGTGTATCACGGCTCGACATACGTGTATTAGGCTATCTCGCTCGCGCGCATTTAATGTCAATAGAATTGAAAGTCCACCAACTAGCGACCGAGTCTCGATGATTTCATCGCATGCGTTCGAACAAGTTTATTGGGCCACACGTGAGTATGGGTAGTTGCATCCGAGACTTGAGTACACAAACTGGTGACAATATTTTCAACTCACCTTTAGTTAAAACTAAAACGTCAAAGAAGTCAGTCTCGTGTTTCTCGGGTACTGGATAGGTATGGAAAAAGCTTAGCAGACTGAACCATACATAGTATGGAATACCTGAGTACTCGATTCAATATACTTAAATAGAGGAAATCTTCAAGTAATCCTGCAAGTGCTGTTTTGTCCGTTAATTCAACTTAACCGTAAACTACAAGCTTAGATAAATGGTTCGTTTGAGCAATTATAGACTCATTGAAAAGGAAAATGATTAAAAAGTTATATGAATACACTTGTTATCAATATATTTTTATTATTTGGAAGCTGTCATCACATTGATAAATCACCGGAGAATAATATAAATTCTCAACAATAGGTATATCTAGGGCGAGTTATTTTTTTACCTGGAGTTAGTTGATTTTACAAATTGGAAAAACACCGCGCAGTGAAATTAGCATTTGGTTTATTTCCCCCAATTCCCAAAATACGCATAAATTACGCGAAGTCTTCATTATGATTCTTTTGTTTTTCATTCGAGGTTTAAATACTCAAAAATCGCGGGCCATTTTTCACCATTTGACAAGTAATTTATATTATTTTACTTGTTGTAGCGGGACTTGTTTTGAATCGCTTTAGTTATCTGATAAAAAAATATATTTGAAACAAAAGTTTTATGACTGTTTCGAATTTGTTTGATTCTTCTTGCGATATAAAACACGACAGTTCCTCTTTTAACTTTCATTCTAAAAAAAATGAACTCGACTCGGGACCCTTATAAGTATTTCTGTCAAGTTCGTAGGTACTAAACTTACGTTTGACAAAGAAGCTTAAGAAACACATTACCTCGGTAGGTAAAAATGCTATAATCCTTTCTTTGTCTACTCGTAAAAGATTTAAAGTTACGTAACAAATATACATTTTATAAGAATACGATAGCATTAGATTAGAATTCACGAGTAATAAAATCTAAAAGCCAAATGCAGAGACGTCAATATTACACTCGTTGCAAAGTAGATAAGTTAGCAAAATAATTTATATTACAAAGTTGCTAAGTGTTTTCAATTTTTAAATTACAATTTTTAGTATGTTTAAAAATATTGTGAATCGACGTAATTTCTTTTATTTTGTTAACTGTCAATTCATGGTGGAACTGCATTGTATTGTTGTTTTTATTTAATAAAGCGCATTTTTTGTAGTACTTTTTCCACTTTTAATCAATAGATTAGGACCGGTTTCATCCGCCTCAGAGGGACATTTTCCACTGATTCATTATCATATTATTGTGCTTTACTGTAAACTATGTAAATGAAATATGAACTATGTAATACTTAAGTAATAACCCTTGTACGAAAAAGCAAGGAATCCAATAAACGAATTAAAAAAAACATAACTTTATATATTGTACATTATTTATTATTTTAATTTTTATTTAATTTTGTCTCTTATTTTGGTTGTAATTGTTTTTTTGTATTCGATCTTACTTCAATTGATAAAATTGTTTATTTTATTATTTTTTATTCTAAATTTTAACTAATCATAAATATTTGTTGATATTAATGTTATTTTAAGTGTTGATTGTTTCATATTTTGTGGTTTGTTAATATTTAAAATAATTTGTTTAATGCCCCTGATGTAGTATGAAATATTAATGTCCAACCTCATTAATTTTAAATTAATCTGTTATTGGGAAGGTATTATTGGACGGATAATTTATGTACCTATTGTTATATTATTTCTGTCGCTTTGGATTTTGTTTGATAAAAATTGTTTTAAAAAAAATGTATTCAGTTAAAAATGTCCCTCTGAGGCGGACGAAACCGGTCCTAATCTATTGATTAAAAGTGGAATAAGTACTACAAAACAAAATGCGTTTTATTAAATAAAAACAACAATTGACGTAATAATAAACATGTCATTATTATATACCTAATATTATATTTAATATATAAATTATAAAACTATAACTATACATAAAGTACAATATATATTTTAAGTTTAAATAATATAATAGTTACTTTTATTTGAATAAAATATGTACACATCGTGGATAAAGTAATCCAAGGATTATTTTTATATTTATTGTTAGTATTATTATATCAACAGGCATTGTATTAATTTTCCACAAATAAGTCATAAATACGTGCAACATATTATACATTCTTATAGTCTGTTTTACTCGTTGCTTGATAAATTTTATAAAAAACTAGCCTACCTATATTTATTTGATTTCTGTTTACTAAACGTATTTATTTTGATAACTTCCACCCCTGTTTCTAAATTTCACCACTAATGTGAGCCATTTGTTATGCATTATCGTGTAATATAATATGAATATAAGACAATATACTATTGTACATTTTTGTTTTTTTACAAAGAAGATCATAATATAGGACTACACAGAGTGGAGGTTTGTATTAACACTTTTTTTTTGTTTTTACCAGAAATGAATGTTAGCCAGTTGCTCAACCTATTAATCGGTCGATACTCTGACTCCAAACACACATTGTAAAACAATATGTATATTTGGCAGACTCGGGATTCGAACCTGCGACCCACGACATTATAAGATAAGCCAATGCGTCAGCCGTTATTCAATATTAAAAATAATGTCAAATTAAATTATTATTAATTAGTGTTGATATTTTTTTCTGTATTGTACCTATATATTTAAGCACACAAAGTAGACAGAATATTAATTGTCTGATATCTAATTGATTTTTGCATAAAAGCTTGCTATTTTGTATATAGCTAATGAGTAGACATTCAAATGAAATGTTGAATATTATTATATTAATATGTAGATACGAATGTATTCATATTATTTGCTATTATTGAATGACTGAATCACCATCCATCACTCAACCACTCATTGATATTGACAAACTTTGGTGGCGTATATTAATGGATATACACATAAGAAGTGATACTTATCTTAAATAATATACAGTGTATGTATGTGTGCAATCCTGCAACCCTTAATGCCGGAAACGCGCTAAATTTCAAATTTTCAATAAGTATTGGAATTGATTTTAACACGACTTTCATCAAAAATTACGTATTTTAGTTAATCTAAGATATAAACACATAATTTGGAAATTTCCGTGAGAATTATATAACCACTAAAAAAATATTTTTGAAAAAAATATGATTACCCGGTGGGAGTCGAACCCGCTATTCTTACAATTCTTACTAAAGTGCTTTCTAAATTGCATGATTGTTTTGACAATCGGCTTTTGTATTTTAAATAAAAGTATACAAATTTTCTAACTAATATTTATTATTATGTAAAATTCGACTGTACATTTATAAGTATATTTCTCTAAGGGATGATAGCTTAAAAAATCCGTTACTGATTTCTATGGAAGATAATGAAATTCTCATTAAGTATAATAATTTATATTTTAATGACTGAAGACTACAAGATTTGAGAAGGTAGCATTCTTGATTGATAAGCCTCATAAACCAACATATCAGAAATAATATCGCTGGGCGAATATTATTTTAAGCAATTACGCGACTGAATTGTTAGCTTAATTGGTTAAAGCACTCTTCTGAAAAGCGATATACGTAATATACTTTATTACCATTCTGCCTAAGTTTTTTATGATTCTTCTAGTAATAGTGAATGTTTCTAAAGGTTTTCCAGTTTTTTTTTCATTTCAATTTTAATTACATTTTCAAATTTTCATCCTCTACTAATACTAGTATTTATTTCTTTAAAATGTTATTTTCTCGATAAAAAAGTGTAATTCTGTAAACATGAAAACTGTTTGTAGAGTTTAGTTGACATCCCCGTGTCCGGAAACTTGTACGTATGAAGTTCGCCATATCACACTTCACCGTGAAATGTTGTATCATAATTATATGGCCATGTATTAAAGACCGTCCAATCTCTTTATGTCGTATAGTACTGACATAAAATTCATAATCTAAATAAAACACGGTTCTTGTCGGTTTACACTTTAAAGGAAGCCAGCAGCCAACAAATTGTGAAAATAGCCGATATAATGGATTATTTGTTAGGTTAGGCAACGTTTTCATTCTTGAATTCATGAATTTTGCCAAAATTAGCTATGAAAATTGAATTAATTTTCATATTGAATCTAATAAAATTACATACCGTATAGTGTACGGTCATCTCTTTTCGATAAGAAAGCTCACGACGAACCGTGCTACGGTGAAATGTTTAACGTACAATTTACATGTAACCTGACATCGATACTTGGTTTTTCTTATTGCGTTAGCATACGAGCACTGAGCAGCATTTACGGGATTGACTTCCGTCCGGCAACGGAATTCATACTAATATGACACGACTATATTTTTATTATATACGCGTGTATATGTAATATAATAATATATTATAATATATAAACTTAGTCCTACGCACACGACGTAGTTGTCTTAGATATCCTGTGGTGATGGGCTTTACGATAATGGTAAAACTTTACAAATAGAATATTTAGGTAAATTCAAAATATCATTTACGATCCAAAAATAGAAACAGTCATAAAAGTGGAATTATATATTATGAAATATAATGTGATTTATTTTGAATGTGGTTATCTACTTAATTATTTAAGTTTTAAATTGTTCGGCTGTTACCTTAATCAGGACCTGTTTCTGCGATATTAATTGTTTGACATGGACACCATGAGACAATTTCTCCTAATAATTGCACCAACATAATAATATGTTTATGTACCTAATATATAATCCGAAATATCGATAACCACAAGAACCCCTGGCATCATGGCAATGTTTAAAAATTGTAATACAATTTCATTGTGTTCTTTATGGCAATAAGGTTTCCGGCATCTGATTAGATATAGTTATTTTCATATAGTTTTATCCAACTTGAATCTTTTCGCGTGATTTATTTCTCTATCATACAAACATCATCAGAAGAAAGAAAATTACTTCATAAGACTAACTAGGTACGAATAACAGTAAACATTAATATTTTAATTTTTAATATCATAATTTTGTGTGCGAAAAAAAAATAATATTAAAATAATACGTAAAATGCGTTGAATATATCAAATTAATCATGATGCATAATATTATACATAATGCTTAAATGATAAAAAGAAAGAGTCAAATCAACGTATGCATATGAATTGCTGAATTCTTAAGAGGAACAGTAATTCCCATATAAAGTTATTCTAATATTAAATTAGGTCCCTAGTACTGCTTCCATTGGGAGTTGCTATATATAATATTATACAAAATTTGAATCTTACTACCATTATGTGGGTGGTTCACAATAATTATGGAACAAGTCCAATTTTCATAAGATAAGATTTTTTTTATTTCATTGACTAGATAAAACAGATTTCTATATTGTATGTTAATATCACAATCGTAGCACTACAATTTTCCGCATAAATGAGCAATAGGTACTAGTATTGATAAGACATCAAAAATATTGAATGTGAATCATGTCCATTTTGTCAGTTCCTTCAGCAGTATAAAGAGGTATTTGCTAATATTAATAAGGCCTGGATATAATTTATGTTTCGACTATTTATTTAAATTGATCCATGTACTATCAAAATGTGGTAAGTAGGTATATACAGTGAAAACATTCCTGAATTTTACAAAAGATGTTTTAACTTTAGGTCCAAATATCTCAGGATCCATTTTTATCGACTTGATCATTGCCGACTCAAGTAGAAAGCCAATACATTCACAACGACTGGTCCTACTTTTTCCGCCCCTCCCATTGTTGTCTATTATAGATGACCTATCATTGTTCTATAGAGTGGTCATACTGACGCGTCTGTCGTGTTCACACAGGGAATAGTTTGATTTGGATAGATGAGTTACATAATAAATAATACACTAGCATTAACACACCTTCTACAAATGAAATGCATAGATCAATGCTACATATTTTTTGAAAATCGATATTACCACCGGTTTTTGTGTGAAGGACTAGTCTGACTTTGACAGCTGATGAATAACAGGAATGTATATTATTTATGAATAACACTTATAGTTCATAATATATTTGATTTGAAAATTTTTTTATAATTCAATTTGAAACGAGAAAGGGCGAATCAATATGTCAAGCAATCTGGGATCTGATTTTGACAGCTGAACAGTGGACCACTCGTTGTTTGTGCAAAAAGATATGCTCAGGCTTTATTAATCTAAAGATGGCGCTGACTTGATCCATAATTATTATTGTGAACCACCCATATCACAATGAATAAATATTTTTTCATTGTGTAATATAATTTAGCTTGCCTAGAATACACGCAAGAAATTGTAGTAATTAATACTATGATTATTAATTTTGAAAATCTTTTGTCATTGAGTATTAAGTAGAAATAATGGACCGATTTAAAAAATGGAATATATTATGACAAAAAAATGTTACATATATTATGCTCTTCGTCTTCGCCGTGTTGGGTCTTCAATAGCTACAATGTGTCACTCCAGAAGTTGGCGAAGGCAATAACATTTTCCTCGGCTTGTAGGTTCTCGTCGAAATTGCAGCTTACTGGGCAAGCCTTGCATGAAAAAAGGTGGTCCATGCTTTGCATTTCACCGCAGTCGCAGATTTGGTCATCGGAGAACCCCCACTTCACCATTTTGTCTCGAGTGCGCCCTACCATGGTGCTCAGTCTGTTTAGGGCTTTCCATGTACGGTACCCGACACTGGCTCCGGGTGGGAGATGCTCTACTGGCTTTATCCAATCTTCGAGACCCTCAGAGGCTACGTTCGCCTCCCATGCGGATAGTCTATCTTCTTCGGGTGGGACGGTCAGAGGTATAGTTGTTGCCATAAAGCTTCTTCTGGAATTTAGCCTTGTTTTGCACGGTAACCGGACAAAACAGAACATGACAAAACTTAACATGACTAAACAGAACAGCCAGGGGAAAAATGAAATATTAATTTTTGTGGAATCTATTAAGGTTAGGTTTTTTTTTATTTTTTTAGAATTATTAATAACCATGTCCTTGCTTTTTCGTGCAAGGTGGTTGTTAGTAATTTTGAACAATCACAAACCCCCAGGCTTTGAGAAAAACACATAAATATTCTGTGTCCTGACCAAATCAAACCCAGGAACTCTCGGGTGGAAGGCAAGCGCCTTACGCACTGGCGCCACGAGAACCGCCTTGGTTAGGTTAGGTTATGTTAGGTTAGGTCATTATTTCGTTGTACCTAGTCACCCAATCATTTTGAACATATTATATTGATTAAGATAAGATATCCTAAGCTTGCCGGCAAAGTCCCGTTTATTTGAAGCTTTCTAGCGATTAGGAATGCAGAAATTAGGTATATAGTTTGATTTGTTATGGCGTATTGAAAATCTGTTCTATTAAAAAGCCATCAACATAATAGAGATAGTAAAATTTCAATATTAAATTTATATTTTTCCTGAAAGGTCATAGTTATATTTATCGTTGTTCTGTTTTGTCACTGATCTGTTTTTTCATGGAACCGTTTTACACATTTGATACCCATGCAAGACGTGTCGCGGATCCCTCTCTCATATACTCATATATACATGTTATATTTTAAAATACCCATTAAAATTTTAATATAATCTGATTATTTTACTAAATTCAGTAGTGCGTAGTTTATTTTCCTGACAAACATTATAAGAGGCATGATTACGCAATAATATTTTATCTTTTTCATAACGAATCGTTCCACATATTATTTATTATTAACCTTGCAAAACGGTGCGGTATTTTAATCAAAAAAGTTTATCGCGCCTCATATAAGCCCCCAAATGGGTGCGTGTTCTGAATGCACATAGAACACTTACAAAAATCATTTCATCTCATAGTAATTTTTTTTTCTATTCTCTCGTAAATTAATTTTATTTATCTATCGTTAGAGTTACCCACTTTTTTTTAGTTTTTCGGTAGGTACGTATACGACTTAATTAACGCATAAAAAATGCTTATCAATTCTATAATACTCCAGTACTTTTCAACTTTTTTCACCCCACAGTTCACTATTATATTCTTATATACTAGTGGCGAAGGGTGACTTTTGGAAAGACGTAGGCTATGGATATCAGAGAATAAAGCACACTTGTCAAGTATACTTACGGGAAATAAGAAGATAATACGAATACACAGTAATGACAACGACACTCTAATTCGACGAACTTTCAATAGATCACGACGGTATAAAATTGAGTGATGAATTTAAATTATGTATTTTCCTAAACATTTATACACATTAAAAATCATTAAGTAGATAAGAAAGCAATCTATATGTGTTTATATATGATGATTATTAATTTTATTGGAAAAAGCTGCAGTCATTGACAATAACATTATGCGCAGATGTTTTAGGCTTACCCATTAGACCCTATCGTAGTGTATACATTTAGATATACATGTTGAGCTCACGTGACATAATGTCCATACAAAAAAAAATCAGCATTCATCGGTGAATAATCCTATAAATACGTTAAAGACAGCTGGCGCGCATATTTTTAAGACTTAAACAGATGGTGCTGTAACTTGCATAATACATTCTTATATATACGATAGATGTCGTTGGCAAATTAAATTATTTTTATAAAATATATGCGTTTCTTTAAATATGTCAATATGCAATTAAAAAACATTTTTATTAAGAAGATAGGCTTTAAAAAATGCTTAGTAGGTATGGAGTCTTCGCCACTGCTATGTATGTATGGTACACAGTTATGAGCTTTTTACGGCACACTGAATTACCTTCTACGCATAGGTATATCACTTTTTAATAACACATTTTCCTTTTAAATATACGTATTCAATTCATTATAATAAAGCTTCATTATAAAGTGTAATATAATAGAAAATTGCATGTCTATAAACTTAATCCAGAAGAATAAATAATGTTATCTTCTTCTTTTTGGTGCCGTATTATATCGGAGTTTGTGTCCAAACTGCGGTACAGCTGCAGTAGTCATATTCGATACCATCGCCATGATTGAGCCACTTACGAAGGTTGCGTAGGAAAGAGAATATTATATTTGATACTAATGCTTATTATCCATTTCTTTTTTGTGTAAATAACAATTTTATTTTAATATTGAATTTACTGATTTATTTTATTAGACCGCCATTATAGTGATAAAGTTATTGGTGGTTAAAAAGGTGCTTCTCTGGCCGTGACAAAAAACTGTAAACTTCGATGGTAGTCCTAATTATTATTCATAGCTCAAATTGTTCCATATTGAAATAAATGGTAATAGTTGTATGCAATCGAAAATCATCATCTATTGTAAACAGGGGACCGCAATATTACATTCGAAGATAATCAATAACTATAAACATACCACATAAGAGTGAAATTAGATAGTTTTGACAGAAAATATGACATAATTAAAGCGACGCCGAGCGAGAGAAAACTAGGCTTCATGTAAGAGCAGTCAGAAATAATAACGGAAAAAATAATTAAATAAATCAATAATATGTAATTCGTGCGCAGTAGAAGAAATCGAAATTTGCGCAATTTCAAGGTTAAGTTATTCCGTTATAACAATTCAGTGTCACGGATGGTGTAGTTGTGAAGTTACCGATTCTTTCAACGATACACTTGTGACCTTTTTTTTCTACATAACGATTTTTTATCTGGTTCTATGCTGTAAAGATTCACCATATATAAAATATTGATATTTATATTATAATTAATTGTTAATGATAATAATAATTTATTAATGACGATGTAATCTTGCTAAATGCATGAATCACATAACGTAGAGAGAAGAGGTTGACGTAGATAGAAGAGATTTACATCAATATTACAATTATTGTTAATGAAAATAATTATTATTTGTTAATGACGATGTAATCTTGCTAAATGCATTAACCGCACAATGTAGATTCTTGCTTGAATTACTCTGTAGGTAGTTACGCAATTACAATATCTTGCGTCGTACTTCCCAATCGCCTGCGGCACATCGGTTGGGAAACTCTCATAATATACTGCAACTATAATATATGGTAAACAGAGGCTTAGTTAATCAATTTATTTAAAGTTGGCATTAGTTATTGTATGTATACTGTACTGACATACACTTTTTCGATTTCAAAAACAATATAATTTGACATTACACATTTTTTTATTTATTGCAGGCGCATGTTACTTATTCTTATTCGTCATCAGGACTTCATAATTTAGTTGTCAGACAGCATTCAGAACGAGTTGGGCCCACTCCTCTTAGCATTCTATGACATGTAAGGCCTGTGGCCACTGGAAAATCGGTGGCAAAAATAGTACAACTAGGTATCTGTTTGCTGTAATGCTCCGATGCGGTATATCTAAAAGACGAAACAGTGCGGACGACACTAAGGAACCTAATAATTATGACCATTAAGCCAAACGCATTTGATAGCCATTTTTGATTAAGTATTCAAGGTGCGGAGTGTTTGGGTATGAGGAATGTAGTTGTAAAAGTACGGTATTACACAGATGAAGCAACGAGAATCTATAAGTAGTAGGCGGGGTAAATGTTGAAGTCAGTGGTATATGCTAGATTTTTTAACCCCGCCCTCTACAATAAAAATCAAAAGTGACCCAAACTCCAAGCCATGTTTCTGTGTACATATGCCTCCAAACGATTAGAATTCAGTAAATTCCACTTATAACCTATATTTTTCCGTAGAATCTATGAAACATTCATTTTATAAAATCTCGTTGAACTTGGTTGAGAGTTACAATATAAATAGGTGCGTTAAAAGCAGTACACAGAGTTAAAGCCTTTTCACTGCCAGCCAATTTTCACTAGGTAGACACTTGTAGGCCTTTTTTTTTGGAATAAAATAAATCCCTTAAAAATATAAAATAGGAACAGAATGAAAAATATTAAATATTGTGAATACTTACCTTGTTTCTTAAGTTTATTGTGAATGAAAACACTAAAATAGTTTATTCAGAAGTTATGACGTTTACAAGAACGCACGAGTTAATTCGTCAATGGCCTGGTGCGACATACATGCTTTGACGAGTTAACTCGGTTTTATCATAACTCGCATATCACTATTTTAGTTTACTCTCAAAAGTTGTATTATTCAAAAAAAAATATATTTCATTTTCCGCGTCTTTCGAAGCAGCCCCTAAACAAATGAAGTTACGAATCTGAGACAGTTGTAGGTATTCCTTCATGACTTTCTATTACTAAAACATTTATCTAATCCCTGTACCTGTAATAATAACAATTATGATACCTAATAACGATAATTTTCCAAAAAATACACAGTTTAAAAATATCACACGCTATATTTTTTTCTATTCTTTTGCGAAATCACTGTATGGTTACGTAAAGCAAATTTTGCTCAAAGAATGGGGTGTGAGAGGATAAACATAATTTCATATTGTGGTCTAAAACTTCAATAAATATCTATTTTAATAATAAATGAACCGTCAAGGTGTTTTGAAAGTTAATATGTGACTTAATACATAAAGATAGTTGGATAATTAATACAGTCTCGAGTTTCGCCGAAATGACTACATGTTCTTTAAGATAATTGCGAATGTTTTGAGATTTTCAGAATAAGTGGAATAGTTGTGTTGTGTACATTTTGAGTATATTAAAATGTTACACCGTTACTGAAAACCTATCGTTTTACGCTGACAATATCTCACAAATGGTTCTAATAATAGCAATGATGAATATGTAATGATAAAACAATTACATTAATATTTTTATAGCATAACGGTTTTAAACGATAACGCTGACATTAATTTAGTATTAGTTATTCAGTATTCAGGAAAAATATTCATCTCGCGTAGACGCTACGCCGTGGACAGAAAACAACTCAACTGACATTTTTAAAATGACACAGTTGTGCAAAAAATAATTCTAATAATTACAAGATAAAAAGAACTTTTTATATACAATATTTCTAAATTTTCTGTTGGATCATATAAACTTGACTTGACTAGCTTAAACGATCAAAAAAAATTGTACTTGATATAAATAATACTTAAATATCATTTTGACATGTCATATTGATTTCCATAGTAACGCATGTAAATATTAATAATTTAGTTGCTAGGACCCCAGACCCCAATAATGATAACCAATAATGGTGTCGAAGTAACTTTTCATATAAAACAGAATTAATTGAAAATGAATTCAATTCTAGTTAAATATGGCTAAAAGTATTAAAAAATGCATTGGCATCGTGTTCTGATATATTCTAAAAGTTTCAAATGTCTAGCTAGTCGGGAAGTTAGTTGAAAATCGATTGCAAGATTTGTACCGGACAAAGAACCACCGGAGAAATAAGAATACGAGCTAAGAAAAACGTTGTAAAAATCATTCTACTAAGATACCAAGCAAAGAAGAATATTCTACTGATTTAGTCGTGTTTTTAATTATCGTTTATTTTTTTTTATTTATCTTATCTTTTCATGAGAATTAATTCTGTTGCGATTTTTTATTTAAGATTTTTACTGACTATTAAATTCCCATTGGCTATAATATATATATATTTATAACAATTGTTTCAATTTGGGTGGTACCTACCTACGTTAATAAAAAAAACTTTTTTGGTAGAGACCAACATGATTGTAGCTGCCGCGCCGCCCTCACCTTAAGCTTGCCGGCCTCTGGTGATACTATCGTTCTGAAATCTTCACCAATCGATTCTTAGTGGTTGTTTTTTTAGACAAGTATATGGCATAATAATGTGTGCAGTTAGTCAATTAATTACAAGCAAAATGTTAAAAAAATATGTACTAAGTAAATTCAAAATTTAATATAAATAATACCACTGTTGAAATGGGCAAAGAACAGTTCTTTCTGTCTCCATTTTAAATGTGTCGTAATTTTGATTTACTAGTTCTGTACTATTCCATTTATTTTTACGACCCGGGTTTCGCATTTCAGCATCTTCAGGCACTATGCGCACTCACCAATGGCAAAATTGCGTCTGAAGATGCCAATAATCGAAACTAAGGTCGCAAAAAATAACTCAAATGAAAGAGTACAAAACTCAAATCGATTAGAAATTAAATTTTAAATTCCATCAAGTACCTACCCTTCGTTGGTAGTATTAATTTACGGTTCTTCAGCTTAGAAACATTTGATGGTGTATAGTAGGTAAAATGTATTAGTTCAAACTCTAAATATGAAAGACATACTTATATTATACCATATTTAAAATCAGCTTAGTGTAGTGATTTGTTACTTACAGTTACTGCTTGCAGCTGCTAAATAAATAACTAAGATTAATTTGATTTTTTAAATTTACGAGTTTATCTTCAATAAGTCAATTTCCTTTTTTTTCTCTTCAGGAAATTAAATTAAACCAGGCCGTGTAGAAACGATCACAAATTTAATGCTTCTTAAGGGGGGACATGCTTGCATAAAAAAATATATTGATAATATTTCACTATAATAATGTCGACATAAATTATAGTAATGGTTTTATAAATGCGTTTAAAAATTAATAGATATAAAAAATCTTAACACCACTGCACATGCATGTACTGAAATATGACTATATTCTAAAACATTAGAGCGAGAGGTTTAAAAGAATACCATTTTATGTAATAAAAATAATTTATGCAGTCATCAAATGTTTAAAATAAATATAAAGGATAATAAGGCTTCATAATTATATAAATAGATTATCTACAACGTTTAAGGAATGTCCAGAATCATGCTTTGAAAATGCAATAGAATCTAAATTTTGACCAACGCTGAGCATGTCCGCCATTAAAATTGAAATGTCGTATAAATGGTGTTGTATTTGAACTACCTTGGTGTCTTAAATTAATATTTTTCAATGCATTGTTCAGTACCTCTACTATATAATATTATAATAATTATATTCATACAATTCAGACAATTAATTTTCGAGTGTAGCATGTATTCACTATAAACCATTTCATTCACAACTTACTGTGCCGTCCTAATTCAAGCCGTGAAACGTGTTTTAGTTTACATAATATAATAAACCTGGATCCAAGGAGCAACGTGACTAAGGGAAAACGTATTTTTTTCGGTCAAAGTAAAAAAAACTAAGTTGTTTACGTTTATCATTTATAGTTTGTTTGTTACGTAGTTTGGCAACCACCAACGTGACCTCCACCTTTGAGACCACTCGGCTCTATGATATTTTAGATGGTGGTGTTTAACCATTAATAATTATTAAATATACATATATATTTTAACATATTAATACGTCACTATGTACTAAGCTAACAATGCAAAATAATATAATATTATTTACTGACACGAATTCGACGATAACAGGAAGAACCTGTCATGGCGGCAACGCGTGCTAGAGTCATGTTTAAATAATGTATCGGCTCTCTTTTTAGATGCGACTCTTTTTCTTCTTCGCAATAAACTAAAAAAATACTAATTATAATTAAAACATCACTCCTGATTGTTTTAGAGATACTTTTATTATAAAAAGCTTTATTATTATATTTATTAACAAGAATTCGACGATAACAGGAAGAAACTGTCATGGCGGCAACGCGTGCTAGAGTCATGTTTAAATAATGTATCGGCTCTCTTTTTAGATGCGACTCTTTTTCTTCTTCGCAATAAACTAAAAAAATACTAATTATAATTAAAACATCACTCCTGATTGTTTTAGAGATACTTTTATTATAAAAAGCTTCAAATTAAGTAAATTGATAGATCCGTACACTGCGGGAGAGAAAAATGAAATGATAAATTTAGAGGCGTTCCTCGTTTGAAAACGGAAGTGCGATTAGCTGCATTGAAGGGGTTTGTTAGTTCACAATTTTAACACGTGGACAAGAACTTCTTGTTCGACAATATATACCATTATCGGTCAAGCAAGCTCTTTTTACTCACTTTGCGGTTGTTTGAATGACTGCTCAATATGCGTAGGTATACTAACGTTAATTAATAGTATTATTACGTTAGAATCATTTGTCAAACGAGATTAGTACAGCTAAGATGGGATAGGATTCAGATATCCCATTTATTGGAAATATACGCCTTTGCTTACTAAATTTGTACATAGGTGTTACCGTACAATGGCTCAAATAATTTAATTAATTATTTAATTACCATGTTCATGTAAATTATGTTATTAGATAATTTTTAACAATTATTGGTCTATTTTATAATAATAATACTTATCTCTATAAATTAGCGATGGCTTAAGATGTAGGTATAAAGTAAATTAGTATTTAATTTAATCATGACGTCATGAAGTAAGAATGTATAATAATATGTTCAATAATAAAAAATATCAGACGTGTAGGTATATGAATTTGACATTATATAGTTGTGGGGATGATCCCTGTGAACCCCTAAGGTAGATCCGCCCCTGAGACCACTATCTGTAACAACGAGGTTGTGCTTTTATGTAACCATGTCCTCAGATGCTTCAGTTATAATATTCGTATTCTGGCCAGACTTAATTGATCTTGAATTTTCATAAATAATCCTACGTAATTAATTTGACACGGTTATTATTAGTGATATGTATTTACAATGATTTAAATTAAATGTATATTATAATATATCTTAAACAACATAATTAATGTTTTCGTCTTATTTTCTCCACGTTCAATCATCTAATCTCATCTATTTATATTACTTTCTTTTATTTTGTTAACTGTCAATTCATGGTGGAACTGCATTGTATTGTTGTTTTAAAATTTGAATTAAATACTGGTGAATACTAAATATAGATTAGATAAACTTAACCAAAGTGGAATTTATCTATTAAGTTGTGACTCTTGTGATGCCAAATATGTCGGGCAAACGGGACTATCTTGTAACACTAGGATGGATCAAAGAACATTTAGCCTGTGCGAAAAATGGTAATGAATCTTCATCTTTTGGAAATCATATTCATACTCGTTTAATATCATTAAAAATTTTAAAATCCTGCATTTGAATGAGAAATATATAAAATTGGATAAACAGGAAATCCTAGAAAATAATAGGTATACATTTTTGCCCAATTCTAATTTGTTAAATGATCAATTATATTTTGTGTCTTCTCCGTTATCTATTTAATATTTGGGATTGTTATAACATAACTTTATATATTGTGCATTATTTATTATTTTAATTTTTATTAAATTTTGACTCATATTTTGGTTATAATTGTTTTTTTTGTATTCGATCTTACTTCAATTGTTAAAATTGTTTATTTTATTATTTTTTATTGTAAATTTTGACTAATCATAAATATTTGTTGATATTAATGTTATTGTAAGTGTTGATTGTTTCATATTTTGTGTTTTGATAATATTTTAAAATGATTTGTTTAGTGCCCCTGGTGTAGGTTGAAATATTAATGTCCAACCTCATTAATTTGTTATTGGGAAGGTATTATTGGACGGATAATTTATGTACCTATTGTTATATTATTTCTGTCGCTTTGGATTTTGTTTGATAAATATTGTTTTATAAAAAATGTATTCACTTGAAAATGTCCCTCTGAGGCGGACGAAACCGGTCCTAATTTATTGATTAATTGAAAAGTAGAATAAGTACTACAAAAAAAACAACAACAATAATAGTTATATTACTACATACAATTTAAGCATACCCACTGTGAAGTATATTTTATTGTTAATGGGTCATGTAATGCTCCTCTGACTTAGGTCTAGTTTTATTATAGGTAACCAAATAAGTTAAATGCTGTATTCTTTCTTATAAATACGTATTTTCAAAATTTACATTATAAAAGAAGTCGATGTTATTGAATATGATGGAAACATTGATAACACGAAGGATTCTATACTGTTTTGGTTGACTGGTGAACCATTTCGTTTATTAAAATATTTTTATCACTTTGGTTTTCACTACGTCATATAAAAATATGGCAAAAACAAAAATAAACTTTTCAACAATAAGAAAACCCTATGAGCCTTCAATATTTAGGTCAATGTACATATTATTATTATTACAAGAATATGCCTAAAAGGTAACACATATTTTTTAAGAATTTTCAAAGGACTTAATTGAAAATGATTATGACATTGTTAAAGATACTCATTTTGAAATCTTACATCATATGAACAAATTAGGCTTAAAATAATAGCTCAAAATTCCAAGATATAAATAAAAATATTCTTGACAATAACACGTAAATTAAATTTTAAATCCTAATTGCTACTCACAATTTTCCCATAGAACATTTTCCTCCCTGACTACCTATTTAATTATTACTTAGAATTTTATAATATATCCCTTTCCCCTGTGACATAGCTCCTTTTCTACATTCACCACACAGTATTTGACAATAATAAATTTATTATAACACGATGTCTATTAATTGTAAACTCCAATATAAATTTCGGTATAGAAGCTTGATAAACACGTGTTATTAACAAATTTTAAATTTGTGTTAAATACCAAGTAGTTAGTAATTAACCATTATAAATAACCAATGAGTAAACGCTGTATCGTTTAAAAATATACCACCTCATTTTAATACACAACCGCGATCAATATTGTCTTCAATTCATAAAGTAGTACCTAATCATTTATAAACATCGTTTAGCCTGGCTGTAAATTATTAGATATAGATATATCGTATTATTTCATATTATGTATACTTCTGCTATGTAAAAATATATTTGGTAGTTCATAGAGCATCTGTTTAAAAATCTCTCCATTAAGGGTTCGACTCCCACGTCTTAATAAAAATAAAACACCGTTTTTCAATGTGTTATTCAGCAGAGTTTCCCAAAGTATGTTCCGCGAAAACCTGGAATGGTTATATTATAAGCTACAACGGCTGCAACAAAATCTTCATATTGACAGGCTAAGCAGGATTTTTCTTATTATGCTACAACGAAGTCCAAGCCCAGGAACAGGCTCGACGCCACACCAAATATTATAAGATTTTTTAAAATTAATATGAAAAACTTTCTAATATTGTGCCTGATATCAAAAAGATTTGCAATAATTCAAGAACCCAAAATCATCGAGATAATTAATAACTTCAGAAAGTCACTTACTAAATAAATAATTACTTACTTAATATTATTTCTCATTTTTTTAATTACCTACTATTTATTCTGTATTATTTATTACTTACCCTACAAAATAAACAAGGCGTTCTAATCAAATTTCAAGATTTTCGAAGTGTTCCACCGCAGGAAAAGTTTGTGAAACCCTGTGTTATTGCATCTTGCACTCCTGGAGTATGGGCCAACGTTGGCTGTTGTTAACAAAAGGTTATTAATAAAACGAAGATTAACACAATCACAGCTGACCTGTTTTACCATATTTAAATAGCATGTTAATTGTATATAATGGTCAGTTAAGACGATACATCAGTGAAACGGCAAATAATTTTCAACTATAGGCGCGACGAAATTTTGGACTCGCTGGCATTTTGAGAGCGAACGTCGTGGTGTGAATACGTCAATTTGTTTCGTGATGACGACGGGGGTATTAATTATTAAATCGTTTAAAGATGACTAAAAACGTTACCCATTTACCTGAAAAAGAAAACATGTCAATGAATATATTATTGTTGTTACTAGTATAACAATAAACAGAATATTAAATGGACGCATGTTGGATTTATATGACAAATTATATTTCGTTCGGCATGCGTCATTTGCTTCCGCGAGCCGCAATACGCGCATCGCCTAGCTACAATGTTTTTAGACCATGCCTCAACTGAGGTATAGCCTTAACGCAAACGCGCCAGTCGCGGTGTCAGCACTAAATGAGTTTTAAGAGACCTTAATTATATATTTAAATTTGTCATGTTTTTTATTATCTCAGTCATCAATTTTACTACCATCTACTAAGTTTTAGTGACTTTGAAATAATAGTCTACTAATATTATAATACTGCAATATCATTTAAGCCATATAACGTTTATGATTACCATAATATGCAATTTTCTTTCCACACGTTCTACTGTAGACAAATACCGGTTTATCTACATCGGTAACGAAATTAACTAGGTAGTAATAATTTTGATACTTTTAAAAGCTTTGACGATATAGGCAATACTTACATGTTTTTAGTCGGTACATACTAAATAAAATAATTATTTATGTATAAGCCTTAGTGTTTTCTACATTATAAATTATTACAAAAAAATCATTTTATCACGTCGTGCTGACAGAAATAGTTGAAGCTCCTTTAGTAGGTACAGTTTTGGAAGTTTGATAGCACAGGCGTAGTCAAACATTTTTTTTATCAAGCAACCGATTAAGAAAATGAAAATGAAAAGTGCATTACGGTTTTTGGGCTATTTTTCTTATACGGAAGAAAGGGTAAGAGATCTAAGAAAAGTCTCAACGTTCTGTTGTGTATACTAATAAGGCATCACACCTATCAAATTTACATTACCATTTTTTGATTATTGCATCATACAAACTTTAAGCTTTTAAAGTAAACAACATAATATAATATAAATATTTATGTACCTACTTGACTGTATCAATCTAAGAAATGTTCAGAAGACACACGACATTTTAGATCTTTATCTAAAAACGATAAATTAATTGAGATAACGTTTGAAACCAATGCACACTTGTCCATTAATAAAAGATGAAATATGTGTGTTTTGTTTATGGTATAGCATCTTATAGTCAAAGTAATCTGTTATCACTGTTGAATTGAACACGTGCGCATTCTTGTATTACTCTCATCCCCTTTTAAACTTTGACCTGAGCCAAGAAATGCATTAAACCGTTTGTTATCAATGTTATTTTATTACGAGCTCGTGTTATGCAATATATAATCCACACCTGCAGTCAAACCGGACTTTGGACCAAGCCAAAGCACCCATTAAATTTTATAAATGTTATTTCTCGTTGATGTAGGCAGACGCCATAATTAAACACCTGCAGAAATGGACTTTGTTTCAAGTCAAAGAACCCATTAAAGTAAATCGTATATAATCCCAGGAAATATCATTCCCGTTGTCTTTTGTCTTTAAACTATTGTACAGTACGTAAGCTCTGTCTGTTGAACATTTTGCACTAAAATTACGACTGAAATAAATAGTAATATTTTGCTTTACGTAAAACACTATTAATTTCCTGTGTTCACAATCAATTATTTACGCCCACCGCTCCAGCATCCTAGAAAGTAATTCTCCTGACAAATTTACATTCAAATCATACGGTCTATAAACGTAAAACTATGAAGAATTACATCAATGAGTCTCACAGAGTGTCCCAATTCTGGTAAAAAACTTGAGGAAAGTTAACATCATCAAACTGCACAGGATACCTTTCAGCCAAATCACCTGTTACCTCAAAGCACTCATCGAGAGGACATAACAGTTCGATCATTCTAGACAGTTTTTTGGTAGGTACCTAAAGATGGTTTTCAACAGTCAAAAAAGTCAATATGGTGACTGTGTAGGTTCCTACATGAACTTATTACGACATGCATTCGTAGTATGACAAACCAAATGACGTATTAGTAGGTACCTACTTTGGCTATTCTTCTGTTAATAAACAAAATTTTAATAACAAATATGACCATAAAATAGAATGTAAGTAATAATAACGTAATGTAACAAATTCAGATTTTTTTGTAAGTGTATCTTTGAATTAAAATAAAAAATATTTTTCTTTTTAATGTTTTCAGATAGGTAGGTACATATTTATTATTAAACACTCAAAAAAATGTCTCAAATTGCAAGCTTCGTATTTTTGGTAGGTAAAGACATCGCCTTAATAATATTACTTCAGTCGCTCTGTGTACTTTACACACTCATTAAAAATGGTTTTAATCTACAACTAAGAGTACATTAGGGCATGATAGGTACAATAATATAAAATCCGACACGTTCAAAATGCCTGCACCAGTCGATCGGGGAATTTCCAATTTTCCTGCAGCCATCTCTCCCGTGACATGCTCCAGCGAAGAGGAGTTCTGAAAGAATTCGCGCGGCGAGAGATGTGACGGGCGTGTATAGATTGCTCTGTCAGATATTGTTGAATCGCATTTATTCGAGCATTAGGGTTAACGCAACCCATCACTATTCACTTCATGTAGATACAGCATTAGGTTAGTGTACAATTCATTTTTATATTTCCCAACAATTTAATTAAACAATTATTCTATAACTGAAAAACTAACATAGTTACCTATATTCAAAGTTTGGGCCGTTAGCAATATAAAAAGGTGCCTAAGGCTGTTCAAAATAAAAATATAACTATCGAACATACCTACATAATTTTGTCTATTGGTTATAAAATATTTTCTCAGAAATGTTTTCAAAATTATGTATGTTCAATAATTAGAATGTTACATACTTAAATCGTGTGAATTATTCGTTGAATAAAAAAAATAGTTAATTAAAAATTATTAGCAAGTTCAAGTAGGTAAGTTACAATAAAAAATCTTGGAGTGATCCGTGACGTCAGTTAGTAATTAAAGTAATA
The DNA here is from genome assembly GCF_057557595.1 of Rhyacophila brunnea. Classification (NCBI taxonomy): domain Eukaryota; kingdom Metazoa; phylum Arthropoda; class Insecta; order Trichoptera; family Rhyacophilidae; genus Rhyacophila; species Rhyacophila brunnea. The sequence continues at coordinate 54,548,307 of NW_028232965.1, read as the reverse complement.
CCTACGTTGATTTAAAATACAAAAGCCGATCGCCAATAGTAGATTAATTTGGAAAGCGTTTCAGTGAGTATTAAAAGCCATTAGTTAAAATTTGTCGAAATTAAGTATGACTCCTTTAGCATAGTTGTCTATGTGCGTGGGCGCGATACCCGAAAGATACAGGTTCGATTCCTGAGGGGTGTCTTACTTTTTTCAAAAAGATTTTTTCTATTGGTTATAATATATTTTCTCAGAACTGTTTTCAAAATTATGTATGTTCAATAATTAAAATGATATTCTAATGGATTTTTGTACCATTCCATTCGAGTCGTTTTTTGCGACTCGGGTTTCGCCTTTCAGCATCTTCAGGTGCTGTGTATAGTCACCAAAGGCAAACACACACTTATATTTTTAAATCTTGTGAATTATTCGTTGATTAAAAAAAATAGTTAATTAAAAATATAATTATTCCATACAATCTTAATTCAATACGCTGATGCACGACCATGATGATATTCGTCTGTTTTTATTTTCTTGATTCGATAGTACATCACTACGGCGACATTTCGGCTCTTTTTCACAGGGCCGTTGTTTAGATTTATTTTAATTTTAAAACTCCACGTCTGTGCCTACTTAATTTTGATTAGACTTTTATAAACTTAAAAATAATAAGTAGCCAAAAAATACTGTACACGGATAAAAAACGTCTTCTAAAAAAACTCCTCTGATTGATAGCTCGGAAAAGCTGAAGAAGCTCGAGAATCCAGAAGAAAGCTACCAACTAGCAAGTTTTAAATTGACTGCTCAGAATATCCTATATTATTTTAACAGCTTAAGTTTTAGAAGACAAAATGTGGATGTGGTGGTCCACCAAGGTTAGGAGTTGAAATTTAGTACCTTGGATGGTAGGCCTTATCCTCTTAGTTTACCATCAACTATTCTTAACGCAAGGCCCACAACCGTCAAAGAAACCATTTTCAAAGAAAAAAACACGGCGATTTGTGCCTCGCGGGGGGATCTGCCCTCCTAGGCCCCTCAGATTACGGTTACTTAAACCCTGACGCCTAAAATGATTAAACATGGAACATGCTTTGCCTACTGATTCTCTGAATGCTGGTTGTCCAAATTCGAAAGAAAATTTATTTGTCAAAGTAACCGAATCCAAAGGATGTTACTTTTCTGAAAATTATGTACCTAATGTTACACTCCCAAATCGTCCCCATTTGGGGATGTCTCTGTGAATCTGGAGAATCCCAAATTGGTTCCAAGCCGACAAATAGTAAGGGTTGATTACGAAAATAAATAATAATAAACCGGCAACGTTGTACATGGTTGGCGGCAAAATTATTTATATTAGCAACGCCGCATTGGTATCGCTTTGTAAGTGGCCGTTTTTTTTGGCGCAACAGAACGCTGCAGACAGCCAAATCGTAAACATATACATTTCATCCTCCGTAAAAAAAATTATATAAAATGTAGTAACCTAGTAGATATTAACGCAAATAAAACTCGTCGTTTCTGACCACAATTCCGGTGTGTTATTTGTCCACCTCCGAGTCACGAATCCAGACGAAAAACCATACAAAAATAAAAGTGACAGCATCTTTTCACTTTCGCAAATGGAGGGAGATGACACTAATTACAATAATAAAATTAAATAAGTAATAATAACAGACGAACAATACGTCGCACATAATGTAGGCAGGTAGGCTACTGAACGTAAAATGAAAATAATCGGCGCGCGATGAAAACATGTACCATGTTAAAATCATATGTGAGTTTTTCCATTCCAGCCGTAATTAAATACATGTACCTATAACACATAATTCGACGGTCCCTACGTAAACTCGGACATCTAACAAAAAAGTATTTTATGCCAAATTCTAAATAAGTAATTAAAATTATGAGGATTTCAATAGTAATAAGTAAAGTTGCTAATAATTGATATGAATTATTTCCCACGTAAAGTGAGACATGTGGTAGTTGTCTCATTAACGGATATTTGGAAGTCGACGTAAAGTCGGACAACTATAGTTCTACCAAAAGTATATAATTTAGAAAGAATGTAATAATGAGTAAATAAACTGTGTATAGTATTTATAATACTCCCTGAATTTCAGGTGCCTAGTAATAAAAACATAGAAGTTCAGTAGAAAACAAACTATTTTTACTTCAAATAGCTCTCTTGTAAAATTATGTGTTTGTATATGTCCGAGTTTACGTAGGGACCGTCGATATATTAGTGGATACTTGTATGATAATTAATTATAATATCGTGGACCGAGTACTTAATTGTTCTAACAAAAAATTTGTAACTTTTCACTAGAGCACTTTTAAGTTTTGGCATTTTGTAGTTTTATCAGCTTATATTTTTGTAACCTCTAATTTTCAGGAAAAAATGATGAAAAAATAAATATCCATTATGTATTATGGAAAAAGTTATTTATAGAAGAAAAAAAAATCATACTAAAACAATAAAAAACAGAATATGGAAATTGTTAATAGAACAAAAATGACTATCGATAGTAGAAAATGTTCTAAGAGCATTTATAAGTTTATATAATATACAACTTATGTAAAAAACTGATAAAACAAGAGTAAGAAACAACATAAACAACTCAGAAATAACTTATTTTTAATATAATAGGGCTACATACTACTGACATTAAAGTGATAAATTCAATTATTTTCATAGTGTATCTATATATTTCGGGGGAAATTACTGTAGGTAAAAAATATAAAGTACGTACTAAACAACCTTTACAGCTTTTCCATTCGGATTTTTTCTAATCGTTATTTTCTGTTTTAGGCCTATGATATTCGGCTTATACCACATAGTTTGGACCGTTATGCGATATTGTATTATTATTTTATGTCAGTTGACGATGTCTTGTTGAAGCGGACGAAACCGATCTTGATTATTATTAAGCAAGAATTTTATTGGTAGTTAACACCATTGCATAAACTTATGATATTATACCATGGCCCCCACATCCTGAAGCGGGCCCCCAGGCTAGGATCTTTGGCGGGCCCCCCTACCTATCGCTTAGGATAAAGGTATTGTGACGCTCTACAGCAGTTTTTTCCAAACCGTAGTATGCGGTAAAATTAATGTGTATATTTAGTGTTGTTTGTATATTTTAATACATCCATTTGAATTATGGAGTAGTCGAATATCGATGCACAATTAAAAATTGTCGGTACCTATGGTACAATCACATAAGTTTTAATAATAACGGTATTGAAGAAAGATATTTTTAAAAGACTTTTTTTACTACCTATTAGAGAGAATTTGTGATGTGTGCTCATCTCACTTATTTGGTCGACTCGCCACGCCGGGCCCCTAGGCTAAAGCCCTGTCAGCCCCCCTTTGTGGGGGCCATGTATTATACTCTAAGATTACCTTAAACCGACAGTAAACTAGAGTTGAGAAAAAATAAAATGTTATGAAAAATAATCAAATTATTAGCTAGTGAATTTATATAAGACGTTGTACAAAACAATAAACTCTCATTTGACACCGGCATATTATTCTATGTTAATTTTATTATGTACCTATGTCAACTTTATATTAGTTATTTGGCTTCATCTGACATTCTAACCTAAATAAGTCACAATATTATGTAGATAGGGTACATATTAAAACAAATTAATGTATGTACTTATTTATTATTATTTTTATTAAAAAAATAAGTATTTTATAATTAGGTATACTATGGCTTCGAGGTAATTATGTTTAATTATATACCATTATAACACGTTCCTTGTTTCCCTCATAAATGTACATACTAATATTGTTTGACGTATACAAATAAAATAAATAACCTATCACAATGACTACTGATAATTGCTCACGTTTAGGATTAAAAAAATGTGAATACATTCCTAAAAAGTAACGATACTAGCTAATATCGTGATAAAAATTTAAAAAAAAAATGTTTCCGCCCGGGATCGAACCGGGGGCCTTCCGCGTGTTAGGCGGATGTGATAACCACTACACCACGGAAACTGATGACTGACATGGCGTAAATAGTGCATTAATATTAAATGGCGCTGTCAAGCTATGTCAATATTAAAATATATTTATACTTATATTTTATTTATTACATAATATTTTTTACAAATATTATTAAATTATGAGTAAAATAATTGTTCAGGACATTTTTAAAATTAAATATTGACATTAATTTAGCCGAAAAGGTTAAATTAATAAAGATACCTAACCGATAAATAAATTGTAAGTAGGTATGTAAGTAGGTATGTAAGTAGGTATGTAAGTAGGTATGTAGAATGAATTTATTGTTACGCCTGATTTATTATTAGTAAGGTTTGCCCTACATATTATTAAAATATATTTCCGTCATAACGTCGATGTAGTTCTGGTGATTTTTGTGTTAGGTATAGGTACCTAAAATAAAAATAAAATAATAAACTAAATTTTAATAATAAATATGACCATAAAATAATATATAATAATAGGGTGCGGTCCGATTCAACAAATTCACATTTTATTACATTTTTTACAATTGTAAGTTTATCTTTGACTTAAAATAAAAAATATTTTTCTTTTTAATGTTTTCAGATACATATTTATTAATTAATACAGTTGAAATTGTAAATTATCAAAAAAATCTTAAATTGCAAGCTTCGAATTTTTCCGCTAGGTGTCTCTTTAAAAAAGGCTGAGTAAAGACTTCGCCTCGATAAGATAATATTGCCGAGCACAAGGTTTGGTTGCCTGATATGGGCCATATAAATTTTATAATCAATTGGCCCAAAATGAAGTAGGTATATGTGCATTTCTAAAGTTATTGTTTTCAAAATACAATTCCAAATATTGAGCAGTTCGAAGTGCGATAACAATGTAATATACACACAACGGCAAAGCCCCAGTAATAGTATTACCAGGGAACTCAGAAATAATGGGAACTGAAATACCTAACGGATAAGGAGAAGCAGGCAACCGATCTCGAGTAAGGAAGAATACGAGATAAATTTAAAAACGTATCAAGAATACGGCATACGTCGAATACTGACAAATGCTCTCAATTTATGCATTGACGCTCATGTATTATTGGTGTATTACACACTATTGCATGTCTATAATGCGTGTTTCATTTTCGTAGGACACTCACACATTCAAAACCCTGCGTCAAAATTTACTTTACTGGTATATAGTCTATCGAAATTCTATTTATTATCTGTTCTGTGAGTATTACGTATAATTTTAATCAAAAGTTTCAAAATTATGTGATTTATCAATATTTAACAAAAAAAATGCATTTGGAATTAATCGGCCTATCGGGATTTTTCCCGGTGTAATACCGGATCAACGAGACCCTGCCGGTGACTGTATCAACACGTATGAGACGGTGCATAAAAAAGTTTATGACGACAAAATAATAACGATAATATTTTCTTTCGTATATTTCTCATACGTCTCGCTGGCTACGTAAAAGACACCCAAATTGAGCCCAAAAAATACTAAAACTGTCGTGCGTATATTCAATTGACTATTTTCTTGGGTCATTATTTCAAATGTTCCCCATAAAACTTTCTAAGGTCAAAAATTACAGCCGCCAGAAGCCATAATCCTTCGAGTTCGCGGCGGGTCACGTTCCTCAAAACCCTGCGGTTAATCGAAATTTAACGACACCAATAAAATTTTCTACTCCCCGGCAAACGGAAATAAACTCCCATGCATTTTATATCCGAATATCTACGGCATCGTTGAAATAAAATGTTTTGAAACAGCGAGCTCTAAATCTTTTTCCGATTCCCTTTCGAACTGTTTCTAAAATACTTTGAATGCATATAACGGTCGCTATGAGGTATTGTGGACGTGTTATTAATGTTATTGTCGACATGGTCCCTGTTTGGCTGTCACTTGACCTAAGTAAAAGTGTCAGAACGCACCCACCCTAGGTATCGAAAAATAATAAATGCCAAATCCCAAAGACCAAGGGCAAAGCAAAAAAGATAAATTGCTACTCGAGGGAACTGCATCAATCGAGACCCTGAACTCATGTTCTGCACACAACGGAGTACGATGATGAGAAGAGAAGAGTACGATGAAGAATGACGGAATCAACTTCCCCAGGCACCTCCTGAATCTACCAGACGAACACTTGGATAAGAGGGCGGAAGATGTTTGAAGGGTGCCACTGACTGCGCAGAAGTGGAGGTCGACCGAAATCGACGTACGGAAGGGGAATGTTCTAAGCTTTTTAACCAAGAGACACACCAATCCAGATCATAAATTGGACCTCTGGTCGGTCGCGAGGCCACCGAGGCCCAATAAACAAAAGAAGAGGAGAATAAAAAACCCTAAAAGGCTATCCTACAGACACTTACTTCATATAACGGGGATAGACAAGACTGTCTGGCCCATCCATTATCCTAAGCAAGCAAGCAAGCCTGTTTGCTGTAGTTTGATGTTCTATAGTAGAGTTCCACAAATTGTCTTCCGCAGAATCCCATGGTTCTGCAAGGTATAATAAAGGTGTACAGTGTACTTTTAGCTATTGTTTGTATTTTTCAATAAATCCATTTGAATTATTGAGTTGACGGCACTCAACTTCATATTATAAAGCACGGTCGCAACCCCCTTTTATGGTAGCCAAGTAACATGCGACCCTTCGCTATGTGATGTGCCATTCAAATTTGTACCGTTAGTTAGTCAGCCTGTGGGTTCGACAGGCTGAAACATGTTGCATCTTGTTCATTTCTTAAGTTTTTTTGCATCATATTTATTTTTTCCTTCCTAGAAGTATTTCAGAATAACAAAACACTCTACAGCCGGACGTCTCACAAGAAAGACGCATTGTGTACCTTGTAATATTCAACATTATATTAGTATACCAGTAATAATAATTGTATGTGATTTTGTGTTATAAATCGTAAATAAAAGAAAACGTTAAATATAATTAATAATATCTTTTAATAAAACCAGCCCATAACATAAAATTGGTGTCAGGGAGTGTGGATAAAGCTAAATAACGTGAAATAAATTAACGGTAAATTCAAATTCTTTAAAAATAGCAAGAATCCTAAAAATAAAACACATAATAATATTACGTATAAACTAATTGTTTTTTTAAAGTACATCGTTGTGAAAAACGAACGGAAATTAAAAATCTAATTAATAATATAAAGTTGTATATTCTCCTAAATCTTCAAAATCATTAAATCAAGAGTCTTCAAATATCTTCAAATTCCTGAATTCGACGAATAATCTCCAATTCTTCAAACTCCAATCTCGAATTCGTCAAACTCAAATCTCGAATTCTTCAAGCTCCAACTCCAATTCAACAAACTCAAATCTTCAATTCTTCGAACTCCAATCTCGAATTCTTCAAGCTCCAACTCCTTTTCTACAAGCTCCAACTCCAATTCTTCAAGCTCCAGCTTCAAATGCTTCAAGCTACAGCTTCATATTCTTCAAGCGTCCATCAGATCTTCAAGTCTCCAAGTCTTCAAATCTCCAATATCATCAAGACATAATCTCCGAGTGTCAAGTGCTTAGTGTATATAACAGTGACAGTGTAAAGTGTAGGTATTTATTCTCCACAACAGAACGGTAAATTAATTATTCATTCATTTATATGAAAATTATCAATAACTACAATAATACTATGTCGTCACTAAGCTTAGATACCCTGATGAAATTTATTTCAACCTTCGATGGAGAAAGGAAAAATCTATACCCATTTCTTAATGACTGTGATACGGCTTTTGAAATATGTCCGAATGAATTAAAACCCGTCCTGTTAAAATACATGATTCACTGCGTAGTAGGTAACGCCAAATATACAATTTCGAATTATAAATTTGAATCTTATGACAATTTCAAATCTTTTCTAAATACTACTTACGGTGAAAATAAACATACATCACAATTAGAATTAGAACTCAGAAATTGCAAACAGGATTATAAAGAACCTATTATCAAATTTATTCAGCGTGTAGAGAATTGCAGAAATAACCTCATCAATGCAATCAGACTTATACATAAGGATGACGACGAGTTAAAAGGTCGGATTAAACAAATCGAGGATAGCGCTCTAAATACCTTCATGCTAGGAATCCATCCTCAAACGTCTATGGTAGTTCGATTGTCTAAGCCAACAACATTAACAGAAGCAGCAAACGTGGCTATAGACGAGGATAAGATTTTAAATGATTTCAAAGGTATGCACATAAACTATAAAAATAATAATCATAATCAGTCACATCATTTCAATTACAACAATCAAAATATAAATCAGTTCAAAACTTCAGTAAATAAAGTGTGCAGGTATTGCAAAAAATCAGGACACTTAATCGAAGAGTGCAGAAAACGACAGTACAATAATCGTTTTAAAAATAATTTGAATCCTTCTCAGCTTCAAACTAATCAAACAAATCCAAATGTTTCTTTCGATCAATCTCCGCAAAATTCACAAAATTCGCAAAATTATCCAAACACTTTAAACTTCCAGCACTCCAGGAGACCTGCCTCCTCCCGGAACGTGCAAAGCATTCAGGCAGAATATTTTCATTAGAACCAAGTACAGCGTATGTTGAATTTCCATATACAGAAAAAAAAAATCTAAAATTATTGATTGATACTGGCGCCGACATCTCATTAGTAAAAATAAGTTCCCTGGATGGAAACGAACTTGTTAATGAAACTGAACTCGTCACGCTCAAAGGTATCGATAACTCTCCGAATCCAGTAAAAACTATCGGAACAGTTAATTTAACATTTCCTTTAAAATATATGCAAATTCGTCATACTATTCACATTATTCCAAACCATGTCACTAATGTTCCTTTAGACGGATTACTAGGTCATGACTTTTTCGTCAATAATAATGCGAAAATTGACTATGAAACTAATACATTACATATACACGATGAAATTATTCCTATATTCAATAAAATCAATAATCCTATGTATACCTTAAAGCCTAGATCTGAAACACTTATAGAATTAGTTGTTCGAAATCCTGAAATTAACCAAGGTATAATACCAGATGCTCAAATTCTTCCAGATGTATTCCTATCACGTGCTCTAACTAAGGTACGTCCTGGAAACAAGGTATATGCGACCGTTCTTAATAATAGTGAAAAGTCGGTTAATATATTGTCTAATCACATATACCTCGAACCTTTTAATGAGCACGAAAGTTTTCTTTACTTTGCAAATACTTTAGAATCTTTAGGTAATAATCCATCGCGTAATCAACGAATTCAAAATGAACAACGATTATCCCATTTAAATACGGAAGAAGCCAATTCAGTTTTAACATTATGTCAAGAATTCAATAATATATTTCATTTAGATGGTGATTTATTAACCCATACAAACACTACGCATCATGAAATACCTGTGACATCTCAAGTACCAATATATACTAAATCATACAGGTATCCGGAAGTACATAAGACAGAAGTTAAAAATCAAATCGAGAAAATGCTTTCGCAAAATATAATAGAACACTCCAATTCACCATGGTCCTCGCCTCTTTGGATTGTACCTAAAAAAATGACGCATCAGGTAAAAAGAAATGGAGAATCGTTATCGATTATAGAAAGCTTAATGATGTAACTGTTAATGATAGTTATCCGATTCCTAATATTTCCGAAATATTAGATCAGTTGGGTCACTCGAAATATTTCACAATTCTAGATTTAGCCTCCGGTTTCCACCAAATTCCCATGTCTCCTAAAGATTCAGCTAAAACTGCTTTTTCCACTGATCAAGGACATTATCAGTTTTCTAAAATGGCTTTTGGGCTTAAAAATGCGGTATCGTGTTTTCAGAGACTAATGAATAATGTTCTCTCTGGTTTACAAGGAATTAAATGCTTTGTTTACTTGGATGATATTGTAATATACGCTGACTCCATAGAATCCCATTCTCAGAAACTACGCGAAATCTTTCAACGCCTTAACCAGCACAATCTTAAACTGCAACCGGATAAATGCGAATTTATGCGTCACGAAGTTGCGTACTTAGGACATATCATTTCCGAAGATGGAGTTAAACCAAACCCCTCAAAAGTATTATCAATTACAAACTATCCCAAGCCTAAAAATACCAAAGATATAAAATCATTTCTTGGTCTCGTAGGATATTACAGAAAATTTATTCCAGAGTTTTCAAAAATTTCTCAAAATCTTACTTGTTTATTAAAAAAGGATGTAATTTTCAAATGGACTAAGGTTCAAGATGATGCTTTCGAAACATTAAAAAATAAATTACTTACTGAACCAGTCTTACAATTTCCAGACTTCACGCAACCGTTTAACCTTACAACGAATGCTTCAAACTTTGCTATAGGGGCCGTATTATCACAAGGACCTATATCCAGAGATCTTCCTATAGCATATGCATCTCGTACACTAAATAGGGCTGAAACAAATTACTCTACGACTGAACGTGAGTTACTTGGGATCGTTTGGTCTTGTAAACACTTCAGACCCTATCTCTATGGCCGAAAATTTAAAATAATCACGGATCATCGTCCTCTCACATGGCTTTTTAATGTTAAGGATCCCGGTTCTAGACTCATTAGATGGCGATTAAAATTAGAGGAATACGATTACGAAATCATTTATAAACCAGGTAAATTAAACTCTAATGCTGACGCTTTGTCCCGAATCGAAAATCAAAATACTGTTCTTGTAAATAACCCATCTACCAATAATCCTTCATATTCATACAATGACTTTCTCGAGAAACAAAATGAACATTTCAATGTCAACTTAAATGAAATCGACGAATCCCTTCTAAATCAAAAACAATCAATTGCGCACTGTATTTCAAATGATAAATCAATGTCCAAAGGGATAGCTTTAGAAATAAGTACAATCATTACCAATCATGATGAATTAGTTAGTACACATTCGAGAATAGGAGATGTACTCGAATCAAAATTTCGTAAAAATAATATTTACCACTTAATCACAAAACAAAATTTTTGGGAAAAACCAAACTATAATTCCATTTTTCTGGCATTATCAAATTTAAAAAATATTCTTAAAAATAACAAAGAACCAAATATTTCATTTCCACGACTCGGTTGTGGTTTGGATAACCTCAATTGGGAAAAAATTAAAAAGATTATTCAATATGTTTTCAATAACTCAAATATAAATATCACTATTTGTCATAATACAATAATTAACCCTAATCACAATGAAATTCCACAAAAACTTAAGGAATACCATGATTCTCCTTTAAGCGGACATTCAGGATATCGCAGGACCTTGAACCGTATACGACTTAAATATCGATGGACTAATATGCAAAAGGATATTAAAATGTATATTAAACAATGTGAATCATGCCAAAAAAATAAAATATCCCGAAAAAACTTAAAACAGCCCATAGAAATTACTACCACCAGTCTAAAACCATTTGAACGTATTGCTTTAGATATAGTAGGTCCTCTACCTTTAACCGAAAGTGGAAACAAATATATATTAACCCACCCTCCAAGACGATTTAACAAAATACTCTCAATGTTACCCAATCCCGAATCATGAAGCAGTAACCATTGCCAAGGAACTAACTTCAAAATTTATTTGTCAATATGGAATTCCAGATAAAATACTTACCGATCAAGGAAAGGATTTTACTTCAAATATTCTCAAGGAAGTAGCCAAACTTTTTAAAATCGAACAGATACAAACTAGCGCATATACGCCTACCAGTAATGGATCTCTAGAACGAAGTCACGCTACTTTAGCTGATTATCTAAAACATTATATCTCTCCGAATCAAACCGATTGGGATGAATGGCTTCCATTCTCCATGTTTAGTTATAACACTACTCCGCATACCGCCACAAAATTTACACCATTCGAATTAGTTTTTGGAAATCTACCAAGTTTGCCGACAGCTCTAAAAACATCTGAATTCAAGTACACATACGATTTATTTATCGATAATCTTAAACTTAAATTAACGAAATCACATGAAATAGCTAGAAACAATTTGATAAAAGGAAAAGAAAAAACTCAGATAAGGTATAACAAGGACAAAACATTAAGAACATTTGAAATCGGTGATAAAATATACTTAACCAATAACGCCTCTAAAATAAATAAATCAAAAAAATTATCTCCTAATTTCCAAGGACCTTACGAAATTGTCAAGGTTAACAGTCCGTTAAATGTTACAATTAAGGTTCAGAATAAGTTAGTTAAGGTTCACACAAATAGAATTAAGCAAGCTAATTTAGATCCCTCACAATAAATAATCTCATTCAAAGGATTATGTTATTATTTACTTTATTATAATATGTACTAATATTAAGAATTTTATTGTTTTTCTAAATGTAAAAAAAAAAATATATATATACCTGTATGTAATATGACTTCAATTGTTCTAAATCTATTTGTCACACATCACAATCTATTGTTCACAACAAAATCTATTTTCGAAAACCAATGTATTAATATGATTATAATTTCTTTTAACCAAACTCATGGTAAAAATTGTGTACCATAAGTTTATTCTTTTGAAGGGAGGTGTTATGTGCCATTCAAATTTGTACCGTTAGTTAGTCAGCCTGTGGGTTCGACAGGCTGAAACATGTTGCATCTTGTTCATTTCTTAAGTTTTTTGCATCATATTTATTGTTTCCTTCCTAGAAGTATTTCAGAATAACAAAACACTCTACAGCCGGACGTCTCACAAGAAAGATGCATTGTGTACCTTGTAATATTCAACATTATATTAGTATACCAGTAATAATAATTGTATGTGATTTTGTGTTATAAATCGGAAATAAAAGAAAACGTTAAATATAATTAATAATATCTTTTAATAAAACCAACCCATAACAGCTATATTGGATAAATAGTTGTTTTATTAATCAGGAAACACACATAATTATAAAATAAAATTCTTCACGTGAATTATCATTTAATTATATCAATCATAGCTTATTAAGATGCATCACACAGCTACGTATTTTGACATATAAATATATTAAAGTAAAATAGCGCCGCAGTCGACTTTTATACTACTAAGAGCAATTTTCTGGTGTCTGTTTATCTCCCATGCCGCCCGCCTCTAAGCTTAGCCCCCCAGGCTAGAGCCCTGTCTCGCCGGTATCGGCAGTGACGTCCCGTGGGGGTAGGCAGATTGAGCGTCGCTTGGGGGCGGCAGATACTCGAAGGGCGGCAAATCGAGGAGAATCATTTGGTATTATATAGAAATAGCTACCTAAACGTAGTTATATTATAACCAGAGCTTTGGAAATGTTTTGTTCCGGATGCTTTTTTTTATTATCTATTACCCAGTCGGTACTCGCAGCGATTTTAGTATGATGTCACCACGCTCCGCTAGAGATTTTTTTATTTTATTTTTGACTGCTCGGTTTCGTATACAAATGCTAATAAACTTGGCGCCTATACACATTATGAATATTTTTATAAATGTAAAACATCACAAACGAATAATAAATCAGTCATAATAATATAATGTCATTTACTCAGATTAAAGTGTTCCTTTCATAACAGTGGTAGGTATACTGCGCAAAAGCCAATAATTATGTCGCGCCATAGTTATTAAAAGAAAATAATATTATATATTATAACAACGTTGGTAACGAAACAAGGAGACTTTATGGTAGAGATTTATAGGTAGGTACATACCGTATTTTTTAATTTATCCAAATATTTTTGCCAGTCATTCGCGAGATTTAAAAGTTGCCGGATGTACCTATTGCAAATAGATACCTATTCATAATGATTATTAATCCTTATTGACATTTGACATAATCAATTAGTATTCGTGCATATAATAGGTATTTACGTTAAGTACCAGCTAATTGTAATAAAAATGTACACTAGTAGGTATCTACCTAGATTATATCATATTTATCGTGCTGTGAATACAATACTGTGCAATACCTTCTTTTAAGTCGTTTTTTTTGTAAACATATTTTTTGCTGATAATAGTGTGGATTTGTAGTTTATTTCAATCATCAACGGTTGAATGTTGAGACTATTAATTAATAGTGTATTTATGATTAAATTTAGGTTTATATTTAAAAAATAATGAGGAAAATTATTTTGTTTACATATTGTAGGGTACAATAATAGCATAGAAAAAATGGTGTGAAAATAATACATCTGCGTAGGTATTACTAAATGATACAAACCAAATGTGTCAGACATATCAACCAAATGGCATCTCAGACTCTGGTGATTTGGGTAAGTATCTAACTAATATTATATTTATTCGCTTATTTTTATTGATATCTAAATTTAATTTTGTATGTTTCAGCTTAGTGGTAGGTGTATATTTTATTAGTAATGTATCCAAACCATGCCCCCCACAAAGGGGGGGCTGACAGGGCTCTAACCTGGGGCTGGGGCTCGATAAGTGAGATAAACACTTATCACAAATTTGCTCTAATAGCAAAAAATTCGCCTGCGGCGCTATTTTCCTTCATTAATGATATTATTTAAAATTATGTGGTTACACAATACAATTTATAATTGTGTAGCGATACTAAAAAACTCCATAATTCAAGTGTATGTATTAAAATATACAAAAAAACACTAAATATACACATAAATTATAACGCGTACACCATTTGGAAAACATTACTGTAGAGCGTCACACTGTTTTTATCCTTAGCGATAGGTAGGGGGGGCAAAGATCCTAACATGGGGCCCGCTTCAGGATGAGGGGGCCATGCTTCATACAACACATTTCTTAGAAATTGGAGTAATGAAAGGATGATAAAAAATGGGGCGGCATTTTGACGCTGCCTAGGGACGGCATTTTGTCTAGGGACGTCACTGGGTATCGGAATTGAAAGAAAAGTATTGATTCTTTCAACTTACAAACATCGGTATCAGGAGCTCTATTCTAGCTAGATAGCAGCTTTGCGTTATTGGTTAGAGATAAATCCTATAACATCTGGATCAACTATATTGTATACAAGGCGGATATCTTAATTATAAACTAATCCTAAATTTAACACCTACTTTTATTACCTATACTTTCATTATTATTTTAACGTTTGGCTAACCTTAAAAAACGTCATTGAACTAGAATTATGTAGATATACCTACCTACGCTATAATAGATCGTAATTACTGTTATATTATATTAATAATAAATATATTATAATGTCACGTAAGTATATAATAATATAATGAGACGTCATTCATATGTATTACATTGAATATTCTACATTGTACATAATAAAGGTATATTGTCTTTACAGTTTGTTGAAATTATTTGGCGTTATCAATAATATTTGACATATTTTGTGGGCGTATAATACGACTACTATAACTTGACGCGCGGCGCGGTGACGATGACTTCCGTAAATTCACCACAACCGAAGCTATAAATTGTTGTCCTCTTTCTCGCCTCATTTAGTAACCGCAGCTACCGGGACTGCCATTAAGAAACCTTACATTTGACAGTTCATACTTCGAGTTGGAGTGCGTCATAGTATTTGTAACACTATTTTTTATTTTTTTGGCGTAAAGTGTTATGTTAGAATTAATAGAGCTGCAGATGTCACCCCTAAAAGTTTGTTTAGGTCTACCTAAAGCTCAAATTACATTGGCAGATTGCGTCTGGCTTGATCGTCTGCCACGACTGTCAAACTCTATTCTCTATGGTTTTAAGGATCGTGAGCGATCGGGACAAAAGTGGAAAATTTTCTAATAGCTAATAGCTAATTGTTAGTCTTAATCGACTGGCTTGGAGATTCAAGCTCGCCCAGTTATTCATGATGTAAATATTAACAATAGGTAGACAAAACTTTCTATAAATGTCAAACGGCCGCGCAAATTTGAACAGATGCTCGCTAGGTTTGACAGATCAGTAAAACGTAAAATTGCGCGGGAATACGTTCAGTGTAGCCACCAATCTAAGAAATATATAGTTTTCGGTCAACCTATATTTTTAATAATAGCAACACTATGTTTATTTTTAAACCAATCAAAAGCAGGGACCAACGCGATTGAATCGTTGCGTGTAATTGCAAATAGTGTTAAAACGTTGGCCACGACGGTTGTTGGATCGGGTCTGCGCATCTGCCAATGTAATTAAGCCTTTACAAATATCGACAGCCGGTATATAGATTATCAAAAAACCGTCAATAAGAACCGATAATTTTTGACAACCCTACCAGTAGGTACTCCACGGCTTCAGAAAATGATTCATCGTTACTCCACCGTAGGTATACAAATTTTAAATTAATCTAAATAGAATGATGATATTTTTTTCGTAGTGTTGAAAGAGATTGCGGCCAATCTGTCTGCATCTCGCCTCGTAGATTCACAGTGAAAATAACCGAGAATGTCGAAAAACATTTTGAAGGTTTGGTAGCTATGTGAAAATTCCTTGTAGACGAATCTCTTTTCCGGTATGGAAAATAATATATTATATTTTAATGAATGAAGTGGAAAATGTTATGGTTTTTCAGGGATGGCGGATGAATGGAGAAACGACCTGAAACCATGCCATAAAACTTAAATTGGTCTGATCAATAAGACGTTAACTATTACCGAAACTTGTTTACACGTTGACTTTTATAAAACTACCATTATTTCTATTATGGCGTGTGCTCGATTGCTGTAATGGCCTGGTATAAGCTATCAACTTTAAATAGCATGGAAAGGTATCTTCATTTTCTTTTACAAGATTCCTGCTCGAAAATATTTTTCTAGCCTTTACTTTGACTTTACCTTGACTCGAAAAATAATAGAATATAATAGAATAAAATAATAGAATAAATAGAATTTACTAAACAATAAACATAATACATAAGAGACTTAATAAAAGAAGAATCTGAAACTGCAGAGAATGCGCCGGATCTAATACTAGGTCCCGACCATGTCCGATCCTAATAAGATCATTTTACGAGAAATGGATGTCAGCAGCCACTTGCTCAACCTATTAAATCCTTACTCTGACTCATACACAAATTGAAAAACAATATGCGTAGGTACTTGCCAGACCCAGGACTCGAACCTGGGACCCACGACTCTATAGGCCGACGCTTAAGCCGTGCAGCCATCGTTAGTTAGGCCAAAGTTAATGCCATTAAAGCACACCACACATTACTTATGACACACACTACTTACATAATATACAAAATATTTTTTTTACGGTTTTGTAATATAACTACGTACATTTACTTCACGGTGAAATGCTCCACGAATAATGCGATTTCGATTCTATACGGCCATCTACTTCCGATGCTCATGGTGAACTGTGATACGATGACCTGAATATGATTTTTTTTCCGGACACAACCTAATGAAATAAAGCAAATTATACAGGTAGATATTATTAATAGCTGTCATTGACAATCTGGAGCTATATGAAAACTGTATACTAAAATGTATCAATTTGTTTTTTTTTGTACAACTTAGATGAAACAATTTCAAGATGTTTTATATTATGTGGCAAGTAAATTATTTATCCAAAATTACCACAGACTATATAAACAATTTTATTTTGATACAACTCGAGTAAATAATTAATGGAGGAAAACATCTGGGTATCTGATCAAGCGGAGAAATAAGATGAACGAGCTCTGTAAAGTGGGAAAAATAATAATGTACAGAAACTGGAAGTATTTTCTTTCTGTTATATCTTCCTTATTCGTGGTCATCTATCTATCATTAACACTGACCGTGTCTTGATTAATCTAAATCCGGTTGTTACAATATCTTAATATACGTATTTATAAACTGTCAGTTTATATGTTATAGGTACCTACCTACATACTACCATTCAATTAAATGTATTTTAATAAATTACGTAGGTAAATTACAAATGTCGTCAATTATTGGAGAGAGCTTTTAAAGCTTTTCTAAGCTCGCAATTATGAAATTTCACTTAAAAATAATTATATTTTTGCTTTTATTTTCATGCCATTTAGGTATTCTTATCTTCAAATAAAAATAACCAGTTCTAAATTAAATAAATTACAGTGAGAAACACAGTAAAAACAGTGAATTGTCTATCAAAACAGATCCCATTTTTTATTTATTTATTTATTCAGAAAAAGAGTATTACGTATGGCATTACAGCGATTGGCCAATGCGCCATAATAAATAATGAATACAAATTATAAAAATGACTTAATAAAAAATAACAACCAATATAACAAGAAAGTAGAAAATAAAGTATGTGCTTATGTAGACAATATTAAAGTAAAATGATAAATACAATTATAAATTTAACATATTTAACACGTCCGCAAACATGATAAAGTTAATAAAAGATAAATCAACCTTTATGGTGCCATCAAATAAGTTAATCGCACGATACACAGCATCATGAAACATCACATCCGTCCTGCCACGTAGTATCATGAAGACCGTAGAATTACGAGTGATATTGGTGGGAACATGAAAATTAATTTTTGCCGGTGTATACGGATTGTAAACGAACTCACGAAGAAGTAAAAAGAAATGCTTTAAAAGAACAATCACTCTTCGGGTGGACAGGGGTTGCATTGATAGCATACCCAGAAGAAAACGAGTCGGAAAATACATTTTATTATCATTATCATAATGAAAAGAAGTTATAAAATAACATTCATATAAATTCATCTAAACGTATATTATAATTGTGTGGAATGTTATATCGATATCCGAGGCAATGTAGTTGAACAAAGCTATCACCCTCAAAATCGTCTTCACTTAGGATATATTAGTTATGAACCTTAGAAGATTAATCAACTTATGATCAATTTTACTATCAACTCTAGCAAAAATGGCATTATGACGTAGTTTCATTTTTTTTATTTAGGCCAAACATTTACCGAAATAAATACGATAATGGGATTAATAAGGAGAATCCTTTATTGAAAATTAATAATTTTTTCTCGTTAATACTATGTCCAACTGCGTTTTACGGCGATCGAATTGGTACTTATCTTGAATCTTCTAATTAAAGGTTTGGCCATAATTATTATTATGATAGTATGTCTAATTTACTTATCTACCAATTTTATTGTCTTTCTTCTATATTCCAGTGTTTTTATTACGTATTATGTAGTGATTTAATATGTAGACATAAATTTAATCTCAATACTTTCTGCATTATGTGCACGTTTCCGGAAACGAGAAAAAACATTTTCAAACCTGCTATAGGTACAGTTCCACGCTCTACTGCAACAGCTTGTGGGTATTCACTAAGCTTTTAATTGACCGTTTGGGAATACCGCGTGCCGTTCACTTCCCTTTTATATTTTTACAACCTCTGTTTTTAATTACAATATGTAATTATTATATTATATCATCTAAATCTCTTCTTCTTCTTATTTGTCCATATCTGCCCCTTAACTGGAGCATATGGACACCACGCGGCGCCTCCAAGAATCCCTGTCGCTCGCCAGTCTTCTTACTTCGTTCCAGGTCAAAAAGTAAAATTTGTTCATAATATTATTCACAACACGTTGTTGAAAATGATTACTTAGGACTTGGTTAAAAGATATTATTTAAAATCATTTAACGCGCGAATAAAGTATACTTACTTAAAAATGATTAGATGAGAATTTCTAGAAATAAATAAAATATTAACAGCTATGACATAGGTAGAGGAAGGATAGATTCTTTCACTATTGCGGCCACGACGAAATCACTTTGAAACAGTGTTCATTTGAAAGTAACGATATCAACACCTAAACGAATCGCCAACACTGCCACAAGAATCTCACACCATTTCACATACTATTTATTAACTAACAATATTTTAAATCTTAATCACACCCCATCGCTTAAGATTTTTCTAATATAAAATCTTCACCCCTTCTAATCATTATAAACTGGATTACTAACGTTAAGGCTATACCTCAGTTGAGGCATGGTCTAAAAAGATCGTGGCTAGGCGAAGCGCCGATTGCGGGTCGCGGGTGCCAATGACGCATGCCGAACGAAATATAATTTGTCATATAAATCTAACATGCGTCCATTTAATGTTCTGTTTATAGTATAGCGGACAGCAGAGCCAGTCCAAAAACAGACATTTTCTTCCTTAACTTTCTTCTTTAAGCACTACGGTTCATGGTTGCAGCATCAGTCCCGTGCGGCTATGGATGCGGAATGAGCACTTAAAATCACTTCTTTCAGACACGTTTAAAGCGTCATAGAAAGCGGCCGTGCATATCCACGGTTGTGCATATATGACGGGTGGTGGTGGGCACTTTAACGTATGTTATATAGTAACAATAATAATATATTCATCGACATGTTTACTTTTTCAAGTAAATGGGTAACGTTTTTAGTCATTTTTACACGATTTAAGAATTAATACCCCCGTCGCCATCACGAAACAAATTGACGTGTTCCCAGCTCGACGTTCTCTCTCCGAATGTCAGCGAGTCCAAAATTTCGTCGCGCCTATAGTTGAAAATTATTTGCCGTGTCACTGATGTATCGTTTTAAGATTACTAACTACCCCTTTCCTATATATAGTTCTATTTTTACCCTCACCACACGCTGTATCGTAAATAATATGTTAATTACACATACTTAAACGTAAATTTTGGTAGTCATACTTGTTGAAGCTCACCATGCGAGTTTAACTCAATTATTATTATCATTATTAATTGAAAATTACCACAAACTGTCAATAATTAACGTAGAACATTTTTTTCATTCTCGTGAATACACATTTTATAAAATTAATTTTGTAGCTAATTTATAAAAAAAATGTTCAACATTCAAATAGACACGCAGTTATTATTGTCTTCAACTTATATAATAAAAAATAATACCTATCCTAATTTTAGTTTTATGCTAAAAAATACCAACGCCCTTGCCAACATTATCGGTGATAAAATAAATAAAGAAAATTATACGAAATGATCATAAAATTCTGTAGTCTATGTCAATGTACGGTTTTGGTTAACCGATTATTTGACAGAGGTTAGGTTATTATTTGTCAAGTCGAGGTATAATTAATTACTTTCAAAGGAAAACATTGTTTTTTCTTCGATTCACGGGAATCTGACTCTAATATTAATTGAATTATAAATGAAAATGGAAAAGCAGCGATGAACTCGTAAACTAGTAGACGTCTAAAAATTATAGTTTCGTTTGTATGGATTTCCATTGTAACTAGATTCAATTAGTTATTTGGAGGTAGTTCAATCCTTTAAAAAATATTTTAGCTGATACTCGATCTAATTTAGAGGCGATGTGTGCACATCGCACCCTTATCAAGGGACAATTTTCACCCCATTAATTCTCTTGGACGAAGGTACTATTAGTGATTTAATTTTTGAGTAAATAAGTAACGAAATTAAAAAAAAATATGCAGAAGAGCCTTGTTTTAATTATGAAGATAAGAAAACTTTATAACGCGGTAAAATTTAGGTAACAAGTAGGTGGATCTAGCAGGTAAGAACGTCTATTTTCTATTTTAAAATATCTTACAAATTATAAATTATAATCATAGGTATATAAAACAACCAATATAATTGTAATAATAAGTTTCTTGATTGGCAAATCTTGGTAGATGAGGAGAAAAATAATTTAAAGGAAATTACAAAAATTGCATTATTATAATAATTTAACAAACACAATTAATTGTGTTGTTATTTATTTAGACTGGATATCAGTGGGTCTATTCTATACTTATCGACCGCCTAAGTAATAAAGTGATAAATATTATCAAACTTAGGGTAGGTTTGTATCAAAATATTACACTTATTGTAACAATTACACGAAGTTGGTTTTTATTGTTGCAATAAGTGCTATATTTTAACAGCACCTATCTTGCTGCTGTTAAAATATCGCACTTATTGCAACAATAAAAACCAACTTCGTGTAATTGTTACAATAAGTGCTAATATTTTGATACAAACCTACCCTAAGTTTGATAGTATTTATCACTTTAGTGTTCGATAAGTATAGAATAGACCCACAGAATTATGCAATTAATTATATTTATTATTATCAGCTAGGCTTTGCTCACAAAAAATGACATTATAAAGACATGCATTATAAATTATATTTTATGACACCTATATATACTGTTATATTGTTTTCTGTACCTATATCACTGAAAAAAAGGCCTGTTGAAATAGTAAAATCACTCAAAATAAAAAATAGATACTTAATCAATGACCTCTAAAAATCCTGGACATTACCTAATATTTCCCTCCAAGCCAACCGCTCTGCACCTCCCTCGGTCTTAATCGAGCGTATCACGACTCGTCACGAGGCCCTACGTTTGCATATGACGCTTCACCAGTTGTTTACGCCTGTGAATGTTTCAGAAGCAGATGCCCAAGACTGAGATCGCCACGCACTCAAGTTTGCTTTGATACAGAGACTTTCTAATAAAAGAGCCCTTGGGAGAGAGGATCACAAAT
This sequence comes from Rhyacophila brunnea, assembly GCF_057557595.1. NCBI lineage: Eukaryota > Metazoa > Arthropoda > Insecta > Trichoptera > Rhyacophilidae > Rhyacophila > Rhyacophila brunnea. The sequence continues at coordinate 54,525,964 of NW_028232965.1, read as the reverse complement.
AATTAACAACAATAATTGATTCTAGTTAATTTACATATAATAAAACAAAGCAAAAACAATATGGACATACTCAATTATGTGAAGAGACATTTACGTCTACAATAAGACGCCTCAATTTTTTTAAAAGCATTATAGTTGACCTTTGTGGCAACCAGGTTGGACGGCCCGATGTGCCTAACAGCTGGTTGGACCGACTTGAGAATGTCTACCTTTTCGGAGCACATTCTCGGACATTCCCAGAGAATGTGGTTTGCATTCTGTAGGTATGTGGGAACTCCATGGATCTTCAATCATAGAGTTTATTTAAGTTATCATCATAGTTTGTTTAAGTACCTTAGAACCTATGTTACTTTGTAAGAAAGCTAGTTGTTAGGTATATCTTTAATATCAGTTACAAATCATTTGTCAACGGCACGCTCTGCGGTCAGTAAACACAGTAAGCAGATCGCCTCGTCGATGATTTCATAATAACACACAACATTTTTCTTACTAAATCAACTGTTTATAATAATTTGGAATGCGGACATGATAATATGGAATCATTGGTATTGCAAGAAAATTACTTGTCCGATAGTGGAAGAATGCACTTCTTGCAACTTTGTATAATAAAATGTAGGTATTATTAATTATTTTATAACGCGATTTCGTAATGCAAACAGTCATTTTTCCGTGAATTGTTTACCAGGGCATGAACTCTGCATCGGTCATGCGGTAAACAATGACATGCATCTTCAGGCCATCCTTTGTCTAAAATCAGTATAAAAACTCAGGAAGGGAGAGACCTAACAACACAAGTCGTCAAATCATTCTAACATCAAGTCGAATCTACGATCTAACGATTAGTAGCATCTCCGTAATTATTAACTGTAAAAATCACTTACATATCATAGTACGTGTCTGTATTAAAATTGTATCATTTATTATTAAGGGAAATATATTGGGTCTTACTTTAATCACGCAGAATCCTTCTATTCATTGGAATCAAACTACCCATCATCATCCCTTACGATAGGTCCATGGACATTGGACATGGACATGTCGGTCGGTTCTTTCCTCAGCTATGATACATTATAGTGTTGGTGTAGCTATAAGATGCGTCAGGTAGCTAAAAAGAGTGTTACAAAATGATTCTAATAATTGCTCTGCATATCCGCTGAAACGACTTTGCAAACTTATGTATATACGTGTAACGGTAGCTGTTTTCTCCATTAATTAGCCATTTTCTTGATCCTAACATGGCGATACAGATACTTTTCTAAACTTTTATTATATAGCACAACGTACAGAAAATGAGTAAAAATGTTTCAAAACATAGAAATAATTGTATGTTAATTTAACGTGTTTTTCGCCATTTAAATTTAATGCCAGTATTATAATTAGCATAATACGTGTAAGTATCTTGAACTATATGATTATGAAAAAAAATATTATGATACCTACATAATATTATACATACTTAAGTGTGTAGTTATGTACTTACAGATTAGGAGTCATGTTGTTTGATAAAAATATCAAAAAATGCGTGTAAAAAATATTCGTTAAATTTCTTGTAGCGACAAAAACATTTAAAATACCCAACGTTAAATTATTCCGCGAAACACAATAACGTGTAAAATTTTGGCGGCTTTTAAAGCCTTCGAAAATCTGCGGATGAAAAAAAGCCCCACCGTTTTTTGTATGTAAATTTAACAAGAGTCGTTTTATTTTTATCGCGTGTGAAACGTTATACGTAGATATTTGAAATTGGTTTGACTTCAGCGGGAAAAGGTTTACCTTTTAAAAAAAATCGTGCATTTTGTTAAATAATTTGCCTGCGTAAAATTCAATTGACGGGCAACACTTTTTTATTCGCTTTTTAAATTGTCATAACCCGACCAATTTTGCTGATGACATTCAAAAGATATGATTTAATTCACCAAGTATGGGATTAATTTCCCGCGTATCTTAACATATCGTCAGATTTGAATCGTGGAGATCGCTATTGTAACATAGTTGCATGAATAGAACATACAACCACTACGAGGAATCAGTGTGACTATGCAACAATCGCGCGATGCCAGGGTCAGATTAATATGTGTGGGAGTCATGATGTTGTGGAGGAAGAGGTTGATGGTTGCTCCGATAGATGGAGGAGCGAGTTTTATGTGCAGCGTAAACAGTCGGTACAAGACTATGTTACAGTAGTTATGTTATAATAATTATGATACTGTTCCGAGGTCCGAATCTCGGTATAATGAGATGTTGTGCGGAGCGATACAGAGACTGAGATACCTACTAACAGACCGGGAACTTATATTCGAGTGACATGTCCAATGTATTATGATCCTCTATTTATTGACAAACTCACTAGCAAAATAATATCTTGAAAAGAATATTATTTATGAAATAATTATTATAATTGAATCAGCTACTATATGGAGTTTGCGTCATCGATTATAGCTGACTATGTGGAAAAACGGATATGCGGAAATTGTCATGGCAGTCAGTTATTTACTGAGTTTGCCATAATTGGATACTACGGGAAATGGATATTTAATATCGCTGATCAATATGCTTATTGAGTTGTTTGTCCCTATATTATATGTTTTATTTCTTTATGTCTCTGTTATGTAAAGCGCCTCTTCGTAATCACACTTGTCATTAAAAACTCACAAACAGAAGTGTGTTCCAGTAAACCTCCGATAATCGGTGGGGACATTGATTCGAAGTCAACGTCGAGGTCTTTAGCTTTGGGATTTGGTCAGAAACTACGTATCACGGTCAAACATACATAAACACAAGTAACATATCTTCACTATATTCAAATTGTTATAATATTACTATTGCGGCTTTGGCAAATTAACGTGTTGTTTTTCAACAAGTATTTGGACCCAGATAATTGACCTAATAGGTTGAGCAAGACAAATGGCTAACATTCATTTCTCGTAAAAATATATTCCGCCACCTCGGCTAAGGTCCACAGGATTGCAGAGCCAATAAAATAAAATTAAATATTTGAATCAATAGTATATTCAATTTGGACACTCGCGTTAGTGGACAGAGCTTTTCTATCGAGTTTTTTTGTCAAGCGAATGGTACTACGGGCCCTCTAATGCCATTAACAATGCGTCAGTTGAAATGAAGAGATTACCGTAGACATTATTATAATTAGAGAGCCTTTTAAATGGAGCCACAGTCCTTAATGATGAGCAATCCGATGAAGAAATGAAACAAGATTGTATTATATTAAAAAAAATATATATATATATATATATATATATAAGTACCTATATACGTAATAATTGTATTACTTATATTATTCTGTAACTTCAGCAAACCAAGAAACCCAATGACAGTAGTGTAGTGAGACTGTAGTGTATTAATTAGTAATAGAAGTGAAACAATCACAAACACTCTGAGAAATATCATTTAAGTACATTCAACTCATTTTTTTTAAAACATATTGTGGACATTACAAATTATAAGTTTAAGACGTTCACAACATGACATGAAACATTATTATAAAGAAGAAAGGAAAAGAAAAGTAATAAAAGGGGTAAAATGAAAATATAAAAAGAGAACATAATGTAAACATACAAAAGCAGTGAAAATACAATTATACATCTATAGAAGTTCAAAGAAGTACACAGGATCGAACCCGGAGCTCCTGGCCAAAAAGCCAGCTGGGCCTTACGTACTGCACCACCAGAGCCGCATGATGATAACTAGACAGTGATAGTGATATTTTCTTTTTTATGTTAAACTGTCTTCTAACTAAAGGATGATTGTCGCCGTCTTATGTGCATCAGAACACACGTACCTACAAAGCTACCATACGGTAAAATGCCCCACGTATGACGCGTCATTTGGTCTCAATGTTATTCTGCCATCTATTAAAGGTACAAAAGCTTACAACGATAATATATTCATACAATTGTACTTATATAAGTATAATTTACCGGATACGATTTAGAACAGGTTCCTATTACATACGATGTATTTGTATTTTATTTATTTCCATATTACCTACCATGAAAATTTTTCAGGAAACCTACATTTCGAAAGTCTTTAGCCATAGTGAGGTACCTAGATATTATTTTCTATACATATGTAGCAATAGAAATAATACCACTAAGCATTAAATGAGTGACACACTTTAATACCTGTGTATGTTTTGTTGTCAAAACAAAATAATATAGCGATAATATTCGTCAGCATTTCCTCAATCATAGCTAGACCAGTAGAGTCTGTTTTGATTGGTTAACTTATTTAGTGCTAACACCGCGACTGGCGCGGTTCGGAGCAGTTGGCCATTCGATATAATTAACGTGTTATTTAAATGTGGTAATTAAAACTTCAGCAGTGATTGTGTCATCACCGCTTAAGTCATTGGACACTAAAGACTCACCTAGCGCGTAACGATCAGGTGACCATTCGATATAATTAGCATGATATTTAAATGTGGTAATTATCTAGTCAGCAGTTAATTGCGACAATATATCTTTTAAAATATGTACCTACTGCATTTTTTATAAATTGGAAGTACAATACGTGAATCCTCACTCAACTCATCGAGTCCATCACGAGACGTACTACTATTGTCACGAGCTCTTCACTTGACATAGTTAACCATCACTCCACTCGAATCAAGTGTCTCAGTTCATTTCTAATCTCACGCTGTCATATTTATTAAAGTTTTATTGTATTTATTGTATTCTTGTAACGATCAATAAACTCTCCTCCAAACATCCTCGCAACAACGACCTTCTATCTCCAACACCTCATTTACCACCAAACATACCATAGATACTGTAAAAGTGTAAAAATAAAGAGAAAAAGAATTTATTACGTATTTAATGGAAAGACGAATATAAAATAAATAAACAAGTAATTTTTCGGTAATGCATGAGATTTTTTTCTCATTTCTATAAATTTATGACAAAATAGAAGTGGATATTATATTATATTATATTTCCGGGTGCGAAAAAGATGTTTTATTGGAGATTACCGATCCAACTTCAATTTAAAATAATATCGAGGAAAAGGATGAAAATGAGAAAATATTCCAAGAGAAAGATTGTTAAAAACAAATATAATACCTTCATTTTCTCCTATATTCCCTATATAAGGTTCAAATATATTAGGATCACGTTATGTGCTGTTACGTGGTGTCACATTAAGCTGCCGCTACAGGAAAAATGTGTGTAATGTCGTTTTTCTTGGTATTTAAAATGCTCCCATCCCGTAGCACATTTTAACCTTTAAACGAACAATGTTACTTAGCAAAATCTGCCGAAATCATCAGGACAACAATGAGGTCACCTCACGCGAACTGCGCTGCATCGACACCCGCATGTTTCAATAAAATATAATTTTCTACGTGCCTATACATTTTCTTCGTCTTCCACCTTGTCACGTCCCAACAATGGGGCATAGGGCAAGCACAAGTTGGCGCCACTTCCCTCGGTCCATCGCCAACTCTTGCGCCTCCCGCCATGTCAGACCTGCAGCACGTGGGTCGCTCTTGTAGCACCGCTGCAGGGTGAGGGAGGGCCGGCCACGGCATCGGAACCCTTGAGGCTGTGCCACAAGGGTACGAAGTGTCGCACTATTTGGCGGCATCCGGAATACGTGTCCCAGCCACGTAAAGCGTCTTCTCGTTCTTCTTTCTTTCTTTTTATTATTATTATTTCTTTCTTTATTTTCTACTCAAGTCAAAATTGCTTGTTCTTTGTTTTTTGTGGTTTTCTCTGTGGATTTTCTATCCAATTATTATCTTCAGTTTGCAGGTTGGATTTTGTTTTTAAATATTATTTTTATGGATACAATATCGCAAGTAATTTAACGTACGCACATGTAGAAACTGTTAAAATTAGTTGAAATTTGCATGAATAATGAATAACAATTCAAAATACTAATACATTAGAATTGGCACTCTCCATTATTGAATTTATAGAATTTATTACATTGAGAGATAGTGAGCATTCAAAACATTCTGCGGAATGACGAAACCATATTATACTAAATTCGTAGCCGTACCAGCATGTGACAGTAAGTAACGTGATCATAATGTCATTGCAGCAAAAGGCTTTGAACTATTTCTACCTCAGCTATTAATCTATAACAATTTGCAATATAGTATTTTTATGATCCATTATAGGGAAGGTAATTAATATATTGACACATGTCCCAACTTTGCAAATTTCCTACCTGCCCATTACTTCGATCGACACGGAAGATTTTGACAGCAAAAGGAAAACAAAGGTTTGACGTATTTGGAATATAGAGCTGCAGGCGGAAACTGAGTGTCTCGTGGACAGTCAAACAAACAAACGCGTCCATTATTAGTGAACTCCACAATATTAAAGATAGTATACTCTCCTCGGTTTGCCTACACATGACTCAATTTGTGACAGTACCGTATATATATATATATAAAACCGGTGTTGTGTTAAAATATAAAATTTTTAATAGTACCTAACGAAAAATAAACAACTTCATAGCTATTAAATTGTCCGTCTTTTATGCGTAATTAATTGATTTAGTTGATAAAAAAATCCAATGAAAGTATTCAAAAGAAAAAAACCTAGGTGTGAAAAACACGTTTGCTATTATTTTCGGTGATTATTTATGGGATTGCAATTGGTTCATTGAATTGCTTTTTAAGTCCGAAATGGTCGAAATCAAACCTTTCTGAAAAGTTTTTGATTTATGACAGTGGCGTTCGTGAATTCAGTACGTCGAACGAATGACTGTGCAATAAAAAGTTTATTAAGAACGAGAGAGTTGAGCAAGTGACATTGATTACACGAGTTAAAAAGTTTATATTCCCAGATTTGAATTAGGCGTTCAATCAAACAACTTTTGAACGGAAAACGATAATTATTTTTAACTTTACGAAGCCTTTGTAGTAGGAAAGGCTTTACGATAATATTGAATATCTAATTAAAATTCCTCCAATCTTGAAATTAAATTAGGTAATGATTTTTGAAAGAATTTTCTTAGGGAATGTCGTCAATCAATTTTTGGACTGATATTAAGTTTGAAGAATTTTTAATAACACAACTTCTAACGATGTTTTATCAATACATGTAAAATAGCAAAGTATAATAATAGCAATCTAAAAGCTATGCGATATGATATCACAGGAGATATAACGAAATGGTATAGCATTGATATTAAACTTGCGGGTGCTGACAGAATATAAATTTTATTTTTGTATGTGCGCGAAGAGGAAAAATCATAAGGCGGGCAATATAAGTATTGTATTTGGATACAACAATATTGTTTTTGTTTATTATACAACAGAAGAAATAAAACTAATAAGTCTTTGAAGATAATAGCATTGCTTATATTGTATGTATAGAATCTGCGGTAGGTAGGTACCTATTGTGATACAAGGTCTTAAGGCGATGTCTTTACCTTAACAGATTTTGTTTTACGAGAAATGGATGTCAGCCACTTGCTCAACCTATTCTGACTCACACACATATTGAAAAACAATATGTGTACTTGCCAGACCCAGGCCCACGGTGGCCGCGCGGCATAAGCGTTGGACTATCATGCCGTGGGTCCCAGGTCTTTACCTAGCAGGGGGTAAATTCTATATTATAAATATTATCACTTTATCATATTTATGTATTGAGGTCATTGGCCACATCGTGAAACCGGCCCCCAGGCTAGGATCTTTGGCGGGCCTCCCTACCTATCGCTAAGGATATGTCTTCCAAATGGTGTACGCGGTAAAATTAATGTGTATGCTTAGTGTTTTATTGTATATTAAAATACATCGATTTGAATTATGGAGATGTCGAGTATTGATACACAATTAAAATTTGTATCGTAAAACAACATAACTTGAAATAATAATATTGTTGAAGGAAAATAGCGCCGCAGGCGACTTTTTTCACTATTAAAGCAAATTTTTATGTGTTTTTATCTCACTTATCTGGTCGCCTCGCATCGCTGGGCCCCCAGGCTAGAGCCCTGTCAGCCCCCCCCCCCTTGTGGGGGCCATGATCGAGGTGCCATAATTGTTACAATAAGTTAGCCGTCTAAACAGTCAAAACTGTCTATATCGCTCTAAAGTTAACACAGCCAAGAGAGGTGCTGTTAGAACATAGCACTTATTGTAACGATTACAACAAATTTATTGTAATTGTTACAATAAGCGCTAATAATTTGATACAAACTTACCCTAGATAGCTTCCGTAGAGGCCGAAAAGCAGTCTTGTGTATATAATCGACGCGCAGAGGCACCTAGCGGAAAATTATGAAGCTTGCAATTTGAGACATTTATTGATAATTTACAATTTCAACTGCATTAATTAATAAATACCTATATACTTATCTGAAAACTTTAAGTCAAAGATATACTTACAATTATTATTGTAAAAGAATGTTATAAAATGTGAATTTGTCACAGTACCCCATCTTATTATTACATAAATATTTTATGGTAATATTTATTATTAAAATTTAGTTTTTTAAGTTTTCTATGCTGACTTTAAGAGATTTTTGATTAATTCATAGTTTTAATATTTTTTATATTTATTTAAAAAAACATCGATTTTTATAAAAATATAAATGTGTACAACTTGAAATTCTTCAAATTGTATATTGAGTAATATTTTTATAACTACTCAATTTGTGAAAAATACGTATATTTTTAAGATTTAAGTGTAATTTAACTTTGGACAGTTGAACTGTACTGAGGCACCCTTTTAACCCTTAAATGCATGATTTTTCCGATTTTGAATAAAAAAATATATTCATATGCTGTTGATTGTCTTTACCATGGGAAAAATAATAAAAAAAAATAAAAATTATTTTTTGGACAAATTTTAATATAAAACCCGTTTGTATTCATATGAATACACCATGCAGTTAGCTGAGAAAAGTGAACGTATGCAACATGAAATGGAAAAATTGAATGACTTAATTAAAACCTTATAATTATAAATAAAATTCTTATAATTATATAATTACTAACAAAACAATTTATAATACATTATGGAATAATTTAAAACAATTTTTTGCTTGATTAAAGCACAATACGACTCCACATTTCTCACAATATACTCTAGATTGTTCTGTATAATAGTTATCAAAATACACGATATGATTAATGTTTTTTGAAGCATTTCTTAATAATCTGACGACAGTATTCCCACTTGCTCCCAGGTCTGGTTCAGACGGAAGTCTGTTTTTTGCCTCATTTTATTGTCCAGAATATATTTCAAATTGGTAGGCAAAGCCTGACACATCACACAGCACAAACAACTTGAAGCCCCATTTATTTGGCTTTTTAGGCATGTACTGCTTCATGTAATGCCCAATTTTTGACGAACACATTTGTTCATCTACACACAACCTCTGCTTCATAGGAATTTTACAGAACATTTGATTTAATTTATCATAAATAGCCCTAATTTTATGTAGCCTATCGTGGTTAGGGTCAGTTCTGGGAAGAAGCGTTGGATTTTGGTTGAAGTGCAGAAACTGACGAATCTTTTCAAATTTATTTATAGGGATTGTTGATTTTATTGGTTAAAACGGATATACATCTGACAAGTATGAACGAGTGCCAGTATATCGAAAGACAGAAATGAAAATAATTATACCTATATATTGCCTTGTGTCAATACAAGAAACTCCCACCGGCTTACTCGGGTCTTTTTCAATGGAAAACAAATTCGTTTGAGAAACTATTTCTTCAACTATATCATTGGTAAACAATAATTGAAGAATTGGTGAGGTGTTTTGAGCTCTAATGTTTCTTGAAGTGATGTGCTGCCTAAGAAAGATAAGCAGGCTTCAATCCAGTATTATATTTTTCCTTTTCCATAAGAGTTTTAGGTTGTTAATTTTTGAAGTCTTGAAGTTGAAGGTATTGGTTGATCATAGGACTCATCCATTTGCAATGGTGGATCGTCATTTGGATCATAAGTGGAAACTTTCACTTCATCATCTTGCATACTTCCATCTATCTCTGGTCGAAATTCTGTATCCCCAATACTGTCATCGTCACTGAAGTCCATTCCATTCTCACTGTCAGATAAGTTGTTAGCATACTCTTCAAGTTCCTTGTCAGTTAAATAGTGTCGGCGAGCCAAGGTTGATTTAAAAAGGCCAAAATATGTTCACAAAAATTGGCTTCCTATGTGGTAAATAATACGCGTTAATGCATGGTGTATTCGAATGAATACAGACGTAAATATCACATTATTCCAGAAATTTACAAAAAAATCTGAAATATTTTATAAAACTTTTCTTGACTGACCTTTATTCAGTATAAAATGATTTTTTGTAGAACTGGAAGATGTATTATTTCATAGATATAGCACTGCAAAGATGGAGAAACGTCACGATCCGATGAAATGTCAGATTGGTGTGGTTAATGCGTAATAAAAAATAAACTTGAGTCATCTGGTGGTCAAACATGAAACTAAATGGATGCATAGACTTTGATAATGATTAAAAGATTTACGTCAACACTAAAACTTGGAAGATTTGGACAATAAATGTCATATTATGCTGTGTATTCATATGAATACACCATGCATTTAAGGGTTAAATATGTTGACTAATCGATTGTTTTATCTTCGTCGAAGAAAACCGTCGGTGTACATGTTACGCCGAATGTGCGAAATTGACTATTGCATGAAATGGGCAAAATTTTGACTAATTCACGTAATAGTCAAGTCCGTTGCCTTATTCATGAATTAGGTAAATTATCTGCCGAGTGCTTGAATTCGCCAGGGTAAGGAATTCTTAAACTGTCAACATGACAGTAGAAAAAATAAATTTAATACGGATGGTTTTATTAGTTATACTTAATTGGACATAATATAATATTATTATTATTACTATATTAGGTGAGGTTAGGTTATATTTTGTTTTGTAATTCTGAATTCAACTGAATGTCCATTTTGAGGTTAGCTAACAAGTGTCAACAAACTATCACAAACAAACAATCGACCATTGCACGATTGATACCCAAGCACGAATCAAATCGCGAAAATACCTTTTAATAAAATTCTTCCGTTATCATATTATAGTTCTAGATTTTTTTTGGGCTTAGTATATGAATATGAACGTCATTGTAGTAATTGATTGGTATATTTTTATATAATCAATGACATTTGACACATTTGGTTAGTTTGATTAGTTGCAAAAAACACCACCGGAGCGTGACCATCTATTTTGACCAATACATGAGCATTTGACACATTTGGTTTAGTTGCAAAAAACACACAGTAGCGCTACTATCTAATTTGCCCAATGCATGAACTAGGAAGAATTATTACTGCCGAATTCACGCACTTGGCAGATATTTTGCCTAATTCATGATTAAGGCAAAATTTTGCCCGTTTCATGTAATAGTCAACTTCGCACATTCAGCGTAACATACATACTGGGTTATAAATCCCTAAAAATTTTCAATAAAAATATTATATAAGAATAAAAATATTATAATTCCAGGTTCTTTGTAAATTGAATTATATAACTGTATCCCTACAGATTTTGTATCAAATATATTTAACGTTATAAATTGTTGTAAAGAAAAAACATTTCTGGGAACCTACGTCATGTAAGCAGTCAGTCTTGTCTGGTTTAATACAGGCATTCAATTCTTAAGTAATTTATTGTAGAAAACTGACGGTAAGTGGAAAAAGACGCTGAAAAGATTTCCTTGAGAACCAATTACTTATTGGGAGATCAGGCAAATGTGTTGTAAATCCCCAAACACATGATCAGCATATGGGACCACGCCCGTTTGGTAACGACACATGCTGCCAACCTTTAAAAAATGATCTGTATCCTTTTTGAAATGACTCTGCGTTTTTTTCGATTGGAACGGGATAGATTTACATGGTAATGGTTGAAAAAATATGTGTGACCTACTTCTTCGAAGTGTGCGATTTAGTACCACCGGCCAAAGGTTAGTAGCACTAGTAACTAAAAATAAATACATGAGTCATACCTACATAATACCAACTATTGTGTTTTTCACGCGACGATAGAGTATACCATGGGTGGCGAACCTATGGCACGCGTTTCAAGAGAAAAAAAATACCTCTAATAATATACTATGACTAATGTGACCAGACGCCCCGTTTTCACCGGGACAGTCACGTTTTCAGGCGGCGTGTCCCGGTGTCCCCGAACACAGCTTCGGGACGCCAAAATGTCCTGTGTTCGAAAAGAATGAAACTTGTGACCAAGATACAGAAATATTTGATGAGTATTCACTTTTTTTCTAATTACTTACATTACACCGCAAAAAAATGTCTGAATGGAACACTTTGAATGTTTCAACTGAAAGTAGTTGGGTGGAGGTTGTTCAAATACTTTCACGCCAATAATTTTGATCACATAAATTTTCGTATAATTATTAAATATATTTTATGTCTGCTCGGCACTAATGCACCAGTACAAAATAATGGTCTTCTCTCTTATGCATAAGTTGTAGACGAGTGAAAAAACACAGTTGAAATTCATTAGTTTTTGAAATCAACACCAGATAATTTTTCATTTATTCATACCTGTATGTACTTTTCATTAATAAATAAAATAATATGTACTATTAAAAATATGTAGGAACTCAAGCGTTGTATGCGCCTACTCAAACATATCTACCGATCATCTTCGAATAAATAAATAAAATAGGTAACCTAATATGTTATGAAAAAACATTACTATCTTGTCAATTGTATTGTATGAAAGTGTGAGGCGCCTAAAATGGATAAGATAAGTGTCCCGGTTTGGCGGAAAAAATAAGTGGTAACGTTAATTATGACAGTTCGCTTTATATAAAAAATATCAGGCAAATACTCTTCAAGAATAAGCATTAGGTTTAATGTGAATATATAATTACACAGGTCGGTCCATAGTCTTTATGCGTCACATATAATATTATCGCACTAACCTCATCAGGCGGTGGGGATGCCGCGCCGCGAGCCTCCAATTTTGATCGATTTACAATGCTTGAGAGTCTTGAGACTGCTGTAGCTAGAAAGTACCTCATGTGATTGGAGCAATTCTGCTGTCAATTTGTGTGTAAAAAACCAAACTAATTAATACATTAACAAACAATTTTATTTCTACCCACAAAAAATGACCACCAAATAAGAAACAAAAACTTGGTAAAGGTAGTAATTCTGGCAGATAGTAAAATCGGTGGACCAAAATGTATGGCGTAATTGAATAAAACTTATAAAGCTATATTATGTGTCCTATGTTCTGTGAGTGGCATCTAGAATATCATCATTTTTATAATAGAATTTTCAAAAACTATTTTTTTCACGCTCAGCACATCAGACAGTCAAAAATTATATTATGGAAATTTTGGCACGCGTATGTACCTACGTAAAAAGATTCGCCTACCCTGGAGTATTATATACTAATCTATGTTATATTATTATCTACTATATATTATTTTATTTTTTTAAATAAAACAATGGTGATAATATTTAGTGGACTGTATAGTGGACTTGTTGGAGGACAGTTGACGCAGGGATTTTAATCCAGGCACCAACCTTTATGATGTGTTCCGGTTCTTTGGGCGCAATATTGGCCTGGTGAGATTTTTATAGATAGGTATTATTTTTATTTTCTTTGTAAGAAGTCTTGATCCGAAATGTTTAGTATATAGTAGTAGGATTTATTCATTAAGTTTTTACTTGGTAAAATCCATTTAAAATTAAAAAAAAATGATAATATTAATTATGGTAAATACCATAAGTTGGTTTATTAGTCGATAGCTATTTTAGTTAAGACTAATAAGTACTAATGACATCCTTTGAGAAGGAGAAGTAAAAAAAGGCCTTGGACTTTATTTTGGAGGAATCTTTTTGTTTGATATTTTCAAGTACTCGAATTGTTTACCATTTCCTTCATAGAAATATGATCATCGTTCATAATATAAATGAAAAAGGTATTTTTTAAATTTATTATTGGATGATTGTAACGCTGCTGTCTAATGTCCACATTCAGGGCTCGAAATTGACCACAGCGTACCGGAGCGTAGTTACGGTTCATGAAATCTCCGAGGCTATCGCACCGTCTGGTGCCATTTAACAAAAAAATTAACACAAAATGTTGATATTTTTTTAATACAACGGTTAGTAAATTTTCCCATTTTGAGTGCTGATCCTCGAGAATATTATCTGGCAATTGGTCAAATAATACGTCTTGAGATATGCACCATTCTTATTTTTAGCCATATACCGGAATAGATCCGCGGACTAGCATTTGAGTAGAACTGGCTTGGATGGTCCGCGAAAAAAATTGCACTGTCATAATAAAACAACAATCACTCGGACATGTTTATCATCTGCGATAGTTCCCAGGCATAAGAGAACTGAAACTCGTGTATCACACTGACAGGGAAACGTGCAAACTTTTTAATAATTGATAGATATTGCGTAGAAAATTCCATTTATTCAGCCATCTTGTCAGCGGTGATAACATCTTCGACCGTAATTCGCAAGATAATCCAAAGAAAACGTATTATCGTAAAGGAAAATGACAGATGTCGGATTATATTGAAATATTATGTATTATTTATTATATTATCGAAAATGCTTACACTGAACAGTGAACATGACAGATGTGAGATAATGCTATTTTTTTTTTGTTACACACGTCCAGATAATTTAGTTGTTATTGTTTTACCACAATATAATGTCTTTTTTGAGATGTCTGTGATAAAATATTGTTGGTGTTGTTGATACCTACTGAATAACAAAAAAAACACTAATGATGAAAGTTTTAAAACATTTTTATTTTTACTAGTATTTCACACCTAAGTAGAAATCTCAAAATGGTTGTTCGCAATAAAACATGTTAATTTTTATTATTACTACGTTTTTCTTAGCTCGTATTCTTGTTTGTCCGGTGGTTGTTTATCCAGTACAAATCTTGCAATCGATTTTTAACTAACTTCCCGACTAGATTGGCATTTGAAACTTTTAGAATATATCTGAACACGATGCCAATGCATTCTTTTAATACTTTTAGCCATCTTTAAGTAGAATTGCATTCATTTTCAGTGAATTCTGTATTGTATGAAAAGTTATTTCGGAAGAAATCCGTAATCCAATCCACTATTATAAGTCGCTAAGGGAGTGGTCCTAGCAACTAAATTATTAATATATAGGTGCGTTACTATGGAAATCAAAATGAAATTTCAGTATTCTATATTTGTTTGTTTGTTGCAAAATAGTATAAAAATGATTTGTTGACAATTGCCTTATTTGTCCTAAATTATTAATACTTACATAGAATTGCCAAGTCTGTATGGCTTAACAGAAAATTTAAAAACGTGTAGGTATATAAAAAGTTCTTTTTATCTTGTAATTATTTTTATTGAAAATCCAGCACAATATTGTATAGGTAGGTACTAATGGATTCCACTCGCTTACCTTTAGGTTTTAGACTATTGTTCAGGAGTTTCATTACGTTTTTTAGACGAGAAAAATGTTTGTTAAAATCTTATGGTGTGTTTTCAGACAAAATTTTTATTTTAATCATTGTTTATATATGTAACATTATCATTTCGTCACTCCAAATTACCATTATTAAATTATATTATTTCGTTACTAATTACAGTAATTACATACAAGGTTTTAAAAATAATTTTATTACTATAGCATTTACTGTCATTCGCATTACACACTGGCGTAGAGTGGCCAAAATGAATACATTTTATTGTATAACTTATCTACAGATTAGGTAGTTATAAATAATAATATAATATGTAATTAATTCAATTTTTTTTTAATATTAATTATTTTTCTCTTCCAAATAGGAAGGTCTACACAGTACCACATAATTGTATGTAGTATACAGCAGAGCGTCTCTTACACGCAAATGATGCAACCAATTCGTCATAAAATTTAAAAATGGGCCTCCAATGAGTTAAAACCAGTCACAAAGTTATTAAACTATAATGTATTCTTTAAAAAGATGCACTTTTCTCTCAAACTGAATGTAAAATATTACCTAAAGCACAACACAATTAATACATCTATTATTGGGAAAATTAAAAATATATTGTAACTTTTTATCGTAGGGGGCCTCCAAATCAGTTAGTGCATCGGGCTTCTTCATCGCTAAACGTGCCTCTGGTAGTATTGTGTAAAATATTATTGTTCTCACATAGGGAGCAGTACCAGACAGCAAGATAGATATTATTTTATAATAAGATAAGTGGTGGTGGATTTCTTGGAAGTATAATTATAAAGCTTTCGTTTCGTCAGAAAGTTGTAAGACTATTAACAGATAGTAATAATTATTGCAGTTTTCACAACATAATCTTATTGGCTATATTAATTAAAAATATTTGTAGCACAACCGTACTAAGTAACGTATTTTTTTAGGGAATGTCCCCAGAGACTAGGTAAAACAATTGCATAACAAGGAAATCTCATAGGCAATAATTATTGTTAAATCCTTCACATTTTTTCCAATTAAAATTTATTTATTTTCATGAGCAAACATTCTAAATTATAACTACTATACTTAAGACGTTCACAACATGCCATGGAAAAGTATAAAAAAAACAATATGTAACAAAATGAGATTTTAAATATCAGTAAGAACAAAAAAAATAGTTATGAAATTAAACTTACCTACATAATATTTTTCTCACTTGCGTTAAGTAGGTGCTTACGAGTTACGACATAGAGACTTTTTTGAAGATCCATATGCCCTGAGAACGAAAAAAGTGATTAAATTTATCATAAGTTTATGCAAATTATAATCATTTTTTTCTTTGATTCTCAATGTATTATCATTTCATTGAAAACGATTAGAGCGTACCTAAGGCCTTGTCCACATGACGCGATTTGACTCGCGCGCATTCCAGGTACATGTGAGACACGTCATGATGTGCCCTCATTGAGACGTCCACAAGCACTCGCGCCGTGACGACTGTCACGCGCGATTGAGGTACAGTTGACCTCATTGAGGTGTCCACATTCACTCGCGACGAGACACGCGCCATGTGGGCAATGCTTACGTGTCCATTCCGCGACGGCGGATATTTTGGATACAGGAGATTTAGAATACGTTTCAATATTGGAGGTCAAAAATATTACACTAGCTTTACGTTTCTCATTTTATTCATTTAATTTCATAATAAAATAATTACAAGATAGAAATAACTTTTTATATACAACGTTTTTAAATTTTCTGCTGAATCATATAAACTTGACTTGACTAGCTTCAACGATCAAAAAAAATTGTAGTTGATAGAAATACTGAATAATAAAATGTCATGTCATATTGATTTCAATAGTAACGCACGTATATATTAATAATTCAGTTGCTAGGCCCCCCCCTTCCAACCAATAATGATATCGAAATAACTTTTCATACAAAACAGAATTAACTGAAAATGAATTAAATTCTACTTAAATATGGTTAAAAGTATTTAAAAAATGCATTGGCATCGTGTTCTGATAAATATGCTAAAAGTTTCAAATGTCTAGCTAGTCGTGAAGTTAGTTAAAAATCGATTGCATGATTTGTACCGGACAAACAACCATCGGGCAAATAAGAATACGAGCTAAGAAAAACGTTGTAAAATAATTTATTTTGATTACTTAATATACCTACCGTTATTAAATGTATTTTGTACTTATATTTTTTTGTGCGTTCAAGAAAATAATTACTCATCACTCAATGTGACCCAGATAAGCCAAAAGTTTGAATACCTATAATTATATAATATTGCTTTATTAGTTAGAGAGTGTGAATATGATTTTAGCTGATGCAAAATTTCGCCCAACGTGGGGCTCGAACCCACGACCCTGAGATTAAGAGTCTCATGCTCTACCGACTGAGCTAGCCGGGCATGCAGAAGATTGAAATAAATTTCACTTTCAGCAAAATCTAAATGTTTTACACAAAAGTATTTCTGAACTACGGGAGAGGTTATCAATGCAAGCACTCGTGTGTGAAATCTCGTTGTCATTGTATGTCAGTATAATGAACAAATAAATCGACAGTAACGTTATCAATCATGAATCAACAAAATTAAATTGAGTGTGAAGATAAGCTTTTTATTGCAAAATTACTTTTATTTATTATATAATATAAGTAATGATTTCGTAAATGCGTATATTTTCTAATGTTTACAAAACTATAGACAATTAATAGTAGGTTTAATAATAATATTAAAATAAACAAAATTATTAGATATAAGTAATTAAGTAATTAAGTTATTTCCTTGCAACACATCGAGACTATACCTACAAATAATCAATTTATTTATCAATTAAATTTTATTGAATGAACTGAAATGATTTACAATTATGACATTCATTATTGAATATATCTATATCATTTAGATTCCTCGTAAAATGTAAACCTGCGTCCACCAGATTCCGGTCAATGTGTTTTAGCTATTGAACAATCCATATTTTTTCTTGTGTTACCAAATAATAATTATTCTGTATAGTTATATGCAGTATTAAGTATTTCAATAATATAATATAATACCAGACAATCAAAATTCGAACGAATGATAAGAATGCAGCATTCTTTATCTAATAAACTGATTTTTTCATATAAGCACATTGTCCAGAATTAGATTAATATGGGTTCAAGTCCTTTTCAGTATAAAATATTTTTCATTATTTATTTTCTTCTAATAAGGAATGTTTATAAAGCACAACATTGTATATTATATTATTATAACAGTATTCTGGAAACTTTATTAGCATAATTTCTTATTGGATACATATAATATTATTTAAATATATAGGTAGGTATATAGTTTATCCAGTAGTGTTTCCCCACAAGTCGCTTTGTTTCAATGTAAATATATTTTTGAAATCATGATAAACATAACTAGTATTTTGATGTATATATATATAATATTTAATGGCAATTTATAGCATATGAAAAGTTTATATCAAGCTTTGAACATAATAGGTATCAGTGCCCTGAGACTCAGTACGCACTGTGTTTAATAGAATTCGGCAGTGACGTCCCTAGACAGAATGCCGCCCCTGATCAGCGCCAAAATGTCGCCTCAATCTTTATACAGTATTTTTATCATCCATTCATCACATCAGACTCTAATATCTATGAAATGTGTTGTATGGATACATTACTAACAAAATATAAACCGTAATTATTCGCAAATCTGCTTGTGTCGTTTCTGGTCACCAAAGACGCCAAAGGGCAGCGGAAGTAAACTAGACATCGCGAACCCTACAAAAAATTACAGTCCTGTTAAACCTTTTATGTAAATTAATACATTATGTTTCCAACTAGTAAGCTGAATTTTTAATGGAAAGATATTTTCGTTATTACTAAGTTTAGGTATATATTTCTCTTCGATTTGCCGCCTTTCCAGTAACTGCCGCCGCCAAGCGACGCTCGATCTGCCTACCCTCACGGGACGTCACTGGAATTCGGGCATTTCCGTTCTGCCAATTTTCAAATAAAATAACCACGGTATCTAGATAGAATCAAAATTGTTAAGCTATATATTATTATCAAGGAGTTCGTGTAAAATTTAATAAAAATGTTATATCATAATTAATTATGTTTTCGGATGGTTCTTTATTAATTAAATCATAAATTTATTTTAGACTTTTTATTACAAAAATGTAGACATTTCGACGATGAGTTAGTTGTTTTTTTTTCATTAAGATGCTTGGAAAACTGAAAATTGGTTTTTCCGTTGATAAAAGATCTCATATGTTTCTTAAACGTAGTTTTCTTAGGTCAACCGCTCTTCCTCACATATTACGAGGATAAACATGTCAAACAGGCTTATTTATAAAAAGGTAGGTACCGCTTTTGTAAAATTTGGAGATTTATGTTTAGGTACCTACCGTATTTAAAAAAAATGTATTATGAAATTATTAATAAGCTATACTGAAATTTCAAGAACACATTCCGTACAAAAAAATGTAATACTGCAGGGGTAGGCAATCTTCTTTAAATTTATAGACCACATTCAACGCGAATGTTTAACTGAAGATAGTGATTGTAAAAAAAATACATAAGACAAACGTAGTTATAAGAAAAAATTCTCATGAAGCATAGACGAGTCTAGCTTAGAGGCAGAGGTACTTACCCGAAAAGTGAAAGAGGTGAGTTTGAGTCATATTCAATATAACTTTTTGTTCTAGAAATTTTGAATATTTGTATTTCTGAGGTTTTAAAAAATTATGATTTATAATATACCTACCTACTTACATAAGTAGATATACAAAGATGTAAGTAGATTTTCCATTTTTTTAATACAATACTTAATTTATTATTGAGATTATTAAGATTATTATTTTGCGATTATTTTGTATGATTAATTTAGTTTTTACGTTTTTTAACATGCAGGGATAAGAGTTAATACTTAAATTCATCTTTATAAATAAACCACAGAGAAATTAGCATTATGCCTGATTTTAGAGGGCATGTCAAACTTTCAAATTGCGATTACTCCATAACATGATTTCGAGACTTATCAACATTTGGCAGTATACCGACGATATGAATCACGTGTTTTGTTTGTATGGTAAATCCATGGAATACAGAACTAATGGAATTAACAGGCAATCGATTTCGAGTGTGGAAGAATATGGGATACTTAAACTTAAACACGTGTCAAGAATACGTCATTCGAAGCTTGTCCTTCATTCTGACAACTGCTCTCGGTATATGCAATGACGCTCATTCAATATTGGTGTATTTGAAGCTTAGCTTGAAACACACATCATTTCTCGTCTATGTGATTGTTATATGAAACACACATGCAAAACCCTGCTTCAAAATTTATTGTATTGGGGTATATCCCATTTGAATTCTGTTTATTAATCTGTTCACAGCAAAAAAAATCACGTATGGGCCGACGGTTGCCGACCACTGGACTAATAAAATTCCCAAGGTCACGATCGAACATTTACGTCGGCGGAGGATTATGAATGTTTTCGCGAGTAGATGACATCTTTTACATTATAAATAACGAATGTTAGTATAATATATACTAAAAACCACCGAAAAAAAAATTGAAATACTGTTGTCACTTCTGTTTATATTATTAATTAACAAATTTTTTATTACTTAGGTAGGTATATATTATTATACTGTTTCACTTAGTGCTAAATAGTGCTGGAACGCCATTTTTAAACATCCTAATTACCTTCCCATCACCCCCCACTTTTTTATAACACATGTTTTAATACAGCGATGACGGGTGCTTTCCGAAAATTTCGTAACATCTATGACAATTACTATTATTGATATACAAAAAGCCAAAGCAACCGGAAATTGCAGATTAATACATTTTCCGTACAATGACTTAGAAATTCAACTGATTAATTGCTTTTCTCGTATTTTTACGGCCAGTTGATTCTCGGTTGTTTCCAAGTTTAAAATAACAGCCACATAAATCTTCTTCATAAAAATAATATTGCTGAAAACTATTTGTAGAATTGCCTAGTCTATACAATATTTGTATTGCTTGAATCTTTCGTGGTTATTTGTTAATTTTCAGATGTTACTGTGTGTTATTTATTTTCCTAGTTTTATACACTTTTCGGACTCGTTAAAGGGTAATTTATAATAAGAAGCCTACTTCAATAAATGTATGTATACAGTCTTGAATGAATCGACGTCAATGTCGAATCCAATATTCGTCCATGCTCCAAATTATAACAAAATTCTGAGTTGTAAATACTTTACCGAATGGATCAACCAACAGCTCCTATTGTACGAGGGTGGGTCAATAATTCCTTAGAAAAAAGCATTAAAACAGTTTTTATTTTTGTATTTTTTTTTTATTTCTCAACATAATCTCCTTGGAGCTCAATACACTTGGTTAGACGTTTCTCAATTTTTTTTAAACCGTCAGAAAAATAAGTTTTCGGAAGGTCCTCAAAATAAGCATTTGTCCGATCGATGACTTCCTCATTTGAAAAAAAACGTTGTCCACTTAGCCATTTTTTTAAGTTTGGGAAAAGGAAAAAGTCACTGGGGGCTAAATCTGGCGAATACGGTGGGTGGTCGACCAATTCGAACTTCAATTCTTCAATTTTAGCCATTGATCGTAAACATGTGTGAACACGGGCATTGTCCTGATGAAAGAGGATTTTTTTTCTGTTTAAATGAGGCCGTTTTTCTTCAATTTCGTTTTTTAGCTGGTCCAATAAAAATGCATAATAATCCCCTGTTATTGTTTTTCCTTTTTCCAAATAGTCAACGAAAATAATTCCACGTGCATCCCAAAATACAGTAGCCATAACCTTACCAGCTGATTTTACGGTTTTCGCCTTCTTTGGACATGGTTCGCCTTTCGCAATCCACTGCTTTGACTGTTCTTTCGTCTCGGGAGTATAGTGGTGTATCTATGTTTCATCTACAGTCACAAAGCGACGAAAAAATTCATCCGGATTGCGTTGCATGAGCGACAACAGGGCTTTAGAGGCCACCACCCTATTGCGTTTATTGTCGACTGTGAGCAAACGCGGCACCCATCTTGCAGAAACTTTTTTCATGCCTAATTTGTCATGTAAAATAGAAATGACGCTACCTTTTGAGATCCCTGTAACCTCAATTATCTCAATCAACTTTAATCTTCGGTCACTTAACACCATATCGTGTATTTTATTGATCATTTCTGGTATAGTCACCTCTACAGAACGTCTTGAGCGTGGTTCATCCTTTGTTGATGTACGACCACGTTTAAATTCATTTAACCAGTTATAAATAGTTGCAAGTGAAGGAGCAGATATGCCGTGAACTAAATCCAACTCATTTTTTATTTCCTTTGCTGTTAACCCTTTTATATTAAAATGTTTAATAACAGCTCTAAACTCAATTTTCTCCATTTTTGTAAACAAGCAAATTTTTTTTTTAAATGTACGAAAATAAAAAACAACAACCCGACCAATCTGATTGAAACTTCGCAGCATACTAAATCGGTAGTGCCGCTGCATGAAAACAAACCGCTTACAGTACTAGTCGCGCCACCTGTCGGCTTTTCTAAGGACTTATTGACCCACCCTCGTAGAATAGACTAAACTACACACATCGATCGTCCAGTTCATTAGTCAGACAACTCCAAAAAATGAAATTTGATTTAAATACGCAGTTTTGTGTAAAATTTTACACTCTACCTGGTTCAGTACTCAGATATCTCCAAAATGTCACCAAAAAAATGTGAATGCTGATAAACTTCTAAAGAATTAAACGAAATGTTGATATTATCTGGTTCATTAAAAGAATATTTCTAAATATCTTCTCTAAATGTCTCTAAAAGTAACTAATCTTTAAACTATAATATTTAAATTATAAATTATAATATGTAAATTATAAAATGTAAACTTAAATTATAATATGTATTTCTCCACCGTTGATCCTTTTAATAAGTCACCTGTTTCATTTAAACGCGCTATCTCCAAAATTTTGTATAAATAGATATATATATTTATATTTTTTTTATGTTACTTTTTTGTATATAATTTAATTATTCATTATTCTTCCTCATTTTTCTCATGTAATTTTCTTATGTCATTTCTTTATATTTATGTTATTCCTACTCTCTATCTTGTTAGGCTTAACTATATTATAATGTATACATGAAAACTTTGCTGGTTGCAATAACTTTTCATTATTATATTTTAAATTTTTGTAATCAATATGTAACTGTTTGTTTCCTTAATAAATAAAATAAACTCTTGCTGATAAAATATATATAATTCGGGCATAAATCAATAATATTTGATTTTTTGGTGACCATTAAAATATTGCTTTTGCTATCATCTCAAAACTAGTTATTTGGAGTTGTCTCACTAATGTACTGGGCGATCGACATTTACGATATCAAATAATAATTTTAAAAGGTTAGATTTATTTTCTCCTAGAAATGAAGTAAAATTGTTCTCTTGCTGTGTTGTAGAGAGTATAGGAAATTAGAGTACGTGGGTCGTATTATGAAAGACGACACTCACTTTGTGTAGGTGCTGCTTATAGCTGCTTTTGCAAGGTGATGTGAAGAGAAAATGATGTTTTACTAGATGAAGCATTTCCTGACAAAACTTTCGGAAATGGTTTAACAAAATTGCAGTTGAATGCAGTCATATAAAACACAAGGTTTTGTAACAGTGAAGTTATAAACGGTTTTTATTTCACATGACAGCTGGTTTTAAATATAGTGGAAGTAATAGAAATATAATAACGTTGTGATATTTATTATTCAAAGACAAATTTTAGAACTGATTTTAGTATTTGTAAAAATAAAACATTGTGATTTAAATATAAAGTTTTTTATTAACTATTGAAATGTCGATTTCGATTTTATATATATGTTGTGTTGTCCTTCTGATGATGGAGAGGTCGAAAATGTATGCAGGAGCGAATTTTATTAGGCGTAGGGGTAAGATTGGTACAATAGTATGTTACAGCAGTTATGTTACAATACTAAACTTATGATAGGTACGGATCCGTGGTCCGCATCTCGGTACAATCAGATGTTGGGCGAAGCGATATAGAGACTGCGTTAGTAATAGACTGGAAACGTAAATTCGAGTGACATGTTGATAAATCAGTATTCGTAATTTAAACAGTCAAAAGTAATAGATAAAAATTATATTCCAATACATCATTATATTGAACGAGTCAGCGGTTTAAATACGAGTAGCTGTGATTTTATTTATTATTACAGTCATAATATAATATGATACTATGGGAATGGATATTAGACTAATTTTCCATTGCGATACCGTATTTAATATTGCCAATCAATCTTCTGACACAAGTAAACAGTTGTTTACCGGTATATGAGTCGCTGGAAATTTATTATTGCGGTCGAATAATTTGATACATTAAAAATAGATATTTGATCAATAATATACTGACAGCCACATATATTATAGATATAGAGATCGATGGATCTATTTTTAATTGATTATTTCTAGTATGTCACATAAGATCACACTAGTAATATAAAGCACTAGTAAATATAAAATTTATAGGTATAGTATTTTGTTAATACACAAATATAATATAGATTTCGCACCAAGCTCAACTAGTTTTTCCAGTCACCAATTGGTAAACTGTCAATTTTCTTTAAATCACAATAAAAAGTTTTTTCAAGTCCAAAAAAACCCCGAGGCTTCCGAATCAAAATCTGTTATTCGGAATTTTAAAATTGAAAAACCTAGTCCGTATAAGCGAAAACGGGTTCTAATAACAATTATTATTAACATATACATTGAATTCTGTTGCGTTTTTCGCTGAATGAAATAGCGAAATTGGGACATTATGGATTTGAGTATTGTTTACATTAGCGTAATATAATATTCCATGAGAAATATTATCCGAGTAGTTACACCATTAGAATATAACTCAAAAGCGTATGTCATAATAATATTACAATGTTGAAATTCATAATACCACTCTCTATTTGACACTGATTTTGATCCTTTCAAAAACATTCACGCATCCGGCACGCCAAGGGATTAGGGAAACTAATACTTATGTATATTGAAATTCATACGAAATTAATACCTTTTCGCGTCACGCCTGAAATTGGTCTACATTTTCAAGAGCAAACATCGAGACAAGCTTCACGCGAATCTAGTCGCATTTAAACTATTCACGATATAATATGACATAAGTATAAGTGTTTCAAGAATTATTCCATTTGTTAATATATTCCTCAAGCAGGGCCGCAGTGAGGCATAAAGCCGCCTCTGTGGGGAAAAATGCCTAGTCGACATTAGTAATAGACTATAAGGCGGTGGGAGGAGGTTGGGTTAACAAAATGTAACAATTATTGTCACTGAATTCCATATTTAGTACCGTTATTGTACGAGGTATTGCATTGCTGGCAATTGAGAGAGCGATAACTATGTTCAACCAAATTGCTTCGGGTGTTGATATATTATTCTACCTGCCTGAGGATGAGTTTAGATGGACGTTATTTTATAAATTTTTAAAATAGGGTCTCTTTAGCAAACTCGGTATACTTTTTTGAACTTCTATAGATGTATGATTATTGTATTATCACTGCTTATGTATGTTTATATTATGTTCTCTTTTTATATTTTCATTTTTTTCGCTTTGATTATTTTTTTTCTTTATAATAATAATTCATGTCATGTTGTGAACGTCTTAAGCTTATAATTTGTAATGTCCACATAATTGAATTGAATTGAATAGTAATTAAATTCAGTTTTTTATGTTAGTTCTGGCACATTTTATGGGATAAAGTCAACTCAGTAAACTCAGTCAAAGCTCACTTAAGAGCGTGGTAACCTCAGTCTTGGGTATCTACTCCTGAGACATTACCAAGCATAAAAAACTGCTGATCTGAAACGTGAAAATGCCTCGTGATACGCTCGATTAATACTGATTGTAGTGCGGGGTGGGTCGGTTTGGAATAGTCTATGTTTGTGTTGTCGCATTCAAAATTGTTTATTGAATACGCTTGGCTTAACAGTTACAATTATTAGGATATTTTATGTCGTACACGCTTTATACTTCATGCCTTTTAAAGACGTAGCATCAAAATATTAATATTACCAATGTACCTGTACGTCAAGCACTGATATAAACTCTTGGCTCCCGAATGGTGGATAGTGGATTCGGCATTGCCAACGTAAGCGTTTTTTTTCCAAATCTAGTTTTTGTGAATCGGCTTTAAAGCGAACATTGGATGTCCCAGACTATTGCACCAATAAATGGGTGCCACTGGTCTTCTACTGATACAGGACTTGCGTGTCGTAGAATACCGAGAGGAGTGAGATGTCTGCTCGACAGTCAAATAAACCTTCAGCTCACGATTTCTCACGAGGTTTTGACGAAGAAACAGAAACAGTAATATTCCATTTACTTTTTTTTGTTACTGAGGGGGGGGGGGAGTTTGGGCCCAATTGTAATAATTGTAACGATCGCTTGGAGAGCTTTTCACACTACAATCTTGCAGCAGATTAGGTATAATAAATGATCCTAAATATCAATGCGCAAGTGACAATGAATATATAAATTATATTGTTTGGCAATGTTTATTTGATAATGATCAACGATGAAGACTTATTGAAAATTTAAAAAGTCAACCACTTAATCTGGAGATGTTTATAAGTCAGCCAAACATCACAATATTTATGTGTATCAAAATATTTCTGAGAGAATATAACCTGCAATTATTATAATACCATATATTTGAAGTTATATTATGTACCTACCCATTATGAACAATATATGTTTTTTTATTATCATTAATCGTATATACATACATGTAAATAAACCTCAACTGAAACTTTGTAGGTTAATAATAAAAAGTATAGGAATGGAATGTATATTATCCTGACACCCTGGAAGTCCGGGTAGGGAGGGGAGTCGGGGCCGCACAGCCCGATCCGACCTCCGCGTTCAACTCTCCGGTCGACCTGACGTTAATGACGCCCTTGATAGCGCGCCGTCGGTCGATACGTGTAAGTCACACGACCAGCTTCCACCCTTCAACTAGCTCAGTGATGTAAATTGTTCAGGGCGGTCAATCGAACCTGGGGTTTGGGTTGGTAGAGCACGTTCAGTGTAAGGTTAGGTCTTGACAGTTGGGTAAGATGCCGGTTGACGATGGTGGATATTCAAAATGAAACACACGTTTTTCGTAGCACAAATCTTAGCAGAAGGTTTATTTTTACAATTTAAGGTTCACAGAAAGGTTACTCACTATTACACACAGATACACAATATCAATACACATGAATAATTTTGCAACAGCCCTAAATTTGTTAATGATGGGCGCCGTGGGCTGCGGCAACTATAGTTTAAGGATCTATGAAATACTTGATTCGTAACACTAGCGAATTCCACCCTTCCACGTACGTGGCACACGAACTCTGCATTTTTTTGATAATTCAGCGAAAATTATAACACTTGACGTGGCGCGCGTAAGACACCGTATCCAGTCCAACCTCTTTTTGACTAACTCGATCGATTCCTGTCTATACGGAAATCGTTTTAAAACAAAAATTATTTCTTCAGGTGTCCTTTAAATACGTACTCATTATATTTTGTTTCGTTTTGTTAATTAATAAAAGTACAGAGCACTTTATTTGATGGAGCGGCGATAGATGGACACTTGGCTTAGCGGACTATAAAAAACATGAATGTGGCATCCATATCTTCGCTCGTACTTTACCCTAAAGGGGTCCTCCATACACGTAGAAACGTGGAGGTATCAATCCTATATAAATTTAGAAGTTTGTGTTATTTAAATCAGAATAGGTTAGAATAAAATACACTTAGCTAATAGTGCACTGTTTTAGACTACCCATAGCTTACGGGCCGCACAAAATTGTGTTTTTGCTAATTACTTTTCAAATGCAAAATAACACGTTAATTACAAAATTAATTAAAAGGGCCCGTAAGCATTGTGTTAAATAAAATTGTTATGGAAACATAAGAATTTATTTGTTACATTGTTGAAGTATTTAATTTCGTTTTAACACCGAGTTAAAATATGGAATACGACCTGTTGGTTCAGTGATTCGATGCCAATGTAGAATTGAGAGCTTGGATCTACATATATGAATTTAACATTAGGTAATCAAGTGAATGAAGTAGTTAGGTAAATGACATCTGTCGTACATACGTTGTATTGCTAAATATTGATTATAATGGAAAATTATATTATATTTAATTGATAACAGCTTCAAATAGGTTTCGCGTATTGATTTTTATTAAATTAATAATGATTATAAATACTGATGAACGAGTGGGCGAGAGCATTGAAGAACTGAATATTGTGGAGGTGAAGGATTGAGGATATCAACTGTAGCGAAGAATAAAAATTAAAGGGTTAAAAGTCTATAGGGTCTAAGTGCCAAAAAATCTATAAAAAGTATATGCCAAGCCTAATGATATTCTGAAGGGTCTAAGTTCCTAACTCCACCATTTTTGTCACACAAAAAATGTTTTGGAATATGGGCGGGGTCTATGTGGCCCTACATACCAATCTACATAGAACTTTCCAATATTGTCCATGTTTAAATATTTTATTCTTCCATTGGTTATTTTTTAACTTTAGAATTATGTAAACTTTTCATATTATACTGGTGTTTTTCTGTAACTTTGTAAAAATAAAAAAGTAAGTTTTCTTATAGGTATGTATGGTTTTTTTTTTTTTTTTTTATTATATCTCAGTTTCACATTTTTGGCACTTAGACCCTATAGTATAGATTTTCAAACCATCAATTAGAATGTTTGTTAACAAGACGCCGCAAACTCTTAACGAGCTTACAATATTTCTCTCGTAGAAACTAAGTCGCATTGCCCGGCTCTACCGGTACAAAGAAATTAATAAAAAAAAACTGAACACATAATCATAATATCATAAGCCAACATACTCGTATAATAATAATTATTATACGAGTATGTTTTGATTTGCATTTTTTTTTAAATTTTACTCTCATTTAACTTTTATAAAATACGCCAATCACGTATTTTATAAAACAAGACATAAGTACTCTTGAAAAGAAATGGTATAAAACATTTAATAAAACATTTTTTTCAAAAATCTTCTATAGCCTAATACCGACATTGCACATTGTGTAACCAAGATATCATTTATCTCTTCTCTTTTTTGTCGTAGTCTGCAGAATGCATCTCAAACATATTTTCGAGAGCCGTTCCTATATCTGTAGTCTCTGGAAAATCGACTGCCTCGCCCTGAGCTCTGTCGAAGAAATGAAAAGTATTCGGAGATAATTTATTACCTATGTATATTTTTTAAAAAAAATATTTTTATTAAAATTCTACTGTTTTTTTTTGTTTTATTTATCATAAACATGTGTAATTTTTAATCACGGAAAAATTTTAGTCATTCAACGTAAGTAGCGCATAGTCTCATGTAATGTTATTTTGGTTAAGGTGCGCAAATTTTTACGATGTTAACTGTTTAAACCACATTTAGATTAGATTTTGCAGGTGTGGACAATGGATATGCATTGAGTTTCAAATAAATTAATAAACAACTGTACATATTATTATTTATTTAAAGAGCGATGTCAGTATATACCTACCTACTAGGCTACAAGGCTTTATTGCAGAATGCAAAACATACCATTTACATACATTGAAAAAGCGCGTAGGTTTACAAAATACTTGTGACTAGAACTATTTTACAATACAGTAAGTCTGACACAAAATAAACAATGCGCCGCGTTATTCAGGTGAAATTGTAACATTTGCACAAGTGAGCTTTGCTAACAGAAGCTTCTCCAAAAGCTCAAATATACGAAAGCGCTGCCTATTTATTGACAGACGGGAAACGCGCTGGCATAGTGATTTGAGGACGCGAGATAGCGTGGTTAATTCAACACAAATGTTTAAATAGAGACTTCAATAATAATTATTGCGGATCGCTTTCAGCCACCATTACGGTTTGTAAATGATTCCGTGTTGATAGTTCCAATGTGATACAGATTAGTAACTGTATCTTAATATTATAAATTAACAGGATACAGTTTTCCAATCTGTATATAATAATATAGACGATTAAAGAATAAATCTTTTTTCTTCACCAGAAACGGAGGACAGAGGACAGATACCTATTAGACTAATAATTTTGATTTACTGATGATGTCAAGGTCTTTGTAAATTTTATTTTTAATGTTCTTTTACTCGCTAATATTTTTTTAAGAAATTTGATAATGTGGTAGATAGGGTGGTGGTCTTTTGGAGTCAATAAACAAACTTTGTGTATCCTAAAAGATAAGTCGGTTATGTCAGTAATTCGGAAACGAATTAATAGTATTACCAGAATAAATGATTTGGTATACGTAATAATAATGGTGAATATCCATTTTTTATTTATCGTAATAGATTTTTGAGTTATCACTGCGAATTATTATTTCTTTTCTTCCTCGAGGTTACGTTGCAGAGGCGATTCTCAAGGGATGACATTGTCGACTTGTGTATTAAAGTAAATACCTCGCCCATTTAATGCAAAAGTACCATAACTTCAAATTCATAGTTTCGCGAAAATTTGAAGTTTTACATCTACATAAAATACAGGTTTAACATCAAATACCTCGAGTATGAAGATATTTTTCATTTGTTTTCCTAATGACTTAAATATTTTTACAGTATAATTATATGAATTCTACGGTTATTTTTCATTTAAAACAGAAAATTAAAATTTTAGCACTTGTGGTCCTTTTGAATTGGATGGGCGAGTAATAATACCAAATTAAAAAAAAAAAATTCAGAAAAAGGAAAAGATCAAAATATGTAGATATTCAGAAAAATTGGTAATAATATGTTATTGTATA
This sequence comes from Rhyacophila brunnea, assembly GCF_057557595.1. NCBI lineage: Eukaryota > Metazoa > Arthropoda > Insecta > Trichoptera > Rhyacophilidae > Rhyacophila > Rhyacophila brunnea. The sequence goes on along the minus strand of NW_028232965.1, from coordinate 54,494,681 downwards.
TTTACACAAAAAAATACAATTTATGGTGATTTATTTATTCGTGGTGTATAATTCGATACTGAGGGTGTTTAAAAGAATTTTATATTATTTCAATACTTACATTATTTTGAAAAACTTTAGAAATCCTAAAAATCTTATATTTTTTAACCTGGTGGGACTCAAACGTACATCTGCTTACAGAACATAACAATCCTGGTAATACTGGCTCAAGCTGATTTAGTCCCAACTCTGCTCGATATTTATTACTAGGTACTATATTTTTGGGTAAAAGCATAACTAATCAATTTATAATACTTATAACTTATTATAAGGTCAAAATTATTCATAATTTTGGTTTTGACGTCTTTACACTTATTTCATATTGTTAAACATAGATTACAGATAGACACGTAAGTTAGAGTATCGATAATCAAATAAAAAAACAGATTGAATCATAAAAATGCCTCTAAGAACTCTTCTACTCTATTTTATTTAGATGTTAATCGGATTTAAACAGCTCATAAAACATCACTTATAGAATTGAGTTATCGAATATAAAATTTGCAGCAAGATTTTTGCATTTTCATTTCACGCTGAAAAGTCTACGAGACAAATTCAAGTTTTATTAGCACGGTCTGCTGCCATAGAATAACAATTTATATTTTAATTGATAATAATAATAATATGTACAGCCACATTTTAATAGTCGTCAAAATATTCAAAACATATTGAAATATTTGGCAAGAAAAGTTAGATAAGTTTTCAAAACACTACTGAGACTGCCTGAGACTAATCGAATGTTGGTTATAAGAAGCCTGAAAACGGTCGAAAAAAGATTCTGATAATCCAAAATTTAAAATTTCTTGACTAAAGATGCGCGAGCTTTTGCAATTTCAAATTGGAGGAGAGAAAGTTGAGAAAGCCAGTGCCCATCTGGACGGTTTTCCCGAGACTGATGTATGTGATAACATTAATCTACATCATTTTATGTATATTAAGACCAGTTTCGTTTCCTCATTTAAGATTTTTAAAGGATTTTTCTCAACAAAAAATATTTTTATTAGTTGTTTACCTTCAATGAATGATGAATTGCTAGTAGAAATAGCTGTACAATGTATGTTTCGAATTAGGTGAGAATGTCCAGCCTAGCTACGAATCCGATAGTGATATCTATTAAAGAATACAATGAAAGAATTAATATTCTAATATATTATTATTCTGTTTTATTTTCATTAAAATAATGCCTTTCAACCATGATTTATTAATAACGGACGCCATTCAAAATCGTAGTTTTATTCAGAGATAGAATGTCTATAGAGTTGAAGTATAAATCGAGTTAGGAACATAACGTCTGTTTTCTTTCGTTTATGTTCTGCAATAAAGTAAACGCGCAGCTTATTAAAACCAATCCAGCGGAAATTGACTCTGGAGTTTTCTGAATACTAGTTATATGGTTATCCGGTCTAACTATATTATAGTTTAATTTAGCTATGATAAAATTAATTACATTTTTTATCTGTCAAACATTATAAATTTAAACTTATTTTTATTTAATGAATAAAACACCAAATTTAAGACTAAACAATAATAAAAAGACTATAACAGAACATAAGTTGGATTATCTCATAAGTATTAGAAAATATATTTTTCAGCTCGGTATAAATATTTTTCAAAACTTTTTTTTTTCAATTGGTATATTTCTGAGTTGTAATTTTTTATTAACCTACCTTTTACTTAAGTAATATTATGATACATACTAATCGCTCACCCAATGAAAAAGTACCACAAATGCGAAATTCTTGATTTTATCTTTTCAATGTAAAAATATCCGTAGGTTCCATATAAATTGTAGTGTATGAAAACAAAAGAAAAATATAATATGCACATATACTTGAGATATTTCAGGTTAAGCCTAAATTTTGCCAAAATTCAAATGTACATTATAATATAAACACTAAACAACAAATTTTATTGTACCTAATTATTTAATAAAATCTGAAGTGCAATATTTTAGCATTTTTTTTTTTGTAATCTTAATATAATATTATATTACAGTACATATGTACATAATGCTCTACCTTTTATGTTATGTATCGTGTATAGAAGCAATCCTTTTGCTTTTTGGCCATCCGTGAGCCGACAGTGTAAGCGTCGTAAATGAAAAACGTAATTATATTTTGTTTTTTATTCTTCCGTTTACTGTTTCTTCTAAAAAAATATTTTTACATACTGTGAAAATTACAAACTATGTATCTAAGACGTTGACAACATGACATTTAAAAGCAAATATATATAGTAGGTATTAAAACGGTGTAAACAAAAAAACAAATATATACAGTATCACAAAATAACACCATGAAAAGGAAATAGGTGTAAAACTTGGATCCTCGGAGTTTATAAAATAACGCCCACCGATACTCATACTCACGTAGGTGGAATATATCACGTCTATATTATAATATTCTAAAATATTCTCTACGTTACATTGTCTGTTGACGACGGCGTCTGGAACGAGCCTGATATATCAACGAAAGAAGGAGGAGAAATACCAGAGCGTTGGAGTGGAGCTCGGAGCAGGAGCAATGGGGTTTTACCCGGAGCAGGAGCAGAGCCGGAGCACCAAAAATTTGTAGTACTCCACTGCTCCTTGTGTAGTTATAAACTATGTTTTTTTTTATTATTATCAAATTTTCATCCTCAAATCCAATGATTTTTTTTTATATATTGGACACTTTGCAACACTGAAATTATTTGAAATACGGCAACACTGCCTAGTAATAAATAACCTCACATTTTTAAACACTAATGATAATGACGAATAATAAACCTTATTTTAAAACTACTTATTTTTATATTTTTTAACATTTGTATACATATAATACAAACTTTTTACCCGGAGCGGAGCAACTCAAAAGAAGGCCCGCTCCAACCCTCTGAGAAATACAAGACAATGGCCTAAAAATACAATATAACACTTTCAATCGTGAAAGTCTCATTTAAAACGCATTTGCCATTAATTGATATACACACTAAAGTGACTCAAGTGTCAATACGTGCCGCCAAATAAACGAATAGGTAGCGAAGGAAAGCAGTGAAAGAAACACTTTTAATGCAGCGACTGAAAAAAACACTTACGACAAACCTACTTCTGGGTCCAGATCTCATATCACCATTCTGTACGCACTATACACTTCCATCCTATGTATACGACCCAGTTATTTGAGATGTCCTATCTTGCAGTAGGTTCATATACTTTGATACGATATATGTGAGTATTCGTAGGAAAAAAATGTAGCAATAGTATATCGTTGTATTTTCTTTTTCATCGTGACTGAATATTTCAGAGACGGATACGGAGATGCCGCAAAAGCAATTTACGACGAGGAAACCGAGACGTTTTCTCTATTTATCAAAATACAAAATGTTTCACGAATCGACAAACAAAAGTCTCGCGTGAAAAGTAATTATCATTAAAGCGATTCTTTTTACGCCACTTTATATTATTAAGAACAAACCATCAACGATAAACGGCAGTAGCGAAGGGTGGAGGTAGGCTGTTAAGATCCAACATAAATAGTGGTCACTAAACTTTGTCAGTCAAACGTATTTGTTTTCATTGAACTAAGAGTACAATGGGTAAAGAAAGTTTATTTAATTTTAAAATTCGATTTAAACCTGCCTATTCCAAGCCATAATAGAGATAATAGTAATTTTTTTTTTATTTATCTATAAAATATCTTAACTTATGTCATTAAATCATGCATACTTTTGGATAGTTTATAGATAGAAGAATATTTTTATAGATTATGATTTTGGTATACGCAAGGCTTAATAAATCTTAAAAAACTAACCAACACCATCTGTAAAATGTATTCTTATTTCAACGAAAACAAATACGTATGACTGAAAATGTGTACACTATTTTTGTCGGATCGCCCATAGCATACCTATACTATTATGGTTTGGCAGTTTGGCTTATACATGTTTTAATTGAATTTTAAAAACTAACAAGTACACATCTTCAAACCGTATTATTAGTTCAACGAAAACAAATGAATAAGTATAACTGACAAAGTTTAGTGTGCACTATTTATGTCGAATCTTAACAGCCTACCTCCACACTTCACCACTTATAAACAGTATCATTTGCGATACAATAATAATTGTTATAACATATTATTATGTAGGGATTGCAATACCGAACGAAAATACCGGTATTCGTGAAATATATGGAAAAAATAGAAGTACCTACCAATATAAATATGAGTGATTCACAATAATTTTGGATCAAGTCCAATATTCATAAAATTCGATTTGTTTTATTTCATTGACTAGATAAAACAGATTTCTATATTGAGTGTTAATATCACAATCGTAGCTCTACAATTTTCCGCATAAATGACAATACTAGTACATATTGATACGACATCAAATTGAATGTGAATCATGTCCATTTTGACAGTTCCTTCATCAGTATAAAGAGGTATTTTATTTATTTTTATTTATAAAGTTATAGTTGTTTTCCGTTTAAATTGTCTAATTTTCACAGGCTCTTAAAAATAGATACATTCAAATAAAACTTTATAATTTTCCATAGCTCTCTATAGTGGTTACAGCATTTTTACAACGTTTTAATTGGCTCGTATTCTTATTTGTCCGGTGGTTGTTTGTCCGGTACAAATCTTGCAATCGATTTTTAACTAACTTCCCGACTAGCTAGACATTTGAAACATTTAGAATATATCAGAACACGATGACAATGCATTCTTTAATACTTTTAGCCATCTTTAAGTAGAATTTAATTCATTTTCAGTTAATTCTGTTTTGTACGAAAAGTTATTTCGATACCATTATTGGTTGCTAAGTTGTCCTAGCAACTAAACTATTAATATACGCACATTACTATGGAAAACAATATGAAATGACATTTCATTATTCAGTATTTCTATCAAGTACAATTTTTTTTGATCGTTTAAGCTAGTCAAGTCAAGTTTATATGATTCAACAGAAAATATAAAAACGTTGTATATAAAAAGTTCTTTTTATCTTGTAATTATTTTATTTTACAATGTAGTAATAGGTATTAACTATCCATGAACGTATTTCAGAGTTTTGATTCATCCAGAAATAATTTTTCTTAGACATTAATGATTATTATAATCTTATATGTCCTGTATAAATTATTTTCAGGGCTATACTAATAAAATTTATATGTATGTACTATAGACATAGACAATTATTATGAAAATATGTAGATTCCTACAGAAGTGCCTAATGTGCTATGACTAGTTACATAATAAAATTATTGTAATATTGTTTCAAATATATTATGTAGGGACGTGTGTATAAACTTACCATTATTCAAATCAAGTCGTTATATTAAATTTCGTGATAACACACAACGCTTGCCATACTGTTTACACTGGGATTCTATCATCACACGATTTCAGTGATAAATCTTACAATTTCCATTGCAGACAAACGCTGTTTAATGATATTGCTTTGTCTTTTGCGTGATTTATACGGCCGTGTGACGTCGCAATGATTGATGGCTTGACACACACATGAAGCACGAAATAGATATCACGAGCAATAATTGTTTTAAGTAAACAGTTAGGTAAACTTCAGTAGTAGAGAACGTACATCTGAAAGTGGTATTTTTAATGTAGATTATGTAGCTAGTTAGCGCTCGAAATGGAAAATTTTATAAACTGGAGCGCTTGATAATTTGAATACATAATATATTAATTAAGGCGCTTAGTACAAAAAAAATAAAAACTGACATTTTCATAGAAAAATGTTCTATATACGAACGCCAATAACGTCCATAAGGTCTAAGTGCTTCAAGCACGTCAAAAAATACAGCAAAATATTTAAATCTGGTGACGTTGTAAGCAGGGACGGCTCTAGTAAAGGAGCAAAGTGTGCACTGCACTCCCATCATCGATTAAATAAAAATATATAATATACAACCCCCATGTATTCCGAAAAATGCGATATCGGAAACATATACGAAATCAATCATTTTGAATTCCGCGCGTATTCGAACATGTGATTTCGACGCGCAACGCCACCGTCTACCAATACACACGTAACTACACCAATGAGACGCGACCAATCCACACATGCCTCCATCGGTGAGACATGCCAAGGAGCAAAATTCAAAGTGTACCTTGAATTTACACTATTTTTCACGCATACATTTAAAAATTTAGATCGACAAATGAGGCTAGTAGAATCAAAACCAACAAAGTTCTATAAGACTACATGAATCTTCGTTGGAAATGATGTTTTCCAAGTTAATTCTTCAGGAGGTTGCCTGTACCTAATGCCATAGCACACAAAGCTTAACTCGGCGTTCGGACAATAAAATCATACACTGGCCGATATAAATATTCCAACACAAGCGCTTAGGCCACGCGTCGAGATATAGTTGGAAGCCTAATTATTGATGACTAATGTCATGTCGATGCATGCAGTGCAAAAATAGAAACATATTCTCGACTTATTTATCAAACGGTTAGTTTCGTTAGTTTAATAAGTTTAGTAATTAGTTCAACGTAAGCCGCTCCCGGTTTCACCGATTTCGCCGATATTATTGTGCTAACGTTGGTGGATTAATTTTTTTTATTTTCATTTTGAGATTACCCTATTACTATTAGTGTTTCAATAGGTAGGTATCTTAAGTTTGATGTACACACAGTTCAGTTCAGCTTGTTAATTTGGTACTTAGGTGCATTATGATTTTAATCAGGTGGGTATTCCACAGAAAGGCTGTTATTGAGAATAAATAGGTACTTAGGTGTAGAATTGTAGACGTAGGTGGGTGGGTAGCTTTTAACAATTAATTAGCCTAGTGTTTGCCGCATTGAAGTAGGTACCTAGTTACATAGGACTTATAATATCTATTATTACGTTTATTTTGTACAGATAGGTAGGTAGGTATCTATTCAATAAGAAGGAACATGGAGCATAGGTACTGTCGTTGAATGAGAATTTTACAAGTGAAATTATTATTGTTCATCGTTATTTTAATTAGCGATTCACATCGAGACGGATGACAGTTTACATTGGCCGACATTATTAGCTCAGCCAAGTATTCATTCATTGAACGGTACCTACCTACCTATTTATAATTTTTCTTATTTGAAACGATAATGGGGCCCTATTTCGTGGTCGATTTGAGATTAGGTGGTACCTATTTTGATAGGTAAGTAAGTACGATAAAAAGGCCCCATTTCTTTTGTGGTCATTTTGAGATTAGGTAGGTATCATTAACCTTATCATTAGGTAGGTAATTGTGTAGGTAGTATGTCGATAACTACCCACTGTCCTATAGTTTAATGGGAATTAATTTTCCGAGTCGAATTCATGAAGCAATTATTATTCACATCGGCGCATCATCTATTCTATAGGTGGGTAAGTATAAAGACTGCTTTTGGATCACAATAAGTGCTAATACTTCGACACAACCCTACCTTGGATAGCTGCCGTAGCGGCAGAATGTCATCAATGGGAATTTAGAGCATAAATCGACGATTCAATTCAATAACGTCATCGTAGGTATCGTGAAAATGCATTCATTAAACGAAGTTGCGATTTTATATGACAGATCACAGCACTGTCGTGTCGCGGGAACGTTCTGCGATTTGAATCTGACATGGGCTGATTTTAAAGAAAATACCAAAGATATTATTTTTTCCACTCAATATCGACGTTTCGGCTTAAATATGTTCAATAAGCATGTCACTCATCATGTTAAATGTGCCGAAATTCCTTCGTTGCAAAGTTTATATCATTTTTTGCAGTTCGACGTTTAATATAGGGGCAGATTGGCAATGCGCGGAGGTGACATTTATTTTTTATAACTTTTATTATATCTATCTTATTACTCGATGGACAACGCTAAAACTTTGGAATATGTAAATATGCATCGTCTGAAACATATCTACAATGCGGCCGCACGCAATGAATTTTTAAAAATCGGCGGTCACAGTTAGAGTTCCGTAAACAACGCGACCGAATTATGCCAAATTATCAGCTATGTTTCGCATTAATCATTTCAAAATCATACGTATATTTAAAATGTCGTCACTGTTCTGGCAGAAAACACTAATTCGAAAAAATGATATATTGAGTTAGTACCAAAATGTTCCTTATTTCAAACTTTACCGTCTGGAAACGTTCTTAATAAATAAACAGTCTTGATTTTAAAGTTATCCTTTTTACGATTACTTAATAAACTCACATGATAGACCATTATTTCAAACATTTTAACAACTTCAAAGTCAAATTACTCAAAACTAGTATTCTCCAGTTAGTGTGTTCTGCCAGAACAGAGACGATGTGTACTGAAGAGAGCTAGCCGCCTACCTAGCCGGCTGGCTTTATATTTTAGTAAATGAATTTTTTTAAATCGGGTAATTTAATACTTAATTATAAATAATGAATAATTATTATTAACGTGACAAATTTTAACTTAAAAATGAACTAATAGTCTTATACAGTAGAGAAGATTTCTACGTTACTGTTGGAGCATTATTGATACTTCAACTTTTCACTAATAATAATTTACTGGAAGTATTTGGCAAAAGTGTTACCCTATTAAAAATAATTTGTACAATCCCGATGATTTCAGTGGGAAGTGAGCGTTGTTTCTCAACTTTAGAAAAGGTTAAGTCATTTTTGAGAAATACAATGACTCAAGACAGGCTAAATGCTCTTGCGATGTTAAGTATAGATGTTCGTCTTATCGACGTGTTTTCAAAATCGATGGAAGATGGACTTCTTGTATAAATAGGTGAGTTTTTATTGCACTCCCTCATATTCTTGTCACCGGCCGCCACTGGTTGTAAGTCCGTTGGCGTGTTTTATTTATAATGGTGTAAGTACTATTGCGGTGGTCAACGGCATTCAATATATCACGGTGTGTTGACACTCGCGAGTTCTTAATTCCTAAAATTATGGAAGCTGCTGAGATTGCTTCACACTGTGAAAACACATTTTTCAAAAGGTCTGCTTCATGCAATTTTACTGCAATGACTCAGTATTTTGTAACCACAGGCAATACTGCTTTTTGGTACTTAGAGCCTTAATTAATACTTGTATTCATTTTACGAAAATATTAAGAGCATACCTCAGTGAAACGGCAAATAATTTTCAACTATAGGTGCGACGAAATTTTGGACTCTCTGTCAATCGAACAGCGAAATTAGAGCTGTAAACACGCCAATTTGTTTCGTGATGGCGACGGGGTATTAATTCTTAAATCATGTAAAGATGACTAAAAAATGTTACCCATTTACTTGAAAAAAAAAACATGTCAAAGAATATACTATTATTGTTACTAATAGAACAATAAACAGAACATTAAATGGACGCCTGTTGAATTTTTATGACAAATTATGTTTTGTTCTGCACCCATCGTTTGCACAATCTCCACGTCGCGTAGTCACGATCGTTTTAGACCGTGCCCCAGCTGAAGTATAGCCTTAACATAATTATTTTATATATTTCGGCCTATATTTCGGTCAAATATTTTTTTTCCACTTGGGGATTTTATGAACCGGAACAGCGCTCCGGTCCATTTCGAGCCCTGTAGCTACTGATACGGCCTGATATGAGGCTCTGAGCCGCCGTTTGTTTATTATCATAACTATTTTGACGAATTTATAATACCAATCTTGGATGATATGAATGATATGAATGAATATGTACATTTTACTAAATAATCTAGCTATTTGCTTAATATCTACCTTACTTAGTTTCATATTATGCATAGGTCCTACCACAAAGTTCAGAAATATTCCCTTTGAAACCATAGTATGTAATAATATTCTAGCGGGAAAACCTTACGGCTATTTATATAAATTGGAATGATTGAAATTCCGTTACTATTCAATTAGTGCCTATTTTAAGAAAATGATGAGACATTTTCTGACGCAATTATGTATCGTAAATATTAATATAACCCACACTGGGAATCCAATCCCGAGCCAAAATTCTGATCCCGGGATTTCAGAATTACAATTTGACAATCCCGGGATTGGCATTTTTTCCAATGTTAATATAAAAAAATTATAATTACAAATAACATTGATAAAATCGGTCAAAAACAAATCTAGTATAATTTATAGAATTTAAGACATTTATTGTTAATATTGTATACGTTCAGTCTTGGAAATACACAAGTTTAACGTAGTAAATAATATTGTAATTTAAATAATAATGTGAATTTAATAGGAGATTGCTGTTTCTAATAGTAAAGACTTAATGAATGGATTAGCGATATTAAAGCAAATAATCATGGCGTACTTATGGCCTTTCCGCTTCATAAATCTAATTAGTCAGACAAATATGAAACTGCCGTAAAACGTATGATATCATGGTGGAATTACTTTGTTAAAAGTGCGAAGCATTGTTTTTTTCCAATCTTTCCATTTTTAATAATTTACGTGAAAAAATAAAATGAATCGGCAACCTACACATGGGTATAAATCAAACTTCATTCAAACTCAGTTTATTTCTAATGTAGCTATTTTTTTATTAAAAGTATTTTTTCTGTTATATTTTCGCTTTTATTTTATTTTCCATAAAAAATGATAAAAAATCAATCCCGAAATCCCGGGATTATGTTTATCAATCCCGGGATTCATAGGTATCGAAAATAGCTCGGGATCCCGGGATTGGAATCCCTAACCCACACTATAAGATCACATTGTCAGGGCCGGCTTTTCCATAGTGATAAAGGTACTAAGTATATCCCAAGTGTTATAGAGCCGCAATTTGAGCTTATCTTTATATTATTATTTTATCAAGTATTAGTAAGCACTACAATGAATGTCTAGAAATGTGTTTGATAAATATTTGATTTGTCGCTCATTGTTTCAGACTTCTTTCTAACGGATATTATCGTCTGAGGATGCCATAATTATTGTAATATCAATGTTTGTTTTATAATAAACTTAATCAAAATAGCATCGACTGCATTCACTGTATCAAATCATACTGTAACAAGTTATTGTCTAAAATATAATCTGCTATTATTATATGAATTAGCTTTTAATAAAATCAGTTTAAAGATAAAAGGTGTTAATATGAAAATGATCCCGCCGTTCTATAACACAGTGCCAGAAATCGCTTGGAATAAAATTGAAAAACTAAATAATAAATAATAATTTGATTTTTTTTTTGTTTTCACAGAGTTTTACTAAACACACCGCTAAAATGGAGGAAGACTACGTGAATCAGTGGCTGGAAAATAGTACAGACTTCGCCGCAAATGTAACGTCGATGACGATGAGCAGCCCAACACTGCTCTCATCGTCTCCATACCCATCTCCAACGTATTTCGAAGAAGACGAGGGTTATACGCCTTACTCCGAGAGGCCGGAGACCTACATCGTTCCCGTGGTGTTCGCCATCATATTTGTGGTGGGTGTCTTAGGAAACGGAACTCTGGTGATAGTGTTTCTGAGGCATCGAGCTATGAGGAATGTACCAAATACGTAAGTTTGCAACTTTTCATTGTTTACAATAGTTATAAAAAAAATGCCTAGCTGGAATTTGCAGTACATATCTAAGTAACTCGCATGGTAATATCGTCACTTCAATACTATAACTAAATAACTCTGATTTGGTCATTGTTGAGAAAATTAAATTTAAACATTACTTGATTAACATAAATCTAGGCTATAATTATTATTTAAAATAAAAATTGTGCTTGTCTAATTGAGAAAAATTAAATAATGTTCAACTGTATAAAAAAATATTGTAGATTTATTATTTTATTTATTTAATTCATTTGTGGTTTTAAAGTTATCTAATATTTTTCAAACACAACATTTATACAGTTCCCACTAACTTCTGACTTACCTAGTTTTATCAGTTTGTAGAGAAGGACATGTAGAATCATATTCAATAGCCATCTCAACAGTGAAAATTATCTAGTGTTAAATTAACTTAAATTAGTTATTAAATAACTCAAGTTATCTAGTTGTAGTACAACTGAATGAAAAAAAGGTTAGAAATAATATACTTTCCTTTATTTTTATAAAAACCTCAAATAAAACCTCAGATGCAGAATATAGCCTAGTATTTTTAAGCCGAGTGAGTTAGTAAGCTAAAATGTGCTTTTCGAATAATATGCAAGTATGTTTCTAAAGCTTTTTCAAACTCCATTATACAAATCTAGGAAGAAATGTTAAAATAAATACCTATACAACCAATTAAAATAATGTATCGTAAAATAGAATATAACAATAATTATTAGGTAGTTATAATAAATGTTTTCTAGAGTTTTTCCACTGTTTTACTTTATGTGTACGATTCCAGCATTTTCCCGTAGTTTCTATATTGTTGTATTTTTATAATACGTATATTTGGTTAATTTAACCAATTTCTCAATTATGTAAATATTGGCGAATTTTGGTTCTCATTAGCCACACCCCACACCTGTGGCTATAATGAAATATAGATTTCCCATCTCCGACCAGGATATCAGTTGGATTCTCGAAAGTAATGCAACCAACATTTAGTTGTTTTTTCTTGTAATCATTGCAAACAAACATGAATGTTTGCTACAAGTAAATAAATTCAAATAAAGAACAAGAGGTGATTCTAACGAAATATTACTTCCAAATGTTGCACCTAGTGCTATAATTCATCCCGAATGCACCGGACAGTGTATTCTCGGTGTGCATTTATCCAATAAAACCACTGACAAAGCAACGATGTAGTAATTTAGTTGGCTCTCACATCTAAACTCGCCTCGTCTGCTCATTCCTCTGATGTTGCATAATATGAAGACCGCGTACATAGGCACCTAGCGACAGTCACGCGTAACCTCTGGAAACGTAGATGTATTGTGATGCGGCGACCGGTAAGCTGGTATAGGAATTACCAATTCGTAGGTGTGCGTATGCATTCTGGCGGCTTCGACTCCTTCGCAGCCGGAGACACGTGGGATTTATTACCAGCAACACTAGCTGACTCTCAAAGTCTCATTCCCCCAATGTGCTGAGCTCTATTTGGTAACCTGTGTTTTGTGAATAACGATGGCGTCACATTGACGCATTCAACATGTTACAAAAGAGACAAGTTTTGATGTGAGAGTCGGCTTAAAGTTAATAATATTTACCGTGAATTATATATTATTACCAGTTTTCATACTTTTTACCATTGCTTGTGAAATAAAAAAAACGTTTAAGACAATATCAGAACTTGTAATCGCGAAAAGCGATGTTGCCGTTTTAGGTGGTTAGAATTTAGATAAATGGTGAACATTACTAGGCAATGACTAAAACGAATTCATTATTATTAAAATGCAAAAGTGGTTTATGGATAAAACTTATAAATCATCTAATAAATCTGTCAGTATGGGACATGCATTGGGATTAGATAAAACTGAATATTTTGAACAATGATTTCTAGGAGCACGTAACTTTTCCATCACTCCACCAAAGAGAACTTTGTCTGATTTACAATTCAAAAATAAAACTTTTAGACGTAAAGTTATACATAAGTATGGCAAAGAACGTGTGTGTAATGTTTTTTATCAATCGTTAACCAAGTATCGCTTTGGCTTCGAGTTTAGGAATTTATACAAAAGAATAAGAAAATCGTCTATAACAGGAAAGATAATATTATTATCTTATAAAGGTATGTTACCTTCTAATCTATTGGCATATACTTTGCATTATATTTCACTCAAGCAAAATAAAATCATAACACGATTATCAAAATGATTCACTTAACTAGGTATACGCATAATAAGGATTAAAGTGTTTAACAATTACTTACCTACTGAAACCTACATTTTCATTGCCCTGCGTAAACAAGCTATAACCAGCGTTTGGCCGATTGTTGCACATTTCTAATGTTTTTTATTGTTTGTAAATATTAACTTTGAAAGTCGTATTCAAAAAACTACCTGCCTCGGTGTGGCTGCCCAATTTCAAGAAATACACGTGTATAGAGAAATCTATGATGGGATATATCACTATGCAATACTTATAACAGTCAATAATGCACTCAGACCTCACTCGTAACTCGGACTTTTGCGCTTGGCCGATAGGTAGATATATCTGATAGACTCAGACTGTTCGAATTTTGTAATCTTCACTCTGTTATTATCTTGATATTCAATAAAAATACGATTCTCCTGTTTCTCCAAAACCACTTTTGTGTCAATTGATAGCATATCAAGTCTTCAATTCCTATGTAATCATAGTGTAGGTACGAGTATATTATTTTGAAACAACCTCAGAAATTTTAGATCGCTTGTACCTAATGGGACTTTAACCCACGTCCATCGACCCACTAGAGTTGTTTTTACAATAAAAAAACTCTCTAGAAAGTTTATTGAATTGGTCAATTTGGATAATCCCAGAAACAAACCTTTTAGAAAAATCAAAAAAAAATCACAATTTTTATTTTTCGACTGAGTGGTTTCAACCAATTAAACTACCTACCAATAAAGTAGTGCAATTTATTGTATCATTAACTTGATTTTAGTTACTACCTACATGACGAATACCTCAGAAAACACACCCCAGATAACGTATATAATACAAAGTTTTTATTTACATAATATTATCAAAAAATATTTACATGCAAATCAATAGAATTTTTATGGAACCAAAAAAATCTGGGTTTATTCGAATCGTAGTGTTTCCGAAGTTGTTCCAAATTTTAAAAATATACCTAGTTAACCTATTTATTCACCGAATAACAAATTGTCTAAAAATCACTCATTGAAATTATTTTCGTTTTTATTGAAAGTAATACTATTTTTTTCTCTATTAAATAAGGCCAATAAAATATTACAGAATGATAGTTTTGATGGTGGCCATGTTCGTTTAATTTTATTCGCAAAACAATGTTGAGAGCATTGATAATATTATCATAGGCTGACTGTGATTGATTGTTGATTTATATAGAATAATATTTGCAATTATATAAATCGTTTTAAAATTCCACAATACGTTACTACGAATCGTTAATTCAGAATATATATTATTTAACTGGCTTTGACGCAAAGAGTTTTCCAAGAAATTCTGTTAATATCTAAAATCCGCATCAAATACCTACACAACATTTAGCTAACAATTTTATCAATCGTCAGCAATCATATTTTGTTTGAATTATGAGTTGTTGTCTAGACTCTTGACTAGGGTTTATAGAATAAATTAAATCAACGTTTGAATCAAAAGTATTCTGGTCAATGACATTCAGTTGTTTATTAGTTTTTGGTATTTGAGTTTACTTGTTGTGTATTTCGGAAGCACCTATTGATTCAGAAATACTAGTATATAATATAATATATATAATAATATTATGTATCATACATTTATTAATGTAATGTAAAATACTTCATGTATATTGAACATATTATTATAACTCCTATACACGTGCATGGATATACTTGTAGCAATAGTGTGTAAATTAAACTATCGCGATAATAACTGTTTACATCTCAATATCATCCTTCAAACGTAAACGAGACGCGTTGCTGTGATTATAATTATGGTGTTATTTGGTTGTGAAAATTGGTAAACGTCAAAATTCTTTGCGCGGTGTAGTTCGTATTTTTTATGGTAGGTTCGCGACTATCATTCTACTGCACAGGCGCTGATATCGTACAAGTTCCAACTGTCGTGTGAACATTCAGAAGTTGATGCATTTTTTTTGATCCATGCATGAAATCTTGCAACTTGCACGATAATACAACGACAACGTTTACACGACGTTCATTTTCTTATTGTGTATTTCGTTGTACTGTCAACAGTAAATCCAGGTTATTATATTTAGCAATTAAACATTAACGTCAGCTATTCAAAAAAGTGCTTAAGTTGATTCGGTTGCAGTTGAGATAATCGGTTTTGAAATAAATCAGTTTTCCAGAAGTTAATTGGTGTATTTTTTTTTTTTAAATTCTTTTACATTATTTATGTATAATTAAGTTTTTGATATTGTTTTATATTATTCACTGTTTTAAATAAGTAATTTTATTTATAGTTCATAATGATAATCTCAATATAATCTATATCTACAAATTAAAATATCTTATTATTTTGCTTATATATGACAAACTCTATGATACACAAAAAAGAGTACAATTATTATTTACACACATTGGCATTAAAATATTAATTTCGTAAAAACGAAACTTAAGAAATTTTACCCTACATCTACTGATTTGACATTATTATTGTTAATAATGTGAAAAACTAAAATACACTTGTGGATATTACAGTATATCGAGGCATTAATGTCAAATAACACTATCTACAAAAGTGCAACTTTACAGGAGAGCCAAAAATCGTTATTTTAGATTCTTGTAACTCAACAAGAGACCTGTTTATTTAAAACCTAATGTTCATATTTTATAATTTATTGTGTATTGTACATTTATCTTGCTTATGATGATGTTAAAAATTATAGGAATAGTTTTGAAAAAATATGAAAACGAGGGTAACTTATGTAGTTAACGTTAAACTTTACTGACGATTTAAGAAGAAATTAGAAAAGATTGATATAACGTTGTTTGACTATCATGTAGCTGGAAATGTAAAATAACGTTATCTCAAAAAAGACTTTTTTGTAGATAACGTTGTTTGACTTTAAGCACTCGAATTATAGCTCTAATAATTACCCAAAACTAATATCACGCTGATCCGATTTCTAACTCATTCTTGCTAATCAAGCCGTTGTAATAACTGGTCACAATAATTATATTATTCTATTAACAGGTATTAAATACGTTTTGTCGTTTGTTCAAAAACAGTCGAACTCAATATTGGATATACCTATAAAACCATGTAGAGGTAAATCGTTTTACAGTGGCACCATGGGTACGGCAAATGCGGCTTGCAGTTGTAGTGGTATTGTTTGCTAGCATTGAAACAGGCATTGTCGCAAGCAATTCAATACACGCGCGAATCGCCTATGGTGCCACTGTACATTGATTTACCTATACACTGCAGAACTTTCAAATTTTAAATACCTAAATAATAATTGTAAAGTAGCAAACATACTGTAAATCTATTCATTATAATCTATTAGCATTCATATACACGCAACCTTTTCAGTATATTAATATAGAAGTAAGTTATATGTAAACGAACCTTTAGAAATATAATATTTGAACTATTGTAACAATATTAGGTAGTTTTAGTCTATATGAAAATTATATTAAATATTGTTAATATACTCTATGTGACGTATAAATTAAACCAACTTTATCATCGAAGCACGCTTTCCACGTTGAATCGAGAATTGAAGTGAGTGGCAAAGTTTTCATCCTATGTAATAAAGCTTCTGCCCATTATTCAAATTTTGAAATAAATACTTCAATCGGATTAAGGATTAAACTAGCATGAAGTATGTTCAGTTTATGAAGTATGGTTTCGTGAAGTAAATTTAATTAAAAATATCTTCCTTAATATTTCACGAAAGATTGACTTGTAGTAAAACTTTGAAAGTGGACTTGCAAAAGATGGTTTTGAAAATCTTTTAATTTATTACAGAAAGCGAAAATACTGACTTATCTATTTTTATACACTAAAGCCAGTCTGCAATAGTATATTTTTTAGTAACTGAGTGAGTAACTTTCCACTTTTCATTCTGTCAAATCTGAGTATTATCTTGTCTGTCTATAGCACGGGTTTCTAATCCATGGGTCGCAACCCCTAGAAAGTTTTTTACTATTGAATCCCGAAAACTAAAAAAAATATTGACTATGCTGCAAAATTAATTAAGAATATTTATTTTTATTCGATGTCGATATCGCCTTCAGTGCTTATATTATCTTATGTATAGTCTGCTGGGAACTCATAAATTATGGGAACTGAATTACCTGATGGGTAAGGAGTAGCATGCAACCAATCTCTAGTGCGGAAGAATACGGGATAAACTTAAACACGTGTCAAGAATACGTGATACGTTGAATACTAACAACTGCTCTCGATGTATGCATTAACGCTCATTTAGTATTGGTGTATTACACACACTATTGCACGTCCATAATGCGTGGTTCATTTTCGTAGGACACTCATACATTCAAAACTTTGCGTCAAAATGTAGTGTATTGAATATAGCCTATCGGAATTATATTTATTAATCTGTTCTGTGATAGTCTGTATATGCGAGTATCGGAGTATCACAATATATTATGTACATAACTAATATAACATTAATTCTAAGGTAACGTTACTATTATTGTCATACCTAAGTATATATTGTTACCTAAAAAGGGACAATCTTTGGAAAAATCTAGTCATCCAGTGGTACCCAAGAGATAGAAAACGTCCGCAAGGTAGACTTAGAGGCCGCTAGATCGATGAAATGATAAAGTTCTGCGGAAGTAAGTGACAACGCAACGCACAGGATCAAAAGAAGTGGAAGCAGTTTAGAGAAGCCTTCATCCAGTAGTGGAAAGATACAGGCTGATGATGATGATAATGATGATGATGAGCTACCTAGTACATTATTTTATAGTTATTCAAGACACCATGGATTTAAAGTTTAGCTAAGTTCTCGAGATTTCAGCATTTTAAATTCGGAAATCAACTCTAAATAAATTAACATTGCTGACCAAAAATTAAAGAATTCGAGTGAAAAAGTGGAAAGAAAAAGAATTAATTGTAAAAGTAGTTTTTTGAAATAATAATATTAACTTAGAGAACTTTATAAACTTTACTGTAGTTTAACTTCTTTTATTATTACTGACATCTATTGGCAGTAGGTATTACAAAGAATACCTAGCTAATTTGTCATATTTTAATTTTTTTTTAATTTTGATTAGATTTATAAAACATAGCAGAATCATATTAATAGTGTCACCCTAAATGCCAAATCCATTAAATCTGAGCTATTTCATGCCGAGCATTTTCATGGCCATAATCCTCTATAAATAATGGAGTGAAACTGAGTTATTTGTTAAATTCAGAGTACCTATTAAGGTTTTTCAACTCTTAATAAAAAAGCGACATTATGTCAATGCGTTGATGCACGATCTCAATGATAGATTACTAATGCTTTTTTTATTTTTTTTTATAAATAAATTAGAAACTTTAACGTATCTTCTCTTATTGCAGATGTACATAAAAAATCAATGTCTTATATTATATGTTCATTTATGAACAGCCAATCTTTTCGTTTTCCACTTTCACACACACAAAACGGAATTTCGTATAATATGTCCGTCTTTGTTTAGATTTGAATCATTTGATCAGGCTTGAATACTGGTGATATTCTAGTTCGACAAAAATGGAACTACATTATTTAAATTAGCACACAAGTGGGTACGAGTAGGGATTCCAATCCCGGGATCCCAAGATATTTTCGATACCTATGAATCCCGGGATTTATAAACATAATCCCGAAACTTTCGGGATTGATTATTTTTTATCAATTTTCATGGAAAATAAAATAAAAACGAAAATATAACAGATAAAATACTTTTAATAACAAATAACTACATTAGAAATAAACTGAGTTTGAATGAAATTTGATTTATACCCATATGTAAGTTGCCGATTCGTTTTAGTTTTTCACATACATTAATAAAAATGAGAAAGATTGGAAAAAAACAATGCTTCGCACTATTAACAAAGTAATTCCACCATGATCTCATACGTTTTACGGCAGTTTCATATTTGGCTGACTAATTAGATTTCCGAAGCGGAAAGGCCATAAGTACACCATGCTTTGCTTTACTAGTTTAAATCTCGCTAACCCATTCATTAAGTCTTTCCTATCAGAAACAGCAATCTCATACTAAATTCACATTATTATTTATATTACAATATTATTTACTCCATTAAACTTATGTATTTCCAAGATTGAACGTATACAATATTAACAATAAATGTCTTAAATAGTATAAATTATACTAGATTTATTTATGACCGATTTTGTTATCGATCAATGTTATTTGTAAATATAAAAAAATTATATTAACAATGGAAAAAATGCCAATTTCGGGACCAGTCCCGGGATCCCGGGATTGTCAAATTGTAATCCCGAAATCCCTGGTTCAGAATTTTGGCTCGGATTGGATTCTCTAGGTACGAGTAAATATATTAATAACTTAATATTGCATAATTACAATATTACATAATACTTTTTTAATAATATTTATTTGTTTCTAAATGTCATGTTGTGAACGTCTTAAACTTATAATTTGTAATTTCCACAATATGTAAAATAAATTAAAATTGAAAATTGAAAATTGAAAAATATAAAAAAATCTACTTATCACCAATTATTACATTACCTGTTTTACTGTTTCCTGAATATAAGTCTAAGAAAACGTAAAATATTAAACAATCGTTTTCCATAAAGTCTTCACTAATAGATACTTTGTTACTACTGTATTATGTAAGTATAGGTAATCTGGTATATAAATATGGTTTGCTAAAATCAACCATTAATAATAATCAGTAATAACTACATAAAAGAAAATGAAACTTCATAATTCTTACAAATTTCTTCTTATTGAGATAACATAACTCCATTTTCTTTTTATGTGTTGTGTGGTATTTTCTTAAAAAATAAACTGTGCATTTTAAAATAAATTAAATAAATAGCTTTTTTTAATCTAACGAACCAAGATTTTAATTTTCTTTCGAGACTCTTTAACTTGTATATTTACATAAATGGTCATTGTTTCTTTTACATGGCCCCAAGTATTCAGAAACATCTGTTATTATAAATTGTTTGGCAACCAAGTTTCGCATGCAGTCTGGCTCTTAGCAAATTGGAAAGTTTTTTTTAAACCTTTGGCTCTAATTATATACAGTTGATACTATTTCTGGAGAAATGTTCTTGCAAAACAAAAGAAAATTCAATTCAGTAAACTGCCATTTACAATCAAATTACCATTATTTTTAGGTCACATTATAATATTTATTTAAAATATTATGTAAGTTTAAATTATATTTATGAATATAGTATAATTATTTATAAGATGTTCATAGTATGTACCTATTAATAAAGTTATACATTTTAGAAATGTTAACTTGAAAATTAAAATATTTTCACTTAGGAGATTAATCAGGACAGTATTATAACATTATTTTATAAATTATTAGATTTCCCAATGAAACAGATGGATCTGAGTGGCGAATTTAATGTAAAGAAGCAATACTTATTGTTTGGGCCAATTGTAGTAGCGCTAATCTTATACAAATTGAAATAAACCCTTTCTCCCATAATGATTGTAATGAGCCCAGGCATGTTATAAACTTAACTCATTGTTCAAAAATATTGATATAAACACCTGTTTACCAGTTACCCGTCGAAACGTCATTACCGGCATAATTTTTGAGCGTCGATCGCCGCAATGCATGGTGACTCATGAAGAAATTATCATTTGTACGTCGTTACCTCTAAATCTGTAGGGTTTGAGCAAACGTTGCTTCTGTCATTTATCATAAACTCATCTTCATCCCAAGACCAAAGTGGAACCATGAGGGTAATAGTACTAGTGGGTGAGTGCGGGAACACGGAGTCAACCTAGTACTCCCGCCTTATCAACATCAAAGGTGAGTGGCTGGATTGAATCCCTGTATAACTCTCCCCATGCATCCAAATCATCTCCTTCCCACAGTCCACATAAAAAGCGCCGCTAATTATTATTTAACAAACTATGTAATTATAATAATATGATTAGATTTGTGTATGTGCGTTGACGGGAGATTTTGCGAGTAACGTTAACAATTAAATTGATTTAATTTAAAATTAATTTAATTATAGTCTATGGTTCGTATATTATAACAAGTGAGTGGGTTCGATATGTAGTTTGTATGAATGATAAGACGTGGCAAAATAAAGTTATATAATAGAGATCCCAAGTGTAAGGTATTGTATGGTAGATTGTATGATATCAAGAAGATAGCTGCACATAATAATTCAAAAGGGGAAAATGCTCGCGGGTAAGACGATGATAGCAGCATTATTATGTCCAGCTGTATACATCGGGGATGATAAAGAGGAAGAAAAGTATATTGTTGAATTTAACTGAGCGATAACATTTATCACACATTTAACTGCATACAATTAATAATTGTCTTATATTATATTACTTTACCAACAAATTCGATAACATACATTGTTGTTAGCATCATCATCATTAACATCATCCCGGGTCAATCCACTTTTGGACGAAGGTTTCCCCATAGCTTCTTCCACTCTTTTCGGTACTTAGTAATTCGCTGCTACGTATATCCACCGAACATTGTGAATAATTTGTCTATCCGTCGGGTTTTAGATAATCCTTGGGGTCGTTAAATTCTCCTTATATGACGACATCTGTCCAGCGTTGTCAACTCAATGAGAGACATGTCCAGCCTATTACAATTTCATCTGCTTGTCGACCTCTATCACATCGCGTATCACGTACTCTGATCTGCCTTCTTAACCATTTGCTTATTTTTTAATGTTCAATGACGATTGTAGGTAACCGTTTTGACTGCTGACTGCTACACCAGTAAATTGTTGACTGTCCACGGTCGGCTACCAAGCTCTTTGAGCTTGGACTTGTCTCCCGACTAACATGTCCATCTGGGGGAGAACTTCAGGATATAAACATTGGGGTATAAACCAACTCGTTTGAGAATGTCCAACAATGTGCTCCGAAAAAGGAGAGATTGCCCAATTCGGTCTAACCAACCGTTGAACCCATCGGGCAGTCAAGCCTGGTCGCCACAAAGGTAAATTTTGTTGCGCTTAAAAATGTGTGGCGTCTTATTACGGACGTGATGATCTTTCCACATAGTTTTGTATATCCGTATTGTTTTGTATACTATTTATTTATTGATTAGAATCACTTTCACGGTGATTTTCTATCCAATAAGCACTTTTTATTAGATTACGTCTTTGCAAACAGTGAAAGCACACTTGAGTACGATATGACTTCAGTCTTGGGTATCTGCTTCTGAAATATTACCGGTCATAAACAAATGCTGCTGCTTCACACGCAAACATGCCGTGCGGGGCGGATTGGTTTGTAGGAGTCGATGTTTTTGTTGTTTCTTTTGCTCTACCAAAAAGTAGTTGCTATTAAATAAATTATACTTTTCGTGCGTAGCACAATATGATAAAGTAAATTTAGGAATTGCAATACCGGTATTTAAAAACCGAGATTCCAGTATTTATCGATACCGAAATACCGGTTTTTAATAATAAAAAAACGGTCTCGATATTAAGAAAGCACTTTTTCAAAAATGAATTTACTGATATTTTTTAATTACTTTATCCTTATTACCTGTTAAATTCAGTATCGTTTCTCTGTGCGGTCAATACGCAAATATTTCTAGAGCATACATACGCTAATATCTAAGTATGCACTTTTTATTTGAAAAATAAAAATATAATCAATTAAATCAAAAAAACATACGAGAAAGGCGGACTGCCATTTCAGAGGTTTCATAATACTCGCACAGCTCAATAAAATATACGGACTTCTATGTACTTTCAGAAATATTATTATATCTCAGTGATTGCGAACCTATGGCACGCGAGGTGATTTTGCATGGCACGCGAATGTCTTAGTTTGAAGGAGATAAAATACATTATAATAATAATAAAATGACAGATCGCATTGTAAATAAAAAAAAGGAAAATACCAGAATAAGCTTTAGGTTTAATTTAAATATATAATTGCATAGGTCGGTCCTAAGACTTTATGTGTCACATATATTATTGTCGCACTAACCTCATCAGGCGGCGAAAATTACCGCGCCGCGAACCTCTAATTTTGATCGATTTACAATGCTTGAGACCACTATAGCGAGAGA
The DNA here is from genome assembly GCF_057557595.1 of Rhyacophila brunnea. Lineage (NCBI taxonomy): Eukaryota > Metazoa > Arthropoda > Insecta > Trichoptera > Rhyacophilidae > Rhyacophila > Rhyacophila brunnea. The sequence goes on along the minus strand of NW_028232965.1, from coordinate 54,470,901 downwards.
ATGCCTTATTTGATAGGAGCAATTCTGATGTCAATTTGTGCGTAAATGACCAAAGTAATTAACACATTAACCGATTCACTTCTTACGTACTAATTACTAATTAATTACCACATTTAAATAACATGTTAATTATATCTAATGGCCAACTAAGTCAAACGCGCCAATCGCGTTGTCAGCACTAAATAAGCAAAGAATTTTATTTATATCCACAATAATGACTGCACCAAGAAACAAAAATTTGATGTAATGCTGGCAGGCAGTTTCAAAATTGGTGGACCGAAATGGATGGTGTAATTGAAAAAAGTGATAAAGTTATATGTGTGTTATGTGTGAGTGGTATCTAAAACATTATCATTTTTAAATAGAATTTCTAAAAACTATTTTTTCCCCATAACTACTCGGCACGTCAAACAGTTTAAAAATAATATTTGGGAAATTTTGGCACGCGTACGTAAAAAGGTTCGCCAACCCTGTTATATCTGAAAGAGATTTAATAGCTCTAGTTATTGGTAGACCTGCACCTGTTATTTTAGTTATAACGAATACCAGAATTAAGATCGGTACGTAGGGATGTTATATGGAAAGAAAAAATATCGATCTATGGTAACGGTATTGTATCTAAAGAAAACTATTTATACCAAGTATCGAAGTATCGGTCCAAAATTGTCAATACTTCTTTGCCGTCTCTACCGTTATGCAATAAGAACAACCTGTATCAGTAAGTGGGTCTGAATTTATGACAACGATGGTTATGAAGGTCTAAATAGTATTTGAGTATAATATTATTATATATTATTTTCGCAGTAAAGTTTTTTTGTTGCAGTGTTTATAATAAAAAAAAAATACCTGATTTGAAGTTAACTACGGTTTAGTGCGAAATAAACTGAGGTAAAATACTTGCGAACCGAAAGCCTTCTTTTATACGTATTTTTATTACCTATATTGATATCCCAAAATATATTTCGTGGGCCGAAAAAGATCATTTACGAGCGGATATTGTCTTCCACGACGTAGATTACGCGTCGAAGCCTTAAATTTAAAAGCGAAGCAACCGACGCCCTTGCGGCTGTATTGACATAATAAGGGACACTGCACCAGAAGAATAAAACTAAACTATTTTTTTAATTTAACAAATAATTCGCAATGTTTGACAATGTAACATTCTCTAATCAAACAAACATAATCTGAAACCATAAAAATCTAAAAAAAAAACACCCTACGGGATTCGCGCTCATGTGCCTCACCATTAAGCTATACGTGTCCTATCTAATTACGATTAAGATAAGTTATAGTTTTTACAATATGTGTTTTTTTTGTTTAAATTTGTATGATTTTACCGAGGCCTTGACGCCATTTTCGCTGTCATATCGCCTCTTCTCTTCTAGAAAGGGATCCGCCGATCAGGCCCTCACTCCAATTTTGTTATAATTTACAATTTTGCCAAGCTCATTCATCTTACCCACCGCCAGGGCACCTTTCAATTCGTTGACATTCTCAAAGATAATATGTGATTAAAAAGTGAATTGTACCTAAATTGCAATAAGTGCGTATTGAAAATTTGCGTTTATGTATTTGACTATATTCTTTTCTTTTTAGCAATACATCAGGCCATGAGATCCAATGACAGTAGTGTATGCATTGAAGTTAATGGCCCCACCAAAACACATCCGCCCCGCACCACACCCGGTCTTAATCGGGCGTATCACGGAAGCCTATGTTTGGATTTGATTTTTCATTTTTATTTTTCTGGGAATGTATCACGAGCAGTTACCCAAGACTAAGGTCGCCATGCACTCAAATGTGCTTTGACTGAATTTACACGACTTTAAGTTAAGGTACCCATGGGAGAGATGAGCACGTAGACTGTAGAGGCTATATTAAGTTAATATATCCCCTAATTAGTAAGTAACAAATTAAAGCTAATCTTCACGTTGGCAGTATGACACCGCAAATTTTCTAAATGCAATAAAATTGGCCTTTGTCGCGACCAGGTCGGATGGTCCGATAGGCCTAAAAGCTGGTTGAACCGACGTGAGCAGCTGTTCCCTTTCCGTACCTACACATTTTAGGATATTCCCAGAGGATGTGGTTTGCATCCTGTTTTTCTCCGCCACATGGACATGTCGGTCGGATAACAAGTCCAATCTCAAAGAGCTTGGCAGTGAACCCACCGTGGCCTGTCAAAAATTGACTGGTGTGATGGTCAGGAGTCAACATGGTTATCTCCAAACACCATTTAATATCCGGAAAGAACAAATATGTGTGCCGGCCCTTGGTAGATTCATCCCACTTTCGCTGCCAGGTCTTCGAAGCCGCCTTCAATCCAGCGTCAAAAGACGGATTCTCCGCTTCAACGAGGTTACTTTTTCAGCAACAAGCCGAGGAGGCGGGGCAAGATGAAAGTTATCAACAACGGCCTCCTCGCCTTCAAAGAGCATCGCGTATGCACCGTAGACATGTATATTATGCAGGTCAATTTGAAGAATACCATCTAGGGCTGTAAAAGCAGTAAAATATTAGTAATTAGTAGTGGTAGCAGTAGTGAGATAATCACAGAAATATTTATTAATAATATCACTTAGACGTATTGTGATTTGCCGGTTATCGAACTATTGAGAATTTAAATGGAAAGTGGTGTCGATTAGTAAGTCAATGCTGGGCGTGTGATAGGTAAGCCGGGTGGCTGGGTAGTAAAAGCGGCGAGCGGTTGAGTTTAGTGAAGATTTTTGCCAATATCTGAGTTGCCATTAAAACAAGATGATCGCCTGCGCTCGACCAAGTCGTTACTTTCCTGCTAACCTTCAACGGTGGTCCATAGCAATATTTTATAGATAATTTATCTTCCAAGCTATTATCACCCTTCTAAAAACTGTTACTTCTTGCCTTTATCATAATTAATATACCAGGTAGAGTATATTATGTTTTATAACATTGCACCTTTTCTGCACTTTTTACTAAACTGATACGCCTCTTCGTCTGATTACCTCGCATATAATTAGATCATTGATATTCACTGGTATAACTATATGTATTAATAATTAAATAAATAGATATGATATGTAAAAAAGTATTTTTAGAATATATTACCTACGTCATTTTCATTCTAGACCCGGAGTGCAAAGTTATGAAGCGTATACTCTATCTATATCCAACTTTAAGTACGCTATGATTTACTATCCAGTAACCATTAACCTTGAACAAAATATGTATTATATTTGATTGATGATAATAATTATTATAATTAATATTAATTGTCTTTCATCATCACAAAAACATACTTACTCAATTTCCCATTCGTCATGAAAATGGTTTTCTTTTGGGAACTCATTTAATTTATCATCAAACTATTATCCTACAATGTAAAGAGCCTACTACGTGAGGGTAAAAGTATGCTTCAGTGTCAAGCGCGAGGTTTCAGATGTTCTCTTTCTCTTACTCCTATGACAGGCCTTAAGTAATGCCATACGATTCAAGTAAAACTATGAGGTCACGCGGGCTTCCTCTTAGTTAATTATTTAAATCATTTAACTTACCGTCAAAATATTCTATTACTGTGTAAATAACGACTACGTGACGGTAAAGGGAACTTTGCTTCAGTTTAAAGCGCGGGGTTTCACATGTTCTCTTTCTCTCACTCATGCGACAGGCCGTTAGTGATGCCATACGAATCAAGTAATACGGTGAGGTCACGCGAGCTTCCTCATGGTTAATTTAAAAATGACTGACGTACCGGAAATAAAAATAGGAATGGCTAATGCTTCCACTTCAAAATCTCAATGAAATCATATACTATTGTGTTGAGTTTTCTTGAATATGCCAGCATTATTTGGAGTCCTAATAGGTCCATCCACACAATTAAGTTGGATCGAGACCACAATAGATTTCTTAGATTTCTCTATTTAAGAATATGCGGGTTCTTTCCTTATGATAATGATAATAAAATGAATTTTCCGACTCGTTTTCTTCTGCGAATGCTATCAATGCAATCCCTGTCCACCCGAAGAGTGATTGTTCTTTTAAAGCATTTCTTTTTACTTCTTCGTGGGTTCATTTACAATCCGTATATACTTGCAAATATTAATTTTCATGTTCCCACCAATATCACTCGTAACTCTACGGTCTTCAAGATACCACGTCGCAGGACAGATGTTATGTTTCATGATGCTGTGTATCGTGCAATTAACTTATTTGATGGCACCATAAAGGTTGACTTATTTTTTATTAACTATTATAATGTTTGTGGACGTGTTAAATAGGTTAAATTTATAATTGTATATATTATCATGTTTCTTTGATATTTACATATTATACACATGCTGTCTTTTCTACTTTCTTCTTATTATTAGTTGTTATTTGTAATTAAGATATTTTAATAATTTTGTGTTTATTTTGTACTTATTTATTTTGTATTACGGCGCATTGGCCAATCGCTGTAATGATGTAATACTCTTTTTTTCTAAATAAATAAAATGACACATACATTTTTGTATAGTTTTCTATAGATATTGTGTGGAGTATTCGACCAAATTCCTTTCCGTGGTGTTGGAAATGCCTAACGTATATCAAATAAAAATAAGTTTTCAAATTACTAAGTTTATAAAGTTGTAACTCGACAGTTAAAGTTAGACAAGTCCGATGACTAGACTGTGTTGTACTGAAGAAAAATGTCCAATCATCAAGGTGTATCCTGGACAGTATGGTTGACATGCAGACTCAAACTTTCGAGGTTGGACAAGGAAGCTAAGGCGGCCGCTATATGAAGATAACTAGCGCCGGATGAGTGGAGATAGACACCGATAGGACCTACTTTACGATGTCAAGCCCAAGGCATTGAAAACGCTGATAACATTGTAAAATAATACATATATGTATGTGTATCACACGCATTGCATCAGTCCCAAGTTAACATAATATGAGGTTGTGGCATTTTAGTATATACTATAGTATATTCAAAAATTTACCTAATCATAAGTTTAGTCGCATACGAATTATAAATCTTTTGCAAATAAACAATCGAAGATAAAACTATATTATAAAAACTCAAAAATAAATTTTGTTACCTATAAAGTTTTCCCGTGTATTAATTCTAAGTAGGTACGTGTCGTAAAATAAATAATTTCACATATTGTAATGAACACTAAGTAATTTATACACTACAGTCTACAATTAATTATGCTATACAATAATTACGAAACATTCAATAAAATGCAATTAACAGAAAATTGCTGTGAACATACATAATTTTGAAAATACTGAGAGTATTAAAAGCCATTAGTTAAAATTTGTTGCAACACATTCACTGCTAACCTTTTAATTACCACATTTAAATAACATGTTAATTATATCTAATGGCCAACGACTCTAAACGCGCCAGTCGCGGTGTTAGCACTAAATTAGTTAAGTATGACTCCTTCAACATAGTGGTATTTGTGCGTGGGCGCGATACCTTAGAGATGTAGGTGTCTTACTTTTTTCAAAAAGATTTTTTCTATTGGTTATAATATATTTTCTCAGAAGTGTTTTCAAAATTATGTATGTTCAATAATTATAATGTTACATTCAATAATCTTGTGAATTATTCGTTGAATAAAAAAAATAATTAATTGAAAATTGTTTTCATTGATCAATATGTAGGTAGGTACTATCTAAAAACAGTAAAAAATTTAAAACCTACAAATAAAACTATCTTTTATTAAATAAGTGTATGCTGATCAAGTCCTCTTGTAGTTAGGTTTAGAGGAGAAATTTGATTAAATGCATACATACATACTTCATAATATTTTTTTGGTATTTTAAATGCATTTAAACACGTAACACCTTTTTATTAATACCTAATCTAATCGTGAAAATGCTGATTGATATTCTTCTTATTGTTTCTTGTTAAGATGCTATATGATTTATTATATTATTGTAATAAAGTAACTAAATAAAAAAACGATTTAGATCCACTTGTTTGGAATAATGACCCTGCCTTTGTCTATAAGAGGAAACTTAATGACTTCCAACATCATTTGTAAGTAAAACAAGCTCGTTGCAAATCATCGCCAAGCACCAGATGTTTCATTTTGTTCGCTAGTTTAGTTGTTTTCAAGAAAAGGTAAGAGGGTATATATACCTACCACCTTTCCATATAAGTAATTGCATTGTAATAGGTACTTTTTAGAGTGATGAACGTGTAAACTATTTGTAAAGGGTTATCAAATTAGTACAATAAATTTTTAAAACGTCATTGCAGCCATTTTTCCTGATTACCACCAAAATTGCCATTTGTGCACAGTACTGTTTGACAAATCATCATAACAAGATACACATTTGTATGGTTACATGTAAGTTGTACACATGCAGTTCATCGTGGGGCACTTATTCGTACGCCACAGTACGTGAAACATGAGTTCGTATAACATTTTATCAAATGACGAGTTCTTCGTTGAACATTTCACCGTGGAATACATTTCTAAGTATCTTACAAAATGCGGCGATAGTTTGCAAATAGTACTGTACCAATTAGATTAACCCTAACCTAACCTAATCTAACCTAGTAAAGACATATTATAAAATTCGCCACATGTTGTAGCATACATACAAATATACTCCACGGTGAAATGTTCAACGAAGAACTCGTCATTTGATTAAATGTTACACGAACTCATGTTTCACGTACTGCGGCGCACGAATAAGTGTCCTGCGGTGAACTGTTTACGTACAAATTTCCGGATACGCATTTGTACAGCGTATACAAGTTATTAAAAAAAATACGCCAATAATAAATCTATCAACGTGAAATGTGTGGTCAAAATAATCGATCTATCAAAATCAAAATAATCGAGCCACACCGGGCGACTCTGGTCTCGAGACCAGTCGCGCAACTGTACTCTTCGGGTGATTTACTCGGGCGACTTGCCGGCGACCAGAGAGGCAGCCAATAGTAATAATAATGAATGTACACTCAAGTATGCAAAAATACGTTCTATCCACGGCGTGGCTGCCGGCGACTGGTCGCCTAGTATGGCAGCGCTCAATACATAGTTATATGTTTTCATACATCGCTACCGATCGCCCGACCAGAGAGACCAGAGAGACTGGGAGACCAGACCGAGCGCACGAACGAGATTTTACTGGTCGCCCGACTTTATTGCTTGCGCGACTACTGGGCGACCAGGTGTGGCATGCTCCATATAACTGCATGCATCGGTCTGGTCTCGGCGACTGGTCTCGAGACCAGAGTCGCCCGGTGTGGCTCGGCTCTTACTATTCGTAATTTATTTGAAAAATTCGACGCAAATGGTAATTTTTGTGATGTTAAGAATTAAACCCGTCAAAAACGTAAACACACTGCTGAAAACAAAGATGTTGTGAATCAAAGTGTGAATGAAAATCCATAACAATCGATTACACGTTGCTCTAGAGTGATTGGACTTTCTTATGGCATGACATGGAATATTCTTCAAAATGATTTGCATTTAGAGGCGTATAAAGTACAGTTGGCGCAAGGACTTAAACCGAATGACCAGTTCATCGAAATTTTGCTGATTGGGCTTTAGAGCAATTTGAAACAGACAAATTATTTCATGTAGAAATCGTCTTCAGTGATAAAGCTCATTTTTGGTTAAATGGCTTCATAAATAAGCACAATTATTATCGCATTTGGAGTAATAAAAACCCAAAAATTATCAGTTTGTTGTAGTTTATAGTTTGGAGGTGTAATTGGACTGTACTTTTTTGAAAACGAAAATGGCAATGCAGTTACCGTCAATGGAGAATGCTACAGAAATACGATTACTTATTTTTTCTGGCATTTTGATCTGGACGATATACTGTTCCAACAAGATTGTGCAACATGCCATACAACTCATAATACAATCAACTGAGTGAGAGAAAGTTAATGGTTGAGCTTTTTAAGTGGACTGCAATTATTTTAAGGGATGTTGAGAAGGTCGGATCTAGTGGTGGGGGCGATGGAACAGAGTGTCAGACACTGACCTTTGTGATGATGTATGATGGCTCTGCGGTCTTGTTTCAACTTTCACTCGAGCGGTATGGTTGTTTTGGGTCACCTGGTTCGTAAACTGCCGCATATGACATGGTTTTATGGATTATATGTGAGAGTGTATAAATGATGATAGTTTATGAATGAGTCTGTATCTATTGAGTCAATCACTTAAGCGACGGAAAGCTATTAGAAACCCGCACGCATCCGCTGTCGAGATGCAACTGAACGTTCTTTGTAACATCGTCTCTCATGACCCCTAATTGCTTATTGAATGTCTGGGAATAATAACACTGGGGATTAGGAGGTGGGTGAGGAGATAAGGAGTGGAATGGGAACATAAATGGCCCAACCAGTTAAAAATATATATCTCGTGTTTGATAACCCTTTATTTGGTTCCAAAACGATCATAATGTAGTGGCTAAATTGGTAACAAAAGAAACAATCCTGTTTATGTTTGCTTCTTAAGTAAATTTGTGTGGAGGTAATTTATTTAACCAAACTTATTTGGTGAGATACGATGTTTAGCCATCCAACCAACCCACACGCTTTTGTTAGGCGTGGGATTGAGGCTGTAACCCACTGCATTGGTTTGTCAGAAACGGAAGCCTTACAACCTCTCATAACATCTATTGTAAAGAGCAGCATTGGACCTGGTTCATAATTGTGCTACAGATGCTTCACAATAGTCTTAATATGACCGGCCTTTTCTTCAAGGTCCAACATCCTTGAAGGCTGCTAAATATCATCCTCAAGGTATTTGCGAAAGAGTTACGGGTATTGATGCGACCTAGAGAATGATCTTAGAATAAGATAAAATAACATCAATTATTGACATAGGTACACATCTCAAAAATTTCTAATACTGTTTCTAATATTATTGTATACAAAACATTATAAGTATATGTTTGACGCGGACGATACGGCTACCGTGTCCCCGTTAAACGGCCAATAGATGAAATTAACATGTTATTTCAATGAGGTAATTAAAAAGTAATTGAAAGGTACGCAGTGATTGTGTTAAGATAGGGGCTTTCATTTGAAAATAAGTTTAAAGTTCTTGCGGAGCATTTAATTACTTTTTAATTACCGCATAACATGGTATATCGAATGGCCAATTAATTAGTGTATAACAGGTGTACCGTCCGCGTGGAAAGGATTTTAAGTAAGTAACGTCTGTAAGTAATTCTGCAAAATTATTCGTTGAATAAAAAAAATTGTTACCTAATTAAAAATTATTAGCAAGTTCAAGTAAGTTACATTGAAGTTAAATTCCCTGAGCTCTGACTGAATTTACTGAGTTTACTCTAATGCAAAGTGCCAGGGAGAGAAAAAGCACATGGAAATTACTAAAAAGAAAGTGAAACTACTTGTTTATTAAATCAAAGAACGAAGCTAATCATACAGGCAGCAATATTTATGTGAAGAGATCTTCACGCCCGTAGTAAGACGCCGCAAATTTTTTGAAAGCAAGATAATTGGCCTTAGTAGCAACCAGGTCGGACGGGCCGATGGATCCAACAGCTGGTTGGACCGACCTGAGCATTTCCTCCCGTTCGGAGCACATACTCATACACTCCCATAGGATGTCGTTGGCATCCTGTATTTCCCCTCCGCATGGACATGTCGGACGGCTTACAAGTCCAAGCTCAAAGAGCTTGCCAGCGAATCCACCATGACCAGTCACAAATTGACTGGTGTAATGGTCTGGAGTCAGATATTTGGTTATCTCCATTCGCCACTGTATGTCTGGAAAAAACGTATATGTGTGCCGGCCCTTGGTCGATTCGTCCCACTTTCGCTGCCAGGTCTTAATGGCCGCATCGAGCGACATAAGTCTAATTCTTCGCTTCAATAATGCTACTCCTTCGCCAAGCCGAGGAGGGGGGGCGAGGTGAAAATCACCAACGTCGGCCTCCTCGCCCTTGAGGAGCAATATTGAAGCGCCGCTGGCCTGAATGTGCAGGTCAAGTGGGAGAATGCCGGCCAGGACCGTGAGCGCGTCAGTTGAGGTAGTACGGTATGCCTTGGTAATGGACAGAAGCGCGATGCGCAAGTAAGTTACAATCAAATATCTTGGAGTGTTGCGTCACGTCGGTTAGTAATTAAAGTAATATATACCTACTTTGATTTAAAATACAAAAGCCGATCGCCAATGTAGCTCAATTTAGAATGCGCTTCAGTGAGTATTAAAAGCCATTAGTTAAAATTTGTCGTAATTAAGTATGACTCCTTTAGCATTGTGGTAAATGTGCGTGGCTGCGATATCCGAGGGATGCAGGTTTTTTCTATTGGTTATAATATATTTTCTCAGAAATGTTTTCAAAATTATGTAGGTACCTCCTATGTTAAATAAGATATAGAAAAAATGAAATAGTTCAAAATATAGAAAACATAATTATGATCATTATATTACGCTGATTGCGTGTATACATACACAATATTAATAAAGTAATAAAACAAATCTCCACACCTTATAATCTCAGACATCCGTAAACAACGCATAGTAGGCATGACAATGCACAATTATTTATTAAACACAAAATATCTTTTCAAGACTCGCTCACATGATGATTACATATAAAAGCTTTTAGCTTAATGTAAATAAATCAGAAAGCATCATTCTCTCATACGTGTAGGATTATTTCATAAAGCTTTGTATTATATTTGAAGCTATGATTATGTATTTATCAGATTATAATAATCAAAAATCTACAAAGCTTTTTTTTATGAACATAATACAACCGTTTTAATAAAAATATGTTTCCCTTTGTTTTATCAAATATCGTTCATTTTGTGATTTATATTAACTTATCACGTATTTTCACAGTTGTTACGCTTCCAATTCTTTTGTACTTATTCAATTGTTTTTTTTTCTTCTTTTTTGTACATTATTGAATTAATTTATTTTCTTTCTACTAGCAGCGTATTTTTCTTTTTATCTATGTTTAATATTAAATATAATTAAACGTTCATTTTCTATGTTTCTGTTTATTTATTTATACAATAATAAGCAATTGATGCAGGTGATAAATAGGAGTCGCGAGAGATGGCAGTAGGCTGTTAAGATTCGACACGAATAATGCACACTAAACTTTGTCAGTCATACTTATTTATTTTCATTGAACTTAGAATAAAATTTGCAGATGATGCTGGTTACTTTTAAAAATTCAATTAAACCCTGCCTAAACCAAACCAGAATAGTTTAGTCATGTTATGTTATGTACGATCCGATATAGTAGTGCACACTTTTTCAGTTATACTTATTGGTTTTTGTTGAATTGCGAATACATAATAATATTACAGAAGGTTTTAGCTAGTTTTGTTTTAATTCACGAGGCCCTGCCCTGCCCAAACCATAATTGATAAAAAAATATTCTTTTATCTATAAAATATCTAAAATGATGTATGGTTTAATGGCACAATTTTATATATATATATTATAGATAGGTAAACGAATAGTTTTTGACCATGGGCCCCACATCGTGGAGCGGGCCCCCAGGCTAGGATCTTTGAGGGGCCTCCCTACCTATCGCTAAGTATACAGGCAGTGTGAAGCTCTACAGTAGCGTTATCAATGTGTATGTTTAGTGTTTTATTGTATATTTTAATACATCCATTTGAATTATTATGGAGATGGCGAGTATTGATACACGACTTAAAAATTGTATCGTACAACCACATAACTTTAAATAATATCTAATACTATTGAAGGTAAATAGCGCTTTTTTTATTAAGGCAAATTTGTTATGTGTGTTTATCTGACTTATCTGGTCGACTCGCCTCGCCGGGCCCATCCTTAGCCCGTGCCCCCAGACGAGAGGGATTTTAGATGAATTTTAAAAACTGACAAACACTATAATATTATACACATTGTAGTCTTAGGACAATGAGAACGAATACGTTTGATTGACAATGATCAGTGTTCACTATTATTTAATATCGGATATTAACAGTCTACCTCCACCCTTCGCCACTGATCAATAGTATTAACTACATAATATTCTTAAAACATACTCAAACATGACAACTCCATTATCTTATTAATTATTAGTAGGTATTTAAAAAAAACCAACACTATTAATAGTCAGTTTAAATATATGTGTTCATTATTGTTACATTATTAATTAATTACCTAAATAGATATTAGGTAATATATAATAAATATAACTATAATATTAAGTAATTATTATTAATTGGGATGAGTCCAATGATCTAACTTGTCATAAAGAGGTATTTATTTGGAAAATATGAGAGGGTTCGGTAATTATTCTATAAATGTTCGAAAATTAAAAGCTACATACCTATCTGTCCAGGAAATGGCGAGGTTTGACTGCCAATTCTTCACCGTTTCCGGTGCGCCGTATGATAGGAAAGTTTTGTACCAGCAACAAAGAGTGGCCACGACTTTCATGGCCGAATCGTCCTAGACCCTGTCAGAGTACCTGTGTTCTTAATAAAATTTCTTCTTAGATTAGCACGAGGGTGGCCATGAAAGTCAAAACCACCCTTTGCTGCTGGTATGAAACTTTGCTATCATACGGCGCACCGGAACAGGCGGACAATTGGCAGTCAAACCTCGCCCTTTAGATAATTATTATGTAGTTGTAGGCGCTACGCAATATAATGAAATTCAAAAAAAAAATAGACGTTTGTGAATTATACGTACTTTTAAAATATATATTTAATACTTCAATGAGAAGAGAATTCTTTAATTGTGTTAACTGTCAATTTACGGTAGAACTTCATTATATTATTGATTTATTAAAAAAACCGAAAAAATAATCAGTAGGTACTTATTCCACTTTTAATAAACAAATCTGGACCGGTTTCGTCCGCCTCTGATAGACATTTTCAACTGACTAATATTTATAAAACAGATATTTACCAAAACAAATTCAAAAGACGACACAAATAATCTACCAATACATTGCATTATCCGTCCAATAATACTTTGTCAATAACAATTAAATTTAAATTAATGAAATTGGAAATTAATATTTCATACAAGATACATCATTAAGGATACTAAACAAGATTTTCTAAAATGATTAACATACAACAAAACATGAAGCAATAAGCACTTATGTAGAGGTTTACCCAACTCTACAACCGACATATTATTGTCTGTGGTCATTTGTATGGCACAGAAAATAATACCAAGCGGAAATGACAGCCAACAAATCAGTAAAGTTGCATTTTCGGCATAGAACTGTACAGTCAAATATTCACGCGCAATAAGTGAACATCCAATAAAATTAAATTCATAATGTAAATCTTACGTTACGTAAAATCAATACCAATGTGTCATCATTCTTTGATGCCATGCATCAAACATCTAAAATGTTGTGCCACAATATAAACCCAAGAAAATAGTCACTGTGTCTCATTTCTATTGTGCCCGAACATATAACATCACACACACGACGTAACCTTCTGCATACAATTAATAGATGTTGGATATACACACCAAAATAACAAAACATTAACGTATATACTTACTTACAATAACATTTCAACTTTAGTTGTCATTTTTCAATATTTAATAACACAGTAAAACTTGATTAATAATTATTCATTTATAAAATTTATAATAAAAAATAGAAATATCATTAATTTGGTAAAAAATATGGTTATATTCTATTTTGTGTTTAAATTTGGTAGCCGTACTGAGAAATAACGGTTTATAGTTAAGTTAATAATAATAAAATTGAGGTTTTACTGTGCGTTATATGCAAGAAACACAGCTTCATTTGCCGAACTATACCCACTCTCTATATATTATTACTCTGCGACTACGACAGTGTATAAACTAGTAGTTGATAATGTCAAAATGTTCTAGTTACGAGAATATACAGGTAGAAGTCGGTTGGCGACTGATGATTACATTAAGAAATTTAGCGAGCGAAGTCAAAGAAGTCCCAGTTGGCTTTTCGCCAAGCGAGCGTAAATATCTTATCTTTTTCACACAGTTCTAAGTAAGTCTGATTGACGACTATTGTGATTTCTTAAAATTTGTCTTCCGTAGGTACTACAGGAAGTGGCGTTTTGTCGGAAATTAGATGTTTACGTGACTTGGCAAAGTTTTTACAGATAAGGGGTGGGGGTGAGAAAAGTAAGGGGGAATTTCGTTAAAAAGTAAGGCCTCTTGTTTGCGATTTTTGTGGTTTATTTTAGACGCGCAGATATTGCAAATCCTATTTTACAAATGAATACTTTTAAAAGATTTAATTTATTTAGTATCTATTATTTAAATACAAATTTAAAAGTAAATTTATTGTAGAAATAACCACGTTTGCTACTAAATCAAGCCGTATTTATCAGAGGGTTGGAGTGGAAATTTTTTTGAGTTGCTCCGCTCCAGCTCCGTTCCGGGACCTAATACTTGCTCCAGCTCCACTCCGGGTGTAATAGTTATTATATTATGTCCTTATACAAATGTTTAAAAATAACAAAATAAGTAGTTTTGAAATACGGTTATTATTCGTCCTATTCATTATTAATTATATTAAACAAAAACCGGCAGCAAATCGTTTTTCATTATCTACCTCTTCTGTCAAAAAGGTGAGGTTATTTATCACTCGGCCGTATTTCAAATAATTCCAGTGTTGCAAAGTGTCAAATGTAATATTTTCATTGGATTTTAGGACGAAAATTTAATAATAAAAAAAAAATCGGAGCAGTGGAGCTCTACAAATTTTCGATGCTCCGGCTTCGCTCCTGCTCCGGGTAAAACCCGATTGCTCCACTGCTCCATGCTCCTACTCCGAACTCCGTTCCAACGCTCTGGTATTTATCCTAACCCAGGCCTTATTGTTGATGTAAATGCAGTCGACTATAACAACTGTAACAATAATTACGCCTGATTCCTAAGCACTATAAATACTTTTCTCGTTCTTGGTTAAATTCTTCAAGTATAACAATATGGATCTTCTTTCACCGTTTCAATTTCTTGATAAGATATTTAATCATCCAAATCAAGCGATTTTTTAGTAGGCTCGTACGGGGACCCGCTTGATAAGTTATTACTTTGAATATCTGAATTGCATTGAAAATAAACTCTACATAATTATTATGTACACCTCATATTAAGTATCATTATAGATTTGTTTCAATCCTCTCATTATTTTATTTCATACTGAGGCCAATAATAATAATATAATGAAAGCTCTACGCATGTTTTTTTATTAAGTATGTATGATCAGGAAGTAGATAATAATATGATCATACATCACTCTGAAACATACTAAAGTAAAAAATTGTAGGTACATTGTATTATGAATGTCGGTAGTTTGTTATAAATATTACATGTTGTGTACAGAGTAAAATTTCCAGAACATCTTCGAGTACTTTAATTGTATTTATTTTTTTACATTATATGTATTTCAAAACTGGGGACCAAGCTATGTTAATAATATACATTTAAAAATATTATTAACATATTTTTTGAAGCATATGATCTAACTTAAAATTTTTTTTTATAATAATGTCATTCTGTTACAAATGAGGTGTACCGAATAAATATTTCGAGATACAATATTTTGGAAACGCAATGAAACTTGTTTGTAATTTTTTTTCGACCATTTCCGATCCTAATAAGATCAAATGTGCCTCCACAGAGTAAAGGTTTGTATAAACAGATTTTGTTTTTACGAGAAATGGATGTCAGCCACTTGCTCAACCTATTAGGTCCATATTCTGACTCTTAAGTACACACGTTGAAAAACAATAGGTATGTGTACTTGCCAGACCCAGGATTCCAAACTTTTAGAATATATCAGAACACGACGACAACGCATTCTTTTAACACGTTTAGCCATCTTTAAGCAGAATTGAATTCATTTTCAGTTAATTCTGTTTTGTATGAAAAGTTATTTCGGAAAAAATTTGTAAAAAATAAAACACTTTTATTGGTTGCTAAGGGGGTCCTAGCAACTGAATTATTAATATATACGTGCGTTACTATGGAAATCAATATGAAATATCAAAATGACATTTCATTATTCTATAAATTTATTCAGTATTTCTATCAAGTACAAAAAAAAGTATTTATTAATACATAGAATTGTCAAGCTTATATGATTGAACAGAAAATTTAAAAACGTGGTATATAAAAAGTTCTGTTTATCTCATAATTATTATAATGTCGCTTAGTTATTATATTATAATTAATATATATAGATTCGTCGCGGTGTAAGACAGGGGTGTATATTGTCACCTTTGCTATTTAACATGTACTCGGAAGCTATTTTCAAGGAAGCCTTACAAGGTGAATCGGTGGGTATTATGGCTAATGGCAAACATATTAACAATATAAAATATGCCGATGATACTGTGCTGATTGCTGATAGTTTAAAGAGTTTACATCAACTGGTAGAAAATGTTAATGATGTCAGTAATTCTTATGGTTTAAAAATGAACCTCAAGAATATTAGATACTAGTATCAAAAACAGCGACACCAGACACCAACACAAATTTTGTCATTAACAGCGAACCAATCGAACGTGTGACCCATTATAAATATTTAGGTACATGGGTCAATGAGAAATGGGACCAGTCTCAGGAAATAAAAACTAGAATTGAGATCGCAAGGAGCGCCTTTCTCAAAATGAGACGCCTCCTTAGCAATCGAGATCTTAACCTAGGTCTGAGACTGCGTATGGTACGTTATTATGTGCTCTCAATTCTTTTCTATGGTATGAAAGTATGGACGCTAAACCAAGAGATGTTACGGAGACTTGAAACTTTCGAGATGTGGCTGTATAGACGCATCCTCAAAATTCCTTGGACTGACCGGGTGACAAATCTTGAAGTTCTCAATCGAATGGGGAAGGACCGAGAACTTCTACGTAGTATCAAAACCAGGAAACTACAATACCTCGGACACATTATGAGAGGACAAAAATACAGCATTGCCCAACTCGTCATTCAAGGAAAGATCAATAGGAAGCGTAGCAGAGGACGGCGCCGCATTTCGTGGCTTAAGAACCTCCGTGATTGGTACGAGTGCAGCTCCACCAAACTGTTCCGGGTAGCAGACGACAAAGTTAAGATCGCCTTGATGGTGGCCGACCTCCGCTAGGGAATGGCACAATAAGAAGAAGAAGTTACAGTAGTTTTCTAGTTTTTATGTTGCACGTTCGTTTGAGGATGTCAAACCGTGTTACCTTATAGGTCCAAAGAATTTGGAGGATACGTTTATAAATATATCTCAACGGTCTCAATTTTCCATGTCTTCCTCCATTCCATACAGATTTTATTATAGTGATATTATAATGTTCCACACCTTTCACACATCGATAATAGAAAAGTTTTGATCAAAAATTGTTAAGCTAAAACATTTGCCTTGCCCAAATGTTAACTAGCTGCGCCAGTGTTATTTTAATTTCGTGGAAACTATTTCGTTAACGTTTCGGATATTCAGGAAGCCGTGTTAAACGTTCGCCTAGCACGCAAAGCGCTCGCGTTAAAGCAACACATAGGAGGAGAACTAAACAAATTCTTCTCATTTGTAAACCTGCATGCAAATAATTCATGCACAGCAATTCCAGGGCCCGAGTGAGTGTTATTACGCGCAATGAACACGGTTTCACAGAGTAATACCTATTTTTGACGCTTAGTGTTTTATATTAATTTGTTTATTTTATGTATAAAATTGGTTATTTACCGGTTTTTAATTGTATACTTGTTATCGGTCAGTCCCTCATGACTAAAAACCGTGACCACCAGAGGCGAAGGGTGACTTTTGAAAAGAGGTGGGCTGTGGAGAAAGCCTACTTGTTAGGTAATAGTATATGTCAAATTGTTAGGCATAGCTTTAGCAGCCTATCATTTTGTATAGACTGGAATATATACGATGAAGTCACGTGACATAAATTTCACGGATTCACCAGGAATAATCCATACGATACAATGTTGAGAGAAGACGCGATGTGGCATATTTATTGAAACTTTCAACAGGTGGTGCTTATTATATAATATATTCCTACATAATTATACGATAGATGTCGTTTAAAAATTAAATTTGTTATTTTTATATAGGTAATGTGATTATATAAATACGCCAATATGAAAAAAAATATTTTTCGTAAGATGGTAGGCTTTAAATAATCGCCTAGTATGGAGTCTTCGTCACTGGTGAGTGGTGACCACAATATATATAGTAGGTACAGTCAAAATTTCCACCCAGTGACGTTCCTAGACAAAATGCCGCCCCTAGGCAGTGCCAAAATGCCGCCACATTTTTTTATACAGTACTTTTTATCATCCATTCATGACTCCAATAAGTAAGAATTGTTTTGTATGGATACGTTACTAACAAGATATAGGTATCTATACTACTAAATCTAACTTAAATGCCATCTATGCTTCAATAGACAATATTGCGAGACTACGGTTTCAGATAGGTACATTTTAAAAAACACCTGACAACTTAGATTATAGAAAAATATTGATGGAGCTATTGCATGTGTTTGTCCTTCAAAACATGACGAACTTTTTCATGCACTTGCCTCGCCCCCTTCACGCTTCCTCCGCGACCCTTTCTGGGTTATTCGAAAATATGTGTGACAGTGTGCGTGTCGTAGTGTTGCCAGATATCGAATATTTATTCCAATGTTATAATTTTACAAGCGATGTTTTTATAAATTATATTATGGCAACACTCGACAACAAAATCGACTCATGCGGAGGGCTTGCCTGACAACTTCCATAACTCGCAAGTGACTGTAAAGAACGTGACGTCCAAGGACAACGGAAGTAAACTAGACATCGCGATCCCGACAAAAAAATAAAGTCCTGTTGAAAATTGTATATTACTTACCTAATTAATAGATAGGTATATTTTGTTTCCAACTAGTGAGTTGATTTTTTTAATGGGTAGATATTTCCGTTATTACTAAGTTTAGGTAGCTTTCTATATATACCTAATGATTCTCCTCGATTTGCCGCCCTTTGAGTAACTGCCGCCCCCAAGCGACGCTCAATCTGCCTATCCCCACGGGACGTCATTGTTTCCACCACGTCACCACTCTCTGCTTCTTTCAAGAATGGATGAACGTGGTTTGTGTTACGTATTTATTTTATTATAACATGTATCATGTTAGGATTAAAATAAATTGATTATATATATATTGATTATATATATATATATTGATTATATAATCGTCTTTCATTATAGTATATTATGCTACCACTTGTTGCAACACAAGATATAACCGATGTCTTCAAAAGAAAAACTAATCCGAAAATGTATGTAATGATATTAACCGCGTTAGTTCGTTTCGAAAGAGAAATTATTTATTCATTACAACATTCTCTTTACACATTCAAGCTATCAAATATATAACGAAGTATTATTAACTCGTGGGGTCGTGTAACAGATTTATTTTACATTTTAAATCCTAGTTTAAACACCTACGGCCGTATGTTGTAGCTTAACCACTGGGGAATGCCAAAAGAAATTGCGTATTTCAAAAAAACACTACCTTATTCTTAGGTCAATAATTATTATAAAGCAATCATTATTCGTAGGATGTTTATCACACTTGAATGGTCAAAGACATAGCTTATACAAAGTATCTTTAGAATTATCTTCAAATGTGTTAATCTTGCCCATTTTTTGAATAATAAAATGCCTAATTTTTGTCAAATTTGGGATCACAGAGATTATCAATATAATTTTTTATCGTAATTATTTCACTATAATAATGTCGACATAAATTATAATAATGGTTTTATAAATGTGTTTAAAAATTAAAAAATGTAAAAAATCTTAACACCACTGCACATGACGTATGTACTGAAATATGACTATATTCTAAAACATTAGAGCGAGAGGTTTAAAAGAATACTATTTTATGTAATAAAAATACTACATGCAGTCATCAAATGTTTAAAATATATATAATGGATAATAAGGCTTCAAAATTATATAAATAGATTATCTACAACGTTTAAGGAATGCCCAGGATCATGCTTTTAAAATGCAATAAAAGCTCCATTTTGACCTACGCTGAGCATGTCGCCCCCCCCCTTTAATAAATCGATTTTATTATAAAATTACATATTCTTACTGATTTTTTTTTCCTTTGCCTTTTCGGATATTCAAAATCTTTTTTCCATCAGAAACAATTTTGTTTTTCTAAAATGTTTTTAAAATTCTGGTTAGGATCGGCAGCTTATCCTAGTAACAATATCAAGATTTCTCAAGAATCTTGTTGACGATTTCTAGAAAAATTTCGTAAAAGTAATTCCTTGAGTTTGAGATTGGCCCCATCTAATCAGAACACTCGTAATATTAAATGCACGTAAATATTTGGAAATTCGGAAAAAAAAATTGTATACAATGTTAAATGGTCACCAAACTGATTAATGGCCTGGACAAGGTGAGTGTTCATATAAAATATTGATATTATAATTTCACCCACAAATTACTCTCAAAGTATGTGATAAAATAATAGCATCACAACTGATTGCCTTGTCAGGTGCGCGTGCGCACAAGCATCACAAGCTTTTTTTCCAGCTGATATCATGTGGTCAATGATGATCGATGTGTTTAAAAAAATAACCATTTTGAATGAATAAAGTAAATACCGACATACTTTGTATGTCGGTATCAACAATCGGAAATCAACAATCGAATTACTTAGTACAATAAAATTACCATATTCGCTTAGACCTCCAAAGAATGAAGGTTATCCTAATATCAGAGATTTTTTTTTACAAAAAGTAGATCTTTCCCATTTGTTTCATCCATTGTATCCTACATCCATCTGAATCAATTGCCCAACAAGTCTATATGGCGGAAAAATACAGGATGTAAAACATATCTTTTGGGATCTCCAGTGTTGAAAAGTGTCAAAAATAATATTTTCATTGGATTTTAGAACGACAATTAAATAAAAAAAAAACCACTACACAGCGAAGCACTACACATTTATGGTGCTCCGGGTAAAATCCCATTGCTCCACTGCTCCATGCTCCTGCTCCGAGCTCCGCTCTAACGCTCTGGTCAAAACCAATTTTAGTATCTACGTCTTGGATAACTGGTCCTGAGGTATGCCCAGTCATAAAAAAATACTAATAGGTACGTCACATCCAAAAGTAGGGTTCCGTGATACGCTTGTCAAAGAGCTGGTGTGGTTTGAGGTATCTTCAATGCCTAGCCACGCGACTGAACTCATTGAAGGCTACCCTAGTATTCGGCAGTGGCGAGGGGTAGAGGTAGGCTGTTAAGATTCGGCATAAATAGTGCACACTAAACTTTGTCAGTCATACTTATTTCTTTTTTATTAAACTAAGAGTTCACTTTCCAGATAGTAATGGATACATTATAAACATCGATTAAACCCTGCCTAAACCGAACCATAATAGTTTAGAACCATATATTTTGGGCAAATGACAAAATTGTGCACACTTTTTCAATCATAATATTACACTTCATATTGTTGGTTAATTTTTTTTTTAATTCATTAAGCCCTGCCTAAACCAAATATAATAGATAAAAAATATTATTCTACCAATAAAATATCCAAAGTGATGTATGATTTAATTGCATGGTTTTATATATTTTATAGATGGATGAGTGCTTTTTGACTATTATCTACTATAGCTTGGATTAGGCAGGGTTTAATTGAATTTTAAAAACTAACCAGCACCATCAGCAATTTGTATTATTAGTTTAATGAAAACAAATAAGTATG
The DNA here is from genome assembly GCF_057557595.1 of Rhyacophila brunnea. Taxonomy (NCBI): domain Eukaryota; kingdom Metazoa; phylum Arthropoda; class Insecta; order Trichoptera; family Rhyacophilidae; genus Rhyacophila; species Rhyacophila brunnea. The sequence continues at coordinate 54,449,210 of NW_028232965.1, read as the reverse complement.
ACTGAAGAGTTTAGTGTGCAATATTTATGTCGAATCTTATCTGCCTACCTCTACCCCTCGCTACTGCTACTCGGCCACCGTGAGTACATTAATTAGAAGATTATACAATAATATACTGATTTGAATGCATTAAATAAGGCTATAGGCTATGTGACCTCACCGAAATGTTGTTAGTTACCTAAATATTAAGATGTTAGCATTACGGTATACATTTTGTAAATGACCCACACTAAAGTGTGGTGGATTACCATTTTGACTTTATTACTGCGGTTGATCATAAATAAGGGGAGATATTCTATGTCTACTATGATGCCGCTAATTTACGAAAAGGTAAATAATCACCCCCTTTGAACCCCAGGTCGCAATACCGGTCGGCCCAACTGAAGGTCGTGCAAACATCAATGTGGGGGTTTACTAGACCAATAACTAAATATTATATAAATCACTATTCAAATTTCAAATTTATTTATTTACAAATGGTAAACTTCACAAATTATAAATTCAAGTCACAACATTTTAAGAAATACAAGCAATATTAATTGTGAAATGGTAAATAAAAAAAATATGAAGTGACTGACCGGACTAGGGATTCCAATCTCAGGATCCCGAATCCCGAGCTATTTTCGATATCTATGAATCCCGGGATTGATTTTTTTATTAATTTTTCTGAAAAATAAAATAAAAACGAAAATATAACAGAAAAATACTTTAATAACAAATACTTAACTACATTAAAAATAAACTGAGTTTGAATGAAGTTTGATTTATACCCATGTGTAAGTTGCCGATTCATTTTATTTTTTCACATAAATTAATAAAAATGAGAATGATTGGAAAAAAACAATGCTTCGCACTATTAACAAAGTAATTCTACCATGATCTCATACGTTGTACGGTAGTTTCATATTTGGCTGACTAATTAGATTTTTATGAAGCGGAAAGGCCATAAGTACACCATGATTTGCTTTACCATTTTAAATCTCGCTAACCCATTCATTAAGTCTTTACTATCAGAAACCGCAATCTCATATTAAATTCACATTATTATTTATATTACAATATTATTTACTCCATTAAACTTATGTATTTCCAAGATTAAACGTATACAATATTAACAATAAATGTCTTAGATAGTATAAATTTAGTTTTATGTTTGACCGATTTTATCAATGTTATTTGTAAATATAAAAATTTTATATTACAATGGGAAAAAATGCCAATCCCGGGACCAGTCCCGGGATCCCGGAATTGTCAAATTGTAATCCCGAAATCCCGTGATCAGAATTTTGGCTCGGGATTGGATTCCCTCGACCGTACTTTAAGAATTTACAAAACAATGTCCACATAAACTCATCATTACGTAGGTGGAATTTATCTATACCCGAAACGATTTGGTTGAACGCTGTTATTGTCCGCCCAATTGGAATTGCCAATTGCAGGTTAGTTCTGTACCTTGGGAGAATAAACAACTGACGGCATGGCCCCCACATCCTGAAGCGGGCCCCAAGGCTAGGATCTTTGTCCCTCCCTACCTATCGCCAAAGTTAAAGACAGTGTGATGCTCTACAGTAGCGTTTTCAAAATGACGTTCACTGTACAATTAAGGGCTTTTTTGTGTATTTTTAATACTTACATCCACTTAAATTACGGAGTTATCAAGTAATGACACAATTAAAAATTACGTCGTACAATCACATATTTTAAAATATAACCATGATTAAAGGAAAACAGCACCGCATGCGACTTTTTTTAGTGTTAGAGCAAATTTGTGATGTGTGTTTATCTCACTTATTTAGTCGACTCACCACGCCGGGGCCCCATGAGTTCGGGGACCCAGGCTAGAGCCCTGTCAGCCCCCCTCATTGTGGCGGCCATGACTGACGGTATGACCAGTTAAGGGGGGACATGCTCAGCGTACATCAAAATGGAGCTTTTATGCTATTTTAAACGCATGATCCTGGACATTCCTTAAACTTTGTAGATAATTTTGAAGCCTTATTATCCTTTATTTTTATTTTAAACATTTGATGACTGCATAAAGTATTTTTATTACATAAAATAGTATTCTTTTAAACCTCTCGCTCTAATGTTTTAGAATATAGTCATATTTCAGTACGTCCATGTGAAGTGGTGTTAAGATTTTTTATATTTATTAATTTTTAAAAGCATTTATAAAACCATTAGTAAAATTTATGTCTTATTTATGTATATTTTATGTCTATTCTAAAACATTAGAGCGAGAGGTTTAAAATAATACTATTTTATGTAATAAAAATACTTTATGCAGTCATCAAATGTTTAAAAATAAATATAACGGATAATAAGGCTTCAAAATTATATAAATAGATTATCTACACCGTTTAAGGAATGTCCAGGATCATGCTTTGAAAATAGCATTAAAGCTCAATTTACGCTGAGCATGTGGGCCGTTAAGAACTGGGAATTTCAACGGCTTACACTGTCTGGAGTTTGATTAGTTATATCCGTATGTCATTAATTTAACGATTTTGACCATTTTTTCAAAAGAGAAAATGTGCTGGCATACCGGCATTCTTGTATGAATCGGTGTCTATTCTAACTGGGGTAATTCGCTCGCGAGTGAATATTTAACATTTTATGACTCCGGAACAGCAAAAGTGTAATTTGCAACAGTCGCGGTTACAAGGTAAAAAAAGACTTCTTTATAGATGTCTGTGTAGCGCAAGCATTTGCAACAATTAATGAAACTTTACTCGCATTTAATTTAATATAAAATGCGCTCGCAAATAAAACTGTGGGAAACTGGAAAGCTTAACTGGGTACTTACTTGGGCAGAATTTCAGTGAGCTATGTTTATGTTTCAACGATCTAGTATGAATTGTGCCATGTGTAAATTGAAGAATGCTAATTAGATCTTCTGGGAGTCTCCATATTATTTCAGTTGAAGAGCAGAAGCTCTTCATGTCTGCTCGATGTTTGGTTTGGCCGATCGGTTATTACGACTTGATTTTTATAAGGGAAAATTATATAACATACATAATTTTGAAAAACATTTCTGAGATTTTTTTTTTATAACCAACAGAAAAAATCTTTTTTGAAAAAAGTAAGACACCCGGCAGGATCGAACCTGCATCTCTTGGGTTTACGCCCCATGCGCATTGTCCATTGTGCTACAATGTGACATTTTAATTACGACAATAAGCCTTTAATACCTGTTCATCAGCGCTCTTCTAAATCAAGCTACTATTGGCAATCGGTTTTTGTTTATTAAATCGAAGTAGGTACTTACTACTTTAGGTTCGATCCTGCAGGGTGTCTTACTTCTTAGTGTTTTACAATGTATGTTCAATAATTAGAATGGTACATTCTTAAATCTTGTGAATTATTTGCTTAAAAAAGAAATAGTTAATGGAAAATTATATAACATTAAAGTATCTCACTACAATCCTGGGACATTTCTAGCATGATCGAAACATGTCTTCATCATTATTAACGGTGTATTTTAAGAACCTAGTCCTAATATATTTATTGTCAGCTATATCCAGTGGCGAGGGGTGAAGATCCGACAAAATAGTACACATTAAACCAGTGATGGCGAACCTATGATTGTGCATGGCATGCATATATTTTAAGTTAAAGAGAAAAAAATAGATATAACAATTTTAAAATTATTCAAATTTTAATAAAAAATATATTTACAAATCGATGGGCAAATGGAAACGACAAAATTCATACATAAATGACAAATACCAACAAAAAATACAGTCTTGTTAAGCCTTTTATGTGAATTATTAATACATTTTGTTCACAGAACATATTTCTGAGTACCCTGATTTTGTTTCTACTTACAATACCGAATATTTCGGTATTGTGTGATTTTTAAAACTGGTATTTCGGTATCGAAAAATACTGGGATACCGGTATTGCTATCCCTACTTTATAGTATAGGTATGTTTCTAAGGATTTTTAGATTATATTATACGGCCAACATTAGTAAAATAAAAAGATAATACACACAATTACTGAATAAAAGCTGGTCTAGCATAGTGATATTATAATCCGTATGAATGTGCTGAAGAGTGTGAAAGTGTGGCCATAATTGGGTGTTATTTATTCTGTTTCATAGGAAGTAGCGACGCTTGTGGAATCTTGTATTGTAATTAAAGCACCCATTTTTTTACGATGTGGACTGTCCAAAATATATTTAATTTGATAGTAAAGTTTAAAGCTGTGAACGTGCGTTGGGTTTCAAGTGAATGATAGTGCACATGCGTTTGTGTAGCGGCAAATAAAAGTATACAAACCGTTGTATAATTTAATTTCGGGCATTTATTATGTATCGAAGCTCAATAGTATTTGATTAACTTTTATAGAATTTCATTCGCTGTCATCATATATAGCTATTTCGTCTTGAACATCATTAATTAGATCGATTTAAAATCATTTATGTATAGCTTTTTCAATGATGTTAATCAATTAATAATCAATATAAGTGCTATCAAAATTTTGTTTAATTTATATCATGATAATATTAAATTTGTGTTGCATACGTATTTTTACAACGTTTTTATTAGCTCATATTCTTATTTGTCCGGTGGTTGTTTGTCCGGTAGTTGTTTTTCCGGCGGTTGTTTGTCCGGTACAAATCTTGCAATCGATTTTTAACTAACTTCCCGACTAGCTAGACATTTGAAACTTTTAGAATATATCAGAACACAATGCCAATGCATTTTTAATACTTTTAGCCATCTTTAGGTAGAATTGAATTCATTTTCAGTTAATTCTGTTTTGTATGAAAAGTTATTTCGGAAGAAATCCGTAATCCAATCCACTATTATTGGTTGCTAGGAACTAAATTATTAATATATACGTGCGTTACTATGGAAATCAATATGAGTGTCAAAATGAGATTTCAGTATTATTTCTATCAAATACCAATTCATTTGATCGTTTAAGCTAGTCAAGTCAACTTTATATGATTCAACAGAAAATTTAAAAACGTTGTAAGTATATAAAAAGTTCTTTTTATCTTGTAATTATTTTTTTTGTATTTGTATACAATATAAATAGCAATAGCATTGATTTAATTGAAAAAATCATTGTATTGAATTTGTTCATGATAACATTTTTCAATATGCATCACAAAAAACATTATCAGTGAATGCGGGAATTTAATTTGAATTACAATAACTCTCGGCAGGCGATCGATCAATCTTTGAATAATAATGAAACAAATTTACTTTTCTTATTCAATAAACTCCTCAGAAAAATTCGTGGAAAGAATGTACTTATTTCCAAAATTCAATACACTGTTTCCCGACACTGTTTTAATGAAAAAGAAACTCAATGTTACCAGTGATTTGATGGGAAACAAAACTCATTACAAAACTCGAGACGTACACATTATTTTCAGCACAAAAATAGAAATTGACAAGATATTTTACCAAGTTAATCACACTTCAGTGATAAATAAGTCAATTTTCCCTTTGAATTTTATTCAGTTACTCTGATTTTAGGACTCGATAGCAATTTGGACAGATATCTTCTCTCCTTTAGCATCTAGTTATTCAAAACTGTTCTGGGCTTGAGAAGGAATCTATTCTTATCTTGTTGACTTCGAGATACTTGGCTGTTTATACGATAAACTCTGAATATCGACACCAAGTTGTGTTTGGCGTTACCTTTAACTTGTTTTAAGATAAGATAAATTTGTATAGACATCGTATTCCTGATTACCGAGTGATTTCAAATGGTTTATTATATTATCTTGATATTAAATGTAAATAAATTTATATTCACATTGTATGGGTGCATTTATAAAATAACTAGGTATTTATGGACTACATAATATGCGGTTATTTATTTTGCTATATTATTCTCAAACGACTTTTGACAAAGTAGAATGAGTCAGCATAACTTACCTACAGCGACGTCCCTAGACAAAATACCGCCCCTAGGCAGTGTCAAAATGCCGACACATTTTCCTTATTCAGTACTTTTTATCATACTTTCATTACCTACTCCAATATTTAAGAATTGTGTTGTATGGATACATTACTATCAAGATATATAATACCACTAAATCTAATTGAAATACTATATCTGCTTCAATATACAATATTTCGAGTCTACGGTTTCAGATAGGTACATTCAATTTATATATACACTTAACAACTTCCAAAACTCGCGAGTAACAAACATATTTGGAATATTTGGATAAATTTTAAATAAGGTTTACACACTTCATTGCTGTTTACCTATAACGCGACGTCCAAGAACAACGGAAGTAAACTAGACATTGCGAACCCGACAAAGAAATCCTGTTAAAACTTTTATAGTATCTAATTATTAGCATTTTGTTTCCAACCAGTGAGCTGATTTTTTTAATGGAAAAATATTTCTGTTAATACTTATATACCTACGTATTTCTATATATACTTAGTGATTCTCCTCGATTTGCCACCCTTTGATAACTGCCGCCCCCAAGCGACGCTCAATCTGCCTTCCCCCACGGGACGTCACTGCTTACCTACTTACCTAATGTATCATAGGCTATTAATAGTGGCGAAGATTTCATACTATAAGCGATTATGTAAACTCTGCCTTATTAAGAAAAATATTTTTTCATAGCATATTGACGTATTTAAACAATAACTTGATTATTCTATATTTCATAAAAAAATATTTAATTTGCTAACGACATCTGTCGTATATGTAGCAATGTTATAATATACAGATTACAGAACCATCTACTAAACGTTAAAAACGCCATCTGTTTTTAACTATTGTATCGGATTATTCAGCGAGGAATGCTGATTTTTTTGTATGGAATATTATTGTCTATGACTGCAGTTTTGTCCAAAATAATTAATAATTAGAAAATCTAAAAAAATATATACTTATGACATTCAATCACACACAAATAAATACACTTACCTAGATTGTTTAAATAAAAAATAATTTTGTATAATTATTTTTGATGTAAGTATATACAAGTGTTTAAGAAAATACATATTTTTTAAACTCATCGCTCAATTTTGTGTCATCAGTGAGCAATTTCATCGAATTAGTGTTTGTGCACCTATTCATCAGTAGTAATATCGTATTATCTTCTTATTTCCCGTAAGTATACCTGACAAGTGTGTTCTTTTTTTTCTAATCTCCATAGCCTACCTCTTTCCAAAAGTCACTTTTTGCCACTGACAAGCTAAGCACTTATTTATGACTCTTGGCGCCCCAAAAGAGATTTGTCTATATCTTATTATAATTTATTATGTATAGCGGCTTCCCAACTCATGCAGCTGCAGAATAGTGGGATTTATAGATATTTCATACATTATGAAGAATATTTTAATTAATAACACTCTTCTTGTATGAGTATCGTTTCAATATTTTTAATGTGTGACACGCTTTCCTAAAAGTCTTTTCTAGCTTTTGAAAGTCTTAAATGACAAAACAATTTGATGTAAATGGTTTGAATTAGGATACATTTCAGAGTCTGAACGAATAATCCAAACATTTAAGTTTTCAATATTGAAAATAGTCCTGTTCAAGATTTTTTTTAAATACAATATATTATTTATTTCGAATAAAAACAATGTCTTAACAAATTGTTCATTTAAACATTTAAAGCCATAAGTTGTTTGGTCGGTAATCAATAAATATTATACTAAAAATACCTACTGTGAAATGTAAACGATAAAAGTGATTTATCTTGGTACAGCATTTTATCCAGTTTTAGCGAAATTTAAAACCAAATTTTTATTACGTATACTAAAATTTTGCAAAATTGGCCGCCCCCTAAATCTTGAAACTCTCAAGTACGCCCGCGTCTCCCTAACCATGGGCACCCCTGGCACAGATAATGTCGGGCGAAAATGGCTTTGAGCTTTAAGTTGATTAATAAAATATGAAGAAAATCTCCCATTAAAAATATGAAGTGGTTATTATTTTATCGGAATATAATTTTAATTCAATGATTACATAATTAGGTAGGTATTAAAAGCAATGTAAATTTTGTAATAAGTATTTATAGAATTTCTATTTAATTATAGGTAATAACTTCAAGTATAAATTAAAAATAATTTACTTATAATTAATCACTGATTCATAATAATATTGAGTAGGTAATAAACATCAGTCGTCAATTATGACATACCTAATTAAATAATATCGTACAAAAACAGGTGCTTATAAACCTGTATTTTAATGTTTCCACCTAACAATTATTTAAATATATAAATATTTAAATTATTCATTGGTCTTTCGCAAGTAAATAATATCTTTGCTATTTATATTCTATTCAACTAGATAAACTTTAAAATTCAAAATCACTATTGCACTATAGCTGAGCTATTATAAGTAACTTACGAAAGTCAATACCAGTCGACCGCGTTATAATATCTGTAATTTATTTTCCAATTTGAATAGAAACTATTCGAAAGTTATAATATCAGCGCATCTATTCTATACACAAGACTGCTTTCGGCCGCTACGGCAGCTATCTAGGGTAGGTGTGTATCGAAGTAAACACTTATTGTAACAATTACAATAAGTTAGCCGTCTAAACAGTCAAAACTGTTTATCTCGCTCTAAAATTTACCACAGCCAAAAAAGGTGCTGTTAAAATATAGCACATAATATAGTAACCATAGGAACTAATTTATTGTAATTGTTACAATATGTGCTAATACTTCGATACAAACCTATCCTAGATAGCTGCAGTAGTGGTCGAAAACAGTATTGTGTAAAGAGACTTGGGTATCTGCTCCTGAGATATTCCCAGGCGTAAAAAAAACTGCTGGTGATTCACACGCAAACGTAGGGCCTCGTGATACGCTCGATTAAGACCGAGTGTGATGCGGGGGTTGGTTTGGGACCAGTATTCAACAGCGGAATCTCTGTGTAGTTATACTTGGATAGAACAAATAAAATTTCCATCTCTTGAATCTTACATTCCGATGATGTTGATGATGGTGGTATGAAATTAAATATCTGGTTATGAGAACTAAAATATCATACGTTAGTTATTGTTTATAATTATTAAAAATATTCAGCAAATACTGCGTTAATCCTATTCCACCGCATTTGAACCGTAGCACTTGGTAGGTCATTAACGTGCGATGCAGACGTTAGTCATTACCTCGACTGACTGATGAGTGCGAAAGAGACTGCAATGCGCCACTAGAACTCCTCGGTTTAAATTTTGTTTTTCTTCAGTTTCCATTAAAAAACATACACCAACAGTACTTTTATTGTATAGGTACCTACAAAAACAAAATATAATAATATACTCATGGCCCCCATAAGGGGGGGCTGACAGGGCTCTAGCCCAGGGGCCCGGGTTCAGGGAGGCCGGGCGTGGCGGGTCGACCACATCATTGAGATAAAAAAACATCTTAAATATGCCCTAATAGTAAAAAAAGTCGCCTGCGGCGCTTATTACCATTTTAAAATATAAGCATGGTTGTGCGATGCGTGTTGATACTCGACAACTCCATAATTAGATATTCGCTAAAAATACACTGAATTTTTATTGACCTCGAACACCATTTAGAAAATGCCACTGTAGAGTGTCAGACTGCCTTTAACCTTCGTGATAGGTAGGGGGCCCGCCAAAGATTCTGGCCTGGGGGCCCGCTTCAGGACGTGGGGGCCATGAATATACCACAGAAACTCTTACGTCAGTTTTAAGTTTCCATAAATACTAATAACTAAACAACGTTCATACCTCACGTCTTTGCAATTAAACAATACGTGTATCTTATTCTGATTAAAACTCGTTTTATTGGTTCGATAATAATTGTTTATTAATTCATTGAATTACTTTCTAATGCGTCGTAGCAAGCCAAGAGCGTGTTCAAAGTAATTTCTTTGTTCAGTATATTGCGTCTCTCACCTGTTTTCGTGGTGTAGTGGTTATCACATCCGCCTAACACGCGGAAGGCCCCCGGTTCGATCCCGGGCGGAAACATTATTTTTGAAGATGTATTTTAATTTGAATTTATGCGTATTGGAAATGTACATGATGTACAATTTAATTGTCAGTTATATTTATAAGTATAATTTGTTTTAAATAGTTACTTAATTACTTACAATCAAGTTCTTAATATTTTTATCACTACTTCCTAAATAATATTATATACTAGGTATAGGTACTAAGTAACAGTGAAACTGGCCATTATTAATTAACGATCTTTAAGAAACCCGTAATAAAATTGGATACCTACTTAGTTTAAAAAATAATACTAGTATGATGGTACTTACAATATTCAACATTGGTCTGGAATCTTTTTTATTAGCATCAATTCATATTACGTGGAAAAACTATTTTTGTAGAAATTCCTTCCGTATGTTTTATCCAATCCCGAGATCTCGTGATTGAAAAATACTTAACCGAAATTAAGGGTGGAAAAGTTTGTCCGCGATTACAGTCGTCAGAGTAAGTAATAAAATTATTAACCTCACATCAGCTTAGGTATATCCAGTATTTCTGATATCTATTTGAATTTTTTGGAAATTTAAACACTGACTTGTTCCGACAAACTAAACTAGGCAATTATTGTGTGTTTCTAGTAAAGTTTACTTTTTCATTTTTGCCATTTGTTTTTTTTTTTGTTGAACACTTCAACAAAATTTATCTGCAAAATAAGTTTTGTTTTTCTCTCTTATGATTGTCAAAAACGATAAACGTTTATATTTTCCAGCGTAATGTTTTGTGTATATTAAAGAGAACTGGAAAAAATTTGCACTAAAAGGTGCCAAAATGCGGAGGAATTCTGGAAGGCATAATTCATTTAGTTCCATAACAAACCTTCAAAAGCTATAGGTATAAGGAGCTTTTCAGATTGTAAGGATTTCATTTTATTATGGCATCACTTTCGTTCAATTTTCTTGGAGCTTTCGCATCTTAGTGAATAATATTTCTGTTATATTTTTGTTTTTAAATTATACGAGGCAAGCATTGTAAAAAATTGTGTTAAAATATTATTTAATTTTGTAGAAATTCGATACTAATATTTTTTTTATTCAATTATTGCGAATCGAAAAATTGACACAATATTAGAAAAAATAAGAGAATGTAATTTTTCCAACTTGTAATTAGGTACTAATTTGTTATATTGTTTAAGTATTAAAAAGGGGGTAATTAATACTATTTAACCGAAAACTTAATTAATGTAATTGATAATTATTATAATGAATGGGACGCCAGGACAAGTGGGCGCCGCACTGTCGAATGAAATAAATTCATTCATTACGATTAGATACAGAAAGTAGACGAAGAATTATTATAATACGTTTTTATATAATAATTTGTAGTTTTAATTCATTTTTCTCTTTTAGATTGAGCATTATTATACCTGACGTTTTATATAAAAATAAAAGAACTCTCTTCTCGTTGGACCTTAAACATATATGTAGGTACACAATTAAATCATTATTTATATGTGTATATTTAAATTCTCACCAAGTATTAAAAACATATTTTAAAAGTACCTATAATTCACGAACGTCTATTTATTTTCGAATTTCTTTCGATTGCGTAGCGCCCAATTGTCCCAGCGCCGAATCATCCTAGACCCCCATATAATCTTGTATTTCTAACATAATATAATTAAATTATAATAATATAAGGACTTCTTCTTCTTCTTTTGACAATGTCTGATCCTAATCGCAGCATATTATAAATCTCCACAGAGAACAGGAACATAGGAACTACCTATTTGAATATATTGTTAATATATTATTATTATAAGTTTTCATCCTTTTCTCCGTTGTATTCCATACTTCTAAAGATAGTGAACCATGAGTACTCTGTATATCCAGCTGTCATCATTTGTCAACCTTGGGAAGAATCGAATAAAACGTACCATCCAACCCACCCCTATCACGATGCGTAAGACTAAGGTCACCACACACCCCAGTGTGCTTTGTGAGTTTGAATCTTAAAACCGGTCATCGGAGAGATGGACATAGAAACATAAAACAGCTATAAAAATATTAATAAGTTGAGCTGATTCTATTTAGCATTAAGGTTAGTTTCAGAAAAACTTTTATATTTCCACATTTCTGAATGTTTACTGAGACGATTACTAATCGTTTTTTTTATTATAACTTTCAATGCACTGAAATATAAATATATCATAGATATGTGTTCATAAGCTTATTCAAAAACATATTGTCTAGGCATGGCAATATAGCTGAAAACAATTAATAATCGATACACTTTGTTTCAACACAGATAGGTACCTAACTAATGTTTAATAATCCGGATATATTTTTAATAATTCTAGCTTATAACCAATTAAACCATTTGCAACAGTTTTTTTTTTGTTTTTTTTATTCCTAAATAATGTAACCACTATAAAGTGAAAAGAAAAATATGGGGTCAAAATATAATATGTACTTTCAAATTTTACCTACAATTTTTTTGAAAATATAGAGATCCTTTGTTAACTAGGTACCTACATACAATATCAATCCCAAGAAAGACTTCAGTTTATATTAAAAGCTTTTGTTTCCACGCGCAATTTTAAGAAAATTTATATAAAATCGTTATTGCAAATACTTTCAATGTTAAATTCATCTTATAGAAATTAAAACGAAACCATGATGGAAAATTCTGGCGTTTTCTCAAAGAAATTCTTTGATATCAACAACCATTACAAAATAAATTATTTCGCCATATTTTCGTAATAATAAAACAATGCAATATCTATCTATATGTATACTTACCAACAACAACACTACAAGATCAAAATTTATTATGAGTTTGAGAAAATAATTACCTACTTAATGATATAAGAATATTTACGAGAGAGTGCTGGCAATAAATTAATTCCTATACAATTCCTGAACTGGGCAAGGTATTTCAAAATGTAATACTATTATTCTTACTTACACAATACATTTGAATATTTACATTGATTTACCTAGGTCTTCATAGAAATTGTTTTGTTGCCCCACTAAACTGAAAATTCAACAATTGATTTTTTTAAATCAATTTCCACTTTTGTGGATAAATAAAATTGTGAAAAAAGTGGCGTAAATCGCTCAAGCAAAAAGTATATATTTATAATATAATTAATGTAGCCGGATAGTATAATAATACGATAGAAGGTGTTTGATATACCGAAACGAGACATTTTAAATTTATGGAGTATTCTAAACAAGTACAATGTTTTTTTTTCTATTATTTAAATAAGTATAATTAATTATAAGTAATACAAACCCTCATATTTATTATGTAAATGTTCTTTCAGTATAATGAGAAGATGATTTCCTCATATTCATACAAATGAAAAAGAAGTATTCTATACTTTCGTAAAGTAGGTATCGGCATATTGTTAGTAGCAAGCAGATTAGATTACTTACCTACCGATAAGGATTTCTAGATTATGTGAGAAAAACATATTTTTAGGTTTGAGCGTAAAAAATATTCGCCCAACGTGGGGCTCGAACCCACGACCCTGAGATTAAGAGTCTCATGCTCTACCGACTGAGCTAGCCGGGCTGTTAACGTAATTGAAAAATATAAAGAGAGGTTTAATTTTTATTTCTATATTTATATAATTTAGTTGGATAATTTTAAAATAAAACTTTAGTAGGTACCTAAGCATTTATAAATATCTTCGTTTGTGGATATTATCCGCATTGGATTGTAGAAATAATTAAAACAGTACAAAATACTGGATAAGTCATCAAGATGTTTTGGCTGTAGGTATACATACAGCAACTTACAGTGAATACCTACTTAGGTTACGTACCTACATGGCAAATAAACCGCTAAACTTGTCTCTAAAAAGACACACTGTACAGTAGAACCTCGATATAACGGACTAATACGGGTGAGGTAGTGTCCGTTAAAGCCGAAAATCCGTTATACAAAAACACAAACTAAATTCTGTTTATTCGTCTTCAGATGATATATCCAGACAAACCAGTTGTAGAGTGACATCAATGTTTGATGTCGATGCGTTCACTTTCTGTAATCCAGCTTTGAAAAAAAATCACGTTTTGTTTCCACGTCTAAAGTCTGCTGTATGTTTATACTCATCTCTTTGAAATAACGATAATGCGTTTAATATAGTTGAATTTCGTTATCTGAAGAATAGTCAATATTAGAGATGAGATGCGATCTTATAGCTGATAACTTTGTTTTTGGGCGTGTTATTTCTTCTTCCTCGCTACATTCACTTCCATCGCCATTTTCCAAGATCATAACTTTATCTGCTGTTTATTTTTCTCCCGTGGTCACCTTCACCTACTTAACTTATTGAATGGAGTAATAAATGCGTCCATTTACTTCGTGCTACACTAGTGCTACACTGCTCTACGTTTTAGTCTACGAGAAGGACGGCATGGAATTATGACACGAATTCGAGCACGAGAGGTATTACGTGATTATTATTATTTTGCAGAACCATGCATGCAAGAGGTGACACTTAGATTTAAATATGTAGGATAGACAGGTGTTTTTAACAATTTTCACATTTGACCGGATATTTTCTCCGCTATATCGACGTTCTACTGTATATAAATTTTATGTTATATAATATTGTAACCTCTACACTCAGAGAAGGCAAACTTTTTTATGCTCGCGTGCCTAAAACGTAATAAAATACAATTTTTAATATTAGGTGACATGCCAACAACTATTTTGGAGTAAATGATACGTATGGAATTCTTTTATGTTATTATTTATTAGTAGTATTGATTGATTGTTGTACATTTACAGAAATATAATATGCTATACTTATATACCTATAATCAGTTTACGCCTCCATAAAATCAATCAGAAATGATACATCAAAAATGTGTAGTACCTACCTATACCTATATGGGTAACTACCACATAACAGATTAATAAATAGAATTCCGATAGGCTATATCCAAATACACTACATTTTGACACAGGTTTTTGCATATTATGTGAGTGTCCTACGAAAATTAGCCACACATTATAGATGTACAATAGTGTGTATTGCAACCTACAAATACACCAATATTTAAAGAGCGTCAGTGGATAGACCGTGAACAGTTGTCAGAACGAAAGACAAGCGTATTCTTGAGACGTGTTTAGTTTATCCAATATTCTTCCACACTCGAGATAGATTGTCTGTTACTCCACACCCGTTAAGTATTTCAGTTCCCATTATTTATTCTGTGTTCTCTGGTAACTACATTATAATAATTATAGAAAGCGATGTTTCTTTTTTTTTTTTTTTTTTTTTTTTACATATTGTGGACGTTACAAATTATAAATTCAAGACGTTCACAACATGACATAAAAAAAGAGATAGATAGTATGTTATTAAACAGTAGAAATAAGTACATACAAAAATATTAATTATATAGGTACATGGAAATACACCGGATGATTTAAGCAGACCCTATTTTAAAAATTTATAAAATAACGTCCACCTATACTCATCCTCACGTAGGTGGAATATATCAACACCCGAAGCAATTTCGTTGAACATAGTTATCGCCCTCCCAATTGGCATTACCAGTGGCAGGTTGGTTCTGCACCTTGGGAGAATAAACAACTGATGTTCTCTATTTCTAAGATAGTTATCAGGGACACACAGATCAACACTGCCTAGAATGGCAGAGTTCTCATTTATACCTCGTATAAGTCGAAAAAAATACGTAGCTAAATAAAGATTTCTTCTAAATTGCAAACTGCAGTATGTAAGCATGCCTAAGAGAAAGTCAGTTGGATAAAGCCACGGATAGTATCCGTACAACCTCAAATAAAGGAGTCTCAAGAATTTCTTCTGAACCTTCTCCACCATATGGCCATACTTCAACTGATGCGGTGCCCAAACAATAGACCCACTCTCAAGTCTGCTTCGAACTAAAGAATTAAATAAAAGTTTTAATACCGTAACATCCGAAAAGACCCGGGAAGTACGCATGACGAAGCCCAACATTTTAAGCGCCTTGTTACAAATGGTAACTATATGGCTAATAAATGTCAGTTTACTCTCAAACGTAATGCCAAGATCCCTTACAGATGATATTCGTGACAGAAATCTGCCATACATCGAGTATTGGAAGAACAACACTTTTAAGGCTCTGGTAAACGACAAAATATTGCATTTATCAATATTGAATTCTAGTTTGTTACGCCTGCCCCAATCTAATATATTATCTATATCAAGTTGGAGCTAACGACAATCGTCCAAGGTGACAACTTCCAAAAAGAGTTTCAAGTCATCAGTGAACAACAAAAACATAGCATTTTTTATTACCAATGCTATGTCATTTATAAAAATCGTGAACAGCAGCGGCCCTAAGTTTGAAAAATGTGTAAAAGCTCTATGACTGATGAATGACTGTGAAGGCTGTACGATACGTATTATTGACGGTTCCTAAAGTAACCAATCGATCAGACAATCCAATAAGTTGGAGTTTTTCCATCAGGACATCATGATCGACTTTGTCAAATGCTTTTGAGAAGTCATTGTAAGAACAGTCAACCTGGTGGCCTCTATCCAGGGCCGATGACACATAATTGGTAAATACCATCAGGTTAGTTTCCGTTGATCTGCCTGCTCTAAATCCATGCTGTTCATTTATTATAAATGACTCAATTTTTGGAGAAATCGTGTTGTGCATGATCATCTCAAGAACTTTTGCTGGTGCAGAAAGAACAGCTACCGGCCTGTAATTTTCCACTGATGACTCTGTACCACTCTTATGGATTGGAGTAACCTTCGACATCTTCCACGTTTCCGGAAAGATACCTGTCTCCATTGTAAGATTATATATATATGCAAGTGGGCCTTTGACAAAAGCAACACACCCCTTTAAAAAAATGTAGGGACGTTATCAGGTCCCAAATAGTGAGTATTTTTTAGTTTTTTAATAAATTTTAGCACATCACTTTCATAAAATGGAAAAATATCAATGGAATGGGTACCGCATGATGGCTGTTTCGACGTGGAGGCAACATCCAAATAAGGAATACTACTTGCGTAGACAGACCTGAAGTGACCAGCAAATGCTTCTGCCACTTCATGTCCGGTCACCTCTTCGCCTTTCCAACTCATCGAATCGGCATACCCGCCATCCCTTCTTAATGATTTAATATGATCCCAAAACGATTCGGGATTTTTACGAATGCAATCTTCTACCGATTCCATATATGTTCGATAGGCCATTCAAACAGCTTGCCTCACTCTCAAGCGATAAAGGCTAAACATTTCATAGTCGCGTTGACCGTGCTCAGCCTTCCAAGCTTTGTGATAGCAATGCTTGATCTGAATGTCCCTAATAATCTCTCGAGAAAACCACCTCAGGTATCGCCTTCCACCACGACATGGCGACCTCCTTGAAAAACATTCATCAAAGACATTATATACAGTATTATAAAAGAATTGTACCGCCTCATTTACATCACAAATCCCGAGCAACTCACTCCAATCTACTTCACTCATTAATGATACATGTACCTATCACCTCTTAAAAACAAAAAATAACATAACTTCATATTAGGTATTATAAAGATTTAGTAGGTATAACAAATATTCGATTCTCGCTTATATTGTATCCGATATTTCGAGGCAAAATTTAAATATTTTATTTGCCATTTCTCTCCCGCTTATAAAAAACTTATGAAGATTGAATAAATACAAAAAATGTAATGTACCGACATCTAGGTTTTGAATGAATAATATTTTGTTTTATTCATAAGATGTTTTTTTATTAAAGCTAGTGTCTCGAAGCCAGAATGAGAGAGTAGATAATATTGTGTTTAAAATTCAAATATATTTTATAGAAAGATATTTTTTTTTAATAAATTTTACATATTATGAGAACTGATAATAGTTTCATGAATTGCTAGAATAATGTATAATTCAATTTCAATCGTAATACTACAGCGATGACTGCCACAGACCGCATCACTATTAACGATGCAATTTGCGTTGTGCTTGGCCTCGGATGCATTTCATCTGCTGAATTCATGCACCGACGTTCCGTGGGTCAATCCAACCTCATTCCGCCCTCGCGTAAATGGCATCTCTATTGAATCGTGAACGACAAAACAACCACGCGAACCATACTCTATTCAGAAAATGCATTATCTCTACATTGCAAATGCGAATAAAATGCCGGCTGACAAATCCATACTTGATTTAAATTATTAAATAGTAGTATTGCCAATTTGTATATTAAGAGGTATTACATATATCAGTGGCGAAGGGTGGAGGTAGGCTGTTAAGATTCGCTATAAATAGTGCACGCTAAACTTTTTTAGTCATATGTTTATGTTTTTATTGAACTAAGACTACAATTTACAGATGGTGTTAGTTAGTTTTTAAAAATCAATTAAATCATGCCTAAACGAAACCATGATAGTTTTGGTCTAATTTGGGCAATACGTCAAAATTGTGCACACTTTTTCATTCATAGTTATTTGTTTTCGTTGGATTAAAAATACATATGACACATATTGTTGGTTAATTTTTTTAATTCTTTAAGCCCTGACTAAATCAAACTATAATAAATAAAAAATATTATTCCATTTATAAAATATTCAAAGTTATGTATGATTTGATTGCATAATTTTAGATATATTATAGATAGACATGTATTTTTTGACTATTATCTATTATGGCTTGGTTTCTCAGGGTTTAATTGAATTTTAAAAACTAACCAACACTATCTGTAAATTGTAGTCTTATTTCAATGAAAACAAATATGTATGTCTGAATAAGTTTAATGTGCACTGTTTATGGCGGATCTTAACAGCCTACCTCCACCCTTCGCCACTGACATATATAAAGGAATATATATTTACACAAACAAATGGTCTTCACTAAGCGCTGACAATATGAAAAAAGACGGTTATCACATTGGAAATGAATGTTTTTCACAAATCTACTTCAACTTTCCATTATAAATCGATAAACAAATCTCGAAATTCTCGATTTCCAAGAATCGAAAATATCAAGCTCACCCACAAAATACTTCATTCATTCTCGGTTTCTAACGAATACCATTTTCGGTACATTACCTGCAAAGTGCAGCTTCAGTTGTTTTATGGTGGTTGCTCTTATACGTGCGGTATAACCATTGATGTACGGTATAACCGATTGTCCCACTCACCCTATCTTCATTTATGGGTATATATAGATAGATAATATACCCTAGATAGGGTAGGAAAGAAAAATCCTCTTGAAGAGCAGCTCCTTTTACATTTTGTATCCACGACTTGCTTTCGAATGACATAACATTTATTTAGGACGGTACTTCAGTGAAACGGCAAATAATTTTGAACTATAGGTGCGACGAAATTTCGGACTGGCTGACAATCGGAGAACGAAAGTCGAGCTGTGAACACGTCAATTTGTTTTGTGATGGCGACGGGGGAATTAATTCTTAAATCGTGTAAAGATTACTAAAAAACGTTACCCATTTACTTGGAAAAGAAAAAATGTGAATGAATATAATTATTATTAGTAATAGAACAATAAACATAACATTAAATGGACGCATGTTAACGATTTATGACAAACTATGTTTTGTTCTGCACGCGTCATTTACACAGTCTTCGCGTCGCGTAGTCACGATCGTTTTAGACCGTGCCCCAGCTATAGCCTTAAGATAACAAAGAGAATTCTGGACCTGTTTATGTCGGAAAATATTATCTGTTTTACTTAAGTTTCAAATTTCTTGTGTAATATTGGAAATTGGAACCCAGGCTGGTGAGGTAACCGACAAACCCTAAATTGTAGTTTGTTTTTAACATAAACTAAGTTTTATTTTCATTACCCAGGTACCTATCTCGTAGGGCGTCGTAGGCCCTCCAAAGTACCTGTTTGGAGAGGGTCGAATACCTCCTCGGAAGGGTGTATGGATTTGGCCATAATATTGAGCTCGTCTGCGTAGCCAGCCGGTTGTTAGTTAATAATCTATACCCATAAAATATTGTAGAATAATAATTAATATTATGTACCCCATCTGCTGGTGTAAAAACTAAATGGTAAACTTTATTTTATACAGCCATTTAATATTATTTACTGTTAATACTGTCGTATGTATTTTTCAGTAGATACCACCCTAAAAAATCTGATTTAATTGCTTGTCTCATAAATCAGTGCAATATAATATTATATTTTTACACTCCCTCTTATAATAATAAACATTTTGTCTACAAAATAACTCGTATATGAATTTGAGTGAAATTTAATCAATTTAAAAATCGAACATTAAAATAAATAAAGCTCTACGTTGACTATTTTCAGGATGCTAAGTAAAAAGGCCATATCGGAGTTTTGGCAAAAATTACTTATATATTGGACTAATTTAAATTATTATAATTTTATGTTCAGTGTCCGAAAATCAGGAGTTATTCCATGAGGAGATTATAACTATTTATTACTAGGGTAGTAATAGTGATTATTACAAACTATTATTTAAATAATTTCTACAGTACTGTCGTAAATTGTCAGTTAAGTATACCTTATTGGCTTAGCAATCTCGATATCGTTATTTATTTTGTAAGTTGAAAACTCAGATGTGACAAAATTGTAATTTGGTTCTATATGTTTATCCTGGATACAGCGGCAAACATATTTTGAAAATAGCCGATATACTGGATTATTTGTTAGTTTAGGTTAGATTAGGTTTTTTTTAAATATTAATAACCATGCCCTTATTGCCCTCGCTTTTTTGTACAAGGTGGTTGGGTGGGTTAGCTGCATTGATGTGGAGCTAATTAGGTTCCTCCATTTAAATCTTTAGTTTTCTTTATGGCCAGGATTATTAAGTTAGGTTAGGTTAAATTAGGTTAGGTTAGGTTCGGTTAGGTCAGGGGTCAGCAAACCGCGGCTCGCGAGCCACATGCGGCTCTTTGGGTATTGGCGTGCGGCTCTTTGCCAAATTCCCAATTCACATTTTTACAGAAAATGTATAATTGTTGTTGTTTTAAATGCGCCCATTACAAAAGTCGACAAAATAAATTTAAGCAAAAAGTTATGTAGTTCCAAATTTGTACTTCTTGCCACCAAAATTGAGAATTCGGAGAGAGAAAAATGCAATTTAATTTCACAACTCAGCGGAGCGCTCCAAAAGATCTACATAATAAGGTAGATACTACGATTTTTAATACATGGTATAGCTTTCCGAACTCATATTCGAGTCTACATAATAATATGTATGTAAACAATCATTTTCAAACATGAATAATATAAATAGCATTTAGAGAAGCCAGAAGCAGCCAGAGAAGAAGTTACATACAAACATACAGACACTCTCCAAAGAAAAAATGCAAGGAAGGTCATTGTTCAGATTTGTTTTAAGGAATGCGTGAAAATTGTATGTAACTCATTTTTTGTAAAAAATATATTTATAATTTCAACAATAAAAAAACTTATATTTGCGTTACTTTTATTAGAAAAATCTTCTTCACTTGATAAAAAATAAACAATAACATTCACTGAAATAAATCATATTTATAAAAATATATGTATGGCTCTCGAATTTTTTTTAACCATTGTAATACTCATATTTGGCTCTTTTGGTCCAAGAGTTTGCCGACCCCTGGGTTAGGTTATCCTAACAAATAATCCAGCATATCGGCTATTTTCTAAATGTGTTTGCTGCTGTATCCAGGATAACCGATTAGTACCTGTAATTTACTAGGAGAGAAAAAACAACTGCACATGACGGGTGGAGAACACATGAAAGTAGAATATCAATATTTCTTTGACTGATTTTATTTATTTATTTAAATAACAAGTAGTAGGTATAGGGCTCGTCAATCGTTACTTATCATCAAGTGTTTACAACAACTCCGATGTGATAACTACATAAATTTGAGATATTATTACGGTCTTAAATTTAAAAAGATATGATTTAATCAAAGGTTTCTGTAATTAATTAATATATTTTAATATTGGTGGTAAGTATAACATAAAATTTTTGTTAAACAGTAATTTATAAAAAAATATATTTTGGAAAAAGCTAAAAGCTCGACAACGATAATGATAATAATATGTCCGCTACTCCACAATTATTATTCATTTTCCACTAGATCCTACTATGTAAAACTTCTGACGAATATAGTACTCTAGATAAATCATCGGTCTATTTTAGAGTACAATATTGTTCTATTTATTTATTTTTCTGATTAATTGGGCTTCCGGAAGTTTTAGCGACTAATATTTCATGGGAAAAGCGGCAACAACTCGTAGAGTTACATGCGAAAACTTTTAAACTTTAAATAATAATACTAGTGTATCGTAGGTGCCTTTGTTCAACGTTTCGTTTAAAGCCAAAACAAACAAGTGAATTTATGACAGTGCTATAGTCTGTCCGCCGCTGTGATACCTTTTGAAAATGTACCCCCCCCCAACGTGCGTGTTGACTTTATAAACAATAGGGTTCATAATTTTCAGCTGGTTCGTTTTATTACACGAGAGCCTTTGTACGAATACGTTTCTGAAACAAAGCTCTTCCTGGAATGAATTGATTTTTATCGTTTCAACCGTCATTATAATTGGTTTTTTGAAACTGGTTGTAATTGTAAACGATTCGTAATTAAAAGAATATATTTTTCCTTGTTTTAAATTAATCTACACTCACAGAAAATAAGTAATGTTTTTCATTAAATTCGGTGGGTAAATTGGTGGCGATTCATGATCAAAATTATTTACAAATTGTACCCTGGCATTAAGAGCATACTTCAGTGAAACGGCAAATAATTTTCAACTATAGACGCGACGAAATTTCGGACTCACTGCCAATCGGAGAGCGAAAGTCGAGCTGTGAACAAGTCAATTTGTTTTGTGATGGCGTCAGGGGAATTAATTCTTAAATCGTGTAAAGATTACTAAAAAACGTTACCCATTTTGACTTGAATTAAACTTAAATTTCTTCTTATTCTCTACCACTTCAACCTTGGTGAACTTTGGATGCCTCAACTAGACTCCACTCTGCACGAAGATACTCTTACCGTCTTCAGTTGGCGACTCTTTCTTTATAAACTTAAAATTTGAGGCATTTTGTAAGCGCTTGTTCCTCCATACATGTCACGTTGGTCAGTAAATTACATATATAGTATTATGCTTTGATCATCGATGTTTGCCCATCAAATAGTTTGTATAACTTATGATCGAGACCACGTCGACAGCTGATGTCATCCTCGTAGTCGCAGATTTCTCCAAAGATTTTCACGAGATTCTGCGCTCAAACACCTGTAGCTTTTGTGCATCACTGACAAACAGTTAATACAAATGTCTCCCATACGTATCATAATACTATCTCGACTACAGGTTTTGATTGAGAAATCTCCTCTCTAGAATTCTCGAGAAATAATCAAAAAAGATTAATATTGAGAAATTCTCTATTCTCGAGAAATCATTAATGAGTATCTACTGGGAAAAAATTACAAGAGGAATTTGAAACTAGCTTCCAACTTTGAGCCGAAACGGAATCTATTAAATTCTCGGGTGAATTTCCTCAGAAAACATACGGGTTACAAAACATCCTAGATAAAAATACTGAATGAAAAATAATAATTTAATAATGGCATTATACTTATTACACATACGTATATAGCAAACTTGTCTTATTCATGCATAATATTAAGCAATAGAATATTTACGCATTATATAAAATAATATTATTACCTCTTATATTATGTAGTACGTATAGAAAGGTGTATGATATTTTTTTTAACAAAGAGTAAGTATTTTCTTTTGCTTTCAGTGCCTAGCAACATTCAGCCATTCTTTCGCAATGACTTTAATATTCTAAGGCAGGGATTCTTAACCACGTCCCCTCGGGCGCACGTCCGCCCCTGGCAAAGTATTAAATAAGGAAAAAAATATTATTATTATATTAACTATATTTTTGTTATTTTACGAATAAGTTGTAATTCCACTGTACCATTCCACTTAACAAGATCTCGACTAATACCAACCTTTATAATTGTTGACGATTTGGATTATCATCTTACTCTCCTGACTTTGAAAAGTTAGTAAGTGAGATCCAATATCAAAGATCCCACTAATAGCCTGTGTTATTTAGGATTTTTTTTATTCTTTATTGTATTTTATCTATTTTTATTTTCTATAAGTACCTACGTGTTTTATGCTTCTTTTGTAAGTGCCCTTACAGGCGTTTAAATGTAAATACATGTACAATCTACCGATATGATAAATGTAACACATAATACTTAAATCTTGTTTTTTTTTAAAAACCCGATGTGCGCCCGCCACTATTATCCCAAATCTCAAATGCGCCCGCTACCGCAAAAAGGTTAAGAACCCCTGTTCTAAGGAAACACTAGTGATCTTATATCAAAGGTGTGCTTTAGACAGAGTCACAAATCACAGATATTTGACGCTAACTGACTTAATGTATGTAGAAAAGTGTGGCCGTGTTATTTTTTATGTGTGTTTATTCAAATAATATATAAGATACCTATGTAACACGATAATAATGCTCGTAAAAGCATATTATTATGAAAGGAATAACGTAATAATTTATTGCACTATTGTATTTATTTCTGAGAAGTAAACACTTTCAGTAGGTACATTCCTATTAAAGATCCACCAGTATAAGTTATCTGCTGAGTGATGGCGCCACAATATGCTTACGTTTGAAATATAATTAAATACTTTTATACATACTCTGATGAGTTTAGTTCTAAATTCAAACACATGCCGATTTATGATGGTACGTATATTATAATCATTTATTTGATATGCCATGCCGGTCTTGCAACGCGTAGATCACCATTGTAGTGTTGAAGGGGTGGGACAAACGGAACCGGTGGGTTGTTTTGCCACATTGTCGTGGAGTATCACGCTTTCTAGTGGAATCGTAAGACGTGGACAAACAATGATTTTTTTCAA
Source organism: Rhyacophila brunnea (assembly GCF_057557595.1). Classification (NCBI taxonomy): domain Eukaryota; kingdom Metazoa; phylum Arthropoda; class Insecta; order Trichoptera; family Rhyacophilidae; genus Rhyacophila; species Rhyacophila brunnea. The sequence continues at coordinate 54,424,359 of NW_028232965.1, read as the reverse complement.
CTTAAGTAACATAATTGATAATAATATTTGATATTAGATTTGAAAAATAAGAAAATAAAATTAATTATCAAAACCGTTAATTTATTGAATCTCAATTTTAAAGGTCTAGTAATTCTTGGAGCAATTATCATGAAACAATACCTACCTAACTATTAAAAAAAACTATGGTTATGATTATGAATATCCATCAGAGTGGATGAAACCGGTTCTGAGCATTATTAGACAGTTATAAAAATAGAATAAAACAAATAAATACTATTCATTAATATTGTATTAAAAAAAACTTTAGATGAAAGTACTTGACATTTAGTAAAGTAGGTATATAATATAAATGTTATAAAAAATCTCTTCATTTCTAATAAAATAAAATATAATTTCTATTCTATTGTCTCATGACCCATAAAAAGCTAATGAATATGAAAAGAGAAAGCAGCTGTACCTTTCTAATATGGATCATAGAAATTCTTTATTGCTTTTTAAAAATTATTAGGTACATATTAGCCATATTATAAAGATCGTGAAAACATATTGAATTTAAGTAATTTTCATTTCTCGAATGAATGACGCGTCCTCTTGAATTGATATTAGATTTTTTCTGAAACTTACTAGGTACGTCGTAATCGCGGATTTGCATTATTGTTTTATACGAGGCAATATTATGATCCCTAATTTAAATATTGATTCACCCTTGTTTTGTGTACCCAATAATAATATATTACACAAAATTACCATACTCGTACATTGCCTACCTCTGTTCGTAAAAATACCCGAGCTTAAATTGAATTCCTCCCATTTCCAATAATACGTTAGATTTATTTTGGGAAAATCAAATGCGATGTTTAATATTGATTTAACTTTCACAGGAAAATCCGAAAAGAAGTTGTTAATTATTGATGTTTAGAAATAATCTTTTAACTAGAGGTGAGTTGGAAATACTGCACCAGTTTGTGTACTCAAGTTTCGGATGAAACTACCCATACTCAGTATTTGTGGCCCAATAAACTTATTTCAAAAAACTTGTGATGATATCATCGCGAGTCGCTGTTCTGTGCACTTGGTAGACTTTCAACACTATTGACATTAAATGCGCGCGAACGAGATATCACTTGAATATAGGTATATTTTAATTTATTAGTCTATTGCGTTCGAATGTATGAATAATAGGTCATAAATTTTCTGTCGCAGCACAGTGGTGAGATGACGCACATGCTTAGGTTTGTTACATGACCGCTCATAACATGTTTTAAAAAAAAATACAGTTATTCATTTTTGTTAACAAGAATATTGCAACCTAACAGTAAAAACCCTCATTAATTTAAAATGTGTTAAAATGAGCTCAGCATATTTTTAGTGATTCTATTGATTTCTATTCTATCTATCCCTGAGCCGATAAGTATTTCAAATACTAATATGGAATTGGTTTTAGTTTCAGTTGCGTATGAAACTTTTGTCGCATACGCACGCCAAACGCTCTATATAGTATTCCAAATACTAGTAATTATTTTCGAATAAGTTTCTATACTAAGTATTTTTTTATACTGGCAGTAAGTAGGTATACTTAGTCTTCAAAATCAACCAGTTTTCCCATCTCAACATTCTTGACCAGTGATAACATAATATGGCGTACATAAATACCTTAAAAAATATTCAGTTATGTCTAGGCCAGGTCAATATACTTACTAATTACTTATGTCCATAAACAAAATATAATTGACATGTTGAAAGAATAATAATTATTGATTCTGTCTTTTACGAAAGAGTAAAATATTTGTTGGATGATTCTGGTTGATTTCAGGGCAGACTAAAATTATTGAGTATTTTTTTTCACACGCTTCGTACACACGTGAGTGTTGATATAAATACCGTGTACAATTATTATTATAGAAACATTGTGTAATTATTATTATATTAGTAGGTACCTGCGACCTTTTGATATTAAAAAATATAATGTAACTCGCCAACGACCATACCATGTTGAAAGCACCGATTCTCGTCCGATCACCGAAGTTAAGCAACATTGGGCGCGGATAGTACTTGGATGGGTGACCGCTTGGGAACACCGCGTGCCGTTGGCTTTCCTTTTTATATTTCCCGGAAGAAATTGGGATAATAGCAACTTATCAATTTTGAATTGGAATTCTATGAATTTTCGTCAGGAGTCTATGATATAACTATTCAAACAGTGCTATGATTGCTGCCTTTCCTTTGTATATTTCTCGGAAGAAATTGCGAAAGTAGCAACTTGTTGATTATTTTGAATCAGGTACATTCTATGAATTTTTATCTGAAGTCTATGATATTATATTTAATCACTGTGCTATGACTGCTATGTGAATTGAGTTTTTTTTTTTAAATATGTTTCCACTTTTTTTTACATGACCACCCCTTAGTCCAGAACGTATTTTGAACGCCATGGGGCGACCATAAGAATCCTTGTCATTCACCAGCAATCTTGTAACCTCTTAGGTCATGCCAGCATCACATAGCTCCAGGGTTATAGGTACTAATTTTGGATGTTATATATCGGCCTTCCTGGAAAGTCAGAATCAAGTCGGCTTGATGAAGGGGCAAGGCTATCCAGATTGAGACTCTCTTGATTTATACTAGAATTCAAATTTAATATAATTTATGTTATATATATATATATATATATATATATTAATTTAAGACGCTCACAACATGACATTTAGAAACAAAGACATATTATAAAAATAGTATTAGATATATTATAAAAAAAGAAATAGATCAGTATTAAGTTATTAAACAGTAGAAAAGAAGCCATTTTTAATAAAAAAAAATAATTATTAATATTATAAAATAGTTATTTATTAGTACTAATAATGTTATAAGTATTTCAGTCGCTACTAATCACCAAGTAGATTTAATCGATTTTGACCAATTGCGTTTGTTTTTTTTTTAATTCGTGTCAATGTGGCAAATGACCATTTGCCCCTGCAATTAGTTGTAGGTGCTCTAAGAAAAAATCAAACAATTCAAACGATAGTTTTAGAAGTTCGCATATTGTTTGTTAGATTTGATCATAGATTTTTTTTTCAAATATTTATATTAAAGGACCCAGGGCCGTGTAGCTTCTTTAGCCCTACGACAAACAAAATCGACTCTGCATACGTAGAAGGTCTTCCATTCAAATCAATAAACATCGTAATATAGGTAGGTAGTGGCTGTCGGATAATTTCAAGTACAATACAGAATTATCTTCTTCGTCGTGTCGGGTCTTCAATAGCTACAATGTGTTGCTCCAGAAGTTGGCGAAGGCAATACCATTTTCCTCGGCTTGTAGGATCTCGTCGAAATTGCAGCTTAGTGGGAAGCTTTGCATGAAAAAAGGAAATTCAGAAACATACAGAATTATATAATACTGTTATATCTTGAAATACATATAGTCAAATATTCTAGCAAGATACTACTCCATAGTGGTGCATGACTGCAATTTATGTAGCATTCATGATTTCGAAAAAACTTCAGAGAAAATATATAACCAATAGAAAAAATCTGTAAATAAAAAGAATGTTACATTCTTCAACCTTGTGAATTATTCGTTGAATAAAAACATCGGTTTGTAATTATTAAAGTAAATACTTAATTCATACTGTAACATATTAAAAAGAGACTGAAAGTTCTTTTGTTTATTATTACTCACATAAGGTAGGAAGGAATTGTCACATGAATGTAACATGAGCTTTACCTACATCAGACTTATACTTCTGAAGCCGCTCGTTCCGACCTCGCTCTCTCGTCCACCTAACTTTGCCACCTTCTGGTGTAGAACATGAGAATTTCTTATCAAAGGGAGTGGATCCGACCGCTATTTGGAGCAGCTAAACCCACGCCGGGAAGCAACTCCCTTGGCGTGGATTCCCAGACTCCCCAGGAGTCTGGAGTTAGGCTTGCACGTTTCCTTCAACCTTTGAGGTACCCCCGTCCAACAGGGTTGGACGCCAGCTAGCTTTTCTTTGGGAGGGAAACAGCTGCAAAAGACCATGTGTTTACTGGGACTCTAGGTTGATAAGTGAAAGAGGTTTCAAAGTATGTCGCTGAAATGCGGTTACATTTAATGAGAGATTATTTCAGCGATGGTTTACAAAAAGATTATAAAGAAGTGGGACAGAGGCCCTCACAGGAGCGTCTCCGTCACCAGCAAATGGCACTAACCTAGACACAATTTATAATTACATATTTACATGCATCGAGCCCTCCTTAACGTCCTTCCATTCCAAAGTCCAAGGGGTGTATTCCCGGGTGAAGATGACACCAACACTTTACCCTTCGACACGGGTATGGAAATATGCCAACCATTGTTGAAGCGTGTGCTCCTAACACGACCGCGTTGCGCGGCACGAGCGCGTCCGCCCGGTAGAACGTTTTGAACCAGAAGAAGGAAGTTGCCTCCCACGCACTTGTGTTCTCGCCCCCGCCGCTACGTCCCCCCCACCTTGTCTGCTCCGGCCGTTGATTATTTGCAGCCAGCATGAGTTTGGTGTTGCCAGTTAAGAAAGTATATTTATGGTTTCTTTAGGTGACGAGTTCATCGCGTTACATCACCCGCTTGGTCAGGAAGAAATTGAGTCATGGGTGTCAATTTCCTGCCAGGGGCGTTCTCCGCTTCTTGGTGATGAGAAGTTTGTGCAGTCAGGTGGGACGGTCGGGGCAGGTGACGAAACTGCTGACGGCGGAGCTGCTGACGGCGATCCAGCGCGGACCCTCTTGTGTGCGGGTGAAGTGCGCGCCAACGTCTCCTCGTCGCTCCTTGCTCCCTTCATCCATCCTTCTGGGGGGGTTACCTTGCATCACATAGAGGCCTTTTTAAGAAATATAGTTTTGCACAGTACAAATTTTACAAATTAAAGTATCTGTCAACAATATGACTATTGTTCGGTAATCAAATTACAGTTTTTGACGGAACTCATCCTTGATGAGGCCGTCGGCTACTTGGCTGATTACATTTCTTACAATCTTCTCTATGGAGAAGTTGTTTCCTAATTGACAGACAGTTGGACCTCTGTCTCCCCACGCGGGCCTTGCATGTAAGCATGTCGCAAGGGCAGGAATGATAGGTTTATCGGTGCTGTCTAGGCACGCTTACGACTATCTAGTGTGGTGGGGCTCTTCAGACCTCCTCCACTTCTATGGTATCCTGACCGATGCCAGACCTAGATGTAGCTTCAGTTTCCCATTCTAAAAGGAGTCTATCCTTCTTGAACTGGTACTTTTTGAGTTTGCCGCTGCTTCCTCCCACAGCTCAAAGCAAACCGATTGCTAATGCAACTTATTCTCAGCGCTTGAGAAGCTAATTCTCAGCGCTCCTTCTTCCGCGTCTGAGGTATGCCATTTCGGGCTCCCTCATGTTGACGTCTAAATTGCTTCTGGAGTGACCAACGTACGATGTCGTGACGCAAGCTTCTCCAAGCTCATCTTGTTTACTATCTGAATCTGAAAATGGATGGTTTACTAGACCATCGGATGCTTATCGTGGCAATTAAGCGGTGACGATAAGTGTGGTATTCTGAAAGACATATGCACAAGTGATGTAGCTTGAAGGGGAACCGCGTGAAGCGGGCCCGGACCTCTCTCTGAAAATGAATTTATTATACAAGAAAATACCATTCATTGCCACGTTGGCTTATTGAACTACTATTAAAATAATAAATTTCTGTTTGGGCGCGCAGAAGTTTATATCTATCATGAATCTATAACCTATAAACTTCGATCAGCGTTGTCTAGCCGTGGTGTTGATAAAAACCAGAGCTCTATCTTCATCAGTACTCTATCCTTGTGTGTGGTGTGTGCTTATAATCTAGTTTATATTCTACTCCACTCTGGTTCCCACCAGACCACAACAGACAATCTGAGAGTTGCTCATGTCCCTTTAAGGCATATGCCCCCTTGTCGCTGCTTAAAACTATAGTGATCTTACTCTAGTGCGCCAAGGTGACAGATGTCCAAGGGCAACATGAAGCTGTAGGGAATTTACTCAGCGATTAGCCAGATCCACCACACCACGGCTCATCTCCAAATCTGCATTTGCCTATAAAGTTAAATTTTGTGACGTGTTGAGTCACACATCTTGTTGACCGGTCTTTATGCCGAGTCGTTTTTTCCGAAAATTATTAATTCTAAATGCTTCCAGCTTATGCGGAATAAGTAACCACAAGCGTTCATATGTATTAGACAATATGAATTACTAAGCTATTAAGAGTTGGTTCTTGAGGTCCCCACTTGAGTTTGCTTGGTCGCGCACCCTAAAAATTTGATAGAATGGACTTTTCCAGTACCTTCCTATCAACAGTCATATCACAGCGCCAGGACACACTGCTTTTCCCAGCTGGATTGACCCTCTCCCAATTACACGACTCACAACACAGAGTCCGGTGTGTAATTAGAGAATTGACCAAACAAACAGAGCAAGTGAGACTAGACCTCTCAGTTGTTTTTCTCACAGCTGCCAAGCTCTTATACTAAATGCTTTAATTAAGCTATATTTACAAGTTTACAACATCTTAGTGTCCTTCATAGCGATTTCATCTGTATCGTGAGATCGGGTGTACATCTCTGGTACAGATCTCGTTGCGTGTTCGCAACATCAAGGTTACATTGTTGGAAGAGACACACTCTTTCTACGGAGTTGTGTCGTAAATTCCATATGCATGACTTACATGCAAGCTCTACGTTTACAATAGTTGGGAAACATTACAAAGAGGTCAACTTAACTTTCATCTGGTATTCACAGCACAGGCTGTTACGCAGCACGTCTCAGACCAGCAGGAGTTCAAGCGTATTTCATGGCCGCAATGGTGCTCATTACTTGCTGTCTATCCCCTGTGGATCTCTACGTTACTGCTAGCACACGAAATCATCGTCCAGATGTAACATTATGTTGAATACAGCAATTCTGAAATTGATAACAAACTTTTGTATGCAAAACAAACAACATTTCTTACATTAGTTAAGCTTATCTTGTTACGTAGAAACGCAACTATAGTATTTCTTAACAATAATATGAGAATTCATTTTTTATAAAAAATAGAATCTTATACATTTTCATCGTGCATACCGCACAATAATTTTCACATAGTGAGTACAGTTTTTCCATGGTATTCCCATCAGGTATGGATGTCTTTGAACAGACATATTTGTGCTCTTCCCATATTGAAAGAATTTACATTTTGCTTATAAATTACTAGCAAGTATGATCATTTTGTGATTCAAGTGTACTTGTTAAGACATAAATATGGATTTTAACCATAGTTTGTGTGGCACAGACCGCTACATTATTTTTGTACGTACCATGACCAGGTGATGATGGTACGTTCGCAGTTGCATTTTAACTACATTGTTAAATGCTAAATTATAGTAAATTTAAATTATATTGTTAAATACTAAGGGGACGGCACATGTTACCCTATTTAATAATAACTAAATCCCGGTAAGGTAGATCCTTCATCGATACGATGCAGAACGCCATATTGCGGGTGTCTCTCAGTGAAACATAATGAATGCCGTGTACCTTGGAGGGGTACATAACTTTGTAAGTTGCAAGACAACCATTCGTGTCATTCCTTTACTGATGTTCCAAGAGACGAGACAGCTTTGGTGCTATCATGTAAAACATGAAAGTTTGAACACTTATTTAACTATACTTATTATCGAAATGACAACACAGTACATAGAAGGCGCTTGATGTTACCATCCAGCTTGTGTCGAACGCAGAGGAAACTGTTGTTCGAATTCGGTACAGACATGTGTACTTAGTGCGAAGGATAGGTTATATGCTATCGCTGTGCAATATGATCGTACGAGTACTTCGTTCACTATACTTATATTGAAGTGACAATACAGTATGTAAACAAAGACCGCTAGATGTGTACATATAGCATGTGTCAAACACAGAGGAATCTGTGGTATGACCATCACCCCTTTCGCCAAATGACGAAGAAGAGCATGAATGTCCTCTCTTGGAGTTCGTGGGCACGGATATACATTGCTTGGAGCTTACAAGGCTACTTGAACAAATGCAATTTTCCAGGATTAGACGCAGAGCGACGTCCGTTGTCTGGGAATCATAGGTGATTCGAGGCAGTTGGGAGTGCAACCACAGAACTCTGCAAGGAACGGGGTGGTCAAACTAGACACATATGACATGTCAGGGAAGAAGATAGACTGTAGAAAAGGGGTTCACATCCACCTACCATGTGAAGTGCCCGTGAAAATGCACAGACGGCTAACATGGAGACCTTATGTGTTATAACACGATAACGGTTCCGTTAGTATGTTACTTACAATGGTGCGATCAAAACGCACTTTACTTAATTTATGGATGTTTATGCCTATGGGACAACACACACAAAAACTTAAGTAAATAAACATGTAAGTAAAATTAATACAGACTTTGAGACATCAAGAAGATTCTCTCAGTAGGTGGAATAATATCCTAGCAACACTTGATGTGCGCTTGGAAATATTATTAAGGACTACTTGCACTGAAACGACGTGCAAATTTGCATTTGTTAGTGGTTAGTAGTGATGTACCTAGTGACCCTACTAGATTTTCATGCTTCCTGCATGTGAAATCTGTGTTACGCTAGAAATGAGGAATAGACAAGTCTTTTTGAAACAATGAAGACCAAATCGATGCTTGTTTATGTAAGGTCTCACCAGTTGTGCTGCTGGCTGTCTGCTTTTAGCACACTTGACTGGCTCGAGAAGACGAGTGGACAAAGTCAGCGACAAGTTAACGGGAGTGTGTAATCATTAATTGCACCTCCTGAACATTGTGTTTCGCGACGAGTGTCAACTTGAATGAGAAGTATTGGACTTGGGACTCGCATTGTCAATTACCATAAATGTTAAATCGATCCATGGTGAATTGACCCGAGTTACGTAAGTAAGAAGAAAGAGATTGAATTGCGCACTGTGACTTTGGTGATGTTCGCGCACACCGTAGGCAGGCACAAAGTGACGCAAGTCGAAACCCCAAGTTGTATATATGAGACTGTTCCTCTGCAGCAAACAGAGAGCAGTAATACACCCCTTCAACACATTACTTGCCTTGGAATGTGATAGTGACCATGGAGCAAAAGATGAAAAATGAAAACTGCGTTTAGTGAGATTTCCGTTTTCATCGAAATCTCACACAACTCCGCAACCTCACTTGAGCGAAAGTTTGCTCACCTATCGAATTCCTTCCAACGCCAACAACCGCTATTCTCCGTGTGAACGCAATGGTCAATGTAGTTGGACCAAGGTTTCACTGTACTTAACTTAGCGACAAAATCTTATGTTAAAAGACTTATGTCAAAATATACTAGGCTTGTGTATATGACAAGGCACAATATGAAGTAATATATCTAACGATGATGTTGGACGAGACAATTACTAACTAATATTTGGCGATGTCCTTTATGTGAAATCGACCTAACGGCTTACCATTCAGATCACCTAATTCATAAACCAACGGAGAGATCTTAGTTAAAACTATATTTTCCACGTACCGTTGCGCGAGCTTGGTACTGAAATAATTTGCAGCATCTGAGAGTTTGAAGTTCCTCCTCCAGACCCTCTGACCTACGATGAGTTCAGTATCTTTCCTTCTGAGATTATCCCTTCTGGCGTTCGATTGAAAATTTTCCAAAAGCTGAGCTTGGACGATTTCGAAGACGAACGGCAAGTTCTGTATGCGATCAACATACTGCGCACAGTCTGCTGCCGCGGGGAGAACTGAGTCTTTGGCCTTGAGATAGTCTTTTGGAAGATGAAAACGACCATCCAAGATTATCTCTCGACCATGCATGAGGAAAAAGGGGGAGTACTTGGTTGCTAAGTTTACAGATGCGTTTATCGCAGTCTGCACGCTTTGAAGATATTGCAACCAGAGTCTCTGATCCTTTCCTACGAGGATTGCCAGTGAGGTACCCACTGTCTGGTTATATCTCTCAACTGTGTTGCTTTGCGGAGAGTACACCGCATTAAGGAACAATTTGGGAATAGAATACTTTTTAGTGAACGCCTTGAATTCCTTGGATATGAATTGACGCCCATTGTCCGATAGAATACTGTTAGGTACTCCATGTTTAAGAAAGATCTCCTGTTCAATGAATTTTATGATAGGTGTTGCTGTGGCTTTTCTAAGTGGGTGTAACCACACCTATTTAGAAAAGACGTCGACAACTGAAAGAATATGCATGTATCCCTCCTTTGATTTTGGTAGAGGCCCTATCAAATCAATCGACAACGATTGCATCGGGCGGTCGACTTCCTTCGGATTCGACATAAGTCCCGCCGGTGCACTAGTTGTGTGTTTATATGCTTTGCATATAGCACAACTCTTAATGAATAATTTAATATCTCTGTAAATCCCTGGCCAATAGAACAGTGAGGAAATGCGCTTGAAAGTTTTGAATGTGCCAAAATGCACAGAAGCGTTTCCACTATGAAACTTCAGAGATCAGTTTTGTTCTATCCGCGCCCTTGACGCACTCTTTCCAATTAGAGTCATCAAGGGGCAGATCTCCTGCCTTGAACCTGAGTAGTTTATCTCCCTCAAATTTGAATCTCGGGAATTTTTCTGGGTGAGACTTCACGTTATTGACTAAGTTCTCGAACCAAAGGTCCGGTGGGTCTGCAGTGTTGCTAGCACTAACAGATGAAATTACGACTGGATTTCTTGATAATACATCAGGGACGGTGTTAAGCCTTCCTGGACGATGTTTTATTGAGAAGTCATATTGTGAAAGTCTCGCTGCCCAGCGAGCGAGCCTACCCTGTGGGCTTTCGAGCGTCGTTAACCATTTTAAACTAGCGTGGTCAGTGATTACCGTAAACTTATTTCCTTCTAGGTATCTCCTAAAATGAAATATACTGTCTAAAATAGCTAGTAGTTCTAGTTCAGTGGTTGTGTAGTTGCGTTGAGGCTTTGTTAAGGTGCGAGAGTAAAATGCAATCGGGTGCTCGCCATCAGAAAATTCCTGCGTGAGGACCGATCCTAGCCCTAGGTTAGAAGCATCACAATGTAAAGTGAACGGACTAGCGAAATCAGGACATGCCAAGACTGGGGCTGAGGTCAGTGCGAGTTTGAGTGCCTCAAACGACGCCTGAGCCTCATCTGACCAAGTGAACGCGGAAGCTCCCTTGCGCACACTTGTCAAGCCTGTCAAAGGACTCGCTACCTTGGCAAAGTTGTCTATAAACCTCCTATAATATGAACACAGTCCTAGAAACGATTTCACGTCCCGAGAATTCTTGGGAACGGGAAAGTTCCTGACGTTGTCAAGTTTCACTGGATCACAGTGTAATCCCTCCTCATTTACTACATAACCTAGGTATTTTAGTTCTTTTCTGCAAAATTCTGATTTAGAGAAATTTATAGTCATGCCTGATTGTTTAAACTTTTCAAAAACGCGATCTAGTAACTTCATGTGGCTATCAAAGTCTTCAGATATCACTATCACGTCGTCAATATAACAGAAAACCTTGGCCTCGAATTCCGGGCCGAACAAACTGTCAGACAATCTTTGTAACTCCGCGCTCGAGTTTTTGGTGCCAAACGGCATGACGACAAATTCGAACAAACCTCTGCGCGGAACCACAAAAGCCGTCTTTTCGCAAGAGTCCTCCGTTAGAGGAATCTGCCAAAAGGCTTTCGACAAGTCTATTGATGAAATAAATCTTGCGTCTCTTAAATTATCTAATATCTGCGAAATATAAGGCAACGGATAACTGTCTGGGACTGTGATCGCGTTCAGTTTGCGCGAATCCAAACAAAATCTCCCGGTGCCATCTTTTTTTGGCACGATTAAGATCGGATTGCTCCACGCGGAACGTGATCTCCTGACTACTCCAAGCTTAAGCATATCGTCTAGCTCATTCTCTAAAGTAGCCTGTTTTGCAGGGGAAAGCGGATAATAGCGTTGTTTGATTGGGCCCCCATTGGTTACAATGCGGTGCTGAATCAAGTGGGTCCTCCCCAAGCCACAACGTTCGAAGGAAATCGACTCAAATTTTTCTTTAACCGAGGCTAGCTGACTGTGTTCTACTTTTGAAAAGTTAGTTGAATTTTTTGATGTGATAGAATTTATTTTAAACGAGTCATGATTACGATTCTTGTTAAGATAGACTATTTCTGGTGCTATGTTGAACAACTTCCAAAAGTCGATGCCCAGAATGACATCGGGTTGGAGGTTAGGTATTACGGTAAAGTATACAGTTTTCGTTTCGTGGCCTACTTTAACTGGTATTTTTAAAGCGCCGAATGCGGGCTGGACTGTACCATCCACTGATTCAATCGAAATTCTAGACTTGTATAACTTAAATCCTTTCTCGAGCAAGGTGGCGGCAGCATCCTTACTTAAGCAGGAAAGAGAGGCACCGGAATCTAATAGACCCCGTGCCCCAATACCTCCTAACCAAAACTTCAAAAAAGGTCTCTCATCCACATACTCTTTTTTGCAAATAGGAGCGACTAACTTATCGTTCCTAAAAAAATATTTTGTATAGTTAACTATATCTATCCACTCTCTTTTACGTACTTGTTTGGACGGTCTGAGAGAATGGATGGCTACTCGTTTTTTGACGAGCCGCTGTGCTTGCTGGAAGTGCATGCGTGCTGGCTCCTGATAGACTGTTTGTCATCACTACCAATTCTCACTGACTTCGGTGAATGCGTGTCACTGCAACACGCGGCATGCTCGTTGCAACTGGAATTGTTGCGCGATTTGCTGAGCGGTTTACAGTGACGTGCGTTATGCTTATGTTTCTGAAACCGGTCAGAACTAATTCTGATCTTATCATTAACCGAAGTCGAAGGATGAGCGTGTATTGCCGTAACTTCGCGTTCTGAAGGGTTGGTCGAAATGAAAGAGATTGGAGCCAACTTTGATCTCTCAATGTCGCTACAAACTTTTACTAACTCAGTGAACGTCTTGGGCTTTTGCAGGCTGACACCTGTGCGAATGCGTTCTACCATTCTGCTCGTAATTATTTCCATTAAATCACTAACAGAGTATGCAGGTCTCAATCTACCCGCTAGCAATCTCATATCAAGTATGAAATCGCAGGCTGGTTCCTGCTCTTTTTGCCTTTTAATTAACATACTCTCTACCAATGCGGCGCCGACCGTCGGCCCTTCGAATTGTAAATACAAAGCTGATTTTAACTCCTGCCATGTATTTACTTCGCTTTCCACCAAGCGGAACCAACCCAAAGCTCTACCCTGTAATATCTCTGAAAAGTACACCATCATTGTAGTGAATGATAGCCCACGATTTCTCATAATGTCCTCGACTCTTATGACAAAGTCGTGAACTGGTGTAGAACCGTCATATTTAATGTGCATTGAATTTAGCACTTTGTAATTAATAGCAGGTTTTATTTCTACTATTTGAGAAAATGACGAGAGTGATTCGAAATCCTCAGCTTTTTCCTCAAGCGGTCCGGGACATAGCTTACTATTCCATATCTCCGCCTGCTCCTGCATTTGCGAGAGCTTTTTACTGGGTTGAATACCCCTGGCTTCTAGCGCTGACCTCAGGGTGTTCGCCTTGCAGCTTTCCCTGATGCCAATTGCAACGTTGTTAACGTTCGACCAAACCATCTTGAGAAGGCGAAATACGACTAAACGAGTAATCTTATACTAAATGAAAGATGACGCGGATGTCTACATCCATACCATAATTTAATTGCTAGCTGTGTACTAGCTATCACATATCTTTTTACGGGATATGAGTATTATTTGTTGCTATACTAAAACGTAAATGCACCAAGCCACAACGAACAACCACCGACCTATACACTGATCGAAACTGTGTAAACAAACTGGCACACAATTTACAGAGAAATACAATAATAATTATCCTGAAATAATTTCATTGTAAAATTATTCTAATCCTACCTATGACTAAACATAGCATGACGTAACTACAATGACATCACACAATTCTTAACCGAATATTCTGGAATGACCCGCACTACAAATATTAAAACACTCGAAATTAATTACGGCACGGCGCTGTGAAGTTCTGTGAAAAGAAAAAAAACATTCCTTCGCGAGTCGATGTTGATTTTGCCTTGTTTTGGCAAGAGGTGAGCGCTCGTGAATTTTGTAACAAAAAGTTGTTACGGAATTACGATTTCCACTGAAATTTTTATTTGGATCGAACCAAAAAATAAATTTTACCATTAATCTGAGGACGCACAAGATATGCTATGTGACCAAATGGAAACAATAGTCTGACTATCTTGTAAGTTTTCATTCAAGCTAATCTTTTTATAGACGAGAATTCATTTAAGTAATTGCAGGAAGACTTAGCTTTGATTGAGAACGTCGAACATCGTCGTGAACTGGAAGGCCACGTGACTTCTACGTCTTATCCAACATCCTTCAGAAGCGACTTCACGTTCCTCCAACGTGAAAAATCCTAGAGTGCCTCCTGGGTGTGTGGCAGGGAATGAAAATAAAAACGTCCTCTCCGTCGTCTTTCACCATTAGTCTCAAGTTTCCTGACTTGATTATGATGATTGATATCCACGAACATGTGCTTTTCAATAAATTCTATAACAGTATATTGGAAGGCACAACATGTTAATTATACAAAAGCGCGTTAAATGATTAACGCAAAAGTTATAAGTGTGCATGGATTGCACAGATAAACGTGGATGTGAGGCGGATGTTGGATTCTAACCAACCATCCATGCGGGTAGAAAGCGGATATGCTCCCTCAAAAACTTCACACTAGTTCACAGCCGACAACGTGTCGTCATTTATTTGATAGTATCAAATAAATAAAAATTAATTTCCACAACGCAGAAACGTTTTCAAAACCACACTAATGTTACTATTATCAATACTAAAACTGAGTAAAGTTAACTAAGTTACTATGGCAGAGCGCAAGTAATGTGCGTCCTGCTATTGTGAATGTTCAACTAGAAGTCCCCGCATCTTTTTCAAGAATGCGCGCAGTCGCTCACTTCTGGTATACCCAACCACAAATGTTCCGTGATTATAGAACATTCCAGAACCGCTCGGCTAACTAGACAAAATGCACTACGGAAGAAATACATACAAGTATAACATATAATATGATTGAATGCTGGTGACAAAAACTCTCGCAAGGCACCGGAAACATGAAACCAACTTCACCGTCCAAATCGCGTTGGAGGCGACAATGTAACATATTAAAAAGACTAAATAGCGGAAAGATTATAAAAAAGTTGGGACAGAGGCCCTCACAGGAGCGTCTCCGTCACCAGCAAATGGCACTAACCTAGACACAATTTATAATTACATATTTACATGCATCGAGCCCTCCTTAACGTCCTTCCATTCCCAAGTCCAAGGGGTGTATTCCCGGGTGAAGATGACACCAACACTTTACCCTTCGACACGGGTATGGAAATATGCCATCCATTGTTGAAGCGTGTGCTCCTAACACGACCGCGTTGCGCGGCACGAGCGCGTCCGCCCGGTAGAACGTTTTGAACCAGAAGAAGCTAGTTGCCTCCCACGCACTTGTGTTCTCGCCCCCGCCGCTACGTCCCCCCCACCTTGTCTGCTCCGGCCGTTGATTATTTGCAGCCAGCATGAGTTTGGTGTTGCCAGTTAAGAAAGTATATTTATGGTTTCTTTAGGTGACGAGTTCATCGCGTTACAATACTAAGATTTAAAATACAAAAGCTGATCGCCAATAGTAACTCAATTCGAAAAGAGCTTCAGAGAGTATTGTAGGAACCATAAGTTAAAATTTGTCGCAGTTGGATAGGATACCAATAGCATCGTGGTCAATGTGCGTGGGCGCGAAACCCAAAAGACGCAGGCCCGATTTCTGCTGGGTATCGTATTTTTAAAAATAAGATGTTTTCTATTGGTTACATATTTTCTCGGCAGTGTTTATGTGTGTTCTATAAATATGTGGCATTCTTTTTTAATGTAGTTGGTTTAGAAAAATGCAATCAGCACAATCCATTTAAACTTCTAAATAATACAAATAGTTAGATTAAAAGTAGTAAAGACGTTCAGAGATGATTCAATAACCTATAGGTATATTTTTGTAAAGAATTTTTATTGTTATAAAAGAGAAGTGGGAACATGCTATTATATTATGCAAATATAATATGTATCATAATAATTCATAAAATAGAAGTATCTACTGTAATTTTAGAGGCGAAAACCCCTAAGTTTTTAAATTTAGACGTTTTTTAATAATATCAAAGGAGGCTTGGCTTATTCAATCAAATAAAAGCTTTGAATCAATACACGTGAATAACGAGATGATCTCTTTTGACGTATAAATAAATATACATAATATATATTATCTGCCTAATTGATTGAAATGGTATATTAAGCTTATATTATGGTAGCCAAATAATATACTCTATGAAAGCTCATATTAAAAATAAATATTATAAAATATTAAGTTCAATATTTATTTAAATATTATGAAATACGTCACATGTTTTAGATGAGTTGTTCTTTATGGTTTCACATATATGTAAATTAATTCATACCGCAATAATATGCAAATAGTTAGGTAGATCTAAGGTTGTAAGTTCTTATTCAGCAAAATAAATGTAAATGCCACCCATATTCAAACTAACGCTTTTATTAACTAATTGTTAATGAAATTATGGATGTTAATAAATCAATGGGAAGCGTAGCAGTGGACGGCGCCGCATTTCATGGCTTAAGAACCTCCGTGATTGGTACGAGTGCAGCTCCACTGAACTGTTCCGGGTAGCAGACGACAAAAATAAGATCGCCTTGATGGTGGCCGACCTCCGCTAGGGGATGGCACAATAAGAAGAAGAATGGAATTATTGTTTTAAATCATTGTATTTTTATATACTTACATATAATTATTCCTTTTAAACAATTCAATATATTATATAATATTGTGTAAAATGCTCAGTGAGTGAAAAAATTCGCGTTGTTGACATATTGAACGATATAAAACTAAATCTATACATTTTTCTGCAAGTAAAGATTTTACTGTGAGTGAAAATTGACTGATTTTATTGGTCTCTTATAAAACAATTAGAGTGGTTTGTGATTAATAAAATTTAATTATTTCATTTTTACGATATTATAATGGTGATGTAGTATATTATCCAGGCGTGCACGTAGAAAAGTCCATTTCGCAAAATCCTTCATAATAATGTTATATCGATTTTTTTAAGGCAGCGGGAGGGGGCGGGATTAACAAAATCTTTCAGTTGCTATTGAGTTCCGTATTTACCCAGTGGACCTTCGCACTTTTCCAGGTATACATGTACTTACCCCAAACCCAGACACTCCGAACTCTGAGCCTAGCAATGAACACCTGGCCTGCAGCTATAACTATGGGTGCTCGTAGCATCCATAAGCGGTCATCTAATAAGCGTGGTCTATCGGTTACAAATTACTAGGACAGTCAGTGACCACTTGTGTCGTCTGCGCTGTCTTGTCTTTTAGACATGCCGTGTCAAAATATTAAAGTAAACATAATTTATAAATGCCACGGGTATTCCAATGCCACCGGTCATGGGCGCCATATAATGCCAAGTGGAGTGTAGAGTAAACACTTTGAGAAGGCTGTTCGAAAGTCAAATCATCTCGGTCATGATCCTTAGTTATGACGTCCTGACGTAGAATTATTATTTATTCACCTAAATAATTTGTATTTTTTTATTCCTAGGGGAAGGTCCGGACCTGAAACCTCCCCCCCCCCTTGAACCCTTGAATATATCTTCCGACTTCCTATAAACTCGGTCCCTATTGAAGTATCTAAAATGTGAATTGGATTTCAAATACTGCACAATGCTAACCCAACAGTTTGATATCTTTGAAAACACATTCCATGTTCTAACTATAGGCAAAGTATTAGCCACAGATTGATGTATGCGGTATACTCGGGCATATTACCAAGATACTGATAATATAGTATGATAATATAACTTGGGTCCTATTTCTATGCAGCCTAAAATACAAGATAAGCCCATACATAATTTAGCTTGATAGAAACGCTGATAAAGTTTGATCGCCTCGAGCGTCTATGCATATATTCGGGAGACTGTAATTTTCTAATTTAAAGTAAACTCATCCAGAATATATCATTAAGTATACATACAACTGTTTGTAACGATATAATCATGTTTGAAATGTGTGCAAGCATTTTTTGTTGTCAGTGCAAATTTTATTTTTTATGTCTATCTAAAGTTCCTGGAAAACCCCAAATTTTACGGTAGAGCTTTCATAATATTGACTACTTTGTACAAAAACACTAAAACATGTAACGAGGCTAAATTACAGTAAAATAGTAGTAGTAAAGTGGTTTCATTGGTTGCAGTAAAACTAACAGAAACACACAGGCTTTCTGCACAATATTTCTTTTAAGAGCATACTTTAGTGAAACGGCAAATAATTTTTAACTATAGGTGCGACGAAATGTCGGACTCGCTGGCAATCGATCGTTTTACACCGTGCCCCAGCTGAAGTATAGCCTTACAACTAAAAATTTCACGTACTTTAATCGAAGTAGACCGCGCGACGGGTTTCGTAGTGCTTCGTTCAAAGATTGCCCACCTAATGGTGGCCGATCTCCGCCAAAGAATGGTACGATAAGAAGAAAACTAATGTTGAAAAAAAATACGTATACATTTATACACATATACAAAAAGAATGCTTCAAAGAACTATCCTACAAAATTTAATATGGAAAAAGCTCTGAAGCAATCATACCACTCAGCATTAAATGAGTGACATATTACTTTAATATGACGTATATTTTGTTGTCAAAATAAAACAATAGAGCGATAATATGGGTTTGCATTTCCTCAACCGTAACTGGATCAGTAGGGTATGTTTTGATTTGTTAATTACGATAATATCTCTTGTAATATATGTACTGCATTTGTATACATTGGATGGACAATGCAAGAATTCTCACTCAACTCATCGAGTCCGTCACGCGATACACTACTATCGTCACGAATCCTTCGCTCGACGTAGTAAACCATCACTCCACTTGAATCAAGTCTCTCAGTTCATTAATATCACCAAACCTTTGTTCACTCGACTATCTTACTCTGACCATTTTACAACTCGCTGTACTACTGCACCAAGATAAATAAACATCCACATCCATAATACACACTACCGCTGCCTTTATCTGCACGTATCTACACCACCTGGTCTACTGCCAAAGTTCTATTTTTATGTGATGATCCGTTGTCGAAGCTTAAAATACGATTGCTCGAAATCTTTGTAAGATGTCATGAGTCGTTAGGCAATGTAGTGCAATACATCCACAATAAAATAATTAAACATACGAATTTGCTTTTATTCCGCAGTCGTAAAAATCCACATTGATTAATGTCATTATTCATTAGATACAATTCGTATAGCGAGATGTTTGTGTAGTCACTAACAGTATAGTGACACCATTCGTGATGTGAATTCCCGGGCCATAAAGCTGATCGATACTCACGATTATATTTAAATAAAATTATAAAACAAAAAATATTAACATTCTAATATGCTCAAATTTTTTTATAAAATTCTTTTAAATTAAAAAATGTAAATTAGCAGACATGGATTTGTCAATTTTCTTGCCTACTCTCAATGGTCCTGAAAGAATTCCAAATTTTAAATAAAGTTTCCATTGTTTATAATTCACTTACTCAAGTGTTTTCAAAGAAATCGAGGCGTTCGAAATGTTGAATAATAATATATTTAAATTTTACTCAGTGTGAAATGTGGGTAGGTACCATCTTCAACAAACTAAAGCAGTGGAGGCCCCGGTGAATGCTCGAGTTAATGTTTTTAAGCCTAATAAAATTCGTACAAAATCTAAATACCTATAACGAACTATTCCATTAAGGTTCTCTATGATATATAAGGAGCGTGTTCAGAAAACAAATCTTCGACATCTTTATTTTATTGTATATAATTATTTTTCTCGTAGTATATTCATGGGTTTTCACCGTGTCTCCTTCTTCCTTCTTTACTCAACATTTTGGGCTCGTTGCAGAGGCCATTATCAAGAGATATGTTTTATGATGAAATGTAGTGTATGTATGTAAATGTAAACGTTGCTCTAAGAATGTCAAAATGAATCCGATTATCTAAGAGCAAACGTTGCTCAGAGTAATCTGTCAATCATTACGACCGGGGATACTGGCTCGAATATTAGATTTTGCTGATAGTGCCGGAAGCCATGACGTTTTTAACCGTAATCCATCATCCCTATTGATATTTTCAGGGTTTCTGTGGATTTCAATGGCCTCCTTTACCAATCGTGCGATCAAACATATCTCTTGATAATGGCCTCTGCAACGAGCCCGAAACGTCGAGTAAAGAAGGAAGAAGGAGACACGGTGAAAACCCAAGAATATACTACGATAAAAAACAACCGTGAAAGCCTCAAACATTATATAAAAGTAGGTGTGTAGATATTGCGAATTGCGAGGTGGGTTTTATGACTTTGAAAGTAACGAGAAGATAAGAAAGCGGACCATGCAGCTACTCGTCGCATCGAAGGTGAAGATGCGACGCTGGACCAGGTTAGGTCACGTGTTACCGATACCACAAAAGAGTTTCAATGAGGCCCGACATCCCTTCAAGCCAACCAAACACCGGCCAAGGTCAAGGACAAGGTCGCTGGCTATCATCAAGACTTGATATACAGCGCGACGGAGCTGTTGGCATGACTTGAGCAACAGGGGTTCCTGAAGACGCCGCGTGGTGCCCAATGCATACCATCCCGTGTCTCGTTGTGCTATTCGTATTTTTTCTTTTAATAATTTGTATTTAATTTATTTATATTTATATTGAAAAATTAAGTCCGGCATAGGCACTAGTGGAACATATTAGTTAAATATTTTATTTATCATAAATTCATAAACAATGGGGGCTACTTTAAAAAATAATACTTTTTAATAAGTACATTTTGTTAACATTAGTTTTTTTAATTTTACATTTTCACAACAATCACAATCATTAAATGAAAAATCTAAATTGAATAAATGACTCATTGTCAAAAACTATTTCATTCATTTCCCGGTCAAAAACCTGAAAATTTAATGTACAGCTATTTTCTACTGTAATCCATCTACAGAAGACTGTTTTATAAATTAGAATTCTTCAGGCAATAATTTTCGGTAAAACGGTTTTGATGCAGTCACTAAAGAAGGAGACACGGTGAAAACCCAAGAATATACTACGATAAAAAACAACCGTGAATGCCTCAAACATTATAATTATTTTTCTTTTGACAGTTTCTCAAACGAGTATTTTCCGACTAACTTTCTTCAAGGCATGCCCGCCTTTTATTCTCTTGAAGCTCGTAGGTCACTTCTGCTTTTAAAGCATTTTCCTTGATCTCACGTGGTATAGTTTCCAATCTCGATATTCTAGAAAATTTGAATTTTTATGCACCCGTCAATTACATGCGTGGTCGCAGCCATGACCTATTTTGGGTGAAAGCTGTTTCCTCATGTCAGGCTCACTAGGCACCAATAGCGAGGGCTATGCGGCTGGTCAATGCATTCCCAAGAGATGTAGATATTTTTACTTTAAAATTCTATTGTATTGTATAATTTTTATTTATTTTTGAATTAAAAACTTATTGTTGTTTTTTTATTTTATTTCTTTTCTTTAAAATTACTTTTTGCTTTTTTTCTCTACGAAATTGATTTACCTGTACTTTTCTAGAATCACTTTTTTGTTATGTGCTCAATGTGTCTTTTTTTAATAAATATATAAATAAAAATATAATAATATTATAATATCTTATATTACTAGTCTGTAATAAATATTATAGTATATAGAAAACCTTATTTTTATAACAACGAAGAGTCGTTGACTTATATTGTGTCCATCGGGGATTTTAAACAAATAGAAATATCACTTCAGTGGGTCTATTCTATACTTATCGACCGCTAAAGTGATAAAGTAATAAATATTATCATACTTAGGGTAGGTTTGTATCAAAATGTTAGCACTTATTGTAACAATTACACGAAGTTGGTTTTTATTGTTGCAATAAGTGCTATATTTTAACAGCACCTATCTTGCTGCTGTTGAAATATCGCACTTATTGCAACAATAAAAACCAACTTCGTGTAATTGTTACAATAAGTGCTAATATTTTGATACAAACCTACCCTAAGTTTGATACTATTTATCACTTTAGTGTTCGATAAGTATAGAATAGACCCACAGGTGAATAACACTTTC
This sequence comes from Rhyacophila brunnea, assembly GCF_057557595.1. Classification (NCBI taxonomy): domain Eukaryota; kingdom Metazoa; phylum Arthropoda; class Insecta; order Trichoptera; family Rhyacophilidae; genus Rhyacophila; species Rhyacophila brunnea. The sequence goes on along the minus strand of NW_028232965.1, from coordinate 54,402,138 downwards.
TAAATTAACAAAAATACGAATATGACAAATTGTTTATATGACGTAATACCAATATAAATTGTTCGGTATTCGAATTTAGATCTAAGCTCATCGCAGTATAAAAAGTATTGAATGATAATAATATTTCAAATGTTAGCATGTGGCGCCCTCACTCAGCCAACAACTTATTCTGGTGCATATAATATGTACATACTAAATTTATTCATATAGTAGGAGTGATTACTTTTGAATTTTAAGTTTTCGTTCTATTCGCCACTGTGTTTGATTCATAATATCTAATATATAACTGCATTTTTGTATTTATTAAAATATTATTGATACGTATTACAAATTCAAAAGTTAATCCGCGGTACAGTAAGTATTGCATAGTTTTACCGTGTCAAACTAAATCCTTTGATTATGGGTTCAATTATGAATTATTTTTATCAGTGTGAGTTTGGCTCTACAAAATGGACCCTGTCGCAATAAATATTAATAATTGTCTTTAAAGCACTACATGTGGCGTACAAGCCCCACAATTTATTATGGATCCTTGTGGAGTTTGATTCGCAAGAAATAAATACAAAAAAAAGGTTCCTAGCGGAAAACCATAAAAATGTTTTTATATAAAAAATATAAATTATATTATTATTATTATTTTTATTACCCACGTAATGTTACGCGTGGGTCTATTATAACTCAAGTTTTTTTACATAGTAGATAGTTAAGCCTAGTCCAGACAATATATAATAATAATATGTACAATTTCCGTTGATATATATATATATATATAAACTTTTATACAAATGACATTTTTTTATATTCTACGGAGGATGAAAAACATTATATGAAAATGTATTGATAAAGGAGTGTGGGATTTAGTTGTAGGCTGACCAGGTGAAATACGTGTTAACACTTTTGACATTAGATTGATTTTAGTTGATTATAATCATAATGTTGTTTATTTTGACTTTTGTGCGTGACGGACGCTCCGCTCCTTTCACATTATACGGTTCTGACCGTACGGCAAAAATCGAATGGCGACATTCTTTTAGTGGCATGAAGAAGAAGACCTTAGCTCTTTTCACATTACATGGTGACGGTTAAAAACCGAAACGGCGCCGTATAGTAGCCATCCAATACCACTGTATTCACGGCGCCCGGACGGCCACCGATGACGTGCCCTAATGCACGTTTTCACATTAGATGGTTTTAAATCGACAACACTCAATCACAAATTTATGACGGATAAAATCGTGCATAATCCGTATAGTGTGAAAAGAACGTGAACTTGTTGCCGATTTGGATTTTTACCGTTCAATTTTTTCAGTGCGGTTAAGACCGTATAGTGTGAAATAACCTAGGGAGCTCAGAATTAATTAATTAATCTGTTCTGTGCTGTGTAATATGCGTGTGCTCTGTCCTGAGGGCCAAATGTGACGCTACACAAGCAAGAGTGATGATATTGGCTAGAGTTATTCACTGTTTAATCGAAAGTAACGTCGCTTGCTCTTATGGAATGTTGTTTTGCTTAAAGCGAAGAAACATTTACAGTATGGACTATCCAAACTATAGTGGATTTGATAGCAATATTTGCACAATTATTGACATGCGCTGAGTTTCAAAAAAATGATACTGCACATACATAATTTTAAAAACATTTCTGAGCAGGAATCGAACCTGCATCTCTCGGGTTTCGCGCCCACGCACATATACCACTATGCTAAAGGTACCATACTTAATTACGACAAATTTTAACTAATGGCTTTTATAATACTCTCTGAAGCGCTTTCTAAATTGAGATACTATTGGCTATCGGCTTTTGTGTTTCAAATGTTCAATAGATACAACGTTTCATTCTTAAATCTTGTGAATTATTCGTTGAATGAAAGGAGTTATTAATTAAATAATACTGCATTAAATCTGTTATTATACAGATGTATGTTGGTCTGGAGTAACCTTATATACCTACTTTGTAAGAATAAAGAAGTTTTCCGAATTCAATATTTTTACAAAATTCAACCAACTCTTTATTTTTGTATCGACTTATAAAAGTCATAAATAATTAGGAATCATAATTTGATAAACATAATCAGACGAATATAATGCTAATTTATAGCTAATTTTATTTAATAAAATATCTTCACGTGACGCCTTTGTATTTTTGTGTGTAATGAAAACAAGATTTGATTTTGATACTTATTTTGGAATTCCTAGTAATATTAATATAATTATGAAGAGATTGATTTAAATGTCTAATAGTGTGTCATTTTTTCTGCTTCAGGTACATCTTCTCTTTGGCCCTGGCCGATCTTTTGGTGATCGTGACCAGCGTTCCCTTCGCCTCCATGATCTACACCTTAGAGTCATGGCCCTGGGGAGGCGCCATCTGCAGACTCTCGGAGTGTGCCAAGGATGTTTCTATCGGAGTATCAGTGTTCACCCTGACGGCATTATCAGCCGAAAGATATTGCGCGATTGTTAATCCACTGAGAAAACTGCAGGTTAGTACCTAATACATTACTAGTCTTCGTTATAGATTAAAATGTTAATAATAGAGTGGAGAATTAATCACTGTGCCACCAGTGCTCTTGTATGTGTATCAAAGATGTACTATTAATGTAAGAGTAATCAAAAAACAATAAATACGTAGGTACCATAATAGGGCATGGAAAGGTGCATGACAGGTATGGGGATAAAAAACTCAACCCGTGTCAGCAATTGGCATATTGAACAAGCAGAAAAACCTCTAACAGTTGGTAATCTAGAATTTCCGTCGATAAATAAGTCGTGATTAGTGAATCCAATCCCGAGCCCAAATCTTGATCCCGGGATTTCGGGATTACGATTTGACGATCCCGGGATTGGCATTTTTTCAATAGTCAATATAAAATTTCTATATATACAAATAACGTTGATAAAATCTGTAAAAAAATAAATTTAGTATAATTTATACCATTTAAGACATTTATTGTTAATATTGTGTACGTTCAATCTAGGAAATACATAGGTTTAATGGAGTAAATAATTTTTCAATATGTATAAATAATAATGTGAAAGTAAAACAGTTTTATTTATTTATGAAAAGATAACAAATACAAGTTCAATTAAAATAAAAAAAATGACAAATGCATTAAAAAACATGGTGGAATCACTTTGTTAAAAGTGCGAAGCATTGTTTTTTCCAATCTTTCTCGTTTTTATTAATTTATGTGAAGAAATAAAATTAATTGGCAACACATGGGTAATAAATCAAACTTCATTCAAACTCAGTTTATTTTTAATGTATTTGTATGTTATTAAAAGTATTTTTTTTTTGTTATATTTTCATTTTTATTTTATTTTCCATACAAATTGATAAAAAAACTCAATCCCAAAAGTTTTGGGATTATGTTTACCAATCCCGGGATTCATAGGTATCGAAAATAGTTCGGGATTTCGGTATCCCGGGATTGGAATCCCTAGTCGTGATACTTTATCTAGGTAGGTATGTGATTTTTAGCTATACCATCAACTAGCCATGATAATTCAAGAAGTGCATACCAATTCCTAAATCAAATACAAATGTTTCGTGTCATTTACCAAACGTGTTCTACAGACATTTTTAATATAATCCCCCTACCTTTTCCACTCAATCCATTAGATATTATATTTCGTCTGGGGGTGTCTGATTTACTCACACATTAATTATATTTAGATCTGAGTTTACACTTTTCAAAAAAACTTTCGTAATAACTATCTCGTACATCTATCTACCTTAGATATTATATTTTAGTTAAGTGATGTCTTACTTGTTAAACTTTATATTATGTATTATGATTAATACTTTTATGACGTGTAGGGATATGAAAACTTTCGAGTAAGTTTTACGAGTATAATAAAATTATTTTTCAGGCTTATTTTACTATCTCCGAATTAACCACTGCTTATAATTATCAGTGTGTGTAAAAAATACTAGAGTTATCTAGCAATAGAATTACGAATCATGCATTTAATTAATTTAATATTAATTAATGGAAAAAATGTTTTCATAAGTAGCTCTTGTCGAATATCCATGTCCTGTGCATAGCGGTCCTCATGGAGTAGTTCTATTTATACGGAAAGCTTTAAAAATTATTTGAATACAAATTATGGTATTCTATAGAGATAGTTTTTTTTAATCGACCTTTTCATCATTACGCAATAAGCAACTAAGTAAGTATATAAAAAATGAATTTTTCGTAATATCGAATAGCTTTTTCTGGAATTAATTACTGTTTAAATTCTAAACAAAAACGACTGGATTATTTCAATACAAAAGGGTTTGTTAGATTAGTACCAACTATAGATCATTGCAGCCATTTTTTTCTGATTCCCACCAAAATTGATATTTGTGCTCAGTATTGTTTGGAAAACCACCATGAAAAGATATACGATTAATTTTACAGCGTATGTACACAAATTGTTAAAATTTATTACAACATTAATGAATCTATTTGAGCTACGTTTCGGGCATTACGTGAAATTTATTTTCAAAATAGTCGACTTATAGAGCTTACTATTCGTAATTTAATTAGAAAACTCAGGAGTAAAATGGTAATTTTTGTGATGTTAAAAATCCAACCTGTCAAAAATGTACACGTACTGCTGAAAATATCGATGTTGTGATTCAAAGTGTGGATGAAATCCAAAACAATCAATTACACGTCGTCCTCAAGAACTTGGACTTTCTTGGCACTACATGATATATTTTTCATAAAAAATGGATTTGAAGGCGTATAAAATAAAGTTAACACAAGAGCTTAAACTAAATGACCATTACGTCGAAATTTCGATGATTTGGCTTTATAACAATTTGAAACAGCGATGATGCTCAACAAATCCATAAAGTCACACTTGTCTCAAAAAACAAGGCTATCAAAATAAAATTGACACCAGAATTTAAATGCCAATATTTTAGAACAAATTTTAAAACAAGAGTTTGAGCTGTTGTTTCCGTATTAACTAAGATATCACTGTCATTTAATCACCTGATGATTCATGGTATAATAAGTATTTAAAAAATACTTCAAAATAATTACAAGATAAAAAGAACTTTTTATATATAACGTTTTTAAATTTTCTGTTAATTATTATATTCAATATGCTCAAACTTGTAATTGATATGAAGTAAATAAAAAACAAACAAACAAACAAATATAGAATACTGAAATGTCATTTTAACATTTCAATTTGATTTCCATAGTAACGCACATATAATATATTAATAATTTAGTTGCTAGGACCTTCCCCTAGCATCCAATAATATTCTTTTACTTTTTACGGATTTCTTTAAAATAATTTTCCATACAAAACAGAATTAACTGAAAACGAATTCAATTCTGCTTAAATATGGCTAAAAGTATTAAAAGAATACATTGGCATCGTGTTCTGATATATTCTAAAAGTTTCAAATATCTAGCTAGTCGGGAAGTTAGTTAAAATCGATTGCAAGATTTGTACTGGACAAACAAGAATACCAGCTAATAAAAACGTTGTAATAACGTCACAAAATGTCAAGGAATAGGAAGACCATTTTAATAAATCATGGAAAACTACAAAATCTCACGAATTCTACAATATTATTTGTTGTCGTACAAGTGTGTCAAGTATACAATATAATGTTGTCAACTTCTATTCACGTCTGTTAGTCTGTATAATAAAATTACCTCTAGGCATGGTCAAGTTTGCGGGTTTTTTTCTGTGAACTTTCTTATGAGAGTAAGCTGTTACAAGTACTAAAAAGTAGTAAAGTGCGTGATAGTGCTAAATATATTTTGATGGGGATACTTTTATGTAATATGACTAACAAAAAAGAATCCTTATTTTTGTTAGCGTGATAATTTCTGGCAACATTATTTTAGTTTTAGTATAAATAACATAACACTCTGAAGCGTGAGAAAAAGAAAAACTACATACAAAAAGTTTTCTAGACATCTACTGGAGTGACCGTTTTGTTGATATTACTGTGTTAAAATTAATGAAGAATATTTACTTAGCGGTGTTTTGTAATATATCAATGTTTTTATTATCTACTCAATTCTTCATTAAATTCACTAAAATAGTGTCACTCTAATAACTCTTAGTCAAAAAATTGACGCAGGAGATACACGGCGACTTATTTTTTTTTTAAACTTAAAGTATCCTTAAACTTAAAATTTTTAGACTAGGGATTGTAATACGGAATGAAAATGTCAATACCGGTTTTTCGGTATTCCTTATTGAATAGTATTTCTTAAACATTAAAAAAACAGAAGTAAATAAATAAAAAAATAAAAAAGACAATAAATATAGGTATTATAATCTTTTTAAAATATTATTTTATAGCAAAAATCTACATACTTACATTAATTATGTTGACATTTGACATCATAATTGTAGAACTAGTGATTTTTTACAAATAATTTTAACTAAAGCCCTCAAAAGTTCATCATGTGCAAATAAGTCCGGCTGCAGGAAAAGCTTCTTAAATTCAGCGCGTGTACAGTCATCAATAATAATTAATTTTATTAATTTATTAATTAAAATTTATTAATTAATTAACATTTTTGTCACGGATTTTTTCTATTTATAAATAATATTATGATAATTCATCGCGATAATTACTTATATAAAATATGTTTGATGAAATTTATTTTATTATTTTTTCACCTCTGTTGGATTTACTCAATATATTTGCATTTTAGCAGTACATAACTTATAATTCATTTTCAAAAACGTAAACGAGTGTGCTTTCTTAATATTGAAAATTCCGGTATTCTGGATTTTTATAACCGGTATTTCGGTATTGATAAATATTGGAATACCGGTTTTGAAATACCGGTATTGCAATCCCTAGTTTAGATCCCACAATATATTAGCTGGGTAAAATACACGTGTTGTCGTTTTTTTATCAATAAATGTATTTGAATTAAGTGCATGAATGTTCGTAATCTTCTCCCTTATAAATATGGGGAGAGGGATGATAAGGGTTATGTGAATAAATTACAACCAAAACCGGTAATATTTGTTAAGTCACCTCCTACGACCTACGTCATGCGGGCATTGATTTATATATACACACACTTGCGGCGTCTCACCTGACCTATTCATATATCTGTCAGGTCTGCTTCAACCTTTTTTGGTAGATTTTTTTTAAATAATAGACAAATCGTCACTTACTATTAAGACCTCGTAAGTCCGATATTAATGAAAAATGAAGTTTGTTTGACAAAATTTAAACAAAAAACATTTTAAAACATATCGAAACCTCGGTTCTCTAGATTAGTATCTATCTATCGACAAATTTTAATAACTCGTAAGTCTTGTGGTTTCAAACATGGAATTAAAACCTAGTATTTCACAACCAGTGTTAGCAGATTTATCGATTAGAAAGGTGTTTAAAATATTGTTTTTATTACGATTTTTCCTTCCCCCCAACATTTTTCTCAAACAGACTTACGAGGTTTTAATAATAGTAAAGTGAGGAAATACATAATAATATTTTCTGTCCCCTAGACTCTAGAATCTAGATAGTGACAACGTGAACAAAATTTAGGCTCATTAAGCGGATGAGTGGTGAAAAGCTGGTGAGTATAATAATATAAGGCAGCCGACTAACATGGAAATGAATAGATAACGTAGCTTTAATCTTGAGTACCTACAGTAGATGCAGCAAGGAGGTTGTTGGAGGTATTTTACCATATAGGAGATACCTGGCGTAACAATAATTAAAAAAAGTAATTTTTGTATAAACCACTATTTTTTTTTATCTAAACGTAACTCTGTTGATTTTTAATACTGTTATTACGATCTTCTAAAAGATTTTTTGTTTGAGGTGAGCATAATAATATTATGTTTAAGCAAAAACGTATAAAAAAATATATGACTGACAGAAATCTAAGTATTTTATGAATTTTAATGTGTTTCGGAACTTTGAATTGATTTCAAACAAATTAATTTGTAGTCCGTTACAACTTTTAATACGCTTGATTTCATGAACACCACAGTTTTACTCAATAAACTTAACCTTTTAAAATGTATTCACCAATTGAAACGAAAATATCATCTACTAATATTCCGTCAAACTAATGCAAGTAAGGTTTTGTCATGATTGTGTTCTCTTTCATGACCCGATTAACGAAAGATTCATTTTTTTTCTTTCACTCGAGTATTAACAACTATTAGTTCACCTACATTCCAACCAGCTGTCTATTCAATAAAATCCTTTTCGTGATAACATTCATCCTTTCAACCATTATTCTTTAATATTATGAGAATAAATATTAATAATCTAACATCCTTGTATACACAATTTCAGAACACTTCAGAGAAATATATTATTATAACCACTAGAAAATATATTTTTGAAGATAAAAAACGACCCCCAGCAGGATTCCCAGCTATGTACTCTTCTTGTCCACCTGGCTATACGTATCTTATCTAATTGCGAAGAAGTTAACTAATGGTTTTACAATACATTCTGAAGCGCTTTCAAAATTGCGTAACTTATTGGTAATTTAACTTTGTTTTAAATCAAAGCATTGAATTAGGTACATTAATTACCAACCAATGTCAGGATCATTCCAAATTTTTGTTATAAACGTACTTGCACTTACTAATAATTTAATAAACTATTTTTTTTATCAACGTTCAGTGAACATAGCATAATATGTTTAATAAAATAATGTTGCATTCTTAATTGTTGTGAATTATTCGTTGAAAAAAACCTTTTAGTTTTAATATTATAATATTATTTGAGATATATTAAACATACCCACTGATCATCACTGTTTTATATAAACTTAATAAATTGTTAGGGTTCACATGGCTTTTGCATAAAAAATACCGGAGACTACGGAAAGGAGATTAATAGCAGAATAGGTACCTATATTTCCCAAAATATGGGAAAGTAGGACCATATCAAAATCGACCAAAGTTTGCATGGGGAAAGTTCTGATCTTGTTGATCTTTCTTTATGGTGTTGATAGTTGGACCATAAATAAAATATAATTTTGGGAGATTCATGCTTTTGGGATGTAATATTACAATTAGTGTATGTTAAAGACGCCGTCGACATCAAAGAAACTCGCAAGGTATCAATACAAATTTATATTTAGTAGTTTGAGAAGACCATATGACATTTTTTTAACTCAATATTTACAATACACAAGATTTTAGGAATGATAGATTATATAATATAGAACAGCGATGGCAAATACATGGCAGGCTAAAAGTTTTCGACGGCACGCCAAAAAGATTTTTTTATATATTATTGAATGACGTAGGTACATTCAAAGACTAGAAGTAGGCTGACAAAGGAAGATTAAGCAGCAAGTATTCATTTGCAATCAATGACATATCAGCCTGATATAAAAAGTCTCACGAATAACACGAAACTTAAAAGCTCAAACAAAAATTAGTGTGTTATTAAATAACTTACCTAATTGTTTTTATATATTCAATAAATTTGATTTAGATTTAAACTATCGTGTGTACACCTCTGTACAATTCTGTCAATCCCAAAGACTGGTGGACGGGACACGTTGAGAGAATGCCTGAGCACAGGACGCCAAAAATCATGACCAAGTGGATCCCACAGTGAAAATGGTCTGGGTAGACCAAAGAAGAGGTGGGCTGACTGTATCGAGGAGGACTGGAGAAAGATGGGGAGGGCTGGAGACTGGAGAGGAGCAGCCAGGGAAAGGAGCACGTGGAGGACAATTGTAGAGGAGGCCAAATCCCGCCCGGGATGTAGTGCCGAGAAAGAGAAGAGAAGAGAGATGTGTACACCTAAAAGAGAATGGCACGCGCCACGAATTAAAAAAAATAGTCTTCTTTTGGCACGAATATCAAATCCTATTTGCCATCCTCGTTATAGAACATACATATTAGAAAAAAAATTAAACCAAGTTGTACCAAGTGGAACTCGAACTCAAGTCTTTCATTTTCCGTGTGAGTGCTTTTGCCTCTAAGCTATCGATCAGTCTGTCATGCGAATTATTTCTTATAACTAAATTTTAACTGAGGCTTTTAAAAAATTATGCCAATCAGAAGGCACTCTATTTCATTTTTGAGATTGCCTCCTGACTGGTGTTTCTGAGGTTTTTTCAAAATTATGTTATTTCCATACGTCATTATTAGATATATTTTATGACGTATATTGTGAAGTGAACAAAATATAATTTAAACTAGACCGTAATTATTCGTATTGAAATTATGATGTATAATGGCATATTATGCATTACACTCAATTTGATGATTTTATTAACATGCATTTCATTTCACATACAACATCCTATCAATTATAAATTTGTCATTCGCAACTAATTATTTCGAGTGACATTTATTCCAATTATATTTTACGTAATATGTCATGAAGCCATTACTTAGTTAGCTCAAAATAATGTTATATTTCACCATGATATTGAATAATGTCAATCAGAGATTTAAATGATTGATTGATTAGAATAGATAATATATGGTAATGCGTACAAATCCTCTTATATGGTGTCTCTCCATCTACAGTAAAATTAATTTTGTTTAATTTCCTTTATAATACACTAATGATGCCTTGCATTGTCACCCCAAGGTGATAGTTATAATTATGTATTGTTAAGAATATTCGATTGGTATGTTATCAACTATTGAAAAGGTAATATTATTTGTTCAATGTTAAGTATATCATTGATCATGCCCAAATTACCCGCCCTATCTAACAGTATTACTATACACATATAAAACCCTTATAATGTGTGCCAACATTACTAACTAAATATTTAATATTTATACCATTGCAAGCCATTGTAAAACTATTCAACTCGTTTAATTTTATTCAACTAAACTTAGTTCTATTCTTCGAGAGGTTTTACTACGGACCCTACACTCCTTAAAGTTCTTTGAGCTTTATTACTATGATACCCCGACCCTCGACAAATTAAGCGGCGTGCATTTTTAAGCAATAAGTATCAATAGGTAAGTTTTTATTATCAATGGTCAGGATTTTAATTACATGTTAAGTATTTATTTCAAAGTATCAGTAAAAGCCTGTCAATTTTAGGTTTAGCAAGTAGTAATAATATTAAAAAATCAGTTGTGAAAATAAATAATCATTATTTAAATGACATGGAACAATAGATAAAATATATTTATTATTATTTTGATAGTAATAAAGTAAAAAAAAACATTCACGCACGGGGAGGAGCGCACAGAATTTTCGGGTTACCATCTCGCGTATATTAATTAGTCAATGCTCGCACACAACATTCATGAATATTCGGTACAAACCATGATGAACAATTTATTAAAAGAAGACCAACTAATAGGTTGCAAAGGTGGAGAAAAAAGAGCTAGAAGAACATTTCACACATAAAAGGTGAATAACCTCAAACGTGTGGTGTTAAAACTCACTCACGAAAATTGCTAAATAAATTATTTCTGTAATAAATAAGTTTGTCCAAATTAGATTTTATTCTGGCAAAATGATATTTATATTCACGTAATTACCATTAATTATTTAAATAATTCCCTATACTTATTTAAATACCTACTTCCATAGTGATTATTTCAATACTTACAAATACTCATTTTATACTTGCTGTTGAAATTAAATAATTGCCACTATTGTAATAAATACTTGCTGTTTTATTAAAATACTTGCTATTTTGCATAAGTATAAATACAGGTAGTTACCGAATAATTTAAAGTCAAATAAAATAACTAAGTTACACCTACTGAGTCTTATTATTGATAATCACCTTTCATTACACCAGGTGAATAATCGTAGCCCGGTGGTAAGAATTACCGCTGCCGAACACAATAAATATAACAAAATGAATCAAGTAAAAATCATACCTAGAACTAAAAGATATAATTTTAAATAATTACCTAGGCATGTATGTGTCAATTTGAAAATTTTCACACGTAAGTTGTTAATATTTCAATGAACTTCTCATTATTTTGCGTGATTTGTGGAAAAATGTAGTTGTCAAAACGACACCTAGAGTGTAACCGTCAAATAATATTGCCAGCGTAGTGACATCCAATTTGTAATACTCTCTGCCTTGGTGACTAAGCAAATTCTTTATCACATAGTCGTTATCTGTCACTCTTTCAAACAAGGTTTTTACTTGTTATATTATTATTATTATATAATAGTATCATATAGACTTAAGATGGGTAGATATTTTTCATGGAAAAAATGACACATACAATATTATAATGTAAAATACCCATGTAGTTATAATATTAATATATTACATTATTTAAAAATACATATTTTATTTAACTTCAAGATGATGTCTTATAGTATTGGACCAATCCACATTTGAGAGATTTTTTTTTTTAAATTTGATGTTTTAATAAATATAATTAATTTTCACATACAATGAGTTTTCATACAATCTTCTTCTTTTACTATTTCTGTCTTTAATCAAAGATTGGCGATCTAGTTGCAGTACCTATATCGTCTCTGTTCTGGCAAAACACACTAACTGGAGAATACTAATTTTGAGTAATTTGACTTTGAAGTTGTTAAAATGTTTGAAATGGTCTATCATGTGAGTTTATTAAGTAATCGTAAAAAAAGATGACTTTAAAATAAAGACTGTTTATTTATTAAGAAAGTTTCCAGACGGTTATGTTTGAAATAAGGTACATTTTGGTATAACTAACTCAATATGTCATTTTTTTGAATTAGTGTCTTCTGCCAGAACAGTGACGATATCTTCCTATCCTGGACCACTCATATCAGTTCACCAACACATTTAAATTTTAACGTGTGATACATAGAGCTTGAAATGGACCGGAACGGACCGGAGCGTCGTTCCGGTTCATACGATCCCCAAAATTATCGCTCCGTCTCGTGTAAATATTAATTTGACGGTCTTTGCGAGATATGTCATATTATAAAAAATCTAACAAAAACGTTTTTTTAAATACAAATAGGTATGTACAGAATTAGATAAGTAGCAGTGTTAATAATTTCGTAAAATTATCAAGCGCTCCGGTTCGTAAAATTTTCCATTTCGAGCACTGGTGATACATAGAAACGTTGCAATTATTGAGGGCATAGTGGTAAAATGTCAGTTGCGTGAGACAAGTTTAAAACATTTAAAAGTTAGGTGGAAACCATTACAGTTTGATGGTTAGGTACAGTCAAAAAAGTCACAATTCTTCGGAAAATTACAGGGGAAAACATGGATAGATTTCACAAATCGCAGTACAGAGACAGCCGCGGGTGATTATGAAAAAAAAACATAAGAAAAGCTAGGTCAAAGTTGAAAGTATGCGGTAGATGTGAAATGTAGGAGCGATTGAAAACACGTCCGTATAGTTCGAAGGCGGCAGTGATCATTCAGAAAGTCCAGACAGTTAACTTATTTCAATAATTAACCGCCTCAATACATAAATATGACAAACTACCCTCGATAGCTGCCTTGTGTATAGAATAGATGCGCTGGAAAAGTATGAGAAGAAATGTTTTTTTGAGTGTCCACGATTTACAAAAAAAAAAAACTCTCAAAATCGGCCTATAACAAACGTTCCCTCTTTTTTTTCAATTGTGTGTACGGATCATCAACGCATCTGAGCAGTGGCGTAACTAAGGTTGGTGTCACCTGGTGCGGTAAATTTACATCCCCCACAAACAGACACATACAAGCTTTCATTAAAACTTATATTTTTAAGGTATTTCATAATTTAAGTGATTTTATATAATAATAACAATAACAACGATAATTTTTGAAGGACATAAAAAAATAGGAAATAAAGAAAAAAGTATTCATTGATAAAATATATTAAATACTAAACTTGCAAAAGGTTTTTTTGTATTTATCTATATTTAATCTATCATATACTAGCTGAAGTACCCGGCTTCGCACAAGGTCGCTTCGTGGTTATATGTATCTTAGATATTTAAAAAATAATAAGAAGTAATTATTTTAATTATTAAAATATTAAAATATCTGTGTAATACAATACAATGGCAATATGAAAAAAAAACTAATATGAGCGTGCGCAAACAACTGGTCAAAATTTCATCGCAATCGGATGAATAGTATAAAAACGCATACGAATAGAAGAAGATAGAATAGAAGAAAAAGAAGAAAAAAATAGTTGTATCAATTCAGAAACCTTTGCGGGCGTGAAAACAACAACTGATGAAGGTTTCATCGCAATCGGATGAATGGTATAGGAACCATACGAATAAAAGAAAATAGGGTGAAGAAGAAGAAGATGATTTTTCTAATTCAGAAACCTTCGCGGGTGTGCATACAGCCACTTACCAAAATTTCATCGCAATCGGATAATTGGTATAGGAACGCATACGGGACAGACAGACAGGCAGACATTCATTTTTATATATAAGATATAGCCTATACTCTTTGCGAAAGTGCAAGCAATAAGTTGACAAAGTTTTATCGCAACCGGATGAACGGTATGGCAGCGCATAAAATACGAACAAACAAACAAACATTATTTTTTATATATTAGATTTGTATGTTAGGCTGTTTTTGTTCAATATAAACACTTTTATGAAAAATAAACATTTATAAAAAATGTGTTTCTATTCACCTATATGAAGGGGTGATGCAACAAATATATTTTTTCTTATTAATTTTTCAACTAAGTAGACAGGTAAAGAAATTCTTTCTCCGAATTTTGTTGCATTTCTATTGTACCTACTTTTTTATGTAGTATAATATACTCAGAACCAGCTGTGTGAGGACTGTGCGGGTGATGAAAACATGTGTGCGGACACATTTTGGTACATTACAGGGAACATTGCCGATAACACTATATTGACCAAATAATAATAATACTGGACATGAGCCATCAGAGAAAAAAAATATGTTAAAAAGTATGTAAGTTTTTACATATAAGGTTTCAATGAGTATTAAATTAAAACAACATTTTTTGATACCATGATTAAATGGCAACAGTATTATATTTACGAAGTTCTTACCCTTATAATAAATATATTTTTACACGTCAAAAATATACGTAAGTATTCTGTACCTCAGAGGCAGACGGATGCAACTCCGTTTTTGGGGAAAATGAGTTTTTTTAAGAATTGTCATGCTAAAGGCTTTATCTATTAGTGGCAGAGAGATGAAAGTCCTAGTCCAAGATATTCATAGAATAAAGATGCAAGTGCCATACCTACCTTAGAGGCAGAAGGATGCAAATCCAATAATACACTAAGATAAAATTCTCTCAAACCGTCTGCAATATGTACTAGACGAGAACCAGCCAGGAGAACGAGCTTTAGAGGAGGATACAGCACTATGGATCATATTATCCAAGTCATCAGAGAAATTAGAGCGGTAACAGGAATACAATCTGCCGCTATCCATGGGTTTTATAGACTATGAGAAAGCGTTCGATTCCATAAAGAAATTTTCAATACTCGATGCACTCAGAAATCGAGGAATCCCCGGGCGCTACATAAATATGTTCAATAATATATACAGTAGCGCAACAACAAGTCCATAAACCATCGCGCATTTCCTATCAGCAAAGTCGTCCGACAAGGTGATACAATCTCACCTAAACTATTTACAGCTACATTTGACGACTTATTTAGACAACTTGACTGGAATGATACGGGTCCCCATAAATGGAGAATACGTGAGTCATCTACGCTTTGCCGATAACAATAAATAGTAGTTTGCAAGACTCAGAAGGCCTCCAAAGCAGAATGCAGTAACTCGCTGGAGTAAGCAACAAAGTAGGCTTGAAAATAAATGTATCAAAGAATAAAGTCATGTTAAACTGCTTTGTGGGCCAAGAAGAGATCCTCATCAATGGCATTCAGCTCGAACAGGTGAAAAACTACATCTATCTGGCACAATAAGTGTCTATAGATGGATGTATATTTGATGAAATTGTTCGCAGAGTAAAGCTAGGCTGAAGTGCTTTTGGCCGCCTGAATAATTTCTTCGAAAATGCCTAAAGTGCAAAGTGTTCAACCAGTGTGTACTTCCCGTAACCACATGCGTATGAAACATTGAGCCTAAGTAAAAGAGAGATCCAGAAACTTAGAGTAGCACAACGTGGTATGAAAAGGTGCATGCTGGGCATAACGCAAAAGGACAAAAAAAGAATGAGTGGATAGGGGAACAGACAAGGATTAATGATGTGATAGAGTTTGCTAAAAACCTCAAATGGAAATGGGCTGGAACATGGCTCGAAGAAAGGATAATCGTTGGACAAATTTAATCATCCAGTGGTATATCCAAGAGGTAAAAAACATCCGCAAGGTAGACCTAGAGGCCGCTGGATCGATAAAATGATAAAGTTCTGCGGAAAAACTTGGCAACGCAACGCACAGAAACGAGAGAAGTGGAATCAGCTTGGAGATTAGCGAGGCCTTCATCCAGCAGTAAATAGATTCAGGCTGGTGATGATGATGATGACATAATATTTTTTTTTTTTTAAAAAAATGTGTTTTGCTTTGTTATATTTATACCTATGTATTTTTTTAACTTATAAATTGTTTTATTTTGGCTAGGTAAATAAGATGCAAATCCACATTAACAAAATATCTTTAGAGGCAGAAGGATGCAAATCCACACTACGTTTTTTATTTTATTTTTTTTAGATATAAAATTGTATTATATTTATTCCTTTCTTACATATTCCAGAAGTACTTTAATTGAATTAGAATAAAAAAATAATGCTCATTCTATGTATATTTTCTTAGAAGTTATGAGTATTCGTTTAAAATAAAAATTGTATTTTGGCTCTCCTGAACAATTGTGTATTTGGATTTGCATCCGTCTGCCTCTGAGGTACAGATATTATTATATACATAATGCCAAACGACGAGTACCTAGTATGCAATATGAGAAAAATTGTTAAGATCAGCCTTGTATCCTTGGCTTGGAAAGAAATCTTACAGATGAAACTTTGAATAGATTATTAAAAAAAAAACCCAAACAAGTTCATAACTTCGCCGCAATTTTGTTGAAATATTTATGTTTTGTATTTTATTTCCACAATAGCGGTTCCGCTTATATATTTTTTTAGTTTTCGCAATACCTACTGTCGAACCATACTAATATTTTTTTCTACAAGTATGCAATAACATGCTCATTGCTTACTGCTTACTGTTGTATGCCATGCCAAACTGTGAGGGTTGGAGTAGTGCTTACCGCTTACATATCGAAAAAGCTTTCAGACATAGCCTTGTCACAAGTGTCGAAGCAATCCCCCGAATAAGCCGTCTGAATAGAATTTGACCAGAGGACAATCTTTTCAGCGAATATTCTTTTTACTTCACACATTCAATTAGGGAAAAGAAAGATTGTGTATTTTTTACCACCTATGTACTATAATTAATTATTAATCTACTGTTGTTGTGGACAGTTGTCTATCTCGTAAATATTTATTATTTTTACTACATTAAAATCAGTTATTAGTACCTATAAACTTATTCAAGAAAAAACCGATCTTCAACCTAACTACAACCCTGTGTGGGTCTTGGCCTCATCCAGTATCCGCTTCCATCCAAAACCGCTTTCCAAAAGTTTAAGATGCTTAAGGTCTTTAAATAATCTAACTCGACACTATGTTTCCATCTTATGCTAGGTCGACAAGGTCTTCAGTTGCCTTCCGGCTTCCAAAATGTCAGTTTATTTATCATGCGTGGCTCTTCGATTCTTACATTGGCCAGCCATCTAAGGCGGCCCGATTTGATGGACCGTACGATGCTTGGGTTTCCGTATAAAGCGTACAGCTCGTAATTGTATCTTCGTCTCCACCCCAACTGTGTGTCATTGATGGGTCCGAAAATACCACGCAGTACGCTCCGCTCAAATGAGCCCAAAACTCTTTCCATGCTTTTAAACATGCACCAGATCTCCGAGCCATACATGACAACTGAATTTATTAGTGTGTTGTACAATATGCATACAAGTGTCACAGAACTTGGCCATGCCATGTCCAATGCCGCCTCTTTACTCTCAGCGTGATGAGAGGCTGCTTGGTCCGCTGTCTTATCTCCTCCTTACTCCTCGCAAAACCTGTATGCACCGCAAACATCTATTTTCCAATCGCAGTACATGGTTGTACTGAGCCTTCGTAAAGTACCATGACTCGCTACCACTATATAGGTACCTAGAGAAAATACAATCGTTTCGATTCCACACTTAATGAGTTGGTTTGTTTGTTACGATTTAATAGTATTATGCAAGATATTATTTTACAATCGATGCGTATTTTTTTACGTTACGTAAAATTCGCTACGTTTTATGTTATGTAAGTCAGAAAAACCATTACGAAAGAAAGCTTTCTTTGTCAGCGAAGCCTGTCAAGTAACATCTGCTTGTGATATTTCAAAACGTGCTCAAATGCATCGTACTAAGAAAAGCGACAAAAGCCTTAAAATGCATGCAATAGATTTTACCACATTTTTCAGTAGTGATACTAGATGATGTGTCACTATTTACAAATAGAATATAATAGAAAAAATAATAATGGAAATCAAGCTACCTACTATATAATAATATGTAATTCATCAAGTCTAAAATTTTTCTCTCTAATTTAGGTTAAGGTGATACATCAGTGAAACGGAAAATAATTTTCAACTATAGGTGCGACGAAATTTTGGACTCGCTGCCATTCGGAGAGAGAACGTCGAGCTGGAAACACGTCAATTTGTTTCGTGATGGCGACGGGCGTATTAATTCTTACATCGTGTAAGATGACTAAAAACGTTACCCATTTACTTTAAAAAGAAAACATGCCAATGGATATATTATTATTGTTACTGATAGAACAATAAACAGAACATTAAATGGACAAAATATAACCAGTTTCACTTTGTATAGGTAAATACATTTACTATACTTATATTATTATGTATCTACCTACAAACAAGATGTGTTTTAAAATGCTATGTTTCTGACTGTCTCATATTTGTCACCGTTCATACAGTTGTGATGTTCCATCAAAAGCTCTTGCAAATGTGAATAAATCGAAAAAATGATGCGATAAAAAATAATGAATCGCGTTTTAAAAACCATTCATACTAATCCTTGAATAAAAAAAACTGTACTGAGTGAGATTCGAACAAGTATCTATCACTGTCTTCTCGCTTGAACTGTCGAATTGACCATCATTAATAATTACTGTGATTTAATTCCAATAACTGCGGTTTCAGAGGTATTTAAAATTTTGTCAAATTGGCAATGACAGTAAAGTTATGAGTTGGAATCCTATTCGGTTTCAACCTTTATTCAATGTTAATACGTACCTATATTTCTGAGAATATTCAAAATTATGTATTTATATTAGGAATAAGTAATTTAATATTTTTGTGTGTATATTATATAATTTGAAAGCACATCAGAGAAATATATTACAACTAGTAGAAAAACAATGACATTAATATGGACGAAGCATCTGGAAAAAAATTACACTTACTTTTTTGTCGGGTCTGCCGAATGACATAATCTGTTCTATCGCCATTACAATAAAGGTGATATTGCTATAAATTCCCGATGCTTTTTGTCGGGTCTGCCGAATGGTTTGGTTCGAACGGCTTCGCTCAAATGAATATTGACACTATCAACACTGTTCTAACGCCATTACAATAAAGGTGATATTGCTTTAAATTCCCGATACGTGATATCGTATAATGGAAATTGCTTGAAGTCTACCTATGCATGTGCGAATGTCACTATGTGCGAATTTACTTGCTGGCTGTATTGAGTGCGTTGTCCATTAATAATGTCATTGTAGAAAACAAATAAAAAATACGATGCCAAGCCAGACTTGAATCTGCGTTCACCGGTTTCGCGCCAATGTGCTCTACCAACTAAGCTATGTGCGATCTATCTAATTACGAAGAAATTAACTAATATTTTATTTGTTGAATAAAAAAAATGTTTATTGCTTTTCCAAGCTGATTCCATTTCTCTCGGCTATTTGCATTGGTTTGCTACGCATTTATGCAGAAACTTAACTATATTACCTACGACATTGAGGCGTGTATTTTGAAAGTGAGCTTATTCCACTTCAACAATTTTTTGGCGGTGACATAAACAATAAAACGTTGTTGATGTTACATAATAATATCTGTACCTCAGAGGCAGACGGATGCAACTCCGTTTTTGGGGAAAATGAGTTTTTTTAAGAATCGTCATGCTAAAGGTTTTATCTATTAGTGGCAGAGAGATGAAAGTCCTAGTCCAAGATATGCATAGAATAAAGATGCAAGTGCCATACCTACCTTAGAGGCAGAAGGATGCAAATCCAATAATACACTAAGATAAAATTCTCTCAAACCGTCTGCAATATGTACTAGACGAGAACCAGCCAGGAGAACGAGCTTTAGAGGAGGATACAGCACTATGGACCATATTATCCAAGTCATCAGAGAAATCAGAGCGGTAACAGGAATACAATCTGCCGCTATCCATGGGTTTTATAGAGTATGAGAAAGCGTTCGATTCCATTAAGAAATTTTCAATACTCGATGCACTCAGAAATCGAGGAATCCCCGGGCGCTATATAAATATTTTCAATATTATATACAGTAGCGCAACAACAACTCCATAAACCATCGCGCATTTTCTATCAGCAAAGGAGTCCGACAAGGTGATACAATATCACCTAAACTATTTACAGCTATATTTGAAGACTTATTTAGACAACTTGACTGGAATGACACGGGTCCCCATAAATGGAGAATACGTGAGTCATCCACGCTTTGCCGATAACAATAAATAGTAGTTTGCAAGACTCAGAAGGCCTCCAAAGCAGAATGCAGTAACTCGCTGGAGTAAGCAACAAAGTAGGCTTGAAAATAAATGTATCAAAGAATAAAGTCATGTTAAACTGCTTTGCGGGCCAAAAAGAGATCCTCATCAATGGCATTCAGCTCGAACAGGTGAAAAACTACATCTATCTGGCACAATAAGTGTCTATAGATGGATGTATATTTGATGAAATTGTTCGCAGAGTAAAGCTAGGCTGGAGTGCTTTTGGCCGCCTGAATAATTTCTTCAAAAATGCTTAAAGTGCAAAGTGTTCAACCAGTGTGTACTTCCCGTAATCACATGCGTGTGAAACATTGAGCCTAAGTAAAAGAGAGATCCAGAAACTTAGAGTAGCACAACGTGGTATGGAAAGGTGCATGCTGGGCATAACGCAAAAAGACAAAAAAAGGAATGAGTGGATAAGGGAACAGACAAGGATTAATGATGTGATAAAGTTTGCTAAAAACCTCAAATGGAAATGGGCTAGAACATGGCTCGAAGAAAGGACAATCGTTGGACAAATTTAGTCATCCAGTGGTATATCCAAGAGGTAAAAAACATCCGCAAGATAGACCTAGAGGCCGCTGGATTGATGAAATGATAAAGTTCTGCGGAAAAACTTGGCAACGCAACGCACAGGAACGAGAGAAGTGGAATCAGCTTGGATATTAGCGAGGACTTCATCCAGCATTGAATAGATTCAGGCTGGTGATGATGATGATGACATAATAAAAATTTAAAAAAAAAATGTGTTTTGCTTTGTTATATTTATACCTATAAATTATTTTAACTTAAAAATTGTTTTATTTTGGCTAGGTAAATAAGATGCAAATCTACATTAACAAAATATCTTTAGAGGCAGAAGGATGCAAATCCACACTACGTTTTTATTTTATTTTTTTTAGATATAAAATTGTATTATATTTATTGCTTTCTTACATATTCCAGAAGTACTTTAATTGAATTAGAATAAAAAAAATAATGATCATTCTATGTATATTTTCTTAGAAGCTATGAGTATTTGTTTAAAATAAAAATTGTTTTTTGGCTCTCCTGAACAATTGGGTATTTGGATTTGCATCCGTCTGCCTCTGAGGTACAGATATTATGTTTTTTGTTTTGGAATAAGTTTCTTTTGTAACTAACACCGATTTTAAAGATATTTTTTCTGCTGGATTAAATGCTATTAGATTCGTATAATATACAAAAAATAATTAATAAAAAAAATTATCCTTTAAATTCTGGCATTCACAACTCATTTTCGTCAAGTAGTGGAATAAATTCACTTTAAATAATTACAAGATAAAAAGAACTTTTTTTATTCAACGTTTTTAAATTTTCTGTTGAATTATTATGCTCAATAAATGTTCAAACTTGTACTTGATATGAAGTAAGTAAAAAACAAACAAACAAACAAATATAGAATACTGAAATGTCATTTTGACATTTCATTTTGATTTCTATAGTAACGCACGTATATATTAATAATTTAGTTGTTAGAACCACCCCCTTAACAACCAATAATAGTATTTTACTTTTTACGGATTTTTCTGAAATAACTTTCCATACAAAACAGAATTAACTGAAAATGAATTCAATTCTGCTTAAAGATGGCTAAAAGTATTAAAAGAATGCATTGACATATAATAAAATCTTCAAATGTCTAGCTAGTCGGGAAGTTAGTTAAAAATTGATTGCAAGATTTGTACTGGACAAACAACCACCGGACAAACAAGAATACGAGCTAATAAAAACGTTGTAATAATAAAATACACCCCTCAATATGGTTTATATGTTTTGAAATATCAAGTGAATCATGTTTATCTTAAAATAGTGAGGATTGTTTGTTATTTAAACATGTAGAATCATGTTATATTAAAATGTTTAAAAAGAAAACGACTCACTCGTTACTAGTATAAATCGTATATTTCATTATTTTTTTAACCTTATCAAATTATTTTTTTTATGAAAACTCTTTTTAGTTCAAAATAAAACCATATTCTTTAAAGGTAACTTTATGATTATTGCAAAAAAAACCTGGAATAGTACCTAAAGTTCTCTAAGTTTATTTTCCAATTAGTTTTGAACCTAAACCAATGTAAACTTTTACAAGACTTTCAAGCGATTTAATGAAATTCCTTCTTTTCCACAAACTGCGATAACTTTAAAGAAGTTGTAGAAAACAGAAGTATCGGAATATGGTGGAAAAACGATTTTTAATGAATCGTTTATCTGTCAAATTAAATTTGTTTCAAGTGGTATTTTTTATGCGTCTTGTTGGAGTAGATATAAGTATATTATGCAATTTTACACATTAACATAAAATCAAGTAGAAAATTCAGAAAATCAAAACTAAACGAATAAAATGACCATAATAATTATAAATTTATTCTCAGTTATAAACCATAAAGAAATTTTAGTTATTTTTCTATGGGTATTAGTGGTATTACTTAGTATTTATTAGAACCTTCGGATGAATGAAATATGGTTGCGCTTTTCATAGTGGACTGTTATTGATTGGTGGAATGATTGCGATGGTGGATGTGGATGCTGGGGGTGGCGGTTACACCTAGGATTCCAGG
Organism: Rhyacophila brunnea; assembly: GCF_057557595.1. Lineage (NCBI taxonomy): Eukaryota > Metazoa > Arthropoda > Insecta > Trichoptera > Rhyacophilidae > Rhyacophila > Rhyacophila brunnea. The sequence goes on along the minus strand of NW_028232965.1, from coordinate 54,378,815 downwards.
CACTCACCTTTTATGATGCTCTGCGGTCTGACTGAAACTGTCCCCTGGTGAAAGCCCTCACGTCCTCAATAATATGAGAGATCCTGTGCTGGTTACACGGACACAGGCATTTTAATTAACGAAGTATGCACGAAGACTCGGAAATAATTATGGTCTCCACGACGGTTGCACTGGACACGCTCATGGTATGCACTTAACTTTTTGAATCAGTCTGTATGCGTTTATTTTATTTTTATTACTCGTTAAACGAAGGTATAGCTGTAAAGAGCATATACTCGGCCGTTGTCTTGGGATAACTGCATGATATTCAATCACGGTCGACTGATGATCCGTAACTGCTGGTCATCTACACTTGTGACAATATCTGGGGGTTTGAGGTAGGAGGGGTGAAAGCGACCATAATTGGCCCAACAAAAATCTACAAAAACAAATAATACCAAACGCCAAAAAGGTTTCTTGGAACTAATTTGAATATTATTCTACAATATTACGTCTCTATTTTGGCAGAACATACTAACTGGAGAATACTAGTTTTGAGTAATTTGACTTTGAAATTGTTAAAAAGTTTGAAATAATGGTCTATCATGTGAGTTTATTAAGTAATCGTAAAAAGGATGACTTTAAAATAAAGACTGTTTATTTATTAAAAAGGTTTCCAGACGGTAAAGTTTGAAATAAGGAACATTTTGGTACTAACTCAATATGTAATTTTTTTCGAATTAGTGTCTTCTGCCAGAACAGTGACGATTATAACTATAAATTGGAGGGCGTTTCATTATATTATTATTTATCTCCGCATAAAAAAAATGGTAACAGATTAAAAATATTACTTTTTTTTAATATACTTAATCCTTTTTTTACCTATCTATTTTTATGAATGATGAATCTATATTAAAGTCGCCGAAAAATGGACGTTTTCCACAATAATTAACCAATACTGTTTATAAAAAATTGCAGTTTTACATAACCTTAACCATATCGACACAACAATAGAAGAGGCACGGTGGATTTCCCGTGAGAATAAAGGGTACGTTTGTAAATTATATAATACTTATAACATAATTTTCTTTGACAAGATTCTAAGATTGCTTTTCTAAGAATTGTTATTTTCTTCATGTAAATTTATACCGTAGGGCAGCTTTAATATTCTGTAGTTATTAATAGATCACTGAGTCTCGTGATTTTTAATATAAATAAAATGCATTTTATTAGAAAGTTTGAAAAAAATACAAAAATACAACACAAAGATATATGAATGAAATTAATTAAATGTAGCATTTGCTTAAACGGTAAAGCATAATATTAGGAATGCGATAGTAGTCTGTTAAAGTGCGATTCGATGGGCATGTTTTTACTTTATTTTTCTGATAGCGTTAAATTATATAGGTTTCATCCGATTGTAAATAATGCTAATAATTATTATTTTTTATGAAGTGGGTTTTTTTTAATAAATGTGGGAATCAGCAGTTATCATTATGATTTATTTAATTGCGACAATGACTCTTGTATTGATTGACGATCCATAACTCGTCACTACTCCACTCGAGTCCGGTCACTCAACACAGATACCTGCTCACAGTATTATTGACAACAGTAGATCGGTGGTCGTCGCTAGTCTGAGCATGAGCTCACCGTGATTACCCTGCACCGATAATATTTACTCCGACCGTTGTAACTCTCTGTACTCCGCATCAAGACAATAATCATCTAAATCCTTCTCCCCTACCGCTGCCTCAATCAATGCACCAGCATACATACCTCATAAACCCTTCAAGTTTGTATGTGAGACTGAGCTAAGAATTTGTCACTTGGCATACTATAGTATTCTTACATCTTACAAATATTTAGTTCAGCTTGAGACTTCCTTGAAGCTTCTGTATTACGTGGTTCTCGCTTCGACGCTCGTTTTTTTAGGTTATAGTAGCCGTGTTGTTAAAGTGACATCAACTGTCAAATTTATTGTGAATTGTTTTTTAGTATATGGAAAATAACCATGAAAGGTTATAGCGTTGAACAACGTGTGAAAATCATCAAATTTTATTATCAAAATCAGTGTTTTGTTCGAGAAACGTTCCGCGCAATACATGGTTTTTATCCTCGCCTCAACCGTCCTGCCAAGTAGACTATTCGACGTTGTCAAAAATCAAAATTTTCGGATTTGGGGCGATACCAATCCATGCGAGAACAAAATGCATCCCGAAAAAGTCACTGGTTGGTGCAGATTTTGGTCCGTACTTCTCCAAAACGAAACTGGCATTGCCATAACCGTCAACGGTGAGCCCTACAGATCGATGAAAAGCAACTTCTTGTGGCCTAAACTGGATAATACTGATGCCGATAACATGTGGTTCCAACAAGACAGCGCTACGTGTCACACAGCGCATGCCACAATAGACATTTTGCACGAGAGATTTGAGTGCATGGTTATCTCGCGCGGTGGCGACGTGAACTGGCCACCGATATCGTGCGATTTAACGCATTTAGACTTATTTCTTTAGGACTATCTTAAATCGCATGTCTATGCAAATAAGCCGCAAACAATTGATGCTCTCAAAGTCAACATAACGAACGCCATACAGCAAATTCAGCCATATTTATGTGACAAAGTCATCGAAAATTGGACTTCCCGAATACGTGCCACCAAGCAAAGCCGCGGCGGACATTTTTAAACGACGTGATATTCCATACTTAATGTCATAAAATATTCTTTCAAATAAAAATAATTGAGTGGATATCTCACACACACCCTTTTTTATTAACATTTAAATATCGAGCGTCCTTATTGAAAGACCCTATAGGTAGGTATATGAATATGCTGAGAGGTTACATGGCCTAAACTATTATCTCCATGTTTCTAACAAAATAGGTAATCACATTGCACATCCGTTATAAGTCCCCACGGTATTGGACGACATTGTTCGGCCTGTTGGGCGTGCGATATCTCAACATCCCCTTGCGCAATATCCTCATACCTAAATCATCCCTGAAAGCTGTACAGCTAGACTGTTACCTACTTCCTGCAATTTGTGATTGTAATGGCACCTCATTCAACCGTTTATTTAATAAATTTTATTAAAAATAATATTACATTTATAGCGGCGTGACTTCGAAAAGAAACCCATAGATGGCACTGCCAATTGATGATGCCGCAAGCATTATGTAGACGGATTAGGATTTAACTCTATGTTGACTCCATAATTGTTATCTCTCACAGTCTTACAGCTAGTCAGTTTGGTCTAATTAGATCTAACCCTTTTGATCATACAGGTCCTCTGTTTTGAGACTAAGCACCTTACATTATCGAGATTCGTTTCTAGTAATAGTAATAATAAAGTGTGGTATCTAGTTGTCAAATATGATACCTACCTAAATTGAACTAATCCTTTGACAAGTTCATCTGGTTATTTGGTCGAGCGAGTCATCTTATCTTGTTAATCTATTTTTGTGTAGCGTTTGAAGTATTCTCTGTTATTGTTGATAATCTCTGTGAACTCTGAATAAATACTTAAACCGGAAGTGTTTCTATTTTATAACTAAAACCTACTATAACTGGCAACCAGGGAACTCAGAAATAATGGGAACTGAAATACATAACGGGTTAGCAGGTAACCGACTCGAGTAAGGAAGAGTCCGGGTTAAACTTACACATGTGTCAAGAATTTGTTTTACGTCGAATACTAAAAACTGCTCTCGGTTTATGCATTTACGCTCATTTAATGTTGGTGTATTACACACACTATTGCACGTGCATAATGCGTGCATCATTTTCGAAGGACACTCACACATTGAAAACCCTGCATCAATATGCGGCGTATTGAATATAGCCTATCGGTATTCTATTTATTATCTGTTCTGTGCTGGCAACCAACGTGGGCCCAAAGTGTTTCTATGTTATTAAAAATAAATAAAACGATCATATAGCTACATTTATCATTATTTTTTACTTTTAAAACTGCGTTAGATAAAATAAATCTTTTTTTTTAATTAACGGGGGACATGCTCGTCGAAGGTCGAAATTGAGTTTTTATTGTATTTTCAAACCATGATCCTGGACACTCCTTAAACGTTCTAGATAATCTATTTATGTAATTTTGAAGCCTTATTATCCTTTATATTTATTTTAAACATTTGATGACTGCATAAAGTATTTTTGTTACATAAAATAGTATTCTTTTAAACCTCTCGCTCTAATGTTTAAGAATATGGTCATATTTCGGTACATAACTGTGCAGTGGTGTTAAAATTTTTTACATTTATTAATTTTTAAACGCATTTATAAAACCATTAGTATAATTTATTACGAGATAATTTTTGTATAATATTTACGATAAAAAATTATATTGATAATCTCTGTGATCCCAAATTTTACAAGAATTAGGCATTTTATTATTCAAAAAATCGGCAAGATTTACACATTTGAAGATGATTCTAAAGAGACTTATTATAAGCTGTCTTTGACCATTCAAGTGTGATAAACATCTTATGAATAATGACTAGCTGACCCGGCAAACGTTGTTCTGCCATATAAATTATTTCTAGTGAATATTTTGGTTGTTAAATAAAAAATAACGAATGTATCGTAAGTGTGTGGAGATGGGATATATGACAGAAAGAGAAATAGAGCGCTGTAGACGATGACCGCCGATAAAAACAAAAAAACATCCACCATTCATTTTCTCAATTCAAAATGAGTAATGATGTTCATAATGAATGAATTACCTGTGACAGGATCTCGTTGTTTAATGTTTATGCAATATCTGTCTTGTCCCTTCCAGAAAATTAGCGGATTAACACCATTGCACAGTTATGTACCGAAATATGACTATATTCTAAAACATTAGAGCGAGAGGTTTAAAAGAATACTATTTTATGTAACAAAAATACTTTATGCAGTCATTAAATGTTTAAAATAACTATAAAGGATAATAAGGCTTCAAAATTATATAAATAGATTATCTACAACGTTTAAGGAGTGTCCAGTATCATGATTTGAAAATACAATAAAAACTCAATTTTGACCTACGACGAGCACGTGGGCCGTTAACTGATATCTTAGGTATTATATATTTTTTAAAGTGATGATCTCAAACGTCTCTTTATTTTTAGACGTATAGTTTTGTTACAAAAGGAAAATAAAACCTTCTGGGAAATCTGTACACCTGTCGACGATGCAGCAATTTCGACAGTTTCAGTTCATATCACTTCTCGTAGAGGAATGTAAATACGATAATTCTGAAAAAATAAAAGGTTCTATTATATTAAACTCTACCTATAGGTACATTGAACTCCCGATTATCCGTGTGCGGATTATCCGGCTTTCTGATTATCCGTACATTATATGGTGTATACAATGATATAAAAGCTTTTAGGAAATTTCGAACTGATGTTAGAAATCCGTTAAAAGATTCTTGCAAACAAACCAAAATTCTTAATATAGGTATAATGAGTATTAAATATCTTAAAATAATAATTGTCTGATTTAGAAACGTATAATATATAGTATTTTAAAAACAAAAAACGATAGTTCAGATTATTCGTGTTTTTCGATTATCCGTGCCGCCTCTGTATACTGTATTACAATAAAGGTAACTGTTGTTTTTGGTCAGTTTACGATACACGAAAAAGTTGGAACCATTAATTTACCCTGCAAGCCGATAAAGATGAATCTGCGATGATAAATGTTACAAACCATGCCATCGGATATCTACTAATAATAATTAAATATATTCATAGCTAGTTCGGTTGTCAAAAAAATAAAAATAAACGATTTGATTTTACGCATGTATTTAGCTCACATGAAGATATTGGATCATCACTCTTACTTATTTTAGGAACTATTTCTAAATAATAAGTATTTTTGGAAATCATAAACTGGCATCGATGATAATTATTTTATTCTGCGATATATTAATTTGATAAATTAAAACATTACAAGAGTATCGCAGTGTGGTAAGGAAAGATGCATATTGGGCATAACGTGGAAAGACCACAAAATAAACCAGTTCAACATAAGTACATGGCAGCAAAATAACTTAGAATTCTTAGATAGTCATCCATTATTGTCATATTTTACTAATATATTTAGAGCTATCCACCATATATCATTTAAAAACATACACATGGTATGTTATTTATAATTACAAAATAATTTCTACCTGCTTTTAAATTATTAAATTATCGTATCTTTTTGTCTGCTCGGGAGTAGGGAATCCAATCCCGAGCCAAAATTTTGATCCCGGGATTTCGGGATTACAATTTGACAATCCCGGGAGCCGGGGACTAGTCCCGGGATTGGCATTTTTTTTCCATTGTTAATAGAAAATTTTTATATTTACAAATAACATTGATAAAATCGGTCAAAAATAAATCCAGTATAATTTATACTATTCAAGACATTTATTGTTAATATTGTATACGTTCAATCTTGGAAATATGTAAGTTTACTGGAGTAAATAATATTGTAATATAATTAATAATGTGAACTTAATATGAGATTGCTGTTTCTGATAGTAAAAACTTCATGAATGGGTTAGCGAGATTTAAAATAGTAAAGCAAATCATGGTGTACTTATGGCCTTTCCGATCATAAATCTAATTAGTCAGCCAAATATGAAACTGTCGTAAAACGTATGAGATCATGGTGGAATTACTTTGTTAATAGTGCGAAGCATTGTTTTTTCCAATCTTTCTCATTTTTATTAATTTATGTGAAAAAATAAAATGAATCAGCAACTTACACATGGGTATAAATCAAACTTCATTCAAACTCAGCTTATTTCTAATGTAGTTATTTGTCATTAAAAGTATTTTTTCTGTTATATTTTCGTTTTAATTTTATTTTCCATGAAAATTGATAAAAAAATCAATCCCAAAAGTTTCGGGATTATGTTTATCAATCCCGGGATTCATAGGTATCGAAAATAGCTCGGGATCCCGGGATTAGAATCCCTACTCGGGAGTACTCTGGTATTATATCAACGTTAAAATTTTTTTTTATTTAAACTCATAATAAATCCAGCTATAATATGACATTGAAACCATTTTCTTTAACGTAATTTATATAACATTTTAAATATTATTTTTTTGTAAGAAAAATTACATAATTTCATCACTCCTTCCTAAACACGATTCTATTATTTACGAGCGTTTAAATCTTCACCGTATGCTTGATCGATAGCTAACACTTAGAATAAAGTAAACCAATATTCTAAAAATATACCTTTTTTTAAATCGTGGCAAGTCTATTTCAGTTCTGTCCACAACAGGTACACATTATATAACTACACGTTGTTTACTTTTCTTAAATCGTTATGTATTGTTCTTATGTATTTCACAATACAAAGCGGTTGAGTTGGTGACGCTATATAATATGTAAACAATAAACCTTAATTCATTTTTTTACGTCACTCACCTACCAACATTTTCCTTTGGGTCATGTACTTTCTTTCATGTTTTCTTTCGATTTTAGGAGCATTTACATACCCAACCCTCGGTTACGTCATTTACCCTACATAGGATATTTAAATTCAACACAATATTCACGAGACTACTGAGCCAGACGTGACAATTTACAAATTTACATGAAAGTAATTTCAAATGAGAATTGTATTGAACATACATAATTTTGAAAACACTTCTGAGAAAATATATTTAAACCAATAGAAAACATCTTTTTCAAAAAAGTAAGACACCCGGCAGCAATCGAACATGCGTCTCTTGGGTATCGCGCCCTGTGCATTACAACTATACTACAACTACCATGGTTAATCCCGATAAACTTTAACTATTGGCCTTTTTAATACCCAATAAGCGCTCTCAAAATTAAGTTACAAATTGAGCGAGAATTGTATTGTTTTTTTTTTAAAGATATTTTTCACTTACCAAGAAAAATATGGTATCAATTACTGTATAATATTTACCTACCGAAATAAATAATCCTTCTTTTCAATTGGAAATAATTCCTAGACAATACTGATAACTTATTGTCCGTATTTAAAGCTTTGTTCTTGTTTCTAACAAACAAGTCGACTAAAATAAGCCCAATTCATAATATACAAAATAAATAAAATAACCATTTCAAGGGGATTGTTTGAATGCCTATTTTGTATTGATTTTCTGACACCATATTCATAATAATGTTCAGGGATATTAATAGTAGGTAAGAATAAATTAAATATTTATTGCTTTATAAATATGGAAGAGACTGTATTTGGTTGTCACCGTATGCTCTTTCGCCATTGATTAAGACTTTTTTCAAAGACTATTCTCAAGAGAATATGACGTACATAGTGAAATGTTAAACGAATGAATGTGAACGCCGACCCGTTTTGTGTCAAAAGAGTTCGCTTTTTCTAGTGAACGTTGCTGAGAGAAAATAGGGGATTAAGGTTCAAATACATTATGATCACGTTATGTGCCGTCACATGCTGTCACAGTAAACTGTCACCACTGGAAAAATGTTTTTCTTGGTAATTAAAATGTTATCAGACTATCACCTTATGGACCTTTACACGAACATGTTTAATTAAAAAATCTGCCGAAATCGCCATAACAACAATAAGGTCACCTCACGTATATCGTACTTCATCATGAACCGAAATAGTCAGTGTACGTTATTTTTCTATTATCTGTAGGCCTACACATTTTCGACTCGCGTCGTTCTTTGTTTTTTGTAGTTTTCTCTTTAGATTTTCTATTGTTTTATTATCTATGGACGCCTGACTGGCTTATATCCATGGATACAGTACAAAAATTATTTTAACATACGCACACGTAAAAACTGTTACAATTAATTGAAATTAGCACGAATAATTCATAATAATTCAAAATACTAATGCATTAGATTTGGCACTCTCTATCATTGAATTTATAGAGATGGTGATCATTCAACATATTCTGCTGAATGACGAAGCCATAATATTATAATAAATTTTTCGTCATGACAGCACATAACGTGATGATAGTGTATTTGAAGCTTTATAGTTTAATAAAAATAAAACTAATTGTATGGTAGGTAGTTTATTACTTTCTCCAGATTTATTTGGTACATGTATGTTTTTTCGCGTTAGAATGATATTTTAGGCAACAAAAAAATCAACATCTCATTCTAATATTTTTATCATTCTTTCGTTATCATAATATAAATAAACACAAATGAATGTGATTGAATAATATTAACTTAAAACTTACATTATTGTAAAGGTGAATCTGTAATGCGTTTGTATCTTTTAAGTATTTTTCGGTACGGTTCAGTTATCAGGAATACAGCGGAAAACACATTTTGAAAATACCCGATATATTGGATTATTTGTTAGTTTGGGTTAGTTTAGGTTAGGTTAGGTTGAGTTAGGTTAACCTAACAAACAATCCAGTTTATCGGCTTTTTTCAAAATGTGTTTTCCGCTGTATTCCTGATAACCGAACAGTACCCATTTTTCTATTTTACTAATGCGCCTGAAGCAGCAGCTATCCGTATATTTGATGTAGGTATAGCTGTGAAGTGAATTCTATCTATATTGTAATGAAACTGGTTATTTTAAATTTGCTTTCACGTCATTGATATATTCTATTAACTTTTTCAAACGTAATATTGAGATTTTACACGTGAGAAAGTGTCATCAAATAAGTCAGTGGGGTGAAGCGAAACGTGCCATGGTGTCCAGTTTTCCGATTGATAGCAGATTATAGGTTTTAAAAGGTAAATTTAGGACAAGGGTCCAAAGTGAATAGTATTAATTCTACGAGTACTCAATCAGATTATGACTAAAGTACCAAATCCATATTGATTAAAGTGAGACCCTTATTCAAATGAACTGTGGAGCTGTTTTCGCCTGAGGGTAAACGAAATATTCAATAATAGGAAAGCCGTCAGATTAATTTAAACCTCATTAATTAAATTTCGTGCTGTCACATCAACCGGGCTAATTATTTCGGAAAACCTGTACTAAAAATAAATTTAAATCTTCGAAAAAATGGCGACATTTACAATATTATAATACGATAGCGGTTTTCATACACATAACGTCATATTTATCTGAAATATTATTGTAATAAATTTTTATAAGTTATTAATTATAGGTCACCCGTTGATCCTTTCAATAATTCACCTGTTTCGTTTAAACGCGCTATCCCAAAAATTTTGCATAATGGACATTATTCGAATTTTAAAGGTAGGTATGTTTTTTTTGTTATTATTCTCTTTTTTTGTTCTGATCACTCATATTATGTATAAATTTCAATAATTCTTAACACACATATTATAAAATATATTTAATTATTATTCAATATTCTTCCTCATTTTTCTTATGTAATTTCTTTATAGTTAATTCGCACTCTGAGATCTATAGGGTCATAACTGCAATTAACATGATCTTAAGTAATTTGAGTTTGAATGTTAAATAATAACCTACAATTTCATTAATTGCAGTATACTGCTGAAAAATACGGCGGTCTAGCACAATAAATATTGTACCAAAGATGAAATATTTTTTGGCAAAAGGGCCTCATGTAAGATAGTGCCTCTATATATCTCTAAATTAAAATTTTAGATATAAAATAACCATGGACACAATTGTGTAGGAGGCCACTGCTTCCAAGTAGCAGTTAATGCTATATAGCACTAAAAATAGATTTTTTTTCGAACTGCATTCATAAGTCATTTTTTGGGTTTTTTGCAGTTATGACCCTATAGATCTCAGTGTGCGTTATGTTCTTCTCACTTTCTATCTTTTTAGGCTTAAGGCGATACTTCAGTGAAACGGCAAATAATTTTCAACTATAGGCGCGACGAAATTTTGGACTCGCTGGCAGTGTGAGAGCGAACGTCGAGGTGTCAATACGTCAATTTGTTTCGTGATGGCGACGGGGGTATTAATTCTTAAATCGTGTAAAGATGACTAAAAACGTTACCCATTTACTTTAAAAAGAAAACATGTCAATGAATATATTATTATTGTTACTAATAAAACAATAAACAGAACATTAAATGGACGCATTTTGGATTTATATGACAAATTATATTTCGGTCGGCATGCGTCATTTGCACCCGCGACCCGCAATCCGGGCATCGCCTATCCACGATCTTTTCAGACCATGCCTCAACTGAGGTATAGCCTTAACTATATTATAATTTATATATGGAATCTTTGCTGGTTGCAATAACTTTTCACTATTCTATTTTTAAATATATTTTTGTAATCAAAATGTAACTATTTGTTTCCTTAATAAATAAAAACAAATATAAAAAAATCATCATTAGTTTTAATCAAACTACTGCTGGATAAATACCTTTTCAAGCTGATTTCAGTCGTTTCGGTCTCATAAATTTTACCGTAGTGTACTATCGCAGAATTTAACTATTTCGTTGACCCGTTAACATCTTCTTTTCGGAAGATTTGTACATATTATTATTGATGATTAGATTTGACCGGTAATTACCTTTTCTTCGAGTATGTACTTTTGTCATTTTATATTTAAAATTTTTAGCAAACTCAATTACATCATATTAATTTATAGCCATGCGTCTAGCATTCACCTTTCCCTACCTCGCTCTGGATCTCTTTTACGTTTTGTCCATGTTTCGCATTGTGATTACGAAAAGTACACATGGTGGATATTTATTGTACACCTTTTGTTTACTTTTAATCCTGATTGGAAAGCCATCATTGTTAAACAATAAATACAATTAATATTTTTTATACTCCAACAAACGTATCATTTACAATTAACGCGATTTCTGTATAGCAATTAGTCATAAACTATTTTTTTGTATATTTACTAACAAATATTTCGTTTTGACAGTAGATTATAATATAATTACACTTTTAGCAGTTTTAAAATATATACCTATTTGACTAGTGTTAATTATATTACGTACCTATACTTTTTATTCAAATAAACAAATAAACACACGATTTACCTTATATAGTAAATCAATACAATAAAGTAGGTAAAAACTCCACTACGAGTACCTACCTACCTTTTTTATGTTGTTTGAGTTTGAGTTGTTTGAGTTTTTACCTACTTTATTGTATTGATTTACTATATACGGTAGAGTTAAGAGTGTTCATTGTCAGTGTGTGTTTACCTTTGGTGAGTGTACACGACGCCTGAAGATGCCGAAAGGCGAAACCCGGGTCGCAAAAAACGACTTAAATGGAATAGTACAGAACTTGAATCCATTAGAATTTAAATTCAAATTTCATCAAGTACCTTCGGTCGATAGTATTAATATTATAATGATATGTATTAAAAAGTAACATTTTATAATACCAATTTCCAAATTAGTATACTATTTATACGCAATATCCGATGACACTATCAAAACAAATGAATAGGTACATGTTTGAAATAAATCGATGGTACACTCTGAATTCTATTAACATAATATTAAATTTACAATGACTTATCAATAGTCATAATATATTATGATAATAAAATGAAATATTAAAAGCACACCTAAAACCATGACTAATAATAATTATTATACAAAAGTCCTAAATCACACAAAATTTTCTCCCATATGGAGCAGTACCAGGTTATTAGTATTATACGTTTTAAAGTTATATGCCCGTGAGTAGGGAATCCAATCCCGCGCCAAAATTCTGATCCCGGGATTTCGGGATTACAATTTGACAATCCCGGGATTGGCATTTTTTTCCATTGTTAATATAAAAATTTTATATTTACAAATAACATTGATAAAATCGGTAAAAAAAATCTAGTATAATTTTTACTATTAAAGACATTTATTGTTAATATTGTATATCTACGTTCAACCTTAGAAATACACAAGTTTAATGGAGTAAATAATATTGTAATATAAATAATAATGTGAATTTAATATGAGATTGCTGTTTCTGATAGTAAAGATTTAATGAATGGATTAGCGAGATTTTAAATAGTAAAGCAAATAATCATGGTGTACTTATGGCCTTTCCGCTTCATATATCTAATAAGTCAGCCAAATATGAAACTGCCGTAAAACGTATGAGATTATGGTGGAATTACTTTGTTAAAAGTGCGAAGCATTGTTTTTTCCCAATCTTTCTCATTTTTATTAATTTATGTGAAAAAATAAAATGAATCGGCAACTTACACATGGGCATATATCAAACTTCATTCAAACTCAGTTTATTTCTAATGTAGTTATTTGTTATTAAAAGTATTTTTTCTGTTATATTTTCGTTTTAATTTTATTTTCCATAAAAATTGATAAAAAAAAATCAATCCCGAAAGTTTCGAGATTATGTTTACCAATCCCGGGATTCATAGGTATCGAAAATAGCTCGGGATCCCGGGATCTCGTGATTGGAATCCCTACCCGTGAGTGGCCATAATTATGAATTAGTAGGTAACAATTATTTTTCTTCTAAGAATATTATTAATTACTTACTACAGATTTTAGGAAGAACAGATTATTAAAAAGACTGCTTTGAAGTAATATGTATTTATAATATTTAGATGGTATAATGAATATTATGTATTTTGTGATGGCCCAACGGTGAGGTATCGGATTAATTATAACTAATAAGCCATGTCTTATGATGGATGAGCAACCATTTTGCAGTCATTCAAACGGTAACGCTAATAAACAGATCTTTTAAGGGTGAATTTAAATAAGTCACTTTATATTTAAATGGTACGAATCCTTTTCAGCACTCAATTTTTTCCCATCAGTGATCAAAGACCGGACGAATCTTTCATCATTTTGTTGGCGTTCCAGTTGATTTTTGCTCTCCTTCTCATTCTGCAAAGACGTCTTGGACGGGTCAAGTGAGGATTTCCATTCGTTTCTAGTGCCAAGCCTTTGTAGATCTTCACTACAAAGGTTTTGGTTATCAAAAGACTACTCGAATGTGTATGTATTTTATTTATTTTGCCAGAGAACATCGTCTTAAGAAATCAGATCCTTTTTTTTTGATATTCTTTTTGCTCATTTTTTGATATTTAATTAAATATGCTTCGTACATAACTTGAAAACACCTTAGATACATTCCCACTAGAAAAAATCATATTTGTTCAAGTTATGTATGTTCAATATATTATTATGGAATGTTACATTTTCAAAATCTTGTGAATTATCTGTTGAATAAAAGAAACGGTTTATTAAATATGCTTCATTAAAGTGTCAAAAGCATACAGTTTTATTTGAAATAAAAATACAATATAATTTTGAATCAACATGTATCAAAGAATATTAGGCAGACAAATAATTATTTTTAATACAAAATTACAATTACAAAAAACTGTTTGCTTAAACTCAATATTTATTGATATAATATGTACCTATCTGTTACAATCTCTCTCAAATATAATATCGAAGATTTTTTAAATAATTCATAGCTTTTATATTATACTTGTTTTATGTCTGATTTAATTCCTATTAAATGCTTTGTATGTATATCAAAACGGGCTTAAATATTGTCATAATAACAATTATAAATGAAGTAATATGTTCAGTTAATATATTATTGAATTACTAGTTGCAAAAATGACACGGTGACTAGACTCCCAAATTTAAAATATCAAAAAATATTAATTATGCAAAAATAGCAAAATTTCGCTGTATGAAACCATTGATTGCAGTCAAATATAGTCTTTTATTAATGGTTGTAGGTTTATCATCTTCGACGAAAGCATCTTTAAAAAAAGTGCGCTGTCTTTGACAATGGTGGCTTCGCTGTCAAGATCTACGATTGTGGACTTGTTACCCGACCAAGATACCAATGTGATGGAGAAATATAGGATGCAAACCACATCCTCTGGTAATTCTCTAGAATGTGTACGACAAAGAAAGATCTTCTGAAGTCACACAAACCAGCTGTTAGGACTATCATCTCATCTGACCTGGTCGCCACAGAGGCCAATTTATATTTCGTAATTAATTTTTGTCTTTTCTCCGTGCTTCTTTCCTCTATATGTACACGAATCTCAAAGTCATATTATAAACTCAGTCAAATCACACTTGAGTGCATGGTCACTCAGTTTTGGGTAACTGCTCCCGAGATTTTCCCAGTCATAAACATTTACTGGTGACATTTTACATCCAAACGTAGGGCATACACCTGGATACGACTGGGTATCGTGCGGTTTAGCTCTGGTTTGTGTTGTCTTTGACAAAGTTTATAGAATTTTGATTATCACACAAAAGTGCAATTAAACTTAAAAATATACTGAATATTACCAAAAACTTGACACAATTAACACAGTGAATGATATATTAGTTGTCATACTAGAAAAGAGAAAGTAATCAAGATATGTGTAACTGCATTTAAGAAATTGATATATTATATAATGTGAATTTTCATGTCGTTCGCTGTTTTCGGTTAGTTATATTTTGACTACTACATAAATAAAAAATAAATTTTATTAATCAATGCAGCGAGTGAGACCCTGATTGGTTAAATCCGTATTTTTACTATATTATGTTATATCACTAATCTTACATGTATAGTATTTTAATGCTAAAATTAATCGAATGCGTAAAAAGAGACCAAATAAATGTACATATTCCTTATATTATACCGCATTGAAAACTTTGAAATTAAAAAAATGTCAAAAATTAAAATGAAACCAATTGAAAATTAATCCATTGTACAACTTCAAATTTTGAAGTATAAAATTTGAGTTAATAAAAATTTTATCTTGATAAAAGTCAACACGTCCAATCAAATTTAATAAACGAATGAAAATCGGAAATTCTTTCAATTTTCAAGCAAGAATACTTAGATCCAATTTCAATTACCACTTAAAATACAAAGTTACTTTTTCTCTCTCTCTCTCGTAAAATGGCATTTCGTTTAGATTGTAAAATAAATGATCACCATTGGAGATTTAATTGCTTTGCAACTTTCATTTCTCACCTTTTAAGAGTAAAACAAGATGGTGTAATTAGTTTTTAATTAAAAATGAAAATAATAATTATTTCATAACTTAATGTTATAAATATAATTACTTGATTACGTAATCTAATATTAACTGCACCGGTAACTCTAACTCCTGCCTTAAAAAAATACTTACATAACTACAATTCCTGGACAGCTTATGTACCTACTTATAATAAAATTATAAACTTTAATATGATTATGTACTATATACATTTTTAGTAAATCTTTTAACAAATTCGCGGACATGACGTCAGTAAAGTAAGTGTTTGAATCAGTCTCAAGCATTAATAAGCCGTGTAAATCTCAAAATTAATGCACTTTTAAAAATGTAACCTTGAATAATCAATTATTGATACTTACGTTTTATCTTATTCTAAATCTAATACGCATATACCAACTAAGGCAGTGTCTGCCAAACCGTGTACCACGAGCAGAGCGTTGGAGCGGACCCTTTTTTGAGTTGCTCCGCTCCGAGACCTAATACTTGCTCCGGCTCCGCTCCAGGGTCTGCTCCGCTCCGGGTAAAAATTATTATATATTATGTACTTATACAAGTTTAAAAAAAAGTAGTTTTAAAATAGTCGTCATTTTCATTATTAATTCTATTAACGGCAGCAAATCGTCTCTCATTATTTGCTCTGCTGTCAAAAGATTTTGTTAATTTTGTATTACTTCAAAGTTTCAAGAATATTCTTACGTAAATAAAATTTTGACTACCAAAAACTCTCGGTATTTTATGCAGATTATTTACTGCTTTTTAAAAATACTTATCAGTCAATTTAGTACTGAGTTATTTAATAATTTTGTAAAATATTATCGAAGGAAAATACTTTCAGACTACTTTGCAAACACTATGTATGTATATAAAAAGGTCATTTATGTATACAACATGTTTACCAAACTGAGAATGTTTACGGCTTGAAGGTTCCCCATTCTTATATGTTCAGTCATTTATATATAGAGAACTCAACACATACGTGAGTAAGTCTTGAAAAGTAAATCAAATTTCTACTGAGAACCTTAAATGGAATAAATATCACCTATCCAGAAAATAACTATTGCAATATGTTAAATGTGTACCTCCATTTTCAATTTAATTTTCACTTTGCACTTTGAAAGATTGTCATTTGACTGAATAATTTGAAAGCATTCATATTCTGGATATTATTGATTTAAAACTTAACTTGAAATAATGCATAAAAATATTATTTGAAAAATATTATTCGTAAAGAGTGAATGAGGGAGTTAAATAGAATTGAATATGTTTTAAGTAGCCTGGGTTAGGGATTCCAATCCCGGGATCCCGAACTATTTTCGATATCTATGAATCCCGGGATTGATAAACATAATCCTGAAACTTTCGGGATTGATTTTTTTTATCAATTTTTATCGAAAATAAAATAAAAACGAAAATATAACAGAAAAATACCTTTAATAACAAACAATTACATTAGGAATAAACTGAGTTTGAATGAAGTTTGATTTATGCCCATGTGTAAGTTGCCAATTCATTATATTTTTTCACATAAATTATTAAAAATGAGAAAGATTGGAATAAAACAATGCTTCGAACTATTAACAAAGTAATTCTACAATGATCTCATACGTTGTACGGCAGTTTCATATTTGGCTGACTAATTAGATTTATGAAGCGGAAAGGCCATAAGTAGTAAGTACACCATGATTTGCTTTACTATTTTAAATCTCGCTAACTCATTTATTAAGTCTTTACTATCAGAAACAGCAATCTCATATTAAAATCACATTAATATTTTTATTGCAATATTATTTACTCCATTAAACTTATGTATTTCCAAGATTGAACGTATACAATATTAACAATAAATGTCTTAAATAGTATTAATTATACTAGATTTATTTTTGACCGATTTTATCAATGTTATTTGTAAATATAATTTTTTTATATTAACAATGGAAAAAAAATGCCAATCCCGGGATTGTCAAATTGTAATCCCGATATCCCGGGATCAGAATTTTTGCTCGGGATTGGATTCTCTAGCCTGGGTAAATCACAGAGAGTGCGAGTGACATAATTTATAGGTAAGCAAAAATGAGTAATCTACGAGCAGTTTTATATAACCACATACTTATTTAGGCGTAGAAAGGAATCAAATATGCAACTGCTTTATAGTAAAAAAATGTAAACATTTTATTTCAAACATTGGATTGCAGTCCACTAACTCGTATGTATAAAAACTGTTTTATTATTTCATCTCAATGTATCAAATCTTAGTGTTTTAGCTCGACGTGTATAAACTCCAAACATTAAAAATTAACATATTAATTATAAACATGTATGGTTTTCTAAGAATAGTAATAATGAATTATCTGAAAACAGTAATTCGTTTACAAAATATCAAAAACAGTTTTATTATGTACGCATATTTAACTTTGAAATAAATTTCGTTCTCGTAATACAAAAAGAGGCATATTGACAAAATGATAAGCCAATGAAGTTTTCTCTAAAAACATAAAGAACTTTTTGACACACATAATAATATCGATACTGACAGAACGCATTATTTCAGTTTTTGCTGTTTTTCTGTTTTAAATGCCAAAATGTATACAATTGTACACTCTACGTCCTGGTAAAACGCATAAAGGCATAGGATATAATGGTGAGAAAATAGAAACATTATTAAATCATATTGTAATTTTTTTATTCTGATAGAAAGCATGATAATGACCTAAAGCGTCAATTACATTGAGCTTTTTTATGAGCTGATTATTGGCAAATTTAAAAGCGGGCGGTTCAGCTACTGCGATTTCATGATTACACACAAAATTTTCCATTCGCTGATAAGCCACAAGCCAGCGAGCGATTTTGACGGAACGTAGTTCGTTTTTTTGCCGGGAGGTCGGTACGCTCCATAATAATGTTTCCATTAAACGTCAAAAAGGTAAATTTCAAAATGAGTAGTTCGTTTTTCCACCACCACGCTCTACTGCGCAGACGCGATACGCCCACAAGCCGGCGTGTAGCTTATAAAGTTGACCGGCTTTCAACTTTTCTCGGTGGAGTGTTTACAACCTGCTTATTAGCTTGTTCGATGATTACACTGGGCGAATTTACAGGCAGATTATAAATTTGCCAATAATCAGCTCGTAAAAAAGCTCAATGTAATTGACGCTTAATGCGTTCTGCGTATACAAAATACAGAACTTTTAACATGTCGTATATTGTGTTTGCCATAAAGGTTAGTCTTTATAATGTAGAAAAAATGTTTTTAAATCATAAAAAAATCTACGTGGGAGAACGTTTTGAAAAAAAAATTAAAGTCCTTCTTGCGATTATCTCAGAACTTGTTATATAGAGGGTATGCTTTCTGTCAGCATACCCTCGATATGACAAATTTTAAGAATTTTGGTTTTATATACCAAAATATAATTATATTACATTGCTGTCCTGAAAATAAACAAGTTATGTATCCAATATGTTTTCCTTATATAGGTTACCGAATATATTATAAGTTAAACAATAAATAGTTATAAATATTTTTGACATATAATGTTAGTTAACCACTTTTCGTATTTCACGGACCATTTACTCAACTGATTAATCCTCAGGTAATCAGAATATACAATATTTTTACATTAGTCAGTCTAATTAAGGTATCATATATATATTTTTTTGAAACAATCCTATTAAACACAACTATCTACAATGAAACTGAATTATTTTTCTATTTTAACAAAAAAAATGTGACTGTAACAATATAAATTCCCATGTTATGTAACAAGATCTGGAAGATTTCTCATCTCGGCAGTTATTATGTACATACAAAGTTTTTCACGGAGTATTTTTCGTTTTTCACAAATTTTCTTTATAATACTGTTTAAAGTACTCATAATTCTTCTCGAGCGCTTACCTTTCTTTATTGTTTGGCAAGTGTTTTTTTTTCAATGCTGAAAATAGTAAGTTTTCTGGTATTATGTTACATAGATAATAATAAATTATTTATTCATAAAAACAGTAACAAAGCATAAAAGTGCCACAATACACAGTAAAGCATGCAATAATGATTCAACATACAATATTAATATATGTAGGTACATACAAGAATCTTCAGTTATATAAACAGTATATTTTCTGTAAAATTCGATATTTTTTCTTAAATAATTGTAAGTTTATCTTTGAAAGTACATAAATATATTTATCTTCCTTTTTTAATATTCAATGGCATGAGATATTAACATAGCGGTATCCGGGTTGCAAATTTATATGAAAAAATAAAACTTTATACTTAAACATAATACATTGACACCCACGGTGGCCGCGCGGCTTAAGCGTTGGACTATCACGCCGTGGGTCTCAGGTTCGAATCCCGGGTCTGGCAAGTACACATATTGTTTTTCAATTTGTGTGTGAGTCAGGGTATGGACCTAATAGGTTGAGCAAGTTGCTGACATCCATTTCTCGTAAAAAAACAAAAATCTGTCAATACAAACCTCTACTCTGTGGAGGCCCATATGATCATATTAGTATCGGAAATGGTTGTAAGAAAAAGAAGAAACATAATAATATCTTCCTGTATTTAGGTTAAGTACTTCACCATGATTCCAAGAGATGGCAGTGTATACAATATAATAAATTATTCAAAACAATTGACCGGAGCTAGTATAATGAGTAAAAAGTACATCGTGTATTCACGCTCATTTTTTATGGCTGGCCTTGCGCGCACGGAATTTTAGAGCGTGTACACGCGCTTTTAGCATACAACTGGTGTATTAACTCATTTAGTGCTAACACCGCGACTGGCGCGTTTGGAGTACTTGGCCATTAGATATAATTAACGTGCCATTTAAATGTGGTAATTAAAAGGTAATTCAAAGTTCAGCAGTGATTGTGTTTTAATAATTCCTATTTCGTACTATTATTTATTTTCGTATACATACGTACACTTAAATACTATTTTTTATCAGTATAATAATTATTACTAAGATTAAGTTAGCTTAAAATAGGTATGGCAATATTACCATGGTAAAATACATTCTTCGCATCACTGATATGGAAACCTAGGTAACTATCGTAAAATATTTAATTTATTCACGTAAGAATGTACCTACTATCTACATAAGATTTAGTCTTGCTATAAAAAAATCTTTTTTTTCTATAGGGGAAAGTAAACAAAAGAGGTAATATGAAAAATATAATAAACGTAAAAAGAGGACTTTATGAAATGAGTACGGCTATCTTCTCTAGAAAGCCTTTATCATCATTAGAAATATATTTCTTAGAAATAATTCACTAGAAAATTTGACGTACGGATGTATTTCTGTCTACAGCAGATGTTTATAAAAGCACTCACGTTTTCTTATGAAATTCTTTATTTATTTTTAAAAGTGCATTTTATTCTTAAGAAGTGTAGTTCATATAGACAGTAGTGGTAATATTTGTATAAGGATACTAAAGGATTATAGTTTTGAGAAACGGGAGTAAAAAATATCAACAAACAGAAAAATGATCACAAATTTACATGATAGTAAAAAACACGCAATGAAATCGATTAACATAAATCTAGAAATATTTATAAACTCAGCCAGTAATATACTTACCTAAAATGATAAAAAACTAAATATGTTATATTGTTATATTGAGTACAGGAATATAGGAATAAATAGACTATAATATGTAAATAATTTAACGTACCATTTTCGCTATTAAGTCGAGCTTATGGACCTTCACAGAATGGAGTTTTAAATTAATTGGCTTTTATCATGAGTGGTAAGATAAGGAAAATGACAAGTTAATACACCAACTGGTGGTATAATACATTATAACATATTATTATTATGCTATTATTAAATGGAACTAATACTTGAAATGCATCCTTGCATGGCGGTGCGGTAATAATACTAAAACTCGAATCGATATAGTATATCAAAATGATTTCAAGTTATAGACAATTTATTATATTTTACATTTTTTTGTCATAAAAAAATCGGTGTACGCACGTTAGAAGTTATACTTCTTCGGCGTAACGAATAAAAACAAAACTTGTGATAAACTAGATTCTTCGAATAGCTCTTAATTGTCTTGTTAAATTACACACTCAAGAAAGGGGACCACTTATTGGAACGCCGTTGGTTTATTTCTATACATTTTAACATATATTACTAAATTATATAATTATTTATCGTTGTTTTTATTTTTTAAGTAACTTCCACTACTATGACGTTTATTAGTTTGTTTACGTAAGGAATTGCAAATGGCCGATAATAATAAATTCTCTGCCTAGCAACGGAAAAATTCTAAACTATAATATTATACTGTATAATCGTCACCATTGCAATATCATTCTGTGGCGTAATGGTTGTGCGTTCGGCTAATAACCGAACAATCGTTGGTTCGAATCCAATCGAGTGTATTTTTTTGTGTGAAAAAATAAATTATGTGTTACATGTTACACGCCAAAAATACACTCTGATCTGATTTTCCAAACGTGCCTAAAGAAGCATAACTTCAAAAATCTTCCTACAGCATGAGACAGAACTATTCATAAAATAACCATAAAATAAAATATATTCATTCAGTGAATACACATTTTACTACGGACGGTATTTTTAGTTTTATTAATAATATTTTTAGGGTACTTACGAATTGATTATTTAAAAGGAAAATTATCAACAAATTGCAGTTTTAAAATTCTGTTGCCAGATAATTGGTGTTGATGAAGAGAAGGTCCAAATCATAACATTTGTTTATCAGACCAAAAGAATACATACAAAACTACAATGTTAAATAAAAAGTAAAAAACCATGTTCGATCCTTTGCAGAGGTTATGTGGTTCCGGAGGATGGAGGATGGAGGTTTAATTAATTTTTTTTCGGTGAATTACTGTTGTTAGTCATTAACAATAATCTATATATCCTTGTTCTGGATCAAATATATTAAAAAAATCGTGGCTTTTTCCAGATGGAGGAATTAAACCCGCATTCACTATTTCAAGTGTCAATAAAATATTAAATAAAAATTTGCCTTCAGCGTCACGATTTTTTGGTAATTTGAAAACCATTTAGTATTGGAGTAATTAATTATTTTATTCGAGTTTTTAATAATTATTAAATTACTACGATTTGCCATTTATAGCTTTTGTTTGACATATAAAATAGTATTCTAACACGTAAAGCCAAACCAGCGCATGTATTCTATTTTTTTATTTATTATAATATTATAGTATTTCTTTCGGCCACTACGGCAGCTATCTAGGGTAGGTTTGTATTGATGTATTAGCACGTATTGTAACAATTTCAATAAATTAGTAGTAATTGTTACAATAAGTGTTATGTTTTAACAGTACCTCTTTTGGCTGTGGTAAATTTTAGAGCGAGATAGACAGTTTTGACTGTTTAGATGGCTAACCTACTGTAATTGTTACAATAAGTGCTAATACATCAATAGAAACCTACCCTGGATAGCTGCCGTAGTGGCCGAAAGCAGTCTTGTGTATAGAATAGATGCCCTGGTGAGATTTCAAACATCGCGATAATGTGACACTGCACTAGGTACCTCATAAATGACCCTCTGACACTTGGATCGCCATTCTTAATGAGGGCAATAATTCTTGCCAAATTTCAGCTTAACCTTGGATGACAACCAACAACGTGTTAACCTCGACTAACCTATGAAAGCAGACTTTTCATTCAATAAGTAGAGGTCCTCAGAATACATTACAACAATAGTACCTCATCAAACTTAGAGTGAAAGTTCACTTACATTAATTTAAAAGCTCTTCTTGAAGATTGGTTAAGAGAAAGTTCTCCAACACCGATACCCGAAAACTTTATCCGGCTTACTCAGTTGAAATGCCATAATAATCACTGGGCAGATTTAAATATTCAGTTCATTTCACGGAAAACGTAATTTGTTTGACTATGACCAAACCAATTTTATGAACTTTTATTGACTTTCATCTTTTGGTGATTTGATTTGCCTTGCGATAATACCTAATTATAACATTACAAAATGGGTTATATACTTTCCTTCTCGATTACAACAGAAATAAGAAGAAAATACTTTTTGAGAAACAAAAACAAATTGTTTCTAATATTTTATTAAATTAGATGGAAAACCCATCCAATTACGTACGAAAAAATATCACAATTTATAGATGGTACCTAATCCCATAGGTATTTGTTTACTATTGCCGAGTAAAATGTCTTGGGTATGTAAAATTATTAATTAATTAAATCCACGTCAGACCCACCACAGTTGTACATATAAATGTATTAATAACTATTAATTGTTCAGTGCGAAATATGAATGAAAGAAATGTTATTTTCATTTGTTTTGTTTACTTGTCATCGGCTTCAAAATATTATATAATGTTTTTTTTTCAATTGAAGTTGCGCAGAAGACGCATGCACATTTCAGGCTTAATTTTTTTGGAAAATGTAAAATTATATATGAGATTAGATGAATAATTTGGAAAAACTAATAAATATAATAGAGTAAGATAAAATTACCCATTTTATTAATTACATTATACAGTTCCTACTTACGTCGTATTTAGACAAATGGGTATTTTAAAAATCGTAAAACATGATGTATTTTTGGGAAGCTTTATTATAAAAGTATTGGTTACATGTAAGTTGTACGTATGCAGTTCATCGTGAGACATTTCTTCTTGAGCCGCTGTAAGTGAAACATTTGTGTTCGTATAACATTTTTAATCAAATGACGAGTTCTTCGTTGAACATTTCACCGTGGAGTATATTTGTACGTATGTTACAAAATGCGGCGCTAGTTTTCAAACAGTAATGATCTAGGTATATAGTAGGTATACACAATGAATTGTAAATAAATAATGTAATTTTATTATTTACAATGTTATTATAATGAAGTTTTAATTTCGGTTAACCTACAATATTCATGTCAAAATATAACACTTAAAAGTACATAATAAAACCATCGTAATAAAATGGACACACAGCAGAAAATAGGTAGGTAAGTAGATTATAAATACAATAATATCGTATAGGTATATTATGTATATAGTGTCAACTTTAAAATATTTAAAACCAATAAAGACATCTCATAAAATTCTTATTGAATTTAATTGAAACATTACTGTTTGCAAACTAGCACCGCATTTTGTAACATACGTACAAATATACTCTACGGTGAAATGTTCAACGAAGAACTCGTAATTTGATTAAAAATGTTATACGAACACATGTTTCACGTACAGCGGCTCACGAAGAAGTGTCTTGCGGTGAACTGTATACGTACAAATTTCCGGACACAAAAAGTATTATAGTAAACAATTTCCTGACTACAACCTTATTTAGATAAAAAAAATGAAGTTCCGTTATCATGGTCTGATGTTATTCATATTAAGAGGGTAATATGAAACTTTGGATGATATTAATATGGTTAAATGGAATGTAGTTGATATGTTTTATATGTAAAGTCTTCACAAATCTACATAAATCTGTACTTCTATTCTGTTCTATTATGCTTACAGACTCGACCGCTAACAGTTCTGAGCGCCTCACTGATCTGGCTGCTCGCGATAATCTGCGCCCTGCCAGCTGCCATCATCTCAGACGCAGTTCCGATCTCACTGGGGAAAAACCACACCATATACATCTGCTCTCCGTTCCTCGAAGGAGTCTACCACGACGCTTATACAAAGTGAGATTACCTTTAATTTAAATAGCAAACAGGAAGTGGTTCATTAGAATATACATTATGAACAATCTCATATCTAAATAATAACGTTTTTTTCTTCTTTAAAGTAGGGATTGCAATACCGGTATTTCAAACCCGGTATCTCAGTATTTTTCGATACCAAAATATCGGTTTTAAAATCATACAATACCGATATATTCGGTGTTGAAAGTGGAATCAAAATGTATTAATACTAACATAAAATATTTAACAGGACTGTAAATTTTTGTCGGGTTACGCGATGTCTGATTTACTTCCATTGCCATTCGACGTGTTAGTATAAAAAGTGCAATAAACTAATAAAACATTAGGTGGAATCATCAGTGGGGGACATACACATCTAAGATCACTTCATAATATAAATTTACTGAAAGATCATTCAAAGAAGAAAGTGCCAATCATTCAACTACCAATCATTTGTTTACATAAACATGTCTACTATAAGTACTATATCTCACCTTTACCTATTTTTAAAGGTTTACATATAAAATGTACATATTTAAATATTTTATCTATGAAATATTAATGTTGTAAGAGATTTTTATATCTATCTATTTATTGGTGGATACAACTATATTTTCCATATATTTTACGAATACCGGTATTTAATAGGAAATACCGGTACCAATACCTATTTATTTTTAAAGTACTTAACTTACAGACAAAACGAAATATTCACAAAGCAGTTTTAAAAACTAACCATAAATAATAAAGAGCGCCAAGTTCCTGTTAAAATGAAAAGTTTTACAGTGAAACAGCTTAATCGTGAACCTGCACGGATTACGATTTCTTCTAATTTCTAGGTGTAATTACTGTTACCATTATTAAATCCGACTGCCCTTACATGAAGCTTTTAGCATCGTTTTTTTCTCGCTCGGCCTCGCTCTATCTACGTCATTTTTCTTGTCAAACCTAACAAACTTCACGCCTACGTGGTATGGTCATAATCAGCTACGGCTTTTCTAACACCATGCATGTGCGCTGCACTCCTTTTTCCTAAACATCTCTCAATGTGCAACAATGATATTCATAAGTCATCACTCGTTTATCGCAATTTAATCCATGTAAATTACCAAAAGCATGCACCCATTGAACAGTCATTGAGCGCTCTAATATCGATCTTAGTTTGCCATTCATATAACATTGTGTAATAACAGTTCAACCCGACACGTGAAACCCATAAACAAGTCATAAACATACAAAGTTTTATGGCCTTTTGGGACGCAGCACAAAATTCGACCCAGAAAAAAAACAGTAGGTATACGCGGGAAAATGTAGTAACTGAGATTTAGCAGGATTAAAAAAAATAGATTTTTTTTATTTAAATCTCATAAATTCATTGAAAATAAGCTGATATTGAATACAAATTGATTTTCAACATAAATATTATGGATACGATCCTTAAATCGTTCTATATTTGCAAATATTTGAACATAATTTATAAAAAAATAATATATTAGTCACGATGTTCTTTCTCAAAGTGAGTGAATTATTATAATATGTCATATTTTTAACAATGCAGGCAATTTGCCTTTTTTTTTTTTTTTTTTAAATATTTTCTTCAAATATTATTTACTTAAAATACAATTCAGTATGCTTTCTGTCGTTGCGATCTATAGTCGGCTTTTTTAGGTGTTTTGTCACGTTATTTCCATAATTTTGTTCATAAAAATAAATTTTGAATGAAAGATTCATAATCTCTATATATATAAAAATCTCGTGTCACGATGTTTGTGGTCGCACTCCTCCGAAATGGCTTGACCGATTTTTATGAATTTTTTTATGTATATTTGTTAGGTATGAGAATAGGTCAACAAGTATATTTCATACCGCTAGGTGATTAGGGTATCTCTATCCAGAAATTTTTTTCTTTTATTTTTTTGACAATTTTTTTTTGTATTTTTTTTATTATTTGGCATCAAAAAATACCTATAACCCCAAATTTTCACCCTCCTACCCCCACCCTCCCATTTTTTTAATCGCGGTTTTATTATTTTTGTATGAACAAATTTAACCGTCGTTCGTATTTCAAACAGAACGAAATTATTTATGTTGTTGAATGACAGATGGCGCTACGTCCGAGAAGAATTCAAGAGAAGCAGCGCATCATTTTGACATTTCATTCGGCATATCACAACGCAGTGCGTGCAAAATTGTGTACGATTTATTTTAATTTATCTATTTTTGTGTGCGTGTATTACAGTGCATAATGCCAGCAAGACGCAAGGGGGGCCATTTGGGCCGCCGAACGAATAAAGCAACAAACATGCAAAATAGTAGAGCAGAAAGAACAGACGGACAAATCCAACAAGATAACAAAAACGTGCGTGTGAGCATGTCGCAATTGCGTGCATATCAATCACAAGAATCACGAGCTGAACGAAATCAACAACGACAATTGGAACGGAGCCAAGCGTGCCGGTTCGTAGTTAACAAACGCAGAGCAAATGACTGACAACGCCAACAAGTACATCGAGCATTTACATCCGCTTCGTTTCTTCGTCTCGCATTCGAGTACGAGCCAGATATTGAATATTCCGCTCATCCGAAAGTGCTTATTGGTGCTATGGACAAAGAATGTCCCCATTGTCATGCGCTCAAATTCAAACATGAGTCAGCCGGGATGTGTTGCGGATTAGGAAAAGTGCAACTACCAGAAATTGAGACACCACCAGAACCATTGAACGGCTTGCTCATCGGCACGGTTCCAGATTCAAACCTGTTCCTGAAGTCCATTCGCACATTCAATTCATGCTTCCAAATGACTTCGTTCAGAGCAACAGAAATAGTTCAAGATACTGCGACAAATGGTCAACAATTCCATTCTACGTTCAAAATCAAAGGCCATGTATACCACAAAGTAGTCTCATTGCTGTCAATGCCAAACGAACCACATATTTTTTTACAAATCTACTTCATGGGCAGTGAGGACAACAATCGTATGGATGCACGTTGCGGCTACAATAACCTCAATTTGCCTAATGCCAGGCGCATCGTCGGCGAACTGGACGCCATATTGAATGAGCACAATGAATTATTGAAATTCTTCAAAGCACACATGCACGAATTGCAAAGTGACAATCACGCTATTGTTATCAATCCTGATAAAACACCAGCTGGAGAGCACGTGCGTCGATTCAATGCGCCTGTTGTTAACGACATTGCTGGAATCATGGTTGGCGACCGCACATCGACGCGAGAAATCGTGATTTGAAGAAGAAACAATAATCTGGAGTTCATCGCTGACGCACACCGTTCATACGACGCTCTCCAATATCCGCTAATTTTCTGGAAGGGACAAGACGGATATTGCATACACATTAAACAACGAGATCCTGTCAAAGGTAATTCATTCATTATGAACATCATTACTCATTTTGAATTGAGAAAATGAATGGTTGGTGTTTTTTTTGTTTTTATCGGCGGTCATCGTCTACAGCGCTCCATTCCTCTTTCTGTCATAGATCCCATCCCCATACACTTACGATAAATTCGGTATTTCTTATTTAACAACCAAAATATTCACTAGAAATAATTTATATGGCAGAACAACGTTTGCCGGGTCAGCTAGTAATACATATTATATACTTATTTTTTAATCAGTGAAGTGTACGTGTTTCAAAATGATAAATTTTGAATAAAATATTCATAATACCTAATACATTATAATGATAGTTTAATCAGTGAAGTGTATGTGTTTTAAAATGATGTCGGTAAACGTAGACTTTATCAATAATAATAAGAATTCCTTGGAAGAAAGAGTCAGAATAAAAAAAGGATGGTCCGATGACATCTGTGGAAAGTGTTTTTCAATCATTAAAAGAATTAAATCGTCTTTAAGAAATACTTACCATGAATCAGGACAGACTTAACTGTCTACCTGTGTTAAGCATTTAGAAAAAAACTTTTACAAACAGTTCCAGACTTTAATGAGAAGTGATTGAGGTGTTCGCTAAACAGAAACAACGCTGAATTGATATGCTTTTTAAATAAGGTAAGAGAATTTTTAGTGCACCCCCAATGAAAGCAATTTTGGAAACCACCGGCCACCGCTGGTTATAATACCTTACCGGAATAAGTTAAATCAAAATAATTAAATTTATGTAACAAAATGACAAGTAATATTTTGTTGTCATATAGATAATGAGTTTCTTTACAACTGCAGGAGTGTCGACTAAATATGATACAACATTTTGACATAATATATATATTTGTATATATCAGTAGCGAAGGGTGGAGGTAGGCTGTTAAGATCCGCCATACATAGTGCAAATTAAGCTTTGTTAGTCATACGTATTTGTTTTTATTGAACTAAGACTTCAATTTACAGATAGTGTTGGTTAGTTTTTAAAAACCAAATTAAACCCTGCCTAAACCAAACAATAATAGTTTTGATATACGACAAAATTTTGCACGCTTTTTCATTCATATTTATTTGAGTACATTGGTATCAAAGTGGGACATGAGCCATCTGCAATAATTTACAAGATAGGTGATTTTTCATTTCATATAAATATTGAAACATAATATATATAAAAAAAAATACTTGAGTTATGCTTAAAGATTCAGAATCACATTTATTAAGTTAAATCTAAGAAATTCATATTGTAAATATTAAATATTATAATCGTTCAAATATGCTAATGTCCGCTTTTGACACAAATTTTTGCGTTAGTCCGTATTTGATACGCAAACGGCCGTACGTGTCCGCCAGTGTCCGCTTTTGACCGAAAGTTTAATGCCGAAATCCCGGCAGCCATGACAGTTTGAGTAGATTCCAGCTTAGCGATTGGATAGCATGCAAATGTCCCTTGCAAGTGTCCGTTTTTATATTATACACAACCTTTAAACACAGAAATCTCTATGAAAACGACTGTTTTTGATACTGTCGATGAAATTGACGAAAAGAGCATCACTAACACTACCTGAATCAATAAAAACATGAATTTAGTGGAGTGTGGCGTATGTCCCAGTTTGATACTAATGTACTCATTTATTTTCATGGGATTAATAATACATATTATTATACATAATATTAGTTCATTTTTTAAGATTCACTAAGCCTTGCCTAAACCAAAGTATAATGGATAAAAAATATTGTTATATCTATAAAATATCTAAGGTTATGTATGATTTAATTGCATAATTTTAGATATTTGGTAGATAAACGAGTTTTTTTATTATTATCTATTATGGCATGGTTCTCGCAGGGTTCAATTGAATTTTAAAAACTAACCAACACCATCTGTAAATTATTGCTGTCTTATTTCAGTGAAAATAAATATGACTGACAAAGTTTAATATGCACTATTTATGGCGTATCTTAATAACCTATCTCCACCCTTCGCCACTGATATATATATAACTAATTAA
Source organism: Rhyacophila brunnea (assembly GCF_057557595.1). NCBI lineage: Eukaryota > Metazoa > Arthropoda > Insecta > Trichoptera > Rhyacophilidae > Rhyacophila > Rhyacophila brunnea. Next base: position 54,347,861 of record NW_028232965.1, on the reverse strand, counting down.
TAATAATCAATAAATTTACGAAATCTTAAAGTCTTTCGTTAATTAAATAATAATAAATTACATTAATTTATATTTAGGTAATTAAAAATAATCGTGAAATTTATGAAATTATTAAAATCTTTCGTTAACAATATAATATTAAAGTACATTAATTTATATATTATGTATAAGTAAGTGTCTATATAATTAGGCATTATTCGATGGTTCAGTTCCATAGTGGGACAACTAGGAATTAGTAGTTTTGAGTAATGGCTGATCAAAGTTTTGACTCACCTGGAATTGAAAAGGAGCAATATTCGAATATAATGGGTAATATAACTCAAAACATCAGATTTTGGACTGTCCTTCTATGGAACTGAGCCATCGATATATTTACAAAAAAATCGGTTGACCCGGGTCACGCGTTATAGATATTCATTGTTTCCTTTGTTTTAGTAATAAATCCCTACATCGAATTAGAAGCAGTTATGTAACTAAATACTGTAATCTGTGGGAGATTCTTATACAGTTACTCTAATTTCAATAAACCCTCTAGGTCTCTGGCTATAACAATGAATGAAAATAGCCTGATCAATGTGTCTGCGTGATACAGTGTCTACAGGAATTAACAACCCGCATAGGATGTAGCGTGACGTAAATCGTAGAGGCGCGTAGCACATCTGGCGTAGCATGTGTGTAGAGGAAGTGGCTAGCACCTTTGTCCTAGCAATATCCTGTCTTGTCCCATCTCAATTGATTAACTTGGGTTGCGTCTCAACAAGACACGTGATATTGCGCTGTAACAGCATGTCACGTTCCTTTTAGCAGTGGCGTAACTAGCATGAATGGTGGTTAATTATTAATTTTTGTTACTTGGCGGTTCTCGCAGTCAAATGAATGAAGCATGGTTCAGTACCATCAGTAATACATACGTACATACAGTAAATCAATAGTTTCTTAGATACACAAAATTAAACGGTTTTGGGTCGATAGCGAGGCTTATTTTTTGTTGATATAATATCGTCAGTTTATTCATCAACCGGTGTCAACCAACTACTTGATGAAGACCTAACCTAACCTTTTCTACTCTTGTAGGTCCTTGTTTTTTGCTGCCACGTACTTTCTTTGGACTCGATCAGATCGACAATATTACCACGTTTTTATTAGCCGGCGGTTGTTTGTCCAGTACAAATCTTGCAATCGATTTTTAACTAACTTCCCGACCTAGCTAGACATTTGAAACTTTTAGAATATATCAGAGCACGATGCCAATGCATTTTTTTAATACTTTTAGCCATCTTTAAGCAGAATTGAAGCATTTTCAGTTAATTCTGTTTTGTATGGAAAGTTATTTCAGAAAAATCCGTAAAAAGTGATAAGAAAAAGTGATGAAGGCGGCAACTAAATTATTAATGTATACGTGCGTTACTATGGAAATCAAAATGAAATGTCGAAATGATACATTTCAGTATTGTATATTTGTTTATTTGTTTTTTATTTACTTCATATCAAGTACAAGTTTAAGCATATTGAGCATAATAATTCAACAGAAAATTTAAAAAAGTTATATATAAAAAGTTCTTTTTATCTTGTAATTGTTGTTGATATAGTATCATCAGTTTATTCATTAACCGGTGTTAACCAACTACTTGATGAAGACCTACCCTAACTTTTCTACCCATTTGGGTCCTTGTTTTTTGCTGCCACGTACTTGGACTCGATCAGATCGACAATATTTTTTGTTGATTTTTAGGGTGATTCTGTGGTCTTTTAGTTCCTTTCGACTATCCCTGTGTTATTGTATTTGTATGGTGGCTATCCACTCTCAAAACGATATATCTAATTTCGAAAAATTGTCATAGTCTTTTTATTTATATCAAATCTAACTTCAATATTGGGTTATAAATGTAGGATGCCAGGCACTGACCTTTTATGCTGTTGATATGTTAAGTATTGTTTGTTGAGTCACCCGGTGCGTGACTTGATGTTCAAAGGTGATTTATGTTACAAATGTACGCGCAATCAATAAATAAATATTATTGAAAAATGTATTCAATCCATTAGAAAATCTTATTAACTTATTAATAATAGGATCCTTAAACGAATTTATAAACAATTATAAAAAAGTTTATCTTTGACTTTTAATAAAACATATTATTTGTCTTTTGAATGTTTTTAATTAGATGTGTATTTGTATTTAATAAATGTGTATTTAATAAAACACTTTAATATGTAAATTATAAAAAAAAATGTCTTAAATTACATTCTTCGTATTTTTCCGCTAGGTGCCTCTGATAGGTGGATTAATCACGTTAAACTTGAAATTTTCAGAACAGGTATACTGTCTATATTATATTGATATCAAGGAACTTCAAAATATGTATTATTTTTCGAAACTGCAGTGCTAGTAGATAATTTAGTAATTACAATTGCATTCCAATATTTATACATTATTTTAAAAAGTATATCATATATATTATATAACAATTTTATTGCTTACGGATGGAATATTAAATTGATTTGGTAATTACTAAATATTAGATTATTTCACAAAATCCCGTAACAAAACTTCTTAACTAGACAAGTGTCATGTATCTATTACTGAAACTCGCACGTACGTACGAACTTATTTTTTAACTATCGAACTATTTATTAGTGGAACCTAAATATTTAATTTAAGGTTTTAAAAGTATTTTCGGATGAATATAATAATACAATGCATTGTGACATCGGCTACTCCCTATGCTTGCTGCCACCATGTTGGATGTAATGGCATGGTTAAAAACCCTTTCTTGTAAAAACAATCACCATTACGAAACCATCCCAGCATACCTCCTTGATTGCCCAAAGGACCAAAGCCTATCTCTGACCACTTCAAAGAGTTTTATAAGAACTTGATAAGGGTTCATGCATGCGTGGTCACATGACAATTGGGTTTGAATGTCATTTGAAACTTGGAAATTATTAATCTTATTCACTTCCTGGCATGACTATAAGTTTTTGAACTCGAATAGAATTTCCAAATACGGCCAAAGAATGTGTAGGAAAATAACATTATCAATTTATCTACCTCCGAAACCAAATATGTTTACTACTTATATATCGGTGGGCATTTATAAGTGTTTACGTCGTAAAGTGTAATATTTTATTCAATGTGCTCTTACCGTTTAAAATATTAATGATGTCTATATATTTTCTCATTTAAGTACAATTATATAAGAAACTCTGTAAAGTTAATCCAGGCCATTTTTTTTTAAATATTAATTTTTCAATTGCGTCGAAATAAAAAAAAAAATCTATTTCTATCAGAGAATTTATTAGTAAGTATACCCATCTGCGGAAACGGGTTTCGAAACAATTTTTAATTAGTTTATATATGATATACGACACAAACTATTAATTTATACTGATCTCTACTATGTATTAGTCATTGGTTTGTCTTGTGTCATGAAGAAAAAATATTGCTGAAGGTCGTATCTCACTATTGCGTTTGACGACAACGAAACATATTATATCATGTCTTTGCTAATACAATACGTGTACCTAATATCTCGCTGTAACTATTTTTTACCTCAGCAACTGTCTTTTTTTGAACTAGGATACTCTCATTCTATAAATAAATTTTATGTTACAGTGCGCAGTTTTTATCTTTATTCAATTACCACCTTTACTTAATACTATAAATATTTTCCCAGTAGATTACCCAAAATTACCGGTTATTCTAAATTATCAAGTCCGTGACGAAAAATATGACCGAAAACTACAGAATGCGATTTGTGACACCTGATTCTTTAATCTGAGTCTCTGGATGATTTACTAATTTATGCTCTAACCAAGAAATACGAAGACTTTTAATCGCTTTTCGCTCCTTTATTCTCAGCTTCCATAACTCTAAATATTTGTTATCCGTCCTGCGCCGTATAATATATCGAATAAAAAACTGCAAAGTGCATCTCAAAACATTGTCAATGGCCACTCCTTTATCCGGATGATTGAATCATTTGGTGCTAACACAACATTTTTTGAATATTTTAATTGCCTTTTGCTTCCTTTATCCTCGGGGTCCATGATTCAACATAATTCAAACTTTGCACAAGGATCATTTTCATGGGAATTGAGATTCCTCGATCTTTCTATATCGACAGTAGAATGGAAAAACGGCGTAATCCTCAGTTTTTTCAAAATAGGATTTATTGCATAATAACATTGTACACGACCAAACACACGTTGTGTCCAAAGGATGTAAGCTGCAAATGCCGATTTATTATGTAAATTTAGCTCGAAATTCTAACAGAAAAGGAAGTGACATGGAAAATACGACAAAATCATCATGTTTAGTGTTTTTTTTATTAACTAAATAATTAATATCATATTAAGGATATAAAAAACAAATTTTTAATTATCATGCACTTCAAAATTATTTCTATTCTGTATTTCAACTTTGACCGAAAGCCATAAGAAAAACGTTTTTGTGCCTCCTGTAAAATTTAATTTGTGTGGATTACGCTCATTATCCTTTCAATAGTCGATATCATGCTAAGACGAAATAGATAAATCTTTTTATAAGCTTCGTTTATTGTAGCCTTTTACAAACAATGTCAATACAAAATAACGCAATTTATTGTAAAATACAACACTTCGCATCTGTCGGTGACTAAAGTGCCACATATTGGAACATATTTACTTTACACTGGTCGCTGATGTATCTGCATAAATTATGGGAAATCAATAAAGCTCCACGACTTTAAAAGCTATTGGCTATTCATATTTATACCAAGGTTGTGAGCTTAAGAGCTTTCGACTGTTTGAATCTAAGCCCGAACGCTTTTAATGTTGGACATATTTAATGAATGTTTGCAATTGGTTCTATTTTTAGAAATAATGTTTGCTCATAGGTACATAATTCTTTCATCCAATTTAATTGTAAGTTTATCGTTGACCTAAAATAAACAATATTTTTCTTTTTAATGTTTTCAGATACATATTTATCATTTTACTACCTACAGTTTAAATTGTAAATTATCAAAAAAATGATTAAAATTTGACAATCCCGGGATTGGCATTTTTTTCCATTGTTAAATTTATATATATACAAATAACATTGATAAAATCGGTTGAAAATGAATCTTAGTATAATTTATACTATTTAATACATTTATTGTTAATATTGTATACGTTCAATCTTGGAAATACATAAGTTTAATGGAGTAAATAATATTGTAATATAAATAATAATGTGAATTTAATATGAGATTGCTGTTTCTGATAGTAAATACTTAGTGACTGGGTTAGCGAGATTTAAAATAGCAAATAATCATGGTGTACTTATGGCCTTTACGCTTCATAAGTCTAATTATGTAGTCAGCAAATATGAAACTGCCGTAAAACGTATGAGATCATGGTGGAGTTACTTTGTTAATAGTGCGAAGCATTGTTTTATGTGAAAATTTATGTGAAAAAATAAAATGAATCCGCAACTTACACATGGATATAAATCAAGCTTCATTCAAACTCACAGTTTATTTCTAATGTAGTCATTTGTTATTAAAAGTATTTTTCTGTTATATTTTCGTTTTTATTTTATTTTCCATAAAATTGATAAAAAAATCAATCCCGAAAGTTTCGGGATTATGTTTATCAATCCTAGGATTCATAGGTATCGAAAATAGCTCGGGATTCCGGGATTGGTATCCCTAATTATAACCAATTAACGTTATTTTTTACCTAATTTTTATAAATTTATTATTGAAGTCACGTGACCTTTTAAAATAAACGTGGCCGTTTACAACATTATATTAATTATTGGTAATCACGTATTAAATTTGCCGTTTGTTATGAAATCGATATACCTACTACTACTGGAATGATTCTCAGCGCAAAATATATTATGGTGCATGTCGCGGACTATCACGCGACGTCACAGTAAGCTGCCGTTTTCTTGGTGTTTAAAATGTCAGACTGATGCTCCCATTCCGTAGAACATTTTGAACCTTTGTTTAAACGAATATTGTCAGTTGGTAAAATCTGCCTAAATCACCAAAACAACAGTGAAGTCACCTCACGTTGAACCACACTGCATCGACACCTGCATGACGTTTTGAACGTTTTTATCATATTTTATATGTCTACAAATTTTCGAATCATGTCAAAATCACGTTTTTTGCTTTTAGTGGTTGGCACTATGTATTTTCTATAAGAATATTGTCTCTTTTCTACTGACGGCAAGTTGGGTTCTGTTCAAAATATTATCTATGGTAATAATATCGCAAGTAATTTTAACGTACGCACACGTATAAACTATTAAAATTAATTAAAATGAGCATGAATAATTACTATGAAAATACTAATACATTAGAGTTGGCACCCTCTATAATTGAATTTAGAGAGGTGGTGATCGTAAAATATTCTGCGAAATGACGAAATCATAGACTAAATTTTTGGCCATGCATCTCATTTTGATCACAACTTTATTCGCGCCAATATTGTTGCAACCTCCCACCAAACATTTACATCATATTATACCTTTCCAAGCATTTATGTCAAAAGTCACAGTTACCAATTATTCAGTTACAATTCGATCGCCAACAAGCTAACATTAAATTTTTACCACCGTAACTCAAATTATAAAACAATTAGCAGAAACAAGAACAGCGCATCTATTCTATACACAAGACTGCTTTCGGCCTTTACGGCAGCTAACAAGCGTAGGAAAGTATCGAAATATTAACACTTATAGTGACAATTACAATAAGTTAGCTGTTTGCGGGTCTATTCTATATACAATGCTGCTTCCGGCCGCTACGACTGCTAACTAGGGTAGGTTTGTATCAAATAATAAGCACTTATTGCAACAATTACAATACGTTGGTTGCAATTGTTGCAATAAGTGCTATATATTAACAGCACCTCTCTTGGCTGTGAAAAATTTTAGAGCGAGATAGAGAGTTTTGACTTTTTAGACGGCTAACTCATTGTAACAATTATAATACCTCAATACAAATATGTAATAAATACTATCACTTTATCACTTTAGCGGTCGATAGTCGCCTTGTGTATAGAATAAACCCGCTGAATTGAGCCAAGAGGGGTGCCGTTAAAACATAGCACTTATTGTAATTTTATTGTTACAATAAGTGCTAATACTTGGATAATTTCCTACCCTAGATAGCGGACGAAAGCAGTCTTGTGTATAGAACAGATGCACTGGGCGTGTTAACAATTTTATGTGATTTCTACAATATGAAGGTTGCTTATTAATTATTATGACATTATCACGTGAAAAAGTCTGTCATAATATTATGATAACGTTACGCTCCAACGTGATTTAATTCTGCCCGAATAGATTTATGACGTCACTAGTGACGTCATTTACGTGATTTTATTTGTCTTGGACATCTAGCGTCATTTGAGAACAACGCAGTACCGTCCCGTCAACTTGATAAGACGTTCTGACGTCAACGACTTCGATTAATATCACATCTAAACTTCGTGTAAAACACAAATTTTCCTTATAGATTCTACATTCTTAATTCGAAATTTAAATTTAGTAAAATAGGTTTAGGGTGTGAAATAGAAAGTACATACTGCAGTCTGCAATTTAGAAGAGATATTTATTTAGCTACGTATTTTTTTCGGTTTATACAAGGTATAAATGCCAATTCTGGGCAGTGTTGACCTGTGTGTCCCTGATAACTATCTTAGAAATAGAGAGCATCAGTTGTTAATCTCTCCCAATGTGCAGAGCCAACCTGTCACTGATAATGCCAATTGGGAGGGCGATAACTATGGACGATAACTATGTTCAACCAAATTGCTTCGGGTGTTGATGTATTCCACTTGCGTGAGGTGAGGTTAGGTGGACGCTATTTTATAAATAATATAAAATAGGGCCTCATTAGTAAACTCGGTGTATTTCTTTAAATTAGATGTATAATTGTATTTTCACTGCTTTTGTGTGTTTATAATATTATGTTCTCTTTTTGTATTTTCATTTTAATCGCTTTTATTATCCATTATAATTTATAACATTTTATGGTACTTGTATGAAAGCCCGGCGTCACACTACGAAACCAATGGTTATGGTGCACCGCACGGCCGTAGCAATAATTTTTAAAATAATGTATTATAAATTACGAGAATTTTGCCGAGAGATATCTCGATGACTGAAGTGGGGAGTAAGATCAGAATATTAATTAACACGCGTATTTGAACATGTACCAAGCCCGTTTTCGGTTCGGTCCCAGTTTTCAAACCGACAAAAATAATGGTTTTTCCGGTTTTCGGTTCAGTTCCGGTTCAAATACCTGAAACAAATCAAAGGTTAATACAACATTCGTTGAATCTATTAAAATGGATAAATCTAATATATAAAAATCAATATTTGTTTGTTTGTTCGTATTTTATGCGCTGCCATACCGTTCATCCGATTGCGATAAAACTTTGTCAACTTATTGCTTGCACTTGCGCAAAGCTTATAGGCTATATCTTATATATAAAAATGAATGTCTGTCTGTCTGTCCCGTATGCGTGCCTTTACCATTCATCTGATTGCCATGAAACTTTGGTGAGTGGTTGTGTGCACACCCACGAAGGTTTATTAATTAGTATTGTATAAAATAAAAAGTTTGTAGTTTGTTTGTTTCATCCAATTTTGAATTTTCTTACTATTAATAACGTTTGCATATTTTGGATTCGATTTTAATTAAGTGTTCTTTTGTTTGACCTTTACTCCGATTAGAATTATTTTCATATTGTATTACACAGATATTTTAATATTGGAAAGATAATTACTTATTATTATTTTTTAAATATCTAAGATAAATGTATCCACGAAGCGACCCTGTGCAAAGCCGGGTTAGCCAGCTTGTTATGAATAAAAAATATTCTATATTTTCTGCAGCCTATCAAAGTTATATTTAATTTTATTGCTTTGCTGGAAATTCTAGTAAATGCTTCGGAGTTTTATTCATCGAAAAGTTCATTAAGTATTCTTTAAATGGTTTGTAAATTACTGTAATTAATCAAATGTAATGTACAGATCGACGTAGTTTAGAATTAATATTATGACGTCTTTCCCTTTGTACGCCGCGATACTATTTACGGAATTTATTAAGTACATTGGTATTAAATTATGTGTGATAATTTCTTGATTCCTGTCAGCTCCTTTCTTACCATGTCCGATCCTAATAAGATCATAATATACACAGAGTGGAGGTTTTGTATTAACATATTTTGTTAAATGATAAATAGATGTTAACCACTACTTGCTCAACTCATTAGGTCCATACTCATAAACAAGTTTAAAAACAATATGTATACTTGCCAGACCCAGGATTTGAACCTGGGATACACGGCGTTATAGGCCGATGCTTAAGCCGCGCGGCCATCGTGGGCCGCTCTTTAGTTGAAGTATAAATATAGGTACCTATACCACCAGGCGTTCAGGCACCGGCTTCAAGAATCCATGTCGCTCGCGTCTTCTCTGGCTATACAGCAACTCGTATCTCCGACATAATAATATGTAGTGTATTATATACTATCTACTACAGTGGTGCACAAGCTTTTTGAAAGAAGGGCCAATTTATCCATTTTCTAATTTTTCATGGGCCGCAAAGGGTAAAAGTGTTGTAAAATAATGATTTATTATACTAGATGATATATAGGTACATTTTATGTTTCATTTTTAATTTAATAGTTACATAATTTTATCAGCAACTTCAATCACTCTCCACTCCGCATTACGTGCATATTTGCACGAAGAAAATTAGTTCCGACACGATTAATTTGTTGTAAAACAATAAAAGTACATAAAGAACTTTATACAAGCACTATACATACATATGTACACAAACAAATGTTTCATAATCGAACTATATTTTTTCAGTTAAGACAAGCGATATTTTAATATCAATTCACAAACATCGTGCACTGAGAAAATTCCTGGAGAACTAACAATAAAATGCGCATTTTGAAAACAATAATCTAAACCTAAACCACAGACGGTGTGAGTCATTGTAAAAAGATGAATTTCGGTCGCAAATCTATACCCGTAAATAATAAAATATAATCATATTCAATAATAAAAAATAGCATTAAGTTTTCTATGGTGACGATTCAGATTATATTATCTACCGTTGCTACTGCATACCTAATTTGTTCACATATCGAACACAGATTTGTATCATATCCAAAAAAAAATTTGGTGATGAATTACTAATTGTTATTTTGGGCCGCAACAAGTACCATTTTGGGCCGCGTTTGTGTACCACTGATCTACTTATATGTAGCTAGAATCTAGTTGACTTACGGAATAGTCAACCGAGGCTGAAATTTTCTTGGGGTATCCGTAGTTCATGACCGAACCAGATCCAACGTCGCTTTTTTGCTTTCAAGTGACCTGCATGGTCCGAATTCTTATATCCTTGTTACTTCTAAGTTTACCCAGTATCTGCTGCATGTACCTATAATATGTTATCAAAGTTCAGTTACACTGAGCTTTCGTAATATTCTATGAGTCGCTACTGTAAAATTGCACCATCAGAATGCAAGTGTCGAAAAAGCTGCGTATGATATTAACCGAGTATAGCCAAAAATATTTTTTATACACAATAGTTTTAAATATTCGAGGATGGAGGCTGCGAGGATATATACTATAGATGCCAGGTGGGCACATAGAGTCTGAAGATGCCGATAACCAAAACCTGGGTTGCTAAGCTGGTTTATTTGTAACAGTACAAAACTCTTCATCAATTTTAATTGTAATTAAATTATAGTCAAGTATCCTCAGTCGATAGTATTAATTTTTGATAAATATTAATAATTCATTTTTCTGAATGGTAATTAATACGTGAATTGTAGTGTTTTCAGTGAAACATCTCTCAAATAAATCATTTAAGTATTTCTCAACGAGAAATATTTTCATAAGAAAGATTTACCTCTGAAAGAGACAAATAAATAAATTTAATGGATGGAAAGGCAGTAATCCCAGCGTTTAAAATTTATAAAACGAGTCAAATTTTTCCATAGAAAATTGTTTTATTTTGTGAATAATCAAAAAGGGTTTTTGGCAAAAATAAATATTCGCCTATTAGAATATTTTATACGAATTTATGCAAATTAATAAATACTTTGTTAGCTAGACACTACATTAGTTTGTAATCTAGCTTACTTCATAAAATCTTTTACCTGACAGAATTTTAAATCACCTAATGCATATTAAAAGGGATATTCTATTTTGGTCTTTAGAATAATGTAAATGGTTAAAATTTAGGATATTTTCTTATAAAATATAAAGGTTTACGCTGTAAGTGGGGCGCAAACGACTTTATTGATCTGACTGAATAATTTATAGTCTCGGTGACAAGACTTTTTTTATAATCTGTGTCGAATAAAAGAATTTAATCTAAACGTCAAACTTATATTAACATCAGTACCATTTTTTGGATATTGTGCAATAATATTTGAAGCTAGGTACTATTTGCAAACACGACTTTATTCCCAAAAACATAATTTGCGGCAAAATGCAATAAACTGTTTTACAGACTAATAAAAGGTTAATTTACTTGATTTCTTCGTTAATTTGTAGTGTAGTATATTTAAAATAGAAAACATAGGGAAACTTATTCAATTCAATATAAATAAAGAATCAATTTACATTTCATGTTTGTATCAAGTCGGGTTTGTAAGCGATAGTTGGACTGAGCCGTTTCTGCAAAACAAATTTAAATTAACCACCTATGGAAGTGTGCAACCAATGATATACCACTAAAATATTAGTCACATGACCCAAAAGCTGAACTCCTATTGGCTAACGTGAAACGAGCCGTCTTTGAGACTAAATGATTGTGGAAAAGGCCACATTTGAAAGTTGTAATAAAGGCGGGTTTAAGACTTTGATTATTGGAACGAGCCGTGTTTGCAAATAGTAGCCTCATTTACGAAATAAAATAAATATCTATAAGTAGATCACGGATTCCTAACACTTTTTAAGTCACATTCGAACCCCTTTTAGTCATGTAATGCGAATCTCATAGCCTATATAGGACCAAGAAAAAAGATTAAAAATAATCATAAAATCAAATTTTACACGAGAATTTAATTTTGTCTCACTTTGTATATTATGTTCATATTTCACATTTTTATTCACTTAGCCTGTTTACCCGTACAAGGATTTACTGCTGACATTACGTATTATCATGGCCATAATAACAAAATTCACGTGTAAACAATATGTATTATTCTGCAAGTTGGAAGATTTTCACGCGATAGTTGGAACTTGCGCGATATCTGCGCCTGCGCAATAGGACGATAATGGCAAATCTGCCGGAAAAAAAAACGAACTACTCCACGCAGAGCATTTTGATGTTTATCAATTTTCACAACCGAATAAATAGCACCATACAATGACAACAACGCGTCACGCATATGCTTGAAGAGTGAGATTGGTGAGACAATCAGAACAGTTATTATCGCGATATTTTAATTTACTGTCAGTAAATCCATGCACTTGCATTCCTGGGACCCATCCCACGATATCAAGCTCCTGATGATGCTGCTGCCCATTATATTTCGTTTCACTTTCGTAGTCTCCATTTATGGACTCGTTTTTTTTAAAACTATTATAATTACCAGTGACATTTTTTTAAAAATAATTTATTGTGTCTTTCACTTTTATTAATTGTATACTAAAACGGTTTATTCCGACATTTTGTTAAATTTTTACTTGAATAAATTCCTATTGGCAAAATAATATATAGGTATTCCTTTTAGTATTTTTTAAAATTTAAAATGTATTAGTTAGTACATTGTGGACCGTATAAAACACCACGTGACCCTGTAGGTAGGAGAGTCACTACCAATCGGTTATGCGTCAATTACATTGAGCTACTTTACGAGCTGTTTGTTGGCGAATTTAAAAGCGGGTGATTCAACTACTGCGATTGTGATGATGATACACAAAACTTTCCATTCTCTGAGAAGCCAACAAGCTAGCGACTATTTTGACAGAATGTAGTTCGTTTTTTACCGTGAGGTCGCTACTACGCTCTACTGCGCAGACGCAGTAGGCCCACACGCCGGCGTGTAGCGTGTAAAGTTCAACTTTTCTCGGTAGATTGTTTACAATCTGCTTGTTAGCTTGTTCGATGATGACACTGGGCGACTTTACAGCCAGATTGTAAATTCGCCAACATTGACGCATTAGGAACCCAAGCTTTAGGTGGACTTAAAATATGAGCTTTGGGTATATTTGGCTACCAAAACTAGGTGTGTACTAGAATATTTTCCACACAGGCCATTTGGTTGACGGCATAATTAAATTTAGCGGAAATACGTGACAACGGAAAGGAAATTACGAACATTTTCAAAGTTTGAAAAGGGTTTTTTATCGAGGCGTAGAAGGCGTGTGATTCAATCTCACTGTATTGCTGTTGCGGTATCGAATCATGGAAACTGGGCAAGAAACAGAAAAGAAAAAAGAAGTAGTGATTTTTAATAATAACATAAAGTACCTACGGGAAGGAAGTAGGTACACTGTTTCAATGTCTTTATTTTGGAAGGTTCAGAATAACATATTTTTATCATTGATGCATCTGGTCCGATCGATAAATGTCATTCTGAATCTTTTTTTCGAGTCGAAGGCAAAACAAAACAAACATCCAGGTCATCGATTGGGATGATAGATTGGCTTGAATGGGCGAGCTTCCGCGTCCGGCCGCGCGTGTCGTGCCCTCTCAATGCTTTCAGTTTGACGTTTGCCTAAGACGGTACTTCAGTGAAACGGCAAATAATTTTCAACTATAGGTGCGATGAAATTTTGGACTCGTTGGCAATCGGAGAGCGAACGTCGAGCTGTGAACACGTCAATTTGTTTCGTGATGGCGACGGGGGTATTAATTCTTAAATCGTGTAAAGATGACTAAAAAACGTTACCCATTTACTTGAAAAAGAAAACGCGTCAATGAATATATTATTATTGTTACTAATAGAACAATAAACAGAATATTAAATGGACGCATGTTGGATTTATATGACAAATTATATTTCGTTCGGCACGCGTCATTTGCACAATCCGCGCATCGCCTAGCCACGATCTTTTTAGACCATGCCTCAACTGAGGTATAGCCTTAATCCATTCCACGCGGACTGAACACCTATTGTACACTAATTAATTGGCCATTCCATATAACTATTTAAATGCCGTAATTAAAAAGTAATTAAATGCTTCGTGGTCAACAAGTTAAGAAGATAACATAGAATTATTAAACATTAATATATTATCTATAACTTGTTGACCGCAGAGAATTTAATTACTTTTTAATTACCGCATTTAAATAACATGCTAATTATAACGAATGGCAAATTAATTAGTGTACAACAGGTGCACCGTCCGCGTGTAAAGGAATAATAATAGTCACCTGACTTTATTTTTTATTTTAACAGACAATTATAATATCAATCAAAAGTTATTTGCCAATAAATAGAACCACAAACTTCATACCTGTCCAAGTACAATCTTCAGTGAGTTGCGATGATAATTGATGTTTAATATGAGGAATGTGAGGTTAATTAGTATGGACATCAAGCTGACTAAGGCATAAATCCCACCAAAAAAGCATTCGGTGCGCTCACTACTGAGTAGGCCCCCTCCCACCCGCGCATTACCCTTCACCTATGTAATAAGTGACTCAAGGAGCACAAAATAATTATTATTATCAGCGTCTCTCATAACAACGCAATAAAATATTATTAAATTTCTCGGGGCTTGTAATTAATATCGGACACGCAATAACTAAACAAAGAGTTCACTGTTCTTAAATAATGGCTTCTCGCCCGTCTGTCGACGACGCTTCGAGAAGCGTGATTTTGCTTGCCGTGTTCAATGAATGGACTACGTTGTATTTTCGTTAATTCGTATCGCTGACAAGCCAAAAACGGTGACTCATGGGGCAGGCGGGCACAATGCGTCGTCAAGTCCAGTGTGCGCTGGCGTATTTGATTACATTGTATTTTCGATGATTCACATAGAAAATGCGCGAGCGCCCCGTAAGCCTGCTTTAGTGGACATTATGCCTAATAGATATTGTATGGTTAACTTATAATTTTATTATAAATAATATACTCATAGTGTATTATGAACGATTCATCTGAATGGAATTGTTGTCTGAATCTAATTGCTATCTAACGATTGCTCATGATAATTACGTGAGTCGTTGAATCTACTCTCGTAATTAATGTTACTTGGGTGTATTTTCTACATGGTGGCGAGAATTTTTTAGTAAAAAAATAAATAAATTACCATGTTTGATTTTCAGTTAAAAAGACATCAGAGGTACAAGACGCTAGTCCAATCATTATTGTCCTGAGCGTTGAAGTGTTGGACTGTGTCCAAGACCGATGAGCATGTGCTCGATCATTGCCGACTCAAGTAGAAAGCCGATACATTCACAACGACTGGTCCTACTTTTTTCCGCCCCTCCCGTTGTTGCCTATTAATGACCTGTCATTGCCTGTCATTGTTCTATAGAGTGCTTATACTGACGCGTCTGTCGTGTTCACACAGAGAATGGTTTGATTTGGATAGATGAGTTACACGATAAATAATATATTAGCCTATACACACCTTCTATAAATGTAATGCATAGATTAATGCTACATATTTTTTGGAAATCCATATTACCACCGGTTTTCGTGTGAAGTACTTGTCTGACTTTGACAGCTTATGAATAACAGGAATGTATATGATTTATAAATAACACTGATAATTATTAGTATATTAGTATATTGTCAAGCAATCTGGGATCTGATTTTGACAGCTGAACAGTGGACGACTCGTTGCTTGTGCAAAAAGATATTCTCAGGCTTTATTAATTTAAAGATGGCGCTGGCTCGATATATTCGAAAAAAGGTGATATGTAGGATATTATGGACTCATACTAGATGGAGAATTTGGCATAACCCAGGCTCTACAACCTCTTCCAAGAAGAATGTATTTCCACATTCTTAAAATTGTGTAATGCTGGCATATTTTAGCGTAGTACTCGGACATATTCAAGCATTTTGCTAGATGTAGTACAGATGTTAAGAATATTATGCTGATTGAAAGTGAACTTTGCATCATACAATACACCCATTAATCTTTTACCCCACTCAACATTATACCAGATATTGTGTATCGGAACAATACGAATTGCCTTGAACGACTGAATGAAATAATATAACCTACATAATATGGAGGAAGAAAGGAATCGCCATGGGTTTTAAGGCTACTTATGATGATGATGATCTTAGGGTAGCACATGGGCCTCCAGAGAAAATAGTAATATGATAAATTTTACAAGTATGTTAGCCACTTGCTCAACCTTTTAGGTACATACTCTGGGTCCAAACAAACATTAAAAAACCACATATGAATTTGGCAGCCCCGAGATTCGAACCTGAGACCTACAAATTTATAAACCGATACGTTAGTGCTCAGCCATCACAGCCATCATATTATTTTGTAGAGCTGGTGATTATTTTAATTTAACGGACAAGGAAGAGTGACTGACCTAGTGACGATAAAAGAATAATGTTGACAAGGCATCGAAGAAAAATACATTATTAATTTATGTTTGAATGCTTAACTCTGCATCGTAGCGTAAATAAAAGTAATAGTTGCAAAGTAGAGTTTCGATAATTTACTGTCCGGATTTGGCAACAGGTTTTTTAAAGATAATTTATTTCGTTTATCATTTTTTATTATCATTTTTTTTGCAAAAAAAAACATTTGTCGATTTTTACACGTGAATACCCAAATTCCTGTGAAGCAGTGTTTAAACAAAATATATCGCACTTTTATGACGTAGCATTGTGGTATCTAGTCACGTGGCAACAACTTCAAAGAAGACAATTGAGAAAGATAAAATGTTATGGTGAGTGTTGTTTTAATATTGCAGAACTGTAAAACATAAAAATTCACAGAAACGAAGACTACCTACTCTACTTTCTCACGTTTATTTAAAAAAAAATTGGGTTCAGTTTCCGGACTATAAAATATATAATACTATAAATGATCTCAAATAGGATAAATTCTACATACTTGGATAATCATTTTAATTATCAAATATAAATGCAATTGGTAAAATAAAGATGGTCTTTAAATCTATTTATAATAATAAACCTGATTAATATTGTGGAAAAAGGTTTTTGGCCGATGTACCACGCATTATAGATTCTATTATGTCCATTCCGTAACATGCCTGCTAAGCGTTTCCAATTTAGCGTTTTTCTTCCCAGATCTAAGATTTTTCGATGAGAATCTGGGTGCAAGAAACGCATCTGGCTTGTGGCCTTTTTACTAGCATTTTTAATGCTTCAGACAGGTTAAAATGTGCTGAAAATACGCCAGATATTTAGTTTATTTATTTTAATGCACATGAAATTTATGACTTACTAACTTTGTTAAACATAATTTAACGCTTGAAACAATAGGAGCATTCGTGGCCTTGGTGACATGGTATCATATTATTTAATGTGTGTAATGTAATACATTATCGGAATGAAATGAAATGAAAATTGAACGCCGTTGACACAATATAGGCATTTGTTGTAAATTTTGAAAAATATTCCTGTTTGTTTTTGTGCGTGTGTGTTTAAATGTGTGTTTTTTTTTACATGTATAGACATTTTTCGATTTTTGAAAATTATTGACTTCGTTCTTGGTAGAATAAATAAATTTACTTGCAATTTTATTTTAACAAAATCTAGCGTTTTTTCCTGCCAAATAGCTTGTTTTTGTACCCCGACGGCATGCCAGGTATTCAGAAATATCCCTTGGACAACGGTCACGCTATATAAAGCTGACCCAGCCATGGTCCACGAATAACTTCTGAATCAGTCTGTATACTTGAATTAATCATTAAACGGTGGCTTAGCTTTAACAAGCCAAAGCGCATCCGCTGTCTTGAGGTAACTCGAGATAACTGGCGTTATTTAATCATGGTCGACTGATGAGCCGTAACTGCTGGTCTTGCGACAATATCTGGGGATTTGAGGTAGGTGGGAAAAGGCGACCATAATTGTTGGCCCAACTATGTTATTTATTTCATTGAATTTTATTATTTTTTATTTGTACATTTTTTATTATGTCATGAATATATTATAATTTGTAATTATAATAATATGCAATATTAATTTGCTTAACCCATTGGAGACAATCGGCGCCTGTTACAGGATGCAGGACAATCATGGTGAAAATCAAACAATTTTAATCATGTTTTGAGTTTTTTTAAAGTTGAAAATACTTAATATTATATGTATTTATCAGTTTATGATGTTAGTTATATAGAGTCTGATATATTTTTTAAGAGTTATTTGATTTATAAAATTTATTTAAATTTAAATTTGTCGAAATATTGATCAGTTTGATACCTATCAAGTGTGTGAGACACTTCCATCTTCTAAATATCTTGAAGAATATTATATTTAGCTCCAGTTTTAGTATTTATTTCTTACGTCATTTACTTCTATCATGGACTTTTTATCTATGTCGTTTTTATATAAAAAAAGGTTAAAAAAAACTATATTTGACATGTTTTCTCGATTCCACTGATACACAAAGTTACTTTAAAATAATATAAATAAATAATAGAAGAATTCAATTCCTATAAATATATAAAAGATTTATTTGAATTAAATGAAAAATAAATGAGTTATATCAATTCTAGTAATCAGTGTGCCTTTTTAACTGATCCTGAAAAATTCACCCTGTCTCCAAGAATAAATACATTTTAATGTATTGCACTTTTAGTGATTAGGTACGTTTTTGCCATACTTAAACAGAATTAGCTACTTGTTAACGAGTGAAATATTTTCACATATTGTGTTCGTTCACATAATATATCGACTAAAGGCAGGCTATATCACGCTTCATCTCTCAACTGTCAAATATAAAAACACTAAAATAATAAGTTAGAATCAAATAATATATTCAATATAGCCCACACACAGCCGCAATAAAGACTACGTCTGGCTTATACTTTGGCTAAGTTTCCCGAATAAATTTATTCTCAAGTTTGTGAAAGCGCGCGAAATAGATATTACAATATTCAGTAAGCATAACTTTTCACCTCACTAGGAATACTTGTCTAATCTTTTCCCTATATTCCACATTATACGCGTTTAAAAGGGTTTTTGAGTCTTTTTGCTCTGGGTTAAAGATTAATTCCAAGTAATTTATCACGAAGAAATTGTTTTTCGAAAAGTTATAATCATAAGCCATTCTACAAGATTAATAATAACTGTAGAAGTTTGTTTGACAATACTAAAATAGTAAGAAATCTGAAACTATATTAAGCTTACTCGTAGTTTTTGGGAAAGTTTTGTAAAGATAATGTAATTTGATTACTTATAACTTTATTTTTGGCAAAATTTATCTATGTACGTAATTAAAGATAATAAAATTTTGCATACTTTTACCATTTTACAATTAAAACACAATGTCCTGAAATATAATATCATGTACATCAAAATGACCTGCATATTAAGACGTTCGCATTTTTTCAATAAAAAAAAGTTTTAAAAATACTAACCTTGTAAAGGCTTGAAAACGTCATAAAATAGAAAGATATCAAACTGAATGAACCACTGTTTATAATCACAGAATATAATAATTAAAGTTTTAGACGAAATTTATTGTAGAAAACCCTTTTCTTTAGGGATGAAACCTAAACGTATGACAGTAAGGCAAAAATATTTATTTTCTCCGTAAAAATGGCACTTACGTCAAATTGGAACATGCTCCAATGATTTATTTTTTTATAAAGAAACCACAGAAGGCTCCATCTGGAAGAAGATTCAACATAATATTTAAAGTGTAGGTAAACCCACGGTAGCCGCGCTGGTAGTCAATCAGTAAATTGTCTGGTAGTTAGTCTGGTGTAAGCGTTGGACTATCACGCTGTGGGTCTCAGGTTCGAATCCTGGGTCTGGCAAGTACACATATTGTTTTTCAGTTTGTGTGTGAGTCAGGGTATGGACCTAATAGGTTGAGCAAGTGGCTGACATCCATTTCTCGTAAAAAACAAAATCTGTTAATACAAACCTCTACTCTGTGGAGGCCCATATGATCCTATTAGGATCGGACATGGTCAAAAAAAAATCATCATAAATACGACATCGTTATAGATAAGGGATAATTCTTTTTTATAATGTAAAAAAATATATACTGTTATAATACTTACACCATTTTTTTAATTAACGGATAATTCATGTAACAATCTATAATATATTGAATAACACAAAAACCTATGGTCAACATTAACGCAATTTGATAAGCATTTTATGTAAGACATAAAATAAGTAGTAACGTAATTAAGTAGGGTACTCGTAGCTTAATTGGCAAAGCATATTGGCGATAGTCCAGTGGTTAGATGTCCAAGTCCCGTAGGGTGTCGATTTTTTTTCAAAAAAGATTTTTAGTAGATATATATATATATCTGAGGTGTTTTCAAATTATACATATTCAATATAAACCTAGATATTATTTTGAATACCTAATACAACAAACCATGAGGCATAACGACACAAGTGTAGTGAAACAGTAGTATTATAGTTCGTAATAGAACTGAAACAATCACAAACACCCAGATTTGAGAAACTCACTTAAATATAATAATATATAGTGACTTCGCCGGGAATCGCACTCGGAACCCTCGGATGAAAGGTCAGCGTATTATACACTGAACCACGAGAGCCTTGGACTATCAGTATTAATTTAATATTCAGAATTACTTTGTGAAATAAGTAATATTTTGTTGGTCATCTGGGACCTCTTTTTTTAATACAATCTCTCAACATTATTTTGATTATTGCTTCTTTTTTTTCCATAAAAATGCTACTTACGTCAAACGGGAACTTGCTTCTATGATTTTTTAGAGAAACGTAAGAAGTCTATATGAGAAAAAAAGATTAAAAATTTGGTTATTATTAACAATAGTCGAGCGGGTAAAGTGTCAGCACACAATATCGTGGGTCCAATGCCGGAAAATCACATGTTGTTTGGAGCCTGTGTATGGACCTCATGTTTGGGCAAATAACTAACATCCGCTTATCGTAAAAACAAAAATCTGTTACTACAATCTTCACTCTATTAAGACCGATTTTTTTAGGATCAAAAAAAGTAAGATAGATAATAAGATATGATACCCATTGAGTATTATTGTTAAGATAGACGTTTATTTTAAAACAATATTATGTAGGTAAATAATTTGTTTACTTGAAACAATATTCTTTCCTAGGTAAACCTTTCTTTGAAATATGATAAACTGAGCTTTATCAGGCCATCCCTGAAGATTTGGAGTTTCGCGGAATATTTTGGTGCCTACGGTAAATAGATATCTTCAAATATGTATGGCAGTGATGCTCACGGAGTGCCCCGGGGGCATCAGGTAGCCCTCGGCGTATTTTTTGGTGGCACTCAAGTTTTTTTAGTAACTCCCAAAAAAATATTTGCCATTATTGCTACAAATTTTATCAAAATATTAGCTTGCATTTTGCTATCCCTCATAAAATGAATAATATGATTAAGAAATATTGAGTATCTATACATACCATGTAAACATTTAGAATTACTTGACAAAATAAATAATATCTTGTCACAGTACCGATGTACAAATTCTGTGTACAGACAGATGTTATAGAATCATTAGGTAAAAGATTTTTTTGTTAATATAATATTATAGTCTATTGTATAAAAAAAATAATGAAAATCTGCACACCTATTCAATACTCGATGCATGGCAGAGTTCTGTCACGAATATCATCTGTAAGGGATCTTGGCATTACGTTTGAGAGTAAACTAACTTTTATTAGCCATATAGTTACCATTTGTAACAAAGCGCTTAAAATGTTGGGCTTCGTCATGCTTACTTCCCGGGTCTTTTCAGATGTTACGGTATTAAAACTTTTATTTAATTCTTTAGTTCGAAGCAGACTTGAGAGTGGGTCTATTGTTTGGGCACCGCATCAGTTGAAGTATGGCTTTATGGTGGAGAGGGTACAGAAGAAATTCTTGAGACTCCTTTACTTGAGGTTGTATGGATACTATCCGTGGTTTTATCCAACTGATTTTCTGTGTGTCCCTGATAACTATCTTAGAAATAGAGACCATCAGTTGTGTATTCTCCCAAGGTGCAGAACCAACCTGCCACTGGTAATGGCAATTGGGAGGGCGATAACTATGTTCAATGAAATTGCTTCGGGTGTTGATATATTCCACCTACGTGAGAATGAGTTTAGGTGGACGCTGTTTTATAAATTCTTAAAATAGGGTCTGCTTAACTCATCCGGTGTACCTACTTCCTTGTACCTATCTAATTTATCTACTGATCTATCTCTATTTTTATGTAATACTGTTACTGTTATATTTATATATCTTTGTTTCTAAATGTCATGTTTTGAACGTCTTATACTTATAATTTGTAATGTCCACAATATGTTAAAAAATAAATAAATTGAATTGAAATATATACAAGGCTGCTATCGGCAGATATCGAGGGTAGTTTATTATATGTATGTATTGAGGTATTATAATTGTTACAATAAGTTAGCCATCCAAACTATCAAAACTGTCCATCTCCCTCTAAAAGTAAACACAGCCAAGAGAAGTGCTGTTAAAACATAGCACTTTTTGACATTTCAGAATATTAACTTATTGTAACAATTAACTGCCTCAATACATAAATATGATAAACTACCTTCAATAGACGCCGATAGCAGCCTTGTATATAGAATAGATGGGCAGAGCGTTTTCTTTGGCCATTGCGTCAATATCGATTATATATGATAGAGTTGTGATATTTATATTTAAATTTTAATTTATTAAAAATCTAACACTTCTGAATAGCAGTTAATAGAGTGTCTCTCAAGGAACTCATAAATAATGGGAACTGAAATACCTTACGGGTAAGGAGTAGCAGGTAACCGATCTCGAGTAAGGAATAATCCTGGGTAAACTTAAACACGTATCAAGAATACGTCATACGTCGAATACAGACAACTGCTCTCGGTTTATGCATTGACGCTCATTTAATACTGGTGTATTAAAAACACTATTGCACGTGCATAATGCGTGTTTCATTTTCGTAGGACACTCACACATTCAAAACCCCGCATCAAAATGGAGTGTATCGAATATTGCCTATCGGAATTCTAGTTATTATCTGTTCTGTGGTGTTTCTTGATAAAGTGGCTTGGCCTTGGTCGAAAAATGATGCGCATCACCGATTTATAGACATCTCTATTTATATCATAATAACCTTTGATACCGTATTGAGACTACCTAACTATATAATAATATGTATATAAGGTATACCTACCCTCAAAAGAAAGAAGTAACATACTTGAGGAATAGTGTGCATGACGATTGGTATGTTTTGGTGTTTGCGCAAGAGAAAGGGTTTTCAAGTATCTACGTTGAAAATAAAATAAATAACAAATAAGGAACACAATCACTAAAAAAATATAAAAATCACTTTATATTATTATATCTATGTATAGTCTAATTCTACTAAATAATGCTTTATTTTTTGTAGAATGGAGTTGCTGAGGATTGAACAAATATTAATGCTTACAATACTTAGTATGCTGTAAAACATTTTAGATTTTATAACTATTGTTTATCTTTTTCATTATTATTATTATATATATATATTAATTAATAAACCATTTCTTTTATTCAATGAGTAATTCACAAGATTTTGAGAATGTAACATTCCATATATTGGAAATAACTTGAAAACAGCTCAGATATACCCACAATAAAAAAATCAAATTTGACAAAAAATACAATGCTCGACGGGATTTGAACCCGTATAACTACTGGTAACGTGCCACTGTGCATTAACACATTCTATCTAATTGAAACAATTCAAACATTAAATGCTTATCAAATTGCGTTAAAAATTCTCAGCACGTTAGTAATTACGGTAATTAATGTTCCTTTATTTAATACAGAGAAACCGATAGTCAATATAAACGCAATTTGATAAACATTTCATTTAGAAGCTACTACTTAATTTAAATTGTCGTAATTAGATAGGAGGCTCGTAGCATAAGTGGCGCGATACCAGTGGTTATACGGGGTCAAATCCCGTCGGCATTGTATTTTATTCAAATATGATTTTTTATAGTGGGTATATCTGAGGTATTTTCAGGTTATGTATTTACTATATTAATTGTTTTTGATCCGTATAATATGCTATGAAACAAAGGTCAAATTCATTTTTTATTTAAATGTGTATAAAAATCTTTTCAACATTCTGTAAATTAAAATGTCAAGACAATAATATACTGATTCACGGCTCGAGATGGAGTGTTTGCCCTCCATTGAATAGATAATTATACTGACACGAGTGACACGACATCTCTCTCTCTCTTTCTCTGCTTGAGGGGTGAAAAAATCAAGGATTTAATTTGAAGTGACGCGAGTCGGCCGTGAAAAATCACACGGATTATTTTTCAGGACCGCTTTCACTTCCTCAGTCGAAGGATGTCTCGGTTCACCGCTCTGTGAACTCGTAATCCTCGTCTAGACTTCTGACCAAAGACCCTAAAATGATGTTGACTTTAGCACCTCCCATTAATAATGAATAGCCAGTACAAGTGAATAAATATTTCTCCTACATGTCAGCTCAAAATATATCAAGCGATATTTACGTGAAAATGGAAAAATTTATTCTTTAAAGTTATCTAATTTTATAAATTTAATATCGTCACCTAAAATATTAGTTATGTCCCAGTTTTCTCAGTAATAAAATTAATAATGTATTCATAATTATAAAGATTAAATTCTACACTAACAACTACCATGCTTTATCTAATTTATGTGAGAATTCTTTAAGTCGCTCTCTTCAATGTTAAACACTACTTGACGAGTTTTCGTTGGCTTTACATGTGTCAAAACTATCCAACTAATGAAGAAAATATCTAGCACAATGAAAATGTATTAACTTAGTAATAAATTATAAGCATTTTAATAATTTTATAACTTTTAAATTGATATTACCTAATAAAGAATATATTTTTTTTCTTTATAATATTAATAACAAGCCATGTGGCGGCACACCGGCAAAATTGCCCTGACATTGCCGCCAAACCAAATGCGCTCGTACCAGTGCTCGTCAATACCGCCCGGACAAATCCGTCTACACAAAACCGCCCACAAAAATACAAAAATGTATAAAACAAGTCCTTTTGTGGTTTTTTGAATTGCGTATCGATAGAAATTTACATACTTACGATAATCAGTGTAATTTGAGATTTAATCCGTTGCAGCTTTTAGTAGAGTAATAACTTAAAATTATCAGTTTTTAACACTACTTGGTTAATGCCTTTGTATGGTAGTATTTCTAATTTAGAATATTTAAGAAGGTTAGCACACAATATTGCAATTTAATTATAAATAATCTGTATTTTTTTATATCTTCATTCGTGTGTTTTTTTTTATTTGTGTAGCTAAAATATAATATTATGTAAAAATAAAAATTGTCTCGTTTCTAAATTGTTTTGCTGGCAATGTCTGGGCGGTAATGTACGGGCGGTAAACACCCCGGCTTTAAAAAAATCACATTCTTGGCCCCCGGATAAAAAGACAGTATCTCATGCATTACAATACTGTAGCCATGATCTCTATCAGAATGGGAATGGTAAGATATATTTTCTGTCCTATACGAATGGACCTTCAAATCCATTACGATCGACTTGTCGAAATATATAATCAGCTAAAAACACAGTGTTAGGAAAAGAAATTTCAATCATAATACTTGCACAGGTAGGTCATATGGCACCTTGGCATCCTGGTAAAAGAAAAACGCCTGTTTTTATTTTTTTGAAATTTATTTGAGCCCTATTAAATGCAGTGGCAGCAAGCAAACGTATGCTAAAATCATTCAATAAACAAACACGAAAAAATAAAATAACTCTCTTCTATTTTCACGACACCTTAGATTGTGATTCTCAGCTGATATATTTTTACAAAAGCCAATTTCCCGACTGCGTTGTCTGTACGAACTTTTTACGCGACGACTTAAAAAAAAGAATTGTTGGCCGAGAAACATTAATCATTGCTGATGTAATTGACGCCACTGGCGTCTTTAATAATACCCACCTAAGTGACTGGAATTTATGCTCACTTATTTCATTTTGCTAAAAGCACATTCGTTTCAATTAATTCTATTGTATAACCCTCCATAAGTAATATTAAATATTTGATGAAATTTTCTACTTCTTGTGTAAAACATGTTATGTCGTTCTGACATTAGGTATTAATGATTTTGTTAAAGGCAACATTGCTATAATTTGATCATTGGAACAGGTATTTCATCTACCTGAATTATATTTCTTCATAGAATTTTTGAGAGGTTTTTCGCAATCTTTTTCATGGTAATGCCTTTCATCTGGGGGCTCCAGATTTGATTGCAGTCACAATATATTTATATTGTGATTTTCTAAAAGCCTGATTGTTTCACTTATATTAATTACTAATTACACGACCGTTTCACTATATTACTCTCATTGGTCATCATGACTTGTATTAAAAAATATATAATATACATATTCTGCTATCCAGAATAGTTCGGTGGAGCTGCACTCATATCATAGACGGCAGTGGCGAAGGGTGGAGGTAGGCTATTTTGATCCGACATAAATAGTGAACATTAAATTTGTCAGTCAAACGTATTTATTTTTATTGAACTAATACTGAAATGTATAGATATAATTAGTTAGTTTTTAAAATTCAATTAAACCCTGCCTATCGAAGCCATAAAAGATAATGGTCAAAAACAATAGTTTATCTATATCTCAAACTATGCCATTTAACTGTGAGTACATATTTTTAAATATTTTATGAATAGAAGAATATTTTTTATCTATTATGGTTTGGTTGGCAGGGCTTCATGAATTTTAAAAAACTAACCAACACCATATATGTTTATGTATTTGTATGTATTGTATCTATATATGTATTGTCATATATGTATTTTTCAACGAAACCAAATAAGTATGACTGAAAAACTATGCACTATTTTTGTCGGATCGCCCATAGGAAACTATTATGGTTTGGTTCTTCTTTCGACCATGTCCGATCCTAATAGGATCATATGGGTCTCTACAGGGTTGATGTTTGTATTGACATATTTTTGTTTTTACGAGAAATGGATGTCAGCCACTTGCTCAACCTATTAGGTCCATAATCTGACTCATACACAAATTGAAAAACAATATGTGTACTTGTCAGACCCAGGATTCGAACCTGGGACCCACGACGTAATAGACTAACTAGGGTTTACATGAATTTTAAAAACTTACCAGCACCCTTTGCAATTTGTATTCTTAGTTCAATGAAAACAAATAAGTAGTATAATAACTGACAAAGTTTAGTGTGCATTATTTATGTCAAATCTTAACAGCCTACCTCCACCCCTCGCCACTGATGCACGGTATTCTTACGCCACTAAATGAGGTATCATCCCATGCTACATTTACCATTGATCTTTCCTTGGAAAACAAGTTGGTGAATGCAATAATACTCTCATAATGTGGGCCAAGTGCTTACTGTACTTTTCTGGTTTTGACACTACGCAGAATTTTTCGGTTCACGGCCAATATTTTTTTATCAGTGACGTCCCGTTGGGGGTAGGCAGATTGAGCTTCACTTGCAGGCGGCAGTTACTCGAAGGGCGGCAAATCGAGAAGAATCATTTGGTATATATAGAAATAGCTCCCTAAGCTGAGTACTTACTTAATAACAAAGATATCTTTCCTTTAAAAAAATCAGCTCACTGGTTGGAAACAAAATGTACATACCTATTAATTAACATAAAAGGTTTAACAGAACTGTATTTTTTGTCGGGTTCGCGATGTCTAGCTTACTTTCGTTGTCCTTCGACGTATTTGGTAACCAAAAAAGACACGAGCAAGGATGATAAAAATTATTGTATAAAAAAATGGGGCGGCAGTTTGTCTAGGGACGTCACTGTTTTTTATTACGTTTTTATCTGAAAACCGCCTACGAGGAATTAATTAGTCAAGATTTTAGATCGATCATTATTATGATTTTTTATATAGAGCCCATATTTGGAGAACAGAACCGCCTCCAAATCTTAATATAATTTACTATCATATCATTGGCACCCGTGTACTCGGTCAAGTCTCTGGTTATCCTAAAAGTAGGCGAAATTTGAGCATGAAAATCTGACAAAAAAACCTTACTAGTAAACGATGCGGATTGTAGTTAATTTTTTTTATTTGTGTATATTTTTTTATGTTAAATTAATTTTTTTTCAAAATTTATTTACCTCCTTCAATTTGAAGTCGATAATGTGACACAATATTCCGGATAACTGATTACTCTAAAATCCAGTATAGATATATGCCTAGATATAGTGTAAGTACGCCACTAGGGAGTATTAGGTGGTGTCACTAGGGCAGTGGTGGCGAGCCTATGGCACGCGAATGTTTTAGTTTGAATAGATAAAATACATATAATAATAATAAAATGACAGATCGCATTGTATAAAAAATAGTAGGAAAATACAAGAATAAGCTTTAGGTTTAATTTAAATATATAATTGCATAGGTCGGTTCTAAGACTTTATGACTGTGTCACACATATTATTATCGCACTAACCTCATCAGGTGGCGAGAAATGCCGCGCCGCGAACCGAACCAATTTTGATCGATTTACAATGCTTGAGACCACTGTAGCGAGAGAATGCCTCATCTGATTGGAGCAATTCTGGTGTCAATTTGTGCGTAAATGACCAAACTAATTAACATATTAACCGATTCACTACTTACGTACTAATTACTAATTAATTACCACATTTAAATAACATGTTAATTATATCTAATGGGCAACTAAGTCAAACGCGCCAGTCGCGATGTCAGCACTAAATGACTGCACCAAATAAGAAACAAAAATTTGATGTAATTCTGGCAGGCAGTTTCAAAATTGGTGGACCGAAATGGATGGCGTAATTGAAAAAACTGTTAAGCTATATTATGTGTGTTGTTCTGTGAGTGGTATCCAAAACACCATCATTTTTAAATAGAATTTCTAAAAACTATTTTTCCCCACGTCAGACACGTCAGACAGTTTAAAAATAATATTTGGGTAATATTGGCACGCGTACGTAAAAAGGTTCCCCAGCCCTGCACTAGGGGATAGTTAAATATAATATAAACTTTTAATTATCATTTTTTAATGGGTTTACGCTAAAAAGGGGACAGCACCGGTTGCTATTTTATGTGTTCACGAAATGATTCATTGGACCACAGATTTTAATGCTCGCGCGAGTTGGTACGGGAATTAAAATACTAAAAAGGTTTTTTAAAACATTGTACCTACATTAAATCATGGAGCGAAAAAATTGTTTTATTTAGATACCTACCGGAGCAAGTATGTTTTGTATATATTATGTAATTGTCTGATGGTTATATCATACGGTCGGTTAAGATAAAATATGTTTTAAGTAAGTATATTATTTTGTTACATTCATAAATCTTGTGGCTAGGTACTTTAAAACAAAAAATAGTTTATTATTGAAAACAATACAATAGTATTTGTAGATTAAAATATCTGCTGTTTAATCAGCGTTATTTTTTTCCATGACACTTGAACACAAAATACAGTGTTATTTAAAAAAAATCTTGTTTTTCTCCACGTTTGTTCCGTTATAACTAGGTACAGCACAAACTAGTAAATACACCCTCCTCCACCCGCCGTGTCTGTACAGCCGTGAATTATGCACGGCCGCCTTCCACAGCGCTATTGCGATATAATGAATATTTAATTGCTCACATTTCGTCCCGAACGGAGCCGCACGGGACCGATTACTTGCAACCATGCGCCTCGGTGCTTAAGGCATAAAGTCCACTAAAGCGGGCTTGCGGGGCGCTCACGCATATTCTATGTGAATCATCGAAAATACAACGTAATCAAATACGCCAGCGCACACTGGATTTGACGACGCATTGTGCCCGCCCGTCCCATGAGTCATCGTTGTGTGGCTTCTCAGCGGCAAAATCACGCTCCTGGAAGCGTCGTCGATAGACGGGCGAGAAGGCATTATTTAATAACAGTGAACTCTTTATTTAGTTATTGCGTGTCCGATATTTCGCTGGTAGAATGATGTCATCGTGAATATTAATTACAAGCCCCGAGAAATTTAATAATATTTTTATTGCTTTGTTATGAGAGACGCTGATAATAATAATTATTTTGTGCTCCTTGCGCCCCTTATTACATAGGTAAAGGGTAATGCGCGGGTGGGAGGGGGTCTACTTCGTAGAGAGCGCACCGAGCGCCGCTTTGGTGGGCTTTATGCCTAAGACTGACTCTAAAAAGAAAGTGAGGTCCAGCTCTGATAGCCGTCGGCGTGATGCGCCCTGTGTACCCGCGTACTGATGCTCAAAATTTTAGTCTAATTCTACAGAGGAGTCTGGATTATCCCGCTGCCCATACGACGCTGTAAATTTTTCAAATTCCGCAAATTTGGCCTCTGTTGCAATCAGGTCACAAACAGCGCGCACAGTGAGCACAAACTAGTAAGATATAAATCTAAAATCCATCGCCCTGGACCAAGGCTTTGAAGCAGGGTACTTTAATACCATAAAACCCAAGTAGTACAAATCGCGCCGACTGCCCTCAAATATTGAATGCGCGTTGTATGTACGTGACTAACTTTGATGCATATTATTATGATACACACGTAAATAAATTGAAAACAACATATACAACGTTAACACGTCTTGTTTAAGTTAATCCCATATTTTTCTACACTTGCTTTTCCCTCCACCACCCACCACGTCTCCACACCCGTTATACAGGCGTATACCGTGGCGTAACGAACGATAGGCGCTGTTCAAATTTGTGCCGAAAGTGTCCCAGGAGCAACTTCCCAAGACCTTGGTTGGCGGGCACTAGAGTGTGCGTGATCCCTACTTCCTTCCTCACCCATACCTTCCCTACTACTTCCTTATTTTTCTACACTCGAGATCCGTAACCTGATATACCACACCGAGTAGAGAAAGCCAGTTCCCATTAATTGTATGTTTCCTGAACTCGAAAAATACTGAACCAATATTACCTCAATAGCTTCCGATGTCACGTGATACCTATAACTATTTGAAAATTAGATTTAGTGGCCAGATAGTAGCGACGGAGAAGTGAGGTGATGTGGAGGTAGAGGAGCATACCTAAATCCAACCATTATGCATCTCATTGATTTATTTAAATTCAAAACACTGTTTTTCTTCATTCTGAATATTATCTATGTAGTTCTTTTCTATTTTATTGTATATTTTGTACTTTAGGGCTAAAAGTGCGGAAGTCATATTTTTATCATTTTTTAGTTAAGTACCTACCTATGCAGATTTAAATGTGTATTCACGTTCTTTTAATGCTGAAAATTTGGGATCCCAATGTCATATGGTTTTCAAAATACATACCTACTACTAAAACGGCGGTAGTCCAATTATATTACTTTAGAGCTGAAAGAGTGGATGTCCAATTTAAGTCACTTTTTCAAGAGGTTAATTGCAAAAGTGCGGAAGTCCAACATACAGAGTTGTAGTCCGAACGCGAGTGAGTATTTTAACTAGATTAGATTAACGATGTTAAAACTGCTCTCCTACAAAATATTGAATTATGTGACTTCCAGACTTTCAGCTCTAAAATTCCTCATTTTATAAGGACTATCATTAGTTGACAATAAATTTCACAAATTAGTTACTTAATTAGCTATATTTCTGCATATTTTTTTATTAGATACGATTTGACTAGGACTTCACCAGAATTATATAAAAAAATGTTATCATCGTTTTTATAACAAAACAAACAACAAAAGATCACGATTATAACAGCCTTACGCTAGAAGTCACTAAAGCCTTTATAAAAGTTTATAAATAGAAGGCTAAAAGTAGCATTATATTCATTAAACGATAAGCAAATCATTAAATCGTGCATGAAAATATCTACAAACATGGTTATGCGGAAACGATAATGTGTTTTTGTTTCACATTATGGAGATAATAAATAATGTGGCGTTATCAGTTTAAGGAAGGTAATTAAAATGAATATATCGGATTATTTTAAATACCTATTACTTTTTGAAATAAATGGTTAGTATCGAAATTTTATTTATAAAGATAATTATTATGTTCTGATACCATCGTCGTTATTTATTACCACGTTTTTCTTAGCTCGTATTCTTGTTTGTCCGGTGGTTGTTTATCCAGTACAAATCTTGCAATCGATTTTTAACTAACTTCCCGACTAGCTAGACATTTGAAACTTTTAGAATATATCAGAACACGATGCCAATGCATTCTTTTAATACTTTTATAGAATTGAATTCATTTTCAGTTAATTCTGTTTTGTATGAAAAGTTATTTCGGAAGAAATCCGTATTCCAATCCACTATTATTGGTTGCTAAGGGGGTGGTCCTAACAACTAAATTATTAATATATACGTGCATTACTATGGAAATCAAAATGACATTTCAGTATTCTATATTTGTTTGTTTGTTACAAAATAGCAAAAAAATGATTTGTTGACAGTTGCCTTATTTGTCCTAAATTATTAATACATAGAATTGTCAAGTTTATATGAATAACAGAAAATTTAAAAACGTGGTATATAAAAAGTTCTTTTTATCTTGCAATTATGTATGTCAAATTCAAATTTTATTTATTTTTACATACATATAGTGAACATTACAAATTATTAATTTAAAACGTTCACAACATGACATTTAAAAGAATAGATATATTAATAAAACAGTATTATACAAAAATACTAATTAGATACAAGGAAGTACACCGAATGAGCTAAGCAGACCTTATTTAAAGAATTTATAAAACAATGACCATTTATATTCATCCTCACGCAGGTGGAATATATCAATATCCGAAGTGTTTTGGTTGAACAGAGTTATTGCCCTCCCAATTGCCATTACCAATGGCTGGTTAGTCACAGAAGCAATTCAATTATTACAATGGCGACATAAAAAAATTATCCGTTACACATTAAAAATATGTTCAATGTAAATAATAATAATGCGACATATCAGAAAAAAATGTGTACATATTTTAGAATATAATAATTATTATTATATTTAGACCAAGCTCCCATAGACTTTTCGTATACATAACATGCGGAACGCATTCTGACAATTATTGATATAGGTTTTAGGGGTTACAATGATATATAATGTCGATGTTGCCAGGCGATATTAGTGGTATTTTTTTTTTATTGAGGTTTTAATTTTTTTTTAACTCACCAAAAGCTGTTCTGAGTTCTTCAATAAAACCAAGACCGAATCACGGATCGATTGAAGATGCAATAATTGTACCATGCCATTGGCATGGTCGTAGAACGGTTCGTCCCATTTGAAAAAATAAAAATAGCAGGTAGTGCAATGTGTTTAAAATTATCAATATTTACGACCCTCCTTGGCTTCAAATCACCCAGATTGATTTATTTACTACATCTTTGCATATGACATTAGTTTTAGTATTATGGTTAATCAAAAACAGTGTTGGTTGCACATATAGGTAGGTGAATAAATGAAACAACGATAACCACACTAAGTACCTACACATTTATTGTAAAAAAAACAACAAGTCAAATGCCACAGAACAGATTAATAAATATAATTCCGATACGCTATACCCCAATACACTACATTTTGACGCAGCGTTTTAAATGTGTGAGTGTGAAGTGTGAAAATGAACCACACTATATATACGTGCAATGGTGTGTGTTGCAACCTTTAAATACACCAATATTGAATGAACGTCAGTGCATAAACGGAGAGCAGTTGTCAGAACGAAGCACAAGTTTAGAATGATGTTTTCTTGATACGTGTTTAAGTTTATCTCATATTCTTCCACACTCGAGATCGGTTGTCCGTTACTCCATACCCGTCAGGTATTTCAGCTACCATTATTTCTGATATACCTGGTATAGGACAAATACAATAATATTATGATGCAGAGATGCACGTCAGTATTTTGGACCCTTTAGTGGTAATACTTTACAATCACTGATCAGTTACGAGTATAACTAAATATGAAATAACATAATAATATGTAGACATCTTTTGAAGGGGTTGAAAATTATTTTCTAATAATATTTTTTTTTTCCCCAACCATGTCCGATCCTAATAGGATCATATGGGCCTCCACAAAGTAGAGGTTTGTATTAACAGATTTTGCCTTTTTTACGAGAAATGGATGTCAGCTACTTGCTCAACCTATTAGGTTGACTCACTTGACGCCACTTGACTCACACACAAATTGAAAAACAATGTGTGTACTTGCCAGACCCAGGATTCGAACCTGGGACCCACGGCGTTATAGTCCAACGGTTAAGGCGCGCGGCTACCGTGGGTGGGCAATAATAATTTATCAATAATTAAAACATAGTACGATATGATTACAATAGATGTTGTACATAATATTATATAGTACAGGGTTGGCTAACCTTTTTACGTACGCATGTCAAAATTACCCAAATATTATTTATAAACTGTCTGACGTACCGAGCAGTTTTTCATAGGGAAAAAGTAGTTTTTATGAATTCTATATAATAAAATGATGATGTTCTAGATACCACTAGATATTCTAGATAGCACACATATTATAGCTTTATCGATTTTATCAATTACGCCATACATTTCGGTCCACCAATATAAACTGTCTGCCAAAATTACTACTACCTTCCAGCTCCACCACGTTTTTGTTTCTTATTTGGTGGAGTAATTTTTTGTTGGTAGAAATGAAATTGTCTGTTAATGTATAAATTAGTTTGGTTCTTTATGCATAAATTGACGCCAGAATTGCTTCGATCAGATGAGGTATTTTCTCGCTACAGTGGTCTCAAGTATTGTAAATCAATAAAAAAAATGAGGTTTGCGGTGCGGCATCGCCCGCCGCCTGATGACTTTAGTGCAATCATAATTTATATGACGCATAAAGACGTAATGCTTATTCTTGAAGAGTATTTGCGTGCTGTTTTTTTCAGTGCGATCTGTCATTTATTATTATTATTATATGCATTTTTTCTCTTCAAACGCGTGCCATAGGTTCGCCACCACTGACATAGTAGATAAAAATAAAATGTTTATTTATTTCAACTCTTAATTTATTCGTGCTAAATTCGTGTCTGTTCAATTTTAGCCTTGTCTCACATTTAAAATCATCTCGTCTGGGACATAGTCTTAAATCAAAACTGTTTCGTGCGCATAGGCGAGGCCATGCCGAGACAGTTAAAGTCCCTCCACCAAACCCGCCCCGTACCACCCTCGGTCTTAATCGAGAGTATCACATGCCGGGACAGTGACGTCACACGACAAGCCGAAATGAATGACGAACTGGGATACTTCAAGCGCTGCATGTCGAGTGAAATTTGTTGCATGCGACGCCATCTGATTTTTTTCAAACTAAAAGGTTGCAATCATGTGGTACATTCAGCCGGCTCGCGTCGAATACGTCGATGTAACGTCATCGTTATTCACAAAACACACGTTGCTAAATGGTGCTCCGCAAATTGTTGGATTGCGACTTTTTAGTTTGAAAAAAAACAACATTGAGCGCTGCTAGCAACAAATCGCATGCAAATTAATATGCACCTACGAATCGGTTATTCCTATACCGGCTCGCGGGTCGCTGCATCTCAATGTATCCACTTTTCGAGAGGTTACGCGCGACTGTCGTCGCTAGGCCTATGTGCGCGGTCTTCGTATGCAACATTGGATCAACGTTCCTAGAAGGTTTGATTTATGGCTGTGCGGCAGACGGGCGAGTTTAGATGTGAGAGCCGGCTTAATTACGTTATACGTGTTTTGTGAATGCCAACAAAATCACATCGACATAATGTTATTTGACGTGTTGCATTCGCGACGAACCGGCTTGGACAATCAAGCCATCGTATCAGTTGGTCGCAATTTTTGAACGTGCATATTCTAACAATATGTTATTATTTTTCATTTACACAATAATGATATTAATAGATAGGTTAAAACGTTGCCATTTCTTTAGCCCAAATTAATAAGATTTTTATCTAGATTCTATTATTAAATTAATTATATGTGTAACTATCTATATAATGCCACCAAACAAGGAAACTGGTTAAGTGCTTTCCAAATTCAAGAAAACTATTTATATTTTGAATTAAGTAGTTACAACTTTAATTAACAATAAATTCCACATAGTTTCTCTTTTGTGCGATGTTTTGAAAGCGGCAGTCAGGGAATATGATTTAATTAAATGGAACAATGATGTAGACCTTTATTTTACACGACGTATACACACTGAATATTAATATTATTATATTTAATGCATTGGATGCTATTAAACTATTCCCAACATAGCATAAAACTAGAGACGTGTATGTTATCACTTATCAGTGTGTTCCTACGTACTTTATGATTTAAAATTTATCATAGAAAATTAATGTACCAGTGGCGAAGGGTGACCTTTGAAATGAAGTAGGCTGTGGAGATCAGCGAAAAATAACACACACGTCAGGTAGACTTACGGGAAATAAAAAGACAATACGATATAACTACTGATGAATGGTACCAATGACATATTAAATGGACAACTCACTTCATACTCGGCGCGCACGAGAAATTGTGCATGAAAGTCATTCACAGATGTATAGGTAGATGTCACGTGACCATATGACGTATCCATTTCCATTATGCGGTACAAGCTTCGAGAATTTATAGTAATATAACCTTTATTGTAATGGCGTATTAGTGTCATGACTCTTTGCGTTAGAAACAGATTTTCGGTTACTTACGACTTCTCGAGCCCAGCGAATCACAGGCGACTGACTGTCCAAAGGTTCCTGTCATTCAATTGCATTGAATAAACATTCATCAATATCTTAAAATGGCATTTTATAAATAATAAATAATACTAACACATGAAAAGTGATATCCCATCTTTCTTGGAGTGTTTAGTAAATTTTTTTACAATTTTTAACTAAGCACATTGGCATTTTGTAACACAATAATAATGGTAGAGTCGAAACCTGACAGTCAGAAATTTTGTATGGGCAGACCCAGCGGTGTCGCCAGACCGCTTGCAAGCAGAATGTTCATTTGAGCGTATGATACTGATATTAAAATATGAATTTCGCCATCCGGCAGACCCGACACAAAGTGAGTGTCATTTTATTTTCTAGATGCTTCGTCCATATTAATGTCATTGAATGGTACACACCAACTCACTGACGACATAGAATTGAGCAATGAGTTTAATGTATTTTCCTTAACAGTTATACACATCAAAAATCATTAGACTAATCAAAATTATTTTAATTTTTAAAAATCATCTACTTATATTAACTATTTATGTGATTGAATACCATAGAAATATTTTTTTAAAATTATCTAATCATTATTTATTTTAATAATATATTATGGATATATAGGTAGATTTAAGGCTTACGAATTAGAGCTTATCGTTCTGTATAGACCGGTCCAGACACCCCGAAGTCACGTGACATAAACTTCATACATATGCAAAAATAGCACTGTTCACGGTTAATAATTAGAGAAATTTGTTCAAGACAGGTGTCGCGCTGTGGAAAATACCGTGCTGTGATCTGTAATTCTTTTAACAATTCCTACTTTCCAACATATAGGTACGACAGATTAAGTTGGCAAATTAAATAATTATTCTTATATAATTAAGACAAGTGACAATAGTGGTTACGTCAATATGCAATCAAAAATTATTTTTCTTAAGAAGGTAGGCTTTAAATACTCGCCTAGTATGGATTCTTCGCCACTGTAAGATACGTATAAATGTAGTAGGTAGTAATAATTGCACATAACTACTTTGAAAATTGTTGGAGAAATATTTTAATTTTATTTTCTAAATACTATTCATAAGTCCGTTATATTTAATTTCTTTTATTGTGTTAACTGTCAATTAATGACGGAAATACATTGTACTTATTATTGATTTAATTTAATAAAACACAAATTTGTATTATTATATCGAGTAGAAACTTACAAATGCATATACAAAATTTATAATATTATTTACTACCCTGTTTTAAAGTAATACTTATGATATTAATACGGTTTCCAAATAAAGTAATTACTACGGTATTCTTTCTGAATAGTTGCTGTAGTGAATAAGAAGGAACCCGTTTCTTTCTGTAAGTAAAACAAACTACTTACCTACTTAATTAAGCAGAGGTAAACTTTTTTAAACACTTATACCAAAATTCAAAACTCTCCACCTTCATAAAACTCCAGAGGCTAAACTGGACAGACCATGTCCAACGCATGCCTGAGTCACGGATACCGAAGAAGATCCTCGAAGGAAACCCAGGGGGGAAAAGGCCAGTGGGAAAGCCACGTACACGATGGGGTGATAACGTTACAAAAGATGCCAACCAGTTGCTAAAAATCAGGAACTGGAAAAGACGTGCGGAGGAGCGTACCGGCTGGAGGATGACGGTAGGGGAGACCAGAGCTCGACTTGAGCTGTACCGCCATCGAAGAAGAAGAAGAAACTTTTTATCTTCGCAATTTTGATAATGGTGATGCAGCTGAAATAACTATCGGCGGTATCATCATTATATATTACGTGGCAACTTTAATATAATTTATATTATGATTCTGTAAAATTATTTTTACCAACTATGTAAATGCTAACTAAATTAATTTTTATTTTATTAGCCAATAAGCTATATTTGATGCTACATTATGTGGGTACTTATTGGTCTACTCACTACTGACTCGAAACCTGAACATGAAAGAAATAGACCATCAGAAAATATGGAGACTTTCAAGATGACGCTGTATCGAATTAGTAGATCTCCTGGGTGATCACCAATTATTGATTAGGAGGTCTGAAGTGTAAGCCAAGCGAACATATCACCAAACGTAGAAAGGTTGAATATCTCAGTCATATTTCCACAATGAAATAAATATACGATATTTATACTCCAAACCGGTAATCCATGAAAATGTTAAATGGCTGAGAACGCAATATGTTGAAATTTATCCAAAATTTTGAATCAATAGCAAACGCCAATGGAAAGTTTTACCGAATATGTAATGCGCGTTTAGCAGATAAATAATTAAAAAAAACACGGATAGGTATGTTATGAAACAAAATATTGCTTTATTCTCAATTTTAGAAAGACAATTCACACTAATATTCTTTTATGGTATCCATATGAAATGTTGATTTTTAGGGTGAGAAAATACAATAGGTACTGCATAATCACATTCACCACCTTTATATGGCACGTGGGTAGTTAATACGTAGGAAGTACTTACTCTACAAGATATGTATATAAAATTTAATTAGACCCATAGGCTGTCCATGGACTTCATGCCACCCTCTTCAATCCGCTTATGTTAACGCCAGTGGCGTAGTGTGGAGATAGGGCCGTAGGCTGTAGAGATCCGGCATAAATAATGAATGCTAAACATTGTCAGTCATATTTATTTCTTTCCATTGCATTAAAATACAAATAATTGCAGATGGTGCTGGTAAGTTTTTAATTTTCAAATAAACCACGCATAAACCAAACCATCATAGTAGAGGTAGACTGTGGGGATCTGACAAAAATAGTACACACTTTGTCAGTCATACCTACTTTTTTGTTTTCATTAATAAATTAAGAGTACACATTACAGATGGTTAGTTTTTTTTTTAATTTCATATTACTCCTGCCTAAACCAAACCGTAATAGATACAAATAATTATTCTTCGATTTATAGAATATTTACAATTTTAATTTTATGACTTAATTTCAGATATTTTATACATAGGCGTCTATCTATCAGGGCCTCGAACCGGAACTAAACCAAAACCCGGAAAAACCGTTATTTTTGTTGGAATGAAAACCGGAATCGAACAGGAAAAAAAATATCGGTTTTTTTTCGGTTCGGTATATAGTTAAGTCCACATTCAGTCACTTCATCACCCACTTCCTCGTCAACTTTTAAATTCTGGTTTTACACCGAAAAGTTTTGTGCATGCGCAGAGGAGATGAATCCGTTTTACTGTCTAC
This sequence comes from Rhyacophila brunnea, assembly GCF_057557595.1. Lineage (NCBI taxonomy): Eukaryota > Metazoa > Arthropoda > Insecta > Trichoptera > Rhyacophilidae > Rhyacophila > Rhyacophila brunnea. Next base: position 54,307,791 of record NW_028232965.1, on the reverse strand, counting down.
ATTCGTTCATCACAGCTTTCACTTCGTGAAGTCATATATAATATACCTGCGCTTCAGTTTGTTCGTATAGTCTTTATGGGTTATATCCCATAATGCGCAATGTGCCCTATACTCAATAAAATTCATTGTCATTATTTGAGTCGACATTTTGCAAAAAAATCGTAACATTTCAATACTAATATGCATCCAATATGATCAACTATTTTTAACATCGACTACCAATAGACTAAAATAAATATATTTATTGACAAGCAACTGCACGAACCGAAATCGAATCTTACCGAAAAAATACGAAGCTGCTGTTGAACAGAAATCCAAGCCGGTCGGATAGCAGTGCGCTAGTACTTTCATCACAAAATGGCGGCCATTTCAAACCGATTTGAGGGCCGACGACGCATGCCCTGTGTTCAATTCTTGAGACGTACGGAAAAGTCCCGAGTGTAGACTTGGCTTATTATGTTCAAACATGCGCATTAACATGATCTTACTCCCCATTTCAGTTGTCGTAGGCGCAATACGTCTTTCGTTTTGGGTCTATTAGTTTCGGAGTGTGGCGCTGGGCTATCATACAATTACCATAAAATGTTCTAAATTATGGTAGAAAATAAAAATTGTATACAAATAAAAACATTTAAAAATGAATCTCTGAAAACCGGAAAAACCATTATGTTTTCCGGAATGAAAACCGGAACCGAATTGATATACATATATACGAAAAAAAGTATCGGTTCGAAGCCCTGCATTTATTGTGTACTATATATTATGACTTAATTTACGCAGGGTTTAATTGAATTTTAAAAACTAACAACACCATCTGAAATTTGTATTCTTAGATCAATGAGAACAAATAAGTATGACTGATAGAGTTTAGTGTGCACTATTTATGTCGGATCTCTACAGCCCAACCCCACCCTTCGCCACTAGTTTATGCTAAGGTATAGGTCCATAGGTAACATGTCCGTCCAACATCCAGTGGTGGATGGAAAAGCAAGTCTTGTTACTAAAAATATCAATTCGTGAGAATGATAAATCGTAAGTTAGCTGTAATTATTTTCGTATGAAGAGATTTCAACATTCGCGTATGAGTTAAGTATAGAATTGAGATTGGTGTTGTCGATTTCACTCAGTTCAAAAAAGTTTCTAACTTATCCACTGACACGCTTGAATAGTTTTCAAAGCACCAAAAACTTTTCGATTGAGGAAAAAAAGCTTTTTTTTTCTATTAAGAAAAAAACCTTTTACACGCGAGGGACTCAAAACAGATTATAGTTATTGGATTTTGAGAGATGAAGATTTTCTATTACCTTTAATTTGTGTCGTGTATCAATTAGAACATAATTATATAAGTGGTTTTTAAGATATTTCGGCGTTGTATTGCACCGTTTGTCAAAATCAGTGGTCGCAAACCAGTGGCCTAAGGGTTGCATCAGACATGGATTTTTCCACCCCATATTGTAATAATATGTAAATAATATTTTATGTGAATAAAAGTCTAATCATTTTATAGATTGAAAATCTGTATATAAGGATATTTAAAAAAAATGTGAATTTTCATAAAAACCAACGAATCCAACAATGACATATCAAACTAATTACAGATGAAAATTTTGGAATAACGTGAATCGAAGGATGCATTATTGTTATAAAACATAAAAAAACTTGATTCTAACCAAAGAAAGAAGGTTTAATCAGTTTCGTAATCGCATTTGGAAGTAGGTACTTACATGAATTTTTGTACAAACTTTTTGTGATATGAGTTTTAGAAAGTATACTAGTAAAGTTTACACTCCCTAAAAAGATGACCGTCTGTATGTATTTGTAAGACAAATATTTGCCTCAGATTTATAGTTTTAGGGGGTAGTTTTAGCTAAGGGAAAACAGCCAAATATGTCTTTTGCTCATAATCTATTATTTTTCTCACTCAATCTCTTAAAATTTTTCTTTTATTTTCGGTTTTATGAATCATGTTTGTTTCATCTTATAGGTATTTCTGTTTTTAATTATTGATATCTTCTATACCTTCTCTTTAATACTCGAGGCTCTATTATTGAAACTAAATGTTGAATGCGGCTCATAAGTCTGAAAAGGTTGTCGCCCGCTGGGTTAAATAGTAAATCACATTGCCCAGAATGCGATAGGCAAGAGCACCACATTCTTTTCTGTAATGCATGCCATGTATAACTACACACACCCGCGGCGGAATAAAGATGGCGGCATGCTAATTCTTACATTTTATTTTGTCACTCTGTACTGACAGGAAATTTATTCGGCGGTTTGCATGAGAGGTAAATTCGTAATTATTACTTCAGAAAATTTGTATCATAAAAAAGGGAACGCCAGTGTCAATATAAATAAAATTTTGTTTTTTAAAACGTGGCTTTAATAAGTTATAAACTATAGTATTAGGTAGTCATAGTTATATGTGTACCTTCACAGAAATTTGTCTGAACGTATAAAGTTATCTTTTAACAGACTATTTCACTGATTAATGCGTAAATTTTTTTTTTAATATATAACTTGTAGGTAAATATTATAGTATTTATAACTTAGGGTGGCATTTATAATTAATAATTAGCCAATGGCTTTCGTCTTTTTGACTTTCGATACAAATATTTTTAATATAAAGAATCTTTCTGATGTCCTCCAAATCATGCCCATTGATAAAATTATTATTAATTCCATAATAATCGATTGAAAACACATCTTCAAAGTTCAAAACAATTTTAACTTTCCTCTTTTTTAAGTTAATATGATGCTCCTGTAAGAGTTTAAAAACTTTTCTTTTGTTTTCTTTCTAAAATAAGCCAATTTTTCTGTTGAGTACTTTCCCATTAAAGAATGGTGTTTTGTTTAGTAATTTCATTAATGATGTCATTATAAAGTATATTTTTAAAGATATATACAGGAACAATATGAAAAAAGTACGCAAGACTTTCTTTACAGTCCTGAAGAATATTACAAATTCCGTGATCCAATGAAAAAAAAGCAAAGAAACTTGTCTTGTTAACGAGGGATGTAAAATTTTTGGACAACCAACCCCACATTAAATTAATTATTGACCTAGATTCTATTAAATAAGGCCACACTACGCGTCATGATCATCAGGAGCGCCACAACTTGGAGTGAACCCTGGCTTCTTCCATCAACCTATCCTCTCTACCGGTCTCCCCCCAGTGGATGCTTTTCAGTTTAGTACATTTTCGTTGGCCTGCTTCTTCTTCTGTATTGGTCGATATTACTCTTATTCTAGTTAATTATTGTCATACATACCATATAATTCATGTACCAATGGCGAAGGGTGACTTTTGGATAGAGGTAGGCTGTGGAGAAAGCACACTTTTATAAGGTATATTTACGGGAAATAAGAAGATAATTCAAAATTACTAATGATAAATCGGTACACGACTACACACTAATGACAACGACACACTAAATCAATGAAATTTCAAAAGCTCACTGACGAAATGAAGCAATGAGTTTGAATTATGTATTTTCCAAAACAGTTATAAACGTACAAATGTATTGTCATCTTTGAAAAACTTCGTTGTGTTAAATTGTTCCATAACAATTTATAATATCACCCGTAAAACTAGACATTTTAAAATACTTCTATATTACTCCTCTACTCTGTGGAGGCCCATATGATCCTATTAGGATCGGACATGGTCGAAGAAGAAGAAGAAGAAGATATTAATTGAAAACACTGACGAATGACTTAGGTACAATAATATCAGATCTCAACTGACTGAATAAATTATCTTAGTCTATAACTGAACTAACTGATAAATAAAAATCACTAGATAAATTATTTTTTATTTTCAACAACAATCAATTTATTTATATTTGATCGAATCCCATAGATATTATTTTTTTAAATTAATACCTTATTATTAATTGTTTTGAAAAAACGTGCAGCCATAGATAACAATATTATGAGCAAATGCGCTGCTTCAGAAGCTTATCGATCTGTTTGGACTGTTACAGACATCTTGAGGTAACGTAACACAAACTCAATACGAAATAACGCCCGGATTTACCAGCAAATAATCCATAATATTACAATACAATTTTGAAGAGAGGCGAGAAGCGGAGGGTTTTTTAAGCTTTCGACCGATGCCACAGATGGTGCTTGTTATATAAAAAAAATCATATTTAATTATATGATTTTTATTTTCATGACTATTTATTATATCATACTGTTTATATTTTATAATGTAGTTCAATTCAATTCAATTCATTTATTTTTTTAACATTGTGGACATTACAAATTATAAGTTTAAGACGTTCACAACATGACATTTAGAAACAAAGATATATAAATATAACAGTATTACATAAAAAAAGAGATATATCAGTAGATGAATTAGATAGGTACAAGGAAGTACACCGGATGAGTTAAGCAGACCCTATTTTAAGAATTTATAAAACAACATCCACCTAAACTCATTCTCACGTAGGTGGAATATATCAACACCTGAAGCAATTTCGTTGAACATAGTTATCACTCTTCCAATTGGCATTACCAGTGGCAGGTTGGTTCTGCACATTGGGAGAATAAACAACTGATGGTCTCTATTTCTAAGATAGTTATCAGGGACACACAGGTCAACACTGCCCAGAATGGCAGAGTTCTCATTTATACCTTGTATAATACATTATCTATATCAAGTTGTAGCTGAAGACAATCGTCCAAGGTGACAACTTCCAAAAAGAGTTTCAAGTCATCAGCGAACAACAAAACATAGCATTTTTTATTACCAATGCTATGTCATTTATAAAAATCGTGAACAGCAACGGCCCTAAGTTTGAGCCCTGGGGGACACCAGAAAATGTGTAAAAGGTCTGTGACTGATAAAGGCCGTACGATACGTATTGTTGACGGTTCCTAAAATAACTCCCGAATAGCTTCAAAAATCGATCCGACAATCCAATAAGTTGGAGTTTCTCCATCAGGATGTCATGATCGACCTTGTCAAGAAGTCATTGTAAGAACAGTCAACCTGGTGGCCTCTATCCAGTGCCGATGACACATAATCGGTAAATACCATCAGGTTAGTTTCCGTTGATCGGCCTGCTCTAAATCCATGCTGTTCATTTATTATAAATGACTCAATTTTTGGAGAAATCATGTTGTGCATGATCATCACAAGAACTTTTGCTGGTGCAGAGAGAACAGCTACCGGCCTGTAATTCCCCACTGATGACTCTGTACCACTCTTATGGATTGGAGTAACCTTCGACATCTTCCACGTTTCCGGGAAGATACCTGTCTCCATTGCGAGATTAAATATATATGAAAGCGGGCCTTTGACGAAGTCAATACAACCCTTTAAAAAAAATGTAGGAACATAATCAGGTCCCAAAGAGCAAGTATTCTTTTGTTTTTTAATAAACTGAAGTACATCGCACTCATTAATTGAAAAAATATCGACGGATTGGGCACCACATGACGGTTTTCCTGACGTTGAGGCAACATCCAGATTTGGAATACTACTTGCGTAGACAGACTTGAAATGACCAGCAAATGCTTCTGCCACTCCATGTCCGGTCACCTCTTCGCCCTTCCAACTCATCCTATCAGTAAACCCACCATCTCTTCTTAACGATTTTACGTTATTCCAAAACAATTTAGGATTTTCGCGAATGGAATCTCCTACCGTTTCCATGTATGTTCGAAAGGCCCGTCGAACAGCTTGTCTCACTTTCGAACGATAGATCGTCGCTATAGGATTTGTTTCCCGAATAGACCAAATGTCAATTTTACAGGAGACGAAAAACAAATTTCATTGTCGTATATTTTAATATCAGTAGATGTATCAATCATTCTATCTATACTGTAAGATTGCAACATTATCTAAGAATAGATTCCAAGAATAATATACTGGTATAAATCATTAAATGCACAGAAAATACGTTTTATTTACAAGTACTCACTGTGGATATTCGGGAAATTTTTAGCGCTCTCTCAGAATAATGGATATTCGGGACAAAACATGGACGTTCGGGATTTAAGACCGTAGCGTATTGCTGCACGGCCCACAGATTACTGAGTGGTCAAAAAGTACGCGCCTCAAATGTTATATTTATTTACATGATAATTGTTAATAATTACCTCTACTATTTAAATACTTAATGATCGTAATTACCCAAGTTCGTATGTAATAATAACATGCGGCAATCGCTTTTTCGGTTTTTTTCGGATTAAGTAATAAAATAGTTTTTAACTAATTAACTATTTTTTTATTGAACGAATAATTCACAAGATTTAAGAATGTACCATTCTAATAATTGAACATACTTACATAATTTTTTTAAATCACTTCTGAGAAAATATATTATACGGTACTACTTCAATTACTAACCGCCGTCACGGTCATTTCTCCAATATTTTATGATGTTAGGTACTTACTCGTACTTGCTAACAATTGTATATTAATACTTTTTCCAAAAAAAAATCTATTTTTATATATCTTCATACTACTTCAATTACTAACCGCCGTCACGGTCATTTCTCCAATATTTTATGATGGTAGGTACTTACTCGTACTTGCTAACAATTTTATATTAATACTTTTTCAAAAAAAAAATAATCTATTTATATATATATCTGTATATTATTATATCTATATATTTCTATAATTGACAATTAAACTTATTACAAACCACCAAATAAATATTATATATTTACTATTGTAAGGAATAACAACACAGAATAATAGCATGTATAAATTAATTACCATTGGCTGCTAATATTAGGTAGGTACCAATATCCTAAGTATATAATATCCACCAAATAAATAGTTACTAACATACATATTAAATTAAATTAACTATCAGCGCATTCAAAAATAAATAATAGCATCGCCTTTATTTTCATAGAAATACCTAGATTAAAAGTAAAATAAAGACAAACAATGTTTGATTAATAATAATTTGAAATAATAATTATTTTTTACGTCATAGTATTTGCCGGGTCATACTGTAGAATTCATATAACCGTTGGGATTTTGTGTCATTTATCAAAACAAAATGCAGTTATTTAGGTTAAAATACTCACTTCCACAACTCTACTGTAAGTTCAGGGCGAACTGGTGATGTATCAGCTATGATTGATCTCTTCAAATTTGATGAATTCACTATTAAAACAATAGTAACGTTAAAAACAATATCAATAAGACGAAATTTGAAAGAAGTCTCCAGACGGCCGAAAAATATGAAAGTGGGCGTGATTGTTTTAGAGCTAGACAGCGTGAATGTGGGAGCGAGATGCACGGCGTGAGCGCGGTTTGATTGGCTAAAGTCATGTTCGGGAAATAAACACTCAGCCAGATATATATTTCGACCGAAATTAACTTGGATATTCAGGTACGAATAGTTGGACATTCGGGAGAACACCACGGAGTAATTGTAACTTAATATGGCATATTCGGGTTTTTTAAAAAAATATCTCTGTTCCTAGATAAAAATATATTGTTTTTTTAAATGATTTCGGTAGAGATCGATAAAAGAAATTGAACTGCATTAAAATGTCGATTTCGACAAAAATGGATATTCGGGAAACAAATCCTATAGCGACGAGATGCTAAACATGATATAGTCAGTCTGATCATGCCCAGCCTTCCATGCTGTATGATAGTTATGCTTGACCTTACCTTGATAGATCTCGTTGACATATTATTATTGAATAAATTATTTTTATTTAATATTTTTTATGTGATTATATCTATTATAAATACGTCAATATGAAATTAACAATTATTTTTGTTAAGAAGGTAGGCTTCAAAAATAATCGCCTATATTATGGAGTCGTCACCAATGACGTTTAGGTATATAACCTAGTTTGCGTTGTTTCCCAATCAAATTTTTTTACATAATACATCGTAATCTTCATACAGATAGTGTAATTATAATTACCTAGTGTAGATCGTGATACAGATACTGCGCTGTAATCTTTATACGGATAGCGGGCCTTAGTACAGAACATAGAGCTCGTATCATTTCTTTCAATTGTTGCCTTCCACGATTGACCCATAAATACGTAGGACTTTTCTTTTAAAAAATCTTTGATTTCTCAGAGTGAATATCCGGGGTTTCGAGGCTTATGTGAACATTGACTATATACGTATCTTGTAAAAAGTAGTTTTGGTTAGTCAATCCCGCCTAAAAATAATTATTGACCTACTACTTAATACGAAGGCATCAAGTCATCAGTACATCAAGTTTATGATTATTATCATTCTTACTAATAGGCTGAACCCTAGCGTCATAAAGGGTGGGGCGGGGGGGGGGGGGGGGGGGGTGACAGGGCTGTAGCCTGGGGGTCCAGCGTGGCAGGTCGACCAGATAAGTGATATAAACAAACACATGACTGTCTGTTTGACAATAAAATAATGTATGTATTGGAAAGAGGGGATGCTTATCGATAAAGCCCTTAATTACAATCGCATATTGCCCCAATCGGTAGACATTAGAACCATTTAGACTTCGAGTAATCCACCTGGTCGCTGAACTGTTTTAAATGATTTGATATTATCATCCATGATGAATTGCTATTGTTAGATCAATAATTATTGTGTGACTATAAGTGGTAAGAGTGTATTGATAAAAATAAAAAATAAAAAAAGCTAAACAAAAATGTCTTAAGGCGATGTCTTTACCTACCAGAGGCACCCAGCGGAAAAATACGAGGCTTGCAATTTGAGACATTTTTTTGATAATATACATTTTTTTACATTCAAGCTATGAATTAAACAGTAAGCCCAATACTGAAGCTGGTTTCGATATAAATAAAAATGATTTGTTTATGTCAAAACCTATGTCTTTAAAAATGTGAAAAATACATTAATTATAATGAATCATTTAAAAACCTATCTACAAGATTTGAGAGAATTTATTAAACTATGTTGTAGTCAGGGCTTCAAACCTTTATTTTTTTCATTTCAGTTTTCGTTCGACTCAGGTAAAAAATATAATATATCGGTTCGGTTCCGGTTTTCGTTCCGAAAAAATAACGGTTTTCCGGTATTCGGTTTTCGGTTCAGCTCAGAATGATTAATTTTGAATTAATGTTTTCATTGTAATGCAGTTGAAATTGTAAACTATTTGTATTTTTCCGCTAGGTGCCTCTTGTAGGTAAAGACAGTGCAATGTAATACAAGACAAGACAACACTACTTTTAATAAGCCATGGTTTATACTTTCCACTCGAATCAAATGGATAAGTAAAAAAGGTTGGTAAATTATCAGATAATGTTTTCATTTGGTATATTGTATAAAATTTTATTTTACTACAAATAAATTTTCACATCATTCAATAAATTGTATTATTCATTAGTCGTACTGTTATAACAATGTTTGCAGACTCTGGCGATAAACAATATAAGTTTTTGCAGGGGTTCTTAAAGAGTAAGTGTTACTGCCATCTATGATTGGATTAATTCAACTCTCAAAAATATGCCTTCGTAATGAAATTCGATTGGGTATTTCACGTTATGTACGCTGATTTATTCAATTTGTTTGACTGGAAGTTTGGCAACTTCTGTAATCCGGCGACTCGGAGGTTGAGATTGGTGGACAACATTGTATCGACTACACTATGTCATAGTTAGCTTCGAGTACAGGAGTACTTTTAATACTTTCTCGCATACTGAAAAGGTATTCTTGGCCCTGTACATTCAACTTTCTCGCCTACTGACAAAGCGTTACATGGTTCTCGTCGCCTACTGAAGAAGTATTCCTGCCCCTGCTCGAGCTGAAAATAATATTCTTGCCCTGCAATACTTTCTCGTCTACTGAAAAAGTGTTCTTGCCACAAGAATATTCAATAACAACAAAACAACCCACACTATGCAAATCGAAACATTCGGTGAACCCAATCTTTTGATCATAGTAAGTAGCAGGGTCGAAAAAGAGGCCCAAAATGTAGGTTGTTCTTATTATTGGATGTTTTATAGTTTATGGTCCTAAATTCAGTGGCGGTCCCTCTAATACCATGCAAGTGCAACGCACTGTCTGCATTTTAACATCGCTCAACTTTTCATTGTTATTCATATGTGTATCACTCACTTCACGAAGTAGATGTAGAATTATTAGGAACAATAATGCTCCTTTCATGTGCACAAAGCGATTCCGATCCAAATACGATTTTCAGTTTGCATAGGATTACTCTGAGGTCATTGTAAAACTACTTAGACGGTGGTCCTTTATTCCTGTAGTGACGTTGAGCATTTTTTTGTAAAGGTTTGGTTAGATCGTCGCACTAAATTGAGGGCTCTAGAAACAAAAACGCCATTTCATATTTTATAACAATCTTGGCAAGTTAATAAAAATGACGTATATTTCTTTTATAGTTATTATTTATAAAACATGTTTTATACATGTCATATATTATTATTACCTAGTATATACTTAAACAATATTTATTTCAGTGCAGTTCAATTCAATAATTATTTCAGAAATTGTAATTATAAGAAAGATAATATATGAGACATTTTTAATGAGTCGGCAACATTTTACGAATTTCTAAGGCCCTCAAATACATTCAATAAAAACACAACGGCAATACATGACTAGGTCGTAGCTGAAAATTAAATTAGAACGATAATATAAGAGAAAAATACTTTTAAAATATATAAACATATTAGAAATAAACAACACAATTTATCTATATTAGTTTTAACAGTTTCTATGTGTGCGCACGTTAAAATTACTTGCGATGTTGCATCCATAGATAATATTTCGTACAAAACCCAACCAACAGACCATAGATAATAGACGTAAACACGTCGCACCCCCAGTAAGATACTGTTGTAAATCTGAAATGGGCGTTATGGATGTGGTTGGATTCGTATTTTTTTTTGCTATTTTAATAAAATACTGTCGGATCTCAAACTCAAATAGTGTCAGAGAGAAAGCACTTAATACAGTACATAACTTTCCGAAAACTGTTAAATAGATAATAAAATAGTGTTGTAACTAAGTTACGATAGTATTTTACAAGAAGCTTTCTAAAAAACTAAAACAATACTTTTGAAAAAAATACTGTTGTAACTCTGTTACTACAGGAAAATCTTAAGATACAGCGTAATTTTCTCACTAATTGCATGGATATTATTTTTCCAAAGTATTCAAACAAAAAAAACTGGAAGCAGCAGAGGCAACAATTTTTGTTATCAACAATTAAATGGAAGTAAAATACAAGAAGTATGCAAAAAATACTACTTTATCAACACATTTGGGGTGAGTGAAAGGTACTACTCCACTGCGTGGAAAACAAGAGATCTCCTTTCCGGAACGCCAATTCCAGAACAGAGAGATCACCATGGCAATCACAAAAAAATTGGTGATGATTAAAAAAATGATATAAGAGCTCAAATTAAGTCTTTCCCGGTGATCGAGTAACATTATTTGCGTGCACAGACGTCTAAATTGTATTTAGATGGTAAATTAACAATTGCTGAAATGTATCGGTCATACAAAAAACAACAAGCTGACAGCAATATGCCATTTGGAAAAGAACACTATTATACGCATCCATATTTAATGACAAATTTAATATTGGCTTCTTTAAGCCTAAAAAAGATTTGTGCGTTGAATGCGACCTATACAATAATTCTTCACCAGATGAAAAAAAACAACTTCAAGAAAAATATGAGACACATCAACCTGGAAAAAAGAGGCAAGGGATGAAAAGATCAAAGACGTAGCAGAGTCCCGAACTAATGGCCAAAATAGTGTCATTTATGTAGCTGTACATGATTTGCAGGCTGTTTTACCGCTTCCTTGCGGAAATGTGTCAACATTCTATTATAAACGAAAGTTTGGCAATGTACAATCTTACAGTCTATAACAGGGGGGGGCAAACTTTTTGGGTGGAGGGCCAAATTTAAGAATTCAAAATGAGCGGCGGGCCGCAAGTAAAATACCATTTTTAGATATACACTATTTATTATCACGAAAAATAAACATTACAAAAAAATTAATGAGAAGAATGAAACTGTTGTACATTTTTTTAAATTCAGGTGTTAATTTTGTCGTTGATATTCTCAAAACTGCTTGTAAATGGGCATCGGAGATATTTGATCGTTAAGAATTTTTATTGAGGTTCATGATCGAAAATGTTTGTTCACATGTATAGGTTGATCCAAAAATAACGAACATTTTTCTTGCATAATCTCTAAGTTGGTCGAATTTGTCTGAATTAAGGGCATTGTAAAATTTGGAGATTTCTTCACTACGATGCAATTCTCTTAAATCAGTGTCAAAGTGCAGATCAATAATCTCAAGTTGTAGCTCTGTCGGTACACTATCAATATCTATTGAAAATGGATCGCGTACTATTGCTAAAATATAATAAATCTATATCAATATTATTTTTTTTTAATTTTAAAAAAGTTATTCGTACCTAATCAAAAGTACAATTAATGATGGCGGGCCGCAAAAAAATACCCGGCGGGCCGCAGTTTTCCCCCCTCTGGTCTATAATATCACTGAAAATATTGCAAACTGATACATGTGGGACGAGAGTCAAGCTGCATGAGGATCCAATGAAATTGGTAGCTGTGTACTCGATTACAATGCATGTGAAAAATATCACCACAATGAGCATTTTATTTTTTACAGTGACAATTGTGCCGGACAGAATAAAAATAAATACATTGCTGCAATGTTTTTATATGCCACCGGGAATTCACAAAAAATACAACAATCTCTCATAGGTTTTTAGTCACCGGGCATAAACAAAATGAAGGCGATATCGTCTATTCTACAATTGAGCAGCAGAAGACTAGGGCTCTAAAAAGTGGACCAATATTTGTGTCCAGCCAAATGATTACCATTGTACAAACAAGTAAGAAAACAGGACAACCATACATAGTTAAACCCATGACGACAAATAATTTTCTCAACATGAAAAAACTAGCAGATCAAATCGGTAAAAATTACAACACGGATGAAAATGGAGAAAAAGTTTTGTGGCAGAAAATTAAAGTTATAAAAGTAGACAGAGACTATCCATACATTATTTTTTTTAAAACCAGTTATTATGAAGAATGTAGGAAATTGAATGTTCGACAACAGCAAATAGGTAAACCGTTACCAATAGATGGTCTCAATTTATCCAAAGCATATCAAGAGTGGCCAAAAATAACGACAATTAAAAAGAAGGATTTGCTTTCCTCTGCACCGCTAAACATCGTGAATTTTATTATGATTTTTTTGTATTTTTTTTTTCAATAAATCTTTAAAGATTGTACCATAACTTAATATTTTGAAAACCTTCCCTTACAGTGCCCAACAAATTAGTTGAAATTATTAGAGTGATGGTAGGGAAATTTACATAGAAAGTATTGAGTTGATTCAAATTTGACCATGAAATTGTCAAATATCCTAATAAAATACAGTCGTAACTCAGAAATATTCAAATATCTCCGTTTGTATATGTTTTAGAGAAAAATAATGAATACAGTTGAAAATGGATCATGTTTTTCCATAAAAATGAGTAATAATTTTTACATTCAGACTTTTCCTGTATTTACAAAGAATATTTGAAACTTCAAATGGATCTCCTGCAAAATGCCAATTTTTGACTTACTACAGTATCTTACTGGGGGTGCGACGTATATCAGCCTAGTTAGATAATAATTTAATTAACAGAAAATCCAAAGAGAAAAAAAATAATAAAATCACGCATTTTGACGTGAATCAAAAATGTGTTGGCATGCAGAACATAATAAAAAAACTTTCATTGAGTCATGCGGTTGGCAATGTAGCGCGATACGCGTATGGCGACCCTATTGTTGTTCTTGCCATTTTGGCAGATTTTGCTAACCGACAATGTTCTTTTAAATGTTCAAAAAGTGCGACGGGGTGGGAGCATCAGTTTGATGACATTTTAAATACCTAGAAAGAAAAACGACATTACACAATATATTCTCCCCGTTGCGGTAGCTTACTGTGACAGCAAATAAGGTGATGATAAAATATTCGAAGCTTTAAAGGTAATATATATTTTTTTATGCCATTCACTTAATGAGGCCACCGTGTGCACACACAGAGAAATAGTAATGGGGGGGGTGTTTATTTTCAACAAAAAAAATCATAATTTATTATCGATTTTTAAAGGTGGAAAAGTCTAGCAGGTGCCACTAACTTTAACCCCGTCAGCCACTAATAAGGTAGTAGACTACTGCACTATTCCGGGTTCATACCGCATACCCAGACACTCCGTACTGAAATTGAATTATTACATCTTCTTCTTCTTTGCCAGGACCCTGTGACTACGTACATACTCGCATAGCCTTCGATGGCTGACGTAACTCTCTAGGGAATTCAGAAAGTCCTCATCTAGCCAGTAAGACTAAATACAGATCTTACTACGCCTACTACCTTACCGTGACTTGTCGCATCGTGTATGAAGATTGAATAGCAATAATACGTTTCCTTCCATATTAAATGTTGTACGCAGCATTATATCGGCCAGCACGTTAAGACGAATTTATGCGAGTACAAAATTAATAGTTTGTTCGGTCAGTTGGCTTGTATGCACACATGATACCCTGTTTAACGTTTTTTGTTTTGTTTTATTATTTTATTCATTTAAGTATAAGTATTATTTTTTACTCTTTTTTATACTCAAAATCATTTCTTGATGAAAAAATTGACAACGATTAAATATTATTATGTCTCATAGTAAATCATTGATACTACTTACTATACACGTAATTCTTGCATTATTAGGCATAAAATATAACAAATTTAAGTAAAACATATATTTTGGTATTACTAGCTGTTTTGATAAATTATATTGAATAACCTCTCGTATATCAAAAGTCACTGCACGCCAATGCCATAATATAATATATTCTATACGAATTATTTATGTACTTATCATTTTGTGTTTATGACCATTTTTTTTTAATATTTCGCAGGTGCAACGTAGTGGCGAAGGCTCTCATCTACTTCCTGCTACCCTTGTCAGTGATTGGCTGTTTCTACGTGCTAATGGCGCGCCGGTTGCAGGCAAGCGCCCGGGAGCTGCCGGGCGCTCTGCACGGCGCCCAAAGTGCGTCGCAGGCACGGGCCAGGAGACATGTTGCCAGAATGGTTTTGGCCTTCGTCCTCGGTAGGTCAAACATAAAATATAATTTAACGAAAACACACGTTACCTCTGAATAAAACTGTCAATGACTTCGGGCCTTGTAAACTATAACACAATCGTCGCATCTACAGTCAGCATATTTCTACAAGCGTGACATTCTTCGAACGTTTGAAGTGCAATAATAGAGAGGCCAGCAGATTTCTCAACTGCAAACTTCATCAGCAATGACTCGCAATTTACCGAATATTCATGCATTTAATTAGCGGGTTATATTTGATGAGTTAGTCAGTCTAAATACCTATTAGTATCAATCTTTATCTCAGTCCGATCAGTAAACTTCGTGTCAGTTGCTCCGCACAGCATTCTGTTCCACCGAGCTCGGACCTCGGAACAGTATCATAAGTATTGTAACATAATGCTCTTAAAACATACTTTTGTACCGTCTGTTTACGCTGCAAATAAAACTCGCTCCTCCATCCATCGGAGCAACCACCAAATCTCGACTTCTCATCTCTCCTCCTGACGACTCTCCATCTACACCTCCTGGTCATCCCCAATCACAGCAGTCTAGTCCCTCAACAACGAGAACCGCCAAACATTATAGGTATCACTGTTTTTTCTGGAAGTATACAAAAATATTGGCATCTCGTTTACTTGAAAAACATAAAAGATATTATAAAGTCACTCAACGCCTTCACTTGACGTGTTAATTCAGAGACTTTGTTTTGCAAACCGAAAAACAACAATTATTTACCCCTTATCTTGTCTACTCACTTTTCAATTTTCTCGTTGACATAATTTCAAAGCGAGGAAGGGTTAAGGGCCTCGCGATGTTGTATTAAATCTCCACTCTAAGAGTATAAAGAGAAAGCAGCACTGTCATGTTTATTTGAAAAAATTTGCGAATTATTTTAAAACACTTATTATGACACTTTACGGAATTTCAAAAATTTTGTGGATGTATGCACGTAAATTTTTTAAATATTATTTTTTTATTCAATTACAAATTGCGTATAACAATGAATACTAATATTATAATATTACTAGAATTATAAGAATATTAATTGAATATTAATAATATCACACACATAGAGCACTTTGTAATGTAGTATTATGATCGAAATCCCGGAGATCAAATCGTCACCTCTATACTACGACTAGATTACTATTTTTGAGAAAGCTATTGAATATGATTCTACATTGTCTTCTCTAAAAAATGATAAAACTAGGTAGGTCAGATGTTAATGGGAACTGTATTAATTTTGTGTTTGAAAATATTAGATGACTTTGAAACCATAAATACAATTAATAAATAAAATAATATATTTTCAATATGTATTCATACAATTGAACATTATTTAATTATTCCCAATTAGACAAGCACAATTTTCCACTTTTATTTTAAATATTAATTATTGTAGCCTAGATTTATGAATCAAGTAAGGTTTAAATTTCATTTTCCCAACAATTGCCAAATCAGAGTTATCTAGTTATACCTAGTATTGAGGTGAAGAAAAACTTTTTTGATTTTCACTACATTTATTCAATATTTTTTTCCATCAATTGTACCTTTATATCAATAGAAACGGATCAAGTACTGTAATAAAATATTGTTATCATAAGTCATGCCATATATTTAAATTACTATAATACAATTCTCGTAGCATACCAATAATCGATATAATAATATTATACATGATTTGAAAATACTTCTGATAAATACAAATAATAACCACTAGAAAAAATCTTTTTGAAAAAAATACAACCCCCAGCAGGATTCGAACTTGCACCCTCGAAATTCGCGCCCATGTACACTGACTGACCTCAATGCTACAGGAATGTATCTTATGTAATTACGACAAAGTTAACTAATGCTTTTTACAGATACTGATACCGGTTAGTAATTAATACTTCAATTTAAAATAAAAAAAGGACTGCTTAATCCGCAAACCAGCTAACTGCACTTTTGACCAAAAATGTGATTTTGATGGCATTTTTTTATAAAACATATTATTTCCTATGCTCACACAAAATTTTAAAACCTATAAATAAATGCGTTATCGCTCTTCACACAAAACAGCCAACTGCAGGTGCCAAATTTTCAATATCGTAAATGGAACAACTCCGCTCTTTATACGAGTATAATTGAGTCGCTTAGAATCATAACTCACATATTCCAAAAATCAAGTTTTGAGATAATCGCTAAAAACCAACAGAGCACTATTTTTTGTAATTAGAAGAACAGTATTGAACTCCCTAGAATATTAATGAGTGAGATAGTTGAATAACTTTTTTTTTTTTTTAAATATATATACCTAATACTCCTAACGTTGCAGACATACACCATACTATGAGAAATAGAGCTCCCCGATTGGTTAGGAAGGCGTTGGTGACAAAACTCTATTCTTTGAAATATACGACATATTACACCAACAATGAACGTTGTCAACGATTTTCACATGGTTTAAATTGACTTTTAATACTCAACTATTTTTCGGTATATAGATTAATTCATTTAGAATCACTTGGCATATTTAACTAAAAAACGACAAAATTGCAATATGTGAGTTATGATTCTAAGCGACTCAATTTGTCTTTATATTATATAAAAGAGAAGTTAAAATAGTGTATTCCTAATTCATTATGCAGCTTATTTGTAAAAAAAATCAAAGTGTATTTTTAGAATTTGTTAAATTTTATTGTTTTTCTCCTTCCTGAACCATTTTCCCAAAAGGAGTTAGCCGGTTTGCAGATTAAGCAGTCGAAAAGCCGATTGCCAATATGCAACAAAATTTAGAAAGCGCTTCAGAAAGTATCACTGGTCTATGGTTTCACTGTTGGCACCGTAAAATGTTAATAATCTTCGATTATTTATTATATTTATTATATTTATTATATTTTGAGTAAACAGGATGACTAATTTGGTTGCCACTATCAAATCCAAAAGTACCACGGTTTTTGAACCAATATGCTTCTAAATTTACTCAACATTAAAGTAATATGGACGTTTGATAATACAAAATGAAAGACTACATCTTAAAAAACTCAGTTTTTTTATAAAAATATATATCTATTTTGGTTTAAATAGTACAAAAGGGTGATAGATTAATTATTAAACTAGGTAGCTTTGTAATAAATTTATGTACCGCTTTAATAAATGATTAATCCCAAACCATATTATTCATTTAACCGACTAATTTAATCCCAAAAAATTCAAAACGTGTTGCCAGTTTGTTGGCACTTCCCGTGAAAGTTTTGTCTAAATAAGTCACATTATACTCTAACCTCGTCTGTAATGTGACCTTAAAATATTGTCATAAGGGACTTACTTACCTTTAGTGATTCGTTTTCTGTTTTAGGACTTAAAATTTTGTCTTTAAACATAATATAACTATCCATTTAAGTAGAGTAGTTATACGATAATACTGGTAGGTACCTACTTATTTTTTAATAGTTAAGTATAGTGGCAATAGTAGTTAATGATGATATCATCCATCCATTGCAAAAATTCCACAAGTACTAAAATCTTGATAAAATAACTGTAAGATTTATATAATTCTACTGTAAAAATACCAGAAGTATAAGTCATTAGGAAAACAAAAGAAAAATATCATGAGAGAATATTATATTTGATGTTAAACCTGTATTTTAAGTAGCTGCAAAACTTTAAATCCTTTTCCTTATCCTTTCACATTGGGAGGGCGATGGATAGTTCAAACTACGGATGTAGTAAATTCAAAAAACGAACAATACAAATTGTTTAGTTGTACTTTTGGTTGTATTTCTTGTTATTCTTTTGTTTTTATTAACGAAAATATCTCGTGGAATAATGTTGACTTTTATAATAAAACTAGCTGACCCGGCGAACTTCGTACCGCCTCAGAATCAATAATCTTGTGTTAACTTATTAGCTGAATTAAAATACTCAAAATGAATTAAATTCAATAAATGTGCAAAAATCAAATCAAAATGAAATAGATTACATAGTTTTGGTTGGTTCAGATTTCGAAGCATGATAACTACCAAGTTAATCTTTAGTTGTAAATTGTGCGGTGGCAAGCCAGGCAGATCCAATAAGTTTAAAAATTCAGTTGGATAGTTGGTTGCTTCTCCTTCGTTTATTATACAGTCGATAGATTTGAAGGAATGCATTGGACCAACGATTTGATTTTGAATTGTGGAGTTTAAGTGATCCACATCTTTGTTCTTTGCCGCAAAAATTGCTCGTTCACTCAACCAATTGTGATTTTTGTGGTTAGCAATGACGTTCGGGAACACTTTTTTGATAAGGTCGTCCTTCGCTGAGACGAAATTTCAAAAATTCGGCGGAAACGAAATCAATCCGTTCGATTCGTCGACAGGAACATGGCAGTTACCGATAGTCAGCAATTGCTTACAGAAATCGTCGGCAGATGGATCGTTTAGCAATGCAACTCGCATGTTCGTCGTCAGCCAAAGTTTCTTCACATAGCGCCACAGAGTCTATGATTTGAGGCATGCGTTCATTTCATCGGCAGCGGTCGATCTTGGAATGACTGGTAGTGTTTGGCAGAAATTGCCAGATAGTAGAATCATTGCGCCACCAAAACATCTTGAGTAATTGCGCAGATCTTTCATAGTTCGATTGAGTGCTGCCAATGCGCATTTGTGCGCCATTGTGCATTCATCCCAGGTGATGATTTTACTTGCTACCAAAACTTTGCCCATTGCTGAGTGTTTCGCAATACTGCTTGTCGGTGTTTCAGTCATTTGAAGGTTTACCGGCAATTTCAACGCTGAATGAGCCGTTCGGCATCCTTCTAACAACGTGGCCGCTATCCCAGAAGAAGCAACTGCTACAGAAATTTGGGATCTCGCACGAACAGTGGCCAAAATCAATGTCACGAGAAATGTCTTCCCTGTTCCACCAGGCGCATCGAGGAAAAATAAACCACCATTTCCATCATCAATTGCCTTCATTAACGTATCGTACACTTCCTTCTGTTTGGGGTTCAACATTGGTACATTCGATCAAACCGATAGGTTCAATGCATCTTGATCATATTCACGTTCACGTTCCAATTCTCGATGATTAAAAGCGTCATTCATTCCACGATCAGGCGTTGGCATTCCTAACTTGACTAACAAACTGCCGCACATGAGATAACACATGTCTTCGATCAAAAGCAAAGCCTGGTTATGTATTTCCTCATTCACTTTGAGATCGGGATTCTCTGAACTAACACGAATTCGATGTAAAATGTCTTCTGACAATATGACATCCTTGTACTTGTTCTACAGCTCAGGTGGATTTGATGGGAAGTATGTCGAAATAATGATAGCAAATAATGTGCGTATCTGACTTGGAGATGCAGAAACAAATGCTTTAGCGATTGTCATGTCCCAATGAGTATCATTTTCAAGCAAATTGAGCTTTTGACATGCAGCACAAAATGTTGGGCACACTACACCATTGACAGTTCGAAGTGATTCAAATGATGTCGGCCCACGAACATTTACCAGCAACAACCGCAAGTAGAATCATTTGCCATTCTTCGGATGAACTGTGTAAATGCGACCAAGAGCATCAGTAGAATGCACATCCGGATGATCAGGAACCGCATCGCCTTGCTTTCGACGTTGAAATTTCTTCGATGAAGCGTTCCAAGTGTAATAACGTGGCATCTTAGAGTAGAACAACGTTTGTGCAAACGGATCGCTTTGGCAAATCGAAAAGAAACTGGTCAATGTTGGCGCTGGAGATATTTCAGCACGTTGAGCAACATTCGATGCGTTGAAACAAACTTGTTGACCATTCTCCAGATGCACCGCCAAATGTACAGCAGTGGGATGACGTTCATGAATGGGGAATGAGAGAATACGCCAAATTGCTTCATTGCAGCTCACATATCGACCAACTTGATAGTGCGTGATTTCATCGTTGGTATTGGGAGTTTGAACGCCAAAAACTACAATATCGCTGCCTTTCGTGACATATTTGCAGATGTATTTGATGGACTTCACTGAATTGCAAAACTCCACGTTGGAATGCGCCTTGAATGTTTTGGAAAAAAGTGGCGAATACGGAAAAATCCAAGTGTTGTCGACCACGATATCGTTTTGCTTCATTTTCGTTGCGATAGTTTTACCGTTATCATTGGGTGATCGACGCCGATACCGTGGATAACCATCATTGGCAGTGATAGTCTCCGCCGTTAAACTTCATGGATAACGCTTAGAACACTTGCCGTCGACCATGCACGGTGATTGGGGGTTGATGGCGTCACACTGTCCATGAATCATGTAAGTAATTACAACATCATGCAGGTCTGGATCGGTTTCGGGATCAGGAATCTCGGCACATATGATGTCATCTTTTTGGTCTGGTCGAACTCTTTCGACTCACCAAATAAGAATGTGTGCATGCGGCAAGCTTCGTTTTTGTCATTCAATCGAATACATCCAGCATCGAGTATCCCCAAAGACGCGATGATTAACAGTGTAGTTCATCAGCGACAGGATTTTTTGTTTAAACACACGTGCGGTGATGTCTTGCCGATCACTTGATGTTTGTCCGGGGAGTAGCAGTTGAACAATTTCTATTCATTTCGGATTTCATGTAAAGGTGATGAATAGATCTGGACGACCGTAATGACGAACATACGTCATTGCATCTTGCGCATATTCATGCATATGACGCGGGCTGCCAATGTACATCGCCGATAGAATAGTCAATCGACCAACATTAGCTGCATCTCCTACGGTGCTGATTGCATCGCGTAAATGAATATACTCCTCCGATCGCAGTTTGGCTTGGTTCAACCGAATGAAAGTGAGGCGATCCGTCTCGATTTTAAGCAATCGACGAAATCGCAGCAAACAGTTGTCAAAAAACTGGAAAATTAATCACATAATTCAAAATTACATAATGAAGCCGTTATCGATGCACACACAATCACAAATTTGATAACCTCACAAAGTGAACATCTTCGAAGGCAACTTACCGTTTGAAAATCACGATCGAAATAGCTATTTGCGCACCTAGCTGGTAATCGGCTCGATCATTCACGTAGATCGATTGTCGAATGAAGTTCGAATGATGGTTTTTGAAATTGGTAGGTAAATAATGAGCAATACCAGCAATGAGATCATGTAATTTTATCCTTGGCTTTATTTTTGGACGCTGTCGAAGAAGTAAAAAAGATTCAGGCAGGACAACTTCCTCCAAAATTCGCCGGAGTATACAACAAAGTCTTTCGGGATTATCTGAGGCTGAACTGAATCAACTGTCAAATGATAGATAATGCACACAATGCCTTTCATTTGTTTGTTTGTTTCTTGTTTATTCTTTCTGTCATGTATCGTTGTATATGGATTTAAATTTTTTGTGATTTTCTTTTATTTTCGATTGCGCGTTCATTGTTCAAAATGTCAAAATGTATGAGAAAATTAATTTTCTTCATAATTTTTTCCCCGTGATTTTTTCCGATGTTTTAATAATTATTCTGATATTCGGGGCTGAGACAAATCCAACAATGCAAAGATCGTAAAAATCGGTCCAGCCGTTCTCGAGTTATAAATGGTGTAACTAACCCGACTTTCTTTTATATATATAGATAGATGTTGTAAGTATGTATAAGTTATCATTCTAAAGATGAGGCTTTGTATAATATGCACAGCATTAGTTTCTAATAAGTGTTACTACTACCATCTTGAAAACAGCGGCTGGTTTTAAATGATGAATTTCCAAGATGATGGATATGCAGCATAGTGTGTACGAGTATTCATTCTTAGTATAATGTTAATGAGCACTTACTAGGTATAATATATTATGCAAAACCTCCCTTGTAAGGGAATACTTTCCAGATAAAACCCTAATATGGCTGGGCTAAGATTGGCTTTCATTTAAAAAAAGTCATTTAAGAAAATTAATTTATTCTTTGCGACAATGAAAAACATAGATTTTATGTTTACATCAATTTATTAAAAATAGTGGTACTCTTTATTCTGGTATTATGTGACTGTGTAGTAGCTTATCGTGGATATACTACAGTTGGGCTCTTGAAATAAGAGACAAAGCAAATATTTTCTGATTTTAAATCATGATTACATTCTATGTATTTGTAAAAAATATATCGCCAGTGAGTAAATAGTTTTTTTCGTACCATTTTCACATTTTTTTTTTAAATTATCAATTAGACTAGTTTAATTTTCATACACATTTTCACACATTATTTTTACAAAACAATATTTTGAGCCTATTAAAGTCTGTATCACCCATTTTTATGATTTTTTAAAATATTTTTCTAGTTGCTGAAATACTTTTCCATCAAATATAATATATTCATACAATATAAATTCAAGCTCCGTTTGTTAGTTTAATAGAATTGAACAGAATATTGATTGGTCGTTTATATTCCCCAGGTGTAATTTTTCGCACTTAATACAATATTTAAGTACTTACATTTTATTTTATTATACGATTTTTATAATTGTTTAATAATATATTAGCAAAAGAACATATTCTATTTGCAGTCCCAAATGTGCTCGGCGTTTTTTTTACGAATATCAGCACTAGAAATGGAAAAGCTTATGAACCGGAGCGCTCGAATTTTTTCTGAAGACATTTACATAGTTATCAAATGTTATGTGTATTTTATAAAATAAGTGTGTTAGATTTTCTATTATATGGCCTATCTAGCTGAGACGGTCAAAATATTTTTTCCACGAGACGGAGCGATAATTTTACCGATTTCACAAACCGGAATGGCGCTCCGGTCCATTTCGAGCCCTGACGATTATCTCAACATGGCAGAAAATAGAGGTTACCGACTTTGAAACTAACATCCTTATTTATACAATTTCTGTCATTATAGTCATTTATAACCCCCTTCCTCGAACATCCTTAGAACTGAAGAGTACGTTTCAGTTGGCCAGTTAGAAATCTTTGAATTTAGTCCTTACCTCGTCAAGGATGAATTTATTCATACGCCTGTCTGACAGTCCAGTAGATTATCTACACGTCATCTTAAAGCATCGATTGGTTTTTTTCGTTTTATATTAACTTACTTACTATACTAATAATATACCTACAGTATGTTTTGTAAGTCTTACTATCAGTGGTTGAAATGTAATACTTTACGAACCGGACACTAGATAATTTTCCATTGCTATTAAAGTGTGTTCGGTTTTTTTTATTATACTTACCATCGGCGAACAATAATTTTATTGTAACTTCTGACATGCATATCTACTGAAGATTAGGTGGGTAACGTTTGTTAGTGCAGCAGGTGAAAAAAATCTCATTTCTACAAAAAATGCTGTCAAAAATTGTAATAATTACTTATTCTTTTTTCTTCTTTTATCTGACGCCCATAAGCAGTGTGTAGTCTGCATAGAGTCTAGAACCACGGAACGTTACTACAATATGTACTTTAAAATAATTTAATATTTAAGACTGTTTAATAACTTAATTTTGTAATAACATACAATAATATAATATAAAATAATTCAATTTAATGACTTTTCTATGATAAGTAACGAGACGGGGTAATTCTCGAAGATTTGACTGCACTCCGGTCACTTCGGTCCATTTCGAGCGCTGCTTACCATGAATTTGAGAGTATATTTTAGCATAAATTCCCTAAAGCGTTGTATGTCACGCCATATCTGTTAGCTTGGCATAAATTCACGTGGACAAAATAGGATACTAAAATCGGTAGGGGTAATCAACTTTGGGTACAACATCACGTTTGAATGTTCCACATATTTTTCGATTACAGATAGTCAATTAGAGTTTTTAAAATAAAATAACAAAAATAAAAGTAGATGGAAGCACACAGAGTGAACTCTGATAAACCCTATTTTAAAAACTTATAAAACAACGTCCACCTAAATTCACCCCCAAGTAAGTGGAATATATCAATATCCGAAGCGATTTCATTAAACATGGTTATTGCCCTCCCAATTAGCATTACTAATGGCAGAATACAAATGGGCAGATGGCATTGATTGAAAACAAACTATTAGATAAAAAAAATAATCGCATATCTATAAAATATCTAAAAATATTAGTTTTTGGTTTAATTTAATTTTAAAAACTAACCAACACAATCTGCGATTTGTGAAAACAGCTAAGTATGTCTGACAAAGATTAGTGTTGCCCATCAGGTGGCCATTAGATATAATTAGTATGTTGTTTAAATGTGGTAATTAAATATTAATTAAAAGGTCCGAAATGAATGTGTGAATTAAAAAAAAGCTAACCAACACCATCTTAACGAAAACAAATAAGTGTGTAGTATTTTTGTCGGATTGCCCATAGCATATCTAAACGATTATGGTTTGGTTGGCAGGATTTAATTGAATTTTACAAACTAACTAACACCATCTCCAAATTATATTCTTAGTTCAATGAAAACAAACAAATATAACTGACAGAGTTTAGTGTGCACCATTTAAATCGAATCTTAACAGCCTACCTCCACCCCTCGCTACTGGTGTACCAATGTAAATGGATAAATTTTATAAATTCTTACGTTTCTGTTGCCCATAAAGGTCATAGTTTAGTACTCCTGCTTGGGGCCATTCACAAAGTGCTCTTCAGTTTTCGGAAGAAGCTTAGGGTGTGATATACTATCGTAAATATTTTTGATCAGAAATTTCACTTAACAACTACACCTGTCACAAAATTGACTAAGGTAGCTCGGGAGAGAGATATTTTCATACAATAAATAATTCGCATCCCTTATGGAACAATTTTTTATATTTATCTATAGATTTAAGGTCTCTGAAGACAGCAAGCAGTGACGTCCCGTGAGGATAGGCATATTGAGCGT
This sequence comes from Rhyacophila brunnea, assembly GCF_057557595.1. Lineage (NCBI taxonomy): Eukaryota > Metazoa > Arthropoda > Insecta > Trichoptera > Rhyacophilidae > Rhyacophila > Rhyacophila brunnea. The sequence continues at coordinate 54,281,878 of NW_028232965.1, read as the reverse complement.
TGTTTGGGGGCGACAGTTACTCGAAGGGCGATAAATCGAGATGAATCATTGAGCATAATATATAGAAATAGCTACATAAACTTAGTAATAACGAAAATTTATTTCCATTAAAAAAATCAGCTCATTGGTTGGAAACAAAATGTGTTAATTGACATTATTAATTTTTATAATATAATATTTATCGGGTTTGCGACGTCTAGTTTACTTCCGTTGCCCTGTGACGTCATTGGTGACTAATACTAATTATTACAGTCTGACTTATTAACCAGTGCGCACGGAAGTTGCGTTGGCCATCGAAACTAAAGATGCACCCCCATTTTACAGAGCGTCCCACCATCCACTCCTGGTCCACGATGTTAGTCTGTATCGAAGCGTCGCATCGTCACTATATCGATTATCGTTTTAATAATGCCTAAACCTTTGCAAACTCTGAGTAAAAAATATCATTACAAATGTTACCAAGTTTTGTGAAGAAGAAAAGCGACATTGACCGCCATTACTTCATCAAGACAGCATAGAAGATATTATGTAAGAAGCCAGTTTATTACCAACGTCAAAAATTCCCACAAAAAATATTTATAAATTTAATTTTGTATGTTTTAGTGGTGTATATTTTGTTAGTAATGTATCCATATAACACTTAGATATTGGAGTCATAAAATGATGATAAAATACCGTATAAAAATGGGGTGGCATTTTGGCACTGCCTATGGGCGGCATTTTGTCTAGGGACGTAACTGACAGCAAGGAATGAAAATATGGATAAAAATGCTTAGAATATTGTAAGTTTATGACTGCTACCGAGTTATTTAAAAAAAAAAAAGATTTAGGCATACCTACATATTTTCTGAATTGGACGCCATCAGTTTAAATCCCAAAAGCTACATTTTATAAATATTTCCATTCGCAATGTAATTAAAAAAACAGCCTTGTATAATAAGATATTTCTGTGTATTTAAAATATATCTAATAGGTAGTTTACAGGGCCGGTTCTAGCAAATGCGCGGTCTGATTGGAATATATTCGCGGGGTCCCTGTGTATGGAGCACTAATATTGTTATTGAACATATCGTCACTGTTCTGGCAGAAGACACTAATTTGAAAAAATGACACATTGAGTTAGTTATACCAAAATGTTCGTTTTTTCAAACGTTACCGTCTGGAAACCTTCTTAATAAATAAACAGTATTTATTTTAAAGTCATCCTTTTTACGATTACTTAATAAACTCACATGATAGACCATTACATTATAAGAACTTCAAAGTCAAATTACTCAAAACTAGTATTCTCCAGTTAGTGTGTTCTGCCAGAACAGAGACGATATATAATTTAAAAAAACACTTTCTGAGAGAGTATATTATAACCAATAGGAAAAATCTTTTTTTTGAAAAAAGTAAGTCACCCCGGTGGGGAATCGAACCCCGTATCTCCCGGGTTTACGCCCCATCCGTCGCATTTAACCAATATGCTACGGCGTGACATACTAATTGCGACAAATTTTAACTATTGGTCAATTTTAATACCTACTCATCAGCGCTCTTCCAAAGCAAGCTACTTTATATAGAATATATTATAATATAAAAGTGTTTTTCTAAATTATATATGTCCAATAATCAGAATGATATATTCTTAAGTCTTGTGAATTATTCGTTGAATAAAAGAAATAGTTAATTATAAATTATTAGCAAGTGCAAGTAGATACATCTCAAAATTATTGGAGAAATTCCACGACGTCGGTTAGTAATCGAAGTAATAGTAAATAGTTACCTACTTTGATTTAAGAAACAAAAATCGATTGCCAAAGTAGTTTGATTTGGAAGAGCGCTGATGAGTAGGTATTAAAATTGACAAATAGTTAAAATTTGTCGCAATGAGTATGTCGCGCCGTATCATATTGGTTAAATGCGACGGATGGGGCGTAAACCCGGGAGATACGGGGTTCTATTCTCCGTCGGGGGACTTACTTTTTTCAAAAAAAAAATTTTTTCTATTGGTTATAATATACTCTCTCAGAAAGTGTTTTTCTAAATTATATAATATGTTCAATAATCAGAATGATATATTCTTAAATCTTGTGAATTATTCGTTGAATAAAAGAAATAGTTAATATTGTTATATTAGCAGTTTACTTGAAAAACTATTTATTTGATATAATAAATCTACTTAATATTTTTTTGATACATATTTATTATACAGATTAAATAATTGTAAATTATCAAAAAAATGTCCCAAATTGTAAGCTTCGTATTTTTCTGCTAGTTGCTTCTGGGAGGTAGAGGATTTGCCTTAAGGTAGGTACTATCATCTATAGTGATGTATGTACTTAAACCGACTATCAAGTAAAAAACCTATTTCCCGATACATTGGTTTCCGGATAGCAATTGCAGAATTAGAATAACAAAGAGAAATATAAATACAAACGCTATGCCGTCAATCGTGGAAATCGAGATTCACTTGCCATGAAATTGAACTTTTACAGTGGCTTACCCAAAAGTATGTACCTAAAGTACAAGTAACAGTATTGCTAACATCGTAAATAAACATAATAAATATTATTTATTATGTCATCATATCAATGTTGTGTTCATATTGGTTGAGACTTGTACGGATATATTTTTTATATTCTATAGGTATAGTGTCTATTTTGGTTATAACTAAGATAAATCTCATCATCTCTCGAGAGTGACATTTGTCATCATCCTGAAGCTTCGAAAAAGGAGAAATTCTAAAAAATAACAGATAATGTCAGTTAAAATAAAACACATAATATAATAATAATTATCAATTATCGCAAAGATTGCAAAAGTAGTCGGGGATTCTCTTATAGTATTAATCAAAAAAATATTTCTATTAACTGATATTATACTCACCCTCTAAGCTACAAAGTATACAAAAACAACTTAGTTGCCCATTACTAAACTTCTATCAAGGTCAATAATCAATAATATGACTTAAAAAACCCTAGTTAGGTTTAATGTTGTAACAACGACGAGATCCAGCGCTCGAAATATAAATGTTTATGAACCGGAACGCTCGATAATTTCCGAAAATATTAGTGTGCAACTTTTTTTATATACCTACCAATTGTATAAGACGGATAAATGAAAATTCTTAAACATCTGATATTTACTACTATTAAAGATTTGGTCAGGGAACGCTTTTCAGGACCCCCATGCATTATTGTCGATCGTTTAATTATGCAGTTAAATTAGTAATATCATACAACATCCACAGACATTGAATATGTCTAAAAGCGAATTCTGGAATAATACGCCCAAATCCTATGGAATGGTACAAAACTAGCATTACAGCCCCTCCATGGAATAAGCCAAACCGAATAGATTATTACCCTCAAAACTTACGCTGTTTCCGTTTACAACCATGTACTAACTAGTCGAGTGTTCATGGATGTGCTTGCAAAAGTGTATACAGAAATCGCTTCGTGTTCCATAATGCTCCATTCAAATAACGGTGTTTGTACATGCACGTCTATTTGAAACAAGTATTCCCTTATACATAAACAGAAAAATATTTTCCTCTATGGCCACTTTTTGGTGTCTATGGGCGCTTAACTGTCAAATAAACGATAAATTTTCGCATTTTGCCGCTAGATATCCCTAGTAGTCTCTATAATATGTTGAACTCGCTATTACATACTTTTTTTTAATTTTTAGGTTTAATACTACATTATGTTACGTTATTGAATAAATATATTATAATCATTACAATATTTATTTATAAAAAATCTCTTAACGTGGAGGGTAAACAAATAAAAGTAAATGGTTATCGTGATAGTATAGGTACCTACCATATAATTATTATGCATAAATCGATTCTAGCACAATCATGTGAATTGGGTTGTTAAACATATTATATTATATTTATTATATTTATTAGATTTTCATAATTCTGTGTCTGATGTGTATTTACTAACGAAACGCTTGAATTCGAAAGCGTCGCCGCTTTTACGAAATTTGCGGCATTGTAGATTAGCTTCATCTACGAAAGCAATGTTTAGTATAAATAAAGCAGTCATGATTGAATAAAATGAAGCACCAATTATAGGATCAATTGTAAAATAGATAATATCATTAAGCAATAATCAAAATAATTCACAGAATCATAATGAAATACGGAAGAAAACAAGTACCTATGGTAATTATCAACAAACACGGGCTGTCAGTTGCAATCTGTCAAACATCGACTCTGGCAAATTTTGCAATCGGTTCGCTAAACTAATGGTAGAGTGGCATTCTGTGTACGGATTTGACGAGATGCTTATATAAAAAATCTGGATGAACGCAATTATACGTTTTGCACGCCATCTGGCGTAAAATCGCATTCGAAAATATTGGATGAACAGGGTATTAATCAGAGTTTATGTCATACTTACATCGTATAAAAACTTTGTAACAAAACAAGATAAAATCATATTATTGTTTGTTGAAATATGTGCAAACGATATGTCAAGTTTCTTATTATACTTTAATAAAAAATTTAAAATGTGATGATTGTCATAATAATTTCCGAACCGGGGCGCCATTTTTAATTTTTCAACGAGACGGAATGATAGTTTCGAGAATTTCACGAACCGTAGCTATGCTCCGGTACGTTTCAGTTCATTTCAGGCGCTGATAGTTACACATAAAAAGGTTTTTAGTAAGTACTGAAGGATTTCATATTAAATATTTCCACTCTAAGTTTTGGAAGAATGGTATAAACTAACATAGTATTGTAGCTATTTTAAGACAGATACTTTGATTTTAGTTTCGGTGTCCAAGCACTTTATTTTCAAGTTTTCATAAAAGAAGAAAATTTAAGAAAATGGAAAAAAATGTATTAATACTTTATTTCTTTGATTCTTCTTAAACTGGGTTCAAAATATATTTTGAGATACTTATTTCAACGATATGTCGGCAATATTCTCACCTGGAAAAATACTGATACATAAACGTAGGTAGTTGACTCATATATGTCCGTCACTGAACAATTCATTCAAACTGAGTCATGCTCGATTGTGGAATAACATATTATATTTTCTATCAGAAACGGATATCGATTCGATTCGTCGTCGAGCCGGGATATGAAAAAATAAAAATTAACATTATATACCACTCTGTCAACATCCATGCCTCCACTCTATTGACAGGTTTATTGTTTAGATCACTGTTCAAAAGAATTTATTACATACTCTTTATAGAGTTCAATCACTATTGTATCATCAAAACAAAAAATCTAGATATACCAACCAATCAACAACAAATCTACTTCCTTAAATCAAATGTAACTATGCATTGCAAAGTTTGTTGCCACTTGTATCTACATTTCAATAAGTAAATAGTGACTTTATTATTTATTCTTATTATTGGTAGATTATTATTATATTTACATAATGTTGTTATGTGAAGGCTTTCCAAAGGTGAATACGTCACGAAGAAAGCAAAATATTGTAGGATTAACGTAGGTAGTTGACTCATATATGTCCGTCACTGAACAATTCATTCAAACTGAGTCATGCTCGATTGTGGAATAACATATTATATTTTCTATCAGAAACGGATATCGATTCGATTCGTCGTCGAGCCGGGATATGAAAAAATAAAAATTAACATTCTATACCACTCTGTCAACATCCATGCCTCCACTCTATTGACAGGTTTATTGTTTAGATCACTGTTCAAAAGAATTTATTACATACTCTTTATAGAGTTCAATCACTATTGTATCATCAAAACAAAAAATCTAGATATACCAACCAATCAACAACAAATCTACTTCCTTAAATCAAATGTAACTATGCATTGCAAAGTTTGTTGCCACTTGTATCTACATTTCAATAAGTAAATAGTGACTTTATTATTTATTCTTATTATTGGTAGATTATTATTATATTTACATAATGTTGTTATGTGAAGGCTTTCCAAAGGTGAATACGTCACGAAGAAAGCAAAATATTGTAGGATTAACCAATTTGTATGTATATCTAATTTGATATAATTTGTCGCAAAACCGATGACATTGCAATGGATGCAGCGCTCGGAATGAAAGATTTTACGAACCGAAGCGATCGATAATTTTGCGAAAATATTTACATATTCATGTAGCAGTCGTATATATTACAGTACACTCTCAGTAATCCGCCGCTCGATTATCCGACAACTACTACAATCCGCTGTCATTTTTATTAGTTGAAAGAACAAAATCAAGCTAATAATAATAATTCGCCGGTATTTGATTGTCAAATTCAGTAGTTCGCCGCGTACAAATATACAACGCAGATGAGACGGGTTGGTTTTGGAAACTTCTCCTTCGTATAACGTACGCTCATCGCGAAGAAAGTAATGTACCAGGGAGGAAAGTGTCCAAAGACCGCATCACAATAATTATGCCGTGCTCCAATGCAACCGGGACACACAAACTGAAGCTTTTGGTTATAGGGAAAACCAGGAATCATAAGCCATTCAAGAATATCTGCCTCACTGAACAACTGGTTGTGTCAAGTGATTTACTTACTGTTTAATATTTAGTTAATAAACTTTGTTTATAAATACGTATAATTTTTTAAATACTTGATTTTGATTTTAAATTAAACCGTTATTTGGTACGAATTTACAAATTTAAAAAAAAAAAAACTCTTTTTACGAAATACCTGTTTTAATTTTTACCATATTTTGTATGTATGCACTATAATCCGCCGCTTTCACCAATTTGACACTTTTCTGGTTTTTGGGGTGTCGGATTACTGAGAGAGTACTGTAACTGAAATAATATATATTTGTACTTTAGGTATCATGGAAATATTCAATACGCTGATCAAAAGGAAAATATTTGAGAATCACTGACAGATATTTTAATTATTTATCATTAGTGTATATTATTATCGTTATCTGTCACTCGGGACTATTTGGCCCTTAGATGGGTGAACATAATCACACCCATTGTGTGTTAGCAAGCCAATACTCTCGTCATAATAATATTATTATGTATCTATCGCTGGTTGGCGTTTTGAAGTCATGCAACTGTGATCAGTGAGAATGTCAGAGAAGTTATCGCGAAGAGGTAAATTGTAATATCTATTCACTATATGGAATTGAATCGTAATAAATAATTGTTAAAATCAAGTGCACATAATATTACACCAAGAAAAATAGAGGAGGAGATCTATGCCTTCAATGGATCCCATCGCACATGGGTATTGAGGGCAATGAAAGAGCGGATGATCTGGCAAAGGAAGCTGGCCATTCAGGGGTACCACAGTGAATACCAGAAAACCTGGACTGGAATGAGGCTATAAAGAAAATGGGCCAAAGTATGTGGATAGATTTTCACCAAAGGGCATCATTAGAAAAGGGGAAATGGAAATGAGCTTAAGTTAATACTGAGGCTAAGAACAGGGCACACAATGGGCAAAAGATTTGATGTCCTCATGGGAAGAAGCAAATCGCAACTCTGCGATGAATGTCATGTTTTAGAGCACCATGTAAATATAGCACTACAATGCCCTAAATATGAACTTCACAGAGTACAGCTGCGAACTGCGGATATCTATGAGAATGTCGACGAATTGAAGGTTGTCCTGGCGGTGGGTAAGACGGAAGAGCTAGGCAAAATTGTTAAGTTATTTAACAGAATAAGAGTGAGGACCTGATCGACGGATCCCCTTCTAAAAGAAAGAGGCGATATGACAGCGAGTCGCGGTCAAAGCCTCGGTAAAATCGCAAAAAAAGTGCACATATTTGCAAAACATGTTTTTGATGAAAAATTTAGATTACGCGCAAAAAAATTCAACCTCTGTTTTATTGCAAGATGTTGCAATAAAAAATCGTTATACTTCAGCATCTTAAACACATGCGTTTTAGTGAGACGTTTATCACAAATAATAACTCAAAGCGATGACTAACATAATGTATTTTGCAACAAAATTGTGATGTTCGCCGTTCACAAAGACATTTTCTCATTCAATTTCTTTGACAGTTTTCAACAATCAAACGAGTCCCTTTCGCGAATGCTTCAAGCTTTTTCAATACTTAAGCCCCCTCGCAGCACAAAACGAAGAATGACATATTTTACTTTTGACATGTTTTATTGCGGGAAATAGTCGAATGACTTTGCTGTAATCTTTTTTATAATAAACAGGAAATTCTTTCGCTATTCTTCCATGTTCTATTTCCGTGTTTTTTCATTGTTGACAACTTATGATAACTATACAAAATAAAATAATGGTGAAATATAGTGAGGTAGTCACTTATATTTTTCATTGTCTTGACAATAGCGTGTAGACGAATCCAGCATGCTTTGTGTCATATTTCAATGACAAATAATAAATAACCAGAAATAATTATAAAAACCACGTAATTAATATCCAAATATTATCTTATATGTATACCGAGATACCTATATTTATTCTAATTATGAGTAAAATAAATAAAAACGGGGAAAAGCCAGAATATGAACGTATAAACGAATATTCTAAATTTGAAAAAAAATGGGTTGTGAAAGAAAACAAATGACATTCTCATAATAGTTTGACCATAGTTTGACAGATGGTTACATAGCAGTGCGGTAATATATTAGTGTTTTTTTAGAGGTGTAGAACTTTAAAATGAAATAAAACACATAAAAATTGTGGTAACGGACATTTTATTGGTTTTATTCGAAAGATAATTTTATGCATGATTTCGGGCATATGGGCGCCGCGGCTGGCTCGAAGAAAGCGCAATCTGGAAGTCCAATTTTCGTCCACTTTTTCGAGCAGCTGGGGCCGTATATCGGCAATAACGCGGTGAATGTTACTTCACGACTTACGCGACTTCACATATGCCCACAGAAAATAATCTAATGGTGTTAAATCACAAGATCTTGGAGGCCAATTCACAACGCAAAATTATGCGTTCATCGAATGATTTCTTCAATAAATTGATTGTGGCGCACGCTCTGTTGCGCGCAGTCTTGTTGAAACTTCAGCTCTTTCACATTAATGCCATTCAATTGGGAAACGAAAAAATAAGTAATCGTGGATCTATAGCTCTCTCCATTGACTGTAACGTTCTGGCCGGCATCATTTTTGAAGAAATACGGACCAATAATTCCACCAGCCCATAAAGCACACCAAACAGTGTCTATTTCTGGATATAACGGCGTCTTAATGATAGCTTATGGATTCTCTTCACTTCAAATGCAGCAATTTTGCTTATTGATGTAGCCATTCAACCAAAAATGAGCATCATGATGGATGATTATGTCGACCGTACAATGGACGTAGTGCGTAGTGTTTCGCGAACTGAACCACGATTTCGACATAGATTTACACAATTTGCAACCGTTGTTCTGACGTAAGTCTATTCATGGGAGCATGGCAAGCCAAATTGACCACAAACCAGCTGTCAGCTGTCAAATTGGCTGTCGCTGGAAAAAGTGTGGCCGATTTTAAAAAGAAACCTAAAAAAACACCCGTTAGTTTATCAAGTGATTAAAGTAATGAGAAATTAGTGTGTAATCCAAGAGATTTAAGTGTTACTATAATAAATAAAGAATAGGGTGATGTAACTACTGTAATCTTAGGCAACATATGCAATCAATCAAGCATGAAAATATCATGTATGAGGAAGAAACATTTTCTAAGCGTCATCGCATGATAAATAAATGATGGTGTGCTCGGTAAAGTCAGGAGACTACGACAACTTAGTCAAGGCCTGAAACACCTCAACAAATAAAGTAAAGTTGTGATCAAATTGAGATGGATGTCACGTCACTGACACGCTATCACGGCGAAAGATTTAGTCTATGGTTTTGTCTTTTTGCAGAACATTTTGAACGATCCCCACCTCTCTACATTCAATAATTATAGAAAGTGCCAACTCTAATATATTAGTATTTTGAATTATTATTAATTATTCATGCTAATTTCAATTAACTTTAACGTTTCTACGTGTGCGTATGTTAAAATTACTTGCGAATTATATGCATAGATAATATTTTGAACAAAACCCAACCTGCAGACCATAGATAATAGACAATATTCTTATAGAAAATACATAGTGCCAACCACTATCCACAAAAAAAACCTGATTTTGACATGATATGAAAAAGTATAGACACGTAGAAAAGGTCGAAAAGGATAAAAACGTTCAAAACGTCAAGCAGGTGTTGATGCAGTGCGGTCCAACGTGAGATAACCTCATTGTTGTTTTGGTGATTTCGACAGATTTTGTCAACTGACATTATTCGTTTTAAGGTTCAAAATGTGCTACGGGATGGTACCATTAGTCTGATAACATTATAAACACAAACAATGACATTGCACACTTATTTTCCCGTAGCGGCAGCTTACTGTGACGTCACGTAATAGTCCGCGACATGCACCATAATATTATAATTCGCGCTTAAGACAGATGTTCAAGACAAGGAGAAGACATAAGAATATTGATGGATGGTATTGGTAATATTCTTTAAGTTATAAAGAATAACATAAAATTAAAACGTTGTCCTGGTTCCTTCTTTTTAATTTTGTTTAATGGTCGTCAAAAAATAAATAAAATCTTTAAGTAACTATAAGTAATAGTAACACACTACATTTTATTGAAGAAATATAATATTTTTCTCGATTTCTAGAGAAACTAGAAAATATTCTGTCGTAGACTGTTTAGGATGAAAATTATTTGCTGTAAATGTTAATAAACCCATATTTATAAAGTGTTTTAACCACCTTATTTTCTTCTTCTTTCGACCATGTCCGATCCTAATAGGATCATATGTGCCTCCACAGAGTAGAGGTTTGTATTAACAGATTTTGTTTTTTACGAGAAATGGACGTCAGCCACTTGCTAAATCTATTAGGTCCATACCCTGACAGACACAAATTGAAAAACAATATGTGTACTTGCCAGACCCAGGATTTGAACCCGGGTCTGATATAGTCCAACGCTTAAGCCACCGTTAACCACCTTAGTGATGAGATACCTGTAGGGATTTCAATACTGGTATTTCAAAACCGGTATTCAATTATTTATCAATACCGAAATACCGGTTTTAAAAACCCAACATATCGGTTTTTTCGGTATTAATAAAGCATACATGTTTATGTTTTTCGAAAATGAATTTAATGTTGTTTTTTCATTACTACTATATAGTATATATTAATTTTGGTGTATAAGATAAATGCTGCCAAAAAAACAAACATATTGACTGAAACCAACAAAAGTTAAAATAATAATACAAACAAATCTCAACAACTTATAGAATTATCGCGATGAATTAAAATATTTCGAAAAAGAAAACATGCATGGCAAATAATTCTAATTATTCTATAACTATTGATCCAACGCTGATAGTACATACAACAAATGTTGAATTCGAAAGAGATTTTCATGTACCTGAAAAATTATCAGTTCTAAAATATTATGATATTATACGTACTTATTTTTATATCAACATAATAAATGTAGATAGATACTTAGGTTGCCATACAATTATGTTTTAAATAGATTTTAATATCTATAATTATTGATACTTATAGGTACTTATTTTTTATATATTATTATGTTTTGACAAATACCGGTTTTCAATGAGAAATACCGAAATACCGGTATTGATATATTCATTCGGTATTACAATCCCTGCACGCAAAGCTCTCCTGTCCTCATTAGGAGTGCCAGGGACGTCGAAGTGACAGTACATACTTAATTCAATCACTGCTGACATGTTAATTAATATTTATTTACCACATGTAAATATCATGTTAATTATATATATGATATTACCTACGTGGTCGCAGCCATGATTTATTCTGGATCGGAACCGTTTCCTCGTGTCAAGCCTATCAGGCACCATTAGCGAGGGGTGCAAGATTAGTAAATGCGCTCCCTAAAGACATAGACATTTTCAGTGATGTACTTTCCATTTTGTTTTTGAAACTTTATTTTTCTGTGTAAAATTGTATGTTTTTTGTTTTCAAAATTTTATTTTTCTGTGTTAAATTGTACTTAAGTATGTTTTGATTTCATTTGTTTTTATGTTATTATTATATTCTATATTGTAATATTTGTTATAATGTAAATCTCATGTTGTGTACGTCTTGAATTTGGATTTTTTATGTCCACAATGTTTTGTATTCTTAAATAAATAAATAAATATATATATAATGGCCAGTTAGCACTAAATGAGTTAATAAAAATAAATAAATAGTTAAGGGATCCTAAAAATTTTCCCACAGAGCACTTATAAACGTGATATTGCATAATATAATGTATGCAATGTTCACAATTTTATTACGTAAATAATCTAGACTTATTCATGTAATAAAACAGTACGACAAAAGTTTTCTTGAGAAACTACGTAAGTCTAAAGTTTTATTAATACGATAAGTAGGTACTGAGACTGACACAATACCTGGACACAAAAGTTTTTATAAATAAGTTTTATTTAACTCTTTTGAAAAAAATAATTATAGTGTACATTTGTTTCTGTATTTTTAAATGCGTTTTAAAACTTTTAAACATTTCTAGCAGTCTTTTCTACCAGCTACCATTTATCATTGCATAACACTTTACCAGCGTGAGTACAACAACGTCTTAAACTTTTAATTGAATTTGTAGCTTTAAATTATTTTCCTTTAAGTAAAAAATAATTTTTCAAACTCACAATAACTTTAGGAAGTCTATAATATGTCGGTAAACTGAAGTTTAACTTCACAAAGTAATATTGTATTATGTCGTCAAAGCAACCCACATCATTTGATACAAAAATAATATTTACTTCATATTATGCATACCCAAATCAAAATCTGTTTAAACTGCGAAGGAAAAAGGATTTTTTTTCACTCACACTTTACTTTTGAGCTATACATAGATTACTTAAAATCGTTTTAATTTTCGATCATACTTTTAGTCAAATAATTATTTAAGATGTAGTTTTTATGCTGTAGATTTTGGGGAATAGATTCTTCAAGAAAATTACTAGCAACACCATACAAATGCCACGCAATGGCCACACTAATTGTCACTTATTAGGTACTTATCACGTTAGCTTTTCCTTCAATTTCATCAGATATTTTCCGCAACTATAAAAAAATTATAATATATTATTTAAGAATTTAAATGGTGATACGAACCATTGTACAACTAAAGTTGTGTTTTGACTCTGCCAATATCTTAAAATATAAATAAAACTTATCATAATAAATAATGATAATAAATAATACTTTTAAAAAAAAATATTTCAAGTTATACCTACATATTTATATTTTTTATAAAAATCGATGTTTTTTAAAATAGATATAAAAAATATTAAAACTATGAATTAGTCAAAAATCTAAACGGTGAAAAATTTAAAACTTGATAAACTAAATTTAAAAAATAAATATAACCATAAAGAAATGTAATAATAACGTAACCTATGTACCAAATATGTGACAAATTCACATTTTTTTACAATTGTAAGTTTATCTTTGACTATAATGAATGAAAATATATTTTTAATGTTTTCAGATACATATTTATTAACTAATAAAGTTGAAATTGTAAATTATCAAAAAAAATCTCAAATTGCAAGCTTCGTATTTTCCGCTAAGTTTTCTGTTGGCATATAGGATCTCCCTTAATTATGATAATAATTTTGTTTGTTTTTATAATTTGATCATCTCAGATATACATTTAGAATCGTAGGCATTTTCTGCAAATTAATTTTCTTAGATGTGTTACAAAATTGACAGCGTAGCACGGTGTGGTATGACGATAATTATTTAGTATATTATAAGTACTAAATAAACCAAATCGGGAACACTTACTTTTGAGAGAATATTATTTTGTTAATACCCACGCAACAGAAACCATTTTCCAGATAAACTTATTGAGCTCATAAAAGTTTTAAGTGGTTTTATCAAAATTTCAAGAAAATCACCTTTTACATTACTTTTGATACAAGGTTAAAACTTATTATTGGAAACTAATTAAAGTACTTACTGTTGTTACCTAATAATGTTTTGCAAACAACTCGAAACTGTTTATAATTATTAGCATTTCTGAATAAACCTTCAATTTTGAAACAGAAAAACTGCTCTATAATAGTATTATAGTAGAACAACGTAACCTTGAGATTGCGATTTTGGTGCATTATCTAGGATAAATTTAATTATTGTTACCATTATTATTGCTGCTCTTACACGAAGCATATTGTATCGTTGTCTCTCGCTCAGCGTTGCTCTAAACTAAATACATCATATTTTCTGTCAAAACGATCAAATTTCACGCTAATGTGGTATTTTTATAACCTTTGATTATTAGGTGTTTCACTTACTTCCACCAACGCAGATATTAGTAACAGTTATCACTTTAAAGCGTTTCCGCTATTTTCATTGGTCCAAATTAACACGAAAGGCATTCCATGCGCAAGACCGTTATCGATAGCTATCTAAAATAATTGATAAATTCGTAAAATGGCGAAAATTTAGGTTGGTAGACATGTCGGTCAAATTCGGGTATGTTCATGCTGGCAGGTACGTACGAACCCAAGAATTTTGAATTGACACATCTTTATAACCTACAATTTTATTAGTTATGCCATAGCGATTGCAGCACAAAATATTACAAATATTATGTTACTACTATCTGCTACTAGCCACTCGATATTTGACAGCTCGCGGAAAACTATAAATTAAGACGGTGACCATGAATTAATCATATTTCAAAATAGTCGGGTCTTGCATCTCAATTCTCAATATGTAAAATTGACGTACTCTGTCTAGCTCTACAAGTCAACACAGCCAAGCGAGGGCTGTTAAAAGATAGCGCTTTTTGACAGTTCAGACAGTTATTTTATTTACATAATTAACCGCATGAAAACGTAAAGTGATAAATGTGATATATTTATCACATGGAGCTCTTTTTGAATGTTAAGTGATATAATATTAGAATAGCAATGCAAGTGTGAGTATTTTAGCTACGTAATAATATAATATAAGCCATAAGAAAAAAGGACTATCGACGCTGTCGACTGAACGACACCAATTAGACGCCATACGGGTGGATGGCGGATATCTGGGCGCCACTACAAAAATTAAAATGTGTGAAGAAATTCACTATGTTGTTACAAATAATCACGTCAATGGTGTGATTTCACATTCTAGTATCGCACTGAATCGCAGTTATGCTTAACAATAATCATTAGAAATGAATAATATTTCGGTAAGATCCATTTCACACGAGATACCGGCGTGTCGAAAGTCAGCATTTACACATACATGAATTGGGCGCGTTCAGACGGAGACACTCGTGTGTCGCGCATAAATGACACCGTCCCTAAATAAAGGAAATGTGAATTAACTTTGGCTCTGACGTCAAAGACTCATTAGCTATTCGTTGGCTACACAATAGCCACTGCAGTGTCGAGTAGCTAAATACGTCGTTGTCTAGACACCAGTGTCCCGTGTGAAACGGGCCTAATAACTGCGTAATATATTTCAACAGACTCATGGTTGGTAAAATTTTGTTCTAGCGAGCAAACGATCAATAATATTGTGCAATATTTGACGTTGATAACATCAAAATATTTTAAGATTTCATTTTCATTGAAGTAACGTATGTTTTTATTAATCAATCTTCCAATCATCAAACTTTTATACATTGAATTCAAAATATAATTCATAATATTATAAAAACATTATAAAAAAATATATATTAATTCTACATAATATGTATAACGGAACAAATAAATGAATTAACAAATATATTGATTGTGGATTATCCCGAAGATTAATGTGGATGTATGGAAAATTTTATTAGTGATAATAACGATAAATAATTATTCCATAAAGACCTTTCATTGGCTTAGACATGAAGCCCCAAATAATATTCATTGAGTCCCTGCGAAGGATGATAAAACAAAAATAGAGAGTCGTTATTTTATTTGCCCACCCCAATATGAAACAAAAGATAATGAATGGGTCTCTCATTTTGCCCCGGTTCGCTCGCCTGTCGTTTATTTTGGGATATGAATTAACCCTTTCAGGACTGCGCCATTCATTAGGAAGAGTGTATCGCATATTTTACCGTGTCTTCCTAAAATGTCCTTTAATTATGATTCTATTTAGCGCGATTTTAATTATAACATCGGCGTTTATAAGATGAGGGCAAACGAATATTATAAAATTTTATAATTATTTTCTGACTGAGAAATTGGTTGCTTTTGAAATTTAGAAGAATGTAGAAGAAAGTTTTTGTATTTGAAATACATCCCCGTGAAAGTCTGGTCAAATTAGAAATTTGCATATCATTATTCCTCATATTACATGTATATATGTTTTTTTTATACCAACATCAGAATTAGCTCGATCGATTGAATCGTGAACAATCAAAACATTTTATATTTTACAACAACTTGATAGACTGATGCAGTGACGTCCCAAGATAAATTGCCGCCGCTAGGCAGCGCCAAAATGCCGCCCCATTTTTTATACCGTATTTTTAATCATCCTTTCATGATACCAATATCTAAGAAATCTGTTGAATGGATATATTACTAACAAGACCTATACCACTAAATCTAATTTTACTAATAAAACCATTTAAATGCCATCTCTGCTTCAATAGACAAATATTGCGAGTTCACGATTTCAGATAGGTAGATTTTAAAATATATGTAACAACTTCCAAAACTCGCGACTGAGAAGCAGAAATATTTGGAAAAATTTATATTAGGTAAGTACGTACCTACCTATAATTCAAATGTAATTTGCAAATCTGTGCATGTCACCGCTGATCATCAAGGACGTGACGTCCAATGACAACGGAAGTAAAGTAGATATCGTGAACCAGACAAAAAATTTCAGTTCTGTTAAATCTTTTATACAATTTCTTTCCAACCAGTGAGCTAATTTTTTTTAATGGAAAGACATTTCCTTTATTACTAAGTTTAGTTAGCTATTTCTATGTATACCTAATGATTCTCCTCGATTTGCCGCCCTTCGGGTAACTGCCGCCCCCAGGCTACGCTCAATCTGAGAAATTCAGAAGTAAACATGTCATGTGAAGCTCCTTTCATGTTTTTATATCCCCAGTTCGTTTCTTCTTCGTACATCTGCCGAAAGCGTAGCATTGTTTAGTTTTACTTCTGCGGATTTAATATATAATATTTCGAGAAGAAAAGCTCAACAAGATGTGTCGGCCTAAAGTTTAACGGATTTAAAAAAAAATAAGATTGTTGAAAAACCTAAAAAGGGGTCTTGGCAGATTCTCATGACGATCGTCTGCCCCGATCGTCACCGATGATGAAATGTCATTTTTTATTGTTACTTGGACTCTTGACTAAAATAGAATAATTCTTAATTTTAGTACTCGACTCACTTCTCGGTTGGGTTGAAGATTACCGAGAACGTACGAAATTAAGCGAATTACCTATTATCTACCATTAATGCCGCACGTGGTAGGTATGTCCTGTCTTGATGTTGACATTACTCAAAATTGACATTAACATAATTAAAGTTGCTTGATTTTAATCATTATTTTTGACAACACTAACATAAAATACAAATAATATGCTACTAACTAAATACTACCATAAACATGTAAGTTGTCTAGATGTAATCTCAAATAGTTTCCATTGGCTAAACTAATGGCTAAATAATTGGCTAACATTGGCAACTAAAAACATAATATGAGGGGATATTGTTTAGTGTTGCTACCAAGCTGATCAATATAATAATATATATATATATTGGCGGCTCTCGTGGTGCAGTGCGTAATGCGCTGGCCTTCCACCACAATAGTTATGTGTTTTTCTCAAAGCCTGGGTTTTTGTGATTGATAAAAATTACTAACAACCACCTTGTACGAAAAAGCAAGGACATGGTTATTAATAATTCAAAAAGAAAATATATACTCATAATAAAAAGCATACTAAATAATAATATATTAGTTTACATAATTGCACTAGCAGCTTAGTGTACATTATAAGCGTCAATATAACCGGCATGGTAGCTGAATATTTCCGTGTAACTGTTATTATTAAAGTCGTGGTTCAGATAGAGGCATATCTTTATCAAAATAATTATACGTAAGACCAAATAATTACAAGATAAAAAGAACTTTTTATATACCTACCACGTTTTTAAATTTTCTGTTGAATCATATAAACTTGACAATTCTATGTACCTATTAATAATTAAAAGACAAATAAGGCGATCGTCAACAAATCATTTTTTTTGTTATTTTGCAACAAACAAACAAATATAGAATACTGAAATATTATTTTGATTTCCATAGTAACGCACGTATATATTAATAATTTAGTTGCTAGGACCACCCCCTTAGTCACCAATAATAGTGGATTAGATTACGGATTTCTTCCGAAATAACTTTTCATACAAAACAGAATTAACTGAAAATGAATTAAATTCTACTTAAAGATGGCTAAAAGTATTAAAATAATGCATTGGCATCGTGTTCTGATGTATTCTGAAAGTTTCAAATGTCTAATTAGTCGGGAAGTTAGTTAAAAATCGATTGCAAGATTTGTACTGGATAAACAAACACCGGACAAACAAGAATACGAGCTAAGAAAAACGTGTTAAATAAAAATAAATCGCAGGGTGAATGACATATTTCTTAAGACATTGCCACTTTCAACTGCGATAAATCGCTTGATCTTGCATTGATCTTGCTCACAGCGACTAAGTCACTGTGACATATTAAAGCGACATTATACGTATCTTAGAAACACAACGAGAAGTGCAGTCCGTCATGAAAGAAAACCTTTAATACAATAACGATATAAATTTTATAGACACGTTTAAAAAAAAACTCTCGGCTTGACGATTAGAAAAAAAATGTTATTAGTATAATATAACGTCACTTTACTATTAAGACCTCGTAAGTCCGATATTATGGAAAAATGAAGTTTGTTTTTTAAAAAACATTTTAAATCATAATATCAAAACCTCGGTTCTCTAGATTAGTATGCTGTGCATATATCGACAAATTAAAAAAAAACTCGTAGTTGTCGTTGTTTCAAACATGAAATTAGAACCTCGTATTTCACAACCAGTGTTAGCAGATTTATCGATTAAAGATGTGTTTAAAATATTGTTTTTATTACGTTTTTTTCTTTCCCTCAAAATTCAACTCAAACAGACTTACGCGGTTTTAATAGTAAGATGACGAAAGTTACATACGTATAAAATAAAATAGTAACAAAGATTTGAGAGCAGATTTTTGCGACGAATACTGGGTGATGAGGAGATATAGATAGATAAAGCAGCCTCACATCACGCTGAGAGTGAAAAGGTGACGTTGGACCTGGGTCGGCCCTGTAGTGCTGTACGCCTGACGAGAATTACAACCTGGCTTCCATGTTCTTTAAGAGACCAGATATCCTGAAAGACCGTCAAATAATATCTACAGAGTATATACGGCGGAGCTATGAAATGCTGACATGACCTGGAATGGCGCAAGAAGAATGGCGAGTGATAGGCATTCTTGTAGGCGCTGTGTGGTGTCCATATACTCTTACTAAGGAGCGGACATGGTTAAATAAGAAGAAGATACAGTTAAGTTTGCATTGAAATATAATTGGTAAAAACAAGCCATATTTTTTGCCGTTTATTTTATATATTTTTAATTTGATCCGCCGCAAATAATTCGCAAGGTCGTCGTTTGAGACATTATTTTTTCAAAATGAATCCTTTCAAGTTAATTATGATCAAAGAAATCTTCAATAAAAAGAAAAGAAAATGACCAATTTTATTATTTCTTTAAGCCACTTAGAATTTTTCACCAGAGCTGTTTCACTTAAAAGAAATTACTAAGTATATAAGAAAAATGTTTTAAAATTTAATTGAAATTAATATATTATTTAAGTACTTACCTAATAGGATTACTTAGTATTAAAAATATTACTTGAAAATTGGTAAATAAATCATAATAATGGTCAATATTATTTAACAATTTAAATGTTAGTTATTTTTTCATTTTAATGTTTCTGAATTTCGTCATGAGATGTCGCTAGTATTAGTTTTACTATCTCACATCAGTTATTATAATTTTAATAATGTTAAAGACCAGGTTTTTCCCGTTAAAATTTTAGAAGGGCATTGGGCACTTTAATGGATACCTTGATTTAAAACACAAAAACCGATAGCCAACATTAATGCAGTTTGATAAGCATTTAATGTAAAAACTACTAGTCAACCTCGTCCCACTTAATTAGGATGCCCGTAGCTTAATTGATACAGCGCATTGGCTTGAAACCAACAGTTACAAGTTCAAATCCCGTTGGGCGTCGTATTTTGTCTGTGGGCGGTGTTTTCAAATTATCTATATTCAATATAATGAATATTAGGCACATTAAAAAATCTCGTTAATTGTTCGTTGAATAAAATAAATAGTTTATTAAATTTATATAATATTTGAAAGTAATATAAGTAAATTAATGGAAAATCGTTGAACTTAAATTATTACATAAAAGTATGACAGTAATAAAACAAAACCCGCTGGATAGACGAGCTCATAAAGTTCGGTGGATGTACGTGGCAGCAAAGGACTAAGGACCGAGAAGAGTGGAAGAGTGGCCTTCATCTAGCAGTGGATAGACCCCGGCTGATGATGATATATATAATGACAAAACACGAAGGAACACTATAATATAAATATAATGGCTACAAAATATCAATTAGAAGAAAAAAATATTAATTTTTAATAACTAATTTCAGTAAACTAAGTAAAAATATGACGTCAACTGGAGCTACAGATTTGAATGGCTAATTGCCTGGATTAATAGAAGCTGTAATATTGCGACAAATGATAAATGCCTTTAGAAAATTATTATCATTCCGAAAGTTACTATTCGGATATTTAAATTGCTGAAAATTGTGACGATCATTAAAAATATTCGACGTAGTTTTTACTGTATTAGAAATATCCTAATGAGTGTTGCAGTCTATATAATATTTATTATTAATAATTATTGTTGTTAGACTTTTAACCTTATCACTGCCAGCCAATTTTTACTAGGTGGACACTAGGCCAGCTATTTTTGGATTAAAAAAAATACTTTAAAAATATGAAATAGGAACAGAATGATAAATATTTGTGAAAACTTACCAAATCAACATGTTTCTAGAGTTTATTTTTACACTAAAATCATGAATATTGTTTAGAAAATATACACGAATAGTTAATTCAGAAGTTAGGTCGTTTAAAACAACCCGCGAGTTAACTCGTCCGTGGCCTGACGCAACATAGATGCTTTGGCGAGTTAACTCGTCCGTGGCACTGATCAGGTTTTAAATACTAGTATTGCCGTTTAAGTCCTTCCGGAAAATTGTATCTATGATATTGGATATAATATATTTTTAGCGCTACACCTTTATATATTTTACCAGTGGTTTTGGTATATTAAGTATTTGCAGAAACCTAGATAAAGACATCCTTAGTAATTTAATTTGTTTTTGCGGCCATGTGCCCCGTAACAATTTAAGAGTCACCCATCCAGTGCTAGATCCTTAAGGTAAATCCAGACATGTCCGATCAGATTTTTTTTACCCTAAAGGGACGCGTTCGTTCGTCACCTTACTGGTAACTTCTATTATATCATATCAAGTCATTTCGTCGTTTCCACCCTTAAGGTTAACATAGCTTCTCATTTAAACATCTATATATTGTTATGATTCATTTATAGCAGAAAATCAGTATAGACTGTTATAGTTGGTACTTAATACAATTTATCGACATTGTTTCTAATGTGCCGTAAGACAAAAAAACTTAGGTATTTGAATTATCATATATTATCAATGTAAACGCATTGCTATATTTTGCTTTATATATCAATTTTATTATATTATTGAATTATACTATGTCGTATATTATACTTAATAGCATCGTAGGTATTCGTAGGTATCGTAGGTATCGTAGGTATAGTAGGTATCGTAGGTATCGTAGGTATAGTTAAATTCAATGTTACATTGTGATTATTGTAAACCAGATAAATAACACGTCTTATTTATACCTGGGGTGACGATGTATTTATTAACTATACCAAAATATAGTAGAAAATAGATAGCGTTCAGAGATTTCTAATAAAATATTCATGTCAACAATAATTGAACGGTCATTGACTCTGACTGTCTGCATAGTTATAAATGAATACTATTAATTACTATGTCAAACTGTATGACCTACTAATATTGTTATGACCTGAATATTCAATGTGTATAATATGTAAGGATAATACATTATAAGTAGGTATAGAATAAAGATTTTGTTGTAATCAAAAGTAATGTTTTTTTAATACTCGTAATATTTATCATAATTATCATAAAAGATGTAGCCTGGCTCAAAACAATAATGTTACCTACCATCAACATAAATTAGATATTTAAATTACACCTTTAATATACTTAATAGAAAAAATACCAAATGGCAGTGTTACGTCCTGTTAATATTCTTGTCGATGGCGCGCGCGTGTGTTTGTGTGTGTTTCGTGTTGCGCTGCGTTAGCGATGGTGCCCACAGAACGCGTCGGGCGCCGCACTCGCGCAAAATTTCTACAAGTGGCGCATAAATCATTGAAAATACAACGTAATCAAATACGCCAACGCCCACTGGATATGGCGACGCATTATACGCGCGCGCCGCATGAATCATCGTTTTTTCGCGAATCACCGCTTCTCGGCGATACGAATGAAAGAAAATACAATGGAGTCCATTCATTGAACACAGCGAGCAAAAACACGCTGCGCGAGGCATCGTCGATCGACGGGCGGAAAGCAATTATTTAATTACAGAGAAGTCATTGTTTTATTTTATTGCGTGTTCAGTTTATCGCTGGTTGAATAATGTCGTCGTAAATTTTAATTACAAGCCCCGAAATAATATAATATTTTTATTGCTTTGTTATGAGAGGCGCTGTAATAATATTTATTTTGTGCTGCTTGGGCCGCTTACTACATAGGTGAAGGGTAATGCGCGGCGAGAGACGTGTGATTATGGTTATGAATAAACACTGCATACGCGGACTTCGCGCGCCCGACGCGTTCTGTGGGCACCATCGCTTACAGAAAGATACAACAAGATAAATTTAATATATGTATAACAGTGGCGAAGCGTGAAGGTAGACTGCGGAGATCTGACATAAATAGTGCACACTAAACGATGTCAGTCATACTTATTTGTTTTCAGCCTCCACCCTTCGCCAATGATAGATAATTTAATGTCAGTATTTTTATTGACTAACCTTAATAATGAGATATTTATTATAATGTGGGTACTAATTTTACGACCTTTGATCCAACCAAATACTACGAGATTTTCATCCGTTTCACTGTGTCTCGATACTGGAGTTAATTGATTATGAAATCTTTAGTTCGTTTGGCCATCCACGAGACTCTCAGCATCCGTCTCTAGCAACACATTTACCTCTGCCATTATCTTACCTCTACCGTCCAAGTTTCAAAGATATACAGGTATTATAATATGCAAATTGGAAAGACAATATACTAAATGCACCTTAGTCGTTTTGGTAATGCTTTTGCTGATTTTTTTCGACCATGCCCGATCCTAATAAGATCATATATACATATTATATCATATCAACAACACATATTTCCGTGAAGATACTAAATTATCTCAAATGTATGTGTAAACTATTTACTGACAATTTGAAATGTTTTTGATAAAATCTGTTTAAATATTAGAATTAATGATTAGTAACAGGACAAAAAATATTTTTTTTCAATTCTATGAAGACACAATTTAATTCAACGGTTTCCCTTATTCTAACGATTAAATTCAAAAGAATTTTACCGCTCGTTTTCTTTGATGTATATTTTCAACATAATCCTTGTCCCCCGAAGAGTAATTTTTCTTTTAAAATATTTTTTTACTGGGTTCATTTACCACCTTTACCCACCCGTAAGTCGGTATAACACTGTGGTCTTCAAGATACCAGATATAAGATATAGAATGGAAGTTATTATTCATGACGCTATCTATCACGAGTTTAAGATATTTGACATCATTATTGAGAATGATAATAATATCATCATCATCAGCCTGAATCTATCCGCTGCTGGATGAAGGCCTCTCCAAGCTGATTCCACTTCTCTCGGTCCTGTGCGCTGCGTTGCCACGTACTTCCGCAGAACTTTATCATTTCATCGATCCAGCGGCCTCTAGGTCTATCTTTCAGACGTTTTGTACCTCTTGAATACTACTAGATGACTAAATTTGTCCAACAATTGTCGCTTCTTCGAGCTATGTGTCCAGCCCAACTCCATTTGAGGCTTTTAACGAATTCTTTCACATCGCAAACCCTGGCCTGCTTCCTTATCCACTCATTCCTCTTTTTGTCCTTTCGCGTTATGCCCAGCATGCATCTCTCCATACCACGTTGTGCCGCTCTAAGTTTCTGGATCTCTTTTTTACTTAGGGCGCATGTTTCACACGCATATGTGATTACGGGAAGCACACACTGGTTGAACACTGCGCTTTAGGCACAGTGGAAGGTCACTTTTGAAGATATTATGCAGGCTGCCAAAAGCATGTTTTTGGATAATAATATATTATGTTTGTGAAATTATTAAAAACTATGTGAAAAGTCCATCCAAGGATGTATGAAATATGTCATGGGCCGTGGCCAAGTAGTATTTTCATCAGTCGTATGAAGGCAGTACTGGTATTATCAACTCGGCATTTTTTAGGTATGATTATAATTATTATCCAAAGTGAAACCTGAGTATCTAGTGATGCGCTACGTTCACGGTCACTCTATTGAAGATATTCGTTTCTATACTGATGAATACTTGCAGACCGACTGTCCGCAATGAGCACTTTGTTGTTCGCATATCGTAAAAGTTATCGAGAATGACTCCAGTTACTTTGATTTTCTATTTTAATCCAATCAGAGCTTCGTTGAAAATTATTTATAACTAAAATCTCTCACATTCGAATTGCATAATATTATGACGCATTGAAAGCTTTAATGTAATTTTTATAAAATACTCAAGAATACAAAAAGATTTACAAACATGAATATTAAAAACTAATGATAGTTGTATTTCCCAAAATAAATAATTTAAAATGAACAGCTGGCCAACTTTCCAGTGGTAAGAGTAAGTGCCTGGTGGAAAATAAAATAAATTTCACCCGGTAAAACTTTTTAGGGAAGTTCAAAGCGTATTTTAACCGGTAAGGATATTTTCCCCTGTGTCCGTTTTATTTGTGAATCGAATTTTTATGGCAAATAAAAAAGTTGTTTCAATGAGCAGCTTCTGAGTTATTTGATAATAAATGGTTGAAAAAACAATGTAGTTTAAGTTATTTTTAACGGGTTATAGAAAATGATGAAGGTACCCATTTAAATTCGCTGCAAATATATGTCTGTTTTAAGTGCGTAAATAATGTGTTTTAGAAAGCAAAAAATATTATAATATAATCACATAATACCTTTACATATTGTGTAGGGCTGAATACCCTACCGAACAGCATGATGTAGCATTATATATTTTCAAAGGTGAAACAAGAAACAAAACAATAGATCGATAATATTCGTCAGCATTTCCTCAATCATAACTAGATCAGTAGGGTCTGTTATGCTTGGTGATTGCGACAATATCTCTTTTGGTATATGTACTGCATTTGTATAAATTTTAAGAACAATGCAGGAACCTTCACTCAACTCATCGAGTCCGTCACGAGACGCATTACTGTTGTCACGAGTCCTTCACTCGACATAGTCAACGTCATTCCAATCGAATCAGTCTCTCAGTTCATCAACACAAACAGATCTCGATCACATATCCTACCATTGTAACTCTCTGTACTCTGCATCAAGACAATAAACATATATATCCATCTATACTACAGTTGCCTCAATCAACACAACACCAGCTCCGTCATCTACCGCCAAAGTGGTGACCCCGACGTGATACGACGTGAAACGACGACAAGAAAATAAAAGTGGTGGACCGTGAAAAGAGTTCATTCATACATGTTTTAAATATACCAGTATTATTATGATTCAATATACAATTAATATTTTTGATTTTGACGATAGTCGGACAATAGTTTAGTTAGATAATTTTATTTCTTTTCATAAAAGAACATTAATTATATATTTTGTAGTTCAATATCTTTTATTGTAATTTCAGTATGTGTTACTTGGTAACATTGTGTCCAGAATAATTTTCATGTTTTAAGGCCCCCTGGTCTAACATATTTAGAGGGTCCAAAAAAAACTTTAACAAAATTTAAACTAAAAAAATCTAGCAAGGCTGACTTCCAAATTTACTTCGTCTTTTACTTATAGCGTCTCGTTGCTTCAATCGTGGAATACTGCACTCTTTCAAATATATTCCTCATAACCAGACACTCGCACGTTGAGTCTAGCTAAAAATTTTGGCCTGCAAAATAACTAAGGGTGTTCACGTACGATTGCGAGCTGTCGCATCCACAAGTGGTAATTGAATGCGCGTAGATTTATTTTTAATAGTATCGTTAGTGTCCATTTGTATCGTCCGCGCTGTCTTGTCTTTTAGACATGTTATGTCAAAATACTAAAGCAAACATCGGATGTCAATTTATCAGTGTGTGATGGGTGTTCCACTGACATAGGCCTCGCGTGAGTTTCACCTGAGTCATAATCCTCAGTGATGAGGACCTGACGAAGAATATGAAGTAATATTCCAATAAATACCAAGTTCTTTCACAACACGTAACCATATTTCGCTGTCATTATATCTATAAGTGATTATTTTACAATCATTATATAATAATGTTATACTAACTAGAAATTTATTTAAAAACTCGCAGAATGAATGACGTCTACTTATATTATTACTATCTCAATATTTTATATATATGTGATGTTTGATAAATTCTAACATTTATGTACCTACCTACCTTTGTTATTCCAAGAAATTCGTATTTACACATATTTCTTTGGACAACATCGGCCAAATGTATACTGGTTGACACGTGTGTTTTTTTATTATCTAGATTAGGTTGGTAATGGAAATGGAAAAGATTTCCGGGAAAAAAATATTCCGTCTATTATACTAAGTAGTAATAAAAATAAACAATTCTACGGTTTTTTTGAAAATAAATTTTAAGTAATTTTACTTAGCTACATACCGTAAGACATTTACGTTCTAAATTATTTATATATCCACATAGTTCGTTGGATCAATTCAAAATATTGAAATACTTTTATTATTTGATGTTTACTCATTAACAATTTGCCATTGTAGTTTCTTTATTTGATTAATGGGGAGAAATTAAAGATCAACACTATGAAAACTTATGATATAGATCTGTTTTTCACGGATGTATCATAAATTCATTGAGAACCACAGATCGATAACGGTATATTTGTAGTAACCATACAGAATAAACTCATTTTTGACATAATTAATTAACGAAATGTGAACGTTCTACATTTTTAGTATTTAAATAGTTATATTTAGATCATTCTTAGGATAGTTTTAAAACGTGAAAACACAATCAATAACAACGAATCTCGTTTTTGCACGAAATTTTCAAGGGGCTTTAGGTACACACTATTAGTTGGTTAGGGCGCAGGTGGCTAAATAGATACAAGCATATATATATATTTAATAACCATGTCCTTGCTTTTCCGTAGAAGGTAGTTGTTAGTAATTTTGAACAATCACATACACCCAGGCTTTGAGAAAAACACATAAATATTGTGTCCTCGCCGGGAATCGAACCCATAACTCTCGGGTGGAAAGCCAGCGCCTTACCCACTGCACCACGAGAGCTGCCGATACTAGCATATTATCTGGAATCGGATGAATGCATTTTCGAATCATGTTAAGTATATTTTCTTTAAGATTTTTTTACAATAAGTAAATATGTTTTTAAGGTGTTTCCAAATTATATAAAACCGCTAGTTTCAAAACCATTAAAATATACGGTATTATATAAAATGGGAGACAGTAAATTTTAATCAATAGAATCTCTAAGTACACATTTTGTCTCATTGATGGATTACTTATCAATTAATTCTGTAGTTGGGATCAGCCTGTATTAGTCATCGTGTGGCATAGAATGGCGTAGAACGGCGTATAATGACGTAGAAGGGCGTAGCACCTCGCATGATTGGGTCGGCATTATTTATTGCTAAGCCCACTGACACAGATGGAACATTGGTTCACTGAGAAATCTGGGGCATATAATGACAAATTGAATACTAACTCTATACAACGTATCAGTCTACTGTTTCTAGTAGTGAATGAGTAGGTTGTTGAATCTGGACGAATTATTAAATAATAAAACATACATACAATCTCACGATTTCCAAATGACGCCTGATGTAATGATGTAATAAAAATACGCCCCACTGGGGGACAATTTGAATGTTTTGCGGGGCATTGCGCAAATCATTAATAATGGTTAATGACTTAAATGACAGATTTCCAGATTTAATAGAATTTGCTTTTCCACCTTGGATAACTCAACCGATGTTGCTAGATATGACTGATGTGGCCATGCAGTATCAAGAACTTTAAGAATTGCAAAATAATGAACCTTTTAAAACACTATTCAACATAAAAAATATAATGGCGTGACTTTGTGTTCAGACAAAAACAAAATACCTGATTATGACAATTTTCGCAAGAAAATTACTATTGCCATTCCCATCATCATATTATTTAGTTGAATGTGGCTTAACGACCCACATGCTCAGCGTAGGTCAAAATGGAGGTTTTATGCTATTTTCAGAGGATAACCCTGGACATTCCTTAAACGTTGTAGATAATCTATTTATATAATTTTGAAGCCTGATTATCCTTTATATTTATTTTAAACAGTTGATGACTGCATAAAGTATTTATATTACAAAAAATAGTATACTTTTAAACCTCTCGATCTAATGTTTTAGAATATAGTCATATTTCAGTACATCTATATGCAGTGATGTTAAGATATTTTATATTTATTAATTTTTAAAAGCATTTATAATAGGCTTCAAAATTATATAAATAGATTATCTACAACGTTTAAGGAATATCCAGGATCATACTTTGAAAATAGCATAACACCTCAATTTTGACCTACGCGGCGCACGTCCCCGCTACAAATGATTTGTTACTGAAAGAAAGAAATCATTTTAATATCACAAACCGTAGAGATTTAAGATTAAAATTGACCAAATTAGTACCTCACATAAAAACTCTTTGCACCTCACACGAAGTATAAGGATCGCACTAATTTCCTGTTGAGTTATACATGTAACATAATATTATAGTACCTATTGCCTATGTACATTTTTTATTTGAAGAAATTCATTTTTTTTCAGAATTTCTTAGGTAACTATAAAATTATGATAGAGGAGATTTTTGTAGCGTTGAAGTGGGGCATGGCACAAATAAGGTTGGGAAAAACTGATGTAAAGGCATCCTTACATATTGTTATTATTGGCTTCGTATATATTTATTTACTTTTATGGAGGAGTGAAAATTAAATTGTTTTTACATGCTGGTTAAAAACAAAATATACAGATTGTTATAAATAATATTATATATTTATTTATTCGGTATTGTTCGGTTATCAGGAATACAGCGGAAAACACATTTTGAAGATATCCGATATACTGGATTATTTGTTGGTTTGGGTTAGTTTAGGTTAGGTTAGGTTGGGTTAGGTTAGGTTGGGTTAGGTTAGGTAAGGTTCGGTTTGGTTTAGTTAGGTTAACTTAACAAATAATCCAGTTTATCGGCTATTTTCAAAATGTGTTTTTCGCTGTATTCCTGATAACCGAACAGTACCATTTATTCTTTTGAGCTATGTATCAAATTCTGTCGTAATTCTACCAATTGGCTTTCTCCTGATCAATGACCGTCACAATTTATTACAAAACATGGTGCTTTTAATTTTTAGTTAAATTCTTTTCACCTCAAATCCTTTCTGCATTGACCCTTTGGTAATTTTAATGAAGATTCGTAGCACATCCTTTGAAATCATTCAATCATCTCAACTGGAATAGACTTACTTCATTTACTGTTTTATGCCTGCTCTCCAATTGGACATTGGATTGTCCCATATTATGTCATCATCATATTATTATCAGAAACAAAATATTGATGTATGTCGCACCAGGGGAATAATAGTGGCACAAATCCAAATTTATCATTTTAGAGTTATGTATGCAGAAATGTTCCAAGATATCATTTCTAGCCGCACAAATAGCGGCATAATTCTTAAAAATATAATGGTGGCCTTAAAAGCATTTTTGTCATTATCATATTATAACATTTTACTTGAATTCAAGCAGAAATAGTGGCACAATGATCATTGTGTCATTGTTATTGCGGATAACATTCAAAATGAGATGGCTCAAGTGTGCTAACTTCACGCTATTATAAAGTAAATTTATAAAAAAAACTGATTTAACACACCAAAATAAAATATTCAAACTGCTCTCCTGCAAAAATAAGTTTTTCGAGTTGTGCCACTATTATTCCCCGGGTGCGATGTTATTGAACAAAAACTATATCTTCTAATATATACCCTTCTGTTCACATTCCATATAGTAGACACCATACGTCAATTATTAGATAATTCTAAAATATTATATGTAATATCCTAATGTTGTATTTTGTGACCTCGTTATTTATAATAAGCATAGTTTCAATTGGGATTGCAATACCGAATAAAAAATATCAATACCGGTATTTCCCATTGAATGCCGGTATTTGTAAAATAATTGAAAAAAATAGAAGTAGGTATCTACCAATAAATATATATTTAAATTATTTTATATCTGATCTTTATGTCTGATTTTTAAAACCGGTATTTCGGTATCGAAAAATGCTGGAATACCGGTTTTTGAAATACCGGCAATGCAACCCCTAATTTTTAAGTAGATATGTTATTACTGTAACTACGTAGTTAATTTACATGTGCATATTAATCAATACGTTGGAATTTAATTAATCAATAAATAACACAGTGACAAGTGAACTAGGTAGAGGATACAATATGGGTTACGATAATATTTTTAAAACTTTATAATCTTCCTTTACTGTGTACAGGTGACGGTAGTAGTCAAAGTGTATTCATACTCGTACGCCGTATATATATTATAATATAATATTACCTATAAATATTTTTACCAACATAGCACCGACTGCCCTGTCGAAGCATTAAGACGAATTATTAACATATTACTTCTCCTCGCCCACGCATTGTATAAATAAAATATTATATGTACATTACTTTGTAAATTCTGCTGTGTCAACAAAACAGTATTTATTCTGACCATACATTCAACTTTCTCCCGTGATCATATACCGTATAAGTAAGTACACAGGTTTGCAGCCGGTTTGTTAGTAACTTATATTATTAAAAAGCGTATTTTTAATCTTTCAGTACCTATCTATATAATGTAAACTTAATTAACGTTTATAATATATGAAAGGTGGATTACAAAAACAACATATTTTATGTCAGTTTTTTTTTCATATTTGAGATGTATACATATGTCATTTTGTTTTTTTAAATATTGTCTATATTATGCTCTCATTTACTATACTTTCAAAAACAGCACATAACACGAGTTAAACGGTATTAAAGTTTTTTTAATCCAGCAAAAAAATTCATTTGACAAAAGAGTTTCTACAATTAATACATCATAAATAATTAAGTCAAATGGTATCTGTTTACTCACTACTGCATATTTTTCTGATAGGTACTTCAAAAGTTCTAATGATTATTATTTCGCATTGAAAAATAAGCACATATTGTGTAGTAGGTATCACATCAAAAGAAAAAAAATCATAATTCACAAGGAAGAGATTCTATTAAGTTTTTTGCTCTCCTGTAAAATTGTTCAGTTCTGACTAGGGATTCCAATCCCGGGATGCCGAGCTATTTTTGATACCTATGAATCCCGGGATTGATAAACATAATCCCGAAACTTTCAGGATTGATTTTTTTTATCAATTTTTAAGGAAAATAAAATAAAAACGAAAATATAACAGAAAAAATACTTTTAATAACAAATAACTACACTAGAAATAAACAAAGTTTGAATGAAGTTTGATTTATACCCATGTGTAAGTTGCTGATTCATTTTATTTTTTCACATAAATTAATAAAAATGAGAAAGATTGGAAAGAATCAATGCTTCGCACTAAGCAAAGTAATTCCACCTTGATCTCATACGTTTTACGGCAGTTTCATATTTGGCTGACTAATTAGATTTGTGAAGCGGAAAGGCCATAAGTAGGTACTCCATGATTTGCTTTACTATTTAAATCTCGCTAACCCATTCATTAAGTCTTTACTTATAGCAATCTCATATTAAATTCTCATTATTATTTATATTACAATATTATTTACTTCATTAAACTTATGTATTTCCAAGATTGAACGTATACAATATTAACAATAAATGCCTTAAATATTATCTATTAATTATACTAGATTTATTTTTGACTGATTTTATCAATGTTATTTGTAAATATAAAAAAAATATATTAACAATGGAAAAAAATGCCAATCCCGGGACTAGCCCCGGGATCCCGGGATTGTCAAATTGTAATCCCGAAATTCCGGGATCAGAATTTTGGCTCGGGATTGGATTCCCTAGTTCTGACATATTATGTTTTTATAATCCACCCTTCATATTTCAAGATGAATGCAAACAGAATGAAATACATATTATATGATAATTTTATATAAAAAAATAATTTTACATATTGAATTAATTAAATAATAAAGAAGCTCCACAAATGTGAATATTAAAGAGTATGTTTCTCAACATGTAATATTGAATTACAACATGTATTGAATAATAGCGTATTTGAGTAAGGCGGTTTTTGATATTTAGCTTTGTTTTACCCAGACAGACGTCTTGTATCTTTTAATATCTAAACTGGCAACACGTATGTATACTATTTTATAATTATAAAATAAGTATATTTAATTTTTAATATGTATCCAATTAAGGCTATACCTCAATTGAGGCACGGTCGTGACTAGGCGGTGTGCGAATTGTGGGTCGCGGGTGCAAATGACGCATGCCGAACGAAATATAATTTGTCATATAAATCCAACATGCGTACATTTAATGTTCTATTTATTGTTCTATTAGTAACAATAATAATATATTCATTGACATGTTTTCTTTTTCAAGTAAATACGTAACGTTTTTAGTCATCTTTACACGATTTAAGAATTAATACCCCCGTCGCCATCACGGAACAAATTGACGTGTTCCCAGCTCGACGTTCTCTCTCCGAATGCCAGCGAGTACGAAATTTCGTCGCGCCTATAGTTGAAAATTATTTGGTGTTTTACTGATGTATCGTCATAATGTTAATAAGAAACTTATTTTGGAAGTTAATACTGAACAATCTCTGGACTTTATAGGAAATATATACCAATATATTGTCATTACCATGGCCCCAAGGGGGGGAGGGCTGACAGGAATCTACCTTGGGGACCCGGCGTGGCGGGTCGACCTGATAAGTGAGATAAGCATACAACACAAATTTGCCCTAATGGAGAAAAAAGTCACCTGCGGCGCTATTTTCTTTGTATAATCTTAACATTTTAAAATGTCTAGTTGTGTGATACAATTTTTGATTACTGTGTGTCGATATTCGACAACTCCATAATTCAAATGGATTTATTCAACAATACAAAAAAAAATCGCTAAAAGTACACTGAATAACCTTAATTTTACATAAAACAACATTTAGAAAATGACTCTGTAGTGAGTCCCATTGTCTTTAACCCACGCGATAGGTAGGGGGGTCAGCCAAATATCCTGGCCTGGGGGCCCGCTTCAAGATGTGGGGGATATGGTCATTGCCATAAAAAGAGTATTATTTTAAGCGTCCTAAATAAAGCCAAATTATCTTCAATATCCTTGTTAAATTAGTATTCCAATTAATCATTTATGAACATATGTATAATACAATATAGTAACATATATTCCGTAAAACTTTTCATTGGGGTTGGGTTCACAATTGTTTTGTAATTTGATTTTTTTTTTACATTTTGTATTTGTCCTATTCGATAAATCAATATATCAATTTTTTATTTAATAACTGTTATTATACATTGATTATGTTCTGATTATATTACTTTTTATTTTCAGTATTTGTGGCCTGTTTCCTGCCGTACCACGTGTTCATGCTGTGGTTCCATCTTCATCCAACTGCTCAGGATGACTACGACGAATGGTGGCACGCTCTCCGCATCGTTGGATTTGTATTCTGGTAAATACAATTACGCATTTAAACAGAAATCAAATACATAATATGTATGTTGTTAATTTGTCTACAACAGAGCAAAAATATTTTAAGCACTGATTATATACGTAAAAACGAAAGCAACCAGCATTAAACATATCTTATTAAATTAAATTTATCAAATGATTTAGACCAGATTGGTATTTTATGTACAATGTCGTAGTTTTGCGTTACTTGCAAATATGTAAGTAGTATTGTCTAAGTACTCTAAGTGCTCGGCCGTAGTGAATTGGCGGGCGCGGCACGGTGGCGTCTTGCGAAACTCAAACGTATAACCGTGTGTATTTTGCCCTAAAAAAGACACTGTCTACGAACATTTCACACACGGTTATACGTTTGAGTTGCGCAAGACGCCGCCGCGCCGCCCCCGCGCGACCACTACGTTTTTGCACTAAATACAATGGATACCGTAGTGCGTGGCATTTATTCAATAAACCACTGGTAAATTAAGTGTTAAATTATTTAAAGCTTACATTTTATATTAATTTATAATTGAATACACGAAATAAAATAGACACTAAGTTCCCGAAAATCGAAAAAAAAAATGAGTAGGTATGCAGATTATTTTTATGTGCCATCGCAAATATCCTAAATACATGTCTAAGTGCCAAAAAATATATTCTTCTAGAGCTTCTATGGATATTCAATGATGGCTTTCGGTGTACGAGGCAGCGTGATTATTTTTAAAATAGTTACTAAGAACCATTTGGTTAATATAATATTATTGTGTCATGAGATTTATAGGGTATCCATGGAAATAAGCCGAACCGAATCGTTTATGACGGTCTCACCTTACGCCGGAACCGTTTATTGCCGCAATAAAACTTGTCGAGTGTTCACCCACTTGTCTGCGAATTTGTATATACATGTGCCGCCGTGTTTCATTATGCTCCATTCAAATAACGGTGTTTGTACATGCGCGTCTATTTGAAACAAGTATTCTTTATATTAAAACAGAAAAATATTTTTTCTCTATGGTCAGTTTTTGATGTCTATGGGCACTTAACTGTCAAATAAATGATAATTTTTCACATTTTGCCGCTAGATATCCCTAGTGGTCTATATATTTTGAACTCGCTATTACATTTACTTTCATATTATTTCTTTTATTTTTCGATTAATACTACATTATGGCCGGATAATCCGAATGCCGAATAAACGTTATTGAATAAATAATCATTACAATATAAACAAATGAAAGTAAATGATTATCGTGATAGTATACCTACCTACCATATTTATTATTATGCATACATCGATTCCAGCATAATCATGTGAATTGAGTGGTTCAAAATATTATATTACTTATATTTATTTGATTTTCATGAATCTCCGTCTGATGTGTATTTATTAACGAGACTCTTAAATTTGAAAGCGTCGCCGCTTTTACGAAATTTGCGGCATTGTAGATTAGCATGATTGAATAAAATGAAGCACCAATTATAGGATCAATTGTAAAATAGATAATACCATTAGACAATAATCAAAATAATTCACTGAATCATAATGAAATACGGAAGAAAACAAGTACCTATGACAATTATCAACAAACGCGGGCTGTCAGTTGCGATCTGTCAAAAATTGACTCTGCCAAATTTAGCAATCGGTTCGCTAAACTTATGGTAGAGGGGCATTAGGTGTTCGGGTTCGGCGAGATGCTTATGTACAAAATTTCCATGAACGGAATTATACGTTTTGCACGCCATCTGGCGTAAAATCGCATTCGAAAATATTGCATGAACAGAGTATTAGTTCTTCAATCAATCAGTAGTTCTTCAGCAATTCACAAAAAAGTCAAAAATACCTAGAGGTGGACTTGGCTGATTTTGAAATGTAGCGACAATAATATATTTATATAATTTTGAAAAACCTAAGAAAAACATAAGATATTTTTTAAAAAAGTTGAGTCGAGTGGGATTTTAATTCTTATTGTATGTCAATTAAAAATTCTCATGATAGTTGGATAATATCACAAGTATGGAGAAAACACAGTCCCTAAAATTCTAATAAAAGCAAACACTGCGTGAGTAATATTGAACTATAGTTATAATAAACTTAAGTGCTATGTTAAAACTACGTTGGACTAAAGTGATAAGAATCTGATATAAATCAAAACTTATTATAGAAGGTTTACATAGTAATATTAGTATCTTCTTCTTCTTTTTCTTCTTCTTCGATGGCGCTACAGCTCAAGTCGAGCCCTGGCCTCCTCCACCGCCGACCTCCAGCTGGAACGATCCTCCGCACGTCTTTTCCAGTTCATGATTTTTAGCAGCTGGTTGGCATCTTTTGTAATGTTGTCATCCCATCGTGTGCGTGGCTTTTCCACTGGCCTTTTCCCCCCTGGATTTTGTTCGAGGATCTACTTCGGTATCCGTGACTCAGGCATGCGCTGGACATGGCCTGCTCAGTTCAGCCTCTGGAGTTTTATGAAGGTGGAGAGTTTTGAATCTTGGTATAAGCGGTATAGTTCCGTGTTGTACCTAATTCTCCACTCCCCACCATCATTCATGGGTCCGTATATCCGCCTCAGGATCTTTCTCTCAAAGCAATCCACCATTTTAGCTGCTTTCACATTTAGCGTCCATGACTCGCACCCGTATGCAACGACTGTGCGTATGACGGTTTTATAGAGCCGGGTCTTAGTTTTTCTGTAGACATGTCTGGATTTGAATATGGGCAGCAATGAGAAATACGATTTATTTGAAGCGGTTTTTCGGGCTTTTATTTCTTCCAGTTCCTCGTTCTCTTTTATTACATTGGAACCCATGTATGTGAACCGGTTGACAACCTCAAATTGATGGTTTCTAAAACTGGAACTTTGGCCCAGCCTACTCTGATTTTGTCGGCTTTGTACCATGACTTTAGTTTTGTTTTCATTTACTCTTAAGCCAATCTCTAGTTCGGCCCTTTGGAGGTGGTCAAATTCTTTATTCACAATCTGTATGGAATTTTTCAAGGAACTCCTGAACCCTAACTTACAGGATGAAAATATTAGTATCTAGGCAGGCTATAATTACCATATGTAAATGTCTTAATAATACGTCATAATGTTCGGAAAACTATTAGTTAACCTTATCAAAATAGTTGTTATGGTTACATAGCTCATTAGTTATAAATGAATAGCTTATGTAAATAACAATGTTATTACTCTGGAAAAATAAATTATATTTGTATTATAATATGGTAAACGAAAATGGAACATTTATTATCTGATATTTAATTATCGTGGAATTATCTTGTCGACATGCCAAATATAATATTATGGTAGTACCAGAGAAAGTTTATCAGCACGGGATCATTATATATATATGTAATAATTATATATGCTTGGTTTAAGAATAAACCTTTAAAAACATACAATAATATTTATAGGTATCATCATTGGTGGTGGTTTCGGCAATAAACAACTATAGGTACAATTTTTTTTTGTGTGAATGACATTTTATTTAAAACACTGCAGTTTTCTAAAATATTTTCAATTGAAGATTCGGATTTCGGATGAATTTTGGATGTTAACAGCCTCCACCCTTCACCACTGAAATATACAGACCTGGTGTTAAATTAATTATTGTAAAAAGGTATAAACTAACAATATAACTTACACATTAAAGCGAATTAGGTCATATTATTTTTTACATAGTATATTATATGCTGACATACAATAGTAAGTGAATCAAAACTAATGACATATTAAATAGTTTATTGTAAATAGGAAAAAAATATTTATGTTCAATGTTATTTACAAAAATATGAGTGATGTGTAATTTTAGGTATTTTATACGAGTCATATTATGATGGACAACTCTGATTCATTGATTCATATTTT
Source organism: Rhyacophila brunnea (assembly GCF_057557595.1). NCBI lineage: Eukaryota > Metazoa > Arthropoda > Insecta > Trichoptera > Rhyacophilidae > Rhyacophila > Rhyacophila brunnea. The sequence goes on along the minus strand of NW_028232965.1, from coordinate 54,243,781 downwards.
ATGATAGAATAAATAAGTTTTACGATGTACATTAGTAATGAAATAGTCATAATAATACAATATTTAAAATAATTATAGGTGTATCCTTCGTTTACAATAAACTGGGTCATGATAAAAGTGAAACTGGTAGTCATTTTTGATGACGATCATTGCAAAAGCAAAAGCAGTTTGTAACAGGTAAACTGAGATATAAAACTAAAAGGTGGCCTGGATTATGCAAAAATACATTTCGCCGAAAATGTATTATGCGAATATTATTTAGTACCCACATGAATTAATATACCGTATACTATCGTCGCTATAGGATTGGTTTGTTGAATATACGTTTTTGTCGAAATCGACCTTTGAATGCAGAATGATTTTTTGTATCTAAATGGACCAGTTCCATCCTTTTCTTTAAATTGCTTTGTAATGAAAACAGCATTCATATGCAGTAAAAACAACAATTTAAATACCTTCATGTATTTAAATATAGGATAATCAAATTTTTTTTTCTTCTCCTGAACATTTTACATTTGGTCTATTCGACAAACCAATCCTACAGCGACGCTATGTTATCCTTTAAATAATTTAAAATGATACAATAATAATGTATTATTTCGGTAATATTGCTTTCGTAGGAAAAAATATTTAATGTATACTATTTTTAAAGCATTGATACCTACTCATTTTTTTTGGGTCGCGACTTTCTTTTATACTATAGCAACCACGTAACCTTGACGAAACAAATTTGAAAAAAAAACGTATTTTTAATACAGCAAAGAAAGCAAACTTAAAACAGTTAATAAATAATTTACGTGTCATCAAGTTTTCTCTCCTTTTACTATTATAATCTGTCAAACAATACATTTTACATAGTCCCTTGAATGTACATAATATACGGTAACTTTTTATTCGCAGTGTCAGTCGAATTAATTATTAATTTTAAACAAAATAAATTAATACTTTTATTTAGTTCACTATTTTTAGTAGTTAGAAACTCTCAGGGAATGGCAACCCACTCATCAGAAACCCGTGATTAAGAATACATATAGTATAATTTTAATAGACCAATAATTATTAGAGAGTATTTATAAGATTTAAAAATTAATAAACAAATAGTACTTTCCATCTGATTCTTAAAATAATAGGTACCTACCTATTACGTTTCAGCAATAGCCACAGATAGAGTGTCATAATATTTTCTTCTCATTTATACGTCTTAAGTACTTATAAAATTTCTTTTAATAAATTCAAATATAAAGATTTTATAAACGTATTTGATTTGACGTAACACGCGATTAAATGTCATTTTGTTATATTTTATCACAATTTATATTTTTATTCATCATAAAAATAAGTAAAACATAATATTACAAAACTTTCATTCCATAGAGCAGTGCTCCGCAATCGGTGTGCCGCGAGACGATGCTAGGTGTGCCGCGGTGCAATAGCCAAATTTGCGTACATGGTTGGTAATATAGTTGAGCACCTTCATGAACTTAATAAAACAGTGCAAGGTCAAGATCAGAATGAAAATATATTGACGTGTTCTGATAAATTAGAAGGGTTCAAAAATAAACTCGAATTTTGGCAGAGGGAGTTAATACAAGAATCTCTACAAATATACCAAAGAACCTACCAGACCACCATTGAAAATAAGCAATTAATTTTGGATCCATCTCAAAAACATTTAACTTTGCTGCAAAAGAAATTTCATCATTACTATCATACAATCAATGCGACTGGATACGAAACCCTTTCGCAACCAGTGCCGAAAATTCTAAAGAAGCGCTTTTCCTATAAATTCAAGAGGAGTTTGTTAAATTGATATACGACGGGACGCTAAAACTGAACTTCGCCAATGTTCTATTGTCTATTTTCTGGATTTCAGTTAATACAAAATATCCTCGGATTTCCGACAAGGCTATCTCAGTTCAGCTCCCATTTTCGAATAAAAAAAGCGCCATTTTACTGCAGTAATATTAATATTTTAAAACATGTGATTGTAGGATACATTTCATTATTATTGTATCAATGCTCGACAAATAATTATTTCTAACCCGACAACTAACCATAATCATATTAATATAATAATTATAACCACACAAAAAATCGCTGAACATACAAGCAATACCATTAATTTAACCTCTTACACTATTTGAAAAACGCTATTTTAGAGTATCACACGGTTTTTAACCTTAGGGATAGGTAGGGTGGCTGTCAAAGATCCTGGCCTGGGGTCCCCCTTCAGGATGTGGGGTCCATGTTTTGGTGTATTAATTGTTTTACGTGTGGTGTGCCGCAGAATTCTGGGAAGACTTTTGGTGTGCCGTGGGTAAGAAAAGGTTGCGGAACACTGCTATAGAGTACAAATTTAAGTATTTTTTTTAAATTTTGGGGAACTCCTACTTAGATGATACATTAATTAAATGGGGTTAATTGCAAAGAGAGTTTCAAATCAGGAAGTAGTGACATCCCTAAATAAAGTGCTTCCCCTCACTACATGTAGCCTTAAATTTCATGAAATGCTGCATTTTATAATTTCTACAACGCATACATGCAAATAAAAATCGTTAAAATTATGATATGCACATCCACAAATCTTCAAATAATGTTAGCGTTTCAGGCGAATAATTGCCAATCTATCATCTCCTATATATTATTATCCTAAGAGATTTTGGAAAATACGACAACTTTTTTATTTAAATACCACTTTGTTGATTATTAAAGGAATTCACTTCAATTTTTGGAGTCCCGAATCTACTTCCATTTGAATCGGCCACAATCTGATAAAACTCGACACAGTCACAGATAAAATCATTTTTAAATCGCGTTTTATATCCGTCACCATACATTTTCGCATCTTGCCTTTCGTCTACCGCAAATCGGTTATAATGTCGCTTAATTCTTTCTATATAATCAATATTGCAAAATATCTAAATTAATATTCCACAAAATTATTCAAATCTGTAAGTAGCACATTGGCGTACGAACAAGAAATAAATACATATTTCCTCACTAATTACTACAAAAATATAATCTAAAACCACGTCACTGCTATTTATCTGTCAAACTGAAATAATAGATGATTGATTTTCAATTGTTTTCTTTTGTGATATAAACAAGTTCATTTGACGTGTCAAAATTCAAATTTAGAATTTGCAGAAATAATCGAAAAATGTGACATTTCTATTAGCTTATTAAATAATCAATTTCAATCAAGACATTTATTGTTAATGTTTACGTTAATTGCATAATAAACACAATATTTTTAATGTCTCTATAAACGAGCATAAAAAAACAATAGTCAATCACTTTCAGAAATACGTTTCCTATAGATATATTTTTGCCCATATTTAATCCGAAAATTCCTGGCTGTCACAAATCACACAACAATGTAGGTACGTCATTGCCTTGCCTCTTCACAATATTCGAAGAGTTTATTTAAATTTAATAATAAGGCCACATTTCAACGATTATCATCATGATCAAAGATTAAAACTACATATAAAACTACGTTGATTAATCAAATTATCCTAAAAAAATATTGACGGAGCATCATTTACGCATGCATTTTTATTTATTTTGAACCATAGACAAAATACTTTTATTTTAGCTGTCATATTCATAGACAACGTAGGTAGGTAAATTAAAAATGAAGTTTACTATACGTAATTAATACACAAGGTTTTTACAATTTTATTAATAGATAGTATTCATATAATGTTGAATTAAACGTTTTATTACACAATATAAGAAAAATTCATGCTTTATAGACAACTAAAAAAGTAAATTATGATCATTTCATCCCATAATCGCACTATGAAGTACCTACGTCATATTATTATCCACTATTTGCATCCATGTGGTTACTATATAGAAGAATCAATGTGTGTCACTATGCTTATTAGGATTCCACTGCTGGATGAAGGTTATTCCAAAGAAATATCCATGTTTTATACAAAAATAAAAAAGTTAATTATGATCATTTCATCCCATAATCACACTATGAAGTACCTACATCATATTATCTATTATTTGCATTCATGTGATTACTATATAGAAGAATTAATATGTGTCACTATGCTTATTAGGATTCCATTCTGGGTGAAGGTTATTCCAATAATCCTCTTGGTCATATGAATTGCTATATCTATCAAAATTGATGTACCTACCCATTTATATCCTCATTATCACCATGAACCAGGATCAATCCACTACTCGAAGAAGCCGTCTCAGAACTAATTCCATTCCTCTTATATACATTGCTGCATTTATCAAACATTTTTATATAATAATAATATATTCATTTCGTCGTTATCATAATTAGACCGGATCAATACACTGCTCGATGAAGGCCTCTCTAAGCTGAGTCCACTATTTTTTGTTCTATGAATTGAACTGAACCGAATTTGTGAAATTGCGTATAACATGAAATCGGCAAAATTTTGTCAAATTCATGAAAAATGCAAGCCCGTTGCCTTATTCATGAATTAGGCAAATTATCTGCCAAGTACGTGAATTCGGCAGGGTATAGAATTCTTAAACTGTCAACATGACAGTAGAAAAAGTAAATTTAATACGGATGGTTTTATTAGTTATAATTGGACATAATATTATAATATTATTATTAGGTTCGGTTAGGTTTTGTAATTCTGAATTCAACTGAATATCCATTTTAAGGTTACCTAACACCTGTCAACAAACTAACAAATTTAATCATACTATCACAAACAAACAATCGACTATTGCCTGATACCCAAGCTTAAATCAAATCGCGAAAATACCTTTTAATAAAATTCTCCCGTTATCATATTATAAGTTCTAGATTTTTTTGGGCATAGTAATTGGAAATGAACGTCATTGTAGTTATTAATAGGCATATTTTTATATAATCAATAACATTTGACATCTGGTTAGTTTGATTATTTGCAAAAAACACTACCGGAGCGCCACTATCTATATTGACCAATGCATGAGCATGTGACACATTTGGTTTAGTTGGAAAAAACACCACCGGATCGGAGCGCCAATATCTAATTTGCCCTATGCATGAACTAGGCAGAAAAATTACTGCCGAATTCACGCACTCGACAGATGTTTTGCCTATTTCATGAATAAGGCAACGGGTTTGCATTTTTCATGAAATAGGCAAAATTTAGCCGATTTAATGTAGGTAATACGCAATTTCACACGTAGGCGTAACATATACGTACATATATCTACCTAAATATTTATAATGCCAATATCATAATCAGTTTGGATCAATACATATATAGACGAAGTCCTTTCTAACCCAATTACTTCCTCTCAGATCTATGAGTTCCTTCTTTTATCAACATTTGTTTCGATATGAACGTCCCGCACCGGGAAACATTATATAAAAAGTTAATTCAAAATTTGTTTTTTTAAATATTATCTATAGCTGCAAGCATTTTTTTAGACAATTAAACAAAATAATTTAATAGTTATATGGCTAATCTTCATCTATTACCTCAAGGGGATACGCGTGAGATTAATATTAACGTTATATTATTGAATCGCAATCAAATTACCTGCTATTCTGTTAGGTCTAGCAGCCTGGGATGGTGAATCCAGAATAGACTCTGCATATGACGCCAAATTTATATCGAAAGTAACGACTTGCAAATTGTAAAAGTGAAAAATCAGCGAAATTTCAAACGGCGCCGTCTCTGCATACCTCACAATTTTATTAAAATTCAATACCATACATTAGGACGCTAAGCTGTCTGCAAGACCTAGCGAGACAGACTGGCGAGAGCCAGCTGGCTCAGCTAGTAATATACTAATTTCTCATTCTTCACACCATATTACACAACTCATCATAACACTCGGAATATAAATATTTCTCTATAGGTAACTATATCGTTATCTTTCAAATCACAAATGCATTCATATAAACTAAATGGTCAGTGCATAGTAGGTGGCGATTTTATTTATTTTTCACTCAATTATAAAAAAAAATATTTTTGCTCACAGAGTCCTAAAGTTCCACAGAACCGTTTCTGGAATATATTATTTTATCATAGTATGGATTCAGGCACATGTGCTCGATACGCTTGCTATAATAATTATCTACATTAATTTTATTACGTTATGACAATAATATTATTTTTCTCGCATACATACTTATACCATATTAATTATTTTAATTATCGATGTTTCCTCATTAATGTTTAATAATATTATGTACACAATGACAACATGCGTTTTTACTGCGTCTCGATTTTAAAGTGCATAATTATATAATAATATAATATACATTGTAATAATTCTCATATATTATAAATATTATTTAATTATACCTAATCTATGTCGTTCAGTAGACATACAGTTGGCTGTCCAGTACTACCAGTGACGTCCCGTGGGGGTAGGCAGATTGAGCGTCGCTTGGGGGCGGCAGTTATTTGAAGGGCGGCAAATCGAGGAGAATCATTTGGAATATACTTATAGAAATACCTAAAACTATTTTGTTAATATAGTGAAAATGATAAATCGAATAATCTGTGTATTGCCAAATGGTACAAATCAAATGTGTCTAGTGATTTGGGTGTCTAACATAATTACCTACCTATTATTATATTATATTTATTCGCTTTTTATATTTAAATTTAATTTTATAGATTTTAGTAGTATTTATTTTGTTAGTAGTGTATCCATATAACATATTTCTAAGATATTGGATTCATGAAAGGATGATAAAAAATACTGTTTAAAAAAAATGGGGCGGCATTAATACGCTGGCTAGGGGCGGCATTTTGTCTAGGAACGTTACTGAGTACTACTTTCTATGGGAGAAAATGTGGTATGGTATAGGATAAGTAAGCTTGTTAGTTACTGTATTTGATCATACTTATATAACTATGAACACTATATGTACTCAACAAGCACCTTTACATGCTATGTTATGCTACTAATAACTTTTAGATTTATCTTAGATTAAGGGTCCATGTTTCACATGCTTACGTGAGTACTGGTGGCACACATTGATTAAATACTTTACACTTTAGACACAATGGGAGGTCACTTTTGAGGATAGTATAGACACTATTCAGGTGTCCAAATGCGTTCCACTGGTAGCAACACCTGTGTTGAAAAAATAAAGGAAATTATTCTCCCATTCAAAATAGTCGATATTAAACCTTTCAATCAAGTAATTTACAAATAGTCATAATCGTTCCACGCATACTGTATTTTTTGTCTGCAATAGACATGAAACTACGAAAATAATAAAGCCATATTATCATATTATAATACTATTAAACTAGACATCAAACAATAAAACAACCTTAAATTACAATGTTTCAATATCAACATTCATGGCATCGATATAAAGGTTAATAAACATAAAAAACTTATTTAATTAATTAATCATACGTTTCGTCGTTTCCATTGCAAAATTGTGTATCTGCAAAATATGCGTTTTTGACATTTTTGTATAATGAAAACAGCAAAAATCGCCTTTACACACATGAAAAATAATACAATTTACAAAAATTGCATTTTTTTTTGAAATTATGAAAACCTTTTTTGAATAAATTGAAGTGCACATACATTTTTAAACTGTTTTTATGCTCAACTGAACACTTGAGATTTTGTAGATATACAATTTTGCAATGGAAACGACGGTTTAAGTAAATTTTAAGTATTATTATGGGTTTTTACACGCATCGTAAATTCTGCGAGTACAACCAGTATTTCAAATATTTTTTTTAGTTAGAGTAAATTATGAGGGAATTGCATAGATTTATCATACTTTGTCTTTAAAAATATATACTATGAATGATATATTAATAATTCAAACATGCCCAACACATCGATAGCGATCAACCGGTTGAACTCAGGATGTAGTTTGGTGGATCGCACCATAGGCCAATAGAAAATAATGAGTCGTTAAAATATAATATAAAATGCATGTACATATTAATTTAGTTATAATATAATATGATTTCGTTGAAATTTTGAAGGGCAACCAATAACCATTTACAATTTTAATTTCCTTAATCAGTTGACGTGAAAATCGTTTAAAAATGAATTCCACGTGACATCGTTTCAATTGTTCACAGCCTTCTGCTGGAATGACGGAAAGAGAATATATGAATCCACGTGCTTTAAGCGGAGGCAAATTTTTCTCTTACCGTCGCGCAAAACACTCTTTTTACATTGGAAAAATAGTGGTACGATGAGTTCAAGCAGTGGAAAATTGAATATATTTCCTTTTTTTCTTTCGCCCGATCCTAATGGGATCAAATAGGCCTCCACAGAGTGGACTCATACACAAATTGAAAAACAATATGTGTACTACCAGACTCAGGATTCGAACCAGAGACCCACGATGCTATAGGTAACGTCTTGTGTTCAGAGCCAAATATAATTCGTTCATTCAAATTGAAGAATGACAATGGGAGGGTGTGGTGAATTACTGCCAGTTTTAATACTGAATGGTAGATCACAGCCTACTTTTGTAATTGTACATATGGATTGCAATACAGAATGAAAATATTACTACCGGTTTTTTGGTATTTCTTATTGAATACCGGTATTAATATCGGTACTCGTTAAAACATAAGTACCTAATTATCAGTACATATAGCTATTACAATCTCTTTACAACATTAATTTATAGAAAAAACCTACCTATCTACATTTATTATGGGGACATTTTAAAATATGTATTAATCACAATATTATAGAATTGGTGAATTTTACAATTAATTTGAATATATTGATAATTTAAACTAAAGCCCTTAAAAAGGCCAGTTCATTAACACAATGCTTACAGGCCCTTTTAATTAATTTTGTAATTAACGTGTTAATTTGCATTTGAAAAGTAATTAGCAAAAACACAATTTTGTGCGGCCCGTAAGCTATGGCTAAATAAGCGCGGCTGCAGGAAAAGCTTCTTCAATTCAAAACTTGTACAATCATCAATAACGTTATTTTTTTAATTTCGAAGTCAGTAGGTTAATTTATCGAGACGATTTTATATATGGGTATATTTCTTGAATTATGTTTTATTGTTATTTCACCTATGTTGGATTCAGTCAATATTTTGCATTTTATCAGCACATAGCATAAACACTCAATTGAATTAATAGGAAATACAGTTTCAACTAATGAAGAAATAACATTAAATTCATCGAAAAAAACGTAAAATAGTGTGGTTTTTAAATCCGGTATTTTAGTATCGATAAATACTGGAATACCGGTATTGAAATCCCTAATTGTACATGCTTATGCTAATTATTGTATTTTATTAATTTCAGTTTCCTCAACTCCTGCATGAACCCAATTGCTCTATACTGCGTGAGTGGAGTGTTCCGGCAGCACTTCAACCGATACCTCTGCTGCCGGCGGCCTGCAGGCCAGAGGATGTCCCGCCGCTCCCGCTCCCAAGCCCTGGAGACCAGCTTCAACTCGACGTACCGCCGCCACACCCAAGACACTCACATTGGCGGAAGCTATCGATCACCCAGACTCCTCACGGCAGACAGTGTCGTCGTCACCACATTCGACGGCCCCGGCAGTAAACAAAATAACAGCTCGTATCTACTAAAAAACATGAACATGGGATCTAACATTCCACACAACAACAAAGACGGCTGCTATCTGACCTCGGCAGGAATGACGTCAAAGAATACTATAATGAGATAAAATTATAGTGATCATGCTTTACAGAGGAAAAATTCTCATAAAAATTCGAGTAAAGCTGTGAGTTTCTCGTAATTTTGAAAAACGAATACTCCATAGAAAGAATGTTATTATTAATAATATAAAAAGACTCAAATTTTCCGAACTACTGAGAATCGTAGCTGATACTAATAAAAGTGATAACAGGTAATGTTTATTCAAATTATACCAAACACATCGGACTTACCAAAGCTACATAATAAACCAGGGTACATTAAAAGACGTTTTTAAATAAATTATAACGTATATTTCTAAAACTACTGATAAGTCTGCTTTGATAAGACGACGAGTTTGTGTCATAAATTAGGAAAATAATACTCAAAAATATGAATAAATTATTAATAATAATCTATTCAAGAGAAATTTTGTAATTAATGAGAAATATATTTGTAATTATGTTATTTCTTCTTAATTCCATTGTTTATCTTTTAATATGGCGTATATTCTTTTGTGTGTACTGTTTTATTACAAAGCGAACACTGTATAACAAAATTTAAGCATGACATATAAATTATTTTATCTAAACAACAAGGTTGGTTACAGAAAATAATATGACTTTTTATTTTAGCTGTGAAGCTGTACACACTTTACGCGATAGTCGAAACAATAGTTTGTCGCGTCAGAAGCCGTTGATTTTAAAACAATATATTTTCCATTAACACTATAAAAATGATGAGAAAAAGTTACTGTTGTTGTCGGGAAGAAAGTATTATTAATTACATTAAAAGAGTGATACATTTTTAATTTTTGGTTGTCCATGTTGAACATAATAAACACATACTATTATATTGTATAATACACGAACTTTAACTACGTCTTAAAATATAATCTCATGATAATATATTATTTTTCACAATTGAAATAAATGAATTACTTTTATTTAAAACGAACCCACTTTTAACGAATTAAAAATAAACACATAAATGTAATTATGTAATTATGAATGCATAAAATAAAACATTATATTGTTTTAATGTTGTCTATTATTCATTAGTTTTGAATAATATTAGATTTATAATTACAATTATATTTGAATGCTCATAAGTCATAACTCTTTTATTAATTAAGCCATTCGTTCGCTTACATAAATATTATCTATTAATATTCACATATTAACTTTTCTCAAACCAATTATTCAGTTCTACTCATAGAAGTTTAACTATTTTGGTTATAAATTAAGTTCTACAGAAAAGTTAGTTGTAAATGAGAGAAAACTGTATTAGAAACTGTATTGCGTGTAAAATAATTTAAGAAATATATTTTTACCTTTACAATCGTGGCTATAATTAATAATATAATTATTATTTCCATTACAATTATTGGTAATAATAGCTCAGTATTATTTGTGTAAAGTCAATGAAAGGAAACAAAACAAAAATATCAATTAATATAGATGTATGCGTCTCTTTTTATATTCAGTCATTCTCTATGGATAAGAAATTGAAGGGTTGAAAGTATATAGGGTCTAAATGCCAAAAAAAATCTATAACCAGTTTTTCACTTCAATACTCTAATGATATTCTGAAGGGTCTGAGTTTCAAGCTCTACCATTTTTGTTACACAAATACATTGAAATATGGGCGGCGCATATGTACTCATACATACCCCTCGACATAGAACGTTTCAATATTGTCTATGTTTACATATTTTATTCTTCCTTTGTTTATTTTATCTTTAGAAATATATAATCTGCGGATGTGTATCCTGACGTTCTTCTGTAATTTGTAAATATAAATATGTAAATTTTCATATATCATGTATGGTTTTATTCTTTTTTTACAATTTTTAAAAGGTTCACATTTTTGGCACTTAGACCCAATAGACTTTCAACCCTTCAATTATTGTGACTCTAAACTACAGTATATTTTTAATGATCAAGACTCTTATCCCTTTACGGCCATCCGTGTCTTTCAGGGTAGAATTAAGCATATCCCTAGTAAACTCCTTTACTGAGCACATTCTAGCACACCAATGCTCTTCCATTAGTCCTACCTGAATATTACCCAAAACTACTAGTCTATGTAATTTTCCGGTTCACGACGAGAAAAATATTTCCGAAAAATTCACAATACACTTAAATATATTGTCGATAGCCGTTTAATTGTTTTGTGTATTAGCTGAATCTGGATAACTATAACTAAACAACAAAACCATGACGTTTTTGAAGATCGGATGGGTTCGAAAGTTTTCGGTCAGTTATGAAATGGCGGCCCGTATTACACGTAGCAAAGCATTAAAATTACTTTTATTATGAATCATTAAACTACTTAAACAATAATTTGCGCATTACTATGACATCTCATCTAATTCACTGCTCTGCTCTAAAAATAATAATCATCGCTGTCATCCGACTCCGCACCAATATTTATTATCAAGTTTTTCATATATGTGTCTATTCCTAAATCACTTGTCCTGTAAGAATCTTCGATTTGTATATCATGCTCACAGCATTTTCCATTTATTCAATATTCTCTGAATTGTGCTAATAGGTTCGCCAGTTGCTTCGTTTGCCGATTTTACAATTAATTATATTTTTCAAATTTTTACTTTTAAATATTCGGTCACATTAAAAACATTAATTTCTCATGCTTGTCTTTGTACAGGTTTTTGTAATACCCCGATTGAGATGGGGTATTCATTGTAAAACTGTAAATATACTATTGTATCACGTAAAACAGACTTTTCACATACAGACGTAGCGTTTATGCTCACAGACACAGATTTTACATACCTATGCGCACGAAAGTAAGTGCGCTTCTGCGCAGGTCCGTGCTTAAGTTATTTAGCTATAATTGGTTTGTTGTGTCTCTATCCATGGCATTCGGCACCAATAATCACATTGACATTACAACAATAATTGCCTATTACTGACTTACTTTCAAGATCGACTACTGAATACCTCTAGTATTTTACTAACAATAATTTTCATGCAAATTGACATTCTTCAAACTTTCCATATCATAGTGAGACGTGTCATTGCATTTTGATTGATCGTAGGGGTATGAATTCGTCCGCTGCTTAAAGATATCTGAATGCATTGTTTCGAACAACAGGTTAACTGAATCAATAATCATTAACTTGATCTTACTCATATAAATTAGCAAACCATAAATGAGACTCTCTTCATCTATCTAGTGCAGTAACTCCATGAGTTTCCTTTTGTCAACACTGACTATTAGTTTACTTGTTAGTTATCTGCCGCATATAAGTAATTTTATTCCTACACTGTCGTTACAGGATTTTTTTCTTGAAATGTGTCTATAATGTAGAAATAAGAATATTTACCAAAAAATAAATGTATTTATCACACATATTTACCCATGTTGTTTTGACTTATCTCCCTTTTCCCTGATACCAAAGATTTAATCCAAAATATATTAGTTATGCTAAATGTGATTGAGATTTATGGGAGTGATATGAGTTGATCTCATAATCGTGTGCATATTATTCTACTATCTATTGAATAAAATATATTATTATAATAGAATATTAAAGATAAAAGAAAATCAAACGTTGTAAATAATATAAATTAAACTATGTTAGTAATGCTGATGATGTTATTTCTGCATAGTACTATTTATAATTATAAATTATTTTTTCTTTTAAAGGGGAAAATAAAATGCTTTTCACTATACATACTTAGGTGTAGATTAATCAATATGCATATTCACACATTAAAAGCTTATAAAATATAATTAATAGTTTAATAATATAATCTTTAAATAAAAATATGTACATTTTTTTCACTGAAGAATTAGGTAGATATAAAATACAAAGCTTTCTTTCAGTTGTTTATATTTTGGAGATTAAAATATTCTATGCTCTCAATGTAACTAAAAATTATTTTCTTGAAATAAATTTCAAATATCAATTTAATTTTAATTGGGACCAAAGAATTAAAAAAAAATATTTGGAAAAATACTCGAAAAATCAATATATTATGAATTATTAAAGAAAATTTAATATTTTTTATTTAAAATGCATGTATTGTAATATTGTATTAAGTATATAAAAAAATGTTAGAGAAACACTCTGTAATTTCTCTAAAAATGTAATTTTATTATAATAATATGATTCCTGTAACAATTGACATTCATAAATATGTATTTAACACTGATGGAAATGTATATAGGTAATAATATATAAGAAAACAGGTTTGTAGTATTATAATATAAATGGTCGCATGACTATTATTATTTATTCGTCTTAGATTGATTCATATAATATTTGTTGTAATATAGTTTTTAAGAAATGCAAATGGTCACAATTTTAAATGATGGTTAATGGACTGTATATTATAAAAAATAGCTAAAAAATATATGACAACTTGGGAAATTTATGAAAGTTATATTGAAGGTATAAACTATAATATACCTACTTACCAAGAGATGTATTAAACGTAGTTTTCTAGTGCTAATGTGATTATCATCATGAAAACTAATTAATATCTTCAGGTAACTTTTAATGTACTTATATTGTCTTTAAACTATAGCTCACCAACTATGTATTTTCTGCCTATATCTACATCCAAATGTTTGACCTGTATACAAAGAGAATTAAATAATGTTGACAACAATTGAATAGTAGAAACTACCAATATTTTATTGATCGATGCAACACTGATTTTATTTCACAATGCATTGTTATTGTTGTATCAGTCCGTGGCGAATACAGCAGACACCGAGTAAATTGGTGACATAAACATCTTTCTTCTTCTGTCGACCATATCCGATCCTTGTATTAACAGATTTTGTTTTTACGAGAAATGGATGTCAGCCATTTACTCAATCTATTAGGTTTATACTCTGACTTATATACAAATTGAAAAACAATAATATATCGTGTACTTGCTAGACCCAGGATTTAAGCCTGGGACCCACGACGCTATAGGCCGACGCATAAGCCGCGCGGCTATCGTGGGACACACATAAACATCATCTGTCTTTAATAAAAAATAAGTTGGATATTACATTATTGAATTTGTCTGTCTGTAACGCATGAGAGAAAACATATTATTATAACAATGTGTAAGGCGAGAGTAGGTACACATACACGTAAACGCAAATTCTATATTTTTAAAATAAACTGACGTACAGTTAATTAAGTAATGAAATCGTTTTTTTTAATACTGTCGTGAAAGAAAACAAATCATAGGATATTGTCATAATAGTTATACAGATGCTTACAACAGTGCAGTACTAGCAGATCGGATATATTATTATAAACGACATTGTGACAGATTGACGGAAACATAAAAGAAGTAGGTATGTATATATCTTAAAATATCAATTTCTTTAAGAATACGCTGAATTAAAATTGAAGAGATTTCAGAAGTGGATAAATTGAATTTCTCGTTAGAATAACATTCCTGTTGAAGAATTAAGCCACATCCAAGAATGTTGACAGGTGGCGCTACCACCTGGTATTTTTTCGTAGTAAATTAACATTAGACCTGTGCTTCATCGAATCGATATTAATTATTGTAAAGTGGCATTTATGAATCTATAAAAAATATGTATTAGATTACTTCAAGTAGGTAACATTATAATGTTATGTTTGGATACCAAGCAAAATTTATTGATATATTAAGAGTGCTTAAGGTCATAAAAATATTACAGAGAAATATTTTCATATGTAAATAAATTAAGTGTCTGACACAAGGATTATTGTAATAAATGAACTATCACTCAATAAAAAATTGTTAATTTTAAGAAAAGAGTCATTGCGACTATAAATAATTATCAGTAACTGTGATAGTTGGTAAGATAATATTTTTTTTTCTTTAATATATCCTTATGTTGTTAAGTTTATTAGTTTTTTTTTTTAATTTTACAATAGTTAATTACCAACTCAAGTGTTAAAATTGTTTGTCTGATCATAGTAAAATAAAGCTGGGAAAGAAATCAGAACCAAACCCACTATGCGAATGTTATAATTATGTTAGTGAACTGGCACACTTGATTAAAAATGTTGAGAACTTATGGAATAATTATTAAAAGTATTGGTTTCCATACTTGAAATAAACAACATTAAATATATAATTTATTCGATCAAACAAAAACAAAATTTGTTAAAAATAATTTAAAATATTTTTTATTAATTTTGATAGACATTTTTTTATTGGTATGCCTATATTTTTATGTTTGTATGTGTTAAAATTTGAAAGGATGTTTTAATAAATAAAGCATGAAAAATATATTTTTGGCTTATTTGTACCTATTCATGATAATATTCATTCACCACTTCCTTTATACTATCTTTACAACGAATTGAATTATTTTTAGACTTCTACGGTGGAATTGTTGCACTTTGAAACCGCATTAAGATAAAAATCAGTCTCGTGGTCACAGATAAAGTTTCCACATTATTTTAGGATTTGTTGTTGTTTTTAATTCTGTCAAAATAGTTTGCATTTTGACATATTTTTCATCAATTATTAAATCATAATATACTTATGATTTTAGATATTTTATAGATATAAGTACATAATATTTTTTATCTATTATGACTTAGTTTAGACAAGGATTAATGAATTAAATAACAACACCATATTATGTAATATGTACATATTTCTTAATTTAACGATAACAAATAAGCATAACTGAAAAAGTGCGCACTATTTTTGTCGAATAGCCCATAGTATACCTAAACTATTATGGTTTTGTTGAGGCAGATTTTAATTAAATTGTAAAAACTAACTTACACCATCTGCAATTTAAATTCTTAGTTCAATGAACTAATAATTGTGACTGGCAAAGTTTAGTGTACACTATGTATGTCGGATCTTAACAGGCTACCTCCACTCCACGTCACTGATATATAGTATATATATATAATATTTATATATGTGTGTCTTCTTTATTAACGCAATACGTATTGATACATTTTTAAACAAAGCATAATATAAGTATTATTTTCGGTTAACATCAAAGACTTTTTTTAAACAATACTTTCATCGTGGTAATTCTATTGAAAGACACAATCTTTTGTTAGTTTGCATATTTGCAGTCCTCATGAAAACCCCAGTGTCATTGAAAATAATATTTTATATGAGGAAAATAGTGTTCAGAATATTAATTGATTGTGTGGGTAACGTAGGTACTTCAATAATTTTACATCGCCAATTATTAATCTTTGAGTAAACCCTTCGAATAATACGATCGGTTCGTAAAGTTTCAAGATTTTTCATGTTTATCGTAATCATATGTTATTTCATGTTGATGAGATACTTTTGATTTTAGTTTCAATGGATTAATATTTTCATATGCCACGTAATATCATATTATTGTTATCTTTTGTATACATTCACGGCTAGACATAGGACTTTCCCTTTTGCTTTTAAAATGTCCGACCACGTGTCTTTTTTTTCCGACCATGTCCGATCCTAATAGGATCATATGGGCCTCCACAGAGTAGAGGTTTGTATTAACAGATTTTGTTTTTTACGAGAAATGGATGTCAGCCACTTGCTCAACCTTTGTCTTCCGTATCCTAATCTGAGTCAAACTCCTCGTATGATGCCATCAACCTGGTCGCCATAAAGCAGAGCGTTGGAGTGGACCCTTTTTCTGAGTTGCTCCGCTCCAGCTCCACTCCTGGACCTAATACTTGCTCCGGCTCCGCTCCAGGGTCTGCTCCGCTCCAGGTAAAAAGTTTTAATAATCACAAATGTTGTAAAAATAAATAATAGTACTTTTAAAATAATCGTCATTTTCATTATTTATTCTATTAAACAAAATTACCGACAGCAAATTGTGCCCCATTATTTGCCTCTTCTATATAAAAAAAAATGAGGTTATTTATCAATCGGCAGTGTTGCCATATTTCAAATAATTCCAGTGTTGCAAAATGTCAAAATTTACTATTTTCATTGGATTTTAGGACGAAAGAAAAGTAAGAAAAAAAAACATCTGGAGCAGTGGAGCACTGCAAATTTTCGGTGCTCCTAATAAATGTAAAAATCTTAACATCGCTGCACATTCATGTACTGAAATATGACTATATTCTAAAACATTAGAGCGAGAGGTTTAAAAGAACACTATTTTATGTAATAAAAATACTTTTTGCAGTCATCAAATGTTTAAAATAAATATAAAGGATAACAAGGCTTCAAAATTATATAAATAGATTATCTACAACGTTTAAGGAATGTCTAGGATCATGGTTTGAAAATGCAATAAAAGTTCCATTTTGACCTACGCTGACCCCCTTAATATTGACCCGTTTTTCACAAGTCTTCGAAAACCAAAAGAACACATGTTAGCGAGGTTGATCCGGTGACTTTATTTGTCGATAAGGCAATAATTATCATAATAGTATTTTAGGTAAGTATAATTTTTTTAAATGTCAGTTTCTAGACAGTTTTTACCAAAAAAATGTCAGCATTTTTTTTGCTAATTAACTTGGTTTCTTTCACACTTTTGCAAAATTAAGAAGCAAATGGTAATTTAAAGGATTAGGGACTACGTCGGTTACCAAATAACGTATCCTCTGAACGTAACAGAAACCATGGAAGGCCGAAATAGAGATGGCTGGACTGAACCACGGGAGATTTAAGAATGCTCGGACAAAGCAACTCGAGAGTGTTGGCGCCGTATCGTTCGAGACGGAGGAAGTAGTAAGGAAGTTATAGTAGCCGTAAATCATGATGATTGGGTTAGTTTTTTTTATTAAAAATAAAGCAAATGCCGGCTAGTTGGTTTTAATATCCGGTTGGCAATAATATGTATGATAATTTTTAAGCGATTTTCGGTCTCAAAATACTTTAGATCGTATGCCATAAGAGTATTTTATAAGCTAAATGGCAATTCAGAATGTCAGATCTAGAAACAAATGAATTATTGATGTTAGTGTTATGAATAGATATGAAATTTTCCTATCTTAAGCAACATTTGTTTATTACAATATTTTTTAAATTAACAAATTGATATTTATTAATAAATATTTAATTAATCAATGAATTAATGAAGACAGTTCTATATAATATTAAATATAATTAATTATCCACTAATGCAAAAGTACTCATGGATAAAAAATAATCTGCGGTTTTCCTCCATACCTACTTCTTATTTATTATGAAAAATCAGCTCAATTTTCCTGTTTTAAATCGATTTGTTTTATTGTTTTTTTTTTACAGAATTCGATTTTTATTTTGATTGTTGGAAAGGTGCCGGTCATGTATTAGGTATAGGGTAGATTCAGTTGCGAGGAGTGGAGGTAGGCTGTTAAGATTTGACATAAATAGTGCATACTTAACTTTGTTAGTTATACTTATTTGTTTTATTAAACTATAAATACAATTTGAAGGAGGTGATGGTTAGTTTTTTAAATTATTCAATTAACCCTTGCCCAAAACAAACCATAAGGCTAAGGCCACATAGGCAGGTGCCTTGCTTGGTGGCTACGTGCTAGGTGACATATCCTAGCAAACGGATGCACACTATACTATCGCAATGGCGACGATGTACGCTTTGCGCCTTGCTACGTGATTATTAGTCACCTCGTGAGACTCCCGGCGAACAAACGTGTTATTTTTATTGTGTCACCTAGTGATTTTGCAAAATGGCGGATGTTTCTTCAGTATGACAAACGTCATATATTTTGAGGTTATGAATAATGACGCATGGAATGAATTGACATTATGCACCCAACAAGTTCGAATTTGAGACTTTCGAAATATTAAACTTAAATTCTCTTCGAGAAGTAGCTTTCTAGTTAGTTTTGAAAGTGACATATCGTTTTTGACTTGAGCGCTCCCAAATGTCAAATGAATTTGTACCTAAGCACGTAACGTGTAATGTGGCAGTAGTGTTTTTAGCAGACAAGCATAGCACCTAGCTCAGCACTAGCGAAGCATCTACCTATGTGGCCGAAGCCTTATAGTATAGGTTTGCTATGGCGATCCGACAAAAATAGTGCACATTTTTTCAGGCACACTTATTTGTTTTTGATGAATTAAGAATATATATTACATAATATGGTGTTGGTTAGTTTTTTTTTTAAATTCATTAAGCCCTGCCTAACCAAACTATAATCGATAAAAATATTCTACTATTTATAAAATATCTAAAATGATGTATGGTTTAAATAGTAGGTATAGTTTTAGATGTTTTTTAGATAAATGATTCTTTTTTTACTATTATCTACTATGGCTTGGCTTTGACAGGTTTTAATTGAATTTAAAAAACTAACGAACACTATCTACACATTGTAATCTTAGTTCAATGAAAACAAATACGTTTGACTGACAATGATTAAATGCACCATTTTATGTGGGATCTTAACAGCCAACCTCCACCCTTCGCCACTGGGTATAATTTACCATATAGGTAAGAAATTAGGTACGTATAATGGAAAGAGTAAAACATACTTACTTAATTCACCCTGTTACGATCCAGTGTTTGGGCATAGAAAAAGCACAATTTTACACCATTTCATGTGACACATTCAGCGCGTAGATCGTCTTTTAGCACCACTGCAGGATGAGTGAGAATCGTGTAAAAGGTATGCTATAATAATTATGAAATGTTTTTAAGGTTCATTTAGAATATCCGCAGTTAAATAATTACAAACACTATAGATAATCTATTGTATCATAGCAACGTATTTTTTACACGTCATTATCTCTCACGATTCTAATATTTTTTTGCATTTTACATTTATGATTTTTCTTCTGCTTTCTGAGCCATTTTAGTTAGCTGACAACGCGGTTATTTTTTGCCACCAATTAAATTTATGACGTCAAACGTTTGTTTGGTGTAGATTCACATCAGGAACACAAAAAATTGGATGTATGTCATCTTCTGGATGTGGCTATAAGAAGACGCAATCGTCGAGTGTGGAGAAATATTACATAAACCGAAGCACATGTTAAAGAATATGTTATATTCAATATTAATTATGCCTTTATCATAATTTGTATTAAAGATTATCGAATAGACATCGGTAATATTTGAATGTATTCTATGCCCGCAACATACTTAAAAAAATAATATGTTTATTTAATCTACTATAAAATTATTATATTTAAAAGTTATAAGTATATCGTGATTAGCCACCTGTTGAAATTATAGTATAATTTAAATACAACCGGCATTAATAATTAATTATTAAATACATAATATTATGGAATAACTATCATAAAATAAAATGTAATTATTATGGGACGTCTGTGTTTTTTTGTACTTATAATAATTATTTATTAATTCATTTCCTTAATCGTCACTAATATTTGCCTAATGCAAAAAATTTTCTATACTAATAATTGTGGTTTGGAATAAGCTATTAATTTACAACAGCGACGAGTGGGTTTTTCCAGAATTTTTATAGTAGAATGACTCATTTTAGTATTTGGTTTTTGTGTGCACCAGCAAATCAATTTAAAAATTAATTCAGGTGATAAAACGCAATGCCATCTATTGCCACTGTGATATAACAATCACTAAATATATTCGGTCCAAATTTGAAACTAAATTATCACTTAACTCTACGAAATGGCGGGTTTTTCCGATCCATGGAAGCATTGGAAACCTCCATACGTAGTTATTAATCGGAATATCCGATAGCAATGCGCACGCGCATTTTGAATTAACCAATCAAATCGCTGGAATTATCTTATAGTGATCAGAAGTTTCAACTTGTTTATGTGCGATGAATCAGCACACTAGTGGAGAAACTTATTGTCTGTCATCGCGAAATTTATAATATTATTTGCACTTTCTCATAATATAAACTCAATTGTTTGCAACGAAGCGTTAGTAAAGGATTTTGAATCGATCCAATAAGACGTGCAGTGCAGTTCTGTATTGATTTTAATCAAGTTTGGATATTACAATATTAAAGGTATGTTTTGAATATCGTATTATTATAGTTTTTTTTTTTTAAATAAATTACGCACATAAAGTAAAACTGTATACACAACGAATCAATTTAATACTAAATCATGCGTTTTCAATATAGTTCTCACACAACTAGTTTTAAATATTATTAGAATACTTAATATATTATAATCATGAAATTATATTAATTATAGAAAGTTTTATGTTTTGTTATCAAATGAATTGTATATTTTATAAAAATTATAATATCATACAAAGTATACTTTTAAACATGTAGTCTTTCAAATATAAAATTTAAGCGAAGCAAAAAAGATTATAAAAATATGGGTATTATTTTAAAAAACAATAAATATTTAAAAATCCCCTTAAAATCCAAGGTTGTTTTCATAATTTATTAAAATCAGAATGAGATATGGTTATATAATCGTACTATGATTTATAAACTATTAATTTTTCATATATTATTAATAAAAAAATATTATTAATGCCTTATAAAAGTATTATATTCTTCCGAATAAAGCACCACAGGGCATTAGTTGCGAAGTCAGTCATGTGATCATTTAAAAAACTATTGTATCCTATTAATAATGTTATTCTTTCATTTTATCGGCCTATCCCGGGCTGGATAATGAGGTCTTTAGTATTGATCAAATCGAGGTGGTCATATTTGAGACATCTTCAAATTATTAGTATTCAGATCTTCTAATCAAGTTTTTTTATCTTTAGGTTGGAATGTAGGGATTTTTTTTGGCTTATAATTTCTATACGCGATATCATTTTTCAAATTACTTTATTTATTTAAAAAATATATATATCTTCGTTAAACGTAAGTAAATAAAAAAATATAGTATTTTGGCATATTATACATGCTATCATAATAATATATAGTAGAACTAATGTAATTATAGTAATACTGCACAAATCACTAATAAGTGAATTGTGTTTACGTAAAAAAATCGGCGTACCAGTCTCTGAGGTGGACGAAATCGGTCAAGTTTAATATTTAATACAAGTGGAATTAGTACTAAAAAATTGTAGGTTATTAATATTTAAAAGAATATTAGTAAAATTTGGTTAAAATCTGAAAATTTTGAATTTGGAAGTCGGTAACATCAATCGAATTGCATTGTATCACTTGGAACTTCGATACGACAATTTTGTCAAAATGTTTTTTTATACTTTATGTTTGTATGTAAATGTTAGTGAATCCGACAATACTCGATATACCACCAAAATAAAAATATTTAAACTTCTAATGGCATAAGATCACAGTACCTCTAATGCGTAAGGACATACAAACACTGATTATAAATAACTCATAACTTATTATTTTAGATAAGTCAAGTTATTCATAGATTAAAAAAGTGTATGTTAATTTTTGTGGTTATAATGCAGTTTCTTTATCTCTCAATTTTGTGATATCAGTATGTTTAACAGCTCATCGATAAAAAACTATTACTTATATAGATATCTCGGGACAAATTGAATGTTTATTGAAATAATTGACTTTGCAACTAGTTCCCTCACAATATCAAATTTGAACTCATTATTATATTATTTTAATAAGTTTACAACGCATAAAAAAACTGACATATCAAATGCCTCATTAAAAATATCACTGTCATTCTAGGAAGACACTTTTTATATTTTGATAATCTTTTTTATAAAGGCCACCAAAATACAAGTACGCAATTAAATTATTGTTTTGTACGAGATAGGCCCATACTGAGAAAATATTTAAATCGCATGACCTTTTTATTGACATATCAATTCATATCGTAACAATGTTATGACCTATGCCATATTATACGGTCTACCTCCATTAAATTATTTACGAAACGAAGTAGATAAATATTTTTTTTTGTTATTAAAATGGTATTTTTTAGAGACACATCAAATTCAATAGGTAATGTTTCTTTGAAATTAAAATACTTAAACTTAATATTTACATGTAAACATTATTTTAATATACGAATACTTACTATTAATTATTTCAAAATGTAATTAATTGATAATTAGATTTAAATAATATTTTTTTAAATTATTATTCATATCCTTGCAAAATTCAAATGAATGTAAACATAATATAATATTATAATTATGTATATATTACATTGGCGCGTCGAAAAATAATGCTACTATGGTTTGCAAATTTCTGTGATCGCTCGCCTAAATAAAGAAAGAAAAACTAATAAAAAAACATTTTCAATGTTTACTATTTTATTTTACTTTTCCTACAAGCCTTTTATTTCTCGACATTTATTTCTCGGATAGTTACTTCACTTTACCATTTTCGCCGCAGGATACGTCCAATTAAACTGGACACGTGGCGAAGATGGTCCATCTTAATTGTTTATTTATACATATTCAATATAATAATTTTTTGCTGTATAAACAATAAATTGTTTGACGTTTGTAATAGTACTCAGTTCTCAGTGTGGCCTAGAAAATAAAATCTCAGACAATAGACAATGTACGATAGCTTGCAGTTAATTAGTATATTAATTAGGTATCTACTAACATTATTTTCAATTTTTTTTTATTATATTTACACTCAGTCTCCATTGAAGATTTTTTTACAATGTCTCTGATTATTAGGCGAAATATCTTTAGCTATCTTTATCGTCCGAGATCGACGAGTGGTAAAGTGAACGGTTATGAAGTCGTGGATCTCGGCTTCGAATCCCTGGTATAGCACATTTTCGTGCTGTTTTTCAATGTGGTTTTAGAGAACGAACAGAGAATTAGTAAGTGGCTTGAGCTATTAGCTTATATCCTTCAAAATTGTGACCATATTGAAATTAGATTTGAGATATGAATAAAAAGGATTTAAAATTAAACACATTTACATTTTTCATAAAAATCGATATAATATAATAATATAAAAAAATTAAATTAAAATAATATGTATTGTACATTAGAAAGACTTAATACAATACATTTTAATAACAAACATGACTAATAACATAAAATGTAATACTAAGATGCGGTCCTTTAACAAATTAACATTTTGTAACTTTTTTTAAAAATTTAATAAAAGTTTATTTTTGATTTTTAATATGTTTATGACATTTTATTGTTTTTTAATACGTTTTCATTGATTAATACACTATAAAATGTAGATTTTTAAACAAAATGTCTCAAATTGCAAGCTGGTAGGCGTAGTAGGTACGCTGATGGTCTAAGAACGATATTGGATTGTTTAGCTAATTAAAAATATATTTTTCAAACATTTAGAAATATTCCTGTGTAAAATAAGACTAGATTCCTCGGATACCGAGTATGGATGGTATATTATAATTATTAACATTCCGTGCTATAGCGTAAATAATACTTAAATATATTTTTAGATAACCTTTAGCCTTCTCAATCAAGGTTTTGTTTATGTTGATTGGTACGTAGCTATCCAATTTGTGTGGTAAATACTAAAAGAATAAAAGCACTCAATATTCTGGTCTTTTATATTATTTTTAATTAAATCACTGAAAAGCTGTTTTAAATAATAGAGACAGATTACAAAATGCAGGTAAAAAACTGCATTTATTTTGCAAATAGAATAAATTAAATAGTTATTAATGTAGTATAAGTTATCTGATCGATTAAATTAAAACAATTTATTATTATTACCATCCAGATTTATATTAGTATAACCAACTAATTATGCATTCAAAAATAAATAACTGTTAAACAATAATATATTATTATATCATTAAATGTTTTAGGTACCTATACGAGTATTAAGTCATAAATTAATATACTAAAATGCAACATATATTTATTTTAATGTTAAAATATTATAAATTTATTAGCAATTTATCTCGTGAATTTGTGAGTTCTAATAATATTGTATAATAATAAGAAAAAAAATATATAAGATATAGGTACCTCTTATCTAAAAGTTTTTAAGTTCGCAATAATAATTAAGTAGAATTAATAAATTATAATACTCCATATAGAATTGACATATTATTATAAGTGATATAAAAAACACTTTGAAAATATAAACGCATTTGATTTTGCAAAAGCGTAAAAGCCTACAATAGTGGAAGGCTCTTAATGTTTTTTCAGTAAAATATTTACCCTTAAGTTAGGAACACGTTTGTCAACTTTTATTAGTTTAATTTAGTAATATTTAAATAAAGGTGTTCATCTAAAACTGATGAGTATTTTTCTTTTTATCCATAGGTAAAATGAAGTCCTTTTTTGTCATTGCCGTACTGACATTCGTCGCGTTGGCTGAAGCCCAGCGGCCTTACTACGCAGGAAGAAGACCGATCGGCTACCCAGAACTTGCCGACAGGTTCAAGACTGACGACGATGATGCAGAAACCACCACTGTCAATCTGGCTAACCGCGTTGGAAGCGATGGAGAAGTCATTACCACAACGACGGTGCGACTTCCAGTCGACGCCCTCGGAGACCGCGAACTTGTGGACCGCATCAGTAAATGGCCAGTCGATAAGCAGCCGTACTGGTACATCAACTGGAAACAGATTGAAGCACACAGACAGAGGCCACAGGTAGCACAAGATAATGTCCAATCAAGATCGTCTTTCGCCAGGCCTTCAAACAACAACTGGTAAAATATATTGTAGAAATGGATGAATAGTTATTACTCTTACGAAAAGGAGCCTCCATGTTGAAAACGTCTTCAAAATGAGTAGAATTAAGGTGTATACTAT
Organism: Rhyacophila brunnea; assembly: GCF_057557595.1. Classification (NCBI taxonomy): domain Eukaryota; kingdom Metazoa; phylum Arthropoda; class Insecta; order Trichoptera; family Rhyacophilidae; genus Rhyacophila; species Rhyacophila brunnea. The sequence continues at coordinate 54,217,569 of NW_028232965.1, read as the reverse complement.
ATATAAAAATTTGATGTGCTGTCCAAATTATTGACAAATAATTATCGATTTAATTAATATCTTGTCATATCTACTCAATTCATTCAAAGGATGACCACTTTTTTGTATAATTTCACAAAAAAGTATTAAGTTCATTGTTTAAAAAGTTTGTAGTGAGGACCGTCCTCATTAGCGAGTAATATTATATATATATATATATCTGACACAGTTAGATTAATTTGTGTGTATACCAGATACTTTGCTTCTGATGCCTTTATAGTGATAGCTACGTAACTAACCAATAATGTATTGTTTATAATTTTCTGTTTGTATCAATTAATAGCGACGACGGTGAATTACATATTTTAAAATATAATACTCCCTGATCAAGAGTAAAATAACAGGTTTCCTATTATATAATATTATACTCAGTGACCATAAACATTTATCACTATATAACCACAATATTATATTAACAATTTGCTTTTTTTGTTACAGAGCATTTATAGTCACTCCTTAATAACATATCATTATAATATTAGTATCGAAGACAAACTGTAAACATCATAAAAAGCCAGTTTATAATAATATTATTCATTATTCCGTATTTATAAATCTATCGCATATGTATTTTAAGCATTGATTAACGAACGTCCTTAAAATCTTTAAAACCGGTTCTCACGAAGCCAGGTAAACAGATTATAAAAAAATAATGCCATTTTATTATTAGATACTTTCATCAAAATAAGTATATAAAACAATAACAAATCATTTATATATTTTCGATCTAAATATCAATTACTTAATATATGTTATATAACAAAAAAACTAACAATGTAAATAATATTAATATCAAGACATACCTACCTGCTTTTATATTTATTCAGGTGTATAAAATATATATATATATTTTTAAAATTTGCTACAAAACAATAATCATTAAATTTATAACATCAAATATATTGTTCTCCACTTTTTGAAAATTATATTTAGTTAGTACCTAATGTTATTTTCTATTAAAATAACAAAATCAAAAAAAAAATGTATGACTAATGTAAAAATACACTGATCAATTATAATACTGTTAGCATGTTACAATTTTTAAAAGGATCATAGTATTAAACACATAATAATTGTTTTCTCATAGTCAGCTAGGTTCTTTGTTATTTATTGAGTGCTAGAAATATCATGTTTAAAATGTTTTTTGTACTTACATCATTTTCAAAAAAAAAAAAAATATTTGAAAAATCCACCTATTTAGTTAAAACTATAAAATGAATGTGATAAATAACTTCAATTCAAAATATGAATTGTAATAAAATTATATAATAATACCTACTTATATTTATTTAATACCGGGCAACCCGTATAATAAAAAAATATTTTACAAAATACTAAATTTTTTTATTTAGATGTTTACTTTAATATTTATCTACAACTACAGTATGGAAGCTTACCCTATTTACGAAAACTGTTTACATCACTGTTTTTATCTGTAACATTGACATTTTATGACGTCTGTAATGTGTAACTAAAAAATAACTTATTGTTAGGTGAAAAAAGATAAACATTACGGCGTCACATTTTTTTTACCAGTACCTATTATTAAGATAATAATAGTTAAAAATTTAAATTGATTTATTTCAACAAAGCGAAAAATATATAAATATAAATGCATTATAAGAAAAAAAATAGCACGTGTACCTGCTTACGTACACGCGTTAGAAGTTATACTTTTTTATATATTATAACAAAACAAAATAATCGCACACCGCGTTAGTCAAAATTTACATCAACCAAAAATATTCAAACATTTAGAAAATAGTCTTCACACAAAGAAATAATACCAAACAAAATTAACGTACCTATCACACTTATGAGTAAGCTTAGTTTTGACAGCTAATCACATAGAAAAAGGAGTACAATTCACAGAGCGAAACAATATTTTTCAACAAGCAAAATAATCCATACTCCCTAGTCTATGGTCACTACGGTCGGCTATGATCACATCATTGCGCGAGACGTCATGTTACAGATCTGTCAAATAATGAAGTATGATAAATTATATAGAATTGACGTTTTAATAGCCCCATATCAATGAAAACTGGAATAACGGAGGGCCACTTATTGGAGTGCCGCTGGTTTATTTCTATACACTTTAACTTATATCACTAAATAAATTATATAATTATTTCTCGTTTTTTTATTTAACTTTGGCCAACAATAATAAATTCGTTGCATTACAAGGTCCAGAAGCCGCCAGATCGAGGATATACTTTGGATATATTTTTTGATGTCATGCTGATTTTTTACTCTACTTTAAGAAATCACGAGTTATGATCAGACAGATAGATACAGTGGCAATTTTCTTTGACGCAAATGATGCTACAGATTCATCAAAAAATTTAAAAGAGTGCCTCCAAAACAGTCATAAATTAATGTCGGTTGTTGTTTTTTTTTTAATATCGTTTCAGATTTTACTATTAAAAATCAGTCACGTCCCGTTGAAAAGGACAGATCATGCGTTGCTAAGATGCTACTTAGTAGATTCCGTGGACGTGATTTTTTTTTCTGGTGAAGTTTGTTCACAGTAAATAATCATGTCTGAATTAATTATATAAAATAAAATAATAAACGTTCAAATCACAAAAGTATTATCTATATTGACTGCTAGATATAGGCCTGTCCCTTTTGCCTTTATTCCGTCCGGGCACGTATCTTTCGCATAATAATCACTAAAGTAGTTCGTATGATGTCAGCCGTTCATCAAATAAGTCAGCGTTTGCAAACCATTTAGTCCTCACGTAGAAAAGAACAATGCAAACAATTATTGTCAATCACTAAGGCCTACCGATAAACTCCAATGGACGCGCTTCCTGTCTTTGCGGGATCATCCCTTTGACATATTGTATAATACACAGTTATGTAGTACATTTACGCTTTTCCACAGAAGCACGAAGGCAGTAGTCAGTGACTTTCACCTTGGCATCGGACCGTCATCCTGATCGACTATTGAAATGTACCTAGTCAATGTTATAAGTATTGATCAACCCCAATGTATCCACCCTATCTAGCTGTATTATTATATATGTTACGCTGAATGTGCGAAATTGACTGTTACATGAAATGGGAAAAATTTTGCCTAGATCATGAAAAATACAAGCCCGTTGCCTTATTCATGATTTAGGCAAAATATCTGCCAAGTGCGTGAGTTTGGCAGTAATTTTTCTACCTAGTTCATGCATTGGGCAAATTAGATAGTAGCGTTACGGTGGTGTTTTTGACACTAAACCAAATGTGTCAAAAATGCTCATGAATTGGTCAAAATAGATGGTCTAATCTAATACTAATCAAACTAACCAAATGTGTCATATTTCGTCGCTATAGGATTGGTTTGTCGAATATCCGTTTTTGTCGAAATCGAACTTGCCATGCAGAATGTTTTTTTGTATCTAAATGGACTAGAACCATCCTTTTCTTTAAATTACTTTGTAATGGTAATGAATGCATCATTTATATGCTGTAAAAATAACAATGTAAATATCTCCATGTATTTAAATACAGGATTATGAAATTTGTTTTTCGTCTCCTGAACATTTGGTCTTTTCGACAAACCAATCCTACAGCGACGATATGTCATTGATTATAAATAAATATATACCAATCAATAACTACAATGACGTTCATATCTATTTACTATGCCCAAAAAAAATCTAGAACTATAATATGATTTGATATATAACGCGATTTGATTCGTGCTTGGGTATCAATCGTGCAATGGTCGATTGTTTGTTTGTATAGTATGATTTGATAGTTTGTTGACACTTGTTAGCTAACCTCAAAATGGACATTCAGTTGAATTCAGAATTATAAAACCTAACCTAATAATAATAATATTATATTATGTCAAAAAATTATAACTAATAAAACCATCCGTATTAAATTTACTTTTTCTATTGTCATGTTGACAGTTTAAGAATTCCATACCCAGGCGAATTCACGCACTCGGCAGATAATTTACCTAATTCATGAATTATTGTTTCTCTGAGTTGTTTCACTATGAATCGAACTCACCCGAGTTCTTTCCCTTTTATTAACACTATGCAACTGTACTTAGAGATTAATTGACGAATAAACATAACTGAAGATTAACATCCACCGACATTATACTTTCCACTGGACTATGTGAAGCATCGGGGGCCGTTGGTAACAATTTCCGTTGCCAAACACAATATAACAATACATTGGTAATATTTGAACGCATTCCATACCAGCTATATAATAATAACACAAAATATGGTTATTTAACAATAATTATACTAGAAATTTTATAAAAGATTATAATTAAAAATAAAACAACTAGGATAGATATATTGTGATTAATCTGCTATTGAAAATATCGGGGTGAAATCGGCATTAATAATTAGATGTTAAATACATAATATGGAATTACTATCATAAAGTACAATATTGGGGGGACATGCTCAGCGTAGTTCAAAATGGAGCATTTGTTTTTTTTTTCAAAGCATGATCCTGGACATAGTGACATAGATCATGTTAACGCGCGTGTTTGAACATGTACCTAACCGAAAAAAAACCTTTTTTTTAAACGGTACATGTTCAAACACGCGCGTTAACATCATTTTACTCCCTACTTCAATTTTAGTTTGTCAATGTATGGCTACGGCCGTATGTTGTAGCTTAACCACTGGGGAATGCCAAAAGAATTGGCGTATTTCAAAAAATCACTACCTTATTCTTAGGGCAATAATTATTATAAAGCAATCATTATTCGTAGGATATTTATCACACTTGAATGGTCAAAGACATAGCTTATAATTAATATCTTTAGAATTATCTTCAAATGTGTAAATCTTGCCGATTTTTTGAATAATAAAATGCCTAATTCTTGTCAAATTTGGGATCACAGAGATTATCAATTTAATTTTTTATCGTAAATATTTTACTAAAATTATCTCATCATAAATTACACTAATGGTTTTATAAATGCGTTTAAAAATTAATAAATGTAAAAAATCTTAACACCACTGCACAGTTATGTACCGAAATATGACTATATTCTAAAACATTAGAGCGAGAGGTTTAAAAGAATACTATTTTATGTAATAAAAATAGGTTCTTTATGCAGTCATTAAATGTTTAAAATAAATATAAAGGATAATAAGGCTTCAAAATTATACAAATAGATTATCTAAAACGTTTAAGGTATGTCCAGGATCATGCTTTGAAAATAAAAAAAAGCTCCATTTTGACCCACGCCGAGCACGTCCGCCCTTAAAGTATTTATTTTTTATTTTTGTTACACTAATTATAATAATGCATGAATTCACATAACAAATCGTAGCTAAAATCAGCCTAATGTAATACATTTGTTATACTGATTGTAGTTTGGACTAATCTATTAATTTACGACGGTGTCGATTGGGTCTTTCCAGCATTTCCATAGTGGAATTACACAATATAATAGTATTTAGTTTTTGTATGCACCAAATTAATTCGGTGATAAAGCGCAATGACATCTAGTGCCACTGTGACATACCAATCACTAGACATATTCGGTCCAAATTTGTCACTAAATAATTAACACTGAACTCTACGAAATGGCGGGTTTTTCCAATAAATGGGAACAGTGGAAATCTCCATATTATGTAGTTTTTATTCGAAATATTATCCAATAGCAGTGCACATGCGCATTTTGAATTAACCAATCAAATCGCTGGAATAATCTCAAGTTTCAAGTTTTTTTATGTGCGAGATTCAGCATACTATTGGAGAAACTTGTTGACAGTTATCGCGAAAATTATAATATTTGAACTTTCTCATATAAACTCAATTTTTTGCAAAGAAGCCTTAGTAAAGGATTTTGAATTGATCGAATAACACACGAATTGCAGTTCGGTACTGTTTATAATCAAGTTAGGATATTACAATATTAAAGGTATGTTTTTAATATCGTATAGTTTCATAATTTTATTTTTAAATAAATTATGCACATAAGGTAAAATTGTATAGACCACCAAACAGTTAAATATTAAATCATGTGCTATCAATATAGTTCTCACACAACTAGGTTTAAATTTTATTAGAATACTTAATTTTAATAATGAAATGTTGTTAAAAGAATTATTGTTTATTTTAAAAAAAAATGTGTATATACCTACTTAATACAAATATATTATCAAGTAGGTAGTCACACTAATATCAGATTTAACCAAAGCAATACAGAATATATACCTACTTACTAACGATTTAAGAAATTTATAAATATTTTTTTAATTAATCGGGCATAACCATAAAGCATTAAATATAATTAAAGTCGCTTAGAATCATAACTCACATATTCCAAAAAAATCAAGTTTTGAGATAACCGCAAAAAACCCACCTGAGCAAACCTTGTAATTAAAAGAAAAGTATTGAACTCCCTTGAATATTAATGAGTGAGTTAGTCGATATACATTATTTTAAAAAAAATGTATAATACTCCTAATACTTCAGACATACAGCATACTATGAAATAATTATAAGATAGAAATAACTTTTTATATACAACGTTTTTAAATTTTCTGTTGAATCATATAAACTTGACTTGACTAGCTTAAACGATCAAAAAGATTTGTACTTGATAGAAATAATACTGAATAATGAAATGTCATTTCATATTGATTTACATAGTAACGCACGTATTATTTAATAATTTAGTTGCTAGGACCCAATAGCAACCAATAATGGTATCGAAATAACTTTTCATACAAAACAGAATTAACTGAAAATGAATTAAATTCTACTTAAAGATGGCAAAAAGTATTAAAAAATGCATTGGCATCGTGTTCTGATACATTCTAAAAGTTTCAAATATCTATCTAGTCGGAAAGTTAGTTAAAAATCGATTGCAAGATTTGTACCGGACAAACAACCACCGGACAAATAAGAATACGACCTAAAAAAAACGTTGTAAAATAGAGCTAAACAGAGAAAAGAATCACTTAGCATATTTAACTCAAAAACGACAAAATTTCAAAATGCGAATTATAACTCCAAGCGACTTTCTTTTACAAAAATGCGTTTTCTATTTGACACCATAATTTGTAATATCTTACCGTCTATCGTGTCCCAAATGTATTGTTTGTAATGTCGTTTAATACTTTCTATTTACTCGAAATATATCACAAATCAAAATTATTATTCTACATTTTTTTTTAAATCTGAAATTGGCACACTGGTACGTATGAGTTTTACCTAGAAATAAACATTTCCCCACTAATTATATAAAAATATAATCTGAAAACACGACACTGGTTCATTATCTGTCAAACTAATAGGAGAATGATTTTCATTTGTTTTCTTTCGAATATTTTATTTGACGTGTCGGTATATTTTTAAATTTAGAATTAGCGGAAATCGGAGAAAACGTCGAAAAATGGTGTGACATTTCTACTAGCATAAATAATCAATTAAAAATAAATATATTTTGAGTTAACTATGTTTTATATTAACAACTAATAATATTAGAAAATTTTGTACCAATAAATAATTCACGCTTAATATAGGAAATTTCACTTAATATAATATAAGTACTGTTACCAAATAATATTTGTTATATTATCATAATGCCTAAATCCCCCATCAAAAATCCTCCAATCGACAGAGTTGGGAATATAATGATATTATTGTAATTGTAAACGAGTCAATGCCAGACCATGATGCACAGCGAAACAAAGAAAAGAAATTTACCGCTATCTTTTTCTGGGCATACCAAGGGTCGAGAGTAGGTACAGCCAGTCGGCTACCTACCCCCGTTGAGCCCTTACGTCGCCGCCAAATACGATTCGCTATCTTTTTCGCGCCAAAGCGCGCGCTTACAAATGTTGTCAATAATTGATTGTTATTTGCATAGTGAAATATACTTAATGTCCCTAAATCGGTGTTTTTAATAAGTGGAAAAGTGTAAATCAACACCCTCCGCAACCCATACCTATCAAGTGGCCCCCAGAACGTGAGGGCAACGAAGTCAATGCGACTTCAGAAACCACGGCCCTGAAAAAAACCCACGACGAGATTTTTCAAATTTTAATAAATTTGATGGCGCCCGCAAAGTTAACCGAACTATAATCTGTGTTGATGTGAAAAAAATAATACGAATTAACAATGTGTTGTTTCCCGCCCGTCTTTGATATAGAATTTGACGGTAGGGCATTCAGTGACGTCCGAGTATTTATCGAACAGTGCGAACAATATTTTACATCCGCCAAAACCCACGACTATCACAGATCAAGGTTAGCTGCATCTGGTCTCCGAAACCATGCTCTAACCTGGTGGAAAGCTCTTCCATCCCGACCGTCTTCATGGGAAATTTTCCGATGGGAGCTCGTAAGAGAATTCCGCGCACAGCAGCGGATCGACCGATTGGAATACGAGCTTAAATCGATCCGGCAGAAACCATCGCAAGAAGCATTCCCATTCCTAATCGAGAAAAGAGACGTAGCTTTTGTGATTATGCCACAAACTGCGCCGGAAGAATTAGCAAAACGTTTCTATAACCTGTTATGTGAACGAGATAGAACGCGGGTCGACCGAAAACCATGGAAGACACTGCAAGAGCTCATTGAAGTGGCACGTAATCTAGAACAATGGATTCCAGATGAAGACTCCGACCAGGAAGCTAAGAAATATCCTTCACAATTACTACCAACAAAATACGACTTTTATCCAACCTACCGAAATTATAAAAAGGGACACCACTGGCAGTCCAGGTACGAATCTCCAAACGCCAAGTGCTGCAGAGCTAATATAAATACCACTACGGGTAAAGTGAACCAGTGCTGCGGAATTCAACGCTACACAATAACCGGTGAACGAAATTATTGTAGAAGATGGAACCGAATTATATCGTGTTGTAATCAGGATCGGTTCATGGAAACAAATCAATACGCTATACCCTCTGGCCGCCATTCTGTAGACGCCGATAACTGGAGACACCGTCCTTATGAACTTTACGACGAACCGAAATCGCCGCTTCCCAAAGAACCCGTCGACATACGACGAACCTCCGACAACGGAAAGACACCCGGTTGCGAGCTGGCACATACTATAACAAACGTCGAAAGGATGAAGGTGCCCCCAAGCACCCGAACAAAAATAAAAAGACCAGACTTGTACCCGACTTCGCACACCGGGCCAATGCAAGTTTCACAAGCAAATCATTACAACCTTCATGACAAATATGAAACCAGAGAAAAGGGGCACAAGATGGCGCAAACTGTCAAAGGCGAACCAGTGGCTCCCACAAAAATCCGAAATACCCGATTCTTCTACCGCCAGACCGACTCTATACAGTACCGCCGACCCAACTCCGCAGACGAAAAAGATACCCCAAAAATCCAGGGGGACGAAAATCAGCCGAGGAATCCAGTCCAGCAGCAGGCAGAATCTGTCGAGATATCCACACCTTCATTAGCTAACACCTCCAACTACAGTAGTACCGGTACCGGCCGAGGTAGCTCCTCGCAGGACGAAACTTGGCAGCCTCGGTACTCCCATGGCTGAAGGAGCCAATCACGCTGAGAACTATCAGTGACCCGGATCAGTTATAACAGTTGGAACCTATGAATAGTCGATAAGTTTATTTGTGTGTGTTTTACCCCCAACTCTGTCTGATTCTCGATGGTGGATTAAAGGCAAAAGGAAATGGGGGGACTTGTTACCAAATAATATTTGTTATATTATCATAATGCCTAAATCCCCCATCAAAAATCCTCCAATCGACAGAGTTGGGAATATAATGATATTATTGTAATTGTAAACGAGTCAATGCCAGACCATGATGCACAGCGAAACAAAGAAAAGAAATTTACCGCTATCTTTTTCTGGGCATACCAAGGGTCGAGAGTAGGTACAGCCAGTCGGCTACCTACCCCCGTTGAGCCCTTACGTCGCCGCCAAATACGATTCGCTATCTTTTTCGCGCCAAAGCGCGCGCTTACAAATGTTGTCAATAATTGATTGTTATTTGCATAGTGAAATATACTTAATGTCCCTAAATCGGTGTTTTTAATAAGTGGAAAAGTGTAAATCAACACCCTCCGCAACCCATACCTATCAGTACATAATTATTACGTGTGGTGTTGTGTTACTTACTTCCATAGATATTCCTTTATTTTTGAAGTGATACAATAATTTGGATAACTAGGTAATATTTTTTTGGCTTATTTTTTCTTGATATTCATTAGACAGTGATAGAGAAGAAAATTTTGTATCATACGTTTGCCAACTAGGCATCTTTAAGATAATCCTGAAGAATAAACCGTATTTAATGTCGTACTGTGACTGTGTAAAACTGGACAAACCGTTATAAACTATTAAATTGCATATAGCTATAATAACAATGATATTGTCCCGATATAATTTTTATTTCCCTTTTTAGATTTATTCAGTAAGGCGAACACTTATTTTGTTTTTAAATAAATCAACATTTTTACTACAATACCAACCATAATAATAATATGCTCTCACCCCCTACATATTTATTTTAAAAAAAACTGTGAGAAATAATAGTTAGCCATTTGACCGATTTTTTAGGTTCTTGATCAATCGAAAAACAAAATGAATATTTTCTACCACAACAATGAAAATATCGATCGAAATAAAAAAAAAAAGTTTGAAATTATAATAAAATATAAAAGTGACAAATCAGACAAGTGCAGATGCTTCACATCATCGTTTGTGCCTCAGGATATGCCCAAGTAACTGGGCATGCGACGGATCGAATCCGCCAGAAGACATTATTTATTTGATTACCTATATAAATATTCTATTATAATGGTCCTTTATTTTATAAAAAAAACTTATCAGACGCTTGTAAGGCAAGGCGTTTTTTCTCAATGCAGTCTAGTAAATAAATCTTAACCTTTAAAAATGAATCAACAATGTAAAATGGTATGCAGTTAATGTAATAATAAAAATTGCTCAAAATGACATTATTTTTGATTTATTTTTATTATATTTAGACTCAGTCTACATAGAAGAAGGTTTATTTCATTGTCTGGTAATGGACGAAGTTTGTTTAGCTATATATTTAACGCCCGCGATCGACGAGTGTACGTTTATGAAGTAGTAGACCTCGGATTCGAATTCCTGGTTTGATAATTTTTTATCTTGTTTGGAAAATCAGATCAAAGTGTATTTTTGGCATGTAACACATAATTTATTTTTGCACACGAAAAAAATCGCACTCGATCGGATTCGAACCACGATTGTTCGATTATCAGCCAAACGCACTACTTTTACGCCACAGTATGATAATGCAATCGCGACGATTATACAGTATAATATTATATTTTAAAATTGTTCCGTTGCCTAGGCAGCGAATTATTATTGCCATTTGCAATTCCTTACGTAAACAAACTATTAAACGTCATAGTGGCAGTTGTTACTTTAAAAATAAAAATAACTATAAATAATTATATAATTTAGTAATATAAGTTAAAGTGTATAGAAATAAACCAACGGCGTTCCAATAAGCGGTTCTTTTTCTTGAGTGTGTTATTTAACAAGATAATTAAGAGCTAGTCGAAGAATCTAGGTTATCACAAGTTTTGTTTTTGTTTTATTACGCTAAAGAAGTATAATTTCTAACGCACGTACAAAAGTAGGTAGTAGTAAAGTACACACCGATTTTTTTTTCATTGTGATTTTAGGCCCAAAAAGTTACCTAATAAAGTAAAAAATAATCGGTTAATAATTAACCTGTCTGTGAGGCGACCAAAACCGATATTGAATTGACTGTGGTATAAAATTAAATTATACCTAGGTTACCGAGTAAAGAAGGTATATTATAATTGATAACAAAACTATATAACATTCCGTGGTACAACGTAAATAATACTTAATTATATTTTTAGACAACCTTAAACCTTCACATCAAGGTTTTGTTTATGTAATTACATACTCATCTAATTTGTGTGATAAATACAAAGAGAAGTAAACCACCGGATATTCTGGTTTCTTATGTTATTTTTAATTAGACCACTAAAATGTTGTTATAAAATATTAGAGACAGATTACAAATGAAGGTAAAATAATGTATTTTAGAATAAACAAAATAATCATTATTGACGTCTTGTTAGTCATCGAATTGATTAAATAAAATAAAATGCTATCATTGATATCTACATTTATATAAGTATTATCAGTGCACTATGCATTCATAAATATTTGTTATTATATAATATATCATAAATTAACTATTTCTTTTATTCAGCGAATAATGCACAAGATTTACGAATGTACCATTCTAATTATTGAACATGCATAATTCTGAAAAACGTAATTAAAGTAGGTAATAAATACTTTTATTTAGAATACAAAAATCGATCGCCTACCGTAACTCAATTTGAAGAGTACTAATGAGCAGGTACCTATTAATAAAAGCCAATAGTTAAAATGTCTTGCAATTAAGCGTGACTGTCGTAGCATAGTGGTAATGCACAGGGCGCGATACCCAAGAGACGCAGGTTCGATTCCTGCCGGGTGTCTTACTTTTTTCTTTTGGCTATATTTTCTCATGATTGTTTTTCAGAATTGTGTATATTATATATTATCGTAAAGATTAGAACACTAAAATGCATCACACTAATTTATTTTTATATTTAAATAATACAAATTTATAAGTATTGTAGGTACCTTGTGCAATCTGAAGTATTAATATTAAAAATAGAGTAAAATAAAAACAAATATCAAAATAAATCTTAAAGTCTTTGATCTTGTAATATATTATGTAGAATTAATACATTTAATGTCATTGTCATTATAATCATTCATCTAGAATTGGTTTGAAATCAACTGAAATAAATAACTTTTTTTAAAATAGAAACACCTTCGATTTTCCTATAGCGTAAGAGCTTACAATTTGTGGAACGCTTTTAGATATTTTTAACCGTATATTTATGTTGGGAGCACGTCTGTCGACATAAAACATAAATCATATTCGGTAATGAAATAGTATGCATCGAACAGTTATTTATTTAATCTAGTAATCAATCTATAATTAATGAATATTGTACATGTAAAACTGATCAGTATTATATTTTTTATCCATAGGTAAAATGAGGACTTTCTTTGTCATTACCGTACTGACGTTCGTCGCGTTGGTTGAAGCTCAGCGGCCTCCCTACGCCGGAAGCCGACCAATCGGTTATCCAGAACTCGCCGACAGGTTCAAGCCTGACGAAGACGCAGAGACCACCACTGTCAGCCTGGATAACCGCGTTGGAAGCGATGGAGAAAATATTACCACAACGACGGTGCGACTTCCAGTCGACGCCCTCGGAGACCGCGAACTTGTAGACCGCATCAGTAAATGGCCAGTCGATAAGCAGCCATTCTGGTTCATCAACTGGCAACAGATTGAAGCACACAGACAAAAGCCACAGCTTGCACAAGATAACATCCAATCAAGTTCGTCTTCCGCCAGACCTTCAAACAATCAGTAAAATATATTGTAGAAATGAAATATGGATGAATAGTTATTACTTTTACGATAAGGAGCCTCTATGTGCATAATATTTATATAAATTTTATTAGCTGTCCAAATTATCGATTCACTGTTGTCTCGTACTCAATGCATTCTAAAGATGATCAATATTTTGTATTCACATAAAAACTATTAGGTTTCTTATTCACATTATTGAACATACATAATTTTGAAAACACTTCTGAGAAAATATATTATAACCGATAGAAAAAATCTTTTTGAAAAAAGTAAGACACCCTGCAGGAATTGAACCTGCATCTCTCGGGTATCGCGCCCACGTACATAGACCACTATGCTAAAGGAGTCATAATTAATTACGACAAATTTTAACTAATGGCTTTTAATACTCTCTTAAGCGTTTTCCAGAAGTGTTTTAAAAATTATGTATGTTCAATAATTAGAATATTACATTCTTAAATCTTGTGAATTATTCGTTGAATAAAAAAATAATTAATTTACATAATTATTTAATTAGAGTTGTAGTGATTACCGCCCTCATCAGTGAGTATATTATACATGATACTATTAGATTAATGTGTGTGTATACCAGGTACTTTGTTTCTGATGCCTTTATAGTGATGACCATGGAATTGAATATTTTAAAATAAAATATTCCTTGATCGAGCGTCAAATAATTGGTTTCCTATTATTATACCAAGTGACTAAAAAAATGTATTACAATATCACCACAATATTATATTATTAATAATCATTACCTTTTTTGTTAGAGTATTTATAATCACTTGTTAATAACATATTAATATAATGTTAATATGGAAGACAAACTTTAAAAACCATAAAAAGTCAGATTATATTAATATTCATTATTATTTCTTATAAATCTATCACATACTATTTTAAGCATTGATTAACGAATATTTAAAACCGGTTATCACGAAACCAGATAAATAGATTATAAAAAACTAACGCTATTTTATTATTAGATACTTTCGTCAAAAAAACTATATAAAACCATGGCAATTATTTTAGAAATAAATATCTATTACTTATATAACAAAAAAACAAACATTGTTTATAAATATATTAATATCAATACATACTTTTGTATGTCTTCAGATGATTATGTTTTATTGAAATATTTTTTGAAGTTTGATTACCTAACAATTATGTATAACACCAAATGAGTCGCCAAGAGTCATAACACTCACATTTAGCAATTTTGTCATTTTTGGGTTAAATATACCAAGTGATTCTAAAGGCATTAATATATATAAAGAAAAATAGTTAGGTATCAAATGTGAAAATCGTTGATAAAGTTAACTGTTCGTGTGAAAACTCACATTTTTTCTGTGAGTTCTGTCACCAAGGCCTTTCTTACCAACCATAGAGCTCTATTTCTCATAGTGTGCTGTGTATCTGAAGCCTTATGAGTGATTTATATATTTTAAAATTATAATATAAATCGACCACTCACTCATTAATATTCAAGGAAGTTCAATACTTTTATTATAATTACAAAAAAACATTACTCTGTTGGTTTTTTGCAATTATCTCAAAATTCCATTTTTGGAATATGTTAGACTATGATTATTGAAGTTAGGTTATGACTCTAAGCAGCTCAAGCATATTGTTCTCCACTTTTTGAAAATAATATTTAGTAAGTACTTAATGTTTTTTTTCTATTCAAATATTACAAAAACATTAAAAAAATGTACTTAACTAATATAATATAATACTAATAATTATAATGACGAATGTATAAATACACCGATCTACTGTATGTTAAAACTTGTAAAAGGATAATATTAAACACATAATAATTATTCTAGGTTCATTGAGAGCCAAAAATATCAGATTTAAAAAAAATGTAAGTAGTTACATCATTTTCAAGAAATCTAATCTACCTGTTTCTTTAAGCCTATAATTAATAAATGTGATACTTAATGTCAATTCAAAATATGAATTGTAATACAATTATATGATAATACTAAAATAAATATTACAAAACACTACAGTTTTTTTATTTACGTAGTCTAGTTTATCTACACGAGTAAAAACAATAAAAGTACATTATTGTGGAATCTTACCCTAATTACCAAAAGTATGTACGTCACTGCCTTTATCTGTAACATTGAAATGTGACTGTATACATCTGTAATGTGTGACTAAAAAATTACTTAATCATTGTTAGGTGAAACAAAATAAACATCGCGGTGTAACAATATGTTTACCTGTATTATTAAGACAATAATAGTTCAAATCCAATTGATTTATTTATACGAAGTGAAAATTAGTATGATTTAAAACTTCATATTATTGACGAACACCAAATCCAATATAAGTACAAAATATAAACCATTCATTGACTTTTGTACTAGTTTTAATTTTACATATTGAAAGAAAACTATCATAGGATATATTAAACGCATGAGTTACAGTTCCAGGAACCAGCTCGAGGATATATTTAAGATTTCTTTAATCTATAGCGCCGGCTAGATGCTCATGCGTTACCGCAAGCTTACTGGTTACATACCGGTGTGTATCGGGAAGCCAGTGTGTATGGATGAGAAAACTGTACCTCGCGCAAACCGTAAAGCGCTGAAAAAGTGTTTTTTTGCACACACTATACCGCGCAGATAAGTCGCTGACGTCCAGTCGGCGCTTATTGCTGAATCTCTATTTTTAAAAAGTCAAGGGGTATGCTCAGACAGGTAGATACAGCGGCGATTTTCTTTGCAGTTTTATGCTGTTCTTTGTTTTCTCAATTTTAAATAATATACTTAGTAGATTCCATAGACGTGAATTTTTTTTTGGAAGAGAAGTCTGTTTACGCGAATAAATTTAATTAGATGTGACTAAATCACGTTTCTATTAGGTATATAAAGTTTTAAAAAAATCATTGAAATGCTTAGATGTATTTGGAAAATTAAAATTCGATTGCTATTTTTTAACATAGGGGGCTAATGTCAGTCTGTAGGCCTACGTTACTAAACGCGTCAATGGGTGGACATATACATAAATGTGTGAGAGAGAGGGATCCAGGGAGAAGACATAATATGTCATTACTCATAATAAGCACCGACAAATTCATGAGCGTATTGCTAATCTACTAGTACTTTGAGCGCAAATTTCTTCGTTCATTGAAGGTACGCGTCCAAATTATTCTGGTTCCCTTACTGGTTTTAACATTTTGTCATCAATAGCATAGCTTGATACAGAAATACGACAGGCTACCACATCTCTCATAGTTTCCCCACCGCCACATTATTGCCGCTTAGCGGGTCATTGAAGAATCTCCACATCTGGTATAGATCTACCACCATAAATTGGCATTTCAGCGAGGGCGCTAGTATGACATTGAGAATATTACCATAACTAACAAAAAAATGGTAATTTATAATTTTTTATTGGTAGTAGATTTCTGTACAAATATTATGCAATCCATAATTCGACAAACATGTTGTAAAATTAAATGGCATTTGTAACAAATTTATCCTCGATAGACAATTTTAGTTTCAAATTCGACCGGCTGCCAACTTACGATGGTAGATCTTTACGTGTTGTAATTTATTATCGTTGGTTATGGTTAATGCTGCACGTATGCAGTTAAACATCATTTTAAACTGTGAAGACTTGCATACACCCAGGAGACAAATGTATCATTCGGAAAGCAGTGTGGTGGAAACGTTTGAGGCTGGTAAAATACTTTATCGACATTGCTATAGCTAAACAACTTAAAAACGGATCAGCGCAGAAGCACAATTAATTTCGTGCGCATATAGTAGGTGTGTAAATGCTGCATGTGAGGGAAAAGTCTGTTTTACACGATACAATAGTACATTTTTACTGTTTTACAATGAATACCCCATCTCGATCGGGGAATTACAAAAAACCTTTACTAAGCAAGCAAAGGGAAATTATTGTTTTAATGTGACCGAATATTTAAAAGTGATGAAAAAACAGTACAATTATAATGATAGGTAGATATATATTCTTATAGAAAATGATTTTCACAGTATGTGTTTACTAAAAATACCAATTAAAGAACATTATTTGAAAATTATAAAAAAATGTGATTGGGTCATCGATATAATATTTAATATGTATACTGTTCACTTCTACTTATTAAGTCATGATATGTGACCTCCTAATTATTAATTAATAAATATCTGCATCAATATAATTGGTTAATGTTGGTTTAATGATTTATTTCTTTCCAAACTCAATTTAATTACCCAGTATTAATTAACCTAACTATCATAATTATATTAGTTATTAAGAGGTGAAATTATTTTAATTTATTTTTCTATTGTTATTTATCGAATGATAATTGGACTTCTAATTAAATTAACGAGAATAGAATGATTGTTATAAATTAAAAAACTAATTTCGCTGGCTTGGTTTTCTCAAAAAATGACAACACAAAAAATTTTCTACACGCGACTAAAGCGACTTTCTGTTATCGGCGAGATTTTATTGTGGACAGTAGTTTAATAATTTATTCATATTGAAAGTAGCTTTGACGATTTTCTACGTCTAATACGGGCTGTTTCCTTCTAAGACACTCGTATAATGGCCGAAAACAGCTAAACATAACAGAACATCAAAAGGTTCACTTTTATGCTGTCGGACTATAAGCCAAAACAACGTAAGTCACAATTTGTATATTTACACCAAATAATTGTAACAATTAATATAATATTGAACATACATAACTTGAAAACACTTTAGATACATACCCACTAGAAAAAATAATATTTGAAAAAAATACTAAACTCGACGGGATTTGAACCCGTATAACCATTGGCGTCGTGCCAATCTGTTGTTTTTTAAATATGATTTTTTCTAGTGGGTATGTATCGAAGTTTTTTTCAAATTATATGTTCAATATAAATTGAATGTTATATTCTCATAGAATATTGCAAATTGCTATATTTGAATAAAGAACTTTATTTATTTTGTTGTATTATTTTTACTAACTACCCTAAAAAAAACTTGTTACTTTGTCATGGAATAACTTTTGTTGGCGTATTTCTAAAACGCTAAAAATATACATAATTATTTAATCCTATATAAACAACTCACTTACTATTGCACGTTTGGCTTGGCATCGCCGTATTGAAATGAACACCTTTTATATTTTCGATAAATGTCATCTTTTGACTTCAGGACCTTTCGAAATATTTATATGAAACTATTTTCATAAATATTTACTATTCCAGTAGTTTTTGAGTTACCTATAACAGAACAGTATCAAACAACACTTTTAAAAACAATGTTTTGTACTTTGGTATCAAAAAAATAGTTAAAGCGCTCGTTAAAAGGCAAAAGAAGGCAGTCATCTCTAAACACAACATTTTTTATTTATTAGTACCTATAATAAGATAAATGGATTTCATATAACTATTGAAGTGAGTTGCAATGCAAACAATGGTATTTTATGTACCTACCTATTTAATTAGACAAAATAGATATAACACACAGTTCACCCTGTTGCTAAATTACCTTACTAATGATACAACCAACTTATCTGTATGTTCTCGGTCCCAAAGATAATGCATTTGTCTACATTTACATTAGTCACCATTTCGAAATGCATATTTATCTCTCTTAATGACATTGTCATTCATGCGTAGACCAAAAATTAGTTGAAGACCAAAAGTTGAACTCGACAGAAGCAACCAGCAGTGACTCTTACCTGCCTGTGACTATAGGACAAATTCAAGCCAAGTATCCTGTCCACCTGACATTATAAACAGGTATTTTTTTATTATTATCTTTGTAGGTTTTTTTAAAGTAAGTAATACATTAAAATCGTGATACTTATCGCAATAAATTACTGTCAAATTTAAAAAATATTATATTACAATGCTTAAATCATTCCTTCATCTTTTCATATAATAATGGTAAAAAAAACTTGTACTTATAATAAATAAGGTGCTGAGGATTGAAAGACTACACGTAAACTAATATCTAAGTTAAGCGAATCGACTTTAAAGTTAACTATCCGATTATAAATTCTACACAACTTTACTGTCTTATCATTTTGATATAAGGTCTTATTTTCAAATGATCCACTATGACTATTTTAAGATAAAAATATGAAGGATAATAAGACAGGTCAAGTCATTTAAATTAATTTAAATAATTATATCCTATATATTAAAATTATATAATTGTCCATTGAGATTTGTCCCAATTCTGGAAATAAAATGCTTATTATAATCAGACAATGCTCCAGATGAAAGGCCAGTTCCTTACGCGGGTCTAGGACGATTTGGCACCGGGACAACTGGACGCCACGGAATTCGAAAATAAATATACGTTAGGTACTTATAGGTACTTTAAAAAAAATATTTAATATCATTATTTACATTTAAATGATTATTATGATTTAATAGTTGGTGATAATGTAAATATGCAGACGTAAATAATGATTTAATCGTGCATATGTTTAAGTTCCAACGAAAAAAGAGTTTTTTATTTTATATAAAGCCTTAGGCATGGTAATTCTCAATCCTTAATAAAGAATACATTATGAAGAGTAAAATGAATTAAAAGTACTAAGTAGTATATAGAAACTGATTAAAATACCTCGTTTACGTTTTGTATACGTGTCTACGACAGTGCGGCGTCCAATTGTAGAGTTCAGTCGTCCCATTGCCTCCTTACGCACTGGACTCATGGGTTCAATTCCCGATGTGGTCAAAATATATTTACGTGGTTTTCTTAATGTCCGGGTGTTTGTGATTATTATTTCTCTTATGTTACTGTCATTGGGTCTCGTGGCTTTTTGTATAAATTGGGTTGCGGGCTGGATAATAATAATATATACCTACATATATATATAATATATTCAATGACGAATTCCCGACCATGTCCGATCCTAATAAGATCATATGGGCCTCCACAGAGTGGAGGTTTCTATTAACGGATTTTGTTATTTACGAGAAATGGATGTCAGCCACTTGCTCAACCTATCAAATCCCTACTTTGACTCATACACAAATTGAAAAATAATATGTTTACTTACCAGACCCAGGTTTCGAACCTATGATCCACGACACTATATAATCCGACGCTTAAGTCGCGCAAATACCACATTATTGAATCGTGTGTATTATTCTTTGAATAAAAATAATTTAATTATAAAAATTTCACTTTTATTTAGTATATTATAAACGGTTTAAAGTAACCGTTTGGTATATTTCTTAATGGGAAAATAATATTGATTGGATTCTCCAATATTCGGTCGATACTTTGCTTAGAAACAATGTAATTTTCATGATATTTTATTATGTTATTTTAGTATTTAAACAATAAGTAACTATAATCTAAGTCAATAATTGTATTTTTACGATAGGTAGATTTTCATAGTGTCTAAGATTTTCAAAAGACGAAGCGAGGGAACACGATTTAGATGGAATAGTTCAAAACTGACATAAACTAAAACATTTTAATGTAAGTTTAAGTCGACAAATAAACCTAATATTTTTTCCCGAATTTACCTACATAATGACGTAATCCAAAAACAAAGCATTAGATTAAAATATCGAATATAGATATAATAACAAGTGTTCTACTCCTTCAAATTGAGACAATCATATACTAGACTGCAATTAAAAAAGTAACGTTAGTTGGTCAAGTTTTTATCCATATTAATTTATTCAATCTTTCATTTCAGTCAAAAATGAAGCCAGTAATTTTCACGTTTTTCGCCATCTCACTGTGCATGGTTGTTGCACAAAGGCCACCATTTGCCGGAGTACGTCCAGCTGGATACCCTGAACTAGCTGACAGATTCAAGCCCTTGGTGGAAATTGAATCGATAAGCCTTTCCATGGAGCCAGAACGGCTTCCTGTATCACCGTTTGAAGACAAAGAGCTTCTGGATCGCATCAGCAAATGGCCAGTCGATCGTCAGCCTTTCTGGTACCTCAACTGGAAGATACTGCAAGACTTGAACCAAAAGATTCCTGGGCTACCCTGAAGTGTATATTTTATCTATAAATTCATTTATAATATATTTAAAAAAAAATATTATGACATGATTTATAAACCCAAGTTAATTTAAATATTATTATTTTATCAAGCTCTCCCAGATAATAAAATTGTAGTATACAAATTTATTGCTATTGTAGAAAAATAAAAACAGGATAAAAACAATAAAACGAGACGAAACATCACACATGTATTTTTAATAAAAATAATAATAAACACTTATGTAAAGTAGAGAATCTAGTAAACTTTTGCTTAAAAAAATAGTAGGTATTGCTATTATACGAATTGTTTATCTCAACAAAAAACATACAAGAAATTTTACATTATCATGATGTATTAATTGAGTTAGCATTTACTTGGTAGAATTCCATTTTACAAGAAATGAAAATATAATTAATATTAAAACTTGTAGAATTTAATATTAATTATATTTTCATTTCTTGTATTATCATGATGATTTAGTAAAAATGAATTTATACGCAGTTTAGTCATTACCTTTATGTATTGGTATTATTTGCGTGTGTATAAACTATGGTCATAAAACCATTATTAGTGTGTATCGCCAATTGGTTTAACAGGCAATGGTAAGTACGAAGATCTTCTGCAGGTTCCTTTGGAGTTTCTGTGAGTTTGTTACATATACAATTCTTTCAATGTGTTTCCACAAATAGATCCATTGTTTTCTACCAACCAAGCTATGTACTACCTATCTAATTGCGACAAAATTAACTAGTAGTTTTTACAATACTCTCTTAATCGCTTTCTAATTTTCTGAGGTGTTTTCAATTATGTTTATTCAATATTTCTTATGAATTATCTGTTGAATAAAAACCAGGAAACACAGAATTAATGGGGACATACCTAAGGTGTATAGAGTGACAGGCAACCGATCTCGAGTATGGAAAAATATGGGATAAACTTAAATACGTGTCAAGAATATGTCATTCTAAGTTTGTCCTTCGTTCTGAGAACTGTTCTCGGTTTATGCACTGATGCTCTTTCAATATTGGTATACTTATTTGAAGCTTAAAACACACACTATTGCACGCCTATAATGTGTGTTAGGACACTCACACATTCACAACCCTGCTTCAAAAAGTAGTGTATTGGTGTGTATAGCCTGTTTGCTAAGAGCGTACTTCAGTGAAATGGCAAATAATTTTCAACAGTAGATGCGACGAAATTTCTCACTAGTCGCCAATCGGAGGCCGACAGTAGAGTTGTCCGCACGTCGATTTGTTTTGTTACGGCGTCGGATGAAAATATTCTTAAATCGTGTAAAGATAACTAAAAAACTTTACGTATGTACTTAAAAAAGAAAACATGTCAATGAATATACTAATATGATTAGTAATATAACAATAAACATAACATTAAATGGACGCATTTTGGATTTTTATGACAAATTATATTTAGTTGGCACGCGTCATTTGCACAATCCGCGCATCGCCTAGCCACGATCTTCTTAGACCATGCCTTAACCCAGTAATATCAACAGTACAAGATTGAGATTTCTTTTAAGAGCCAATTTTTTTAAACTTTAACTATATAGGTAGGTACCTACACTGTTAATAAACTTAATAAACTTTAATTAAAGTTTTAAGTCTTAATAAAAATATTGACCCTGAATACTGAATAAAACTTGATATCATACTTAATAATGATCTTATTTATTGATAAAAATTACATTGTAACTAAGGTATCCATAAAATTAAATCATGAAAATCACTGACAAACACTTAATGTGAACAATGGCCTTACATCTCCTTGGAAATTTTGGATAAGTCAGGTTTGTATAGTGTTGTTTTTAATTTTAGGCACAATTCCAGATTCTCATCAATAAGACGACTTCTCAATTTACTCTAGTTAAGGTTCTTGCTTTAAAAAGATTGTTCGCATGGATATGTAGAACCAAAAAGGGAAAGAACAGCACATAGCACATGCTAGTTTTTTTAACTGATCATATGAAACAGAGCCACGGCTCGCGAGCCACGGTTTGCCGACCACTGGCTTAACCGAAGTATAGCCTTAACAATAGTATACTATTATATTGTATGTAGTCCAAATACCTAGGTACATTACAATAATAGTGATTATTCCGAATATACGTAACCTAGTGTCTTTGGTCTACTGATTCTGCATAATATATGAGTGAAATGATTTAAAAAATGCGTGCTTAGGTGATGTTCATTTCAAATTGAAAAGAAGACAACCGTTATTATTTTTGAAGATATTTATTCAAAACCACAGTAACCTGTTTATATCAATGCACAAAATAATAATAATAATATGTACAGGGTCTAGGACGATTTGGCGCTGGAACAACTGGACGCCACGCAATTCGAAATTAAATAGACGTTAGGTATTTAAAATTTTAAGGTACTTAAAAAATATATTTAATATTATTATTTATATTTAAATTATTATAATATTATGATTTAATAGTTAGTAAGAATTTAAATATGCACACGTAAATAATGATTTATTCGTGTATATGTTTAAGTTCCAACGAAAAGAGAGTTTTTTATTTTATATATAGCCTTAGGCATGGTAATTCTCAATCCGCAATAAAGAATACATTATGTTAAGAGTAGAATGAATTAAAACTACTAAGTAGTAGATATAAACTGATTAAAATTCCTCATCTACGTTCTGTATACGTGTCTAGAACAGTGCGGCGTCCAATTGTCCTGGCGTCCAGCTGTCCCATTCCCAATGTACAAGTATGGAGATTTTATGAGTAGTTTAAAAAAATCTTATTGTAATAATATATTGTATACTAATATTAAATTCAACTGTCAATGATGTTAGACTTGATTATATTTTAAATAAGAAAAATGGTACATATTTACTTATCTACAATCTGATATTGTATGATATTATGTATAGCAACATACATTATTAAGTTGACAATTGGCCGGACATGTCGTTCGGCGACTCGATAATCCTTTGAAATAATGCACTGTTTCTTAATTTTTAAATTGCAACATACCATCAATCCCAATCAGTGACGTCCCGAGACAAAATGCCGCCCCTGGGCAGCGCCAAAATGTCGCCCCATTTTTATACAGTATCTTGTATCATCCGTGCACGTATCGTTTCTGGTCACCATGGACGTCGAAAAGCAACGGAATTAAGCTAGACGTCGCGAACTCGACAAAAACATTATAGTCCTGTTAAACCTTTTAGGATGTTTATTAATACATTTTGTTTCCGACCAATGAGTTGAATTTTTTAATGGAAAGATATTTTCGTTAGTACTTAGTAGCTATTTCTATATATTATAATAAAATATTGTCCTCAATTTGCCACCCTTTGAGTAACTGCTGCCCCCAAGCGACGCTCAATCTGCCTACTCCCACGGAACGTCATTGATCCCAATAAAAGTAGTGTTTAAAGTTACAAAGTAGCAAATAAAGAATGACAGAAACACATTATGGGTGTGTTTATACTTAATCGGGAATCGAATCCGGACCACCCAGATGAGAAGATGGTGCCATACGCGTTGGACTATGAAGAGGGCGACTATATTGTAAACGCATTTAACGAGGACAGTAGATACTGAAAACCTGCTGGACCAGCAAAATCATCGATGAAGTACATGGAAAAAAACAACTAGGAACCGGACAAAGTTAGTGAAGGGTTTCATCCAGTAGCAGACCAACTCGTGATGACCAACATTGTGATGATAATAATGATTTTCCAATTTATACGTAGTCTACATGAGAACTCCGCACGATATTGCTACTAATCTGTGTATCTCCAATAACTATCTAAGAAACCGGAAGAAATGTGTAAAACCAGGGAACACAAAACTAACTTCCATTGATGATGTCAATTGGGAGTGCAATAACTATTTTTAACCAAGTCAAATGGAACTTTACAGGGTGAAGGTTGTATTAACATATTTTTTTATTACTAGAAATGGATATTAGCAACTTGCTCAACCTATTAGGTCCATACTATGGGTCCAAACACATATTGAAAAACAAAACGTGAAATGCCAGGGGCCTTATGTTGTAACTTGCGAGTTGAAGTCGCCCGGCGACATGACGTCATATGACATCATTGTGACGTACTACCGGAATGTGTCAATAGTATTCGAGAAATTAACGCTACTCTAGTAGTGGCGTTATTCATTATCCCCATACACAAATAGGTGTTTCAGCATAATAATATCTATGGTGAGCCGTGTGCATTGGGCGGCTCGCCTCGATGCGTGTATTGAGCTTACGTCACAGTTACGTCATGTCGTCGGGTGACTTCATGTCACAAGTTACAACATAGGTCTGCAGATCCGGGATCCACGACACACACAACACTATAATCAAAACGTCACCGCTCTGCAATAGTGGACGTATATATTATTATACTATATTATTATAGACGATATGTCTGAGAAGAATTCTGCAGTTTTTTGGAAATATTGTCAGGCGCGGACCGGACAACCTGGAGAGACTGGTAGTTTTGGGTAGCCTCCAGGGAAGGCGAAGCAGAGGAAGAGCGTCTGCGCGATGGAGCGACCAAGTGAAAGAGCTGACTGGGGGCACCATTCATTCTGCCCTGAGAGAAGCGGAAGATCGAGAAGGATGGAAAATCTTGGTCGCTCAAAGGATGGCGAAATTTAAATGTGGTCACGATCCTCAGCCATGAGTGCACGACCAAGAAGAAGAGATATTATTATATATTATTATTATATAAAAATCCACATCAACTATAAGTACTATATTATAATATCACGTTGCTTATTTAAAAATGCTCACTAATGTATTAAATCTTCATTAAACTGTTTCATATAATGTTCGGAACATTTTAAATTTGTAATTTTGAGCGTTTACGTCACTAAATAAATAAGTAAATTAATTAACTGACATTATTAATTGAACTTGACTGACGTGTTTTGTGTCCAGTTTACGAGCAAACAAATAAATTTAAATAACGATTATTATATGCAGGTAAGTATATATTTTTATGTAATAATTATCGGTTGTTACTAGGTAATCCAATCCCGAGCCAAAATTCTATTCCCGGGATTTCGGGATTACAATTTGACAATCCCGGGATCCCGGGACTGGTCCCGGGACTGGTCCCGGGATTGGCATTTTTTCCATTGTTACTATAAAGTTTTTATATTTACAAATAACTTTGATAAAATCGGTCAAAAATACATCTAGTATAATTTATACTATTTAAGACATTTATTGTTAATATTGTATACGTTCAATCTCGGAAATACATAAGTTTAATGGAGTAAATAATATTGTAATATAAATAATAATGTGAGTTTAATATAATGATTGCTGTTTCTGATAAAAAAAGACTTAATGCATGGGTTAGCGACATTTAAAATAGTACAGCAAATCATGGTGTACTTATGGCCTTTCCGCTTCATAAATCTAATTAGTCAGCCAAATATGAAACTGCCGTGAAACGTATGAAATCATGGTGGAATTACTTTGTTAATAATGCGAAGAATGTTTTTTCCAATCTTTCTCATTTTTATTAATTTATGTGAAAAAATAAAATGAACCGGCAACTTACACATGGGTATAAATCAAACTTCTAGTAGTTATTTGTTATTAAAAGTATTTTTTCTGTTATATTTTCGTTTTTATTTTATTTTCCATAAAAATTGATAAAAAAAATAATCCTGAAACTTTCGGGATTATGTTTATCAATCCCGGGATTCATAGGTATCGAAAATAGCTCGGGATTCGGGATCCAGGGATTGGAATCCCTAGTTGTTACCTATGTATAGTATTAAAGCAAATAGGTGGTAAATTTGATACATCTATAAAGCAAAATCAGGTAAGTAATAAAAGTGAAAACACCTGCATTATCTTTTTTTATGACATTAATAATAATAATGTAGGTGAAAGTTTATGATGATTATAGTAGAGCTAGACTTTCATTTAATGTCAAAGTTACAATGAATTTTGCTATCGTTCACCATTCCGATCGGTCTAGTAAAGTGCTTTCCAATCTTTATTTTAGTTGGAAGAACCATTGAAATATTTTTTTAAACTTCTATTATTTTCTTCGTCTTATTAGTTAGAGTATATGGACATCAAGCGGTAGCTCCAAGAATCCTTGTCTCTAGCCAGTCTTCGTACATCGTTCCAGGTCATACCAGCATCTCGTAGCACCGCCGCATATACTCTTTAGTGGCCTTCCAGGACGTCGGAATCCGGTTGGCTTGAAGAACAGGCAAGCCAGGTTGCGGTTCTCTTTTGGTATCCGTAGCATACGTAGTATAGTCGAGCCAGGTCCAACGTCGCTTCTTCACTCTCAGTATGATGAGAAGCTGCTTGGTACGTTATCTAATTATTTCTGAGTTCCCTGGTTATCTAATTTCTTCGTTACATACTCCTGAAGTCATAGCTCTGTATACGGTTTCTCTATACGCCTATTTAGATGGCACAAATATTTAGTATTGTTTAATTAATGGAAAATAGTCTAATGAGTAACCTTGCAATTTTCTCGGTTTTTCAATCAAGTTTCCTGTTAATAGCGCAATGTTATTTTATTCATTTATAAAAAAGGCATACAATCAAATTATAAATTCGTTTTAAATATACGTCGGAACCCTAGACACGAGCCCGCGAGGTCCAGGATACCCTGAAACTGTATTGGGAATCACTGGTCTATTAAATACATTCCTAGGAATATTTTTATTTGTACCCAATCATTGCCGACTCAAGTAGAAAGTCGATACATTCTCAACAACTGGTCCTACCTTAACCGCCCCTCCCGTTGTTGCTTTGATGACCTGTCATTGTTCTATAGAGTGCTCATACTGACGCGTCTGTCGTATTCACACAGGGAATGATTTAATTTGGATAGATGGGTTACATGATAAATAATACACTAGCATTAACACACCTTCTACAATAATGTAATGCATGGGTCAAGGCTACATATTTTTTGGAAATCGATATTACCACCGGTTTTTGTGTGAAGGACTAGTCTGACTTTGACAGCTGATGAAGAACAGGAATGTATAGTATTTATAAATAACACTGATAGTTAATATATTTGATTTGAGAATTTTTTATAATTCAATTTGAAACGAGAAAGGGCGAATAAATATGTCAAGCAATCTGGGATCTGATTTTGACAGCTGTACAGTGGACCACTCGTTGCTTGTGCAAAAAGATATGCTCAGGCTTTATTAATCTAAAGATGGCGCTGACCCAATATAATACAAATAACAATATTATTACATAATAAGTACAAAGTTTTATTAGCAATAAATAGTTGTACTATTAATATTTATTTTGTTCAATATTCAATGTTCCAGTATATACGTATCAGATTGAGTATAAAAACAAATTAGTTCCATACGTACGATTCATTTATTTAGTACGTCATGGCAAGATATTGTTATCGGCTATTTTTAATAATGGATATTATTATAAGTATATAGTATATAATGTAACTACCTATATCGTATTTTGGTATTTAAATATAATCTTTGCACCACGACGAAGAAGGTGGTAGAGTGCCTCTTACATAAGCCATGGGTGCGGGTTAGAATCAAGCAACTGAAAAAAAACACAATGTTTTTATGTGCTTAGTTCGCAGCAATGACCTAATGGAATTGTCGAGTGGTCACAAGCATATATTGTAAGAAATCTATCAATATTTGAGTCACCTAGAGTTACAATTCACAGTTTGCAATTTTATCGTTTTTGAGTTAAATATATGAAAGTGATTCTAAAGGCTTTAATAGTTGTGTATCAAAAGTCATTTTAAACCATGTGAAAATCGTTGAAAAAGTTGACTGTCGGTGTCATAACTCAAATTTTTCAATGAATAATGTAAGTTCTGTCACTAAGGCTAACTAATTATTAGGGGACTCTATTTCTCATAGTGTGATGGGTGTCTGCAACCTTAGGAGTATTATAATATAATAAATATATATATATATATTTTAAACTGTACATCGACTCACTCACTCATTAATATTCAAGGGAGTTCAATACATTTCTTCTAATTACAAAAAACATTACTCTGGTGTTTTTTTTTAATTATCTCAAAACTTGATTTTAGGAATATGTGAGTTATGACTCTAGGGCAGGGGTTCCCAACCCCTTGCCCGCGGGCACCATGGCGCCCGCGGAACAATTCGTATGTGCCCGCCACTATTCGACAGAGACAGAATTTTCACGCTAGTCTGACACACGCAGAAAACCCGAAGTGAACGAACGCCACGAACTGAGCCGATGAACGCGGAAGCACGTGACAGTAGTCACGTGCTCGTACCGTCCCGATTGCTTCGGCGATCATCGGCTCAGTTCGGGTTTTCGGCGTGTACAAGGAGTGATGTGCAAATAGCATTCCCCGCCTGGAGCCGCGTTGTTGTCATTGTGATTGCGATTGCTGCCCCGTTCGGGTCGCGACAGTTAGCTAGGAGACATCTTCGTCTGACGAAACACGAATTAGGAGTTTTGATATTCCTTCTATATAGTTCTAAAATGAGTGGACCGAGTAAAAGACAACGAACCTATAATTTTAACACTGACTGGTAGGAATCATATTGTTTCTTTAATGTGAAAAATAAATGCGTCTGTTTGTTGTGTGGTAGTAGTATTGCAGTGCCGAAAAAACATAATGTTGAACGACACTTTCAGGCAATTCATGCCACTTTTGATGTGAATTATCCACTTAAATCTGAAGTAAGAAAGAAAAAAATATGTCAACTAAAATCAAGTCTAACCGCACAACAGACTGTTTTCACTAGACATGTGGAAAATTATAAAAAGGCCACCATTGCTTCTTTCAAAATTTCTCACATGCTCGCAAAAATCAAGAAACCTTTCATTGATGGTGAGTTGTTTAAAAAACTATTTTTGACTGGTGCCATACAAGACTTACAGTTGTCAAATAACACCGTCACAAGAAGAATACATGCAATTTCAACAGACATACAAACTCAGTTAAGGACTGCCTTGGAAATATGTGACTGGTTCTCGCTACAATTTGACGAGTCAACAGATATATCAGACACCGCACAGTTAGCAGTTATGGTGAGAATGGTATTTAGTAACTTCACAGTAAAAGAGGATATGTTGCAAATATTACCTATGAAAAGACAGACAAGGGGTGAGGATATTTATAATACATTCAGAACATACGCCAAATCAATAAATATGCCTTTGCATAAGCTGTCTGCGATAACCACTGATGGGGCACCAGCAATGGTAGGTAAAAACAAAGGATTTATTGCCCTCTGCAAGAAGGATGAATCATTTTCAAACTTCATGTCCTACCACTGTATTATCCACCAGGAAGCTCTGTGTTGTAAAATATTGCCATTTGAACACGTTATGAAAATAGTTACAAAAATAATCAATTCTATTCGAGCAGCTCCTTTGCAACACCGACATTTCAAGGCCCTTTCAAGGCCTAAGATACTGAAGATAAAAAACACAATCTTATTCTGCATACTGAAGTACGTTGGCTCAGTAAAGGAAAGGTTCTTACAAGATTTGTGAGTTTAATTGAAGAAATAAAAACATTTATAAACGATAAAAAGGAAAATTATGATGAACTAGCTGACTCTCGCTGGCTGATTGATTTGGGATTTCTCACAGACATCATGGAAAAATTGATATCTTTAAATTTGGAGTTGCAGGGGAATGACAAAAACATAGCTAAAATGATAAGCTCTGTAAAGTCATTTAAAGCTAAATTGGATTTGTTGATATCACATCTGCAGATCAATTCTCTCGTGCATTTCCCACATATGAATAAAATGCTAGGTAACAATGAATTAAACGGGTAATTATTTATTAAGCATCTTCAAGTGTTAAAAAAAACAATTTGAAGAGAGATTTTTGAAGTTTACAGATATCGAGCCAATTGTTTCCTTGTGTATCAATCCTATTACTTGCCAAATAAATGTAATGGAAATGGCCGCATGTATTGCAGTTTTTGTTCAAGGTAAGACAGAAGAACTAGAGTTAGAAATTTTGGAGCTTAAGAATGATATTTTGCTTAAATCCTTAATATCAGAGGACTTTTGGAATACAGTGGACGGAGAAAAGTTCCCATTTTTGAAAAAAGCGGCATATAAAATTGAATGATTTTTCGGTTCGACATATTATTTATGCGAATCATTGTTTTCAAACATGAACTTAATAAAATCAAGATATAGATCTCGACTCACCGATGAGCATCTTTATGATTGTTTTCTAACAGGATTATCGTCATACTCTCCTAATTATGAGGCACTGGCCAATGATATGCAATGCCAAAGATCACATTCGGATATTGATATTCTATTTTTTTATAAAATGTTTTCTTTGTATTTGTGTTTTTTGTTTACTTTGTTTACGTTTTTTAAATACATTTCTCTGTGTGTATGCAATTTGAATAATAGTTTTATTATTTTGAAACATTTTTGTTTATTATTTATTAATAAATTATGAATATAAGAAAATAAATTATGGGAAAATGAGAAGTTATGGAAGGAGTTTGTCGATTAAAAATAGGTGGTGCCCGCCACCCTACCGATATTTTAGAATGTGCTCTAGAGTACAAAAAGGTTGGGAACCCCTGCTCTAGGGCATAGGCAACTCATTTGATCAATACAAAATCTGTCTGTGGAGGCTCATGATCCGCTTTGAAGCGAAAAACGTGATTTTTTTTCTTTTCTTTCCTAAATATTACCAATTTTAAATATAATATAAATATAATTTAAGGATACCTTTTTTTGGGAAGCTTGCAACGATAGAAAAGTATTATAGTACTCGACTCATTATTGTTTTAGATTTCCTTAAATAAAACTAAGTACCTAGATAAAATAGTTTCTAGAAATTGTCTTTGGATAAATAATTGATAATAATAATTAAACACTAAAGCAACTGCCGAATACATAATATACTTTTTTATGTTACTGACGCTTTTTAGTTGCCACCTAGATATTTTTGTAGCACCTACCTAATCATTCTACAAGCAATTTTATCCATTAGTTTCAATTGATTTTTTTTTAAATGTTTTTTCATAACAAGGATATAACTATGAACTAGAATAACTAGATGTTAATTGAATAATTTTATTTTTGCTAGTAGTTTTTTTATTGAAACAGCAAAGTATTTTTGAACCGTACGTCATTTTTATCATACTAATTTTAGACAACTCTTTGTATGAATTGATACGTGTCTGTCGTGGAGAATAAAAATAACATTAACTACAAATTTTAGACTAAGTAGAAATTTAACATTGTGAGATTTTTTTGACTTTTTTGCGTGTTGAGAAATTTAAATTGCCCTATCATCATACAGTCTCCTTGATAATATGCTTTTGTGTTAGGTAAGAATTAGCACCGATGTAGTATAAAATTGAAGAATATTGAATTAGGCTAAAATTTACAAATACTAATCTAGCAATTGACCGCAACATCGTTCACGTGTAGGGGTTGCAATACCGAATGAAAATGTCAATACCGGTTTTTCGGTATTTCTTATTGAATACCGGTATTAATTTCGGTATTTATTAAACATTAAAAAAACAGAAGTAGGTGCTTATCAATAAATATAGCTATTAAAATCTTTTAAAATATTATTTTACAGCAAAAACCTACATACCCACATTTATAATGTTGACTAGTGATTTTTTACAAACAATTTGAATTATTGATACTTTTAACTAATGCCCTCAAAAGTTCATCAAGTGCCAAGTCCTGCTTAGTGATGTCCCATAGGGGTAGGCAGATTGAGCGTCACTTGGGCGCGGCGGTTATTCCAAGGCGGCAAATCGAAGAAAATCATTTGGAATATATAGAAATAGCTATCTAAACTTAATAATAACGAAAATATCTTTCCATTAAAAGATTTAGCTCACTGCGATATTTAGTTTACTTCCATTGCCTTTTGACGTCCTTGGTGACCAGAAACGACACGTGCAGATTTGCGAATAATAAGTCTGATATTTTGTTAGTAATGTATCCATACAACATATTTCTTAGATATTGGACTGAAAGGATGATAAAAATAATGTAAGTATAAAAAGCGGCATTTTGGCGCTGCCTAGGGCGGCATTTTATCTTGGGATGTCACTGGTCCGGCTGCAGGAAAAGCTTCATAAATTCAACGCGTGTACAGTAATCAATACTAATTATGGAATAAATGAACATTTTTGTTTTATATTTCGAAGTAATATTAATTCATCGCGACAATTATTTATATACGTAATATATTTGATGAAATTTATTTTATTGTTTTTTCACCTCTGTAGGATTCACTCAATATTTTTGCATTTTAGCAGCACATAACTTATAATTCATTTTCAAAAACGTAAATGAGTGTGCTTTCTTAATACCGAAAATTCCGGTATTGTCGATTTTTAAAACCGGTATTTCGGTATTGATAAATACTGGAATACCGGTATTGCAATCCCTATTCACATGAAATATGCAAAAAGAAAATATACAAATTATATGCAGGGTATACAGAATTCATCTGTTCAAGAAATTGACATATCGCCACACCATTGCGCTATAGTATATAACCACTTTACTTATTCGTGATTAAATTTCATTGCTAGCTCTAAGCCCACAAGATCGACAACGATATAATCAATTAATTCATTAATTCATGTATCAATTAATTCCCAATGAGAAAAGACCTTCTTGCTCGCCGTAAAATGCCGCAAACTTTTTAAAGGCTGAGAAATTTTCCCTCGTAAATACCATGCCATGGCCGACCGGTCCAACTGGGGGTTGGACCTACTTGAGAACTCCTCCTTTTCAACTCTCTCAGAGCATGTGATCGGCATCATATCTAGATCATACACTAAAGGCCCGTAGGAACGCCCCAAAACCCGATGGATGTACGTGGGAGCAAAGAACTACGGACCAAGAAGAGTGGAGAGAGCTAGGTGAGGCCTTTATCCAGCAGTGGATCGACCCCGGCTGATGATGATGATATAATAATAAATAAATGTCTAATATTTTATCTACAACAAAAAAATCATTGCTATAAAAATATCACTTGGTTTATGTAATCACTAATCGATTGTTTCAATATTTATATCTAATGATAAATGATCTCTATATAATTATTATTATGAAAACAAAACTGGTTATTTAAATTAATGCAAATCTTACCTGTTTCATTATGAAGATGACTGGAATGTTCTGCAAGTTTCTGCATCAACAAACGACAATCAAATCCAACGCATGCAATAGATAATTTTATCAAAATTCCCAGAATTTAAATAGTGTGGTCCATAATGACAGTATTAACGGGTTTGTTGTTCCATTTATTTTTTCTTCGAAAACGCGATATAATTATTATATTGAATCAAATAATATGTTGCTTAAATAGTTTTTTGATGAACACAATATTATAAGCACCTTATTATCAAAACCTACCTAAATGGGAAAAAAATGCTGTAGGCTTAATTAATATAAAAAAAATAAGACACATGATAATGAATGAATAAAGAAATAAATAATAACACCATTATTGACGAGTTTTTTTTTAAATCTGGAAGCAACCTTCAAACAGTTTTTTAGTGTTAAAAAATACACTTGGGTGTGTTTTGTATTTGAGTATTTTTTAAAAGTGAATCATTTGGATTTAGGTTGATTTGCGAACTTTTGTTTTTTGAAATAAAATATAATAAAACTATGAATTAGACAAAAATCTCTTAGGTAGGTAGGTACAGCATAGAAAATTTAATAAACCAAATTTTAATAATAAATATGACCATAAAATATTAATAATAAGATTGTGTCCTTTGACAATTTTTTACAATTTTATTGTAAGTTTATCTTTGAATGAAAATAAAAAATATTTATATTTTTAATGTTTTCAGATACATATTTATTAATTAATACAGTTGAAATTATAAATTATCAAAAAAACGTCTCAAATTGCAAGCTTCGTATTTTCCCGCTAGGTAGGAAAAGACATCGTCTTAAATATAAAATAAACTCGCTTACTTTGAAAATTCAAGATTTTAACATTGTAATGTGAAAAATTTCAAATTATTATTATCTTAGAACAAGGTATTTTAAGTTGTTTCCCTATAGAAGTAAGGTATCGGACTATATAGTGTGAATTATTAATTATTAAATTTGCTGAGAGTTACTACTGAAAATTGGCTGGTATCTACTAGATTATTTACGGATCATCCTTTGTAAGCACACCTGGTGGAATGTGGATATAAAAACTTGACATATTGAAAAGGAAATTCAAATTTAAAAAGCAATCGATGTGAAATTGGCATTGCAATACAAAATAATATTAGGATGCCTTCAGGCAAGGGTGCGATCATCTTCTATAAAACCAATTTCGACCTTCAAAATATGAATGTACCTACATATTATTGTATATTCTATATTGTATCTCTAGGCAAAGAAATCTTAATAGCACCCAAATAAAGCATAGTCAAAATAAACATTCACATTTCCGCAAACAAATAAACATTCTATGAATACATTTTATAGGTAATGGTTTTATATGGAAAATTACTTTCCCTAAATAATGATTCGATATGAATACAGACGTAAAGAGGTATTTCTATGCTTTTTATCGATATTGTATTCTACCGAAGTATTTAATGACGTCTAATGGGGGTAGGAAAGTCATAGATTGCTTAGGGGGCAGCAAATGCAGTAGGTTTGGATGTATACATTTACAAGCTAATTCCACTTCACTCAGTCCTGCGGCTGTGTTGCCAGACAACTCAATCAAATCTTCATACTACGTTGTGATAGAATAGGTACGTTTTAAAAGTTTGCACTTTTTACTACAAAAATAATGGAATATATCGTCGTTGATTCTACAATACCTCCTATGAGTACAAAATCAAATTGTTCAGGAGACAAATAAAACGGTTTTAAAAAATAGGTAAATATGTTTGAAGTCGGTTGACTATACAATTTGATGACATTAATAGTTTTACATTGATTGAATAATAAAAAAACATTAAAAGGGAAGGAAATAAACAATAAACCTTGATGAAAACATCAATGAAAAAATATTATACAGAGTATTTTATGATCAAGTTTATAGAAAATAAAATTAATCAATTAAAGAAAATACGTATGACAATCAAAATTATTTCTATAATATTTTTTTATGATTATATGTTTATTAATTCTTGGAATCTGACGTAAACCGCAAATTGTCATAGAATAAGTGATGATCCTTTTCAATAACGTTTTTCAGCTCTTGAAGGTGACGATGTTTGTATGCAGAAATCAGTATATCCTCGATATACATTTTTTTAGGCACGCTATTGCCCATAGACATATCATTGCCTGATTTTCTTCGTTGCAAAAGAGGTAGCTATTCACTTGAATAGCACAAACAATAGTTGATAATATCACAATTCGGTAAATATTTAAATTTACGAATATCATTGACAGTAGGGTATCCGGCTTTCTTGCCTGGTCTGATTTGTTTGTAACTGATAATATTGTAAAAAAAAACAAAATTTAGTACTTTCACCTTATATTGTTGCTTCTGTCGTGCTAATCTCATCCGTGCTATGTAATCCGATGGTGAATTTATTGGTGGTTTAAAATAATGTTCAAGCGTCGCATGAAAACTGTCGGCCTAACACCTTATTGCGATTCTGGTAATTACATCCATCAGATATAAGTACCACTTCTTTAGATTTTCTAAGTAATCCATAATGCATGACGTAAACTCGTTACTTGATACACCCCCATTTGCTTCATGCCATACGTACAATGTCACTTCTTTATTATTTAATTCATTATGGTGAAGTTTCACTCCTTGGAGTTTTTGCTTGTAATACATGGCAGAAGCATCTGTTTTGGGGCACAAAAGTACACTTTGGAGATCCATTACCAATACCAGTTTTTCAGAACTAGCACTCTCTTTTGAAGCATTTTTTGCAGCCCTCACTGCGTTTTTTTTATTCCATGGATTTTATATTCTTCAGCATTTACCATACCGGTTTTAAAGCCATAACACGTGTCGCACTGGTATTTTCTTGGATGATGTATAGAAATGTTTAAATTTTTTTAAAACGCGTATAAAAAGAGCTCTTCCAGCGAATGGTACTGTCATATTATCATTGCACCACTCTTTATATATGTTGTACATAATAAATGAAGATACGAGAGAATTACAGACTCGACATAAATTTTTTTAGAAGATGTTCGACAATAATGACTGGCAACTTTTGGCAATAAATAAGCCATTCTTTAATCTTCTCGACTTTATTCCCAGATTTATTCTGTTGAGAAGAGACTTCAAATTCTTATACTTCTTCAATGTCATTCATAATGACATT
Organism: Rhyacophila brunnea; assembly: GCF_057557595.1. NCBI lineage: Eukaryota > Metazoa > Arthropoda > Insecta > Trichoptera > Rhyacophilidae > Rhyacophila > Rhyacophila brunnea. Next base: position 54,179,801 of record NW_028232965.1, on the reverse strand, counting down.
CGATGTTATTTTTCCAACCCAACGAAGATATTATGTGTCACGACCGAGATCCAATGTATTAAGGAAAAAGGTGCGGCAAACCCTTAATTTCTCATTGTCTTTTTTTTTTAAAGTTGTTCCATTATTTTTCTTTCTTCTTGTAATTGTATTAGGAACAGAAAGTCCAATAATATATGCTTTTTTCTCCTTTCAAGAGGGTAGATTCAATCAAAAATTATTACAAATGGTTGTTCTGACATAATCAGAAAATTTCCTGCACATAAAAGCTTCGTCAGATTTTTTAAATATAGGTCTATGAGCACAGCGATCTCCACTTTTCTAGAGTTTTTTTCGCATTATGTGTAATTTTTCCGCTTGAACTTATTTTGCTATAACCAACATAACACATACCTTGAGCTCCTCTCGAAGATGCTTCCTTTCCTAAAAGAATATTTTTTCGACCGAAGGTTCCAATAACTCAGCTTATTCTCTAACATTTGAAGACACGGATTTCGTTCCAACATGACGTCGTTCTTGGATTCCAATATATTTTTCATTGTCGACCGTAGACTGACCATTTTGTATGTGTTTAATATCATGTTGTTCACCTGAATGGAATGTTCCATTTAAAACATGTGTAAGTCCGTCGTCAGGGGGTAGCAATGTAATAATAGTCTAGAAATTCAACGGTATCTGCATCTGAATTTGTGAATTCATTTAAATTTCTATGAACATCTACAAGAGTTAAAATAAGATCTGTTATCCGATGGAAGAGCTTCATTAAAAATCTGAAGGAGCTTCTATCAGAACCAGAAGTTGTAAAATTATCTAACGATCCTGGAGCATCAGATTCTTGATACTTTTTTTGTAGTGCTACAAAATTACTGCCATGCGATTGATAAGTATTAACTTGACTCATTAAAATGTGTGGTGAGTCATATCAATGTTAGTTTGAATTGCACATAACTGTTATTTCATTAAGTAATATCTGCCATGTGATTGATGTCAGGAAGGTGATCTTAAGTTAATTACTGCTATTTGCACTTATATCACATAGCAGATATTACCATCACTGAATTCAACACCGACAGATGACAGCTTTCATTTTTATTTATTTAGAATATTTTGATAATTCCAATCAAATAGCAGTTAATACAGATGGGTGGAGAAAAAAATAACCTATCCAACGATGTCAATAACTCAAAACTGACAAAATGTGGGTATAGCAGGTATTGAAGAATCAACGACGATATTACTAATTCGAATTTTATTTATTTTTACATAAAGTGAACATTACAAATTATTAATATAAGACGTTCACAACATCACATCTAAAAAAAAAGAAATATTAATAAAACAGTATCATATATAAAAAATAAATAGATCAGCATCAAACAGTATAAAAGTTTAAATACAAAAAAATATCAATTAGATACAAGGAAGTACATCAAATGAGCTAAGCACACCCGATGTTAAGAATTTATAAAACATTGCCCAACTAAACTCATCGTCATGCAGGTGGAATATGTCAATATTCAAAGTGATTTGGTTGAACTGAGTCATTGCCCTCCCAATCGGCCCACGGTGGCCGCGCGGCTTAAGCGTTGGACTATCACGCCGTGGGTCCCAGGTTTGAATCCTGGGTCTGGCAAGTACACATATTGTTTTTCAATTTGTGTGTGAGTCAGGGTATGGACCTAGTAGGTTGAGCAAGTGCTGACATCCGTTTCTCGTAAAAAACAAAATCTGTTAATACAAACCTCTACTCTGTGGAGGCCCATATGATCCTATTAGGATCAAACATGGTCGAAAAAAAAATCGGCATTACCAATGGCAGGTTAGATCTGCACCTTGGAAGAACAAATAACGGATGCCCTCGATTCCTAAAATAATTATTATCATAGACACACAAGCCAATACCACCAAGAATGGCAGAGTTTCCATTTATTCCGCGTATAAGTAGGAAAAAATATGTAGATAAATAAAGACATATCAGTTTCAGATAGTTACATCGTTTTCATCCTAGAGCCGGGGTACAAAGTTATGAAGCATATACTCTACTACTGCTGTTGTTGCAGATGTATTTTGAACAGGTTAGTAGTAAATATTTTGTTTATTTACACAGCTTGGCAATTTAAAACGAGCTTCATCTGGTATAATAAACCATTCACGACAAAATTCGAATTGTCAAGAAGTCGATGACAAAATGTGAAAATGCCAAAGACTTAAATATTGCTTCCCTCACCTATCACTTCTGTAGCCAAAGTGATAACTGAGAAACCGTAGCGGAACTTCAAACAAATTCAACTTGCATAAAAATCTCGTACCCTTTTGGAAATATACTTATAATTTATAATTGGTGACAGTTTCCTACTATTTCATAGGAGTCGGGTTCGGCTACCGGGTTCAGCCTGTTGGCTTCTTCAGGATCCAAATATATAAATATATTTACCTAGTCCTTAGTCGCCGACTTCATCAAGGAAGGAGAAAATCACACTGGCTTCATAATAATATATCGGGTCTAGAACGATTCAACGCCGGGACAACTGGGCGCCATGCAATCGAATGAAATTTGAAAATAAATAGACGTTCGTTAATTATAGGTAGGTAGGTACTTTAAAAATATATATTTAATATTATTATTTATATTTAAATTATTATTAGATGCCTATATTATTTTTTAATACTTGGTGAGAATTTAAATATGCAGATGTAAATAATAATTTAATTGTGCATATTATGTTTAAGCTCCAACGAAAAGAGAGTTATTATTTTATCTTTATGCAAAGGCATGATAATTCTCAATCTGCAATAAAAACACTATATTAATAGTAAAATGAATTAAAACTACAAAGTAGTAGATAGAGACTGATTAAAATTCTTTGTCTACTTTCTGTACAAAATCATAATGAACGTATATCTATTTCATTCAACAGCGCGGCGTGCAATTGTCCTGGTGCCCAGTTGTCCCATTCCCTAATATTGATACTGTAAGCACGTTTTTTATAAATATTATATATCCCGAGAGATCGCGCAAAACATTTTGTAGTAGTATGAATCAAATTAATTAGGAAGATGAAAATATTAATGGAAAGTTATATCACGTCTTGAGAATTGTAACGACAGTTGTGTAAGAATTTTCCATGTTACTTATTCCAAAAATAATATAATGGTTACCTACCACTGTAATATGGTAATATACCTAGAATTTACGTTTTTTGTAAAAAAATATATAATAGGTGCTTGCAGATAATACGTATTTTTACTTTTATAATAAGGTGCCCCAAGGGCTATGGGCTATTCGAAACAGCGTCTCGCGCAATGTAAATGAAAATCAGGAAGTTTCACTTATGTTTATTAATATGACGTTTATTAATATAATACTTACGTATGTTAAAATATTATTATCCAGCACTACGGAAGTTTTTTTGTGTTTAATTAAATATTATTGTAACGTTCAAAATGTTATTAATTTCATGGTATATCTCATCTTCAGTTAATTAATTAATCTACTATTAACAAATAATGCATGTAAACTTACCAAACAGTATCTAATTAATTTAAAATCTAATACAAATCTGCTTGTTTGGATTTTTTTAAATCTATATATAAAAGAAAGTCGGGTTAGTTACACCATTTATAACTCGAGAACGGCTAGACCGACTTTGATTTGTTGGATTTATCTCAGCCCCGAATAGCAGATTAACTATTAAAACATTGGAAAAATTCACGAAAAAAAAAAATTATGAAGAAAATTAATTTTCTCATACATTTTGTATGGAACGGCTTTTGAATGATTTCGATGAATTTGAACGATGAACCTCGCGCATTCAAAAAGTAAGAAAATCACAAAAAATTTAAATCCATATACAACGCCATCTCTGATACATGACAGAAAGAAAAAACAAGAAACAAACAAACAAAAGAAAGAATGAACATGGCGTTGTGTGCATTATCCATTATTATATAAAGTTGTCAGCCTCAGATAATCCCGAAACTCTTTCGTAGTATATAGTAGTAATTGTAGATGCCGGCAAATTTTGGAGGAAGTAGTCCTGTCTGAATCTCCTTTGCTTTTCCGACTGCGTTTATCAAATAAATCAAACGAATGCAAACATCCCATAATTTTCGTTCGATTAAATTTAACGCCAGGGATAAAATTACATGATCTCATCGCTGGTATTGCTCATTATTTACCTACCAATTTCAAAATCCATCCTTCGGACTTGATTCGAAAATCGATCTCCGTGAATAATCATTACCAGCTAGGTGCACAAATAGCTATTTCGATCGTGATTTTCAAACGGTAAGTTGCCTTCAAAGATGTTCACTTTGTGAGGTTTTCAAATTTGTGATTGTGCGCGCATCGATAATTGCTTTATTATGCAATTTTAAATTGTGTGATTAATTTTCCAGTGCTATTTACAGTGCCGCGAGCCAGAAAATCTAATCTTTCACAACGAAGCCGTAATGCAATTAGACTTAGAAATATTGCTTATCAATCCACTGCAGATGAACAAGAAATCGCACGAGAAGAGCGCCGCGTTAATATGGCCCGACTTCGTGATTCACAAACACAAGAACAAAGAGAGGTAGTACGTCAAACGGCTCAGTTGGCAATGAGAAATCATCGAGACTATTGCACAGATCAACAACGTGATAATCTTCGACGCGCAAGAAGAAATGCTTCAAGTGTTGATTTGAATCGAGTAGCGTTTCAATACGATTGCGCAATTGATTAAAGCTTGCATGCTTTCATTTGAATTGGCCTAATGGAGGTTGTGTGTGACCATTGCGGTGCATTGAAGTTCGGTGGAAAAACGCCTGGATTGTGCTGTCTCAGTGGCAAGGTGAAATTGCCATTATTGCCTCCGCCACCTGAGCCATTGCATTAATTGATTCGTGGCGAAACACCAGAATCACGACATTTTCTATCGAACACTCAAAGATACAATGGATGTTTCCATATGACTTCATTTGGAGCAGACATTATCGAAGAACGCGGATTCAATCCAACATTCAAGGTAATTTCTGCTCGAGAGAATAAACGTTCATTTTCCGTTGGTGATCATAAATCAGTAATTCTGACTTCGCCTTCGACTCTACAGATCCAAGGCCAAATTCACCATCGAATTGGATCATTGCAACCGCTTGAAGACGCACATCATAAATTCATCCAAATTTACTTCATGGGTAATAATGGAGGAACAACTTGATCGGCGTCAAACAATCATTACGGTAATGAAAAGAGCAATTCTTCAAGATCTGCAGCAACTACTTCATGAACATCATGCATTGGTTTGGTTGTTTAAAACTGCGTTGGATCGCATACCAAGTGATGACTACAAAGTTGTGATCAGAGCGGATAAACGACCCGCTGGAAAACACGAACGCCAATTCAACGCTCCAATAATAGATAAAGTCGCAATTGCGATTGTCGGTGAAAACTTGTAATCGCGCGATATTGTGATTACACGTCGCGACACTGCGTCGCTATAGGATTTGTTTCCCGAATATCCATTTTTGTCGAAATCGACATTTTAATGCAGTTCAATTTCTTTTATCGAACTCTACCGAAATCATTTATAAAAAAAATATTTTTTTATCTAGGAACAGAGATATTTTTTTGAAAAACCCGAATACGCCATGTTAAGTTACAATTACTCCGTGTTGTTCTCCCGAATGTCCAACTATTCGTACCTGAATATCCAAGTTAATTTCGGTCGAAATAAATCTCTGGCTGAGTTTTTATTTCCCGAATATGACTTTTAGCCAATCAAACCGCGCTGACGCCGTGCATCTCGCTCCCACATTCACGCTGTCTAGCTCTAAAACAATCACGCCCACTTTCATATTTTTCGGCCGTCTGGAATCCTCTTTCAACTTTCGTCTTATTGATATTGTTTTTAAAGTTACTATTGTTTTAATAGTGAATTCATCTAATTTGAAGAGATCGTTTATAGCTGATACGTCACCAGTTTGCCCTGAACTTATAGTAAAGTTATGGAAGTGAGTATTTTAACCTAAATAACTGCATTTTGTTTTGATAAATGACACAAAATCCCAACGGTTATATGAATTCTACAGTATGACCCGGCAACTACTATGACGTAAAAAATAATTATTATTTCAAATTATTATTAATCAAACATTGTTTGTCTTTATTTTACTTTTAATCTAGGTATTTCTATGAAAATAAAGGCGATGCTATGATTTATTTTTGAATGCGCTGATAGTTAATTTAATTTAATATGTATGTTAGTAACTATTTATTTGGTGAATATTATATACTTAGGATATTGGTACCTACCTAATATTAGCAGCCAATGGTAATTAATTTATAGATGCTATTATTTTGTGTTGTCATTCCAATAGTAAATATATAATATTTATTTGGTGGTTTGTAATAAGTTTAATTGTTAATTATAGAAATATATAGGTATAATAATATACAGATATATATACATAGTTTTTTTTTTTTTTTTTGAAAAAGTATTAATATAAAATTGTTAGCAAGTACGAGTAAGTACCATCATAAAATATTGGAGAAATCCGTGACGTCGGTTAGTAATTGAAGTAGTAGATACCTACTTTTATTTAATAAACAAAAACCGATCGCCAATAGTCGCTTGATTTTGAAGAATACTGATGAGCAGGTATTAACAGGCCAATAGTTAAAGTTTGTCGTCATAAGTATGTCACCTCGTAGCATAGTGGATAATTCGTGGACTTGGTCGTAAACCCAGGAGATGCAGGGACGATTCCTGCCGGGTGTCTTACTTTTTTCAAAAAGATTTTTTCTATTGGTTTTAATATATTTTCTCAGAAGTGATTTTCAAAATTATGTATGTTCAATAATTAGAATGGTACATTCTTAAATCTTGTGAATTATTCGGTGAATAAAAAAAAAAGATTATTAAAAACTATTTTATTACTTATTACGAAAAAAACCGAAAACAGCGAATGCCGCATGTTATTATTACCTACGAACTTGGGTTATTACGATCATTAGATATTTAAATAGTAAAAGTAATCATTAACAATTATTATCGTGTAAATAAATATAACATTTGAGGTGCGTACTTTTTGACCACTCAGTAATCCGTGGGCCGTGCAGCAACACGCTACGGTCTTAAGTCCCGAACGTCCATGTTTTGTCCCGAATATCCATTATTCTGAGAGAGCGCTAAAAAATTCCCGAATATCCACAACGAGTACTTGTAAATAAAACGCATTTTATGTGCATTTACTGATTTATACCAGTATATTATTCTTGGAATCTATTCTTAGATAATGTTGCAATCATACAGTGTAGAAAGAATGATTGATACATCTACTGATATTTCAATATACGACAATGAAATTTGTTTTTCGTCTCCTGAAAAATTGACATTTGGTCTATTCGTGAAACAAATCCTATAGCGACGACTGGACACCTGCAAAGAATATACGAAACACACCGTTCATACGATGCATTGCAATACCCGCTGATGTTTTGGCAAGGAGACGATGGACATCACTTCAATATCAAGATGATAAATCCATTGAGCGGTGAGTATCGATATCATAATTTTCCCCATCTTTTTTCGCCATCATTAATTGTACTTCTGATTATGAATAACTTTTTTATAATTTTTAAAAAATGTTGACAATAGATTAAAATTTGAAGAATTTGTTGTTTCGTAAATGTATTAATTATTTCAGTACGTCTTCCTTGCGTCTCGTCTCACACTATGCAACCACTATTTTCTACGTTGAACATCGTGACACATTTAAATACTTTTAACTCCGCGTTGCAAGGAAAAAAAATATATGCCCATGATATGGTAAAAAGTTTCAATGGATTTCAATTAAAACTCAAGTTATTCCTTCGACAAATATCGAATAACAACGTGGACCACTTTCCAACTTAGAAGTTGCTGAATATACCAGAATATAAATTTGAAGAATATGGTAAAATTATTAAAGCTCTGAATGACGATTTTTCACAAAGATTTGGTTACTTCCGAAAAATTGAGACAAGTTTAGCAATAGTACGCGATCCATTTTCGATAGATATTGATAGTGTACCGACAGAGCTACAACTTGAGATTATTGATCTGCAGTGTGACACTGATTTAAGCGAATTGCTTTGTCGTGAAGAAATCTCCAAATTTTACAATGCCCTTAATTCAGACAAGATTATGCAAGAAAAATGTTCGTTATTTTTGGATCAACCTACATATTATGTGAACAAACATTTTCGATCATGGACATCAATAAACATTCTTTACGATCAAATATCTCCGATGCCCATTTACAAGCAGTTTTGAGAATATCAACTACAAAATAAACACCTGAATTTAAAAAAAATGTACAACAGTTTCATTCTTCTCAATAATTTTTTTGTAATGTTTATTTTTCGTGATAATAAATAGTGTATATCTAAAAATGGTATTTTACTTGCGGCCCGCCGCTCATTTTGAATTCTTGAATTTGGCCCTCCATCCAAAAAGTTTGCCACCCCCTAGTCTAGATCTATTCATCACCTTTACGTGCAATTCGAAATGGATAGAAATTGTTCAACTACTGCTCCCCGGACAAACATCAAGTGATTGGCACGACATCACCGCACGTGTCTTCAAACAAAAAATCCTGTCGCTGATGAACTACATTGTTAAGGATAGTGTCTTTGGGGATACTCGATGCTGGAGTACTCGATTGAATGGCAAAAACGAGGCTTGCCGCATGCACACATTCTTATCTGGTTAGTCGAAAGAATTCGACCAGACGAAAAAGATGACATCATAATATGTGCCGAGATTCCTGATCCCGAAACCGATCCAGACCTGCATGATGTTGTAATTACTAACATAATTCACGGAACGTGTGGCGCTATCAACCCCCAATCACCGTGCATGGTCGACGGCAAGTGTTCAAAGCGTTATCCACGAAATTTGACTGCGGAGACTATCACTGCCAACGATGGTTATCCACTGTATCGGCGTCGATCACCCGATGATAACGGTAGAACTATCACAACGAAAGTGAAAGAAAACGATATCGTGGTCGACAACACTTGGATTGTTCCGTATTCGCCACTTCTTTCCAAAACATTCAAGGCACATTGCAACGTGGAGTATTGCAATTCAGTGAAAATATGTCACCAAACGCAGCGATTAGCGGTTTTTGGCGTTCAAACTCCCAATACCAACGATGAAATCACGCACTATCAAGTCGGTCGATATGTGAGCTGCAATGAGGCGATTTGGCGTATTTTCTCATTCCGTATTCATGAACGTCATCCCACTGTTGTACCTATATTTGACGGTGCATCTGGAGAATGGTCAATGAGTTTATTTCAACGCATCGAATGTTGCTCAACGTGCTGAAACACCTCCAGTGACAACATTGACCAGTTTCTTTTCGATTTGCCAAAGCGATCCGTTTGCACAAACGTTACTCTACTCTGAGATGCCACGTTATTACACTTGGAACGCTTCATCGAAGAAATTTCAACGTCGGAAGCAAGGCGATGTGGTTCCTGATCAGCCGGATGTGCGTTCTACTGATGCTCTTGGTGAATGAGGAGATTCATAACCAGGCTTTGCTATTGATCGAAGACATGACGTGTTATCTCATGTGCGGCAGTTTGTTAATCAAGTTAGGAATGCCGTGGAATGAACGACGCTTTCAATCGAGAATTGGAACGTGAACGTGAATATGATCGAGATGCATTGAACCAATCAGTTCGAACGAATATACCACTGTTGAACCCCCAACAGAAGGAAGTCTACGATACGTTAATGAAGGCAATTGATGATGGAAATGGTGGCTTATTTTTCCTCGATGCGCCCGGTGGAACTGGGAAGACATTCCTCATGTCATTGATTTGGTCACTGTTCGTGCGAGACCCGAAATTGCTGTAGCAGTTGCTTCATCTGGGATAGCGGCCACGTTGCTAGAAGGATGCCGAATGGCTTATTCAGCGTTTTAATTGCCGTTAAACCTATAAACGACTGAAAAACTGACATGCAACATTGTGAAACACTCATCAATGGCCAAGCAAGTAAAATCATCACCTGGGATGAATGCACAATGGCGCACAAACGCGCGTTGGAAGCACTCGATTGAACTAAGAAAGATCTGCGCAATGACTCAAGATGTTTTGGAGGCGCAATGATTCTACTATCTGGCCAAGCACTACCAGTCCCTCCAAGATCGACCGCTGCCGATGAAATAAACGCTTACCTCAAATCATCGATCTCAAATCATCAAATCTCTGTGGCGCTATGTGAAGACACTGTAGCTGACGATAAACATGTGAGTTGCATTGCTAAATGATCCATCTGCCGAAGATTTCTCCAAGGAATTGCTGACTATCGGTAACGGCCGTTGATGAATCTAACGGATTGATATCGTTTCCGCTGAATTTTTGCAATTTCGTCTCAACGAAGGACGACCTCATCGACAAAGTGTTCCCGAACATCATTGCTACCCACAAAATCACAATTGGTTGAGTGAACAAGCAATTCTTGCGGCAAAGAACAAAGATGTGGATTACTTAAACTTCACAATTCAAAATCAAATCGTTGGATCACTGCATTCCTTTAAATCTATCGACTGTGTAACAAACGAAGACGAAGCAACCAACTATCCAACTGAATTTTTAAATTCATTGGATCTGCCTGGCTTGCCACCGCACAATTTACAACTGAAGGTTGGTTCGGTAGTCATCATGCTTCGAAATCTGAACCAGCCAAAACTATGTAACTTCACCGCGTTTGATGGTGAGAAATCCCATGGGCAATATGATTCATGCGACGATAATGAAAGGAATGTTCGAAGGTGAGGAAGTTCTCATTCCGTGAATTCCAATGATTCCAACCGATATGCAATTCGAGTTTAAACGAATTCAATTTCCGATTCGTCTTGCATTCGCCATGACGATCAACAAATCACAAGGCCAATCCTTGAGTGTTTGTGGCCTGAATCTAGAAAATGAATGTTTCTTTCACGGTCAATTGTACGTAGCATGTTCACGTTCACCATCCGCTTTGTTCGTTCTCGCACCTGACAACAAAACGAAAAATGTTGTATATCACAAGGTGCTTCAATGAAGGGAATCGACTCGAGTGCAACCCATCCAGCAAATAGTTTAACACAAAGTAGTGCAACAATTCTACGCGAATCATTTCGATTCGCTTCAATAAAGCAAATGCCTTCCTTGCTTCAACGTGCATTACATTCATTACAATGTAATTAAAATACTTTTCATTTTGATTTGATTTTTTCACATTTATTGAACTCAATTCATTTTGAGTATTCATTTTAACTTACTAAAAAACTGAATTTAATTCAGCTAATAAGTTAACATAAGATTTATTGGTTCTGAGGCGGTACGATGTTCGCTGGGTCAGCTAGTAATAATATAATAATGAATCTAACCTCTGACACCACGATATTATAATGATAGAGATAACATATATATAATGACTATTTGACAATATTCGAAAATAATAGTTTAATAATTTTCAGTGTTTCGATTAGATTTATCTAGAGTGGTCAGTGATTGTGATTTGTGTACTTCCTGTTTACCTATTTTGTGTAGATTTAGTTTAGTTTAGTGATAAATTTGAAAATAATACTTTTTTAATTGAATAATAATTATAATCATTCTCTCTCTCTCTCTCTCTCTCATAATCAACAATACATTATTGCAGTAGGCAGAGATTTTTTTTTTAATTCGTCCCCATACCACTTTTTTTTTGTACGCGACTGCTAATGATATGATTACGGCAGGGATCGAAATTGACCGGAGCGCACGGGAGCGCCGTTCCGGTTCGTGAAATATGCTACGTCTCGTGGACAAAATAATTTGCCCGTCTGAGCTACATATGCCATATAACAAAAAATCTAACACACTTATGTTTATAAAATATACATAAAAATATGATAACCATGTTAATAAGAAAATTTTCGAGCGCTCCGGTTCGTAAAATTATCCATTTCGAGCGCTGGATTACGGTTATTTACAAAGTAATAAAATAATAAAACAACTCACCTTTGTGTTGTACGTATATAGGTAGGTATCTAAATTAGCATTACTCCGGAATTAGCCGTGCCGATAAGGGAAATTATTATAAATTCTACCGTATATTAATAAATTAATTCGTATTATAATACCTATTATAAAAAATAATAATATATCGGTATAATATTATTATTTTTATATACCTATAGGAGATTATTTTGAATTGACGTCTCTATAAAATAATATAAAAATACAAAACACTATGCGTCAACGTCGGTCATCTATTGAGATATAATATAACTATTATTGATACAACACAAATAATGTTTTTAACAAAAACTTGTAGATGCCACACTTTTAAATTAGGCGAAAATGTTACAAATAAATTTAATAATATTATTATGCGATATTTATTTTATTTTCCAAAAATTAATAATTCAATAATATTATGTTTCTTAGATTTTATACATAGAGACGGATTTTCCCACGAACGCAGAGATAATATATTTATACTGTCAAATAATAACTGTAATAATTGCTACGAGTAAGAATAATAATTTAGTGTTGTCCACAACATACAATAATTGACATCTAGCGACAGACTATAAAGCAATTAGTTTACTACAAAGACGAAGAAAAAGTTTAAAAATTTGCATTTTTTGTAGGGCATAATAAATTTAATATTTTTATTATTGCATCATAGTATTATTTTTAATCAAAAAAAAAAAAAAGAAAGTAGAGGCACCTAGCCGATAAAAAAGAAAGCTTACATTTACAAAACAAAAAAAGCTTCATTTTTACAACGTTTTTCTTAGGTCGTATTTTTATTTGTCCGGTGGTTGTTTGTCCGGTACAAATCTTGCAATCAATTTTTAACTAACTTCCCGACTAGCTAGACATTTGAAACTTTTAGAATATATCAGAACACGATGCCAATGCATTTTTTTAATACTTTTAGCCATCTTTAAGTAGAATTGAATTCATTTTTAGTTAATTCTGTTTTGTATGAAAAGTTATTTCGATACCATTATTGGGTGCTAGGGGGTCCTAGCAACTAAATTATTAATAATATTATATACGCGCGTTACTATGGAAATCAATATGACATGTCAAAATGACATTTTAGTATTATTTCTATCAAGTACATTTTTTTTGATCGTTTAAGCTAGTCAATGATTCAACAGAAAATTTAAAAACGTTGTATATAAAAAGTTCTTTTTATCTTGTAATTATTAGGTAATTAAAAACAAAAAAAAAACAATAAATAAAAAAAATATTATTTAATTAATAATATGTTATTTAGGTACATAATTAGGTAAGAGTTGATACAGTTTGTTACATACATGGGAAATTTGTTAATGCTAAGTTCCTAGAACCAATTTATGTATGTATTCAAATATACAGGATGCAATAACAGCTAGCTTTTTTGCTTATTCATGAATGCGATTTGCAAATACTTACCTAATTGCTTCAGGAAAATGTTAATTAAATCGTTACATGCATAGTCAACTTGCTTGCTAATTATTTTGATTCGAAACGCTTTTCATATGCCAAACTATTTTATACGAACTCACAGTAAAATGAATTTTAGTCTTCAAACAATATCACTAACATAATACGTGCATTTTTGCTAATCTTTTATATTATTTTTATTTTAATAATTAATTGCTTATATCTGGATATTATATTCGAATACCTAAGTATTGATTTTACTCTTAATTATTAGATTGTCGGTAAATATCTACTATTCGCTTAGTGATCAAGAAATCTACAGAATCAAGTCCCAAATCAGTTAAATTTTGAAAAAATATTAGTGGCTGGTACCATCTTTTTTACTGTTCATCATTTTATTCGGGATATGAACATTTATTACGATGACTTGTTTTAAGTGAACATAAAAAAAATCCATACCTAATTTAAGGGTCATATTATAGCGAGTTTGTAATACAATATAATGAAGGGTTTTTGAACCACGTTGGGTATATTTGGTAACAGAATGTGGTTATAGTTGTAGTTTTGTTAAATTCAAAAATATTTTAAAAGTCAAAATTATAATCTAATAACTGAAGCGGAAAAGATAAATAAATAGGTGGAGCTAGCCAGTGAAATGGATGAAAATGGGGCACCTCTATACGGAAACGGATACGTGCGATCTCAGCTACCTACTAACTGTCTTGATTAACTTAACTGTACTAACTAAAGAAGCAACTGGGTGAGCTGGGATGGTTCACCTACTGGGTTTTATACACAAATTTCATTTTTGTTGCATTTAAAAAAAAATTGGCGCCATACTATCAACGTGAAGACTTGACTGAAGATTGTTCGTAAGTTTTGTATTAGCTTTTATATTCACTACAATTTTTAATATTGACATGCCCCCCACAAGAGGGAGGAGGCTGACAAGGCTCTAGCCATAACCAGATAAAGTGAGATAAAATGGATCCTAATAGTAAAAAAAGTCGCCTGCGGCGCTAATTTCTATCAAATATTAATGTTGATTACGGTTTTAAAACATGTAGTTATGCGATTCAATTTTTGATGTGTGTCGATACTCGACAACGACAATTCATTAATTCAAGTGGATGTATTAAAAAAATATAGGTACTAAATACTTAATAGTTATTTAAATTTAAATAATATTTTTTCCTCGAACACCATTTGGAAAATGTTACTGTAGAGCGGCGCCACACTGCCATTAATCTTGGTGATAGGTAGGGGGGCCTACTAAAGACCGTGGCCTGGGGGCCTGCTTCAGAGTGTGGGGGCCATGGTTTAAGAATTTGGCATTCGGAGGTCGACGCATAATTAGGACCTGTATACTGTATACCCACCCTTCCATGAGTACTTTTAACTTATATCTAGAAAAAAAGTATTTCAATAATAACAAGCCGATAGTATGACATTATTGTCTAGAAATCGCAACTCTGAAATTAATGAAACTAACTAACGCCACCCTGAATGAATTAGGGTAGAATTCTCTATATAGGTGTTATGTATTATCAAGAACACTTCAGAAAACCTGATCGTAGAGTGTTTATCCGATCTGACAATCACTATTTCTTGTGCACTGGTGTATGTAACTACATATTGGAATACATTATATTACTTTACTAAAAGTTTACCTTCTTTCAAAGGGCACTCTCTGATAATATGAAGTGATGAGAGGGCCATTACATGTGGCATGCACTAGAGAAAATATGATGAAATTGGGATTTGTCTAAACTGTACCAGCTCAACCCACTGAAGTGAAATTTAATCCAAATCATACATCAATAGCTAGTTTAGATGTTTAATGTGATATACCTATTTACGTCATGTGAGGTATATGATATTTATTAAATTATATCAGGGTTGGCGAACCTTTTTACGTCCACATGACAAAATTTCCCAATATTATTGTTCGACTGTCTGGCGTGTCGAGCAGTTTTTCAAGAGGAAAAAAATAGTTTTTAATAATATTATTATAAAGTTTAAAAATTACAATTGAGATTTTGAGATTATTTCTTTCACCGTGTTTCTAGCCAAAAGCTTTTGTTCCTTGAATAATATTTTTTCCTTGTTTTCAAAATGCTCAAAGAGATCGTAGGAGTATTTTACTACGCTTCTTTCATATTATATACCCCCATCACTGAACGGTTTTCTATTTTTAGCTATTGTATTTGAAACAAAATAACAAGAAACTGTTATATTTGATTGACTGTCGATAAATTTCAATAGGTTAGTAAGGTTAGTAGATTGAATATTTTTGTTTTTAATTGCCCGATCAATAAACTCGAAGATTGGTAAATATTATTTTTTAATAATATGTATAATATATTTATTTTTTGTTTTAATAAATTTATTTTCAAACTTTTTTGACTCGCCCTCAAAACCAACTCCGCCCCGCACCACACTCGGTTTTAATCGAGCGTATCACGAGGCACTGCGTTTTATGTGAAGTATCTGTACAGTCGTTAACGCCTGGTAATGTTCCAGGAGCAGTTACCCGGGACTGAGGTCGCCACGCTCTTGGGTGAGCTTTGACTGAGTTTAGTGATTTAAAACTGGAAACTAAAAAAAAAAGAATGGAATTTAACGAAGCAAAAACTATGTGAAGAGATCTTCACGCCGCAGTTTTTATTAAATTCAAGATAATTGGCCTTTGTGGCAACCGGGTCGGACGGCCCGATGGGCTCAACAACTGGTTGTAAAGACAAATTTTTTTTTTTTATTATTTAAATTCTTCTATTCAAAATAAAACATTCGCGTGCCATGCAAAATTATCTCGCGCGCCATAAGTTCGTCATTACTCTATTCTATTTATGTATATAAATATTTCGTCTCTAAATGACCATGAACTTTTGAAACATTCATTACCTAAACGCCGAAATTGCTTTACAGCTATAGGATAAAAAAATATCGGAAAATTATTATCCGAGAAAACTTGAGCCTCCAATAAACCACTACAAACACTCGGCAGCTTATTAGTCTTATAGCATTGGGATTGATTACAGCATACAGTAATGTATATGGATTTATTTTGCCAAAGTTCGTAACCTTGAATCTAACCTTGAGATTTACTAAATTGGCATACGTTCTGAAAACCTTATTTTCTTCTCACACAATGAAAGAAAATATTATAAGAGGTACGTATAAGAGAGTAACGAATAAAACGGAGAAAAAAGCTTTAGGCGGCGAAGTTTGGAACTATTAAATAATTATTAAAAGCCCAACGAATAATTCACAAGATTTAAGAATGTAATATTCTAATTATTGAACATACATAATTTTGAAAACACTTCTGAGATAATATTATATTATAACCAATAGAAAAAATCTTTGTGAAAAAGTAAGACACCCCACCCCGCAAGAATTGAATCTGCATCTCTCGGGTTTCTCGCCCACGTACATATTATACCACTATGCTAAAGGCACCATACTTAATTGCGAACAATTTTAACTAAATGCTCTTAATGCTCTCTGAAACGCTTTCCAAAATTGAGCTACTATTGGCGATCGGCTTTAGTATTTTAAATCAAAGTAGGTATTACTCGTACTTTAATTACTAAAGACTAAAAGAATGAATGAAATATACTTATGTTTTTTAACTGTCATAATAGTTATATGCATATATGTACATAATATAAACTAATTATGGCGTAGAGCCAACTAGTTGAGAGGGTCCAACCATGGATTAAGGATGTGGGCGTCTGAGGAAATGACTGACTTTGAGGTTTATCACGATAAAAATACCAACAACAAAAAACGACTATATTTTTGACAATTGGGGCTGTCAGAGCAGAAGTTACGTAACCCACAAAAATGTATAAACAGCAACTATTACAACTTAACTTAACAACTAAGAGTCAACTATTGGAAGAGGTTCCCTATTACCTCAAAATAAATCAAATATACTATGAAAAAACGCAAGATGCTCCTTTTTTACATATTCGTAAAGTGTTATGTAAATTTTAAGTGGACAAGTTGTAAAAATATTGGGTTTATTCAGATTTATTAACACAAAAACGAAAGAAATATATGATGTTAAGCTGTCATAATAGTTATATGAATAAAATTATATATTATATGAGTAAAATTGTAAATTGTTGTGGAACAGTGATGCATAACGACGGGTTTTTTCAAAGATGACATGTATTATTTAGAGCGTATGTTGCGTGTATAAATGTTTTGGGAAATACATAGCTTAAACTCACCGTTAAATTGTATATAGTCAGTGAGCTATTGAAATTTCATCGATTTAGTGTGTCGTTGTCATTAGTGTGTACCTATTCATCAGTAGTAATATCGGATTATCTTCTTATTGCCCGTAAGTAGGTATACCTGACAGGTGTATTTTACACCGTTTTTTTAGCTCGTATTCTTATTTGTCCGGTGGTTCTTTGTCCGGTACAAATCTTGCAATCGATTTTTAACTAACTTTCCGACCAGCTAGACATTTGAAACTTTTAGAATACATCAGAAAACGATGCCAATGCATTTTTTTTTAAATACTTTTAGCTATCTTTAAGTAGATTTGAATTCATTTTCAGTTGATTCTGTTTTGTATGAAAAGTTATTTAGACACCATTATTGGTTGCTAGGGGTCTGGGGTCCTAGCAACTAAATTATTAATATATACGTGCGTTACTATGGAAATCAATATGACATGTCAAAATGACATTTCAGTATTATTTCTATTTTTGATCGTTTAAGCTAGTCAAGTCAAATTTATATGATTCAACAAAAAAATTAAAAACTTTGTATATAAAAAGTTCTTTTTATCTTGTAATTATTTTTATCATATCTCCACAGCCTACCTCTTTCCAAAAGTCACCCTTCGCCACTGGCGGGCTCTCTACCTATCTTTAAGGTTACAGGTAGTGTAAGGTACTACATTAATGTTTTTTAAATTGTGTTTCAGGTCAAATTAAGGGTACCTGTTAAGTGTATTATTAGCTTTTTTCTATTTCTAATATATCTACTTTAATCATAGAGTAAAGTTGCCGAGTATCGACACACAATAATCAAAAATTTCATCGCACAATCATATAATTTAAAAAGTTAATGGTCATGAAGTATATGCAGGCGACTTTCTTTTTTTACTGTTACAGCAAATTTTTGATGTGTGTGTTATCTCATTTATCTGGTCACTCCGCCACGCTCTCAGGCTAGAGCCCTGTCAACCTCCCCTTTGTGGGGGCCATGATATACCTATATCTTATATTTGATAACCCGTTATAAACATCGATTTCTCTATAAAATATCATCAGTATGTCCACACTATAGTGCAAAAACATCTTCTTGGCTACGTGTTAAAACTGTAAACTAATATGGTCTGCCCATTTGTAACCGCACTTCCATTATAAACTAACAAGCTCCTCCCATTTAGTAAACAACAGCGCCTAGAAGTAACAGTACACGTTAAATTTTAATTTTAATAAAATATATTATGTTTCGTAAATCAGTCACTAGATGTCCATAGTGGCACTACAGTGGCATTTCGGTCTGCTTTAAGAATGTGGGTACCGGAAAATTAGTGCCACCGCTTTCCGCTAGGTTTATTTTTCCGCGAATATTCACGACAGCTCATACCGTAACGATTTTCAATTCTCAGACTTTCAGCATTTATTATTATGATACGCTGTGCTAAACGCGCACGTGCGAATACGGCCGTGGCTCGCGATTTATCCGGCTATTACATCTCGCTAGCGGAAGGGGTTTAATTTATTCGACTATATATTATGGCCACACTGTACATTTAGCAGGTATTTTTCAGTTTTAATTTCACTAGTGTTCCACGCAAACATAGGTACTAAGGTCAATAAAAGTATTCCAAAGTCAACGACTCTATGGGGATTGACCTTCAAGGCGAAACAATAGGGTGGCTAATTAATCGTTAAAATCTTAGTGTTTTTTTTTTGAGAATTAGCGTAGTTATTCTCATGCAAAGCTTAAAATGTGTTATTTAAATATTGTTTTATTGGATAACGATTTATTTTTAAACTAAATATAAAGAAAATTTTACAGAAAACATACTCTACATACAAGTCTACATTATTGGAATAAATTTTCTTTAATAGTGTCTTGCAATCCAGTAGCAAGAAAAGCTCTTTCTTCTCGACCTGTTTAACATACCTCTGCAAGATAGCATTTCGTACCGGCGAGTTCTTGATTTTCAAAACAATCTTGCGGACTTTGCTTATGATTTCAAATGCAGACTTTATAGTGACCGTTTTCATCAGTGATATCATCCGAATCCTCTCCGCAATCTGCATCGCTTTCATTATTAATTTTACCTTCGGTGGTTCCATCGCTTACGTTTCTTCCGTATATCCTGTTTGCCCGTTTACGTTTCTGGTACATTACCTCCATGACCGCCAAGTGTATGCCGTGATTGTAGCAAATCTGTTGATAGCATGGTGATAGTCGCCAGAATTTGATCATTACACTGGCACCATCACTTGTGATACCAACGATGTCCGACTGGAGGCTCAAATTGAAGTCTGAAAGGTTTGCATTTAAGAGCTCATATACTTTTTCAGAGGGGCATGATCCCTGAATGTGCACCAGCTCAAGTTTGTCAGATAAAATATATCTTTGCTCATTGAATCTGGTAAAGGAACCGTATCGAATTAATAATATGGGATAGATTCTCAATATTGGATACTTTCCGAATCAGTAAGCAGTGTCATTCAGCATAGAGTTTATAAAGCGTTTAGTTATAATATATACATAGTATCTACGTAACTAAGACGCCATGCAAAAATCTATGCAATTGTTTTGAGAAAAATATTGCGTGAGTGGTCTTACGTAATTTTTCGTCAAATAGTTTATTTTTACACTAAAATACTCAATGGCCATTTTTTTTTTACGAAAATGACGCAACCGATTCTTTATAAAAAATTAAAGGGGCCTAAACAGTTTAAACCACTAATTTTATTATAATAAATATTGATATATAATTTTATAAACACTTCTGAGAAAATATATTATAACCGATAGAAAAAATCTTTTTGAAAAAAAGTCTAAGCGTCTCTTTTATGCTTTGATAGGATATAAAATGCAAAATATGTTTAAATTCAATTAAAAAAACTCTATTATCTATCGGCAGCTTAAATCAATTTTAATATACGTTTTATATTATGAATAACAATGTTAAACACACCGTAAAAAGGTCACGTCATAGATGAACAATATTTTTTATAAAGTTGTAAAACTTGATAAATATTTAATTCTGAATTTATGAAAAAGGCCAAAACTTTATATCAAAATATTTAGGAGAGCCCAAGTGATTTTAATATAAAGTATGGACAATGACGAACAAAATATGAAGATTTTATGTTAAGCGACGCCTTGGCATTGAAGTTATTGGCCCAACCAAACCATACCCGGTCTTAATCGGTCGTGTTTGTTTGTGAAGCATATTTTTTTTATTGCTGATCATGTCTCAGGAGCAGTTAACCATGACTGAGGTCGCTATCAACTCAAATGTGCTTTTACTAAATTTACATAACTTTAAGTTAAGATTCACACTAAGAGTACGCATGGGAGAGAGGATCACGTAGAGGCAAATTTAAAAATATTAATATGTGACAAAAACTTATACAAAACTGCCGAACAATCTAAGTGAAGAGATTTTCACGTTGTCAATATGACGCTTCGCGGCCCTGGAAGAAGAGTTAAGCACAGATAGAAGAATCTCAGAGCCTGATTGAGGCTTAGTCAGATAGAGAGGGAAATTGGACATTTAAAAATCATCGCCAACATCCGGTACCTACCGGAAATGACAAAGAAGAGAAATCATTTTTATTTTCTTACCGTCCCCATTATACTATGAGAATATCAGTTCCATTTAGATTACTTACTGTCTCAAATAATATTTAATTTTGGAATGTTGAAGTTTTAAATCAAAAAATTATTTCAAAAATATTTTTTTTCATAATTGTGTTTATAATGATGTATTCACTTTTTATAAACATTACTTTACGATATGTGTTTCACTCACACGATGAGGTTTGTCTAGTATAAGTAACGACATTTACAATTGAATTTATAAATGATTATGAATCACACCAAAGTAAACGTTACTATTGTGTCTCCTAATAACACTTGGTACAATGATATTTAAATAAAAAGCTCACAATGAATCCATATAGAGTTTTCTTTAGGTTAGAACCATAATCTCGAATGAAATCATTCAAAATAGTGTAAATTGACTTTACCGAAATCACATGGAATATTTTTGCACCACCCTCTAACTAATTAAAAATATTAACATACAATTAACCTTATCAAAGAGAATATTTTATGTTATTCATTCATAAATAATAAGAGTGTATTTTTTCATGTTGTTTAAATTTATTATTCATTCAGAATATTATGCATACCTCTTTGTACTAGAACAGTAATTAATATCAATCAGTCAAAAATATCTGACGTATAACGGAAAGTTTTAGGCATATCTTAAAAACCTTGTTTTTCATCGGAAAGTTATTTGAAAAGAAATTCCATTAGGTACTATTTTTTTTAAGTCAACACTCTTTTCGATGACCTTAGGTTGTTCAAAATCCGATACTTATATTACAAGGACTTAAAACTAATTATTAAGAATTGGATAACTCTTAAATAATATTTTATTTTAAGCCTCTCATAATTGTAACTATAGTCCGGTATTAAATTAAAACTAATTTTACGAAAATTTATTTCTCACATTTAAATAGATTAAATGCCGCTCTCAGCATACTCAAATGTGATTATTGTCCACTTTTATTACCTCGTCATCATCATAAGTGACCCAGCAACTAAGGCGGTTCACAGCTTCCTCCAAGTACTTCATTCATATCCCTCTATCTTCGGCTAGTGGCGTCAGCTCTAGCATCTCTGTTGACACCATCCAACCACCAAAGTCTGGGCCTGCCAATCAACCTCCAACCATCCGGTCTGGTATCCAGGATTCCTCTTGGCAGTTGAGTACTATTCATGCTTGCTATATGTCCCGTCCATCGGAACCAGGCGAGTTTAACGAATGCGGAGATACTCTTCTTGGAAGAGGTTAGATTATATCCTACGTAGCACCTCCCCTTCGAATATATCAAGTGTAGGTTCATCAGCCTTGGTGAGAGTCCAGTATTCACACCCTTAAATCAGTAGCTGTTCTATTCTGTAGCTGGTCAAATCAGCGTCTTATGCATCTGAATTTTTGTACGATTTGTACCAATTCGTATTAAATAAATTGGTATATAGGTATTGTGAAGATTATAAATTGGGACACTCGGCAGGCAAACCCACCACCACAGATCACGTCATAAATATGAACAGATCAAAAAAAAAATGTGAAAATTTAGATACTTATGATCAAATGGAGATGATAAGAAAGAATATTCTAGAATGTACACGTGATAATTATGAACAAAATTGGGAACCCATATGTGACCCGCTTACCACATTCCTCCTGACAGATCTCCTAAGAGATTTAAAGATAGCTAGGATTCAATTTATTTATTTATTTAAAGAAGACACGTCGAGTACATAACAAATCATTAATTCAGGACGTTCACAACATGACATTTAGAATAAAAAGTACAAGTAATCTTAAAATCTCTAAATTTATACATACAAAAAAATAATAAATAAAAAAACAACAATAATTCAAAAAAATACATAGGTACATACATTAAAATATAATTTAAAAAACAGAATATATAATGCATCGCTAGGGAGTGCATTGACCAGCCGCACAGCCCTCGCGAGTGGTGCTTGGTGAGCCTAACACGAGGAAACAGCTTTCACCAAAAATAGGTAATGGCAGCGACCACACATGTAATTGACGGGTGCAAACATCATACAAATTCAAATTTTCTAGATTATCGGGATTGGAAACTATGCCACGTGAGAGCAGAGAAAAATACTTTAAGAGCAGAAGTGACCTACGAGCTTCAATAGAATGAAAGGCGAGTATGCCTTGAAGAAAGTTAGTCGGAAAATACTCGTTTGAGAAGCTGTCAAAAGGAAAATAATTATAAACTTTAAAATATAGATGGCGAAGATTTTTTTTCTGAACACGCTCTTAAACAAGCTTATAGGGAACCTCATAAGGACTCCAGATAATAGATCCATACTCAAAATACTCCTTACTAACGTAAAGTACACCGGTAAAATTGCAATGACTGTGGATTCAAGTCACATCGGTACAAATATAATATGTAGGTATATACAT
Source organism: Rhyacophila brunnea (assembly GCF_057557595.1). Taxonomy (NCBI): domain Eukaryota; kingdom Metazoa; phylum Arthropoda; class Insecta; order Trichoptera; family Rhyacophilidae; genus Rhyacophila; species Rhyacophila brunnea. The sequence goes on along the minus strand of NW_028232965.1, from coordinate 54,156,114 downwards.
AATTTTGAAAACACTTCTGAGAAAATATTTTATAACCAATAGAAAAATCCTGTTGGAAAAAGTAAGATACCCCGCAGGATCGAACCTGTATCTCTCGGGTATCGTGCCCACGCACATAGACCACTATGCTAAAGGAGTCATACTTAATTGCGACAAATTTTAATTAATGACTTTTAATACTTATTGAAGCGCTTTCCAAATGTTTTCAAAATTATGTTTGTTCAATAATTAGTATATTACATCTTAGGTACATCTTGTGAATTATTCGTTGAATAAAAAAATATATATTTTTTCTAGTAGGTGTTTTCAGTTGTTATTAATAAAGTTTGTTTAATAAGTAATTATTAGTAACTATTACGTAATATATTATGTTAAATGAATAACAGTCTTTTTAAAATATTATTATATTTTAGTATTTTTTTAATGTTCTATTATCTAGGTTCGTTCTTATCGGTTTTAACAGAAAAAAAATTATAATAACCGTAAAAATATTGTATGTAATATGTATTAATATTGGTTATACCTACTATTATAATAGTTACTCCCAAAGCGCAGGTTTCGTAGATGACGTTTCCGTAGCAACCGCTACGCCAACCTTCTACGCCAGCTTTAGTAGGACTCGTGAGGCTTATTGTTGGAATTGCCGGCAGTATTGTGGCTACTCTCTTCTCACGAGCACGCCTCAGGGAAAAACAACTCACCCCATAAACGCCGCGAGAGCCCTATCCCATTGTCAACACTTATCGTCTCATCAAAGCTCATTTGCAGTGATTTCACGTAAAAGCTTGGTCAAATCAACTATGAGATAATGTAACAACTTCAGAGCTTTTATACTCTGAAAAATAACACTCAGATTAATTATAACATGCTATTATTAATAATATATATTTGAATATACAGACACGTGTATTTTTTTCTCAATAATATCCCATTAAAGGTACAATTTAACAATACGTAATAAACATATCACTATTAACATGGGTAATAAAAACATATTAATTATTCAAATTATAACTATAATACTATTGTTCGGAAATGCCCAATCGGCAAGAGAGCCTCCAACGGTTAGCATTCCTGGACAAGGGATGATAATGGGAGCTTATAAAACATTATACAGAACACAAAGAATCATCACATATCTTGGACTGCCTTACGCACAGGCTCCGATTGGTCAACGAAGATTCAACCCTCCAGAAGTACAAGAGTTGCCAATCTGGGAAGGAGTGAGGAATGCAACTGAGCCAGCGCCGTCTTGTCTCCAGGATATAACCGGAAGAAGACCGCTGAGAAAACACGATGAGCTTTTTGCAAAGTTACTGGAGTCACAGGTCGATGATCCCAAAGAAAAGGTGTACGACGAGGATTGTTTATACCTGAACATCTACATGCCAGAAGGTGAGATATTTTATTATTATTTTACTCTTTAAAAATGATAATGCATAATAATATATTAGAATATATCAATATTTTATTCGTTTATCTAACTATTAATTTCATATTATTTAGATTTGTTATTTATATATTGAGAATTAATAAATTTAACAATTGCACGAATTATTTAAATTGTACCCGCGGCAACCGAATTTGTAAAGCGATCATTTATGACATTTGGGGTTGCATAATCAAGCCAAATGACTGGTCAAACAAAATGTATTTTCTTTTTTCAATGGTACAAATCGAGTACAAAGCAAAAAATAGTTGTGCGAATCTATAACAACCAATTCACCGTAAAAAGTACTTATAACAAGTATAAAAGTATGATACGTGGAGACCCATATGCTCCGCTTAGGAATGAAAATGGTAATTTACTTTTTTTTTAAATTATGAAACGTATGATATGGAAATTTCAATATTAAAATAAAATTGAACATATTAATAATTTATTAACTTCCGTTGGTATAGTCCTGTCTTTGAAATTCACGCCGCGGTTTCGATGTACCTAACAGATTTGGCAAAAATTAGAGTGATTTTAAATAATTGTGTGATCAATAAAGAACCCAATATGCTGCGAATGGCAATATAACAAGCATTTTTCGTAAAAAAAAAACTGTTAATAAAACCATTCTGTGTTGCCTTATATTCTCCAGTGTGACGAAATGGTAATTAAATTTTTATTTATGTATATTAAAAAACATTTTTTTTATCCACTGAAAAATTATTAATATTTAGTATATCCCTTTTAAGTACGTTTTTACATAATAATTGTATGTTTTCCCGAGACATAACATTGTTAATAGTATGTATCATATTATGTAAAATTTTATAATATACTATTAATTTCTCAAATATATGCTCACGTGTCTTCAAAGTGCTATATAGTTGATTTTATAACTAACATATTTTATTATTAAGTTTCATTAACCCCAGCCGCGAAAAAATGTGAACGATTTGAATTTGAATATTTATGAGGTGCGTTTTGCATGAATTAATAAAACTTCAAGCCTGCAATTGAATCGAAAAAGAAATTCTTTTATATTTTACAAAGTTATTCTTAAAACCTTTTTTTCTATTTTCATAATCAAAACAAATTTAACCAAATTATACACACGTTTTATCTTTATTTTTATTTTTACATTGTTCTATTTCTCGTAAGAGGTTCAATATTAGATTTATCTACAACTAGCATTTATATTGTTATAAGATTAGCCAGCCATGAGATACATGAAACTGCCCCTGAAAATGTATACTAAATGGTTTTCATAAAATGACGTAAACGTTTTAGTTTTCTTTCCCTTACAATATTTACTTTGTTATTTACTTTTCCTATCACGATCCAGCGATGAAGCAGTTACATATTGCAACTTTGAGCTTTCATTGTGACTTGAAAGTTTTGAATCGTTTTTGAATTTCTGTACTATTAAATAAAATTAACGAGAAATCATAATATTATGTAATCGGCTAGGGTTTAAATAAACTAATATAATATATTAAACAGTTGCAAAACTACTAGTAGATATTTATCATTTCTGTATTATAACTTTCCCACAATTAATGAAAATTACTATATTTTTAACCACAGAAAAAAGTTTGGAATCCCAATATTATTAATGATTTAAATCCATCATCTTATTATTGACATATTATATGACATATTTCATTCATATTGCCAGTTTACTCAATGTTATATTAGTTCATTGATTAAGCTGGTGCTACAGATCATTAAAATCTGTGACCAACTACACAACCATCCTCCAAGAATCTTTATCCAGTCGTCATCTCAGTCTTTATGTATTCCTCCTGATATAATAACATGAGTATCAAAATTTTAATGTCCAAGAAGGTGAGAAAACCAATTATGTAGAGCTTATAATATCCGTGATGATATTGCTTGAAACTTTCACAGTATTATTGTTATTTTGGTTTGTTTCTTCCTAGATATTTAGAATACTTGTGAAAGCTCTCAAAAAATGGTATAATTATAATAAAGTCGAAATTTCGAATTAAGAAGGGCAAACAATATTACAGCCTAAATACCAAAAATATATTTTTTAGAAGGCAGCATAATGTTACCAGTGATTACAAAGCATGCAATTTAAGACAATATAATGATTATTTACATTTTATGACAAAATATCGTCACTGTTCTGGCAGAAGACACTAATTCTAAAAAAATGACATATTGAGTTAGTTATACCAAAATGTTCCTTATTTCAAACTTTACCGTCTGGAAACCTTCTTAATAAATAAACAGTCTTTATTTTAAAGTCATCATTTTTACAATTACTTAATAAACCCACATGATAGACCATTTGAAACATTTTAACAACTTCAAAGTCATATTACTCAAAACTAGTATTCTCTAATTAGTGTGTTCTGCCAGAACAGAGACGATATTATACATTATACTAAATTTCCATTCGATTTAACTAAATAAACATATATATTATGTTATACACAAATTGCCTGCTTAATCTGCAAACCGGCTAACTCTATTTGGGCAAATAATTGTTGAAGAAGGAGAAAAAACATAGTAATTTAACTATCGAGTGGAATTTAACAATACTTCCAAAACGATCTATTTCGATTTTTTTAAAATTAAGCTGCACTATGAATTAATACACTATTTTAGCTTCCCTATATATATTACCACGTTTTTCTTAGCTCGTATTATTGTTTGTCTGGTGGTTGTTTATCCAGTACAAATCTTGCAATCGATTTTTAACTAACTTCCCGACTAGCTAGACATTTCAAACTTTTAGAATATATCAGAACACGATGCCAATGCATTCTTTTAATAGCCATCTTTAAGTAGAATTGAATTCATTTTCAGTTAATTCTGTTTTGAATGAAAAGTTATTTCGGAAGAAATCCGTAATCCAATCCACTATTATTGGTTGCTAAGGGGTTGGTCCTAGCAACTAAATTATTAATATAAACGTGCGTTACTATGGAAATCAAAATGACATTTCAGTTTTCTATATTTGTTTGTTTGTTACAAAACAGCAAAAAAATGATTTGTTGACAATTGCCTTATTTGTCCTAAATTATTAATACGTAGAATTGTCAAGTTTATATGATTCAACAGAAGATTTAAAAACGCGGTTTATAAAAAGTTCTTTTTATCTTGTAATTTTTTTATATACATAGTGGAGTTGTTCCATTGACGATATTGGAAATTTGGCACCTGCAGTTGGCTGTTTTGTTTGAAGTACGATAACGTATTTATTTATAAGTTTAGGAGTTTGAAATTTTATGTGAACATAGAAAACAATATTATGCTTCATAACAAAATGTCATTTTTTGGTCAAAAGTGCAGTTAGCTAGCTTGTTGATTAAGCAGTCGAAAAGTATTCATTTTATTTGTAAATGTAAAACACCTACATTAAAGCAGTGAATCATGCAAAACTTGTAACTTATATCTTTGATCTTTAAAAAAATATTATGGTTTCATTTTATTATGTTTAGACACTAGATATTATTTTAAAATCTAAAATATAAATTGTCAGAAAATCATAATAAATATTTTTTTTCGTATTTTGTCACTAGATACCACTCTTAAAACTACCGTAGCACTGTAAAGTATACGTTTCATAACTTTGCACTCCGGCTCTATGATGAAAAAAATGCAATATATTCTAAAAATATTTTTGGTACTGTTCGGTTATGAGGAATACAGCGGAAAACACATTTTTAAAATACCCGATATACTGGATTATTTGTTAGTTTGGGTTAGTTTAGGTTAGGTTAGGTTGGATTAGGTTAGGGTGGTTAGGTTAGGTTAGGTTTGGTTGGTCTATTTTTATTAATATAAGTGAATATCATTATTTGGTCTTATTTTTATGCGAGTTAGCAAAAAGTGCAAAGTTATAAAACGTATACTCTACTTCGCCTAATATACATATACATAAAATTTGTTAGTCATATTATAGCATCATGTAGTAAATTTTCAAATAATTATATATGTTGGTAACAAATATAACTGTTAACCAAGTACACGCCTTTCGCAATATGTGGGTCACAGAATAATGTAAAAAAATATTTCTGAAAATGGCGCACCGTTAAAGGATAACAGGGAAGAAAATAAATGTTGGCGTGTCGTACATAAATAATTCTAAAAACTTTTATTCGTGACGGTATAGTTACTAAACCCTGGCGTATTGTATAAATAATAGTTTAATTTTAATGTGTAAGATTTATTTCACTTCACTAATTCCGAGAATATTTTTTTTGAAATTACGTCACGGTATAATATTACTTTTCATACTATTGTCGGTTCTATACAATAAGTAAAGTTGGAAAATTGAACAGGTACCATAGTTATTTTACTTAAAAATTGAATTAGTCATCCTGTCACATAAAATAAATGTCAATCTCCAATAAGATAAACAAAATATCAGTATCATATTGTTATTCATTAATTTAATTTGTGAAAAATTCTTCAGCCCTCGTCAACGAAGCTTCTCAAAACTATCTGGTTATATCTCTATATATATAAAAATCTCGTGTCACGATGTTTGTGGTCGAACTCCTCCGAAATGGCTTTACCGATTTTTATGAATTTTTTTATGTATATTTTTTAGGTATGAGAATAGGTCAACAAGTATATTTCATACCGCTAGGTGATTAGGGTATCTCTATCCAGAAAAAATTTTCTTTTATTTTTTTGAAAATTTCTTTTTGTATTTTTTTTATTATTTTGCATCAAAAAATACCTATAACCCCAAATTTTCACCCTCCTACCCCTACCCTCCCATTTTTTAATCGCGACTATATATATAAAAATCTCGTGTCATGATGTTTGTGGTCGAACTCCTCCGAAATGGCTCGACCGATTTTTATGATTTTTTTATGTATATTTGTTAGATATGAGAATAGGTCAAAAAGTATATTTCATACCGCTAGGTGATTCGGGTATCTCTATCCAGAAAAAATTTTCTTTTATTTTTTTGAAAATTTCTTTTTGTATTTTTTTTATTATTTTGCATCAAAAAATACCTATAACCCGAAATTTTTACTCTCCTACCTCCACCCTCCCATTTTTTAATCGCGATTTTATTATTTTTGTATGAACAAATTTAATCGTCGTTCGTATTTCAAACAGAACAAAATTATTTATGTTGTTGAATGACAGATGGCACTACGTCCGAGAAGAATTCAAGAAAAGCGTCGCGTCAATTTGACATTTCATTCGGCATATCACAACGCAGTGCGTGCAAAATTTTGTACGATTTATTTTAATTTATCTATTTTTATGTGCGTGTATTACAGTGCACAATGCCAGCAAGACGCAAGGGGGTTCATTTGGGCCGTCGAACGAATAAAGCAACAAACATGCAAAATAGTAGAGCAGAAAGAACAGACGAACAAATCCACTAAGATAACAAAAACGTGCGTGTAAGCATGTCGCAATTGCGTGCATCCCAATCACAAGAGGCACGAGCTGAACGAAATCAACAACGACAATTGGAACGGAGCCAAGCGCGCCGGTTCGTAGTTAACACACGCAGAGCAAATGACCGACAACGCCAACAAGTACATCGAACATTTACATCCGTTTCGTTTCTTCGTCTCGCATTCGAGTACGAGCCAGATATTGAATATTCCGCTCATCCGAAAGTGCTGATTGGTGCTATGGACAAAGAATGTCCCCATTGTCATGCGCTCAAATTCAAACATGAGTCAGCTGGGATGTGTTGCGCATCAGGAAAAGTGCAACTACCAGAAATTGAGATACCACCAGAATCATTGAACGGCTTGCTCATCGGCACGGTTCCAGATTCAAACCTGTTCCTGAAGTCCATTCGCACATTCAATTCATGTTTCCAAATGACTTCGTTCGGAGCAACAGAAATAGTTCACAATACTGCGGCAAATGGTCAACAATTCCATTCTACGTTCAAAATCAAAGGCCAAGTATACCACAAAGTAGGCTCATTGCTGCCAATGCCAAACTAACCACATATTTTTTTACAAATCTACTTCATGGGCGGTGAGGACATCAATCATGTGGATGCACGTTGCGGCTACAATAGCCTCAATTCGCCTAATGCCAGGCGCATCGTCGGCGAACTGGACGCCCTGTTGAATGAGCACAATGAATTATTGAAATTCTTCAAAGCACACATGCACGAATTGCAAAGTGACAATCACGCTATTGTCATCAATCCTGATAAAACACCAGCTGGAGAGCACATGCGTCGGTTCAATGCGCCTGTTGTTGACGACATTGCTGGAATCATGGTTGGCGACCGCACATCGACGCGAGAAATCGTGATTCGAAGAAGAAACAATAATCTGGAGTTCATCGCTGACACACACCGTTTATACGACGCTATCCAATATCCGCTAATTTTCTGGAAGGGACAAGACGGATATTGCATAAACATTAAACAACGAGATCCTGTCCACAGGTAATTCATTCATTATGAACATCATTACTCATTTTGAATTGAGAAAATGAATGGTTGATGTTTTTTTGTTTTTATCGGCGGTCATCGTCAACAGCGCTCTACTCCTCTTTTTGTCATATATCCCATCCCCACACACTTACGATACATTCGTTATTTTTTATTTAACAACCAAAATATTCACTAGAAATAATTTATATGGCAGAACAACGTTTGCCGGGTCAGCTAGTAATATTATATAAATTTGATGACTTCGTAAATCAATAAATGCATATCCAGCGCTCGAAATGGACAGGAACGCACCGGAGCGCCGTTGTGGTTCGTGGAATTCCAAAATATACCGTTCCGGCTCGTGGATTCATTTAAAATTGCGTTGCGGTTCGTTAGATTGAGATATTTATGTGTGAATGTATCTTTTAAAGTTTTTCTCAAAATTAAAAATTAACGAAGTTATGTCATGCCGGGCGTGCAAGGGTTAAAAATAAAATTTATGACATCCCTAAATTTCTTTCAATTTTCATTTTTGTGTCGATACATCCGTGTCTAAATTCATTGTCTAAACACTCCAAATAATTGCATACTACATAAAAAAAGTAACTACAGCTGCAAGCTACAAAAGAATTGTGCCTTTGCTGACATTGTTTGAAAACCTTTTATACTTAAATAACTTAAATTCAATGAAAAATAAAGTTGGCACCTACATATTAAATTTGTATAATAATTTCTAAAGTATGAAACATCTCAGTACAGTCTCGCTTTTACCTTTGACTGGTATGCATTGCGAATTTACTTACCTACTAATTTATTACTTATATTTTATTGTGAGTGATAAAACTTATTTATTTTCATCGCCATCTAATCGCCGTGTTATTTTTATACCCACGTCTATTTTTGCGGGCAAAATTTTCGGTGGTAAAATTAATATGATAAAGTTTGGTAATTTAAATCGTACAATTCCGCTAAAATATACTTATTAGTGATAATCGCTTGTTTTTTAAAACATTTTGTGTTATTTAAATTTGTTCTCTTAATTTGGTTAAACATCTCAGCAGGCGATACCTTTCTATATATTACATATAATTATATTTTTTGTCGTTGGTATCCAAACTGATTTAACATATAATGCTGTTGACCAGTGGCCACAAGCAGAATTTTTTCGTTTTGAAAATGATAAATATGAGTGGATATTTATAAATTTTATGAAGGTTTAATTAAGTAGTAGGTACTTCGTGTAAATCTTCTAAAACATTAAGAATTCACTCCGATAAGCATTTAAGATCGACAATACAGTTGAAACAGGGTTTTCTGATTCAATGTCATTTCGAAAATTGACTCGACGTGTTAAAAAATATTTATGACGTGTCGTAAACCCTTATTTTTACAATGAATAATAAATGAATGCACCATTATGCCATTTTCCTACAACAATGTTTTTGGTATGAAACTATTGAATAGCCTACCGTAATTAGTTTATTTTTAAGGGACGTTTCTATTGTGTTATAATTACATACGTTGTAACTTGCTACTTTAAAAATAATAGAAACAATAGATACCTACTATGTAGTTTGTTTTAAAAAAAAAGAATAACCTCAAATAAAATTTTATTACTATCATAATAATATATTATTGTTCTGTATTATCATTATTCATCACCGTGGCAATAATAATGACTATAATGAGACTAGGTAAGGACACACATCACAAATTGAATCGTTTAGTTTAAAATACACTCACAAATTAGGTAGGTACGTGTTCAGTGCGGACAACAAATAATTTTAGATGGTAGTCATAGATTAAATAAATACGGTGGTAAGTTCTTTAATCTGAGGTGGTAAGTGTACGTATATTACAATAATGGTAACCAAAGCATCATCATTGTAACATATAGGTCATGGTCTCCACAACGAGGGGCTGAGAGGGCTCTAGCCTGGGAGCCCGTGCTCAGGAGGAGCCTGGCGAGGCGAATCGACCAGATAAGTGAGATAAACACACATCACAAATTTGCTTTAATAGTAAAAAAAAAAGAATTTTCTTACAATACTATTATTTATAGTTATGTGGTTATACGAAACAATTCTTAATTGTTTATCAATACTCGACATCTCCATAATTCGTATGGATGTTTTAAAATATACAATAAAACACTAAATATACAGATTATTGTTACCCCGTACATACTGCCTTTATTCTTAGCGATAAGAAGGGGGCCCCACCAAAGATCCTAGCCTGGGGGCCAGCTTCACGATGTGGGGCCTATGGTATAGGTATATACATACACTACAATATTAGTCCTTATAATGTTGAATATAGGTAGGTACCTACTGATTAATGACAATTTTATATTATTCTATAGGAATCGTGTTTAGCAACTCGAGTTGCACCTTCCGTCATGTTTTATCTTATATAATTAATGATACTTCTTCTTCTACCCTGTCATGTCCTAATATTGGGGCATAGGGCAAGCATTGGCGCCACTTCCCTCGGTCCATCGCCATGCGCCTCCCGCCATGTCAGACCTGCAGCAAATAGGTCGCTTTTGTAGCACCGCTGCAGGGCGAGGGAGAGGCGGCCACGGCGATGGAACCCTTGAGGCTGTGCCACAAGGGTACGAAGTGCCGCACTCTTTGGCGGCATCCGGAATACGTGTCCCAGCCACGTAAATCGTCTCTTTGTGATAACTTCAATCACCGAAGGCTGCTGTGCTCACGAACTCGGGTATTTGTAACGCGGTCGTACCAATGTACCCCTAAGATTCGGCGGAGACATCGATTCTCAAAGCTCAAAAGCCGATAATTAATGATACACCATTGGTAATTTAAAATGCTATAATTACGTAGTTTGGTGATGATGGCTTGAAGCTTTTCTTAGAAGTAGGTATGGCCTAATGGCCCTTATGGTGGAGAAGGTTCAAAAGAAATCTTTGAGGATCCTTTGTTTGAAGCTGTGTGGATGCCATCCATGGCTTTATCCGATTGATTTATCTTAAGAACGCTTACACACTGTGTTCAACCAAATCGCTTCGGATATTGGTATATTCCTCCTGCGTGAGAACGAGTTTATGTGAACGATTTATAAATTCTTTGTTTTATAACTTCTTAAATAATTAAATGGCGTAGTTAGCTCTATCGGTGTACAGATATGTACTGTATAAATTTTGTATTTACTCGTCTCTGTATAGGTACTTACTATTTTTTCTAATAGTTGCTGCATCTATTTCTTTATTTTTTAAACACTATTTTAATACTATTTCTTTGATTTTTTTTTAAATATTCTGTGCTCGTCTTGAATCTATAATCTGTAAAATTTGTTATATGTAAATTAATTTTTAATTTGAATCTTTATGGTAGGTATGTGGATATGTTGTTTTTTAAGTTTAATTAATTAACAAACTGAACTATCCCAAATGAGACAGTAATATAAGTTATAAGCAGTGACGAGTGGTGGTAGAAGTAACATGCCTGCTGATTATGGGTGGTAGATAAAGTAAGAGTAAAGAATAATACAATTCTTGACGGTATACTTTGTTGAGACGAGGTTCTTTCGCCTGCGGCGCTGACAATCCTTGCCCACACGCTCACTCCTTATCCACGTAAGAAGTTCAAAGTTTATTGTTGCATTTATACATCCAACGTACGTACGTATGTAAAGAAAAAAAATAAGCATACCGTTTTTTCGGAAAATTATAGAGCGTTCCTGTTCGTGAAATTTTCCATTTCGAGCACTGTGCATATCAATGTGTTTTAAAAATAAAGGCCATTATTCTAAATTTACATTCATGTCTTTTCATCATCATTCGACCATGTCCGACCTAATAAGATCATATTATGAGTCTCCACCCACAGAGTGAAAGTTTGTATTAACCCAATGCTTACGGGCCGCACAAAATTGTGTTTTTGCTAATTGCTTTTCAAATGCAAATTAACACGTTAATAACAAAATGAATTAAAAGGGCACGTAAGCAAATGCTTAAAAACACAATTTTGTGCGGCCCGTAAACATTGGGTTAACAGATTTTTTTACAAGGAATGGATGTCAGCCATTTGCTTATCCTATTATATTCATACTCTGACTCATAAACAAATTGAAAAAAACAATATGTGTACGTGCCAGATCCAGGATTGAAACTTGGAACCCACGACGTTATAGGCCGACGCTTAAGCCACGCAGTCATCATGTCTCTTACATCATAGTTATAAAATTCTACTACCAAGACTTCAGCTATCAACATATTATTCAATTATACAATAAGTTATTCCAAATTGAATGAACTCTACCTATATTGCAATACGGTTGATTATGAATGGTTGAAGTTTCCGTTAATATTTTTAACATATTTTACGTGTCCACTTTATTATTGCGATGTTTTATGTGAGGGATTATTCTGTTATACGTCAATGTTATATTCTGTAGATGCACAATTATAAAATATATAGAGACTGAATTATGAAAATATTTGCTTGATTCAAAGTTTCTCAGGAATTCTCAGAAGCATCGCCGGGGCGTTAAAAATATATTTAATATAACGACACAATCTTAATTCAATTCGTGAATGACCATTTTGATAAATTTATATTATTTGATGGCACTTTTTATTTTTTTTAACCCACTCAATTAGCTATATTTTGAAAAACGCATTTTCTTACATTATATTTTTTGAAGAAAATTTGAAATACCTATTCAGTAATCCATAAAAAATACTATAATCAACAATAAAAAATAATGTCTCATTCTATTATTTTCGATGCTCTGCTGAAAATCTCGAATGTGATCTTGAAAGATTTTTTCTGAATAGGCTGCTGATAATACATATTGTTTAAGTGCCGTCAAATAAAAAAGTTTGAATACTATTGAGATACTAGAGGAAATAATGCATCAGATTCATGAATATTTTCAAACAAAGCATGCATCAAATTACCTAGTTGTATTATCGTGGTGACGATATTATTTTTCGGCTGAATGTTTAGTTAGTTTTTCGTGCGAATATTTTATGATTAAAACAATTATTCAGATATGTATATAATTTTTTTTTATTATTTAAATTTGGGAGTAAGACGGAATAAATTACTTTGGTAGGTGTTTATGCAAATAAAAAAAAAACAATTTGCGTGAAAATGCTGCCTGATGTTAAATGAAATCTGATATTAAAAATAATAAATATTAATTATGTGGAAAATGTACTAATGATTTCTTCTATTATACTATGATATAATAAAATAGTCTTAAGGGCGGACGTGCTCAGCGTGGTCAAAATGGAACTTTTTTTCTATTTTCAAAGCATGATCCTGGACATACCTTAAACGTTGTAGATAATATATTTATATAGCTTTGAAGCCTTATTATCATTTATATTTATTTTAAACATTTGATGACTGCATAAAGTATTTTTATTACATAAAATAGTATTCTACTATTAGTAGTATTTGAACATGTACCGTTAAAAAAAATCGGTTAGGTACATGTTCAAACACGCGCGTTAACATCATTTTATTCCCTACTTCAATTATAGTTTGTCAATTTATGGCTACGGCCGTATGTTGTAGCTTAACCACTGGGGAATGCCAAAAGGAATGGCGTATTTCAAAAAAATACTACCTTATTCTTAGGTCAATAATTATTATAAAGCAATCATTATTCATAGGATGTTTATCACACTTGAATGGTCAAAGACATAGCTTATAATAAGTATTTTTAGAATTATCTTCAAATGTGTTAATCTTGCCTATTTTTTGAATAATAAAATGCCTAATTCTTGTCAAATTTGGGATCACAGAGATTATCAATATAATTTTTTATCGTAAATATTTCACTATAATAATGTCGATATAAATTATATTGATGGTTTTATAAATGCGTTTAAAAATTAATAAGTGTAAAAAATCTTAACACCACTGCACATTTATGTACTGAAATATGACTATATTCTATAACATTAGAGCGAGAGGTTTAAAAGAATACTATTTTATGTACTTTAAATACTTTATGCAGTCATGAAATATTTAAATTAAATATAAAGGATAATAAGGCTTCAAAATTATATAAATAGATTATCTACAACGTTTAAGGTATGTTCAGGATCATGCGTTGAAAATAGAACAAAAGCTCCATTTTGACCTACGCTGAGCATGTCCCCTCTTAACCTGCATTCTTTTGGGAAGTTTTCTGTAGTATTTTTATTTTTACGAGTATATAAATTTATAATACATTAAACTTATACTTTTTTTCGATTTATCTGCTTCGAACGGAAACATAGCATTTTTGACTTTTGGCTATAATAGTATTATGGAAGTATCTAGATAGGTAGGTAGTAACAGATTATGATGACGTTATACAATCTAATAAGAAACCATCTACCCAGTATAGCTCCCTATGAGATCAAATATGGTGTGGTATGGAGCTTGCTTATATATTTGGTAGGTAGTGAAAAATAAATAAACCGAAAGTATTATGGAAATTTAAAAAATAACGGTTTTAATATTTCATACAAGTGGGATATAATCATTATAAAATATACCCATATATATATATATATATTGAAAACAGTCTGCCAGAGAGAAAATCTAATATTTTGTAAATAAGTAAGGTTATTAAAATGTAATTTTCCCAATCTACGCTACTGTGTAATGTGAATGTCAGAAAATGCTATATTCATTTGTTTTAAAATTCTTATATGAAAGGAATATCGATATAATGTATTTAAAAATAGGATTATGGCATGAAAAAACTGTTACATTTTATAATATAATAATATATAATACAGTATAATATAAAAATACTCGTATCGACATACATAATATATCAGGAAACACCCGTTACGATTTTAAAATACCTATATGATTGTTAAAGTATCCGATCGGTAAGTCAAAGGTCTCGGGTTCGAATCCCGGTTTGACAAAATTTACATGATATTTTTCGACGTTTCTTTGGATCTAGAGTAAAGACATAATAGATTGAGCAAGTGGCTAACATTCATTTCTCGTAAAAAAATTTACAATACCCTTTCGTGAGGCGGCCAGGATTATTGATACGATTTCAAAAAAATTAACTTACCTATACATGGTGGGTGGAAATGGGGCAACTCAAATCATCATTACTTATATTTTGTATATAAAATATACCTGCAGTTTAAGAATTATTAACATAATATCTTCGCCCCAAAAGCAAAAGGGCACTTGTGCATAAATTGAGTTTTGGAAAAACGCATTTTAAGTGTTTTTGGAGTGAAAAAAAATCGTGGAGAGGTTATTACTTAATATTTTTAAATGAAGTTTGGAACACATGTGATCTAATTGCTCAAGATTGAAATGAAATTTTAATTTTTTTTATAATTTGTCGAATTTTGTTTTTTAAGAGGTTTTAAGTCACATGTTACCTTTTTTATATATGCATTTATGAATAACTTTATCTTCATCTTTTGATTTGCGAGCGTCCACTTTACGCTTATTGTGATCTTCCAAAATATTTATTTGGGCCTCTTTGTCCGCTGCCAACATGTCTTTAAATTTTTCACAAATTTCACAAGTGCCCTTTTTCTGCAACGAAATTATTTTTTTTATACAAATACCCTTTTAAATAATTACACTTGTTACCTTTTTCCTATGCTATTTTTGTAAACATTGCACATAGTTCCTAAAATCGTATACATGTTACCTTTTTCCTATACATTAAATGAAGATCAGTTTACAAATACACAAGTAACCTTTATTTTCTTTGCTCAATTGGGAATTCTTGGGTTTTGCTTCACAAATGCCGTTTGTGTCCCATAATGTAGAGAAAAAATTACGAAGAAAACTGCATTCATAACTCAAAACCGTCAAAATTGAACATGTGCCCTTTTGCTTTTGGGGCGACGATATATCGTATGACTAAAAGACTTCCATACTTAAAATGTATACTTAAGTAGATACATTGTATCGTTTTAATGGTTATATTTAAAAACAATTAAGGTTTACTTGTAAATTTGTTTCTCCTTTACATGGGAATTTATATAGCCTACTATTGCATTGGA
Source organism: Rhyacophila brunnea (assembly GCF_057557595.1). Taxonomy (NCBI): domain Eukaryota; kingdom Metazoa; phylum Arthropoda; class Insecta; order Trichoptera; family Rhyacophilidae; genus Rhyacophila; species Rhyacophila brunnea. Next base: position 54,140,262 of record NW_028232965.1, on the reverse strand, counting down.
CGATAAAATATCCAGAGCATGAAAGAGCAAGCAGTGCTGAATATCTTAAAGGTTGTGATATTTAACTATTCAGTGCTAGTTAGTACGAAAGCTTTGTTACTTGTTGACAAAAGTTTACATTTGCTTTTAACGCCCTGTATAAAGGTCAATTATTGCAAAATACCTATAATAAATTTCATGTTGAGTTTATAATGGTCACTCTTGATATTTTAATTCATTAAACGATATTCTTTGAAATTCTGAAGATAGATATATTGGATAAAAATTATTTAGTTATGTACGTTGAAAGCTTTTGGGCATGCAAAGAGTTGAAACCAGTCACGAAGTTATTAATTTATATTTAATTTAAAAAAATGCGCATTTATTACGAACTTAATAATATAGAATATTACCCAAAGTATAGGTAACTAAATTTCAAAACAAATTTTGAAATTTTTAAATAATTTATCATTTTTTACGGTATGAGGCCTCTAATCCAGTCAGTACGTCGGATCTCTACGTCACTAAACGTTCCATTGAGTACAGTAACTTTACGATATAGGGAAAGGGTTACTCTCTAAACCAGTGGTTTACAAACTTTATATTACTACGCCTCCCTTAAAAAAAATCTAAACCTTGGCGCCCCCCCTCTTTATTTCATTAAATAATACATACACCTTTTTAAATAGTCAAAAATGTACTAATACAAAAATGAAAAAAAAAGATTATAAAAATAAGCAAGGTTTTACTACTTATATTATATTAATTTGTTTTTCATGCGATGAATGTGCTTGTTTATTAGCACAATCAATTTCAATAGTAGTCAATCCAAATTCATCATCGTTCATTGACAAATGGATTCTATCATAGGCTCCACATCCTGAAACGGGCCCACCTTCGCTGAGGTTATAGCTATGTGGTGCTCTGAAGTAGTGTTTCCTAAATTATATACGGGAGTTATCATTTAAGTACCTATATCAATCATCATATAGGTATCACATCTAATTGCAAGGCACAACGATATACTTAAAATATTTAACAGCACCGAAATAAAGTAGCGCCGCAGGCGACTTCGTTTACTATAAATAAAATAATGTGAAAAGTACATTAGCAAACTAACCAAGAACTCAGTAAATAGATTTTTGTTTGCTTCAATATATCTGGCGCAGAAATCATTTAAAAGTGGAAACATGGCGAACTTATTTTTTTTGCAATTTTGATTTCCAAAGCTCCAATTTTTTATGAATGGATTCCCTTTGTCTTTTTAAATCAGTGAATGCATTAGTGGTCCTTGCGTTGATTCATTCGTTCATTTTTTTAAATTTCAACTTAATCGACAAGTTTATCAACAAAATTACCGTTCCTACACAAATTTCAACATTATGATTTGACCCTTATATTTCATTTTTTCACGAGATAGCCAGCGCGATTCACAATAGTATAGCAGTGAGGTATGTATTATAAAATTAGTCTCCATATTTTCAGACAGGTTTGCAAACAACCTTTTATAGGACTGTTTTTTTTATGTAGTTCATAACTAGCGGCCGTTTTATATACTATGCATTTGCAAACTGCAAACCTGTGGCTACATTAATTTTATTGTGTTAAACTTTTCGCGCCTCCTTTTGCAACACTGCGCGCCTCCCCAGGCAGGCGCGCCTTCCAGTTTGGAAATCGCCGCTCTAAACAGAAACGAGCTTTTAATAGCTAAGTATGTATTTTTATTTTATCAAAGATATTTACTACAGTATACAGAGCCAGCAGGCTTGCGATTCTGCACCAACCCGCTAAGAAAACATAAATATGGCGCCATTTTCCTATGATTACGTTGTTGCCGTAACTACTGTCATTAAAGTAAATAATAAGTCCTGCTTGGTCAGAGGGTGGGAGGAAAGGATGCTTGCGATGTTTGAATCCCGCCATTATATTTTTTTTTCGAATAAAAGGCAATATTGCCATCTATCGATTTTAAAAGAAACTTTTTTTTACAATATCCCGCAATAAAATTTAAATTAAAAAATCAAACGAAATGCGTTTTGGTTAAATTATTACAATCATAACAGTACATCGGTGCATTATAATGATGGTAATTAAATAGTTCTCATATCGACTGTTACAGGCCAAAAGGGCGTAAAAAACATTTTGGTCATTTTGAGTAAAATATGAGGTTAGGTTTAGAAAAAAGATATCTACAGACTGACAAAATGGGGTTCTTCATAGATGATTGCAAACAGAGTTACGATTTTCCAATTTGGGCATAAGTCATAACCCTACAGAGAGCCAATAAAAATTAACGTACTTACCACTAATGAAACGTAACAAAATTAAAATGGTTATAATAAACAAATAAAACATAACAGAAATACAAAGAAAAGCATAAATAAAATAATGGGGGAAAAAAGCAATTCGGTGATTTATTATGGACGGTCAAAAGGAATTAAGTGATTTAATAATTCAAATTGCAAATGAATAAATAGAATAACACTATATACTCCAAAATAATATTATTCTACCATAAATAAAAGAAAAAAAACTCCAATACTAAGAAAAAAGTTTTAAGGAAACGAAGTTGTTCTCATTAACATGAAATTTTTCACTCTTATTGCTCTCCTGAAGAGTAGCGATTTGTCACTTACGCCCTTTTGGTTTGGAAAAGTCGATACATGCATATGTATTTACCTACATAGGGCTTATTGGCCTTTTTCTGCAGCGGCATTTGCTAGAACGCTAAGCAATCATTATCACATTAGCAGTTGCCTGATGCATTTTGTTATTGTTGCACCAATATAGCAAAATGAACATTAATATTGATTTTCAATTTTATGTAGCCTTCTTCTTGCTTCTTTGTCCATATCCGTTACTAATAAATATCATTTGAGCCTCCACAGAGTTTTTACAAGAAATGGATGTTAGCCACTTGCTCAACCTATTACGTTCATACTCTGACTTCAAATACAAATTGAAAAACAATATATGAATTTTCCAGATCCAGGATTCAAACCTGGGTCCCACAATATTATAATCCAACGTGGTTGGTTTACTATATTGTTAAGACTATATTGTAAGAGTCGCAAAATGATCTGTAATATGAGGTTAAACATCAATTATATATTTAACTAGATAACCAAATTGACTCCTGACCATTACTCCAGTCAGTTTTTGGCAGCGTCACGGAAGGCGGCCGTGCATATCCACGGCTGTATATATATGACGAGTGGTGGTGGGATCCTAGGTAGGCCATGGTGGATTCGCTGCCAAACTCTGAGTTTCTGAGAAACTCTGTGTCGTACTTTTTTTTATTAAATGGATTTTTCTAGTGAGTATATGCATGAGATGTTTTCAAATTATTTATGTTTAATATAAAGAATATTACATTTTCAAATCTTGTATCTTATTCGTTGAGCAAAAAAAAAATAGTTTATAGAATACATCGTCTCTGTTCTGGCAGAACACACTAACTGGAGAATACTAGTTTTGAGTAATTTGACTTTGAAGTTGTTAAAATGTTTGAAATGGTCTATCATGTGAGTTTATTAAGTAATCGTTAAAAGGATGACTTTAAAATAAAGACTGTTTATTTATTAAGAAGATTTCCAGACGGTAAAGTTTGAAATAAGGAACATTTTGGTGTAACTAACTCAATATGTCATTTTTTCGAATTAGTGTCTTCTGCCAGAATAGTGACGACATAATTGTTCGAAACTAATCGTACGGATTTTTTTGCTAAGTTTTTGTATTCGATAATAAATAATAGGATATACTTTAGGTAGTCTGAGCCTAGGGTGGTAGAACGTTAGACTTCAGATCGAACAGTTATTAGTTTTTTTCGCTTTTGAACTGTGACCCTATTTTATTAGCTACACATAATACGGATTCACTTTAATTATGAAATTGCTGTAGCGCGTGTAAATAAGTTTCATTAAAAAAATTAGTAACTGATATTATAATTAACATCCTTGAGTAGAAGATTCTTTCTAATTTGACAGGTAACCTCTTCATAATTAACCCAAAAAAGCGTAAACAATATAACAATCATTAGCAACATGCGACAAATTATGCCTAACTTTAAAGTTCAGAATATCGATTTTTGACTGTACCCAAATGTATTATTAATGCCTATGTATCTTCTAGAAATACATTATACTAAGGAACATCTGGACGGCAAATTAAAGTGAATACTTAGGTACTTTAATAGAAAATTCTAGCTTTTCACTGTTAGTTAAGGCTGTGTATACATCAATTATTCAGTTATTTCCCACACGCTGTTATGGGTGTAGTGCAACTTGTACTTGAAAGCATGATGTAAATTTCATTCTAGGTCAAAGTATTATTGATGATATTATATTTAAATAGCTTTATTTGACAAATTAATTTTTATCTTGTAAGTTTTTAACATTTAAATCTTGTTTAATATTATCATACATTCTCCTTCTAAGATCCTTTGAATGGGTTGACTCAAAATAAGTACGATCTGACTTGCTTTTAATAGCTGAACAAATTCTTAGCTCCCCATGTATTGATTTAGGTCCTTTAGGATAATTATGTAGTAATATGACAGTATCAGAAATTACGAATTTCTGTGACCGTCGGTTTATTTATCATAAGACCAAAATTTCCGTCCATGTCCGATCCGAATAACATCATATTAGGGGCCTCCACAGAGTGAGGTTCTGTATTAACATATTTTGTTTTTACGAGAAATGGATGTCAGCCACTTTCTCAACCTATAAGGTCTATACTCATACACAAATTAAAAAACAATACGTGTTCTTGCCAGACCCAAAATTCGAACCGGGATTAATAATATTAGTATTTGAAGGTTAGTTTTATAAAATAACTTTGCTTTTGGCTGTGTATAAAAACGCTTTATCATTTGTTATCTGCCACCCTGAAATGCGGTCATTTTTTGAGCAACTAAGACTACCCATCCCCCTTATCCTTCCTCAGGTCCTCTGCTTATGAATGAATGTTATCCCAAGTAAGCTTCTTTACTTGGTCGCTTCAGCTCACCGACGCTCTTTCTTGGTTTCGCTTTCCCTGGAGGTTATCCAAAATCACCAGTTTGTTCAGATTATCCAGTCCAAGCCCTGTTTGCAGAATGCATATCAGTGGGTCTATTCTATACTTATCGAACACTAAAGTAATAAATAGTATCAAACTTAGGGTAGGTTTGTATCAAAATATTAGCATTTATTGTAACAATTACACGAAGTTGGTTTTTATTGTTGCAATAAGTGCGATATTTTAACAGCAGCAAGATAGGTGCTGTTAAAATATAGCACTTATTGCAACAATAAAAACCAGTTTCGTGTAATTGTTACAATAAGTGCTAATATTTTGATATAAACCTACCCTAAGTTTGATAATATTTATCACTTTATCACTTTAGCGGTCGATAAGTATAGAATAGACCCACAGATATATTAGTGAAAGCCATTTCTTTCAATGGAGCCTCTGGATGATTAACTGGTTTGTCCTGACTGATGACTCGATACCATACAAAATATGGAGAACACTAACAAATGCACAAGCATCATTTATATTATGGCAATTGAAATTTCTCGATTCTTCCATAGTGGTAAGACGTGTCATCGCATTTTAGACATTCTGCGTCCGCTTTCATATTATTGTTTTACATCCGCCTTTTCCACTTATGGTCGATCCCAAATATACAAACTTATCTACTGTCGTTAGATTTTAGAGTACATTTACTAAGGTAGAAGGTTAACCCGATCGATAACCATTAACTTGGACTTATTCCTATTAATAACGAGGCCTTATTAGGCGACGACTAATAATAAGGCGACACCTATAAGGAGGCGACTATCATTCGCAGCGATTTACAAAATAACATCTGCGAATCCTAAGTTATTTGTTTTCTGTCTAACAATTTTTATTAACTATTATATAAACTATTCAAATTAACAAAAAAACAGTTTTGTACTTAGCATAAATAAATATTTATTAATCATATTAATTCTCTAAATATGAAGTCGAATTAGTACTCTTTCTAATATATAGTTAAGACGAATTGAATTAAATGACATATCGACACAATATGAGACTCTGGTATTTTTTTTTTTTAAATCCGAATGAAAAAAAAAAGTTTAAAGTGAAAATAATAATAAAAGTATTTTCTAGACTCTAGGATTTCATTTTTCTTTGGAAAAGTAATAAAATAACCTTGGCATTCATTAAAAATTCAATTAATCGAGCTATTGATTGTTGCATTCGAACATAATTTTGCAACAGCTGCTTATAGAATTGCATTTTCCATTGAAACGTAACACCAATTACTGCATATTTTATTCAGAGAGAATTGTATTAAATTTGTCCTTCACTTTAGTGTTACCATAAAATCAGAATAGGACTTCTTCATATTGATCAAAATATCTAAAATTTTGAATGAGGAAAGTGTAAACTAGTATTTAGTATCCGTTCACAACAAAATTATTGGCGTTTTTTATAAGATTATAATATTATAATCTTTACAAGTAAATCATTTTATACGAAATCTAAAATACTTAAGGGGGGACATGCTCGTCGAAGGTCAAAATTGAGTTTTTATTGTATATTCAAACCATGATCCTGGACACTCCTTAAACGTTGTAGATGATCTATTTATATACTTTTGAAGCCTTATTATCCTTTATAGTTAATTTAAACATTTGATGACTGCATGAAGTATTTTTGTTACATAAAATAGTATTCTTTTAAACCTCTCGCTCTAATGTTTTAGAATATAGTCATATTTCGGTACATAACTGTGCAGTGGTGTTAAAATTTTTTACATTTATTAATTTTTAAACGCATTTATAAAACCATTAGCATAATTTATTACGAGATAATTTTTGTAAAATATTCACGATAAAAATTATATTGATAATCTCTGTGATCCCAAATTTGACAAGAATTAGGCATTTTATTATTCAAAAAATCGGCAAGATTAACACTTTTCAAGATGATCCTAAAGATATTTATTATAAACTATGTCTCTTACCATTCAAGTGTGATAAACATCTTATGAATAATGATTGCTTTATAATAATTATTGACCTAAGAATAAGGTAGTGTTTTTTTGAAATACGCCATTTCTTTTGTCATTCCCCAGTGGTTAAGCTACAACATACGGCCGTAGCCATAAATTGACAAACTATAATTGAAGTAAAGAGTAAAATGATATTGACGCGCGTGTTTGAACATGTACCGTTTAAAAAAAAATAAAAAAAAATTCGGTTAGGTACATGTTCAAACACGCGCGTTAACATAATTTTACTCCCTACTTTAATTATAGTTTATCATTTTATGGCTACGGCCGTATGTTGTAGCTTAATCACTAGGGAATGACAAAAGAAATGGCGTATTTCAAAAAAACACTACCTTATTCTTAGGTCAATAATTATTATAAAGCAATCATTATTCATAAAATTTTTATCACACTTGAATGGTCAAAAACATAGCTTATAATAAGTATCTTTAGAATCATCTTCAAATGTGTTAATCTTGCCGATTTTTTGAATAATAAAATGCCTAATTCTTGTCAAATTTGGGATCACAGAGATTATCAAAATATTTTTTTATCGTGAATATTTTACAAAAATTATCTCGTAATAAATTATACTAATGGTTTTATAAATGCGTTTAAAAATTAATAAATGTAAAAAATCTTAACACCACTGCACAGTTCTGTACCGAAATATGACTATATTCTAAAATATTAGAGCGAGAGGTTTAAAAGAATACTATTTTATGTAACAAAAATACTTCATGCAGTCATCAAATGTTTAAAATAACTATAAAGGATAATAAGGCTTCAAAATTATGTAAATAGATTATCTACAACATTTAAGGAGTGTCCAGGATCATGGTTTGAAAATACAATAAAAACTCAATTTTGACCTTCGACGAGCATGTCCCCCCTTAAGTGTTTTAATAATAACCGTTTGAAATACAATGTGTATTCAGGAATTCTTAAATGTTACTTCTGGAATTAAAAAATAAGTTTCCTCTTACTCCTACAACTAATAATATTAAGGGTTTGAATCACGCATCTGGAAAAATTCCCTTCATGTTGTATTTGAATCCATTGCGCGAACCTAATCCGTTGAGTAAGTAACTAACTACCATTTGTCATACAAAAATACAGTTAAAAAACTTCTTCGTAAAGTAAAATTAGACAAATATTAAAATAATTATTATTATTTTGTTCAACATTTTAATGCATTAATCGAAACCTCCCTCTCAATAATGATATTTGTTAGATTTTGGCAGTTTTAAAATAAATATGTCACAATGATATACATCACATTGCCTCTGCTTTGGCATATTTATTTTTTTGATCTAGCAAAATTAAGTCATTTGTTTTTGATCCGTTATATTGGCCTCCCTACAATAATAATCTATGCATCTGTCAAAATGGAGGATGACACGAGAGTTTTTGTTAAGTCTGCGGATGCAAAAAGACTTCACAGAGAAAAATTTACATGGAAAATTGGAAGAAGAATAAAAATAAGTGATTAAGGAATTCAGGAGAGACCTTTTAATTATAAATAATTTCTTCAACAAAATAGTTTTATTTGATTATCTCAAAATGCCCAAATGTAACATTGATCATTATTGAGGGGAAGCTTTATTTATATATTTTCTACACGTATCCGTTACTATTACCTTTCTATAATTTATTTTAATAATACAAAAAAAATTGTAACACATTAACTCTATTTGCAAATTTAAGGCTGTCTACTCATCATGGAATAATTTATAATATTATGCCACCGACATACATGTTAAAATTATTAAGGCATGACCAATATTGGTCATGACTAGGGAATCCAATCCCGAGCCAAAATTCTGATCCCGGGATTTCGGCATTACAATTTGACAATCCCGGGATTGGCATTTTTTTCCATTGTTAATATAAAATTTTTATATTTACAAATAACATTGATAAAATCGGTCAAAAACAAATCTAGTATAATTTATACTATGTAAGACATTTATTGTTAATATTGTATACGTTCAATCTTGGAAATACACAAGTTTAATGGGGTAAATAATATTGTAATATAAATAATAATGTGAATTTAATATGAGATTGCTGTTTCTGATAGTAAAGACATAATGAATGGATTAGCGAGTTTTAAAATAGTAAAGCAAATAATCATGGCGTACTTATGGCCTTTCCGCATCATAAATCTAATTAGTCAGCCAAATATGAAACTGCCGTAAAACGTATGATATCATGGTAGAATTACTTTGTTAAAAGTGCGAAGCATTGTTTTTTTCCAATCTTTCTCATTTTTAATAATTCACGTGAAAGAACAAAATGAATCGGCATCCTACACATGGGTATAAATCAAACTTCATTCAAACTCAGTTTATTTTTAATGTATTTATTTTTTATTAAAAGTATTTTTTCTGTTTTATTTTCGCTTTTATTTTATTTTCCATAAAAATTGATAAAAAAATCAATCCCGAAATCCCGGTATTATGTTTATCAATCCCGGGATTCATAGGTATCGAAAATAGCTCGGGATCCCGGGATTGGAATTAAATATTGAATTTAAGGTTAAAGTTGTTTTTACGTCACTTTCGTGTTGTGACAACTATTGTTTGTGGTAATTTCTTTTTCAAGTTGAGGCATCGGATTTTTTAGTATTTCTTCAAAATTTTACTAAAAGGCGATAAAGTCAAACGAACGAAAGAAAAATAACAGAGAAATTTGTATTGCAACTTTGGCTGACTTGATTCGGTGAAAGACTTTGACTGAAGAAGAAATATTGTAGTCATATTTTTATTAAGAGTATCACAGCATTTAATTTGTAAATTATTAAAAAAAACAAAGAAATAATTTAATAATATAATTATTACGAAAAAAGAGTATTTACTTAGAGACTTTCATTTTTTATTGCTAGCATTTAATAAATATTTCGACGGTAACTTTTGATATTTCGTTTGCCATGAGTTTTTAAAAAACATCTGAAAATATTTTGATAACTATTCTGCCTCCATAAGGAAAAAGGCAGCTTTTCGACAATAATCACAAATTGAGTTAGTGTACAGACCTAACCTAACCTACTCTGAACCTACTCTAAATTCTATATAAAGCCAAAAGCATTATTCAATTTATTTTCATATAAAAATCGACATATTATTGTTTTTCGTTTTTTTGTGATGAAAACGGTAGTTATTTTAAATAAGAAGACTGTATAACGAGATTAATAAGCAAAAACACAGTGTCGATTGAAAATATACCAATAATCAAAAGATTCTTAAATTTAAAAAAAAAATCATTTTTCTCAAAATGTGATTTTGTCAAATAACTGATTTTTTTGCTTATGGGGACAGTATTCTATTCTATATTCAAACTTAAAAAGGTTTATTTTTTTATATTTATTAGAGTTTATCAAAATCCTGGGATTTCGTGCATTTAACAAGCAAGTTTCCAGTCAATTTAATTCTAATAAATATTTATTTAAAATTCAAGAAGTTCGTAATTTATTCATTGGTGGAATGAAATATTTGCATGGGTAAGTGACCAGGTGGTCAGAGAGCCGTGTTCAGTCGTTCACCCGGCATTGCCCTCTAAGGTGAGGGAGCATTTTCCCAATAGCGAACCATGCTTTTCCGAAGACACTTAACACATGCAATGAAAAATACCACGATAACATCACTGGAAGGTTATCTGAGAACACGAAAGGAAAATGACTCAGTGACCTGTGATTCGTGACTCGCAATTAGTTATTCATAACTGCAAAAATAAAAGTATTTTAGCTCAGGGTGCTTATACTTCCCTCGAATACTTTTGCTACATATATTTTAATGAAAATTATTTAATAAAATGAGTTTAACACTTTGTTTTTACTGTACATGTTTTACGACATGTGTTTTCTTAACATGGTAAGCTTTATGGAATCTTTTAGAAGCTAGTCGAAAATGATCATAACTCTGTTATAGATGGTAATTTAGAAATCCATCATCACATAATAATTAGAGTAAGCTTAAAAAAACTATGCTAGAATTCCTTAAAATTTATAAAAGAATTAACAGCAATGACACTATGTTTACCACTTCGAGAAAAAAAACTTCGTAAGAAAATAATATTATAGACCTCCAATGAGTGGAGGTTGTATTAAAAGATTTTTGTTTTTACGATAAATGGATGTTAGCCATTTACCAAACCTATTACGTCCATAAATACACATTGAAAAAAACTACATGTAATTTTTTTTGCCAAACTACGGATTTGAACATGAAACCTGCCATCAATCTTGCCAGGAACATAAAAATATCACACTATCTCACATAGATACTAACAGACCATGGAGCAGTGTGAGCCTATCTAAAAAGATTTAAATTGAGAGATGATGACTGTTGTCCATGTGACGGCTACACATCTCAAACTGTGTGGCATGTCATCAACGACTGCCCTATACTAGAAAAGGAGCGATGGACTCTCAGAACTCTATATGGACAACATAACCATGAAATTGACATCCAAAAACTTTACGAAATACTAAACAACAAAATAACACAAAATATTTAATTCTGGTCATAAAGAAAATTAAAGATATAAACGGAGGAACATAATTTCTGCGCATTAATGTAACTAACCCTCCCAACCATCTTGTACAAAAAAACAAGGGCATGCTTATTTAAAAAAAACATGAGGCTCAAAAGATAGGCCATCGTGGGGCCGTGAATTAACAACATATATATACCCTAATTTACATCTATCGATTTTACCATATAAAATTTGAACACCCTCATTCATTCATTATTTGAAAGTTTTATATCTATTCATTTCTAATATTAAATAGCTTGTTTTCTACATTCACTATAATTTATTATAATAATCATAATAATATAAAAGATCAATCGTACAATTAGTTACATAAAATTAATAAAGTTCAGTGAGGAAGCAAAACCCATTTTGTTATATTTTGTTTTTACATATAATTTTACATAACACGTTATAGTTATTATAGAACAACTTTATTAAGTATTTTAAAATAATAATAAAACCAAGATACTTCTTAACCTACATACTATATACAAGAATACTTTAAATTGCTCTAAAAGCTCACCCATTCATGTTTTGACTTTTTGACTTAATTCTTCTCGTGCAAAATATTTTTATTTGAACAATTAGCTGGAAATGATGTCGTGATAATGTGGAAATTGTTTTAGCGTACCTTTTGCATAAACTATTCTGAACAATGAACTTAAATGTGTTTATTTAGTCTCTTTGCAATGAAACGTTATTAAAAGCGATATTAAAAAGCATGGTACACCTACTAGCTTTGATACTCAATTATTGTTTAAAATTTTATAGAATATTTGAATGCAAAGAGCTTTCATAGTAGGTATATCTACTTACTTAAAAAGATAATTATTATACAGAATGAATGCTTTTTATCAATTATTATGATATCTATGCCTTCTTATATGAATATTTTACTTTTCTTTATTCTATGATGTTAACCTTCCCTTTACGATGCTAATAAATTACGTTTAATCCGGTGCTGTCACCTTAGATTACCATACTAAATTGACAATATTATAGTAAGTAAAAAGAAAATGCATGTTTTGGCAACATAAATAACTCTCATAAGGTTTCATTATTATTATTTGCTATTTATTTTATCTATATAATGATCGAAAAGGCATCCAAACTTAATTATGTTCATACGAGTATTTCATTACATTCTTATAGCCTAACACAAATGAGACTACACATCCTAATACTATCTTGATCTCATCCCTCTTTCTTACAATTGAGCATGTCTCTCTTTCTTGCAAATACTTTTAGATTTTTACGACGTTCTGTTTGCAATTTTCATTTGTAATTTTATGACAGCTAAATGAAATTTGGTGATATTTCTGTCAATATTTATATGTATTTACTTGATAATGGTATCGAGTTTGAAAATAATACCATTTTAATTGTATGCAACATTGATGAAACTAGGTAAAGCCGAATTATGAAAAATATAACAAAGTGCATATCGTCTGTAATTTTCGACAAACACGTATCTCAAAAAACACAACTTTTCTGGAGAGGCAAATAACAACTTTATTCTCTCAGTTTTTAATTGGGACATAAATTTTCTTTTATGAAATATTCATTTAGAATAGTTACACATATTTTCATGAAAAAAATGTTATGTTTCTTCAATTTATCGCACTATACTTTCATATTGTCGTAGATACGAGAATGCGTTGCAACTTTACTGTGAATATTACTGCAGCAAACACGTATCTTGACTTACGAGAAAGAGCTTCAGTACAATCATCTGTCGGAGTTCAGTATTCTGTATACTTACAAACACGTAACTCAAGATACGAGTTTATAATATTTATAAAAGTCTTTTATTGTGATACGAGTTTTGTTTTTGCTTAAATATTATATTATGTTGTAAAGTATATTTTAAGATACGTGTTAGTGGAATATGTGCGTATTCAAATTCTGAATTCATTACATCAACAACTCAAAATTGACAAAAATTGAGATACGTGTTTGTATAAAATTAGCGACAATATTAACTGAAATATTTGCAATGTAATGGGATAGGTAACCTTAGATGACATTGCAGTAATGGGCATGTTAATACTATAGAATAATATTTGATGTAAATTTAATTTTCGGCTATGCGATTCTTATCTGCTGAGTGGTTGAAGCAATTGATATAATATTTATTTGATTTATACATATTATATGAATTATATACTTACTACTATTTTGTTAAACTGCAAACATATTTTAAAATTATAGTGCCAATAAAAATATTAATATTTTTGGCACCCATAGCTGACAGTTGCTAATTGACATGATCAAAAAAATAAATATTAAATAAAGTAGGTATGTTTTACATTCCATGGAGAAAAGCGTAAATGTTTTCATTGTCTCGTTTGTTTAAATTTTGAATTTGAGTTTGGAAAACATAATAGGACGGTTTTTCCATGACTTCTGAAAAGATCGGAATTTTTAAAAAGAAATTCGCAGTGAAAGTTTTACTTCATAATAATATTTTACAATAATATAAAAAGGTTTCTCTATTGAAATTAATTGGGAAATGCTGACGTAGATAATATAATTTTCTTTGCCAAAATCAGGCGTTTATGTGCGAACGAATGGCCATTGGTCACGTACTGCGATTAAAACAATCAATATTGAGTGGCAATCCAATAGTAAAGCAGCTTTATTATAAAAGTCTGTTTATTCACAATGATGATAGTAATAATTATCAACATGGGATGGCGTGACCGACGAAGACACGGAATGCTATCACGACGATAGTTTTACATTGACATGAATATTATTATTTTCAAGACCGTGCTATATCTTTGACTTATTTTATTCTCATATTGTAAAATAAATATTAATTAAATATTTGTAATAATACATAATACATGTAATAATATAAAGGTATTTTTAATTTTTAAATAAAACTGCAGGCATACGATTAATATACTTTGATAATATGTCGTCACCCACCAATCTGGGTTAATTTAAAATTTTGTTTATTCGGATGAAAAGCTAGAAATTCATCCTAAATAACACACAGCATTAGTGAATTCTTGCCTATTTAATCAAAAAGTTTAAATTTTAGTAATCCGCGCACAAAAATAATAAAAATCCTCAAAAAAAACTACATTAATATTGATCTTTTATTCCTCATATTATATAATTTGTAATTTGTGAGTTACAGAATATTGTTGTTTGCCGAACGTTGAATTCCGTATATTATTATGGATATACAATAGCTTTAGTTTTTTTTTTGTATTTTTGTCCTGACAGAAAACACTAAATAATACTTAGTTTAATAAGTACCTACTGCTGAAAAGGACAATTTTAAACAAGACAACTTTAAAAAAAAAAGACAATTTTTATTTTAAAAAAAAAAACAATTTTTTTTTAAACAAACAAGAAAATAAACTTAAAGAAAGAAAATTTTACTTTATTTTTTACTTTAACCTTCTTATTAATAAATCAGTCTTTATTTTAAAGTCATATTTTTTACGATTACTTAATAAACTCGCATGATAGACCATTTTAAACATTTGAAAGACTTCAAATTACTCAAAACTAGTATTTTCCAGTCAGTGTATTCTGCCAGAACAGAGACGATAAATGCTAAGAGTGTTGACATAAAAAGGTAAAATAATGATTTTTCAGAAAAGGTATTTAAATAAAAAGTAGTTAACTTGGTATCGAAAGATGTATGCTAAACATAACGCACAAAGACCACGAAAGATACTGATCAATAAAGTGGCATATAAAAATATGCAATATGATTAATGTCACTGAGCTGATAAAATCTGTTGGCGTGTCATTCGCGATTGTGATATAGTGTTATCTGAAGGACAATAAACAATAAAAGTCACAAGATTATTTTGATGAACGAAATAGTTAAGTTCAGCTAATGAAGAACTGAGAAGAGCGGAAAAAACTTAAATACTTCATAAACCAGCTGTAAATCGTCCCCGGGTGATGATGGTGTTGTCACATTGACAAGAATTTGTAGTTTATAATATGAAAATAAAAATTTAAGTAAATTAAATTACTATCTTTCCATCGATGTTAGTTAGTAGAGAAAATAAATGATATATCGACTGAAAAAGATCTAGATTCTATATTAAAAAAAAACTATTTTCCACGCGAGGAACGCGTATTTGCCATTCACCTAATCGATTTGGTCATTGTTCTGGATCAAACCAATATTAAATATGTTTTTACAGACACGGAAATAGAATATATTGTGTCATCAGAAATATTGTATAGATAATACAATATTATCTATCGTGGGGTAATTTAATATAAACTAAGTTATAATAATCACACAAGTATATAGACAATCATTAAATTTTACAGAATTAATTAAGAAAATTTTGAGATTTTTTTTAAAGAAACCTGTTTTAAGTATTTAGATATTGCAGCAGGTTAAATAAAACAATATAATTATTTTTTTCCCCAAATACACCAATATGAAGAAATTTATTGCAGTTATATAAAAGTATATACATATATCATTACAATTTGTCGAACGATAATAATATTATATAAGTTCAAAATATTAAATATTTAGTTGATTAGAAAGTTTATCAAATAATTTAAAGGAAATTGATAAAAAAATGGTTAATTATTGTATTTGATTTATATTTGGAAAAAAATATTTGCAAATGGTTATTCCGACCATGTCCGATCCTAATAGGATCATATGGACCTCCACAGAGTGGAGGTTTGTATTGGCAGATTTTGTTTTTACGAGCAATGGATGTCAGCCACTTTCTCAACCTATTAGGTCCATACTCTGACTCATTCACAAATTGAAAAACAATATCTGTACTTGCCAGACTCAGGATTCGAACCTGGGACCCACGACAAAATAGGCCAATGCTTAAGCCGCGCGGCCATCGTGGTTAAGGAACCTTCAAATTCGTTACTGATATTGAGGTATCTAAGTATAATACATTTTTCAATTTATTCTAATACTTCAAATTTGATTTTTCTAAATACATATACCTAAAACTGGATAAAAAATATTTGCACACTAACCAATATAATATACAAACAAATCAATATATGACAATGGCCACAAAGACTAGTCAAGTTTCCATTATACTCGTAAAGAAAATCAAAAACACATTCAAATTTCAACAAAAAAAAATATATAAACACAACAATAAAATTCTAAGAAAACCACCTCGAGGGTATAGAAGGTTACAGTTTCTTCTCGTCGCCGGATGCCTTTTTCCAGACGGAGAAGCAGTGATCGCGTGACTCTCAGCATTATAATATACAATCCGTGGTATCGACCGGTGCCATTCATTCGGTGGCATTGCCGCGGCGACTACGCCCCCACGAAGGGGGCCCACCAGCCGTAAAACTGTGACTTACCGGCTGAACTCGGTAATGCAATTTTACAAAATACACTATTATTTCTTTGTTTAGCCGTATAGCTATAATGGCGTACAGTTAAACATGTAAAAGGAAAACCTTTTACTATACAGCATTCTTAAATTTGAAGTTGAAAATTTTTTCATTTATTACTCACTGTGAAGCACTGACGAGAGCTGCAGGTAGGCTGTTAAGATTCGACATACATTGTGGATACTAAACTTTGTCAGTCACACGTCATATTTATTTTCATTTAACGGCCCACATGCGCAGCGTAGGTCAAAATGGAGGTTTTATGCTATTTTCAGAGCATAACCCTCGACATTCCTTAAACGTTGTAGATAATCTATTTATATAATTTTGAAGCCTTATTATCCTTTATATTTATTTTAAACAGTTGATGACTGCATAAAGTATTTTTATTACATAAAATAGTATTCTTTTAAACCTCTCGCTCTAATGCTTTAGAATAAAGTCATATTTCAGTACATAAATGTGCAGTGGTATTAAGATTTTTTACGTTTATTAATTTTTAAAAGCATTTATAAAACCATTAGTAAAATTTATCTCGACATTATGACATTATTATAGTGAAATATTTACGATAAAACATTTTATTGATAATCTCTGTGATCCCAAATTTGACAAGAATTAGGCATTTTAATATTCAAAAAATGGGCAAGATTTACACATTCCATTAAACCCTGCCTAAACCAACTAATAATAGGTATGCACGCTATGGGCGATTCGACAAAATAGTCCACACTTTTTTTCAGTCATCATTATTTTCTTCCCAGTCAAAAATGAATAGTGTATTTATATGCTTTCAATAGAAGTTAAGAGGAATTAAACAAAAAACTTAACTAAGGTTTAAATTAGTTATCTACATAAATAATTATTTAGTTGACATATTTTTATAATCATACGTATGCTCTAATAAATATTTTATTTATACAGGGCCGTACTAAAATAAAAACATCACGTATTTGTATTGCAAAACCAAACAAGGTTATAATAATATGTAATCTGTGATCTTTATTTATACGGGCAAATTAATAAAACACTCGTTAATATTAGTTGGTACTTTTTATTGTAATCCATGGTAACTAAAATTTTAATTGTTTTCGTAATGGTGCCTGTAGGAAATCTCTTGACCCCTGCGTTTGATTAGTTTGGCGTCGATGAAAAAAGATTTTGCAAACTATGCGTGACCGTCAAAACGCAATTAATCTGAACCGATGGTTGTTTTTGATAGCGCGGTCGGTAGTGATGAACTGTGGTGTTTTAGCTGCCTATGTCAATTGGCCGTGAGAAGTTGAAGCTCAGAAGTTTCATTTTTTTCTAAACTAATCCGCAATCATTAACTGAGTGACTGTATCTACATCTAATACTTTATAAAAACTTTACTAAAGCGCAAAGTGTTCAACCAGTGTGTGCTTCCCGTAATCACATATGCGTGTGAAACATGGACCCTAAGTGCAAGAACGTAGTGGTTGCGGGGAGGCGGCGCGGCGGCGTCTTGTGAAACTCAAAAGTATAACCGTGTGTAAAATGTTCATAGACTGTGTCTTTTTCTTGGGGCATAATACACACGGTTATACGTTTGAGTTTCGCAAGACGCCGCCGCGCCCGCCAAATCACTACAGCCGAGCACTTAGACTCGCAAAAACTTAGAATAGCACAACGTGGTATGGATAGGTGCATGCTGGGCATAACGCGAAAAGACAAAAAGAGGAATGAGTGGATAAGGAAGCAAACAAGGGTTTGCGATGTAATAGAGTTCATTAAAATCCTCAAATGGAGATGGGCTGGACACATAGCTCGAAGAAGAGACAATCGTTGGACAAATTTAGTCATTCAGTGGTATCCAAGAGGTACAAAATGTCCGCACGGTAGATCTAGAGGCCGCTGGATCGATGCAATGATAAATTTCTGCGGAAGTACGTGGCAGCGCAACGCACAGGACCGAGAGAAGTGGAAGCAGCTTGAAGAGACCTTTATCCAGCAGTGGATAGATTCAGGCTGATGATGATGACTTCATGCTGCATCCACACTAATGCCGAGACTACCCGAGCAAGGGCAAACGGCAGGGTAGCAAGCATGCTCGACCATCCACCCTGTGTACCTATATCCAGAGAAAGTCTTGCCAAGTAGTTCAACGAGTGTATAGGTACAGCTTTACGGGGTTGAAAATAAATACATAGGTCACTTATAAAATGTGAATGTGTATTTGTAAAGTATCTACTTGTGTGTATTTTATTAAATGTTTTGCCTTTGCCACGAATTTATTTATTCTTATTGACTGAAAGGTCAGAGATTACAGTCTAATGAGGCATTAAATAATATGTATAGCCAAAGATATTTTGGCCAACTCAAACTCGGAGATATAGCTTAGTGATATGGCATTCAATTATATATGATTGACGTATTTTATTTGATTTTTTGTTTTTCGAGTCAGCTGTGATAGTTTTTATTATAACTGGTAACTTATCTATATTTCGGTAACCATAGATACCGCCAGGAAACAACTTATTGTCTAAAATTTATATTAGATGGAATGAATGTGTCACACATTAC
The DNA here is from genome assembly GCF_057557595.1 of Rhyacophila brunnea. NCBI lineage: Eukaryota > Metazoa > Arthropoda > Insecta > Trichoptera > Rhyacophilidae > Rhyacophila > Rhyacophila brunnea. The sequence continues at coordinate 54,120,806 of NW_028232965.1, read as the reverse complement.
CCATCAGAAATACTTAATACGTCAGAAATATTATGCTGTCGACTTCTGCGAATAAAATATAATGTATCACGAAGGAGTCTCAATAAGTCCTAGATTACTGTTTGTGTTAGGTAAATTTGATTTTAATGATACATGAGTTTTAGTCATGTTGAGTTATTCATATTAATTATTATTGGCATACGAAAACTTTGACTGTATTTAGTATGGGTATGTACCCTGTACTTATTTACTTAGACCGACTTATCGCAATTTTAACTCACGGTGAAGTACTCATAGCGCAAAAAGTCAGCGAGTCTAAATCACTTTTTCTTTTTAATAATTCTACAAAGTTTGTTCAATTTCCATGAGACGGCACCACAATGCATAAAGTAAAATCACTACTGGCAAGTTTTATTCTTCAAACTAGTTATAAGAAGCAATAATTATTTACCTATCTCCCAATTACCTAATATGGAGTTGAGGTTATTTAAATATTCTAAAGGGAAACATAGCTCCTTATACACAACAGAAAAGCACAACGATATAAAAAAAAATACTTCCAATTAATTAGAACATTTTTTACACATTATCTAAAATTGACCATTTAAATTTTAAATAAATTAAAGAGATATTACAAAAATATTACATAATGGAACAAACATGTATAAATCTAAATCTAATCAAAAACAATATTACAAACCGTATCATCATCATCATCATTTTATTTATTTATTTAGAAAAAGAGTATTACGGCATTACAGCGATTGGCCAATGCGCCATAATATAAATTATAATAAATACGAAATTATAAAAATATCTTAATTACGAATAACAACTAATATAACAAGAAAGTAGAAAAGACAGCATGTGTATATGTAAATATTAAAGAAACATGATAATATATACAATTATAAATGTAACCTATTTAAAACGTCCAAAAACATTATATAGTTAATAAAAAAATAAATCAACCTTTATGGTGCCATCAAATAAGTTAATTGCACGATACACAGCATCATGAAACATAACATTTGTCCTGTGACGAGGTGTCTTGAAGACAGAAGAGCTACGAGTGATATTGGTGGGAACATGAAAATCATGAAAAACACGAAAAGGAACATCATCATCATCATCATCAATCGATCCACTGCTGGATGAAGGTCTCCCTGGGTCCCTCTAGTCTTCTCGGTCCCTAGTTCTTTGCTGTTTCGTACATCTACTAAACTTCATGAGTTCGTCTATCCAGCGGATTTTAGAGCGTCCCTGTGGACGTTTAGTGCCTCAGAGATACCACCGTATTACGGCATTTGTTCAGCGGATGTCTCAAAGACAAAACTAATGATAAACTGCTTTGCTAAACTAAAAGAAATCCTCATCAATGGCACTCAAATCGAATGGATCAACAATTTACGATATTTCTCGCAGAACCACACTGGCATAGAGCGCATTGGCCGCCCAAATAATATCTTCAAAAGTGACCTTCCATTGTATCCTAAGCGTAAAGTATTCAAACAATGTGTGCTACCAACGCTCATGCTTGTGAAATCTGGTCTCGCAATGGAAGAGAAATCCAAAAATAAGCATAGCATAGTGCAACGTGCCACGGAAAAGTGCATAACGCGTAAATATCAAAAAATTAACAAGCAAATAAAGAAGCAGACAAGAGTATGCGATGAGATAGAGGTCGCTAAGTAGATGAAAAATGGCAGTGAGGTATTCATGTCGCTTGGAGTGTGGAAAACGCTGGACAAATACAGTCCTATATTTTTCTATGAAAGCATAGTTAAAAATATATTAATTTAATTGATTAACAATAGACGAATGGTTTTCAGCCATTACTCATAAAAATTCTTTTAATACACTACGGCGTGAAGGCCTCTAATAATTTATAATACTCCGTTTGTATATAAACATAAATGTTGATGTATATTAATATTATTAAGCTTAAATTGCAACAGCATTAGAAATGTTATGTAAAAATCGTTTAAAACTATAACGTTAATCGAACGAGACGTGAACCCACAACTATTGCAATCCGTACAAGAGCTGTACTTATTAATCCTGTCTTGAATAAACAATAAATAAATTAAAAAATATTATTATTACTGCATAAAAGATACGATGCTAGACTGTTAGAGTAATGTCCCATTTACAGGTGCATAGATCTACTGCTGAAAGTACATACTATCGCGGCCATAAGAAGAAAATGCACGTGTTAGTGCAATACATGCACGAATAAAAAAAACGGAAACTTCTGAATTTTCACGCGACAGTTGGAATCGTTCGATATCTGCGACTGCGCAGTAGAACGATAGTGGCGAACTAGCCGGTAAAAAAACGAACTACACCACGACTCACTCTGAGGTTTACCGATTTTTACAATAAATAATAACAGTACTATAAAATAGCAACATTGCATCTCGCTTACTTTGCCATTGGCACTTTAGTCAGCACTTTTGCGTGTAAACATTTATTATTGCGATAGTTTAAAATACACATTATTGATACAAGTAAATCCATGCACGTGTACAACAGGTGATAATATAAGCGTGCAATAGATTGTAATGTATAGTCTTTGACAACAAAACGTTTTTATTTATTCACCCAACATAATGTTCTTATACCATGTTTGTTCACAATAGTTCCTCGTGTCCTAGATATGCGCTTAAAGCAAACACTAATAGATGTTTTCCATCCGGGTAAACATCTCAGCCGTCCCCGAAATGCTTTTAACTGAAGGATCGGTTTCATTTCCATTAAACTCCGTCGCTCTTCATTTTAAATTGTTTTGTTTTTTGAAAGACGATCAAATATTTTGACACGATGACTAATGAAAAGAGAATTTGCGCCACTATTCATATAACTATAATAGCTGTTACCTGGGTCACCTGTAGTTTAATCTACCTGTTTTTTTGGATGCGTCATTTATTTTGCGTGCTGTAGACAGTTTCCATCCTGTCGTTGTGACATTTAGGTCACATCAACACCGTGAAAACTGTCAGAAAATAGACACCAAAAAAACTTTCAAGCTTTTCGACCAATCGAGGCTTTGGTAAAAATTAATTGTCGCTAAAAAATAATTAATTTTTTCGTACCAATCAAACAGGCTATTTAAAATTCATACATATTATTATGTTGATAAAATTCACCCACTTATATGTTTAGATTATGATCTAAACGTATAAGTATTAATTTTAATTTGATAGTTTAAAAAAATAATAGATATTTCATTATTATGTAAAATTGTAGATGGATACTGACTAAAACATAAAATATTTATTTTTAATTCTACGATCGCTCCAAGTTCAGATAAAAAAATGATATCGGTTTGGTTCCAGTTTTGTAAAATAATAATAATATAATGAAAATAACGGTTTTTCCGGTTTTAAGTTCAGTTACAGTTTGCAGCCCTGACATATAATAATATACTGAATAAAGAAATAAACTGACTGTTTTTTTCAAAGCAATGATATAGCTAACCGTTCGATTTATTTCACAACTTTCATAATAGTATCTATTTATATTACATCGCTTGCAACGACCGAATGGTAATATTATTATCGCTTAAAAAGTCGAGGATCCCAGTTAAGAATCCCGACAGTATCAATAATATCCATTTCTCGTAAAAAAAATATATTACGAAACCCTTTTGAGAGTGAACTTAATCCACATCGGATTATAGAGCCAATTAAATATATTACATCCAAGACCGGTCTCATCCTAACGAAGAGTTTCAATAATATTGACAAATAATTATTGAAAATGGCTATTGAGATGAAACTGGTCTTGAGTTTAATATAATAGTTGTGGAATAAGTATGTACTAATAGAATTGCCCCATTAATAATTAATTTTGAAAATAATATATTTTTTTAAATGGTTTCGCAAGCATATTACCAAAAAAACTATTACAAACCCACTGTGATATTAAAGAAAGAATGTTAATAATCACTATGTCAAAAATGTTAGTATATGTTCATCACTTTAAAATTACACTAATATTTTTTTTAAATCTGTTTTTTAATAATGCAGTAACCACAAAGTGAACAAATGAAAAATGAGAAAAATCCTAGAATTATTATAACAAAATATCGCATATCAAATAGGGCAATTGTTCGCGTGACCAATTTTTCGTGAATCAAGTTACTTAATAACATTGATCATTCATATTTTTAAAACACGTCAATACATACTTACTAGAAAAAATCTTGAAAAAAATATGACAGTAGGTCGTATTCGAATCCAAAAATCTATTGTGGTTTACCGATTAAGCCACTTGCGTCCTACCTAATTACGTCGAAATTAACTAGCAGTCATACAACTGAAGCCATTCTCAAATAGCGTTAATATTGGCAATTATTGATTTTCTATGGTTTGGACCAAAGTAGGTACCAATAATATGTACTTACCTTGATTCCCAGTCGACGTCAGGTTGTCTCCAAATTTTAGCCTTAACGTACTTGAACTTTCGAATAATTTAATAAACTATACAGTTTGTTGCAATAAGTATTTACGCAAAATAAAATTAGATATACCTACCGTTCTACTTTTTTGGTTTATGTAAAACATTTTTTGTATGCTTTTGACGAGTTTTGAAAGTAATAAATCATTGTACATTGTGTGAAATTATATATTGTATAAATTTAATACATAATGTGTATGTATTTCGTGTATTTTTTTTACCATAAATGTAGACTTTTCTATTTTTTGCAAGACACTAACAATTGTGAACAATTTACACAGTGATTTCATATTTTATCATCACGTTTGTACTTTGCAAGCATAGTAATATTAATTATATAACCCTTATAAATTAACTGAAATCTATGTACTAGTATGACTGTTTCCATTAACACGAAGCACGTGGAGTGTGCAACCTGCACGCTAGATTTTTTCGTTCACGCATGTAGATAAGAGACGCCAAACCAACGGTTTGCGAAAAAAACAAATATTCGATTTAAGAAAATATAACGACCTATAAATAAAATCCAAAGCGAAAATAAATACTTGGTATTATTATGAAAGCATTAATATCGATGCCTCGATTAACAAAATCATTTCATAATTATTAACATAATAACAGTACTTATATAATATATTATAATATTACTTAACTTACAAAATATGTGAAATTTAATATAATTAATTTTGCACTACTATCGAAGAAGATAATAATATGTAGTAATATCAATGACATTATAAATGGACAACTCACTCAATACAGTAGCTAGCAAGTAAATTCGCTCATAGCGACATTCGCACATGTATAGGTAGACGTCACGCAATTTCCATTATGCGATATCACGCATCGGGAATTTATAGCAATATCACCTTTATTGTAATGGCGTTAGAACAGTGTTTCTAGTATCAATGTTCATTTGAGCAAACCAGTTCGAACCGAACCATTCGGCAGACCCGACAAAAAGCATTGGGAGTTTATAGCAATAGCACCTTCATTGTAATGGCATTAGAACAGATTATGCCATTCGGCAGACCCGACATAAAAGTGAGTGTCATTTTTTTTCCAGATATTTCGTCCATATTAATGTTATTGAGTAATATAGCCTAGGGTAGTGAGTGGGTGCTTATAAGCAGAATAAATAAAGTTATTTTATTATTTAACTACTGACGTGGGTACATACCAAAAATTATTTCCATGGTGGTGATTGCAAACATATTATTATACAAATTTAAAGCAATCTAATCAGTTTTCTAAATTTTTGCTTGATTGATAAATATATAAAGAAGTGTCATTAACTTCCAGACAAATCAATCAAGTTATAGTTTTAAATGTATATCTATGTAACCATATTTTTCATAACTCTTAAGAAACATAGTTATTAAAAAAAATATATATTGATACCGAGCGATTCATAAACCTAGAGCCAATGTGTTATACCAGTTAAGTAACCCGTGCCATTATTATCTAATCATACCGAAATTAACTAACAACTATGCGTTCGAGGTATCTCAAATTTCGTTAAACTTGGCGACCATTTTTTGTGATTTTGAATCAAATTATTAACATACATAATTCTGACACTTCTGAGAAAATATATTATAATCAATAGAAAAAATCTTTTTGAAAAAAATAAGACACCCACCCCGCAGGAATCGAACCTGCATCTCTCAGGTTTCGCGCCCACGCACATAGACCACTATGCTAAAGGTACCATACTTTATTACGACAAATTTTAACTAATGGTTCTTATAATACTCTTTGACGTAACAAAACAAAACAAAACTTGTGATAATCTAGATTCTTCGACTAGCTCTTAATTATCATGTTATTTCTCGTTGTTTTTATTTTTTAAGTAACAACTGTCACTCTGACGTTTAATCGTTTGTTTACGTAAGGAATTGCAAATGACTGACAATAACAAATGCGGTGTCTAGGCAATGGAATAATTCTACTATCAAACTTGCGTTTGTATACAGCTGACAGATTTGCAGCTATTTTCATACTGTCGTAATGGTGTGCGCGCGCAGCTCTCAAATTCACTCTCGCCCCAAAAGAAGTATAACTTCAAAAAATAACTCTATAATGCAAATAAAATAAACTTTTTTTTGTAGTAATATAATTTTATTTATAGTACGATATAAAAAGGTTTCATATCGCTAATCCAGTTAGATTGGGCCAAAATGGGTTGAGGATTTCCCCTTTTTGAAAAAATGTACCGTCGCGTGTATTGTCAGCTAATGGCCGTCACACTGACGACAAAGTTATCTCCTTTGTATTTAGCCATTTGGCAGACGTGATTTTGGGTTTGACCTTTATTTATAGCTCGGATGGAATTGGGCCGACCCTAAAAGGGAAGGAAAATGGCAAAAGGGCTATCGAAAAGCCGCACCTTACAGGACATTAAAAGTGAAAGCTCGTCGGTGCTTATTTAAAGCTCTAGGCTGTGATTTCCAGACAATTTAGGTTAAAGCTTCGCATTTTGATTCAATCAAATTGTCATATCTAGAACTAGAGGGTAAGATAACAGATGATCGCAATTATTCAATATTATTATTTGATTGATGTATTTCGAAATATTTTCTAGATTTTTCTTCAATTTATACAGTAAAAATATTGCAGTATCAGATTCCATTTCAGTAATTAATTTATCTGTTTAATACACATTTGGGTGGTTCACAATAATAATTAATATAGATCAAGTCCAATTTTCATAAAATTCCATTTTTTTTGTTTCAGAGGCTAGATAAAACAGATTTCTATAGTGTTAAATTGTTAATATCACAATCGTAGCTCTACAATTTTCCGCATAATTGGCAATACTACTATTGATAAGACATCAAATTGAATATGAATCATGTCCATTTTGACAGTTGCTTCACCAGTATAAAGAGGTATTTGCTATTATTAATCTGCTGATATTAATAAAGCCTGAATATACTTTATATCTCGACTTTTTATTTAAATTATTGATCCATGTACTATCAAAATATGGTAAGTATATACAGTGAAAACATTCCTGAATTACAATTACAATTACAAAAGGAGTTATAACTTTAGGTCCAAATAGGGTCCATTTTGATGGACTTGATCAATAAATATTTTGAACCACCCATTTATAGGTACATATATGTAAAATTTGTTGTACAAGAATTATTTTATAAAACTTATCTATTATTGAGAAATACAATAAGTATTTATATAGGTCAAGTATGTAATAAATTTTATCAAAAGTTAAACACCAATATTTTACGATTGATTTTATTTACGGTAGTTTTTAATTAAGAAGCATGAAAGTTATATTTATTATAATACAGTTAAAATGTAGATGTAATGTATGTATTTAGTCAATGCATGTATATTCTACGATGATTGAGCGGTAACGTGTCGGTTAATTATAAACCGACATTAGTCCCGGGTTCGAATCTCGCATCTGGTGGTAAATTCACATGTTGTTTTTTTTATGTGTTTGATTATTGTTTGGAGTTAGAGTATGTAACTAATAGGTGAGGAAAGTAGCTAACATTCATTTTTTGCAAAAAAAAAATATTCTGGTAACCATTGGAGGCCCATAATTATGATTCTTTTGGTATCAAATATGGTGATTGATGTTAATAAATATTTCAATTAAATAAATTGACGTAATAGTTAACACAAATGGGCGACACCCAGTCCTCTTAAAATGTTTCCAAACCAAAGAGATCTATAAATACTAGGCAGTTTTAAAGAGAAAAAAATATAATTAACTGTATTAAAAGTATTCATAACCTTTACGAAGTAACAAAAAAAATAATTGCATGTATTTTCTTTTAGGGACTAGAAAAGTCTCGTGTTGGAATAAAACTTATCGAATATGAAATATAAATAATATTGTAAAATACTTTTTCTATTAGAATAAAATGTAACAAATAAATAACACCCAATTATATGCATCAATAAATTTACTATTTTTTTATTAGGTAAATTGTACCTAATGGATGTAATATGTCAATTTATTTAACTTCAAAGTAGTATTTTTCACATCGATTTTTAACAGTTTAAAAGTTACTGATGACTGGGTAGAGCGAAAAAATTTTAGCTATCAAATAATTTTTATTAAAGCTGTATTTTCCATAAATATCGATTTACATAATGTTTGTTGTTTTACTAGAACACAATAAAAATGTGAAACCATAATGCATTGTGCATTAACGCAAACTGTTTTCACTATATTTAAAGATTTTTTGCTATGATTATTAATTCCAATAAAATATGTGTTTTTACGATAATTATGACTATTAAAAATGAGCATTTGTAATGTATGTGATATCATGATATATTATTCTGGATTAGAGTTGACAATACTGGTATTATTACTTCAAATATTCAAAAAGTTTGTAATACATATTGTTCCAACAAAATAAATATTTTAAACACACCTATATGAAAAACTCCTCTCTAACATATTATTATATCGTGTAAAATATTACTTTTTACTGAGATACCACGAGCATATAATTAACACAGTCATCAACGTACGAGGTATTTCCCGAAAAGGTAACATATCATTTTTAGGCTTGACGGAAAACCCTCCCAAATTTTGTGTTATTATTTATGTGCCGCGTTTAGTGGGCTAAGATTTGTAGTGGGTCAGTATAACTTCTTCACCCTTATGTAACAGCCACAAATATTTCACCAACCCATGGACAGCAATAGCCTACCCGCTACACGCTATAGCTTGAAGTAGTATTAAACATTTTTATTTTTCGTTAAAAATATTTAAAAAAAAAAATACATACAAAAATATTATTTCGGCAAAGTTAACCAAATTGAATTATAATTTTCTATAATTTATGATATACATGGTTACTTTTTCTTTTCTTGTCACTGGACTATCTTGGCGATATCAATTCTAAAACCCTCTGACCTGAATTAGTGAGTTCGTATTTTAAACCCGAGGTCTTCCTTTTTTCTTCTTTATATTCCGTCTCCTCTGAGAAGGTTGGCAATCATCAGAACAATATCCACCTTTTATTTCTTTTGAATTATGCAAAGTAAAAATGGCAGGATGTTCTATTTTTTGCCACACCAATAATTTTCAATTTTCTGCGCTTAGTGTCAATTTAATTAAGTGTATAATAACATGTATAATATGTTTCTTTTCCACGATATTATATATTACGAGTATATACGTCTATGGACCGAAAACTCAATAACTGGGTCTTTGGTACCATGTCTAACTATTAATCGATGCTTTTTACACCGTGCAAAAAGAACTGACTTATGCCTGAGTCTTGTAATAATATTCTGTTTTTATTACATTTACATTTTTTTTTTGATTTTACCGAGGCATTGACTGCGACTCGCTGTCATATCGCCTCTTCTCTTCTAGAAGGGGATCCGTCGACCAAGTCCTCACTCCTATTCTGTTAAATAACTTTACAATTTTGCCTAGCTCCTCCGTCTTACCCACCGCCAGGACACCCTTCAATTCATCGACATTCTCATAGATATCAGCAATTCGCAGCTGTACTCTGTGAAGTTCATATTTAGGGAATTGTAGTGCTATATGTACAATGTCCTCTAAAATATGACATTCATCGCAGAGTTGCAATTTGCTTCTTCCCATGAGGACATCAAATCTTTTGCCCATGGTGTGCCCTGTTCTTAGCCTTAGTATTAACTTAAGCTCATTCCTCGTCAAAGACAACTCTACAAATCAGGGCACCTCTCGTGGTGATGGTAGAATAGACTTACTACATTTCCCCTTTTCTAATGATGCCCTATGGTGAAAATCTATCCACATAGTTTGGCACATTTTCTTTATAGCCTCATTCCAGTCCAAGTTTTCAGATCATCTGCCCTTTTATTGCCCTCAATACCATGCAAAAAGAACTGACTCTTATGCCTGAGTCTTGTAATAATATTCTGTTTTTATTACATTTACAAATAAGTACTTATAGTTTTGTGTGATATATTCGTATCATTTAATTTTCCTTTACTTGATCATAATATATGATTTAATTTGTCTTGTTAATTCACACTATATCTTTTAATTGATTCACATTATATGCTACCAAGATACATAATATCCATCTTTATAACTATATCGCAAATACTACTAGTAATAACTCTCATCGTTATTATATTCCATAGACGAGATTGTAAAGATGCTATATTTGGATACTAGACTGATTATACAGGAGTAAGCTAGATTACAGAAAAAATTAGATCACGTATTATAATATGCATAATTTGATAATTAATAATACATCGATAGAATACTGTATATATAGAGTAATGTATTTGTTTCTTAATAATATTATTATTAATAAAACTCTATGATGTAATTATGTACCTGCATCAAAAGATTTTGGAAAAAGTTTTACTATAAACTTTAATAAATTGCATTTGACCGAAAATCATACTAAGTAAGTAATATATTTTTTCTATAGCCACAAATTCAACCATTTTCTATCATCATCTACTCTTCTTATACAAATAGCTTATTTGAATCTCAATTAGTATTTAAAATAACTTTAAATATTAATTTAAACTATCTAATATATAATTTTACAATATCTAAAAATGTGCTTTATGTGAATTTAAGTGATTTTCAATTAAGACATATATTTTATGATAATTAATTTTAGAGTTAAATTTAATATATTTCAATTGGCAACGAAAAACGAATATGTAATATAAATTTCATTAATAGTTTCATCAATAGTCCGTTAATAGTCCATAATATATAACCGAAAAAAATCCCATTATATTTTCATTATCATTTATTTATTCTTCTTTCTGGCGCTAAGCTATATGTGGGACTTGGCCTCTTTCAGCATCTGCTTCCATCCATATCTATCCAAAACTACTTCTCTCTAGTTTAAGGAACCTAATATAATTAAATCCAACTCGAAATTATTCATACATCTTGAACGAGGTCGACCAAATCTTCATTTACCTTCCGGCTTACCGATTGTTAGTTTCGTTATTTATTTATTTATTTATTTAGAAAAAGAGTATTACAGCCATAGAGCGATTGGTCAATGCACCATAATACACAATACATACAAAATTATAAAAAAACATTAATTACAAATAACAACTAATATAACAATAAAGTAGAAAAGACAGCATGTGTATATGTAAATATGAAAGAAACATAAAAATATATACAATTATAAATTTAACCTATTTAACACGTCCACAAGCATTATTTAGTTAATAAAAAATAAATCAACCTTTATGGTGCCATCAAATAAGCTAATTGCACGATACACAGCATCATAAACATAACATCTGTCCTGCGACGAGGTATCTTGAAGACCGTAGAGTTACGAGTGATATTGGTGGGAATATAAAAAATAATATTTGCCGGTATATACGGATTGTAGATGAACCCACGAAGGAGTAAAAAAATGCTTTAAAAGAACAATCACTCTTTGGGTGGACGGGGATTGCATTGATAGCATACCCAGAAGAAAACGAGTCGAGAAATTCATTTTATTATCATTATCATAAGGAAAGAACCCGTATGTTCTTAAGTAGAGAAATCTAAAAAAAATATTATGGACTCGATCCAACTTAATTGTGTGGATGGACCTATTAGGACTCCAAATAATGCTGGCATATTCAAGAATACTCAACATAAATGATACGTATAATGTACGTAGCACTCGGACGTTTTCGAAAGATTTTGAAACCCTCATAACAAAACCAAGCATTTTGCTAGATCTATTACTGATGTTAAGAATATACTGATTGAAAGTGAACTTATGCATGTCTTCTCAATCATGTGTACATGGTCTCACCATAACGATGTGCGGACCGCCATAAAAAAACGTTCAATTTATAATTATATATTAATTAAATTATGATTTATTTATCGCATTATTATTATCATACGTCTTTATATGAGCTTTCCAAGAAGCTTTTTTATATAAAGTGGCACTTATTATTTTGTCATATTATGAGCGATAAATACTTAATAGTTTTGTAATATCCATCAATAATACGCCAAGACGTGACGACATCTGGAAACTGGTAAGTACTGCGAGCATATTATAATTTGGTGGGCGATACGCCACCACCCGTAGGCCGAGAAAACCTACGATAAGCGATAAGAAACATTTTCTTTTCTTGGCTTCGCTCCCCTAGCATGTAAAAAATCAATACGCGGCAGGGCTACGTAAATAATACCAGAAGTTTTGTGTGCATCTTTCATGATTATAATATTTAAACGCATAATCAAATAAAATTGTTCGAAACAGAGTCTATCAAAATAAATACAAACGGTTCAATCAAGCACTATAAAATTGTATAGTATTGTATAACTTTTATATAAATTACACCGGATAATTCAATAAATCTCGTATAATCGAAATCATTCATCTAATGCAATGATTGAAACATGTCATTGAAATGACATGACAGAGTTATTGCGCAAAGTAATCGTGATATAGACTATAGAATACCTATTCAAAATTATTCATTTTACATTTGTTTTTTCGACCATGTCCGATCGTAATAAAATCATATAGATATCTACAGAGTATAGGTTTGTATTAACAGATTCAGTTTTTACGATAAATGGATGTCAGCCACTTGCTCAACCTATTAGGTCCATACCCTGACTCATGCACAAATTGAAAATCAATATGTATACTTGCCAGACACAGGATTCGAAGCTGGGACCCAAGACGTTATAGGGCGATGCATAAGCCCCGCGGTCATCGTGGGTATTACAAAATAAACATGACAAATTACAAATTCAAAGCCTTCACAAAATAAAACAAACTTAATTACTTAAAAATAATTGTTAACAATTGTAAATAAAATATAAGGTATATGAATAAAAATATTACACGGAAGCACACCAAGTAAACTAAGAATACCTCATCCTAAAAACTTATAAAACAATTGTTAACAATTGTAAATAAAATATAAGGTATATGAATAAAAATATTACACGGAAGCACACCAAGGAAACTAAGAATACCTCATCCTAAAAACTTATAAAACAACGTCTACCTTAACTCATTCTCATTTAAGTAGAATACATCAATATTCATCTTGTTTGTTCCCTTATGGGTGAGGATCGTGACCAACTTGGAATTTTTTCATATTTTGATCGACCAAAACTTTCCATCTCTTCCGATCCTCTGCTTCTTTCTCTCAGGGCAGAATTTGTCGCTCCAGCACACCAACGCTCTTTCTCTGATTTTCCTTCTCTGGAAGCTACCCAAAACCACCAGTTTCTCTAGGTTATCCGGCCCACGCCAAAAATTATGCCCAAAAATAACAGAATATGTCTCAGACATATTGTTGAGAGCCGTTCCTTTATCTGTAGTCGCTACATGATTGACTGGTTCATCCTGTACTCTGTCCAAGAAATACAAAGCATTCGACATAAACACAACATTTAAAAAGAATTAATTATTGCTTTCCGCTATTTGCCTTCAGGATACATGACTCAGTACTGTACAAAAATATAGATAATACTAATTTTTGTATAATCAATTAAAATTTTCCGATCCTTCCATATTTTAACAATCTGTGTGCCCCTTTTTATCTCTGTTTCACATCAGCCTTTTCCACTAATAGTCAATCTAATGCTACATCAATATCCGAAGCTATTTCGTTATAATCTTTCCAATTAGCATTACTTATTGTAAGTTAGTTCTTGCATTTTAGGAGAACAACCAGATAATCCCGATTTCTGAATTAACAAGAGAATCATGTCTGCAAATGAATGCTACTTTGGCCTGTTAAGACATTTTAAGTCCCGCATACTATCTCGCCGAACTAAAAGCACTCTTTACAAGACACTTACTTGTAAAGCCAGTGCTCACCTACGCATCGGAAACCTGGACATTAACTCTGCGAAATGAACGAGTCCTGAAAATCTTTAAAAGAAAAATTCTATATGGACCGATCAGGGATGGCACCAATTGAAGGAGAAGATATAATGCTGAGCTCTACGGGCTGTACGAAGATTGCAGCGCAGTTCAATCAATTAAGATTAAGAGACTGCGATGGCTAGGTCATGTGCACTGTATGAATGACAATGAACCGGCAAAGAGAGTGATGTCCAGCAATCTAATAGGACATAGAAGAAGAGGGTGGCCAAAGATTCGCTGGTTGGATGGAGCTGCCAGTGACTACCGTATTCTGGGGGTACCGAATTGAAAAGCGGCCACACTGGATAAAGACAGGTAGAGGGAGCTGTTGGAGGAGGCCAGGACCCAAACCGGGTTGTCGCGCCCCTGAAGATGATCATGAGGCAACATTATGAAAAATGACAGAGTTTATATTTACACCGCATATAAATCAGGAGAAATATATACTTATATACTCGTATAAATTTATATAGATTAAATCGACATACTGATAATCATACATCGATAGAGCAGGTATACTGAATGAGTGTAATGTATTACAAAAATTCGTAAAGGTGTATTAGATAGTGCATCAAATATGTGATTCGAATAAGTGCGAAAGAAATATATATGCGAGATGTAGTTTTAAGTGTTTTCCATTTTCTTGTATGTGGTAGAGTATTGAAAATTATAAACTAATTACATGAAAATACAATTATTTATGTATTAGAGATGTGGTGTGGCGATTATTGCTAAAGGTACATAGACATAACACAATAGCCAGACGTACATGTCCCGACGATCACCTATAAATGTAGAAATTATAAAATTAAGAAATAAAAAGATATGGCTTGTTAGCGATTGGTGTTTTTCATTTTCATGTACGAGGTAGAATTCTGGACATTACGAATCAATTAAATAAAAAAAAATGTTTGAGGTATTTGAGATATGGTGATAGTGACGAACGCATGATCGCTTATGGTGTACAAAGGGAGTTCCATAAGTTCGCGGAATGGGACAGAAAGAAAATAATATATATGTGTCTAATATTTTTATTTTTCAATATATTCTCCTCGGACATTCTTATTTTTAGAAAACCATTTTCCATAAGGGTATCTTTGATTTTTAATACCATTTCACGTGTAGTGACGTCACTTGGCCTTCTATAACGGTCATCATCTTCTGGTGACTCTCTACTTTGTTTAAATAAACGTGACCATTTGTATTTTACCATAATAAAGAGTGCCATAAACCAATTTCATTTCATTTTGGATGGTTTCTTGCCTAACATTCGTTTTTTTGAATAATAAAAGTGATTTAATGGAACAATCAACTTAGAATTACACAAGTATAACTAAAAAGGATTACAAAACAATAAAGAAATACATTTAACCCAAATACTTGCTACTTTCACCACCATTCCGCGAACTTATAGAACTCCCCTCGTATTACGTATTACGAATTTACCAATTATTGTAGATAACCGCCTGCAGCCGCCGATAACCGCCTTGTATTTGGAATAGATTCCGTGTTAATTTGAACCAATGAAAATAATGGAAACGTGCTAAAATGTTAACTATTAAGAATAGCCGCGCTGAACGTAACACAGAACTAACATTCTGCACAAACTGCGTATTGGCGAGAGACTACCCTTTGTATGTCTCAGTGGCGAAGGGTGGAGGTAGATGGGTAAGATCCAACATAAATAGTGCACAGTAAACTTTGTCAGTCATACTTATTTGTTTTCATTGAACTAAAGACTAAAATTTACAGATGATGTTCGTTAGTTTTTAAAATTCAATTAAACCCTGCGAAACCAAGCCATAATAGATAATAGTCAACAAATGTTCATTTACCCATATAATATCTTTAATTATGCCATTCAATCAAACATAACTTTGGATATTACTATAGATAGAATAATATTTTTTTTAACTATTATGGTTTGGTTGAGGGAGGGCTTAATAAATTTAAAAAAAAACTAACCAACACCACGTGTACTATGTATTATTAATTCAAAGAAAACAAATAATTTTGAAAAACACTTTCTGAGAGAATATATTATAACCAATAGAAAAAGATCTTTTTTGAAAAAAGTAAGCCACCCCGGCAGGTAATCGAACCCTGCATCTCCCGGGTTTACGCCCCATCCGCGCATTACATCTATGCTACGCAGTGACATACTAATTGCGACAAATTTTAACTATTGGTCACTTTTAATACCCACTCATCAGCGCTCTTCCAAACCAAGCTACTTTGGCAATCGATTTTTGTTTCTTAAATCAAAGTAGATACCCATTACTTCGATTACTAACCGACGTCGTGGATTTCTCCAATATTTTTTATGATGTAACTTACTTGAACTTGCTAATAATTTATAATTAACTATTTCTTTTATTCAACGAATAATTCACAAGGTTAAAGAATGTAAAAAGAAATAGTTAATTGGAAAACAAATAAGTATGAATGAAAAAGCGTTCACTATTTTGTCGGATTGTCCATAGCATACCAAAACTATTATAGTTTGGCTTATGCAGCATATAATTGATTTTATAAAACTAACTAACACCATCTGTAGATTATTGTAGCTTAGTTCAATAAAAACAAATACGTGTGACTGATAAAATTCACTGTGCACTATTTATGTCGGATATTAACAGCATACGTCCACCCTTCGCCACTCGTGTGTCTGCATCATATTGTACAATTATTCAGTCACACTGTTTTGGCATCGCCTATAATAGAGTGGGATGCAATTAATTTTATTGTTTGGCTAGTGTGCTTGATAAAAATGGCGGACGGCAAATTCCGATGAGGTGAAGTGACCACGTAAAGAAATTTATTGTAAAATCAATAGAATCCATTAAATTAATACTTCCAGAGGTTAGATAAGGAGTAAGCTAATCCAAAAAGTTTGATATTGTAATATTATAATGTACATAAATTATTAAATCCCATTTTGTATTCAATTCAATTTATTTATTTTTAACATATTGTGACCATTACAAATTATAAATTTAAGACGTTCATAACATGACATTTAGAAACAAAGAAAAAATATAAAACAGTATTACATAAAAAAGAGATAGATCAGAATAGACATATATAGTAAGGTATTAAACAGTAGAAATGCGTACATACAAAAAATATAAATGAGATAGGTACAAGGAAGTACACCGGATGAGTTAAGCAGACCCTATTTTAAGAATTTATAAAACAACGTCCACCTATAATAATCCTCACATAGGTGGAATATATCAACACTCGAAGCAGTTTCGTTGAACATAGTTATTGCCCTCCTAATTGGCATTACTAGTGGCAGATTTATTCTGCACCTTGGCAGAATAAACAACTGATGTTCTCTATTTCTAAGATAGTTATCAGGGACACACAGGTCAACACTGCCCAGAATGGCAGAGTTCTCATTTATACCTCGTATAAGTCGAAAAAAATACATGGTTAAATAAAGATTTCTTCTAAATTGCAGACTGCAGTATGTAAGCATGCCTAAGAGAAAGTCAGTTGGATAAAGCCACGGATAGTATCCATACAACCTCAAGTAAAGGAGTCTCAAGAATTTCTTCTGAACCCTCTCCACCATAAAGCCATATTTCAACTGATGCGGTGCCCAAACAATAGACCCACTCTCAAGTCTTTTACGAACTAAAGAATTAAATAAATGAATAAACCAAAGTCATATCAATCCTACATTAATAGAATCTACTAGAAATAACGTATTTTATTGCAAGTTACCTATAGTATACCTAAGTAACTTCACCGCAATTCTTATGGAAACTTTTTATTCAATAATTAACTTTTCATGTGAAAACTTTCATACGTTCAAATAGTAGTTTCAAAAACGTGTAGAAGAATTTTCCTAGTTAACAGTCATATAATAAATCGCATGTTTTATAATATCGCTATGACTTCACTGCTATTTATAGTTAGATAAATCATTCATTTTTATTCATTACCCATAGAAACGAGATATCATTGAGCGCCATAAATTTCAAATTGTCTACAATATTTTGTACGTTAACAACATATTGGCACGGATTTTTCAGATGGTATTTTTAGCCAAACTAGTAATCTTTTTAAAAGAAATAATTTGTCTGAGTTTTGAAGAAAGGCGCGGGCTTTAGCGGCTTTATTGAATTGCTTATATTTTTGCTCATAAATGATAACCTTTAAAAACTCATGTTATATGATCACATCAAAAGTCAGAGAGGATGAAAGAGAGTTTCTTCAGGTATGTATTCTCATTCGTGAAAATAACCTGTGCCATGAACCTCAGTCACATGCTCCAAACTTTTTAATAACTCGTATGTTATGTATTGTTATTGGGAGCTCATATGGGGCTGGATACAGAACTAAAAAAGGAGACTTTGTATCAATATAGTTACTCAGTGATATCCAAAACGTAGAAAATATCAAAAAGAAAGATCTAGAAGATGTGTAATTGATTAATTGGTTACGTTTTGCAAAATTACCAGCATGTAAAATTACAGAATTGAAAATAGTGGTTATAAAAAACCTTTATTTAACAGAGGAATGATTAAAACTGATGATAATAATATAGTGAACGAAAAATTGCTATATTACAATACTAAAGATATTACGAATAACCGTTGAATTTTAAAGATTAAAAGAGTATTTTCACTCCCTCAATTTATTCAAGATAATATGTTCATGCAAATTAATAATATAAAGGTACTATTTGTTGGTTATTTACATATTATAAAAAAAACATTAAAACAAGTTTACACACAAGCGGTATGTGATGAAAGACAACACTCTCTACATAAACCTCTGGACAGACAATGTGTATAAAAATTTGGCTAGGCTCAAGCTTAAAACCTATTCAATGTGGACTTTTTAATTAATATTTAATTACCACATTTAAATAACATGCTAATTATATCTAATGAACACCCGATGGGAAACGCACTTGTTGCGTTGGACGCAGTGAATGGGATAAAAAGAAGGTGGTTTTATAAGAGTACCACGTTGTTGTTTTGGTAGTAAGTTCTTTTGATTAATAGTCTCAAAGGTAGATATTTGTTTGTTGATTGTAAATCAAAAACGGTTTTTAATGCAGAACAATAATTTATAACTTCAAAACTTTTCTTATTTCTTAATTCTATAAATTAGCGATTCTTTTTCAGATGTAATCAATTTGTGATAGTAGAGCTTTTCTTTTATTAGTAAGTTGGTAAGTTTTTAATACTGCAAAGGTTTCTATTTCGAAAGCTTTGTAAGTGAATTAACAACGCAAAGTATCGTCTGCTGTATCGTGACTTGTCACAGTAAGGACGTAACTGACAAATCGCCCATTTCTGTTTCCCATACGTCACTCCGCCGCCCTTTTGTCTTTTCTATTTCCGCGCAATCGGGCCTAACTACCGAGCAACATAATACTTGTTTATAATTGCATTGCCTTTACAGAAGAAAAATATAAAATTGAAAATACTTCTCCGAGGTTATCAAATAAAATAATTGTATAGTTCAAATCAAAGATGTTAATCTCTCAAATTGTGAAAAATACAATAGTCACTCTCCGTAACGATTAAATTATATTGTTTTTTTTATTTAATAAAACGCAATTTTTTTGTAGTACTTATTCCACTTTTAATCAATAGATTAGGACCGGATACAGGTTATACCCTCCTTTAACGATTAATTCGTTCCTGGCAAAACCAAATATTTCAGTTATGAAAATTGTGCATGAATTTCTCCAAAAATGGAACGTAAATGTCTAGTGTATAGTGTAACAAAAATGTAATTCTGTATTATAATAATGTAACTACTTATGCCTGTAGTTAAAAAAATGTATGTATACTTTTGTAAAGCATTGTAAAGCAGAATAGCCTTCGATTCAGAGAAGAGCTCAATTGCTTCCAAATAAAGAAAAAAAAACGAAACCGGTCCTAATCTATTGATTAAAAGTGGAATAAGTACTACAAAAAAATTGCGTTTTATTAAATAAAAACAACAATACAATGCAGTTCCACCATGAGTTGACAGTTAACAAAATAAAAGAGATTAAATTATACCAAAATTTATTAAAGTTATTGATCTTAATTTAAACAAGAGTTGTTGGTGCTAACTACATAATGACAAATTTCTTCAGCGTTTGTCTCGTCTCTCACACTAAAACACAAAAAAATATTGTAGGCTATCGATGTATAATGATGGATTTTTTAGAGTCATCGGTATATATATAATTTACTTTCAATTCGAGCAAAAATGATTATTATTTATCTTTATAATGTAATACTCTTATTTAATAGTTCTAATGATAAAATATATAATATTTCACTTAGGTAATTTTCAATGTAGAACACTTTTGAGGATACTTATTTTCAATCATATTAGGTACAGCTTTTATGTGTTAAATGTAATACATAATAAATTAATACCACTTTTGTAATAGGATTCATCGTTTTATTAATAAAAGTCATCGAGAGACTTTCACTCACTTGCAGCATACGTTGAAATAATAGGAAAACCACTTTGATTGGCATGTGTTTTTTGCCAGATACGAATTAGTATCATAATAATGTTATGTAGTTTTCAAATTATTTATTTGGTGCAAATAAAACCATGTAATATTACTGATTCATTGATCAATTTATTATTTAATATTGCATCCTGCAATCCTTATCGTCCATGATGGCCGAGCAGCTTACGCGTCGGCTTATAATGTCGTAAGTCCCAGGTTTGAATTCTGGGTCTGGCAAATACACATATTGGTTCTCAATTTGTATTTGGAGTCAGTAGAGTATGGACCTAATAGGTTAAAGAAGAGGCTAACAATCATTTCTCGTAACAAACAAAAATCTGTTAGCGGCCCACATGCTCAGCGTAGGTCAAAATGGAGCTTTAATGCTATTTTCAGAGCATAACCCTGGACATTCCTTAAACGTTGTAGATCATCTATTTATATAATTTTGAAGCCTTATTATCCTATATATTTATTTTAAACAGTTGATGACTGCACAAAGTATTTTTACTACATAAAATAGTATTCTTTTAAACCTCTCGCTCTAATGTTTTAGAATATAGTAATATTTCCGTATATCTATGTGCAGTGGTCTTAAGATTTTTTTGATTTATTAATTTTTAAACGAATTTAAAAAATCATTAGTAAAATTAATGTTAACATTATAATATATAGTGACATATTTAAGATAAAAAAATATATTTTATAATCTTTGTGATCCCAAATTTGACAAGAATTAGGCATTTTATTATTCAAAAAATGGGCACAAGAAGATAATTCTAAAGATTAAGAAGACCATTCAAATGTGATAAACATCATACGAATAATGATTGCTTTATAATAATTATTGACCTAAGAATAAGGTAGTATTTCTTTGAAATACGCCATTTCTATTGACATTTCCCAGTGGTTAAGCTACAACATACGGCCGTAGTCATAAATTGACAAACGATAAATGAAGTAGGATCATGGTAACGCGCGTGGTTGAACATGTATCGTTTTAAAAAAAAAATAGGTTAGGTACATGTTCAAACACGCGCGTTAACATGATCTTACTCCCTACTTCATGGTTGTACCATATGCTTAAAAGAGCGAATGCGACTTCATACAATGAAATCTGTCTGGGAGTTCATTCCACGTGTTCGTTAAGCGTCAATTACATTGAGCTTCTTTACGAGCTGTTTGTTGGCGAATTTAAAAGCGGGTGATTCAGCTACTGCGATTTGATGATTACACACAAAACTTTCCATTCGCTGAGAAGCCACAAGCCAACGACTATTTTGACAGAACGTAGTTCGTTTTTTTACCGGGAGGTTGCTACTGCGCTCTACTGCGCAGACACAGTAGGTCCACACGCCGGCGTGTAGCGTGTAAAGTTGACCGGCTTTCAACTTTTCTCGGTAGAGTGTTTACAACCTGCTTGTTAGCTTGTTCGATGATTACACTGATTTAAAGGCAGATTATAAATTCGCCAACAAACAGCTCGTAAAGAAAATCAATCTAATTGACGCTTTATCATGTCAAGATTCTTCGTTTTTCGGCGTTTAACGGCGTGTATCATTACATAATATTACGGTAGGTACAGTTTTTAAAGTACGCGTGCCACCAAAAATCCTTTCGCGTGCCACCTAGTGGCATGCGTGGCATAGGTTGCCGGGCGCTGGTCTATATTATGATCTAATTAGGATCGGACATGGTCAAAAAAACAAACCTTATATTGGAGTTCAGGGCATACGTAAGATTAGGTCACTTCCCTCAGTCCATCGGCACATTTCACGTGAGACCTGCGTGTAGATAAGGTTTTGTAACACCGCTACAGGGTGAGGTAGGATCAGTCACGGCACAGGAATCCTTGAAATTATGTAGCAGTCAAAGACTTCGGGCCTTGTCAGCATTATTTCGATAGTCTAAGAATTAGCAAATCATTTAAACTATCGTACAATCGTCGCATCTACAGTCAGCATATTCTACACGCGTGACATTCTTCGATGGGATCGAAACGTTCAAAGTGCAATAATGCAGACGCCAGCAGATTTCTCAATTGCAAACTTCATTAACAAAGATTCGAAATGTATCGAATATTCATGCATATAATTAGCAGGTCATAAATGATGAGTTAGTAGTCAGTCTAAATACCTATTAGTATCAATCGTTATCTTGGTCTGATCAGTAAGCTTCGTATAAGTCGCTCCGCACAGCATTCTGTTCGACCGAGTCTTGGACCTCGGATCAGTATCATAAGTATTATAACGCTCTTGTAACATACTCTTGTACTAACTATTTACGCTGCAAATAAAACTCGCTCATACATCCATCGGAGTAACTACCAAATCTCGACCTCTCATCTCTCCTCCTTACAACTCTCCATCTACACCTCCTGGTCATCCCCAATGACCAACCTAACCAACCCAACTACGAGACCCGCGAAAGTTAAACCACAATAAAATGGAGTATCATACTTTCTGGTGGTTCAAGTCAAGTGAAACAATTCGTCAATCACCAATATATTATAATAATCACTCATCAACATCATTCGTCATACAAAAGCCTGAGATTAGCCCTAGTTTTCTCGGGTCGACTTCATCATTCCGATTTATCTTCCGTAGGCCCTTTCCAATTCAATATGTTACCTCCTTTACATACACACAATTATAAAAAATATAGGTCATCGAATCGCAATATTATTTAAAACTAGTAAAAACTACAAAATGTACATCATTATCATAAAACCGAATTAAACAAATATCGCTTTTACGAAAGTTGATAGGTAGTCATAATTTTGTGTATATGAACTAAAAAAATAGAGGACTTGTATCTAGATATGAAATTCATACCAATTAAAAAAATATTCATTTTCTTTTTTTCCCAGGTAAAGCTCCAGATACTGGCTTTCCAGCAATGGTTTGGTTCCACCCTGGAGACTTCATGCGAGGCAGCCCCTATGATATCAACCCCTTTCAACTTGTCTTCAAACATAGGGTAACGTATAAATTCACTTCACTTTAACAGACTAGATGGGTAGTAGATTAACACCTTCCCCCAGTAAAAGAGTGAGTTAGTAATTAATTATATTACTATTATACATTTCTATATCTTTTATTCGTAAATATAGTCTTATATCTGTAAATATTTAAATACAATTATATTGTTATCAAGTTTTATTATGATTGATAAAGAATAAACAGTCCAATAGGTAGGTATCTTTTTTTCTAAAAAAATCTTTTAACTAATGAACTAAATTTATTTAACTTGAAAATGTTCACTTCACTAATAATTAATGAAACCGTTACTTGATTGAATAATGGATATTGTAGATAAAGTTATTTATTGTCTTATATTTTAATTACTATAATGTATTTCCGTCAATACTTAACAGCTAACATCAGTTAACGCAAACCACAGTAACAATTTAAAGGTTTTAAATAATATATGTTACAGTTAGTAGTAATTTATTTATTTACACTAAAAGTATTTGATGTTAATTGATGTTAATTGATTGCGATGTTTATTCTTTTATAATATATTGTTATTATGAATCAGTTTAAGTGAATTTAAGAATAATACAATTGTCGTTTTATGTTTCATTATTTGCATATTGCATCATTATGACAAATATGTTATAAGTAGTCCGATGATGTCAATTTGCAAAATATGGGTAACTTCAATGACTTCCTATGGAATAGCATAATACTTTTATAAATCATAATTGAACATACCTACATAATTTTGAAAACACTTTTCAGAAAATATATTATATCCAATAGAAAAAATCTTTTTTGAAAAACGTAAGACAGTAAGCAGGATCGAACCTGCATCTCTGGGGTTTGGCGCCCATGCACATAGACCACTATCCTATAGGCGCCATACATTGCGACAAATTTTAATTAATGGCTCTTAATACTCTCTGAAGCGCTTTATGCAGGTTCGATTCCTATGTATGTGAAATAATTAGAATGTTACATTCTTAAATCTTATGAATTATTCGTTGAATAAAAAAAATAGTTAATTATACATCATAATTATTGTTATTATTTATATTTTAATATACATATCAGATTGCCTTAATATTGTTCGAATTAAAAGTCTACTGATTATATTTACCCATTTTTTTCCTTTGCTCACTGACATACCTAGTACCTAATTTTTTACTTCAAGTCATTTCTTGAATTAGCAATAAATACAATTTGATATTGAGTTCAATACCCTTTAATTACCGAAATACTCTTCTTAAGCTTTGAGATTAATTTAATTTCTACATATATTAAGGTCACTTGTAGAAATACAATAACTTCCATCTATTTTATAACTGTGAATTCATGTCAATGTGTTTAAAATGCCATTTGTATTGGTTGCGGTAATGATTATAGACTTCGGGACAAGTTACCAATGACTTAACAAAAGAAGTTTCTTTATTTTTCTTGGGAAATGACCACTCCGGGCAAAACCATTTCTCGTTAATGTTTTTCCTTATCAGATAAGCTTAAAAAACTAGGGCAACATATGCCATATGCGTTGCAACTAGAAAATGTGTTCAATACAATTGTATACTATTATTACAGGTGATCGTTGTGACTGTGGCGTACAGGTTGAATATATTTGGATTCTTCACAACCATGGACGGTGAAGCCCCTGGAAACTTTGGACTGATGGACCAAGCAGGTGCTTTGGAGTGGGTTAGAAATAACGCTGAAGCTTTCGGAGGAAAAAAAGATAATATATGCATATTTGGTTATGGATCTGGCGCAGTAAGTGCTGGGCTTCATTTATTATCCGGAGAATGGTCTGATAGAACATTTCAAAGAGTAATAGCAATGAGTGGAAGTGTTCTTGCACCGAATACTGTAAAACCAGCTCATAAAGAGATGAAAACTATAAACAGAGTTGCAGAAGCTTTTGGGTGTTTTAGAACACCGACATCAGCTTTGATTAGTTGTCTTAGAAATGTCAATCCTCAGATTATGTTAGAACAAGGTGAACCGTTAACCGATTGGGGTCCTATTATAGATGCTGGATTAAGTAATTCAAGTAAACCATTTATACCAGACTACCCAGAGAGATTATTTGAAAAAGGACAGTTTGTACAAGTTCCAATAATGATGGGATATACCGATATGGAAGATGCTTTATTATTAAACAAAGAAGACGTTGAAGATGCTGGTATAACTAAACAAGAATATGATACAATGTTAAATGACATTGTTCTATCAGACTTGGCAGTTGAAAGTACAAATGACTCATGTTTTACAAATCAGCAGCATATTTTTGATACAGTTTCATTCTTTTACAACCCAGTTCCTGCTACAACTAATGAAACTATTCTGAGAAAAATGTTTTTAGATTATTACATGGAGAAAAACTACGGAGCTCCCGTTTATATGATGGCGAAATACATGAGTAAATTCGTTCCTACTTACACATACAGGTTTGACTTGAAGCCATTATCGCCAGCCGTCAATGAAGGAATACCAAATTGGATGGGAGTAGTTCATAACTTCGATCTTGTGTTTGTCCTTGGACTACCATATCTTGCTTCACCTACTGAAACAAGTAAGTGGCAAACATCTGACAAAAGAATAGCAGACATCATTATGAAACTCTGGACAAATTTTGCCACGTTATCAAATCCTACAAATGCTGAGGTTTTCATCACGTGGGAGGACTTCAAGCCTGATAATCCAAGATATCTCATTATCGACAGAACGTTTAATATGAGTAGTCCAGACAATATCAATTTCAAAGCTTTTGAGTTCTGGAATGAATTTTTTCCGAAAGTCATGGACCTTTCAACCCAATGTTGTAACGATACGGACTCAGGGACATCTATTACAAGAACGTCTTTTACGACAACAACTGAAATTCTTTGCACGTTTTTTGCTATTTGGTTCTTCTTACAGTATTCATTTGTAGGGCTTGCTTAATGTTCTACATAAAAAATTTAATTATACCAAATTATGTTTTGAGGGTATTAGTTGCAAAATCAGTTACCACATAAACTTTTCTATTATTTTATTATTTAAATTTCATCGTCCTAGTAGGTACTATGTTGCCGTAAAGTGTGATTTATTATTCTTCTTCTCATGTATATCTTTTATAAGAGATAGGCCACGATTAACGCGATCTTCACTTTAATGTGTTTTACCCGGAACAATTTCATGAAGCTACACTCGTACCATTCACAAAGTTTCCTCAGATAAGTTTAATTTTGGCTTAATCTGTTTTGGTTTAATTCATTTGGATATATCTAAACAGTATAGTATAATTACGGATAGCGAATCAAAATACATTGATGCCTACATTGGTTACTGAATAAGGACAAACCTATGTATATAACGGATTATTAAAAAAAAAAAAAAATTGCATCCCCTAAAATGTTATCACCCACCCCGGGATAATAACCTTAATATACTGCCAATGGAAAAAAACAAAACAGTAATGTAAAACACTTAAACCCTAACAGCTAAAATTCTTAAACATGGAACATGCTTTGCCTACTGATTATTTGAATACTGGTTGTCGAAATTCGAATTATTCGGATAAAATGAATTGCGGGGCGCGGGTTTACACGTTATTCCCGAAGCGCCGTTCGCGGCCGACTGGAGTCTCACGCGGTCACGCTACTTTTATGACTTTATTTTTCGTTACGCCTGTTCGATTTTTCATAACTAATCCGCCCGGGAGGTCAAGACAAAAGCATGCATCCATGCTAAAATAAATTTCCCTTACGATGAGAATGTAAAAATGGGGTAATGAAATGTAAATAGTATTAAGTCCAGCTACTTTATATCAGTGTTGTTTTTAAACCACGGGTTGGTTACAATGACTATGAATATATAATTTCAACAGTAACAATACAATATAGTAATTTTATGATTTTAATTTATTTTAAGTCTTATTTATATGTTTCTCTAAACAAATATTTTATACACAGTTCTTATACAATCGGTATTTTATAAATTTGTGGGAATAAAATATAATGGATATATTGGACTGAATTGCATCTAGTACCCCCGCTTGAGTTTTTAAGAACTATACTAATATACTATTGAGACCATTATAAATGCCTTAAAAATATCTTTAAAAAATATATTTTGTCAGTTGTTTAAAAATATATGAAGTAATATTGTTTAAATTTAAGTACAAAGGCGTTGATCATAAACAGTTTATGTAATATATTAATTAATACAGATTATAAGCATTTTATTAAAATTCTTTTAAAGATTCTTTCACAGATTATTATAAAAGTAGAAATAAAAAAAAATATTCATACGTTAAAGAGTTAAAGCATGAAGTACAATAGAAAAATGTAAAATATTTTATATATTTTTGTTGAAAAGTGCACAAAATACATAATATAATTTTGTAAAATAAATGAATGCATGTTACAATATAGTATAATGGAAGGTATCTAATTTTTAACACATTTCATTTGGATATAAAAGTATTCACCAAATTATATAGTTTATAAAAAATAAAGATTATTATTATCATATAGATATATCATATAAACACATTTTTACATTTGATCATAACAAATATACCGACGCTGGAATTTTCAATATATCAGAATATAATATGTTTTAATAATTACTGACAAGTTATTATTTCTCAGTTATATACTTACTTACTTGTTTTTTTGAGAGATCCTATTCGCCATGTAGAAATTTAATCAAGGTAAGTACGAATGAGTTTTTAATACATTGATTCAATATCATAAAGGTTTGTCACCATTATTAATGAAATTTGAGATAAGACGTTGGTTATATAGTTTTCAGTTAATTTCGTTGTCCATAGAGATATGTCAAATTAAATTAATTTAAATAGTAAAGCATATTAGCTGCAATCCAGTGGATGCAGATTTTTATCTCAATCAATACATACAAATATTTTTCTAATTCGTATAATTTCTGATGTAATTCGCAAAAAAATATCAACCTAACTAATTTTTATTTACTATTATTTTTTTGTTTAAATGATTTTTTCAGCGTCGATATTTATTAATTAAAAATTTATTGTATGTAATAATAAAAAAGAGCTTATTATGTACGCATAAATGGGAGAATGAACGAAAAAACAATATTTTAATAAATACTTCCATCTTAATATAAAAAAAAATGTTATTTTACTATTCCCCAATTAAAATACAGTTAACCTTAATCATGCAGTTTGTATATGAAAAAAAGAATTGATTCATGTATGGTATATACATATTTTAAATATTAAGCTTGATATATAAGGTTATCCTTGAATTTTCTTTCTACATTATATGAAACTAACATAGTGCTAATAATGGCCTTGATTTATTTATTTGAAATCGTTATGGCCTAATGTATGTAAGTATGCAAATATTATATCTGATTGATTTAGTGATTATTATTTAGTACCTATTCAAAATACACGTTAATAAGTTTATAATAAAAAAATAAGGTTAATTTATCAACCAGATTTCAATAGTTTTTTTTTCGTTTCCAATATAATAATATGTAGTCTAAAAGCGTTAAGTTCATGCGTGGAAAACTGAAATACATCTAAAAATAATTGGTATATTTTTATTTCTGATAAAATAAATAGCAAAATTATTACTAATAACGTTTCTTAAATAATGTGTTGAGTTTTTTTTCATTTAACTACCATGATTTAAACCACGAAATAACTGGTTACATGTAAATCTTACGTATTTCATTTCACCGTAGCATAGTGTTCGCCGTGAGCTTTCTTATCGAAAATATATGACCGTATACTATACGGTCATCTTTATGGCACTGATATGAAAAAAATACGCGTTGTTCGTGGAGTATTGCAGACAATAATGTTACAATTTTATTAGATCCTAACCTAACCTAACCTAACTTAACCTAACAAATAATCTAGTATATCAGCTATTTTCAAAATATGTTTGCCGCTGGCTTCCTGTAAACCGACCAGAACCGTGTTTTATTTAGACATGAATTTTAACTCAAGTAGGTATCACGCACACTCTAATGAACGCCAACGTCGCCAAACAAGGTCTTGGGAAGTTGCTCCTGGGATAATATCGGTGCAAATTTGAATAGCGCCTAACGTTCGTTACGCCACGGTATATGCCTGCATAACTGGTGTGGAGACGTGGCGGGTGGTGGAGAAAGCAATTACTATACGACCCAAAGAGGTTTGACGGTCTTTAATATACGACCATATATTTCCGATACAATATTTCACGCTGAAGTGTGATACGGCGAACTGCATACATACACGGAAATAACCGCGGATAACTTATCAAATCCAATAAACCAAAGAGTTTTCCTTGATTTTTATAAAAATATTTTCTTACCTAAAGATTCAAGTCCTACAAAAAATACTTCTAGTGTTAATATTATTACGAATCGTATAATAGTGTCGAGTTTCTTGAACGGAGCACAGCACGAACACAATCATCTAGAGCCCACAAATAAAGGAACAGATCTTGATAAAATATCTGAGATGTTTCGAGCAGTTTTTTTGGGCATATTCTTCGGCACGGATTGGATAAGCCGGAGAGACTGATGATTTTGAGTAGCCTCCAGGAAAGCCCTAGTAAAGAAAGAGAAGGTGAAGCTAAGGAGCTTACTGGGGGCAGCCTTCATTCTGCCCTAAGAGAAGCAGACGTCGAGAGGGGTGTTTCATGTAAATTGTACGTATTACATTTTACCGTTGCACAGTTTGCCGTAAGCTTTCTTATTGGAAAGAGATGACCGTATAGTATATGGCAGTAGCAAAGGGTGGAGGTAGGCTAAATAGTGCACACTAAACTTTGTCAGTCATACGAATTTGTTTTCATTGAAATGATACTACAATTTACAGATGGTGTTGGTAGATAATAGTCGAAAAATACTCGTCTATCTATAAAATATCTAAAATTATGCAAATAAATCATACATAACTTTGGATATTTTATAGGTAGAGTAATATTTTTATGTATTATAGTTTAGTTTAGTCAGGACATAATGAATTCAAAAAAAAATAACTAACACCATCTCTAAATAAATTGTTGTATATGTTCAATAAAAGCAAATACGTATGACTAACAACGTTTAATGTGCGCTATTTATGGCGGATCTTAACAGCCTACCTCCACCCTTCGCTACTGGTATACGTATAGTATACGGTCATCTCTATAGCACCGAGATGAAAAAATTACGCGTTGTTCGTGGAGTATTGCAGACAATAATGTTCCTTTTTTACCTAACCTGACTTAACATAACCTACCCTAACAGTATATCGGCTATTTTCAAAATTTGTTTGCCGCTGGCTTCCTCTAAACCAACAAGAATCGTGTTTTATTTAGACAGGAATTTTATCTCTGTACCTACAATACAACCCAAAGAGGTTGGAAGGTCTTTAATATACGACTATATATTATTTCCGATACAACATTTCACGATGAAATGTGATACGGCGTACTGCATACTTACAAATTTTCGGACACGGGGAGGGGTGGAAAAGTCTTGGTCGCTGAGGATGGTGGAATTTCAAGGTAGTCATGATTCTCAGTCATGAGGCAATCAACAAGAAAGGTCAATATTTTAACAGAATTAGTTTACCTTGATTCTATTTTAAGGCTCTGTTGAAGTATAATGATTTTTAGTCAGAGAATATAATATTTATACCGATTTTTTTATTAAAATAAACACTCACTTTTGTCAGTTAATATTATTTTTATAATTCCTACATTTCTTTAAATGTTATGCCAATTGATCAAATTGAAGTTTTTTAATGTCGAAACGGCTTTTGGCGTAAATAAAAAATATTGATAATAATCCAAAAACTGAAATTTTATGTGATAACATAAAATGATATGTTTTTAGTTTGAAAATTAGATTTATCTATGATATTATTTATTTTCGGTTGTTCTAAATCGACAAATACACAATAAAAATCTTAAAATTGATATACACACCATTTACTGAAAATTAGAGCATTTCCAAATTATAGTGATGGTTTTAGGGGTTACATGTAAGTTGTACGTATGCAGTTGATCGTGGGACACTTATTCGTGCGCCGCAGTACGTGAAACATGAGTTCGTATAACATGTTATCAAATGACGAGTTCTTCGTTGAACATTTCACCGTGGAATACATTTGTACGTATCTTACAAAATGCGGCGATAGTTTGCAAATAGTACTGTTCCAATTATATTAACCCTAATCTAACCTAACCTAGTAAAGACATCTCATAAAATTCGCCACATGTTGTAACATACGTACAAATATACTCCACGCTGAAATGCTCAACGAACAACTCGTCATTTGATTAAATGTTACACGAACTTGTTTCACGTACTGCGGCGCACGAATAAGTGTCCGGTGAACTGTTTACGTACAAATTTCCGGATACGGGTTTTAGGTATGTAAAGATATGTAAAAATTCCAGGTTTGGTGACACCCTAGTGACAGATATGCCTGTGCGATAAATTGCTATTAGCATTAAAAAAAATACTGTTGTTTTGTATGTTGTCAGCATTTTTCATGTTTAAGTTATTTTATAAATTAAGATGTCGATACTTAATAATGAAGCCATAGACTTGTCTTATTAATTGAAAATAGCCACTGCTAATGGTTATAATATTTGTATTAATTCCTTAATTCGCTGCCTTTACTAGTGTGCCGTACCTATGCAACGCATGGTCTGCCTATCCCCACGGGACGTCACTATGTTTTACCACTTGGGTACTGCGAAAACTATTATGAAAAGTTACCAAGAATATCCGTAAGTATTATAATGGAAGACATATCGCCTAAAAAATATTACTTAGTTTTACCATAATATTACATAAAGAGTTTGAAAAAATCTTACTAAAACACACTATTTAAATACCAAGTCAACGTCAATTTTGTTTATTATTTTTTTAATGTCAAATTAGTTGATTTTTTATAAGAGACACGCACTTTTATTTATTTTTATATGAGTACATTTTGGCAGTTTCTTTATACTGTATAAAAGTTAATTACTATTTCATTATTCCTTGACCTGGGTCAACTAACAACAAGGAAAACATGCGTTTTTCCTTAGCCCTAGGATCCAACCCGCGATCCACGGCACCAATCTAATCGGAGGTTTTACCAGCCAAATTGAAAAGCACAGTTATTTTCTTTTAAAGCAAAATGTTTGGTTAATTTAATTAGGTAACTGAATCTACATTTTTATAATATTAGTACTATCGACCGAAAGTACTTGATGGAATTTGAATTTAAATTCTAATGGATTTAAGTTTTGTACTATATTAGGCAAATAGTGCCTGAAGATGCCGAAAGGCGAAACCCGGGTCGCAAAAACGTGTCAAATGGAATGGTACAAAACTTAAATCCACTAGAATTTACATTAATATGTTTAGGGGTTTATTCAATTATTTTAACTTAAGTTTGATATTTTCTCATGTTTTAGTAAAGTAACGTAGTGAAGTAGATATCTACGAAATGTTTTGTTCTACCTGACATGCTGTGATGTTTTCGTGTATACATAACGTGACCATTTATTTTTTTACTCAAAACGAGACGTCTACTAATTTTTAGGTATTCAAGAAAACGCATATTTTTCATGATTTATATTCAATTTGTTAGAACAGGAATGAACAAGTGAAAATAAATGATTTGTGTGGTCCTATATTTTTCTGAAGAACAAAGTAGGTACTTATATCTATTTGGTTTTGATTTAAGACAAGAACGAAATTCTTGGCAGGACTTTTTAAAATTTACTTTGGTAATTATTAACATTGCATAACTGCGACTTGCAACTGTGTTTTTATGCTTGTCCACAACTAATCCATAAGAGAAAAGACTGTTTCTACCGGTACTTTTCCATACATTTTTGATTTTTCGCGCCTTTTTTTGAAATTGATACTGTGGGTAGCTCTCTTTCTGAAAACGGGACATTTCGGCGCCCGACGCTGTGCTTAGGGACAATGGGACGGTTCCGTTCAAAACGGGAAGTATGGTCACATTATGTGTACATTTAAGATTAAAAAAAAATT
The DNA here is from genome assembly GCF_057557595.1 of Rhyacophila brunnea. Classification (NCBI taxonomy): domain Eukaryota; kingdom Metazoa; phylum Arthropoda; class Insecta; order Trichoptera; family Rhyacophilidae; genus Rhyacophila; species Rhyacophila brunnea. Next base: position 54,087,024 of record NW_028232965.1, on the reverse strand, counting down.
AAAACCAACCAAAAAAGTGAAACTTTGAAAGAAAACATTAATTTGTTAACTATAACTTAAGTGAGTACGATACTAATGAACAGATTGAATAGCAGATAGCGTCAAGGGAAATTCCCCGCTACGCAATAATTATTTAAATCATAAGTCGGATGACCGCCAAGCAATAAGGGAGGAACCTTTCTACTCGACTCTCCCTCTTCGGTTTTCAACCACTCAATAAAACACATTCAACCCACTCCCTGCCTCTATGCAAATTTGCTTCTCGTTTCGGTCACGGAATTATTGGACCGAAACGGTCAGGGTGTTTGCTTATTATTTCAATATAAAACGGTTCTCAATTGCATTTTTTTAAAAATAAACGTTGAAAGTTCCTACATTTTACAGTTCAATCATTCGTTGGTTAATAATTACATAGAAATAATATATGACGTTAAATATTTTGAAATACAGTTTTAATAAACTATTATTTTATTCGACGTAAATTACGCATTACAATTACAATTTACGTTGAAAGTTTCTACATTAAATTTTACTTTTCAAGTATTTTATAGACTTATTGATTAATATATATATATATAAATTATATATGACACAGGATTTGAGAATGTAACATTCTATATATTATTTAAAACGTCTCATGCATATATATATACACATGTACCTGTATCTGCTGGATTCGCGCCAGCATGCTTTTCCAATTAAGCTACGGGCATCTTAATTAATTATGACGATTTTAAATAGTAGTTGTTACATGAAAATGCTTTTCGAATTGTCCCGTCGGGTGTCGTATTTTTTCTACAAAATGATTTTTTCTAGTGTGTAAATGCATGAGATGTTTTCAAATTATGTATAAAAAATACAGTTTTTTTTATACTGAAAAATATTTTTCATATTCGTATTCGTGATACCCGTGTAATGGGCTCTAGTCTCATCAAGTCGTTGTTCTCAGTCAAACGTATGAGAAATAATCTACAAGATAAAATATATTATATCGAATAATTGTAGATTAAGTTAAATATATGAGACCAAAGCTCGAGTTAATTTGTAGGGCCATTTCAAAAATTAAAAATAAATATCGAAGCAACATTACTCCACGGATACCTCATCGATGGACATATACATTATTCAGATCGTACCTAAAACATATTAAAAAAAAAAGGACAACCAAGGGCCAGCTGGATCTATCAGGTAATTAGGCTTAACTGAAGTTGGTATATGACAACAGAAGAATAGGAGTTGGTATGGTAATGAGAAGCCATTATTCAATGGTGTATTGAGAGTGGCTGAGGTGATGATAATGATACATTATAATTGTTATGACAAAAATTCATCAAGATTTTATATTTCAATTAAAATATTTCAAAAAACCCTATTTACAAACTTCTTTATTAATTATGGAAGTTTTGAATAAGTCATAGCTATTTAGGACAATAATACAATACCATGTTCAATATCGAACATAACAACTCGAATACCAGTGATATTGATGGAATGTGGGGTGGGGTAGAGTCTGATTTGTATGTTTTATAGTGTTAAAAAAACACGGTTTAATTAAAAAAAAATCTTAAATAAGATTTTAAAATATGTCATAATTTCTTTATAATACAAATATCTCCAGTTTTTTTATAATTATCCATATTATTATTATGTGACAAAAATTGAACTCTTTTAATGATAAATTGTTTTGATTAAATTATCAGACTGGTAAACTCTATCACCACAAATGCATTAAATTATAAAATTATACGAATTTACTATAGAAATAATCAAATTCAAAAAATAACATACAACGTAAAAAAAAAAAAAATATGTCATATTGTTATGTGAAAATAAATAAATTACTTGTAAATTTATTTGCATTATTTTCTAGGGTTGTCCGAAGTGAAAAATATATTTTGATGTATATTAATATGCATTTATTTGAGTGACATTTCGGAAACATGGCTGACCTATTTTTCTAATCTTGAATAAGCAGCCTTGGCAAAAAAATCTGAGGTCCTTACATGGTTGACAAATTGCCGCTGTGTGTCATATTTACAGGGGAATTTAGGCCAATGTGGAAAACAAAAGAAATAATAAATACATATAATTAAATAGAATATAATATGTATAAAACCTTTAACTGGATATTATATATATAATACATTAATACAAAATAGCACTGTTACAAAATATATACGTCGTTTTATTTTTTAAATCCAAAACCGTATATTTTCAGGCGACAGTAAAAACTGAATAAATTTTGTTTTCAATACAAGTTTGAAAATTTTAAAAAAGAGTGGGTGGGTAAGGAAGATAACAACATTTAATATATCTAGTAAGTAGGAGGCTTGAAATTTTTTTAATTGTATGGATATGAATTGAGTCTTGCTGGGTGAGAAATCAGAAAGATTTTTTTTAGTAGTTATATAATTTCCGAGTATAATATAACTGTTAATGTGAAATATTATTTTCTTTGGGACTTTTTAAATTATGTATGTTCGACAAATTAAATATTTTAAAATGAATTTGACAAATAAATATTTTAAAATGAATTTGACAAAATAAAATAATATTTGACACATAAAAATATGGATTCAAAATTTAAATTGCAGATTTTAGAGTTATCTATAAAAAGAGAGAAAAAGTATTTACTTAAATATTGAATTAACAAAAAAATTACTTAATATTATTATTTAAAATTTTACTCAGTCATAAAGAAAAATATCAAGCAATCTACAAAAGTTCACCGAGAATCATACCAAAACGAATCGTACCACAGGTTTGATTATTTAGTTCAGATTGTCAATTAATAAAGACCTTAGACTAATGATAGTTATTACGATAAAAACTCCTAGTCCGAAATAATGGGAACTGAAATAAATGACGGATAAAGAGAAGCAGGTAGCCGATCTCAAGTAAGGAAGAACACGGGATAAATTTAAACACGTGTCAAGAATACGTCATACGTCGAATACTGACAACTGCTCTCGGTTTATGCATTGACGCTCATTTAATATCTGTATATTACACACACAATTGCACGCCTATAATGCGTGGTTCATTTTCGTAGGACACTCACAAATTCAATACCATGCTTCAAACTTTATTGTATTAGTATATCATCATCAGCCTGAATCTATCCACTATTGGATGAAGGCCTCTCCAAGCTGATTCCACTTCTCTCGGTCCTGTGCGTTGCGTTGCCACGTATTTTCGCAGAATTTTATCATTTCATCGATCCAGCGGCCTCTACGCCTACCTTGCGGACTTTTTGTACCTCTTGAGTACCACCGGATGACTAAATTTGCCAACAATTGTCTCTTTTTCGAGATATATGCCCTGCCGATTGGTATATAGCCTATCGGAATTCTATTTATAATCTAAATCTAAATAAAAATTATATTTCAGTGTTGCCAAAATAGTGAAAAAAGTATGTTTAAAATTCTTCAAAATTTACACATAAATAAATACACGTCGTTTTAATGTATACAATTAATAGCCTAAGTCATATTTTCCACTATGGTTAGTTTGAGATACAGCTCGGTGACAATAGTTATATAATATTTTTAAAACGAAAAATGCTTTAAGTAAATATATATTAATAAATATATTTACTTATAACTATGTATACACCCTTGTATGTATATTTAAGGGTGTTTTTTACATAAAAAAGGTAATCAAAATTAGAATATTGTGGCAAAAAACCATTTTACAAATTGTTACACCTGTCCGCTACGTGACACTTTCACCCTTAAATAATTTATGAGAAAAATAATTTAATTCATTTTGGCTAAAAAATGGGCAGTGTGTATGATAATTTAATTCATGCAAGCCATTTACAAATGCCTGTTAGTATTGGACAACCGTTATTTATGTGAAAAATTTTGGCTTGAATGGTGAACATTCACTTCATTTACATTCGGCCATGAAATAAATAACAGACCATTTTCACGGCATATTACTGCCACATGAAAATGTAATAAACATTTTACATAATGTGTTTATGTAAAGCCCGATATGTATCGACCAATAAGAAAATTATATTCGTACTTATTATACAATGTATATATACATAATTAAGCCTAGAGTACCTACCTAAAAAAGCTTGGTATATGAAAACGTTTTGTTTTTGATACTCGCCTATTGCGTTCATAACTTTCTTACGCCGTCATATGATCATATCTATGACCTTTGAGTTTTTAAAAAAGGTCATTTTTCACAATATACCTACAGACTTATCTATACAAATATATGCGCGTCGATTTTTAATTTAACGTTTGAACAAGTTCTGCAAAATCTTATCACATAAAAGTTTTTATAAAAGCTTTCAAGTAAAAAATCGGCTAACTACATATAATTTTTGACGAAAATATAATTGCTGGACAAATGTATTTATCCAGTGGCACCCGAACGGTACAAATAATGCCGTACAAATTATAAGCAGACGCGTTAGCTGCTCGGCGTACATAATAATAATATTATGTTTTGTTAATTGAGTCGCTTAGAGTCATAATTATTCACATTCTCCAAAAATTAAGTCTGTTTAAATTAAACTGTCAATTCATGGTGGAACTGCATTGTATTGTTGTTTTTATTTAATAAAACGCAATTTTATTGTAGTACTTATTTCACTTTTAATCAATAGATTAGGACCGGTTTTGTCCGCTTCAGAGCAAAATTTTCAACCCTCTGAGGCGGACGAAACCGGTCCTAATCTATTGATTAAAAGTTAAATAAGTACTACAAAAAAATTGCGTTTTATTAAATAAAAACAACAATTAAGTTTTAAATAAATCGCAAAAAAAACAATAAAGCACTATTTTTCGTAATCATATAATAGTAGTGAAATTTAATGAATATTAACTCATTATGTTTCCTTTTTATAATGTAAAATCCTCCATGACAGTATGAAAAAAAATACGGATTCCTGGTTCGTTAGAAAGACCTTAAGACCTGAATATAATAATTAATTATCAAAGAGTGACACCGCGTGGCTTACGCGTCGGCCTATAACGTCAGGGGTACTAGGTTTGAATCCCGGGTCTGGTAAGTATACATATTGGTTTTAAATTTGTGTATGAGTCAGAGTATGGACCTAATAGGTTGAGCAAGTGGCTAACATATTCTATTTCTCGTAAAAACAAAATCTGTCAATACAATCACCACTGAAAACTTCCACTCTGTGCCTCCACAGATGTGTAGCTATCAGTATATTATTGATCAAATATCTATTTTCAATGTATCAAATTATTCAACCGCAATAATAAATTTCCAGCGACTCATATTCCGGTAAACAACTCTTTACATGTGTCAGCAGATTGATTAGCGATATTAAATACGGTACCGCAATGGAAACTTAGTCTAATATCCATTCCCATGGTATCATATTATACTATGACTGTAATAATAAATAAAATTCACAGCTACTCGTATTTAAACCGCTGACTCGTTCAATATAATTATGTAATGGAATATAATGTTTAGGTATTACTTTCGACTGTATAAATTACGAATAATGATTTATCAAAATGTCACTCGAATATACGTTCCACGTCTGTTATCGTCGCAGTCTCTATATCGCTTCGCCCAACATCTGATTGTACCGAGATGCGGACCTCGGATCCGTACCTATCATAAGTTTAGTATTGTAACATAACTGGTGTAGCATACCATTGTACCAACCTTATTTTCTTTTTCCTCATCCTTAACACCATAACCCACACATCGAACACTACAGTGGTGACCCCGGCGTGATATGAACACACATCAAACACTACAGATGTGATCTTATTAGGATCGGACATGGTCGGAATTTTACATAAGTAAAAGTGATTTTTGATATGCAACTATTATTTATATATATTTTGGTTGATGCATTTAGAATCTCTTGCTATTATTAACTAAAAAAATGAGAAAATTTAAAACGGTAAGTTATGACTCTATGCAATTCAATTACCTACTATAATGACTTTTCATCAAGCATAATTCACAGTGTTGGCAAAATTAAAGTAACTGGTATTATGTAACTTAGAAGGCTACAATAGAATAATTGTAGCTATAATGCAAAAAATACTTTTAATTTATTTGACTTTAAAAAATAAATATTTTTTAAAAAATTAGTTTCGTTTCCAAGTGAACTATTAGCTAAATAGAAAAATATTTGATTTTTATTTAGGCGTTGCCTTCGCCGTAAGTGCTACGTGATTTAAAGTCCGCCAAATACTTTTTAATGGAGAATGACATCGCTATTATTCGGTCACAAGTAGTGATGTGACGAGCAGATATTAGTAACTATGCAAAGTGTCGATATCGATATACTGATGTAATCGAAAGTTCATAATATGTGTACATAACTAAACGGAATTCTAAAATATTGTTTACTGCAAAACTGTAATAAGCATATTGGACGGACTAAATAAGATGAATACAATGATGCAGTTGAGTCAATATTACCAAGTGTCATTCACAAAAATATGAAGCGCCTAGTTTCAAAAGCCCCTAAAACGGTTTTTGAAAATTTTTGAGTTGAATATGGATTTAGATGGATATTTTTGTTACTTATATGATGGCCAAAGATTGAACTTTAAAAAACGCAAAAAAACTGTCAATACGTATGATCAAAAATTAGGATAAAATTCAAAACCCGCTAAAACGGTTGGGTTTACTTTTCAAATACCCCTAAAATGGAAAGCCAAATCACTCTTTAGAATGTAACGAATTAAAAAATAAATACATACAGATCACAGATTTAATATATATGATTTTTTCTCATTTTTCTCAAAACTAACTAAAATCGTTTTTCTCATTTTTCTCAGAACTACTTAAAATCGTTTTAGGGGCTTTTGAAACTAGGTGCTTCATATGTCAGATAGGGTAAAAAATGAGCGTATTGTCAGAAAACAATGTTCGATTTTCCTAAAACTAAAAAGCAGTTGAGAAACCAGGATTTAAAATAGATAAGGAGTACATAATATGTAGCTGTCAATATATTATTGATCAAATATCTATTTTTAATGTATCAAATTATTCGACAGCAGTAATAAATTCCCAGAGAATCATATACCGGTAAACAACTGTTTACCTGTGTCAGAAAATTGATTGACGATATTAAATACGGTATCGCAATGGAAAATTAGTCTAATATCCATTCCCATAGTATCATATTATATTATGACTATAATAATAAATAAAATTCACAGCTACTCGTATTTAAGCCGCTGACTCGTTCAATATAATTATGTACTGGAATATAATGTTTAGGTATTACTTTTGACTGTATAAATTACGAATACTGATTTATCAAAATGCCACTCAAATCTAATTACCTGGCTTGTAATTATCTCAGTACGTAAGATGTACTGTCATTGTATTTATACTATCGTACCGACCGTTACGCTGCAAATAAAACTCGCACCTGCATACATCTTCGATTTCTTCATCTTCATCCTCAACACCATAACCCACACATCGAACACCACAGTGGTGAACCCGACGCTCCACGCAACCACAAATTCAACATTTTCAAGACAATGCCGAGATGATCATTACTTTGTTATGGATTTTGCATTTCAATTTTTTATTTTATTTTGTAAAATTTATGGTAGGTACAAAAGGATTGACTTCTAATTTTCAAACAAATTCAGTGTCATGTTAAAAAACGCGAGATCTGACCAGAAAACCCTTAATAATTTGGCAATGTATGCAAATGCATGTATTTAAAATATTATTTTCAATAAGCCTATGAATCTCTATGTTCGTGTAACTGTACACTCAGCCAATTGAATCTTGCATACGTTCAAATGCATAGTATAATATGATGTTTTTCTATTTTCGATGAGTATATACGAGGAGAAATTAAAATTAACCCTTTCATTTTTTTTTACGATTCTACCAAAGTTTTCACTGCTACTCGCTGTAATACTGCCTCTTCTCATCTGGAAGAGGATCCGCAGATCAGGTCCTCCTTCAAATTCTGTTAAAAAGCTATACAATTCTACCGAGTTCTTCTGTTCTAGCCACCGCATGAGCACAATTCAATTCATCGTCATTCTCAATGATATTCGCGATTCGCAGCTGGACTCTGTCGTTCATATTTAGGGCATTGTACTGCTATATGTACAATATCGTGCATAACACCACATTCATTGCAGAGCTGCGAATCGCTTCTTCCCATGAGGACATCAAATCTTTTACCTGATTGAGTGTCCTGTTCTAAGCCTCAATATCAGCTTAAGCTCATTTCTCTTCAAAGGAGACTCCACAAACCAGAGCACCGAACATGGGGAAAGTAGAATCACATTGTTCTTAGAAAAAAGATTTTTATTTTTGCTTACTTTTACGTCTCATTTCTTGAGATTTTTTTGTCAGAATTTTTGAAAAATACATTTTTCGCTAAATAGTTTATAAAATTCTCTAGTTTTTTCAACAAAAATATAATTCATTGATTTGGAATTAAAAATTCTGCAAATCGATTTTGAGTGGTATTTTTTAATGAAAATTGAAAAAAAAAAAGATTTAATGACAAAAGAAAATAGAAAACGACAAAAAAAGATCATGACTGATTCTGGACGGAAAAAATTGCAAGCAAAAAAATAACCTAAATGTGATTCTGCTTGTACTTGTAGCTTTCTTTGATCTTGGATTTTTTTGGAGAGAAAACCACCCAACACAAATACTTCTTTAAATAAATTTACTGATAATTTAGAGACATTAATAAACCATTCGCTAATTCTTGGTAAATCAAATATTCTTTAATTCGAGAATTCTTAAATCATCACAAAAAATGAGAAATCAACTAGTATTAGTAGCAATATTCTTTTCGCACAGTTGATTAAATTTATTGTCCCGGATACCCGCAAAATTCTACACAAAAAACGACTGTAAGTAAATTGATATCTATTCACGTATTTGTTTGCAAGTTTGTGATATAAACGGCGCTACCACGGGATGACTAATCACAAATGCCCAGGTATATCACTCTTCATAGAGACTTCAACGTAGAAACCATTTACGGCCACTTCTTGAAACTTTCTAAAACATTCTACAGCTCCAGGACAGCAGACTTCCTAAACCAGTCGATCAAAGATCTAAGCAATTACAATCCAGCTATCCCCGCCGAATTTTCTAGACCACGTTTAAAGTCTTTTTAATTTATATTTTTTCCTTACGGTAGGACACAAAAAAGAGGCCATTTGGTAGCCTCTCCATCTACATAGATATAAAAAATAAAATATACCGCAGTGCTGACTCAGTCAATTCGAAAGAGAAACTACTGTATATCCCCTATTTTTCCCAGCTCTTTTTCATTTTTTTCCTTCAGACCCGTAAATCCTTTAAATAAACGCAAATACTACAGATGACGAGGATAAAAGGCTGTTTGGCCTTGGTGCCTCATGCTATACATATATATATATTTGAATAGAATTGACCTAAACCATTGTGTCATGACCATCCCTAGTAGCGGGGCATAGCAGCTGTAAACTTGTACACATAATATAATTTATCAAAACTACCTTCGCTCATGCAAGCCAAGGAGTGGCTCGGAAAATAAACCAAGTCAGGCTGATGCTTAATTTTATTACCTGAAACTAAAGTTCCATGAAATTGTTATGGCGCATTATATGAAAGAACGTAGAGGACATTTTAAATAGTCCATCTTTTATATGTGTCATGCGTCGTTAAAATGCTTCGTAGCCATTGTTTTATTATCACATTTTAAAGGTGTGTAGATGCATTTTATTTAGAATGAGACAAGTTATTATAAACGTTGCGATAATGAATTAATTAAAATATATCGTGGCGACTGTTGTAGTTGTTCGTTATTTTAATTATATTTTAATATAGTATTACGCCCAACTACTAAGCTTAGTTTTTTAAACACAAAAATGTGTGTATGGTTGTTTATTGTTACAATTACATGCGTCGTCGCAGCCATGACCTATTTTGGGTGAAAGCTGTTTCCTCGTGTCATTCGTTTCTTTTGTATAAAACTATTTTTTGCTTTATTTTTTTTTCTCTACCTTGTTTTTTCTCTAACTGATTACATGTAATTTTTATTCTAAATGTCATGTTGTGAAGGTCCTGAATTAATATTTTGTTATATACTCAACGTGTCTTTTTTAAATAAATAAATGATATAATGGTTTTATTATTTTGGTAGTTTTTTGTACATTGCGGAAAAACACAGTATGCGAGGAACAATTATTCAATTAAGAGGTTATTTGGGAACTGCTTGATTGAAATGTTTGATATCGACTACCCTTTATAACGTCAGTTTACGTCAACTGTTTTGTGGCGAGTATTATCGCTGCCTCAGTACAAGGGTACACTATTTGATAAAAACCTGTTGGGAGAAAATGGCTGTCAAAGTTTTTGAATACCAATAAGAGAGTAGTTAGATATTTTTATAAACTATTAATATATTACTATTAATATTATGTAATTATCCTAAATATGAACATTTTATCTAAAATTATAAAGAACCACCTTCAATTCCCTCCCATACATAATCAATTTATGTAATAAAGTGTATTATTGCACTTAAAAAAGTATTACTCCTTTGTTATTTATGTTGATGTCATACAAATTTATCTGAAATATTATGGTAAAATAAATTTCTACAAAAATAGTGCAGCCTTGCCCAGAAACTTCAACTTATTCTCCATATTTTGCAATTCTTAAGTCAAAACTGTCATTTTGTCAAATAGTGTACTCTTGTACTGAGGCAGCGATATATCTCCAAGGCTGAATACACGCAGACACGCAGAACTGAATTGCGAGTTACGACGGTAGTGCTATTCATTACTTCTCTTCAAATGCAATGCAGTTTCCTGTTTGCAATTCATGGAGATTTTTGATCGGACATTTCATTCAAATGATTTAACGTATTACTGTTTATTTAATTCTGCAACAATCATAACTTTATAAAACAGTTTACCATATTGCATTCGAAGTATATGCAATAACTGGCACTACGATCCAAATTCACAGTATCGTGCCGCAGTATAACTTACTATAGTAGGCATTGGACTCAATACTAAATGCTTTTTTTTTTACCTTGACTCGTAAAAACGATTTAGATAAGAAAATTTTCTAAGCATGATTTAATATCTATATTTTATTTATATCTCATTCGTCAATACAAAGTGACAAAGTAACATTACATTAAAATAATATCGAATTATTGAGACTGTAATAATTATTGTACCTATAGTTGATCCAAAATAGGATGGCATATAGCTAAAATATACGTCATGTTATCCCGCTTTGGGATTTCTCTTAGCGATGGTGCCCACAGAACGCGTCGAGCGGGCGAAGTCGGCGTATTCATAACCATAATCACACGTTTCTCGCCGCGCATTACCCTTCACCTATGTAATAAGCGGCCCAAGCAGTACAAAACAATTATTTTTACAGCGTCTCTCATAACAAAGCAATAAAAATATTATATTATTTCGGGGCTTGTAATAAATATTTACGACGATATTATTCAACCAGCGAAATATAATGACACGGAATAAAATAAAACAATGGGTTCTCTGTTATTAAATAATTGCTTTTGGCCCGTCGATCGACGACGCCTCAAGCAGCGTAATTTTGGTAGCCGTGTTTAATGAATGGACTTCTTTGTATTTTCATTAAATCGTATCGCCGAGAAGCGAAAAACGGTGACTCATGCGGCAGGCGGCGCGCAAGGCATCGTTAAGTCCAGTGGGCGCTGGCGTATTTGATTACGTTGTATTTTTGATGATTTACGCGCCACTTGTAGAAATTTTGCGCGAGCGCCGCACTCGCTGCGTCAATGGGCTTTATGCCTTAGGCAATCAATGGTCAATAGAATAATTTAGCGTAGAGCCACGTAATATCTGATTTCAATATGTTGCCAAAACGAGCATAATATTTTCTAACGAGCATCAGTGGCATTTAAATTTAAACTGTTTTTATTTTTGATGTTACGTTTTTTTCATCTGTGTTCTGACAGTCACATAAATTAAGAATTTGAAAGTTATAAAAGATAGTGAATTCATAGTTAAACTAAACGATTGCTTTATTTATGGACAGTATAACCGATTTAGCTATCTGACTTCTTAGGTCGTATATACTATATAATATTCGTATGAGCATAATATGTTATTATGGGTGTACTTTGGAGAAATATGAGGTACTTACAAAAATATATATTTAAAATAAACGAAAAATTATATTATTCCATTTATTCTGAAGTATTCGAATTAGGCCGATTAATATATGATAAACAATGTACATATATTGATATTATTTAACTTTTTTTTACATCCGTCTAACAATGCAGTTTTTGCCATATCGTGATTTAATCAATTATTAATGATTTTTTGTATTCATTTTTTGCTGTTTCTTGAAAAAATTAAGTTAGAGTTTCTATAAATGTGTTTTTGTCCAAGGGGTATTAATTGTCGTGTTACCGCATGTTTCACTTCCATTATACAATATCTAAACAACTGCCATTTGAATCATGTCCTTTTGTAGTGTTAAAGAAGAATACATAGTTAGGTATAAGAAAATAACAACAAAAATAATATTAAATTATTTATTTTTATAATAATATAATATTACAATGTTTTTTTCACATGGCGATTATTTTATAAAATAAGGTTCTCCACAATTCCTTTTTTAATGATATGCTTCAATGATTTTTAATTAAAACATATAATATTTATACATACATGTGTATTTATGATATTAAATATAATATAACATCAAGTTCACAATCAGATTAAACAACACGGAATGTGGTAAATCAACATATTCATTGTAGGTACGTAATTAAATGATTGTTTCTATTAATAATAATAATATACATACACAAATAATTTTAAATCAAAACTGTATTAAAGTAATATATTTATTTGTAATTACACAGATAAGGGACCACAATACCGAATAGTCATAAATTGTAATAGAAAGATTTACTTCATAATATCATAGTTAATATTATAACTATTGACAAAATTAATAGCAATTATTATTATCAGTAAATAAATATTTATAAAGCTATATGTATGTTGCAAAAACTGGTGTTTATTTTTTTTAAATAACGTGGTATCCGGAAACTATTATATTATGTTCACGCAACGTGGCAGTATTGGTTGGAATGGAATTTGGTAGTATAGTAAGGGAAAGGTTAATATAAAATTATTATTATCAGGAATTTATTACGCAATTTATATTTTATATAGACATTTCTGTTTTCTCCTTTTTCTTGAAATAATTTATCAAATGATTATTACCCAGTTCTAATATATTGTAAGCGCAATTTATATATTTAGGTCTGATTAAGTTTCATGATTGAATCCAAAATATATGCGATGTTGGTATACTTACTCAGTATATTGTCAAACAATAACTTCTTCTCTACGTGTTAAAATTGTGATCTAACAATCTTCTCCAGTGAAGCTAATCGCACTTTCGTTTATACGAAACACCCGCAAATTTATCATTTCATTTACGCTCCGCTGGTGTAAGGATCTATCAATTTACGTAATTTGAACCTTTTTTATTTAAGTAAACATATATTTTATACGATCAGGAGTGATGTTAGAATTATTATTAGTAAACTTTTGGTTTATTGCAAACAAGAAAAGAAGTCGCATCTAAAGCCCCGTCCAGGATAGGCGCGTTCGGTGGAGCGTTGAGCGGCGCTCGCAACTCAAACGTATAACCGTGTGTGAAAATGTTTGTAGACAATGTATTTTTTGGTTATACGTTTATACGGTTATACGTTTGAGTTGCGCGTGCCGCTCAACGCGCCGCCGAACGCGCCTACCCTGGACGGGCCCTAACAGGAGTGCCAATAAGATATTTAAACACACCTCTAGTACGCGTTCCGCCATGACAGGTGCGTCAACGAGAAGTCTTCTACATGCGACTACAGCTACTTTGCCGGCTCTCACATCAAAACTCGAGACCAGATTGGTTGAATGCAACTTTTTAGTTTGAAAAAACATCTTATGTTACAATCGACAAGTTACAAGCTTCTCTGGCTGCGAGTTGAAGACGCCAGAACGCACACGAACACCTACGAATTGGTCATTCCTATACAGGCTCGCCGATCGCCACATCCAATTATCTATACGTTTCGAAGGTTACGTGCAACTGTCGCTAGGTAGATGTGCGCGGTCTTCATATGCAACACCGGATCGATGTTCTTGGAAGATTTGATTTATGGCTGTGCGGCAGACGAGACGAGTTTAGATGTGAGAGCCGGCTTCTTATTATCGCCGATTTCTTGTTGTCAGACAATTGTAGAACTTCGGTTTGACACTACTTGACCAATTGATAAAATATTGCAATGCCTATCGAAAAGAGATTACACAAATTTATTATAGCATTTCATAAAAGTAATTTTTCTTTTACAACAGATTAGAAACGTGGTAACAACACTTTGCAATTTGTTCATATATATTTAATAGAAATGGACATCATTATCACAGATTAAAAAAAACATATTATGCTTACAATAATTCACAAATACATATTAAATTGTACACATTAAATTTTCTATTAATACACCCATATAATTATTATCTCACTGTTTTAATTTCTATAATTGTTTTTTAATTGGCAGAAGTGTGTTATAATATTTAATTTTATAATTTTACCCTCCAATATCTCACTTCTTAAAAAAACCTTTTCATTGTCCATAGAAAAGGCAGCGTCGACTTTTAAAAGGCAAAACCGCATAAGCAAATGTTTTGTTTATTATCATATTTTTTTCACTGGCAATCTTTCACATCAGCAGAATATCGTATATTATGATATATTTTTACATGTTTACCAATAGATCATAATACGATTTCAAATTTAGATTGCATTGTGAATATTTTATTCTTTTTGGTGTCCTTACTAAAATTTTAGCAATAGACACGTCTGGTTTTAGATTTTAACAGTTGATACTATTGGATTCTGATACTCTGTAAATTGGCATTAAACATTAAACATGACACACAGTAATTTTATGAAAACAAAAACATCAATAATTATTTCAATCAATCCTTCAATCAAAAGCTCCAAATAAATGTATACTTGAATTATAATAATTACAAGATAAAAAGAACTTTTTATATTACACTTACAACGTTTTTAAATTTTCTGTTGAATCATAATATAAACTTGACCTGACTAGCTTAAACGATCAAAAAAATTTGTACTTGATAGAAATAATACTGAAATGTCATTTTGACATGTCATATTTATTTCCATAGTAACGCGCGTATATATTGATAATTTAGTTGCTAGGACCCCAGACCCCTAGCAACCAATAATGGTGTCGAAATAACTTTTCATACAAAACAGAATTAACTGAAAATTAATTCAATTCTACTTAAAGATGGCTAAAAGTATTAAAATAATGCATTGACATCGTGTTCTGATATATTCTAAAAGTTTCAAATGTCTAGCTAGTCGGGAAGTCAGTTAAAATCGATTGCAAGATTTGTACTGGACAAAGAACCACCGGACAAAAAAACGTTGTAAAAAATAATAAAAATAATAAATTGTAGTATAGTTTATTGTTATAAAATTTTACTTTAATATCCATCAGCTAGGGTCAATCCTTTTCTAGCTTCCTCAACTCTTCTCGAAACCTAGTTATAAGCTGCCCTATACATCTATCAAACTTGGCGAGATCGTCTATCCAGCGGATTTTAGGCCGTCCTTGTGGCCATACCATTGTATGACGGCATTTGTCTAGCTGTACATTGTAATGTATTGTAGTGCTATTGAAAGTCCCTAAAATATTTAAATATTTATTCGGTAATTTATTTTATTTTAATCATTAAACAAATAACTGTCATCGTCATATACTTATAAATTGTAATAGATAAATTATTCTGAGAAAAAATATCGCAAAATATTAAATAAATGCTTCTCACTGCGTAAAATTAGTATATTTCTTTCAGCCATTTTACTTTTGATAGTTTCATTTCATCACACTTATTTTTGAAAATTGTTTATTGAATCAGTTTATCAGTTATTTCACTTCACTCAGACTGTTATCTATACCACTCATATTGAAATGTTTTTCGACTCGGCCGGCAATTTTCAGTCGTACTCTTGCCAGCTAAAGGATTGTCCTCACATGTTTCCCGAAGACCGCTTCTGTTCCTCCAATCTGCCATTTCGAGTAGCGTTCATTGCTGCCATCTGACGGTCATTACTTTCCCTAAAACAAAAAAATACTGTTATAAAATAAATATTTATGATTGCAAAGAATTGTCAGCTTCATATGAGGTACTCCTCGATCTCCGTAACATACTAGAAATAATGATAATCAATAATTATGGTGTCTTATAATACACGGACGTTTCTGAATAAGTAGGCATATATTTTATATTTAATAAGTAACTTATCTATATATTATTACATCGAATATAATGTACTAGAAACCTACATCCAATGTACCTCGAGCCGAATCTAAATAAAGTGCAATAGGTGACAAAAATAGTTGAACGGTTTTTTAGGACTGACAATAATTTATCAAGAGTAACCACCTATCTAAATTTAGGTTGCGATGCACTCATGCGTGTTTTAGTA
Source organism: Rhyacophila brunnea (assembly GCF_057557595.1). Taxonomy (NCBI): domain Eukaryota; kingdom Metazoa; phylum Arthropoda; class Insecta; order Trichoptera; family Rhyacophilidae; genus Rhyacophila; species Rhyacophila brunnea. Next base: position 54,070,473 of record NW_028232965.1, on the reverse strand, counting down.
ATTTTTTAAAGATTCAATACGATAATAGGAAAAAATCGGTGAAATTTTTTTTTTAAATTAACTTATTCGCTGCTGACTATATAATATTTTTTTAATTAGCACCTTTAAAATGCACGTTAATTACATCGATCGGCCGCCTGGTCATTACGCGCATGTGCGTCTTCAGCGTCCAAAGTATTAAGCAATATTTTAAAATATTAAATATTGTCAAGGTTTTTATTACAATATTTTAAAAAAAATCACAATTTTGTAAAACTTCAGAAACATCATCATCATCATCAAACAAAAATCAAATATCCAAAAACACTTGACCTAAAAGTGAAAGACGTGAGATCGAGTCCCACTTGGTCAAACTTTTTTCTAGAATATTTTCTAATAAATAAGCATGACTATTTCTGAGATTTTATCAAAAATTGTGTTTTTTCTATAATAATAAATCTTATAGTAACATTCTGAAGGCTTATTATATTATTGTACAGTAACAAAAAAAATTAAGGCTTAAATAAATCGTCCATGTATGATGTTACGCCTAAAAGGATATGAGTCTAATTTAATGTAACACTTTGTGACAAAGGGGGGAGGGTTGTAGAAAATGGGAACTCTTTTTTCAGAAAATTAGATGAAAACGTGACATGGATATGATAATTTAGACAAAGATGGTGGGGGGGGGGGGGAATAAATGGGATGATGAGGGGTGACATGTTCAAAATTTACCGAAAATATGATGACATCATATCATAAAATTAATGAACCTGAATACAATAATAATTGAAATTATAATCCATGTTTCTTGACAAGACAGTTAGTTAGTTATACATTATATTATTAATGTACGTCCAATAGTAGATATTTCATTGTTGTGGACAGTAATAGATTCACATTTAATGAAGCTTTCAGTAAAGTAGTTCAGCAAAATCAGTGCACGCAACCATTTAGAATAATATGTTTTTCTGGAAATCGTGTAATTTGACGGTGAACATTTTTAATTCATATGATATTGTTTGATAATATATCACTTTTCACATAGGAAATCAACAGCAATGTTAATTGAAAAATTAAGCGTATTTATGGGTGTTTTACGATTTTAAGTCGAATAAGGGTATATATGGCTTTTCCACATTATTTGACGATATATTTCACTTAATATTAATCGATGTACATATGCTTTGATTTTATATGGATATCAATCATTATTTGTTTTATCCAGTTATAGGTTTTTAAATTAGATTTATTAGTTATCTATTAAATTCTATAATATTATAACCATTGGGAATCTCAACCTGGGAAAATCAACAATACGAATATAGAACGAAAATAAACGAATTTATATAATAATATGTCGTGAGCGATCTGGCAATCTGTTCTACCTGCAAAATAGCTAACTGTTCAGGAGAACGAAAAAACTAATTTAAAAATATATTTTATATGAAACTATTAGTTTTTTTGGTACTGTTCGGTTAAAGCGGATACAGCGGAAAACGCATTTTGAAAATAGCCGATAAACTGGATTATTTGTTAGTTTGGGTTAGTTTAGGTTAGGTTAGGTTGGGTTAGGTTAGGTTAGTTAGGTGAGGTTAGGTTAGGTTAGGTTTGGTAAGGTTAACCTAACAAATAATCCAGTTTATCGGCTATTTTCAAAATGCGTTTTCCGCTGTATCCGCTTTAACCGAACAGTACCGTTTTTTTTATCCATGAATGAAATTTATTAAAATACAACGAAGAGCACACATTAACAACGCAGCTGTCATAAGAATGTTGCTAGATAGGTCATTTTGCCGCCAATTTTATTTAATGTTGTAATAGGCCAAATTGTTTTTTCCCTATAACTTTATAAATATTTATTTTAACACATAGGACAAATTGCAAAAGATCCGCACGATTTTTTGACATTAAATGGATACAAAACATTAATTTCAGTAAATATGTCAGATAGGCCATATTGTCAGAATGTCCACGATGTGGTACTTTAGAAATCTGAAATCTAGTGTAATATTTCGAAAAATAAAATCCAGTCATCAAAATCAATGCTAATGCTTATTCTATGTAGCTTTATTAATTTACATAGTACCATAAGGTAACCACAATCATTTTGAGAAAGCTTGATATTATATTTTATGATTTTCAGAACAAAATTACGATAGTGGAGAAATCCAGTCAGGTTTATTTTCAAATAGCGTCAAATTCATTTTAACTACCTAATCACGTAAGCACAAAGGCAAATTCCATCTTGTTAAATGCGATACATTATGAAAGTGATCAGGGAGTCGATGTTTTTTGCTTAGTAAATAAATGCAAACATTTTAGAAAGGAGCAGAGGTGCGTTTTCCTAACGGAATATGAAGCAACAATTCGTAAGAAATTTAAAAGGGGCCTTTGAATAGTTAAAAATATATGCCACTCGGTTATTAAGTTATATTGAAATTTGAAAAAATATGCATATTTCTCACAACCTGAGTGAAATAATTACAAGATAAAAAGAACTTTTTATATACAACGTTTGTAAATTTTTTGTTGAATCATAATATAAACTTGACTTGACTAGCTTAAACGATCAAAAAAAAAATTGTAGTTGATAGAAATACTGAATAATTAAATGTCATTTCATATTGATTTCCATAGTAACGCACGTATATATTATTTAATAATTTAGTTGCTAGGACCCCTTACCAACCAAAATTTTAATTAGATTATTAATTTTTTATCTTAAGGGGCCTGAAAATCAGTAGTGTGGGGCTTCTACGTCACTATAGACGCCACTGGGAAGGAGGAATGAAAGTAATGGAGTTTACCTCATTTGAAAACTATCTCTTGATCTGGGTTATGATGTTTATGATTTAACAATGATGATGGTAAAGTGTGGCGTATCACAGTTTAGACGGCTAACTTATTGTAACAATTGAAACCTCAATACATAAATATGATAAACTACCGTAGATAACCACCAATAGCCACCTTGTGTACAGAAAAGACCCACTGGAGAGTGTTTAAATTATATATTTTGTTTTAATTGTTAATGTAAACTACGATAAAGAACAAAGTTACATAATGTAACATAGGGATTGTAAATAATATTAATTATACGGTTAGTTTTCATAGACATATTATTTTTAGTTATTTATATTTTTGATCATTTTGTCTTTTTGTATCGTACAACAATTAATTAATAAAATTTTTGTTTCGGAATAAAATGTTATAAAAACAAAGTAGTAAATATTCAATCCTTTGGAAATTACTTAATTTTATCGCTTTGTTTCTTTAAAAATACCTCAAAATTTGATATAACGATTATGTTATTAATCAGTAGACTATAATTAAAAAGACTGCGGTTTTGTATCCTATAACCTTCCTTTAATGACGGTATACTTTGTTATCTATTTTCCACATCCTTGTTTTGAAATAAAATTATTGCAATATCCGCGAGGAGCTCACTTGTGGTTTTCCCTGTCATTATCTTTATTTATTTATTTATAATATATTTCTATTATTATTGACTTATAAAATTGTAATGCATTTTCTGGTGTCAAGGTAAAAGGAAATAGTAATACCATGTATGAAGGTACGGTTACCCTAATTTAAAATATAACAAGGGACATTTTTTTAAATGTGCTTTATTGTATTGATAAATACAATTTCTAAAGGGGGAGAGGCACGCCAGCAGAGAACCTAGCGGAAAATTTCTAAGCTTGCAATTTGAGATTTTTTTGATAATTTACAATTTCAACTGTACTAATTAATAAATATATATCTGAAAACATTGAAAAGATTTTATTTATTTTTTAATTTAGAGATAAACTGGCAATTGTAAAAAAATGTGAATTCGTTGCATGGTCAAATCTTATTATTACATTATATTTTATGGCCATACTTATTATTAAAATTTAGTTTATTAAGTGTCAGATTTTCTTTCGTGTAGATTTTCGACTAATTCATCGTTTTAATATTTTTATATATATTTTAAAAAACATCGATTTTTATAAAAATATAAATGTGCATAACTTGAAATCCTTATTATTTATATCAAATCGAGCTTCAATATTGGGACCATGCCTAAAATAAAATTTGATATAAATAAAAAGGATTTCAAGTTATACACATTAATATTTTTATAAAAATTATTAAACTAAATTTTAATAATAAATATGGCCTTAAAATATAATGTAATAATAAGATTTGACCCTGCAACGAATTCACATTTTATTAATTTTTTTTACAATTGCCAGTTTATCTTTAAATTAAGAAAAAAATAAAAATCTTTTTAGTGTTTTCATATAAATATTTATTAATTACTACAGTTTAAATTGTAAATTATCAAAAAAAAATCTCAAATTGCAAGCTTCGTATTTTTCCGTTAGGTGCCTCTTTTCGCCTCTGATAGTATAAGGGGGAGACGCATGCCAGCAGAGAACCTAGCGGAAATATACGAAGCTTGCAATTTGAGATTTTTTTTTGATAATTTACAATTTCAACTGTATTATTTAATAAATATGTATCCGAAAACATTAAAAAGATTTTTTATTTTTTTTTAAACTTTAAGATAAACTTACAATTGTAAAAAAATGTAATAAAATGTGAATTCTTTGCAGGGTCAAATCTTATTATTGCATTATATTTAATGGTCATAATTATAATTAAAATTTAGTTTATTAAGTTTTAGATTTTATGTGGTGTAGATTTTTGACTAATTCATCGTTTTAATATTTTTATATATATTTTAAAAAACATCGATTTTTATAAAAATATAAATGTGTATAACTTGAAATCCTTTTTATTTATATCAACTCGAGCTTCAATATTGTGACCATGCCTAAAATAAAATTTGATATAAATAAAAAGGATTTCAAGTTATACACATTTATATATTTTTTTAAATCGATGTTTTTTAAAATATATATAAAAAATATAAAAACGATGAATTAGTCAAAAATCTACACCACATAAAATCTAAAACTTAATAAACTAAATTTTAATAATAAATATGGCCATAAAATATAATGTAATAATAAGATTTGACCCTGCAACGAATTCACATTTTATTACATTTTTTTACAATTGCCAGTTTATCTTTAAATTTATAAAAAAATAAAAAATCTCTTTAGTGTTTTCAGATACATATTTATTAATTACTACAGTTGAAATTGTAAATTATCAAAAAAAATCTCAAATTGCAAGCTTCGTATTTTTCCGTTAGGTGCCTCTTTTCGCCTCTGATAGTATAAGCATCCCCCATCGAGATATTGAACATTTAAAAAACTTAGCCTTACCGGCCGGTGGACATTTTTTTTATAATGTGTACAACAACCCAGATGCTAGTTGATAATAAATATTTGAGGAAATATAAGAATATACGAGTATATTGTATTGACTTTTTGGTTGTTGCGTTCTTGAAAACTATCATGTATTTTGGGTTGGAGAAGGGGGGGGGGCAGCTTTTCTGGATTTCGTAAGGGGTGAAATAGGCTCTTGTGGCGAGCCTATTTCTTTATGTCATGATGGAAATACATCTTAAGGCGAATCCTCTACATACCAGAGGCCATAGCCCCCACATGGGGGGAGGCTAACAGGGCTCTAGCCTGGGTGCCCGGACTCAGGAGGGGCCCGGCGTGGCGACTCGACCAGATAAGTGAGATAAACACGCATCACAAATTTGCTCTTATAGTAAAAAAAGGCGCTATTTTCCTTCAGTAACGTTATTATTTAAAATTATGTGCTTGTACGATACAATTTTTTATTGTGTATCGATTCTCGACAACTCCACAATTCAAATGGATGTATTAAAAGATACAAAAAAACACTAAATATACACATTAATTTTACCGAGTACACCATTTAGAAAACGCTACTGTAGAGCATCTCAGTGCCTTTATCCTTAGCGATAGGTAGGGGGGCCCGCCAAAGATCCTAGCCTGGGGGCCCGCTTCAGGATGTGGGGGCTATGCCAGAAGCACATAGCAATGATAAACATAGTAGGTTTTTTAATTGTGACTTTATGTTTAACATTATATAATACATATTTTTAATTGTTTCTAGATAAATACATATTGATAAATTAAAACACTTCAAAATGCAAATTATATCAATGAATATTGTCTAAAATTAAAAACTTCGAATTTCCCGCTAGGTGTCTCTGGTAGGATAGAAATAATTTTACGGCGATATTATAGAAAAAATCTTATTCGTAGATCAAAGTGATGTTCTTTTTGAAACTGAGATTATTATTTGCTATAAAGTATTGTATATTCTTTTAAAATATCGTGCTACATTCAACCTGCTTCCAAATCACAATAGTATTCTCGTAAATTCAACTAAATTGTATTGAATGATTTTTCTGATCATTATTTTCAATACAAAATATAGAAAGCGGTCAAATTATAATACACTCTAAAAATAATTAATGTTTTCAGTAATATTTTCCTAGGATTAATAATACCTTTTGAATTCAGCTAACGCCATCCCACGGAGTTGTGTGGCATTATGTTTGTTGGCAACTGAAAGCGAAACGGATGTCCCTCTGCAGTCTCTGGCGCTAATTGCTCGACCTCCTACTCGGCAAAGCAGATACCTGTTTCAAAGAAAATTCTTTATTATAAAACTTTAGGAAAATATCGGTAGAGTACTCACACTATGATTTTTTTAAAACTTTTAAAATTTAATAAAAATGCGACGTAAATATTTTGTAAAATTATCAATTTACATTGTGGAATAATACAATGGGATTAGAAGACAAAGGCCGAAACATATTAGATTTATATGACGTGTCATTCATAAAAAAAATCACGCATTGTTACTCACGTGTCATCTAAATTTAATAATCAATTGTCCCTCTGAGGTAGAAATGTCACAAAATAATTAAATTCCAAAATAAAATAGAATACTAATATGGAATAATAAAAATTTTATTGTCATTCTTTCATACAGACAATGTTAATATTTGAAAATAATATTACCTATATCAAAGGAATTTAGTGAACGGATTGTTTTTTACAATTTAATATAAGTTTAATTTTAAAATTATAATTTAAAAAAATAAAAATGTTATTGACGTATTTTTCTTTTATCCGAATTATGGCACAATTAAATTTGTAATAAAAATACGGGCCGTCGCCAAGCGCCACATTTTCTCAGCTTCACTAACTACTCATAACTCCACATAGGTATTAATTAAGTATATTATTATTATACTTAATACTACATATTTATATAAATATTAAAATACATGTACCTACTGTTAATGCCATCGGCAAATAAAACATTTTAACTTAATTAAAAATAAAAGATATTTAAACTGGAAAAATATTAACGGTGAATACTCCAATTACCGTCCAAACGTAGGTACCAGAGGCATAGCAGAAAATACAAAGCTTTCAATTTGAAACATTTTTTTCATAATTTTATTTTAAAAAAGTTTGTATAAATAGAATGAGTTTCATGTTATAGGTACCTACAAAACGTTGTATTTTTTTTATAAAAATCGATGTTATTTTTTTAATAAATATAAAAACATTAAAATAATGAACAATTAGTAAAAAACATTTTCTACAAGTATATTAGAGAATACTAATTGATTAATTAAATTTTAATATCAAACATGATTACAGAGGGATTCTTTATTGAATCCACATTTTGTAACGCTTTTTTTTTTAATTATTAGTAAAGTTTATCTATGACTATAAATAAAACCTAATTTACCACGTTTTTATTAGCTCGTATTCTTGTTTGTCCAATGTTGCAATTGCAGTCGATTTTTCCGACTAGATAAACATTTGAAACATTTAGAATATATCAGAACACGATGACAATGCATTCTTTTAATACTTTTAGACATCTTTAAGCAGAATTGAATTCATTTTCAGTTAATTCTGTTTTGTATGGAAAGTTTTTTCGGAAAAAATTCGTAAAAAGTAAAACACTATTATTGGTTTCTAAGGGGGTTCTAGCAACTAAATTATTAATATATACGTGCGTTACTATGGAAATCAATATGAAATGTGAAAATGACATTTCAGTATTCTATATTTATTCAGTATTTCTATCAAGTACAAAAAAACATATTTATTAATACATAGAATTGTCAAGTTTATATGATTTAAAATTTGAAAATTTAAAAACGTGGTACTTATATAAAAAGTTCTTTTTATCTTGTAATTATATCTTTTTAATGTTTTTAGATACCTTCGCATTTATTAATTAAACATTTAAAAATGTAAATTCTAAAAAATATATAAAATTGAAGATCTTGGCATAAAAACAGCAAATGTCACAAAACACTTTTTTTTCAGGAGAGGGTAAAAACATAATATCTTGGTTATCAAAAGAAATTTTATTAATTTGACAATGAGAAATTATAGAGAAACCGTATATGCACTATATGAATGTAAAAAAAATATTAAATGTATTTCGGTTAAATAGATATTTAAAAAAGAATGAGTGTGACATTTGCTGTTTTTACACAATTTTTGGACATTTGTTGTTTTTATTGCAAAATTGAAAAGATCGAAATGTAAATAGTATGACTAAAACTATAATTTTATTAAATAAAATAAAGAATACATATTTCTGTTATTTTTTGATCATAATACAACTTTTAATAAGGTTTGGACATATTATTTACCTATTAACAAACGACTTCAATGTTTCTAAAAAATCAAGAATTAAATATTTGAAAAAATGTTTTAATCATGTGCGGGTTAATACTGATTAGCTTCATATTATTATTATTGATTTAATTTAATAAAACACATTTTTTTAGTATCTACTTATTCCACTTTTAATAAATAAATCTGTACCGGTTTCGTCCGCCTCTGTTTTTCTGCCAACTGTTTTCAACAGTTGAAAATGTCCCTATAAGGTGGACGAAACCTATCCAGATTTATTTATTAAAAGTGGAACAAGTACTAAAAAAATGTGTTTTAATAAATTAAATCATTAACACAATGGATTTCTACCATGAATTGATAGTTAACATGAAAAAAGAAAACCGATGAGCCTCGTCTGACACCTTCACTATCAGCAAATTAAACGTTACATTTATTGGGTTTTGTAAATATTTAGCTAATTTTAAAATATTTTTTTATTAAGCTACTTTCAATGGAACTAATCCACCATATGTTGTTTTAAATGCAATCGTGACTTGCATTTGATTTTTATTCACTACATTGAATCAATCCCACAGCCTAGAGAGAAACTGAAATGTTCGCAAAGCACTTCTCCCTTACTAGCCTGGTCTATTTTGTACATTATAACTAGCCTACAAATTTTTACAGAAAAATGTCAAAGTTTTAACCTATATTTCATATTAAAAAAAAATTTTTCTCCGGTCTCTTTAGATTTTATAATGAAGGGCCCAGAATTTTCCTTATTGCATCAAACTGAATAATAATGAAAGTCACCGTTATTTGGTAAAAACGTTGCATAGTTTTGTTAATTTTTCTCTTTCGAGACGTTTCAGATGTCTTGCTAGGAATATTCATGATAAAATATAAAAACAATCATTAGAAAACGTTATAAAAAGCATTAATAAACGAATCAAGGATAATTTGACAGCTCAGACACTAAATTGTATGGAATGTATACTAACATTACTAACGCCGCCTGGTGATAAAAGTGTAGAACTACTGGACCTTTGCTGTTTTCACACAAAAATGCCTGGACTATTGCGGTTTTTAGAAAAGTGGCATATTTTCGAGAGCAGATTTGAGGGACTTATAATTTTTTTTAAAAATGTATCTTTGCACAGTTGTATGTAATCATACACAGGGAATATAGAAATGCAATAAAATGAAAATGGAAAAAAGTGGACATTTGATGTTTTTATGCCAAGATCTTCAATTGGAAGCTTCGTATTTTTCTGTATATTTCTTGGTAGGTATCTATCTCTAGTAGATCAGGTAAAATACATCTTATTTCATTTTCAAAATAATTTGTTTTTTTTTTGTATAAATATGCAAAAAATTCTGGAATAGAACATTATTTATAAATTTGGGAAGAAGTTAATTGCAATGGATAATAAATTATTAGTCTCGGAAAGCTTAAATGTCCGTTTTTTAAATTGCATGACAATTCCATTATACCCTGACATTTAACACAATTTTAATGGCGGTGGGTAATTTTTACTGAAGAAAGAGAGATTGTGGATTCGGTGTTTGACGACATATGTGGGAAAAAAGAATGTACTGCCAACAAAATAAAAATAGAAAACCAAATTCAGAGAATAAAAAAGATATAAATTGCGGAGGTGGCGGCCAAAAAAAAACCAATTGTCCTTTCCAGATAATTTACATCCGCTACAAAAAGATACGAGTTTTTTTTAAAACAATTTCTAAGGATAATGATATAGATTTTATGGCGGTTTATCTATGCACTGTACCTTTAAAAGAATGTACAACGCATGCACAAGATTATAAGAATACTATTTTTTTTAAATGTAATAAACTATAATTTTACTATTGCCTACCATTTAATAAATAATGATCTTTTCAAATTTAAAATATAATGCCATCAGATTATCATAAAGAAGAGAGAAAATTATTGTTTATGAATATAAACGACATGATACGATTGCGATATGTCGGAATATAATTGGTTTTTTATCAGATATTTTTATAACTTTTTCTACCTATGTATAAAATTCATCCTCTGGATCCAGACACATTGAAAAACAACATATGAATTTTACAGACATAGAGTATAAACCCTTCACCCACGGTTTCAGTAGCATTCACCCTTCGCCGGCAATCTTGTCAATCATTTAAAATATTTACATATTGTGTTTTTCAATAAATATGGAGAGCATATAATGCGAAGAGCCCTAAATCATTGGGAAGGCGGAATAACAAATGGTGGCTATAAAATAAACAACTTAAGTTTCGCAAATGATACTACACTAATCGCTGCTGATGAAAGAGAACTCACAGAGCTGCTACACCGGATAGAGGAAGAGAGTCACAAAAACGGCCTAGTTATTAATAGGAATTAGACCAAGTTAATGGTTGTAGATCGGGCTAACCTTCTACCAACAGCAAGTACCTACACTCCAAAACCTCGAAACAGTCGACGAGTTTATATATCTGGGATCGACCATTAGTGAAAAGGGCGGATGTGAAGCGGAAATAAGAAGGCGCACAGAGATTGCAAAAAAATTCGATGACACGTCACACCACTATATGGAAGGATCGGGGAATTTCGATTGCCACAAAAATGATGCTTGTGCAAACATTAGTGTTCTCGATATTTCTATACGGAGTCGAGTCGTGGACCCTGAAGGCAAGGCAGCGGAAGGCAATTGATGCCTTTGAGATGTGGTGTTGGCGCCGAATGCTTCGTATTTCTTGGATGGAGCACAGGATGAACCAGTCAATCATCCAGAGATTGAAGATAAAGGAACGTCTCTCGACAATTAATATGTCTGAGACGAATTCTGCAGTTTTTTGGACATATTGTTAGTCGCGGACCGGACAACTTGGAGAGACTGGTGGTTTTAGGTGGCTTACAGGGAAGGCAAAGCAGAGAATAGCGTCTGCGCGCTGGAGCAACCAAGTGAAAGAGCTGACTGGGGGCACCATCCATTCTGCCCTGAGAGAAGCGGAAGATGGACAAGGATGGAAAGTCTTGGTCGCTCAAAGGATGACGAAATTGAAATGTGGTAATGATCTTCAGCCATCAGTGTACGACCAAGAAGAGAATAAACGTGTATTATACGGAATATCTACAAATGATTTTCCTTGACAGCCTTACTGTAATACAAATTATTTTCATTTGCCCAACAGGAGGTAGAATAATAATAATTGTAAAAATATAAATTCATATTAAAATTTAATTAATTACATACACCCGTCCATAGGCACATTTTGGTCACTGTACCAGAAATAAGGTTAAATTTTGAAATAGTTCAAACGCAGAGAGCAAAAGTTAATCTTGCAATTCAAGCTGAACCTTTGCGGTTTGACCCCACAGTAAGTCCAATAAAATTTAAAATGCACATAAAATTTTACTGTGGTTTAATTATATCGTCATATGATAAAGAAAGATATTTTTTATTACCACGTTTTTCATAGCTCGTATTCTTGTTTATTCGGTGATTGTTTATCCAGTACAAATCTTGCAATCGATTTTTAACTAACTTCCCGACTATTTGAAACTTTAAGAATATATCAGAACACGATGCCAATGTATTCTTTTAATACTTTTAACCATCTTTAAGTAGAATTGAATTCATTTACAGTTAATTCTGTTTTGTATGAAAAGTTATTTCGATACCATTATTGGTTGCTAGGGGGTCCTAGCAACTAAATTATTAAATAATATATACGTGCGTTACTATATAAATCAATATGAAATGCCATTTCATTATTCAGTATTTCTATCAAGTACATTTTTTGATCGTTTAAGCTAGTCAAGTCAAGTTTATATGATTCAACAGAAAATTTAAAAACGTTGTATATAAATATTTCTTTTTATCTAGTAATTATTTCACTCTTTTTTCTTTGTATAACAAGTTAATTCGGAAGAAATCCGTAATCCAATCCACCATTATTGGTTGCTAAGGGGGTGGTCCTAGCAACTAAATTATTAATATATACGTGCGTTACTATGGAAATCAAAATGACATTTCAGTATTCTATATTTGTTTGTTTGTTGCGAAATAGCAAAAAAAATGATTTGTTGACAATTGCCTTATTTGTCCTAAATTATTAATACGTAGAATTGTCAAGTTTATATGATTCAACAGAAAATTTAAAAACGTGGTATATAAAAAGTTCTTTTTATCTTGTAATTATTGTTTATTACTTTGAATGAAATGATATTATTCTCGAAAACCTCAAAAGCATACCTATTAAAAAAAAATAGCCGAGTGGGTTTTGTACTCACATCTTTTACTATCGGAGTGAGTATTATTATTCTTTCAATTTCCGAACTTATACATTAGGCAAAAAAACAAAAGTACAAATGAGCACTGGCCTAATAATAATTATTCGTATTAAGAGAACATTACAGTAAAGCATTCGCCCGGTAAGCGATTGGTGTGGTTTCAAGTGACAATCGTTTTACGGATTTTTCAAATACGATTCTAGGATAATTACATCTAGGATAAAACACATTAAAATTAACCCCCCATGAAAAATAATAATTATGTAAATTGGCATTTAACATTGAACATGACACAGAGTATTTTTGTGAAAACAAAAACATCAATTATTTCAAACAATCCTTCAATAAAAAGCTTCAAATAAATGTATATAAGTAGTTGAAGTATAAAAATAATAAAAATGACAAATTGTAGTATAGTTCATTGTTATAAAATTGTACTCCGATAACCGTCAGCTGGGGTCAATACTCTTCTAGCTTCCTCCACTGTTCTCGCACCCTTGTTATAAGCTGTTACGTACATCCACCGAACATGGCGGGGGTCCCGACAAAATCACCCGAACCAAAAACCGCCCAGACATTACCGCTTAGACATGAACCCCCCTTATAAAATAAAAACGTTAAGGGGGGACATGCTCGTCGAAGGTCAAAATTGAGTTTTTATTGTATTTTCAAACCATGATCCTGGACACTCCTTAAACGTTGTAGATAATCTATTTAAATAATTTTGAAGCCTTATTATCCTTTATAGTTATTTTAAACATTTGATGACTGCATAAAGTATTTTTGTTACATAAAATAGTATTCTTTTAAACCTCTCGCTCTAATGTTTTAGAATATAGTCATATTTCGGTACATAACTGCGCAGTGGTGTTAAAATTTTTTACATTTATTAATTTTTAAACGCATTTATAAAACCATTAGCATAATTTATTACGAGATAATTTTTGTGAAATATTCACGATAAAAAAATATATTGATAATCTCTGTGATCCCAAATTTGACAAGAATTAGGCATTTAATTATTCAAAAAATCGGCAAGATTAACACATTTGAAGATGATTCTAAAGGTATTTATTATAAGCTATGTCTTTGACCATTCAAGTGTGATAAACATCTTATGAATAATGATTGCTTTATAATAATTATTGACCTAAGAATAGGGTAGTGTTTTTTTGAAATACGCTATTTCTTTTGTCATTCCCCAGTAGTTAAGCTACAACATACGGCCGTAGCCATAAATTGACAAACTATAATTGAAATAGGGAGTAAAATGATATTGACGCGCGTGTTTGAACATGTACCGTTTAAAAAAAAATAAAAAAAAATTCGGTTAGGTACATGTTCAAACACGCGCGTCAATATCATTTTACTCCCTATTTCAATTATAGTTTGTCAATTTATGGCTACGGCCGTATGTTGTAGCTTAACCACTGGGGAATGACAAAAGAAATGGCGTATTTCAAAAAAACACTACCTTATTCTTAGGTCAATAATTATTATAAAGCAATCATTATTCATAAGATGTTTATCACACTTGAATGGTCAAGGACATAGCTTATAATAAATATCTTTAGAATCATCTTAAAATGTGTTAATCTTGCCGATTTTTGAATAATAAAATGCCTAATTCTTGTCAAATTTGGGATCACAGAGATTATCAATATAATTTTTTATCGTGAATATTTTACAAAAATTATCTCGCAATAAATTATGCCAATGGTTTTATAAATGCGTTTAAAAATTAATAAATGTAAAAAATCTTAACACCACTGCACAGTTATGTACCGAAATATGACTATATTCTAAAACATTAGAGCGAGAGGTTTAAAAGAATACTATTTTATGTAACAAAAATACTTTATGAAGTCATCAAATGTTTAAAATAACTATAAAGGATAATAAGGCTTCAAAATTATATAAATAGATTATCTACAACGTTTAAGGAGTGTCCAGGATCATGGTTTGAAAATACAATAAAAACTCAATTTTGACCTTCGACGAGCATGTCCCCCCTTAAATAAAATTTCATTGACACAACGAACAATAAATACAATGTTGGGGTACACTTATGTATTTCATCTTTCCTATTTATTTATTTTTGATACATTAGCGTTATTTTCATCATAAATGATTACTAAGTTAAATGATAAACAAATATCTAATAAAAGTGTTATAACACTTATCACTGTAGCAATAAAATAATGTTTCCCGCAATTTTAACACTGTTAGTATATTAGTCATTTATCTACTGCGGTTTCGTACATATATGTAATATTATTCATATATAGACCATCCTACCTCCACAGATATGAGAAGTAAAATTATTTATTATGCGTTCTCTTTGTTGTGTATTTATCCTTTTATAACAATATTAAAAGAGGTTTTTCGGCTAACTCAATTATTATTCAGGAACTTCTCATATAATATAATTGATATATTGTTTTGGGTAAAAGAAATATGTATGTTTGTTTGTGAAATATGAGAAATAATAACATATCAGCAGATGTAACGTAATGATGGAGTATTCAAAATATACTTAACGGAAATATTTTCAAACAAATTTATTTGAATAATTGAATATGTAGTAGTACTGATAAGGATTGTACTGTGGGGTAAGATAAAACAGATAGATCCACAAAGGAAAAAAATTGAATTATGCCTACCTGAAAATAATTGTATCAAAAATCTCTAGTGGCTGTTGATTTGTAATGTAGGAACAATATAAATTATATTGGGAAAGAAAAGAATTTTAATGTTTATATTAAAAGTAGTGGCAAACAGTTAAATTTGAAGATTTTGGTAATTAAGTATGTGCTTGGTACTGGTGCTATAAACAATGGTTAATTTTTACACCTACTTAAATTTATTAGGTGGTTTGCTATTTGTTATCATATATTTTTTGAATAGGAAATAATAGATGTTCAGATAATATTATTATTAAAAACTATTATAAAATATATATCAAGGTAGAGGAACTCAAAATCCTCGAAATTACAAATCACTTGCAAACTCCATTAAATAATTCACCGAATATATTTGACCAAAATCAGTTAAATTTGATGAAAAATGAAGATTTAATGCGTGTGCTGACAAAATAATAATTGGAAAAGTTGCTATAACCACGACCATTATGTACCAAAAATGGCTTATTGTCAACGTTAACCCTACAAAGTTAACAACAATGCTCTTTTATGATATTAATATATGTTATGTAGTCATTAAATAATATTCATTTCTTAGATAAGAAAAGACCCTTGGATCATAATGACATATTATATTAAGTTTATCTTACAAAATCTACAGATTATCTAAACTAAGCTCCAAAAGATAACTAGGTAGGTACCTCAAATTTATCATTTTCGACCTTCACACAGCACTCCAACTTTTAAACAGTATTTTGTACAGCGATTATTTTGATAATGTAACTATATTTACAATAATTTTTACCTTTTTTTAAATGCCATAATTTAATTTTTCATTCAGGTTTAATAAAGACTATTATACAGAGATTTTTATATTGTAGCAACCTTTATATTTGTAGCAATTATACATTGACTATATTGTTAATTTTATTGCAAATCCTAAGCAATTATAATTGGTTGCACACTGGCAAAATGGGATCAAGTGTCATACAAAACGTCAAAAAAACAACTTCTAATTATCAAATTCAGAGAAGGTACGATATTATGTAATCTACTACACGTACCGGAAAACTGTTTCACGATGAAAATGAGTTTAAGTGTAGGAATACCATTTGTATACGATGTCTGTTTTATGATGGATCAGTAATTTTATCTTGAGGGGTAGTGCCAATATATCCCTCCTTCGAAATTTCTTCCCCGCCCACTAATACAGTCCACTGTTCTTCATATCGTCACTGTAGGATTGGTTTGTCGAATAGACCAAATGGCAAATGTTCAGGAGATGAAAAACAAATGTCATTATCCTATATTTAAATACTCTTCTTCTTGGTCGTGCACTCATGGCTGAGGATCGTGACCACATTTAAATTTTGCCATCCTTTGAACGACCAAGATTTTCCATCCTTCTCGATCTTCCGCTTCTCTCAGGGCAGAATGGATGGTGCCCCCAGTCAGCTGTTTCACTTGGTCGCTCCATCGCGCAGACGCTCTTTCTCTGCTTCGCCTTCCCTGGAGGCTACCCAAAACGGGTCTAGGACGATTTGGCACCGCGAACTGGCCTCCGCCGATTGGCTTCCGGTAATTGGCCGCCGGTACAATCGGACGCAGGCCCAATTGGACGCCGACCCAATTCAACGCCGACCCAATTGGCCTCCGGGAGATTGGACGCCGCAGAGTTGAATTAAATGCGCAAAGGAATAGACGTACGTTACGATTTGTTGGAGTAAATAAGCAAGTCAGTTTAATATGCTTCTATCTTCTCAGTAGTTGTACCTTATACATTTTGCGCTTGACACATTTTTAATATAGATTGAGAATAATTATTATGCTTTATGATGTTTATTAAAAGAAAATAATTCTTGCCTCGCTAAAACTTAAAGATGTGCATAATCAATTAATTTATTGTCTATTCATGGGTACTTATTTATATTTACAACAAATATTAAAAATAATGTTAGATGTTAGAATGAAAATTACATTATATTTCAGCGTTTTATCGACTTAATATTATAATAAAGCTTAAACATGTATATTATTATGCATAAATGCGTATTTTAAGATAGTATGAAATTAAAAACAAAATATTAAGTAAGTTATCTGCTAAGTATAAATGTTTCAGTAGTTTGATTGATAAACTACTTAGGTACTGGGTGCCGGACGAAATCCTGAATGGCTGAAATCCCGAAAGCCTAATTCCCGAAAGCCGAAATCCCGAAAGCTGAAATCCCGAAAGCTGAAATCCCGAATACCGAAATCCCGAACGCTGAAATCCCGAATGGCCGGAATCCCGAAGGCCGAAATCCCGAAAAATAAAAAAAATACAAACATCAATAATTGCGCAATTTTTGCAAGAGACACAAAAACCCATTTTTTGTGGAAATATAAAAAAAATGTAAAATACAAACGCCAATGATTGCGCACTCGTGAATTGCGCAATTTTTGCAAGAGACACAAAATCCATTCGTTCTTCAAATTGGTCTCTCCTGAAAAAATTGCGCAATCGTAAAACCCCATTTTCCGCAATTCACGATAGCGCAATTATTGACGTTTTTATTTTACATTTTTTTATATTTCCACAAAAAATGGGTTTTTGTGTCTCTTGCAAAAATTGCGCAATTATTGATGTTTGTATTTTTTTTTATTTTTCGGGATTTCGGCCTTCGGGATTCCGGCCATTCGGTATTTCAGCGTTCGGGATTTTGGTATTCGGGATTTCGGCTTTCGGGATTTCGGCTTTCGGGAATTAGGCTTTCGGGATTTCGGCCATTCGGGATTTCGGCCATCGGGATTTCGTCCGGCACCCAGTACCTAAGTAGTTTATTAATCAAACTACTGAAACATTTACACTTAGCAGATAACTTACTTAATATTTTGTTTGTAATTTCATACTATCTTAAAATACGCATTTATGCATAATAATATACATGTTTAAGCTTTATTATAATATTAAGTCGATAAAACGCTGAAATATAATGTAATTTTCATTCTAACATCCAACATTATTTTTATTATTTGTTGTGCAAGAGAGACAAAAACCCATTTTTTGTGGAAATATAAAAAATGTAAAATACAAACATCAATAATTGCGCAATCGTGAGTGCAATTTTAGTAAGAGAGACAAATCCAATTTTTGCGGAAAATGGGTTTTTCCGATTGCGCAAATTTTTTTTTGTAGAACGAACGGATTTTGTGGCTCTTGCAAAAATTGCGCAATTCACGATTGCGCAATTATTGATGTTTGTATTTTACATTTTTTTTTATATTTCCGCAAAAAATGGGTTTTGTGTCTCTTGCAAAAATTGCGCAATTATTGATGTTTGAATTTTTTTTATTTTTTGGTATTTCGGCCTTCAGGATTCCGGCCATTCGGGATTTCAGCGTTCAGGATTTCGGTATTCGGGATTTCGGCTTTCGGGATTCAGGCTTTCGGGATTTCGGCCATTCGGGATTTCGGCCTTCGGGATTTCGTCCGGCACCCAGTACTAAGTAGTTTATCAATCAAACTACTTACACATTTATACTTAGCAGATAACTTACCTAATATTTTGTTTGTAATTTCATACTATCTTAAAATACGCATTTATGCATAATAATATACATGTCTAAGCTTTATTATAATATTAAGTCGATAAAACGCTGAAATATAATGTGATTATCATTCTAACATATAACATTATTTTTAATATTTGTTGAAAATATAAATAAGTAGGTACCCATGTATAGACAATAAATTAATTGATTATGCACATCTTTAAGTTTTAACGAGGAAAGAATTATTTTCTTTTAATAAACATCATAAGGCATAATAATTATTCTCAATCTATATTAAAAATGTGTCAAGCGCGAAATGTATAAGGTACGACTACTGAGAAGATAGAAGCATATTAAACTGACTTGCTTATTTACTCCAACAAATCGTAACGTACGTCTATTCCTTTGCGCATTTAATTCAATTGTGCGGCGTCTAATCCTCCCGGAGGCCAATTGGGTCAGCGTCGAATTGGGTCGGCGTCCAATTGGGCTGGCGTCCGATTGTACCGGCGGCCAATTACCGGAGGCCAATCGGCGGAGGCCAGTTCGCGGTGCCAAATCGTCCCATTCCCATAAGGTACAACTACTGAGAAGATAGAAGCATATTAAACTGACTTGCTTATTTACTCCAACAAATCGTAACGTACGTCTATTCCTTTGCGCATTTAATTCAACTCTGCGGCGTCCAATCACCCGGAGGCCAATTGGGTCGGCGTCGAATTGGGTCGGCGTCCAATTGGGCCGGCGTCCGATTGTACCGGCGGCCAATTACCGGAGGCCAATCGGCGGAGGCCAGTTCGCGGTGCCAAATCGTCCCATTCCCACCCAAAACTACCAGTCTCCAGTCTACCGACATATTGTCGAGAGCCGTTTAAATTTAAATATATGGACACATTTAAATTGTTGTTTTAACAGCATATGAATGCTGTATTCATTACAAGCAATTTAAAGAAAAGGATGGCTTAGTCCATTTAGATACAAAAAGTCATTCTGCATTAAAAGGTCAATTTCGACAAAAACAGATATTCGACAAACCAATCCTATAGCGACGATATAACGATTGCAACTAGTATGTTGAAAAAAATATTAAATCATCTCTTGCGTAGACTTAAGCATTGCCACAACTACTTAAGTCGGCTTAAGTAATCCCATATTCATCTTACGATAAGTGCTATTCTACGAAACATGTGTCCCTGTTAGGACATTTATGAGATATTGCATATGAAATGACACTAAAATGTTTAGTAGTGCATTAAAAGATGTTATTGCCACTTCTGTGTTAGGCAGTTTTAGAAATCTTGGGATGGAAACTAGTTATTGCTAACACTATCACAGAATATCTAAACTAATCCATAACGTGACCTCTTTGTATGATTAATTTATTCATATCAATGACATCATCGCGGCTTGTCGCAAAAAGGGCAACGAGTAAATAACATATTAGTATAGGTACATTAATATCTAATTATTCTAGAAGGTAAGTACTTTCTATAATAAGTTTATTAGGTTTTATTAGGTAATAGCGCCTGTACACGTGCATGGATTTACTGGCACAGACAGTGTGTAAATTAAACTATCGCGATAATAACTGTTTACAAAGTATGCGAGATGTGTTGTTGTCATTGAATAGTGCTAATTGATGGGTTGTGAAAATTTTGGTAAACGTCAAAGATGCTTTGAGCGGTGTAGTTCATTTTTTTCCGGCAGGTTCACCACTATGGTTTTTCTTGAGCATACGTCATGTAAGTACCAACTACTACTAACTACTGCGTGAAATTCAGAAGCTTCTGAACTATTTTGATCGATCCATACAATATTGCAACTTGCACGGTAATGCGTGTTTACACGTGCATTTTCTTGCAAAAAGTATGCACCATTTCGTCGGATCGCCCATAGCATACCTACAATATTGTGGTTTGGCTTAGGGAGGGTTTAGTTGAATTTTAAAAACTAACCAGTACCATCTGCAAATTGTATTATTAGTTCAATGAAAACAAATAAGTATGAATGACAAAGATTACTGTGCACTATTTATGTCGATAATTAACAGCCTACCTCCACTCTTCAACATTGATATAATATATACCTAAATATTGAGTACCCAAGATAGAGAATAAGTATATAAATCCAAAGGGGTAATGTAGTCGTAGAGTTAAGTACTTTTCAGGTATTCAGGGGACTTCAAACGCAATACAAAAACTAAACGAAGACACAATAGAGCTATGGAACCACAGATACACAACATCCGCCACAGGATCAATAACGCAGAAATTTATTCCAAAAATATAAACTCTGCCATCACTCTTGGCAGGAACTTAAAAATATCACACGAACTCACACAGATTCTAACAGGCCACGGAACGTTGCGAGCTTATCTAAAAAGATTTAAATTGAGGGATGATGACTGTTGTCCATGTGACAGGAACACATCTCAAAATGTGTGGCATATGATCAACGACTGCCCTATACTAGAAAGGGAGCGATGGACTCTCAGGACTCGATGTAGACAGCATAATCATGAAATTGACCTCCAAAAGCCTCACGAAGTACTAAGCAATAGAACAACACAAGAACACTACACAACATATGTAATCCCGGTCATAAAGAAAATTAAAGATATAAATGGAGGAACCTAATTAGCCCCACATCAATGCAACTAACCCACCCAACCACCTTGTACGAAAAAGCAAAGGCATGGTTATTAATATTAATATATATATCTAATATAGGTACTAGGAAATGGATATGAAAAGTATAATTTATATTATATAGTTATATCATTTTAACTTTACACCTTTTCTCAATGTTATTTTGTTTTACTCTTTTATTGTTATTATTATACCACCACATGAAATCTATGATTTTAATAAACTTTACATACAATATATATTTAGGATACAATCAATACGGCTTAAAATTCAACTGGCATCAAGTACACTCTGAAATCTATAAACAGCGGACGAATTTGTATATCTGGGACCCTGAAGGTAATAGAGCGGAAGTTAAAAATGGAAAGAGCCGTTTTTGTTTCTAGAGTCCTAAAATGAACTTTTTATGCAAACTTGTGCTTAATGCAGTTTATATAACCATACGCCTCCTTTGTAACTCCTTTTTAAATTTGCTTTCATACATTATTATTCAAAGGTTCTGTTTGTAGAGAATAGAAGATTTAAGCCGATAAACCGGATTATTCTTTAGGTTAACCTAACCAATCCTAACCTAACCTAACCTAACCCAACCTAACCTAACCTAAACTAACCCAAACTAACAAATAATCCAGTATATCGGGTATTTTCAAAATGTTTTTCCGCTGTATTCCTGATAACCGAACAGTACCGATTTTAGTTGTTTGACACTGTTATTTCAATAGGAATGCTTTCAGTTTTTTTTATAATACTTTATTAGGTACATCGCTAAAGTTAACTGAATAATAAATAATAGCAAGACGCAGGCTTTTATAACTAAAGGTATTTATTTCATTACCAGCTGTTTCAAAAGGTTTTCCTGACATTACGATTCTGATTTTGATCCTTTGAGACAGAGGTTCTAATTTTCATGTAGTATAAATGAACTATTTAACCTTTTACAACCTTTTAACAGCTGCGGTAGGGTCCATTGACAAGATAATGTACATGACCCTTATCTTGGTTATCACAATGTAGAGCATCAATACGTATTATAATACTCTAATATAAATCTAAAATGCCATGTGAAATAATATATTTCTTTCTATTGATTAACCAAATTATAATGATGAATGTTATAACAAATTGTAATTATGGTCCGACAGTATACCTTATCCCAATTTTCAATAATAATTGGATCGGGAAGAGGTACATTGCCATTGTTACTAAGTACGTAGTTGAAATTTATGGTTTTTACGTTACTTTTTATCGTAGGAGGGCACAAAATCAATCAGTGCCTCTCGTATCTAATTCCTTAAAGGCAACCACCACTGGCTAGGAAGGTACAGCCATGAACTGTAGATACATAATATACGTTGAATAATGATGACCTTGTGAAATTGAGGTGAACATGCCCAATTACTCGCTTTTTCGCTTTTTCAATTGAAAAGGATAGTCGTCAGACTATAGAAACAAAGAATAAATTTGAGGCTGAATTTGATATATTATACTATGAGATACGCTTTTAGATAATTTCGTATAGGTTTTGCGGATTTGTTTATTTAAAAAAAATATTTGACAATGATTTTTGCTTCGTGTGAGAAAATTGGATCAAATCAGTTGTTCGCCTATTACTATCAGGTAGTTCAGGTTCAGGTATCAATGAGTTTTTATATTGATATTGCGCAGCTAGATTTATCAGTGGCGAAGACTCCATACTAGGCGATTATTTGAAGCATACCTTCTTAAGAAAAATATTTTTTAATTGCATATTGACTTATTTATAATATAATCACTTGATTATTTATATTCTATAAAATAATTTATTTTGCTAACGAGAGATACCGTATGTATAGGAATGTATTACACAGATAATAACAACACAGTTTGCAACGGTTTTAAAAAATATACCATAGCGCGCCATCTGTCTTGACGTAAACAAAGGTCAGATTATATTTCAAATAATTCTCAATTTTTTTCATATAGACTCTACTTCACGTAACCCCACCCAGTCTATCGAATTTTATGAACTAATGTAAGCTCCGATCGCAGAGCCTAAAACTAAATAATTTAGAAAAATATTTTTTATGATGTTTAATCGAATATTAATAAATATAGACTGTTCTTATAAATAAAAAGAACTTTTATCTAATGATTTTTGATGTGTATAAATGTTTTTAAAAAATACGTACTTAATTTAAACTGATCGCTTAATTTTATGTCGTCAGTGAGTTTTTGAAGTTTCATTAAATTAGTGTGTCGTTGTCATAAGTGTGTACCTATTCATTAGTAGTAATATCGTATTATTTTCTTATTTATTGTCAGTACCTATACCTGACAAGTGTGTTCTTTTTATCAGATCTCCACAGCCTACCTCTTTCCAAAAGTCACCCCTCGCCACTGAGATTAATAAATTATAGTAGTCAAAACTGACAATAAATTCTCTAAGATGTTTGCAAACACGGGCACATCCATAAACCGCAGTAATACAATTTTAAATCCCCTTAGGTACTTGTATCAATATGTAATGTATAGATAAGGCGTTACCTGTTGAAATGCTGTCTAAAGCTGCCACTGACACAATAGAGCGCGAGTGGATTGACACAACTATTCATGAAGGTGAGACAGAATCCAACGATGCGGAAAGTATGCCAAAAAGCATTGTAGTCTTCTTCTGCGCTGGAACTGTAAAAAATTTCATATTACTTGCTTGGGAAATTCTTTAAAATCACCACATGGAAAAAAACAAACTCAGTATTAAATTATAACCAACTTTTTAATGAAAAAATGTTTATATATTTTGACGAGAGGTAGACCTTGGGTTACATTATTTCTTTAATAAAAAAGTTTTATTGCAATCTTTTTATGGACCACAGAGTGAGTTGAGTACTTATATTATAAGTACCATGCATTTGACAAGAAGAGTTGTTTTTCAGGTTTTAATTGTAAATGTGTATTCAGATGGTAGCAATCTGTTAATAATAATATACAACTGTGGTGAAAATAACATTATTACTTTGACGGTGATGATGATATCACGTCGGGGTCACCACTTTGGCCGTAGATGAAGGTGGAGGAGGTAAAGTCATTGTTGTTTGGATGTTGTGAGGGAGAGTTTATTTATCGTTACAAGAATAAATAAATACAATAAAAAAGATGACAGCGTGAGGTTATGACCGCGGGTAAAAATGTACTGGTGAGATCTATGAAAGATTGATTATATTAATGAACTGAAAGACTTGATTCGAATGGAACGTCGTTGACTACGTCGAGTGACGGACTCGTGACGATAGTGGTGTATCGCGTGACGGACTCAATGAGTGAGTGAAGATTTATGGATTGTTTATCCTTCTTATTTATACAAATGTATATTACAAGAGATATTATCGCAATTAACAAATCATAATAGACCCTGCTGATCTAGTTATTATTGAGGAAATTCTGACAATCATTTCTGTAGCATTCTTTTGTTTTGACAACAAAATATACATATTAAAGTGTGTCACGCCTGTAATGCTGAGTAGTATGATTGCTACATGTGGTTTCAGCGCATCTATTCTATACACAAGGCTGTTATCGGCGGCTTTCGAGAGTAGTTTATCATATTTATGTATTGACACGGTTAATTGTTACAATAAGTGAATCGTCTGAACTGTCAAAAATTGCTATATTTTAACAGCACCTTTCTTGGTTATAATACCTTAATACATAAATATGACAAATTGTCCTCGATAATCGCCGATATCAGCCTTGTGTATACAATAGATGCGCAGGTGATAGCAGTGTATTATTAATAATAATTTACAATTGCGGTGAAAATCAGATTAATAAAACTTCATGTAATTTGAATGTTTTCGCCTGATTTGTTCTCTGTCACTACTACACATACAAGAGATTTTTCATTTTATCGTCTTTGAATAGTAATAATGAATCTTTATTTTAAAAAATGTTATAGAATGTTGAAATCAATAATGTATAATATTAATAAAAGTGTATTTAACTTTGAAATTGATATACTAAATTTGGTTGACTATTTATAGTCGTTCAATCTTTAAAATCTCAGTTATTATTTTTATTAAAATTTCTCCTTCTAGCGGCATGTTATAAAATAAATAACAAAATGTAATATGAATTTATTTGTATTGCTTCTGACGTAGTCGCTTATTGAAATATTATATTGAATTTTGTTTAATTTATAAAACAGGTATGTAGTGAGTTTTTTTTATATTGTAAAAAAGTTATATTAATTAAATTATATAGTCTCACCATCCATAAAATAAGTCTGTGTATGACATAATTTGTCAATCAAATATAATATTTTGAAAACATTGGGGTATTGTAAAATTGCTTACCTATAATAGAACCATATCATAAACACGTGATATGGAAGAAAACAAATTGCAAAGACAACGACGAAAGCGAGGACCATGATTGCTACTTTTCTTCGAGCTTTAACCTGAAAAAAATAAAGCACAGTCATTTTATATCTAAATTATTTAAATTACTTCTAACATGACTTTTTTATATTGTAAAAATACAGTGCCCATATCTCATAGCCTGATCATGAAATTATTTTATTTAGTAAGCGCGTCATATTATGCTCGTATTATAAAAATGATTGCTAACTTCTTCCAACACTAAATCACGGAGTGGATCTTGGAATCCTGAATCCGCTTCCAAGAATCTATACCCAGTTTTCTTCTCTCAATGTGTATTAGCCGGCTCTCACATCTAAACTTCCATCGTCTGCTGCACAGCCATAAAACAAACCTTCCAAGAACGTCGTTCCGGTGTTGCATATGAAGACCGCGCACATCTACCTAGCGACAGTCAAACGTAACCTTTCGACACGTATAGATATTTGGATGCGGCAATCGGTGAATCGGTATAGGAATGACCAATTCGTATGTTTCTTCGTTCTGGCGTCTTCAACTCGCAGCCCGATAAGCGTGCGATTTGTTTAAAAATGTTGCTAATTTTCGGAGCTCCATTTGGCAATGTGTGTTTTGTGAATAACGATGACGTCACAAGAACGTATTGATACGTTGAAAGCGAGGTGAGTTTTGATGTGAAAGCTGGCTAAAGGTCTCGTTCAACATTATTTATGCATCTTGTACGCGATACGCTAAATACATTTGTTTGAATTTCGGGTATTTTATTAAGTGTTTACTGTGCATGAGTTATCTATATGTATATCTATATCTATATGTATATGTGCACGAGTTATTATACATGAACATGGGTCAACTATTTTATTAATATAACACCAGCCAGCCTGGTACATTTAAAATTCAGTGTAATTACCAGCTCTTAATAGGCATACCTGTTGTAAAATCACAGCTAAGAATCGTATGCAACTAACGTTAAAACTTGGAGAGTTAAAACTTAAAACTTGAATCCTGTTTGGAGAAATTCTGACGTCGGCTGGAAATTAGGGTAAGTACTAATTATTATTGGTACATTAAACCACAAAAGCCAATTGCTAAAATTAACACGTTTTGTGCAAGATTTATATTAATCACATTGTATTTAGATACAACGCACGTGGGTTAATTGGTAAAACACATTATTGTGAACCCAGTGGATGTGGGTTCGAGTCCCGTATTTTTAATGATTTTTTAGAGTAGATATATATCTCATGTACGCTAAGAAATGTTTATTTTCTTTCATTCAATTTAAAACAAGAAATATTATGCAATATGTATGATATATAAAAAGGATTTCTAGTTATACACATATATATTTTTATGAAAATTTATGTTTTTTTTTTAAATAAATTTAAAAAACAATTAGGTATATGTACTATGAATTAGTCAAAAATCTCCTCATTAAAATATAGAAAAATTAATAAACAAAATTTTAATAATAAATATGACCATAAAATAATATGTAATAATAAGATGGGATGGAATGTCTCAAATTGCAAGATTCACATTTATCCACTAGGTGGTAGGTAGAGGATTAGCCTTAAGGGTTAAAAAGTATGCATTAGGTATCAAATGGTCAGAAAATTCATTTTTTTTAACGTACTGTGAACATTACAAATTATAAATTTAAGACATTCACAACATGACATTTAAAAACAAAGAAATAATATTAAGCAGTGTAAAGAAGAAATAAATATAATTATGCAGTGTCACAAAAACAGTATGAAAAGCAAAGTAAAGTAAAAGGTACAAAAATTATAAAAAAATATAAATTATGAAGCATGGAAGCAAACCAAATTAATTTTAAGAATTTATAAAACAACGCTATAAATAAATACTCATCTCACGTAGGTGGAATATATCAACAGCGATTTGGTTAAATAGAGTTATTGCCCTCCCAATTGGCATCACCAATGGAAGGATAGTTCTGCACCTTGGGAGAACAAACAACTGATGCTCCCGATTTCTAAGATAGTTATCGGGGACACACAAGTCAATACCACTAATAATTATATCAATACAAAATGTATTTATAAATACTATATTATCTTTTCTCCTTTTTTCGAACATTAATTAAATATAACATTCATTTCATTCATAATATGATAATGACTGATCAAATAAATTTGTAAATCCCTCTGGTACGGAGAAGTCTAATGGAGCGTGACATTTTTCAGAAAACTCTATTCCTTTCAACTGAAAATCCTTGAATAGATCATTAATCTCAATCAGTAGCGTCTCACGGTCAACTTGCAGATGACGTTATCTCAGATTTTTGTTTATTTTGGGCCAATGAAAATAACGAAGGTCACCATTAGTCTTTTCATGGAAAATAAGATACCAAAAATAAAAGCTCCGCTAAAAAATATATCAGCACATTTTGTCACGATCTCTATCAAGATGTTACAGTGACATAATGTCGAGCTTTCCGCTTTATATAAGATGGCACTTAAAAGCACCTCTACGGTCTATACCGTAGCAATCGCGTCTACGAGATAGCTCTACGGACGGGAGAAATATGTGTTAGTGCTACGGTGAATACTATGGTGCAAATGTATTCAAGCACCCGTATACATTACAATGAAAGATATGTATGCAGTTTCATCGGAAAGGGAAGTATGAATTTTTATTACGTTTACTGGTAAGAATATTGAATTGAACATTCAACGTTTCTGTTAACAATAGTTACACGAACACATTACGAAATATTTAGTACTAGAAATATACACAAATATGAATATTCTTGTCGATGCACTCAATAATACTATTGTTATATCATAAGCAAAGCAATATTATATGGTAACATTATTCACAGCTACAGAGCGCGTGGTATTGAATACCAGTATATATTGGTGGGTATCTATTTCGATAAAGCCGGTGGATAAAAACAACGAAATTTTAATACAATAGAGTGAATGAGTTCGGAGGGATGTAACTTGATTTGTCTATGTATCTGATCGCGCAACAAACCCACAGATAAACAGACAAATATGCGTTGCCTAGAGTCATAACTCACATGTGCCAAAAATGGAGTTTTGAGATTATCGCAAAAAACTACCACAGCACTGTTTTTGTAATTAGAAGAAAAGTATTAAGACCCCTTGAATATTAGTGAGTGAGTGAGATGATTTAGGTACATTATTTTTTTATATATAAGGCTTCAGATACAGCACACAATACAAATATAACTATCTGTTTGGTTAGGTTATTATTCATTGAAACATGTGAGTTATGACACCAATAGTCAACTTTGTCAACGATTTTCACATGGTTTAACTTTGGTTTAACATGGTTGACTTTTGATAACCAACTATTTTTCTTTATTTAAATTAATGCCTTTAGAATCATATAGTACCTATATTTAACTAAAAAATGACAAAATTGCAAAATGTGAGTTATGACTCTAGGCGACTCATATGCAACAGTTTTAGTATTGTTTAATAAATGGTAGTCATATAAAAATTGATATTCTGTAAATACGCGCATTGGAACGTAACGGCTATTAATTTTTGTTGTTAATCAATGTTCAATATCTTTTATATAAATAATTTTTTGATAGTCTCTTTATTATTCACGGAGAAGGTATTTAACGGAAAGATATAAATCATTGGAAAATAATACTTTCTGGCGTAAGAATTATCTTTCCATGTCAAAGACTATTTCGCATACAAATCAATTGTGGAAATATAAAAAAAGACAAAAGCTAACGAATCCTTTACAATACTTCGTGTTTGAAAAGTGTCTTTAATGATCTTCTTCTTGTTTTGATGCTGGTTTTTATTGAAGATTGGCGACCAATTAATTTTAATAGGTACATATTATATTGACAGCTTAATCTACAAACCGGCTAACTCTATTCGGGCAAATTGTTCAGGAAGGAGAAAAAAACTTAATAATTAAACTAACGTGCGGAATTTAGCCATTCCAAAAATACATTTTTTTTTTTACAAATAAGCTGTACTATGAAATAATTTGCTTTTTTAGCTGCTTTTTTATATTATAATATAAAGAAAAACTAAGTAAAGAGCGGAGTAAAGTTGTTTCATTTATGATTTTGGAAATCTGGCACCTGCAGTTAGCTGTTTTGTGTGAATTATTTATTTATAGGTTTAGGAAGTTTGTTTTTTGTGGGAATATACTAGTTTTAGAACATTTATTTATAGGTTTAGGAGTTTGTAATTTTGTGTTTGCATAGATAACATGCTTTATAACAAAATGCCATCAATATTTGATTTTTGGTCAAAAGTGCAGTTAGCTGGTTTGCAGATTAAGCAGTCGATATGTATTCTGGCCCTGTCGTGTTTCATCAACAATGCCTTTTTAGATACTGATCCATTTACGAAGGTTAAGGAGTTTGAAATTTTTTGTGAGCATAGAAAATAATATGCTTTATAAAAAAATCCCATCAAAATTTCATTATTGGTCAAAAGGGGAGTTAGATGGTTTGCAGATTAAACAGTCGTTATACAAATATCATCTAGAATGAGCGACGCTTCTGGAAAACCCCTCTAGATCGATGCGATAATCATGTTTATTGGAAGTGATATGTACTAAACAAAATAATTCAGAGAAGAGTATTATCCATTAGTAGGTAGGTCAATAGTAGTAAATATTGAAGCAGTTAGTATAATACAGTCAATAATAATAATATGCTATCACGCATATTAGACTTTAATGAAATACTCGGAAAATATCGTCATCCTGGAACCCCAAAAAAACTATATAACTGTTAAAATATAGTTGGTTAAACTAAAATCTTTTTAATCACAGTAATGTAATTATCGAAAATGGTTTGTATGCTCAACAGACAAAATTTAATATCTACAAGATTTAAGAACGTGGTATTATTTTAATAGAAACTCATTTAAATTCTAATGGATTCAAGCTCTGTACTATTTCATTTAAGTCGTTTTTTGCGACCCGGGTTTCGCCTTTCAGCATCTTCAGGCGTCGTGTACACTCACCAAAGGCAAACACACTCCTTTGCCTTTGGTGAGTGTACACGACGCCTGAAGATGCTGAAAGGCAAAACCCGGGTCGCAAAAAACGACTTAAATAGAATAGTACAGAGCTTGAATCCATTAGAATTTAAATTCAAATTCTATCAAGTACCTTCGGTCGAAAGTATTAATATTAGAAACTCATTTATTTCGATCTCACATTTTCTCACTCATGATCTCACACTTTCTAAATGATGACTCTAATTAATAAATCTACCGATCTATCTTGAGATTATTTTGAATGACTGTTAATAATTACGCTATTCGAGGTGTTTCAAATTGTGTGAAGACAAACCAAGGTCATTATATTATACTTAGCTAACATCGTGCATAATATATTTTTTTTAGTTTGATGTCATTGCAATGATTATTGACCATTACTCGGAAAGTTAAAGATTACATGAATTCGAATCCTACTTCATCCTTAATACATGCATTTAAATTTTTCAAAGTCTTTGTATTTCAGTGATTATTTCACTACTGACATTTTTTTTTAATTGCCTTTTAATCCGATGTGTTCAATGGCCACCATACGAAGAGGTTACGTAATATTTATTTTTTACGAGAAATGAATATTAGCCACTTACTCAATATATTAGGACCATACTCAGGGTCGAAATTTACACTGAAAAGTAATAATATGTAAATTCTTCCAGACCCATTATTATTCTAACCCAAGACTCTCGACTTACCAAGCAGATACGCTACCACTCGGCCATCGCGGACTTTCACTACTGCTACTACACTACTGTAATTGGACCGTATGGCCTGTCGTAATGTTAAACTAAAATTAAGCCTGGTCTTATAAAAACAACGCTTTGAGAAAATTACATAAATATAGTGTGACCTTACCGAGAATCGAACTCGGGGTCCCGAATGAAAGGCCAGAGCGTTGCGCACTGGACTACGAGCGCCATCTAAATATGTCATTCAAAAAATATGTATATCCAAAAAAAAAATAACAATTTTCAAATATAAATAAATATATAATAATAACATATAAAATATAACTGATCCTACTGAAGTGAACAAAAGCGGTCTTGATGATCATTAAACTATGTACTATATTATATTGTGTTTTTTTATTTTTAATTAATCAAACGTTTTTAACTAAAAATTGACACTTAACACTATTAAAGAAAGAGAAGTATGTTTTAATTAGATTGTCTAAAAAATGTTTAGGTATATAATATAAGTTAATCAACGATATTTTATCCTTAAGCTGCTTATACAGTCTAGGCGTGATAAAATACCACGGGCAGAGCTTTCAATCTAAACCCGCTATGTCTCATACAGCCCACAGAGTAATAAAACTGGCCTAACTATATAATCTAGAATTTAGATCACAGGTGCAGCTTCTCAAAATATGAATACAAAAAGTTAGTAATATGAGCTTTTATATAATACAGAAAATGAATCGACGAAAACAAAACTTAGCCATTAAATATTTTAACTGAATTTTATAAATGAGGAGATGACGATTATACTTCAAACTTAAATATGCGATTTTAAATTATATACAAAATCTGTAAATGACGCCTTTTATTGAAATGATTAATTATTACCACTTCATAATATTCGGAATAAAATGAGTGTAATTTTTCATACAATTCAGTTAGACGTTTAAATGGTTTTTCACCCATAAAATATTGTGGAAAATGCTCGAAATCTTTTTTTACATATTTATAGATTACAAATGCACTATTTTAATTGTCAGTCCTTCAAATTATATTCCTTTTGTATTTAAAAAAAACGCTTGATTTCTAATTTGTAAGTCACAACAAATATTATTAATATTGTGTTTCATAATTTTAAACAAGTAGTTATTATTAGTATCCAGTTGTAATCAAAAAATCAAGTAAGTTACCGGTGAAGAGTCAGTGTATAAATTATGGTATATCTTTCGTTACTGCAAATTCTAACAATGTTGGCAAACTACTTTGGGTTTTTAATTGTATAAAACTTGGTATACCCCAAATAGTACTTTCACTTATATCCAATCTTATATCCAACAGAGTGACCTTATGTAGTCATTCAGCTTATACTTAATGCACATCATATTTCATTAATATTGCTTACTAAATTTAATGATTGACGGAATCCTGGATGATTCAAGTCACATGAGTTTTAGAAGATTTCTTAGTATTTAAAAATATAGATAATTAGCACAAGTATATTAGAAAATTATATAAATCAATTTCATGTTTATAACAATAATGGTAATTATGTGACATTCTGTTGATAATTAGTTTTAAGAAGCATTTTCCGATGCATTTCAGGGGGGGAAAAGTCATTAGTACTTACATTTTAAGTTGATAAGAATCAATGTGAATGTAGGTAAGCATTAATATTAGGAATATCGTTTTATATAGACAAAGATGTGTTTAACCCAATGCTTACGGGCTTTAATTTTCAAATGCAAATTAACGCGTTAATTACAAAAATAATTAAAAAGGCCCGTAAGCATTGTGTTAATTAAGTTTTGTTTCTAAATTTTTCAAATTCACTTGGTAATTTAGCATACACGATGGTCGAGCGGCTTAAGCGTTGGCCTATAATGCCATAAATCTAGAAAATACACGTATTGTTTTTCAATTTGTGTTTGAGTCAGAGTATGGACCTGGGTTGAGCAAGTGGCTAACTTCCATTTCTTGTAAAAACAAAAATCTGCTCCACTCTGTGGAGGTCTATATGATGTTATTAGGATCGGACATGGTCAAATAAACGTATTATGTATAAAACATATGATGAGCTTTAAAATAAAGTTATCTGTAAAAGGGTAAAATATCAGTAAAAAGACCGAGACAATGCGAAAAACGTCTCATAAAACATTTTTATAAGACTTGGTGAATACTGATAAACAATACTTATAAATAACCATACATTACAACTGTGTAAACGGTGAATTTTCTGAAAATATGAATGAAGCTTAGTTATATTTGTATATAATTGGATCCAACAGGAAAATCGTAAAGTTGTTTATTTTTAAAATGTGTTTTTCTGTGAAGTATTATTTCGACTTACGTAGTTATAAACACCAAATAATTATTATGATAAAAATAATTGGTTAGAGCCGAGATCTGGTTTATTGCAATATATGTTTGAGAATCCTTTCCATCAAAGCAGGTAATACCATAGTACCCATAAAAAAGGTTTTATTCTTGAGAAAGCAGCCACTTGCAACTTGAGTATACCTTCTTAAATACTAAAGGGGACGTATATCAACCTCTGGATACACAAGGAAAACCTATACCCCACTTTGGTAGTTATTTGAAAATCATTTAACATCTATTTTCCTATAAGTCTCACTATACTACCGATTCAGGTAAAATTTAGCTCATTGTATATTCTCTATATTTACATGCAAAAAATACTTAGATATATCGTGCTAAACTATTACTGAATTAATACATGCTAGAATAATATAGTTTTAAATTACGTAAGGTCTAGAATGATTTAGCGCTTAATATTGTGGTGTAATACCTACTAAATATTGTGCAAAATTGTTGGTGGTTTGTAATTATATTGAAGCTTTATGTGATAGTTGCATCAATCAATTCAGTGCTAGATTCGAATGTGATAGTAACACGTCGACATGAATGTTGAAAAAAGCTCATATAAAAGTTCAAATTATAATTATATATTATGTCATATATATCCGCTTAGTATTGAGACTATCACTAATGTATTATTAATTTATAAAGTACTTATTCCTATGTGATTCCTGTTGGTTGAACTAAATAAAAATAATATTATTTTTCAGGTATCTTTACCGGTGCCTAGATGACAATAGTCCTGTTGTCATAGCATCTAGATGGTGTCGGTAAGCAGGTAACGCCAATTCGTTATATTCATGCTATGAAAGTTATCACGACGCCATTTTTAGAACAGATATGGTGTTTCATGATGACCGCATAATAAGATACGGTTGCAGATTTGATAGTATCGCTATAGTGATTTAAAAAAAACGTATTTAGTTGCACATATTTATAATAGTTGTACTTAATTTTGTGTTTTACCTCTTATTGAGTATTTTTTTTTTTTTTTTTTTTTTAATATTTTGACAATTAATTAGTATCTAACTGATGTTATGTCATTGAATTGAAAAACTTTTACTACTTTCGTAAGATTTATTTAATTCTTTGAAAACCAATTATATATTACTATTATAATACTGCATAGTATAAATAAATTCATAAGAATAAGCTTTTCATAGAAGTACAAACTTATGATAGTAAAAACGGTGATGAAATTTAATAATATGTGGTTGAGTCATCTCAACGACATTCTACTAACAATTTTATTATTGGTGTAAAAATATTGAATTAATTAAAATGAAACACAATATTGGCTATCGGATTTTGTATTTTAAATCAAAGTATGTATTACTTTAATTACTAACCGACGTCACGGTCACTCCAAGATATTTTAGTGCTGTAGCTTCCATGAACTTGTTAATAATTTTTAATTAATTACTTTCTGTATGCAACGCCTAATTTACAAGATTTAAGAATGTAAAATTCTAATTATTGACCATGTATCATTTTTAACACTTCTGAGAAAATATATTAAAACCAATAGAAAAAATCTTTTTGAAAAAAGTAAGGCACCTCGCAGAAATCGAACCTGCTTCTCTCGCACATAGACCACTATGCTAAATGTACTTTCTCATATCCTTCTCATAATACAATTGTTAGATAAATAATATATTTTAATGATTATCATCATTAGTTAAAAACTATTTCTTGCTCAAGAACTACGGTTTATATTCGGTCAAAAAAGTGTTAACACTTTTCAGAAACAATTACATTTAAACAATTATACCATTGTAGAGACAAAGGAATCTTCTAAATAGTGCAGTAAAATGCTTCATTAACTACGTTCCAGCAACCATTTAATGTACATAACTCCATAAAATGTTTACTCATCATTATTATGCATTTAATAAAAAAAAACGTTTCTTTCACTAATTTCTCCCATAACAACCCTAGCTTAGAAACGAACCTAATTTTACGTCCATAAATTTTCCGCCTCGTATACTATCAAGTTTAGTATCAACATCCTGTAGTGATCACGTAATGGTTTGTTTGAAATTGCTTCCTCAAAAATATATACCTGGGTATAAGTATAAGTAGACATATTATATGTGAAATAGAATAACAATAGAATTCAAATATATAATTAAATTGTCTTGTTATTCTTTTCCAACTATAATGCATTTTCATCAAAGAATAACAACACATATATTAACTTATAAGATATTTTACTAAAGTGGATTGTCTAGTTTTTGATCGCGGTGTAATAAAAAAGTCCAAAAAGACACTGTTTACTGCTGACTTAGCCTTTTACGTTTTACACCTCATGAATAATTCTCCTTGAGAGCCTCAAGAGTCTTAAAATAAGATTGAACACGCAAAAAAATAAATATTTGAATAATCTAATTTTATGTTTAAAAAAAGCCACCATTTCAAGTATAAAATATAATATTTTAATAAATTACTTACAAACATTTAACAGATTTTGAAGCTAACCTAACCTAGATACAACGCACCCCCAGAAGTACACTGAAGTAAGCCAAAATTTGGCTGTTTTGAGCTATGAATGCAGTTTAATTACATTTTTATTTCATCTCAGGAGAACACTAGCGTATCTTTAAAAAAATATTTAATAAGATATACACCTAACTTCAGTGTTCTTTTAAATAAATTAAATCAACCATCTAGAAGAACACTCCAGTAACTCTGATACTCCATTGTCCTTCTTATAATATCTTTATAGCAAAAAAACAAGTCCCTAGCCGAACACTGAGGTAACTGAGTTTCTCCAGTGTCTTTTTGGGAATTCATTTTTCAGTAAGTGGCAGCACTGAGTTAAAATACTGATTTTGATAGGTTGAGCCGAGAGTTTATTTTAATTTCCTAGAAGAACAAGGAAGTAACTCAAAAATTATTTTTTTTACGAAAAATACTGTCTTTTTAATCTTTAAATTAATGCCAATATAAAGATATATTTTTTTCCAATTCAACAAAAAATATTAACATTGTAAAGCTATTACACATTAAATTAAGTACCATAAACATGGTTCAAAAAGTTTGTTTCGGCTCTCCTGGAAAATGGCTAATTTTGACATAATACAGTGTACTTCTGGGGGTGCGACAAATTAAATAAATAATAATATATGCTCAAATATATGGTTGTAATTTATGGTGGGCAATTTTACCTTAACCATATCCGGATAAAACGTATTCTCATGAAAAAAAGGACATTTACGTTATAAGGTGATGTCTCTAGGTAAAGTTGTTATCGAAAAATAGCTAGAAAAGTTTATTAATCGGTAAATATATATTCAAAAGTAATGAGAAAAATAAAATAAAAAATTAAGATGTATCGTGAAGTTCTATATACCAAAAATACGTGTCAAATTCGGTACATTTCTATCGGGTGGTAAGAATGAATGACATAAGATTTATTATCAAAATTACGATAAAAATGTACGTAAATCTATTACCTAGGGAAACGCTAAACGTTAATTGGAATTTATTATATCCTTATATCTTTTTTTTCAAATTTAAAAAACATCGATTTAGAGGTTAGAAAGCATGCAATTAAAATCGAAACATCTCGGTTCAGACTTAATTTATCGCAAAAAACGATTAGCGTTTCTATTAAAAATATTATTTAATAATTTTTAGGCTAGTTATTTAAATTTAATCTTGTATTTTTGTATATGAACGAATCGATTGTAAATAAAATGAATATTTGACAAGACTTTATCGACATATGCTGCTAACGCGGAAATAAATCGAACTATTTTTGAAACAGTACTTGCATAGATTAAAAAATACATACACACACACATACATTGAAAATAAAGGTTCGCCAGGTACGAAGACAAAAGCTGTGTTAATTCTGCTGTCAATAATTTTTGTTTGCGATATTGGAGCATATGTCAATGGACTACATATATCAACCTCCACTTTCTGAAATAGTGTTGTGTAATTATTTCAGATATTTATTACTGTTTTGACGTACCTACCTTTTATAAAGCGATTTTAAAATAAATATAGTTTCATAATAATATAAAGAAAGCATACGAGCGAAAATGCCAAAGATACTTCTGACACACATCAAATTTAATCTTTGTCTAGTAACTGTACAATTTATCCATATTTATGTTAAGTGTTTAAAATGTTATAAGTAAAAAAAAAATCGTCTATTCACGTGGTAGTCGCGAAAATTATGAACAATATACAATGTTAAAAATAATAAGAATTGTTAAAATTTCTAGTCACAATATTATTCAAAGACAAATTAACCCGATCAAAACAGCCTCGACAAACTTCCACTTCACTAACTTTTGTTCTATATGTTTATCCTGGATACAGCGGCAAACACATTTTGAAAATAGCCGATATACTGGATTATTTGTTAGTTTGGGTTAGTTTAAGTTAGATTAGGTAATCCTAACAAATAATCCAGTATATAGGCTATTTTCAAAATGTCTTTGCCGCTGTATCCAGGATAACCGACTTGTACCCTAATTTTAATTACATACATACTATTGTACTATATTTGGGCCATCAAACGTTCATTCCTGTCTACGGCCTTAAAATTATTATCTACGTGCCTATATAACTGTATGCCGTCCTGTCAAAAAGTGGAGGTTGATAATTTAGTATGTAGAAAATAGAAGTTATTATTAGTCTCCATAAAATATAGGGTAAACAATTCAGTGAATGAACACATAAGAGGTGAATTTGAAAATAAATTAAATTAAAAACGATTAAATGAACTAAGAAAATTATAACAATAGGTAGGTACAATAAATTGTGTATAACCGTGGTATTACTAATTTTATGCCGTGATGCTTTGATAGTTGAACTTTTCATAATATTTGGATCACTATTTAGTTGCTCATTTATCTGCTACATCATAAAGTCGTAAATATTGTTTTTTTATGAAGCAATCATAAATACAAAAAATTAAGATCTACTTTTCAATCATAGTAGATACCTAGGAATATGGTATAGGTGTTGATAATTTTTAATTATTTATTCGAGATCTTCAGGGAATTACAAAAGTCCACACCTAGAAACCACTGGGCCAATAAGGTTTCTTTTTATATCTCCAAATCCATTTCACTTACACATTTATAGGTAAAATAAATAAAACTATCTTTTATTTTATCTTGCACTGTTCTTTAAAATCGACATTAGATTTTTTCAAAGAAATAACGTTCTGTCTTTTTCTTAGAATATTATGTAATCAGTGGTGCACTTACTTCAAATTCTAATTTTTTTTCTTACGTTTTACAATTTTTTTTTTAATTTGTCACTTATTTTGTCCTTGGGTTTGCTTATCAAGATTTGTTCGCATGTTTATTTACGTTTTTTCTTACCTCCAACTTCTTTTTTATTCAATTCGTTGCGTGTCTTACTTTATTCTTATCTCAGATATAGTTAGTTAGTTAATACAAACCGTCCACTCTGTGGAGGCCCATATGAACCCATTAGGATCGGACATGGTTGAAACGAAATGAATTGGGATGTCTATATAATATCGACATTGTCATAATTATAACTACAGTCGAACTCGGTTATTACAATTTCGGACATAGCGAGATCTCGGATGTAATGAGGAAACAGTCGTTGACATTTGGTATATGATTTTCTCCGTACATTTTTATTCACTGTTATAACGAGATACTTATCGGATATACCGAGCTAAAATACTGGTAATGTGTTGATCGTTTAAAGACATTTCGACCCTAAGCAATAAAATCCGATCGGACAGGATGCCGCCGGGGACAGATTACGTTTATGACACTAGTTAAGTGTCTAATTGTTGTTTTCGCCGACAATAAAAATACCTATTCTCTGATATAACGAGTACCGCTTATAACGAGCACATTCAGCCGGTCCAACCTTCCTAGTAATAACCAAGTACAACTGTATATTCCTTATTTTGTTTAATAATAATTCGAATGGCATTTGGTTTGCTATTCATTTCATATCATTCTTTTATTCCACCTCTAGTAGAAATTCGATGTAATTGTCAATTGTACAAGATTAAACTCAATCTTATAAACATTTGTACTTAAATGTTCATTTACTACTATAAATGAATTTTACTGTAGAAAAATATTTATATTAATTCGTATTGACAACGTAAAAAAATCTGGTTCTTTGACTGGACAGGATACCCTTGTATTGCCACTGTAAAAAAAACTACGGTAAACAAAATGTAAAAATCATAAACACTTTAAATCAAATCAAATAGATATGTTAGAATTGTAAATATTTTATGGGGAAAATATTAATTGTAAATATTTTTACATAGGTAAGTAAATATATAATAAATTTAAATGCATTTTTATCAAGCTTATGATTTTTAATATCTGGCGACACACAATATTTTATTTTATATTTTATCGCCATCTGGTTGCGATCGACGAAAGTTTTTAGTAACACATTTTTAGAAATTCATGGTAGATGCCTGTAAATGCCTTTAGATGGCGTTGAAGTCACATTTGATCGTAAATTGAGGCAAAGAATTCGCCTTAAGGAGAAAAAACGCAATTGGAACCGAAATACATAAATGGTATCAATACCAATATATTTTTTTAATGAAAAAAGTGAATGTTTTTTTTTATTTATTTACATACTAAATACAACATTATATTTTAACAATATTATATTTTATACTTATATTAAAAATAATAAAAGATAATCTAATAAGAGGCATTAAATAGATTTACGAGTAGATATTAGGTACTTAATATAATATAATCGGCGTCTAAATAAATTGTAATGAAAATTAATTTAATGATTCGTTATTCCTATGTAAAAGTTAAGCTTATATCCAGGCTAATAATTAATTAGATTATCTGCAAGTCATTCCGAAAAAACAGTTTCATTTAGTAAGTAAGGTTTACACTTCGGATCTGAGATTTATTTGCCAAGGCCGCTTTAAGATAAAGACGCATTGTTTGATATCCCTAAGATTTGTAATACAATGTACAATAAATGTTAAATTTAGATGAGCATTAGTGTAAAATTAAATAATATGGCGTAAATGATTAACTGAACTGAGAGCGTTGATAGCAGGTCACTATTTTCGTTTTTTATTCTATTTACAAAATAGTGCTGCCACTAAACCGTTTAAAATTTTCAATAATCATTAAAATTAAGTGGGAAAATTTAGCTTATGCAGTTAGTACACTAGATTTTACGTTTACATGAGATGTTTTCAAATTATGTGTATTCAGTATATTATAATATAATGTTACATTCTTAAAACTTGTGTTCTATTCGTTGGATAAAAAGAAATAGTTTATTAAAACTATTAGCAAGTCTAAGTACGTTATAAAAACTAAAAAATAATGGAGTAATCCACGACGTCACTTAGTTATTAAGCAATTAATTGATACCTACCTTAATTTGATATACTAAAAACTAATAACTATCATTATTACGCAATTCGATAAAGATTTCATGTAACAACTACTAGTTTAAATCGACGAAATTTGGTAAGATGCCCGTAGCTTAATTTTTATTTTTTTTGTGATTTTACCGAGGCTTTGACTGCGACTCGCTGTCATATCGCCTTTTCTCTTCTAGAAGGGGATCCGTCGATCAGGTCCTCACTCCTATTCTGTTAAATAACTTTACAATTTTGCCTAGCTCTTCCGTCTTACCCACCGCCAGGACACCCTTCAATTCGTCGACATTCTCATAGATATCCGCAATTCGCACCTGTACTCTGTAAAGTTCATATTTAGGGCATTGTTGTGCTATATGTACAATTTCCTCTAAAACATGACATTCATCGCAGAGTTGAGGTTTGCTTCTTCCCATGAGGACATCAAATCTTTTGCCCATGGTGTGCCCTGTTCTTAGCCTCAGTATTAACTTAAGCTCATTCCTCGTCAAAGAAGACTCTACAAACCAGGTCACCTTTCGTGGTGATGGTAGAATAGACTTACTCCATTTCCCCTTTTCTAATAATGCCCTATGGTGAAAAGCTATCCACATACTTTGGCACATTTTCTTTATAGCCTCATTCCAGTTCAGGTTTTCTGGTATCCACTGATATGGTATCCCTGACTTTAACTTAAATTGGTAAAGCATACTGACGCGAATCTAGCGGATACAAGTTCAAGTCCCGTCGGGTATCGTATTTAGTAATGGTAATGTTTTTTTCTAGTGTGTATATGCATGAAATATTTTCAAATTATGCATATTAAGTATATAGAATGTTACATTCTCAAATGTGTGAATCAAACCCAGACTTGTCCAACCCACAAAAATGAAAAAACTGATTTAGACATCTCATCGCTATTTTATCAGGCTCAAATATGACTATCACGAAAAATAGTCGTCTTATGACACCACCATCTATCTACAGTCATTTCTTGCAATCGCATAAAGTAATTCATTATGGTTGCCATTTATCTATTACACATAAAAACGGCGGACAAGTCTGACATTTGTGAAATGCGAAGAAACAAATAAAGATTTTTCAACAGATAATAATGAAAGCCTTCAAGTGACTCATCTGCTAAACTATCAGGTATTTTGCGGAAACAATATTGACCTTTTTTCAGTTATACTATAACTTTAACACTAATTACCTCAGAACTTAATAATTATTGTAGGTTGGAAAAACTGGTTCTGGTCCATAAATTCTTGTGTCTTATTTGTTGAATAAAAATAAATAGTTTATTAAAACTATTTATTTCGTTGAACTTTAATTTATCAAACTGTTTTTTTAATGATACCCTCATTATACTCGTGCGCACAACGAAATTAACTTTCAGTAGGTATTAAATAATTCTATTTCGTAGAAAAGGTTAAAATAAAAATGTTATTTTCCTTCAACGTAATTCTACGCACATAAATTATTCAATGATATTTTAAGATAAATGTAGAGACAGTTTTTTAAAGCCCTATAAAGACTTGTAAGTTATTTTTTATCATTATCGAAATAAGCTAAAATATTTTCTGTATTCAGTGTGAAATATTAACGAGTTCAAGACTTATTTAGAAACTTTTTTGGGGCTATGATTATTTATGAATTCGTTTGGCATAAGAAAACACAAGTTAAGATCATTCCTTCTTATTTTGAGTGGTTTATTTGCTTTCTGGTGCAAACGTTAGAAGTTTTTAAATTCTGCTTATTCCTCTAAAGCTAGCATCTTTATTGCTGCTTATTTGTTTGATTTATAATTTTGTGTTTTGATAAATAATAAAGTTTTACACCAGACTCTTAAAAATATGTATAGCTTATCCATATATTTTGTTATTTTTAACTGGAAAAAATCAAAGCAACCATTTGGACATAACGTAAACACTATGATCTGTCAAAAGTAGAGTTTACTATGATTTTTCACAGTGGCGGTTGACCCACTGGAGCACATGAGTACGTAAATCTCCAATGAAATATTCAATTTGTAAGTATTTCAAGTTTTTT
Source organism: Rhyacophila brunnea (assembly GCF_057557595.1). Taxonomy (NCBI): domain Eukaryota; kingdom Metazoa; phylum Arthropoda; class Insecta; order Trichoptera; family Rhyacophilidae; genus Rhyacophila; species Rhyacophila brunnea. The sequence continues at coordinate 54,026,914 of NW_028232965.1, read as the reverse complement.
TTATTATATCAGGTTGCAATAAAAAAATAAATAATATGTCATAAAACCAATTTATTTATATTCTATTTATATAATGTAATTACCAGAGTATTACATGCAATCTTGGTTTAGCAAAGTAATGCAAAATTCGATTTTCGAGGGTTTTATCGCACGTGCGACTGAAAACAGTAAGTTATTGTATATTAGTGAATCGCTTATGCAGTGCGAGGCAAGGTGTTGATGGATACTTTTGTATTAACTAACCGAGGTGCACAATTTTGTTGTGCGCATCCAGTTTAACTGAAATGTATCTGTACCTTAGACTATAGATACATCTAGACGCCACCCATTGCATTGCTAAATGAAGCTGCGTGCCGTGCGTTTGGTTTGTAGGCGAGCGAACGCATTCGTATTCAAATGTTCGAGACCATAGACCATTTCGCTAGTGCTCGCCCAAAGTGCTTGCACTAGACGCTCAGAATTAAAATATATTTTTTCTATTTTTTTTACGTTATATAGTATTTTTAAGTGGTCAAAATGCAACCATTAGGTAAAGATATCCATAATTTAAGTTATTTAAAAGAAACACGGTCACTTGATATTAAAATATATAATAATATACAAATAAATTATCACGAACATGTATCAACTTACCTATGAAACGTAATACCATCTTCTTGCTTATCAGTACGGCTACCACATTTTAATACAACACACAGAACCATCTTTTCTACTTAATTAACTAAAAATATTTACTACTACGATTATCGACGCATAATTAAGCAATAAGGTAAGATTTGACGGCTACACCGTAGCAAATCATCTCCCAAACCTGTAAACCTTTTATCTTACTCTAGCGCGTGTCGCAGAGATTATAAGGGTGCCGAATACTTTCTCACTCGCACTTATGCATCGTTTTTGTTCAGGCCTTGATTTGTACCTAATATATCGCAGCATTATTTGCTATATTATTTACCTTGACCCTTTATTATTCCGTATTTTATTTCAATATACTGTTATATATATATTATATATTGCAATATTATCATGAGTAGATGCTTCATATGGTTGGGAGATGTGTTCCGGGTGACGTCAGAGAGTGCGACATTCTGTACCCTTGTGACACAACCTCAAGGATTCCGTCGTTGTGGCCGATCTTTCCTCACCCTTCAGCGGTGCTCCAAATTGATCTATGCGTTGCAGGTATCACACGCCGAGTGACGCGAGACGTGGCGATGGACCGATTAAAATGCCGCAACCTTGTACTTGCATATACCCCAAAAATAGGGCATAGCAGGATGAAGTCATCATCATCATCAGCCTGAATCTATCCACTGCTGAGTAAAGACCTCTCCAAGCTGAATCTGCTTCTCTCGTTCCTGTGCGTTGCGTTTCCATATACTTCTTCATCATTTCATCGATCCAGTGGCCTCTTGGTCTACCTTACGAACGTTTGGTACCTCTCGGGTACCACTGGATGACTAGATTTGTCCAAAGATTGTCCCTTCTTCGAGAATGATGTAAGTAAGTATATATATATAACTATACATTCTTAAATTTTAAATAAAACTATGATAAAAAACCAAAGGATCAAGGAAAATTATATATATACACTACATATTATATAAATAAGAAGTAAAAGGTCGGATGTCCGTTTGTTTGACAAAATGGGTTATGAACTTTCGTCATTATTATCTTTTTTGACAATAAAATTGGTAAAAAATAGACATCCTATAATTAAAAATGACGAAGCTAAGTCATTTTATATAGATGAATGTGCTTTTCGAATTCAATGTTCTGAAAATCTTAAAAAAATATTATGAAATTGTAACAGAACAACAACAGTCTGTTGGTGAAAAAAAAAGAATAATACAGTGAAAATACATTCATTTAACCATTAAGTACCTATTTGATAAAATTTATTTTTTTAGATTTTTATTTCCCTATAAAAAATTCTTATATAATATGGCATCTGACTCTTTACTTCTGACGTTCGAAATAATATAATATTCATATTGGTAGATTTTATTTTTAAAAAGTTCTCACATTTCAAAATGTAGACAGGTCGAAATAGTATTTATTATTATAGTAAAATAAATTGTTTTTAAAATATTCGTATAGATTTTTATAATCGTTCAGTGGCGTGAGCTTCGTCGTGCAAGACTCATGAGACACGACTGATATGGACAAAAATAACTTCATTCTATTCTACTCGTAATTAGATATTCTGTGGTCCTTTAACTAGGTTCGCGTAAAATACGCTAATAAAAATTAAATAAATATTCAAAATATAGAATTATGTGATGTTTTTACCACAAATCACTGTAATAGACAATCGTTGGATCTAGGCACGCGCATTTTCATCTCGCCACGCCTCCACTTATTTTTGATAATTTTTTCGTCTCCTTAGATCAGAACAAGCCTAACCGATTTTTTATTGTATTAAAAAATCCTTATCTCTCTATAGTCTATATGAACAAGCGTATTTGAATAAATTATTGTGAACACAAAAAAGATTATCAGCCTAGATTATTCTAAGCTTAACTTCAATCTTAAAAACATTTTAGAACAAAATTAGCCTATCTGACGTTATCTGAAGAAATATGAAAAAGAATGTACTTTTAATCTTGTTTTTTTTTTCACATAAACAATTCTTTTAACTACATAATGTATTATCAAATATTTAAATCATTATTTACAGCTAGCAAATTAATGACAAAATTACAAGATAAAAAGAACTTTTTATATACTTACCACGTTTTTAAATTTTCTGTTGAATCATATAAACTTGACAATTCTATGTATTAATACATATTTTTTTTGTACTTGATAGAAATACTGAATAAATATAGAATACTGAAATGTCATTTTGACATTTCATATTTATTTCCATAGTAACGCACGTATATATTAATAATTTAGTTGCTAGGACTGGACACACAAGAATACGAGCTAATAAAAACGTGGTAAAAAGTTTAAAAGTGGTCTCCTGTAAAACGTCAAAAAATCTGTTAGGCTTGTTCTGAGTTCTGAGGGTACGATTTGTGATTGTAGTAAGTGCGTTAATGCAATGGATTGTTTTATGTGAACTTTGAAACTATTTATAATAACAATATAATATAAAAGAGGTACATTTGATATTGATTTATTAGTTATTGTGTTGTAATGGAACATACAGACTGAAGAGAAATTATGATATTAATACGTTAGAAACAAGTTTGAAAGACTTAGTTGCCTTAGTTTTCACTCAAATACTAGTACACTGTCTGACTTAGTTGGCGTAATTTTCACTCAAATACTAGTACGCTGTGTGTTTTTACCTGGTATGTAGGTAGAAAAGACAACTAAACAATAAACTGTCTGGTATCACGCATATTATTGAAGTTAATGGCCAGTATTAAATAATTTTCAAAGTCAAACTGCGCTAAATACTTTGTAATCTCTAATTGGTCGCCTTAGCTTAACGTAAGATTATTTAAAAAATATAATTAATCAACTTATTACAAAATAAAACTTTCCACAGTCTATATACTATTTGCTTTATATATATTTATATTTGGTATAATTTGATATAACATAACATCTTCTATAATAGGTTATTGTTTTTTACTGGAGGCCATACGCTAATCGAAACAATAATAATACAAAACTTTTTTTTATATAATCCGCAATATCACATTACATCTTTGATTCTCAAGTATATAAAATCTGTAAATATTATATTACATTGTTACGAATCCATGTTATGTAAAAGAAGAGGAAGTAAATAATTTATATTTAGAAAATAAATTAATGTCGTAAGATAATTATATTATAATATACAAATGGTGTACAACTCGAGGCCCAACAACTAAATGAAATACGCGATATTTTTCTTTGCATAGGTATCATCATCATCATCTGCCTAAACCTATTCACTGCTGGATGAAGGCCTATCCAAGCTGATTTCACTTCTCTCGGTCCTGTGCATTGCGTTGCCATGTACTACGCAGAGCTTTATCAATTCATGATATCTGCCTCTGATCGATGCCTCTAGGTCTACCTCTTGGATACCACTGTATGACTAAATTTGTCCAACAATTGTCTCTTCTTTGAGTTGTGTCCAGCCTATCTCCATTTGAGGCGTTTAATGAACACTATCACATCGCAAACCCTTTTCTGCTTCTTTATCCACTCATTCCTCTTTTTGTCCTTTCGCGTTATGCCCAGCATGCACCTCTCGATACCATGTTGTGCTACTCTAAGTTTCTGGACCTCTCTTTTACTAAGGGTCTATGTTTCACACGTATATGTGATTACGGGAAGCACACACTGATTGAACACTTTAGGCACAGTGGGAGGTCACTTTTGAACACATTATTCAGGCGGACAAAAGCGCTCCAGTCTAGCTTTACGCTGCGAACAATTTCATCAAAAATATACATCGATCTATTATATACACTTGTTGTCCCAGATAGATGTAGTTTTTATCTGTTCGAGCTGAGTGCCATTGACGAGAATCTCTTTTTTCTTCACAAAGCAGTTGAACATGACTTTCGTCTTTGTTACATTTATTTTCAAGGCTTGAAAATAGATGCATAGGTATGTCCTCATAACAAAGCCCAGATTGATTTTGTGGTAAAACATGGTAAGATGATTTTATCCATAAAACAATTATAACTTTACTTGATAGCTACAGCAGACATCATTGTTTGATATGCAATGTTTGAATTTAACTGTGTGATTTTTTCTCGTAAAATACCAACATAAACTCCTTTAGATACAGCAACAAATTTATTTTATATCATTAAATTATACTACTACTATAGTACTACTTCACCATATTTGATCCTAAGACGATCATAATATATGTGCCTTCACAAAGTGGTGGTTGTATTGACAGATTTTGTTTTTACGAGAAATAGAATATGTTAGCCACTTGCTCAACCAATTAGGTCAATACTTCGACTCATAAACAAATTGAAAAACAATATATTGTGTACTTGCCAGACCCAGAATTCGAAACGTAGGATCCACGACGTTATAGGCCGATGCTTAAGCCTGTTGCATTATATAAATAAACCATAAAAATCTAAATGTAAAATATCAGACTTAAAAAAAAAATTTCATGGTTTTTGTTGAAAAAGAAAATCGATCTTTCTAGTGCATAATTATAATATTATGTCTGGTTAAAGGTTGGAATACATCTTTGTCATTATTCACCATTTGACCGGCGATTAATAATTACTAATTAGAAAATAGATAAATTATTGGCCTGATTGATAAAACGTCTGTGCATTACTGCTTTGATGTAAGTATATAAAATCGTAAAATATCATATTAAATTATTATTATAAATATAATCGACCACAATTTCATCCGCGTGAAATAAAGAATGAAATTATACACAATGAAGAAATACTCTAACCGTGTGCTTCCCTTATTATTCATCTCCCTATATTATACTAGAGGCAGCATTCATTCTGCCCTAAGAGAAGCAGTAGATTGAGAGAAGTAGAAAGTCTTGGTGATCGAAAGATGAAAAAAACACAAGGTTGTCACTATCCTCATCCGTGATGGAACAATCAAGATGATAATATTATACTGTTAAAAATATTAACATTTTTTTTTTGATTTCCAGGTACTCGCTTTTCTAGTATATATATTATAGTATATATACTAGAAAAGTAAGTAAACCTATTTTACTACTAAGTAAACATATTTTGTATTTAGTGGTACAAAACGAATAGACGATTCATGGAAGCGATTTTTAATCTTGAATTAATATTTTTTGATTCAAGTAATGGATGAAATTTATTTGGGCTTATTCGTTCATGAATTCGATTCGTTTATTCACCCTGCGTCACCGCCCTTTTACTTTGCAAATTAGTATTCAGGTGGACTCCAACTAATGTGCGTCTGTATTGAATAAATGTCACTTTAATGAAAGTTTATCGCGTAAAATTTCGTTGTTCTTTTTTATAGTGTGTGGGTCGCAGGTAGTACAAATAATATATCATTTTTTATACCGCTCCTATCTCTTCCTGAATACGAAATTAAATTTATGCCTCTCAAAGTAAAAATTATCCATTATTTGTAAATTAGGTTTTCTACAGCAAATAACAGGTGTTTTTTTAGAGGTTGGTTTTTCGAAATGGCAACACTATTTCCAGCGATAGACAATTTGGTAGCTGACAGCTGGTTTACGGTCAGTTTGGTTTGCCATTTTACCATGAATAGACGTACGCTAGAACAACGCTTGCAAAGTGTGCAAATATATTTCGAAAATCGTGGTTCAGTTCAGTTCATTTTCACCAAAAAATGTTGTACAGCAATAAGGCTTATTATTGGTGGAATGGTCACGTCAATAAGCAAAATTGCCATATTTTGAGTAAAGAAAATCCAAAGTCATTATAGAGACATCGTTACATGCACAAAAAATCACTGTTTGGTGTGCTTATGGGCTGGTAGAATCATTGGTCCATATTTTTGCAACAATGCCGCCGGCCAGAATGTTACAGTCAATGGAGTGCGCTATAGATCCATGATTACTGACTTTTTGTTCTCCAACTGAATGTTATTAATGTGGAAGAGCTATGGTTTCAACAAAACGGCACAACATGCCATACAGCGCTCGCCATAATCAATTTATTGAAGGAAACATTCTATGAAGATAATTTCGCGTTTTGGACCTGGAAATTGGCCTCCAAGATCGTGTGATTTAACATCTTTGGATTTTTTTTGTAAGGTTATTTGAACGCAGATAAACCAGAGATGATAGACGACTTGGAAGCCAACATTTGTCACGTTATTGCCTCAGTTGCTCCAAAAAGTGGTCAAAAAGTGGACTTCCAGATTGCGCTTTCTTCCAACTAGCTACGGTGCTCATGTGATAGAAATCATATTTAAACACTAATGGCATAACATTATCTTTACAATAAAGCCATTATGTGGCCATTACCACGATTTGTATGTGTTTTATTTCATTTTAAAGTTTCATACCTCTAAAAAAACACCCTATACCTCCACTAGTAAAAAAATCGTTCTTTAGCAGAGATTATGAGCCTTCACTTAGTAGAGCTTATATTATCGAACTCCTTTGATGTATTATATACAACTACATCTTTGTATTCCCCTAAGTCGTAAACCACTATGTAAACCATATATCAAAAAAATGTTAAATAAAAATCGCTTAAAGCTTTAAAAAAATTATACTAATAAAGTGAAAGATAACTTACCAATGTGTAGACAACGCTGTTTTATAACAATACAATATGTAAGGTTAAGTGACTATTCTATGAGAATAACTTCTTAAAATCTCAACTATACTCTAAACAGTGTAAACTTTTCATTTATTCAATAAACCAATTCAACGTTTCCTCCGCTATTTTCACTCGGAACTTCGCTTTGCTGACAAACGTGGTTCTAAATCCATAAACTCTGCAGCCCACTTTGCTAAAGAACCATTGAATTTATTTACGATTGATGGTTCTTAGGCATTCACCGAACCTATTGGAGTCTTGCTCTATACAAGCTTATTCTTTGGTTTATATATCTATGTGAATGAAAAAATATTCAAGTAAATTTAACCGGTTTTTCGCTGATCGAGCAGTCTGAACTGGTCATCTTTGATCATTTCAATCATATACCCATTCAGTAAATTCACATGAGAGTGTGTGATAATGTAAGTCTTGGATAACTGTTCCGAGATTACCAAGCCTACTGCTTATGCTCATCTTTACCACATGCGCCGTATTTCATTCGATTAAGACTATTAATGATACGGTGTGAATTGGATAAAAAGTTTAACTGTAATGGATCCTTGCTCTGACTCCAATATTGACATTTTTTTTATAGAAGCGATTCAATCGATTTGCCAGAAGATTTAAAAGGGACATCGAAACAGTTCAAATAATTAAACAATTATAACCCAATTATTAAAGAGTGTAACATATAAAGGATAACAGAATCCCCGCAACTATCATCATAATATTTTCTGTAATAATATTATAATGTGCCTTCACTAAAATCTTCAAAAATAAATATTTTTAGGATATAAATCTAGGAAAGATATACATTAATATTTTGACTATGTATTACGTTAATAGCCTTTTTTTTAAATTATTAATAACCATGTCTCTACTTTTTTGTACAAAATGGTTGTTAGTAATTTTGAATAATCACAAATACCCATACTTTGAGAAAATTACATAAATATATTGTGTCCTCACCGGGAATCGAACCCAGAGCTCCCGGATAGAAGGCCAGCGCCTTATACACTGCACCACGAGCGCCACATTACGTTAATATTTGGAAAAATATGGTTTTCATTTTATTTCTTAATCTTGAGGGGCATTAAAATCTGTTGTGCCTAAGGCCTGAGGTCTGAGAGCCCTATGCAGAATCCAAGATTTCGATCCTAAGGATAAGTTGCCGAAAAGCATGACTTAACTATAGACTATACTGAGTATAGAGTTAAGGAATCCTTAACCATAGACTACTTTTGTTATGAACACGCCCCCTTCTGTATTACCATTTACCACTGACAGCTGCTGTCAAAATAAATTCGCATGTCTATTAAACAGTCCATAGAGTCCATACACTCAAAATCATTTAACAATGTATCTCAATATGGATATTGATAGTGCTAATTTGTCTGGCATGTACTTGCAAAATATTATTTTACTTTTTGATAAATTGATTGCCAGATGATAGAATGACACTTGACGCTAGTGTTACCATGTTAAAAAAATATCTTGCGGTGCCTGTGGAATCACGTATAATGACTTATAACGGAAGCATAAGAGTATTATAATTAAATATTAATATGTATTTATAGTTGCAATGTATAATTGCATTTTATAAATGCAGTTGTCATATTTTTGTCATCGTTTAATAATTATAAAATAATTTACCTAAACTATAGGAAAGAGAATTTTTAAATATGGTATTATTTTCAATAGAAATGATCTTAACTAAGGACAACGTTTCTGCATAGTGTTTTCTGCTAAGGAAATTTTAGTTATGACAAATGTTTCTGCATTCCGCTCTGAGTTCCTGAACATATTGCATAAACTATTTTTTTTGCGAGACGCGGAATTTAAAGAAGTATCCAAGGCTGTCAGAGGTCAGCACGCCGGTACTGTTATACCGTTGGGCTATACTAACAGAGAGAATAACAAACAATTGCGAAGCTATTCTGTACACAAGGCGACTATCGGCAACTATCGACGGTAGTTTTTCATATTTATGTATCGAGGCGGTTAATTGTTTCAATAAGTTAACCGTCTAAAGTTAACCTGTTAACAAGTGCTACGTTTTAACAGCACCTAATTGAAGGAAAAAATTAATATGGCAGTTGAAATAAATGAAGAAATATAATATTTTAATCGGCTTAATACATGTTTATTAAATGATCAGTAGGTGCTTAACCTAGATCTTTTAAATTCCGATATTTTTACTGTCGAGTATTTTCTTTAACGTTGAAAGGGTCAAATAGCGACATTAAAGTAGACTTGTCAACATTCAGTGTCTCTCGGGTACTGTTAGATGATCGTATTTATGTTGAGATTGTCCACTTGCTCAGCTACATGTCCAACCCATCACTGTTTTAGCAAGAGTATCTAAACTATATTCCAATTTGTATATTATTGAGATTTTTTTCGTATACCCGTTTGCTTCTATGAAAACATTTCCACTTACAGATATAAATATGCCGAACTATCAATAATCAAATATGAAAAACAGATGAGTCATTCAGATAAAATGAATTTTCATCGAAAAGATTTTTTATGAAATGATAATTTGTACGTATTAAAAAAAATCGTGGAAGTTAATTAGGATATCAAAAAATGTCAGGATTTTATCAACTCAATTTAAATAATATATATTTATTGAACATACATATTTTGAAAAAAACTTCTGAGAAATAAATAAGCAATAGAAAAATTCTTTTTGAAAGAAATACGACGTCCAGTAGGTTTCAAACTTGTATCTCTCGGGAATTGTACCCAAGTGCTCTCATCACTATGCTATAGGTATCTTATCTAATCGCAACGAATTTTAACTAATGATTCTCTCTAAACCGCTTTCTAAATAGCGTTACTAATTAGCAATCGGCTTTGTATTTCAAACCATAGTAATAATTACTTACCGATGTCGGGATTGCTCTAAGATTTTTGTTCAGCGTACTTGAACAGAATGCTACATTCTTAAATCTTTTGAATTATTCATTGAATAAAAAAAATAGTTATTAAGTATCTATTTATGTGCTACTTATCGCAAAGACGATTTTTTTAATTTCTATAAACTACCGCTTTGGAAAAAATAAATATTGATCGATGAAAATAACATTTTTCCAGAATCTGCCTTTTGTGTTTCGTATTTTTTTAGATCAACCAATACTACCAATAAAATAAAAATTAATACAATATGAGATATTAATTAAAAGAATAACACAGACAGATAAAGAAAGCATAATTATGTACATACATAGGTGGCCGTTTACATTTCGGGAATTGGCAACACTGGTGTTGCTAGGTGTAATTTGACCTCTGTATTTTGAAGTTTGACATTTTTAACAAAAAAAGTACTCAGAAAGTTTTAACAAACGGACGTTTTTTGTTTTTTTTATTTAAAATTCATTTAAAAATTTATCTCGGCCAAAAAATGGAATTCACTTGTGAAAATTTTCGTGCGACTATTTTTTACAACTTTCGACGTGGATTATTGCAGGAACAGTGCATCGCTGAACTTAACGCTTTATATTGCAATAAAGCACCATTAAAAACTACGGTATATTGCTGGTTTAATTGATTTTATCGTGGCCGTCGTTTGCTTACAGACGAGCCGCGTGAAGGTCGACAAAAATCGGTTGTTTCTCTAGATAACATCGATGCTGTGCGTGAACTGCTAATGCAAGATCGTCATGTGACATACCCTGAGATTGAGGCATCCCTGGGAATTAGTAACATTAGCATGTATATGATTTTGCATGAACATTTAGACGTCAAAGAGCTATGTTCGCGTTGGATCCCGCATAATTCAAGATTCGCATAAAAAAGACGCGTGTCAATTGGTGCATGGAAATGCTCAAAAAATACGATCGAGGTGCTTCAAAAAACATTTACAAGATTGTTACAGGTGACAAATCTTGGATCTATATGTATGAGACCAAAATTAAACAGCAGTCGACCGTATGGGTCTACCAAAATGAGCCTAAACCAACAAAAGTTGTTTGCGCTCGAAGCACTTCGAAGCAAATTTTCGCCTGTTTTTTCGGAAAAACGGGCCATGTCGCAACTGTGCCTTTATAAAATTGTAGAACAGTGAATTCTGAATGGTACACAAACATTTATTTGCCAAAAGTTTTTGGTGAAATAAGAAAAAGCAACCATCGGCGTCAAATCATCCTTCATCAAGACAATGCGAGCTCACACACATCGGCTCATACAAGCGCCTATTTGAGCACTCAAAACATTGCATTGATAGATCATCCGCCGTACAGCCTCAATTTGGCACCAATTAATGATTCCTTTTTATTCCCAACAGTCAAAGATAAATTGCGTGGTCAACGATTTTCTACACCAAAAGAGTCGGTTGATGCATTCAAAAACCATTTTTTTTGAGTTACCTTCCGCAAAGTGTCAAAAATGCTTTCCATGTTAGTTCAAACGCATGGAAAAGTGTATAAATTATCTTATTTATTTATTTATTTATTTATAAAAAAGAGTATTACGGCATTACAGCTTTTGGCCAATGCGCCATAATACATAATACATACAAATATATAAAAATATCTTAATTACAAATAACAACTAATATGACAAGAAAGTGGAAAAGACAGCATGTGTAAATATTAAAGAAATATGATAATATATACAATTATAAATTTATCCTATTTAAAACGTCTACAAACATTATATAATTAATAAAAAACAAATCAACCTTTATGGTGCCATCAAATAAGCTAATTGCACGATACACAGCATCATGAAACATAACATCTGTCCTGCGATGAGGTATCTTGAAGACCGTGGAGCTGCGAGTGATATTGGTGGGAACATGAAAATTAATATTTGCCAGTATATGCGGATTGTAAATGAACCCACGAAGAAGTAAAAAGAAATGCTTTAAAAGAACAATCACTCTTCGGGTAGACAGGGATTGCATTGATAGCATACCCAGAAGAAAACGAGTCGGGAAATTCATTTTATTGTCATTATCATAAGGAAAGAACCCGTATGTTCTTAAGTAGAGAAATCTAAGAAATCTATTGTGGACTCGATCCAGCTTAATTGTGTGCATGAACCTATTAGGACTCCAAATAATGCTGGCATATTCAAGAATACTCAACACAAATGATACGTATAATGTACGTAGCACTCGGACGTTTTCGAATGATTTTGAAACCCTCATAACAAAACCAAGCATTTTGCTAGATCTAGTACTGATGTTAAGAATATGCTGATTGAAAGTGAACTTTGTATCATATAATACTCCCAAATCTTTTATCTCCGTTACCCTACTCAATATTATACCAGACAATGTGTATGGGAACAATAAGGTGTGCCTTGAACGATTGAATGAAATAATATTACATTTGGAGGTAGCGAATTCAAGTTTATTTAAGATAGACCATTGCGAGATAGCATCTAGGTCAGACTGCAACATCGCACAGCATAATGGGGTTTCAATAGTTCGAAAAAGTTTAAGATCATCTGCGAATAGCAAACAAGAAGAATTGGTTATAACTTTGACAATATCATCAAAAAATATTAAAAACAAAATTGGGCCAAGATTTGAACCTTGAGGAACACCAGAGTTTGTTCTAAAAATCCGCGATTCATTCCCATGGTAATCAACAAATTGACGGCGATTTTTCAAATAAGAAGCAAAAAAACATATTATACTATATGACGCGCCAAATGTACAAAGCTTTTGTAATAAAATATCGTGATCAACACGATCAAATGCCTTGGAAATATCTGTGTACACAGAATCAACTTGAATTGACTTATCCATAGAATTTGAAATAAAATTATTATACACTATAAGATTTGTTACTGTGGACCGCCTAAGTCGAAAACCATGCTGCGAATCGGAGAGGCGAGAGTCTATTTGACGGTTGATGTTTATATGTAATATCGATTCAAATAATTTACATGGAGCCGAAAGAACTGCTATTGGCCTATAGTTAGAGATCTCTGATCTAGATCCCTTTTTATGAAGCGGCCTTAGGCGGGTTATTTTCCATGCATCAGGAAAAGTGCTGGATGCTATGATTAAATTAAATATATGTTTAAGCGGAAAGGATATATGTTCGTAACAGCCCTTAACCACATAAGGTGGCAAGCCATCTGGACCAAATGAACTTTTGGGAGACAAATTTGAAAACCCATATTCCATATCTTTCTCGTCAAAAGCTGAGATTTGAATATCTTGCGTTGCAGACGAAGGACCAGCAGAATCGGGGTCAAGTAGCGGTTCTATTGAGCTATAAAGTGATTCAAAATGCTTAGCAAATGCATCAGATATAACATGGTTCTCTATAGGATCATTATTCAACGTCATCATGGCATTGTCTTTTGTAGTACTACTGGAATTAAGCGAATGAATATATTTCCAAAAACAATTAGGATCTGAGACAATATTTCGACCAATCGACGTTAGATATGATTTGTGAGCCGAAGAGATGTCACACTTCAATGAGTTTCTAAAACAGGAAAATTTACTATAATCTGCAGTCCGTCTATGTTTTTTCCACAGTGCATGATAATATGCCTTTGACCTTAGATTATAAATAATTTCTGGCGTAAACCACTTAGGATATGAGTACTTCGGTAGATGAACGAGCCGGCGAGGGAAACAGGAGTCCAGACTATTATAAAATTTATTATAAAAAATAGCTAATGCCGTGTTTACATCAATTTGTTCATATAAAGAGGTCCAATCTGTAGTACTCAAAGAATTATACAGCGCTAAAAAATTTCCATTTGAAAAATTCCATTGCGGATTATGCCTATTCAGTGGAGGAATCGACGAATCATTTCTGTGCGATACATGCTTAAAAGATAAAATTGTGCAAGTAGAGGGATGATAGACATCTTCAGGAACGAGAGGCTCATCACACGCGCTGACCACCGTGCAACCAACGTTAGATAGCACCAAATCAAGCGTCCGACCGAGACTATTTTTCACAGAAGAAAATTGTTTTAAATTAAATAAATTATTAAAGCTGGTATAATCAGATTCAATTATACCAGCGGAATACAAATTAAAATCTCCCAAAATAATTAGTTTTTTGTTGGGCAGTACCAAATTTTCTATTATGTGAAAAAAATCACTGTATGTAGTCGCTGAGCTGCCGGGAGGGAAGTATACAGCGGCCAAGTACAGTGAACAAAAGTTAAAATTAACTTTACACAAATTAAAATCAAAATCATATTCAGTTAAATTTGATCTGGTTGGATATAAAGTTTGTGTGGATAATGCTACCCCATTTCTAATTGCCAGCAAAACGCCCCCACCTCTTCTACCATTTCGACGGTCTGTTCTATGCACAGAATATTCACTTCCGAACAGCTCATTGGCCGATATGGTGTCGTCGAGCCATGTTTCGCTTAGAGCAATTATCGATGGTCGGGCACACAATATACCCTCTTTAAATGTATTTACTTTAGTTTTTAGGCCTCTTACATTTTGATAATAAATCTCGCATGACCGAGGTGCGGAAGTTGTTGAATGATGCTTATTATAAGCGAGTCATGCTGAGGATGGGTGAGGGATTTCAATTGAGTAGTCCGTCATTGATCGCTCCCTCTGCTCCGCATACAGGCGAGCCGGACATGTTGCACTATGAGTCGGGTGGTCATATGGCCGCTTGTGACGGCGGCAGGCAACGCATTTTGGTGAAGCTTCCTTCACGGGGCAGTCCGCACGGTCGTGGCCTGGTTCGGCACAGTAAGAACAGGTGACGTCTTTTGCCGAGCATGATTTGGCCATATGCCCATATAAGTGGCATTTATTGCACTTGGTTACCCCTAGATAGTTCTGGAGTGGGAAAGAGTCCCACCCCATGTACAGTCTGTCATCTGCAATGAGAGCAGACTACACCGCGGCAGGTACATACGTGATATAATGGCATCTGCCAGTCCTGGGACCCGCCTTGTGGCTGAGGCGTACGGCCTGGTAGGCCTCCTCAGATAGACCCGTTTGCTCTCTTGTAGAGTTGTAAATTGCCTCCCGAAGCTGGGGTTCTGTAGTGGAAGCCGGCATATTAAAAATAATAATGCGAGGCTGCTTTTTTCCTGCAAGTTTAACACTCAGAGCAGTCTCTGAGGTCTCCAGAGCGCTGACGAGACGCTTGGCCTCGTCCTCAGAGCGGGGGTGTACGATAACACCTCCGTTTCTGACGTTTCTAATTTCCGTTATTTGTACCCCAATATCCCTGGGGTTAAGGGACTTCTTGATGAGCTCTCTTGTCGTTTCCGATCGTTTTTCTCCTTCTCCCGTAGGAAAAAAGAGGACTCCAGGCCTTGGTGCTAGCGGCAACAGCGAAGGAAATGCTGACCCGGTGACAGCAGGTGCCGTGAATGGCGCCGCTGCCGGACGCTGCCGCCTTCCTAACGCAGTAGCCCAGGTGGTATCAATAGGGGGGGCAGTGATGGTAGGCTCCTTGTTGATTTGTAATGTGGCAGTTTTGAGAGTTTTCGTCTGCTCTCTTAAATCAGCAATGGCCAGGTTTTGATTTTCAATGCTTAATTGCTTATCACGAAGTTGAATCTGCAGGCCCTTAATCTCGCATTCCTGCGCTACGACTTTTATTTCCAGCTTGGCCATGCACAAATTCTGCCTTCCAACAGCCTCGGAAAGGCTTAGTAGGGCATTATGTAGCTTATCTTTAGAGTCAGCCCTAAGGGAGGAGTGCACATACATTTAAAGTGAAGAATACATTTAAAAACAATAAAATTGTTTTCATTTATAAAAAATCGTTTTTGTTTGTTGTTCCCGAAATATAAACGGCTACCCTCGTATAATGAAATCAAATATTAAATACAGTTATGAAAAATACATTAGAGAGGGCTGTTAAAAATAATTATTAAAAAAACACATATTATAATTATAATACTTACAAAAAAGTGAAAAATAAAATATACCCACCTACCAAAAAATATAAACAGTATATTATATTATAAAGAGAAGATACGCAATATAAGAAAAAAATACAATAAAAACACTGTTGCCCAGTTACAATGAGTGGTACATTTTGGATTCTATTTTGAGAGATTAATAATTGGTTTGCTACCAAAATTTTCATATAATATAGTAGTATAATTTAAAAAAAAAAACGAGAACAAATAATATGACAATTCGAATAACAGACTTCAACGTATATAGAACCTTGCGACCTAGTCATATGATAGCGATAGGCGACACTATTGCTTCAAAAGATATAATATGATGACGTATTGCGCACAACACATCCAATCGAGTGCAACAATCGTTTGTTCATTATAATATTATCCGAACTAGTTTGTTGAGAAATATAAAAATGGTGATTGATGAATTTACCCGACTGAGCAATCCAATTGTAATTTGTAGATTATGAATAGGGTCCGGATTTATATGCTAGTGTATGTTTTGTTAGGGTGTATGCACAGCTATGAGAGTTGCACAGAAATCTCTTTTGAAAGACACAGAATCCAAAAATAAAATTTTATTGTGCATGTAAATGCATATTTGAGACGTTAGAGCTTATTTGAGACATCAGTAAATAAATGCATTTGCATAAATAAATAAATAAATTTTCATAAATAAATGCATATTTTAGAGCTTTTGAATTTATATTTTTTTAATTATTTTATCGAAATATAACTAAGTTAGGAAGGTAGATAGTTTATATGCACTTGCATTTTTAATGCCATCTCCGAGCTGTGGATTTATCGGAAAAGTGAAGTCAACTCGGGCACTTTTATTTAAAGTTTTCATAATCACCTGTGTGGACGTTGAGAGGTCGCTTTCCGCATATAAACAAAATACTGACAAATAGCTATGCAGAAAAATTTAATACCAGAGCATATAATATTGAAAAAAATATTGTAATTTTTTTTCTGGCAAAAAACAGCAAATAGTATTTAGGAATAGGTAGTTATGTGTGTCGTTTTTGTTTTTTAAGTTATGTTTGGCTTACATTGCATTTATCATTCAATTTTAAAAACTATTGTGAAAATTGTAATTGATTAACTATAATATTCATTGTTTGTATTTTTTTGTTCTGGTATCGTATTATGTTGAAAAATTATTAATTAGTTATTCGATAACTGCATATTTATTTGGTTTTAGTGCATATTTTATTGATTTTAAGCGCATACGTGCATGCATATAATCATGTTTTTTGTTGCATATAAATCCGCTCCCTAGTTATGAATATACACACGAAAGACAAGTGCTTAGAGAACCAGAATAAACAAACACACAACAACCAAGGTTTGTTCAAGCTCCAAGCATACTAAAAAATAGAGGTAACCGGCTTTGAAACCTATAGCCTCAATTTTATAGAACAAAATACGGCAAAGAAAACCAGAATAATTTCAGAAAAAGTTTGTATGTTTCTTTGTTGATTTTTGAGAACAAACTTTAAGGTTTCTTTCGTCAAAAATGTCTGTAAATTAATATAAGTTTTGCTTGTACCGGATAATATAATATTTGACTTTGAATTTCAAAGTATTGTACACGTGCCAACTTTTAATGTTCTATCAAAAATTTTATTGACAGTTTAAACTTCTGGCACATAGATTTAATAGGATACAGTTTCAATTCTTTCTTGAAATAATGATGACACAAACAGAAGAGAGACTCATTGATATATATTAGTAGGTGCATAAAGTTGACAAGTTTTTGTTTATTTTTTCAATTATTAATTATATCAATTGTCCACATGTCGTTTAAGGTGAATATTATACCTACTAGAGGCACGTAGCGAAATATTACGAAGCTTAAAAAATGCGTCAAACACCATGTTTCACTACCATAATTACCATTGGCATTGTTTAATCTCACCAGTTACTTGTTTGGAAGAATGTTTTTATTATTTTCATTTAAAATCAGAATCAGTTCAAGTATTATAATTAATTCAACAACATTAAAATATTTATAAATAATGTTCTTTCTCATAATATTTTATTCTAATTAATATGCTTATAATAATTTTTTATAACGTAACATAAACATTAATTCCAGAGTTTATAAATTTTCATACTATTTAAAGAAACACGTGCCTCCAATATTATACGAAGATTTTTTTACAAGAAATACTTTTAAAAATAACAAAAATCTATTTTGCGGGTAGTAAATTTAATGTTTTTTGAATTGAATAGATCAAATTTATTTATAGCCTGGCATAAAATTATATTTAAAAAATCTTGCCTAGAAGCTATTGACGGAGTGTGTAAAAAATAATATTATAAGACTACTGAATTTTAGTCAGCCAAAATCATTTCATAAAAAAATATTATTTCGCAATAACCAGCGAAATACAGGTGAAAGTAACGGAAAATTAGCTCTACCTGCATTTTAATAATAGCCAACTTCCAAACTGCGTTCAATTGTATACGTCAATTCCATTATTACTTTTAATTAGAATAAACTGTATGCAGCGCTCGAAATGGGAAATTTCACGAACCGGAGCGCTTGATAATTTTACGAAAATATTAACACTGTTACTTATCTAATTCTATACAAATGTGTATTTAAGAAAACGATTGTGTTAGATTTTTTTTATAATATGACATATCTCGCTCAGACGGTCAAAATAATATTTACACGAGACGGAGCGATAATTTTGGGGATTGTATGATCCAGAACGGCGCTCCGGTGCGTTCTCGTCCATTTCGAGCCCTGACTGTATAGGATATTTTATATGTATTTAAAATATAACTCTACATACTATTACGCGACCCGAGAACTACAAGGTTCTAAGTGTCGATTTTTGGCCAAACTAAAGTAACTATGAGGATGTCTTCCAAGTCACATTATCTACATAATATATCAATATGAGGTCAATATTTCTTATATTTTTTCATTAAACCCCAATACTACCGAGTTCTATGTGCACTTTACAAAATATCTGTGGCACTACAGAGTTAT
Organism: Rhyacophila brunnea; assembly: GCF_057557595.1. Classification (NCBI taxonomy): domain Eukaryota; kingdom Metazoa; phylum Arthropoda; class Insecta; order Trichoptera; family Rhyacophilidae; genus Rhyacophila; species Rhyacophila brunnea. The sequence continues at coordinate 54,007,810 of NW_028232965.1, read as the reverse complement.
ATCATAATCTAAAAAGATCCGTCGTTCTACAAAGTTCTATGTGCTTTGACATTTCGTGGTTGTGAATACATTTAAAGTTGTTAAAATGGTTTAAATTGCAATATGAAGAGTAAAATCTTGTTGTTTTGTATTTTAAATTTATTATTTAGACGTCATGCAGTGTATTTAACAATAAACCACGAGTATTTACATAAACTACTATAGCTTCGAGATAAATAACCTCAAAAAAAATGTTTTGTGATATTTGATATCAACAGTAAATTGTGAACTCACAAATAGATGAATAATAAAAATATTATGAAACGTAAGTAAGATTTAATTATATTATCGTTATTTTTTAAAATTTAGTTATAAACGACGTTACAATTACATATTCACAAACCGTTAATTACAATACCTACATAATTGATTATTTTAATAATGTGAATGTCGAACGAACATTGTATACTTTATTCTTTACCCTTTTGTTAATAATACTGTCTAAATATTGAGAGTATTTTAAGGCTATTTCATTTATTGATTTAATGTTTTAGGCTTAAAAGTCTTCCTGAAAGTGATATAAATGTTTGAGATGTTTCAAATCTCAGTAGATGAGGTAAATAAATGGTTATGTTGTATTCTAAAATCTCTATTTCTGAGAATATAAATTCACACTATGTATATAGATTTAGTATATTAATTATACAATATCATTATGATGTTATGATGGATCTGAAAGATATGTCTCTTGCTGGCTTGAAGTTTATTCTAAAACTGAGACGAATAATTTAATAGAAGTATTTTTACACAACATTCCCTCAGCCATTAGTAACAACAATCTTGTATACATAATTACAATAAATGTATCTGATGTAGATGAAGACAACAAGCCAGTTAAAATTGAACAATAAATATTGGGCTTGTGCATCAACAATAGTTTTTTATTTTTATTAAATTATATTTTCAACATAATTTTCATTTTAAAATGGTATTAAACAAAAATTACAATAAATATTTAAGTTTTTCCAAATTTTTCAACAATGTCCATCATTTTCTCCGGAAAAAAATATTATATTAGCTAACTTTCAAGAATTTTATTTATTTTAACATGAAAAGTGAGACTATGTGTCCTGAACCACCAGGATTTCCATACCAATTTCAGTTAGAACCTTGTAGTTAAGGTGATTTGTTTGAGTTTCAGGTGGACAAAGTTCTAATTAAATTTATGATATATAAAATTTAAACATAGTTTTATTGATAATTACAACATAACAGTACCATCATTGATATATTCAGTCAAAAAAATATTTGAAAACATTCACAATTAACAAAATACAAGCGTTCAAAACTTCAACAGCCCATAACTTTTTTGCTGCAGTTGTTCACTTAGAACCCTGTAGTTCTCGGGTCGCGATTAATCTATATACAATCTTCTGAAAAGGGTGGGTATTCATTTTTCTGTAAAAATATTACATAAGATGGTGTTTCATGTAGATAAAATCTATCCAACGTGTCGATCGACGAAAATAAATCAGTCAAGAAAAAAAGAAAACAGTGAAAATTTAAAAAGCCTGTACGTTTATTTATAATAATATAATTATGATTTTATTATGATTTTGAATGGAAACCATTTACCATTTCTATTTGTATTTCTGTAATATGTCATTACGTAAACGTGGTGCTTAAATTAACCACGAGGGAGAATGTGTAACTTTGTATCACTTGATTTGTGTTTTACCACTAACGTCCTGCCGCATGAGTGAGAGGAATAATATGAATCTCCGTGCTTAAAACTTAGGCGTAGTTTTCTCTTAGAGTCGATTTTTTTGCTCAATAGGAAAATAGTTTATCAACGAATGAAAAAATGAGTATTTGGATGCCAGTTTTGATACAGGATCCTAGTTTATATTATATCAATGGTAAAATCTTCTACAGTAACAATATTGTTTCTTTTTTACTCGTATACTAGTAGTAGCTCTATTGTAACTTATTTTCTCAAAAGAAAAAAATACTCAAACCAATATTTTCATAAAGAATGTAATTATCGATAACTCTTCAAATTGATTATGAATAATGTATAATATTTATTATTATCTTCAATATGAAACAAATATACAACACAAATATTTTTTTACGAGTTCTACCGAGAAAGAGTTAAATATATTTTTGAAAATATTATAAACCTTTTCTATAAAAGAATCAATATTATTATAAATACTAGTTACCTACCAGAGGCAAAGACCAGCCGATAATTTAAAACCCACCTTCTTTAGAAAAATATTTTTATTTTACGTATTTAAATAATCACTTAAATTCTATTAAAACAATTTAATTTGCCAACGACATCTGTGGTATATGAAAGAATGTATTATAAATAAATACAGATTACAGCACCATTTGTTAAGGTGATACATCAGTGAAACGGCAAACAATTTTCAACTATATGCGCGACGAAATTTTGGACTCGCTCGCATTCTGAGAGAGAACGTCGAGCTGGAAACACGTCACTTTGGTTTGTGATGGTGACGGGCGTATTAATTCTTAAATCGTGTAAAAATGACTAAAAACGTTACCCATTTACTTTAAAAAGAAAACATGTCAATGAATATATATTATTATTGTTACTAATAGAACAATAAACAGAACATAAAATGGACGTATGTTGGATTTACATGACAAATTATATTTCGTTTGACATGCGTCATTTGCACCCGCAATCCGCGCATCGCCTAGCCACGATCTTTTTAGACCGTGCCTCAACTGAGGTACAGCCTTAAAGGTTTAAAAAATAGGCTCGTATTTATGACATTATTCGCCGGAAAAGCTGATGTTTTTTTTATGGACTTTATGTCACGTGACTTCAGCGTGTCCATCGCAATGTATGCACAATGATAGGCTATGATTCGTAAGCCTAAAATCTTTGCATATAATATTATTGTCTATGACTGTAGCTTTGTCCAAAAATAATTAATAATTAGATCATTTAAAAAATACATCTGTAGCATTCAATCACACAAATAAATATAAGTAATATTTGTTAAAAACAAAAAAATAATTTTATCTAAGTAATGACTTTTGCTGTGTTAGAAAATGCATAATTTAAACTCATAGCTCAATTTTATGTCGTCAGTAAGCTATTGGAATTTTATTGAATTAGTGTGTCGTTATCATTGTACCTATCAGTAGTAATATCGTATTATCGTCTTATTTCCTTGATTATACTTGACAAAGTGTGTTCTTTTTTACTGATTTCTACAGCCTACCTCTATTCAAAAGTCATCCTTCGCCACTGGTACCTACATATTACTATTATTATGTAGCTAAAAGTATATACTCGTATATATATAATATATAAATATACTATACGTGCTTTGATTATTCAAAAAAAAAATTTCATTGAGATTTGATATAATGTACGGCAACTGGCTCACTTGTAAATGTAATGCCGAAAAAATCGTAGGTGTTAAATACAGAAATTTTTTCAAACCCTTTTCTCAAATTTGAATAATTTTCAAAACACGCGCACCCTCATATTTTACATAATTCCACTTTCGTCTGCAACACTGCTGAGTTAAAATTTCACATGCGTAATTTATAAGCCAACAATGATTTTAAGTTATCAGGCAATTAGTGTGCTTCAATATTTATGTTTAATGCTGGTTAACTTTATCATTCAAAATTAAAATATTGTACTCTCTACTATAAACATTTAAACAAGTTATACAAGTTTAACTACTATATACTAATGAAAAGATATACAATCTATGAAAATTTTAATTGAGTTTTTTTTCAGACTGAATCTTTTTAAAAAAATATTCCTTTGCGTGAATTTCGACTTTCAATATTAATAAATATCCTTTGTGAAGAGAAAACTATGACAATAGTTTATTTCTATTTGTCGTCATGACCTCATGTTTTTATTTTATATTTTTTGTCATTTATTATTCCCAATGGTCCATAGTCCCTGGTCTATACATATTTTTTTCTATAGTATAAGCAATATGATTTTTTTCTCCAGATCTCACAATATGAAATAAGGTTCACAATCTATTTTTAATAAAACCCGCAATTTAGAGGTTTTTTCAGTTTATAATATTTTTTATATCTCACGTGTTAATATTATTTTTTTAAATAATTTATTACAAACCATTATCTTGTTTGTATAAGGTGGTTCAACTACATAGATATAATTGTATGTTGTTAATTACGTATTTGCATTTGTGAGCGGTTACAATATTAAAAATTTGCTGGATTAGAGTTCAAAGTCTGTAATAAGTTATATTCCTCCATTTATCTCTTTAATTTTTTAAAGGTCAGAATTAGATATTTTGTGTCGTGTTCTTGTGTTATTTTGTTGTTTAATATCCTGAAATTACTTTTTATTAATTGATCCATGTCATTACGTTACCCTTATAAATGTTTGAGTGTTTTTTTTTAATATTTTATTTGATATAGCTTTATAAAAATATTATTATTAATACTTTACATTTTAGTACAGATATCTCTAATATAATATTCTAAATTAAAATAAGTATGTAATACCTCTACTTATTAAGGTTGCTTTGGTAATAACAATACGATCAAGTGCTTAACCATTTACTGTACTGATCACACCAGTAGTATATTTTCATGCTTGAATTTTCAAATTCAATGCATTCAATTTTGTCATTACATTATCTAAAAAAATTGCATATAAGAAAATATCTACATCATATAAAAGAAATTTAAATTATCTATGTTAAATTAGTATTGGCCTTATAGTATGTATTTACATAAAATTTGTTACTGCTTATTCAAAATGTCGATTTCACATATCTCAATTTCTAGTTAAACTTCTAGCATCAGCAAAAATGTCATGTCAATCATAAACCAAACGAGGGTAATTGGCAATCTTAAGTGAGCATGACATTGGCTACCCCTATCATAGACTGTCATATTTTCCATAATTTTGGGTGTTACCATTTTTTAATGAAAAGAAAGAAGTACATAATAATGATTAAGTTGCTATTACCCCCTTAGCAACCGACAATAATAACTTTCCATACAAAACAGAATTAACTGAAAATGAATTCAATTCTGCTTAAAAATGACTAAAAATATTAAAATAATGCATTGTCGTCGTGTTCTGATATATGCTAAAAGTTTCAAATGTCTAGCTAGTCGGGAAGTTAGTTAAAAATCTTCAATCGTCCAATACAAATCTTGGACAAAACAAGAAAAAAAATGGGCTGGACACACAAGAAAAAATCTGTACCGGAAAAACAAGAATACGATCTAATAAAAATGTGATAAAATCGGATAATATTCGTGGGAGATTATTGATTTTGATGTGATTTTTTTAAGTTAAAATTTGGCACGAACTTCAGTGATAAATAATATTCCTTAGTTAATATATTATTGTAACCTATCAAATGAAAATACATAATATTATAATAATATATTTGATCAATTTGAACGGATATGTTAAATATGTAATATTATGAAATATATATTTTTCAACAGAAAATATTTCGTTTTCGTTTATGAATATTTTCCTGCGGGCATATTCAAATAGGGTAGAGGTCCCTCCTCCGCCCGCTCGCATGCTGTTCTGAACCCCTTCAATAGATACTTAATACAATGCAATGTATCTTAATAGCGTCTTATTGTAACTTGCTTAATTATTTACGTACATATTGCCCACAATGTTTACCAGCCAAAACACTTCAGACCAGACAAGTCTCGCATGTTTATTAGATATCGTAATGTTTTGAAATATTAATCAGGTTATATATGGGTTACCTCGACCTAAAATAGCTAACAAAGCTGTGTAGGTACACAAGTATTATTACAATTTGATATTAAGCTACGAGATGCCAAGATATCAAAACGTTTTCGTAAGTTAATAATTTAATTAACATATTATTTTCTAGTTAGAAATATCAAGCCAAAACGATAATATTGAATTTATTGAAAATACATAATTTTCCTGAGAAAACTAGCCGTTAGAAAACCGTTTGATCGACTTGAATTAAAACTAATAGTATTATAGTAGGATTATTGCCAAAAGTTTGTAAGTCATGTTATTGAGTTATGACTATTTTTAAATTTCACATCTTTTATAATTCTTCTTCGATGGCGCTACAGCTCAAGTCGAGCCCTGGCCTCCTTCACCGCTGTCCTCCAGCCGGAACGGTCATTCGCACGTCTTTTCCAGTTCCTGATTTTTAGTATCTGCTTGGCATCTTTGGTAACATTATCACCCCATCGTGTGCGTGGCTTTCCCACTGGCCTTTTCCCCCCTGGGTTTCCTTCGAGGATCTTTTTCGCTATTCGTGACTCAGGCATGCGCTGGACATGGCCTGCCCAGCTTAGCCTCTGGAGTTTTATGAAGTTGGAGAGTTTTGAATCTTGGTATAAGCGGTATAGTTCCGTGTTGTACCTAATTCTCTACTCCCCACCATTATTCATGGGTCCGTATATCCGCCCAAGGATCTTTCTCTCAAAGCAATCCACCATTTCAGCTGCTTTCACATTTAGCATCCATGACTCGCACCCGTATGCAACGACTGTGCGTATGACGGTTTTATAGAGCCGGGTCTTAGTTTTTCTGTGGACATTTCTGGATTTGAATATGGGCAGCAATGAGAAGTACGATTTATTTCCAGCGGTTATTCGGGCTTTTATTTCTTCCAGTTCCTCGTTCTCTTTTGTAATATTGGAACCCAGGTATGTGAACCGGTTGACAACCTCAAATTTTTATTATTATTTTTTTTATATCATTAAGTTAAAATATTGTCAATATTATATATCAGAGAATTGTATACAAAAGGTTATTTATTAAAATACAGTCATACTTACCAATTTTTGGTGGACAAAATTTTATTCATTTTGAAAGTTTTCTGTTGATTTCTATTGGATTTAAGCAAGAAAATCATGGAAAGTCTTATTGCTATGGTCCAACGTCCAAGTATTTATTTGAGTTATTACATAACAGTAACATAAATTGTATTATAATAGTTCAATTTTATTTATCCATTATATCGAAACTAGAATTCTATGTCTTCCAGGGATGAAAAAATGTATTATAAAATACTATTTGTTACATAAAAATACTTTGCTAGAATAGTTACAAGCTTATCACATAAAATTTTTCTAAATTATAATGCTATATTTTGACGCCAAGTGTCATATTATAAGAATATCGTAATCGATCTTACAAATTTTTGCTGTACAGAAAAAATTCGTTAAAAGTTCAATAATTGAACATAAAGATATTGGTAAGTGTCGACTTACAAGCTTTTTCATGACCACTTAAGTTTGAATAGATATTTATCAATTACAAACTTTTATCAATAATAATATGACTGCTTACTTGAAAAAGTACTTTCTCGTTGTTGGATCAGGTCCAATTTTTTTTTCGGGCATATATATTATTTACATATCGTCGTGGTAAATGCAATAGGTTGTATGTCAAAAATACCAAACTTTTCAGGAGAGACAAAAAACTATCCCATCTTAACCCCATTTCACCGATTTTTTTCACAAATTTATTTTCATGGTTAAATTTGTTCCCTGTTAAGATGGTTATCAACATTTTTACGTAAGATGAATATTTAGAAAGTTAGGTTGACATACGACTATTTGCTCATCAATGTTGGCCACTTTTGTTGACATAAGTCCAATTTTTATGTATACATACCTATATTTAATTCACTAAAATTTGGTATTTATAATGAAACGAATATAATATTATACAGATTATATTATATTAATATACATATTGTTATACACTTGTACATAAACGCTTAAAAAGTAAGCTTAGACTAATGAAAAAGTAGATTTATTATAAATTGGAGATCTGTTTAATTAGGTACTTTTAAAAACAATTACAATTTTTAAAAGAAAAGATTAAAGTTAAAATACAATACATAAAATATTTTTTAAAAAAGCATTAAAACAGAGCAGGTAAATACCTACTTAAAAGTAAAAATAGCAGTTTTAAAAGAATACTTAATTTTTTTTATAAAAAAGTATTTTTTTTATTTAAACGGTAGTCTGGTGTAAAAATCTCTGTAGTCCTCTGGAATTAATAGTTTTAGTACCTGCAAGTGTTGGTATTTACTCTCTTCAATAGGGCAAGGCCCATTGTATAATTTTAATCGTTCACTGCTTGCGATTGAAACTCGCGCTCGTGTTGGAAGTGGTTTCCATGTATGGCCGAAGTCCAATTTAAAGTTTATTAAACCTTCTGGAGTATACTGGTATGCAACGACATCGTTTACACATGGGTCGCCAGTTTTCTTTCCAGGCCGAATACTGCTGTAGTAGTCTGTGCTGAATTGTTGAAAATCGTCATGGCTGAGATAAAGTGTTTTGTATGGTTTCTTTACTCTTGCACTTTCAATGATAGCCATGTAGTCGGCAGGGACGAAAATTTGTTTTCGATTTCTCAGCTTCGTTTCGATTGTTGAATGGACGCTGTCAACCTCCATGTGTGTATGCCCTACTTCCAGATATTTGTGTTCTATGATAAGATTATTCTTCATACTGATGTCGAGTAGTGCGTTTGATAATTTTACATTCCTATTTTGATACGCACAACCATCGCTCCATATTATAACTTTTTGCGGTACCAGATGGCCGATTTCCTTCAAGATAAATTTAGTAGCTATAGTGCAAAAGACGTCACTTTCAAGCCCCCCAGCTCCCTCATGCCATACATAACACGAGACGTCCTTCGTGGCTTGGTTATAATAGACTTGGTTGTGTACTTTTAATTTTGTTTTATAATAATTTGCTGAAGCATTTAAACGAGGCGAAAGAAGAACAGCTTGCAAATCGACTGTGTAACATCTGATGTTTTCATTTTTCAGAGCTAAGGATTTATCAGACTCTTTTTCCGCATTAGCATCGTTCTTTTTTTTAATGTGTTTCTGAAAACTTTCTTCGTCGAGTGTCCCGTTTTTGTGCAAAGTGCACTCATTGCACTGATCTTTTTTTGGCGTGTAAATGTCTAGATTCAATTTTTTATAAGTATTTTGAAATGTACCCCATGATACTTTTCTTTTATTTTCAGAAGCACATTTTTCTAGATATAAGCGATGCATGTCTCGAAAACTGTAAAAAATTGGCTCCAGGTATAACTTACTTGAAGAGGATCGACAATAGTGCGATTCAACTTTTGGCAGAGAGTTAAACCAGGTCTCTAACTCTTCTGAAATAGTTAGTGTTGCATCTTTCTGTTTATTTAAATTCGTTTCAGATGACTGCGGCTCTTCAACCTTCGAGGTCCATAATTTTAAGCATTTTTCCCCTATACTTAAAGTGTTTAAAAAAAATTTTTTGCAAACTTGTTTTTTAATTATATTTTCAGTTATTTCTTCAGTTTCTTCATTTTTTGCTGTAAAATAAAAGCGAAAGCTTTGTTTTCTTCTTGAGTTTTCACTGGCGATTCTTCTGTATTTTGGGGTGGTTTGCAAAACGTTTTCGGTGACAAATGTTTTTTTGGAATCCCAACTTGTTTTTTTCCAAAAATTTGTGAATATCACGGTGCGTTGTTTATCACTAATTATATCGCACTTAAAGGCTGTTTTTGGCCCACCCTTTTGAGGACGCACATTATGCCCACCACAACGTGGACCTATGGTCTTAGATTTTTTTTTAGACGTTTGTCTATACTTGCCGGACTCTTCACTCTTCTCAAAACCCACATAAGACTTGCCTAGCAATCGCAGTTGAGAGTTTTTTTGCCTCTTCCACAGTTTACAATTAATGCTTTGCCCTTTTCGTTTTCTTTGATTGACTTGCTCATTAGGTTCATCACCATGGGTGTCAGACTGCATAGCAAACTCCTCTAAATCTTCTGATGAGCTTGATTGATTAGCTTCAGGTTGATACAGATCTTCAGAGTCACTACTGCTGTCAGATAGTGAATGTTCAGGGCCACTTAGATGTTCAGCCATCGTCATATCATAATTTATATTTTGTCGCAGGGCTGATTGTGTTGATACAGTGTTCTCTGCTATCTCTATGTCCGAAGGTTGCTTCAACAATGATTCTGCTTGTTCTAAAATTGGAGTTTCAACAGTCAAAGTATTATTAACTTCAGCAAAATCGAGTTCTATTTCTGAGCCAATATTTTGAAAAATTTCTTCTAATGGATGCTTTAAGAGTTCAATTTCCGCCGCATTCCCAGGTTCAACTTGTAACGCCACATCGTCAGTGGTTCCTACGACTCCACAGGTTACTTGAGGTCCTGAAGAAAATAATGATTTTTAAATTTGATAATCGTTCATGCTCCTCAGCAAAATGTCATCTCCACTCCACACCGTATTGTTTTATGACGAGATAAACTTATTTATTCTTACCGTTATTCTTAGATGAAGTAATTTTGCTGACTGCTAAAGATACCAAGTACCGCCCACGACTTCCATTAATCATTTTGATAGCTTTTTGGTAATCTGGAACAGATGCAATTGATCGTATGTCAAAACCGATGCTCGGAATTCCCTGATGCAAAAGGTTCTATGTCAAAGATTCGTGTACCAAATTTCTATTTAATTAATAATAATTGCATTATTATATTACTAATTTTTACTCTAAATAAACAGTGTCTTATTAAAACTGTCGATCTTGAACAAATAATTACTTTGGCAATAATAAATAAATGAGACAAAAAGTAAGGTTAGTATCTCTAGAAAGAATCTTGAAAAATTTACTAAAATTAACAACAGTAATGTAATTATAAAGTAGATTTAAATAAAACAGTGGTTAGAAAATTACTTACATCAAATTATTTGATGAATTCTTGAATATAACGTCAAGAACGAGGAATAGAAACAAACAAAAACATTACTGTCATGATGAGGTTTGACATACAACTGTTTGGCTTGACCAATATCAATGACGTGTCGATTCGTCTTTTTGCAAGTGTTGAAATAGTCGACTTCTTATTGGTTCAACGACATAAGAGCTATTCGAGGTCGTGTAGATGACTGAGCTGATCACTATGGCGCAATAAAACAGTTTTGAGATTTTTTTGACATACGACCTATTGCATTTACCACGACGAATATACACGGCATAATTATTGATCATAACTCAAAATAGCTAAAATGTCGACTTACCAACTTTTGGCAGCAACCCCACTATTTGATATCTTATATTTCACTGTCTGGATAAATGCTGTTGATATCTTGTTATCGATCTGTCTATAACTCATACGACGCATTTAAAAATAATTACTCTTTTTCAAAATTGTTTATTTTAAATACCTATTAAGAGTCAAATTTTTTTAAATATTGTATAGGTATATTCAATGGGTATTGAATAAAAATAATATTCAATAATTCAATTGAATACTTTTTCGAGTAAGGTATTTGTAAAGTTTCTTTAATTATTCTATGTTAAAAATGACACAAACTTATTTATAACAATAATAATATATTGATAACTTTCTAGTGATAGATCATTTTTTAACCCAAAACAGCTGCTACATCGATTACTTACTATATCGCGAATAATATAAACATAATAAATGTCATAAGATGACATAAGATGACAATACAAGATTTTTTTTATGATTTAAAAAAAAATAACTAGCCGTGTTTCAATATGACGTATTTTCAACTGTAGGTATATTTCTTTCAACATACAATAATTAAATGCTCTTTGTATCGTTTTTCATAAAATTGCTATAAAGAAGAAGACGTTTTTTTTCTTTTGTATCTAAAATAAATTTATAAAAGGAAAATACGTGTTTAAATTTACAAATGCTTTTAGTCTCTACCGTTTTCCATTTAAGCTCGTCTATAAAAAGAAAACAAAATATATCATAAATAATATTAAATTCACGCCAAAAACACTGAAATTGAAATATTACTTACTAAATGTAATTTTAATTGTTTACTTTTAGTAAGTGAAATAATGCATTTATCTAATATTATTACATTTGTATATGTAGTTATTTACTGTGGCAACAAATTTAATACCCACTTAAAACTGTATTGAAATTTATAACCTTATTGATCACTACAAATTTACAAACTTCAGATAATTTCGAATTTAAATTCAATTTCTCTGAAGTACCTAGGCACTCCCAGTCGATAGCATTAATTAAATTTTAAAATATTTATTTGGTCCTACTTTAAGTGTGCCTAGGTAATTATATTTCGAATCATTTATGATGAAATCGTAATTGAAAACTTTAATTATCATCTCATCTGCTTTATACCCAGTGCTGTATGAATGCATCCCCTTAAACTTAATTACCTCACTAATCGATTTACCTCAAAGTCGCTTGTATGTATTTTAATATTTTCTTGAGTGATTTAATTTGTGCATTGATGATCTGTTATTTATGCGATGTATATTTTGAGATTAAGTTATGTTTTTTAGCAATATTTCAATCATGTTTAATCAAAAAGTTACATTATTTATTATATGTACCTATACTTATTATTATATACATAAAACAGATGTAACTAACTCGAGTAACTCGTTGTTTTAGGTAGGTATAATTGATATCTAGTGTAGAAATCACAAGACATGAAATTATCACAGACGTGAATCTATCAATCAGTATATGTTTAGATTTAGGGTTAGAAGCATATTACGATCTATGATCGACGATGTCTGTTTAAACACTAATTTTATACTGTGGATTTTCATATACTCAGTATAATAGTAATTGCCGTTACTTATCATTGGATACAAGTTAAAATGATTTCAATTTTTACGAACCCGTTCATGGTAAACTAATACCCCGTTTACACTGCATTGATTTACTGTTGACAGTAAGTATTATCGTGACCATAACAAGATGGGTAAACATGTCCGACTGTGTTTAGGAAAAGGGAGTAACTCTCGATTTTTAGAAAATTATTAGATATTAACAATGTATACAACTAAATACACATTCTATAAAAGGGAAGTAAGCCGCAAATACCGAATTATTATCTAAATCAGGTTTTAATTGAGCTTAAATTAAGTTTTAATTCATGGAAAAAAGCATTTACCCTCAATTTTATTGATTTTTCTGTAATAACTTCTTTAATTATTATTAAATCAGAAATAAATTACACCAAATCATCAATCATCATGCACCTAATGACTGTGTCTATTTAAAAAAATATATTAAACTAAAATCATTCAAAAAACGTTTTTTGCCCCTCCTGTAAAATTTATTCTGTGAGGGTTACGCAGTCGAATTGTATTATCCTGCAGTTGCAAGCTTGCATGCATGAATGAGAAAGGTTTAGAGGCTTCTGAATTTTCATGCGACAGTAGGATTTTTTCGATCTGCGCCTGCTCAGTATAACTATAGTGGCAAACCTGCCGACAAAAAATGAACTACGAACGAATTTTCAGGTTAACCGATTTTCGCTACCTGTCAAATAATACGAAATAATACCATAAAATGACATGAATAAACACCACGTCTCGCTCACTCTTAAAGAATGAGCTTGGAGAAATAGTTAGCACTAAAATACGCACTATTGCTTGCAGTAAATCCATGCACGTGTACAGGCGCTATAATGTCTCTACATATACTGACTGTCTTACTGACAGTGCTTTGATTTGAAAATTGACATCTACCAAACCGTCAGATATAAAAATAATGTAAAAAAATATAAATTTTATTCTATCATTTAGTATCTGAAAGCATTGCTAATTATTGTTACTTACTTATGAATAATTTTCCTAGTAGAATCATAATATGGGCCTCGTAGAGGTTTGTATTAACAGATTTTGTTTTTTTACGACAAATGGATGTCAGCCACTTGCTCAACCTATTAGGTCCATACCCTCACTCACACACAAATTGAAAAACAATATGTGAACTTGCCAGACCCAGGATTCGAACCTGGGACCCACGGCGTGATAGTCCAACGCTATAGCCGTGCAGCTGTGGGCAAATTTTCGATCAGCGCTATTTAACAAATCAACTTTTGGATATAAAAAGCCCTTCTATACACTGTTGACAATCATACCTACTATTATAAAAATAATACAAAACTATAATTTTAAATCCCCAAAAATGAAAAACAGTAATGAATTAAATAGATACAAAAAAATGTTTTTGTGCCTTATTTTTACCATAATACTTTAATTTTTAGACTCGTTTAGTAGGTACAATAATCATCATAAATAAGATGGAAACTTTCATATACATAATATGTAAATATATATTTCAATGAATTACAACTATTGTTATATTAGATTAGGCAATCTAACTTATGATACGAATGATGTTTATTTACCTTTTCTGCGAACCTATTAATAATAGCCGACGTGTGTACTATGTATCTATGGATAACAGTTTCTGCTAAGTTAGTTATTAATTATTCATTACCAAGTAACCAAATGGGAAATGAAAATATACATTATATTATTTTCTCCCCTCTTTACTTCACGCATGAAAATATAAAATATAAAAGAGGTACTTATGATGAAATATTTAATAAAAAATATCAACTTAATATAGGGTGTTCGCCGGGAAGGTTTACTACTTTAATTTTGTATAACTTTATGGAAAGTGAAAACAAAATAGTTTAATGCTGATAAATTTTTTATTAAATTTTGGGAATTGCGTATGGAAGACAATGTCAGCTAAATGTCCGCCTCTGTTTACCTCACAAATACGGGCTCTTTTTACAACATTTTCATTACATTTTCACACATTTCAATCGGTATTTCATTAATTTAGTCACAAATGTTTTGTTTAAGTGGCTGAAGTGTTTATGGTTTGTTGGCATAAACCTTGGTCTTTAGATATCCCCACAAAAAAAGTTGTTAAATCCGGTGACCGTGGAGGCCAATTGACATCACCTTTTCTTGAGACAATTAATTTTTTTGTGGAAACATATCACTCAGTAATTCCATTGTAACATTGGCTGTATGTAAAGTAGTACCATATTGTTGGAACCACGTGTCAACCAAGTTAAAAGCATTCAGTTCTGGTGTCAAAAAGTTGTCAATCATGTTACGATAACGTTCTCCATCAGTTACCGTAACGCCACGTTCATCTTTTAAAAAGCAAGAGCCAATGATTCCTCCAGACTAAGGATTCCAATCCCGGGATCCCGAACTATTTTCGATACCTATGAATCCCGGGATTGGTAAACATAATCCCGAAACTTAAAAACGAAAATATTATAACAGAAAAAATACTTTTAATACCATACGAATACATAAAAAATAAACTGAGCTTGAATGAAGTTTGATTTATTACCCATGTGTTGCCAATTCAATTTATTTTTTCACATACAATTATAAAAATGAGAATGATTGGAAAAAACAATGCTTCGCACTTTGAACAAAGTGATTCCACCATGTTTCTTGTATTTGTCATCTTTTCATAAATAAATAAAACTGTTATTATTTATACATTTTCCTAAAAAAAACGAGCCGACTGCGAAAAATTGACCAATCTGCAACCCGCAGCGAAAATATTTTCCTAAAAAAACGAGCCGACTCTTAGGCACGTCAGACAGTCGAAAAATATTTTTTGGGGAATATTGGCACGCGTACGCAAAAAGGTTTGCCAACCCTGGTATAAACTATACTAAAATTATTTTTGACCGATTTTATTAATACGTTATTTTTATTATATTTTATTTTATTTATATAACGTTATTTGTATGTATATAAATTTTATATTATTATTGAAAAAAATGCCAATCCCGGGACAAGTTCCGGGATCCCAGGATTGTCAAATCGTAATCCCGAAATCCTGGGATCAAGATTTTGGCTCGGGATTGGATTCACTACTCCAGACCACTTTTAATGGATGCAAAGGTGACTGATGAATAATTTAGCCTCTATTTATCTGTTTATAGTCTTTTTCTTCAAAATCATTAACTAATCGATAAATAGTTGGTTTTGATGGTACATTATTTCTACCCAAAATTTTACGTAATTTTCTATAAAGATAAAATGTTTTTACGACTTAAACATTGATTTATCGAATATTTTACCATAATAAATTTGCCACGTCTATACTTCACGATTTCAAATTATGAACTGTCAAAATTCATTTTTACCAAAATGGCGACCAAATAAAGTAGTAATGCTTTCCGGCGAACACCTTTACTCTTTATAAAACTATGCAAATCAAAAACACTTAGTAAATACACGCAGCTGTTCAAAAGTGTTGTCAGCCTACAAAAATAAATTAAAATCAGCATAATATGACAAAATTGAAATTTACCTGCCTCCTAGCCAGCTGGAGTTCCCCGGGGATGTTTTTCACGCTGAGCACGAGGTGTCGCGCCATGAGCGCATAAAACACCGCGATTATCGTCAGAGGGATGGCATAGTAGATGAGGAACCGCCCAAGAATTATGGTCTTCGCGTACTCCTTTCCCCACTGCTCGGGGAACGGGTAACAAGCCTCGAACTGCAAGCGAAAACATTACTCAGAATATCTCGTAAAAGTGTCTTCGGATCTCTTTTGATATGAGAATTCCTTGCGCTATTATGAGATGTGTATGAAAGGATAAAATTAAATTCTTGAAGATTACAAAATCTCTCAGAAAAGATTCTAAATTTGAATTAAGCCGCAGACATTAATAATATCTGCTTTAGGTGGGCTTTGAATTCTTCGTTTGACTTTTGTATTTTCACAAACAATTTTACAAATCTCACTATACCTTTTACGAAAAGTGGATTGTAAATCAAAATAATGAAAGGTACGACTTATAGTTAAAATCGCGAGAATTCCTTGACAGTAAAGATTTCTAACTGGTTTTAAATTATGAGCATATTTATGATCAAGAATGGGGTGGCATGCCCCAATATTGCAAAGATATTTCGATAATATTTAAAAGTGAACATAATATACCCAGACGCTTGTTTATTTTAAAGTTAATATAATTTTTTTTAATGTCAAGACAAATTAGAAAAACATATCAACGCATAAGTCAGCGATTTCCAAACTGGGAGGCGCGGAGTGTTGCTAAGGGAGGTGCGAAAAGTTTAACACAATTCACCTAAAACCAGAATCCATATTTTCATACAGTGAAAGTGACGTGACAAATATTTATTAGAATATGTAGATGTTGAATTTATTTAAAATTGAAATTTTTTTTTTTTTTAATATGTGGTTGAAAGATCCTGATCTCGGGGCCCGCTTCAGGATGTGGGGTTCATGATAGAATCCATTCGTCAATAAACGATGATTAATTTGGATTGGCAACTATTAAAATTGATTGTGCTAATAAACAGGCACATTCATCGCTCGAAAAACAAATTATTTTAAAAATGAATCTATTATTACTTAGTAAAACCTTTTTATTTTTTTTTAATTTTTGAATTTGTACATTTTTGACCATTTTAAAAGGTATTATTTAATGAAATAAAGGGGAGGGAGGCGCCAAGATTAGTTTTTTTTTAAAGGGAGGCGTAGTAACATAAAGTTTGGAAACCACTGGCGTACGTAAATATTACCTAGCTTTTAATCTCTTTTTTTATTTTTCAATCTGATTAAATCTCTAGATTTTGGTATATAAATAATAAATGAATAAATAGTGTGTGATTAAGTATTATTTTATTCAATGAATAATTCACAAGATTTAAGAATGAAACATTCTAATTATTGAACATACATAATTTTTGAAAAAAGTAACACACTCCGCAGGAATCAAACCTGCATCTCTCGCGTATCGCACCCACGCACATAGTCCACTATGCTAAAGGAGTCATACTTAATTACGACAAATTTTAACTATTGGCCTTTTAATACTCACTGAAGCGTTTCCCAAATTAAGCTATTATTTGTTACAATCAAAACATCTTGGGGTCATCCGTAAAGTCGGCTAGTAATTAAAGTTATACCTACTTTGATTTAAATTACAAAAGCCGATCGCCAAATAGTAACTCAATAATTTGGGAAGCACTTCAGTGAGATTTTCTCAAAAGCGTTTTCAAAATTATTTATGTTGAATAAATAATGTAATGTAAAATAATTGTACTTAATTTTTTTTTTCCGACCATTTCCGATCCTAATAGGATCATATGGGTTTCCAAAGGTAGGGGTTTATATTAACCGATTTTGTTTTTTTACGAGAAACGGATGTCAGCCACTTGCTCAACCTATTAGGTCCATACCCTGACTCACACACAAATTGAAAAACAATATGTGTACTTGCCAGACCCAGGATTCGAACCCGAGACCCATGGCGTGATAGGCCGCGCGTGTAAATAATACTGTGTATATAATATATTTTGATATTATGTCTGAATAATTTCTTTTTGTGTACTCTGTCGTTCTCGTGTACGAGACTAAATTTTGTGTTGCCAAATAAAATAGCATTTGAATGGCGTAACGCAAATGAAATGATTACATGTCATATAAAGTGCAAAGACTGTGCTAACTTGGCCACGTGAATAATATAACATATTGATAGTAAAAAACGATATGGACGGCTGAGACCGAGAGTGGCTAGAATACGCAATGGGAGATTTGAAGATATGGAAACTTTAAAAACAGCAGAGTTAGATAATTCTGGATGTAGAATGTTTCTGGTAGATTCCAAGAATATCTAAAGAAAATTGATCATAATTTAATCAATTCAAAGTGTAGTTTATAATTAACTATTTCTTTTATTCAACGATTAATTCACAAAATTTAAGAATATATCATTCTGATTGCAAGTAGTTACATCTAAAAAAATATTGGAGAAATTCCACGACGTCGGTTAGTAATCAAAGTAATAGTACTATACCTACATTGATTTAAGAAACAAAAATCGATTGCCAAAGTAGCTTGATTTGGAAGAACGCTGATTAGTAGGTATTAAAATTGACCAATAGTTAAAATTTGTCGCTATTAGTATGTCACGCCGTAGCATATTGGTTAAATGCGATGGATGAGGCGTAAACTCGGGAGATACAGGGTTCGATTCCTCGTCGGGGTGACTTACTTTTTTTCAAAAAAGATTTTTTCTATTGGTTATAATAATACACTCTCAGAAAGTGTTTTTCAAAATTATATATGTTCAAAGTGTAGTTCTATAAAAATATACACAAAATAGTTGAGTTAGGTTTGTTTCAAAATAAAAATGTCTTTGATGTTTTATTTGACATTCATAATAAAAACAGGTTGATTTTGTATGTATTTTCTTGTATGTATATATTTTTCATATCATTATAAAACTTTTGAATGAAAATAGAAGAAACAATAGAGTATCGTGGATATACGAGGGCATAATAATATGCTACGTAATACATTCTAACAAGGGTGAAAATTGTTTTTTCCCATTATACACCATACTTTACTTAAATGCGATAAAACAGAAGGAGGTGTCCCCTAAAAATAGTGAAGCGATGATTTTATATAGCTTAAATAACGGGATAGTGGATTTTATGGCAAAGCGAAGCATGCAAAAGCTTTATACAGACATTGTAACTAAAAGAAAACCGAAATATAAAATCATTCTGATGAAGTTTTATCTGATGAGGTAATAGTATTTTAGTATGTAACAACATTTAAAAAACGGCGTGCAAGTAGAATACTTCAATGTATGTTGTAATAAATCAATAAAATGATATTTATACAACAGCCATTAACAATACTTAATTATTTTGATGATTTATTGTGGCAATATTTGTAAATTTAATACTATAAACATACAATAACCATGTTTAATGAAATCGCTTCGTATATTGATATATTCCACTTACGTGAGGGTGAATTTAGGTGGACGTTGTTTTTTAAATTCTTAAAATAGGGTCTGCCTAACTCATCCGGTGTACTTCCTTGTACCTATATACTTAACATTTTTTGTATTTACAAATTTATACTGTACATAAAACTGTTTTAATAATATTTCTTTGTTTCTAAATGTCATGTTGTGAACGTCTTAAACTTATAATTTGTAATGTCCACAATATGTAAAATAAATTGAAATTAAATTGAAAAATTGAAATTGAAACAACATTTGCAGGAAGTTCGATAGTTTTGACAGAAAATATGACGTAGATGGAGTGACGGCGAAGAGAGAAAACTATGCAATAGGCTTTATAAAGTAAAAAAGGGTGGAAGTAGGCTGTTAAGACTTTTTCGACTTATACGAGGTATAAATGAGAACTATGCCATTCTGGGCAGTTTTCACCTGTATGTCCCTGATAACTATCTTAGAAATAGAGAGCATCAGTTGTTTACTCTCCCAATGTGCAGAACCAACCAGCCACTGGTAATGCCAATTGGGAGGACGATAACAATGTTCAACCAAATTGCTTCGGGTGTTGATGTATTCCACTTGCGAGAAGGTGAGTTTAAGTAGACGCTATTTTATAAATTCTTAAAATAGGGCCTCCTTAACAAACTCGGTGTACTTCTTTGAACTTCTATAGGTGTATAATTGTATTGTCAGTATTGTCACTGCTTTTGTATGTTTATATTATGTTGTCTTTTTAAATTTTCATTTTTATCGCTTTTATTAGTTCTTTTTTTCTTCTTAATAATAATGTTTCATGTCATGTTGTCAACGTCTTAAACTTATAATTTGTAATGTCAACAATATGTAAAAATAAATAAATTTAAATTTAAATTAAGATAGATAAGATATAAATTAATAGTGGACACTAAATTTTGTCAATCATGCTTATTTGTTTTCATTGAAATAAGAATACAAATGAGAATTTGATAATTTTCTTATAATCAATTAAACTCTGCATAAATCAAACATAATTGTTTAGGTATGAAATGGGTGATCCGAAGAAAATAGTGCAAACTTTTTCAGTTATATTTATTTAATTATTTTTGATTAATTGAAATACATAATATTACTAAATAAATTTTGTTGGTTAGTTTTGTTTTTACGGCCAAACCATAATAGATTAAAAATATTCTTATATCTATAAAATATCTAAGAGTATAATATAATAAGATTTAACGACATCATTCATTTTACATATTTTATGTATAGATGAATATTTTTTTATTTATTATCTATTATCGCTTGGTTTAAATATTCTTTGAAACTAACCATCACCATCTGCAATTTGTGGTCTTAGTTCAAAGCCTCTGATTTCATGTAAGAGCAGTGAGAAATAATGACGGTAATAATAATTAAATTTACTTTACATATTATTATTTCACATAATATGAGATCATTAAGAGTCAATTTCAAATAAAACATGTCAAGTAGTGATATACATAATATGGAAAATTTTTAGTATTTTCTTTAGTATTTATTACCTAATACATTTTATTATTTCCGTGTGGCTATTTGCTTTAGTCATATCCTTTACCTACAGAATCCACTCGCAAAATTTATTTTATTTATATAACTTCTTTGATTTTCTATTTATGGATAGGCCAATAATTTACACACAAATAGTATAATAATAAAACTTTTCAATACTATGCTCAATAATAATTATTGTAATGTTAGCTTGCAAATTGTATACTCTTTGACAGAAGCAAAAGTAACAGTACAGTTGTTATCGATGGTAATTTACGTAATTCCAGAAGTTGTAATAATTCTTCGTTCTCTGTTATTACAAAACCTCTCTTTTGCCAAGTACTTCAATAATAAATATGTCGTGATAACTAATCAAAACAAGCTTTAAAAATATTTCATTGTTTACATATACGTTAAATTTTTACTCTTTTATACTCAAATACTGTTAAGAGGGGACATGCTCGTCGAAGGTCAAAATTGAGTTTTTATTGTATTTTCAAACCATGATCATGGACACTCCTTAAACGTTGTAGATAATCTATTTTTATAATAATTTTGAAGCCTTATTATCCTTTATAGTTATTTTAAACATTTGATGACTGCATAAAGTATTTTTGTTACATAAAATAGTATTCTTTTAAACCTCTCGCTCTAATGTTTTAGAATATAGTCATATTTAGGTATATAACTGTGCAGTGGTGTTAAGATTTTTTACGTTTATTAATTTTTAAACACATTAATAAAACCATTAGTATAATTTATTATGACATAATTTTTGTAAAATATTCACGATAAAAAATTATATTGATAATCTCTGTGATCCCAAATTTGTCAAGAATTAGGCATTTTATTATTCAAAAAATCGGCAAGATTAACACATTTGAAGATGATTCTATAGATATTTATTATAAGCTATGTTTTTGACCATTCAAGTGTGATAAACATCTTATGAATAATGATTGCTTTATAATAATTATTAACCTAAGAATAAGGTAGTGTTTTTTTGAAATACGCCATTTCTTTTGTCATTCCCTAGTAGTTAAGCTACAACATACGGCCGTAGCCATAAATTGACAAACTATAATTAAAGTAGGGAGTAAAATTATGTTAACGCGCGTGTTTGAACATGTACCTAACCGAATTTTTTTTTATCTTTTTTTTAAACGGTACATGTTATACCTACTTCAATTATAGTTTGTCAATTTAGGGATTTTTTATTTTGACTAGGGATTGCAATACCGGTATTTCAAAACCGGTATTACAGTATTTATTAGTACCGAAATACCGGTTTTAAAAATCCAAAATACCGGAATTTTCGGTAAGTATTAAGAAAACACACTCATTTACGTTTTTTAAATGAATTATATGTTATGTGCTGCTAAAATGCAAATATATAAATATATTGAGTGAATCTAACAGAGGTGAAAAAATAATAAAACAAATTTAATCAAATATATTTATTTAAGTGATTGTCGCGATAAATTCTCATAATATTATTTCGAAATAGAAAAAATCCGTGAAAAAAATGTTTAATTATCATATAATTATTAATGACTGTACAAACGTTGAATTTGAGAAGCTTTTCCTGCAGTCGGACTTATTTACACTTGATGAACTGTTGAGGGTTTTAGTTAAAATTATCAATATATTCAAATTATTTGTAAAAAATCACTAGTTCTACAATTATGATTAATACATATTTTTAAATGTCAACATAATAAATGTAGGTATGTAGATTTTTGCTGTAAAATATTATTTTTAAAAGATTTTAATAGGTATATGTATTGATAAGCACCTAGTTCTTTTTTTTAATGTTTAAGAAATACCGGTATTCAATAAAAAATACCGAAAAACCGGTATTGAATTTTTCATTCGGTATTGCAATCCCTATCCTTGACGTCTTTGGGTAAACTGGCATACTCTACTGGCTTTTGCATGCATGATGCTTTTTGCTTAAAAATATTCATATTGTGTCTATGACAGTAGTTTTAAAGCTGGCAACCCTGATCTAAACGATATGTCACTCTTTTGTTTCTTTGTTGGAATCGTACCTTCGTATTTTCGTATATCAATTGTTTCTTCTTTATCACAGATTGACAAGTCTCTTTCTCGCTTAGTTTTAATCCCCAAAGTCTAATAAAAAATATTAACCAATATAATATATTACAATAGTTATTCTGTATCTATCATATTATATTATTATGTACCTACCACGTATTATATTCTCATAGACTATTTTGATGCAATCGATTTACATACATTTTAAATTATACATTTGCAATAGATTATCGCGATGTCTCATTACCTACCTAATTTTATGAAGTTATCAATACTTTTACTCATTCAATCGTATATACGTTATTTCAATTTAATATGCTTACTAAATTATATATATATATATATATATACAAAAGGTAAATACCTTATTGCTACGATATTTCAAAATACTTCAAATTTCAAACGCTTCAAATTTTATATATACTTAATTATTTACTTGATAATACTATTTTCTTGGTTTATAATGTACCAAATGATGACATTCTAAGGAATACTCGTTTGATGAGTCACCTTGTATGCGTTTACGGTTGTTAAATCACCAGAACCGATATCACGTCATGCCAGGTGTTTAGTTCACGGAGTTCGTAATCAGACTAGAATTGAATTATTGCTTGGAAAACGGTCACACTGTAGCAAGTTGACACGATCATGGTCTACAAATAACTACCTTTGTATTAATCACTAGCGACTGATGACTCGTAAAATAGGTAAGCGCCTGGATGACAACAATAAATGAGAATAGTGGGTATGATATATTTCTGCGGGTGTAAGGATTGGGATCATAATCGGCCCAACCATTTAGTGTCGCAATAGTTTAATTTACATTTTAAGTACGTATAAAGCCGCTAATATGGCAAACTAAGTATTTACTATACAGTAAAAAAAAACGTACGTTTATATGTACATATTATAACAGATAATAATCGATTTTATAAATATCTCTATTCTTTTTCTATTCCCGAGTGTTGTATGGATGAAAAAGTCCCACGCATTTTATTGGTTTGTTTTATGTCTATCAAATCACGTTCTCTGACATGGCGTACCGAAAATGTGGTGGCGTCTCTTGGCATCAATATGCAAATATTTCCAATAAACTTTATAGTTTTCGGTAGGTAATGGATATTGGTATTATTTTTACGATAACTGTAGGTATGCACTATCATAGTTATCACGACTATATCGGTTGCAAAATAAGAATATAAAACATCAATAGTAAACTGACATACCTACATATTATGTTTGTAGTATGTTGACTAGCTTGTAATAAAAAATACCACAAATTAATGGCTCGGGAGAAAATAATGTTATGCTGTATAAAGGTCAAAATGAAGAATTTTTTGGTGTTTTTGCGATTTTAGCCCAAATATATTTGTAAGAAAAAATGTCAACCGCCAATTATTGTACAAGAGACATTAGTATGCTACTAATTATCTAAAATAAATCAATTATTTTTTATAAATAAATTAGATTCAAATTTACTATCAAAAGAAAAACAGTTTTTTTTGTCGAAAAAATAGTATTGAAGGTTATAAAAATGGGGATACAATACACCCTCCATCACCCGCCGTGTCTGTACAGCCGTGGATTTGCACGGCCGTCTTCCACAGCGCTGTATTGCGGCATAATGAATATTTAATTGTTCACATTTCGTCCCGAACGGAGCCGCACGGGACCGATTATTTGCAACCATGCACCACCATGGGGAGTAAAACAAAAGGATTCGCTGCTGTTGTGTGTGCATGTGTATAAACTACTAAACTATGTACATGATTTTTTTTTCAAATTTACTAGCTGCCGAATTGATATGAAATCTTCAATAATACTCGTATGTTATTCATGTATACTAATCATTAGCCTAATCCGAGATTTTTATATTTCAACTTATATGTATGACACACCTACATTTATTATTATGTATATATTATTATATTCTTAGATATTTTCAGTCACAATTTTGAAAAAATGTGTAAACTTTCTGCATATTATATTTTTAAATATGAAATCCTATTATAATAAAACCTAAAAAATAACTTTTCCTTATGCGCAGTGATGAATGGTGTAATAGGTATGTTATAGAGATATACATAGAATGTTACATTTTATAATGTTATATATTAACTTATTTGCTTTACGAATAATCATGTAAGTATTTAAAAAAAAATAACAAAAAAAATCATAAAATAGCAAATATTAGTGAACTATAGCTTTCTCCAAACGTAGGCATAAACTTATACATCTAAATGTATTGTTTCCATAAATATAGGTAGATGGGTATTGATTAAAAACTTTATTTGTATATCTAACAAAAAATTTGGCTACCCAATTTTAAATATATATTGTACGTATATTATTTTAACAGAATTTTATGGATAGATTTATGTAAATACCAACTTTTTTAATGCGATACTATAATATCACCGTTGAGTCAAATAAAAAGATGTAATTGGAGAGTTGTTAGCTATTAGGCAATAAGTTTAATGCACCTAATTATGTTGCTCTAATAATTATAAAACATAACTTGGAAAAATCTCAGAAACGCGACGACCATTCAAACAATGTACCGAATAATTTTAAAATATACTGTTTTGTTTACAGAACAAGGGGTCTAAATTGCTACAAAATTTTATATCAAATACGTTTTCAAATTCTGTTAATATTAGTATTTTTTTTGTTATCTAAATAATTAACTTAATAACTTTATTCATATAACAAAGTTACATGAATGCTCCGAAGTTAAGTTTTAATGTGTCCACTCGAACGAAGATTTTTTTTTATTTGAAAGTTTTATAAAACTTTTCCATGGTGTGTATTTTTAATGAAGAAAGTTATAATATAAAATCAAGTGAATTTTAAGTAGGTATTGACTTTCCATGAATCCACCGAATTTTTGTTATCAAATAAACAAATGTTATAAAAACAAATAATATGAATAATGTTTGAAACAATATTTAACCCACTGTAGTCAATCGGAGACTATATCAAGAGGTTAGTTGAACATAAAATGCGGAAATTTATTAGGAATCTTGCATTCGACTAGGTTTATGTCCTCTTGAATTCGAGCACTATGGAGCTTTTTATGAAGCGTAGCAAGCTTCATGTTGAATTGTTACAATGTATCTTCTGACTTCACTACACTAGCAGTTACCTATATTATCAACGAACATTTTTTATTCAAAATTAAAGCTAAAATACCACATTATTTTAGAATCTACAACGTGGATAATAATGTAATTGTAAAATCAATTTAAATGTTTTAAAATAAATACATTCATATTGAATAATATATTACTTGAAGCCATTCATATGAGTCAAATATTTTACATTATAATATAAACTTATATCTACTTAATACAATCTAAATAGTATATTTTTGCCATGTGCTGGAATCGAATCTATACTTGCTTTACCTTCGCCACGTCTACACACCCATTAAGCTGGCGTATACCGTGGCATAACGAACGTTGGGCGCCCTTCAAAGTTATGCTGACAGTGTCTCATGGGCTACTTCCCATGACCTTGATTGACGTTCGCTAGAGTGTTCGTCATTCCTATTTTGATATAAGTAATATATAACTGTCAATAATTCTCGATGAGAAAAGACCTCGCTCGCCGTAAAATACTGCAGACTTTTTGAAATCTGAGAAATTTTCCGTCGTAGATACAAAATCGCAATATCCGATCGGTCCAAACGAGCATCGGACCGACATGAGAAGCTTTTATCTTTCAACCGACATATGAGAACATTCCCAGAGGATGTGATCGGCATCCTGCAATCCGCAACTTATTCACAAATCTACACTCAAAGTTTCACAAACGGAAACACTAGCGCTTTTCTACTGTTGTTAATGTGGCGCTATAAACCATTAAAATCTATCTGTCCGAGTGTTCAACCATCCTCCAGGAATCTATATCCCAAACTCTCTAGTCGGTCACACTCAGCCTCCCTATGTCCTTCTTGGTGTTATCCGCCCATCTCCTCCTACGGACCAGAAGTCGAGTACCTAGAGAGGTTCCTTGAACTTTATGAAGAGCTTTATTCATCGTATCTAACAACATGACCATCCTATTCTTTGCGCCTTCAAGATATTGACTTTATTTTAATTAAATTGTTCACAAAGCTCAGTACTCGTAATCGGTCCAAGTATTCTTGGGAGAATTTTGTTTTCGAATACTTGGAAAGCATTGTTTTGCTTCTCCGTTAAGCTCTAGAGCTTTTTTACTATATATGGGTATAAAACACTTATCTGCTCTAGTAAAAATAGCACTTTCCTTCAAGCGTGAATCTGCTAAACGAACGTGCGAAATGTTTTATGTTGGAAAGTTATTTATATAAAAGCTTGTGGTGAGATTTTTTTTTGACGATATATTTTTTTGTCTATGAAAATAAAAAAAATATTTGAAATATAATTCTTTCCTATGTTTTATGATAATTTGTACAAAGTAAACTATATTTACAATGTTATCTTAGTTAGATAATTAGACAATCAACCATACCCATAAATAGTATACAAATTAATTGTTAGAACAGAGCACACTAGCTAATTGTATGAATATTACATTAAACACGATATTACAGTTATTTTGTAAATGAAACTACTTTATATGTAAACGGGGGACATGCTCAGCGTAGGTCAAAATAGAGCTTTTGTTCTATTTACCTTACCGATTTTTTTTAACGGTACATATTCAAACACGCGCGTAAACATCATTTTACTCCCAACTTCAATTATAGTTTGTCAATTTATGGCTACGGCCGTATGTTGTAGCTTAACCACTGGGGAATGCCAAAAGAAGTGGCATATTTCAAAAAAACACTACCTTATTCTTAGGTCAATAATTATTATAAAGCAATCATTATTCGAAAGATGTTTATCACACTTGAATAATCAAAGACATAGCTAATAATTAGTATCTTTAAAATTATCTTCAAATGTGTTAATTTTTCCTATTCTTTGAATAATAAAATGCCTAATTCTTATCAGTTTTGGGATCACAGAGATTATCAATATAATTTTTTATCGTAAATATTTCACTATAATAATGTCAATATAAATTATACTGATAGTTTTATAAATGCGTTTAAAAATTATTAAATGTAAAAAATTTTAACACCACTGCACATTTATGTACTGAAATATGACTATATTCTAAAACATTAGAGCGAGAGGTTCAAAAGAATACTATTTTATGTAATAAAAATACTCTATGCAGTCATCAAATGTTTAAAATAAATATAAAGGACAATAAGGCTTTAAAATTATATAAATAGATTATCTACAACGTTTAAGGTATGTCCAGGATCATGCTTTGAAAATAGAAAAAAAGCTCCATTTTGACCCACGCTGAGCACGTCCCCCCTAAACCTGTCAACCTGTAGAGTATTGACATTTGTAACATCATCATCATAATGTTTGTAAGAATTCAAATTTATTTATTTTACATAATACGTTGGACATGACAAATTACAAATAAAGCATTCAGAACATGACATAAAGTAACTAGGTAATAAAAGTTTTTAAAATAAATATACATGGTAATGTGAGTAAATAATACAATAAGAAAATTAAAGGTACCTACACGAAACCACACAGAGTGAACTAGGTTGATAGACCGAATCGTAAAATCTTATAAAACAACAACCACCTAAATTCACCCTCATGTAAGTGGAAATATCAATATCCGCAGAGATTTGATTACCCAGTTATTGCCCTCCCAATTGGCATTACTAATGGTCGGTTAGTTCTGCACCTTCAAGAACAAACAACGGATGCCCTCAATTCATAATATATTATCAGAGACACACAAGCAAATACCACATATGATGGTAGAGAAAAAAATACGTACGTATTGACTTGTCAAACAGACGTTTAAAAACAACAAAATTTACCATGCTCTGTTCATTACCTCTGTGGTTGGATTGACTCTAAAAACCCTGACGTATGATCCTGCTGCAGCAGGGACTGCGCACAGCAAAGCCAAAACCCATATAAACGCCGTAGCAGCGACTGTGACGCGAGTAGCCCGATTGCCACCACCTGGAACAAAATGAATGATGATATTTTATTAGTTAATTTTTGATTTAAAAAAAAACAATTTGCTTAATTTTAGAAGAGCTATACTACATTTTATAACATAACACAGATGAGAAAAATGGATAGGTGTATAAATTCATATTGAATCATCGAATAATTCACAAGATTTGAGAATGTAACATTGTATATTATTGAACATACATAACTTTAGAACACGTCATATATTATATACGTAGTACAAAAAATTACATTTGAATAAAAATATGACGCTTGACGGGACTTGAACCACTGGTATCGCGCATATATGCTTTAACCAGTTAAGCTACTGGCCTCCTACCTAATTAGGTTACATTAAACTAGTAGGTCCTACATGAAATGCTTCTCAAATTGCGTTATTATTTGACTATTCGTTTATGTGTTTTAAATCAAGGAATATTAATTGCCTTTAATTACCAACCGGCGCCCGGCTCTCGCCAAATATTTAGTTGTAACTTCTACTTAAACTTGCTAACAATTTTTAAGGCTATACCTCAGTTGAGGCATGAACTAAAAAGATCGTGGCTAGGCGATGCGCGGATTGCGGGTCGTGGGTGCAAATGACCCATGCCGACCGAAATATAATTTGTCATATAAATCCAACATGCGTCCATTTAATGTTCTGTTTATGTACACAAAGCGCTTAACGTCAGCGGACAGCAGAGCCAGTCCAAAAAACAAAAAAAAAAATCTTTCTTAACTTTCTTCTTTAAGCACTACGGTGCATGGTTGCAGCATCAGTCCCGTGCGGCTCCGTCTCGGGACAGAATGAGCAATTAAAATCACTTCTTTCAGACACGTTTAAAGCGTCATAGAAAGAGGCCGAGCATATCCACGGCTGTGCATATATGACGGGTCGTGGTGGGCACTTTAACGTATGTTCTATTAGTAACAATAATAATATATTCATTGACATGTTTTCTTTTTAAAGTAAATTGGTAACGTTTTTAGTCATCTTTACACAATTTAAGAATTAATACCCCCGTCGCCATCGCGAAACAAAATGACGTATTGAAACCTCGACATTCGGTCTCCGAGTGCCAGCGAGTCCAAAATTTCGTCGCGCCTATAGTTGAAAATTATTTGTCGTTTCACTGAAGTATCGCCTTAATGAACCATTTCTTTTATTCAATGAATAACTCACAAGATTTGAAAATGTAACATTCCATATATTGAATATACGTAACATGAAAACACCTAGGGTCAGCTCCTTTTTTAAATGTAATTTTTTCTAGTAGGTATATATCTGAGGTATTTTCAAGTTGTGTATGTTTAATATATGGAATTTTATATTCTCAAATCTTGTGAATTATTCGTTGAATAAAAGAAATTGTTTATTAAACCTTTAGGTATTTGTTATTTTAAAAAATATTCATTATTAATATGTAGTATTTTAGCATATAGACAGAAATATTCAAAAGAAAATATAAGTTAATACAATATCTTCATAATACAAAAGAGTAGGTATACGTTATTATATTGGTTTACTTTATAAAATATATAATATTTATTATGTCAGTGGTAATATTGTTATACTATTCAGTGATCCGCTAAAATAATATAACTTCACGTGTGATGTGAGACCAAAATACTGGAATAAAATGTAATTAAGCAATAAAAAAACTATTTTTTTTATAAATATTTAGATAATTTGCTATGTGAAAATGTAGGCATGCATGCCATTTTAAATAGAAACAAGAAAACTTATCTTAAATGCGAAGCTAGTCTGATTAACACTAAATCCTAGCGAATAACATTTACATACTAAGGTCTTGAGTGTTCCGTTTTCTTGTACAGGAGGAAGGTTTAAATTAATTCAGGAAGTTGCGAGATATTTCAATTCGACTTCCAAATGCTTACAGACGTCATAGCTGTCAGACACAATCGGGATTGAAACTAAACTAAAGTTTGTGTTTACATTATGACGCGAAACAATAATACCTCTCGAGTTTATTTGTAGATTTAACATAGAGTAATTATAGTGTACTGAAACGAATGATTCAATTAAGTATATAAACTTCAAACATCACTCATCCACATTAAAACAGTTCTAATATGTTTCTATTAATATAACTGGCAAATCCAATATAGATTTAGTTAAAGTTAAAGAACAAAAATAATACGTATATTAATAACTAATTAATTTAACCTTATCACTGCAGCCAATTTTTACTGGGTGGACACTACTTGTAGGCCAGCTGTTTTTGGAATAAAATAAATCCCTTAAAAAATATGAAATAGGAACAGAATGATAATTTTTGTGAAAACTTACCAAATCAACATGTTTCTAGAGTTTATCGTGAATATGTTTACACTAAAATCATGAATATTGTTTATAAAATATACACAAATTGTTAATTCAGAAGTTACGACGTTTATAAGAACCCGCGAGTTAACACGTCCGTGGCCTGACGCAACATACATGCTTTGGCCAGTTAACTCGTCCGTGGCACTGATCAGTTTAAGAATAATTTTTATCAGAACTCGGTTTTGTCTTTCAATTTTCTTAACAGAACACACTGACAGAATTACAACAATTATCAACCGTTTCCATGGCATGCAGTATTTATACTGTGACACCGCCGAGTTATGTTTTTTCGAAGTAGGTTTTGTCAACAAACGTATTACCGACACCAGGGATGGCAAATAAGATTTGATCGGCGTGCCAAAATAAGCCGATTTTTTTTAAATTCATGGCGCATGCCATTCCTTTTTAGGTGTACATATATACCAGTGGTTCTCACCTGAAATTTAACTGTGGCCGCACAATTGACATTGACAGTTTTATGGAAACGTCTGGTGGCCGCACCAAATTTTACTTTTGTTGTGATTGAAAAAATTAAAGCTACATTCCATTAACTAAAAAAAATGAATCAATTTATTTATATATAAGTCCATTTGATAAAATACATTGAACATTTTAGTACCTACATAATATTCATTTATTTTAAAATACTGCAAATGAAAATTCCTCAATACTCCTTTTTTCCAATGCGAGTCGCATGGCTGCTTCTAAGTTTACATCTTTCAATTGACTTCGATATTTGTTTTTTTATGAAGTGCATTACACTGAATGATCTTTCACAATATACAATAGTAGGAAAAATCGACAAAATTAATAAAGGAATAATTGTTGCCAATTCTTTGAATCGACTTGATTTTTGGTCAACGTATAAATTCGACCAAATTTTTTCAACCGTGGTATTACTAAAATGGATTTTAAGTACTTGGTCATGATTCATTTCCAATAACGCATATTTAACGTTAACCCCGTTAATTAACTTAAATACTGAAAATGATGTTGATGGCCGCAGCAAAATCCTCTGGTGGCCGCACATGAGAACTACTGATCTATACTATAATTTGAAGAATAAATTTGGATGTTTGTGCCGTCATTCGGTTTTTCGGTACTGTTCGGTTAAAGCGGATACAGCGGAAAATGCATTTTGAAAATAGCCGATAAACTGGATTATTTGTTAGGTTAACCTAACCAAACCTAACCTAACCTAACCTAACCTAACCTAACCTAACCCAACCCAACCTAACCTTAACTAACCCAAACTAACAAATAATCCAGTTTATCGGCTATTTTCAAAATGCGTTTTCCGCTGTATCCGCTTTAACCGAACAGTACCGGTTTTTCTTTATATAAATCCAAACGCGCAGTCGGATTTTGACAAAATTTGGACAGTAGACGGAGACCGACTAGTTCAAGTGTTTGGTCTGGGTCTTGAATTTCAGATTCACCCGAAGACAGTTTTTCTTTGCTGCAACCCCCATTTTTTATTGAAAATGTCCCTTGAATGTGTACATTTAAAAAATATTGGCGTTAATTCTCGATCGGAGGTCAAATGGGAAAGTTAAATGCAAATAATTGTGTTGTTAGAATCTCTAATCGGCAGGTTGGCGCGGGTGACGCAGTACTGCCACATTAGATCGGGACAATAATTGTATGTAACGGCATCAAGAGTGGGGACTAGTAAAAAACTATTTTGGCACCAAATGGAAAATCCACAAATAAATATTATATATCGAAAAGCCCTGGAATGATGGATTGGATATTTATATTATGGATAGATATTTATATTATACTAGCTGAAGTACCCGGCTTCGCACAGGGTCGCTTCATGGTTATATTTATCTTAGATATTTGAAAAATAATAAGAGGTAATTATTTTTTTAATATTAAAATATCTGTGTAATACAATATGGCAATATGAAAATTATTCCAATAGGAGTAAAGGTCAAACGTAAGAACACTAAATTAAAATTGAATCCAAAATATGAAAACGTTATTAATGTTATTAATATGTAGTAAAAGTTTCATTGCAATCGGATGAATGGTATAGAAACGCATACGAATAGTAGAAGAAGATGATTTTCTAATTCAGAAATCTTCGTGGGCATGCGCATGACAACTCACCAAAGTTTCATTGCAATCGGATTAATGGTATAAGAACGCATACGAATAGAAGAAGAAGAAGATGGTTGTACTAATTCAAAAACCTTTGCAGGCGTGCGCACAACAACTGGTCAAAATTTCATCACAATCGGATGAATGGCATAAGAACGCATACAAATAGAAGATGAAAAAGATGGTTGTACTAATTCAGAAACCTTTGCGGGCATGCGCACAACAACTGGTCAAAATTTCATCACAATCGGATGAATAGCATAAGAATGCATACAAATAGAAGAAGAAAAAGATAATTGTACTAATTCAGAAACCTTTGCGGGCAAGGGCACAACACTTGATCAAAATCTCATTGCAATCAGATGAATGGTATAGGAACGCAAACGAATAAAAGAAAATAGAATGAAGAAGAAGAAGATGATGATTTTTCTAATTTAGAAACCTTCATAGGTGTGCATACAACCACTTACCAAAATTTCATCACAATCAGATGAATGGTATAGGAACGCATACGGGACAGACACACAGACAGACAGACATACCGACAGACAGACATTCATTTTTATATATTAGTATAGCTTTTACTCTTTGCGCAAGTGCAAGCAATAAGTTTACAAAGTTTTATCGCAATCGGATCAACGGTATGGCTGCGCATTCAATACGAACAAACAAACACACAAACACACAAATATTAATTTTTATATATTAGATATAAAAGCCTTAAAATAATAAATTTAATATGTAATACTTTTGAAGATATTTAAATAAAAATAAATATGTCTAATATTATACTTTTTTTTAAATTCAATCCTTTGCACTCTACTCTACGTAAAAATTTTGAATTTTTATTATCAAATAAACCATTCCACTCCCGGGCAGCGCCTGGTGATACTGCTAGTAATAACATAATTAAAAACAATTAGGTAGATTGATAAATATATATTGTTTATCGAATATATAAATACATAAAATGAAAGGAAAAAGGAAATATAACTACATTTAAAAACACACTAATTTTTGTTTGAGGTTTTTTGTTGAGGCTGATATGTCGTTGATTGCAAATTATTAATACATGCTGCTGAATCTTCCTTTGTCAACCTATTTCTAGTCTTTGAATGTACGTGATTCAATACAGAAAGAATACTTTCACATGAGTAAGTGGAAGAAAAAACGGTCAACGACGAGGTTGCTAGTTTTTTAACAAATATAAAAGTATCTGGAATGCTTTTCCATGTTTTTAATATTATTATGTTTTCAATTCAGTATTCTGATTCATCAATAATTTAAGATAGCCGATGATATTCCAATTTTTAGGATTAGATTGCAAACCAATAATTTCAGTACATCTACATCAACATTATCTCGCTTTGATTTTTTATTTTTCCGCTATAAACGTTTTGAATATTAAATATAAAAGGAATTATTTTTTTTGGCGTGCCGTCGAAAACTTTAAGCATGCCAAAATGGGTACTTGTACCACGTACTTGTCATTGATGAACAATTATTACACGTTAAAAAGAAGTTTAAATGAGTTATTCTAAATCTAGTACAAGCATTCTAATTTTCACCCATTTTTATTTTTCTGTATGTATGTTACATTAACTTGAGGGTGTACAAGGATCTTCAGACCAAGTGCACCGTTTTAGTTAGCATCTTAAGTTATGAATAATAGCCTAAAACTATGTTACATTGTAAAACTATTATTAAGTGTGTCTTTCAAACCAATTCCAAACCAATTCCAAACCAATAATTGTCAATGATATAATTCTACGGTCAATGAACCCGATTGAGCAAACCGACTCATAAAACATGTAAATTATATTTCTTGTTAAATCCATCATTTGTAAGAGTTTATGGAATGTCAACGCATCAAATTCAAACCGATTGTTATTGCAAATAAGTAGTAAGCAAGCATGCAAATATACTATGGTGCAACTTTGTAACAAGAAATACATTATAAATTAATTGATAACATTTTGTCATAGTGCAAACACAGACAAAGTCTACGAAATAGTCTACAGGGAATGAACCCACAGCGGTCATTCATCCTAAACGGACTTTACGTTTCCTTTGTCTCAATTTACTATAAAACACACTATACATCAATAACTCATAAGTCTTAACGCCGTTCAACTCTGTACACGCATCTTTGATCCAACGCTAGTAAATTTTCTTGCAACACAATCTCCGTAATTATAATTATAAAATTCATCAAATCTCATTGTACGAATCTGTATTAACGATTGTATCTTTTTGATAGTTAGGGGAAAATAAATTGGGCTACTTTATCACGCACAAATTCTTCTATTCATTGGAACCTACCTACCCAATCACAGCTCCCTTACCTTTAAACTTAATATTAAAATAGACCAATAAAAAAAAGATGATCCCAATCTTGGGTGAGTCCAAAAGTCAGTTATATTGGTGTTAGAGTTTGCACTACACATTAACAACACTACACATATACGGTAAAGGTACTAGCGTGATGTCCACTGAATCATGAATTGCCTGGAGTTGGACTACAAGTCACGTTCTAAATGAATATTTTTTTTCCTGTTTTATATGATAATAAATACAATAGTATTTATAGAAGATATGTAAAAATAGCTTCCCATTTATAGTCAAAAGAAGAACGTCATTATGTGAGGCTTTTCGCGTTAACATTTATATTCAAATTTTTCCTTTGAATATGTTTTAGATTCGTAGTCTCTGTTGACGCACGAGTCACGAGTGCTAATTGTTCAGCCACCCTCTACGCTTGTAAATTTATTAAGATAAATGAGTTCAAGTTGAAAATATATTATTTATCTTTAAAAAAAAATTGGATATGCTATGTACCATTTTGTATTTGAAATATACATTGCGTATGATTCTGGCTGGCCGCAATATCCAGATGCAAATTAAATAGCATGATTTCTTATTAAATAATTAACATCGGTGGTTGTAATGATTGCGGTCATGATCATGGCCGCATTACTGTGAGTATATCGTTAATAGATTTTTTTTAAACTTAAAATTAATGACGCTTTAAGCTGAGAAGCATGCTTTTGATCATTATTAAATTATATATTATATAGATATGTATAACTATTGTTTTTCCATCAATGGTTGATTAGCGATTCTATTTTTCACCAATGCCTCTTAAATCCAACATGGATCTAAATCGCATCCCTAAGAGGCGTATTTACAGTTGTTTTTACAATGATTAGACCACGGTCTTGTTCCAAACACATATTTATAAAGCAGATCCGAGATTCAAACCCACCAATTATCACAGTCAAGGTTTAGACTGATACACAACAAAATGTTGTATGCTATATATAAAAGCCGTATATTAAAACTGCCCGGTGATGGGATGCAAAAGAGTGGAGTTGTTTTCCAGGGTTTATCTACATACCGGCCCAATTGGCCACGCCGACTTGATATCAACCAAGGCCAACTTTGCTGCGTCGTATGAAGGACGGAATAATTTTAATCCCTCCTTAGATTCATAACGTTTAACTCCTAACTCCTCTGCTTTGGTAGCTTTTCAGTACACGAATAAAGAGGACACTAATTTATGTCACTAAAGATAAAATGACTAGAGCAACTCAAGATTCTTATTTATTGTCTAAGTTCTTTCTTCAAGTTTCAAGATGCATGGTTGCTACATAAACCACATGCAGTTTAATCTCAGGACAAGTAAATATGGCAATCAAATCTTTTCATTCAGACACATTTATATAATCATGGAATGTGATTGTTTACAAATTGCATATTCATGATAGGTTGAGATGGAGTAATTCAAATTGTTCCATCAATTGAGGTTTTCTTAGAGGGAATGAGACAACAGGACGCCAGGATAATTGGACGCCGCACTGTTGTAGACACGTAAACAAAACGTAGACGAAGAATTTTATACAGTTTCTATCTAATAATTAGTAGTTTTAATTCATTTTACTCTTAACATAATGTTTTTTTTATTGCTGATTGAAAATTACTATGCCTAAAACTTTATATAAAAATAAAAACTCTTTTTTCGTTGGAACTTTAACACATGCACGATTAAATCATTATTTACGTGTGCATATTGAAATTCTTATACATTTTTAAATCATAATATAATAATTTAAATATAAATAATAATATTAAACATTTTTTTAAAAGTACCTAACGTCTATTTATTTTCGAATAGCGTGGCATCCAGTTGTCCCGGCGCCGAATCGTCCTAGACCCTCCTTAGACGATCGGGCCACGTATATTAGTTGTACAAGTCACGCACAATAAATAAAGCTATAAGGCAAACAAAGGTTTGTTTTATGTCGAATAACATAGAGGGATAGATTCGAGTTGGATTTGAAGACTTTTGCCATTTAAAATTGAAAGGAAGTTGCTTGTACATTCCTAAATAAAGCTTAAAGGTAAAGGAGGTGTAGCCCACATAACGTGGTAACGTCAAATTAAATATGAATAAGTACAAGAAATTATAATCCGTATATTTAGATTTATTCAAGAATAAAATACAGCCATTGAATATGTATATACATCATTTATAATATATACGAATTAATTATATGAGTGTGCTTTCATACGTCGAGCATATAAAATAAGCTTAATTTCACTCGTAAAACAACAAATTTATGATAAAGTTCAAGCCAAATATTTATTTTTGAGAGATAATAGCTACTAATAGACTATAAAGAAAGGCAAACTTTGCCGAAATCTTAATCCCGCCGTATCTACGTCTCAATTATTTATTTGAGAGGTTCAATATTTTAAGAAAGCTTTGAGCAATGAATTTTCAATCATGTCTGTTAAATATTTATCTTGTTTTTATACAAATATTATATTATTATTTGTGAACAAATACAATAAAAATAAAGTGTCAGAATCGTTTACACTAATTGTAATATAATTTCTATATTATCTCAATTCAATAAATAATTATAAATCGCTGGTTGTCTATTATAAAAAATATAAAATGATGTTGAATATCAGGCTGTAAAGGCTATTGAAGTGAAGGGTATAAAGTATTGAGAATAAGGAGAGATAAACAAATACAAACTGTATGCATTTCAGGGGTAGTCAACCTTTTTATACCTACCGCTCGCTATTGTATCTTTGTTAGTAGTAAAATTTTCT
Organism: Rhyacophila brunnea; assembly: GCF_057557595.1. NCBI lineage: Eukaryota > Metazoa > Arthropoda > Insecta > Trichoptera > Rhyacophilidae > Rhyacophila > Rhyacophila brunnea. Next base: position 53,969,000 of record NW_028232965.1, on the reverse strand, counting down.
AACCACCCACCGGTTCCACAGTAATGGTAATTTAAGTAAATATAAATAAACTAAGTAAGATAAAGTAAGAAAGTAACTTTACTTTATAAAATTTATAAAGCAAAGATGACAACTTTAGGGATTATTTTCTACCGTACAGTATTTTTCAAGAAATCAACAGTCTAATTTAATTTAATACAGCAGACTTACAGCAAGTAAGGGCAAATAATAATAAATTACTTACCAAAGACTTTATGTCAGACTTTCGCTACATGTGGCAGAACAAATCTTTATAAAAGATCTTACTGTAGTTACATTTACATTTTTATTTATACTTTGCATAATGAAAATGTTTTTAAAAAACCTAACGCATACCATGAAATCTGGAACGCTCACTAGTGGAAGGTAGGTACCAGGTTGACTACTCCTGCATTGTACAGTGGTCATAATATATGGCATTTCACAATGTTTCAAATATGGAGGACACTTCAGAGACTCCTTTTTAATATACTGGAAAGAAAAATAAATATTACATAAACTGACGTAGTGTAAAAAGAAACAGCGTCTATGAGGCTGTTTTTATTTTTAAACTACAACAGTTTGGCGGGAATTCGCGATAGACTAAGGGTATTAGAGACATATCCTGAGAGTCTCGAAGACTAAAATAAGAGTATTATTATTAAATTAATATAATAATTTAAAAACATCTCATGCATATACACACTAGAAAAAATCATTTTGTAGACAAAAATAGGACTTGAACCTGTATCTGCTGGATTTACGCCAGTATGCTTTTCCAATTAAACTACGGGCATCTCAGCTAATTACGACAATTTTAACTAGTAGTTGTTACATGAGATGCTTATCAAATTGCGTTATAATGTTGGCTATCGGTTTTATTATATCAAATTAAGGTAGGTATTAATTAATTCCTTAATTATTAACCGACGTCGCGGATTTACTCTTTTATTTAGGAAAAATATACTGGCACGAATACAGCAGATACAGGTTCAAGTCTCGTCGGGTGTCGTATTTTTTTCTACAAAATGATTTTTCTAGTGAGTATATGCATGAGATGTTTTCAAATTATGTATATTCAGTATATAGAATGTTATTTTTTTTTAAATCTTGTGTCTTATTCGTATTCAAAACGTGTGGGTCTTCATCTGAATGCGGCTAAGACCAAATCCATATGCAGTGCTGCATGCATCGACGCCGACACTCCTCTGTGGATTTCCGGTCTGCCCGTCGAGCTGGTGTCCAGGTTCAAATACTTGGTTGCCACGGCTGCCGACGATGGTGGTATTTCTAGTGAGTTTGGAATCTTCATGGGTATGGTGGGGTCCGCATTCAGCCATTTTGGAGTCGCATGGAGGTCAAGGCTGTATTCTGTGAGGACCATATGTTTAACGCGTGCGTGTTACCTGTGCTTTTGTATGGCTGTAAGACATGGCACCTTACTAAGCTTCAAGAGTCTCGGCTTTTGAGCTATGAGAATCGATGTCTGCGCCGAATCTTAGGGGTATGTTGGTACGATCGCGTTACAAACACCCGAGTTCGTGAGCAGACACAGCAGCCTTTGGTGATTGAGGTTATCACGACGAGACGCTTTAAGTGGCTGGGATACGTATTCCGGATGCATCAAAAGAGTGCGACACCTACCCTGCGTACCCTTGTGACACAGCCTCAAGGGTTCCGTCGCCGTGGCCGGCCCTCCCTCATCCTGCAGAGGTACTACAGGAGCGACCTACATGCTGCAGGTCTGACATGGCGGGAGGCGCAAGAGTTGGCGATGGACCGAAAGAAGTGGCGCGTACTTGTGCTTGCCCTATGCCACAATTTTGGGACGTGAGAGGGTGGAAGGAATAGTAATATTATTATATAGTCGCGATAATAATAATAGTTCATGACTTTAGGGACTATTTTCTACCGTACAGTAGTTTTCAAGGATTCAACAACATAATTTGAAAACATCTCATTCAAAAATATACTCACTAGAAAAATAATATTTTAAATGTCAAAAATATCAGTGTAATGATTTCAGATCTAACGCAGAATATTTTTAATCAAACGTGAGGTTATCATTTTTATCTTCGTATGGACTAAAAATGATTTTCCTCGGTGAAAAATGAATACGCTTACAAAAATATATTCGAACAGACTTCAAATAATAATACACAGTGCTACAATAATGATTATTGTAGTAAGCTGGTGGTTTTGTAAATTTGTATTCATAAGCACAAATTCAAAATTTACGAGCTAAAACAGTGTGAATTGCATATTTAATGATACATTGTACTGTGGATTATCTTCACAAACGTAGCTCATAAACGGTTAAGTCAATGCTTATACATACTCTTATTTGAAAATTTGTGCATCGACATCAACTTCAGAAATATAATTTGAAATAAGGAACACAAGAAAATAAACTGTATATGAATTTGGGGGCGGTCTGGTACTCTAAAGTACATACAATGTTTAAAAAACCGTTTTTTTTATTAATCCATGGAGCCACTTATTGGGTGGGGCAGGTGAGCGAAAGAAGCTAAAGGATAAAGTCCACAATAAGATGTTGACCTACTCGTAAGCTAAATGCCTAATTCACGTTTGAAATATTTTACAAAGTGTTTTTGAAATTAATACTCGTAGCATAGTCAAGTTATTTATTATATAATATATTTGACCATGTCCAATCCTAATAGGATCATATGGGCCTCGACAGAGTGGAGGTTTGCATTAACAGAATTTATTTTTACGAGAAATGGATGTCAGCCACTTGCTCAACCTATTAGGTCCATACTCTGACTCATACACAAATTGAAAAATAATATGTATACTTGCCAGACCAAGGATTCAAACCTGGGACCCTCAACACTATAAACTGGAGCTTAAGCCACGCGGCCATCGTTTGTGAATATATACAAATTTATAACATATTTTTTTTATCAACATTTCTAGTAAATTATGATGTATACATTTATTTATATAAACAATAAATAATTGAAGTAGATTGTTTCAAAGAACCCACTACTAAAAAAAATCGAATGTGAGTTAGAATAGTTCTGCATTCAACTGAGGTAGGTATTGAACTTGGCCCACTAGTTAAGTAATATATTTTGTTTTAATTAGATGTTTGCATTCAAAAATAGTCAGCTTCACAGTCAAAAACTTCAGTTAAAATGACATTACGATGCTTAATTTTTTTGAAGTTGAATTAAAAGTTCAAATTCTAACAGAGTTTTACACGTGTACGTTTTGGTACAGAATATTTTATCAATATATTTACTTAGCATAATATCCATAAAAAAAACTTTGTGGAGTTTTTGCAAAACGTTTCGTAGTTTCACCTTGTAATCCGTAATATAAGATGAGGAAATGGAAGAATTTATGTGAAAAGTTTTATGAGTAAGTGTTTAAAGTTTTAAAACAATATGTTTTTAATACATAAAATTTATATTCTATAATATTAAAAAAATACCTTATGTAAATATAAAAGTAAATTACCATGTTTGACCCAAAAAAAATTATATGTTAGCTACTTTCTCAACCTATTAGGTCCATACTCTGGATACAAACACTCATTGAATAAATGGCATCTGAATTTTTCAAGCTCAAGATTTGAACTCTAAACCTACGAATATAATATAAATCGACACATTACCCCACGGATATCGCTGGCGCAATACCTATGTATGTGTCTAAAATTTTGTGAATATATTTTTTAGTTTATGGCAAATATAAAATAATATTAGGTACCTTCCTTCTTTTTTTCTATGGAGATATAAAGTTTGGACTGATCGCATGTATTACAATGGCGCTATACATTTTTCAACTGAAAACGAACGTCCCGAACTATATTAATATAAATTCGTAAATATAAGTCCGTAAGTATTGCCTAATAATAAATTTAAAAAATATATATAATGACAGATTAATACAACTTAATGTATCGTCAAATATACTATAAATAACACATTTTTATTATTTCATAATCTTTATAATGAAGATCAATCACCTAAACTCTAATTAAATAATCGAGCAAAATTATTCAACTAGAGACCATTACAGACTTACGAAAAATATTAGTTTTAAATTAGATTAATTTTCTTGACGTCTTATTTCTTTCATTCTGCAGGATAAAAATAAATCACATACGCCCACGGTGACCGATAATCTGTGCGCCAGGTTCATAAAGTCGCAGATCCCTGGTTCGAATGCCGGTTCTGGCAAATAGTCACATGTTGTTTTTCAACGTATATTTGGATGCAGATTGCAGAGTATGGACAAAATAGGTTAATCAAGTGACTACAATCATTCATTTATATGTCTTCTTTTTTACTGTTGACACTGTCACAGTTAAATGTTTAGGTTATAAACAAATTTTATATCGACAATTTATAACGGCAATAAGTCACAATGTTCATAAAAATATATGAACATTAAAATTTATCTGTCTGAATTTGAGCTTTTTATCAAGTATTTTCCATTTTGACACAATAGCCAAATTATTATTTAAATATTATTATATAGGTAGTATTTGGTGGTTTATTTTACAATACAAAAAATAGTGTATTATATGAATAACATGAATTTTTAGTGGTAGAATTTTTACTCGTTTTCTTTTTTTTTTCTTTGTGACTAAGTATGGATGTTTTCATCGTCGTTACCACGTCGGGGTCACCACTTTGCAGGTAAATGAGGGAGTGGGTGATGTATTGATTGAGGCTGCGGTAGTGTAGATGGATTTGCATGTCTATTTATCTTGTGCAGTAGTACAGAGAGTTGTTACGATGGTCAGAGTAAGATAACGGTGTAGAGTGTATGAACTGAGAGACTTGATTCGAGTGAAATGATGGTTGACTATGTTTAGTGAAGGACTCGTAACAATTTTAATGCGTCTCGTGATGGACTCGATGAGCGAGTGAGGATTCATGCATTGTCCTTCCAAATTATACTAATGCAATATATATATATATTACAAGAGATATTGTCGCAATTTAATAAATCATAACATACCCTACCGATCTAGTTATGATTGAAAAAATACTTACAATCATTATTGCTCTATTGTTTTGTTTTGACAAAAAAACATACATGTAAGTGTGTCACCCATTTAATGTTAAGAGTAGTATGATTGCTACATAAATCAATTCACTTAGTAATAGTTAATACTTATATTCCAACATAATTGCAAATAAATTTGTGAATTCGACAGGGTTACATGACTTACTTACCTTTCAGATTACGTGAAAAGCATTTTATCAGGTTTTACCTATATCTGTAGGCTCACCTAAAATTTTAGCTTTAGTAATCATTGATTATAATATGATAAAAATATACATAATATGTATATATACGTTTTGATATTGAAGAATATCTAGTATTTATACTTCAACAACGTTTTTTTAAGTAATGGCTTTCAGTCATTATCCCGATCGCCTTTATCACAAAAGTGGGTGGAAATATTTCATACAAATCACCACAAATTGCTGTTCTTGATGTTGTAAATTAGGGTGGAAATAAATTACTACCATACGATATGGATTATTGAAAAAAGAAACGCTGAAAATACACCAAATTAAATTTAATAACTTTGGAAATAGAACTCTCTCTAATACAATATATAGATTACTAAAAAAAAATGTTAATCTTAGATAAAGATATTATGATTTATGAAAAATATTTCTTGAGGAAATTGTGTAAATGTTCCAATTTCGTTTCCGGATTCCGAAAATATGTATTTAATTTGATTTTCTTCACCATTTTTTTTAATACACGTGTTTCACTTACATGATGAGCTTGATAATGCTTACCACGTAAATAAAGCACGTGTCGTAAAATATTTTTGACAAGTATGTGATGAATACCAACTGATTCATATTTTTGACACCCACGGCTTAAGCGTTGGACTATCACGCCGTGGGTCCCAGGTTCGAATCCTGGGCCTGGCAAGTACACATATTGTTTTTTAATTTGTGTGTGAGTCAGGGTATGGACCTAATAGGTTGAGCAAGTGGCTGACATCCATTTCTCGTAAAAACAAAATCTGTTAATACAAACCTCTACTCTGTGGAGGCCCATATGATCCTATTAGGATCAGACATGGTCGGAAAAAATTCATGTTTGGATGTCCATGACAACCGAGTGGCTTATGTTTCGGTTTATAATATTGTAGTTGTCTGGTTCAAATCCTTGCTCTGGTAAATACACATATTGTTTTACAATTTATGTTTGGAGTCAGAGAATGGACCTAATAGGTCGAGCAAGTGGCTAAATTGCATTTGTCGTAAAAACAAAAAAATCTTTATACAAATCTCTACTGTCATATTTACAGTACTAAAATAGAAAGTTTAATACTCTTTAATCCCATATTTTTGTGGAATTTATTTATTTTCTGGATAACCAATAAGGCAGTTGCAAACGAATTTGAACATCACGCCACCATATTATAAGTCAGCTTACAAAGAAGATAAAAGCGATATCTAAAAAATAATAACCCCCGTTTTTAACAAGCTAAATGACAATATCACTAAGGTGATTTTTTAGTTCTATCATCTCGAAAAGTATATCGACGACACCCATCCAAAAACTATTCATGTTTCAGCAATTATCTAGTGCAGGTTTTAGATCGATAGTGGGTATCGTTTCTTTTCACTATCTTGAATCTCGTAGGTCTCTTCTGATTTTGAAACACTTTTGCCTGTTATCGCGAGGGTTGGTTTCTAATCCTGGTGTCCTAATGACCTTGTACATGTGCCTGTAAATTACCTACGTGGTCGCAGCCATGATTTATTTTGGATCAGAACCGTTTCCTCGTGTCAAGCCTATCAGGCACCATTAGCGTGCAAGACTTTTTAGTCAATGTGTTCCGCAAAGACGTAAAGATTTTCGGAGACCTGCTATGTATTTTGTATTCGAAACTTTATTTTTCTGTAAAAAAAAAATGTACTTAAGTAGGTATGTTTTTGATTATTATTTTCAATATTATCTTCTTCTTTTGTGAGAGTAATATTTTTGTTTTAATGTAAATCTCATGTTGTGCACGTCTTGAATTTAGATTTGTTATGTCCACAAAGTTTTGTTTTATTAAATAAATAAATAAATAAATAAAAAGTTAGTATTTTGGAGTAACAAACCGTCTCTAAATGTACAAACCTACAAACTTATCTAAAGAATAGCCAAAAATGGAACTACGAACTACGAGGGTGGGTCAATAAGTCCTTAGAAAAGCCGACAGGTGGCGCGACTAGTACTGCAAGCGGTTTGTTTTCATGCAGCGGCACTACCGATTCAGTATGCTGCGAAGTTTCAATCAGATTGGTCGGGTTGTTGTGTGTTTCTCGTACATTTAAAAAAAAAATTTGCTTGTGGAAAATGGAAAAATGGAAAATGGAGAAAATTGAGTTTAGAGTTGTTATTAAACATTTTAATATAAAAGGGTTAACAGCAAAGGAAATAAAAAATGAGTTGGATTTAGTTCACGGCATATCTGCTCCTTCACTTGCAACTATTTATAACTGGTTAAATGAATTTAAACGTGGTCGTACATCAACAAAGGATGAACCACGCTCAGGACGTCCTGTAGAGGTGACTACACCAGAAATGATCAATAAAATCCACGATATGGTGTTAAGTGACCGAAGATTAAAGTTGAGTGAGATAATTGAGGTTATAGGGATCTCAAAAGGTAGCGTCATTTTTATTTTACATGACAAATTGGGCATGAAAAATATTTCTGCAAGATGGGTGCCGCGTTTGCTCACAGTCGACAATAAACGCAGTAGGGTGGTGGCCTCTAAAGCCCTGTTGTCGCTCATGCAACGCAATCCGGATGAATTTTTTCGTCGCTTTGTGACTGTAGATGAAACATGGATACACCACTATACTCCCGAGACGAAAGAACAGTCAAAGCAGTGGATTGCGAAGGCAAACCATGTCCAAAGAAGGCGAAAACCGTAAAATCAGCTGGTAAGGTTATGGCTACTGTATTTTGGGATGCACGTGAAATTATTTTCGTTGACTATTTGGAAAAAGGAAAAACAATAACAGGGGATTATTATGCATCTTTATTGGACCAGCTAAAAAACAAAATTGAAGAAAAACGGCCTCATTTAAACAAGAAAAAAATCCTCTTTCATCAGGACAATGCCCGTGTTCACACATGTTTACGATCAATGGCTGAAATTGAAGAATTTAAGTTCGAATTGGTCGACCACCCACCGTATTCGCCAGATTTAGCCCCCAGTGACTTTTTCCTTTTCTCAAACTTAAAAAAATGGCTAAGTGGACAACGTTTTTTTTCAAATGAAGAAGTCATCGATCGGACAAATGCTTATTTTGAGGACCTTCCGAAAACTTATTTTTCTGACGGTTTAAAAAAAATTGAGAAACGTCTAACCAAGTGTATTGAGCTCCAAGGAAATTATGTTGAGAAATAAAAAAAAATACAAAAATAAAACCTGTTTTAATGCTTTTTTCTAAGGAATTATTGACCCACCCTCGTACCATAGGACGCCATTTTAAAAATGTCATTCGAATGTCAGATTTTATCTAGTTATGAGTCTTGATTGGGTAGTGTTCGTCAGTGGCTCACCCATCCCATTCTTCAGATAACTTTGTAGGTCTGAAAATAATTAGTGTAATATTATATTGCTATCATAGTAATCTGTGTAGGCACCTTGCTTTATGTAGTGAGGTCCTTAGATAAAATGCCGCCCCTAGGCAGGGGCGGCATAATCATTCTCTGATGACTCCAGTTATAAGAAATGCGATGTGTGGATACATTACTAACAAAATATAATTACCGCTAAATCTAATTTTATTTAAATGCCATCTCTACTTCAATAAAAAGACAATATTGCGAGTCCACAGTTTCAAATAAGATTTAAAAATACACATCCAAAATATTTTTGGATTAATTTTAAATTGGGTAAATATATTGTATCTACCTATAATTCAAATATAATTCGCAAATCTGCACGTGTCATTATTGGACATCAAGAACTTGACGTCCAATAACAACGGAAGTAAACTAGACTTCGCAAATAAAAAAATACACTCCTGTGAAACCTTTCATGTTAATTAATACATTACGTTTCCAACCAGTGAGCCAAATTTTTTAATGGAAAGATATTTCCGTTATTACTAGGTTTGGGTGGCTATTTCTACATATACCTAATGATTCTCCTCAATTTGCCGCCCTTCAAATAACTGCCGCCTTTAAGCGACGCTCAATCTGCCTACCCTCACGGGACGTCACTGGTTTTATGTATCTATCTACAAATATTGAAAACAAGCAAAAATGGAGTGTGATAGAAATATATTACGAATTTTAGCAGCATATTTTTTATATGTATTATAGAATAGATACTACCATAATTTAAAATGAAAGTCTTACCGTTGGCATGCCATCTCTTCAGCGGATCAACTATCGCGAAAAATCTGTCCACCGATAAAGCTGTGAGTGTAAAAACTGATACTCCAATAGAAAGATCTTTGATGGTCTCCGAGATCCTGCACAAGGCTCCTCCCCATGGCCATGACTCCACCGTGTAGACCGTTGAAGTAAAAGGAAGACTAGTTGTGATTACCAGAAGGTCTGCCAGCGCGAGAGACAGGATATAACTGAAAAGTGAAAAGTAAATTATACTTAGTAAGTATTTTGCATAAGTAAATTTGAAAGTATGGTTAGACTGCAAGTGTGCAAAAGGCCGGCCACACGCTCATACTTCACCACGGTGTTGCCTGCGCAAACCGGTTTGCGCAGGCAAATCCGTACGTGTGGACGGCAAAACTGTATACCGCGCAAACCAAAAAGTGCGGCCTGCGTAAAATTTTAACTGCGCAAACCGAGTTTTACAAGCCGCGCTCTGTCCGTCGAAGGTCACGGTCTTGTTTCATTCATACTTATTTGTTTTTGTTGGATTAAGAATACATAATATTACACATAATATTGTTGGTACGTTTTATAAATTCATTAAACTCTGCGTAAACAAAATCACAATAGGTAAAAAAAATATTATATCTATAAAATATTCATATTTATGTATGATTTATTTGCATAATTTTAGATATTTTATAGATAGACTTGTATTTTTTGACTATTATCTATTATGGCTTGGTTTCGCAGGGTTTAATTGAATTTTAAAAACCAACCAAAACCATCTGTAAATTGTAGTCTTATTTCAATGAAAATAAATACGTATGACTGATAAACTTTAGTGTGTACCATTTATGGCGGAACTTAACAGCGTACTTCCACCCTTCGCCACTAGTATATATTATATTTAAGCAAAAAATACTGATTTATATGCGAGTGTATGAGTGTTTCTTCTCAATAGCCATTGTTTGGTTTACTTGGATCTGGAGGATTTATTTCTCTCTTTTTAACTAATAAACAATAGAAAAACGCTTGTGACAAAAACAAATCGTCACTTGATGACATTGCTGCGATTCCGAAAAACAGTGTTTTCGCGACGACGACTTCTGTCGTACCGTAATGAGGTTTGCGCAGTTTTACTTGTGCCGTGTGGCCATGCGAGAGTGTTCCGTTTTTTTGCACAGGCAAAACCGCGCAGGCAAGTCGCTGCCGTGTGGCCGGCGCATTAGAATACCAATGTATTGTTATCGTATAATTTCATGCGGGAATAGATTCACGAGTTAATCAATATAGCAACTCATATTTTCATAAATATCTACTGTCACCGACACACATATTATACAATAATCAAGTCATGTAAAATAATATGGTATTGTGTTTAGGGATTAGTTGAAAACAGGCCGCTCAGTTTTAAATTTTAAATTTCCCGCGCTTCGTTTGCCTTACTAAAACAATACGCCTGGAACTCCAAAACATAGCGTTCTAGCAGCTATTAAAGCAAAACTTTTTATTTTTCTACCTGGCCTCGGTCTATGATCTACGTTTCATAATTAGATTTTGTACATTTTATAAAAGATATCCTTTTAATAAACCATTTTATTTTATATTATGTAACCATCATTAGCCCTGTATAATTAAGTGGATATTTAATGTAAAAACTTTCAAAATAAAAATAAACATACACGGTTAAATTTCAATTATATATTATGATAAGTACATTATCATTTACCGTACCTATCTGTTATTATATGCTATTGTATTACCACCAATTGTATGCTATATAATATTACAAAGAAACTTGGGATGTACATATTATTATGTATTTTTTATCAAATATATTTGAAAGCATTGTTCTTTTTAAAGTTTATATAATTATTCATGGGTAAAAAAAAATATATTCATTGAAATCAATACAAACAAACAGAAATAATATGAAGAGGTTAAATTAATTATTATTGTATTTTTTATATTTGATATTTCAATAATATGAATTTTGATTTTGGCTTACAATTGCTATATTGCAATAGCGTTGGGCCGAATATGGTCATCCTCATCTCAATATTTCCCTACTACCTTTAATTCAAATTATTTTTGCAAGTCCAGGCGCTCAACGCAATTAAACGTCATCAGTCGTCCGTGATTGATAAAGTTAGTAGTTCATAGACAAGGGCTGGGTCAACTTGCTACAGTGTGACCGTCGTCCAAGCAATAATTCAGTTTGAATCTCCAGCCGAACTCAGTCAATTAGACCACTTATCAAGCCGTGTTACCGGCACAGGGTGTTTCATCATTCAAACATCATAATTCATATTCAGAAGTGTAACAGTGAGAGTGATACTCAGAACTTTCCACCTACTAAAATGTGAGTGCATGAGCTCATCAAACGAGTGTCCTTTGGAGTGTCGTCATTAACTTCAAAACCCCAGTATACTGTGCGAGTGATAAACTGAACCATTTGCATAATAGTTCGTGAGTGCCTGCTCTAGCCATAAAGCCGAACAACATCAAGGTAAGTGTCTGGATCGACCCTCGTTTAAACCGCCCTCCCCCAGCAGTCACATCCACCCCAAATTACAGTCCTATTCCTATTTTTTACATAAAATAAAATAAATGTAGAATCGTTGGTAATAATTTCATTATTTCGTTCAAGTAATGATATTATTTGTAATATATAATATATTCATTAAAAAAATTAAACCATGACATTGAAAGTGGATATTTATTTTCTTTTGAATATTTCAAATATTTCATCAAATAATGGTTTTCATTAAGTTCTGTCAATCTAGTATATATATTTTTTTTCATTGAGTTTTTTATTTATTTTTATACCTTTTTATTATATGGCATAATCAAATTCCAATTAAAAAAAAAATCATTCACAGTGATTTTAATTTTTACATTTTCGTAAACTGGTTATAATAAATGGCCTTACCACTCGTAACTTTCATAAAAAAAATATTTTATCTCGAGTGTTAAAAAAATATTTCGAGAATTAATATAAAATATAAAATGAATTTATCTATTTGAAATTCCACACCAAGAAAATACTTTGCGTATCAAGAGACAAGGCTAATGAAAAACTTCAAGCGTAGTCTACTCACACGACGGAAACTGATACTGAATAAGAGGACGCCTTTTTGCCAGTTAATTCTCGAAACTTGTACAAAAGATTGATCGAAACACGAAACTTTTGTCCTCTAAAAGCATAACTGACATGTCGAAAGATAGACTTATCATACAAACAACCTACTCCAATTAACACATCAGTTGACATTAAGTTCTATAATGGCTAATTAATTAATACTTCCAGGATTTCCGCTGTCGGTAAAATGATTAGTCAATTAGAATTCTTCGTAAAGTATACGATGTAACTCAATACGTTTATTTTATTTATCAAATTGAATTTGTTTTGATAAAGAGACAAATAAATTTATAATAATAATATTACCTATATAAGTTTGAACCTCTGTTAATCTAGTTGGTTTTGTCTGTTGTATGCGGTGTAAAATTAACACAATCCATTAAACGATTTTTGGGGGTGAAGAGTGTGTGTAGATGCACAATCTTCATCTCCATACACTCTTCATGAGTGAAGTATGAAGATTTGTAGTTGTTAGTGAAAATAGCGAGTTTATTTACGGATTCACAAGTTCAGTTTGTATAAGTACATAGAGACAATAGTATAACAGGTAAAACCGAGTGAGATATTTAGCTCGAGGTTCGGCAATACTGAGTGACTTTCATTTAATCGTGATAGGTAATTTATTGAAACTCTTACGATTAAATAATGCTGACACTGAATATCTCATATATTTCAGTTAATTATTTTTATTAAGTATTGATTGACTGTGTGAGAAATGCATAGTAAACATAAAACATATTATTTTGAGGTGAAGTTCTTATTTGTAGGTAGTAACTAAATGCGTGTGAAATTGTATGCATGAAATAAACAATATTATTTTCGCCGTCAGCGTTACTCATCGAGTAAGCGACAATTGATACCGCTGACACCCTGTGAAAATGTATGATTCGTATGTTACCCATGCTGATAACAATGCTTGGTTCCACCGGATTTGTTAATGGAAACAGATATTATCGGAAACTTTCACTTACTAAAAATCGCTTATATGAAAGACATATCCAACACATTGGGACGGATGTTGGTCGATCTCAACATATAGGAATTAAGTCGTGAAGATGTAAAAATGCGTATACATTTGGTTGTAATATTATATGATTTCATAAAAATTTTGAAGAAGAAGTCATCATTTTATTATTCCTATTTTTATTTTCCAGCCTACGTGGAACATGTTTTCAATTTTAGCATGAGAAAATCCGCATGACTCGTTTTATCACTTGGTTTGTATTGCATCACTCACAGCCTGTCACAGGAGTGAAGGAAAGAAAATATGTGAATACCCACGCTTTAAATGGAGTCATAATGGGCAATAGGCTGTTTGCATGCCAAGAGGATAGTTTGACGATGAATGCTATGAGTTCCCAAAAAGACCAAAACTTATAATGTTTACGAGGAATAAGATATTGAGGAGGTACTACTTTGCGATGGTGAAAGAAAAGTATTTTTGTTTAATTTGTAACTCCTCAGTGTCTTCAGCCAAATATAAGATTTTTATTTAAATTAAAGAATGGCAATGGGAGAGTGTGATAGTTCACTGCCAGTTTTTGTATACATCACAGTATATTCAAAGTTGGACATTAATTGAATTGTGTATAAAACAAATGTCAGTAAAATTTCTACATGTATTAGACAAATTGGCCCATATACTATTTTCAATTGTGTAAACTTTGTTAGTATAATATGAAATATACGATTTTAATTGTATTTTGAAATAGTAACTTATACTTTCAAAATATTTTCCCTATGATAAATGTAAATAGGATTATTAGTTATAATTTTATCACGGGTTTCTACAGCATACTCGTAATTATGCAAATGACAAAACAATATTTTAATTTAATCATTTTAGGTTTTTTTTTCATTTCAATCAATCAATACCAACCGTAGTAATTTAAAGTCAGACTATTAATCTCAGTTATTTCATTGCACCATACAATACAATAACTGTTATTTTATTCAAAATATTGTAGATTCTTTGCATGGTTTATAAAAAAACTTTTGTAAATATATTCACAAAATAGATGAATATTATTTAAAATTTAAATAAATCAGAAGAACTTATTCTGCAAAAAGAAAGAATTATATGTAGTTAACTAATTTTTCCTTTTTTTTAATAACAGACCTTTAATCAAAATTGAAAAGATTTCGTAATGTAAAATTCTCATTTGTAAATACATAACTTATAAAAGCTTTATAAATGTAAATGAGTCCGTATCTTGATTGGTTAGTAACTCGCCAGACATACGATAGATGTGTGTCAGAATCCCACTCAGTCCAAATAAACATCATGGATTATTATAAAATGTATGGTTTTGCGGCTTCGTAAGAAATCTCTAGCACAGTGATCTTCACCCGGTGGTCCGCGGACCGGCACCGGTCCGCAAGATTTGATTACCTATCCGTGAAAACTTTCAACATGCTATCAACCGGCTATATCGCTAGATGATTCTGGAAATTCGCACTAGATGAAATGCTGGAAGAATTTTTGAAAAAGTCATATTCAACATCATAAGCCAACATTTAAAAGCGTTAGCTGAAAACTTTGATAAATATCTCTGAAAATTAAGACCTACATAAAGGCGGACCTTTAATCTCTGATCCCTTTTTGGAAGATATTAACTCATATGCCAAGTGCATGAGAAAGAAAAGCTGATCGAACTGTCTTCTGATGTCACTCTGGTGTCCAGACATAAAATGCATTCATTGTCTCAATTTTGTATATCCATTAATAAAGAATATCCATTTCTGAATTATAAAGATCAGATTATTGGTAATATCTTCGACTTCCCATTTATGTGAATAGAATTTTTCATCTATGTCAGTAATGAAAACCAAACAAAGTAATCGACTGGATGTTAATGCAGTGCTTCGTCTTTCAGAAACAATGCTGCAACCACGTATATCAAATTTGCTTACAATAAGCAGCAGCAGATGTGGCACTAACCAAAAGTTGTAATTTAAAACATTAGATTCAATAAATAAAATTCTATCTATAATGGTTACCATTTCTGGCTAATACCGGTCCGCGAAATATTTCTCAAATTACGCTGGTGTTAAAAGGTTTAAGAACACTGCTCTAGCATAAAAGCTACAGTGATATTAATAAATGAATGATATCTGCAAACGATTTTATTTTTAGAATACAATTTTAATTAAATACAAACAAACAATACCTACGTCGTTTATTCAATTTATGCAAGTAATAAAAATAAATTAAGTTAATAAAATAAAATAAATACAAAGTATGTACTGTTCATTTCTCATATTTGTTTAATACATTATCTGATTCGTATTTTCAAGATGTTTCATATTAAATAATTATGTTTCCTAAAATGTGTATTTATATTTCGAAGGCAATTAAATAATAATAAAGCAGACACCTATATTTTTGAAAATATAAAACACGCGTGATATCTTAATATTATCATTATTATCGAGTTTCCATTTAATATAAAATATTATTATTTTCTCAAGAAAACTGTGTTCATTATTAATTATTTAGGTATATATATTATTATATATATATATATACATATATATTGGTAATAATTGATGCTTATTTTTTTTTACGGAAATAAATATATTTTAGATGAACAGTAGGGTAAGAGGTACAATCGTGGGCCACCCTCCAGTGATGGGCCACTCTGCAGTAAAACACAAAAAATAGGTATTTAAAAACCTAAGTTATGGGTATTTGTTCCTATATGTGACTCACAACATCATAAACTTTGGTTCTAGCACATTATTTCCTGTATAGCAGGACTGACCATATAAGTGACCATTTTGTATACCAAGTCACACGTTTTGCATTTTGTCTGACAATTGCTTAACTTTTTGTTAAGGAAATAACATACTTTGGAAGGTAAGATCTCTTCAATTATATTACTAATTATACTTTTTATTTAATACTCGTTATGCTGGATATTCAAACATATAATTATGTTATTTTACGACTATTTTAAATTAAAATGACACATCTAGCTGGGTGGCCATTTACTGCACTAAATATATGTAGGAGTTGTATGATGGGCCGGGCTGGCCCATGACTGAAAAAATGGTTTTTTACTTTTAATTAACTTTTTTATGCTAAATACAATATTTATAATGCACTATGGTACCTACCGTTTTTATTTTTATGTTTTTTTAATTTTAAACAGTCGTTGGCCACGTGGCCGATCACTGAATTTGTACTGGCCCATCACTGTATTTAGAAACATTTAACTTCCCATTTCTTTCAGAATATCAAAATATTGAATAATTTATGTTTAAAATATGATGTTAAAACTATAGATGATGCTGTTGCATACTTTTATAAAAATGGGAAATCACTATGTGAAGTTACAAAAAAAATCGGAGTGCCACGATCGATATTTGGAAATATTTTCTATCCGAATTTGGTTACTGTAGGTATAGAGTTTTCTATATTATTTATCGAAAGACATAAGCCACATCTTATCTACCAAGTTAGTGAGCTTTGTCTAAAATTTTATTTGAAATACATCTTATAGCACTATAATCCTAATGCACCTAGAATTCTTCAGCCTATAGATATAACTGTTCCCTCCAGTTAAAGCAGCAAAATATCGCAAATTGCTGTTTTCATCCCTAAAGATTTTACGATGTAGTGGGCAATTAAACAGAAGAAAACCTTAAAAATATTCAAAATACTAGCGGAGGTTAATAGATAAAACATTTTTTTATACCATACTTATCGATTGCGGAAAAATTTAATCAAATTAAGTCATTATCTGACAACAGCTAGAGCATAGAAAATATAACCCAATTAAATGTATATAATGTGTCAGTGCCGAGAGACAATGCAACATGGCAATTAATAGATACTGAGCGCATGGAAGAAATAAATGAAAATATGGTAAATATATTATCTACAGTTCTAATTCAAACATTAACATGGCATCAGATAGCAAAAATAAACGATAAACAATTTTTACAAAGAGTTCCATTCGCCATCACTTTCAAAAATATAAAGATATAGAAGATATAGAAATAACAAGAAAAGTGCAGAGGAAGATAAAAAAAACAAAGTCAAAAACAGCACATTTTAATGAGGAAATTGAAAGTAGAGGCAATCAAAAATAATAAAGTTTAAAAAATGGCGGCCAAAATCACTGTGCGATTTGTGAAATAATAATAAAATATCTTAATAAATTAGAATGTTCAGTGTATAAAGATAGCTTCCATTCAAATTGCGTTCCAATATCTCAGCAGGTCCATGTCAATTGAGATTGATGTTTTATTTAGTGACTCAGGTGATGAAGTATTCAACAGACAGGTCAATAATTTTCTAAGACCTTAGAATCCACTCTCTGTCACTCTATCCTATTTTATTACATCAACGGTGAGATAAAGAAGTATGTTTATTGATTATATCATAAGATTAGACACTGTGATTCAATATTTTATTGAAAAGTAAGCCTTATTTATTTAATTTATTCAGAAAAAGGCGGGTGGCCCATCACTGTCTGGAAAGTGGCCGATCACTATCTGAGTGTGGCCCATCACTGTACATTTTGCGATTTTTTTTTCTTTTATATTTTATGTAATAACCAGGTTTGGTGTTATAAAATATGTATACATATATATCAATATACATGCTTTTTAAACACGAAAAAAATTGCATTTCAATAAATCCGCATTAATAAGCTTGTTCTGACCGATTAAAGCAAGCCATTCGCTTAACTGGCCCATCATTGTACCTCTTACCCTAATTACATATTTGTTGGATTGAATACATTTCATCCCTCGTGTAAAAAAGCATAGTATCATAAATTATCTCTTGATAATGGCACTCTGAAACGAGCCCAAAACTTCAAAGAAAGAAGGAAGAAGTACACGTGATAAAAACCCAAACAATCTATTACGATAACAATTAAGATTCAATAGCTCGAAAAGTATATCGGTGACACACGTTTAAAAATATATATTAGTAAAACATAAAAGAAAAAAATATTAGTAAAGGTGTGAAGTTGACAGTATCATTATCGTTTAGTTTTAAAATTATTTGATATTAACTAACTGCATTAGAACAAGTAGTTTTTATGTAATTTCAAGTCGGTATCTTATGTATATTTACGTAAAAAAGGTAAAAGGACTTTTTGAATGTAATGGAAAAAGTTGAAGAGTTTAGTTGATCTTTTTATATAACATTGAAAAACTTTGTTATACAAAAAATATTATAACTTTAAAAAAACTTTTAAAGTACGTTAAGCGTCAATTGAAGAGTGTCATTCCAAGCCGGCCTTAGTCCAAAATGACAAATTTTCATGTTTTGATGGAATCCGATAGAGTGTGCTGAGATCTATAGTCTCACTAAAATTTTTTTGATGTCGAAATGTGCCTTTTTTCTCAAAACAGCACTAAGGTAACGGTTGATTCTTTCCAAACTCGCCTAAGGATATATGCGCATGCGCAGTTGAACTCTTTTTGCTACATTTACGCTCCAAGCGGCTATAATATAATATTGTAACACGTCAGATTAGAAATGTCATACGAAATATTGGAGAATTTGTGTTTTATAAGTTCATGTGCACTTCAGTAAATTTGAAGATGATCCCTACATTATAGTATTATTATATAATATATTATGCTGTAAAAGTTACAATGTTTACCTTTTTATCAAAAAATGTGAAAGAAATTTAATTTTATTTTTATTCATTAATCATTCCAATAGACTTGTCCATTACCACAATAAAAATTGTACACACAAAAGATATTCAACTTTACTTTATTGTGTTCCAAACCATACTTAGTACAGACTTAGGGCCATTTCGAAAAAAAAGTCAGTTTTTGAATGGATTTTTTTGAAGTTTTACTAAACTTTTTAATGTTGTTTATGTTTCATGTTTTCGAGTCTTTGAATTTTCTATGAAATTGTCAAACATTATAGTACCGAAAAATTAAGAGGCAAATTGCAATTCACAAAAATATGATTATCTCAAAATCAGATATTTAGACTTAGGCCGGTTTGGAATGTCACCCTTCAATTACATTGAGCTACTTTACGAGCTGTTTGTTGGCGAATTTAAAAGCGGGAGATTCAGCTACTGCAATTATGATGATGACACACTAAACTTTCCATTCGCTGAGAAGCCACAAGCCAGCGACTATTTTGACAGAACGTAGTTCGTTTTTTTACCGGGAGGTTGCTACTGCGCTCTACTGCGCAGTAGGCCCACACGCCGGCGTGTAGCGTGTTAAGCTGACCGGTTTTCAACTTTTTTCGGTAGAGTGTTTACAATCTGCTTGTTAGCTTGTTCGATGATTACACTGGGCGACTTTACAGGCAGATTGTAAATTTGCCAACAAACAGCTCGTAAAGTAGCTCAATGTAATTGACGCTTTAGAGCAATGATACTCAACCTTTTTTTTCTTCGGGCCAAATACACATATTTATAAAGTAACGTGGGCCACATCACTACTGGTTTGACGAAAAAATCATGAAAATTTTTTACAAAACATTTTTGAGATTTGAAAAATTATAAACAAAAGTAATGTGTATCCAAGCGTTTATTTCAAAATTAAAAATCATGTTTCTGATAATAAATGTGTTTTGGGCCGCATATAAAAGCTTAAAGGGCCGCAGGTTGAGTATCGCTGCTTTAGAGCATCCGATAAATTTATTGTATATGTGAATATCATAAGTATAAATCTTACATTTAGTTAAAATAAAATTGGAATGAAGAAAATGAAAATTGTATACTCACATATTTGGTATATTTCTCATCGCTCTGTGTCTGATGAAAACCACCACCAAAGTTCCGTTTCCGAGTACGCCAATGACGAAGATAATCGCAAATACAACTGGAACAATGTAGGTCTCTGGTCTCTGTGAATAGGGCGTGTAGTCGTGAATATCCGGAAATGACTCATTAGTCATTCTTGCACTGGACGAGTGGTCTCCAAGGCCAGCAGGTATAAACATTGTTGCATTTAAACCGAGAAAACCAGAACTCATAACTCCGGTATCCATATTAATACAGTTCAAGTTTTGAAAACTTTCACTGACTTTTCTCTCTTCTCCATCACTATTTAAAACACTTCATTATTGTCACTTTTAATTAATTTATCATTTTTGTAATAATATAGTGTAGATGCATTACAAGCTTTTATTTTTTATCTAGATAATTATTTAAAACTCACTTTGTTTAAATATCGACCGTGTTTAGGAAAAAGGGCGTAACCTACACAGATCAAATTTTATAGGAGGCAAAAAACGTTTTTTTGAATGATTTTGCTTCAATATTAATAAAAAAAATAGGCACATACATTGGGTGCATGATGATTCATGATTTGGTGTAATATCTTTTTGATCTACTAATAACTAAAGAAGTTATTACAGAAAAATTATTAAACTTGAGGGTAAATGCTTTTTTCCTTAAATTAAAACTTAATTAAAGCTCAATTAAAACCTGAATTTAGATAATAAATTGACATTTGCGGCTTACTTCCTTTTTACAGAACATTTATTTAATTGTATACATTGTTAATATCTAATAAAAGCACTTTTAGAAAAATCGAGGGTTACGCCCTTTTTCCTAAACACAGTCGATATACATTTTATCGGTGCCATTCAGGTAAAAGTCACTATCAGTAGGAACACAATATATAGTGTTAAAAATATTTAACGAAAGCCGTTTAAAAAAATATATAAATATTTATTCTAATCAAATTGGGTCAGTATTTTGTTGCATGACTATGACCAGTTTAAAGAGTATATTGTTTTGAATCAAAATAATTATTAAACGCCATTTATGCCAATGGTGATATTCGTCTGAACTGCGACGATAATGCTATGGGCATACTTTGGCCACGAATTCATTTACTTTTTAAATATATTCTTTCTACTGAAATCAAAATTAGCTTTTACCATGCCATCGGCATAGTCAAAAGACGGTTTGTTATTTTTGATAATATGAAAACTGCAGATAGCAAAATGTACTTAGTATTTAAAATTATTGGAGTTGGCTTAAAATTTATGGTAAATTATTTCTGTAAGTATACAAACAATCTATCAGTTTATTTAACTTAATCTAGGAAAGGAACGTACTATTAATAAATTACTAATAAATTGCCACTCACTTTTTTCTTGTCATATTGTAAACGTCTTAAATTTTTAATTTGCAACTGTAATTTTTTTTTATTTGACACGACTTAATAACTTGTCATTGTAAAAAAAATACTTTATTGACTTGCCATTAGTTATTATAAATTTGGTAAGTAGGTAAGAAAATCTTTGATAGTTATTCTTCTTTGGTTAATTTAACAACATCATGATATATAATTAGATTTAATCATAAAAAACATATAATGGAGTATTTTATGTTCTAAATTTATATTTAATCGCTTAAGAATTAAAATACTACATTCTTCATAATAATATTTATAAAAACTCATAAAGCTTTATCACGAAAAAACTTTTTTTTTAAATGAATGAACACTTTATGAAAAGATTTATTATATTCACTCGTAAATAATGTAAAATTCTAAAATTAAATTCATCGAATTTTAATTTTCTTTGAGAAAGGAAAAGTATTTGAAAGTAGAGAGCTCATTTTTCTAACAGCCATTAATACTAATTAAATTTATTTTATATTCTTAATCTGTTAAATTAGATGATAAAAATAAAATTTTATCTCTTAAGTGTATGAAGCATGATTAGATTTCACTTTTGTATACAATTCGTCTAACGCGAGTTGATTATTTTTCCAAAGTTTAATATTATGACAAGGGTTGGCTTAAAAGTGTATTCAATTTTTGAAAACGCGCAGAATATTTTCAATTTAGAACAAGAGACAATGAAAAAATGAGTAATATGTAAATTTTTATAAAAACAGGCGGGCGGGTATGTCATTAAAAATAAGACTACTGATACATATAGCCATTATTTTCATTAAATTAAATAATTAACGAATAAAAATAAAATATTCACTATTTACAAAATATTAGTGCAAGATTTGTTTTTGAAAATAATTAAAACCGATGTATTGCCGAATTAAGTAATATGGTTATAATATAAATACATAATAACATTATTTTACACCTCTATGAGTTAGCTTCTTATTACTGACGTCTTGATGCTTATTTGAATCTCGTATTTGAAGAAAATCATAATTATTATTATTAGTATGTACTTAATATTATTTTCAATGTGTGTTTGATCCAAAGAATACAAAATTAATTCGAACTAGCTAAGTCTACTAGCTGTGGTAGCAGTTTTAATGAAACGTTCATTTTATTACTTTATGCCATAAAATCAAGAGTTAAAAAGCGCGTTGACTGTCCTCAGATATTAAATGCAAGTTATGTTAACGTGACAAATGCTAATGTAGGTATATTATGAGATATACCTAATTATTGAAAATGCAGGGTGTTTTCGTTATCCGATGATAATTGGGACCGAAAAAATACCTTTTACAGCGAATCCGCTGAAAACGGGACCTAAGTAAATGGTTTTAAATGGGACACGTTTAGAAAAGAAAAATAGATGTGAGCAAGACAGAAATAGTATAGGAGTATGGGATTTAAAAATTGAAAATGACAGTTGACCACTGTGAGCTATTGAGCTTGTGTTTTTTATATATCTTTTTGCATTTCCCTGTAAATTCAAAACTGCGGGGACTCGGATAACAAATTCTCGGACAATGAGAACCCCTTGTACTATATTCTTGAATAAGTGTTTAAGTTTATCCCGTATTTTCTAATACACAAGATCCGCACCCTGTTATACCACACTTAGTAGGGTAAGACTCTTACCATTTATTTTGTGTTCTCTGATTAGATTCATTAAGGATGCAACGAGTTGGGCGAATGATTATCAGTAATTAATTATCCCCGTAAAAAGGATTATAATATTACCATTATATTTCATTTAATAGCAAAAATGGTTTGAACTTTCCATCATGTTGACTTGACGCTGGATCACATAATATATAATCTAGAATACTTAATCAATAGATAAAAAGCTGAATAAAATATGTCTTATTGAAACTTGGACAATGAATATTATAAGAGATATTGTACGCATTCAAAATAATAAGTAGTTGAAAGCAAATAGTAATATTCTGATTATGGTGAGACTTAGTATGCAATACTAGTACATTTTTAAGTAACTGGTCATTCACGTTAGACAATATTCAATATAAATTGCCAAAAAACTTTTACTTTTGCTCAAGTGGCATGCAAAAAGAATGACAGATTTGTAAAACTTATAGAATTTCGATCATAATAAAAAAAATTGGCTATTTATTACTCGTCCCTTGACACAAACATAAATATTACAAGCGACGAAATAAATCGCTGGATCAAATTCCTAACAGATACTATTTTGGTGTCCAGGGGCTTTTGAAGAATAATGCTCTCTCAAAGAAAGGCAAAATAACTCTCTATAAAACTTTCGTGCATGCACAGTGTTGTAAAGCATATATCAGAATTAACTCTTTCTTTTATTCAACGAATAATTCACAAGATTTAAGAATATATCATTCTGATTGTAGAACATATATAATTTTGAAAAACACTTTCTGAGAAACTATATTATTATAACCAATAGGAAAAATCTTTTTATGAAAAAAGTAAATCAACCCGACGGGGAATCGAACCCCGTATCTTCCGGGTTTACACCCCATCCGTTGCATTTAACCAATATGCTACGGCGTGACATACTAATTGCGACAAATTTTAACTATTGGTCAATTTTAATACCTACTCATCGGCGTTTTTCCAAATCAAGCTACTTTGGCAATCGATTTTTGTTTCTTAAATCAAAGTAGGTAACTATTACTATTACTTCGATTACTAACCGACGTCGTGGAATTTCTCCGTTTCTACTTTTTTTGTTTTACTTTCAAAGATATATAAAAAGTGATATATCTTTGAAAGTAGAGTTTTTGTGATTATAAAAGAAAATGTAATTGGATATTAAGGTACGATTAGGGACGTCAAAAGGTATAAACGTATTTTGACCAATATTCTGGTATTGATACTTTCTTTTGATATGACGTTCTTAGATATAATGACGAGCTCTATACATTTTATCGAAACAAAAAAATCGATATGGTGAAAAAAATAACAGGCACAAATTATAAGCTCATTTCAAAGCTTCATGGAACAGTCATGGAGAGTATTAGTCAACAGCCGAATCATCTTGTTTACAATTAGGTATGACAAAGTTTTGGGGTATGTATGAGGAGGTAGACAGGTGAGTTGATTGGGGCAGCAGCGGTGGAAATTAATGTAAGTGTTTATTATCTTGATGCAGATTACAGAGAGTTACAATGGTCTAACTTTCGACATGTGTGTACCCCTTCTATAATTTTCGTAACAGTGAGTACCCCTCGTCAAAAAAAATTGCATATACTATAATAACAATCAAAATATATTTATTTTTTCCTTTTTTACCTAGTACATAAACAAAATAATAAAAAACTAAAAATAAAATTCATTCATAATAAAATATAAATAAATAAAAGTCATATTATTATTATAAATAAAATTCTTTATAATCAATGAGAAGAATGAAATTGTTTATGTTGAGACAGATCATCATAAATAATTTGGTTCCCTGGTTGTTAATTTTAATCTTTAAGTGGTTCCACATCCCAAAACTTGTTTCTTTTTTTTTAGTTAATGTCAAAAAATGCTGAAAAAGTAACTTCACATAGATATGAAGTTGGAAAAGGCAAGATGTATTTCAGGACTTTCTCTGTTAAAACTGGATACACATGTTGAATTTGCAACCATAATGATGATCAAGTACACTTATTAATTAACTATATCTTTTATCCAAACGAATAATTCACAAGATTTAAGAATATATCATTCTGATTATTGAACATTATATATAATCTAGAAAAACACTAACTGAGAGAGTATATCACAACCAATAGAAAAATTTTTTTTGAAAAAAGTAAGCCAACCGGTCGGGAATCGAACCCGGCATTTCCAACGGGTAAACGCCCCAAACTTGTCGCATTCAGCCATTATGCTACGGAAGACATACTAATAACGACCAATATTTTAGCTATTGGCTATTAAATACCTACCACTCAGCGTTCTTCGAAATCATGTTACTTCGGCAATCGATTTTTGTTTATTAAATCAAAGTAGGTAGCTATTTTACTTATTACTAAGATTACTAACCGACGTCTAGGAATTTCTCCAATATTTTTTAAGTAACTTCTTGTAGGTACTTGTTAATAATTTTTAATTAACTATTTCTTTTATTCAAACGAATAATTCACAAGATTTAAGAATATATCATTCTGATTATTGAACATAATATATAATTTAGAAAAACACTAACTGAGAGAGTATATCACAACCAATAGAAAAAACTTTTTTGAAAAAAGGGTTCGATTCCCGACCGGTTGGCTTACTTTTTTCAAACAAGTTTTTTCTATTGGTTGTGATATACTCTCTCAGTTAGTGTTTTTCTAAATTATATATAAAGTACACTTATATTTATTTTTCAAGAATTCGTCTGAAGCTAATTCCAACAAATATTGCTCTTCTTCCGTACGCAGCGCGTACCCCCACCAAACTCTTCCCATACCCTAGGGGGTACGCATACCACACTTAAACTCTAAAATAACAGTACAGATTATCGCGATGAGCTTGGTGTTCAGACCGAGCCGCGATCCGTAGTGATGATGATCAGGTGAAGAGCTCCGAAGTGTTGAGAACAAGAGACTGTGAGCAAGTGACTGAGTCGAGCGACAAGTTTCGCATCGTGTTTGCTATTTATACACATGCAATCAATACATTGCAAGAGTCATTGTCGCAATTAAATGAAACATTATAGACACTGTTGACCTAGGTTATGATTGTGGAAACTGCTGACAATCGCTTCCGCCACTCCTATTTTTTTTGAAAACAAAACATGAATATCGAAGTGTGTCACACTTTTGGTATGATTACTACAAAGTTGCTATAATTAGCATATTTATAATTAAGTCACTAATGTAAAAAATACAACGTATGAGCTAAATTTTCCAGTTAGAATATTCCTAATTCTTATATAATATCACAATGTATTTTATTATACAAGTAGGTTTACGGCACCAATAAAATTGATCGTTTAGTGATTTCCTTTCAACAAAGCAAGCTATTTTTAACACGAAACTCTCGGAATGTTTCACTAGGGTAATATTCGAATAGGTACGAAATATTCCCTTTTCATGATATGGCAGTATCAGTTCAATAATATAAAACCCTTTTACGTTTTCTTATCTAAAACGAGAATGGGTTTTGCACAGCTATAATGGTGACAATTTAACAGTATATTAGGGGTACTTATTCGAGAAGCGTATTTTTATATCAACATAAATTTTCAATTTAGTATTTAACTATTTTAAGATAGAATGAATTACAGTTAAAATTCGTAAATATAAACTATTAGGTATTTATTAAGATTTTTTAAATTAAACATACTGAAAAATATTATAAATTCCAATAAAATGACAAGCAATATAACACTTACGTTCTAGGAAAGTAAATAGGTAATTAATAAAGTTTTTTTTTTAAATCGTGTCACTCTGGACATATTGTTCGAAGCTGACTGGATAATCTGAAGAAACTTGTAGTTTTTGATAACCTCCAGGGAAGGCGAAGCAAAAGAAGAAGCGTCGGCGCGCTGAAGCGAAAAAGCTGACCCCCAGAAACAGAGGATCAAGAGGGGTGTAAAGTCTTGCTCACTCAAAAGGTAACAACATTCCAAGGTGGTTACGATCCTCAGTCATGAGGGAATGGCCAAGAAGAAATAATTAACTTAAAGGTTTTGAAATATGGATGTATATGAGAGGTAAGGGATAAGAGGGGAGGAAATATGAAAGTATAAGTATAAGAAAAAGGGTATAAAAAATAATCAAATAATTTAAAAGAAGAAATTCTACTTGGATCGTTAATGCAATATTATAAGAGATATCAACGTCTATATCTTGTTAATCAAAGAAACAAATCCGCTAAGCGAGACTTTAAAAGAGTCAAACACTTTTAGCGACTGGTGTGGTCACTTTAATGGTTTTACATGTCAATTATTGGTGGAAAGATGGATAAAGGATGAAATATTACCTGATTTAATATTATATTATGATTATTATTATATAAAATACTAAACGTTATACCTTGTTTTAAAAAATAGCAGTTTAAGGTCACCACTTCATTCATATTCAGAGCACAAGTACAAGATAGTGATAAAATGTCACAAAAAAAAATTTAATGAACTTCTTACTAATAAATAATTACATGATAAAAAAAACTTTTCATATACGACGTTTTTAAATTTTATATTGAATCATATAATTCTATGTAATAATAAAAACTTTTTATTGTACTTGATAGAAATACTGAATAAATATGATAGAATACTTAAATGTCATTACGACATTTCATATTGATTTCCATAGTACCGCACGTATATATTAATAATTCAGTTATTAGGACCCATTTAGCAACCAATATTAGTGAGTGGTAAATATTACTTTTAACAATTTTTTTCCGAAACATGCAAAACAGAATTAACTGAAAATGAATTCAATTCTGCTTAAAGAAGGCCAAAAGTATTAAAAGAATGCATTGTCGTCGTGTTCTGATTTATTCTAAAAGTTTCAAATGTCTAGCTAGTCGGGAAGTTAGTTAAAAAATTGTACTTTACAAGAAAAAATCTGTACCGGACAAACAAGAATACGAGCTAATAAAAACATGGTAAAATAGTAGGGTTAATTAAATTTTGTAGTTTTTTTTCTCTATTCATAATTAAAAATTAGATAATGAAATTTAATGGTAGGTATAAAAGAAAATTTTTATCGGATAGAAAAGTATTTTTTTAATGACAATTAAAATAGGAAACTGTTGGCGGCTCTCGTGGTGCAATGCGTAAGGCACTGGCCTTCCTCCCGAGAGTTCTGAGTTTGATCCCAGTGAGGACACAGGAATTTATGTGATTTTCTCAGAATTCATTTCGTACACCTTGTACGAAAAAGCAAGGACATGGTTATTAATAATTCTAAGAAAGAAAAAAAATATGAAACTGTTAGCCATCCAAAATTATAAAGATTTCTTAGAAATTTTGGAGATGCTCCATTCTATAATATTCTGAATCACCCATACTGTGGAATGTGTTTAATCGCAAATACCATTAAATACTGTTTGATCAGCGATACATTGAGTATCCAGTAGTAAAGTCAGTGGACCATAAGCCACGGGAGCGAGAATGAAAATTCAATGGTGCGGAAAGGTGAGGAAAAATTGCACATTTCTGGAAAAGGTGCGAGAAAATAAAAGCTGTGTCAGAGTACGCAATATGATAGAGGCATTTTAGGAATCCCTTCAGTCCCTTGAGTCATTTCTCGAAGTGTTATCGAATAAAATGAATAAGGAAATTATAATAAATAATTCATGTACATAATACACTTTTACATTTCAATTTTGAAAAGGTAAATCATGTTACTATGCCATGCTTTTAATAAAATTTGCCTATATTCATTTCTTGAATTTCAGTTCTTAAATGGATAAACAAATTCTACAGCTAGTCCTCATAAAATAAAGTTTACAATCTATTGATTACAAGAACAAAATGATAATAAGTATTGTAACATATATATTTAATTATAAAATTAAAACTTTCTATCGACAAAGTGTAATTTGTAATGGAGTTTGAATTAAATTTCCAATTGATTTATATGGTTACATTACATTTATTTACATTTAAATTTCAATCGTTTTTTTTTCGTGACGCAGGTTCGGCATCTTCATGCATTATGCTCATACACCTGATATGGCAAATATACAACTGACAATAGTTACTTACCTACCTACCTAAGATGATGATTGTGAAATACTTCATAGCAAATAATTTAGTCGGGCCATTAAATTGTTACGTTTAAAAAATACAAATTACAATAAACAAATATAAAATATCTTCGTTTCCCGCACAATTCCTATGTGGATTTTAGCACATAAGGAGATAAACAGTTTTTCTTTATTATTATATTTATATATATATATATTGTGCGGAAAACGACGATATACCGTATAATTACTTTTTTTATATACACCAAATCTTTAAATCCATTTATTTGGTTTATAATATCTACGAACAAACACGCTTTTCAAGTTATATTAGTAAAATCACTTAAAATTAAACATTTTCGATTTTTACCCCTAAAATGAAAGTTGTTTTTTTCACTAGTCCCCTTACTCAATACCAAAATTAACATTTTTACTTCAGTCTCCTATAAAGCTTTTTAAATAACATATTGTAACAAAATACTTAGAGCTTTTAATTAGATCCTTGGGGTGAAAACAAATTGATACTAATTGACATCGTTTCGATTCCTGATAAATTTAACGGAGGTCACTTTAATACTACAGAAATCCCCAATAGACCTATTGTTACTTTTTCTACGTATTTTCAGTTATAAATCCCTTTAATAATACAATATATTATATAATTTCCTTTTTGTCCTCTGTCTCTCTCTATACAAATACCTGATATACATATATTAATTACAACTTAATCACTATTAAAATATATACCCAATAATCTTTTTTTTATTAAAAATTGAATAATACGCTTGGTTTATTAATTTACCATTCTTCATTGAGTATATAATATCTGAAATCTATAGTTTTAAAAGTCATAAAATGAATGGAATGTTTACACACTTTAAAGGCAAATATATTATGAAATAAGAGGATTGGACAATATTGTGATCAATAGTAAATAATAAATCAATATTATGAGTTATGATTTATCTAATTCTATTTCGACCACTGCAACTTTTATGGTACCATCTTTGGAAAGTCGACGTTCCTTATCTGATCAATATTTTCTTTTTAAAATTATCAATGGTTTTGTTGACTCGCCAAACCTACTCGAAAGGGTGGGTTTCCATTGTCCATCAAGATTTACGCGAAACCAAACTTTGTACCATATCAGTCGTAGCGGTTCTAATTATGCACAAAGCTCTTTTATTCGGCGCTCTTGTTTAAATTACAATTATGTATTTCTCCACCGTTGATCCTTTTAATAATTCACACGTGTCATGTCATTTAAACGCACTATCTCTAAAATGTTGTATAAATAAAGATATATAATTATATATATTTATATTTTTTTATGTAATTTTTTTTGTATATAATTTAATTATTCATTATTCTTCCTCATTTTTCTCATGTAACTTTCTTATGTAATTTCTTTATATTTATGTTATTCTTACTCTCTATCTTTTTAGGCTTAACTATATTATAATGTATACATGGAAACTTTGCTGGTTGCAATAACTTTTCATTATTATATTTTAAATTTTTGTAATCAATATGTAACTGTTTGTTTCCTTAATAAATAAAATAAAATAAAAAATCAGAAATTTGTATGATAATTCTGAATAATTTTGATATACAACTAATAACTTAAACCCATTAAAATTTATTTCATTTGAGTCGTTTTTTGAACGTTCAGTTTGAATTTACCGTTGGTGAGTGCCCACAGTGTATGAAGATGCCAAAAGGGGAAACCCGAGTCGCAAAAAAATGACTCAAGTAGAATAGTACAAAACTTAAACCGTTAGAAATATATTATAATATTTTAAAGGTAACCGAGTTATTTGACAGCTGTTAAGAAAAAATATGAAATAAGCTGAAATACCTCTTCATTATATTATATTAGTAATTTCATTTCAATGTGTTACATCTTTAATTTACATAATACTTATTTTCAAATAAATGTATTGATCCGTAGTTTGTTACTATGTTCAACTTATTAGATGTTTCAACGTCTGTTTACAATTAATGATTGCTGATTGGTACTATAATTAGAACATAACTTAATGTTTAGCTAAAATTCCCTTAAGAGCCGGTAAAGTTTATCTAACAGAGCTTTTGAAATGCTGGTTTCATTCATATTTCATTATTAAGTTTTCAAAGCTATATTGATTTGAAGTAGAATTAATGTAAACAAAATATAATATTGAAACTAACATAATATGTTAACTTTGAAAACTTATTGAAATAATAATATTATCTTATGAAACTATACATATTTGTTTACTTATAATTATTTAGTTAAAAAAAAACATTTACTGTAGGTACGTTCTGCTTTAAAAATGGTATTGTTTTATTCAATACCAATATATTCATGTGAATGTCATCGGATTACTGTAACCCAGATCTCAATTATAATAAATATAATTGATTTCGCAATGTTTATGACATTGTGAATTAATATTATTACATAATAATTTCAATAAATATTATTTCATAATGCAGCCGGTCAATAGCGGGTTAGAATTGGATGGACATCTCACTCAATTACAAGTTTCCGTCAAAGACACATCGCACCGAACTACCGTTATATGTATTAGATTGCATCTATGGTACCATTGTTGTTATTTGAAACAGTACATAAAATCTCGGCTCCTCCATCATCACGAACAACAAACTACTACCGTATCTCATCTGCAATACTCATCCTCTGCCAAACCAAAGAATACTACATACACAATGTTATCTACATCAGCGGTCTCCAACCAGTGGTCCGCGAACCATTAGTGGTCTGTGAGAGAATTATCTGTGGTCCGCAGAATCATTTGAATAGATTTGCAATTTTCGTAAAATTGATGCATTTCAAAGGAAGACATTGATAATTATGACAAACGCGGTTGGCTGAAGGAGATCTGCAAATATTACCTATTTTTAATGATAATGTCAACCGACAGGTTATAACTCATGTTCGACAGCACATACAGTCACTCACCGACTCTTTCTGTCGTTATTATCAAAATAAGAGGATCCCAGACACTGAAATACGTGGATAATAGATCAATTTACGGCGAAAATTGATAATTGTAATTTGGACATAAAAGAAAAAGAAAGCCGACTATGGTCTCAGAAGGAAATTCGACACGTCTTTTTTTTAATAAAATGAAATATAAAAAGGTTTTTTTTTTGCATTTTTCGTAATGAATATCTGTGTTAATAAGTTTATATATTATAATTCTTTTATCACTATATTGACATATCGAATTTTTAACAAGTGTGGAAAAAATAAGTGGTAGTGGTCTGCGGGATTCAAGATTTTGAGTTTAGTGGTCCGCGAGGTCTAAAAGGTTGGGGACCGCTGATTTAGATTATAATATTCACTGTTTTTTTGGCAAAAATTTTAACATAGATTATCTAAAACTTGATATCTATATAAAATATTGTTCCTTATTCAAAATATGAAATGTATAATACAACACGAAGGTTTCTACATCTGTTTAAATACGATGCTGTTTTACTATTCTTTTTCTACATATTATTATGCTAAAGCCTCATGTCGGAGATCATCCATCATCAGTTCAGTTCAAGAACAATTCAGGCTTAACCCATAACACATATTTCCTTGATGCGTATATCGTCGATCTTTCATTGGATAAAATGCTGGGGATTACACGCTGTTCTTTTATACTCTGGTTAAAGTATTGTAGTTTTTTTTTAATTTGAATAGAACGTAGAACTTTTTGAACATATCAGATTACTTTGCTATCTTGGAGCAGTTTAATAAAAAGCACGCTATGTAATGCAACCTGCCACGTATAGAAATGTCATTTCATTGGGAAATGGTATACTTTTTCCCTCTCTTAGTGTAATCAATTTTTTTTTTGAATTTTAATTTACACAGAATTTTTTGGTCTATTCCAAATCATTCCAGACGTTAACATTCGTTACCCTTTAGTTACTACCAGTGACGAAGGGTAGAGGTAGACTATTAAAATCTGCCATTAATAGTGCACACTACATTTGTCAGTCATACGTATCTGAAATATAATATTGAAATAGTACTACAATTTACAGATGGTGTTCTTTAGTTTTTAAAATTCAATTAACCCTGAGGAACCAAGGCACTATAGATAATAATTAATAGTCAAAAAATACTCGTATATCTATAAAATATCTAAAATAAATTATAAAATTAAATCATTCATAAAATTTGAATATTTTATAGATAGAAAAATACGTTTATCTATTATAGTTTGGTTTAGGCAGGGCTTAATGAATTTTAAAAAATAACAAATAATAAAAAATGTTTTCTTAATCCAACGAAAACAAATAAGTATGAATGAAAAAGCATGCACAATTTTGTCATATAGCCCAAAATATACTAAAACTATTGTGGTTTGTTTTAGGCAGGGTTGATTTGATTTTTAAAAACTAACCAACACTATCTCTAAATTGAAGTTTTAGTTCAATAAAAACAAAAACGTAGGTATGACTGACAAAGTTTAATGTAAACTATTTATGGCGGATCTTAATAGCCTACCTCCACTTTTCGCTACTGTTTACTACACACATTGTGTCAGTATTCAGCATACAAACTAAAACTGTCCTTACCTAAACAACTAATGTGGGTTCTTTATTTTACCAAGCAATCTATAAACCGGTATATAACTGGTCGGGCATTTATAACCATTTGCTCTTGAAAGATTTTTTGCTACCTATCGCAAACAACATAATATTATGTATTAGCTTTTGTTTGGTAGCATTCATAACAGTCGAAAAACTCATTAATTTACGATGACGTAACATTAACTCTGTTTCAAAATCACCATTATACGTAAGCCGGCTCGCACATCACAATTCGCCTTGTGTGCCTAACGGCCATAAATCAAAAGTTCTAAGACTTTCGACGAATGTTGCATCGTACATCCTCGCACATCTGCCCAGCGGCAAACGTCAAACACGAAAAAAGAGAAGTCTCTCGTCTGCCATTTTAATTGTGTTGATTGTATGAACAAACGTCAAACGCGGCGGCGTGAGCGAGCAATGACATTGTAGACAGAGACAAAGACAGAAATGACCGATGGCCGCCAGCTGTGCGCTTGCGCGGAGTCGTCTTTTTTTAGATACGATATGCAGGTTGTTCGAAATTCGACATGTTGCATCAGCGGATCGTCTCGCGTCGCAGTTGTAACGGCCAATGTGCGAAGGTCCATTTAATAACGTTTGTTTCTTGGTTTACGATGACGTCACATCGACGAATTCGATGCGTTTTTAGGCGAGACGAGTTCCAATGTGCGAGCCGACTTACATCTGTAAACGTGAGTATATTATTATGTACTATGTAGGGTAACAAAATTACTATTACTAAATCGCTAAAAGTATATAAATTTCTGCTAATATGGTTTCGTAACACGACATAATATTATTCAATTGTATATTTTGCAATTTAATGACTATAATTTAGTACCTATGTTTTCCAACTATATTTTTTTAATTTATTTAAGACGTTCACAACATGACAATTAGAAACAAAGCAATATTATTAAAACGGTAGGTATTATATAAAAAAGAAATAGATCAGTATTAAGTTATTAAACAGTAGAAAAGTTTCAATACAAAAATTATAAATGAAATACAAGCAAGTACACCGATTGAGCTAAGCAGACCCTATTTTAAGAAAGTATAAAACAATGCACACCTATACTTATCCTCACGTAGGTGAAATATGTCAATATCCGAAGTAATTTGGTTGAACAGAGTCATTGTCCTCCCAATTGGCATTAGCAATGGTAGGTTAGCTCTGCACCTTTGGAGAATAAATAACCGATGCTCATGATTTATAAGATAGTTATCAAGGGGACACAGGTGAATACTACCAGGAATTGCAGAATATCTCATTTTCGCAGCGTGTAAGTCTGAAAAAATACGTTGCCAAATATATATATCGTCTAATGTTTAAACTATAGTATGTAATCATACCTAAGAGAAAATCAGTTTTATAAAGTCACGGATAGTATCCATACAACCTCAAGTAAATACATAGAAAATACGTAGATAAAATCAGTTTGGTTTACTTATAATAGTATAACATAATATTATACATCTATTAGGTAGGTACTAAGAGCACACACAACGGACAAGTGCTACGGTCTTACCCTACCCCTCCAAGAACGAAAAAATATAAATTCTTTAGGCAAATGGGACTTTACATTACGGTGATAGTAAAATATAAAATCTGCGGTGTGTGAGAACTCTGTCATTCTGGACAGTGTTGACCTGTGTCCCTGATAACTCTAGTAATACTAATCTTAGAAATAGAGAGCATCGGTTGTTTATTCTCTCAAGGTGAAGAACCATCCTGCCACTGGTAATGCCAATTGGGATGGCGAAAACTATGTTCATCCAAATTGCTTCGGGTGTTGATATATTCCACTTGCGTGAGGGTGAGTTTAGGTGAACGCTTTTTTATAAATTCTTAAAATAGGGTCTCCTTAGCAAACTCGGTGTACTTTTTTGGGCTTCTTTAGATGTATGGCTATATTTTCAGTGCTTTTTAATGTTTATATTATGTTCTCTTTTTATATTTTCATATTTATCCCTTTTATTGCTTTTATTTTCTTTCTTCTTTATAATAATGTTTCATGTCGTGTTGTGAACGTCTTAAACTTATAATTTATAATGTCCACAATGTGTAAAAATAAATAAATCGAATTGAATTGAATATAATATGATAAAGACACCGATGGTCCTAATAACTAGGATTGTAAGATAATAAACAAATTATAGCGACTTATTGATGTGACCTATAGGTGAGCATCCCATCTTATAAGTGAGTAACTATCGGGAAAAGTGCAGGAGTATGCGGTGGAAGCAAGATGGTCGATAAGGGTCGGTGGGTAAAGTAAATCGGAAATCCGGCTGGTTCTAAACTTTGTAGCGAGTCGCAAGTTACTCAACTTACCCCATGACAAATTCACGTTTGTCAAAAACTAAAATTAAATTAATATATAATTATTCTCACCCCACATAAAATAGCTACAATAAATTATTATGTTAAGCATATTATTTTGAAATGGAGGAGGCCCTACCTACTTTGATTTAATAAACAAAAAAATCGATTGCCAAAGTAGCTTGATTTCGAAGAACGCTAATGAGTAGGTATAACAGTGACCAATAGTTTAAATTTAATGATACTAGTATGTCATACCGTAGCATAATGGATAAAATGCGCCGATTGGGGCGTTTACCCGTGGAGATGCTGGGTTCGATTCCCGGCCGGGTGGCTTACTTTTTTCAAAGAGATTTTTTCTATTGGTTATAGTATACTCTCTCAGAAAGTGTTTTTCTAAATTAAATAATGTTCAATAATCAGAATGATATATTCTTAATTATTCGTTTGAATAAAAAAAATAGTTAATTATAAATTATTAGCAAGTGCAAGTAGTTACTTCTAAAAAAATATTGGAGAAATTCCACGACGTCGGTTAGTAATCTAAGTAATAGTAAAATAGTTACCTACTTTGATTTAATAAACAAAAAAACCGATTGCCAAAGTAGCTTGATTTCGAAGAACGCTAATGAGTAGGTATTACAGTGACCAATAGTTTAAATTTGTCGCTACTAGTATGTCATACCGTAGCATAATGGATAAAATGCGCTGGTTGGGGCGTTTACCCATGGAGATGCTGGGTTCGATTCCCGGCCAGGTGGCTTACTTTTTTCAAAGAGATTTTTTCTATTGGTAATAGTATACTCTCTTAGAAAGTGTTTTTCTAAATTATATAATATTCAAAATCAAATATGTCAAAATAACATCAAAATCTGATAGATTATAATATAACGGCGCATTAAGGGGTAACTATTTCTTTTAATACATTTTTTTACTGTGCATTCACTTTTGTACACATACTTGCAAATTATATTTTATCTGAAATTAATTATTTGTAAATGCTATGGATCTAGCCCTCTCCGTCAAGTTTATCAAGGAAGCCATGAGCCGCCCCCGACGGAGATGGGTGGATAACGTCAAGAGAGTCGCAGAGAGACCAAGCGTAACCGACTGGAAAGATTCCTGGAAGATGTTGTGCAGTCGTCCATGGACATTAATAGTACATAGCACCAGTTTGACTGACTTCCTAACCAATGCATCATTTGTGAAGAGACTCTTAGATAGTCATAATCCGTAGATAAAACCTTGTTCACTTATCTGAAAATCACTTTTTTTGCGTAACAAGGTTCCAACTGATTTTATCAAATTCATGGATTTCATATTTAAAACATTAAGGGGGGACATGCTCGTCGAAGGTCAAAATTGAGTTTTTATTGTATTTTCAAACCATGATCCTGGACACTCCTTAAACGTTGTAGATAATCTATTTATATAATTTTGAAGCCTTATTATCCTTTATAGTTATTTTAAACATTTGATGACTGCATAAAGTATTTTTGTTACATAAAATAGTATTCTTTTAAACATCTCGCTCTAATGTCTTAGAATATAGTCATATTTCGGTACAGAACTGTGCAGTGGTGTTAAGATTTTTTACATTTATTAATTTTTAAACGCATTTATAAAACCATTAGTATAATTTATTACGAGATAATTTTTGTAAAATATTCACGATAAAAAATTATTTTGATAATCTCTGTGATCCCAAATTTGACAAGAATTAGGCATTTTATTATTAAAAAAATCGGCAAGATTAACACATTTGAAGATAATTTTAAAGATATTTATTATAAGCTATGTTTTTGACCATTCAAGTGTGATAAAAATCTTATGAATAATGATTGCTTTATAATAATTATTGACCTAAGAAGAAGGTAGTGTTTTTTTGAAATACGCCATTTCTTTTGTTATTCCCTAGTAGTTAAGCTACAACATACGGCCGTAGCCATAAATTGACAAACTATAAATAAAGTAGGGAGTAAAATTATGTTAACGCGCGTGTTTGAACATGTACCTAACCGAATTTTTTTTTATTTTTTTTTAAACGGTACATGTTCAAACACGCGCGTCAATATCATTTTACTCCCTACTTCAATTATAGTTTGTCATTTTATGGCTACGGCCGTGTATTGTAGCTTAACCACTAGGGAATGACAAAAGAAATGGCGTATTTCAAAAAAACACTACCTTATTCTTAGGTCAAGAATTATTATAAAGCAATCATTATTCATAAGATGTTTATCACACTTGAATGGTCAAAGACATAGCTTATAATAAATATCTTTAGAATCATCTTGAAATGTGTTAATCTTGCCGATTTTTTGAATAATAAAATGCCTAATTCTTGTCAAATTTGGGATCACAGAGATTATCAATATAATTTTTTATCGTGAATATTTTACAAAAATTATCTCGTAATAAATTATGCTAATGGTTTTATAAATGCGTTTAAAAATTAATAAATGTAAAAAATCTTAACACCACTGCACAGTTATGAATTTGTCTCTCTGTACTGGGGGAATGGGACGATTTGGCACCGCGAACTGGCCTCCGCCGATTGGCCTCCGGTAATTGGCCGCCGGTACAATCGGACGCCAGCCCAATTGGACGCCGACCCAATTCGACGCCGACCCAATTGGCCTCCGGGAGGATTGGACGCCGCACAGTTGAATTAAATGCGCAAAGGAATAGACGTACGTTACGATTTGTTGGAGTAAATAAGCAAGTCAGTTTAATATGTTTCTATCTTCTCAGTACTTGTACCTTATACATTTTGTTCTTGACAAGTTTTTAATATAGATTGAGAATAATTATTATGCCTTATGATGTTTATTAAAAGAAAATAATTCTTCCCTCGTTAAAACTTAAAGATGTGCATAATCAAATAATTTATTGTCTATACATGGGTACTTATTTATATTTACAACAAATATTAAAAATAATGTTAGATGTTCGAATGAAAATTACATTATATTTCAGCGTTTTATCGACTTAATATTACAATAAAGCTTAAACATGTATATTATTATGCTAAATGCGTATTTTAAGATAGTATGAAATTACAAACAAAATATTAAGTAAGTTATCTGCTAAGTATAAATGTTTCAGTAGTTTGATTGATAAACTACTTAAGTACTGGGTGCCGGACGAAATCCCAAACGCTGAAATCCCGAATGGCCGGAATCCCAAAGGCCAAAATCCCGAAAAATAAAAAAATACAAACATCAATAATTGCGCAATTTTGCAAGAGACAAAAAAACCCCATTTTTTGTGGAAATATAAAAAAAATGTAAAATACAAACATTAATAATTGCGCAATAGTGAATTGCGCAATTTTTGCAAGAGACACAAAATCCATTCGTTCTACAAAATGGTCTCTCCTGAAAAAATTGCGCAATCGTAAAACCCCATTTTCCGCAAAAATGGGATTTGTCTCTCTTACAAAAATTGCGCTCACGATTGCGCAATTATTGATATTTGTATTTTACATTTTTTTATATTTCCACAAAAAATGGGTTTTTGTCTCCCTTGTAAAAATTGCGCAATTATTGATGTTTGTATTTTTTTATTTTTCGGGATTTCAGCCATTCGGGATTTTGGCCTTCGGGATTTCGTCCGGCACCCAGTACCTAAGTAGTTTATCAATCAAACTACTGGAACATTTATACTTACATTTACTTATACTTACTTACTTTATACTTACTTTTACATATACTTACATTACAGAAGTTACATTTCACGCCTAATTCAAATTAAATTCATAATTTCAACTCGAGTTTGCAGGCTTGTTAATAGTCGTAATAATAATATTATCTTCATCTTTAAGTATCATCTCTCCTGCAAAGCTTCGAAATCATCAATGTGATCTTTACCTTTCAGATTATCAGACCAGTAACTTGCAGTTTTGCCAACTTGGTGTTTTTATTAATTGCCAGATCTGGTTTCTTCTTTTAATATGTATCGAGATTGAAATATATCTTGCGTAAAACGTTAAATAGTTATGTCGTATTTTTCAACTCCGCTGACACCTTCATATTTTTTGCGGTGATGGTGTGGAGGAGAGAAAATCGTTGTTTCCTGGATTTAGTGGGGGCAATGGCATTATTAATGGACAACGCACTCAATACAGTAGTCAGCAAGTAAATTCGCGCATAGCGACATTCGCACATGTATAGGTAGACGTCACGCAATTTCCATTATGCGATATCACGCATCGGGAATTTATAGCAACATCACCTTTATTGTAATGGCGTTAGAACAGTGTTTCTAGTGTCAATGTTCATTTGAGCGAACTTGTTCGAACTGAACCATTCGGCAAACCCGACAAAAGTACCGGGAATTTATAGCAATATCACCTTTATTGTACTAGCGTTAGAACAGATTATGCCATTCGGCAGACCCGACAAAAAAGTGAGTGTCATTTTTTTCCAGATGTTTCATCCATATTAATGGCATTGAGTGGGGGAAGAGTTTATTGTTGATACTAGAATGAATAAATACAGATATAAGGATGACGGCGTGATATTATAATCATGGATATGGATTTACTTGTGAAATCGATGTGATCAAGAGATTGATTATATTGATGAACTGAGAGAATTCATTGAGTGGAATGACGGTTGACAATTTGGAGTGAAGGGTTCATGACAATAGTAGTACGTCTTATGATGGACTCGATGAGTAAAAAAGGATCCAATTGCAAGTAACGAATCATAACAAACCCTACTGATTTAGTTATAATTGAGGTAATGCTGACAATCATTATCGCTCTATTATTTTGTTTTGACAATTAAACATACTCATTAAAGTGAGTGACTTATTTAATGCTTAGTGGTATGATTGCTACATATTTCTCACATTCACTGCTGACCAGGTAATTACCACAACTCGATCACTGCTAAAGACACGCCTGGCGTGTAGCATATAGCATGATAATTAAATGTGGTAATTAACTGGTCAGCAGTGAAAGTATAAGTATCTTATGGCCACTAAAATATTGCACTGAGATTTGGTTAAAATTTTCAGTTGGTAACTCTGGTAACCAGAACAAAACAAATCAGGTCTCATGAAACCGTCTCATTAAAAGTCGAAAAGGATGTATTTTTCGTTAATAATCACTTATTTAAAATTCTCAACTCTTCTAAAATCTAGTACTTTCTAGTACATATTATACTCAATGGGTTTAGTTAATTTTTCTTTCTCTACAAAATCGTGTCATTTCTTATGTTGTTTTCTTATAATATTTGAAGCAGACGTCTGTATACAAAAACATAATAAACGATATCCTTTTGAATGACGTTTTATTATTTTGATCGTTTCTTAGATATACAAATTACATATAAGATATACAATTAGTAACATATACAAATTCAAATCATTTTTGCATTATTAATATTTTAGGTAAATTATGTTCCAAGAAAATTGGCTAGCCCAAAACTAGCTTTTTATGAATTACTTAGGTTATGTAACTGTAAAATTAATAAGCGAGCAATTTTACTACATTTACATTATACTTCTAATTGTATACAATTTCACTGAAGCAAAATAATTATTGACTATCATTACTGATAACTATTTTTTATTCTACCTATTAATCATTACTGTGTATTTGTATTTTGTTGTTTAAATAATTACAAGATAAAAAGAACTTTTTATTTACCGCGTTTTTATATTTTCTGTTGAATCATATAAGCTTGACAATTCTATGTATTAATAATTTAGGAAAAATAAGGCAATTGTCAACAAATCATTTTTTGCTGTTTTGCAACAAACATACAAACAAATATGTATGTCATTTTGATTTCCATAGTAACGCACGTATATATTAATAATTAACTTGCTAGGACCACCCCCTTGGCAACCAATATTATTGGATTGGATTACGAATTTCTTCCGAAATAACTCTTTCTACAACACAGAATTAACTGAAAACGAATTCAATCCTACTTAAAGATGGCTAAAAGTATTAAAAGAATACATTGGCATCGTGTTCTGGTATATTCTAAAAGTTTAAAATGTCTAGCTAGTCGGGAAGTTAGTTAAAAATCGATTGCAAGATTTGTACTGGATAAACAACCACCGGACAAACAAGAATACGAGCTAAGAAAAACGTGGCAAAATAGGATAATATTGTGAAAACCCCTGTAAAACCATGTAAAATTTAAAAGTTACTCAGAACCCAGTTGAGAATCACTGCATTGATAGACTTGAGAACGGCCTAGGGTCTTACAGCTATTTATATCACTGTGTAACGTCTTTAAATTCGATTAAAAGTTTCAGTCTTATGCTTCGTAGATTTTTTTTTACTGGAGTAAATTGATTTGAAGGTTCCTCTCAAAGTGAATTATTTAAAGCGACCGTTTCATTTTCGCTTCGGCGTAAAAATAAGAGTGCAATAAAATGAAATTGTAAACACTTTTTTTTTCTCTGTATTGAATCGTCAGTTGTAACTTCCAAGTAAATTTAATTAAATATTAAGCAGATTAAATTCTTGGCAAAATTCATGGTTACTTATTGAATTTTATCATTAGCTGAGATGCATGGAATGTAACGAACAGCTATATAAAATTTTATCGTTTATTGGCCATTTATTGGACGAAAAATTGTGTAGATAAATTATATTTTATAAATTTTTATAAAATTATATTTGAGAATGATTTTTTTTTAAAATTTGAATATTGAATGGGATAAAATGGACTATGGAATAATAATAATACTTATATTAAGCTATCATACAATAATATATAATAATTATTATTATA
Organism: Rhyacophila brunnea; assembly: GCF_057557595.1. Classification (NCBI taxonomy): domain Eukaryota; kingdom Metazoa; phylum Arthropoda; class Insecta; order Trichoptera; family Rhyacophilidae; genus Rhyacophila; species Rhyacophila brunnea. The sequence goes on along the minus strand of NW_028232965.1, from coordinate 53,926,017 downwards.
GAACGTAAAATGTTACTGAACATACATCATTTTGAAAACACTTCTGAGAAATAAAATTATAAAAAAAGAAATCTTTTTGAAAAAAGTAAAACACCCCGCAAGAATCGAACCTGCATCTCTCGGGTTTCACGCTAACGCACATATACTACTGGTTGGGCCATTTATATTCCCATTTCACTCCTTATCTCCTCACCCACCTCCTAATTCCCAGTGTTATTGTTACCAGACAATAAATAAGCAATTACGGATTATGAGAGACGGTTTTACAAAGAACAGTAAGTTACATCTCGATAGCGGGCGTGAGCAGGCTTCAAATAGCTTTCCGTCGCTTAAGTGATTGACTCAATATATACAGACTCATTCAGAATCTATCATCATCATTCATACACTCTCACATATAATACATATGTGTCACAAACTGCGTCAGTGTACGAACCGGGTGACCCAAAGCAACAATACAGCGCGAGTGAGATTTGAAACCAGACCACGGAGCCATCATACATCATCACAAAGGTCAGTGTCTGGCATTCTGTTCCATTGCTCCCACCCCTTGATCCGACTTCCTCATCTTCCCACAAAATAATTACAGTCCACTTAAAAAGCTCAACCAACCACTATGCTATAGGTACCATACTTAAATATGACAAATTTTAACTAATGGCTCTTATAGTACTCTCTGAAGCACTTTATGAGTTTCAAAAATTATATATGTTCAATAATTAAAATGGGACATTCTTTGATCTTGTGAATTATTCGTTGAATAAAAAAAGTAATTAAGTAAAATGTTATAATTTTTACAAAATAAGGAGTAAATCCTCTCCACTAGTTTCAATGGGCAAATAACTGAAAATATTTCACTATATAATATAATGTTAAATGATATTAATCTTAATAAAAATATTCTGTACATGTTAGCAAAAAATGTAAATTGTGCTATAATCATTATAGACATTTGATGTATCAAAATAAGTTAATAATATTACCCTTTTATAGTGTTAATATACTTTTTTACGATCATTAAATTATTTTTGTTTCTATAATGATAAAAAGAGAATATAGTATGAATAAACGTACATATTATATTTTTTAAACTTTACAGATTGTTTAGACTAAATTCAAAAAATATCTCAAATTCTTATTCTTAATTGTTAACTTTTATTCGACACGTTCGTTCTAAAATAATGTTTTTGACTGCTACATAGACAAAATAATCCAAGTTTACCAAAAAGTAACGCTATCCTCATAAAGCTCTTTTTCCAAAGAAGGACTCAATTATTATTGATTATTTTTAAAGGGAAGTTTTGTAATTTGAAATAAATTTTCATGAATAAAATTAACAATAATAAATCCAAAAATATTTTTTATTAGTAGTAACATTATTCAAATATAATATTTGTATAAATATGCTATATGTACCTACATACATAGGTATTTCTAAAGATAGTCGTATAAGTTAGTGTAATAATGTATGTTGGAAGAAATTTCGAAATATTATGATATCGGGTTATGATATGTTACACGTAGAAAACGGAAGGTCTACGATAACTAACGCAGGGTAAAGGAAATCCGTTATTTAACGTTTGATCCCGAAATAATTTTCTGGATAAATTTTACTCTAGAATAAAACAATAGTGATAAATTAGGTACTTGAACAACACAAAAAAGCTTCTACCTATTCATTTATTTTCATATATGTAATACGAACTAAAAATATACCTACTATACTCGTTTTCGCAATTATTAATTTTGTATTAAGTTCCATAAATTATTAGCTATTAATTTAGTACATATATTGGAGAGGGTCACCTTTCTTGTGAAATGTGATGATTTCATCGTTCACCTAGTCCCTTGGACAACGCTCTTCTTCTCACACCTTTGTCATCTGATGAAATATAGTGTGCAGGATAGCGTTCAAGCTGTATTTGAGGAATTCAGAATGTATGCCGTCTGCCCTTAGTGCCTTTCCGTTCTTGAGCCATTTCACAGCCAATTTTATCTGGGCGTGCATGGGCGGGCAATCGAACATGTCGGTTGCTTGGGGGATATCCAAAATTTAGGCTTCCGTATGCATGTCAAATGGGTCCTACAGGGGTGGGCGGTTAAGCAATCCGCATAAATGATTCTTCCAAATCTTCTTGACACATTCTACGTCAGACTATATTGCTCTACTGGAGCCACAGTCGGTGATTGCCTGCCGCAGACTTCACGGCTGATTCTGAAGAGTTTTCTGGTGTCATTTATGCTTACTGTCTCCTCTGCTGCTTCAATTTGCCGGTTCATAAATTTGCTACCAAGGCCCTCCATAAAAGGGAGCTGACAGAGCTCTTACCAAAGGGTCCGGGCTTAGATGGGGCCTCGAGTGGCGGGTCGACCATTTAAGTGAGATAAACACACACCACAATTTTTCTCTAATATTAAAAAAAGTCGCGGATTTTATTTTATAATTATTTTTAATGTCTTCACAAAAGGAGGTCGCGATCAGTCCTTGATAATATGATGCTAAGAGCCGACAATCTAAGTGGATTTATTTAAAAATATCAAAAATCGCTAAAATACACGGAATACTCTTTATTTTATACGGAACCATGGCGTTAATATATCGCGGAATATCATTTGGGGAACACTACTGTTGAACATTACACTGCCTTTAACCTTAGCGATAGGTTGGAAAGCCCTCCAAACGTCGTGGCCTGGGGGCCCGCTTCAGGATGTGGGGGGCATGGATGTTACTGTGTTATTGTAAATATGATGTATTTGAAAACTATTAAAATACTATAACAAAAATATTTTTCAAATTATTTCTTCTTCTTATTGTGCCATCCCCTAGCGGAGGTCGACCACCATCAAGGTGATCTTATCTTTGTCGTCTGCTACCCGGAACAGTTCAGTGGAGCTGCACTCGTACCAATCACGGAGGTTCTTAAGCCACGAAATGCGGCGCCGTCCTCTGCTACGCTTCCCATTGATCTTTCCTTGAATGACAAGTTGGGGAATGCCGTATTTTTGTCCTCTCATACTGTGGCCGAGATATTGTAGTTTCCTGGTTTTGATACTACGTAGAACTTCTCGGTCCTTCCCCATTCGATTGAGAACTTCAACATTTGTCATCCGGTCAGTCCAAAGAATTTTGAGGATGCGTCTATACAGTCACATCTCGAAAGCTTCAAGTCTCCGTGACATCTCTTGGTTTAGCGTCCATACTTCCATATCATAGAAAAGAATTGAGAGCACAATATAACAACGTACCATACGCAGTTTCAGACCTAGGTTAGGATTTCGATTGCTAAGGAGGCGTTTCATTTTGAGAAAGGATTATTTGACAAGTGTATTATTAGGTATAATAATATTTATGTGCAATATAATATATATAAAATATACCGTTTGAACAATACTTTAAGTACGTAAATTTTTGTAAAATTATTTGTAGAAAGTTAACGATGACACTTATTCAGTAACCACTAGGGATTTCAATACCAGGATTTCAAAAGCGTTATCCCAGTATTTTTCGATACCAAAATACCGGTTATAAAAATCAGAAAAAAACCGATATATTCGGTAATGAAAGTGGAAACAAAACATATTAATTAACATAAAAGGTGTTTTTACGAACGGACTGTAATTTTTTTCGGATAACGCGATATCTATTTTACTCCCGTAGCCCTCCATCGTCTTTGGTGACCAGCAATGAAGTAATGAAAGCTAGTACCCACGCACGTTTTCATTCGACGGTTTTGCTCGATCGAGCATGTTGACTTGGAAGCATGCTCGTCGTTGCGTCCTCACAGTCGAGCGATTCGACACAATACGCTGTGAGGCCACCGTCGTACCGCCACAAGTGAGAGTGAGGCCACACGAGCCTTGCCGGTGCGTCCTCACTCCCTCACTTCCTTACTCAAACTGCATCGAGCAATAATAATTACGGACCTTCAATCTTTTTCGGATAGGGCAATTAGCTCGATGTCGAACAAAAAACCATCGAGCCAGATGGTACACATGTTGAGACATGTTGGAATGAGCGTAAAACCATCAAGCAAGAACGTGCGTGTGAACTTATATATAATATGCTATAAAATATGAATATTTTAAAAAGATTTATATATATATTACATTATTTAATAGTAGTTACTTCTGTTTTTTCAATTATTTTATGAATACCAAAAATACCGAAATACCGGTATTAGTATTTTCATTCGGTATTGCGATCCCTAGTAACCACCCTTTTCTTAAATAATGTTGTCCACGATAATTTATTTTACATAATATAAATCATTTAGTCCAACCTTTATGCAATCTCTAGTTCAATCGGTAATTAGAAATTATAAAATACACTTTCGTTTGAAATTTAACAACACAGTTCGCTGTTAATACTGGTCATTGTATTTTAAACTCAAATACGAAACTTGAATTAAACTGTAAACTTCTGAAATAAAATAAATACCAAAAATAAAATACGGTAGCCTAAAACTTATTTATAAAATTGTCAACTAACTGTTGAATACGCAATTTGATATAAAAATTAATTATCAGTGAGTAATTATAGCATTTAAAAAATTCTTTATTATGAACAGACAGTCAAACTAATAAATTCATTGTATTTTGTAACAAGAGAAATTATTATGTTTTATGAGTTGTAGTCAAATCCACTATAAGTATAATACTCAGATTTAAAAATTTATAGTATATTTGTGAGAGTTATTTTCTCATTCATTTTTATTAACTTTACTCGGTATCTATATTTTGTGGCGTTCAGTTCTGAAACGAGTCTTGTGATTTTTTGCTATTTGTAAGAAAGCTATGAAAAATGATTGTGATTTCACTAAAAGCGTTGTTTCAAGATTTTATTCATATAACATAATAATATCTAACATATTAAACTAAAAATAATTTTCAATTAAAATCCGAATATTCCGGCAATAATTTAATTTAAAAAATCAGGTGAATTTCGGAACTGGATTTGGCTAAATAAAAACTTTTCGTACTGTAATATAACTAAAAATACTTGTCGTGTCTTTACCATATAATAATATAATGAGTTTTAATAATATAATTTTCCGGTAGGAAGACAATAGTATATTTGTTCTAAAAAGAAAAAGAAAACAGATTTTAGAAACAGACGCTTCATTTATATTTGCCAATAAATTATTTGTGGTCTTTCGTAGATTTTCGATAACTATAAAATTGCAATTTTATAGTATACAGCTGTACTAAGCCCTGTGAGATATTTTGTTTGGTCAATAATTCAAACTATTGAAATGAGTATGCTTGTAAAACTTACAAGGAGAAATTAATTGTTTAGAATGTTCTAATGAAAAATAACAATTTTCATTTTATAAGAGCGTTTAATTCAAATATTTTTATTTGAATTTGTAACATAATACACTTAGAAAAATTGGTAGATGATTTTTCCTTTCCTTTAATGAATTTCCTGCATATATCCTCGGTGAAAGTTTGGAGAGTAAAGTGGAGCTAAATATGATAGAAGTCTTCAAAGCAAAGGACTGGAGAATATGCGTATAAATTCGTACCAACTGAAAGAGGTCAACACCTTTAGTGGTAGCTTCTTTGATCATGAGATAATAAATAATAATACAGTAAAAATATTAAAGAGTTAAAATTAATCTCCAGAAAAGGTTAATAACAAAAAAACTTCATAACTTACATATTATAACATTCATAAAAAAATATTTCTGACCCTTTCAAAAAAAAAATACGTAAAATCATAGCGTCCACAATTCCTTCTTAAATACCTGATGAGTAGAGAGTATGTAGAAAATATATTCAAAATTATGTAACATTTTTCATGGTTAAAATGGTATTGAATCGTGTTGAAATATTATTGGATATTCTTTATCCCATAAATATTAATATCTACTTCGATTAGTAAATATAGGTACTCAAATATATGATTATTACATTTATAAATCAAAAATTATAAAACATATAATAATATATTAAGTAGTAAAATTGTTATTTTATTTATTTATTGCCTAGGTACTGAATATACACAATAATGAAAAATTCTAACTAATGTATTTTTAGAATGTTGTATTTATATTTTCAAATAATATAAGATAATTTTTATGTACTTATGAAAATTCAAAAAACGTAAATTGACATGGTACGAGAATCTACATTATCTTTCCCATATATACTTATTTGTTGAAAAAGTGATTTGTATATTTAATTCAAATGTATGCAATATATGATGATATAATTCCGGGTAGTAACAGATTAAAATGATTGATCAAAATAACACTGTACCTTCACCTTACCTCACCACTTCACTACTACTATCTGACCACTTCACCCAAACACGTAATGAATTGTTGCAAGGGCGTCATTTTTGTGTTTTGTTTTATCTTAACGTCAGAATATTAAGATCAAGCTATAGTAAATTTGTAGTAAGAATTTATTTTATACATATTATCTCATTAATATTGATTCAGTAGTTTTTTTTTTAATTTCATAACTGAACAACTATACAGAGAGACAGATTAAAAAAACTATTTTGTAAACGTCAGAAATCAAACCCTTGATGAAAAGACAATTTTTATAATGCTTGAGATGGGGCTTACCCACCCGACCCAACAAACAAAAGATTAAAAATAAATACTATAATTAATATTATATCTATGCTTGCTCGAATGTAGGTGGATAAACAACCGAGTCGGTGGATAATATTATTGAATATCACTTTCTCGTAATGAAAGTTATATTATTTTTTTAAATCTTTTTTAGGCAACCTGTCTATCTGACGAATGTTTTTGATCGTGCCAAATAATAAAATTGTGTTTTAATGCCAGTCAGAAAAGCTCTCACAACGATTGCTATCACAAATAAAAAAAAAAACGTTAGTCGAAATGCCAGAACCTTTCTTATTGAGACGACAGGATATTTTTGGCTTACATTGTAATATTGAATGAATCAATATGAGTATATTCGTAGACAATATTTATATATACGATCATTAATCAAACCCACTATTATCATCATCACAATGTCAGTGACATTATAACTAATCAATTTTTTCATACATTCATATATTTACTCAAAGCATTTACATTGTAATATTTTTTCCGAGCGGCTTGAGCGTCGGCTTATAATGTCGTGGATCCCACGTTCAATTTCTTGGTCTGGCAAATACACAATATATTATTTTTAAATTTGTGTTTGAAGTCAGAATATGGACCGAAGAGATTGATCAAGTGGCTAACATCCATTTTTCGTTAAAACAAACCTGCACTCTATGGAGGCCCAAAAAAATGATCTGATTAGGATAGTACCTACTTACATGATCAAAAGAAAGAAAAACATCCATATGATTCTAAATATATATTATTAATTTTCAATACCTAATAATTTAATGTACCTACCTAAGTAGGCATTTAATAATAATATTTAAAAAAATATATATTAAATAAAATCGACTGAAAAGACGCACAACGTGATTAATTTAAAAATACCATTTTGGGAAACATACAAATTTTATTTGGATTTCAAAAATTATTTAAAATATTACAATAATAAAATGTGTACCAGTGATGTATAGTTCATCAGTGCTGTGAATACGGCGCATCCCTAAGGTATTCCAAGATATTCATATAAAATATCCATCCAAGATAAAAACACTTATTTTATAAAAACTGTCGAAATAAACTGATAATTTTCATAATAGTAATACCTTTATAACATTAATATTAAATATAATAAGTACAATAAATATTATACTATTATTTCAATATTTTAATAATTGGTGACGAACGCATAAAATCCGTCATGGTGACCCAAATTTGGTAATTAATATTATTTTCCAATTGAAGGAAATTCGAAAATAAATAGACGTTCGTGAATTATGGGTACCTACTTACTCGCATTAACATGATCTTACTCCCTGCTTCAGCTTTACTATGTAAATTTATGGCTACGGCCGCATGCTGTAGCTTAACCACTGGGGAACGCCAAAAGAAATGGCGTATTTCAAAAAAACACTACCTAATTCATAGGTCAATAATTATTATAAAGCAATACATATTCGTAGGATGTTTATCACACTTGATTGGTCAAAGACATAGATTATAATTAGTATCTTTAGAATTATCTTCAAATGTGTTAATTTTGCCTATTTTTTGAATAATAAAATGCCCAATTCTTCTCAAATTTGGGATCACAGAGATTATCAATATAATTTTTTATCGTAAATATTTCACTATAATAATGTCGACATAAATTATACTAATGGTTTTATAAATGCGTTTAAAAATTAATAAATGTAAAAAATCTTAACACCACTGCACATGTATGTAATGAAATATGACTATATTCTAAAACATTAGAGCGAGATGTTTAAAAGAATACTATTTTATGTAATAAAAATATTTTTACGCAGTCATCAAATGTTTAAAATAAATATAAACGATAATAAGGCTTCAAAATTTTATAAATAGATTATCTACGACGTTTAAGGAATGTCCAGGATCATGCTTTGAAAATGCAATAAAAGCTCAATTTTGACCTACGCTGAGCATGCCCCCCAAGAGAAAAATGATTTAAAACTACTAAGAAGTATTATATATAAACTGATTAAAATTCCTCGTCTACTCTCTGTATAAAATAGTAACGAACGTATATCATCCTGTATACGTATTATGGAATAGTTGAACAGGTAACTAATAATTTGATCATAGGTACATAACTGCGTCTTAGTAACATAAAATCATGCATAATAGGATCCCGTCGAGCATCGTATTTTTTCAAATATGATTTTGTCTAGTGGGCATTTATCTGAGGTGTTTTCATATTATGGAATGTTCAATATATTATGGAATGTTATATTCTCAAAATATTGTGTATTATTCGTTGAATAATAGAAATGGTTTATTAATAATTTTATGTTTTTATAGATATTTAACCACGCATCACTTCATTTAGTCACCGCATGACTTCGATATGTCCTTTTTATTATATTTTTCTGTTGAATAATTCATAAATACCTAATAATGTTGCATGGACTGTAATATTATTCATTTAAACAATATGCCAAAATGTGATCTTTGCTAAAAAACATACAGCCAGTTTGACAGTATAAAAATCAGTTTGTTTCATAAATATCTCATGAACAACAATTAGTTTTACGGGAAAATTATTTATTTTAAAAATTAAACTTTTAAAATTTCCCACAACAATATTTTTCTATCTGTTCTTTTCTTGAAAGAAACAGTTTTTAAGTATAATAGCTTACACAATTTATATATTTCACACACAATCAGACTCCTTCGTATGGATATATAAATTGAAGTGAAAGTGTAAAAAAAATCAATAAATAATGTGACGTTGACGCGTGATTGAAAACTTTCAGAATATGTATATTATAATACAAGCAAATCTATAAATTCCAAATGAATTGCATTTTATTAATCTCATTACAATATCTTTAGGGGTGACATGCAAATTTAAAGCACTTTTGTAGAAATTTGCGTTTTTCATTGTTTTGATTTTCTTATGATTGAAAGAGCCAAGTGACGAGTGAAAGAAGAAAATTTATCTCAATATTTTTCTTCTGTTTCTTCAAAAAGAAAAAGAATAAAGAAAAATCATAACCCCTGAAGTATCTGCTTCATGAGATAGCCTTTAGGAAATCAAATAATATTCATCGTTACGTGTAAAAGCATTTTCAATTTTAATATCGTGTGTGTTCGTCTGTTTAAAATAGCTTTTAAATTCTTGTTTTTAAAATTAATCTTTTGATGTCCCATTAGGTCCTTTTAGCTTTTCAATACAGGTATAAAAATATTAAAAGTAATATAATAAAGTCAACATATTATTATTACTCAGCATAAATTTTACATATTGTATAATATATGTTATGCTATCAATCTATTCTGATTTACCTTAGGTATTCTAATATCGAGTTTGCTAAATCTAATGGGTGCTTAGCAAGACATTTTAGCAAACATTAGCTGTTATTGATGTGCTTTATATTATAATATAGTATTTAAGGTGAACTAGGTTGATAGACACTATTTCAAAAACTTATAAAATAACGTCCACCTTAATTCACCCTCATGTAAATGGAATATATCAATATCTGAAGCGATTTGATTAAACATAGTTATTGTCCTATCAATTGGCATTACTAATGGCAGATTAGTTCTGCACTTTGGGGTAACAAACAACATATGCCCTCGATTTTTAAGATAATCATCAGAGGCACACAATGTAATACTTGATTTTCCATCCACCACCCGCCACGTCCCCACATGCGTTATGCAGGCATATACCGTGGCATAACGAATGACAGGCGCTCTTCAAATTTATACCGAAAGTGTCCCAGGAGCAACTTCCCAAGACCTTGGTTGGCGTGCACTAGAGTGTGCGTGATCCCTACTTACATAATATAATGTATTACGGTCAATTCTCGATGAGAAAAGACCTTCTTGCTCGTCGTAAAATGCCGCAAACTTTTTAAAAGCTGAGAAATTTTCCCTCGTAGATACCAAGTCGCAATGGCCGACCGATCCAACTGAGGGTCGGACCGACTTGAGAAGCTCTTCCCTTTCAACTGACATACTAAATAAAGATTCCTTCCAAACTTTAAGCTACAGTATGTAAGTATACCTAAGAGAAAGTCAGTCGGATAAAACCACGTATAATATCCCTATAGCCGAAATTAATGAGTCGAATTAATTAAGCTTTCCATGTCAATTTATTATTTATTAGTTTTATATCTTATAAGGGCAAACACAATATTCGTGGAACGACTATTTAATTGAGAGGCTAATTTTTAATTGCTTGATTAGAAGGTTTGATATCGACTGATTAATGATATAATGTTCGAGTGACGAGTACTTAATTATCGTCAATCGGTACTAAACCAGACACACCACAATACTTTAATTATAAGCACTTATTGGGATTAATTTGATTTACTAAAACTAAAGTTTGTTCTTCAATTAAATCAAAGGGGTGTGTTTTTAAAGGTCGTAAATGCTCATATTAGTTAATAGGTTAATTAAGTAATCAAATCGACAGGCTAGTGTAAAACAGTATGAAATTTTATGTAGCCTGAAGTATTTTATAGACGTGTTTAAACATGCTGATTGATTTATTTGGATATTATATTAAACAACAGTTTTCATCAAATTAATAATGTATTTGTAGAGATTAAATCAACATTATGAAAATGTATTTTTTTACCCGAGCACATCATAATACAAATAAATCCAAGTCAATCATGCAATAAAGAAAATAATGTATATTATATGTAAATATGGTATCCCTATATTTAGTATTTTTCAATAAATCTGGAATTCATTATTATCAAAGTGGTCACCAGTAGACATAGGTAGTTGAATATATAGCTAAAAAACTTAAGCACGGACTTGCGCAGAAGCACACTTACTTTCGCGCGCATCGAGTAGGTGTGTAAACGCTGCATTTGTGTGTGGAAAGCCTGTTTTATACGATCTTTTTTTCTTCGACCATGTCCGATCCTAATAGGATCATATGGGCCTCCACAGAGTAGAGGTTTGTATTAACAGATTTTATTTTTACGAGAAATGGATGTCAGCCACTTGCTCAACCTATTAGGTCCATACCCTGACCCACACACATATTGAAAAACAATATGTATACTTGCCAGACCCAGGATTCGAACCTGGGACCCACGGCATGATAGTCCAATGCTTATACCGCGCGGCCACCGTGGGCGTAAACGATACAATAGTATATTTACAGTAATCTAAAGAATACCCCATCTCGATCGGGGTATTACAAAGACAAGCACGAGAAGTCATTATTTTTAAATTATTTAAAAGTGATGAAAAAACAGTAGGTATAATTTGAAATATAATATTTTTAAATCTGCAAACGAAGCAATTGGTGTACCTATCAGTACAATTCAGGAAGTAATGCAGGAAGACAAAAAATCGATAGATATGACATAGCAAAAATTTGTTAATCGGTTATTCCTTAATTACACTCCGAATAAATGGAAAAAAATGCTGAGAGCACGATATACAAAATCGAAGATTCTTACAGGGCAAGTGATTTAGGAATAGACACACATATTATGGAAAACATGATAATAAATATTGATGCAGAGTCAGATAACAGCGATGATTATTATTTTCAGAACATAACAGAGAATCAGATGAGATGTCTTAGTAATGCGCGATTTATATTGAAAGTAATTTTAACCATTTGCTACGTGTAATACGGGCTGCCACTTTCGTAACTGACCGAAAACTTGCAAACCCATCCGAACTTCAAAAACGTCATGCTTATGTTGTCTAGTTATAGTATCACTTCTTCTTAGTCTCATTTGGTCTGGATGATTTAGCTATAGAACAGCCTTCTTAACCGGTTGCCCCCATTTCTCTTTGTATTCTACGATACACAAGGCTTTTCTCAGTCAAAGACTCGTGGTACTCATGAATTAGTGCAACAATCCGAAGCATTCATTATTTGCTTTAATATTTTCATTTAGCTTTAAAAAAAACAAGATGATGCGGACGACACAAACGGACACTAAAAATCATAATAAATATAACCTATAACCACTTGTGAATAACTCGTATATGAAACCCCGTAGTTATAACTACCAGTGGCGAAGGCTCCATAGTAGGCTATTATTTAAAGCCTACCTACTAAGAAAAATAGATCTTCAAGCTAATAATTTAAATTTAAAAAAATAAATACACTGAAAAATCCAAGATAATTGATAGTCATCTATCGTCAAAATTCAGAAGTACATAGCTTTATTTTATAATGTAGTAAGGTTTATAACCATAACTAACGCCGCATGGATTCAACTAAGTTATGAAATATTCGATGGGAATTTAAGATGTGGTTTGTATGCGTTTTTAGTCACGTGACGCCACTGACGCCAGTCTCTGTCTGGCTTTTTATTCCGAAATCATAGGCTGTTTAGTTAGCGCTTACATCCGCACATTTATTCAAAATAATTACCTATTAATAAGATAATTTAAAAAATAATTTCTATGGGATTCAATCACATATAAATATTAATTTGTGTTAAAAATATAAAATAATTTACCTCGCAATTTTTATTTATCAGTTATTTATACCTAAGTCTTTTAAATATAGAAGTATTTTAAAATGTCTAGTTTTACGGGTTAAATTATGAATTGTTATGGAACATATTATACACAACATCGGATATTTTCAAAGATGATAGATAATATATTTTGAGTGTATGTTGCGTTTATAAAATAATGTTTAGGAAAATACACAATTCAATCTTATTGTTTATTTATAAACTAATTATATCAAACTAATTGAGATTTTGAAATTTCATCGATTTAGTGTACCTATTCATCAGTAGTAATATAGGGTTATCTTCTTATTTCCCGTAAATATATCTGACAAGCTTGGTAACTCCACAGCCTACCTATTTCCAAAAGTCACCTTTCGCCAATGATAACTACAGGGTAGGTGTTCATCGTTAGGTTAAAAGTGCCGACTGTCTGGTATGAAGAAAAAGTACGGGGATCTGGGGTTAAAGTGGCGAGAAGCTTTAAGTAGTAGACGGGGTAAATGCAGAAGTCAGTGGTACGTGCTAGATTTTTCTAACCCCGTCACCTACCGCCGGCTTAAAAATCATGTATTATTATTGATATTTTCTTGAAATGGATCCCCTCCTCAAACCATTTTTCTGTGTACGCTTCTGATAATTCTGAGCGGTCAATTGGTATAGAGAAGTCGGCTTTCGCCAGATGCCTCTGACAGTGTATTATTTCACTAAGTACTTACTTGATTCAGACATTTTTATCTTTAATTACATATATTTTTAGATATGTGGATTTTTACCGGTTGAACATATTCTTTTCAGTGTAATAATTTAAGGGTCTAGGACGATTTGGCACCGCGAACTGGCCTCCGCCGATTGGCCTCCGGTTATTGGCCGCCGGTACAATCGGACACCGACCCAATTGGCCTCCGGGACGATCGGACGCCGGTACAATCGGGCGCCGGCCCAATTTGACACCGGCCCAACTGGCCGCCGGGAGATTGGACGCCGCACCGCTGAATAAAATGCGCAAAGGAAAAGACCTACGTAACGACTTCGTAGAGAAAGTACACACGACACTTTAATAAATTCTTCTATCTACTTAGTGGTTGTACCTAATACATTTTGCGCTTAATATATTTTTATTATGATAGATAATAATTATTATTCATGCTTTATGCTGTTTATAAAAGAAAAGAATTCTTTTCTCGCCAGAACTTGAAGATGTGCATAATTAAGTAATTTTTGTGTATACCTACCTATTCATATTAAAAACATCAAATATTAATAATGAATTAATTAGTTAAAATATTGTCTTTCGGCGTTTTCTCGATTTCATGTTATTATTATTGAACTTTATATGTGTACCTATATCACCCGTAAATAATTATTTTAAAGATTATGAAATTACAAACAATATAAGTAGGTAAACTACTTGAAAGGTATATACATATTACATTAGATATTATGTTGACAAAGCGAATTTGTAACTTTATTGGAAGTTTTAGTCATTTTTATTTAAGTATAGTATATATATGATGTTTATAAAAATAATGGAATTCTTTCCTCGTCTTTTAAAGATGTGCACAATTAAATTTACGTATTTTTATTTATATTTACAAATCTGTAGGTGTCCCTATAAAGGGGATAATTAAGTATATGTTATGCGAAACTCAAAGCGAGGAAAAACACCAAATAAAAACAGTAAACAAAATATATGTATTCGTATATGGTATTTTTTTTTAGTTTAATAAATGTATATGATTTAAAATACAACCATAAAACACTAAAGCTATTGTTATTTATTTCGTCGTGTGTTTTTTATTTTTTTGCCTGTTTCTAGTTTATTAGTTAAATTGAGCCAGTTTGAATGAAAATAATATTCTTTCAGACTTTTCTTAAATTAAAACAATACATTTTAAAGTGTGTTTTAGGGTAAATAAAAATATCTTTAAATATTTAAGAAAATAATCTGCTGTAAATATTTCAGTAGGTTGATGGATAAATATGTAAAGTAACCTTATAGTAATTAATAATATTCACTATTTGCTAAGTCATATTTTTATAATAACACTTATATATGAATTTCTTTAACGGTATTAACTCACAGTAAAGCCTTGATGAAAAGACAGTACCTAACTACCTAAGTACCTACTACCAGTGCAGTGCTAAGCAAAATTGATAAATAAAACGACAATTATATTAATACATTTATTTTCAATGACAACCTATTTTAGACAATACATTTTAATAATATAAAAACAAAATGCAGTTCATAAATACACATCGTATGGGTATTTTATAATCCTACTTATGATATTTAAATAACATAATATACGTACATATTCATCTCAAAATACGAAACATACGAAAACTACACAAAATATTTATTACTTTCCATAAAAATAAAGGAATAAATGGAGGAACCTAATAATACAATATTAGGTACCTTCCTACCTATCTACCTAAAACTTGTAATGTAAATACACTTTTAATATATTCTACCTAACCGAATATTTTACTACTTTTCTTAATAACCTCTCAAAAATTCAACATACCTATATATTTGAATGTAAGTAAACTAAACGAATAAATTTTAATGGATTGAAGTTTTGTACTTTTCCATTTGAGTCGTTTTTTGCGACCCGAGTTTCGCCTTTCGGCACCTTCGGGCACTATGTGCATTTACCAAAAGGTAAATACACCCTGTCGAGGAATACAGTTAATAATTCTAACTTATATAATAAAGTAATACAATAAATTAGGTGAAACTTTATCACCTACCATTAAGTTCACAATAAAAATATAACAAACAAATTATGAATAGTTGAGGTGTTTGTAAAAAAAACCCTACCTTCTCACTAATAATACATTCGATATGAGTATTAATCGTCAAAACATAATAATAGATCATTGGTAAATGTAATCAATAAAAATACTTACTACACTCAAGAGGTGTAAAATTGTCAATTCTGGGAACATAGCAACGTATTGGGAATTTAACGGAGGTTACTAATGAGATACTTATATCAATGATATCAATCTTGTGAAACAAATATTCGATATTATTCTTACATGCTACTTTTTTCCACTTCACTTCAAATACTTCAACTAATCATAATTTATTTGTTAATTTTTTATTATTATTTATTGTTATATTTTTTATTGTGATCATTGATTTAATAGGTAGGTGATAAAGTTTTTACCTACTTTATTGTATGAATTTGTTATATAAGTTAAAATTGACTGCATTCGTTGTCAGTGTGTGTGTCACACTCTAACTTTCCATGCCCGCGTTCGCTCATAATCTGCCCTTCCATTGCGAATATGGTATTTGTCACTAATTATTGCCACTTGAGTTTATTTTTAAATTTTGGCCCACGTACGTAAAAAGGTTTGCCAACCCTGATCGAAATAATACTATTAAACCTATTTTTTCTCAAAAAAAGGGGTTTTCAAACTGTGTTCACTCGTATAATTCTGTTTAATATAATATTTCTTTTATTAATTATGTTAACTGTAAATTTATGGTGGAAATGAATTCTATTATTGATTTAATTTAATAAAACGCAATTTTTATCGTACTTACTAGACTAGCCTCTGGGTGGACGAAACCGGTTGCAGTTAAAAAACGTTCATGTGATTGGGTCATCGATATATTTAATAATATGTTTGCTGTTCAATTCTACTTATTAAGTCATAATTTGTGTTATACTAATTATTTAATTTATAAATACGTACTGCAATATAATCAGTCAATGTCGATTTAATGATTTATTTTCTTCCAAACTCAATAATTACCCAGTATTATTAAATTTAACCTAACTAAAAAAATACGACATCCAACAGGATTCGCGCCCAGATGCGTGCTCTGGCCACTAAGCTATACGAGTCCTATCTACTTGTATCGAAGTGAGCTAATGCTTTTATAATTCTCTCTGAAGCACTTTCTAAATTGCGTTACTTATTGGCAATCGGCTTTTGTATTTTAAATCAAAGTAGGTATTGAATTATCGATTTCAGGATCACTCCAATGTTTTATATTATATTTTGCTGATATTTTTGGACGAATTCACTGGACAGCCGGCTCTTAGACTGTTAGCCGATGAGTTAGACATTTTTCGAAATTCTTGTCCTATTAAAAATATTTTTAACGCTATTATAATATTTTGTATAATTCTCATGACAAAGGCCAATCATTTTTTAACCCCTGATCGAGCTAATGAGCTAGTTAGATCAGATTATTTTTAAATATCTGGGGCTTTCCCACGTACCCAGGTATTTCCACAGATAAATTAAAAATAATTCCCTATTACAAACATCGGCTTCCTAGTGATTAAAATAATAGGTATTATATATTTCGACGTAGTTACACAAAACAATACAACTCATAAAATATAAATCCATGCTTGGTGAAATGTTTCACCAGTCAATATATTTTTTTTCCCTAGATTATTTATTTTCTTATTATCTTCCCAAGTCATGTCACCATTCTGTATCCACCATATATATAATGTGTGGATGGTTTTTAGTAGCCTTGGTCAGGTGACAGGTGGTGGTATTGACTTTTGTTGTCAAAGAGGATATATAATTATTAAGTTTACACTGCTACTTATTACTATTTTGTTTTACTGTTTTTGTTATATTATACGTATTCATATTCCAACAGTGAATTTTCCATTTGTGAGATTTTCTTCAGAAATAAATATTTATCTTCTTCTTCTTATTGTGCCATCCCCTAGTGGAGGTCGGACAACATCAAGGCAATATTAGCTTTGTCGTCTGCTACCTGGAACAGTGGAGATGCACTCGTACTAATCACGGAGGTTTTTAAGCCACGATATGCGGCGCCGTCCTCTGCTACGCTTACCTTTGATCTTTCCTTGAATGATAAGTTGGGGAATACTGTACTTTTGTCCTCTCATAATGTAGCCGAGGTACTGTAGTTTCCTGTTTTTAATACTACGTAGAACTTCTTGGTCCTTTCCCATTTGTCACTCTGTCAGTTCAAGAAATTTTGAGGATGCATCTATACAGCCACATCTCGAAAGCTTCAAGTCTCCGTAACATCTTTTGGTTTAGCGTCCATAATAATGTTTATAATAATGTATTAATGTTAGCCATACTATTTATCTTTCAACAAAAATATGTGTACACATTTTAAATTAAAGGTGAAATTTTTAACATATGAACATTTCGACTTTTAAATTAATATCTAGTACACTCTACTCCAGTTATTTTAAAAATAATGTAAAAAAATATACCACACTATGAAAAAATATTCATTTACCTATGCACCGTGCTGAATTTTTTGAGTCAACTTTTCTTGAAATTTATCTAATGTGAGTTAGCGCGTTTTTTATAAAATGCGTTTAGTAATAAAAATAGAATAAGCAATTTTAAGCCGAAGATACCTAACACCTATTTCAAACGATAGTCTATTGACAATAATAATATGCACCTACATACAAATTCGCTTTGTCAACATAATATATAATAATGTAGGTACAGAATACATGTAGGTACTGAATACGGTATAGTTTGTTAATTATTATAGACTTATTTTATTTATTACGTAAACGCCTTGATTAATATAAATTGTACCTAATTATTAAAGATCGATTGACCAACACATTTCAAACAATAATATAATATAATATATAATGTAATATGTAGGTACCTTTCAAGTATTTTACCTACTTATATTGTTTGTTATTTCATAAACTTCAAAATACTTATTTACGGATGATGAATAAATATAAAGTTCAATTATAATAACATGAAATCGAGAAAACGCCGAAAAATATTATTTTCACTAACCAATTCATTATTAATATATATATTTTTTTAATATGAATAGGTAGGTATACACAATAAATTACTTACTTAATTATGCACATCTTCAAGTTCTGACGAGGAAAGAATTCTTCTCTTTTTATAAACAGCATAAAGCATAAGTAATAATTATTATCAATCATAAGCGAAAAATGTATAAGGTACAATCACTAAGTAGATAGAAGCATATTAAAGTGTCGTGTCTACTTTCTCTACCAAGTCGTTACGTAGGTCTTTTCCTTTGCGCGTTTAATTCAGCCGTGCGGCGTCCAATCTCCCGGCGGCCAGTTGGGCCGGTGTCTAATTGGGTCGGCGCCCGATTGTACCGGCGTCCGATTGTCCCGGAGGCCAATTGGGTCGGTGTCCGATTGTACCGGCGGCCAATAACCGGAGGCCAATCGGCGGAGGCCAGTTCGCGGTGTCAAATCGTCCCATTCCCTAATTTAACGTTGAGTCAATAAATGAAATACAAAATAACCTGTGTGGGTGTTGTATGCTTTATATTAAATAAATATTGCTTTCAATTATGAAAATAATCTCTTTTTACCTTTCTTTTTTTAATTTTAAATGAAAAATATTTTTTTAATAAATTAAGAATACATTGAACATTTCCGTTACTTTGCAAGGAAATGTTTAAAAATAATGTTTACGTTAACAGATATATTTCGATAATGTAATTTACTCTGAAGATTACTTAATACTTCATTAAATATTTAATTATTTGTTCATCTTATCCCAATACCAACAATGAATATCTTGAGAGCTAAAATCCGATAGGTTAAATTAGATTGGGTTAGGTAAAGTTAAGTAAAGTTTGACTTTGGCTTCATTCAAGCATCTGTCGCATACTACCATATAGGCAAAATTACCATCAGTAGAACATTTGGTACAGTTCGGTTATGAGGAATACAGCGGCAAACACATTTTGAAACTAGCCGATATACTGGATTATTTGTAAGGTTAACCTAACCAAACCTAACCTAAACTAACCCAAACTAACAAATAATCCAGTATATCGGGTATTTTCAAAATGTGTTTTTCGCTGTATTCCTCATAACCGAACTGTACCGAAAATTTTTGTTAAAACAGAATTTACTAAATGCTTTCAACTTGTCGTGATTATAGTTATCAGAATTTAAAGTGTCTTTATTATATTCTAGAACTTAGGCTCAATCATATACTTTTATTTCCACCGATATGGTAATATGAGCATATTATATTCCCGTAGCGTTCATTGTATGAAATAAGTACGTATGTAACAATGGCAAAGGGTGGACGTAGGCTGTTAAGATTCGACATAGATAGTGGCCACTAAACGTTATCAGGCATACTTATTTGTTTTCATTGAACTATGAATGCAGTTAGTTTTCAGAGAGTGGTGGTTAGTTTTTCAAATTCAATTAAACCCTGCCTAAACCAAACCATAACAATTTAGGTATGCTATGAAAAATCTGACAAAATATTGTACACTTTTTAAGTCATACTTTTTTGTTTTCGTTGTAGGTATTAAGGTGGTGTTGGTTAGTTTTATAAAATTCATAAAGCCTTGCCCAAACCAGACGATAATCGATAAAAAATATCCTTTTATCTATAAAATAACTAAAATGATTTATGGTTTAATAGCATACGTTTAAATATTTTTGTAGATAATCGAATATTGTTTGACTATTATCCTAACTATCAAACACTATTATATATATACACAGTGTAGTCTTAGCTCATTAAAAACAAATATGTTTGACTGACAAAACTTAGTGTACACTATTTATGCTAGATAATAACAGCCTACTTCCACCCTTTGCCACTGGTATGTAATCATGTAAATATTTATTTTTCATTTCGGTAGATTACAGGAATGCACACAGATAAGCGATATCGGGGGTCCATTTCAAAAAAATATTCATAATGATTTATTATTGATATTTTTAATGAATCAGGAAATCTAGCCGGTGTCACCGATTTTCATACGGCTAACGTATTGTAGTTTCACGTCACTTCAACGGTGGATCCCCGCATTTTTGCGAGTATATTCACTATTTAAGTCTAGCAATAAACACCTGGCATGACAGCTATAACTACGAGTGCTCATTTACGGGTTACTATAACATCGTCACTGTTCTGGCAGAAGACACTAATTCGAAAAAATTACATATTGAGTTAGTTATACCAAAATGTTCCTTATTTAAAACTTAACCGTCTGGTAACCTTCTTAATAAATAAACAGTCTTTATTTTAAAGTTATCCTTTTTACGATTACTTAATAAACTAACATGATAGACCATTTCAAACATTTTAACAACTTCAAAGTCAAATTATTCAAAACTAGTATTCTCCAGTTAGTGTGTTCTGCAAGAACATAGACGACATATTGTTTCTACCAGTGGTTATCAAGTGCGCGTGGCATAAGAGTAAAAATTTTTATTAGTGTCGTTTGCATTGTTTTGTCTGTAATGACTTGAGTCAGAATATTAAAATCAAATATTGGTAGCTCAAGATGTTTCCACCACTCATGAGTGCCATAAGTCTTTCATTGACACACGATTTGCGTATTATTGAATGCCAATAAGAGTGAGTTTAACTCTTTGAGAAGGCTATTCAATCAACAAATCAAATGGACCACGATCATCACGATGAAGAAGAAGCAATGCTCTATACACCTAAATAATTAATATATTTTCGTTTCTCTTATTATGCGCGTGCCTTGTTTAAACCCTAGTTATGATGTCTTACTTCTGTACTAGAGGCTCAGCAAACCTAATCTTTCCATATTGAAAAGGTTTTTTTTAAGTAAATCATATAATTTTAAACATTCTTTAGAGAGTGTTCATTGTCAGTTGACATATTTTAAAATTACTTCCTGAATGTAAATAATATCAAGCTTATCTTTCCTATTTGTAATTATTCTTAAATTTTACTGACTGGATTAAAAAAATAGTGAGAAATCTTTTGTATTTAGGTAAAATTTCATCTTTATTATGCCATATTAATAAATCTTTTTCATAATTACCGTTTCAAATATTATTATTTCCAAGTTAGCTTGCTGAAATAAAAAAAAAATACTTACAACATTATTATAAATTTGTTGAAATAAACATAGATTTTTTGAGAGGGATAAAGTAGGTACTATTCACTAGTCCGTGATACCTTTTCTATTTTGTAGAATCTATAAGTCAAATTGTCTAATTCAAGCGTCTTGAAGCGTGATACTTATTCTGATTTAATCTAGCATTGCCAAACTTTCTTATTACATACACATTCTCATTTAAGACACCATTACACATTTATGATTTTGATACAAGCAGAAAGCTTTCAAAATAGCGATTCATTTATTTTAAGATTATAGAAGATTTTATCGCAGTCATCTTTCACATAAGTTCTTTTATACTGTTACTTCTAAGACCTAATTTCAGATTACAACATCTTATTTAAGGATGATATATGTACTAACAAGATTTTACTTAAGATACCTACTCAGATTTTTATGGTCAAGATTACTTAGAGTGCGAAACTTTGAAGAAAACAGAGCATTTAACTACAGCTGTTTTTCTCAGATTTTTGTAATCTCGGTATAAAAGGGGAAATCCTGCAAATAAATATCAACGGCAAGGCTTTCTGCAGATTACAACCCTGAAAAATCGATTACAATGTTGCCAAAGGACTTTTTAAATTCTTCCTGGATATTTACTTGTTAGAGTACCTTTTTCCTTTTTTTTTTTTAATTCTACCAACTTATATTTTTCGGTTAGAAATTGTTTTGTTGACGAAAAAAATTTTACATGTTTTTTTCATTCTTTACATATTATGTAACATGCTTTTTATCCAGCATTCGATACGTCTGTGTGAGTTTTGGTGTTGTGGATGAGGAAGTCAAGATTTGATGGTTGCTCCAATGGATTGAGTAGCGAGATTTATTTGCAGCGTAAATAGTCAGTACAAGAATATGTTACAATACTTTTGTGATACTGTTCCGAGGTCCGAGTCTCGGTAGAATGAGACGTTATGCGGAGCGATACGAGATTGAGATATTAACAGAACGGGAACTTATATTAAATTTGAGAGACATCTCCAATGAATTATGATCCGCTATTTATTGACGTACCTACTCACAATCAAAATACTATCTTGAAAAGAATATTTAGGAAATAATTATTACATTTGAGTCAGCTATTTTATATTGAGTTTGCGTCATCGGATATAGCTGACTGTGTGGAAAATGGATATGCGGAAATTGTCATTGCAATCAGCTATTTACTGAGTTTGCCATAATTGGATACTACGGGAAATGGATATTAAGAAATTTATAATTGCGGTCAGTTATTTAATATCGCCGATCAATATGCTGACATGGATTGATTTGTTTATCCCTATACGTCTACAAATCATTTTAGGCGTACACCTATCATGGCAAAACGAATGAGAAGCGCATCTTCAAAGTTTTACTGGCCCTACCATAATATAAAAAAATATCTGAATTGGCGATAGAATGCACAAGAGTAAGCATATTTTGATTTCTGTTTTACTTTTTACTTTGGTCAAACCTAGTTAAAAATAGACAACACTCTAGTTATTTTTTTGCCATTATAGCAATTAGGTAGTAACGTCTCTCATTGGCTAAATTGAATATCGAACAAATTTTATTAGCTTTTTCCTTTCAACCAACCGGATATACTCATGAAAGTGTGAGTATCGTCTTCCAATTCATAAAATAAGCATACATATGATTTTATTAAGCTAAGTTGTTAAAGGTTTGTGACAAAATACCATATCTTGTTAAGATCTGGGAAATGCAAGGCTTGGGGTTAGTTTAGTTACATATCTCTAAAATGTGACACTTAATATCTGGAAAGAAAAATGTGTTACTGTTATTATTGGAAACGGTTGTGTAAAAATTGTCTCTAAAGAAAATTCAAATAACAATTATTAATGAAAATTCTAGTCCATATGAGTAATACACTTCTATAATATACATCAATATAACTTCTCATTCTTATTGGTTTCCTATCTAATAAAGAAAATGTAGACTCATTTTTATTTGATCTATGTATCAAAATTGATATTGATTTTACCCGGTACAAATTTAATAAATTAAATAAATATCTGAAGGAAAATAATAGACTTTTACTAAAATTGTTTCGAATCGGTTATTATGGAAGTAGTTGAGGGTTAATGTTGGTATATAACTAAAGAGATGTATAATATTACCTTCATATTTTATTGTAAGATTATGATTTTATGAAAGTTTAGTTTAATTTCTGTGTTGTTTGTGTAAAACAATACAATTCAAACATTACAGGATAGCACTTTTTAATAATAACTTGTAATATAATATAATAGCATAAACGTTCCAAATTAAATTAAATACATCCACAGGTAGCTACGTATAACGCTTTTCTCGAAATTTTAAATAACTAAAAATTGAAAAAAAACCGCAAATAAATCAATTTATGTTCGACGTGTAAATATTTAGATTTTACTTGTCATTGATTTTTATCGGCGCAATTTACTTAAGAAAAAATATTTAATCAAATAGTTTTCACAATTTATTTTCAATAAACATGTAGTTATACATGAATACCAGTGGCGAAGAGTGGAGGTAGGCTGTTAAGATCCGACATAAATAGTGCAAACTAAACTTTGTCAATCATACGTATCTGTTTTCATTGCACAAAAACTACAATTTACAGATAGTGTTAATTAGTTTTTAAAATTCAATTAAACCCTGCCTAAACCAAACCATAATATTTTAAGTATGCTATGGACAATCCGACAAAATAATGCACATTTTATTAGTCGTAGTTATTTGTTTGGTACATTTCGGTTATGAGGAATACAGCGGTAAACACATTTTGAAAATACCCGATATACTGGATTATTTGCTAGTTTCTGTTAGTTTGGTTTAGGTTAGGTTGGGTAAGGTTAGATTTGGTTAGGTTAACCTAACCTTATAAATAATTCAGTATATCGGCTATTTTCAAAATGTGTTTTCCGCTATATTCCTCACAACCGAACTGTACCATTTGTTTATGTGGAACTAAAGATATATAGAAACTAACCAACACCGTCTGTACATTGTAGTCTTAGTTAAATAAAAACAAAGATGTATGACTGATAAAATTTAGTATGCACTATTTATGTCGGATCTTAACATCCTACTTCCACCCTTCCTTAATCACTGATGAATACCATATAATATTTACACAAGGATCATCAATTTGAAGAAATAAAATATTACGCACGATATTAATTGAAGATCTTGGCATAAAAACAGCAAATGTCACAAAGGTCATTTTTTTCAGGAGAGGGTAAAAACATAATATCTTGGTTGTCAAACACATTTTTAATAATTTGACAATGAAGATTCATGGAGGAGCCTTATATGCACTGTATGTATGTAAATAAAATATCAAATTGATGTTTGTTAAATAGATATTTAAAAAGAAATGAATGTGACATTTGCTGTTTTTACACAATTTTCGGACCTTTGTCGTTTTTATAACAAAATTGAAAACATGGAAAAGCAAATAGTATGAATAAAATTATAATTTTATTAAATAAAACAAAAAATATATATTTCTGTTATTTTTTAATCATAATACTACATTTTAGAAGGTTTTGACACATCATAACCAATTATTAAGCTACGTACTTACATGTTTTAAAAAAATCTTCAATTAAATATTTAAAATAAAATCAATCATGTGCATATTACTAATGATTAGTCTTGATCACTCACACCTTCACTGTCTTCTTCAACGTTATCATTTGTATCATTGTCACACGGCAAATATTCATAAAATGATGCATTTATTGGATTTTGTAAATACTTAGTTAATTTTAAAATATCTTTTTTCTTTGCGCCTTTCAATGGAATTAAGCCATCATATGCTGGCTTGAATGCAATCGTGACTGGCATTTGATGTCGTTTCACTATATTGAATCTATCCCACAGTCCAGAGAAACAGAGATGTTTGCAAAGCACTTCTCCCTTACAATCCTTGTCTATTTTGTACATTCTAACTTACCTAAGATGAAAATCTCTGCCGAAGGATGACTTAAAGTAAGGCTTTAACGTATCTTTAATATTTAAAAAATCTTTTTGCTCCGGTTTCTCCAGAATAAAGGGCCCAGGAGTTTTTCTGGCATCCAATACAACTTTATCCCAATCCTCTGGCACGTCTGCAAGGATTGTTTTCCTTGCACTGCTGAACAAATGAAAGTCAGCGTCATTTGGTAAAAATGTGTGCCCTCTGATAGGAAATATATGGATGACTCGTTCATTTTTTTTTAATACATGTACCACCATATACCAAAACCAAATCATAACAAAATTTTTGGTTTGTCCAGCACATCCGTCACTCAAAATATACAATGTTTTCGTGCCTGCTGGCAGATGGTGGTTTATGTAATGTAGTAACAAAGATGTTACATCATTTTGACCTCGTTTGGCGAATCCTTCATGATACGTGTACATATATACATCATTTCTGGCTAGGTCATGTATCCGAAAAATGTAATACCATAGCTGTCTGGAATAAAATACCGCATTTGTTACCATATTCGGTAAAGGCAAATTTTGCATAAAATCAAACGATATGACTGTGGTATCACTTGAACCACTTGCGAGTTCTTTTAATCTTCGCTTCGTTGTAGTAAACTGTTGTGCTTTAGCCAGGTGAAGTTGATAATCTATCTCAATCTTACGTTTTTCATCTTCAGAGAGATCGGGTAATTTCAGTTTGGTTGTAACTGAATCACAGTATGAACACGTATCGCTTCGAGGAGCTCCAAATGACAAATTATATCTAGTTGTAAATACTCTGTAGTATGTGTCATAGTTTAGTTGAAGCCTGTATTTACTTAAAAACATCTCGTGTATTTTCATAATAGTCAAATTTTCCGGAAGATACCTAACATTCTTATTTTTCGCGAAAGAATAATGACTTTGACGTGCCTTAAATGATTGTATATGAATGTGAATCAACTGAATCACTGATTCAGGCACTGCTCTTGGGCGATTTGGATGCTTTCCTCGTTTGTCCATAGGAGCCGAACCCGAAAATGTGATGTTGTCTTGAATACGTCGCAGCCGGGAATGCGTAATACCATGTATTGCCACAAATGCCTTCATACAGACTTCTTCGTTAATACCATCAGATGTAGATCGTATCTAAAGTAAATAAAGAGAAAAAATAATTAGTTATTCAAACACATTATCATTAGGTATAATAGGTGTAATGCCTAATTTGAATGTACATTTTTTATTAATTCAATGAATACTCACTTTATATTTATATGATGCTGAATGCTTGAATATACCATGATCATTGACATCATTTATTATTATCGGAGTATTTTTTCTCGGACGTCTTCTCTTGATCGGTACTACTTCTATACATCCAGATATATAGCCATCTTGTTGATTTTTAGAATCCATTTCATAAAAATTCTCAAATATTTCTTTCCGTAAATCTTCATTTATTTTTGTAAAACAATGAAACCTCTTGCACCTGGAAACATAATAATCAATTAAATACAATCCTACATAATATACTTTATTACAATCATACATACATTTACATAAAACAACATAGTAAATACAATGCTTTGCATTCGAAAGAAGTCATAACTTCAAAGTATTCACAGCCATTGTGAACTAAATTTAATCACACAAACTATTCAGCATGGTAAATATTTTAGTACGTATTAATAATGTATAAGTTTTTAATTGAATATATGTTATGAATACATAATTATTCCTACCTGCAATCTTCACCGATAACTTTTTTTGAGAGTCGTTTCCCAACATGGTTGACATGATCACTTCCCTTTATTTTGGCGGTTTTTATTAATGTTTGCTTGGTTTTATTAACTTTTCTCTTACGAGGCGTTTTGGATGTCTGTATCCTATTACATTCCATGATAAAATATACAAACAATCGTTAAGGAACTTCATAAAATGGCAATGCCAATGACTGAACGAATGAGAGATAATTTTGACAGGTCAGGCACTAACAAGTATGGAATGTATACTAACGCCTAACGCCGCCTGGTGATAAAAGTGTGGAACTACTGGACCTTGTTTTCAAACAAAATTCCTTGGACTATTGCTGTTTTAAGAAAAGTGGCATATTTTTGAGAGCGGATTTGAGGGACTTATGATTTTTTTTTAAATATATCTTTGCACAGTTGTATGTAACCATACACAGGGAATATAGAAATGCAATAAAATGAACATGGAAAAAAGTGGACATTTGATGTTTTTATGCCAAGATCTTCAATTAGAAAATATATTATTATACTTACTAACTTAATGGAACTTGGAATCTCTAACACATGTAAATACTTAATTTTATATACTTCATGAAATTTTCCAATAGTTTTACACATACTTTTTATATACGGGTATTGAAATTTGGTATAAATATGTGATTATGAAAAAAATATTATAAAATATATTAAAATTGGGTAGTCCAGTGCCACAAACTTACCCTTTTCATCTGTGTGTGAATTAATTGAATGACTATCATTCCTTCCCACGCACTGATCTAAATAATATAAAGTAAACATCCACGTAATGATGGTCCATTGATCTTAATTAAAGCCGAGTTGTCGAACTGCTGAACGTACAAATAGTGGCAGTTTTTTTATATAAGTATTATGAAGGTTTATTACCTATCTAGTACATAGTATCATAGAGCGATTTACTTTAACTACCTTAGTAAATAGCTAAATTATTTTTTTCTTTATTTGGAAGCAATTGAGCTCTTCTCTGAATGGAAGGCTATTCTGCTTTACAATGGTTTACAAAAGTATACATACATTTTTTTAACGACAGGCATAAATAGTTACATTATTAATGATACAGAATTACATTTTTGTTACACTATACACTAGACATTAACGTTACATTTTTGGAGAAATTCATGTACAATTTTCATAACTGAAATATTTGGTTTTGCCAGGAATGAAAATGCAGGTTATACCCTCAACCTGCATTTTCCCAACTTATTCAATAACACTTCTCTCTCCTGGTCATAGGCATCACATTGCCAGACAATGTGGTTAAGATCTTGAGTGGGATGTCCACACTGACACTGAGGGCTATCTACTAATTTAATTTTGTACAATGATTCGTTGAGACTGTAATGCCCTGTCCTGCTTCTAGCTATTGTCACTATTACATCTCGCTTTATTTTACAATGTTTACTAAACCAAGTTTTAGGAGATCTACTATAAAAGTTTTGATAGTAGTGTGTTCCCTTTTCTTTCCCAAGATTTTCTAAATATTTGTCGTTATTTTCGCTCATTGTTTGTTTAAACTGGGCTTTAAAATCTGTGTATGGAATTCTTATATTTTCTGATGGGTATTTTATAGATTTTTTTGCCAATTGATCAGCAATTTCATTGCCATTAATTCCTTTATGTGCTGGAACCCAGTATATCTGTATATTTGTACCGTGTTAGTTACTATTGCTAAATTTGAAAATGTTGGTTCTAATATTAAGAATGTAGTCATTAGTTTTGATGCTGAAATTTGGATTTTCGAGCGAGTGAATCAGACTTAAGGAGTCAGTGAAAATGTTGATATTTTTATTTTTGTAATTAAGTGCAATTTTAGTGGCTTCGCATAAGGCTAAGCACTCTGCTGTATAGATGGAAGTGAATCTGTGGACACTTTTGGTAACCGACGTGTTGAATTGGAGGAAGAACACTGCTACACCTACTGAAGGTGAATCGGGAATTTTGCTTCCATCCGTAAAAATTTGGACTACATTTTGATTGCTAAATTTGGACTTGAATAATAAGTCGGGAGAGTCGGAGTGCGATAGCTCCATTCCTATTTTTGTATTAGTTAAAACGTTATATATAATATCTTCATAGGTATAATTAAAAAAGTTGTAGAAGTCTCTTTTTAAAATCAGATGATCAATACAATTTACAGCTTGGATACTTTCTTTTAAAATTTGAAATCTCTTCGGAGTACGATCTCGCGTTATAGTTGTTTGTAGAAATCTGTTGACATTGTATCTCGTATTAGAAGTACGGTTTGACATACATTTTACCAAGAAGTTTCTACGTAGAAATTTGGATCTTTCTTCTAGTAATGTTATCTTGGCTTCGGCAAGTAGTATGTTAGTAGGGGTACTTTTTCTTAGGCCAAGAGCCAATCTGATAGCTTGTTTCTGTAGTCGTTCTAACTGTAGCTTTGCTTTTTTATTTTTTGGGAAGTAAATATAGCTTCCATAGTCCATTATAGATCTGATGTAGCTTTTATAGAAAGTTATTAGAGTGAAAGGGTGTGATCCCCACCAAGTACCTCTGAGGAACTTTATAATGTTGGTGGCTCTATTGACTTTCTGGGCAATGTAATTGACATGTTTATCAAAAGAAAGCTTGAAGTCAAAATAAATACCTAGAAATTTGGCTGAGTCAGTTGATTTAATCATCATATCATTCAATTTAATTTGAAGTTCTCCCGGCAGTATTTTATTTTTGTTGAAATGTACAAATACCGTTTTCTCCGGAGATAGATCCAAACCCAGTTTAAATAGATTATTTCTAATTGTTTCTAGTGCACATTCCATTATATTTTTATCCTGGTTGGGGTCTTTAGTTTTAAGGAACAAAGATATATCGTCTGCAAATTGGGAGACTGTTATAGCTTTCGGTATATTGCGAACAATGTGGCTAACGTATATAATGTAAAACAGCGGACTTAAAATTCCTCCTTGAGGAACGCCTTTATATAGTGTCCTCGGGAGATCTATGTTTGAATTAGTATAGATTAATCTCTCGTAGACAAGAAAAAAACAGAATTTAACGAGTTTAAAGGGGCACCCTATTTGTGCCAATGTTTCAACGAGAATATCTGATTGAACGTTATTGAAGGCTCCAATCACGTCCAAAAAAATACCTAGCGTATGTTTTTTTTCATTAAAAGATTCTTCAATATACATTGCAACATTTTTTACGTTATCCGCACAGGAAAAACCTTTCCTGAATCCGGTTTGTGTATCTGGGATATTTTTTTCTCTTTCCAGCCACCAGCGAAATCTATTTGCAACCATGATTTCTAAGATTTTGCAGACACATGAGGTCAGTGCAATAGGTCTTAAGCTATCCGAATTAGGTTTATTAATAAAATGTACAAATATGCTTATCCATTCGTCAGGGAATTCCATGCTATGAAACATGAGGTTAAAAATGTCAAGGAATATAGGTTTTATTGGAGTGGGAAGCATATCAATGACTTCATACGTTATCCCGTCCGTTCCAGGTGCGGAATGATGTTGACGAGAATTTAATGCTATGCTGAATTCTATGAAACTAAAGTGAGTGTCCAATAGCGTGTTATTTTTGGTAACAGGGAAAATGTTAGGGTTACTTGGAACCCACGGTGGGCACAGTTTTTCAAGAGCAGCTTCAATTTTCTCTTTATTTTGCATCTTTTGTTCAATACTATCGGGTCTAATTTTTATCCATTTGTTTTTAAAAGTTTTTGCTTTTTCCCATGTATACTTAAGGTCTATGCTAAAATTGATGGTCTCTGCAAATTTTTGAAAGCAGTCACTCTTTTTCTTTTTAAAAGTTTTTTTAGCTATGGCAGCATTATTTTTGTATTCAATTAAGTCTTTAAAATCTAAGGTAAATTCCCATTTTTTAAGGCAGCTTTTCTTTTTCTCTTTACCTTATCACACTCTGAATCCCATCATTCTACTGGATTGCTATGGCGAAATTGGGGATTATTCCCTTTTTTGGGGGTGCAGTCTATGACTGCTTGTGTGATTTTTTTAATGAGGAATTTATACTGCGAGACTGAACTTAAACTGAGAAAAGAATCTGATTTGAATTCATTAATATTTTCCGCCATTGTATTTTTAAATTTAACACAATTGGTTTTTTTGGTCTGCAACTTGAAAGTCTTTTTGAAATAAATTGCTTTTTGTACAGATAAATTAATACGCACTGGATAGTGATCCAATCCCCGGGGGTCTTCATCTATATTTAATACAATCTGTTGTAGAAGATTAGGAGAAGCAAAAACTAAATCAATATTTGATTTTGTACCTCGTCGCAGATCAATACGGGTTTTAGCATTATTATTTATTAAAATTAAGTCGTAATCAGCTAAAGTATAGATGATTCTAGAACCATTTATATCATTCCTATTGCAATTCCACGCGACACTGTAGGCATTGAAGTCTCCCACCAATATGGTTTTATCATCTAATAGAGTATTACTAAAAACTTGATCCCATTTCTGAAGCGACAGATTTGTATTATTTCCGCTATTGCTCGGGGGCCTATAAACTGCAATGATATTAATGTTATCTTTAAGGTTAGTCAGTGTAATGCCCAAAACTTCAGTGGATATGTTCGGAATGATGAGGTTGTTAATAGCTTTGTAAGCTATAGTATTTCTAATAATGAAAATTATACCTCCTCCTCTGGCATACGTCCTGTCTCGCCGAAGCACCATAAAACCTGGGAAGCTAATAACTATGTGAGAAATGGTGTCGTTTAACCATGTTTCCACGCCTATAAAAATTTCAATTTTATCTAGCATCACTCTAAGCTTCTCTAGTCTATTAAGAATGCTTCTTGTATTCCAGAAAACAATACGTATATCAGATTGAATAAATTGGTTAACTTTGTTGCTGGAATTATGCATTATGCTATTGTTTCTCTTGTCCTTCCAATGAACTAATATCTTCACTGGAAACTTTTAATTGTAGATTACTGAGTCTTTTCTTGATCCTTGTTATGCGACTTTTAATGCTGCGTTCTTTTAAATGACTATAGACTTCTGTTACCATGTTATTAAGAGCTTCTATATCAGTAGTAAATTCATTAACAATCATTTCGGTATTGGGATTTCCATGTGTTTTCACAAGGAAACTGAGTAATGTTTCATAATCGATGGGAAATCTATGACGATTATTTTCAACATGTTCTTTGGCAGGTAACAAAAGTTCATTTGTATCCTCAGTGGATACTTTTTTCGATTTTTTTGGTGTTTGTTGGAGTGCAGGAATGCGTGTGATTGCATTCCTTTCCACCGTATCTTCAAATTCAAATTCTACGCTGCTGATATCAGTTGGACTAGTCAACGGCCTTTTTGAACCGATTGGCGTATCTTTGTTGATAATAGAGTTGTCCGACTCTATATATGCGGCTAGTTCATCCTCTTGGAGTGTATTTTCTCTCTCTAACGAAATAGAGGTTAACACCTTTGGTACATTGAGAGAGTCAGGCAATTGTACAGTGTGAGGTTCATTATTTTCAGTTGTTTTACAATATTTGGCCAGATGGCCCTCTTCTTTGCAAATAAAGCATGTCAATTTTTCGGTGGAGAAGTAAATCCAGTACAGAGTATTATCAAAATTTATTTGCATTGACTCTGGCAGCTTTATTGTGTCTTCTGGGTTTACATAAACCTGTCTCCGGAAACTTAAAATATGTGCATAACCCGGTTCGTTAATACCAGCTCTGATGCTTGTGATACGTGATGTAGTTTTTATCTTTAATTCATTGAGTTTCGATTCCAAAACGCTGTGTGGGATTATAGGACACAAGTTTGATATTATTATCCTCTTTGATTTGGTGATCAGCGGCCTGATTTCTAGTATGTGGTTTCCAATTTTAACTGTTTCTTGATTTTCTGTTAATTTATCTGCTTGTTCTTCACTACTCAAGTATATACATATTCTTCCCTGGGAAATCCTAGATACATATCTTATATGACATAGACCTACCTTATTCCCGATCGATAGTGTGTATTCTCGTATAGAGATGCCATCGATAGCATCTAGAACGATGGCTTGCTCCTTCTTCGGAAACTGCATTTTTTGAGCAACTGATGCATACGACATCGTTTGTTGGGTTTCTTTTTGGTGATCCATTGCTGGCAAAGTTGTATTTTTTTGATTTTTAATAAGCGCCCCTGTAGTCAGAGACACTTAAATGTAAACAACTGTGTAACAATAATTTATTGTTACGCCGCACGCACAACTGGTTATTATTAATTTGTAAACACTCGCTATCTCGTTATTGGAGACGTCCGACTATTTTCGATCACACGAAACAACTGAAAAAAGCTAAATTATTCGGAGAAATATTTCGCAAACACAGGTCTGAAGATATATTATAATTTATATATTTAAATAGAATAAACTATACAAATGTATTGCCAATAAGTTATGATCAACTAAATTGGTTCGGGTGTTGATACATTCCACTTACGTGAACTTTACTTTAATAACGTTACTTTAAATAGGACTCGTGTACTTCTTTGAACTTGTATTGACGCATAATTGTATTTTCACTGCTTTTGTATGTTTATAATATTATGTTCTCTTCTTATATTTTCATTTTTACCGCTTTTATCGCTTTTACTATTTTTCTTCTTCTTTATAATAATGTTTCATGTCATGTTGTGAACATCTTAAACTTATAATTTGTAATGTCTACAATATGCTCAAAATAAATAAATAGAAATTGAAATGTTTGCAATATGACACGAGAACAGCGTAATCAGGTAATGAAATGGAAAAGGAAAATCCTATAATTTTCTACAATAATAATAACTTAGTTAAAAATTTTAAAGCATCAGCACTTATTTTAATTTATTTATCTTGCATATAAAACATTTTATATGAATAAAATTATTAACAATACGTAATACATTACTGTCAAACGACATTGTACTTAAATCTCTTAGCTAATAGCCTTCAGAATTAATTATCTATGAGTAAAAAATACTGTATATTTTGACCGCTACGAAGATTAATTGTAAACCAATTCGTTAATCCCTATTTAAGGGGCGGAAATAGAACAACCCTCATTCTGAAAAATGCTACCAGAGTGATCAAGGGTTGGCATAACAAGTAGCGCTGTACATAGCGCTTAACTGAGAAAAATAACGCGGGTTGCATGTCATACACCCCGTTTACACGTGAATGGATTTACTGCTGAAGAAAATGCACGTATAAACATGTAGTATTGTGCAAGTTTCAAGATTGCATGCGTGAATCAAAAAAGCTCAGAAGCTTCAGAATTTTCACGTTTTCAATAGTGGCAAACCTGTCGAAAAAAATGAACTACACCGCGCAGACACTCATTTTGGGGTTAACCTATCTTCAGGACCAGTCAAATTGTACCATAACCATACCTTTTAACGTGTAAATAGTTATTATCGCAATAGTTTAAAATACACACTATTGGTGAAAGTAAATTCATACACGTGTACAGGTGCTATTACACTAAAAATACTTGCATTTAGATGAATTAAGAATTCTAGAATAATATACTTTGTAAAACTTCATAGACATATAAGAAAAACTTATCGTTTTGGATATCTTTGGAATCTTATTCTTTCCAATATGTATACTTTATAGAAATTGTGTATAAATCATTATGATACTCTCTTTTTTCTTATCAAGATAATATTATTATAGTCTAAACTCTAAATACTATAAAAAGGTAATATTGTAAACATCGTCATTAGGCCCCAATGCCTATATGCCCATATTATGGTGATAAACGTATTTTATGATTTATTATACTGATATAAAATGCATGTTGTTTTTTCGAAGTATATGTACCGAGTGCAAAAGTCGAATAGGTTGGAAAAATGGGTAACTGTATTCTTCGTAATAAATCTATGTATATATCGTCCACTCCGTGAAGGCCTATTATACTGTCCGGTTACGATTGAACATGGTAATTTTATTTATTTTTAATATATTTTTATATATCGACGGCCCCAGGAAAAACCGGTGTAAGTCTAAAATCACAAATGTTCAGGAGAGCGAAAAAACTAAAATATTTACGCTATTAAATTCATCATATAAAATGAGATAGTTTTTTCTTATCTTATTTAAGTAAATCAGATAAACCAATTTATGGTCTATATTCCTATCAAAATTTAATGTTGATTAATTAATAAACAGCTGAGATAATGTCAAAAAATCGTTTTTATTTGGAATAATATTACGCGCTTGGTGCTTTGACTTGATTCAACATGCTTTTGCGCGGACGAAATAGATTACAGACTCCGCGTAACAGACTCATACCCTGAGATGTAACCTTGTTTTACGTCACGTTTTTCTTTCTCTATACGATTTTATTTAGTACACCTATATTTATAATGCTCTTTTACGGAAGAACCATCATTGCGCAATGTTTAACTCGAAATAATACAGCGTGTCTATAAAGTTTTAACAAAGAGTATGAGGATATATTGACATATATATATATTTATACGGAGTTTTTATAATTTAAAAGTATTTAAGTATGATTTTTTAAATTTTTTTGTAAATTATTATTTATATTTTTATAAATAATGAGAATATGTACATTACGAAACAATAAACATTCAGGAAAAATGTTAATAATGGAATAATAAAGAAGTTGTATAAGAAATTAGTACATAACATTGGTAACTATTAGATTTAAAAAATAGCTAAAAGAAATGTTTTTTTATTCTTTACAACACAATTTTCATTAAAACTGTTGAAAAAACATAATGTCAATCGCCATGTAAATCACTAAGCCAATTTTAATGTATTAATAGTAGTTGACTTAATTATGAAAACTAGGGAAATAATTACTTATATACTTTATTAACTGCATCATTGTATTTCTGAGGGAATGAATTTTATTTAAATAAGTAATTACCATTTTAGAAAAAACATATGTACGGTTTAATACAATAATATAAATTACTAACCGCTTTGCTTATTTGAACATAAGAATGTAGGTAGTAAACAACTACTGAAATATATTCTTGAACATTTGGCACAGATATACCTATCTAAACATCATACTATTTGCAAAAATATAGATTTTCTAGTTTGAAAATTATAACTACGTATTAACAAAATAACTAATGTTATGTTTACCTAACAATTATTAATGAAAGAGAGGTTTATTACTTTCGTTCTCAGATGAGACCGCAGTCAACTGTGCATCATCAGAAATCTTTATATAAAAATATATACTTAATATAATTATTAGGCTTGTATTACAAGTCCATTCGATAATTATGATTATGTACCTATCTAAAATGATATTCATACAGTATCTGTATAAACAAGAGAAATTGCTTTGTCAGTACCTACCTTCTATTTTTTTAAGAGTATCCTTATTTGTGCATATAATTTTATAATACCTTTCTATAATTAAGATTATAAAATTTCATATAAATTATGACCATATTAATTATCGTTCGTATTTTTTAATCTCAATCGTTAATATGAATGTTATTGCCAATTATAATTAAATATAGATTGATTATATTATATTGTCAACATAAACTTCAGTAAGTATATTTCTTAATTGAGCTCTGTTACGTTAATTAATACGATGTTTTATGATTTTTATTATTTATTTAAAAGGTTGAAATAAATGTGTACTAATACTCTCAAATTTAAATAATCAAATTTATTTTGTTGGTGTGGATTTGCATTTTTTTTATAAACTGAAAAAAAAAATTGCATTCAAGTAATTAGTATGTTCTTGAAATGTTATATTGTTATTTAATCGATTGCGTAGAGTTTTAATACAAATTTTCTCAAAGAAACACAGTTTACTATATCATTTGTTCATTCATAACTATTTATTTTGATAGTTTTACAAAATGTATAATTCAGACCGATTTAAATTGGATGAAATAATAATTAGGTAGTTACTATTTAAAAAGGTTTTCATAATTTATAAAAATCATAGTCAATAGGTGAATAGGAGGTAAGTATATGAATTTAAGTACATACTTACCATTACAAACTTTTCAAATCCAATTGATATTTTAATTAAAATCTACGAGATACCGTGTACGATATCACCATTTGACATGGTTTATTTGAGTTTTTCACAAACTATAGATACATAATATTTATGTAATTATCTATAGTGTTAAAAGTCAAATAAGCTATGTCAAATTGTGATGAAAATATTATAGAAATGTTATTGTTTGTTAAAAGCAACACTATATATTTATTTTGAACAAATTTAACTAACATCGAAAATTATGTCACCACTCACCAATGCTAAGATTATAATATATGTCTTTAATTAGTAGATAATATTAAAAATTCCCAATCACCAGCGATGGGCTTGTTTTCAGAATACCTACACATCATTTTGTTTACTTTACTTCATCCTTTTTCCAAAATATATCTACTTAGATAAGCATAAAATGCTTTAACAATTATTGACCATTAAAATTTTATTGTTACTTTCAAATTGTATTGTAAACAATGTCACGTCAAAACACGTTTTCAAAAATCCCAGCCGCTTAATCCCTTTCGGCGAATGGCATGTAATAAAATAATATAATCCTTTGGGTAATTTCTATCTTTGAGGAATATTCAAAATACAAAATTATGCATAATTTACTTAATGTGTACCCTTTTATATTTTCAAAAATACTAAGAACTGACGCACGTGTTATTGATATTTAGACGAAGTTCATTACTATTATACTATTTCCAAAGCAAGCCATTCATAAATAATTCCATTTCAAAATGCAATGAAAAGGATTATTTAACTTGGTTGGATCATAAAAAAATAGTCAGCAATTAGTAATGTTTTCAAACTGAACCATGATAATAGTGATTTTTTATTATCTTTGTGCAAGATTAATTCAACCAAAATAATATGTAATGTCATTTTCTACTAATGATAAAATAACATTTTGAAGTTAAAACATAATATTTTAGGTAGTTACCTTTTTAGGTCCAAAATATTTGATTTTATAGTGATAGTAATATTTAATTAAAATATGTATTTTTCTACTGGGTATTTATGTAAATTAAATTTATATATTAGAATATTACAAACTCATTTTAAGTTAAGTAGGTAACTGCAAAGTAATTAAATATAATTATATATAAATATCGTTTTATATATGATATTATTTTTATATTAAATAATATAAAATTTTCAAATTTAAACTTTACTTCATTGTTTTGTTGAGTATCTATATGGGAGAGTAATCAACCGAAAAGAGTAAGAGAGAGATTGAAGAGGTCTTTATCATGCAGTGAATTAATTTAAATAAGCGAATCAAAATTAATATAATTACTTCAAATTTTAAGATAATATTAATAACTGAGAAGTTTTTTAAAGTAGCTATGCAAGTGAAAATTAATTCCGTTTCTTTTCGGTATTTGTTTTATATTAAATAATATAATAACTTAACTTTCTGACACAATAATATTGACTAACTTTTAAACTAATAATGCAAATACTCACTGCAAATACCAATATTTTTCGGAGATAAACCAATATGTTTTTTTAAATTATTGTGATACGTCAATATAAATCATGCTGTTTCTTTAGATCTCCGTAAAAGAATGTTATAACAAGTATAACAACCTTCTTATTTGTAAAATAAAGCGCAGTGCACTTTTGTTATCGAGGTATGACTATACTCCTCGGATATTTCTGTGAACACAAATTTGGTCGATGCGATATGTAGATATAGAGCACCATTGTCAAAAACCTAACTTCGTCAATTTTTATGCTAGAGACCTGATTTTTTTACAGGACATGCATAAAAAATTAAATATTATAAAAAGCTAATAAAACCGGAAACGCTATTTTCAGACTTACAATGGTTTTTCCTGGGGTCGTCGATATATAGGTATATTTGAGCGTAGTTATGCACAAAGCAGCCAAGCCACAATTTTGAAAAAAATGAGTTATTGTGATTTCCATAATCTCACACGTTTGTTTTACGTTCTGCACAAATCAGCCAAGCTGCTGTCATACAAACATCTCATATAAATGCGTTTTAAAGATTTTGCAAATCACAGAATATGACATTTTCGATTTTCATAAAGCAACCAAGCTGCTGTCATACAAAAATGCAATATAAATGCGTTCTAAAAATATGCAATATTCGTTCTGCAAGAAGCAGCCAAATGATAATATTATGTACTTAGTAAATTTTTAAAATCGTGACTGTAAGGTGTGTTTTTCTACATTCAATTAATAAACATTATTTTTTCAATTACATTACATGTTTTTCATTTTAATATATATAATATACAGATTTTTCATATAAAAAATAGTGCCAGGCAGCTAAATATTGATGTATAATTTACAAGTTTTTCGAATTATTTTCAGAATTTTGAAATTCCCATAATAATTTAGTAACTAAGAAGGCTATTTTTAAAGAAAATAATCAAAAATAAAGACTTTTCTTACAAAAGTAAGAGATGGCTGCATTCTGCAGAATGCATATTCTAAAAAAAATCATTTTACTCAAAACACCTGGACTACTAAAACACCAAAATTTCAAAGAGTATATGCTTTTATCTCTTCAAAAGTTATACAAAATCATATTTATATACAATATATATCATTCAAAAAGTATACACAGTATACAGAGGCTTTGCTGATTTAAAGAAACACAATTTACAAAAAAGTGCTTCTATCTCTGTTTGAGGTGTGTGTGGCTCGGCTGCTTTGTGCATAACTACGCTCATTTTATCTTATTTAAAGAAGGATAAAATAAGATATTAATTTATATTATAATAATTACAAGATAAAAACTTTATATATACCACGTTTTTAAATTTTCTGTTGAATCATATAAACTTGACAATTCTATGTATTAATAATTTAGGACAAATAAGGCAATTGTCAACAAATCATTTTTTTGCTATTTTGCAACAAACAAACAAATATAGAATACTGAAATGTCATTTTGATTTCCAGAGTAACGCACGTATATATTAATAATTTAGTTGCTAGGACCACCCCCTTAGCAACCAATAATAGTGAATTGGATTACGGATTTCTTCCGAAATAACTTTTCATGCAAAGCAGAATTAACTGAAAATGAATTCAATTCTACTTAAAGATGGCTAAAAGAATTATAAGATTGCATTGTGATCGTGTTCTGATATATTCTAAAAGTTTCAAAGCTAGTCGGGAAGCTAGTTAAAAATCGATTCCAAGATTTGTACTGGATAAACAATCACCAGACAAACAAGAATACGAGCTAAGAAAAACGTGGTAAAATATGGGTTGAGGAAGGAACATAATTATACAGGTTTAAATTTGAATTAGTTTTTCCAACTGTCGACAAAACACTGATGAATAATCATAAAACTTAGACTTCAATACGTGAAAGTTTATCAAATCTTGTTGTTATATTAGATAGGCCTAAGGATATCTTAGAGTAGTATCCTGCTCGGAAATTTGGTCTATTTTAGATAATAGTCGTCGAAATCCCCGATTCGCATGTTATATACATTTATTGTTTCAATGAACAGTAATGCACTCGGCGTTCCATTCACCAATGTTGGTTTTTTTTTTTGAAATATCACCCAGAAAGTAGTAAAATACTTTGGTTAAAATTGTATTAAAATGCTGATAAATTACTCTTTTACACTACCTACAGATATTCAAAATTAAATAGCATGCATACCCAATAATTATATTCCAAGATTCCTTATTCGGGATAAAATAATTCTGAATGGTACCAAGGAACTGTCAATTATTGTAACTTTAACGGTAAACAAGGTTTTAAAAAGGTTTTTGTACATATATTTATAAAGTGTACCTACTTATGTTATTTTCTAAAAAATATTAATGTTAATTAACTTAATATTCCAATCGACGCAATGTGAGGTCGCGACCTATATTTATGTTATAAAACCCTCATCTCCATTGAATAATATGAAAATAATATGACCATATTTCCAAAACGTCAGAATACCATATCACCGAGAAAACAATACATTCCATTAACGTTTATTATGTCAGAAAAGCAATTTTAAGCCATTTTTTTGCGAAGGTTACTGTAATAATAATAATCAGTTATTATTTTTACCTCAATAAAAGAGATGCATTATAGATGCCTAGAGAATATTAAATAAAACATTTCACATGACACTGTAGTATTATAACTAATTTAAAATATTTTTTAAACTGCATCGCTACTTTACAGTACAGAACTACACTTGATAGTAATTTCTAACAAATATATTAATAATTTATATAATATGCAATTTATTGTTACCAAACTATTTTAAATATTTATGAATTTTATGTATTTCACATCTTTATTATCAATCCAAGATCGGCATCGTTATGCTATAACTTTACAATAAATTATAACGATTAAATTTAATATTAATTTGATTTACAAAAATAAAAATGTATGTTTTCGAAAACATGCCTGCTAGAAAAGAAGAAAATAAGAAATATATTCCAGAAAATTTATTTTTTAGAATCATAAATAACGCAGTAAAACTTTTCACTCAATATGGAGAGAAAATAATCATTTTCACTTATTGGTACCTACACTCTTATATTAGATACATTTTCGTCGCCTATACGAGCGACACCTTTCGGAACTTACCTACATAATAATATATTTAATAGGTATCTCTTTGTTTCGTAACATATTATTATTATTTGACGTATCTATGTTGTATAAATTTAATATTATTTTGTAGACTCTTTATAAACTCAGGATATAATAAATTATAATATTCTGATACGTGTCATAAGCTCAGTCATAATAAGTGTTTAAACTACAATACTGATATTAAAGAGTTTTTACCATTTAATTTATGTTGTAAAAATTATTACGTACGTTCCATTAGCCATTGTTTACTTTTTTTGTTCTTACGCGTTATATCCAACATGTATCTTTCCATACCACGATACGCTATTAACAGTTTCAAGATTTTATTTGTATTAATGTTCGATGCTTTGCATGCATACGAGGGAACTGAAAATAAATATTTGTTGAACGGTTAACGCACAATGAAAGATCAACATTAAAAATAAAATTCGGGCATCTAAATAAGGTTTATCTCAGCTTAGTTCTTTAAACAATCTCGTTAAACATTCTT
This sequence comes from Rhyacophila brunnea, assembly GCF_057557595.1. NCBI lineage: Eukaryota > Metazoa > Arthropoda > Insecta > Trichoptera > Rhyacophilidae > Rhyacophila > Rhyacophila brunnea. The sequence continues at coordinate 53,883,279 of NW_028232965.1, read as the reverse complement.
CTATAAATATACGACCGCATAATTTCCGATATATTGTTATATAAGAAAATTGCAATCGATAGCTTTTAAAACAGTGTTCCTACGATAAAACAAAAATAGGATAGACCCATAATATCAAGATGTGAAATAATGCTATTATGTAGATTTGACTAAAAGTGATGGATAACATATAAATAAACAAATAGATAGTAAAAATATAAAAGTTATCAAATGGGAATGCATGAATGTTTGTAAGTCCAGAAGACACCCAATTACCAAAAAACTACTCTTAAATATACTAAACATATAGAAAAGAGGACGGAACACTTAGACTGCGGTTATTGAACTGTGTAAAGAGATGTACAGCATCATTCAAGTTAAGATGGTGTAAGAAACTTGTAGCAGACAGGGAAGAGTGGAAACGTTTCGGAAAGAAGATGATGATGAGTGTGTTCTTATTTTTTTTTTGTATTCTATCTATCAAGAGAGATGAAGCCATGACTGTGGAAAATGCAACCATACCCTAAATGTTTGAAATTTGTGTATTTATTTTAAATTTCAACGATATTAAAAACGAATTCAATCTATAGTATGTAGTATTTGAAACCAAAAAACTGATAAAATATATATATTTTTATACCCGCTATTGATTTCTACTAAAGTCACGAATAAAAGACATTCTTCTCTAATTAAAAATATCTTACAGCCAAACTTTTATGTAGTTTGAAGATTTATCACCTTTATTATGGTCTTTTGGTGGAATCCGACTGTAAAAAAACCGTCGATAGATAACGAATGAAAAATATGAAACGAAGAATTTTTCGCATTTTTTTTGAAACTTTGTTTTCCGGGTTTTGTTATGATTAAGTCATTTACAAATATAATTATATATGATTGCCTTCAGTACTACAATTATATATTATTGTATCGTCTCTGTTCTGGCAGAACACACTAACTGGAGAATACTAGTTTTGAGTAATTTGACTTTGAAGTTGTTAAAATGTTTGAAATGGTCTATCTTGAGTTTATTAAGTAATCGTAAAAACAATGACTTTAAAATAAAGACTGTTTATTTATTAAAAATGTTTCCAAACGGTAAAGTTTGAAATAAGGAACATTTTGGTATAACTAACTCAATATTACATTTTTTCGAATTAATGTCTTCTGCCAGAACAGTGACGATATTATAATTTATTATTCAAAAAACAATATTTCTGGAATATTTTTCTTATTTTCTTCTTTTCTAGCAGGCTCGAAAATATCCATTTTTATTTTTATAAATTAAATTAATATTTAATGGTTATAGTAATTATTGTAAAGATAACGCATAACAAAACCGATCTTGGATTGATAAAAATGTGGATTACATAAATTGCATTAAATGTTTAAAATAATAAAAAATATTATTTGTTATTTCTTCGACATACCTAAATTAATATTTATGATACAGTACGCTTTCGTAATAATTATATATTATGTCATACGGTATACCACAATACCCGTGTAAAATGTATTTCATTAATATTACCTGCTAATATTTCACAGCTTTGAGAAATGTTTCCATATTATTACCAAAACGTGCGGTAAAAAACCACAAGTTATATATTAATTGTTACTCTTCAAGAAATCATAATCTTATTTATTACTAGTTATTAGCCCATCCTACTAGGTACTTCATTTACTTGTAATACATATCGCACCCAGGGAATAATAGTGGCACAAGTCCAGATTTGTCATTTTTGAGTTGAGTATGCAGAAATGTTCCAATATATAATTTCTATCCGTACGAATAGCGGCATAATTCCTAAAAATATAATCGTGGCCTTAATAGCATTTTTGTCATTATCATATAATAACATTTTACTTGAATTCAAGCAGAAATAATGATTGTTATAGCGGATGACATTTAAAATAATATGACTCAAGTGTGCCAACTTCACGCTATTATAAAATAATTTAAAAAAAAAAACTGATTTAACACACAAAATAAAATATTCAAACTGCTCTCCTGCAGTTTTTCGAGTTGTGCTACTATTATTCCCCGGGTGCGATATAGAAAATAAATAAATAGGTTGATTCAATTTGTTTTTTTTTTCTCACTGATGTGGTAAATGTTGGGTTATATTTCAGACACATTTAAGGTATCATTTACAAAAAGTTAGTTTTTTCGGAAATGTATATTTAGGTCTGAGCTTTTGTTCAAAAATACAAAAATACAATTGTGTGCAACGTGACCGTAAAACCATTTGTTATGTATACGTGTGATACCTGGAGCCTAATGAAGAAACAAAAAAGGCTGTCCAAATGTACAAAGAATACTTGGACCAGTTAAAGAAAACTAATGTTGGTGCATCTGTGATGAGATCTGCAAACTATTTAAGCCCAGTATAGTCAATATCTAAAAGGCGAAAGCCTTATGGGCTGGACTGGTCACGTTGTTAGATTCGATATACATTAAGTTATAAAGTAATCTCTGTAGACACTCATTTATCTTATCTTATCTCATCTTTATTTTAATAATATATATTTTATTGGCTAATAAAAATAGTCATATTATTATTTTTACTTGGATATAATATAAGATTATCAAATAAGATATAAATAATAAACTTTTCTCAGAATAAATTGATTGTATCACGAGCTATATGGCATGTTACACCCTCTTGTTGGAACCCCATATCGTCCAGATCAACATTACTAATCATGTTTTTGTAGCGTTCTCCACTGACAGTAACTGTATTGCCATTTTAGTTTTCAAAAAAATACTGCCTTATTACACCACCAGACCATAAACTACACCAAACTGTTGATTTTTGTAGATGGAAAGGTGTTTCAAGAATAGCATGTGGGTTTTCATTACTCCAAATGCGACAATTGCGTTTATTTACAAAGCCATTTACTTAACTAAAAATAAGCTTCATCGTTGAAGTTAGATTGTTCTAAAGCCCAATCAGCAAAATCTAAACGCACCAAATTGTCATTCTGATTAATTTCTTGTGTTACTTATATTTTATAAGCTTTTAAATGCAAAATTGTATGAAGAATATTTCTTACATGTAGTGCCATAAGAAAGCACAAGTTCTTATTAACGACATCTAATTGATTGTTTTTCATCTACACTTTTATTCACAACATCGATGCTTTTAGCAGTAGATACATTTAAGTTTTTGACGTTTCGGATTTTTAACATCACAAAAATTACCATTTGAATTTTCCAAATAAATTACGAATAGTAAAATTTAGATCGTTTATTTTTACTATAAATTTCACGTAATGCCCGAAACGTAGTTCGAATATATTCATTATTGGGTACTGTTCGGTTATCAGGAATACAGCGGAAAATACATTTTGAAAATAGCCGATAAACTGGATTATTTGTTAGGTTAACTTAACCAAACCTAACCTAACCTAACCCAACATAACCTAACCTAAACTAACCCAAACTAACAAATAATCCAGTATATCGAGTATTTTCAAAATGTGTTTTCTGCGGTATTCCTGATAACCGAACAGTACCCATTATTGTTGTAAGACGTGATATTAACAATTTGTATACGCTTTACGACTGTGTATCTTTCTATGATGATTTTCCAAACAATACTGAACACAAATGTCAATTCTAGTGGTAATCAGGAAAAAATGGCAGCTAGATTGTTTTAAAAATCTATAAAACTTTATATATTATATAATTTGATAACCATAATATAATATGTACAATTTGATAATAAAAGAGAAAGTAACAGTCAAACCTAATAGTTATTAAAAAAAGTCGTTTACTAAAAATATTTAAATACGGTTATCGAAAATAGATAGCACACAATAATCTATGCAGTGTTGAGAATACTAATTAACTAAGCAAACGTCTTAAAGTAAAGTCCTCCCAAATAGAAATTTAAAAAGGTCATATTATCTGTACGTTTTTATAGTATTTAAAACGTATTTGGGCAAATGGGTCAACTCCATTAAAAGTATCAAGCATTTAAAATTGCGCTCTGTTTCACCGTTTATTGCCTCCATGAAAGTTAATTGTCATCCGACAACATGAAGAGCTGTGTTTATATTGCTATCGCGTTTAATGGTAAATTTTCCGTATGCCATATTGAAATATTTACTGTTTCTACCACACCATTACCACTCACTATCTTTCCCATTAAAAACATACAGGTTTTATGTTATGATATATGTTTAAAAATAACTTTATATTTTCCATATAATTCAGTATATCAGAAAATCTACATAACATCACGTGATATTTTCTTTTATACAGGTATTTTTCTTTCATCTATCACCCTGTCACGACCCAGCATTGGGGAATAAGGCAAGCACAAGTTTGCGCCACTTCCCTCGATCCATCGCCAACTCTTGCGCCTCCCGCCACTCCAGAACTGAATCGCGTAGGTCGTATTTGTAGCACTACTGCAGGGTGAGGGAGGGCCGGCCACAACAACGGAACCACAAGAGTACGAAGTGTTGCACTCTTTTTGGCTGCATTCGGAACACATGTCCCAGCCACGTAAAACGTCTCTTCGTGATTACCTCAATCATCAAAGGCTGCTGTGTCTGCTCATAAACTCGAGTATTTGTAACGCGGTCATACCAGTGTACCCCTAAGATTCGGCGGAGACAGCGATTCTAAAAGCTCAAAAGCCGAGACCTTTGTAGCTTATTAAGATGCCATGTCTCACAGCCATACAGGAGCACAGGTAGCATGCACGCGTTGAACAAACGACATTTGGTCCTCACAGAATACAGCGTTGACCTGCATGCGACTCCAAGTTGGCTGAATGCATCCCGCCATACCCATACGGATTCCAAGCTCAAGTGGCACCTAAGTATTTAAACCTGGATACCAGCTTGACGGGCAGGCCGGAAACCCGCAGAGGAGTGTCGGCGTCAATGGATGCAGCACTGCACATGGATTTAGTCTTAGCCACATTCAAATGAAGACCCACACGTTTCGAGTTCGCGGCGAGCCTGTTCACGGTTACTTCCAACCGTTCAATCGTCGAGTCAAACACGACTGCGTCATCTGCATATGCCAGATCGCACAGTATTTCTTCGCATAGTTCGGTTGTGTCATCACGACGTAGGCCTATCGCACTGTCAGAGCTATGTTATTATAAGATATTTTTCTTCAATGCGTGTCGTCTCAATAATACAACGTTATAACGAACAATCATAATTTTATTAGTTAGTTAAAATATAAAAATTATTACAAGATAAAAAGAACTTTTTATATATCAACGTTTTTAAATTTTATGTTGAATTATATAAACTTGACTTGACAATAAATAACTTCAACGATCAAAAAAATGTGTAGGTACTTGATAGAAATAATACTGAAATGTCATTTTGACATTTCATATTGATTTTCATAGTAATGCACGTATGTATTAATAATTTAGTGCTAGGACCCCAGACCTCTAGCAACCAATAATAGTGGATTGAATTATGGATTTATTCCGAAATAACTTTTCATACAAAACAGAATTAACTGAAAATTAATTCAATTCTACTTAAAGATGGCCAAAAACTATTAAAAGAATGCATTGGCATCTTTCTGATATATTATAAAAGTTTCAAATGTCTAGCTAGTCGGAAAGTTAGATAAAAATCGATTGCAAGATTTGTACCGGAAACAACCACCAGAAAAACAAGAATACGAGCTAATAAAAAAGTTGTAATAATAAAGAATTTTCTAACCGAAGCATCATAATATGTAGAAATTCATAATATACAAAGCTGTCAAAAACTCAATCACCTATTAATTGTTGGCTCCCCTGAATGATGAGATTGGTGTGGCATTCTTTTTATTTTTCTCCTTTAATTTTTGTATACAGATATGTTTTGTATACAGATATGTTTTGTATACAGATATGTTTTGTATGCAGATATGTTTTGTATACAGATATGTTTTTAGTGAAAAATCATCATTATCATTATATAAGCCGTAGCCAATTCATTTCTGAGTAAAGACAATTTGTTACTATTTAGTCTTTCCCCAGAGCTTAATCCGTCGAGCCTATTTCCACTTCAATATTTTGGTCAACACACGCTTCTCGTTATGATTGATAATTATTGTGACCACTTTTGGATAATGACAAATTCTGTTTCGGTTTACGTATTTTTTTTTTATTCTTGATGTGAAAGGTACAATCGGATTTCCATATTAAATCATTACTTTATCAAGTTGGCGTTGATCTTTCGACTGGTCATGCAACAGGCTTGGATCTTGGCAATATGCGACGAACCAAGGAGGCAAGGCTGCCAGAAGTGGTAGTCGACGTCGGGTTCAAAAAAGATGTGAACGTCGTGAAAGCAGACATCAGCCCTCAAAGGTTTAAAACCTCAGGAGTGGTGGATGCCAGGCTACCAAAGGATTAAAATTTTATTTTATTAATTTGTGCGGCACCTAGTTGTCCAGCACCCGGTTAGAAGCACCGAATAGTTACATTCCTGTTTTGTCTGGGGTTTTTCTTCGTTATGTCCAATATTCATGTTGTACTATTCTAATATATTATATTGATATAACTCATATCGTAGGTTCACGTTTCCCATGCATATATGGACACTAATAGTACATGTTTTTACTTAGGTTTATTAAAAATATCATGTAGGCAATAGTATGCACGCATTTTTGGACTTTTCTACATTTAAAATCAATTTATTGTATGTTTGTTAAGGTTATATTATTTTATCTCTTGTAATGTCTTTATATTAATCTTTTTCATTTATGTTAAGACCCGTTAGAATACAATACCAAAACCCTTGTCAAGACTTATTTAAAGCTAAGCCTTCGGTAACTGTACCGTTTATTTTAATACAATAATTCCATGTATTATTCAGATACAGATAACAAAATTTACTGTAACAGTGAAACGTAAACTAAACGGTGTTTATTTGAAAGTAGTCAGTTCTTATTATATTCATTTTGCCAATAATATGTATGTACATGTAATGCGTATTATTATTATGATGTTGGCAAACTATACCTATGTTTGCTTATACATTTGCTTTTATTGCGTGTTTTTACATGGTTTTGTAATACGGAAAATTGATTGTTTTACTTTAACACCGATTTAAAAAATATGCTAACAAAATTAATTACTAAAAATGTTTTCTGTGTTACACCAGTCATCAGATACAGAGCGCAACACTTACAATGGCAGTTGTCAACATTGAGTAGATTACAAAAGACGTACCTACCTACCATATGCTTCGAGATTTTTTAAAAATATTTATTACAATATTGTAGGTAAACGGATACATTTAATATCAGCAAGTGACATTACATTACACTTAATGAAAATCAAAAAACACGTAAATTTATGATATTATCATTTATTTAAAAAATATAAACTTTTTTTATGTATCTTCTCATGCCATTTCATCAAGGCGATCTTTGCCATATTATCATCTTCTAACGAGAATATTTTGGTGGATCAGAAGTTGATCTTTCCTTGGATGACAAGTTGATAAAATGTTGTACTTTTGTCCTTTCATAATGTCAACATCTCTGTCTCTTCCCATTCGATTAAGAACGTTCAATTTTGTCACCCGGTCAGTCCAAAGAATTTTGAGAATGCGTCTATAGAGCGACATCTCTAAAGCCTTAACTCTCCGAGATATTTAACGTCCATACCATTTAAAAGTATTTAGAAAACATAACAATAAAGCAAACGCTAATAATTTCAAATCTAGGGGTTTATTGATTGCTAAGCAATCTCTTATTATGAGAATAGTAATCCTTGCGATCTCAATTTTATTCTAGTTTTTATTCCCTGAGACTGGCCACATTTCTCATTGACCCATGCTCTTAAATATTTATAGTGGGTCACACATTCAATCTGTTCAAAACTTGTGTCGGTGTTTGGTGTAGCTATTTTTATACATCCTGTTAATAATTTTGTATTCTTGAGTTTCATTTTTAAATCATAAGAATTGCTGACCTTATTAAAAACCCTTTCTACTATTAATGTATAAGTACGAATTAGAATATTATATTATCCTTGTTTTTTAACGTTTGTTAATTACGATTAGGGAATCCAATCCGGAGCCAAAATTTTGATCCTGACATTTCGGGATTACAATTTGACTATCCCGGTATTGGCATTTTTTCGATAGTTAATATAAATTTTTTATATATACAAATAGCATTGATAAATATCGGTTAAAATTTCTAGTATTATTTATACTATTTAAGACAGTTATTGTTAATAATGTATATTATATTGATTTAATGGAGTAAATAATATTGTAATATAAAATAATAATGTGAAGGTAAAACAGTTTTATTGTTTTATTTAAGAAAAGATAATAAATGCAAATACAAGTTCAATTAAAATTAAAAAAATATCATATTGTGTTGACAATATATAATAAGATTGACAAGAAAAAGTCCGAGGGTCGTATGCATGAGATTCCTAAAAACCTTATAGGCTATATACTGCACGTTTGTATGCATGAGTACAAACGTAATTAGCTGTTAAGTGACGTCACGAATGTGACATCTCATGTGTCATGGTCTTCGTATTATAAAATTTCATTCCCCTATAAATAATTCAAAATTTTTAAATTGTAAATGTGTCTAAAAGTGTGCGAACGGTACCATATAAATTTAATAATTATACATGAATAATTATCATGAACTTTAAATAATTTATCAGCTATTTTATCACATTTATATTATAATTATTCTACTGTACGAAAGGATAAAGTATTGCCAGTAAACTTTTCCATTTGGTGGCAACACTGAATACATTTGGTGGCAATACTGAATATTATTATGACTAACTTCACTTCAATAATTATGAGATGTCAAAAAATAAATGACAGAAAATGCAAATGATGTAGATAATAATATGTAATGATCTCTGTATAATATTATCATTTATACCAATCACCGCAGTGGCGCACCCAGGATTTAAGATTGGGGGGGCCCAAGGAGGAGAATATAAATTAGTCCCATAGGCTATTTTTATTCTTTACAGCCTAATTTCTCGTTTATCGGTCTTTTGTCTATTGCACTCGCTGTACCTACACCATGGTCCCCATATCCTGAAACGGGCCCTCAAGCTAGGATATTTGGCGGGCCCCCTACCTACCGCTAAGATTAAAGGCAGTGTGAAACACTACATTAACGCTTTTCAAATTGTGTTTTAGTTCAAATTAAGGGTACTTATACAGTGAATTATTGACGATTTTTAATACATCTACTTTAATAATGGAGCTGTCGAGTATCAATACAACAAATATATTGCACAATTATATAGGTAATTGAAAATGTTCATGGCCATGAAGCATAATAGCGCCGCAGGCGACTATTTTAATATTAAAGCTAATTTATTATGTGTGTTTATCTCACTTATCTGGTAACAGAATTTTTTTACAGTTCCATTAGGGATTGGGTTTCTAAAAAAACCTGACATTAGTGTTTCGAAATTTTTGTGTTAGAAATTAAAATCTAAGAATTTTTTCTAAAAAAGGTGCTGGAGATTAATACAAATCATTTTTTTGCCGTGTTTTTATTTGTCTAAGCCCAAAGGCATAGTTTATTGGCTTTCAATTTCAATGTTTAAAATCATTCTGATAATTTTCATGTTTCGGGGGTGCCAAGGCCCCTTGCCCCCCCCCCCCCGGGTGCGCCACTGAATCACCGTATGACACTATTGATGTTTCCAGTGTATTTGAGAGTTGTGCCTTGTTTATTACAGTTATCTTACAATAATTAACTAGGTAGGTAGGTACCATAATATTTAGAATAGCAGAGAATGCAGAATGCTTCCAATTGCATATTTTAATGCCAGATACAGCAGTAGGTACATATTTTCACGGTCGTTTAGCGGAGATATTTTATCGTAATCTTACGTAAGTCCATCTTATCTCTCTATGAGAAATATTGCAAGCGAAATAGGTACCAGGCATTTTATCAGTTATCTATCCTTAGTCTATAATCTAGATCAAAATTATATGTATTTTGTAAACAGCACGACTAAAAACTGTTTTTAAAGTTCGCAAATGTTTTACAGAGTCTACAAAACGAACAAGGGCCTGAAGCAAACGTTTGTTGCAATGAATGCAAAATTAAAATGACATTTGAAAGTGACAGCTGAGGCAGCCATTTTGAATGGCGCGTGACGTCAGATTGCTTACGTCACAAACAGTTCTATACGCTATTTGATGGAAAATCGGTTAAATAGCTTATAAAGAATTTGGGAATCTCATACATACGGCCCCGAGATTCTAACAATTGCTCTTCATTCGTGGGTGTATTTGTATTAAAATCAAAGAGAAAATTAAAACATACATTCATAAAATTTAGCGTAAAAACAAGTGCGTGCCTGCACGTCCATGGCAGTGGTGGTTAGACGCCGTTCACGTGCCAGCACGTCAGTGACGTTCATCTGGTTAAATAAACGGATTTATTTATGTCCTGGCTTAAAGAATTGTTATTTATTATCCGTGAGCATCCGGAAATTTCCTCTGTAAAATTTTGCGAGTACATACACGTTACTAACATGATGATTTTGTACGCATACCAAATAATCGATTGTGATTGATAAAAAAATTAATCATAAAAGTTTCAGGATTATATTTACTAATCCCGGGATTTATAGATATCGAAAATATTCCGGGATTGGATTCCCTACTTACGACATTGCTCTACCACCATTAATCGAAACCTAATAATAGCATCAAATACTCCAAACTACATGTATTTAATTTATACGTAATTTTCGATTTTTATTGTGTTTAATTAAATAAATTTATCCACAACCGACATAAATTTTTCCATACCGAGTATTTGACATATTTTAATGTGTCCAGTTAATTAATTGTCGCTCGATATGCGTATGCTATTGGTAAATATATTAAAATCGTCAGTCCAGTCACTGAATGATAATAATGATAATGATAATTTACTAAAATCATTACGTAACTGATCCCAGATAGATTTGATAATAATTTAACAAAAGTATAATATTGGATAAAATAAAATTGTTAACTTTTTACGAAAATCTCATATGCAGACACAGAAATGCGAGCCATGTTTATGTTATACGGCAATAAAATTCGAGTGTTTTTTTATTTGCATACTTTTATATTGGATCATAAAATATTGTATTGTACGATATCATACATTTCCTCATCAAAATATTATTTAATATGAATAAAAAAAATCAAACATTAAATTATCATTCAAGAAATCGTATTTATATTATCATCAGTGGTCAACCCTTGGTAAACGTACTAATAACATCATGATATTCATGACATCTACCTAAAATACACAATAAAAAATCTGCCATATTATTTTTCCTTAGTCTATTTTCGTTTTTTATCGGCCTGTCCTACCTATATTATACATATATATACTTTTTATGTTTTTTTTCTTCTCTATTTTTCTTATGATGTAATTTGATTTATTAGGCTCTTTATGTCTACTTGTTATTGGGACCATCACATATATTTTTTTTCCTATAATAAAATTGACTCGCCTAGCGTCATAACTCACATTTTGCAATATTGTCATTTTTGAGTTAAATACACCAAGTGATTCTAAAGGCATTAATCTATATAAAGACAAATAGTTGATATCAAAAGTCATTTTAAACCATGTGATAATCATTGACAAAATTGACTGTTATAACTCACATTTTTCAATGAATACTGTCATCAAAGCCTTTCTGACCAATCAGGGAGCTCTATTTCTCATAGCGTGATGTGTGTCTGCAACCATGGGAGTATATATTTTAAAAAATAATGTAAATTAACTCACTCACTCGTTTATATTCAAGGGAGTTCAATACCTTTGGTCTAATATCAAAAAACAGTGCTCTGGTGGTTTTTAGCAATTATCTCAAAACTCGTTTTTTTGAATATGTGAGTTATGATTATGCAACTCAATTGTACTACTTATCCTCTGTGATTGATCCTATTGGGTAATCCTATTGTCGTTTTAACTTACTATTTAAAAAAAATATTTTGAAAGTATTATTATAACTGCTTCGTTTAAAATTCTTGAATAGAATAGAAAAAAAAAGAATTTTATGTATAAAGCTTGGAAATACATTAGAAACTACCTTTAGAAAAAAAAATGTGGTGCCGTACAGGATTCAAACCTGCATCCATTGGTATTAAGCCAGTATACCTCACCAATTTAACCACCTACACCCTATTAATTACAACAAAATTAACTAACATTCATGAAACTGAACCGCTTCTTATTTTTTTGTAATTATTTGTTGATTAAAAAATACGTTATTAGATATAAGAATAAAACCAGTTGCTATAATATATGGTAAGAAAATCGAGCGTGTTGCGTGGTTTTTTAAGACCCATAATAAACACACATCAGGATGGACACGGAGATACAATAAAGATCCGCAAGATTTGGACATGAGTCCGCTCATCGTAGACCCCAGTATACTAGTCCGCATTAGGTGGTTGGATCACGTACATAGGATGGAACTGTAACGCATGACAAAAAAATACATTCCCGAATGAACTCTGGTCTACTTCAATCTTTCCACTTTGGACATGGTTGGGTGGAGGCATATTTCTAGAGTATGCCAATACCTACATACAGTTGTATCACCAAAAAGAAGAAAAAAAAATTAAATTGTCTTTTTGATAAGTTTGTATACCTACTGTAAATGTCAATATCTCTATGTAAAATGTACAAATTCCTCTATTAACTGTTTGTTGGCGAATTTGTAATTTCCTTTCGCATTCATAAAAATTCTACTAATCTTGAAAATACCTATGCCTACTGCATATTTTTTCTTACACTAGGATCGGTTTTTCATAATTCAGACATTATGCGAAATTTCACATAGTTTTCCACTTCTTTCGCGTACCAAACATGGCACGCATGTCAAAGGTTTGCCAACGCTGTTCTTTCTGATTACTTATTTTTAAAAAATGTTACCGAATATAGCTGTTTAATTACTTAATTTTTTTTTTTTCATTTGGCATTTAATTTAAAAAATCATGAAATAATAATATGGTGGTGACTTTCCCTTTTACAAATCTAGTATGTTTTATATATACAATGCCAACCCCAACCGCAATTGTGGAAATGTAATTAATGATTCAAAGAAAAGTTTTCTTAATTATAAATTTTTTGGTTCGTTTATTTTATGGTCAAAAAGCGAGAAAACAAAATGCTATTTTTCGAGATGTCGTTTTAACACCTACAAATAATATCAAAAAAGTTTTGATATTATTTGTGTTATAATGAAAAAAAAAAACGATAAAAGCTCACGACGGCATCTGCGGTACAATTACCAAAATACGATACCTAGCAGTATTCGAACCTGCATCTCCCGGGAATCGCGCCCGCGTGCACTGACCACTATACTATAAGTATCTTATTTAATTGCGACGAATTTTAACAAAGGATTCTAACAATACTCTCTGAAGCGCTTTCTAAATTTCGTTATTAATTGACAATCGGCTTTTGTATTTTAAATCAAAGTATTAAAATACCTTAGTTACTATCCGGTGTCGGGATTGCTCATACGCGTATGGTGTACCTATAGTGTACGTGCTCCGGATACCGCTTGAAGCTTTTTGACATGCTTTTGAGATGCTGAATATACATATATTTGTTTTTTAATATATCGACTCTGTTGTCCAATTACAGTGGTGTAGTGATACAAAAGGATTGCAATATCGAATTAAAATGCTAATACTCATATAATAATGTGACAAATTGTAACTATTAGCTTTTTTAACACTTGCTCATCAGCGCTCTTCTTCGTTTTTCAAAATTATATATGTTCAATAATTAGAATGGTACCTACGTTCTTAAATCTTGTGAATTATTCGTTGAATATTTTTTTTCGACCATGTCCGATCCTAATAGGATCATATGGGCCTCCACAGGGTAGAGGTTTGTATTAAGAGATTTTGTTTTTTAAGAGAAATGGATGTCAGCCACTTGCTCAACATATTAGGTCCATACCCTGACTCACACACAAATTGAAAATCAATATGTGTACTTGCCAGACCCAGGATTCAAACTTGGGATGCACGATATTATAAACTGACGCATAAGCCGCTCGGTAATCGTGGGCGTTGTATTTCAAAACCGGTATTCCAGTATTTATCAATACCAAAATACCGGTTTTAAAAATTCAAAAAATACCGGAATTTTCGGTATTAAGAAAGTACACTCTTTTACGTTTTTTAAAATGAATTATAAGTTATGTGCTGCTAAAATGCAAATATATTGATTGAATCCAAGAGAAGTGAAAAAATAATAAAACAAATTTCATCAAAAAATATATTTATATAAATAATTGTCGCGATGAATTATCATAATATTATTTCGAAATAGAAAACATCCGTGACAAACATGTTCAATTATTCTATAATTATTGATGGCTGTGACTGTACAAGCGTTGAATTTAAGAAGCTTTTCCTGCAACCTTATTTGCACTAATTAGCTATTAGCATAACCACTGGGGAATGACAAAAGAAATGGCGTATTTCAAAAAAACACTACCTTATTCTTAGGTCAATAATTAATATAAAGCAATCATTATTCATAAGATGTTTATCACACTTAAATGTTCAAAGGCATAGCTTTTAATACGTATCTTTAGAATCATCTTCAAATGTGTTAATCTTGCCGATTTTTTGAATAATAAAATGCCTCATTCTTGTCAAATTTGGGATCACAGAGATTATCAATATAATTTTTTATCGTGAATATTTTACAAAAATTATCTCATAATAAATTATACTAATGGTTTCATGAATGCGTTTAAAAATTAATAAATGTAAAAAACTTTAACACCACTGCACAGTTATGTACCGAAATATGACTATATTCTAAAACATTAGAGCGAGAGGTTTAAAAGAATACTATTTTATGTAACAAAAATACTTTATTCAGTCATTAAATGTTTAAAATAACTATAAAGGATAATAAGACTTCAAAATTATATAAATAGATTATCTACAACGTTTAAGGAGTGTCCAGGATCATGGTTTGAAAATACAATAAAAACTCAATTTTTACCTACGACGAGCACGTGGGCCGTTATAGAAATACTGAATAATGAAATGTGATTTCATATTGATTTCTATAGTAACGCACGTATATATTATTTAATAATTTCGTTGCTAGGACCCCCTAGCAACCAATAATGTTATCGAAATAACTTTTAAAACAAAACAGAATTTTTCTAAAAATCAATTCAATTCTACTTAAAGATGGCTAAAAGTATTTAAAAAATGCATTGGTATCGTGTTCTGATATATTCTTAAAGTTTCAAATGTCTAGCTAGTCGGGAAGTTAGTAAAAATCGATTGCAAGATTTTTACTGGACAAATAAGAATACGACCTAAAAAAACGTTGTAAAATGACAAATTTGGACTTGTGCCACTAGTATTCCCCAGGTGCGACATATTAGATGTTAAATACGTGGCTGCTATATATGGTTCTGTACTATCTTATACCAAAAGGTTTTGAATTTTGATGTTTGATAATCGATGTATCAGTCTAACTTAAGGGGGTACATCGATACGATCACGTTAAAAACACTCGAGTTCATGGACACGTCAATCCTTGGCAATATATTATCACGAAAAGCGTTTCTATTTATATACAGCGTATTAATTTGAATAATATCTACTATTTATTAAAATTTGTAAAGTTTGCGAAATGAATAATATCGCATGTAAAAGACCCGTTCTGATGATTTTATTAAATTTATTCACGAGAATCACGTTTTTGAATAACAGAAGTGTAAGATTTTTTTTTTTTGATGGAAACTTTTACCTTTCTTTTATAATAAAGTGTCGATAAAAAACAGAAATTTTGAAATGAACCGTAGCGCATTGAAAAAAAGTTTTGCTACACGAAGACTCGTCTTTGTTGAGCAGTAAAGTTTGAATGTCAAATCATTTTCATTATTGTATATTCGTTTATACTTATTTCAAAATCACCTAAAATAATTTTATTGAGTCATCGAGTCACAAAATACGCTCTGAACATTTTTCAAATCCACTCCGTATATTATTAAAACCTCATTTTAGGTCTAATGTTTAAATTTTTTTTTTAATGTAACTTGAAATAAAATATATTTTAAAACGTAGTACTTCACAAATATATGAAAACTTTATATTTTACTTCGCATTATTTGAATATTTGAGACGTGTATTTTCAAAGTGAACTTATTCCACTTCAACAAATTTTTGGCAAAGGCCATAAAACTGTTTCTGGTTTTGATGTTACATATTATATTCTTTGTATTGGAATAAGTCACTTTTGTAACTAACACCGATTTTGAAGTTGAGTTTTCTACTAGATTGAATGCTATTAGGTTTTTTTATACAAAAAATACTTGTTCAAAATTGTATCCTTTAAATTCTGGCATTCATAACTCATTTTTGTCAAGTAGTCGAAAATACACCCCTTATTTATTCGGTAGATAATTGGTTAAAACATCACAGGAATATGAACAATGAGTATTCTAATTATCAGTCAATGTCTAATTTCATTTTTTTATCAAATAATAATAATAATATGTGTATTTTTCAGATTGTTCTAAATTGTGCATATTAAAATTAAAAGTGTTCCTTACATACACCTTGTGTATTATAACTCATTAAATAAAGAAAAAAATTAATTAAAAAATATTAAAAAAGATTAGTATCTACGTAATAATCCAAGTTTATAATTCGAATTACAGAAAATCATTTACAAAACTAGTAAAAACATTAAAAAATTACAATGAATAACAATGAATCGTTAAATATTTTTTATTCAATACTTATATAAACAAGATTTTAAGGAAGTTCAATTCTTTTATTATTGAAAATATTTACATCGTTTTTAAAAAGATCGGTAACATATGAAAAAAGTTGGTAATTCTACAGTATCAATATATAGATTAAATTGATAAAGTCATATTTGATACGTTGTTTCTACTGAATGTAGGTACCGTAAACTGAGGGTACTAAATCCCTGAGGAAGTAACTTTACTCCACTACAAAAAATGTTTCAAAGCCAATATAAAACTCAACTTAACACTAATCTAATATTAGTTTTAATTCAAATGTGACTCTACTGGATCTAATTAGCACCAATGTGATATTAAATTAGCTTAATTTTGTGTATCTAAGATTGTTCCAAATTATGTATATTTAGTAAATATTAAATTGTTTATATTGTTATACTATAATAATACATAAACATAAGTTAATTAATAATTCATTTATATCTAATTAATTTACCAACATACAAGTTTCATAGATATTACAAACATAGGATGAAACGGCCGTAAATTTGAGTTTGGTAAAGGTAACGTTAATCAACGATGGAGCATACCAAATTTTGGCTAATACAATAACATAACCTCAACATACTTTAGATATAGGAATACAAAATATCGACTATCTTATACGTAACACCCCAATTTAGCCGATTTAGTATAAATCAGAAGCTTTAAACCTATCATTGCCAATTTCCATAATCTTATTGAAGCATTAGGAGACTATTTCTAGATATAAGCCTTTACAAACTGCGTAGACCATAGGTGTCCAACCTTTTGATTTTGCTGGGCTACATTGAGTGAACATGAACTCTCTTGGACAGAAAAAAATTGTTAATTTATTTTTCGTTTGAAATTTCAAGCAATATCTTTTCCGTCTAAGATTAAAAATTTCTTTTGAGTTGCCTTGAGTTATAACTCACATATTATTCCAAAAATCGAGTTTTGAAATAATCGCAACAAAAAAAACCACCAGAGCACTGTTTTTTGTAGTTAGAAGAAAATTATTGAACTCACTTGAATATTAATGAGTGAGTTAATTGATTTACATTATTTATATAATATAATAATATATAATACTTCAAAGGCTGCAGATACACAGCACACTATGAGAAATGATTGGTTAGAAAGGTCTTGGTGACAGAGCTCACATTATTCATTGAAAAATGTGAGTTATGACACTAACAGTCAATTTTGTCAACGATTTTCATACCGTTTCAATGCCTTTAAAATCACTTGGTATATTTAACCTAAGCATGACAAAATTGTAAAATGTGAGTTATGACTTTAGGCGAGTCAATTTAAAAAATGGCTTAACTGTGTTTTTTAGGCTCGCTGGATATGGGTTGGATTTTCCTGGATTTAATAATATGGGAAAGACTTTGCGAATCACATTATAATACGATATAATACGAGTATATTATAAGGTGGCTTTTTCCGAAAATCGATAATCTAAACTATCTAACACAAGATACTCAAATAATTTACGCATAATTTTACATAGACTACTCTTGTATAATTTTCCACAATTTGTATACTTAATCCATAATTTTCAAAGTTACCCGAAAAACCTACAAAAAGTTCGGAATCGCGATGACTTACAGAAACAAATTAAAAAATATATATAAATAATTGCCACAATATCAGATTTTATTTTACTTATATTTATTAGAATAAAGGTTTCACGGCTAATAAAATGGAGTTATTATTACATTGTAAATAATTACAAGATAAAAAAAAAACTTTTTATATACAACGTTTTTAAATTTTCTGTTCAATTATTATACTCAATATGCTCAAACTTGTACTTGATATGGTAAATAATAAAAAAAAAAAACAATTAATATAGAATACTGAAATGTCATTTTGATTTCCATAGAAATGCACGTATATATTAATAATTTAGTTGCTAGGACCACCCACTTAACAATCAATAATAGTGGATTGGATTACGGATTTCTTCCGAAATAACTTTTTATACAAAACAGAATTAACTGAAAATGAATTCAATTATACTTGGTATTAAAAAAATGCATTGGCATCGTGTTCTGATATATTCTAAAATTTTCAAATATCCAGATAGTCGGGAAGTTAGTTAAAAATCGATTGCAAGATTTGTACTTGATAAACAACCACTGGACAATTAAGAATACGAGCTTATAAAAACGTTGTAAAATATAATGAGATACATGAGAAAGAAAAAATAAACGAACGTAAATTCTATTCTTTACTAACGAAACACAAAAATATCATTTACTTTAAATAAAATCTTATCAAATTAGTAATATGGGTATATTTTTAAAACGTCATAGCAGCCATTTTATTTTTCTGATTCTCACCAAAATTAATATTTGTGTTTAGTAGTATTTGAAAAATCATGGTAAAAAGATACACAGTTTTAGAGTAACATGAAATATACCACTACCATCTTTAGATTAATAAAGCCTGAGAATAACTTTTTGCGCAAGCAACGAGTGGTCCGCTGCCATACTATTTATTGACAACTTACTTGCAAGCAGAGTTTGGTATTCTATAATGACTGAAGAGTATAAATAAGTTATTAGTTATTGTCGTTTAGAATCGACTATCACATTGACAAACATCCTAGTGTATTACGATATTATTATACACAGAAGAAGTTAACTTACTTTGATGGTCACTTTCAATTATTAATAACACATAACCACTTATTCAGATAAACTCCAAGATACGCTAAAATAATCTGAAAGAAATCTGAAACTAAGAATACTCCGACAAGTGAACACGACAGACGCGTCAGTATGAGCACTCTATAGACAATGACAGGCAATGACAGGTAATTCATAGACAATGGGAGGAGCGAAAAGTAAGACCAGTCGTGTAATGTATCGGCTTCCTTCTTCAGTGGGCAATGAACAGACCCATTATTTCATGAAAATATCATATTCAACGATGAAGCTCATTTTCTGTTAAATGGATTCGTAAATAAGCACAATTGTCACGTTTGGAGTAATTAAAATCCACATGCTATTTGTGAAACACCTTTACATCCACAATAAAACAACAGTTTTGTATGGTTTATCGTCTGGTGGTATAATTTGACCGTATTTTTTTGAAAACGAAAATGGCAATGCAGTTACTGTCAATGGAGAACCCTACAGAAACATGATTTCTGATTTTTTCTTCCATAAATTAATTGATTTTGATCTATACAATATAATGTTTTCAACAAGATGGTGTAACATGCCATACAGCTTGTAGTACAATCAACTTATTGAAAGAAAAGTTCAGTGACTGTGTAATCTCAAGAAATGACGACGTGAACTGGCCAGCAAGATCATACGATATAGCTCCGTTGGAGTTTTTTTTTCTCAGGGGTTATGTTAAATTATTGATTTACTCGAATAAACCACAAATACGGCCACACACGGTACGGTACAAAGACCTTAAAATCTACATTATTTGTATCATTGGTTAATTAATTTATGATTTTTGTGGGAAAGTGCCCAAAAATTGGTGTTGCAGTCAACTTTTTAAGAAAATTCATACACGGTTATTCATATGAAATCATTTTTAAGGCTATACTTCAGCTGGGGCACGGTCTAAAATGATCGTGACTACGCGACGCAAAAATTGTGCAAATGACGCGTGCAGAACAAAACATAATTTGTCATAAAAAGTCAACATGCGTCCATTTAATGTTATGTTTATTGTTCCATTACTAATAATAATAATGATATATTCATTGACATGTTTTCTTTTTCAAGTAAATGGGTAACGTTTTTTAGTCATTTTTAGACGATTTAAGAATTAATTCCCCCGTCGCCATCACAAAACAAATTGACGTGTTCACAGCTTGACTTTCGCTCTCCGATTGCCAGCCAGTCCGAAATTTCGTCGCACCTATAGTTGAAAATTACTTGCCATTTCCTTAAATGTTAATGCCATGAATTAAGCTCACATTGATATCTTATACTCTTTTGTTTTTATTTCAAACTAGCTGACGTGGCAAACTTCGTACCGCCTCAGAATCAATAATCTTGTGTTAACTTATTAGCTGAATTAAATTCAGTTTTTTATTAAGTTAAAATGAATACTCAAAATGAATAAGTTCAATAAATGTGCAAAAATCGAATCAAAATGAAAATTATTTTAATTATATTGAACTGTAGGTACACACTCTACACACACGATGGCCGCGTGGATTAAGCACCGGTCTATAGTGTCGAGGGTCCCATGTTCGAATCCTGGGTCTGGTAAATTCACATATTGTAATTCAATTTCAATTCAATGATGACTACCGAGCTAACCTTCAATCGTAAATTGTGCGGTGGCAAGCCAGGCAGATCCAATGAGTTTAAAAATTCAGTTGGATAGTTGGTTGCTTCGTCTTTTGTTTGTTACATAGTCGATAGATTTGAAGGAATGCAGTGGACCAACGATTTGATTTTGAATTGTGAAGTTTAAGTGATCCACATCTTTGTTCTTTACCGCAAGAATGCTCGTTCACTCAACCAATTGTCATGTTTGTGATTAGCAATGATGTTCGGTAACACTTTGTTGATGAGTTCGTCCTTAGTTAAGACGAAATTGGAAAAATTCAGCGGAAACGAAATCAATCCGCTCGATTTATCGACGGAAACACGGCCGTTACCGATAGTCAGCAATTGCTTGGAGAAATCTTCGGCAGATGGATCGTTTAGCAATGCAACTCGCATGTTTGTCATCAGCTGAAGTGTCTTCACATAGTACCACAGAGTCGATGATTTGGGGCAAGCATTTATTTCATCAGCAGCGGTCGATCTTGGAATGACTGGTAGTGTTTGGCGAAAATCGCCAGATAGTAGAATCATTGCGCCTCCAAAACTTCTTGAGTCATTGCGCAGATTTTTCATAGTTCGATTGAGTGCTTTCAATGCGCGTTTGTGCGCCATTGTGCATCCATCCCAGGTGATGATTTTACTTGCTAACAGAACTTTGGCAATTGCTGAGTATTTTGCAATGTTGCATGTCGGTTTTTCATTCGGCAATTTCAACGTTGAATGAATCGGCATCCTTCTAACAACGTGGCCGCTATCACAGAAGAAGTAACTGCTACAGCATCTTCGGATATCGCACGAACAGTAGCCAAAATCAATGACATGAGGAATGTCTTCCCAGTTCCATCGGGCGCGTCGAGGAAAAATAAGCCACCATTTCCATCATCAATTGTCTTCATTAACGTATCGTACACTTCCTTCTGTTGAGGGTTCAACAGTGGTACATTCGTTCGAACTGATTGGTTCAATGTATCTCGATCATATTCACGATCACGTTCCAATTCTCGATTGAAAGCGTCGTTCATTCCACGATGTGGCGTTGGCATTCCTAACTTGACTAAAAAACTGCCGCACATGAGGTAACACATGTATTCGATCAAAAGCAAAGCCTGGTTATGTATCTCCTCATTCAGATGAGGCTGAATTAAATCAACTGTCAAAAGATAATGCAACACAACGCTATGTTCATTCTTTTGTTTCTCTGTTTGTTTCTTGTTTATTGTTTCTATCATGTATCAGAGATGGCGTTGTATACGGATTTAATTTTTTTTATTTTCTTTTATTTTTGAATGCGCGAGATTCATTGTTCAAAATGTCAAAATGTATGAGAAAATTTATTTTATTCATAATTTTTTTTCCATGAATTTTTCCGATGTTTTAATAGTTATTCTGCTATTCCGGGCTTAGACAAATCCAACAAATCAAAGATCGTAAAAATCGGTCGAGCCGTTCTCGAGTTATAAAAAATGGTGTAACTAACTCGACTTTCTTTTATATATATAGATTAAACATATGTTATATCTCTTATTTGATAATTTTAGATAATCGTAGACTTATTATCTATATTTGAAAATAAACGTTTCATATTAATATATTTTTCGTATCCATCGTTCGATTATGGTTCAGGATCTTGACCACTTTATGTTTCATATGAATTTAACATTATTTTAATTTATAATAAAAATAAAGTCCGCGTAACCAATATTTTACACCATTAATTCTCCTCCTCTTTGCCTTTACGCAAAACCACCAATCTCTCCATATTCTCCCATCTATGATGACCAATATTTTTGAAGAATTGCGAAATGCTTCTTAGTCCAGAGTCTAGAATCTTGCTGATTGATTTGTTCATTCTAAACAACTAAACCCACTGCATGCCAACGCCTCACCTCATCAATGAATTGAATGCATTCTCATGCTTTCAGGCTCCATAACTCACGTAACATACGTAAGGCGTTCGCCTTTTACCCGAGGACTGCGGGTTCAATTCCCGGCGAGTTCACAATCATATATTAATGTGATTTGTTTCTCAATGTATGGATTTTTGTGATTGGTTTACTTACATTATTGACAACTCAATTGTATCATTATGCTACAGTCATTGGGCATCTTGTAGTGTTAAAAAAGAATAAAATATATATTAAATATAAATATTGTGCTAAGTATCTATAAATTTTACCTAAATTATGATAAATAGGAAGCCCAATTTACACTCTCTTTATAATATAAACTATATCTTCTGCAAACAATAAATCTGTAAGTACGCTAACATTAATAGGCCATGAAAAACTTAAATTATGTTTTCCTGGATTTTTGTTTTACTGAAGGTTATCTAAATCAAAGATATTGCTATTATTGTTACTATTCTTATTATATTATAACGGATCTTTATGATAATGATGATGAGAATTTTTACTTATTAGTAAAAAAAAATATCCGTTATAGTGTAAGAAGAAAATCAATAGAGGTATCTTTTTAATATTATGTAAAAATTTCAATACTTTGAAATGTCGTTTAGTTTGTCTATCTGCTAGGACCACATTTATAATATATATCATCATCAACCGGAGTCCATCTACTTCTGAAAAAGGCCTCCTCTAACTCCCTCCATTTTTCTCGGTCCTACAAGGACCAATTTAATCATATGTTATATTAATCGTTAGTAAATATTACAAAATTATTATAACATAATTTAAAGTATAAATTAGTAAATTTTCTCTTACAATATATAATATTCAAGCCTTAGGATAGAGGATAAAGGTTAATGTCACAAAGTTTGATGGGAATAGCTATTAACCATTTTGAAATACAAATGACATATTTTGAAAATATACGATTAAGAATTCTTCAGATGTGAGCAAAAATCTTGTAACCATCACTTGAGTGACTGACGCTTTGTTAATATTAGGTACTTATGGCAGTTAATAACTGTTTAAATATGTCATAACACTCTTCTCAATACGTTGGTTATCTAATATAATTAAAAACAAAAAATATAATTAAACCCATATGAAGATCTCTAAAATAACACGTGTATTCAACTTTGTTCTTTCATAAAAGCTATTTTTACAATAACGGATTTACTGTGGATATAAACTTATTTTTAGGAGGTGTAGAAAATCGAATCATCTTGATTTACTGACAAAATTATAATATTTACATGCGAGAGCTTTTTCGTGAATACAAAATACGAAGCACGCGTGCTTTGACCAACTTTTCAAGAAAAGCTCTAATCCGAAGGCGTAGAACAGTCCGACAGGAAATTATATTCCTTATCTCCAGTTGTCTATATAAAATAATAACAGCTACGTGTTTCTATTTTTTAAAAAGATATAATATATTGAATATAGGAAACCTATTACAAAAAAATCTACTAATCAAGTTGCATATTATACAATCAAGATAATATACTATTATGGCCGTACAATCCGACGTGAGATCAGGTCTGCATCATAAAGAAGTTTCGTAATGAATATTTTTTTTTAAGAAATGAATGTTAACTACTTGCTGAACCTATTAGGTCTACTTTTTGCGTCAAACACCCATTAAAAAAACAATATGTGAATTTTCCTGGTCCAGGATTCCATGCCGAGACCCACAACTCAAAAATACTTACATTTGTTTCGAATTCATTTGCAGATAAATTAGTGATTATAATTATAATTAATAGTAAATAATAAATTTACACTAAAATTACTTACTAATTACGAACTTAACGCCTACGGTGGCTGCGCGGCTTAAGCGTTGGACTATAACGCCGTGGGTCCCAGGTTTTAATCCTGGGTCTGGCAAGTACACATATTGTTTTTCATTTTGTGTGTGTCAGGGTATGGACCCAATAGGTTAAGCAAAGTGGCTGACATCCATTTCTCGTAAAAACAAAATCTATCAATACAAACCTCTACTCTGTGGAGGCCCATATGATCCTATTAGGATCGGACATGGTCGGAAAAGAATGAGGGTAGGTACTTAGATAATGTTTTTAATAAATGTAGATAAATACTATTTTTACAGAAACCAAAGCGTAAAAGGAAATGTGGTTTATTGTGATTGTAATTTAAAGCAGGATTCGGTAACCTTTTCATACTTATGGGTCATGTTCACTTTTTAGTTTTAAATACTACTGTCACAAGATAGGCATGTAAAAATTTACTCGTATATTACTTATATTAAAAAAATATTGAAATATTTAATGTATGAATTATGACACTAATATGATTTATAAAAACAATATCATTATATAATATCAATAATTGTCAAATGCAGTACTTAATATAAAATGGTCGTATTGGTATATATTATATGAGTGATATGTGTTGTAGTAGTAATTGGATAAAATAATCACAATTCCTTATATGTATTGAATGAGCTTCGATAAAAAAAATGATTCTCAAGAGAAAAATATAATTAGGATGACTACTTCTGATTAATATATTATTATAGAAATTAACAATACTATTTTGAAATCAATTGACACTAATAATAATTGACAACGATTCTAGAATGTTTTTAATATTGTGAAATTATTGACTATGTTCTACTACTATGTTCCACCAACTGCAAGATACCTTAGATATTTCTAGGTATAGTCAAAATACTTTTCTTGTAATCCTTACAGATGTAGTTTTATCTTGCTGCAAAGTTAACTGCAAGACAAAATTATCTGCAACTAATGAAATCGTTAGATAAAGCTAAGTTAACGTTTTTTCGACTTCATTTCTTGTATTTAATTATAAAAACTCCATTTGTATAGAAGAAGACTGTTTTTAATTAACTTTTTCTGTATAGGTACATCTTTTTACTATTTCGCAACAAGTTTATTAGTTTTTTTTTAATAATACGTTTAGATAAATAGGAAAGTAAGCCAGATAGTTTATGAACATGCAACTGCGTTTATCAGAGAAGGTGGCTCTACAGTAAATAAGCATTTTTTTCAAAAAAGTTTTGTTTATCACATGAACGGGTGGTTTACAAAGTGCAAGGTTCCGGCTTGGTTGAGATCAAAAGTTATGCACATAAAATGGCCGCCGGAATGCTGTTATCGAAACCTGTTTTTCCTACCCGTTTCACCGACTTGGAGATATATTTTTGTCTGATATATACTGTCATAGGACTCGTTCATCTAAAAAGTGGCATATTTTTTCAAGTTATTCGCGATTGTAACATAGGTCATACTATTTTGGATATCATTACTGAGCGGTTGGTGATCTAGCTCGCCAATATAAAGACTTACTTATATGTTTTGATAATAATCTTTGGGGCTGTTCAAGAAAGTGGTATTTGGAGGCCAACTTGTACTGAGGAGCTGTATACACTTTATAGGGGCGAAACAATCACATGGCATATGAAAATGCAGTGACTGCGCTGGATCAGCTAATGCATAGAATTTTGGAAGATATACCAGTAAGGTGGGCTATGTACGCAACCCCAGAGGGCAAGAGAAGACTTTGACAGCCGAAAAAGAGATGTCTGGACTGCGTCACAAGATATTTAAGAAAGTTCGGTCAAAACAACTGGAGAGTGTCGGCGAGGTTGTTTTTAAAGGAGGCCAAAACCCACTAAGAGCCAGGCCACACCGGGCGACTCTGGTCTCGAGACCAGTCGCGTGACTGGTCTCTTCGTGCGATTTACTCGGGCGACTTGCCGGCGACCAGAGAGGCAGCCAATAATAATAATAGTAATGAATGTACACGCAAGTATGCAAAAAATACGTTCTCTCCGCGGCGTGGCTGCCGGCGACTGGTCGCTTAGTGTGGCAGCGCTCAATACATAGCTATATGTTTTCATACATCGCTACCGATCGCCCGACCAGAGAGACCAGACCGAGCGCACGAACGAGGTTTTACTGATCGCCTGACTGTATTGCTTGCGCGACTACTGGGCGACCAGGTGCGGCATGGTCCATATAACTGCATGCATCGGTCTGGTCTCGGCGACTGGTCTCGAGACCAGAGTCGCCCGGTGTGGCTCGGCTCTAAGGGTTTTAGTGCCATAAATGATAATGATGACTTATATGTTAAGTAATATGCATACTTTGGTTATATATTATTTATATTTGATTTAGTAATAGTTCGTCGTCTATATACAACGAACATACCGTCTCTGTTCTGGCAGAACACACTAACTGGAGAATACTTGTTTTGTGTTATTTGACTTTGAAGTTGTCAAAATGTTTGAAATGGTCTATCATGTGAGTTTATTAAATAATCGTAAAAATGATGACTTTAAAATAAAGAATGTTTATTTATTAAGAAGGTTTCCAGGCGGTAAAGTTTGAAATAAGGAACATTTTGGTATAACTAACTCAATATGTCATTTTTTTGAATTAGTGTCTTCTGCCAGAACAGTGACGATACAATACCATGAAAGAAGTTCCTAGTTAAAAATTCAATAAGTCATAATATAATATTTTACTTATTACTTGTATTCTGTAGGCGTTTTTAAAGAAGAACGTAGTAGTTTTTTTATTTAAGGAATGTACCTAAATTTCTAGTGAATTTTCCAATATAAATTTGTTCCAAATTTAAACGGCGAAAAATTGAAATAGATAAAAAACAGTCCTAAGGAATAAATTCATAACAGGTAATCTTTTGAAATTATTTGTTATTCGAGACTGAATATATACAAGATTTTCGGAATATAGTATTCTTTATTGCTTGTAAGTATATTTTATTATTCTTTATTGTCAAAGATGTTTTCTAAGATTTTTCTAATAGGTATATTATTTCCTAGACTTTTCGAAGTTGCGTTTATTCAATAAACAATGTTATATTTTCGAATATCGTGTATATTCAGTCGTAAATGAAAAAACAAATAATACATACTCTTGGCAAATATACGGGCGACTCAGATAATAATAATTGGTTTTATTCCGAAACTTTTTAAATCAAATTTAATAATCTTTTTATGACAACCATCTGTAGAGACTTTGAAACACATAAAAATTATAGGTTGGCAGCTCAGTGGTTACAGCACTAATTTGGTATGAGGAATATGTGTAAGTACCTATATGAATATCAAGTTATCAAATATTATTGAACGAATAATTATTTATATGATTTGAGAATGTAACATTCTTTATTGAACGTACATATTTTTAAAATACTACAGAATATATTAGGTACTCACTAGAAAATTTTCTTGAGAACAATATGAACCGGGCGGGACTCAATCGTATTCATCGGATGCATTATCTCAAAAAGTAATTCAATTCAATTCATTTTTTCAATTCATTTATTTTTTTAACATATTGTGGACATTACAAATTATAAGTTTAAGACGTTCACAACATGACATTTAGAAACAAAGATATATAAATATAACAGTATAACATAAAAAAAGAGATATATCAGTAGATGAATTAGATAGGTACAAGGAAGTACACCGGATGAGCTAAGCAGACTCTATTTTAAGATTTTATAAAACAACATCCACCTTAACTCATTCTCACGTAGGTGGAATATATCAACACCCGAAGCAATTTCGTTGAACATAGTTATCACTCTCCCAATTGGCATTACCAGTGGCAGGTTGGTTCTGCACCTTGGAAGAATAAACAACTGGTGGTCTCTATTTCTAAGATAGTTATCAGGGACACACAGGTCAACACTGCCCAGAATAGCAGAGTTCTCATTTATACCTTGTATAGTTTTTTTTTTTTTTTTTACCTGTCCATGAGGAATCTATTATTTCAGATGGATATCGTCGGTTTGGTAGTTTTTTTTAAAGAAAATTGCCTGTAGTATCGATAGCTATATTTGTATAGGCACCGGCTTACCAAATTTCTATTCTCTGTATATATGAGAAGAAGGTAAAATTTTTCCTGACCGAAAAATTTTATCATTTTGGTGATATACTTACCTACCTAATATCATAGTTATAGGTATCTAAAATCTGTTAGATGCGCTAATGATGTTTTTGTTTTTTACACATTGTGACCTTCTTCTTAGAAGTAATTGCCTTCGTAAAACTATTCCAAATGGCACATTAAGACTGACATGCATAGATTTATAGGTCAAGTCTTAAAACAGATACCTACTATACTCGTAGTTGGCCTCCAAAGTTATTTCATTAAAGGTGACAAATTGGCATCGCAGAAACCATGTATGTACCGACATACAATCTTTTAACAGCTTATTTTGTTTTCTCGTAATATATTTTGTAACATTTCACACGACGTGAAGTTTTGTAATAAGTTTGTAATGGATTTAAAAAAAAAAACCTTTTTGGTTTAATAAAAAATAAACGATAGTAATAATTAGAATGATAACATTGAATCAAATAAGATATACGTATTCAATAATAATCTTGTATTAATTGAAATGTCATATTATTAAAATAGTATAATCTCAATAATATTATAGTGTCAACGATAAATGCGCCCCTTACGTAATATAAAACTTGAAGGTATCTGTGAACATCCACAAATCTATAAAATTGATGTGAACGTCTTAAATTTATAATTTGTAATGTCCACAATATGTAAAATAAATAAATTGAAATTGAAAATGTACGTTCGATATTGTCTGATTACCATTAACCGAATTAAATAATACAAATTTAATATCTAATAAAATAATTTTCAAAAATGTAAAGTTTTAAAGAACTGAAAAAAAAATCAAGATCCCGAATTTTTTGTTTGCATAAAAATCATGCAAACTTTTCAAATATTCAATTATAAAATAAAAATAGTGAGTTTTTAATACATTATATAGTTAACCAGACGAAAGTCTGAGTTATTTTAATATTACATAAATAACTTTTGTTAAAAATAATAAACACGAAAAAGATTAGCGCGCAGGTGATTTTTTACGATTTTTTTATCATAATCATAACGAGATTATTGTTTTCGTAATTTTAACATTTTAGAATGAAATATTCCATTCACTTTTTATTCTTGCACGTTCAACGAAACTCCACTTCTCCGCCCTACCTGAGTTGCGCCCGGAGTGGCTACCCCTCTCGTACACCATTGTTTCACCACCGATAGTCAATACATATGCCCACGAAATGGATATGACATCAGTATAATAGCCACAAAACTGCGTTTAATGTAGATACACAGGACCGGACATAATAGAAAGAAATGGAAGACCCACATTTGCAAAAGTAGATGTTTGCAGACAGAAAAAAATAATTGTGCCACAATCAAAATAAAATATTTTTAATATACACTTACTATTTAAAATCTTATAATTTTATTACTACTTTTGAATAAACTAGATTGTTTATAAAATGTCTATTTTTCACGTAAATAAAAAACCCTCTAAAAGTATTATTATTACCCACTTAAAAAAGGGTTATATTGTTTCACGTTTGCTGGCAGCAGTAAAACTTTCTATATTATTACTGACCAATATAAAATTTTTAACTTTATAGAAACTTGCGTATTATAATGTTAACTTTACAACTATTTAACACACTTGAAATAATATTAAATTTATTAAACTTTTAGAATCTTTTCGGCGTATATTTTTGTATTGTATTTTTAAATTTGAAATAACACTCACTTAAATGTTAAAAACACAAAATACTATTATTTAAATAGTTTTTTTTCACTAAAAATTATATATTACATTTCACTTTAACTTGAATTATTAATCATTAAATTTTAGACTTTAGAAAAAAGTATCTGTGGTATTCAGATGTTATTCCGATTGGAGCTTTTCATTAAAACTTTGTAAAAGCTCTAATATGTGATGAACAGGATAACATTGGTTTAGTAGAGAACGACCTAATTGGTCGAGCGCGGGTGCTTTACTGCGTTCAAAAGCTCTGTATTCCTCCCCGACGTCTCATCCCTCAGCGGTGATACTACCTCTCGGCTCCTGCTGTCGATTTTCTCCAATGCAAGGCCTGCCAATTTGTTTTTCAAGGCAAAAATAAAAGAACGCTTGACTTTCAACGTGTCAAATATGTACCCATCTACTTCATTCAAGCATGACGCGACGTCATGAAGCATGAGAATTTTTTTATTAGTATTCATTTACATGCCGACCGTTTCAGATTCTATGATGCGGAATGATCATTTATATTGTATTGTGAATATATTTTTCTACTTTCATCGTGTGCCGTCTTTTAAACGATGATTGGCTATATTTTTTTCATTCTTTGTCTTATTCATTCATCTCCAAAAGGTGACTGGCCGAATATCTGACGCAAATTCTTCAGCCGAAAAATGCGTCTTCTTTTTATTCAATATTTACTCTTAATTTTACCTTGTATGAATGTTGACAGAAGCCATGTAATATTTTACCACGTTTTTATTAGCTCGTATTCTTGTTTTTCCAATACAAATTTTTTCTTGTTTGTCCAATACAAATCTTGCAATAGATTTTAACTAACTTCCCGACTAGCCAGACATTTGAAACTTTTAGAATATATCAGAACACGATAACAATGCATTCTTTTAATACGTTTAGCCATCTTTAAGCACAATTGAATTCATGTTTTTCAGTTAATTTTGTTTTGTATATAAAGTTATTTCGGAAAAAAATCGTAAAAAATAAAACACTAATATTGGTTGCTAAGGGGGTCCTAGCAACTAAATTATTAATATACACGTGCGTTAATATGAAAATCAATATGAAATGTCAGAATGACATTTCAGTATTCTATATTTATTCAATATTTCTATCAAGTACAAAAAAAGTATTTATTAATACATAGCATTGTCAAGTTTTTATGATTCAACAGAAAAATTAAAAACGTGGTATATAAAAAGTTCTTTTATCTTGTAATTATTATGTAACTTTATCATAGATGATTAAAGGATTTTAGTTTTTAGTAATTCTGGGGGAGGTTCTGCAACAAAATGGATAGCAAAAAAATAAATTAGGATTTTACAACGGAATGCCAGAAGTATGAGGCAAAAAATTAATTATATAGTACTCTACTTAAAATAAGACAAAAAATATTAAATAATAGCATTAATCTCAGAGACTTTGAAAATTGGAGGGCCTGATCGGCGGATCCTCTTCTATATGAGATGAGGCGATATAACAGTTGCAGTCAAAGCATATGCAAAATCATAAATAAAAAAAAATCTGATCTAAACCTATGTCTTGAAAGCACATTTTTATTACTCACTACTTTTGTGAGAGTTCATGACTTAATATTATAATAGAAAAAATCATACCATATAAAATTAATAATAACGAATTCGTATGAAATACAAAAATAAAACATACACAGATTAAAAAAAAAGATTTGATTTTCTTTTCAAATCAATGGCATATTCAAATCAATGGAAATTTTATCCATTCAGTGTCTTAAGACACGTAGGTACATCAATATCACCAACGCGCGTGATTGATATGGGTTGAATTTCAGCGCATGACGTTCTTTGGCTTCTTATCTCATCACTCCACCGCTGCCATCCAACCACGTTATCTACTCGTGATGAAATATTGAATGTGTGCAATTTAAAAAAACTTCTTCAACTAACAAGATTAAACTCAAACTAGCTATGTAGTCTATAGCTTGTGTAATTTTCTCAAATATATTGCTCTAGTAGTTTATGAATTATAGTAGAACAAAAAAAAACTGTGAACAAAGATGAAAAATAAATTCTATTTTATTCTTAGGTATCACGAAAAAAGTCAAAACGTAAATATTCGTAATCTCACACAGTATAGTATGCAATGAAAAGTATTATTTACTCCCACTCATAATTAGGGATTTTAGGGATTGCAATACCGAACGAAAATTTCAATACCGGTTTTTCGGTATTTCTTATTGAACACCGGTATTAATACCGGTATTTCTTAAACATTAAAAAACAGAAGTAGGTGCTTATCAATAAATAAGCAAAAATCTACATAGATACCGACATTTATTATGCTGAGATTTAAAAATATATGTGTTGATCATGATTGTAGAACTAGTGATTTTTTACAAATGATTTGAATATATTGATAATTTTAACTAAAGCCTTCAAAAGTTCATCGAGTGCAAATAAGTCCAGCTGCAGTAAAAGCTTCTTAAATTCAACGCTTGTACAGTCATCAATAATTATTATAGAATAATTAAACATTTTTGTCACGGATGTTTTCTATTTTGAAATAATATTATGATAATTCATCGCGACAATTACTTATATATATATATTTGATGGTTTTTTTTATTTATTTTTTTACCTCTGTTGGATTCACTCAATATATTTGCATTTTAGCAGCACATAACTTAAATTTATTTTCAAAATTGGAAACGAGTGTGCTTTCTTAATACTGAAAATTCCGGTATTTTTGATTTTTAAAACCGGTATTTCGGTATTGATAAATACTGGAATACCGGTATTGCAATCCCTACTCATTATGCAGAGATAGGTAAAAAGAAGCTGAAGCATAGGTGGAAGAAAACTCTTTTGGTTACACAACCTCCGGAAAGGGATGAATGTTTTAGGTGTTGGGAATCTAATATGACTAGCCCATGGATATAGAAGTATCTCCTATATATTATTATCCTACAGCTTTGCCCGTTTTTGCGAGCGATTGTGTGCCTTATTCGTTATGTCCGATGGGTTCAAACGTCAAACACACTAATTGAATGTTCGAAATTCAAATAGGTCATGTAGAGTGCAAAAGGAAGGGTTTTCCGAATTTAAGTTATCTTGTGATATAATATTGATGTTTCTCTAAAGCTTTCCGGCACGATACGTCACTTTATTGACAATATGGGAATTTATTTTTTCACAATGTTTGCAACACTCGAACCAACTAAACAAAGATGGCCGCTTTAAATTTAAAATGCGTTTTAACCGATATATACAATCAATTTTCACAAACTAATCATAATAAGATTAATCGATAAACATATAAGAACAGATTTATTTTAATTTTTATGAATTAAGTTCTTTGTTTAGGTAAAGTTTCTACACCTCTGACGGAAATCAAGTCTTTTGACACTATAAATTTATTACGCTTTTTATACTAACATACGGTATTTCAATTGACTCACCACATATTTACTTATCAGATGCATTCGAGTGACTATAAGTTGAAGTGAGCACAATACTTATAATATACACAGTCACAAAAAAATCACTTTTAAAAACTAGGTACCATCCGTCATTTGTTGTTTATATAAAAAACGACAGGTGATATTATTTACGTCTCATAATGATTTAAAAATGCACAGCACTATATAATAACTCACATTTATAACAAGTACCCGTAGATAACTATAATTATTCAAATAAACAATAACATTTATACGAATTCCGATTAAAACTGATCATTTCATTGAAACGCGGGCGCACGACATATCGGCGTTTTACATTCCCAATTTGATGTCCCTTTTTTTTTTTGTACGGCTGTTCAATGAATTTTTTTTAAACCAATGAAACTTATAGGTAAACGTTTAATTAGCTCATTATATAACCCAAAAATATTTAAAAGGTATCAACCAGTGTTGCCAACTAAAATTTTCAAAGTTCAGTAGATTTTTTCTTCAAAATATCAGTAGATTGACAAAAATGTATGAAATTCAACGATTGTGTTTGGTGAAAGCGTGCATATTGACATAATCTCACAAGTGTCTTTTAAAAAATCATGTAAAAAGTGAAGTTTGATCATCACAAATATCATAATTTCTTCTTTTCCTGACAAAATTTCAGTACACTTCTAAATTGACATAAAAAGCATTGTAACTGTTACGTTATTAAATTTTGAAATCATATTCTATGGTTGATCCAGTGTTGCCATTGCCATGTTGCCAATTAAAAATTCAGTAGATAGACATGGCAACACTGACTATGCGATCAACCCAGTGTTGCCAAGTCAAAATTTTAAAAAAATCAGTATATAGACATGGCAACACTGATTATGCGATCAACTCAGTGTTGCCAAGTCAAAATTTAAAATTTCAGTAGATTTTGACAAAAAAATCAGTAGATTTCATAAAATATCAGTAGATTTTGAAAAATGTGGTTTATTAGATATGATTTAAAACTAATAAGAATAACAATAACTAATAATATTAATTTGCTGTAAGCAATGATGATATAAATGGGTAAAATGGCGCTCTTGGGTAGAGTTACAATGATTTTTATGTCAATTTAGAAGTGTATAACATCAAAAAAGGTCATGCGTAAATCATTTCAAGTTTATTATTAAAAGAATCATCAGTTAATTTAAAATTATGGAGAAACACAAATATCAGTAGATTTCTTGAATTTCGAAAAAAAATCAAAAATTCAGTATATTGGCAAAAAATATCAGTTGATCTACTGAAATTTCAGTAGACATGGCAACACTGGATCAACCATAGAATATGATTTCAAAATTTAATAACGTAACATTTTTTTATGGCTGTTAAATGATAATTTTTTAAACCAATGAAACTTATATACATTCAATTGGCTCATATAACCCAAAAATATTTAAAAGGTATTCAACAATAATTGGTGTTATACATATTATTTAATCATTATCAACCAGGATCAATTCACTGCTGGATAAAGGCCTCCCTAGCCTGATTCTACTTCTTTATGTCATTTGAATTGCTGTATGTATCAAAATTGGTGATATTATATTATATCTATTTATATTACCATTAGCATCATGAGCCTGAATCAATCCACTGATGGATGAAGGCCTTTCTAATTTGTTTGTATTTCTGTCGATCATATGAATTGCTATATTTATCAAAATTGCTGATATTATATTTACCCATTCATAATATCGTCATTATCATCATCAACCAAGATCAATCCACTGCTGGATGAAGGTTATCTCAACCTAATTCTACTCTTCTTAGTCACATAAACTGCCATATTTTCTTTTAATTTGTGATTTTATATACATACCTATTTATATCGTCATCAACCTGTATCAATCCACTGCTGAATGAAGGCCTCTTTAAGCTGATTCCACATTTGTAGGTTTTATAAATTCCTGTTTTTATCAGAAACGGTCTATTCCTCTCATATATAATATGTATTGCTTTATTATTTATTAACATTTGTCTCAATATGAATGTCCCGCACCGGGAAACCATATTGGCTAAAGTTAATTTTGAATTCGAAATTTGATTTGTAAATATTATTCTATTTTTTACATACATTTATTTTTTATAGACAATGAAACAAAACAATGTTTAAATTTGTTTTTTATGCTGCTAACCTTTTTTTATTATGTAAATAGGACCCGAAAGAGAATAATATTTGGATATAATGGGTCGCTTCTTATGATAATCACCTAATATTGCTGTATATTCGAATTAATGAGATGTATAATTATTTATCATATTTAAATGCACACACCTACACATATATTGTTTTAAAAATAATATGTCATTGGTAGCAATCGGCGATTGTCAGCTGTTCTGCTAGGCTAGGTCAGGTGATATTGTGAAGGCTTGACTCCAGAAAAGACTACGCATATGACTCCAAATTTGTATTGGCAGTAACGAGATGCAAATCGTAAAACTGACAAATCAGCGAAATGTCAAAATGTCTGATGTAAATGAAAATCCATCCCGAAGGGAAAACTATGGTGCCGTTTATGCATACTTCACAATTATATTAATATACAATACCGCCAAGCCGTCTGCAAGACCTAGCGAGACAGACTGGCGAGAGCCAGCTGGCTCAGCTAGTACTGTAAATTATTGGTCGCTGACCTTCGTTAGAAGATAGCACAAAAATTAAAAGCTATACATAGATACATTTTGGACTTATTTATTTTTTCAATTCTTCTAAGTAATAATATTATAAAGATCATTACTGACTTGTCTTTATAAAATGGTTACTTAAACCTATCGTTATTTACTATACCTACTTATAGGTATATACAGACCTATCAAACTTTCAGAAAAAGCTTAATTTAGGGACCAGAAACTAAAACTCAATAAGTAAGGTTTACTGGTATATTCTATTTATTCTGTTTACAAAATTACGACAGAGCTTTTACACAGGCATGCACAGAAGAAATACTGAATACAGGCATATTATAACACACTGGTTGAAGGTTATATTATTTTCCTTCTTCTGTCATCAGTGGCTGATTCTGTGAAAAGTTCACTCATACAAAACGTGGCGGTTTTCCCGTTAGGTAAATAAATTATCGAGTTTTCATCATATAATATACCTAAATATATATATATATATATATATATGCAACTACGTCTATCTCAAACAACAAATAAAGGCCTTACATCAAATAAGACTAAGCTCCATATTTCGTCATTTTTGCAATTTCGATGGAGATTGTTAATAAAAATATACTCTTTTGTTTGAGGCAGTTGGGATGTGGGTATAGCATTTCAATTTTCTATTAGATTTTCAGATAAAATAGACCTAGATCCTTCATCAGTTTGATCAAAAAAGATATACATCCCGTAGAAATAGATTAAATAGAATAGCGAAAAATATATAAAATTAAATTTCTGACCACATTTTTTTATGTTTTCTTTATTCTAATTTATAATTTTGGAATCTTTGAGGCATCGAGTAAGAGAAAAAACATTGCAATTGGCTTGATTTAATAAATTACAGTCAAAAATAGCAACAGTAATTGATCACTGATTAGCCCCTGCGCATGACGTAAATTCACATTTGCGCATAGTCAGGATTAAAAAGCTCCATTATTATATTTATTTTTTTGACTATGTCCAATTCTAATCAGATCACTCCATAGAGTGGGAATTTGTATTAACAGATTTTTTACTGATCTACTAAGCATTATATTTATAATAGTTCGAATAAAAAAATGATTACTAAAGATTATATTATTTTTGTTTTAACATTTAAAATTAAATTCAGAAGCTACTAACATTTATTTCTATTTGGAATTACTTTATCCTAACGGCCACAACGTTACTATCACAATCAACACTGATCCAGAAAAACAACCCTTACCTATGACAATCACGTTTTTACGATGTATTGATCATAGCCTTGCGTATAAAATGTATCTCAACCACATTTAACTTATTCTGAGTTCGTATTCGTGCCCATTGATTTAATGAGCACAGACTTTCCTTAAGTTAGTATGTTTTTTAAACTTATTATGTAATAATGTTGTAAAAATGTTATATTAATAATTCATATTTTTGCAACTACAGTCTGTAATGAGCACAACGCTAGTCTCCAAATCCATAGGTTACTGTTTTATATCTCGTATATATCAAATATTGTTTATATTTTCAATATTTTTTTCGAGTTAGAAATTGGACCCAATCGATTAAGGAGGGACATGCTCAGCGTAAGTCAAAATGGAGCTTTTGTTCTATTTTCAAAGCATGATCCTGGACATACCTTAAACGCTACCTTGTTCTTAAATCAATAATTATTATAAAGCAATCATTATTCGTAGGATGTTAATCACACTTGAATGGTCAAAGACATAGCTTATAATTAGTATCTTTAGAATTATCTTCAAATGTGTTAATCTTGCTCATTTTTTGAATAATAAAATGCCTAATTATTGTCAAATTTGGGATCACAGAGATTATCAATATAATTTTTTATCGTAAATATTTCACTATAATAATGTCGATATAAATTAAATTGATGGTTTTATAAATGCGTTTAAAAATTAATAAATGTAAAAAATCTTAACACCACTGCACATTTACGTACTGAAATATGACTATATTATAACATTAGAGCGAGAGGTTTAAAAGAATACTATTTTATGTAATAAAAATACTTTATGCAGTCATCAAATGTTTAAAATAAATATAACGAATAATAAGGCTTCAAAATTATATAAATAGATTATCTACAACGTTTAGGATATGTCCAGGATCATGCTTTGAAAATAGAAAAAAAGCTCCATTTTGACCCACGCTGAGCACGTCTGCCCTTAAACTCAGATTAAGACAGTTAAATAAAATGATAGAATATTTATTTAAATAAATACTAAGAAATAATTCGCCAGATGATGCATTGTGCTGCTTACTATACTATTTTTATGACAGACAATTTGTCACTGCAAATAGTATACTGAAAATTACCTCGTTTATTTTTAAACCTTTTTCTCCGGACTTTCGCATGAGCGAATAGATAATAATATAATTGTGGTGCTGAGTTTTGTATTAATGCAAGTGAACATGTCACCAAGTTGAGTAAATAGAAAAATAAGTGATTACAAATTCAAGAGTTTTTTTGCCATTAGCATTTTGTTGTGTTTCTTAATAATTAATTTTTCACATAGATATTGATATTTCTTTATAATTATTAATGTTTTTGGTGCATAGAAAAGGACATGGTAAACATAAATATTTAAATAATTTACAATTGCTATAAACCATGCCCATCGGAAATACTACACGTTCATTTTCATAAAAATAAGGTATATATTTTGAATCTTGTTTCACGTATATAATATGGTTATGTTTTAATGATTACTCGTTTAGTAATTAGCTAATAAATTAATATTCACACAAAAAGTTTATTAAAGAAAATATTTTCTTTAGGAGAGCAATGAGCTCATAGTTGTAGTAAAAATAATAAATTCTATTTTTGTTTTTCTTACTAAAAGTCATCTTATAATATGCAATGATCGCACTATTTGATGAACAAAATGAAAATGTTAAGAAGATTTATGCGGGTAGCAGATATGAAACTAACACTGGTCAAACGAAAACAATATTAGCCCTTTACTGCATGATTTTTTTTTTTTGAAAAATTTTATTTTTTATTGGTGTTAAAATGCCTTGTGAATGAAGGAAAAATAATGAAAAAAATATTTTTCGAAAATTTCATTAAATTTTGTATGTTACTGCGTGGTGTCGCAGATTTATGACATTTGGAAATCTTACATTTTAGTATGACAAAATACAAAACCAAATGAAAACAATTATAAAAAACTAATGTACACACCTTATTTGATGTGTAGATATTTTTATTCAACCAATTTCAATCTTCTGTATATTTTTTTTTATTTATTTACAAATACGGATTTTTGCGTACATACTAATTCGTCAACTGTCAAACCAGAAATGCAGGGACTATAATGCAGAAATGCTTTATTTCTTGAAATGTCCAAACAAAATCGGTAAAGTAGGATGTTTATGGTAAAACAGTTTTCTAGGCATCGAAAAAGGATAGTATTTGATAATTTACACAGATGGCATTGGCTATATCGAAAAAGTTTGAAATGTCGCAAATTTGCGACACTATGCAGTAAAGGGTTAGGAACATAATATCATAACAAGGTTTAAAGGCTTCCATAGAAGGATACCAGCATTAAAGTATAATATCCCGAAACTGTAAATACAAATGACACATAATTTTCTAAAATATCTTTTAAACAACATCACATCAAACACCAATATAATAGTAGTGTAATAGATATTTTTTTTCTCAACTCTTCTGAGAAAACCATTAGAAAAAATCTTTTTGAAAAAACACGATACCCAGCTGAATTTGAAATTGCGCCCCAAGGGATTCGCTAACATGTACACTGACCACTAAGTTATACGTGTCCTATCTAATTGCGACGAAGTAAGCTAATTATTCTTACAATATTCTCTGAAGCGCTTTCTAAATTTCGTCACTTATTGGCAATCGTATCAAATTTCTATGGTATGGAAGTATGGACGCTAAACCAAAAGATCTCACGGAGACTTGAAGCTTTCGAGATGTGGCTGTATAGGCGCATCCTCAAAATTCCTTCGACTGACCGGGTGACTAATATTGAAGTTCTCAATCGAATGGGGAAGGACCGAGAAGTTCTACGTAGTATCAAAACCAGGAAACTACAGTACCTCGGCCACACTATGAGAGGACAAAAATACAGCATTCCCCAACTTGTCATTCAAGGAAAAATCAATGGGAAGCGTAGCAGAGGACGGCGCCGCATTTCTTGGTTTAAGAACCTCCGTGATTGGTACGAGTGCAGCTCCACTGAACTGTTCCGGGTAGCAGACGACAAAGATAAGATCGCCTTGATGGTGGCCGACCTCCGCTACGGGATGCCACAATAAGAAGAAGATTGGCAATCGACTTTTGTATTTTAAATCAAAGTATTGAATTACCTACATTAATAACTAACCGGTGTCAGGATCACTCCAAATTTTTGTGTTATCGTACTTGCACTTTCTTATAATTATTTCTAACTATAACTATTTTATTCATCGAATAATTTAAAAAATGTTAGGTACATTATTTTATTGAAGATACATAATTTTAAAACAAACCCTAGTATCTACGTACACATTGATTTAGGGGCAGGCGATCAGGGATTCACTGTACGACTGAAAGCACAAAATGAATATTGTTATATTATGTGCGATAAGATTTTTAGAGAGGTATTTTTTTCGATTAAAAGTTTACCCGCTGCAGTATTTTTTCAACATCAGTCATCTTTTTGACATTTAATTATTTTTAGTACGCTTTTCAGCAGTAATTTTCTTTTTACATTTTCCCTATCTTTATGTAATAAATTAATTTTGATATATTTTTATAAATTATTAAATTTGCATTTAAAAACTAGTTCGCAAGTTTATTTCTGATTTTAACATACATCTAAATAATTACAAGATAACAATAACTTTTTATACCTACCACGTTTTTAAATATTCTGTTGAATCATAAATAAACTTGACAATTCTATGTACTTATTAATAAAAACTTTTTATTGTACTTGATAGAAATACTGAAATGTCATTTTGACATTTCATATTGATTTCCATATTAACGCATGTATTTATTAATAATTTAGTTGCTAGGACCCACTTAGCAACCAACAATAATAATTTTCCATAAAAACAGAAATAACTGAAAATGAATTCAATTCTGCCTAAAAATGGCTAAAAGTATTAAAATAATGCATTGTCGTCGTGTTCTGATATATTCTAAAAGTTTCAAATGTCTAGCTAGTCGGGAAGTTAGTTTAAAATATTCAATCGTCCAATACAAATCTTGGACAAAAAAGAAAAAATCTGTCTCGGACAAACAAGAATACCGGATAATAAAAAACGTGATAAAATAAAATATACCTGACCAAATAAGTACATGTTTCCTATTCTCCTAAAAATAGATGGTTTTAAAACAATGTGAATTTTCCAAAATATTTTGTGTAAAAAATCATACGTTACGATATGGAATTATTGAATGTTAATAAAATGGCTTTAAAAAGCTCAAAAATCTTATTTATCCTAAGGAAACGAAAACTAAAAAGGGCTTACATGCCCAACGAAGGTCAAAATAGAGATTTTATGGTATTTTCAAGGCATTAGCTTGGACATTCCTTAAATATTGTAGATAATCTATTTATACAATTTTGAAGCCTTATTACCCTTTATCTTTATTTTAAATATTTGATGACTTCATAAAGTATTTTTATTACATAAAATAGTATTCTTTTAAACCTCTCGATCTAATATTAAAAACGATTTTTTTTTCGGTTCGGTACATATTCAAACACGCGCGTTAACATTATCTTACTCCCTACTTCAGTAATCGTTTGTCAACTTATGGCTACGGCCGTATATTGTAGCTTAATCACTGAGAAATGCCAATCGAAATGGCGTATTTAAAAAAAATACTACCTTATTCTTAGGTCAATAATTATTATAAAACAATCATTATTCGTA
The DNA here is from genome assembly GCF_057557595.1 of Rhyacophila brunnea. Lineage (NCBI taxonomy): Eukaryota > Metazoa > Arthropoda > Insecta > Trichoptera > Rhyacophilidae > Rhyacophila > Rhyacophila brunnea. The sequence goes on along the minus strand of NW_028232965.1, from coordinate 53,840,672 downwards.
GGATTTTTTATCACATTTGAATGGATATCTTATAATCAGTATCTTTAGAATTATCGTCAAATGTGGTAATCTTCCCCATTTTTTGAATAATAAAATGCCTAATTCTTGTCAAATTTGGGGTCACAGATTATTAATATAATTTTTTATCGTAAATATTACACTTTAATTATGTCAACGTAAATTTTACATTGCACAGTTAACTTAACTTAACATGCACGTTAATTACATCGATTGGCCTCCTGGTCATTACGCGCCAGGTGCGTCTTCAGCGTCCAAAGTATTAAGGAGAAAATCGATGGTAAAATATGATCAAGAACAATGACTCTTGTCTTGACTGATTAGTGTGTATCAGTGGTTCAACCAAAGCATTGTATCAATGAATGGAGATCAAAACAATGGTACCCACCTTCATTTAGAAGACAACATCATAATAGAAAGAAGAAGTAGGAATTATTTTCCTCACCGATTTGTATTTTTTTTTATTTGAATTTTTTTATCTATTTGCTTGCATAAAATATCACCAACTACCTAATTTTCGTATTTTCTAGTAAGTACCCATATATTTTGTAGTTGCAAAAAAAAATAATGCCAAATTATTAATTAACTACTCAATCAATATTAATCTGTAACATTGAAATAAGAAGTAAAGTCAATCAATAACAGCTATTATTTTCATAGAAAACTAATATATTATTATTATATTGTTTCTCTAAGATTTCAAAATATTATCATAGTATTATAAGTATACATTTGACTATATTTCTCCAACAAGATACGTATTTCAACTAAAGAAAATATTGTTTAAAATAATAATCTAGTCATTACTTCAATGTCTAGATTTATTACTGCAATGGGTCAATAAGTCCTTAGAAAAGCCGACAGGTGGCGCGACTAGTACTGCAAGCGGTTTGTTTTCATGCAGCGGCACTACCGATTCAGTATGCTGCGAAGTTTCAATCAGATTGGTCGGGTTGTTGTGTGTTTCTCGTACATTTAAAAAAAAATTTGCTTGTGGAAAATGGAAAAATGGAAAATGGAGAAAATTGAGTTTAGAGTTGTTATTAAACATTTTAATATAAAAGGGTTAACAGCAAAGGAAATAAAAAATGAGTTGGATTTAGTTCACGGCATATCTGCTCCTTCACTTGCAACTATTTATAACTGGTTAAATGAATTTAAACGTGGTCGTACATCAACAAAGGATGAACCACGCTCAGGACGTCCTGTAGAGGTAACTACACCAGAAATGATCAATAAAATCCACGATATGGTGTTAAGTGACCGAAGATTAAAGTTGAGTGAGATAATTGAGGTTACAGGGATCTCAAAAAGTAGCGTCATTTCTATTTTACATGACAAATTGGGCATGAAAAAAATTTCTGCAAGATGGGTGCCGCGTTTGCTCACAGTCGACAATAAACGCAAAAGGGTGGTGGCCTCTAAAGCCCTGCTGTCGCTGATGCAACGCAATCCGGATGAATTTTTTCGTCGCTTTGTGACTGTAGATGAAACATGGATACACCACTATACTCCCGAGACGAAAGAACAGTCAAAGCAGTGGATTGCGAAGGCAAACCATGTCCAAAGAAGGCGAAAACCGTAAAATCAGCTGGTAAGGTTATGGCTACTGTATTTTGGGATGCACGTGAAATTATTTTCGTTGACTATTTGGAAAAAGGAAAAACAATAACAGGGGATTATTATGCATCTTTATTGGACCAGCTAAAAAAAAAAAATGGAAGAAAAACGGCCTCATTTAAACAGGAAAAAAATCCTCTTTCATCAGGACAATGCCCGTGTTCACACATGTTTACGATCAATGGATAAAATTGAAGAATTGAAGTTCGAATTGGTCGACCACCCACCGTATTCGCCAGATTTAGCCCCCAGTGACTTTTTCCTTTTCCCAAACTTAAAAAAATGGCTAAGTGGACAACGTTTTTTTTCAAATGAAGAAGTCATCGATCGGACAAATGCTTATTTTGAGGACCTTCCGAAAACTTATTTTTCTGACGGTTTAAAAAAAATTGAGAAACGTCTAAGCAAGTGTATTGAGCTCCAAGGAAATTATGTTGAGAAATAAAAAAAAAATACAAAAATAAAACCTGTTTTAATGCTTTTTTCTAAGGAATTATTGACCCACCCTCGTATCAACACACATGCAAATATTTTGGTTACTTTCTTAAAAAAAAAATACACTAACTATGAAAGAATTGAAATGTCAAGAAGAAATCTTTTCGGAGATTGATACACAAGCATGTGTCAAGTATTAAATTCAATAAATATTTGTGTAAAAAAATAAGTCTGGATATTATAGAAATGAAAATCATGAATGTTAAATGCCAAATAATGGTTTCAATATGTCGGTGTATCAGCGTGTGATAAGAATTCGGCTGATGACGCCAACAATCTGAATAGACGAGCCAATAAGCCAATAGATATTATAAATACCACTAATGTCAAAAAAACTATATACATGCTTCAGCCATAAGATATTCGCAATGAAAAATACGATGTATTTTAATTAAACAAAATATACAAAAATGTAAGTAAATTAGATTCTTATAAGTAAAAAACCTCCGTAACTCAATATTCAAGGCGTTTGTGACCTGATATGACTAACCCGGGACAAAGAGTACATCTCTGCACTGCAATTTAGTCGCTTTTTTTCATCGTATTTCGGCACTAAAAGAATTAGATTCATCACATATTATAACATTGTTATTATTCAGACTTTAAACTAACATTATTTAGTCGGTTGAACTCTGTTATAATGGTTTTGAATCAAATAAATTTATCATGTGTTCTAGGGTGTATGATTTAGACAGTGCTCGAAATGGACCGGAGCGCCGTTCCGATTCGTTAAATTGGTAAAATCATCGCTCCGTCTCGTTGAAAAAAATATTTTGGCCAGGGATCTCAGAAATAATGGGAACTAAAATGCTTAACGGATAAGGAAAAGCAGGCAACTGATCTCGAGTAAGGAAGAATACGGGATAAATTTAAACATGTGTCAAAAATACGTCATACGTCGAATACTGACAACTGCTATCGGTTTATGCATTGCCGCTCATTTAATATAAGTGTATTACACACACTATTGCATGTCTATAATCTGTTTTCATTTTCGTAGGACACTCACACATTCAAAACCCTGAGTCAAAATTTACTGTATTGGTATACGTAGAGCAGATAGCCTATCGGAATTCTATTTATTGTCTGTTCCATGATTTTGACCGTCTGAGCTAGATAGGCCGTATAATAGAAAATCTAACACACTTAATTTTATAAAATACACATAAAAATTGGTAAATATGTAAACAGTTTCAGAAAATTGTCGAGCGCTCCGGTTCGTAAACTTTTCCATTTCAAGCGCTGGATTCGGATGTCAAAGAGATAATTCTTCCGAAAAAATTTACCTACATTTCACACGATTCATAATTTTGATATCGGGAAATGAACGTAATAGTATGATCTTTTAAACTCATCTATTTCGCATCATGTTAGCATAGTTTTCCTTTATTTTAATAATTTCTTTTATTGTGTTTGTCAATTTAGGTACCCATACTAGAAAGATTTATTTCTACGGGTATAAAATATCTTTGACTGTTACACTAATTACAACGTTTTTCTTATTTTCCGGTGCTTCTTTGTCCGGTACAAATCGTGAAATCGATTTTTAGCTAACTTCCCGACTAGCTAGACATTTGAAACTTTTAGAACTCATCAGAACATGATGCCAATGCATTTTTTAATACTTTTAGCCATCTTTAAGTAGAATTGAATTCATTTCAGTTAATTCTGTTTTGTATGAAAAGTTATTTCGACACCATTATTGGTTGCTAGGGGGTCTGGGGTCCTAGCAACTAAATTATTAATATACACGTACGTTACTATGGAAATCAATATGACATGTCAAAATTACATTTCAGTATTATTTCTATCAAGTACAATTTTTTTTGATCGTTTAAGCTAGTCAAGTCAAGTTTATATGATTCAACAGAAAATTTAAAAACGTTGTATATAAAAAGTTCTTTTTATCTTGTAAATATTTATATTGCAAAATGTTATGTATAAAAATTATATATTAAATCATAAAAAATGCAAACCATTATAATATTTTATTTGTGAAAATCGTTCACAAAAATGTGTTCGACTAGTTGGTATCTATATTGGATTGATTGTTATTATTTTTTAATTATTTTAAAAATAAAGACAATTAAATATTTTGACATCGACATTAATTTTAGTTCACCTGTGGACGTTTATACAATGTATTTATGTATTTATTTGAACTTACTCCGTGCGGTGATTTAATGACCCTTAATCACATAGATCAAATAACTATGGGTTGGATTAAGAACAAAAACTGATTTTAAATTAAGATGCATACTTTAAATAAAACTATTTGTTTGTCATTACAAAATCTTAAAGCACTTCATATTAAATAGAAAAAGAACTAAATGTATATAAATCTTATGATTTCTGTTGGAGAACAATTAAAATTCTTCATTATAATATTTGCCTACAGTATTTGAGAAAGTTCTATGTCTATAAAACATATTTAATCTAATACGGTTTGTTTGAAATGTAATTTATTTTTATAACGTTATAATGAGGGGATTTTTTTTGAATTCATTCACACATCCAATAAAATACTTGCTTCTAATTATTATTATACAATATAGTAATTTTAGCATAATATTTTTCATCAATCATTTTAAGTTATTCCCTTGAAAGTTTTAATTTTCCGAATATACACATTTTTTTGTACACCAGCTTTTTTAGTTATCTAGTTTTTCTATGATTTATTAGATAATAATTGGCAAATATAATAATAATATTATAATATGCTTCAATAAATCCTTACAAAATGAAATAATGAATGAGTAATGAGTAGTAGGTATTATAATATTATGTAGTTATTAAATTTGTATTTGCATAGCATATTTTATTATATTAAATAAGTTTTTTTTTTGAATAAATGAATATCTACGTATTATTTTGGTATTCAAAACGATGTTTATTTTCAAAATACAACACTTAACTATGATCGTAGAAATACTAGTTATGATAATAAATATACTGAATAATTTCAAGCTGTCACTAGTTTTTCACATTGTACTCTCATTAACTGCGGATGAATAATAAATTACTTAATTAACATTAAAATTTAACATTAAATTTTTGTTTATTTATTGTTACTGCTGTCGTCTGGGATGAAAAAGATTTTTGTCGTATAGATTGCATAACATACAAGTCGGCCATAATATAAGATTTGGGAGAAGATGCTGATAAAAATGGTAATCGTTGCAAATCGTGCCTCTCTCTCCTTGGCACTTGTTAAATTACGTATTTCAGTAAATTCAGTTAAAGCTCACTTAAGAGTATGGCGATCTCAGTCTTGGGCATCTGCTCCTAAGACATTCCCAGGCGTAAAAATCTGCTGATGCTTCACATCAAAATGTAGCACCTCGTTATACACTCGATTAAGACCGAGTGTGGTGCGTGGCGGGTTGGTTTGGACGGGTCTATGTTTGTGCTGTCGTCGTTTCCAGATAAATTACAAATGAACTCTCAATTCTTTCAATTTATCAAGCGAGCAAAACTTATAAGACTTTATTAGACTATACTGTATATCTATCTTATATTTAAATCAATAGAAATTGCAATACCGAACGAAGCGTCAATGCCGGTATTCAATATGAAATAAATGAAAATCTTGACATAACTTTTTCACCCAAATAAAAAATTCCAGCCAGAAACCTATGTTAAGAGCTTTTTTTAAGTAATCTTTAAGAACACATCAGTGCTGTCAGCTTTTCTGCACAAAAAAATGAGGTAGATATTTTTGTTTTTATTTCACTTTCCTCAAAAGATTCAACAGGTATTCTGCATTTTGAAATCCGGAATGTCGGTATCAATAAATCCCGGTTTTCGTATTACTCATATTGCAATTCCGTATAAGTGAGGAATTATAGAGATACTGTTAAGTTAGCAAACATTAATTATGTGACCTTACGAAAAGTGACAACTTACCGGTATAGTCGATTAAAATCAAATACCACCAGTTCAACGTTTGTATTCTAAGTTCCGACTATTGATTTACGTTAGCAAACAGTACCTTTCAAAGGTTCGGTTGCTACTGAGTTTTGAGAATAGATTCTTGTCGAGAAGGCAGGCAAACGGACTATGCAGCTTCTGGCTACATCTGAGATGTAGACATTAGACCTTGCTCGAACAGACCAATGTTACAGACGTTTCAGAAGATTTTTGAAGTTATACTTCTTTTGGCGCATTTGGGAAATCTAGTATTTTTGGCGTTTGACACATAATTTATTTTTACACATAAAAATAAACGCACTCGATTGGATTCGAACCACCGATTGTTCGGTTATCAACCGAACGAACTACCTTTACGCCACAGTATGATAATGCAATCGTGACGATTATACAGTATAATATTATAGTTTAGAATTGTTCCATTGCCTAGGCAGCGAATTTATTATTGTCGGCCATTTGCAATTCCTTACGTAAACAAACTATTAAACGTCACAGTGACAGTTAGCGCTTTAAAAATAAAAACAACGAGAAATCATTACATAATTTAGTAATATAAGTTAAAGTGTATAGAAATAAACCAACGGCGTTCCAATAAGCGGTCCTTTTTCTTGAGTGTGTAATTTAAAAAGATAATTAAGAGCTGATCAAAGAATCTAGTTTATCAAAATTTTTGTTTTTGTTTTGTTACGCCAAAGAAGTATAACTTCTAACACGCGTACATAAATATACAGGATGGAAGGTCACTAAATTATATTCACACGATGTATACGGTAAAACTATGGGATATTAGCATTCGCAGATGCACAACTACTGCCTGCGTGAAGTACAATATTATATAAGACATGATGAACAATATTCTCTATTTTATTTTCCATTTCTAGTAGTTAATTGAACTCTATGGTTAAATCATAACATTTACGATGATATTATTATGTAGTAGATAGTAATAGTTATTATTTGTATAATATAAAAATAATCTGTACTCATTTATAAGGGAGAATATATTATAATAATCGCACAATAAAAAATACTCTTTTCACTTTGGTGCCAACAACATTGAAAAAGATTAAAGTCACATAAAAATTGATGATTTTTACAAATCATTGACACCTACTGTCAAATGGTAAATTTTATTATGAAAAAGAATATTTTTGACCTGTCAAAAGATTATTGTAACACTAAAAAATAAATAAGTGTGTCGACGGAAAATATATTTTCCTCTTCTTTTTGTACATATTATATTTAGATACTCGTATAATAGTATATAGTATATTATATGTCATTAAAAAAGAAATGATCAGTTTGATTAAACATTAGAATCATTTTATAAATAAAACAGATATACTTAAATGATTAATGATATAAAGCAAAAACCAATATTTTCTCGAATATAACAATCAATCCAATATAGATACCAACTAGTCGAACTCATTGTTGTGAACGATTTTCACAAATAAAACATTATAATGGATTGCATTTTTTATGATTAAATATATAATTTTTATACATAACATTTTGCAATATAAATAATTACAAGATAAAAAGAACTTTTTATATACAACGTTTTTAAATTATCTGTTGAGTCATATAAACTTGGCTTGACTAGCTTAAACGATCAAAAAAATTGTACTTGATAGAAATAATACTGAAATGTCATTTTCCATAGTAACCCACGCATATATTAATAATTTAATTGTTAGGACCCCAGTCCCCTAGCAACCAATAATAGTGGATTGGATTACGGATTTCTTCCGAAATAACTTTTCATACAAAACAGGATTAACTGAAAATGAATTCAATTATACTTAAAGATGTCTAAAAGTATTAAAAGAATGCATTGCCATCGTGTTCTGATATATTCTAAAAGTTTCAAATATTTAGCTAGTCGGGAAGTTAGTTAAAAATCGATTGCAAGACAAGTATTGTACCAGATAAGCAACCACCGGACAAATAAGAATACCACCTAATAAAAACGTTGTAATAATTTCAAAGGGGCCAAAGGTTGGTATGACTTCAGTGGGGTATGCCTTGATGCCAGATCAGGTGTGCTTCCATTTGAAATGCTGAGTATGTCGACTATCCATGATAGCTCTGCCAACAAATCCTACCTCTAATCTCTTCGTGGGGGTCCCTAGGCAATGCAGCATGCTGTAGCAGATAGAGGAGGGTGCAAGGCGAATCACCAGCGCCTAAAAACTGGTACATTCTGGCTACGGGAAGGAAAACCCTTACAGAAAACCAGGGCATGTTCACGGGCCCTAAGGTGGCAGCCCCACCAGTGAACTCGGGTGCTGTAGGATGATCGCCTGCACATCCTAAAACAACAGATTAATCCAAGCACAGGGAAGCCTCGGACCCCCGTTTCCATCTTGACGACCTCGCCTGAATTCGGTCAACGATTTTGTTTTGGAACCTACAATATCCGTACTCTAAATGTCCTTGGAAAGGCCGAGCATCTAACAGAAATACTTTCTCAATACAAGTGAGATGTTCTCGGGATCAGTGAGTGTCGACTTACTGGCATTGGCGAGAAGTTTATTCGTGGGTTTTGTCTATTTTACTCCGGACACGCCACATTGCGACGTAGTGAAGTCGGATTGCTGATGTCCAAGGAAGCTTGCAAGTGCCTCACCAGCTGGGAACCTATCTCCGAACGTCTACTCCGTGCTACTTTCAAGACCAAGTCGGGCTCCATCACTTTTCTGCAGTGCTATGCTCCCACAGAGGCTGCTAGCGATGCAGATAAGGATACATTCTACGAAAGTTTGGCGGAAGCCGCTGGAAATATCCCCAGCTGTGATCATGCAGTTATCCTTGGTGATCTAAATGCCAAAGTAGGATCTGACCCCTCGCGTGGACCCTTTGTGCTGGGAAAACATGGCCTTGGCCAAATGAACGATAATGGTTCCCGTCTGGTAAATTTTGCGTCAATGAATGGTCTTGTGATTGGTGGTAGTCTTTTCTCTCATAAAACCATCCACAAATATACATGGACATCGCCAGACGGTAATACAAGAAACCAGATCGACCACATTTTGGTCAAAGCGAAATACCGGCATGAACTGCTAGACGTGCGGACATATAGAGGTGCAGACATCCACAGTGACCACGAACTCTTGGTCGGGAAATCCCGTATAGACCTCAAACGAGTCCCAAAACCCAAAAGAACGGTCAGACTCGATGTGGAAAAACTGAAAAGTAACCGTGTGCGTGCAACCTATGAGCTGGAGCTGCAGAATCGCTTATATGATGCTAGAACTCTCACGTCTTCCATCAACTCGGATCCCTTGGAAGGAAAATGGATATTATTCCGGGATGCTATAATGAGCTCCGCAACTACTGCCTTAGGAGAGCGGCATACGCACAGGCCGGACTGGATGTCACCTCATACGAGATGATTGAGAAGAGGAAGCTCCTGAAAGAATTGCGAGACAATGGTACATATGACCCACAGCGCAGCGCGGAATACCAGACAATGGACCGTGTGGTAAAGCGTTCTGCCCGCCGCGATAAGCGCCGACGCCTGGATGACCTTATTCGGGATGCGGAATCTGCTGCCTGCAAGAATAATCCAAGTACTCTCTTCCGCATCACCAGAGCAATTTGCGGTAAGAAACGTCCAGTGGTCACTGCATTACGCAACTCTGACGGAGTGACAGTCACTGAACCTGCAAAGGTCCAGGAGCTATGGCGCCAACATTTCAGTGATGCCCTGATGCAATGAAGGATGAACCTCCATTGCATCCCTTCGATATTCTGTCGGAGATCACCGCCCTCGGAATCACTACTGCATCGGAATTCTGCGAAGATCCTCCGATAACTGCTGAAGTTAAAGAGGCTGTCAAAAGACTGAAGCGCAGGAAAGCTCCTGGAGATGATGGTATCCATGCAGAATTTCTGCTCTGCGGACTGAGCGCTGTATTGTCGTCCTTGTGTGACCTTCTGCACGAGGTGTGGGAAAAGGAGCAGTGCCCCAAAGCCTGGAGGGATGGTACCGTTGTTACTCTGCACAAAAAGGGTAACCCACAAGACTAATAATTACAGAGGAATCACTGTCCTCAGCGTTCCCGGGAAGTTGTTGGCGCAGATTCTCCTGTACAGGATTAGAAGTCCCATGCTGGACGTTTTGCGTGCGCAGCAGAGTGGATTTGTCCCGGGGAAGTCCTGCTCAGAGCATATTTCAACTCTCCGATGCCTTCTACAACAGTACCAAGAGATGAATATACCTCTCGCCTGCTGCTTCGTGGACTATGAAAAGGCATTTGACAGTCCTCATCGTGAATCTCTGTGGCAAATTCTGCTAGGATATGGTGTCCCACGGAAACTGGTCGCCGTGATAAGTGCTCTCTACACCAATACAGAGTGTCGCGTGAGAGCAGCCGGAACATCCTCTGACCTCTTTGAAATCACGTCAGGAGTCAAGCAAGGACGTGTACTTGCGCCCTTTCTTTTTATCATCATGATGGATTTCATAATGCGTAAGACGGTTTGCCCCGACAGTGGGATACGCCTACATCATGATACAAGCGATCTATGCGAAGAAAGACTGTGCGACTTGGAATATGCAGACGACGCAGTCGTGTTTGACTCGACGATCGAGAGGTTGGAGGTGACCGTGAACAGGCTAGCCGCGAACTCGATGCGTGTGGGTCTTCATCTGAATGCCGCTAAGGCCAAATCCATGTGCAGTGCTGCTTACATCGACGCCGACACCCCCTCTGCGGGTTTCTGGTCTGCCCGTCGAGCTGGTGTCCAGATTCAGGTACTTGGGTGCCACGGTTGTCGATGATGGTGGTATTTCTAGTGAGCTTGGAATCCGCATGGGTGTGGCGGGCTCTGCGTTCAACCAACTTGGAGTCGCATGGAGGTCAAGGCTGTATTTTGTGAGGACCAAATGTCGTTTGTTTAACGCGTGCGTGCTACCTGTGCTCCTGTATGGCTGTGAGACATGGCATCTTACTAAGCTTCAAGAGTCTTGGCTTTTGAGCTTTGAGAATCGATGTCTCCGCACAATCTTAGGGGTACATTAGTACGACCGCGTTACAAACATTCGAGTTCGTGAGCAGACACAACAGCCTTCGGTGATTGAAGTTATCATGAAGAGATGATTCACGTGGCTGGGACATGTATTCCGGATGCCGCCAAAGAGTGCGGCACTTCGTACCCTTGTGGCACAGTCTCAAGGGTTCCGTCGCCGTGGCCGGCCTTCCCTCACCCGATACTACAAAAGCGACCTACGTGCTGCAGGTCTGACATGGCGGGAGGCACAGGAGTTGGCGATGGACCGAGGGAAGTGGCGCCAACTTGTGCTTGCCCTATGCCCCAATGTTGGGACGTGACAGGGTGAAAGAAGAAGAAGAAGAAGAATAATGTCAAATGTTAAAATAATATACAATAGTTATTATTATAAATTCATATTCTCTTATGTTCGATTTTATTGATATAGGGATATTAAAACCACAATTTCTACATTTCTGTCATACTTTATTTGACAGATCTGAAACATGCCGTTACCATAGCCTACCAGTGGCATTAGCCACGAGTAAGGATTATTTTTCTTAGTAAAATATGGTTTCGATTTGTAAATTTCGTGACTAGTTGTCAAAACTATTTTTTTTAAACAGCGCGATATGCGAATAATTCCCACCAATTAATTAGTAATATAATAATATGTAATAGATATGGATTCAATATCACAGTCTACCTTATAAACCTATGGCACCACGTTAAAATGACGTAGGTAACTAGCTACTTGCGACGTATCAAATTTTGAGACTTAGTAACACAACACTAATGTAGTAATGATGTATTTTCCAGGAAAAAATATTAAAAATATTAAAAAATCACATTAAGGTTAATGGAAACAGATGGTGTCATTTACGTAACACCCACTTCAAACATAAAATTGAAAAATCGTCCTTGCTTCATGATATTACATATCGTACTTAAACTGAAAAAAAAATATTTTGGGATTTTTTATTGTTTACAGTGGGTTTATAGTGACAAAAAATAGCCACTCTTATGATATTAAACAGTTTTTTAATGCCTTACTAACGAAAATATAGAGATCTTTTAAAACCATACCTATTTTTTTAACAACCGAGGTCGATTTTTTAAAACCTGTTTCAAGCACATAAATAATTATTATTGTTCTATTGAAATATAATCAAATAATTGAGTGAGGCGCCTATTTCCATGTACAGATAAGTCGATGATTCAATACATTGTACTTGTGGTAACTTACGACTGTGTATTAATTGTAAAGCCGGGTACTCATTCGCGAGCTGTAACTGTAACCGTTCCAATTACACTGTTACCGACTCTAGATGCGAAATAATTATTTATTAGGCTCGCGAACTAATTATCTGCAATGTTCATAGTTACGGCTCGCTAATGAGTACCCGGCTTAACGTGAAACGTTTTACATTACAAACGGTAAACATAGTGTTGTCACCTCGGTGCTTATGGCGTCAAACGGTCATATGCCACCTACGTTGGTTTAGAGTAGAGCAGTGAAAAACTGTAGTAAATACCATTACATCTTGAAAATTATAAAAATGGCAGCCATGTCAAATGCCAAAATCACGTACAATTTTTACACTTTATCATCTAAAAAATTTAATATCTCTTTAAAAACTTGACATACTTAGTTATGAACAAATATTCTCAAAAATCTAATAGTGCATATGCACATCTTTCATCTTACAAGTTTACGATGCTGAAACTAACTGCCGTAGCGTGAATCCGAACGATTCTTATTATTCATATTATTGATATTTCAAATTAGTTTACTTACTATACTCATTTTATTATTTGAAAAACCATTTATAAATTATATGTCAAATTAAATTCAAAATAATGGCATTTAATTGGTACATTTTAATTAATTTTTGTAAGTTTTTAAGTAGTTCTGTGCTCGGTGGATTTTAGAAGTTGTAGAATGTAGATAACTATGTAACACTTTCGCCGAGATCACTAGAGGGGGGGGGGGGGCGAGCACTGAAGTATTAGTAAACGCGCTTGCCTCATCCACGTTCGGTTCTGTAGTGTTGTTTTGTACCCGAGTCAAAAAGCGCGAGGCATTAGAGCAAAAGCTCAAGCAAAAGCACAAGCGAAAGCACTAGCAGTAGTAAATTCGACAATACCCATCATGCGCGATACGAGAATGAAGAGATTAGTGTTCGAACTCCCTCGACTCTGGAAAATTTTTACCTGCTAGCGAGGCGTCTTGGCGGAAGTAAAGTGCTGCAGCCCTATGTTGTAACTTGTGACATGAAGTCACCCGACGACATGACGTAATTGTGAAGTAAATTCAATACACGCATCGAGGCGATCCGCCCAATGCACATGGCTCACCATAGATATTATTATGCTGAAACACCTATTTCTGTATGGAGACAATGACTAACGCCAGTATTAGAGTAGTGTTAATTTCTCGAATACTATTGACTCAATCCGGTAGTACGTCACAATGATATCATATGACGTCATGTCGCCTTTAACTCACAAGTTACAACATAAGGCCCCTGGCGTTCGATTTTGACTATATATTATGAAGAGGTATCGATTTTTGGTAACATACGATTTAATTCATCAATTTTGTAGGAGAAAAGGATCAGTCATATGAAAACTCAGTGACTGTGCTGGATCGGTCACGTAGCTACATAAAATACCAGAGAAGATACCAGAATGACGAAATATGAATGCATCCCCTGAGGGATAGAGAATCACTGGATTATTGGACTACACTGCGAGTGATTTGAGTATAATCAGTCAAAACAATTAGCAAGATGAATCTGGGACGGACAAAATAAATAAAATCTGCCAAAGATAGATGTGCCAAAATTGGTGATTATGGCGGCTGGTTGTAAAGAACAATACATAAAAAAAACTAGAGACAACAATACAAAACAACATTATCAGAAGTAGTTCACACTAATTAAAATTAAAATAACTAAATAATGTTAAATTGTTATAAAATATTTATTTATTCAACGAATAAGACACAAGATTTCAGAATGTAACATTTCATATACTGAATATACATCATCTGAAAACATTTCATGCATATACACACTTATTTTGTAGAAGAGAAAAAAACGACACCCGACGGGACTTGGACCTATATCTGCTGAATTCATTATAACGCAATTCGATAAGCATTTCATGTAACAACTACTAGTTAAAATTGTCATAATTAACTAAAATGCCCGTAATTTAATTGAAAAAAATGCATGAGATGTTTTCAAAAAATTATGTATATTAAATTGTAAGTAAACTTAGTAGGTATGTGCTTCATAATATTAAAAAAAATGTCTGCGTTAAATGCGAGAAATCATAATCTACGAGGGTGGGTCAATAAGTCCTTAGAAAAGCCGACAGGTGGCGCGACTAGTACTGTAAGCGGTTTGTTTTCATACAGCGGCACTACCGATTCAGTATGCTGCGAAGTTTCAATCAGATTGGTCGGGTTGTTGTGTGTTTCTCGTACATTTAAAATGGTGGAAAATGGAAAAATGGAAAATGGAGAAAATTGAGTTTAGAGCTGTTATTAAACATTTTAATATAAAAGGGTTAACAGCAAAGGAAATAAAAAATGAGTTGGATTTAGTGCACGGCATATCTGCTCCTTCACTTGCAACTATTTATAACTGGTTAAATGAATTTAAACGTGGTCGTACATCAACAAAGGATGAACCACGCTCAGGACGTCCTGTAGAGGTGACTACACCAGAAATGATAAAATCCACGATATGGTGTTAAGTGACCGAAGATTAAAGTTGAGTGAGATAATTGAGGTTACAGGGATCTCAAAAGGTAGCGTCATTTCTATTTTACATGACAAATTGGGCATGAAAAAATTTCTGCAAGATGGGTGCCGCGTTTGCTCACAGTCGACAATAAACGCAAAAGGGTGGTGGCCTCTAAAGCCCTGCTGTCGCTGATGCAACGCAATCCGGATGAATTTTTTCGTCGCTTTGTGACTGTAGATGAAACATGGATACACCACTATACTCCCGAGACGAAAGAACAGTCAAAGCAGTGGATTGCGAAAGGCGAACCATGTCCAAAGAAGGCGAAAACCGTAAAATCAGCTGGTAAGGTTATGGCTACTGTATTTTGGGATGCACGTGGAATTATTTTCGTTGACTATTTGGAAAAAGGAAAAACAATAACAGGGGATTATTATGCATCTTTATTGGACCAGCTAAAAAACAAAATTGAAGAAAAACGGCCTCATTTAAACAGGAAAAAAATCCTCTTTCATCAGAACAATGCCCGTGTTCACACATGTTTACGATCAATGGCTAAAATTGAAGAATTGAAGTTCGAATTGGTCGACCACCCACCGTATTCGCCAGATTTAGCCCCCAGTGACTTTTTCCTTTTCCCAAACTTAAAAAAATGGCTAAGTGGACAACGTTTTTTTTCAAATGAAGAAGTCATCGATCGGACAAATGCTTATTTTGAGGACTTCCGAAAACTTATTTTTCTGACGGTTTAAAAAAAATTGAGAAACGTCTAACCAAGTGTATTGAGCTCCAAGGAGATTATGTTGAGAAATAAAAAAAAAATACAAAAATAAAAACTGTTTTAATGCTTTTTTCTAAGGAATTATTGACCCACCCTCGTAATACGGCTTTTTCACTGTCACAATCACAAATTCAAATGTTTTGATAAGTCTCGTTTTAGTAGATAAAACCATTTTAACGGACATACTTTTCCTGTTTAAATTCTAATGGATTCAAGCTCTGTACTATTCCATTTAAGTCGTTTTTTGCGACCCGGGTTTCGCCTTTCGGCATCTTCAGGCGTCGTGTACACTCACCAAAGGCAAATACACACTGACAACGAACACCCTTAACTCTACCTTATATAGTAAATCGATACAATAAAGTAGGTAAAAACTCCATTACCTACCTATTTAGTCAGAAATTACAACAAAAAATACAATAAACAAATTATGAATAGCTGAAGTAAAAAACCTAATTAGTAAAAACCCTCTTTTATTAATAACAATACACTGGACAGCATATTATTATAATAAATCGTCAAACCTAATAATAGGTCAAAATTCTTTATAACAATAAAAATACTACACTCAAGAGGTGTAAATCGTCAATTCTAAGAAAAAATAATTAATCGAGTTAACTATGAGATATTAGTCTTTAATAATACTCTTACAAGGTACCTACTTTTAAAACATTATTTTTTAACAAAAACAAAATTATACATATAAACTCGCTTAATATAAGATATAACTCACCTAATATAATATATATATATTTATTATACAAATATACATACCTAAATTCTCATCCATAGACTCTCATACAAACATATATAAATTTTGTGTCAATACAATTGACCATATATAGTCTCATATGTAATACATCAAATAGGATATAACAAAGGGCTACTAGGAAAGCTAAGTTGATCGTTCAGTATAGGTAAGCTTTGCAACTGTGCTCTATTTATTTCTAATATTTCTTGGTAGAATAATTTATAATCACCCGTATGACTGTGAAGTAGTTTTGCACCCTTTTCAATGTCAAACGTGTGTTTTTCATTTAATAATAAAATAATAAAATTCAAATTCCAACAAGTACCTTCGGTCGAAAGTATTAATATTTTCCTGTTTAGTTGAGATTGAATGTGACTTAATCTTTCTTATTATCTGATACGATCATTTGAGAAAATGTTGGTGAATAACAGGCCCACTTATCACATTCACTAATTGGTATATTATAAGGGTACCGCCGTGATATGCAAAACTTTAAAAACCACCATATTCTACTACGAAAATAATATCTTTTTTGATAAATAACACAGCGATGAACAGCAAATTACAATATTATTATTATTGTTGTTGTGGAAACTATGATATTATTTTGATTTACAATGTATACTGGACTTTATTTAAAGCTAACCATTTTTTCAATCTATTTCCGAACTTTCGAACCTTACTATATTATCCAAATTAAACCATTCCGTTCAATAATTTAACACTTCCGAAACGGCAAAACGGTTTTCGAGGACTCTTACTGTGATTCGATTTAACCGAAGGTAGGAATATAGAAATATAATACAATAATTTTAAATTTATCCCAGATATTATTGGCTTTACATTAATAATTGTTATATTCAGTGTGTTAAAAATCATAATATTTTAAAATAATTGATCACCGATTCGATCTTCGATTATCATAATATGAAATATTTGGTAGAAGTCGGTTATGGGGAAGCCAGGCAGAAACTGCACTAATTGTCATAGCCGATTATGGCAAAATTCATCAATTCAAGAATGAAAACCTAACCTAACCTAACCTCAACTAACCCAACCTAACAAATAATCCAGTATATCGGCTATTTTCAAAATGTGCTTGTCGCTGGCTTCCCCATAACCGACTTGTACCAAATATTTATATAAGTATCCTTGACAGATTTTTAAATAACTCAGTGGATCTATTCTATACACATGGTGGCTATCGATGGCTATCGACAATAGTTTATCATATTTATGTATTGAGATGGTTAATTGTTACAATAATTTAACCGTCTAAACTAAACTGTCAAACAGTGCTATGTTTTAACAGCCTCTCTCTTGGCTGTGTTAACTTTTAGAGCGAAATAGACAGTTTTGAACGTTTAAACGGCTAAATTATAAAACTTCAATACATACATAAGAAAAACTACCGTCGATTTCGCAATAAACTTTGTGTAAAGTGCTTTCAGACGAGAGCGGAAATAATGTAATAAATGACAATATCACATTGCGTTAGGTCGAAATAAAATATGTAATATATTTTTATTTGGAACACCTCAGAAACAAATGAGAAATTAATATATTGGATACTTAGCCTTTGAAACCCTTGATTCAAAATCACAGAAAAATCCGCCAATATTTAAAAAAATGATAACATTTTGGACATCCTTCATAATTATTTTTAGATGTGATACATATTGTGGTTTAATTGGTTGAGCATTATTGCCAGAATCTGATAGGAGCGGATTTGGTATGGAGTTTTAAAAAAGAGTTTTCTGTTAGGTATATTTCTGGGTGTTCAATGACAAATTTTACCCTGTGTAATATACACTGAGCATTAAAAAGAATTTAATTAAATATTATATTATATAAAAAGCAAGTAAGTATACATTTTATGCTAATATTGGGTACATTAATCGAAATTTCTTGTTATTTTCCCTCGCCATTTTTTTATGGTTTTTTTTATTGAAATTACCAAGGCTTCGAACCGGTACTGACAGAAAAGGCGAAAACTAGAAAAACTATTATTTATTTCGGAACGAAATCGGAACCGAACCAAGAAAAAATTTCGGTTTTTCGGTTCAGTGCAAGTTTAAACACGCGCGTTAACATGATTTTACACCTCACTTCAGTTGCCATAGGCGCAACACATCTTACGTCATGGGTATTGGCCATTGGACTCTCAGACTCTTGTGTCACTCACTACCATCTACTCGGAGCTGAATCGAAAACCGGAAACGAACTGATATGTTTGTTTACTTGAACCGGAACGAAAACTGAAACGAAAAAAAAACGGTTTGAAGCCCTGGAAATTAGGTACATCATTTTGAAAAACGGAATATTGACACACTAGTATAATATTTAAAAAAAAAATGATGATTTTATTACTCACAAGTACATGAACGTCAATAATCAAATTTGACTAGAATCAGACGTTTGTTAGGTATTAGGGTTCAGTTAGTAATGTAATAATTTGAGTTGATTGGTTATAAAGCAGATTGCCTTTTGATCAGATAGATAATATAATGGATGGATCAATAGCTAAGAGGTAAAATCACTCACACAGAAAGTGAAAGAAGTGAGCACGAGTTCCATTCAGACCATTTTTTTCAACTAAATATTATCTCCGAAGAGTAGTATTTCTGGCTGGTTATCTTCTCTGCATATGACCCTGCAATGCAAAGTCACCTATAGTAAATTCCACACTTTTGGGCTTACCCATCTCTGCATTGAAGTTTTTTTTATTATATCCAATACTATTGTTTCTATCCATATCTTCTTCTCCTGATTGCTTATTCAATATATTCACGAAAAGTTTGCCTATAATTCGAAGACGACGACAATCATATATATATATTTGAAAATGAACAATTAACCAATAATACATACAATGAAACATAAAGAAAATAGATAATGATTCAATTATTAACTATTTCTTTTATTCAACCAATAATTCAAAGATTTAATAATGTACCATTCTAATCATTGAACATACATAATTCTGAAAACACTCATGAGAAAATATAGCCAATAGAAAAAATCTTTTTCGAAAAAAGTACGATATCCGGCAGGAATCGAACACGCGTATATAGGTATCACGCTCTTTGCATTACCACTATGCTACGACCGCCATGCTTGTGACTAATTTTATCTATTGGTCTTTTTAATACCTTCTCATAAACGCTCTCCAAATTATATTTTCTCATGAGTGTTTTCAGAATAATTATGAATGATTGTTTATTTATTGTATGGAAAATATGTTTCGCTATTAGTGAACTAATGAATTCATATAGACCGATGTGTGACATCTGAATTTTAATGGTTCTTAATCAAAAAAAAAAATCGGTGTGTGTACTTATGTACGCGCGTTAGAAGTTATACTTCTTTGGCGTAACAAAACAAAAACAAAACTTGTGATAAACTAGATTCTTTGACTAGCTCTTAACTATCTTGTTAAATTATATACTCAAAAAAAGGACCCCTTATTGGAACGCCGTTAGTTTATTTCTATACACTTTAACTTATATTTCTAAATTATATAACGGTTTCTCGTTATTTTTATTTGTAAAGTACCAACTGTCACTCTGACGTTTAATTATTTGTTTACGTTATGAATTGAAAATGGCTGACAATAATAAATTCGCTGCTTACGCAACGGAAAAATTCTAAACCATAATATTAAACTGTATAATCGTCACGATTGCAGTATCATATTTTGGCGTAAAGGTAGTGCGTTCGGCTGATAACCGAACAATCAGTGGTTCGAATCCAATCGAGTGCGTTTTTTTTCGTTTGAAAAAATAAATTATGTGTTACATGTCACACGCCAAAAATACACTCTGATCCGATTTTCGAAACGTGCCAAAAGAAGTATAACTTCAAAAAATATTGAAATGTACTTATCACCATTGATTGTAATATCATGACGTATATTATACAGTATCACGTTTATTCTGCGATGTGGTATCATAAAGGCAGCATAATTATAAAATACTAACCTTAAATAAATTTATAATTCCCAATACCCTACTAAGCTACCGATGAGCTATGTCAATACGAAATCGAAACCATTCTTAAGTTTAATTGAAAATATTTATTAATCATTTGATATTTCAATTTGGTCGAAAAGTACTCTCATTCAGACAACTTGTGGGTATTTTTCGACTGACGAAATTATTAGGTTTCCTCTTAGTACAAATTACATAAACCGAACAACACTTTACGTATGGCTAGCCGAAAGGTTTTCGTGTATAGAAATCTTTTTTGAGAAATTAGATATATTGTGTGTTATTTGACGTGGAATAGGTACATTAATAATATTTTCGTTTAGGTATTTTTTTACATAGAATGTGACATAGATATGTGTTGAAAAATCGTCTATTCCTTGAGTAATGTCAAAAGCTTGCAATAGTGATTTTTTTGGAAATGCATAAATAAACATAACACTGAGATTTATAGCTGTCATTTGGTTCATATTTATATAAATATATAATATATATTAGTTGACATTATACTACTTTAGGCGCGTTTGGAAAATCAGATCAGAGTGTATTTTTGGCTTGTGACATGTAACACATAATTTATTTTTACACACAAAAATAAGTTCAAAAAACACTGATTATTCGGTTATCAGCCGAACGCACTACCATTACGCCAGAATATGATATATTATAGTTTAGAATTATTCCGTTGCCTAGGCAGCGAATTTATTATTGTCGGCCATTTGCAATTCCTTACGTAAACAAACTATTAAACGTCATAGTGTCAGTTGTTACTATAAAAATAAAAACAACGATAAATAATTGTATAATTTAGTAATATAAGTTAAAGTGTATAGAAATAAATCAACGGCGTTCCTATAAGCGGTCATTTTTCTTGAGTTTGTAATTTAACAAGATAATTAAAAGCTAGTCGAAGAATCTAGGTTATTACAAGTTTTGTTTTTGTTTTGTTACGCCCAAGAAGTATAACTTCTAACACGCGTACATATAAGTACACACACCGATTTTTTTAATTTAAACGCCAAATTTTCTGGATTAAATATCTCTCAAATTTCACAGTTCTCAAATTCGGTTCCAAAGTTACAAGACTATACATTTCTAAATTAGCGCACTAGGTTAAGTCAGAGGCGAAGGATGGAGGTAGGCGGTTAAGATTCGACATAAGTAGTGCACACTAAACTTTATCAGTAATACTTATTTGTTTTCATTGAACTAAGAATATAATTTGCAGATGGTGCTGGTTAGTTTTTAGAATTCAATTAAACCCTACCTAAACAAAAACATAATAGTTTAGGTATGCCATGGGCGATCGACATAAATAGTGCACACTTTTTTAATCATACTTATTTCTTTTCATTGAATTAAGAATACATTTTACAGATAGTTGGCTAGTTTTTATTCATTATCCATGCTTAAATCAAACCAAAATCGATAACCTAACCTAACCTAACCTAACCCAACATAACCTAACCTAAACACACCCAAACTAACAAATAATCCAGTATATTGGGTTCTTTCAAAATGTGTTTTCCGCTGTATTCTTGATAACCGAACAGTACCAAATATTCTTCTATCTAAAAAATATCTAAAATTATGTATGGTTAAATAGCCGTTGGACTATAACGTCGTGGGTCCCAGGTTCAAATCCTGGGGCTGGCAAGTACAATAATTATTGTTTTTCAATTTGTGTGTCAGGGTATGGACCTAATAGGTTGAGCAAGTGGCTGACATCCATTTCTCGTAAAAAATAAAATCTGTAATACAAACCTCTACTCTGTGGACATGGCCGAAAAAAAAGCATAATTTTAGATATTTTATAGATAAACTAATATTTTTTTACTAATATCTACTATAGCTTAGAATAAGCAGGGTTTAATGGAACTACGAGTATCTACACATTATAGTATTAGTTCAATGATAACAAATACATTTGCCTGACAAAAGTGTGCACTATTTATGTCGGATCTTAACAGCCCATCTCCACCCTTCGTTACTGGGTTAGGTAGTCCGATAACAGTGGTGGAATGGTAAAGTGATGTGCAAGTAGAGGGGTGCGTGCCTATATCCAAACATTGTCGAATAACGCATTTGCAACAATTCATTAGGATTGAGTAAAAATGCTAACAGAGCAGCAGTATTATAGTGACTAGATGTGCAGGTAGAAAGGAATACATCCTAGATCCAATCATCATCCGTAGTAATTTTTCTAGCAGCATTCGCCTACAAAGTAAATTCTTTCAAATATTCGTTTACTACAATAAAAATTATTAAAATACAAAAATTCTTATTTTTTTTAAAGAATTTAAATATGTTGTTATATCAGTAATATTTTGACAGACAATTCATACCAACTCTACATAATATACAAGGTAATATTATTATAATCTACTTTCACATACTTACCTTGTTCACAACTCTGGGATAGTTTAATTAAAATCAAATTTTGCATTTAACGACAAAAAAAATGATGTACTTATCTATAATGTCTATATCTATAATCTATATGTTGAGAAATTAAAAAAAACAGAGACGTATCTTACATTAAATAATATTTATAAAACATTTGTATGTTTCATACCTGGAATAATATTTAAAGATAGCATTATTTTGTATACACAATATAATAAATTATTATAATTATAATAATAATTTATCAAAGTTGACTATAGTTTAATATTCTGTATATAATTAAATATACTAAGTTACTAGGTACCTAGTTTATATGTGTTATTTTTTATGGTTTTATGCAACTAAACAACTGTTGGTAAATAATTATTCAAAACTTTACTTGATTGATTGAGTATACCTAAACATATAGATAATATGTGTTTATAAATCATAGAGAAAGGAGAAAATCAACACAGTACGATAACGTACAAAATTATAGTGTATAAACTCTTTTTTGTGTTTATAATATTGATAAAGTTTACTATGTGAACAAAACATATATCTAAATATGTTTATATGTGGTAAATTTATCAAGTAATATAATATAATTAGTTTTGAAAATGTTTGCCTTAACATAATTAAGTCAATATTTTATGTATTATCGTCCCAAGCCATACATATTAAATATGCACTGCATTTTTATTACTTTTCTATCACAAAGCAAATCATGATTCACATAACTTTTCTTATTTTAAACTATAAATAGAGTTTAGTATCAGACAAAGAATGCTTTTATATATGTATATAGTTATTGATATTCTTTCTATCTTTAGATACGATGCTCTCGTGTATTGTTAGGCTAGATTCTTTATTTTCAAATTGAAAATTTCAATTTAAATGGTATTGTGGAAATCATACTTTAATATTATTTACGTGGGTTTGTTGTATTTTTATTAAAAGACAATCATATTGTATTTATATGCTTGTAATTTACAAAGAAAACTATTATTTATAATTTGTATACGAACATTGTTAAAATAGTTCAATATTAGGTAACTTGGATCAATAATATCACTACTCGAATATAAATAAAATTCTTTACATATATATTAATACAATATGTGTACTAATAGTATATATTATCAATTATGCTAAAAAATAGGTATTATTATGGAATTGGATTGTTTAGAATTTGTATCGTTCTTAAAGTGTACAAGCAAAGTTATTCCAAAATGGAGATACAATAATTATTATTGCTAGATTTTGGTATTGTAGTTAGTGAAAAATATATTACCTAACCAGTAAAATTCACTTTTTAAATTGCCCTCCTGTATCAATACTGTAAACAAACGCTCTTTCTTCTTAACATCTTGGTATAATGGAAACGTTGATTTTTTTTTAAGTTTTCCATTTTAAAATCAAATTCACTGACAGTTTTATACGAATTTTAAAATAAGATTTTATAAAAGAGTGAGAGAAAAATTATTGTTGATTGTTGATAAAAAAATTATATAAGTAAAATAATAATATTTAATATTCTCCTTTGTATATTGTGATAATTTTCTTCTGATATTTTGAAAAGTGTGAAATTATTTTCTTAGAATTTTCTCTGTACGTAATATACCAATAATGTTTAAAAGCATCGATCGCTTTTCTCAAATTATTTTTGTTAAAAGCGCCTAATGTTTTCTTATAATCTCTACCATATAATTACTTCATAAATTTGAAATTCCACTTCTGCTTCCAGTGAATTAATCTCACTGTATTATAAAATCGTATTTCCTAGAATAAGCAAATCAATATACGTGTCTTCAAAACAGTTCACAACTATTATTTAAATAAATGTGGCAATAAAAAAACAGGCGTAAAGTTGTGACTGGGATAGTTTTTATTATTTTAAATCAAAACGAGCAGGTGTAATATTATGATTTACAGTCAAAAATAATATAACAAACCCTTTTTTTGTAAGGCATAGATACGTCAAGAAAATCTAAACTTCCTTATGTGTTGATAAAATATTTTCCCAAGAGAAAAACATAGGGTTATTTCTTTGTTTATTCCACCGATATAGGTAGACAATCGTATAAGAAATCCAGTCACTTGGATACAAACACAGCAAGTCACATCAATGTTAGATTGATGATAATTCTTGTCTCTGTAGATTTTATAGACTCGTGTAGTTTTATATGCGTATTTATTTTAACTTGTGATTTTCAAGTAGTTCAATATTGCTTCTTGAAATATATAATATAGTATAAGATTTTTATCATATCAGATATACATAATTCAAATGCCAATTTTTGTTAAAATAATCTGGGATATGGAATTCGTATTTTTTATTTACAAGCAATTATCTGTGCGGCTTTTTCAATATTGCTCTGAAGCTTTCAGTTGATAATATTAATTAAATTTGATATTATGTAAAATTATATTTGAAATATAAGGATATTATCGTATATTATATATATTATTATTAGATATTAAATAAGCTAACTATAAATTCACTTATTATATTAACTTTCTGATATTTTTTGGAGAACTTATTTTCATTTTACATGTCGGTTATTTCAATAAATAATACTTTATATTTTTTGTGTTTATAATGATGATTGCTCAACTAACACAATTTGTATCTTAACCACTTCTGAAATTCCAAGATTAGTAACAAAAATACTAATCCTAGAATGACGATTACAAATTCTGACTAGGATTGGAAACCATAGCATAATATTATAAATTATATCTGTGTTTGCATTTCATAGTTTTATGTTCACGATAAATAAAAATCAACGTTGAGTAAATTCTTAATAACTCAATAAAAACTGTTGAATGTTTAAAACTATTTTTAATAAAAATCTGTGTCTTAATAGTTTTACTGTATTATTGGGAAATTTCAGTATAATTTTTTATATAATACTCATTAGCAAAGATTTGGTATATCATGTAGAATTATATTTTAAGAATACGATTTTAGTTTAATGGTCACAAACATGTTTGAAAATTCTATACGTAAAAACACCCAATAATATTTAGGTATAGTGATAGACCTTTGACTTTAGTGGAAATTTCGGTTTGGTGTAGAATTACTTGGCTGCCAGAAAGGTTATTTCTGGAATTGATTGAAAGGGTGAGAAATAAAATGTATTAACAGTCAATGTACTAGCAATAAAAGATATATATTATATTGTATTGAAATGTATTTTTGAATGAATTTATGGTTAAACTATTTCGATAATCTCTTAAAATAACACCTACTTCTTGGACTACGGAGGCTTTCATAGTCATAATATATCTTATGCATGAATTATTGTATTACCTACTGAATATTTTATTGATTAATTAAACTATGACAATAAATTAACTAAAATGATAAAAACAAATATAACGACGTGTTTGTAAAGGGATTATTTATTATATATCATAACAATTTTGTCTTTATAAAAGTTTGTCTTTAATTTGATGTTTATGCCTGAAATTCTCTTGACTCAAATAAATTCTGAAAATAATTTTAGAGAAATTTAAAGCATAACAAATATATTATACAATTAACAATTTACAAAAACTATTAAGGATTTTTTGTTATCTATTTAAATAGCGTGAGAGATTTCTTTAAAATATAATTAATAGTTATTAGAAAAACTTAATTTTATTACGTTTAAAAAATATGTGCATTTAACTTTTATTGGAAAATAAAATTTGCATAGTTAACTAAATTACTATCTAAATCTAAATGTATGTATACATTTTTACAAACAATAATTAGATATCAAAATAAAATATTATTCATTCAAAAGCAGTCTCCAGTCTTTTGAATACCTACAAATGACATGCAAATATTGCAAATGAGATTTACAAATGTAATTAACTGAATATTTTGGGCTTTGTTACATTTTTGTTTGCTATATGAAAATATAAATATTTTGAAATAATAATGATATTTATTTAAATTATTTATTGAAAAATACGTTTAGAGAATAAATCTAATGAGAACTGTCTGAATAAGTTAGACTTAGTTATAGGGATAAAAAAGTGCAATAATTTTACCAATATACTTATTCTTTAAACATAATATGATTCTAAACATTATTTTCGTAAATTTATTATTAATTCTTTTAAAATAGATGTATTTCGACGAAACTTTTCTGAGTATCGTTATTACTCTGAAATAGATACTACAAAATACGTAGCAATTTTATTGTCTTTCCTCATATTCCACAAGCTTTGTAACGATCGTTATAGGATTTCCAGGCAATTCCTTCACTTGGTTGCTTTCCCACGATGTTCACTCTCTACCGTTTTTACCTTGCAGACTTCATAAAACAATAAATAATTAACTTAGATAATTTGAAAACAATAATTGTAATATATAACTATTACAAAAATCTTTTTGAAAAAAATACGACACCCAGCAGGTTCGTACATGCGCTCTCCAGGATTCACGCCCATATACTCTGTCCACTTTTTTCAAAAATATTTTTATAGTTATAATAATACTTCTCAGAAGTGTCTTCAAATTATGTATGTACAATAAAAGAATGTTACATTCTTTAATCTTGTGAATTATTCGTTAATAAAAAAAGTTTATCAAATTATTAGAAAGTGCAAGTACGTTATAACGAAAATTTGGAGTGATCCTAAGCCGATTGCAAATAACTTACGTAATTCAGAGAATATTTAAAAAAAAAAAAAAAAAACATCATTTAGTCAACTTCGTTGCAATTAGATAGAACACGTATATCTTAGTGGTTATCTGTAAATTTATTTAAAATGAAAAAAATATGTTAAACATTGAAAAAAATACTAAAATAAAATACTTTTCAAAGCCATGTATTTCATCAAAAAATTATAATTATTGTTTACTTATATTTATTACAAATAAACAATAATGCTGCAATTACATTATGATCACGTCATGTACTGTCATATTCTGGTACGGCGATAAATTTAGTCTATGATTTCGTCATTCCGCAGAATATTTTGAATTAATATTCATTATTCATGCTAATTTTAATTCATTTTAACAGTTTCTACGTGTGCGTACCTTAAAATTACTTGCAATGTTGCATCCATAGATAATATTTTGAACAGAATCCAACCTGCAGACTATAGATAAAAGATAATAATTTTATAGAAAATCCATAGAGAAAACCACTGAAAACAAATAATAAGCAATTTTGACATGAGTCGAAAATGTATAGGCATGATGAAAATGATTTAAAAAAAAAACGTTCATTGAGTCATGTGATATAACGCGGTACGCGTGAGGTGACTTTATTATAGTTCTGGTGATTTCATCAGATTTTGATTACTGACAATGTTCGTTTAAAGGTTTTAAATGTGCTACCGGATAGGAGCATCAGTCTGATAACATTTTAAACACCAAGAAAAACGACATTACACACTTTCTTCCCGTAGCTGCACCTCACTGTGACAGCACATAATGTGATCACTGATCATAATGTATTTGAACCAGGGAACTCAGAAATAATGGGAACTGAAATACCTAATGGGCAAGGCGATAGCAGGTATAACCGACCTCGAGTAAGGAAGAATCCGGGTTAAACATACACACGTGTCAAGAATACGTTGTACGTCGTATACTGAAAACCACTCTCGGTTTATGGATTTACGATTATTTAATGTTGGTGTATTATTACACACACTATTGCACATGCATAATGCGTGCTTCATTTTCGTAGGACACTCACACATTCAAAAAACCTGCATCAACATGCGGCGTATTGAATATAGCCTATCGGTATTCTATTTATTATCTGTTCTGTGATTTGAACCTTAATAAACTAATTAAAGTTATATAATATATATTATACATGTATATAATATGTGTACAATTTTTATATTAAACTAATGTGGTCATGGTACACTCCATTATAGTGGTTGTGAAACTTAAATACTTTGACATAAACATTTATTCGCGATCGTTACTTTTAAGTATTGGGTTTAATTAGATATAACATCTTTCGCGAGTCTGAATAAGCTATAATAAAACTTCTCTCGTAAAATTATTACAAATTTATGCACGTAGCCGGAGGTTCACTTCATCTTCCGGGATACTTGTGATAATGGGAAATTGTAGTCATTTACAAATTAATTGATCCTAAAATTCATATTATTAGATGTAAAAATTATGTTAAATAACTGTTTACTGCACTAACTCATTTCAAGAGATATGTTTTACATAATTAATTGGTCTTCTCACGATGA
Source organism: Rhyacophila brunnea (assembly GCF_057557595.1). NCBI lineage: Eukaryota > Metazoa > Arthropoda > Insecta > Trichoptera > Rhyacophilidae > Rhyacophila > Rhyacophila brunnea. Next base: position 53,811,728 of record NW_028232965.1, on the reverse strand, counting down.
AGTAGTGAATTGCTACTTCTGAAACCGTTAGTTTGAATTTCGCATCATGGAAAAGTTACATAATATTTTATAAAGTATGTTTTAACCAAATCAATTAAATATGTACTGATTCAGCAAATGGCCAATAACCCTTATTATCTAAAATTAAATTATATTTTTTTATTAAACAATCCATAAGAATATTCATTAATTTTAGTTTTTTTTTTCATAGTATAAAATTATCAGCTATCGCTTCTAAAATGTTCTAAAGGCATAAGAAGCGAATATTTCAAAATATGAACTGATTAACTTACTAGAATTACCTATACACTTTAATTGTATTAACGGTTAATTCTTGGTAAAGAGACATTATATTGCCTAATCATTACAGTGGCGAAGGGTGGAGGTAGGCTGTTAAGATCCGCCATAAACAGTGCACATTAAACTTTTTCAGACATAGATATTTGTTTTCGTTGAAATAAGACTACAATTTACAGATAGTGTTGGTTAGTTTTTAAAATTCAATTAAACCCTGAGAAACCAAGCCATAATAGATAATAGTCAAAAAATGCATGTATATCTATAAAATATCTAAAATTATGCAATTAAATCATACATAACTTTGAATATTATATAAATAGACGAATATTTTTAATTTATTATAGTTTCGTTTAGGCAGGGCTTAATGAATTTAAAAAAATAACCAACAATATGTGCAATATGTATTTTTAATCCAACGAAAACAAATATTTATGAATAAAAAAGTGTGCACAATTTTGTCGCATTGCCCAAATTAGACCAAAACTATTATGGTTTCGTTTAGGCAGGGTTTAATTGATTTTTAAAAACTAACTAACACCATCTGTAAATTGTAGTCTTAGTTCAATAAAGACAAATACATATGACTAAAAAAGTTTAGTGTGCACTATTTATAGCGAATCTTAACAGCCTACCTCCACCCTTCGCCAATGCTAATCAATATAAAACATAATATTACGTTGTATCACATGTATTATTATACATTAATAACTACCCGATTAAATTATTAAACAAAAATTAATAAAATAAATGTTAGTATGATTAAGTATATTTATTATAAAAATAGTTTACCTGTTATTAAAAATGGTTATACTTTTCTAATTTGAAAAAAAATAACACGATTATAAAAATCTGACGTTTAACACAACTATTTTCGCTTCAAACACAGTTTTTTTCTTTACTACATATTGAAATGTTAACTTTTTGGAAATATACGTCTAATAATATGTCCATTTATTTGCCTTTGATTTTTAATCAATTTGAGTCATTTAAAATGTATTTTATAATAAAATTCAAACACTATACATAAAACATCTGCACACTAAGTATTAACCCATCGTTATTGTATTCAAATACAAAAATGATGACAAAATGACAAATAATAACTATTTTCCCAAAATTAATACATATTATATAAACAGTAGAAAATAGTCATTTAATAACTGTGAAAGCTCAGCGGACTGTTTTTCGAATTAAATTACGCTTCGTATTCCGTTTAAACTTAAGAATTAATTTTCCAAATTCAATCTTGGTAAAATTTTAAGACTCCGAGTAAATTATCAACAAAACTTTGAATATAATAATATATACCAGCGTGTATAATGCAATGGGAATTATAATTTATTAAAATCGCATTCTAAGAAATATACGCCATTTCAATTAAATCCTCTTAAACCATACTAAAATAAATTATCCCCATCTTGGTATATCTTATTAAGTATATCAAAATCGTTGAATTGAATATTCTTACTGAACGTTGAGTGTCTTTTTTAATCTGGAGAAATTTTAATTATATTTGGCTTCAATAAGCTTTATTAGAAAGCCGTGATATTTTTCCATTTTTTATCAACCTATTTTTAAAATATTTAAATTTATTAATTGTATTTTTTCGTTATTTTTGCCTATGTTATGCCGTTTATATAAATCAAACGTGTAATAGTTAGTAGTGACGAGAATATAAGACATGCAAGTCAATACGATACAGAAAAATTTACTTATACCTACCTAGATAATTTCAGTAAATGTTATATTTTATTTTATAATTTGAACATAATAGTGTAGTAAATATTTTTTACAGTAGCGAAGGGTCGATGTAGGCTGTTAATATTCGCCATAAACAGTGCACATTAAACTTTGTTAGTCATACGTATTTGTTTTTATTGGACTAGTACTACAATTTACAGATGGTGTTAGTTAATTTTTAAAAATCAATTGAACCCTGCTTAAATCAAAACATAACAGTTTTAGTATACTTTGAGCGATACAACACAGTTTTGCACACTTTTTCATTCATATTTATTTATTTTCGTTGGATTAGGGATACATATTACACATATTGTTGGTTCATTTTTTTAAATTTCATTACGCCCTGCCTAAAGCAAACAAGATAAATAATATTATTCTATCTTTAAAATATCAAAAATTATGTATGATTTAATTGCTTAATTTCAAATATGCTATAAATAGACAAGTATTTTTTGACTATTATTTATTATCGCTTGCAGGGTTTAATTGAATTTTAAAAACTAACCAAAACCGTCTGTAAATTGTAGTCTTATTTCAACAAAGACAAATACGTATGACTAACAAAGTTTAGTGTGTACTATTTATGGTGTATCTTAATACCCTACCTTCACCCTTTGCCACTGAGATATTATAAATCACTGTTATATACAGCTAATAAAAATAATCGAATTAAAAATTAAAAATTAGATAATTACTATAGTATTGGCAAATTCCATTAAAACTTTTTTTATATTATAGGTATGTAGAATTATATTTTTAGAATATGATATTTATTTATTAAAAATCACATAGTATTTTACCAAAAAACAGTCTTAGCTTGATGGTCACAGACCTGTTTGAAAATTCTATAGTGTAAAAACGCCCAATAGCATTAGTGATACACCTTTGACTTTAGTGAAAATTTCGGTTTGGTTTAGGATTACTTGTCTGCCAGAAAGGTTATTTCTGGAATTGATAGAAAGGGTGAGAAATAAAATGTATTTACAGTCAATGTGTCATCTATAAAAGATAGATATTATATAATATTGGAATGTATTTTTGAATGAGCTTATGGTTAACATATTTTGATAATCTCTTAAAATATTAGGTACGTATATAAATAATATTGAAAAGTCATTATTTTACTCATGGGGGCTGCCATATTCATAGTATACTATATTATTATATTGAATTGTATTAGCGACTGAATAGTTTATTGATTAATTAAACTTAATTTTTTTAAATGTTAAGTGAGGACATACTCAGCGTAGGTAAAATTGGAGCTTTTATGGTATTTTTAAAGCATGATCCTGGACACTCCGTAAACGTTTTAGATAATCTTTTTAAATACTTTTGAAGCCTTGTTATCCTTTATATTTGTTTTAAACATTTGATGACTGCATAAAGTATTTTTATTACATAAATAGTATTCTTCTAAACCTCTCGCTCTAATGTTTTAGAATATAGTCATATTTCAGTACATCCATATGCAGTGGTGTTAAAATTTTTTACATTTATTAATTTTTAAACGCATTTATAAAACCATCAGTATAATTTATATTGACATTATTATAGTGACATATTTACGATAAAAATATATTGATAATCTCTGTGATCCCAAATTTGATGAGAATTAGGCATTTTATTATTAAAAAAATGGGCAAGATTAACACATTTGAAGATAATTCTAAAGATATTAATTATAAGCTATGTTTTTGACCATTCAAGTGTGATAAACATCCTACGAATAAAGATTGCTTTATAATAATTATTGACCTAAGAATAAGGTAGTATTTTTTTGAAATAGTCAGTCAAATTCAGGTTTTCTGCGTCTTCTTGAAGTTGTCCACCCACTCTCTTTATCCAATCATTTTTTTCTGTATATAAACTCAATTTGATATAAAATTGTGACACTATATTAATATTTAATTAATCAATCTTTTAAAACTTAAAATATAAAAAATAAATATATGACATAGATATTGTTATAATAGTATTTTCGTAATATTATAATATGTGTACAAAAGAAAAAGACTGATAAGTTTTTAAAATTTTAAAATCAGGTGAACATGTCAATATACCTTTATTCCATATATTATGAACAAATAATACAAAGGATGCTATCGAATCAATGCCTTTATATTACTAAGTTATTATAATACAGAAAGCAAGGTGGTCCAATATATTAATCTTCTCTTCGATCTCATAAGTTGTAATTGTTGATCTATCTCCCTTTTACTTTTACATACTGATATATTATTTATAATAATATATTTATTAAAATATTTATAATAATATACGTAAAATTATTGGTTGGACCAATTATGGCGGCACTCATTCCTTTTTTCTCGCATACCTCGAATCTCCAGATATTATTACAAGACAGCGGACGCGCCTAGGCTTGTTAAAGCTAAGCCGTCGTTAACTACAGAGTGATTCAGCCAAAACGCATATGTTCGACATTCGTTGCGCTAAATCTGATACAGTTTGAGCAAACGTCGCAGCTTTCTCATAATAAACTTGTCATCATTATTTATCCTAAAACCCAAGTGAAATGTTGCGAGTGACATTCCGAACCGTCCGTCTACCAGTGCGTGAGTGCGTGAACACCAAACCAGTTTCAGCGCACGCCAGCCCTCTCAACATACAATGTCAGTGTCTGGCATCTTGTTTAAACCTCATCCCTTAGATCCGTAATCCACCAGCATTTTCAAATTACAGCCCACTGCAAAAAGCGCAACCAATTATGTTAAAAATATAACAATATCGACCATATTATAAATTCTTTGGTAAATAAACTTTCTAGTTATAATATTATCACCAATTATAATGTTAACAGATATTTTATGATGCCAATAGAACTATATTATTATGTTTGGTGGCTAAAGCGACGGAATTTACGCTGCGTAATAATTTACATATCAAAGTAGCAGAACATCGTTTAAAATGAGAATACCATGTTATTTCAAATTTAACATTTTGATAGTTTAATTACATGGTTGATTGCGTATTATTAATTAATATAATATCATTCTAATAAATGAACGCATTATGGTAAACAAAAATGGTCGATCATCATCTTTGACATCGCGCCCCAATGTCAGTTTGTATCTTTCAATTCTAATTTTATTTTCCGGTCTCATAAATAAAACATATTAAGTCAGTAAGTTATTGCTCTTAACGGAGGTTCCGTTGAACTTTATAGCTCTGCCAGCTGTGAGAGGAGAGAATTCATAAAATCTTCGGGAACAGTTGAAACATTTTGATAATAAGGTCATCACAACCTTTAACTCAAAAGCAAAAGGGCAAAAGTTTTCGTGGGAATAAAAAATATGTTATCAGTAAGTTGTAATAATAATAAATTATTGAATTTCACCGCCTACTGTGTATTGTTCATTTTGTTTCTGTCAAAGCTTTTAAAATTTTCACGTTAACGGTTAACATTAAGGGTACATAAAATCAATCATGAGTTTTTGACAATGTGAAAGTATGTTAAAGTAAATCACGTATCGATGAGACAATAATTAAAATCCTCTTTTAATACCTATAGTTACCTATAAAATTACTAATAAATAGTATATTTTCTGATGTGCTACTTCAGGGCGATACATTTCAACAGGGCACCAAATTATGGGAGGAATGTAACTGATATAACTTTGTGGAGTAGATTCCGTGTTGGTGACAAAGTTTTCGCCTGTGACGTTACATAATAATATATAATATATTACTTAATTATAATTATATTTGAATTTAATTTAATTATGCACAGCAATTGGTGACATAATTATATTATATTATACGAATTGTAACTAAGTACCTATAGCAAGAGGTACACTTTGAGTCTATTTTTTAATTTCCTTTCTGAACCAGTTACGTAAGGGTTCCACGAGATTTTATATAATACTTGAAAAGTTCCGCTATACAAATGAGGTTGGGAATCACTGTACGTAGGCGGTTGGATATTAAAAGAATATGACGTGTCAAATATATCGATTTTTTGACACGTTCTTCTAGTATTTTACATAATTTAGAATATTTTTACACATTTTCTCTAATATATGCATTATGTTCTGAAGTTTTTCAAATTTATATATACATTATGTATATATTAATAAAGCAAATGCAATTACTTAATTTAATCTAGTTTATTGTCAGGTCTTCTACGCCTATAACTCAAATTTACCAAAACACCAATCACATTGCTTGTTCGCTTTATCAGATAAATACTTATCTGTACGGCATTCACCTGTTCTTTCGATCAAATTCACTGTCCCCAAAGTAGTGAGTTACCAGAAGATATATTTCGACAGTCATTAAAGTTTCATGTATTTAAAAAAAATGATTAATGAACATTGTCCCTTGTGAATTATTATAATACATAATAATATAATATATATTGTGTTTCTCTAAAACTCATCAAGTATACAAGAAAATGCGACCTTATTATTTTTTAAGGATTTTAAAGCCATTACGTTTTCGTTTTGCGTAGGCAGGCATAAATAACGAACTTAAAAAAGTTTCCCTCATGCTTTATTTAAAAAAGAAGGTATCTACTCACTATTGTATATTTTAATTGCAATTAAACTCATTTAGTTCATTAAAAAAACTCTATTTTGCTTCTGATTGTTTTCTTAATTTTGTGAAGACTTTTTGTTATACAGCAACACTATAAACTATAAATAATTCAAACTAAACTCTGGCACATTATTAAATTTATTATTTATCATTGTAGCGATTTACTTTTCAATGCAGGGTATTCTTTTATTTTTAAACTTATTTTAGAGCACTATGTATATTTTAAAATAAGTTTAAAAATACAGTTAAATATTAATAAAATTATCCGTTTTTTTCTTTATAGAAAGACATGAAATTTTATAGGTTAATTCTTCATTTATCTTAAATATTTTTACATACTAAGTAACTGTTATTATTATAAACATAATTCATTATATTTTGTTTCTGAAGTGTAAAAAAATCTCGAAGGTGTGAATGTGTAAGTGTTTAAAAGATAGAATTTGATTTTAAATTCATTTATACTAAATCATCATATTAAATAAATTTATTTAAGTTTTATAATAATCTATTTGAGTCCTTTTTTATGACTCAGGTTTCACCCTTTGACATTATCAGGTACTATGTGCACTCATCAATGGTAAATGTCAGTATGAATTTATCACTGATGAATGCGATTTAAATGGATTATTACAAAACTTAAATAAATCAGAATTAAATAATGCGTTGTTAGTCTTGAAACTATACCATAAAGCGCTGAAATAGTATCGTAGGTACTTAATATTAAAATAAAAATATTTTTTTAAATTATAAGCTATGATAAGTGATTAAATGTGTAGATATGTTTGAAATTTTTCGACAAAACTTTCGCTCTCCCCTTGAGTTCCCTTTCTTGGTAGTAAAACAAAATACAGTAGTAGGTGATAAATAAATAATTTCAATTTATTTATTTTCAACATATTGTGGACATTACAAATTATAAGTTTAAGACGTTCACAACATGACATTTAGAAACAAAGACATATAAAACAGTAAGTATTACATAAAAAAGAGATAGATCAGTATAGAGATAGTATGTTATTAAACAGAAGAAATGTGTAAATACAAAAAATATAAATTAGATAGGTACATGGAAGTACACCAGATAAGTTAAGCAGACCCTATTTTAAGAATTTATAAAACAACGTCCACCTATACTCATCCTCACGTAGGTGGAATATATCAACACCCGAAGCAATTTCGTTGAACATAGTTATAATAATAATAATAATAATTAGTATCAGATCAAAAAACATGAATACGAAATAAGCCAAAATAGTACGGAACCAATATAGTGGCTAAAGCTCCCTTTAAAGAATAAAATACAACATAATGTTGTCTCCATGCGGATATAATATTCATATACATCACAGCGTGTTGACGTATTATCATATAACCATAGAGGTACGTTGAATAAGTTTGACGAATGATTCTTAACCAGTATAATAAGATGTATGATGACAACTCTTTAAGGTACATGTTACTTTTCTGAGAAATCAAATGTAATGTTTAATATTATTGTAAATTAACAGTGGCACCTATGAAATAAACTATACTTAACTGTATTTTTAGTACACTTTGTTCACTGTATATAACTCCCAGAGCACCTTACGCATCGGCTTATAATGTCGTATGTACCAGCTTTGAATCCTGGGTCTGGCAAATACACATATTATTTTTTAACTTGTGTTTGGAGTCAGGGTAGGTATGAACCTATTAGGTTAAGCAAGAAGCTAAAATCAATTTCTCGAAAAAAACAAAAATCTGTTTATATAAACCTCACTCTGTGGAGGCCCATATGATCCAATTGGGATCGAACATGGTCAAAAATAAGAAGAAAGAAACGATAACTGCTAATTCACACAAAAAAATAGCTTGTTACTTGATTACTATGAAAGTTACCATGCAATTAAGGATAAAACTATCATTCAGAGATATTCAACAAGTGCCGCAAAAAAAGATTACGAGTTATCAAATTATAACATCGTAAAGACTATGGTCACATACGACAAAACGATTTTTTCTGTTAGTTACGGTTATGTTCAAATACGCGCGTTAATATGATCATACTCCCTAGTTCATTTATGGTTTGTTAATTTATGGCTACGGCCGTATGTTGTAGCTTAACCACTGGGAAATGCTAATAGAAATGGCGTATTTCAAAAAAATTCTACCTTATTCTTAGGTCAATAATTATTATAAAAAATCATTATTCGTTAGTTTTTTTATCACATTTAAATGGCCAAAGCATAGCTTATAATCAGTATCTTTATAGGTATCTTCAAATGTGTTAATCATGCCCGTTTTTTTTAAAATAATAAACTGCCTAATTCTTGTTAAATTTGGGATCACAGAGATTATAAATGTATTTTATTATTGTATATATTTCACTGTAATAATGTCAACATAAATTTTACTAATGGTTTTATAAATGCGTTTAAAAATTAATAAATCTAAAAAATCTTAACACCACTGCACATGGATGTACTGAAATATGACTATATTCTAAAATATTAGATCGCGAGGTTTAAAAGAATATTATTTTATGTAATAAAAATACTTTATGCAGTCATCAAAAATGTTTATAAATATAATGATAATAATGCTTCAAAATTATATAAATAGATTATCTACAACCTTTAAGGAATATCCAGGCTTATGCTCTTAAAATACCACAAAAGCTCCATTTTGACCTACGTTGGGCATGTGGGCCGTTAATGTAATATGCTTTCAATCTTTGGGAACAGTCGACGCGGTTTTTTTTACTTGCGTTTTATCGAGGTCAAACCATGAACTACCCTGCTTCAAAGGACGTTGATCCATGGTGATGGCTTTTATATTTATATCTTACCTAATGTTATTAATCTTTTATGTGGTTAGCACCGTAATGACGACCTTAAAATATCAAACAGTATGAGAAATCTATTGGAGCGAATGAAAAAAAGACGGCCAAAAAATATTTAAAGATGGGCCTAACGATGAGTGGTATATACTTGGAGTATCGAATCATAAGAGGACTAATTTATTTAGACAGTGACACATGAAGAGATTTTGGTGGCCCGTATATAGTAAGTACATTTTAAAATACCTATTTGATTTTATAAACACTGGTTGGACTAATTATATTGGCCGTCATTCCTTATTTTCCCACCTACCTCAAATCCTTATTTATTATTGTCACAAGACTAGGCAACCAGAAGTTACGGATCATGAGGCGACCGTGATTGCAAATTATAATTAGTTACTTCAAGACAGCCTACGCACCTAGGCTTGTTAAAACTATCGCGCTATATCTGATACGATTTGAACGAGGCCTCGTTAACTACAGAGTGACTCGACTGTTCGACCTTCGTTGCGCAAAATCTGATACAGTGATAGTGACATTCCGAACTGTCCGTTTACCAGTGCTTGAGTACGTGAACACCGAATCGGCTCCAGCGCGCGCCAGCCTTCTCAACATAAAAGGTCAATGTCTGGTAATCTGTTAAACCCTCTTCTCCCTTAGATCCGTAATCCATCAACCAGCATCTTCAAATTACAGTCCACTGCTAAAAGCACCACTCCTACCAACAATCCTAATAATGATTTTGTATTACATAATATTATTTAAATAACCACTAACTGTCAAAGTCATTTATTATCATCGAGCTACGTCATAATCCCGATAGTCAAAATCATGACAATCATAATCTCGACAAACGTGAGCAAGCATCTAGTGGGTTCCGCTATATAACATATTGTATTTACGTCAACGTTCACTTTACCTATAGCAGTGATGGCGAACCTATGGCATGCGAATGTTTTACTTTGAAGAGAAAAAAAATACCTATAATAATTTAAAAAAAATAAAAAAGAGTTTTACAAATAAATATATAGGTACCTGCATATATTAAAAAATAATAACGACATAGCCATGCGTAATACATTCGGTTTTTAATATTATTTTTACCAATTGATGCGCAAACGGAATCAACGAAATTTATGCATAAATGACATATCGCATTGTATAAAAAATAGCAGGCAAATACTCTTCACGAATAACCATTACGTTTATAAAATTAATGTATATAAGTGTGTAGTTCAGTCCTTAAGTTTTATCCACCACACATAACGTATTGCACTGACCTCATCAGGCGGCGGAATAAACCGCGCCGCAAGCCTCTGATTTTGATCGATCTACAATGCTTGAGACCAATCAGGCAATTAAAAATAAAAACATTCAATCAATAAACTTGATGAAATTTATCGGCAGTCATTCAAATATAAACAGCTGATTGTTATTTTGCCTTAAACATGATTGCTAAAAATGGAAGAAAAAAATAAGAATATATAAAAGAAGCATGGTTAAAATGCTTCCACGATCTCTTTGTGCATGGAAAAAATTATTTAAAGAAGAAAAAATATGCATTCGGCTATAAATACTCAATTATAATTTTAAAACGTTTATAATAGAATTCTTAAAAAATATTTGTTCCCATAAAGTTCCCGAGCAACTTCGGCACGTCAGACAGTCCAAAAATAATATTTTGGAAATTTTGGCACGCGTACGTAAAAAGGTTAGCCAATCCTGACCTATATGATAACACATGACGCGACATAAACGTGAATTGATCACCGCTCTTGGAATTCTGTTTTGTGTATTTATATATATATTTTGTGAAATTCGTATGAGCTTTTATCTGCTGACATTTCTTCATATTTTGAAACATTCTACGTATTTTTTGAGAGATTTCTTTGAAAAAGTCATGTTCAATTATTTATTTATTGTATGGCTCTATGCACGCATAAATTTTTTCGTATTGTATACGTCATGAGATCTACATTTTGGGCGCAATCCAAAAATAATCCAGCACCAACACTCAGCGGCCAAATAGGCTGAATTAACTCTATTATTAAGTCTTGTGTAGGTACAAATTAGCGATAAAAATTATAAAAATTATCTTCCAAGAGGGTCATTATTTCAATTATTCAGGAAAGGCTTTGTTTCGAGACGATGAATAAATGTCGGACAAAATCTACTGTGTAAAATCTATACTGTAAAATAATTGTCGTCACCCGGTCAGTTACACTCAGATCTTACTTTACGCGGAGCATATAATATCTAGTCTAATAGACCGCTTTGTAATCAAGATGCTACTAATAGCTAATAGCTCATGATTCCGTCCTGGATTACTTCAGTATCTGCTAAATATAAATCTTCTTTTTCTTTTGACCATGTTTGATTCTAATATGATCATAATATTGGCTTTCACAGAGTGGAGGCTTAGTCGTAAGTATTTAAATATTTCAAGGCACTCTTATAGTATGTGAGAATTCTGTATCCAATTGAATTATTTACTTATATTTTTAACTTATTTTTGAGTGTTAGTTTTGTAGTTGAGTTTTAACTACATAATGCAAATAGGAATGTAAGTATAAAGTAAAAGGTTGTATAAACGATTTATAAAAAAATACAATAACATATTAAAATAACAATCTCGTCTGGAGTAATTGAATAAACCCAACTTGTATAGGAGTAGAGCTCAAACGTATGAAAATCATGGCAAAAAAAGGTTTGCTTTACTAAGACTCAACCAATTATTATTTTTATTCAAACTCTCAGAAGATGGATTATCCTAATTTTGTTTTCATTCGTCCATAAAAAGTAGTACTTGTGTCAAACTTAAATTGCCTTCAGCGATTATTTATAAAAATATCACAGAAGCAATCACCTGGAAGAAGGTTCAGCAACTTTAATTTTAATATATATTTTGTCGAAACTACTTGTTGGAATTTTGATATTTCGGTATTTTGACTGTCGGAATTTTGATTTTCAGTATATTGACATATCGGAATTTAATGAGTGGTATTTTGACCGGCACCCATCAAAAATAACTATCTGCTCCAGAATAATTTGTTCTGGATTCTATTTCGTACGTTTATTGATAACCTCAAAACAACTCTTAGACTCTGGATTATTCCTGTGAATTTAACACAATAATGTATTCTGTGGAACAATGTCATTAACAACAAAGCAAACAGTCTAGACGAGAAAATTTCAAATTGAAGGATGGTAAACTATTTCATTTACGAATGTAACACAATATAAAATAAATTTACATTTATATATTTTCAATACGTACATTAAAAAACTTTTTATTTGCAAAAAAATATATACTTTAATTTAAAAGCTTGTTTTAATAATATTAGCTTTCAAACAGCAGACCGCAAGTATTTGAGTGAAATTGAAATCTTAATACTTACTTTTTTTTTGAAACCTTTTTATAGTTTAAATTTTTTATGAAAAATTTATTTTTATAAAACAGAGATGTATTGAAATTTTATTTGTGTAAATATTGAGGTTAAGTCAAATGATAAATCAAAAAATTTTGAGAATAAAACTAAATTTTCTTGTGGGTCTCTTGAAAATTTTTCATTTTAGACTTATCGCCCTTTTTCTTTAATACAGAATTATTATTGAATATTTTTTTAATTATTATAAAACTCCTTATTGATCCAGTCTCTCTAAATGATGCAATAAATCAAAACAATGTTTTACGAAAGCATTCGCAACAAATACAATAGTTGAATGTTAATATTTTAACAATTTGATGGAATACATAATTTACTGTGGTATTTAGCTTATTTCACACTACAGGCTGGGATGGACTTTGTCTGCTTCAAGCAGACTTCTCCACTCTGCTCAGTCTTACGCTACCCTTATCCAGTCGATCAATCATTGCGATCCCATGTCTCTATATAGGTTATCAAGACACACCTTGTTTCGAGTAGACGTATTGTATTATGGAGCACAAAAGATAGTATTGCAAATAAAGATTTTCTAAATCTTTAAGATAACATAATATTATATTTTCCAATACTAAATTGTAAATAAATATATTCACTTAAATAATAAATTACAAACTATTCTAACAATAGGTAATTTATATTATATAAAATATATCTAAGATTCACACCAATATTACAGATTTCATGGACAATGTTTTTCAATACTAAAATTTTGAATCCTTTTATCTAAGCACCAATCCAAAAATGTTACTTTCACTGAAAATTGCTTGTGTACAGCTTGCGCACAGCTTTTGTTAAGTTACGTAGTCTGCTAATAGATGGCAATAAAATAAAATAATATCATGTACAAAAATCATGAAATATTTTTTTAGATTAATAAGTATAGTAATATGTGGTAAAAGGACTGATTTAATTACAGTATGTATTTTTTAGAAAACTATTTAACTGTATATTTACGTCCTATTATATTATCTTATTATAATAATTTCTAACATTGAACTACATTTCTGAGTTGTTTTTGTTACCTATATGAAAGTATTTTAAGAAATTTTATGTACCTATTTAAAACTTTCTTCAGACCTTAATAAAATGTAAATTTAACATATTTTATAGTTTAATTTAAAGGCTGGTTAATGTTTGTTCACAACTCATTCGTTTTACGTAAATATTTTATGTGAAAATGTAAAGACCAAAACATCTTAAGGGCACCGTCTAATAACTGAAGTAATAATTAAAGTCATAAAACCGCTTAAATATTTTATAGACAGCCTAAACTCTAAATCATGTACTTAATATTTATATACCTCAATAACTTCATCTTAAAATGACCATAATTTCATTATTCATTTCTGCTTATTCATAGAATATTTACATTTTGTAACAATACTTTATTATACCGGAATTCCCGATGCGTTTCAAAACTTAGTTAATAGTTACCCTTGCAAACCAGTTAAATTGCTTTTAAATCACTCATCAAAAATTTTACGTCAGTATGTAATAATATAGATAAGTATTTCTTATCCGTTTTTGTTTGTCGAAATTCTTCAAGCATTTTTATAAACCATTTCTTGGCTGTCACAAATCAAGGTATTGATGCGACGCAAATTACAAAATATGTGTATAAAATAGCAAATAATGACATACATCGACGACTTGCCATCCTTATCTCACTCAAAATGCCACCCAAAGCTGTCACATTGTATATTATTCCATTATTTATTAAGTACCTACTACATTTTAATATTTCTACGTCGCTAACTTATTGGTAGGTATTATACCTACGTGCAAATAAAATTTTAAAGACCACCAAATGGCTCCTACACTATCTATATTTTTATTTATTTATTTAGGTAAGCCAATAAGAATAATCACAGAAAATAATTAGTATAAAATATATAAAATAGAATAAAATAATATGTGATGATCCCAATAACAGGTTTACACAAAAATCATAATAAATCAAATTAAATTAGATAAAATATTAGGTACAGCTATAAAGAATATAATTGGAGAGTTATTGAAAATATTTAAAAAAGCAAGAAAAATACATTAATTAGTAGTTATCATAATAGAAATAGAAAAAAATACTACATAAAAAAGTATATAGCTAATAGCTATAGAAGACAGGCAATATAAGAAAAGAAAAGTACAATAAATAGCAATCGTCCAGATACAATCAGTTGTAAATTATGGAGCAAATTAATTTAAAAGAGACAAGAGAACAAAACAGATCCATTCGATCACTGTAAAGATTCAGGGTTCTCCAGAATCGAGCCACCTGAGAATTTTAACCTAGATTGGTTTTATATGTATGGATGTATAGGAGTGAGGACAAAATATTTACTCTGGTACATTAAATTTAATAAGACAGCAATTATGGGGAATTTGAATGGCTATCGATCTGGCGTTGTATATCTTTTGGGGTTTGTAGAGAGGTAAAACACAGCGATATGTAGGGGTATAGGGCTCTGGCTCATACACCCACAAACATCGACCATCCGTAAGCCAAGCCGAGGCCAACGGTAAGAAACACAACCTACCATTAGGATCATTAAATAAAAATTAACTTATTTTGAGAAAAATATATCAAAAGAGTACTAATTATTAATTAGGTACCTACCTGTATTTTAGACACATGAATTATTTTAACATATTTCAATGATTCATTGTATCTGTAACACTTTTCTTACCGATAAAGTTTCAACTTGTACATTTTAGTAATCTTTTTAGTCGTGGTTCCCAAAACCCCAGAATTCCGCAAAACTCATAGACATTAGTCACATTTTCTAGATAGGTTGCTTTTCAAGATTTTCGTGACACTCACAAATACTCCGATCCATCAGATCACGAATTTTTTTCATCTATCCTCAAATCAGATAATATGCCTTTCTCGATCCACTGCTGACTGCTATCTGATCTATTATTTAGTGCGGAGATTTTTCTTGTCGATTTTATTGTATTATAATTCATTTGGTGATACTATTAATTAGGATGTTGATGTTATCTTTTATTAACTATTTCTTTTATTCAACGAATAATTCACAAGATTTTAGAAGGTATTATTCTATATATTTAACAAATAACTTTAAAACACTTCAAATATATAACTACTAGAAAAAATCTCGGTTCTATAAGTTTATCCTATCCAATATATCGGCTTTATTCAAAATGTGTTTGCCGCTGTATACAGGATAACCGACTTATAGAAAATCTCTTTTGGTGAGTATCTACATGTAATTTTTTTTAAATGTATGTTGACAAACAACTCAATTTGTGTCAGCGTATTGATCGGTTATATTAAAATATATTACCGAAATTACAAATTCTCTAATAATATACATTTCCCGGAGTATCAAATTATTGTAAACTCAGTAAATAGCTTACTGAAGATTATTTCCGCTGTACCTATTTTTCCACATAGTCTACTATATCCGTGAAACAAACTCCATAATATAGTATCTGACTCAATTTATTAATTATTTCCTTAATATTCTTTTCATGATATTATTTTTGATTGTGAGTACAATTGAGTTTAAATTATTGAAATAATTAAATTGAAACTCTTAATTTTTTAGTCCTTAAAATAAAATTATTCTAAATGCATTATATTTGCCTGTGATGTAACAGTATGATTATCCGATAATTACATTTTTAACGTCTGTGCTTTGAAACCCAAAAAAAATGCGGTTGGCATGAGGCTAGCGAGAATCATGCCAAGATTTCCCTAGGGATCTCCTAAAACCTGCAACGACACGCCTTACAATAGATGGGGTAAAATAAAATGAGAGATCGACCGAATAATTCGCAATTTCCCGGACTATAATCTTCTATTTTGCTTTGCAAGCTGAAAAATTATATCATTTTGACACCAAAAAGGATAATCTTTTTTTTATTATTCTTTAACATAATATAATGTAGGCTTTTGGTTTTTTTCCTCTTCTTTATTAAAACCCTTCAAAACATAGTTAGCATTTTTGCCTCATACTTATTAGGTACCTAGTCGTTATATAATATAATCGATCAAATGTATTGTTTTATAATAATATTATTCTAAATAAATAGTGACACCTATAAATAAAACCTCAAATTATTTTGTAAGAACACTTTGACCAGTTTTTAAATAAAATTTTATTTACACAACACAATAATATAATGAATACTATAATAACTTCCACACCTCTACAATAATTGAGTAGGTTGTAATCAAAAAGCCACTATCAATGTTCAAACTAACTTAATATGTTGTTGATTTTATCTTCAACACTATTACATGAATCTCAGTATAGTCTTTATAATGTACCAACCCAAAAACACCTCAAAAGAGAGGAGGAACCTTTTAGCATTTAACCTACTCAATTTAAAATATTTATCACAAAAAATGATATTTTATTAGTAGAATGGTGTCATATTCTTTCCACAGTATTTATAGAGGATTTATTTAGGCGATGGTTTGATACTTTCAAATAAAACTAACACCAAAGTTCTAAAGTTCTTTCGTCGTGGCCGCAAAACCATAAGAATCTGTCCTTCCTCTATCTAGAGTCTAGATGATAACGTAATGTCAAAGCAGGCCAGTATATTTCAAAACGATAAGGTGTTAAACATTTTTTTTTTTATACGAGAGTTGTGCAAGAATTAAAGACCTTCATTAATTTTTGGCGATGCGGATGTTATTTCTCAAAAGATGGCAGCACTTGAGTGTAGCTTAGATTTCCTTATCCAAAACGAGTTGGTGAGCCGGTTCAGTAGCTTCTTCAGTATCATCTTTGCGTCCGTTTCAGATGGACGCGCCGCTGTCGAATCCTGCCGCCTGCGAGGTGCGTTCAATCACTCGGTTTCTCAACCAGGAGGGAGTCCACCCTATTGAAATTCATTTATGGTAATGTGATGAACCATCGTTATACCAGGAAGTGGTGTACTGAGTTTTAGAGTGGTAGAACGAGTGTTCATGATGATGAGGGGAGAGGAAAATCATTGATAAAGTTCGTGGAGATATCGCCATCTGACAGTCCGTGAGCTCGTAATTTTCATCTCAGACGTTAGTAAGTCTACCATATAAAAAAAAATGAGGGTATGCTCGTTGAGTGCCCAAAATGCCGACGGAAGCTCACAAACAAAATCGTGTGAAAAGCTCTGAGGTCTTTTTGAACTTTTTGGACTAATTCAAATGGGTTGTCCTGCGTCATCCTACTTATAACCCCACCCCGACCTGGCCCCAAGTTATTTCTATCGTTTTCTTCACCCGAAGCAACATTTGACCGGAATACGCTTCGAGACCGACGAGGACGTAAGAACATTTTTGAGGCCGGAGTTCTACGACAAGGGAATCAAGGACCTAGTGTCACGGTTCACCAAGTGCATTGGTCGTAACGGGGACTACGTCAAAAAATAGTGAGGATATTTACAAAAATTTCGTATGCTTCTTTATAAAAATAAAATTTTCCTGATTTTTTAAATAATAAAGAATTTTTAACTCTTGGACAACCCTCGTACCTATCTAAAAATATTAAAAACATTCGAATATCGCCATGAAGTCATATAATGCAAAATACTTACTTACTCTAGTTATAGTCCAAACACTCCGAAGTCGACCAAGTTAACTGTACGGAAATCAATACAAATGGAAACCTAAGCGACTTCGCATCTTTCTTAGTTACTCTCGTGAGAAATAAATGAGCCTTATCATCTGTGTCAACAGAAACACGATGAACTCCCGTCGGTAATAAACATTTTTTTTGTGTACATTACCTCAATAGGCCAACAGTGTCAACATAATGGTGTCTTTTATATTCTCAGATTTTCACCCTATGCTGCCTTACTTGTACAGTTTTAAATAAAATAAAATCGACGTTTTGCCAGAAGTTTAGTAAAAATTCAGACTAAAAATGTATAAAGTTTATAGTTTGTAAAATACCATACTGAATGTAGTCAAATATGTAGACAATCTTCTTCTTTAATTATTCAATTGAACCAAAAAAAGGACCTCTGGGCTACTGATTAAATTAGCTACAATTTATAATATATGAGACTTTCACGGTTGTTTTTAATCGTAATAGATTTTTGGGTTTCCACCGTGTGTACTTTCTCTTTCTTTCCTCAACGTCTCGGGCTCGTTACAGAGACTATTATCAAGAGATTATATATTTTATGATGAGGTGTAGTGTAGGTATATGAATGCAAATTTCGCTCTAAGAATGCCAAAAGGAATCCGATTAGCTCAGAGCAATTGAACAAAATGGAGCTCTACCATTTTTTGACGTGGAAATTATTAGGAAATTGGATGGTTTCTTGAATACAGAGTCTACCGAAAACCAACTCATACCAATCGTTACTTACATGCATCACCTCACCATCACCCTGCTGAAAAATGGGTTTGATTTCGACATTAATGACAAGAGCTCGGCGAATCTGCAATTGTGGTATTTGAAATCAAAGATATCTCAAGTATCAAAGGCCCTTACTAATTAAACTTTTACTAACTATTACTATTACTAATTAAAATACAACGTTTATTGTTTGTTTGATCCATGCAATTTTGATTTTTTTTTACTACATATTAATAATATTAATAACGTTTGCATATTTTGGATTCGATTTTAATTTAGTGGTCTTTTGTTTGACCTATACTCTTATTAGAATTATTTTCATATTGCCGTATTGTATAACATATAACACAGATATTTTAATATTAAAAAAATAATTACCTTTTATTATTTTTTAAATATCTAAGATAAATATAACCACGAAGCGACCCTGTGCGAAGCCGGGTACTTCAGCTAGTTCGTAATAAAACTTAAAATATGAACAAAATACGTGCCGTAAAATATATTTTTTTACATGCGGTGATATTAATTAATACTACATTTTTAATGACTGAAAAGTAATGTATGTTTTACGATTCTCTGCAAAATACAAGTTGTATCCAAACATGCAATCATAAAATGTAATAAGCTATACATCACTATTACGAGCTAACTTGTAATGATTTTTACAGTGGTTATAAAAATTGTATACAAAAACTTGCATATTGGATTTTCCTCCAATGCGCTTTAGAATAACAGCTTTATACGAGTACTAACTAATTTAAAGTTCATAAGGAAATATTTTGTTATATCACTTCTTACAACAATAATATGATTGCTTTTACATACACATTACATTACATTTTACATATTTATTTTATTATATTTTACTGTCCCAGGAAAATTGCATGCTTTTTGCAATAGTTAAAAACCAATGCCAATACTTGCAGAAAAGTTTCTAATACCTACCAAACAATTGAAGAAATCATATTAGATTTTTATTATTATATTGGTTGATTACTTTTTCAATTTCAGGGTTTTTTTTTTGTTTACTATAAATATGTACGTAGATAGTAAAATTAAATTATCATTTTCTCATCAAATCTAAATATTTAGGGCTCGACAGAGTGTAAGTTATATTGCGAGGACTTTTTTTTTTTACAAAGAATGGCTTTAAGCCAATCTCCAATCTTTGCATTAAATCAAATTGAAAAAATAGTGTGTATTTAGATAACAGGAGACAAATTCTAAAGTATATAGAACCAGCGGAGCAGCGATAGGCGCCATTTATAAGAGATTTTTGTTCTAATGAGGCACATTTGGATGTTTTTTTACGCGATCGTTGTGCGGTTGATTTTATCAAAATTTAGAGCAATATATATATGAAAGTAACGTTAATTGCATTGCGCATGTATTTCTCGTCCAGAATTTTCTACTGTTTTTCATTATCATAAGTGGTTGAACCATTTCGCCAACGTATTTTTTTGTGACGCTGCTTCGTCAGTTGTATTCTAATGACGATTGTGTTGAAAAAGTTTCACTTAACTCATTGTAAATAATCGGTGGCAATTTGAAGCCACAGCTGAGAAGTTTTTTAATTTTAAAAATATTTAAATTTAACATAATATACGTAAAAAAAAGTTTTAGCTGTTTTTTAAACTGTTGTAAAATTTACTACATAGTTAACGCATTTTCTGCTGAGTAGATAATGATTTTTTAATTAGCACCTTTAAAATGCACGTTAATTACATCGATCGGCCGCCTGGTCCATTACGCACATGTGTGTCTTCAGCGTCCAAAGTATTAAGTCTAACTGTTGGTCCATCTTTCAGTTTTTAAATCTTCTGTAATCGAAAGTGAATGTACTAAACAAATTATTTTAATCCTCCCATCACCTATTGTCGTTATATATAATAATATAGCTTTTTTCAGTTTTCTCATTGATTCTTCTTATAAAGCTTTTATAAAGTGTTGACAACGCACAATAAATGTCTCCAATGTGCCAAAACTGTGCAACACTTACCTCCGATGTGACAGTGTAAACATGTTATTTATTTTATTGTAGAACTGATAAGCATTATCGATCATTTCAATAACTGAAATAGTGTTATTAATATTACTCCGATAAACTGCATTACTATTAAATTAAAAATCATTCTCCTGATTTTTTAAAACTGTTTTTGTCTTTATCTCAAAACAAGATTTTTGCACATCGGAGGCTTATTTTGTGCAACGACGATATTTACGTAGATACATATTCACAGAAGTTTTTACATTAAATCATTTTCATGTATAATTCAGTTTATCAGTTTTTTTGTATTACCTTTGTTATTAAAATATCATGAATAAATATGAATTTGCAAATACATATTTGCAAAAGATTGCAAGATAGTATCAATATAAATTCTATTACGTAACATAATATATTTTTTTCAATATTACTAATTTAATAATTACCACGAAATACGGTTATTTCTAATAAATAAGTTACAAGCAGTCATTATTACTAATGAATTGATTACAGATTACTCCATTAGCAGTGGTAGAAATTTCTTTTATTGTTCATGAGTATTCACAGACTGGGATTATTGAGTGGCCATCTTAAAACTAATGCGTATAGATGATCGATTATTATACTTACATAATTTCTGTATTTATCGATTTCTCACCAATATACTTCACAATCAAGCAATCTCAACAATATAAATCATGCGAAAATTTACATTTACCGAGATTATATCTGGATTAGTAAACAATGGAATCCAGGTATTGATGTATTATACTTACGATAAACTTTAATTTCAGGTATTGTTTAAAGCAAGCATTCCTGAGTAAGTTGATAAATTTGAATCATCCATTGATTGTTAACAATTCAGGTTTGCTTCCTCTCCACCCTTAAAACGACACGCCGTTCTCAGCAGGATCCGCTGAATTGTTGTCATTTACACAAGCCTCGCTTAGTCGAAGTGCCTCCTACTACATTTCTAAATTAATTTAAGCCCATAACGCAGGTACAAGTTTTACCTAATCTCCGAGACGTTAGATGTAAGCATTGCCTAAATATACTTTATAAGTATCGATTAAGCAAATACTTTGCGATAACGACAATCTAATTACTTTATCACATGAATCAATTATTTTTTCAAGTTTATGTAGTAATCCATACCACATGAGTGACACACTTTATGTACGTTTTGTTGTCAAAACAAAACAATAGAGTGATAGTAATTGCCAGCATTTTTTCAATTATAACCAGATCAGTAGGGTTTGTTAATTGCGACAATATCTCTTGTAATAATTATATTCACTGCATTTTTATAAATTGGAAGGGCAATGCCTGAATCCTTACTCACTCATAGAGTTCGTCACGCGACATACTACTATCGGCACGAGTCCTTCACTCGGCATTATCAATAATCATTTCATTTGAATCAAGTCTCTCATTAATAAAATCAATATGACGTTGATCTCACCATTACATCCGTATCCAACGTTCCCTCTAAATTTTCTATTGTGTGTGCGGATCATCAACGCATCTGAGCAGTGACGTAACTAGGGCTAGCCTCACCCGGTGCGGTAAATTAACTAAACTATTGAAAATCAGTCCTATATTATTTTTTTTAAAGCGATTTGATGTTAAATCTTGCAATTTTTGAATATCACATAAGTAATGTCATACAATCGTTAGACTTTAGAGAGTGATCTAGCATTGCAAGTAAAATAATTTTTTGGAGTACCCGATATAGCGAATAAGCATATTAATTTTATGTTGTCGCCATTTTAGGCATACTTGAGATACCCAGGCGATTAAAATATGTATTTAAAATATACCTAATAAATAAACCTATACTTACAGCAATTTATTTAACATTTTTCTCTCGTTATTGTTCTTATTAGATCAAAATGTAATTATTAATAATACTTACATAATAATAGTCAGATCTACTATATAATGTTAAATTCCTAAACTAAAATCAGTAATGTTTTTTTTATTCCTGCTACCTAAGTTCTGTTTCAATTAATTGATCAATATAATATATATTGTTCAATTCTTTCTTTTTATAAAGATTATTTTTAATTGTTATATATTATTTAGCACCAAGTCATGGTATTATAATATACTATCTGGAATGATTTCAGGAAAGGCACCTCGCATTTTTATTACCAAAGACTTGTAACTATAATAATATGAAATCAATATAATAATTCTGATTTTTTTATAATTATGTCAAACTATTTTTATGTTAAATATTTTGAAGCAATTTTACAGTTATTTATTTGTGCGTGAATGTGGTTGATTTGTTAGTATTTTAAAAAGATAAGCTATGCGGTTATATTATACTACCTATTTTATACAAAGAAATACATAAATGTAGCAACTCTTTGTTGAATAATGCAGTATTTTTTGAACGAAATTGAAAAACTGTGTTGTTTGAATGAAAATGTCTTAGTATTACCATATTTCGATCGAATGCTGGGTTGTTTTGATTGATTGGATATAAGTTTTTTTATCAGTCAACTTAACGAAGAAAATGCTTTGATTTTTGTCAAAAAATAGTATAAAATATAGTAAATCATATTGGTTTGGCTAGTTATGGTCGCTTTTTCCTACCTACCTCGATTCTTTATCTTTATCCTCAAACATTTTCGCAAGTCAGAGCAACCAATAGTTACGGGTCATCAGTCGACCGTGATTGGAGTCTCATGCAGTTACTTCAAGACAGCAGGCATGCCTAGGTTTGTTAAAGCCAAGATTTTATCGTGCCGTGATACGTACGACCGAAACCACGTTAACAACAGAGTGACTCATCCAAAATGCATCTGTTAGACCTTCTGATATGTATGATATCTAATCCAATCTGATATCGTCATCTATCATCCATCCTGAACTTTTCATCATAATTTATCCCAAACAAGTGAAACCGTGAGAGTGACATTCCGAACCGTCCGTTTACCAGTGTGTGAGTGCGTGAATACTGAACCAGCAGCCTCCAGCGCGCCAGCCCTGTCAACATCAAATGTTAGTGCCTGGATTGAATCAATGTTTAACCTTCCCCTAGATCCGTAATCCACAAGCATTTGCAATTTTCAATCCACCATGAAAAGCGCAACCACATTATAATAATAAAATGTATCTTTGTTTTCAATTGAAAAATACAACAATTTGAATTTCTACAATTATGTTTATTTAAATAAACTTACGTAAAATAATTGTTGATAAGCATACAAAATATTTTTACCTACATTTTACACGAATTAATAATAATAATTACACATATTACTTACAACTAGAATGATATGGCTTATAAACGAACTAAAAAAATATAAATTAATTGTAATATTTTAAATATAATTTTTATATATTATTTTATTTACATCTTTTTATATAATTAACCTATTTATAATATTATGAATTAAAAATAAATTAGTATATTATTTTTCAAAATAGTATTCAAAAATTTTTAGGCATTAAAGCATAACGGATTTATGACGTCTGTATAATAATTCTACATACATTAAACAGAAAGCAAAAGTGAACATTTTCAACTTAAAAGTAGGCGGATTAATATAACATATTACTAAATCAAAAATATGTTAGTACACATATAAGTAATTAACATACCTACATATTTTATTTAAATAATTCTTCATTTTATAATTCATCTCTACTCGCTCCAGCATAATAAATATACAATACTTAAATTTTATTAAGCGTTTGGAATCCCACACTTAGTATTGGTTATACCTACTATAATATAAATATTTCAAAGATAGTTGCATAATAATATGTCACAAAAAAACTAAAACAAACTAATTGCTAATTTTTGGCAATTTTAAAAACATTTTATATGAAAATATACATTTTTAAAACAGTTTGTTTCTTGAAACCACTAATAGTTATAACGACAGTTTTAAATAATATATTATACTATATTAATTACATCGCTCTAATAAGCAACTGAAAAAATATGTATTTAATCTTACGTAATATTATTAATAATTTGGTCCTACAAAAGCTTTTTATTTTAATTTATTCAGATTTAACCTAGCGCATAACCTTGTAGGTATATCTATATAGTGTAATAAGCGTTGAATATTTTAAAAAAATATGTAAGTAAATATCAGATCTAGTGGTAGTTTTTGGGTAAAACCAGGGCGCATATATGTTTGGAGCCCTTATACGGAAAAAAATAAAACGCACTATTGAATGCACTATTATACGCTCCGTACTATTAACCATGCCTCGCCGATTACTTTACCACGCCTCGTGGCTTCTGCAGCGGGACTCCAACATTTCACTGAATCTATTTTTCGTGTTTATACACTATGCAATTAACACTTGGCCATTCATAAGTTTCTTTCGTATATAAATATCTTTGATAAAGAAAGCTCATTTTTCCTTTCTTTGTGTTGGATTTTTTTTTATAATTCTACACATTATCATCTATCGACTGTCAGAATTCAGTTAGCTAAATTGAATATGCTGTCCCTGTCTTTTGATGTATGTAACATTGTACCTACGTATCAGTGACGTATGTAACATTCATATTATATCAGACAATCACGCAGTTATACTTGTATTCATGGTACTGTCCTTAGCTTGTTTTTTTTAAATTTATGATATCATCAGAATACACTACAAGAGTACTATCCATTTAAATTTAAACACCTACATACGACAGTTGTATAATATTACATCATACTGACCAATGTCGACATTACGTACTACGTGTTACTATACCAACTATTTTTATTAGTAATTGCACGAGGGACATATAAATGCAGGACAGCATGTTTATTCCAGCTAACTGCCGTTGTAAATTAGGTCTTGTTGTAATTGTAAATTAGTATTATAGCAAAAAGAAACTTAAGATACCTACTCGTATGTGTGTAATTGAAATGAATTTTAGAAGCATAATTTTAATCACGGTTATAAGAGGCGTCTAATTCCAAAAAGCGATAAGTCCACATTTGGTCAAAATCGAAAAAAAAATACGCACGTATTCTTTGTATAATTTAACACAATATGTACCTATTGATCTATGAATTCCAAAACGCGACAAAACCCTACGAAAAAAAATATTTTAAGTCTCGATTTATTACAAAAAGCGCCATGTCCATGTTTCATATTATTTAAAACTTGGTTGATTTCGCGCGTGTTTAAGTCGTCTCCCATGCTGTAGCATCTGGTAAACTCATGACAGTGCCACGGAAATATGTGCCTTATGCGGATTAAATTAAAAAGTGAGATACAAATAGCGCTACGTCCAATTTTATTTTGCCTTTATTTATTACATTTAAGAGTTTATCGGCTGAAACAAATTGCCATTTGGTTCTAATTTCGACATAGAATACAAAGGAAAAAATAATCTAAGATTAAAACAAATAATTGAAGCTTGAAACATAAAAACGTTGTTTCCCGGAAATATTGAATTGTGTACTTGTCGCTTTTTGTAATTAGACGCCTCAATTAACTGCTATTGTAAAAAAAATATTAAAATAATTACATGGTTGTTTTTATGAAAAAAACAACATAAAAACTTAGAACCCGTAAAATCGATAGTGTTTATTCAAAACTAACCTAGATTAAGATCACTAAACCAGTGTTCCATAACAAAGTTTAGTATATTAAAATTTGTCGGGTCCCTTCTGAAGTTGAAAACTTTATTCAAATATTGTTACTCCTTGGTACAAATTAAATCAGCAATAAACCAATAAA
This sequence comes from Rhyacophila brunnea, assembly GCF_057557595.1. NCBI lineage: Eukaryota > Metazoa > Arthropoda > Insecta > Trichoptera > Rhyacophilidae > Rhyacophila > Rhyacophila brunnea. The sequence goes on along the minus strand of NW_028232965.1, from coordinate 53,784,845 downwards.
TTAATTCGGATTACGTCGTTTGGATCATGTTTATAGCGTATTTTGGTATGGTATTGTTAAGAGAAGCTGAGTTGATTTTATTATTTGCGTTAATTTTTCAAATGTATATATCACGTTTTATTACTCGTAGAAATTATTTAAGCAATTGAGTATTTTTTTTAATATTATATTTGGATTGTAATATCAATTGATCTGGGCTCGATTTCCAGTGAGGCCATTATATATTATATATGTGTGATTTTGTCAAGCCATGATGTCTATTTGATGTTTTTTTATACCACCACGTGCAGAATAACTGCTTTTATTTTATATAAAAATAACTTTTCTATGTGCAGTTGAAATGTGCGAGGAACATAAAACGATAGTTTTTATATTACTAAAAACATATTAGTTTATACCTATATAAAATATGCGACTGGATACTTAATTCCGAAAGAACAACTTCAATATGTATGTATGTTAACATAATATAAATATATTATATAAAATGTAGACATATATTTATAAGAACCGATTGACTCTCAATTGAATATTTTTTATGATAAACGACGTTTTTGTGTTTCAAATTTAACTGGTTGGTTTTAATGTTCGTTTCATTTTTAATCCTTTATATTTGCAAATTGCAACAATATGCCTATTTTTATAAGCTAGTCAACCATTTATTGCAAAAATATTTTAATTTTTTTTTTTAAATAAATGCAATAATTATTATATATACAATGTATATCATTTAAATGTAGGTACTGTTTTCTTTGCTAAGCTCTACGGTCTATACGAAGATTGCAGTGCAGTTTAATCAATTAAGATTGGGAGACTGCGATGGCTAAGTCATGTGCACCGTATGAATGACAATGAACCGGCAAAGAGAGTGATGTCCAGCAATCCAATAGGACGTAGAAGAAGAGGGAAGCCAAAGATTCGCTGGTTGGATAGAGCTGCCAGTGACTGCCGTATTCTGGGGGTACCAAATTGGAAAGCGGCCACACTGGACAGGGACAGGTGGAGAGAGCTGTTGAAGGAGGCCAGGACTCACACCAGGTTGTCGCGCCCCTGATGATGATGATGCTGACGACTATTTTCTTTGATCATTAAGTTTTTAAACAATTATTTTGTAAAGCTTATCGGTTGTTGGATATACTGGCCTCAATTATACACATATTATTATAACAAAAGTTTTCTATTGTTTATGTTTTGAATTTGACATTTTAGGTACTAATAGCTGTTCAAACGATATAATGGTACTCTTAGTTAATTATAACATTACAATTTTTATGTACATCTATATTCCCTAAATAATAGATGCAATTATTGAATAAAACAATAATATTACTATAAAATAATATAAAATAACTGTAAAAGTAATCGTATTTACCTGACACATAAAAATATGTAGGTACTTTTAAAAATTAAATATTTAAATATGGAAAATTTATTGACCACTTATAAAACTATTTATTGCAACAAGCATAATAATATTAACTCGACTGTTGTCTTCAAGCTATGGACTTACATCTTACTGCAAACGACGTCATTACTGAAAGTTAAAGGTAAATTACCATTTCCGCAGATGGTAACGGACGTTTCTGGACCACATCTGCAACAAAAACATATTCATAATTTATTAATGTTTCAATCATTTAAAAATAATACAAAATATTATAATCCTTAAACATTTTGAAATAATGGGCCAAGGGTTTGAATAGGTTCCGCATTTGGCATATACTATAATATATTATTATGTAGTCTTTGAAAGAACAAAAAATAAAGTATTTTTTGGATTTAAAATATATTGTTTCATGATTCTTTTTAAAATGATAGTTTTAAAAAGAAAATATAAATATTGCAATATATTATTATGTAAATTGCAAGTTAATTTTCATTATCAATTTCATTTACATTTCAAAATATCGCCGACTTTCTCATATTCTACGAAAATATGAGAAAATTCTTATCATCATTAAAATTAATTAATAAAGTTTTTTTAATATTTTCCAAAAAAATAATTTAAAATCATCATGGTATGTATATTTTTTTCCGGTAACATTACAAGTAAATATTTCTTACACACATAACTATAAAACACTTTCCCTACTTATTGAAATACTATTTAAAACTGTCTATAAATGTGATAATATTTTTAAGATTTTTATGTTACTTATCAATAATTTTGGTTTTGAAAACAATTTGTCATATGTTTTCGCTAAATTACTAACCCCAAAATTTCAAGGATGAAAATTCTGACGGGGTGACAATCCGTTATTTGGAATCGGAGAATGAATTTAATACAATATTAATAATTAATATTTCTCGTAAAATAATCTACAGTCCGACAACAAGGTCTCGTCGATAACAGGAAGTCGTTGTAGTCGCTTCTCAGTGACGTATCTCTCTTGGGGGCAACGCGTGTTTAAATAATGTATTGGCTCTATTTTTCTTCTTTGCAATAAACCAAAAGTTTACTAATAATAATTCTAAAATTACTCTTAATCGTTTTAGACATATTTTTATTATAAAAAGCATCATATTACGTAAATTTGTAGATTTGTATACTATGGAAGAGTAAAATGAAATGATACATTTGGGGGCGTTCCTCATTTGAAAACGGAAGTGCGATTAATTGCACAGGAAGGGCTTGCTAGTTCACAGTTTTAACACATGGACAAAAAGTTATTGTACGATAATATTATGAAAGTTTTCCGGGAAAATACGTTGACGTCGTATTGTAAAGGATTTTAAATAGCTTCAAAAATTAATAAGTAATAATATATTATTATATATCACCAAGAATAGTCAGTGAACAACATTGAGCTAATATTAAAATGATAACTTATAATAAAAAAACGTAAATAATATTTAAAAAAAAAAACACAAGAAAAACAAAAAGAATATTAGCGTTTGAATTATGATTAAACACTCGGGTTAGGAAATACGTGTGACGTTCGCGTAACCTATTCGTAATGGAAAATATATTTTTCAACATAGCATAGCGCCGTCATCTGGGAAAATAGTACGTGACTAAAATATATACATACTGTGCATAACAATTTCGTTATAAAGAAAATTTCTTGCAATATTTTGATATAATAATATACATATTATATTTATTTAAAAAATCAATTCTAATGTCAAAAATCAAGTACATGATACTTCTTAAGTACAAATTGTATATTTTTTTTAATTTTTGTTTCTTCCTGTTGGTTCCGTTATAACACATAAATTCACAGTTTCTGAAACTATATTTTTGGTACACACTTTTGGATCACACATAATGAATCTTTTATAAAAAAGTGCACTTAAAAACAATCCGTCGTGAATCATGATACGAGTAGGTGAAATGGTTTAGATAGCAGAGATGGAGTGGTGTGGTGCGGCTAAAGAGACACATTTTACACTTAACCATTGTTAATCGCGTGAGCTTAGCTTAGTCATTTTTTCAGTCGTATAGTAATACTAACTTACCTGTCTAGAGGCATTGACTAGCTGATATTCATATAAATATTACATACAAATTAATTTTATTTATGTTGACCCATAATATGATCCTATTAGGATCGGACATGGTCGGGAAAAAATGTAATGAATGATTGTAAATCAAAATCCAAACTGGAGTTGACAACTTCATAAAATCGGTGGTTCAATTTGCTTTAAATCTCGAAACCAATAAACTTTAGTGTTATAATAGCTAAATAGTATATTTATACGATTTATAATAAAAATTTATTATGTAAAAGATAATTTAATATTTAATGGATCAACCTTCTCTATGAATTCAAAATCTTTAAAAATAAAGTGTTCACGTTAGCAGAATAAATCAAAGACATGAATAACTGCACTATTTGGGTAGATTTCGTTTATCGACCACATAAAAAAATCGTTTGTTATAACTAATTTAAGCGGGAACATTAATGCTGTTAAAATATCAACTCGAATTTGTAATGTATTTCCTACCGAAAATCTAAGTTGAGTCGATTTTACAACCACAAGCTATTTGAATTAAGGCCAATTTATCCATTTTCTAATTTTTCACGGGCCGTCACGGGCCGCAAAGGGTAAAACTGTTGAAAAATAATGATATAATATTATACTAGATGAGAGATTTTATGTTTTATTTTTAATTTGATAGTTACATAATTTTATCAGCAACTTCAATCACTCTCCACTCCGCATTACGTGCATATTTGCACTATGGAACTTAGTTGTGAGATTTCTGACACTGCATACTGGCAGCAAGCATTTTGATGTCAGGTCCAATGTTTGTGGTTATTATCCTCAGTACAGCACTGAGGTTATCATTGTTCAAGCGGTTTCTTTATTGAGACTTGTTTAGTTTTAATAAGGAAAACGCTTGCTCGCAAATTTAGGTGCTTCCAAAAAGACTTGCACAAAACGCAGCCTTAATACGTAGGGTAGGAAACTGCTATTCAGGAAGATATTTGTAAAAATTCTGCAGATTGTTTTCCTGATATTTCGATCTCAATTGATCATTGTTCTGCACTATACATACATATGTACACAAGCAATTAATGTTTCATAATCGAACTGATTTTTTCTGTTAAGACAAGCGATTTTTTAATATCAATTCATAAACGTCGTGCACTGACAAAATTCCTAGAGAAATAACACTACAATGCGCATTTTGAAAACATTAATCTAAAAATAGACTGCACCTGCACCACAGACGGTGTGACTCGTTGCATAATGATGTATTTCTATCGCAAATTTATACCCGTGAAAATATAATCATAGCATTAAGTTTTTTATCAGTATATACCATTGCTACTGCATAATTTGTTCACATATCGAACACAGATTTTTATCACATTCAATGAAAAATTTGGTGATGAAATACTTGTTATTTTGGGCCGCATGCGGCCCGCGGGCCGCGTTTGTGCACCACTGATCTAGATTCATATATGAACAGACTAAAGACGTGTATGTGCAGGTTTGCAGGGTGAAATAGTATTTACGGGACTATACTTTAAACTAATTTAAGTAGAATTAACAAAAACAACATTGTTTCAAAACCATTACGCATTATTAATTACTTACTATTAATACTATCAACCTTCTAATACTAGATTGAATTTGAATTTAAAATCTAATGGATTTAATTATTACTCATTGTTATTTATTATTAGTAGGTACTGTATGTCAATAATATTATTGACATTTTGCATTAGTTAAACTCCATTAAACTCTAATACGTTACCCAGGGCCATTTCTTCCTCAATAATTACGATTTGTACGCCTAATGTATATTATATTATTAGTGATTAGGTATCTAATGATCTATTAGGTAGGGTTTCTTACAAACACTTCTACTAATCATAATTTTTTAGTTATATGTTTTTATTGTAATCCTTGACTTAATAGGCTGGTGATAAAGTTTTTACCTATTTTATTGTATTAAATTATTATATAAGTTAGAATTAACTGTATTCGTTGTCAGTGTATATTTATTTAGCATTGATGAGTGCATTGCCTGAACATCAGGCTGTCGCAAAAAATGATTTAAATGAAAGAGTACAAAACTTAAACCCATTAGAATATTAATTACTTAGTTGAAAAAATATACCAAAACGGTAACTAAATGTAACAAAAATACTCAAAAATAATACAATAAATGAAGACAAATATAGAATACGCATATGGAGCGTGACTAGGGAATCCAATCTCGACCCAAAATTCTGATTCCATTGTTAACATAAAATTTTCATATTTTTTTACAAATAACATTGATAAAATCGGTCAAAAATAAATCTAGTATAATTTATACTGTTTAAGACATGTATTGTTTATATTGTATACGTTCAATCTTGGAAATATATATTAGTTTAATGGAGTAAATAATGTTGTAATATAAATAATAATATGAATTTAATATGAGATTGCTGTTTCTGATACACAATTTTGAAAAAAATGAGTTATTGTGATTTCCATAATCTCACACGTTTGTTTTACGTTCTGCACAAATCAGCCAAGCTGCTGTCATACAAACATCTCATATAAATGCGTTTTAAAGATTTTGCAAATTGCAGAATATGACATTTTCGATTTGCATAAAGCAACCAAGCTGCTGTCATACAAAAATGTCATATAAATGCGTTCTAAAAATATGCAATATTCGTTCTGCAAAAAGCAGCCAAATGATAATATTATGTACTTACGTACATTTTTAAAATCGTGACTGTAAGGTATGATTTTCTACATTCAATTAATAAACATTATTTTCTCAATTACATTATATGTTTTTCATTTTATTATATATAATATAATATACAGATTTTTCATATAAAAAATAGTGCCAGGCAGCTAAATATTGATGTATAATTTACAAGTTTTTCGAATTATTTTCAGAATTTTGAAATTCCCATAATAATTAAGTAACTTAGAAGGCTATTTTTAAAAAAAATAATCAAAAATAAAGACTTTTCTTACAAAAATAAGAGATGGCTGCATTCTGCAGAATGCACATTCTAAAATAAACCATTTTACTCAAAACACCTGTGGGTCTATTCTATACTTATCGAACACTAAATTGATAAATAGTATAAAACTAAGGGTAGGTTTGTATCAAAATATTAGCACTTATTGTAACAATTACACGAAGCCGGTTTTTATTGTTGCAATAAGTGCGATATTTTAACAGCAGCAAGATAGGTGCTGTTAAAATATAGCACTTATTGCAACAATAAAAACCGGCTTCGTGTAATTGTTACAATAAGTGCTAATATTTTGATACAAACCTACCCTAAGTTTGATAATATTTTTCACTTTATCACTTTAGCGGTCGATAAGCATAGAATAGACCCACTGGACTGCTAAAACACCAAAATTTCATAGATTATATGCTTTTATCTCTTCAAAAGTTATACAAAATCATATATATATATAATATCTATCATTCAAAAAGTATACACAGTATACAGAGGCTTTGCTGATTTAATGAAACACAATTTACATAAAAGTGCTTATATCTCTGTTTGAGGTTTGTGTGGCTCGGCTGCTTTGTGCATAACTACGCTCAACTCTACTACAGATTTGAATATGATTACGACGTTTCCCACATAACATAAAAAGAAAAACCCATGTGGATTCTGAAATATTATTTATCTTAAGATTACGTCAACTACATAAGTTAAGCGTGGGTCTTCGAGAAGTTTTGAGTCGTTTCATTTTTTGGTATAATCTTCTTTTAAAAATGCGATTATTTATACTCTCTCATAGATACGAGTATGTAGATACTGATCGTATTCCTTTGGGACTCCATGATCGATTAGGTTTACGCAGCAGATGTTTCCTTAGATAAAAATATAATATTAACTTTACAAAAGGTCGTTTGCCATCGTGCCATATTAAGAGTTAAATTTTCCTGAAAATATTGGTCTCAAACGGCGTTTCTCAAATGTTAAATTATTAAGGTGATACTTCAGGGCAAATAATTTTCAACTATAGGGGCGACGAAATTTTGGACTCGCTGGCATTCGGAGACCGAACGTCGAGGCGTGAATACGTCAATTTGTTTCGTGATGTGCGACGGGGGTATTAAGTGTAAATATGACTAAAAACGTTACTGATTTACTATAAAAAAAATCATGTCAATGAAGATATAATTATTGTTACTAATAGAACATGGTGTGTAAAACTCCTACCTCCGCTCCCGTTATGTATATGCAGCTACGTCATACGCGGCCGGCTAACATAACCCTTACGTGTGCCAGATCAAAGAATTTAAGCCCTCATTTTGTCCCGAGCAGAGCCGCACGGGACCGGTGATGCAACCTTGCACCGAAGTGCGAATGCATGATGGTAATTTATATGGCAACTATCAGAGTGACTTTAATTTGAAGAGTCGCAAGGGGAGTCGAGAGTATCCCGCTCTCCGTATGCTCTGGCGAATTTAGTAAAGGCTGCAAAATTGGCCTCGGTTGCCACCATGTCCGCGTGTCCTATTGGGCCTGAATGGGGTTGGACCCGAGCAAACAACTTTGCTCGTTCGGGGCCCATAAGTGGACAGTCCCACAGGACGTTTACTAATAAAACAATAAACAGAACATTAATCGGAAGCATATCGGATTTATATGACAAATTATATTTAGGGTCGGCATGCGTCATTTGCGTCCGCGACCCGCAATCTGCGCATTGCTTAGCCACGATCTTTTTAGACCATACCTCAACTGAGGTATAGCCTTAAGCGTCACACGAATAAATTAAATTCAATAAAATGTAATTTATTTATTTTTAGCATATTGTGGACATAACAAATTGTATGTTTAATACGTTCACAACATGACATGAAACATTATTATAAAGAAGAAGATAAAAGTAATTAAAACGATAAAATCGATAAAAATGAAAATATGAAAAGATAACATAATATTATTATAAACATACAAAAGCAGTAAAAATACAATTATACATCTATAGAAGTTCAAAGAAATAAACCGAGTTCGCTAAAGAGGCCCTGTTTTAAGAATTTATGAAATATCTAAACTCACCCTCACGCAAGTGGAATATATTAACACCCGAAGCAATTTGATTGAACATAGTTATCGCCTTCCTAATTGGCATTGTCAGTGGCAGGTTGGTTTTGCACCTTGGGAGAATAAACAACCGATGCTCTCTATTTCTAAGATAGTTATCAGGGACATACAGGTCAACACTTCCCAGAATGGCAGAGTCCTTATTTTTTATACCTCGTATAAGTCTAAAAAAATACGTATCTAAATAAAGATCTCTTCTAAATTGCAGACTGCGGTATGTAAGCATACCTAAGGTTATATCAACGCAAATGTATTAAGATATAATTATTTATATTTAATATTTAAATTGTCCATTAATTTGGATACTTGTTTAAAAAAAGGAATAAAAGAAACCAAAAAATATTTATGGCAACTTTAATTAGAAATAAGATTCAAACAATATTCAAGAAAACAATGCAAGTAAATCATGTTTCCAAATTCGCAGAAGTCTAAGATGAGGCAGGAAGTATCCACGTTTATTCAAACTAGGACACGAATAATATATTATGTTGACATATTACTTATCATGTGGATTCAAAACATCGTAATTGTATATTGACTTGGAGAACCCTCTTTGTAAGTATGAATCTTACAGATATCAAGCTATAATACTTCAAAAGCGCTTTACAATATCTTGCCGCAGCAACTCGCTCACATAACAGTAAAACCATAGCATACCACATCCTTGACCAGATCGACCCAAAGAAAATAGAGGAGGAGATCTATGCCTTCAATGGATCCCATCGCACATGGGTATTGAGGGCAATGAAAGGACGGATGATCTAGCAAAGGAAGCTGGCCATTCAGGGGTACCGGATACCAGAAAACCTAGACTGGAATGAGGCTATAAAGAAAATGAGCCAAAATATATGGATAGACTTTCACCATAGGGCATCATTAGAAAGGGGGAAATGGAGTAAGTATATTCTACCATCTCCACGAGAGGTGCGGTTTCCTGGTTTGTAGAGTCTCTTTTTACGAGGAATGAGCTTAAGTTAATACTGAGGCTAGGAACAGGGCACACAATGGGCAAAAGATTTGATGTCCTCATGGGAAGAAGCGAATCGCAACTCTGCGATGAATGTCATGTCTTAGGGGACATTGTACATATAGCACTACAATGCCCTAAATATGAACTTCAAAGAGTACAGTTGCGAATTGCGGATATCTATGAGAATGTCGACGAATTCAAAGGTGTCCTGGCGGTGTGTAAGATGGAAGAGCTAGGCAAAATTGTAAAGTTATTTAACAGAATAGGAGTAAGGGCCTGATTGACGGATCCCCTTCTAGAAGAGAAGAGGCGATATGACAGTGAGTCGCAATCAAAGCTTCGGTAAAATCACAAAAAAAATCAAGCTATAATTAATTTTATTCAATACTAACTGAAGTACCCGGCTTCGCACAGGGTCCCTTCGTGGTTATATTTATCTTAGATATTTAAAACAATAAGAAGAGGTAATTATTTTTTTAATATTAAAATATCTGTGTAATACAATATGGCAATATGAAAATAATTCTAATAGGAGTAAAGGTCAAACAAAAGAACACTAAATTAAAATCGAATCCAAAATATGCAAACGTTATTAATGTTTTAATATGCAGTAAAAAAACCAAAATTGTATGGAACAAACAAAGAACAAACTTTGTACTTTATATAATATTAATTTAGAAACCTTCGCAGGTGTGCGCACAATAACTGACAAAAGTTTCATCGCAATTGGATGAATGGTATAAGAACGCATACAAATAGAAGAAAAAGATGATTTTCTAATTCAGAAATCTTCGTGGGCATGCGCACGACAACTCACAAAAGTTTCATTGCAATCGGATGAACGGTAGAGGAACGCATACGAATAGAAGAATAAGAAGATGGTTGTACTAATTCAGAAACCTTTGCGGGTGTGCCCACAACAACTGGTCAAAATTTCATCGCAATATGATGAATGGTATAAGAACGCATACATATAGAAGAAGATAGAATAGAAGAAAAAAAAGAAGAAAATGGTTGTATCAATTTAGAAATCTTTACGGGCGTGAGCATAACACTTGATCAAAATTTCATTGCAATCGAATGAATGGTATAGGAACGCATACGAATAGAAGAAGATAGAATAGAAGAAGAAGATGGTTGTACTAATTCAGAAACCTTCGCGGTTGTTGGCACAATTATTGACGAAAGTTTTATTGCAATCAGATGAATGGAATAGGAACGCATACGAATAGAAGAATATAGAATAGAAGAAGAAGATGGTTGTACTAATTCAGAAACCTTTACGGGTGTTACCACAACAACTGACGAAGGTTTCATTGCAATCGGATGAATGGTATAGGAACCATACAAATAAAAGAAAATAGAATGATGAAGAAGAAGAAGATGATGATTTTTCTAATTCAGAAACCTTCACGGGTGCATACAACCACTCAAAATGGAGCTTTTATTGTATTTTCAAAGCATGATCCTAGACATTCCTTAAACGTTGTAGATGATCTATTTATATAATTTTGAAGCCTTATTATCCTTTATATTTATTTTAAACATTTTTTTTCGGTTAGGTACATGTTCAAACACGCGCGTTAACATGTTCTTACTCCCTACTTCAGTTTTAGTTTGTCAATTTATGACTACGGCCGAATGTTGTAGCTTAACCACTGGGGAATGCCAAAAGAAACGTCGTATTTCAAAAAAACACTACCTTATTCTTAGGACAATAATTATTATAAAGCAATCATTATTCGTAGGATGTTTATCACACTTTAATGGTCAAAGACATAGCTTATAATTAATATCTTTAGAATTATCTTGAAATGTGTTAATCTTGCCCATTTTTTGAATAAAAAAATGCCTAACTCTTATCAAATTTGGAATCACAGAGATTATCAATATAATTTTTTATCATAAATATTTCACTGTAATAATGACGATATAAATTATACTACGGTTTTATAAATGCGTTTAAAAATTGATAAATCTAAAAAACCTTAATACCACTGCACAGTTATGTACTGAATTATGACTATATTCTAAAACATTAGAGCGAGAGGTTTAATATAATACTATTTTATCTAATAAAAATACGTTATGCAGTCATCAAATGTTTAAAATAAATATAAAAGATAATAAGGCTTCAAATTTTAATTAAATAGATTATCTACAACGTTTCAGGAATGTCCAGGATAATGCTTTGAAAATGCAATAAAAGCTTCATTTTGACCTACGCTGAGTATGTCTCCCCTTAAGGGGGAACCTCTTGTACGACGTATTGGGAACCGCTGGTCCTAAGTTTATCGTTTATTTTTTGTGTATCTCATAAATTAAAATTTTCTGGAGAAAACATTAACGGCGTAATAAAATATTAGCATAGTTTCAAAATATAAAATTTATTTACCCAATATATTATCAATTTTAAAAAATAGTATATTATCCAGTTTGATAATTTTTACTTTACCGTATTAATTTTAATATATCATTTATTGAACATACATAATTTTGAAAACACTTCTAAGAAAATGTATTATTACTAATAGAAATAATCTTTTTTGAAAAAAGTTAGACATCCCGCAGGAATCAAACCTGCATCTCTCGGGTTTCACGCCCATGTACATAGACCACTGTGCTAAAGGCGCCAGACGCCATAGAATCTTACATAATATATAGATTCAACGATAAAACATAATTTACATATTCTAGTATAGAGACTTATAAATGTCAAAAGACACTGGCAGATTAACATGGCAATAGTCTGTCATGATCTTTCCTCCGATTGTCTGCGCCGATTGCCCTCGATCATGAAATGTCACTGGATTATTTACTGGATTCGTGGCCAAAATATAATAATTCCTATTTTATCTTGCGATTTAGTCAAAGATAAAAATGATAGTTGGGTCGACAATTACCGTATTTTCTTGGTAATAATAATTATTAGGATCATGCATATACATGTTGAACAGTCTATTAATTTATAGAGCTACACAAAGCTATGATAATACGAATTACATTATTATAGTAATATATAATATAAGAATATGGACTACATAATTTTGAAAACACTTATAAGAAAATATATTAAAACCAATAGTACAAAATCTGCATCTCTCTGGTTTCGCGCCCACGCACATAGACCACTATGTTAAGGGCACCATACTTAATTGCGACAAATTTTAGCTAATGGCTTGCAATATACTCTCTGAAGCGCTTTCAAAATTGAATTACTATTGGCGATCAACTTTTGTATTTCAATCAAAGTAGGTATTACTTTAATTACTAACCGACGTCACGGATCACTCCAAGATTTTTTGTTGTAACTTACTTGACTTGCTAATAATTTTTAATTAGCTTTATTTTTATTATAAGCAACAAACTTTACCGTATTACAATTAAAGATTTAAAGACCTTTATAAACACATGGCTATAGATAAAAATAAAATAATTAAATATAGCTTAACTGTTATAAAGACTATCTAACAATCTTTTTTCGATTTATTTTACAACAAATAAGAAAACCTTCCGTTCGCTAAACGAGCTTTTTAATCAATTATGAAAAGCTCACCTTGGCTGATCAACTTCAGTCACGTTCTCTCATAAACTAGATCTGAGGTGAGGAGATGCTTAAGTGAAGTGATTTTTTGTTACTTTTCTCCCGCAAAGCTTTGGCAACGTGTGTCTATTATTAGATGACTTCGTATAATAAATACTATAGATATACGTTTCACTTTTAGTAGTTAAAGCTTTCCAAATAATAAACTACCTAGTTTATTATTTGGAAAGCTTTATCGAATAGGCATTGATATGGTTTTCAAATAGCATTTATTATCATATTATTTTATTCTATAAACAATCTGTATTTATTTCAAAGTCAATTTGTCCAAGGATACAAGACATTTAACGTTATTTTATATATTTGTTTCAAATACTCAGAAAAATTCAATATCTAATATCGAGAAATCAATTTTCCGAAATTTAGAGAAGTCATCCAGCGGATTCCCGAGAAATCGAGAAAGTATTTATATTAGGTTTGCATAATAGTGGAGATGAGTGGAGATGAGTGGAGAATTAGGTACAACACGGAACTATACCGCTTATACCAAGATTCAAAACTCTCCACCTTCATAAATCTCCAGAGGCCAAACTGGACAGGCCATGTCCAGTGCATGCCTGAGTCACGGATACCGAAGAAGATCCTCGAAGGAAACCCAAGAGGGAAAAGGCCAGTGGGAAAGCCACCCACACGATGGGGTGACAACATTACAAGAGATGCCAACCAGCTGCTAAAAATCATGAACTGGAAAAGACGTGCGGAGGACTGTTTCGGCTGTAGGACGGCGGTGGAGGAGGCCAGGGCTTGACTTGAGCTGTAGCGCCATCGAAGAAGAATTATTAAGTTTGCTGCAAACCTTAATAATTTAAAAAAAAAAATCTCGGTATAAAAAGTGAAATAGACTATTGAAGTAAATCTCATACTCTATGGAGACTTATGGCGATAAACAACTCATTACCTGTGTCAGAGATTGATCAGCGATATTAAATACTGTACCATAATTATAAATTCTTTAATATTATGCATTTTCGTAGTGTCAAATTATTGTACAAAAAGTATTAAAGTAATAAAGGTTATTTCCGCGATATCTATATTGTATACAATAGTCAGAGCTACTCGTATGTCCATTTACGCCAATGGCAGTAAGCAGCTGATTCGATTAATATATTGATTTCCTAAATTATAATGTGTAGATATTATTTTGATTGTATAAATAGCGAATAATAATTCATCGGAGGGGTCACGCGAATCTAAGTACCTGCTCCGTTACTATTTCAGTCAATGTGCTGTCAGTTTATTTAATTAAATTGCTTCGGGTGTTGATAAATTCCACCTGCGTGAGAATGAGTTTAGGTGGATGTTGTTTTATAAATTCTTAAAATAGGGTCTGTTTTACTCATCCGGTGTACTTCCTTGTACCTATCTAATTTATCTACTGATTGTTATGTTCAAAATGAACATAACTAACATTTATACCTCTGGCAACCCCGAAGAATATTTATGGTAACGTCGATGGAGCAACGCGATTAATAACAGATGTCGCTGATAGAATTTTCGGCCGCAACGGACGTCGCGAGGTGTGAAACAAGCAACAAGGCTTTTTGATTCTGTCTGTCATCCAGTTATAGTCGTGCTCTGCTTTGGTTTTACCCAACATTTATAATGGACGTTACTTAACGGAGCACGGTTGCAACCGCAGTGCTTGAAGCCTCTGTATTGTTCCAGATTGGTATTTTAAAACTATTATTATTTGTTTCACTACTCTTTCAATGTTTCTTTTCTAACTTAGCTGCTCGTATTTCTTTTAGTAATTCCAAATTTCAATATCGAGCCGCTTAATAACCTTTTAATGTAATTCTAATTTCATGCTTTGAGGATAATATAGTTTCTGTCAAGTATATAAATTGATCTTTTATTTATTGTTCCCGCTTTATTCCACACTGTTATAAAATTATTATCTTTCACGGTTTCAAGATCGTGTGGCGCCCAGAACATTATTATTTACATCTTTAACCATAGATTGCAAGTGCCTTCAGCCGTGTAATGCCTTCTTGTATTCTAATTAATTTTACAGTTGTCAGTTGCGAGGTTAAATTATTGTTCAGCTTGAAAAGGATGCAAGTAATCCACGGCTCTTCCTTGTTTGCTTAAGTATCTTTGCTTTTAACTCTACTATATTCTCTTTTATTTTGTAGTTGTGACGATAAGGTTCACAACTACAAAATATTAATATATCATGATATATCTCTTTTTTATGTAATACTGTTATATTTATATATCTTTGTTTCTAAATGTCATGTTGTGAACGTCTTAAACTTATAATTTGTAATGTCAACAATATGTTAAAAAAAAAAAGAAAAATAAATAAATTGAATAATATATCGACCCTCACATCGACCACTCCCACAGATTTATAATAATATTATCCGCAAACAAATTAAAATATTAATTAACTTCTTTCATACTGTATATATTTAATTATTTTGATATTTAATTAATTCCTCTGTATTCGATAATGAATCTTGTAATTATAAATATTGCAAAATTTTATCAAAAAAAATAAACATTTAGCATCTAAAAATAGCTGTCAGAAAAAAATATACACCAGTAAAACCGTGATGTCTTTTTCAATTTTCTTTTTATAATTAGTATACGTGAATCGATCAAATGGAAATCGAGACTTCCAGCAATAATTAATTTGGTATAACGGCCAAATTATGATTGATCGGTTTGGGTTGACGATCCTCTTAGTAATGTCATTATTATTAAAATTTTCGTTATTAGATAACATGACAAACATACCTGTAGCAAACAATTTACATTAATTTATATAAGAGGTAAGCTATTTGTAGAATATACAGAATAATGTATGTATACGTATAGGTACCGCTTATTCTAACCAATTTACATATTTCGGTTTTATAGACAAAATTCCTTATAATTTTTTGATTCATTATTGAATATATACATGATATTAATGAAAAATCTTTTTATTACAAACACATCATTAACAATGTTAAAAAGAAAAAAGTTGAACCGACTGGAATTCGATATCATATCAATAATAAGTCTATGTTTCATGCGTAGTAATTCTATAATTATGCTGTGTTTCAAATTCCACTAAGGAAAGGCAACCAGATTTATAATCGAATTTAGGAACTCATAACTAATAAGATTTATGAATGGCGTCCGGAGTTATAATTTAATTGATAATTAGTATTTGAAAGTGTAAGGATGTCATAATTACATTTAGATAACTCCGGTGTTTTTATAGTCCTCTAATTATGATAACTATTTTACACCTGTATAAAAGGTAAAGTTCTCGTCCCAGTTCAAGTCCCACTTTGACCAAGTTTTTTTCTAATACCTATATATTTTCTACGACTGTCATTTACGAGGATAGTCCCAGAAGTACCCGACCTAACAAAGAAAACACAAAAAATTTGGGAAAAAATATTTTTATTTCTCTACGTAGTCTCCTTTAAGGTCGATACACTTTTCTCAGCGAAGTTCAATAGCTTCGATACCCTGTTTATAGTGAGGATCGTCGATCTCCTCAAAATATCCATCAACCGCAGACTCCACCTTTTCATCGTTGGTAAATCTTTCACCACCGAGCCATTTTTCAAGTTTGGAAACAGAAAATAATCGCGAATATCGCGAACAGGGTGCGTGAGGAAGCAATTCGAACTTTAACTCATTGATTTTGGCCATCGCAATAATGGATGTGTGAACTAATGAATTGTCCTGATGAAACGAAATTTTCTTTTTCGCCAAATACGGTTGTTTTTTATTGATTTCATCACTCAAACGCTGTAATACGTTTGCATAATACACGCCGTTGATTGCTTTTCCTTTCTTAATAATATAATCAATGAAAATTATCCCACGTGCATCCCAAAAAACTGACGCCATGACCTTGCATGCAGATGGAACTGTCTTCGCCTTCTTTGGAGCCGATTTTCCCCTTTCAGTCGATTGTTTTGACTGTTCTTTCATCTCAGGTATGAATCCATGTTTCATCCATGGTTATGAATAGGCGGAAAACTCTGCTTTATTGCTGTGAAACTTCGCCAAACACTCGATTGAAACATCCTCACGATGCTGTTTTTGTTCCATTATGAGTAATCGCGGCACCCATCTTGCGCACAGTTTTCTCATGTCCAAATTTTAAGTCAATATATGATTTACAGTACTTTTTGAAATGCCTACCATGTCGACTAGCTTGCGCAATTTCAGTCGACGTTCATCCAATACCATTTTGTGGATTTTCGTCACCATTTCTGGCGTGGTCACCTCATTTGGTCGACCACTGCGATATTCGTCTTGGCAGTTCGTACAGCCTCGTTTAAACTCAGCCACCCAATATGTTACTATTGTATACAAAGAAGCAAACACCCTTAAAGTAGAATCTAGCGCCTTTTTGATATTGGTTGGACTGAAGCCTTTCAAATGAAAGTATTGTATCACATATCTATAACCAATTTGTTCCATGTTTACAAATTCACTGAGAGCGTTCACTGTTGATGGCTGAAAAATAATTACTGAACAACGTAGCGTCGTCAAACTTAAAACTTAAGCTTAATAAGGTTAGTACTTTTTATCATGGTCATTATTTTTAAACAACAACTGCTATCTATACGCCAGGTCGGGTACTTCTGGGACTACCGGTATATGTTATGAATATTGAATAAAAATGTTATGGTCTTAAATATTGTATATTTTTAACTATTCAGTCCTGATTTTTTTTATTAAACAACTGTTTTTATACGATATTATACTTAATATAACAAAATAAAATAAGTATTATATTTTTTTGTCGTTTAACTCGAATTAGAAGGTCAGAGAAGTAAAATAAATACTTACCTGAATTACAAAAAAATATGTTTTGTTTCAATTTACAGTTTTTTCATGCGACATATCTAAAATATGGGTCAGCACGACTGACGTGGATAACACAAATAACCAACGTAATACGCCACGGTGAATCATAGGTAAACATTCTACCAGTTGTTATTATAATAGTTGCAAGGAAGATGTTCATAACTCTATTTACTTACATTACTTCACAGTGTCTTGGCTTTGGAGAATTTATCCAAAAAAGTGCAGGGGTACTCGATGATTTTAAATATAATATAACATTCCTCCAACAAACAAATCAATTAGAAAGTATTATATTGAACATACATAACTTGAAAACATTTCAGATATACTTACTAAAAAACATATTTGAAAAATATACGACGCCCGACAAGGTTTGCACCAGTATATGGACTAGTATCGCTCCAATATCATTTAACTAATTAAGTAACAGGCCTCCTTCTTAAATATGATAAATTTAACTAGTAGTTCCTACATGAAATTTTTCATGAAATCTGTTTTCAAGATAAGTGTCGCTAGATTTCAAATTCAGCCAAGTCCATAATAGATAATTAGGAGAAAAACAGCTTTTTGTTTTCTCAAATACACAGTCACAAGGGTGAACGTTTATATTATTTTGAGTATAGAATATTTAAAACTAATAATTTCCACATTTTGCAGATGCAGAAATGTTAGAAAGCAATATTTCTTCAGAAATTCACAAAAAAGTCAAAAAAACCTAAAAGTGGACTTGGCTGATTTTAAAATGTAGCGACACAATATGTATGTTCAATATAATATTGAATGTTACATTCTCAAATCTTGTGAATTATTCGTTGAATAAGAGAAATGGTTATTTAAAAAAAATATATTACCAATATTTCTTCGAAACGGGTTGTCAAATTCAATTTATGTGTGGGCGCCTTCTTACAGATCTCGAAAAATATTATTTTCATAACATTAATCAATTCAGAATGCCAGAAAAATTCTGACCTTTTGTTTTGCATCTGATAAATCCCCGTAAATACGTCGGTTCTAATAATTCCAGGCATCATTACACACAGCATATAACTTAAGTATCTGTGACAGACAGTAGGCTTTGATTCGGAAAAGTTTTCTTGCCTTGCCAAATACACACAGGCGTTCTTTGCTAATTTATTTTGTTTCGCAAAAACTTTTTCATTTTTATTCTTTTTGTTTTTAAAGACTCTGCTTTCCTGATTTTTATTAAACTTACGCTCAACTTTTGAGAGGTTTGCCGGGGGGGTAGTGTCAATCGAAAAATGTAATTAGCATAAGATACTATAATATTACCAATATCTGTATTTGACATAAAAAATAAATAAAAATAAGTATTTAAAAAAAACTAACGTAGGGTAAGGAGAGAGTAGTCTTAGAAGTACCCGACCTAACAAAGAAAACACAAAAAAATTGGGATTTTTTTTTATTTCTCTACGTTGTCTTCTTTTAGGTCGATACACTTTTCCCAGCGACGGTCAGTAGCTTCGATACCCTGTTTATAGTGAAAATTGTCGAGCTCCTCAAAATAACCATCTACCGCAGACGCCACCTCTTCACTGTTGGCAATTTTTTTACCACCGAGCCATTTTTTCAAGTTTGGAAACAGAAAATAATCAGAGGGGGCTTAATCTGGCGAATATGGTGCGTGAAGAAGCAATTTTAACTTTAACTCATTGATTTTGGCCATCGCGATAACGGATATGTGAACTAATGAATTGTCCTGATAAAACGAAACTTTCTTTTTCGCCAAATGCGGTTGTTTTTTCTTGATTTCATCACTCAAACACTGTAATAAGTTTGCATAATACACGCCAGATAGTCAATGAAAATTACCCCACGCGCATCCCAAAAAACTGACGCCATGACCTTGCCTGCAAATGGAACTGTCTTTGCCTTCTATGGAGCCTATTCTCCCCTTTCACTCGATTGTTTCGACTGTTCCTTCATCTCAGTATTGTATCACATAACTATGACCAATTATTTTCCATGTTTACAAATTCACTGAGAGCGTTCACTGTTGATGGCTGACAAATAATTACTGAACAACGTAGCGTCTTCAAACTTCAAACTTAGTCTTTATAAGATTGGTACTTTCTATCGTGGTCATTATTTTTAAACAACAACTGCTATCTATAAGTCAAGTCGGGTACTTTTGGGACTACCGGTATTTCTGTGATATAGGCAATTTGGTGACAAAACTTTGACAGGGTTTCATACAGTTACCTATTGAATGTATTGGATAAAACTTAGCCAACGTGTAGCCATAAGTGCGAAAGAGATGCCGAGCCTTTCAAGAAGTTTCTGCTAGCGACTATCGCATGGCCAGCAAAAGTAATCGTTGACAGAGAAACTTTATGTTCGTGTTTTCGTTTTTTGAGTGCGTCTACTGTGAATTGCTTATAAAAACGACATTATTTGATTAACAATACAATTAAATAATTTTCCACAAAGTTGAATATTCACCATGTAGTTTTGATTCCAATCAGTATTATTTATAAATAACAGATATTCAGCCTTTGATCTTCTTATGAAAATTTACATCGGAAAAAAATATTACCAACATAACTCCCCTTACCCTATTATAGACAGAATTTAATTTTCTATTATACGAAGAAATTCTTTTCATTAAATTAAGAGGGACGATTATTATTACTGAAGAATCCAAATACATACTATTTATATATTATATTTTCAATATGGTAGGTATTTTTTTTCATCATAAATACAACACCGTCATAAAATTGTTTCTTGTTGCACCGATACTGATTTATCATAAGATGAAAGTGTCAAATTTATCATTAATTTAGAATTATATAACAAAAAATCGAGTGTTGATTTTAGATTCATAATAATATTATCACATAAAAGCGTTCTTTTTAAATATTATAATATTTAAAAAATATTCCTAAAAAACAATGTATATTTTGAACACTCGTGATTTAAAAACATGCACTAGAAATACATAGTCCGTATAGATACGGATTCAATATGCAATTCTTAATTGAATCACATAAAATCGAATGTTGAAGATTTTAGAACGATAGCTTGATCAACGAAAATTTGTTTTTTCAAAATATTCATTTCTTTATTTATTATTCAGTATATTTAATATTTTTTCATGAATTTAGAGATATGAGAAATAATACCACATTAATTATATTCAGCCAAGAATCTATTTAAAGCAACTATTAATAAGCTAACAGTTATAGATACAAGATATTTTTATTAGTACATAGGTAGCCGTTTATATTTCGGGAATTAGCAACACTGGTGTTGCTGGGTGCAATTTTAATTTTGAATTTGACAGAGGCTTTTTTTAAATTCATTTGAAAAAATTATTTCGGCCAAAAAATAGGACCTATAATTACCTTCGTATGGATGTTGCCATATTTCTTCTGGTGTTTGAAGTTCTTGAAAAATGCCTACGAGAATTAGTGGTCAAAGAAAGAGACGTGGCTCTGCGCCCATTACTTTGGTCTCTGCCAGATCCTTTGCATAAGAGATATCTGAAAGAGAAAAACAAATATTATACCATTATATTATTTTTAACCGTTTTCAGTTAAAGTATATACACTTATTATTAAAACGTTAGACTTAGTCTATTTAATGTATTATTTTGTCATTATTAAATTCCAATGTTAGACAATAACTAAGTTCAGATCACTGTTTGGCAAAGTGAAACACAATGTTGTACATATTTATTTGTTTGATGGAGCCATATTGCATTAATATATCAATAGTTTTTTTTTTATATGGCTTGCCAATTTTTAGACTACCATTATCATGGTCTCCATATCCTGAATCGGGCCTCGCTACCCATCGTTGGCTTGAAGTTAGTGGGACGTTCTAAAGGTTTAAAGAATCGTTTTATTCATCGTGTTTCAGGTAAAATTAAGGGTATTCGGTGTATTTTTAGCGATTATTTTGTATTGTCGAATAAATTCACTTGAATTATGGTGTTGTCAATTATCAACATATAATAATCAACTATATATTTTTAAATGTTAATACTTCGCCCAGCAGGCGACTTTTTCCCCATTGGAGAAAATTTGTGAAGAATGTTTATCTCACTTATCAGGACAATCCGTCACACCAAGCCCCCAGGCTAGAGACCTGTTAGTCCCCCCCCCCCTCCTTCCCTTGTGGGGCCATGACCATAATCGTCCCACTTTGAAAGATATTTTTCATATTTAAACATGACGTATTGTGAAAATTGTTTGCTAATTCGATCAATCCTTATAACAAGGAAATAAGATAAACAGGAAAAAAATGATAATAATATATACGACCCAAATACATCAATTGAAAAAAATCAAGATGTATGTAAAGTGAAGTGATGAAATCAGCCCACATTCTTTAGAAGTGTATCTTTATGTTCTTGGAAAGAAGAGAGACCCTTGTGGATTTGAGTAAAGCGGATCAGATTGGTTCAAACGAGGATTTAATCTGGTTTCTATGACAAACATTTGTAAATCCTTGAGAGCGATATATACCTTCCCTATAAATACCCTTAACTATTTGTGTACTCAATTTTATGAAAAACATTTTATTATTATTTAGATTTGTGGTATTCTTTGATATTTTTTTGAATTAGAGCATCTCTAATGAATCAAAGCAATCATACCATGTCAGCATTACAGGTGTGACACATTTCGGTATTCATTCTGTATTATCAAAATAAATCGAAGTTGCAATGGGCAGTTATAAGCAGATTCCTCAATCATAACTTAGATCAAAATGACTCTTATAATATATTGAATATTCATTTGTATATACAGCGAAGTGCGATGATAGAAATAGTCACTTTTCATTCGTCACTTGCTTACGGTCACTCAACCACTGTCACTCAGTCATTTTCTATCAGTAGTATCATTAGCAATGGTTTAGTAGTCGTTGCAACCGGATCGCGGAACGGTCTGAGCATAGCTCACCATGATTAATCTGTACTGTTATATTTACTCCTATAATAATTGTAACTCTGTATCAAGACAATAAACTTTATATCTATCTACGCTACTGCTGTCTTCAATCAACCTACATCACCTACTCCTATCAACTCCCTAAATATTTATCAAATTTAGTAATGTAATAATTGATAACTATTTACTTTATTTTAGTAATAAAATACATTTGACTTAATATCAACCACAAATACTACTATATATTTAGCTATAAATCATTTATTTTATTTACGTCATTTGACAACAACTCAGGCAGCGTAGTTTTGAAGAAATATTTACAAAAATGATAGATGAGTCAAAAGCTTAATTAATTAAATAAGTCTTCCAGTTAGCAAAATATATATATTTGAATCTCAGTAGGTTTGGGTATTTCTGAGTGTATTGCTGAGCTACAAAATAGTGATTTGAAAAGCCATATAGTCTAGTATTATAATTAAACAAATTATGTATCCTTTTAAATTTTATCTTCCCGATTTAATTTGATTCTCGACAAATTATAAATTATTCCATAATAATATAGATATTTACTAGGACTCAATAGAACGATATGTATATTATACATTTATTTAAAATTTAACCTTTTCAATGCCTCACGATATTACTATGGCAGTATCTGACAGACAGGCCGAAGATTTTTAACGACACACGTTGAATGTACGCCAAATCTCTTACTAAAATCACTGTAATACTAATAATCCGTGGCTTAGTAATTCATAATTATTCAAACAGATATCAATGTGTGTTAAATTTTTTGGATTATGCAAATCAATTGACAGTGGCTAGTAATTTGAGCTTAAAGTCGAACCGAACGAGATGACTCGCAAAATTTGTATGTGCGGCCTGTCAATCACGGCCTTATAGAGGGAGAACACTCGATGAAGTATTTTTTTTATCATGTTCGATATTAAGAATATCATGTGACCTTCCACAGAGTGAGAGTTGCACTGACAGATTTTTTTGATGACAAATGGATATTAGCTTTTTCTCAACCTATTAGATTCATACTCTGGGTATTCCACAATGAAAAACAATATATGTTTTTTTCCACACCCGCAATTCGACATTACCGTCACTTTACCGCTCGGCCAACATGGGCGTTTTTTATGCACGTGTAAAAATCCTGACATCGGCTATGAATCAAGTAGTAAGTAAGTATCTGTTGTCGGTATCACAAACGCCGATTGCCAAAATTAACTAATTTTGTGAAAAGCTCAGATGTATGAATCTTGGCTGAATTTCCTGTAATTAGGTCATTACGAGTATATCATTTTAAACTTAAAATTGATACTAAATATGAATTTTATGAACACTATTCTTCATTAGTATCAAAAACCAGATGAATATCTAATTGTTAATTTTAGTATATATTTGTACAAATCAATCCAAAATAATGAATAAACTGAATTTTTGATGTAATTTACACGAACATACTTCGCTTTGTAAACCTCAAACACTTTGAATAAAGCTACGAAAATAAAGGTTTTAAATTTTCTCACGTAAATTTGAATAATGTTAATTCACAAGTATTTAGTGTGAACAGCTTTACACATTTGTCTGTACATTTACAATTCCTGTAAGTTTATAATGCTTATTCAACATACGCTACTAGTTAACGTACATATATTTCCATTTCATTTACGTTTTGGTGTTAGCATATTTTAGATTGAAGCTAGTAAGTAACTTAGATGAGTATTTTAGCATTGTTTTATACAATTATTAACGCTTAGAGAAGTCTATCTAAGTTAGTTATATACAGTTATATGAAAACAAGTGACAACGTACAAAATTATTGACAATTTGCTAGGAAAACACTAAAACATAATTCGATCAATGATTTTCAGAGATATTTAGTGAGCTTTATAATGTTATATCTTATCATTAATAATTGTTTACAAATGACATAATATATAATAGGTATATACAATATTTGATATTGGTAATAAACTCATTATGATTGACACAATTTAGTGTTTATTTTCTCCACCCGTTGAATAGTCTTATGCGTCAATTACAGCTGTTTGTTGGCGAATTTACAATCTGCCTGTAAAGTCACCCAGTGTCATCATTGAAAAGCTAACAAGCAGATTGTAAACAATCTAACGAGAAAAGTTCAAAGCCGGTCAACTTTACATGCTACACCCCGGCGTGTGGGCCTACTACGTCTTCGCAGTAGAGCGTAGTAGCAACCTCCCGGTAAAAAAACGAACTACGTTCTGTCAAAATAGTCGCTGGCTTGTGGCTTCTCAGCGAATGGAAAGTTTTGTGTGTCATCATCACAATCGCAGTAGCTGAATCGCTCGCTTTTAAATTCACCAACAAACAGTTCGTAAAGTAGCTCAATGTAATTGACGCATTAAATTGTTAGATATGGAATGTTGCAACAATAATGTACCTATTGTTTGAGCCATTATGAACCATTGATAAACAGTTTGACACCAAGGTTCTGACCATATGTGTATGCTAGTGGAATCGATAATTAACGTTTAGAATTCTATATGTGACGAAAGACTGGTACAGAATGGTAATACTTGGATAAGATTATCGAGAGACAAACGCCAATAAAGTGCAGTTGAAAAGAAGGCCAAATTTAATCTTAAGCTGATTGAAAAAAAGTTTTTATTTTTATTTAAATTTAAACATAATTTGATAAACCTCGGGAATATATAATTTAATATTTACTTAGTTGGATTCTAACTCAAATATTTCATTGTCCGGTGATTGCTCAAGGCTTAAGTTATCGATCCGTTGATGATTCGTGCGAATTATTTATATTATGTTCCTAGTTTTAAATTCACCAATTAAAGGTATCTAACCAATTTCGAATTTAATTAAAGTAATCATTTTAATTACATGATTATAGTAGGCGTCTGGAGTTACCAAATATATTTATGTTTTGTTCTTACACTTATACGAAAAAACACGAATAATATTTATGTGTAATGGTATTATTTTGTATTCGATGATGAATATACTCAATATTTAAGAATGTAATATAAAATACATAATATTTTTAATAAATGTTAGTTACTATCTAGGTACCTATCTAAATTTTTACGTATATATCTACCTTGTATCTTTATATATTAAACAACTACCCTTGTTTTCCGCTTGTGATTTTAATGAAAGCGTCACGAAAATACTTTTAATAAAAGCGTTATGAAGCTCACATTAAACACTTCACTGAAGGCATCAGCGTATTTTTTTCATTAGGGCTCTTTGAATGTTAACGTTACCCGCTATAGTACGGTTAATGTAACAGTATAAATGAATTTCGTTACATGATATCATAAAAAGTGGTCTGCAGATAATCATATCATGTTAATGGAAAACCTTTATTTTTAAAAGATTTCAAAGTATTGCCGTACTATGTTGCCATTTTGGTATCATTCTTGAGAATTATTATGAACTGCTATTTTACAACGTTTTTATTAGGTCGTATTCTTATTTGTCCGGTGGTTGCTTATCCGGTACAAATCTTGCAATCGATTTTTAACTAACTTTCCGACTAGCTAGACATTTGAAACTTTTAGAATATATCAGAACACGATGCCAAAGCATTATTTTAATAATTTTAGCCATCTTTAAGTAGAATTGAATCCATTTTCAGTTAATTCTGTTTTGTATGAAAAGTTATTTCGGAAGAAATCCGTAATCCAATCCACTATTATTGGTCGCTAGAGGGGTCTGGGGTCCTAGCAACTAAATTATTATATATAAACGTGCGTTACTATGGATATCAATATTATTATTATAATTCTATCAAGTACATTTTTTTTATCGTTTAAGCTATTCAAGTCAAGTTTATATGATTCAACAGAAAATTTAAAAACGTTGTACAAATAATTCATAAGATTTTAGAATAAATACACATAATATATCATCATCATCAGCCGAGGTGAATCCACTGCTAGATGAAGGCCTCCCCAAGCTTCTCTTAACCCTCTCGGTCAACGTGGCAGTATATCATGTTATAAAGTATGTCATACAATAAAAATAATTATTCATCTAATTTTACACCCGTTGTCATTGTTAATTTTCCACATGTTAAAGTGCAAGGAATGTGGAATAATATGGTTGTTTCTCGTTTATATCATCATCATCAGCCGGGGTCAATCCACTGCTGGATGAAGGCCTCCCCAAGTTTATTCCAATTCTCTTGATCCTGTGTCATTCACTGCCACGTATTTCCGCCGAACTTTACCAGTTTATCAATCCAGCGGCTTTTAGGGCGACCCTGTGGCCGTTTTGTGCCCCTTGGGTACCACTGGATGACTGCATTTGTCCAGCGGCCGTCCTTTCGGCGAGCAATGTGCCCCACCCATTTCCATTTCAGCTGTTTGGCAATGTCTATTACATCGCGTACTCCTGTCTGCTTCCTAACCCGTTTGTTTCTCTTATGGTCATTTCGCGTGATGCCCAACATACACCTCTCCATGCCTCGCTGTGCGACTCTTAGCCTTTGGACATCTCTTGGGTTGAGGGTCCACGTCTCGCAGCCAAACATGAGCACGGGTAGCACACATTGGTTGAACACCCTACGCGTAGCACATAATGATAGGTCACTCTTGAAGATACTATTCAAACGTCCGAAAGCACTACATCCCAGCTTTTTTCTTCGAGCATTTTCATCGTGCATGCTTCCGTCTATGGGCACCTGCTGTCCAAGATAGACGTAGTTGCTGACTTGCTCAAGTTGGGTGCCATTAATACAGATAATCGCAGGGTCCGAAAAACAGTTCCTCATCACTTTTGTCTTTGAGATATATAGAAATATAATATATATTACTATTCATTTAAAACCCAAGTACGATACAAAAGTCTAAAATGAAGCATTTGAAATATATTTGGGAGCTAAATACGTATCATAATGATCAAATGTCTTTTCACATCATGTTATCAAGAAATATCGATTCCCACGATTCTGATTATTAAATCACGAATAACTCATTCTGGTAAAATTTTGTAATTTAACTCTATAAATAACTTGTTTTTGCCATCTAACGCCTTCTGTATGTGTAGTTTTTTCTTTATGTATTACGATTCTGACATGTTCAATATCTGTAAAATAGCGTAATTTGTTCATATTAATAACAATTAATTATTAAAGAATAAATTGATACTTACATCAGCCATTATTACAATGTCCAGTAGTGTAACACTATCTTAAATCTTTATATGTTTAAACAAAGATTTTACAGGCAAGACGCATTTTGTTAAAATATTAAATCACGCAATAAAAACACAACAATTATTGTATTTTTACAAGGTGGAGAATTGATCATTAGATTGGCATTGTAGTAACGTGGGGATAACTGTAATAATAATAATGAACATTTAATTGTGAAAAATAATTGTTTTTTTAAGTAACATTTTTTTTACATCGTATTATTTGAAATTTTATTTAGCTCAAGATAAACTAGTATGTTAGCTGGCGTATAAAATGAGATACGGTCAAATTAAGGCCAATTTACAGCGTCCGCGATGCTCTGTTCATGCGGCATCGAATTATCGGTGCACATAATGTGATAGCAATTTCCGCAACAATGTTATCAAATATCGTTTGGCGGTGATATTATATTACACTCCGTATGTGCGACAGACACACATCAAGAGTCCTTACATAAGAATATATATATATATATTTTTAATAATTATATCAAAAACTTTATATGAATAATCACTGATTAATAATAATAATATGTCAATGAGTTAATACACAAATGATATATACAGGTTTGAATGTTTTGAAAAAAATATTCAAAAGATTGGAATTAAAAATCGAACGCAAAATGGCCATTCTATGTATTTTAATAAGTCAATAACCTATAATCTTCTTATCTGAATTTGTACAGTGTAAATATTTCCCGATTTTATCAGCATTCACAATAATATGGTACGAAATAGTATGGAAATCCTCGATAACTTTATTTACCTCTGCTCATATGAAACCAAAAATAGGAGATGTGAACCTGAAGTAGCAAGGCGAATAGGAATGGCAAAAACTGCAAAGTGTTTGTAGACCAGACAGAATTTTTAGTAATGAGAATATAACTGCACACGCTCAAAGACATCTATAATATATATTACGATGTATCATCATCATCAGCCAGGGTCAATCCACTTCTTTATAAGGGCCTCCCGATGTTCATTTTACTCTTCTTGGTCTATAGTACTTCCACCAAATTTTATGAGGTCATCTATCCGGTTACATGAAAATTGTACGTAAAACATTTCACCGTGGCACAGTTTGCCGTGAGCTTTCTATCGGAAAGAAATGACAGTATACTACACGGTCTCCAATTTTATTAGATTCAATATAAACATTAATTCAATCTTCATAGCTGATTTTGGCAAAATTTATGAATTCGAGAATGAAAACCTAACCTTACAAATTAATAATCCAGTTTATCGGCTATTTTCAAAATTTGTTTGCTGTTGGCTTCCTGTAAAGTGTAAATCGATAACAACCGTGTTTTATTTAGACATGAATTTTATGTCAGTACTATACGACCCAAAGATGTTGGATGGTCTTTAATATACGGCCATATATCTCCAATACAACATTTTCCGGGAACGCATCTATCCAGCGGATTCTATGGTGTTTCTGTGCACATTTAGTGCCACTGTATGACACTATTTGTCCTGCGATTATCGACTCACTGAGCGACTTATCCAGCCCATCGCAATTTCATCTACTTCGCAACCTCTATCACATCGCGTACTTTTGTCTGGTTCTTTATGCATTGGTTTATTTTGTGATCTTTCCATGCAATACCCAACATACACCCTTCCGTGCCACGTTGCTCAACTTGTATTTTTTCAATGTCTCTTACATTAAGAGTCCATCCTTCACACGTATACGTGAGCGTTGGTAGCACATATCCTTCGGCCGGCCAATCCTGCATTTATAAAGTCTGAAAGACCTATGTATGCTAGATAGACTGGAAAATGAGGATAATAATTACGAAAATGAAGATGATTGCTGAGGGTATTTTTTCAATCAACGCATTTATCTAACTAATATTAAATGATTATTTACTTTTAATAACAAATACATCTTAATATAACGGTGGTGCGATCTTATGCTATCCATATATCCCAGCATAAAGCATGACAGAATAAAATAGACTAAGTAAGTAATAACAGGTGATCAGAACAGTATAATATTTCTTTATAAACAAGTTTATCTTTATTCAGCATTTAACATCCCTGCTATGTCACATAAATCAATATAGAATACACGATGGCACAACTACAATGTTCGTAGTCTTTGTAGAGAGCAATGGAAAATAATGGAGCAACGCTTATTAACTGATATACTATATTTTATAATGTAGAAGCACCGGAAGTATAAACCTGCGAAAGATGTTATTAGTAACTTGATCCCCGGATAAAATGCTACTCGAGTACCTTCCTATATTTGAAAATTTTCTTTCAATTAGACAAAAAGCATTATCTTATATCCAATTCTAACACTCTTTGCAGTAAGTACTTACATACCTATTTATTTATAAAATTTTAGAAAATATTATATCACCTATTTCGACACAGTAAAGAAGAACTTTTAATAGGTACTTTAATAGTTTAATAAACTATTTCTTTTATTCAACGAATAATTCAGAAAATTTGACAATGTAACATTCTGTATACTATTGAGCATACATAATTTGAAAACATCTGATGCATATATCCACTAGAAAAAACTTATGTCTTAGCCACTTATTTGAGAGATATTTTATATTTACAATTAATGGTAAAGTTGAGAAACTTTTTCGGTAAAAGAACTGAATTACTTTTTACTGGAACGAGAAACTTAAGTATAAAACAGAGTCTTAAGCATTTTAACAAAAATGGCTTTCACTTCTAAAGGATACCAAAAGAAAGGATAACATGAAACTAATTTCCTAAAGGTTAAGTTGGGCATTGTTTTAGTTTTCTGGTAATACTGGTTTATATTAATATTTTATTTACCCACATTTTTAAAGTTATCTTTTTTATATTTTTTTTTATAAATATAGTATTATGTTTTATCATCGTATTTAAGCACACGGCAGAGTAGTCACAAAATGCTCTAAAGCTGTGCGCGTTTGAAAACCATATCTGGCATGACATCACAATATATTGTTAATTATAATGTGTTGTTACATGATATTGATCACACTTCAAACGACGCTCCTATTACCCAAAACTAATAAAAACATTACTGTTTACAATACACTTTAAAGTAAATAATTTATAATTATAACACAACATTGCAATATCTGCCGACACTAACCAGTAAGAAAGGAATTGTTTCAAAAAGGATTAAAAATAAAATATATCTTAACTAGTAATTTACTATTGTCGCGATAATGAACTTTAAAGAATGTCCCATTAAAGGCGTAGCAAGGCGTTTTTTCAACCTATGTAAATAATATATTATATATAATATTAAAAAATACTAACAGCATATTATAAACATGTGCATTTTCTTTGGTTTTTAATATTATTTTTACCAATCGATGCGCAAACGGAAACGACGAAATTCATGCATAAATGACAGATTGCTTTGAATAAAAAATACCAGGCCAATACTTTTCAAGATAAGCATTAAGTTTAATGTAAATATATATTTGCATATGTCAGTCCTTAGGGTTTATGCGTCACGTGATAATATTATCACACTGACTTCATCAGGCGATGGAGGGAGCCGCGCTGTCACGCTCTGATTTTGATCTATTTACAATGCTTGAGACCAATGGGAAATTAAAAATATTCAACCAACAAACCTGATAAAACTTATCGGTAGTCATTCAAATATAAACAAACAGCTACTTGTTATTTTGCCTCAAAAAATAATCGCTAAAATAGAAAACTGTTCAGCGATAGGGAAGATAATATTATGAAAGAAGCGTGGTTAAAATGCTTCATCAACCTCTTTTGAAAAATTTGAAAAGATATGCATTTGGCTAGAAAAACGGTGAAAACTAGAATCTCAAGAACTTTTCCCCCATGAAAAACTGCTCGGTACGTCAGACAGTCAAAAAATAATATTTGGAAATTTCGTCGCTATATGTCATTTTTTACGCGTCTAACAAAAGTCCATTTTTGCACCCTTGGGTGGCAAGACGTATAATATGAGTAACGCTACTCTGTGCTGTGCCAAAAAATGTAACCTGAAGACGTTTCTAAGTAAACATTTAAATATATTAGTCATACATACATTATTTCCGTGATTCCTCTATCAATTCTCTTGTGTTCTTCTTGTAAAGTGTATCTTATTGATTGATTGTAATCGAGGGTTAAATTTAGCTTTAAAATAACAAAATAAAAGTCTTTCCAAACGTAGCAGTGTATTATTTAATCTAGACAAATAAACAAAAGCGTTGCCCAAATTACTAACAACTGTTCAAAGTGTTAACGCAGTAGTCCGTATTAAATATATTGCTATATTTAAGTTACTATTTTTCGTAGATATTTATAATGTGAAAGAGCGAGGGGATTTGTAGTTCCGCAGATTGACGTTAAGACGTCCGCAGCCAGGATAGAATGTTAAATCCTTAGTGCATAAGCCGACTTATTTAAATAAGTTCCTACTGCTATGCATAATATAATACATCAACGTAACCACGCATAATCATAGAATATCCATAATAATATAGAATCCCTTAGAAACATAATTTTAACTTATTTTTTAAAGTTATCCTCACGATACATCATCAGATTCTGGTCTTAAGTTTCGTGTTATTAATGATGCCAATAAGTTAGAGTTGTAGCTGCAGAATAATAATCGATTGAATACCTATTGTTTATAAAAATATCAAATTACTTTGCAGCAATGTATTTCCAGCGATCTTCCAGTAAACAATTCAACTAGACAGCAAGTCGATTAGGCGAAATCAGAGACGGTGTATACATACATATCATACATATCATACATTATACCATTACGGTGTATGAGCTAAATAAACATTTCTCATAGTATTTTCTTACAACTTACTGTATTAACAAATAATATTTCTTTTTGCTACTCAATTTAAAACGCTGATTCTATATTTAGTTTAATATGATTATGTAACAGAATTGAATGTTAATGTACTAACTTTTATTGTATAAATAACGAAGAACAATTTATCTCAATGTCACTCGAATCAGAGTACTTAGCTAGTAACTATCATGTATAGTATACTATTGTACCGATACGCTGCTAATAAATCTCAACCCGCTACATCGTAGACTTTATCATCATCATCATCAGTCATTATCATCATCGTTGTTTTTATTTCATAAAACGCAATTTTTTTATAGTACTTATTCTACTTTAATTAATATATTAGGACCGGTTTCATCCGCCTCA
Source organism: Rhyacophila brunnea (assembly GCF_057557595.1). Taxonomy (NCBI): domain Eukaryota; kingdom Metazoa; phylum Arthropoda; class Insecta; order Trichoptera; family Rhyacophilidae; genus Rhyacophila; species Rhyacophila brunnea. The sequence goes on along the minus strand of NW_028232965.1, from coordinate 53,751,610 downwards.
GTGTAAAAAAATTGCGTTTTATTAAATAAACACAACAATACAATGCAGTTCCACCATGAATTGACAGTTAACAAAATAAAAGAAATTATCATCATCCTCTACCTACACATCGAACACCACACCGAGTGACCCCAACAGACTTATACAATTGTATTGATGAAGCTTTATTAAAATTTCTGATAGACGAATTTCAATCAAATTTGCTTTCATAATAATTTCAAAAAAATAGTCATTATTTGAATATTGTTGTCTGACTTTTTATTCATAGTTATTATTATTTTTATAAACAATACGTACATAATAGTATTACCTTGTTAACATATTTTTATACAAAACATATTAATATGAAAAATATATGCTCGAGTTTAAATATTCATGTTAGAAGGGATAATGATGCTACTAGGGACATCTAGTAGCAAATAACCACGCAAAACATGCAAATAAATTAATTTTAGATGTGTTTTAATTGAACGAAAATATCTTACAATGATACCACATTTTAATAAAAATAAAATTATCTAACAAAAAAACCATTTATCATTAACATAGACATTATTTTATTAGTGAAAATATGTTAGTAAGGTTTCTAACTATGCTAGTTAGAAAAAAATCACATTTAATAAACATTAATGTTTATAGAAAATAAAATTGATTTTTCCTTTCAATTTTATATATTAATAATTAATCTACACATTTTATATTATATGTCAATTATTTTAGCATGAAATATATAGTTCAACTAAATTAAAAGTCATATTCTTTGTTCATTTTATATCATTTCTACAAATTATTTTACAAGTCTCATATTAGTTATGACACATAAATGTCACTAAGACCTAAAATAAACAAACTTAATGTTGAAAAGAAGAGACAAACTATGTTTTATACTGTGGATTATCGAAAAAAATACAGAAGTTTATATTTTACTATAAATAATTCTTTATAATAAATAAAAAATTTAAAGAACTATCAAAAACATTCATGAATAATAATATATTTACAAAATTTAGTGAAATAAATAATTTCAATTGGATGCCATCTCATATAGCAGTATATTTTAGTTTTATATTTTCAAACGTCGCTTGAAACCATGCTATAAAATGTTCAAAATCTGAAAATTATTCATAGCTGTGGTAAAATCCTCAAAAGGCAGCCAATTCTAAAACATCACGTTTCATACCAAAAATATTTTCTCAAAGTAATAATCAGTGTAACAGTGAAACCGCTCAAAGGGTTATTTTTCTATCAACATTGTTAAAAATTTTACTATAGGTAGATAAGTAAGTCAAGAGTAAAAAATCAGTTAATTGCCACATTTTATAATTAATTATATAATTAATCAATATAAAGCAAAATTTAAAATAATATAATGATTTTGACCGATATTCAGTAGGTATCAAAATTTATGGATTTTTTCTAGATGTTATTTTAATTTTCTCTTTACTATCATAATTTGTTATAATGCAATTCCATTTTTAATATTTCTTTGTTTTTGAATTACTTTCACCATATAACTTTGAGTTTTTTATAACTCATTTTCGTAAAAATGGATACCCGATCTTCTGCTGTTGATATTCAAATTTATATATATAGTTATTTTTTCCCCGTATTCTTTATATATAAACAATATAAAATTTCTTGCCGCAGTTTCAAGGTACTCGTATTTTTTTTTTTACAAGAATCCATCGTTAGTCACTCGCGCAGTGTTCATCTTGAAGGTACGAACAGGGCAGAAGAAAAGAAAAAAAAACATCACAAATAAACATGCCACGGATCGCAATATACATTTTATTAAAAAAAAAAAAAAGTAGCTACCCATAGGTGGAGGACTCGAACCAGGATCCATGGCATGATTGTGCAAAACACTACACACCATACTACGGCGCAAAGACATACCTACACTAATGGATAATAATATATTTTTAACTTTATAGTAAATAATTTCCTAACTTAAAGTTCCCAAACAATTTATTATATATTAAAGGAGATAGCAATGCCTCGATTGATAGAATATGAAACCAATAATTTAATTAATTTTACTGATAATTCATATTTAAACTACCTACCTACCTATTTTGAAAATTAATACTGAAATTCAAAAATAAACTTACAATAATTCAAAATGTGCTTTCTTTAAACAAATTCATGTTAATAGGTATTACATATTAATATGTATGCTCAGTTAATTAGTTTGTAAAAATATTTTTAAATAAATTACATATTTTATTGTAGTTTGTTTAGAAAACATCGGTTTTCCAAAAAGAATAAATACAACATTTTTTATTAATTCGAGCTTCGATTGTAACAGTGACAAAAGTCGATCTTTACAATTATTTTATTATCAGAAAAATGAATTAAAATGCTAATTTCTTATTCTGTAACTAGAGAATATTATGCTACTTTTAATAATAAGTTTGATATTTAATGACTTTTATCAAAGGGAACAAACACGTTTTTCATAAGGAGTGGAGTAGTACCTAGTTTTTCTCACAGGAAATTTGTAGACAGGTGTCGTATTTTTCTGTTTTCAGATTTTAAAAATCCTACACACATTATGTCAGTCACTTCTTAGCCAATTTTACGATGAGGCCACGAAATCAGTTTCCCCTATATAAGTGGCAACGCCATTATATCGTGGCCGACTTCCAAAACACAAATAGTGTCTATCTGTCAAAATTGTCAAGCCTATCGTCTACATAGTTATTTATTTTTTAAATAAATCCATATAATATTAATACTATCGACCGAAGGTGTTTGATGGAATTTGAATTTAAATTCTAATGGATTCAAGCTCTGTATTCCATTTAAGTCGTTTTCTGCGACCCGGGCGTCGCCTTTCAGCATCTTCAGGCGGCGTGTACACTCACCAAAGGTAAACACACACTGACAACGAACACTCTTAACTCTACCTTATCTAGTAAATCAATACAATAAAGTAGGTAAAAACTCCATTGCCTATCTAGTCAGAGGTCACAAAAAATACAATAAACAATTGTATTGATTTACTTTATAAGGTAGAGTTAATAGCGATCGTTGTCAGTGTGTGTTTACCTTTGGTGAGTGTACACTGAGTACAGTGTACCTGAAGATGTCGAAAGGCGAAACCCGGGTCGCAAAAAACGACTTAAATGGAATAATACAGAGCTTGAATCCATTAAAATTTAAATCCATATAACATTGCAGAATATAAACGATTTGTACGCAAAATAAAATGAAGATGTATTTTCTTTAATTCTGTGAACATACGTGAATTTCTCAATTTTTCCATTATTAAGTCTTTATACAGTAATTAAATATAACTAGATATCTGGTATTTAAACCTCTCTCTGAATTGGTGAGTATATATATATATTTTACGATACCCGTCCCACTCACATCGTGAACTTTATTAACATTTTTCATAACCATTATATCAGCTTTACCGAACATTACATTTAAATATTTATGTAATATGGCAAGTAGTATATATACTGTATGGTGGGAGTAAAACTAAAACCTACATTATATAATTATTATAGGAAAGAGATAATAATGTTTGGAAAAGTCTAATTTGTAATAAAATTGTGAATTTGCCTGAGAAAAGTGGGGAGCCATCAGGGTTCAAAATGTTGTTTTTAATGTACCTACCTATTATTGTTTTTAATATTTTTATTTATTCAATGAATTGAAATATTTATTTTAAGCATGTCTTACGGCGAAAGATTTTTAATTCACCATATTTAAATTTAATTTTAATCAATTAAAAAAAAACAGTAACATTAACAATGTTCGACAACGATCATAAGAATATCATAATATGGGCATCTTTTTTTTACGAGAAATGGATGTTAGCCACTTACTCAACTTATTAGGTCCATATTCTGGTCCAAACACGTATTAAAAAACAATATATTTAATGTACCAGATCCGGAATTCAAACTTAGGACCCCAGACATTGCTTAGGCATCGTAGACCATGTATTATGAATATAATAATATTTTTATTGACTCTAATATTAAAAGCATATTGGGGTTTCCCGATGTAGACCCATTCGCAGTTATTGCATACTAATTTGTAGATACCGCTGTTATTTTTAAGTTTAGTTTTATCTTTTCTACTACTAAGTAGGTATTTAACTTTTATAAATAATAACAATAATAATTGAATCATATTATAATATGTTATGAAAACCTACCTACCTAGTGATATAAACATTTAATAATTTATCATGAATTAACACCAATTATTTGCTGAATCTCTTGAAAATGTGAAATTAGAATTTTAAATACAAACGATAATGGCCTATAATGTGATTCTTACCTGTTGAAGTGTTTCCTAAAAGCTCCGCTGACGCAATAAAGCGCCACCGGGTTGACACAGCTGTTCATGAAGGAGAGACAGAATCCGACGATCCGAAAGATGTGCCAGAACGCGTTGTAATCGTCTTGTGCTGTCGGGCTGTCAAATAAAAGAAAATGTTGCAATGAGTAATACATAGTTACAGAATAAATAAATCTAACAAATTTTCTGGTTGATAACGTTGTTTACCTGTCTTCGCATAAATAAACATTATACAATTTTACAGCTATATCTTTGAACCATTTTCATAAACGGGTCAATTAGAAAATTATCACCAAAATTCTTACACCCAAAACTCCTTGTCCAAGATAATGGCGTTTGGAAAGTTTGCACAAATTCTCATTGAAAACCTCAAACTAAATGTTTTTATTGTTTTATTTAGTTCAAATGAACTAAGCAATGCATATTGAAATTCTACAGTTTAACAAATAATCAACTCAGATATTCCCGTTTATAATTAAATTAGTGATTAATCCCAAAAAGGTATATCCGATTTTATGACCCGTTGAAGAAATTTTTGATTATTTTTTTATTTATTTAAAAAAAAAAAAAATTTATTTCGAATGTGATTATTAACTCAAAACCTTTAAATGTTGAATTGTTCCCCTATAATATAACTAGGGTATCGGTTTGTAATTTAATATTTATTGTATGACTGATCTGAACTATTTCGAGGCCGCCTTTTAAATATTTCGACAAATCGATTGCATCATTTGCGTCAATGAAAGAGAACATAGTACCCTAAAGCAGGGTTTCTCAAACTTTTTCTGCAAAGGAACACTTTGCAAACCCGGAAATTTTAACGGAACACTCAGTTTATTTTGTAGGTTATTTATTAGCGCAGCTAACCGTTCTGCCAATTTTGACAACTGTCGTTAAACTGACAAGACTTGTTAGCCAGTCAGGTAAAAACAATATACCCCGTCTTTTTCATGTGCACGGTGTGAGAAAAGATGGTCCTCCGCCTCTATACCTAGATCATGGCACCCACATTCCAAAACGGGCCCCCAGGCTAGGATCTTTGGCGGGCCCCCTACTTATCGCTAAGGTTAAAGGCAATGTGACTGTCTATAGTTGCATATTCTAAATGGTGTTCGAGGTAAAATTAAGGATATTTTACGCGATTTTTTGTATTTTGAATACACCCACTATTATGTTGATATGCACAATTGTGGACATGTCAAATATCGACAAAAATCAAAAAATGTAAGTATAGCAAAACCACATATTATTAAATGTTACTATTCGTGAAGTTAAACGCAGGCGACATTTTTTTACTATTAGTGCATGTTTGTGATGTGTGTTGATCTCACTTGGCTGGTCGATCTCTCACGCCGGGCCCCCCGTAAGCCCAGGCCTCCAGGCTGGAGGCCTGTCAGCCCCCTCATGTGCGAGCCATGGCCTGTCTAGATATTTGATGTCAAAAACATCAGTGGAGATTGATCATCACTCGCCTTTCAATATGAAGTAGATTCATTAATTATTTTAGTTTTACTTATTTTACTTCTACTTCAGATTTTTAAATGTGTTGCAGTGTGTAAAACCGTTCCAAATGGTCGCGGACAACCTATTCAGGTTCGGCGGAATACTGGTGTTCCGCGGGACACAGTTTGGGAAACCCTGCCCTAAAGCATACTTTGACAACTATAAATAATTCGTAATCAGAGAATCACATTTTACAAGATATGCTTCACAGTGTTTTCTTTATAAAAAATATATCGCAATTTACGAAACATCTAGAAGTTTTCTCGCGTAATTAAATACACTGTTCAGTTTGTTTATTTTATACACAGTGAGTTGACTTATAACATCTTCTCTCTGTCAGCCATTTTTTTCTTCTTGGTAGCGAAACTTTGCCGAAAATTTAAGCATTTAATAAAATTAATGATGATCCATGACTTGGCGAAATGCAGTAAAAACTATTCAGAGAAAAGAGATAAACGCCCTAAGTAAGCGGGTGGAATATCTTTAAGATAAGAATAACAAATAAAAAGGGCTTATGGAACATTTTATCAGACGCACTTAACTGTCAAGTCTTCAAACTAGCTACTGATTTATGACTGCGTTTTCAAATGAAAATATCCAGATGTAGCATTATAGAAAAAAACGTAACATCGTTTACGAGGCAGTATTAAATAAATGAATGTTTTTTTTTTGCCTTTTCGAAAAAAAATGTAATCCCTTGTAATTGGAGTCCCTGCAGAAGAAAATGGCTCTATTTTTCCTCACTAATGAAGTCCACTATAATATGAAAACTGTTGACCGAAGGTCATCATCATCATCATCAGGGGCGCGACAACCCGGTGTGGGTATTGGCCTCCTCCAGCAGCTCCTTCCACCTGTCCCTATCCAGTGTGGCCGCTTTCCAATCGGTAACCTCAGAATACGGCAGTAACTGGCAGCTCCATCCAACCAGCAAATCTTTGGCCTGCCTCTTCTTCTACACCCTATTAGATTGCTGGACATCACTCTCTTTGCCGGTTCATTGTTATTCATACGGTGCACATGACCTAGCCATTGCAGTCTCCCAATCTTAATTGATTGAACTGCGCTGCAATCTTCGTACAGCCCGTAGAGCTCAGCATTATATCTTCTCCTCTAATTGGTGCATACGGCGGAGAATTTTTCTTTCAAAAATTTTTAGGGCTCGTTCATTTCACAGAGTTAATGTCCAGGTTTCCGATGCGTAGGTGAGCACTGGCTTTAGTCTTGTAAAGAGTGCTTTTAGTACGGCGAGATTGTATGCGGTACTTAAAATGTCTTAACAGGCCAAAGTACCATTTATTCGCAGACATGATTCTCTTGTTGATATATTCTGTAATATCATTATGTCGAGTTACAAGAGAACCAACGACCGAAGATACTTTATGGAATTTGAATTTAAATTCTAATGGATTTAAGTTTTGTACTATTCCATTCTAAATTTGATTTGTGCGACCCGGGTTTCGTCTTTCTTTATTATTTATAACAATTAAGCACCTCAATACATAAATATGATAAAGTACCATCGATAGCCGCTAATACTCGCCTTGTGTATAGAATAGACTCACGTTGGGAGTCAGATTTTGTGATCGGAGTAGTGTATGAAAATACATCGATTACATATAATATATCAGATGATTAAATGATTTTGGTTTATGTTGTAGATGACTTTGGTGATATGATGCTACTGTTGGTGTGAGTGGCCTCTCTTTTTTCTCTGTCTATAAAGTGTACAGAATTATAAAGCAGTGAGTGGCACCTTCTAACCTATTCAAAGACTCTACACCTTTTCTTTGGTTTCTATTGTATGTTAGTCTCATTTTTTTTAAGAATTATTAAAAACCATGTCCTTGCTTTTTCGTACAAGGTGGTTGTTAGTGATTTTGAACAATCACAAACACCAAGTGGAAGGCAAACACCTGACGCACTGCACCACAAGAGCCGCCTTTGGTCTCGTTAATATGCCGGCATTGTCAGAAAATTTGTATTTCGAAACACTATTTCCTATACAATTTTTAAATACATAAATGTTTAATATTAAATACACGATTAGAGCTCATCAAGACAAATCGTTTGATAATTTACTTGTTTTGCTGGGAACACGGTAGGGGCGGTAGGTACGTACGGTAATTGACGACTCGTGACATTCGCGCCCTCGTGTGACACACCTTTTTCCCTGTAACGTTTCGGATGACGGGTGCAATATCAAACGAAATTTGTATCTAATATTTATGCAACGCCACTTTATTCATTGCCATTGCTTCTAATGCTTTGTTTATTATCAAGTGTCAAGTGTTTTAAAAGCCTCCAAATTTCACGATGCGGCCTTGCCGGTCATGATAATATCACATATTATTATATAGTGTCCGGAAACTTTTTCATATGCAGTTCACCGTATCACACTTCACCGTGAAATTTTGTACGGAAATATATGGCCGTCCAAGCTCTTTGTGTCGTATAGTACTGACATAAAATTCATGTCTAAATAAAACACGGTTCTTCTCGGTATACACTTTACATTACGGGAAGCCAGCAGCAAACAAATTTTGAAAATATCTGATATACTGGATTATTTGTTAGGTTAGGTTAAGTTAGGTTAGAGTAGGTTTTCATTCTTGAATTCACGAATTTTACCAAAAATTTGATTTGAATCTAACAAAATTGGAGACTGTATAGTATACGGTCATCTCTTTCCCATAAGAATGCCCACGGTGAACTGTGCCACGGTGAAATGTTTTACGTACAATTTACATGTAACCCTTAGTTTTATATCAAAAAAAATATAATAAAACTCAATATCGTCATTGACTTGCTCAAATATTCAATGTGATAAAATTGTAATTTTACAGGACACAACAAACAGCTTATTTATAACCACAAATATGAAGGTATATAATATATTAATTATCTAAATAATAGGTAGTGGGAAGGGCGCTCATCATCGTCGAGTATTTTTTGTAGTTCCGGTATGATGACTATGTAATTCAGTGGCAAAGGGTGGAGGGTAAGCTGTTAAGATCCGAAATAACTAGTGCACACTAAACTTTGTTAGTCACGCGTATTTGTTTTCAATAAACTAAGACAACGATATGCAGATAATCTTTTTGAAAGTTTTTATAAATTAATTACATCCTTCCTATGCCAAACCATAATAATTTATTCGTCCTATAGCCAATCCGACAAAAATAGTGCACATTTATTTGTTTTCGTTGAATTAAGAATATATATTGCAGATGATGTTGGTTAGTTTTTTTTAAATTCATTAATCATGCCTAAACCAAACCACAATGATAACTATCTATAAAATACCTAAGACCATGTATGCTTTAATGGCATGATTTTAGCTACCTATTTTATAGATAGACAACTATTTTTTGACTTTTATCTAATTCCGGCTTGGTTACGCAGTGTTTACTTAATTTTAAATACCTACTAACCAATACTATCTGCATAGTGTAGTGTTAATTCGATGAAAACAAATGTGTATGACTGACAAAGTTTTTTGTTTACTATTTATGTCGGATCTTAACAGCCTACCTTCACCCTTCGTCAGAGCTATAAAATTGCTTGTAGGTACATAAACTAACGATCTTATTAATATGATACATATTAGTACATGTGACGATTATTAATTTATTTTATTTTAGTATGGGTGATATACATATAGATCATTAGGAATTTTATTTAACTATGCAGTTTTAAATAAATAAACAGAAAGTACAAACAAATTATTATATCAATGAATATTTATGAATATTAAAGACCGTCCAATCTCTTTGGGTCGTATAGTACTGACATAAAATTCGTGTCTAAATAAAACACAGTTCTTACCGGTTTACTCTTAAAAGGAAGCCAGCAGCAAACAAATTTTGAAAATAGCCGATAAACTTGATTATGTGTTAGGTTAGGTAAGGTTAGGTTTTGATTCTTGAATAATTTATGAATTTTGCCAAAATTAGCTATGAAAATTGAATTAATGTTCATATTTTAATCTAATAAAATTGGAGACCGTATAGTAAATTGTCATCTCTTTCAGATAGAAAGCTCACGGCGAACGGATTTACATGTCACCCTAGGCCAGTGGTCGGCAAACCGCGGCTCTTTGGCTCCTTGAGTGTGACTCTTCCACAAATAACCAAGTGTGCAGGGACACCACGAAAGTACCTACTCGAAGCATAAAGTTACCTGTATTTTTCTACATAGCTACACATCTTACAGGTATTTTTGTCATTTAAAAAATTATTGAAGACATGATGATTTTAACACCTGGAATAGTATTAATTCCTGACTCATATGATCAGTTGAAAAAACTAATGTTTGCTGTTCTTTCTCATTTCGGTTATACATATTCATGCGAACAATCTATTTCAAGCATGAACCATTATTAGATATGAAGCCATTATTGGCCAGAACCTGTAACCGTGCTTTAAATTAAAAACAACAACATACAAACCTGACTTACCCAAAATTGCTTAGTGTTTGTTTATCATTTTCATGATTTAATTTTATGGATACCCTAAAAGTTAAGTTAATAAACAGTGTACCTACATAATTATATAGTGTAAGTTTAAGAAATTTGACTCTCAAAAGAAATCTCAATAGTTGTGCTGTTGATATTTGGCTCTGTTGATAAAAGAGTTTGCCGACCACTGCCCTAGGCCATGCCTCAAATGTGGAAAAAACTTTAAAAAATCTAAAGGCTCCTTAGCAATGGACTGAAGGACTATGGGACTTGGAATCTGAATTTTTATTAACAGCGTTCGTAATACTAACAAAAGTAGTGGAAAGAGCTAAAAGGTAAACTTATGGGAGTGAAAACAAAGAAGTAGCAGAAAAACGCCCACCTAAACATTGGAATATCAAACCAATAATATTTTTTTCTTTAAAAATCTTTAAAAATTGCCTTTGATTAGTATGCAATAATGTTAACTTACAGACGCGAGTTTATGATTTTTAAATATTCATGATGCCTACTAAGATTCACTGTAATTAAAAATTCTACTTTGAACATTATAACAGGCATTTTTTTTTTAATCGGTCACATTTTTGTAAATTTATGGCAAAATAATAAATGAATAAACTATTTTCAATTGGTCCAAAATCACTTCACACACAAAGCTTTCTAATGTTTATTGGAAATTATTAATAGTATATCATTTATTATATTTTTTTAAACAATCCATTGGAACATATTTTATTCCCCTCTTCCCAATGTTTCAGAATTTAAGAAGGTACCCATTGCTTCTTGGCAGTAAATAACTCAAACGCTTTTCACTTAGAAACAGGAAACCTTTAAAAGATAAATGAGTGCTTTTATTTTCTACCTCCATCAAAGTGTAAATGAATTGAAATGTGATATTTTTCATCGCTTAACTTGAAGTAATGCATATCGAAATTATTCTATGAAATGTGCTCTTATGACTTTGTTTAGGTTCAAAATAAACTCACGTTGGAGTCGTTGGACGACTTCAAAAACATATTTTATTTGGTTTACTGACATCAAAAACATGAACCTGTCCAAATAAAACCGCGTCCGCATCCCACCAGACCCACATAATCAGGCATATTACGAACCACTAAGTTTTTAGGTGAGGCATTTTCATTTGTTTATACCTGAAAAATTATCAGGAACAGTTATCCAATACTGAGGTCACCGCGTATTCAATTAGGTTTTGACTAAAATTACAAGACTTTAAAATACCAGTGTCAATAAAAAAGAAGAGCAAGAATAAAAATGAGACATAATAAATTACAAGATAAAAAGAACTTTTTATATACCACGTTTATAAATTTTCTGTTGAATCATATATACTTGACAATTCTATGTATTAATAAAAACTTTTTATTTTTCTTGATAAAATTGAATTTTTACTTACTTACTGAATAAATATTATAGAATATAGAAATGTCATTTTGACATTTCATATTGATTTCCATAGTAACGCACGTATGTATTAATAATTTAGTTGCTAGGACCCACTTAACGACCAATTTTAGTGAGTAGTAAATATTATTACTTTTAACGAATTTTTTCCGAAACATACAAAATAGAATTAAATGAAAATGAATTCAATTCTGCTTAAAGATGGCCAAAAGTAATAAAAGAATGCATTGTCGTCGTATTCTGATATATTCTAAATGTTTCAAATGTCTAGCTAGTCGGGAAGTTAGTTAAAAATCTTGGAAAAACAAGAAAAATTTTGTACTGCATAAGAAAAAATCTGTACCGGACAAACAAGAATATGAGCTAATAAAAACGTGGTAAAATAGATAATGAAAGAAACGAAAAGCTCATAAAACATGACATCAATGACTGACCAAAAAAACAGCATCTGCGCATGCGCCGATGAAGCATTTTGCTATTCTACCTGCAGCCCATGTCTAGTGAAATTTGTTATATACCCTCCCCTAACCAACTATAAAAAAAAAATACCGCTCGTAACCGAATCTTCATAAAAACAATGAAATCTAATGAATTTAGCAATAAAAAATGAACAATATTCAATTTTTTCATAAAGAAATATTATATATATCGAATATTTTTGAGAGTAAATCCACTGCATGGTTAAGTCAATTTATAATAATTGGCCATAATTAAACGTTGAGTTAACTACGACTTAAATTGTTAAAAATAAATAAAAATAAATATTCAAACACTAACCTCATAAAAGGTCTACAACTTCGATATAGTGTTGAATAAAGTTCGTAATAAATCGTAAATACGTCATTATCATAATTATCAGAGTGTTTTCTTTATGCATTGCACCAATGTAACTTATCATAATGGCACCTTTACGGCAGGGGTGGCTTTTCCTTAAGGGTTCGTAGGGACCATCCCCACATCATTATCAAGTCAAAAATACACGTCCGATATTTTCATCATTGTCATAATATACCTACGTAATTACATGATTAAATGAACTATTTAATTTATTTTATCCATCTAAAACCGTGGCAACTTTATAGACATATTTATTATTAATATACAAATAAATAAAGCAATGATTGTAAATTATATAATAACATAATTGATACCTCCACGTTTATACGTGAATGGAGGAGCCCTTAAAGGTAAAGTACGAGCGAAGTTATGGATGCCACATTCATGTTTCTTGTAGTTCGCCAAGCCAAAGTCCTTCTATCGCCGCTGTATGAATACGATGATTTGTATTAATTAACTATAAATGTTGTTTCTTTTGGGCTCAATTCTTCGAAATCGCTGTAACTTTCAACTACCTGCCAAAAAGGTGACTTGGACGACCCTTAAGGTAAAACCCAGGCAAAGGCCAAGCATTCTGCTGCGGGCAAGAATGATAGAGAGGGATGGATGTTCAGGGGTAGATTGAAAGGGACAGCGATAAAGCCAAAAAAGGAGACCTGGCCGCGGCACGCGCTAGGTGTTCAGGCTGGCGAGGCAGTTAGCCGGAGTCTCCGAAATACGAAGGACCGTGTGTCCCGTTGAACCTTAGATTTTAATTCACAGCCTACGGCGTCCATCTTTAATAAATTTAGGGCTGTTCAAAATTTATAAACCGTGTTAAACTTCATAATTGTGTTAATGTGAATTGATATTGTGTGGTGTATGTTTTTTTTTTTGTTGTGAACCTAACTGTTAAATATAAAACTCTGTGCTACGAACCACGTGTGTTTCATTGTGAAGATCCAACATAATCAACTGTCAATCCTGCATCTTTACCTAACCTAACCTAACCTTACACTGAACGTGCTCTACCGAAACACCGAAACCCAGCTTCATTTGACCGCCCTAAACAATTTCAACCACTGAGCTAGTCGAAGGGTGGAAGCTGGTCGTATGACTCACACGAATCGACCGACAGCACGCTAACCAGAGCGTCGTTGACGCCCGGTTGACCGGAGAGTCGAGCGCGGAGATCGGATCGGGCTGTGCGGCCCCGACGCCCCTCCCTACCCGGACTTCCGGGGTGTCATAATGATGATTACGCGGTATTAAAATAATTAATTAAATTAAATACGCCCTATTTCACGGTGACATCTATGTACACATTAAGAAAGCTATGTTGTCTATTTTTCGCTGACTGGGGTCACTCAGTCCCAACCCGTCGCACAGTAGGAGAAAAGCCCAAAATCGTGGCCAAAACCTGAAATGACCTCTGATTTGAATAAAAATTGGCATACAGTCGCTGATTACGAATCCGAAAGCCAAATTATCGTAAATAAAATGGCCGATCCTATATGGCGGACATGGATGTTAAAAAGGTGCCAGATCTTGACAAAAATTGGTATATACGGGTTTTCAAGGTCGCTGATTATGAATCCGAAATCTAAATTATGGTAAACAAAATGGCCGAACCAATATGGCGGACATGGATGCTAAAAAGGTACCAGATCTTGACAAAAATTGGTATATACGGGTTTTTAAGATCGGTGATTACGAATCCGAAATCTAAACTATTGTAAACAAAATGGCTGATCCAAAATGGCGGACATGGATGTTAAAAAAGTGTCAGATCATGACAGAAATTGGTATATGCGGGTTTTGAAGGTCACTGATTACGCATTCAAAGGCTAAATTATAGTAAACAAAATGGCCTATCAAGCCCAAAACGCACCTATTCCGCAGCTAACTTTTGTAAATTTCGCAAGGTCATACAATAAACTAAAGGTCTAGACTATGAGCTTTGCAAAATGTGACAAAATATATAACTTTTCGAATGGTTGAAAATGCAAGTTTTCAAAATTATTCAATTTTATTTATGCAGATATTTATACTACATTTCAATAATTTATACATTAAGTTTAGACTCAACCAATGTAAAAATATTTTTTACATATCTCCAGAAGTCGTATTCAAGTCGCAGAATTGAAATTGAACACTTCACTTGAAATTTATGGGTTTTCTAAGTCACCGTTATTTTCGTCTGCTTAGCACGCGACGCGTACACTCTCCGCAAAGGCTAACTTCCAACTGTCGCAGCGACGAAAGTATACGGTCAAAACGATTCCCCTTTCACAATGAAATGCAGTCATTACTCCTCTACCTGACTGACTACTCAAGTATCCCCATTTCGAAAATTCATTTCTGGGGTTTTGGCCACGTTTTTGGGCTTTTCTCTTACTGTGCGTTGCCGCGGTACAAACCTTGTTCTATAAAGTATGTGAATGCATTAGCAAATAGTATACACATACTGGGGAGCGAATCAAAAGGCCCCTAGGTGAGTAAAAACGCTTGCTGTATGTTGTTGTTCAAAACTGATAACGGTGAGTCTATAATAATTATTATTATTAATTAAATAACGACTCAGATAATCTTATTATTTATTCCTCATTAATAAAATCTTATTATTATAAATAGCTTGGTACATAATGTAAAATAAATAAGAAAGTATGTTAGTATGTATATTTAATAATTAATAGCTTATCCCCACCACTTATAAAGTCATCGAGCCTCTACTGCTTTACAGTAAATGTAAAATGTATTTGATTAAGTATTTACATGTGCATTATATATTTTAGTGATGCACTTGTGAGCAAAATTATTATCATTAGAAAAAATACATGCACGTATAAAAATCCCCCATAACATGGGGTTACGTTAATTAATTTAGAATTGATGAAACAAGCCCAATGATAAAAATATAATGCTACGTCATTAATTTTAAATTTATTATATTACATGATATCTAATATATCGACTGTGGAAAGGCAAAAGGATTTAACCCTCACTTTTTGCAAAATAGGTTTTATTGAAAAATAGCATTGCACACAACCAAATACACGTTCTGTCTAAAGGATGTAAGCTGCAAAATGCCAAATTATTATCAAATTTTAGCTTTTAATTTTTAAAAAAGAAGGGCGTTTGAAATTTGCGTCCAGGTAAAAGGATTTATTCCACATCAATGACATTATTAGTCATTCAAGTAATCTTTTACGGAAAGGCAAAAGGCGTTATGCATCTTAAGTTGCAAATGTATGAAAAAAATGGTAGTTATACTAAACTCTGCCGGCCGACCAGGTAAGTTATGAACCAGAAGGAAGACTTAAGCCACATACATTTCTCGGTCGGTCGTTTGACAGTTACCATAGATTTCGACAGTCTTTTCATAAAAAATCATTTAAAGTTTAAGCATTGAGTGAAAATGGTAACAGAACGAAGCAAAATGATTCTTGAAATGTGTGGTGTTAATATGGACGCAACAAATAATCCCGTCAAGAACTGTTAGTGTTTAAAATTACATCTTGAAGTTTTTATATCACACACGAGAAGAGCTATTGTAAATTCTATCTATATCGGTATAAAATGGCCTGTTACAACTTATATTGTGTTTTAATTGTCGATTATCGATTAATTGATTTGATGATTTCATAATATCTGAGAAAAGTAATACAATATTTGCTAATTCACTTAAAACACCGCCATGCGATTTATAGGTTATGTCATGTGTCAAAAACACTTCTCAATTGAAATTGTTTTCAATTCGCTTTAATTTACGATTAATATCATTGTAATAGACTAATATCATTATTATGCACTATTTTATGTTAATATATTATAGTAATAACATAAATCGCATGTAAAATGTATGTGTCTAACTCCAAATATGTTAATACCTACCTAATTTTTAGTCAGGTAAAATGACTTAACCCTCATTTTTATTAGTTTTTCTTCAATAACTTCATTATTTAATTATAGATTGGGGGGAAAAAACACCAAATTATTAATCATCATGCACTTCAAGTTTGTGTCTATTTTATATTTAGACTTTGGCCCAAAATCCTTATCAAAACGTTTTTTGTGTCTCCTGTAAAATTTGATTAGTGTGGATTAACTCCTTTTGCCTTTCCACAGTCGATATAATAAATTGAAAATACTTTGTTCAATTTAAATTTAAGTAGGTAAGTATGTTGGAATGGTTAATGGTTGATTCGAATATTCAAAATAGAATAATTATTATCAATGTATATAAATTTCGATTTCCAGTATTAAAATTTATTAAAGGAAATAACATCATAACGTTTTGATAACAGCCATAATATACAAAAACACACAAGATTCTTTCAGTATTAACGCTATGACGTGTTTATTCATTATTTTTTAATTAATATTTTGAAAGGAATGGTTATATAAAAGCCAGTATTAGTCCTACTTCTTAGAAATTTTGTAATTAATTTTCGCAGTTTAATGACTTTAAAAAACAACAAAAGGCATTTTCATTTTTGTAAATATAATAAAATTGTTCTGCAATAATTAACAAAACATCAAAAAAACATTTTTGGCATTCTTTTAAAACGTATTACGTAAAAAGATTAGGTGGATACTTCTTGATACAAATTTTTATCCAGACTCAAAATAGTAGTAAGTAGTTAAATTGATAAATATATAAAACCGTGTACACACTATACTACAGATAAAAGTTGACAACTCTTGAAATAAATATTGTTATTATAATAATTTTATCAGATTACTGAACCTACGTTGTTTCATTTGTATTGCTTTATTTTAAGATTTGATGAATGAGTCGAGTTGAGTTACAGTTTCCATGACGTTGATAGCTGCAGTGTGTACCAAGGCCTGAACAAAAATGAACCATAAGTGCGAATGAGTAAGCATTCGCCGGAAAAAAATGATTTGGCTGATAACATGCATTTAAATACTGCGAGCACGTGTTGCTTAAATTTATTATTTTGTGTTAAATATAAAGTTAGTGGTAATTATTTTTAGTTATTTTATTAGAACATAAATGGTTAACTATGTTGTGTTTAAATTTGGTAGTCGTACTGAGAAGCAACACGATGGTATAACGTTTCATAGTTAAGTTGATATTAATAAAA
Organism: Rhyacophila brunnea; assembly: GCF_057557595.1. Classification (NCBI taxonomy): domain Eukaryota; kingdom Metazoa; phylum Arthropoda; class Insecta; order Trichoptera; family Rhyacophilidae; genus Rhyacophila; species Rhyacophila brunnea. Next base: position 53,733,979 of record NW_028232965.1, on the reverse strand, counting down.
TCGTTGTTCTACTGTGCGTTATACGCTAGAAAAACGGTTTCATTTTGCTTAAAAATAGGCCCTCTCTATATATTATTACTCTGAGGTGTGTACAGTTTTCCACACACTCGAGTATAAAAAATAATTTCAAACATAAGATCTTGCTTAATAATATTCATTTATAATAATATATAGTGACCGTTACCTATAATTGTATCTAAATACATTGTTTAAAAAAAAACTTTTAAACTTGTCTATCAATATAAAACTTTCTATCTCAGTTTATGTCTAGATCACTAATCACACAATTTCTATCCACATTGCTACATTATGAATTTGGTATGCGAAATAAATTGCAGCTGATTTCATGACAAATTTTAATAACCTTCATTTTAATTTCAATTTCATAATATATAATAGTTTTATCTGCATATAACAAGATTTTTTTTCAACGTCTTCAGTTATAACAATGAAATATTCACAATTGAAATACATAAGTGAAACGGCAAATAATTTTGAACTGTATGTGAAACGAAATTACGGCCACGTTGCCATTCGGAGAGCGATAGTCGAGGCGTCTGCACGTCAATTCGTTTTATCATGGCATCGGATGAAAATATTCTTAAATCGTGTAAAGATGATTAAAAAAACTTTACGTATGTACTTAAAAAAGAAAACATGTTAATGAATGTACTATTATTATTACGAATATAATATTAAACATAACATCAAAAGGACACAATATGTTGAACTTTTATGACAAATTATATTTCGTTCGGCTTTCGTCATTTGCACCCGCGACCCGCAGTCCGCGCATCGCCTAGTCACGATCTATTTAGACCATGCCTCAACTAATGCTATTTCACAAATATATTATCAATGTAAGACCGAATGGGATTCTTACTCATGCTTTCAGCTACCAATCCATAATATATGAATCTTGCGAATTAATCTCGAAACTGAGTTATTTCAAATTACGTATACGCATTTGGAATCTCAACCTTTTTTCTAAAATTTCTTTGTAGTCGAGTGCGTAATGCACTGGCCTTTCATCGAAACGCTCCGGGTTCGATATATTTATATGATTTTCTGAACTACACTACTCTCAATGGGCCTTGTATCCTGTATAAAAAATACATAATAATATGTATTTTTTTTTGAAATTTTCACATGTCTACTGCTTAATCTTCAAACCGGCTAACTCAATTTGAAAAAAAAAATCAGGAAGGAGAAAAAACTTAATAATTAAAATTATCTAGCGGAATTTAACAATTCCAAAAATACACATGGATTTTTTTTTACAAATAAGCTGCACTATGAATTAATACACTATGTTACGAGTAGCTTCCCTTTTATAGGTATATAAAAAATATATAATAAAAAGCAGAGTTTTTCAATTTACGATATTAGAAATTTGGCAACTGCAGTTGGCTGTTTTGTTTGAAGAACAATAACGCATTTATTTATAGGTTTAGGAAATTGAAGTTTTGTGTGAACATAGAAATCATGCTTTATCCATCAAAATCTCATTTTTGGTCAAAAGTGCAGTTGGCTATTATTACAGATTTTTGGGTTTCCACCGCGTGTACTTCTTCCTTATTTCCTCGATATTTTGGACTCATTGCAAAGGCCATTATCATTATGAACGTCGATACAACAAGAGGTAGGAACGTCGAGGAAAGGAGGAAGAAGTACACGCGGTGAAAACACAAAAATCTATTACGATAAAAAAACAACCGAGAAAGTCTCAAACATTGCAGTTGGCTGGTTTGCAGAATAAGCAGTCGATTTGTGTATTTTCATTAAGGCTATACTTCAGCTGGGGCACTGTCTAAAACGATCGTGACTACGCGTCGCGAAGATTGTGCAAATGATGCGTGCAGAACAAAACATAATATGTCATAAAAAGTCTACATGCGTCCGTTTAATGTTATTTTTATTGTTATATTACTAATAATAATAATATATTCATTGACATGTTTTCTTTTTCAAGTAAATGGGTAACGTTTTTTAGTCATATTTACACGATTTAAGAATAAATTCCCCCGTCGTCATCACAAAACAAATTGACGTGTTCATAGCTCGCCTTCCGCTCTCCGATTGCCAGCCAGTCCGAAATTTCGTCGCACCTATAGTTGAAAATCATTTGCCGTTTCACTGAAGTACCGTCTTAAGAATATTCTAAAAAATTTAAAACGTGTGTATATTTTTTATTGAATGATAAAGTAATAATCTAATTATTAGTAAGTAACAGTATTTTATATGACTGTATGTCTTCTAATATTATATTTTACAACACATTTTCTATCAAAATTTGTATTAATTTTAATTTAATTTGAATAATGAAGGAGATAGCTAGAGCGGTCTAATAATAGTAATTTATAATTACCCAGTGCTTTATTAAAGTATGCATGACGAAAACACGGTGGCATTATATAAATTAATTATTAAACACGACAACTAGGCAGGCTTACAATATAAACCAAATATTATCAAGTGTACATAATTAGTGCGTAATTTTACATAATTAATACTCAGTTGTACTAACCTGAAGTAAAACCACATCATGGTGACGTGATATGGTAGGAAGCAAATGGCGAATATTAGAACGAACGCTAGGACTGTAACGGCAACTTTTCTTCTGGCTCGCACCTGTAAGAGAACATAACAAATAGTATTAAATTATGTAAAGATTTAAATTTAAAAGATTTGAAAATAAGTTTTTTTTGTTGTTTTTATTTAATAAAACGCATTTTTTTTTAGTACTTATTCCACTTTTAATCAATAGCTTAGGACCGGTTTCGTCCGCCTCAGTGGGACATTTTCAACTGAATACATTTTTTTTAAAACAATATTTATCAAACAAAATCCAAAGCGATATAAAAAATATAGCAATAGGTACATAAATATTTATTTGCCCAATAATACCTTCCCAATAACAGATTAATTTAAAACTAATGAGGTTGGACATTAATATTTCATACTACGTCAGGGGCATTAAAAAAATTATTTTAAATATTAACAAACCACAAAATATGAAACAATCTACATTTATAATAACATTAATATCAACAAATAATTATTATTAGTCAAAATTTACAATAAAAATTTTATAAAAAATAAAATAAACAATATTATCAATTGAAGTGCGATCGAATACAAAAACAAATACAACCAAAATATGACTAATCATAATTATTTGTTGATATTAATGTTGTTGTAAGTGTAGATTGTTTCATATTTTGTGGTTTGTTAATATCTAATATATAAAAATTAATATTTGTGTGTTTGTTTGTTTGTTTGTTCGTATTTAATGCGCAGCCATACCGTTCATCCGATTGCGATAAAACTTTGTTAACTTATTGCTTGCACTTGCGGGAAGAGTATAGGCTAAACTAATATATAAAAATGAATGTCTGTCTGTCTGTGTGTCTGTCCCGTATGCGTTCCTATACCATTCTTCCGATTGCGATGAAATTTTGGTAAGTGGTTGTATGCACACCCATAAAGTTTCTGAATTTAAAAAATCATCTTGTTCATCCTCTTCTTCATTCTATTTTCTTTTATTCGTATGGTTCCTATACCATTCATCCGACTGCAATGACATTTTGGTAAGTAGTTGTATGTACACCCATAAAGGTTTCTGAATTAAAAAATCATCATCTTCTTCTTCTTCTGCATTCTATCTTCTTTTATTCGTATGGTTCCTATTATACCATTCATCCGATTGCGATGAAACCTTCGTCAGTTGTTGTGTTAACACCCGCAAAGGTTTCTAAAATAGTACAACCATCTTCTTTTTCTTCTCCTTCTTCATTTTATCTTCTTTTATTCGTATGATCCCTATACCATTCATCCGATTGCAATGAAACCTTCGTCAGTTGTTATGGTAACACCCACAATGGTTTTTGAATTAGTACAACCATCTTCTTCTTCTTCTTCTTCTATTCTATATTCTTCTATTCGTATGCGTTCCTATTCCATTCATCCGATTGCAATAAAATTTTTGTCAGTAATTGTGCCAACACCCGCGAAAGTTTCTGAATTAGTACAACCATCTTCTTCTTCTATTCTATCTTCTTCTATTCGTATGCGTTCCTATACCATTCATCCGATTGCAATGAAATTTTGATCAAGTGTTGTGCTCACGCCCCAAAGGTTTCTGAATTGATACAACTTTTTTCTTTTTCTTCTATTCTATCTTCTTCTATTTGTATGCGTTCTTATACCATTCATCCGATTGCAATGAAATTTTTACTAGTTGTTGTGAGCACACCCGCAAAGGTTTCTGAATTAGTACAACCATCTTCTTCTTCTTCTATTCGTATGCGTTCCTATACCATTCATCCGATTGCAATGAAAATTTGAACAAGTGTTGTGTTCACGCCCGCAAAGGTTTCTGAATTGATACAACCATTTTCTTCTTTTTCTTCTATTCTATCTTCTTCTATACGTATGCGTTCTTATGCCATTCATCCGATTGTGATGAAATTTTGACCAGTTGTAGTGCGCACGCCCGCAAAGGTTTCTGAATTAGTACAACCATCTTCTTCTTTTTCTATTCGTATGCGTTCCTATACCATTAATCCGATTGCAATGAAACTTTGGTGAGTTGTCATGCGCATGCCCACAAAGATTTCTGAATTAGAAAATCATCTTCTTCTACTATTCGTATGCGTTTCTATACCATTCATCCGATTGCGATGAAACTTTTGTCAGTTGTTGTGCGCACACCTGCGAAGGTTTCTAAATTATTATTATATAAAATACAAAGTTTGTTGTTTGTTTGTTCTATCCAATTTTTTTTTTTTTTTACTACATATTAATAACATTAATAACGTTTTCATATTTTGGATTCGATTTTAATTTAGTGTTCTTATGTTTGACCTTTACTCCTATTAGAATTATTTTCATATTGCCATATTGTATTACACAGATATTTTAATATTAAAAAAATAATAACCTCTTATTATTTTTCAAATATCTAAGATAAATATAACCACGAAGCGATCCTGTGCGAAGTCGGGTACTTCAGCTAGTTTAAAATAATTTGTTTAATGCCCCTGATGTAGTATGAAATATTAATGTCCAACCTCTTTAGTTTTAAATTAATCTGTTATTGGGAAGGTATTATTGGACACACAAAATTAATAATTTGTAATGTCCACTAAATGTTTTAAAAAAAAAATGTATTTGAAAATGTACTTTACAGAGAGGTATGACAACCTAGAAAACCCCATAGTATACAGAGAAATCGAATCAGCGTGAAGGAGTCAAAGTGCAGTTTTAGTAGTTAAGACATATTTTCAATATATACGTAGTGAATGACAAAGGAAAAACATCCTTATGAACCTGTATTTATTTATCTTGGAAATTTAAAGTGTTATTCTGAATCAATCGAAATTACAAAGTATTAGAAGAACGTAAACGAAGAAGATACGATTTTTTACTCACTTTCTTACAAAACGTTTATAAAGGATTTGTTTTTATTAACTTGTATGCTTGAATATTGTCTTTTATCGTTCATGTTTACGTACAAGATAATAGTAAATTGCGACAGTGACAAAATATGTGGGAGTAACTAAAAACAAAACAAAACAAAATTTTGCAACATAAACCTCCAAAGTTTTACAAAGCAATCTCCCATCGTTTGCTTCGTAATTTTGTTATGTGACCTATATCAATGAAAATATTTCGGCAGAGAGGATAAAAGGAATTTACACGAATGTTGAAAATACAAATAATCATTTAAACTTGCCCTTATCCGGTGTTATTTCGTGTTATATCACTAAAGCCTACTTTGCTAAAACTGATAGATAAAAAGGGTTCGCGGGCTACATTTTGCTAGAGTTTTATTTTGTGATATATAATATATGTATTAATATTTTTTGTACATATTTATTTCATAAATCATCGAAGAGTAAATATTATTTATTAAATAACCTACTATCGGTTACATAAAATGCTGAGATGTTTTTTTACTTCCTCGAAAAACCTCAAAATGTTCGTATATAGACGCATGGATGAAGAAAGTTACGAATATAGTATTGGTGTCAAGGATAAAAAACCGAAAGATATAAACACTAGAAAGGTTAATTTAGACATATCTGCGGCGACGGAGGCATTCGTAGTGCAGTGTGTAAGGCGCTGGCTTTTCATCCGGGAGCTTCGGGTTCGATTCCCAGTAAAACATATAACATATGTATGTGATTTTTTCAAAGCCTGGGTGTTTGTGATTGTTTCACTTATATTACTAAATACATTACTGTCATTGGGCTTCTAGGCCTGTTGTAGTGTTAAAAAAAATAATTAATAATGAGACATCCTGAGAAGTATCAACTTCAGCGTCGTATCATTCAAGGGAAGACTTTCGGTAAAAATACCCAAGCAGTAGAAGAAAGACGACGTAATTATCAGTGACTAGTTTATGTCAGCACTCAGTAGGTACAGGAAATAGGTGATAAAAATATGTGCGTACAAAAAATGGGTTTGTCTCTCTTGCAAAAATTGCGCAATTCATGATTGCGCAATTATTGATGTTTGTATTTTTCGAGATTTCGGCCTTCGGGATTCCGGCCATTCGGGATTTCAGCGTTCGCGATTTCGGTATTCGAGATTTCGGCTTTAGGGATTTCGGCCATTCGGGATTTCAGCATTCGGGACTTGGCCTTCGGGATTCCGGCCTTCGAGATTTCGACCCAAACCCCAAATTAATTATACCGAGCTCATTTTTCTTTAGACTGATTAATGATATTATCCGATACAAACATGAAAATATGTATTTTGAGAAGCATTATGAGTATAATATAAATAATATTAGAAAATATTATCTTAAATCAGGTTTCACTTTAATAGTGAGTGATCCGTCTTTTTTATTAAATTAAACAGGTCTAAAGATGGCAAATCTTAATTATTAACATATTCTGACGACTTCTATGAATCAAAGTTAGAAAAATTATAATTTCCATTACTTGATATATAATTTCCAAAAATAGTAGGAATTATTGAAAATATATCAGGTTGTTCGTTTTTTATGAAAACATAACCATAAATTATTACAGTCAATATCTTATTTATAGGAAAAACACTCTTACGTCGTTCAAGACAAGAGTACTGAGTTTACCAGCATGTATTTAAAATGTATAACCGTATCTTAAAAATATGACAAAATTTTTTTTATGAAAATCTGTACGTGTGTGTGGTTGTGAATCGGAATTCCCAGAATTTTCATAAGAAAACTTATCTTGATTAAAAAAATTCGAAATCTCGTAAAATTTTAAAGGAGGTCCCTAAAAACTCTAGATAGGTTGCTACTAAATATTTCATAACCAAAATTTCCGACCTGAAGAACAATATCTTGGGAATTTTCGACAATCAAATATAAATTAATATTTCTTGAATTCTCGCGAATATACGAACGAAAAAAGTCTAGAAATCACAAGCTCTAGTGCCTTCATAATTAGTTGGTAAATTAATACCATCGACTGAAGGTACTTGATGGAATTTGAATTTAGAAATTTAGAAATAAATATTAGAAATACATAGAGCACAGTTACAGAGCTTACCTATCTTGAATGATCAACTTAGTTTTCCTAGTAGCCCTTTGTTATATCCTATATGACGTTTTACATATGAGACTATATTATGGTCAATGTTATTGATACAAAATTTATAATAATATGTATGTATGAGAATGTATGGATGAGGATTTAGGTATGTATAAGTGTATATTAGGTGAGTTTATATATTTTATATTAGGCGAGTTTATATGTATTTTTTTTAAAATAATGTTATACAAAGTAGATTTACCATGTAAGAGTATTATTAAAGACTAATATCTCATTAGTTAACCCCATTAATTATTTTTCTTAGAATTGACGATTTACACCTCTTGAATGTAGTATTTTTATTGTTCATAGAGAATAATGATCTATTATTAGGTTTTGACAATTTATTATAATAAGCTATCGAGTGTATTGTTAGTAATAAGATAGGGTTTTTACTAACTTTTTTACTGACACTTCAACTATTCATAATTTGTTTATGGTATTTTTTGTAACCTTTGACTTGATAGGTAGGTAATGGAGTTTTTACCTACTTTATTGTATTGATTTATTATATAAGCTAGAGTAAAGAGAGTTCATTGTCAGTGTGTGTTTACCTTTGGTGAGTGTTCACGGCGCTTGAAGATGGCAAAACTCAAAACCCGGGTCGCATCAAATGACTTAAATGAAATAGTACAGAGCTTGAATCCATTAGTTGGTAAATGTTTATTAAAAAAAGTATAAATGCGTATTTTTAATTAATCACTGCAATTAAAATAAATCTACTACAAGCCCGTTCGCAAAGTGTCCTTTCTCATTATATAAGTTAATTTCATTAAAAGTTTTTCTATTCTAAATTAAACCATCCCTCGCATGTCATTTACTTTCAACACACTTCGACCCACGCCTAAACGCTCATGTATTTAAATTGCTTGGTATTACTTCAGGGTATTGTTCATATATTGTATTATCTCTACCCGAATAGATTCTTAATGTGTTTTACCGCGCGGGATACTTAATTATTTTGTATTTCAATTCTATATACCGATTTATTTAGAACAGTGATTTTCAGTCCCCCTAGGGAGGCACTAGACAACTCGAAAGAGCGCTTGATTAGACATCGGAAGACAAAAAATCATGGGGGTGATTAAAAGTGGTAAAGAATACAAACATAAAGCAATACAATTTTTTTGAGTGATCCGAACGTCGGTTATTAATTAGGGCAATTAATTGATCACCTTGATTTAAAACACAAAAAGCAATAGCCAACATTAATATAATTTGATAATCATTTCATGTAATAACTAGGTACTAGTTAAGTTTTTTGTAATTTAGTATGCCCGTAGTTTAATTGGTAAAGCACATTGGCGCGAATCCAGCCTGTCGGGCGTCGCATTTTTTGAAAAATGATTTTTTCTAGTAGGTATATATTATATATATCCGATGTGTTTTCGAATTATGTATATTCAAAAACCCTAACGTTGAACTTCAAAAACCTCTTTAGTGAATTAGACATGATTGTACGCGTAGTGGATAAAACACCCAGACATAATTTCTTTATTTTTTTAACAGACCGTGGGTTCCTGTGACAATAAGGTTATAACACCTAGGTCCTAGTGAATCTAAATTTGTATGATAAATGGATCCAAAAAGCAAAATTACTTGCACCAAAATTTGAATGTTAGTATATCTACTAAAGAAAGCGCTCTTCATAATGACATAGTTATAAATAAACAATTTAAAAACACAGTTTTTACTAAAATTTGCTAAAATACTTTCAAATCCTAAGAAAGTTGATTTTGAATTAACTATTTTTTTATTCAACAAATAATTCACAAGATATAAGAATGTAACATTCTAAATATTGAACATACATAATTTTGAAAACACTTTTGAGAAAATTTATTATAACCAATAGAAAAAATCTTTTTGAAAAAAGTAAGAAAGCAGTAACCGAATCTACATCTCTCGGGTATCGCGCCCATGCATTTATACCACTATGCTAAAGGCGTCATAGGCGTCACATTTGGAGTGATCCGTGATGTCGGTTAGTAATTAAAGTAATACCTACTTTGATTTAAAATCCTTTTAACCGATCGCCAATAGTAGCTCAATTTGGAAAGCACTTAAGAGCGTATTCAAAGCCATTAGTTAAAATTTGTCAGAATTAAGTATGACACCTTTAGCATAGTTTTATACGTGCATGGGCATGATACCCGAGAGACGTTGAGTTGATTCCTGCGAGGTGTCTTACTTTTTTCAAAAAAAATTCTTCCATCGGTTATAATATTGTGTTTTCAAAGTTGATTTTCTTTGTTTTTAAAAAGATTATATAGGTATATTATTCATCAATAAATCAAAACGAAATGAACCGTTTAATATAATACGAAAAGTTTTTTTAAACTATAATAATATCTCGTGCTTGTCTTTTCTCCATCAATCACTATATTATTATTATCATTTTGTCTGATTCACGTTTTGTACACACATTGTCATCTCTCATAGTACTAAAGTTTATTTTAGATATTACGTGGGTTAAGCATGAGTGACACATCTTGTAATCTTCACTTGGATTATCGATGATGACAATATACTATATATTTATGTTGAATACGCAAAGCAAATGTAATGAAAATGCGCTCAATATTGATTGATGAAGTATCACTTGGCAGATGTACTTTGGAATATTCTATGGATTTTATGGCATTAAAAACTTGCTGAGAATAGTTTAATGCCCTTTTAACGATATTTGAAATGTTTTGCTACTCGTATATGTAAAGTTTAAGAATATATTTAAATATATCATTCTCACAGCTTGGATTAATCAGTCATCTTGACAATTTAAGCCTAACTTATTTCTTTATTGCTTTTCGCTTAGAAATTATATTGATAAAACGGTTTATCCACTCTATAATATTGACGTTGAAAATTTCAACGTTTTTCAGGTTTTTGTATAAGGTTTTTATAATAAATTATTGTGTACTTCCTCTATATACTCGTACCTATAATACCCAGACACTTACAATTCGGTATACAAGCAAATACAAGTATGAAGACAAAAAAAATCTAATTGAAGTCGGTCCAATACTCCAAACATGGGATACTCTAATTTTCACTCATATATTACTAATGGACGGCGTCCAGATAAACGTTTAAAAACATGTATGTCTTCCTACCACTTTTAGATAATAATGTAAATTATGTAACAAAGTGTGGGGGGTGCAAAAATAAAATATTATATTAGAACCAATTATATAATATTTTCTCGCTGACCATGCAGGAGTCGAGGGTAGCGTAGAGATACTCGTCTCTTGTTTCATGTGTTTCGGGCTCGAATTAGGGATTACAGTGCCGGGATTTTGGGATTTGAATTTTCAATCTTGAGCCTAATTCCAGAATTAATAATTCTACAAAATATTTTTCCAAATTTTAGTCATTTTAATTTGTATACACTTCTACATATGATAAAAATGCTAATAAATAATTATTATTATGTTTCTATTGTGATGTGATTATAATAATGAAAAAATCTTCGTGGTCTGCCTTTTCCTCAATTGGAGCGTATGGACACCATGCGGCGCATTCAAGAATTTCTCTTGTAAGCTTTTCTTGGGTATTCCCATTTCACACCATCATAATATCAGCTCAGACGTATACACCCTGTTTATGGTATTTAGCTGTCTTCCAGGAAGCCGGAATCATATTGGATTAAATAACAGGGAAACTAGGTTAAAACTCTCTTGAGATATCCGTACCTCGTGCCCGAGTCAGGTTCGTATAGCGTATTCGCTTTCTATAATATTATGACAAGGGGACATCTTCTCTTTATTCTCAAAGTGATATACCGCACATTTTCTTAGACATTTCGCATAGATATGTATGTTGCTCCAGACATTACTATTATGGTAAAAATCACCCTTTGATCCCTAATCCTTATTATGGTACAAAAGCGATTTCGTAAGCACGTCAATTTTAAAGCGTACAGTTATGATTTATCTAATTCTATTTCGACCACTGCAACTTTTATGATACACTCTTTGGAAAATCGACGTTCTATATCTGATCAATATTTTCTTTTTAAAATTATTATTGGTTTTGTTGACTCGCCAAACCTACTCGAAATGGTTGGTTTCCATTGTCCATCAATATTTACGCGAAACCAAACTTTGTACCATATCAGTCATAGCGGTTCTAATTATGCACAAAACTCTTTTATTCGGCGCTCTTGTTTTAATTATAATATGTATTTATCCACCGTTGATCCTTTTAATAATTCACCTGTTTCATTTAAACGCGCTATCTCCAAAATTTGTATAGATAGATATATATATATATATATATATATATATATATATATATATATATATATAAATACTTATATATATATATTTTATATTACTTTTTTTTGTATATAATGTAATTATTCATTATTCTTCCTCATTTTTCTCATGTAATTACTTTATATTTATGTTATTATTACTCTCTATCTTGTTATGCTTAACTATATTATAATGTATACATGGAAACTGTGCTGGTTGCAATAACTTTTCATTATTATATTTAAAATTTTTGTAATTAATATGTAACTGTCTGTTTCCTTAATAAATAAATAAATTTAAAAAAAATGTTACTATTGCACAAAACGTTGATTGTTCTCGATTTGATTTCCAAGCTGACTCGCGACGAATTATGACACAGCTTTTTATTTGCCTCTTGAATGCTATCAACTAAGTTTTTGAAAAGTTCCAGCATAATCAACGTATCCCACATAAGATAGATTCACTGTTGGGCCAACAAAATTAGTATTATAACGACGACGATACAACAGCAAAAAATGATCAAATCAAACGAGATTCCGGCATTCTGGGATTTATGATTCTGGCATTGCAAAATCTGGTTCGCATTTTTTGCTGCTAATTCATATTACTATGTATTTTTTTCTTTGACTTCTTCATAAAATACCCATAGCCATAAAAATATGCTAAGAGGCAGAAAAAACTGATAAAATGAAAAAAGTGCCTTTAACTTCAAGGATGTTATACTAAAATAATTACAAGATAAAAAGAACTTTTTATACACCACGTTTTTAAATTTTCTGCTGAAACATATTATAAACTATGTAGGTAGTAACAATTTAGGACAAATAAGGCAATTGTCAACAAATCATTTTTTTGCTATTTTGCCACAAACAAATAAACAAATATAGAATACTGAAATGTCATTTTGATTTCCATAGTAATATTAATAATTTAGTTGCTACGACCACCCCCTCAGCAACCAATAATAGTGGATTGTATTGCTGATTTCTTCCGAAATAACTTTTTATACAAAACATAATTAACTGAAAATGAATTCAATTCTACTTACAGATGGTTTAAAGTATTAAAAGAATGCATTGACATCGTGTTCTGATATATTCTAAAAGTTTCAAATGTCTAGTTGGTCAGGAAATTAGTTAAAAATCGATTGCAAGATTTGTACTGGATAAACAACCACCGGACAAACAAGAATACGAGCTAGGAAAAACGTGGTAAAATAAAAATGTTTCCAACCACAGTGCAAAAGTGAGGAAACCTGAGGTTTTATAGACTAAAAATCCGGTCTTTGCAGATTAAATCGCGTCAGTAGCTATTAATGTATTAAAGATATTATCTGCCCCGTCAGGATCTCTTTTTTATATAAAAAATAATAATGCTAAATATTAATTATATTTTCTAGTTTTATTCATTCGAAACATTTCAATTAAAAAATATTTAAATAATGTAAGAATTCAATATTTTTCTATTCCGTCAAATTCATGCCACAGATGCCCAAGCTCTTCCCAATAATGCCATGGCCATTGTAATGAATGTGTCTTTAATTTAAATTGTATTAATTATCATCCAAGTATTCCCACATTATTTCTAGTATTGTTTGCTCCGTTTTGTATCTTATTCATATTCTTGATGAGCTTCTCATCAGACACCACAGAGTAGGCTATTTTAATATTGTTCCTTTCTCGATTAAAACTGAATTGTATTTTTTTCGAATGCTATCAGAACTCTTGAAAAATTAAAATAACATTTAGTATATTACATATTATGTATATCTTCAAACCAATGTTTGTTCGGCAAAAGAAAATTATTTACTTTAAAAAACTATCCAGTTTATTTTCCCGCAAAAACGCCTGACTCGTAATGAATTGAGACATGAGTTTACAACTTTCTCGAGGTGCGAATAAAGTTTTAACAACTAAAGCCTTCCGTTTCAAACTAATTTCAAACAACTTGTACGTGTGTGTAAAGTTCACAGAAAAATAAGCCGTTGTTGATTTTTCACCAATTATTGAAAAAATCAACCCATAAACAGTGTCATGCATAGTATTGCCTATTTGTAACATGCTAATTACTAGTATAATAAATTTAAGTATTACTTAAATATACTTTAACAATTTTATATGGCGAGATAATGAAATTAATTCTCAATTAACACCATTGCTGGTAAATGAAAAGAAAATGGCGATAATATATTGACGTCGTGATTTGTTTACTTACGTACTTTTAACTGCGATTTTACGTGATTGTTTAACTAAATAATTACGATTTATTGTGTAATAAGTAAAGTCAAACTAATAATTCTACACACCATAATACACGACATTCGCAACCAGGGTTTCAAGTTTCTGCTAGGATCCTTCCAATATAAATTTGGAGAGCATCTCTCATTCGATTTGCCATGATGCGAAAAACATGTGATTTATTATACATATATAATATAATATAATATAATATATATATATATATATATATATAATGTATTATTATATATGTATTATGATTTATTTACTGATAATTCACAAGATTTGACAATTTAACATTCTATAATATATTGAATCCAGCGGTTACGGGGTCAAGTCCCGTCGGGTATCGTATTTTTTTTCTAAAGTGGATTTTTTCTAGTGGGTATATATTATATTAATGAGATGTTTTCAAATTATGTGCGTTCAACATAATATCTATAAATTAAATCTCAAAGCATAGGTTTGAATCTGAAATGCCAAATGACACTGGTAATTTAATCAATAAAAATGCAAGATCGTGGCTCATAATAGATTAATTAAAAAAAAACTTAGTACCCCATCTTCAGTTATCATTTAAAACTTCGTCGAAACATAATAATGGTTATTTTCAACATAACTGGTTACAAGTAAAATTTCCCAGAACTTTCGGAAAAATCTCTCATTTTCAATGATTATTTCATACTGGTACTTACAAGTATCAATATTTGTCTTCCAATTCTGATACCAGTTTTGATACTTTTTCTGTCATCTGCAATCCCTTTATAGATATTTAACTCACTCATTTTTAATTAACACCTCAGACAAATTAAATGAAAGTCGAAATTGGTTGTGCCAATTAAGGTCGCCCTCATCCCAATATTTTCCTTCTACCTCCATTCCAAATTATTGTCACCGTCCAGGTTCAACTCAATTACGGAAACATCAGTCGACTATGATTGATAAAGTCTTAGTTACATCAAGACAATATGCGAGTCATGACTCGTTACAGTTTGGCCGTCGTAAACGCGGTAATTCAATTTGCGAGTCCCATTACGAACTTCATACAGAGTGATTCAAACGTGGCGGTTCAACTGTATTGCCTTAAGCCCACCACAAATTTCCGGTTGATTCATGTAAATGTGAGAGTTCTATACATAAAAACTAGCAAAAAGTGTGTGTGCGTGCAGTACCCGGGAGTCAGAAAAGTGCCCCAAGAGCCAGCAGTCCGGACTAGTTTAATATCGAATATTAGTGCCTGGGCGTACCCTGCTTCCGCTGTCCTTCACCAACATACACATCCTACATACTATTACAGTCCACAAAAGCGCAGCCAATAATAATTTTTCGCAATCTTAATAATGGATAACATGTATATTATCTAATGAAATAGTGACAATAATCTGTTATACGATCTGGCTTGTAATATATTATTTATAATTATTACAAAATGGAAATGCCGGTTTAATCAATAAACAATTGCCGCACATAGCAGAGCTTAAAACGATACCCTTACAAAGCGGAAGCTATCTCAACAGATCTTTTACGATTATTGCGTGTTTTTATTAGAAAATTTCGGATCTAATAAAACAAGTAATTATAAAATACGTTTCCTGAAATTAAATACATTCTTTGATTGCTAAAAACAACTTACTGGTTTATTTTATCTACCAACAGTTATTTTAACTTAAAAACTTATATAACTTATAGTTTTCCATAGTTCCCACATCTGACGTTCTACGAGTCATCAAATAAAAAAATCCATTTAGATCAGGCTTTACTGTTAGTTCTTCTCGCCTTTGTATATAGGTACCTATTCACTATCATCACTTTTGGATGAAAGCCACTCCTAGCTCATCACACACTTCTTTGTCATTTGTTTTTTTTCTGCTATGTACGTTTGCCAAACTTTATGAATTCTTCTATCTAGCAGGTTTTAGATCGTCTTTGTGGTCTTGTACTGCTCCTTGAGTCGCACTGTATAACTGCATTTTTGTCTAGTGATTATGCACTCATTAAGAGACATGTCCACGCGATTACTATTTCATCTGCTCAACCTATATAAATATACTCTTGTCTGCCTCCTTATTCATCGGTTTCTTAAGTTTTTTTCCACTTTTAAATTGTATGATTATTTGTCAATGAAAAGATTTCTTTTCAGATTCAAATTTATGAAATATGTTCATGTCAATGATAATATACGGAATATAATGTATTTTAAACCATTTCTTGTACACTATGCTTACCTTTTTACTGGTTAGGCCAATTATGGTGGCCTTGATAGAATATAAAAATCCTACCCACCCGATATCATGATCCTTGCCAGGCCAATGATTAACGGTCACTCATTCATCAACCATGTACTTATAAATACCCATAACCTAAAACATTTTTGACTCAAGTGCCGCGCACCTGGTGACTCAGTAAGTAGTAACTCGCGAGAGTGATAGTGGGACTAGGAGTGACAACCTGACTACCAGCATAAAAGGTTAGTGCCTGGTATTCTTTACAAACACCTCCCCCCTCATCATCCGAATAATTCCGTTAAAATGTCTACTGAAAAGCGAAGCCACTTACTAGTGTACATAATACGTAGAAAAAATATTACAGTTACTTTAATAATAATAGTACAGTACATGAATCCGAATTTCCAAAAAAAAAAAAAAAAGGTCAACCGTCAACATTTTTAAATATTTCTCTTATTCCCAAAGGTACGCATAACATAGATTGGGAAACACTGTACTAAGGAGTCACGCAACCGCTTGGTTGCGTGAGTCTTTCAAATATCTCATTTTTAAGTTTGAGGTATATTTTTCATATAATTAGTATAAAATAACAAACAAAACCAAATACGATTAATAACATATGAAAATCTATCTAACCACAAACTTTTATTAAAATAATTATATTCATACACGACATATCACTTAGATAATTGCTATTTATATTCACAAAATAAATATTTACTGTGTATACATTATTTTTTTATAAAAGGTTCTACAATATCATAAAATAAATATAGTTTAATTATTATTATTTATGCCTTGGGAGTTTTCCAAACGATGGGAAAATATCATTTTAATATTAACTTAGTTGAGTGCTGTTGTTATGAGAGATTATGGAAGATATTATTATTGTTTATCAAGTTTTAACGAGTAAAATTACTGAGCAAAAAAAAATCATATTCATCTGATAATGTCTCAAATTTACATATCACAAAGTAAATACTATTTTAAAAGCTATTAAAGAAATAAACTTTCGCCAAAAGTTGTGATTATATTGAAATACACGTCGCGTACTGCTGCGGCGTCAAATTTTATATATTATGGTTTCGTCATTTTGCAGAATATTTTGAACGATCACCATCTCTGTAAATTTAATGATGGAGAATGCTAACTCTAATGTATTAGTATTTTGAATTATTATTCATGCTAATTTTAAATATTTTAACCGTTTCTACGTGTGAGTACGTTAAAATTACTTATAATATTACATCCATAGATAATATTTTGAACAGAATCCAACCTGCAGACCATAGATAATAGTCAACATGCATATAGAAAATACATAGTGCCAACCGCTAAAAACAAAAAAACACAGAGTCGGAAATATGTAGGCATGTAGAAAATGGTAAAAAAAAAGTTCATTGAGTCATGCAGGTGTCGATGCAGTGCGGTACAACGTGAGGTGATCTCATTGTTGTTCTGGTGATTTCGGTAGATTTTGCTAACTGACAATGTTTATAATATTCAACTCTTTTCCGATAGAAAGGTCACGGCGAACTCTTCCACGGTGAAATGTCTTACGTACAATTTACATGAAAGCTTCTTACTACCTGTTATTAAAGTCAATTTCAGCTAGTTATAGACCTACAAAACTGTACAAACATGTACACAATATGTTTATTTGACTTGACTGAGTTGACTTTGCTGGTTGCAATAACTTTTTATTATTATACTAGCTGACCCGGCAAACGTTGTTCTGCCATATAAATTATTTCTAGTGAATATTTTGGTTGTTAAATAAAAAATAACGAATGTATCGTAAGTGTGTGGGGATGGGATTTATGACAGAAAGAGGAATGGAGCGCTGTAGACGATGACCGCCGATAAAAACAAAAAAACATCAACCATTCATTTTCTCAATTCAAAATGAGTAATGATGTTCATAATGAATGAATTACCTGTGATAGGATCTTGTTGCTTAATGTTTATGCAATAACCGTCTTGTCCCTTCCAGAAAATTAGCGGATATTGGAGAGCGTCGTATGAACGGTGTGTGTCAGCGATGAACTCCAGATTATTGTTTCTTCTTCGAATCACGATTTCTCGCGTCGATGTGTGGTCGCCAACCATGATTCTAGCAATGTCGTCAACAACAGGCTCATTGAATCGACGCACATGCTCTCCAGCTGGTGTTTTATCAGGATTGATGACAATAGCGTGATTGTCACTTTGCAATTCGTGCATGTGTGCTTTGAAGAATTTCAATAATTCATTGTGCTCATTCAATAGGGCGTCCAGTTTGCCGACGATGCGCCTGGCATTAGACGAATAATTGAGGTTATTGTAGCCGCAACGTACCTACATCCACACGATTGATGTCCTCACCGCCCATGAAGTAGATTTGTAAAAAATTATGTGGTTCGTTTGGCATTGGCAGCAATGAGCCTACTTTGTGGTATACTTGGCCTTTGATTTTGAACGTAGAATGGAATTATTGACCATTTGCCGCAGTATTGTGAAATATTTCTGTTGCTCCGAACGAATTCATTTGGAAGCATGAATTGAATGTGCGAATGGACTTCAGGAACAGGTCTGAATCTGGAACCGTGCCGATGAGCAAGCCGTTCAATGGTTCTGGTGGTGTCTCAATTTCTGGTAGTTGCACTTTTTCTGATGCGCAATACATCCCGGCTGACTCATGTTTGAATTTGAGCGCATGACAATGGGGACATTCTTTGTCCATAGCACCAATCAGCACTTTTGGATGAGCGGAATATTCAATATCTGGCTCGTACTCGAATGCGTGACGAAGGAACGAAGCGGATGTAAATGCTCGATGTACTTGTTGGCGTTATCAGTCATTTGCTCTGCGTGTGTTAACTACGAACCGGCGCGCTTGGCTCCGTTCCAAATGTCGTTGTTGATTTCGTTCAGCTTGTGCCTCTTGTGATTGACATGCGCTCAATTGCGACATGCTCACACGCACGTTTTTGTTATCTTGATGGATTTGTTCGTCTGTTCTTTCTGCTCTACTATTTTGCATTTTTGTTGCTTTATTCGTTCGACGGCCCAAATGGCCCCCCTTGCGTCTTGCTGGCATTGTGCACTAGTAATACACACACACAAAAATAGATAAATTAAAATAAATCGTACACGCTTCTCTTGAATTCTTCTTGGACGTAGCGCCATCTGTCATTCAACAACATAAATAATTTCGTTCTGTTTGAAACGAACGACGGTTAAATTTGTTCATACAAAAATAATAAAATCGCGATTAAAAAATGGGAGAGTAGAAGTAGGAGAGTGAAAATTTGGGGTTATAAGTATTTTTAATGCCAAATAATAAAAAAATACAAAAAAAAATGTCAAAAAAATTAAAGAAATTATTTTCTGGATAGAGATCCCTAATCACCTAGCGGTATGAAATATACTTGTTGACCTATTCTCATACCATACATATAAAAATTCATAAAAACATTGTGACACGAGATTTTTATATATATAGAGATTTTAAATTTCTGTAATCAATATGTAACTGTTTGTTTTCCTTAATAAATAAAATTAAAAAAAAAAAAAAAACAGTTTTTGTCAGTTATATTTCATTAGCTAATTTTTCATTCAACGAATAATTCACAAGATTTAAGAATACATCATTCTAATTATTGAGAGATGCAGATTCTGCTTATTTTTTTCAAAAAAGATTTTTTCTATTGGTTATAATATAAGTGTTTTCAAAATTATGTATGTTCAGTTATATTTCAATTTTTCAATTCAAGGTTTTAACAACTGCTCAACAATGATACACTGTATATTAATTATCTTAAAGTAAAAGTGTTGCATTGCACTTACTTGTCTGTGGGCTCCTCTATGGGTCAATTCACCAGGGACGTTTCTGGCGCTGAGGACAAGATGCCGCGCCATTAGTGCGTAGAAAATACCAATAACGGCCAATGGGAGCGCGTAGTATAGTAAAAATCGTAGAAGGACCATCAGCCTGGCGTAGCTCTGTCCCCACTTTTCCGGAAACGGATAACATGCGGAAAACTGCAAATAAAAGAAAAATCATTAGATATAAATATCAATAATCATAATGATAACTCTGTGTAAAATATAATTTAATTAGGTACTTAACAGATTTTTATAAATAGTCAGTTTGGTTATCTATATAATATATTCTTACATATTATATACGGTATAAATGAGATCTTTACGATTTTTTTTGGCTTATTCTAGACACGAGACGTCTATCGACGGTAGTTTATCATATTTATGTATTGAGGCGGTTAATTGTTCCAATAAGTTAACCGTCTAAACCAAGGGTAGTCAACCTGGTCCCTACCGCCCACTCGTGGGAGTTTCAGCTTTCATGGTGGGCGGTTGGGGTTTGGAAACCTATGGCAAAATAATAAAAATGCCAGTCATCCAAATATTTAATGCAAAGTATAAATAAAAATATAGATTTAACCACAGTAAGTTGTTTATAAAGATTTATTCTGTCAAACTTAGCGAAAGTCTGACATAAAGTATTTGGTAAGTAATTGTTAGTATATGCTTTATAAATTTTATAAACTTAAGCTACTTCCTTACTTTATAAATCACCATTACTGTGGAACTGGTGGGCGGTTAGAAAATTTTACTACTATCAGAGATACAAAATCGGGCGGTTGGTATAAAAAGGTTTACTACCCCTGGTCTAAACTGTTAAAAAGTGTTATGTTTTAACAGCCCTTCTCTTGGCTGCGTTAACTTTTAAAGCGAGATAGACAGTTTTGGCAGTTTAGGCGACTAACTTATTATAACAATTATAATACCTCAATACATAAATATGATAAAACACCGTCGATAGCCGCCGGTAGCCGCCTTGTGTATAAAATAGACACATTCATAGTATTGTTATGTGTGTTCTTGATGACTATATTAGAAATCGCGAGCATCAGTTGTTTATGCTCCAAGGTGCAGAAATAACTTGCCATTGGCAATACCGATTGGGTGGGAGCCGGATAATTGTGATAGTGATATATTTCACTTGATAATAATTACTACCTACTTATTTCTTCTGTTTTTCTCCATGGCATGTTATTGGTGTATTGAATTTATAATTTGTAAATTTCACTACATGCAATTAAAATTTTGAATTTTAAATCAAGTTTCCGAAAATATCTAAAAATTTGATATTTAATGGTAGTGCATATTGTGTGGTTGACGTATTTTATGAATTAGGTAAGGTTTAAAATTAATAAACGTTTTTGGGAAGGTATTTTTATTTATTATTAACGATTTTTATTCAAAACTTATCACATTTTTTTAGGACACGCACCGTTATGGTTTTTTAACTTATAATTTTATTATTGCTAATAATTTTGAGTTCTTCTATATTTTTCTTTCTTGACTCTTTCGTATACCTATTGCTTTTCTCTGAACATTCAGTGTGAATACGAATTAATTATATTTTATATATCGCAACGCATTGACTAATCATTAAGAGAAGTGAAACGGCAAATAATTTTCAACAATAGATGGGACGAAATTCCGCATTAGTCGCCAATCACCGAGCGGCATTCTAGGTGGGAGTACGTCGATTTGTTTGTGATGGCGTCGTAAGAATATATTCTTATATTGTGTAAAGATGACTAAATAACGTTATGCATGTACTCGAAAAAAAAATATGTCAAAGAATAATATTAGTATTATTACTAATATACCAATAAACATAACGCTAAATGGACGCATGTTGAATTGTTATGACAAATTATGTTCCGTTCGGTACGCGTCACGCGATACGAACTTTTTAAACCATGCCTCAGCTACGGTATAGCCTTAATACTCTTTCTCTTAACAAACTATTGATTCATTATTACAAAGGTCAAATTCAATTTTGACTCTTCATAAAGGCTTTATAAAAATATTCAAAATATAAAACATCACAATTCAATAATATGTCTCATTTATCACACGACCTGTCAGCATCAATTATTACTATATTTAACATTTTGTTATCAATTCGATGTAAATTTTACAAACTTCACCCTGTTCACGGTACTCTCAATAATTCATTGTGACATAAATGTTCTGTCTATAAAATAATTCGTAGCCCCTTTTTTACAATTTTATTAAAAACTATTCTTAAACAAATGAAAAAAAAACTAGGCACCTACATATTATTATTTATGTTACGCCTAGTGTACAAAATTCTCACCACTATATCCTAGAGGGGTTTATATTTTGAAACTATATCAAAATCACAAAACGTGTTTGTATCCAAACATGAAATTTCCTGTCAAGATAACCTCTTTGGCATTGCATACTATTGTCGTACAAGAACTTCTTGTCCACGTGTTTAAATTTTGAACTAGCAAGCCCATCCGGTGCAGTTAATCGCACTACCGTTTTCAAATGAGGAACGCCCCAAAATGTATCCTTTCATTTTACGCTTTCATGGTGTACGAAACTACCAATTTACGTAGTTTGATGCTTTTTATAATAAAAATATGTCAAAACGATCAGGAGTGATGTTATAATTATTAGTAATAAACTTTTGGTTAATTGCGAAAAAGAAAAGGAGTTGCATATAAAAAGAGAGCCAATACATTATTTAAACATACGTTGCTACCATGACAGGTACGTCACTAAGAAAGTCTTCAATATACGACTACAGCGACTTCCTGTTATCGACGAGATCTTATTGTCGTACAGTATTCGTCTTGAAGAGAAATTGTGAATAACCTTATTATAATATAAATGCGAATATAAAACTTTTCAAATGCACTTTCAGAAGCAATATAACTTTTGATATTGAAATAACTTTTCTCGCAAAAGAATGCAATGATAATTTTTAAATTCATTTTCCATAAAAGCTCACAAGTCGTTGTAAGCTTTCACAAAGAAGTTCTACGATGCATATAACAGTGTACTCAACAAATCTTAACGCTGCATAAGCATGTGTTGTAGAAAGTTTAATATAAACCCGCAATTTAACTCGGTATTAATTCCATGTCTACTATTTGTCTTGCTACAATAGCAATAATACTTGAATAACTTGAAGTTAACAAATAATTATTAAATATATAAATATCCCAATTAAATTCCTTGTCAGATGCACATTTACATACATAAATGAAACTAACATAAACACATACGTACATGAAATGCTATTTCTGTTATATTTTTTTTTATTTTTCAATGGATGAAACAATATGTTATTATTATATCAATCTATACACAATATGAGACTATGTTATTTTACTTATATACTTATAATGTTTCACATTGATTTTTAACAGTTTTCGTTTCATTAATATTACAACAGGTTAAATTGCAGTTAATGATGGCCATGGACTTGTTAACTCGTACGTTATTGTAAGCACCACAACTTCTGAATAAACTGTCTGTGTATATTTTCTAAACAATATTTATCATTTATTTTTAGAGTGAAAAATATATTATATAATACAAAAAACTCGACAAACATGTTGATTTGGTAAGTTTTCAGAAATATTTTTCATTATGTTCCTATTTTATATTTTTAAAGGATTTATTTTATTCCAAAAATAGCTGGCCTACAAGTATTAACCTAGTAAAAATTGGCTGACAGTGAAATAATTGATAATAAAGATGCTATCAAATGGTATTTAAAACGGATTCTTGTCAAAAATCTATTTGTGTTGTTTACCCAAATATCACACAAAGATAGGAAAATTATGGATATATGTAGATATAGCTAGGATACATTATCATATCAACACATCGCTATCTTTGTCAATATATTATGTAAGCCTACCCATTTCAGATTATTGACCCAATTAGAATATAATAGGTTAAACAGGAGGCGTTGAATCGTATAGTATTTACGACTATATTGACTATCGTAAATAATTATATTGTTCGGAAATAGAATTATTATCAATAATATAACACCAGAAAACCGAAAACTTTCCGTTTAGTTTGGTTTATCGTACATGTTTTCAATGTAGGACCTATCAGATTCATTTATGTAATATGTTGGTGAACATTTTTCCGGTATACCTGAGTCCTAAAAGTGAAAGCTTGTGATGCTGTTAATTAATATTTTTGGAAACACGCTCTGTGTAACTTTTTCTACGTAAATCAATATGATGAGTTTGGATACAACAAAACGTTATTACAATAGAATACGCGCATGGTCATGCACTCTCACTTAAATAATCAAAAAATAATAAAAATATTGAACAAACATAATTTTGAAAACATGTATGAAAAAATACATTAATATAACCACAATAGATTTTTTCTATTGGTTATAATGTATTTTATAACATAAAAAATATGTATGTTCAATAATAAGAACTTTATATATTCTTAAATCGTGTGAATTATTCGTTGAATCATCAAAAAAAGTAATCAAGTAAATAAAAATTATTAGCAAGTTCAAAAAGCTACAACACTAAAATATCTTGGAGTAATCCGTGACGTCGGTTAGTAATTAAAGTAATACCTACTTTGATTTAAAATACAAAAGCCGATCGCCAATAGTAGCTCAATTTGAAAAGTGTTTCAGAGAGTATTAAGACCCATTAGTTAAAATTTGTTGCAATTAAGTATGGCGCCCTTAGCATAGCTGTATATGTGCGTGGGCGCAAAACCCGAGAGTTGCAGGTTCGATTCCTATGGGGCGTCTTACTTTTTTCAAAAGAGATTTTCTTCTATTGGTTATAATATATTTTCTCAGAAATGTTTTCAAAAATTATTTATGTTCAATAATTAGAATGTTACATTCTCAAATTGTGTGAATTATTCGTTGAATAATAAAAGTGATTAATTAAAAATTATTAGCAAGTTCACGGAAGCTACAACACTAAAATACCTTGGAGTGATCAGTGACTTAGTAATTAAAGTAATACCTAATTTGATTTAAAATACAAAAGCCTATAGCCAATAGTAGCTCAATTTAGAAAGCGCTTCAGAGAGTACTGTAAGGGTCATTAGTTAAAATTTCTCGTTATTAAGTTTAGAACCTTTAGCATAGTGGTATATGTGCGTGGGCACGAAATCCGAGAGATGGAGGTTCGATTCCTGCGCGTTGTCTTATTTTTTTCAAAAAGATTTTTTTTTTTTGTTATAATGTACTCTCTTAGAAGTGTTTTTAAAAGTATGCATGTTCAATAATTATTAGAATGTTAGGTACATTCTTAAATCTTGTGAATTAATCGTTGAATAAAAAAAACTATTTAAATAATAAAAATATGTTGATATAGGACCTAAAAATGAACGATAGACATTTATAAGCTATTACATATAATTAATAATCAATAAGTACGATTATGATCTCTATTTTTGTACCTCTTGAGAAATATGACTCAGATGATTTAGCCATCCGACAGCTTTCTCTACGACTCGGTATAGATGCAATCGTGTCCAGAAACTTGTGCTTATGCAGTTTGCCGTATCATACTTCACCGTGAAATGTTATATAGGAAATATATGGCCGTATATTAAAGACCGTACAACCTCTTCGGGTCGTATAGTACTGACATACAATTCATGTCTAAATAAAACACGGTTCTTGTGTACTTACCCTTTACAAGAAGCCAGCAATAATCAAATTTTGAAAATAGCCGATATACTGGATTATTTATTAGGTTTGGTCAGGTTAGGTTTACATTCTTGAATTCATGAATTTTGCCAAAATCAGCTGAGAATCTAATAAAATTGAAGACCGTATAGTATACTGTCAACTCTTTCCGACAATAAAGCTCACGGTAAACTGTGTCACGGTGTTTTTTTTTACTTTCAATTTACATGTAAGTATATACAATACGTAAGGTTTATGTTTAGTGTTAAGGCTGATTTAGTTTGTATATCTAAAGTAAGCTGTGTTTTGTCTTCTCTGTTCTTTCAGCTAACGAATTACGACGAGTTTTTCTAGTTTTTCATTTTTTCTGCGGCCTATATGAGCAACACATTGAAGAGTCCGGTGCAGGGAAAATGAGGATTGTCTCGAAACTTTAGTATACTGATAATAGAAACGTTAATTTGTTTGGCCATCCACGAGCAACTCAACATCCGCATCCAGCACTACATTTCAAATACGTATATCATCTACCTTTTTTTTGTCTTTATCGTTCTTAAATTGGGGAAAACAAGATATCTTACTGAATGCATTTTTATCGCTTTAGTAGGTAAAATTTTTGCTTTTCAAAATTGTTCGTAGTTTCAACAGCAAATTTTTCCAATGCCATATTCTCCTTTTGATATCAATATGATCTCAGAATAAATTAAATTATGTTTAAGATATGTTTTAAATATTAAACAATAATTATCAATACATAATAAATATTTAACCGTCAAAATAACCTTTATGTAGAAGATGATTATATAAACAAGAAACGTTTAGGTATTCGTATTAGCCACTTTATCGTTCTACTGAAAATATAATATATAGGTGTAATAAAAATTAGGTAGTTATGGTTAAACATCAAAAGAAAATTGTCTAGCTATTAAGCTTGAGTTAATAGGGTATCCAATTAATTGAGGGAAAAATACTACCCAGTTAACTGTTTTTAACGAATAACTAACCGCTTAACCGATTAAAATGGTCAGATTAAAAAAAAAATATTTTTCGTGTTTAAATATTTTATTTTGATCCATATTTTATCAGTTAACTTAATACTTACAATGCTATCCATCTGATTGTACTTTCTTCGACAGTAAGTAAGCAACTGCACATGGGATGTAATATGATCCACCTTAAGTAGGTAGTTGGGATTAAAGAAAATTCTAATTGCATTTCTAAAAGGTTTTATCAGTTAACTAGCTTTCAGCAGTACCTAATAATAGGGTTATCAGTTTATTGCACAGTAGTAAACAAATTTAGTATGTAATAATATTATTACTACTACTTACTTATATTACTTACTATTAGTATATAGTTCTATTTCTTAGGTCATACGAATACTTACAAAGAATTTTTTTAATTAAACGCGTAAAATTACCCGGTTTTCAGTTTAAGCCGATCCAAGCGTTTTTTTGATGTACGTACCTTAAAACAAACGAGATTGCTCAAAAAAAACTTTTCTTCTTCTTCTTTGCCCATATCCGCCCCTTAACTGGAGCATATGGACACCACGCGGCGCCTCCAAGAATCCTTGTCGCTCGCCAGTCTTCTTGCTTCGTTCCAGGTCAAACCAGCATCCCGTAGCTCCGCCGTATACACTCTGTAGATTGTATTTAGCGGCCTTCCAGGACGCCGGAATCCGGTCGGCTTGAAGAACAGGCAAGCCAGGTTAAAGTTCTCTTCTGGCATCCGCAGCACGTGGCCGAGCCAGGTCCAACGTCGCCTCTTCACTTTCAGCGTGATGAGAGGCTGCTTGGTACGTTCTCTTATCTCCTCGTTGCTCCTAAAGTCATACCACCGCACACCCAGTATTCGTCGCAAACATCTGTTTTCGAAGCTCAGTATACGGTTGCTCTGAGCCTTCGTAAGGTGCCATGATTCGCTACCGTAAAGCAGCACCGTCAGAATGCAAGCGTCGAATAGGCGGCATTTGGTTTTGACCGAGTACAATCGTGAGTCCCAGACATTTCGCATCGAGTTGAATGTTGCTCCAGCCATTCCCATTCGGATAGCGAGCTCTTTCTGCAAAATGCCATCTCCCGTGATGTGTACCCCCAGGTACTTGAAGCTGTCGACGCTCTCGATGCTCTGTCCATCGCTAATCAGAGGGAAATCTGGATCAGGACAGGTGCTATTGCACAAGACGTTGGTTTTCTTCGCGTTGATTTTCAAACCAACGCGAGAGGAGTTGTTATGCAACCTGTCGATTGTCTCTTGAATGCCCTCGATTGAGTTGTCGAATAGGACAGCATCATCGGCGTATTCCAGGTCGCATAGCTTCACCGTGGGGGTAACAGGTATGCCTCGG
Organism: Rhyacophila brunnea; assembly: GCF_057557595.1. Lineage (NCBI taxonomy): Eukaryota > Metazoa > Arthropoda > Insecta > Trichoptera > Rhyacophilidae > Rhyacophila > Rhyacophila brunnea. Next base: position 53,705,799 of record NW_028232965.1, on the reverse strand, counting down.
TCGGGTGGTATTGACTTCCGTAGTATGAAGTCAAAGAGAATGATAAAGAGAAACGGTGCAAGGACACAACCCTGTCTGACTCCGGTCGTGACCCCGAACCATTCCGTGACAGTGTCTCCAATTCTGACACAGCATTCGCTATTCTCGTGCAGGCTTTTGATTATGGCAATGATCTTGGGAGGGATCCCGTATGCTCCCAGTATCATCCAGAGGGAGGGGCGGTGCGGACTGTCGAAAGCCTTCTCATAATCCACAAAACAGCAGGCCATCGGACTGTTCAACTCATGGCTCTGCTGGAGAAGACATCGAAGGTTGTGGATTTGGTCTGCACACGCTCGACCAGGTAGAAACCCGGCTTGGTTTTTCCTGAGGACGTGCATTATTGGGTCCCTTATTCTCATCAAAATGATGTTTGCCAAAATCTTTCCCGGAACACTGAGTAGCGTAATGCCTCGGTAATTGTCGCAGCTTAGAGGGTCACCTTTTTTAAGAAGTGTGATGATTTCACCGTTCACCCAGTCCCTTGGGCAGCGCTCTTCTTCCCACACCTTTGTCATCAGATGAAACATAGGGTGCAGGATTGCGCTCAAGCTGTACTTGAGGAATTCAGGATGAATCCCGTCTCCCCCCGGTGCCTTTCCGTTCTTGAGCCTTTTCACAGCCGATTTTATCTCGGTGTGCGTGGGCGGGCAATCGGAAATGTCGGTCGCTCGGGGAATGTCCAAAAGTAAAGCTTCCGCAGATATGTCAAAGGGATCCAAGGGGGGTGGGCGGTTCAGCACTCCGCAGAAATGATTCTTCCAAATCTTCTTGACGCATTCTGCGTCAGACTCTATTGCTCCACTGGGACCACGAATGGCTCCGAGAGTCGGTGGTCGCCTGCCGCAGACTTCACGGGTGATTCGGAAGAGTTTCCTGGTGTCATTTCTGCTTGCTGCCTCCTCTGCCGCTTCAATTTGCCGGTTCATAAAATTGCGCTTGTCCAACCGCACGGATCGTTTGACTACCCTGTCTTGGGTCTGGTAGTCAGTCCGGCGGTCCTCGGTTCGGTCGGGGTCTCTCTCCTCGTCTCTTAGGGCTTTCAGCCTGGCTCGTTCACCAATTTCAACCCACGTTTCGTCAGACATCCACTTTGGCTGCTCACTCCTTCTGGTACCAAGGACGGTACGAGCCGACGACACAATCGCACTCTTTATGAGGCTCCAGTCCGCCTCAATGAGGTCGGATTCAGATTTGTGCCGCTCGTAGATACGATCTACACTATTTTGTACAGCAGTTTCGAAGTCGGTCCGAATTCTTCGGCGTCGGAGCTTCTCAACGTCAATTCGTTCGCACTTTGGAGGCCTCGCCTGGCGACTGAGTTTTACTCGGATGTTTCCAATAAGTAACTCATGATCGCTATGGATATCGGCGCCTCTGTAAGTACGCACGTCAAGAAGTTCCTTTCGGTGCTTCAAGCTGTATAAGAAGTGGTCAATCTGCGTCCTCGTGCGTCCATCAGGAGACGTCCACGTATATTTGTGAATGTCTTTGTGGGGAAAAACAGTGCCTCCGATTGCAAGCTCGTTCAGAGTGGCGAATTCTACGAGCCGCTCACCATTATCGTTGGGGTCACCGAGGCCGTGTCGTCCCATCACCGTGGGGCCAAGCACCGGGTCTGCTCCTACTCTCGCATTATAATCCCCCATTACAATCACGCAGTCTCTTCGGGGGATGGCGGAGACTGCCACGTGGAGAGAATCGTAAAAAGCATCCTTTGTCTGCGCGTCGGCATCCTCAGTGGGGGCGTAGCACTGAAAGACGGTCAAGGAGCTACCAGGCGTCTTGAAGGAGGCACGTATCAGTCTCTCCGAGATTGGTTCCCATTTCACGAGGCAACGGGCCGCTCTCTTTGACATCAACACTGCCACTCCCTGGCGATGCTATTGCTCCTGACCTGAGTAGACAATAGAGTAACCCTCAATCAACTTTCTCCCGGCTCCTTTCCAGCGCACTTCGCTCAGCCCTAGGATGTCCACACCATAGGTGTGCATGATGCGTGTGGCGTGCAGGTCCTTTCCGGGGGTACGCAGGGTGCGAACATTATATGTCCCAATGCGCATACTCGAGTTGTTAGAGAGGATTACTCTACCTGTTTCATTGTCCATTTCCATGCAAGGTCGTCGTTTTACAGAGCCGGTTGTCGTCCGAGGCTGCTGTGTAGGTGTTTTGTTAATCTGTTTCGTTTAAGGAGGCAAGGTGATTAGCCCAGCGCTCCCGAGGCCTGAGCCACGAGGGCCCTGAAGGTCGGCTCGACCAGGTTTTTCTGTCGGAGATTTCCTTCCCTTAGCCAGAAGGCCAGTTTTATGGCGCCGGTCACTCGCCCTTCGCCCCCTGCTGTTAGCTACAGCGTACGCTGCATTGCCCGGAGGTCGCCACGGGGAGGCCAGCAGATAGGACTTGCTGGCAGTTTGGCATTTCCCAACTTTTGCTATGAACACATCTACTGGCGTCAATGTGTCCACTTGGGGCCGACCAGCCGTTGACCACCAAGTATAACCACACTGAAGTATAATTTAATTTTGGAGTTTGATTTAAAATGATATTATTAAAAAGTAAAAAAATGCCAAACATGTGGATTCTTAGTAATCCTAGACGCAAAAAAAATATGGTCGCAAGAGATTTTCCGGAGCTTTGGAAGCTCTCGTATACCAAGTTCTTAAAGTGGAGTCATTTGTGCCGGTGGAATAAACAGCTGTCACTATATAATGTGAAAAAACCGTCTTATTATGTGAAAATAATATAATATATTTTACAAAAGGGTTTGTTCATAACATATGGAAAAAAAAACAAAAACTTAGACATGTATGTACCTACTAAATAGATAATAATACATCAATCTTTTAATGTTATGTATTAACAGAGGACAATCTCGTGAGTTCTGAACAAAATCTGGTTGAATAAAATATAATATAGTATTCAATAGTATGTTTTATTGTATACAACTTTATGTAAAGTCATATATTATATACCATAATTTAAAAAGCATGTCACCTCGCTTAAAAATAATTGGTACGGAAATATTTGAATTTCACATAGTAACTGTTATAAATGAGAATTTTTATATTATATGAGTTTAATAATTTTATTATTACTAGAGTGAGTTCATGATAAATGCTGGTAGTAAAAATAAATTAATAATATCATGCCTTAAGGTATATATATAATTTATCAATATTTCATGAATATTATAATCGTATTTTTAACCTAATGTATGAAAACAATCTGCAAAAAAAACTTTTGCAAAATTCACAATTTTTATTTTTTGTCATTGTTTAGTACACTTATTATATTATATAATGACATTATCGCGAGCCTAATTTTTCCTCCGTGATGGTTAATGCAAAAAAGTATGATTGTTGTTGTTTTAAATCCGCCCATTGCAAAAGTCGACAAACCAAATTTTTCTCCATTTGATATTGAGACGAGCACTTTTTAAATACAATTTTATTGGTGGATTTAACAAGCAAATAGTTATGGAGCTCAAAATTTGTAGGTCTTGCCACCAAAATTGAGGATTTGGAGAGAGAAAAATGCAATTTAATTTCACAAGACAAGTGGGGCGCTCTAAAAGATCTACATAGAGTAGATACTACAATTTTTAATACATATTTTCAAACATGAGCAATATTAATAGCATTTAGAGAAGCCAAATAACTGATGAGAATTTTTAAGAGTCACGCCTGAAATTAAAAACTACAAGTTACATACCAAACATACACACTATCCAAAGAAATGCAAGGACGGTCATTGTTCACATTAGTTTTAAGGAATGCGTAAAATTGTATGTAATTCATATTCTGTAAAAAATATATTTATAATGTCAACAATAAAAACATTATAATATCAAGTATTTACGTTAGTTTTATTCGGGAAATCTTCTTCACTTAATAAATACACAATTATAAAATGTAATTAATTCATTTAAATAAATCATATTTATAAAAATATACGTATGGCTCTCGAAATTTTTTTTAACCGTTGTGCCACTCATATTTGGCTCTTTTGGTTTACGAGTTTGCCGACCCCTGCCTTAGGGTAAAGAAATATTTTTATAGTCTCAATATTTTGATAAAATAGATGATACATTATTTGTGTGTAGATACTGTGAGAAAATCAGTTATATAATATTATAAAACAATTATATGGATATATTTACAATTTTGTCTACTTTGTATAGGTAATGTGTAACTGTAATTAGGAAGTTTAAACACTATTTCGGGGATAAAGTTTATTCGTTCATTAAAAACAGGAAATATACAAAATAATTTTCACCACATGTTTATAGTCATTAGCATGGGTAACGTCTGTCGACTGAAATAATTATATTTAATTAGGACTAAAGTATTTAAATGTAAACAATTACTATCCTTAACGAGCATATGGTAAGTTATCCACGTTAAGCAAAATTTTGCCAAAATATTATTCATAAAGGTTTACCTTAATATTCTAAACTAAGTAATACGTTTATAATCCTGTATTGTGTTACACAATAACACATATTTTCCAAGAATTATATATTTTAAAATTATAATACCCTAATGAATAATATCTAATTACATTTGTGTATTTTTCGTATTTGTTTTTCATTATTTTGATTGAAAATAGAAAATATTGGTTTGCGATATTAGAGCATATCTATGACTTATTGACGATCCATAACAATATACAATTTTTTTAAATCCGTGGTTGTGTGTGACTTATCATGTCTTGATATAATCGAATCATCTTGATTTACTCAATTCTGGATCCGAAATTACTATAAATAAAACATAAAAATGTATATAAACTTGAATTCGATACTAATGGCTTCAGATGTAAATTAATGCGGTTTTAATTGTTATTATTATTTGTCTGTTTGTTATTAATAATATGTTGCTAAATGCATAAAAGCATTGTTAATATAAATTTACTTCATTTAGCGAATAATAAGCGACGATAATACAATATTATCTATATATTTGTTCACTTCACCTTAATCGAAGGCAATATTTCTCTACTCTGCGATTAGGGATTGCAATTGCGGTATTTCAAAAACGGTATCCCAATATTTTTCGATACCGAATTACTGGTTTTAAAAAAAATGATATATTCAGTATTTAAAATGGAAACAACATATTAATTAACATTAAAGGCTTAACATGACTGTATTTTTGTCGGGTTACTCGATGTTTGTTTACCTCCGTGGCCTGTCATCGTCCTCAGTGACCAGTATACTGCAATTTATTGTTTTCTTTTTGTGTAAGTAATACATTTTTATAAATAAATGTCACACTGTCATTTGTGACTAATAATCGATCTAATTGACCTCTCTCTTCTTCTTAGTCGTCCATTAATGTCTGAGGATTGTGACCACATTTAAATTTCGTCATCATTTGAGCGACCAAGACTTTCCCTCCTTCTCGATCTTCCGCTTCTCTCAGGGCAGAATGGATGGTGCCCCCAGTTAGCTCTTTCACTTGGTCGCTCCAGCGTGCAGACGCTCTTCCTCTACTCCCTGGAGGCCACCAAAAACCACCAGTCTCTCCAGGTTCTCCAGTCCGCGCCTGATAATAATTGATCTAACTTTGTTACATTTTGGCAGTTTTGAGCTAAATATGCAGCAATGTTATACAACACTAGCAACATTATTTTCGGTAGATCAAAAAATCTATCAACATTGTTTTTGATCCGTTATATAGGCCTCCTTACAATAATAATGATATATGCTTCTGTCAAAATGGAGGACGACACGAGAGTTTTTGTTAACCCTACAGATGCAAAAAGACTTCACAGAGAAATATTCACAAATGGAAAATTGGAAAAGGAACAAAAATCAGTGATTAAGGAGTTCAGTAGAGGCCTTTTAATTATAAATATTTTTTTCTCAACAAAAAAGTTTTATTTGATTATTTCAAAATGCCCAAATGTAACATTGATCATTATTGAGAGGGAGGGTTCAATTGATTTAAAATGACTTGCATTATTCGAAGAAAAATAGCAACTTATCCCATGGAAGAAAATCTTATATTATTGTATACTTTATATGATTATATTTTGTAATGATATTTAATTTAAAATATTTTTGTACTCCAAAAATAGCTAGTACTAACAAAACGTAACAAATCCAAAAGTGAAAAATTCAGTAGAATTCATCTGTCGCAAAACCCAATAATACCACGAACACCAAAAATATCATATTGTTAAAAAAATGCTTCCGTGGGTGAAAAAAGTAAAATTCTCCATTTTGCTAAAGCTACTCTACGCTCGTTTTGTCTAAATAGTTGGATTTTGGTTAGAAAAAAAATTAATAATGTCAGAATTCTAAAGTAAAGTATGCGAATGAAAAAAAATATTTCAGAATTTTAATACAGTGGAACGAATTTTTATTATTATTTGTCTAACATTCCTGAGACCTTACTTGATATTATTTTACCTACATTTCGATATATTTTTAGTATTTATATTATATTAAATTTACAGAATCTAAAATTAGTAATTCATTTCATTGTTATTAAAATTTTAAGGATGATTAAATATTTACTATTTATTATCTACGTACACATTAAGATACGAGATTAACTTCGTTAAATGAATTATCTCTTCACATGTATGTTTGCATATATTATGTTTGTTTAATACATTATTATGCATGTAGGGCAAAATACAGTATTTTAATCTTAGGAGTGAAGTATTATCATAATATAGGTATTTTTATTAAAATGGCAGAAATGGATGAACTTACTGCAAATTTATTAATTATTATTCTTTTAGGACAAAAAATTTAGGAATTTATGGGTTTCTCTTTAATAAAACTAATTTTTTAATGAAGAAATTCTAATTTGTAACAAAAATATTTTTTTATCATGGTCCTCGTAATAATTATTTATTATTAAATGAGAAATTACAAGATAGAAAGAACTATTTATATACCACATTTTTAAATTTTCTGTTGAATCATATAAATTTGACAATTCTATGTATTATTAAAAAGTTTTTATTGTACTTGATAGAAATACTGAATAAATATAGAATATTGAAATGTCATTTTGACATTTCATATTGATTTCCATAGTAACGCACGTATATATTAATAATTTAGTTGCTAGGACCCTGTTATGTTAATTTTTAAACATAACCAACTTTAACCCGCTGGCAACTCGAATTGTTATAGGAATAGGAACAGCGTTCGGCGAATAAACAGATGTCGCTGTTGGAATTTCCGGAGATAATATCAGGTCGCGTGGTGTGACAGAAAAAACAGGGCTTTTTGATTTTTCTGCCGTCGAGAACAGTCGTGCTCCGGTTGGGTCTACCCAATAGTAATCATGGACGTCACCTAACGGAGCACGATGAAGCCGTCATGTCAAGAGTCTCTGATCGTTCCAATTGGTTATTTTAAAACTATTTAATTGATCCACTATTTTTGCTTTATTTCTTTTCAAACTTAGCCGCTTGTATTTAAAGTTAGATATTTCAAATTTCAGTATCGAACTGCCTAATATCCATTTAATGTATTTTAAATTCTTGTCTTTGCGATAATATGGTTTCTGTCAAGTATAAATCGCTCTTTTATTTTATTTGTTCCCATATTCCACACTGTTAAATATTTATTATCTTTCACGGTAGTAAGATCGTGTGGCGCCCAAAAATTTATTATGTTATTCTTAACTCTGGATTCCACGAGCCTTCAGCCGAGCGAATCCTTTTCTTAATCATCAAATTCCAGTTATCAGTTGCGAGATTTCTGAAGGAGTTCGGCTTGGAAAAGATCAAGTAACTTCACGACCCGGTTTCATGTCTAATGCTCGTGTTTGCTTTTACTATTTTATTTAAAAAAAATTATACATAATAACCCCCTTAGCAATCAACAATAATAACTTTCCATATAAAACAGAATTAACTGAAAATGAATTCAATTCTTCTTAAAAATGGCTAAAAGTATGATTGAAGTATGAAGTATGAAATGGCTAAATGGGTATGAATGAAGATTGAAGTATGAAAAGCTAGTCGGGAAGGTAGTTAAAAATCTTTAATCGTCCAATACAAATCTTGGACAAACAAGAAAAAAATTATACTGGACACACAAGAAAAAATCTGTACCGGACAAACAAGAATACGAGCTAATAACAACGTGGTAAAATGCATTCAATTATCAATATCAATATTAAAATTCAAATTTTCTTAAATATCTCTTTGTTAAAATTGAAAATCTATTTTTTAAATTTTTTAAATATAGGTATTATTTTACATATTTTATTCATAACTTCCACATCGCTAAAACTGTTTTTAAATTATAAAATTATTAACATAATAGCATTTTCATCTAAATCCTAAAACAAGTATGATCGTTGACCATCTACCGTGAAAGATTAAATACGTTATTATAAATTATAAATAGTAAAACTTAGCGGATAAAATAACATATTATATTATATTTATAAGTAATATGAAATGGCTAACAGGTTTCACTCTGTTTTATGCCTGGAAGATACACATTATCGCTAATACGGTGAGTAACTGAGAATATTGAATATATTCAAAAGAGTAAAGACCTTGAAACAGATGTGAACAGGTTACAGCGTTCAAAGAGCACAACAGTTTTGGACAAATCTCATTACCCGAATTTTAATACAAAGAGATAATAAAATCTTAAACTTTTGATGAGATAATCAAGTTTAGAGGTTATTTATGCATGACTAAGAACCGAGAAGAACGGAGACAGAAGAAGCCTTCATCTAACAGTGAATCGAGCGTATCCAAGATGGTGATGATGGTTTATGTACTTTTAAATTGTATTATAGTCCACCATATTAAATTGGCTTAGTATACTTTCTTACTGATTCTCTAAATGAGTCTTAAGTTGAATAAATTTAATTTATATTCAAAAAAAATTGGTTAGGTACGTAATGGACGAAAATGTTTCTAGGAAAATTTATTACATGAAACCATTAGTAGCAGAAACCATCTGTTAAGGAGAAATTAATTTCTACGAGAAGACAATTTTCCAGAACAGAAAATTTTCTGTAAACATTAATTTCCCTTGAAATAGTGTTAAATGGGTTGTAATGTTAGCGTTAAAATATATACAAACCCTCAAATGGAGTTATTTCAGTTTATGTAGTACATAATGAAACCGTTAAATTTAAATGATACATTAGGGATTAAACCTACAGTTCATTATTCAGCGATATTATAATATCATGTAAAATTTTTGTAATTAAAGGGTTGAAAGTCTATAAGGTCTAACTGCCAAAAAAATCTAAAACAAGTTTTTCATATGCCAAGCCTAATGATATTCTGAAAAGTCTAAGTTCCTAACTCTACCATTTTTGTCACACGAATACATTGAAATATCGGCGGGGTCTAATCGTCGTTGAAACTAGAAAACTGTGTAACTCCGTTTTAATCGAAAATTGACTTTGAATGCCATCTAGTGACCGTTGATAATATCTATCCATCTTGCAAATTTTGTAATTCCAGAAAAATTGTAACATTGCTAAATCATGGATGATTTAACTCCAAAACCATATATTTGTATAGGAAATCATAATGTTTTTTGTCTCTCCTGTAAAGTAGTGTTTTTGGAGTTACACAATTTTCTAGTTTCAATGACGCTATGTGCCTCTACATACCCCTCTACATAGAACGTTTCAATATTGTCCATGTTTAAATATTGTATTCTTCCTTTGTTTATTTTATCTTTAGAATTATGTAAACTTATCATATTATACCGATGTTCTTCTGTAACTTTGTAAAAATAAAAATGTAGGTTTTTATATATGCATGGCTTTATTCTTTTTTTTTTTGTTATATCTCAGTTTCACATTTTTGGCACTTAGACCCTATAGACTTTCAACCCCTACAATTTAATTATTAAAAGTTTACAATACTATCTACAAATCTACAGTGGGTTTTACCCCCCTACAAGAAATCTTCTCCGCCTCCCTGTCTTTGTAGAAAACTCTTGCTATTACCTTAGTCCCTAGGATGCGGTCTGTCTACATACTTCAATTTCCACCTTATATTTCATTTCTTCTTTTAGCAAACGGGTTATTTAATACTCGATTAACATACTCTCTAAAAGTTTCCACATAAACGTAGAAGTTTGCTGTAGACTGCGAAATCTTATGGTTTAGGTATACATGCTGCAAATTACCGCAGTATTATGTACGTTTACAACCACAGAACAGATAATAAATAGAATTCCGATAGGCTATATACCAATCCAGTAAATTTTGACGAAGGGTTTGGAATGTGTCAGTTGCTTACGAAAATGACCATGCATTATAGACGTGTAATAGTGTGTGTAATATCCCAATATTAAATGAGCGTCAATGCATAAACTGAGAGCAGTTGTCAGTATTCGACGTATGACGTATTCTTGACACCTGTTTAAATTTATCTCGTATTCTTCCTTACTCGAGATCGGTTGCCAGCTTATCCTTACCCGTTAGAGGCACTTCGACAAAACCACCCGGACATTGCCGCCAAACCAAATGCGCCCGTACCAGTGCTCGTCAATACCACCCGGACAAATCCGCCTAGACAAAACCGCCCACAAAAAAATACAAAAATTTATAAAAAAGTGCTTTTTTGATTTTTAGAATTGCGTATCGAACATATTACTTGCGATAATCAGTGTAATTTGAGATTTAATCCGTTGCAGCTTTGAGTAGAGTAATAACTTAATATAATGAGCTTTTAACACTAGACTTGTCTTAGTTAATGCCTTTGTATATTATTATTTCTAATTTAGAATATTTAAGAAGATTATCACACAATATTGAAATTAAATTTAAAATAATTTATATTTTTATTCATTTGTTTTTTTTATTGCTGTAAGTATCTAAAATATAATATTATGTAAAAATAAAAATTGTCTCATTTCTAAATCGTTTTGGTGGCAAATTCTGGGCGGTAATGTCCGGGCGGTTTTATTGGGATACCACATAAATGTGTCTAATGTTTTTTTAAATAATAAATAGACGTTAGCCGCTTGCTCAATCTACAATACCATGCCCAAAATACACACTGACAAAGAATGTTATGTAAATTTTCCAGACCCAGGAATAGAACCCGACTCCTGTATCTTCCCAAGAAGGGCCTTTTACTACTCGTTCATCGTGGGAAAGAGGAGAGATGATTATTATTGAAAACTATTTGTAATACATTATAATAATATTATAATGAGAATGATACTTGAACATTATTTTTGAATACAAGGATATACGATTAAAACCTTGAAATAAAAATGGACAAAATATTTAACTCAGAAAAAATACAATAGCTGGACAATTAATAGAAAATGTCTGAAAGGTAAAAATATACGGTACTGGTACCCGATATACTGAATTATTTGTTAGTTTGGGTTAGTTTAGGTTAGGTTAGGTTAAGTTAGGTTAGGTTAGGTTAGGTTAGGTTTGGTTAGGTTAACCTAACAAATAATCCAGTTTATCAGCTATTTTCAAAATGTGTTTTTCACTGTATTCCTGATAACCGAACAGTACCAAATATACCCCTCTCAATGGACGAGGTCGGTAAGCTTAGTACCTATGCGTCAATGTACCGCATAGAATTAAGAAAAATTGAATCAATTTAGTAAGGCATTTTTCCAGCAGTGGATTGATCATGTCTGATACATTTATTATTTATTATGATATAGATACTCCTTGTATGAATGACATTTGTTTCAAAAATATAATACATACATAATATTATGTCTCTTTATTCATTCAAATATTGCTATAGCGCGGTTATTTTAATAATGATTAAACTAAGTTTAAAACTTCGCCAGATTTTCAAAGTTACTTTTACGATTATAATCTGGCCGAAAATTGCTTTCAGTAAACTTTCGAACTGTTAAATCGTTCCAAGCATTAATTGAAAATATAAATCTGCCCACAATTTTTTTATTTATTTTATTTTTTTATTATTCCACAGCAGGGAGAATTAAAGTATATTATAGTAGAATCGTTTTAATGATAAGCAATAAAATATCGATTTAAAAGTATAATAATAAGGAATTGTTAAAGTTTTCATGTCGATTTCAATAATCCTCTAGATTAAAATGGAACATAATAAATGTAGTTGCTAATAATGTAATTTTTTATTTTTTATTTTAAATAAGATGATACTTTATGGTAAAGTTGTTCATCATTTTCCGTCAGATTCACCATTTGTAGTTGTTTGTTATGATTTCCAAAGTACTAAGTAAATTTTATATGGATACATATTTGATTAATGAACACAGAACTGTATTATGTTTGTTTTATTTTGTAATCTTGTATACTGTATTACATTTTGAGGATGAATATATTTAAATAATATTAATTTTGTTATTTATATGAATTTAGTATCTATAAGTTTTACGTCACTATTGGACAAACACAGTATTCGAGAAACGATTATTCAATTGAAATATTATTTTGTGAAACGCTTGATTGAAAGGTTTGATATCGACTAATCATTATATCTGAATCCACGACTAATAATTATTGTATTTGGACGACTACTTATTATTATTGTATTGCCTGTCTATGTATGTTTTTATGTTTATTTTTTTCTCTCTCTATTTTTCTTTAACAATTTTCAATAACTCTCCAATTATATTCAGTACAGAATAATTATTTCATCTAATTTAATTTGATTTATTATGTTTGTTGTGTCCGCCTGTTATTGGGACCATCACATATTATTTTTTCTAAATTATATCCATATCTATCTTTTGTGATTGATCCTGTTGGTTGACTTAAATAAATTTAAATATATATATGTATATATATGATATGTAATTAATACAATGTAATAAGTTCGAGTGATTGAATTATCGTTAAAGATATTTAATTATATATTATTTTGATAGATGTTACTATAACTACTTTTTCTTGGTTCATGTCTGACACCGCAGGACACTTCAAAGGATTCCTGTCTCTCGCCAGTCTGCACGCGTCTTCCTAGGTCTTGCCATCATTCCGTATAATACATATATATACCATGTAAATGAAAGTAAGTGAACTTTCAGGATCCCGAAATTTTGTTGACTTGAAGGAAATGCAGGCCATATTGAGACTATCTTAAGGCACGTCGTCTAGCTTTATCCAACGTCGCTCCTTCATTTTTAATTTAAGAAGGTATTGTATAGTCCACACTTTTATTTCCTTGTTACTCGTTACGTATCCACCACAAATACATTATGTACAACGTCCAATGTCATTACATAAGCGGTTGTTTTGAGCTTTCGTAAGCTCCCATGACTCGCTACCATAAACTAGCAATGTCTTACATACTTACTTTTACCTTTTTCAACGCACACCAAATAACCGTTTCAAAGATACGAGTATGTTCAGTATGCGATTGCTCTAAGCTTTTATAAAGTGTCATGATATTTTAAATTTATATTTACATATGTATATAATATTATCTGAGTGCCATTGATGAGGATCTCTTTTTGCCCCGCAAAACAGTTGTACACGACTTTCGTCTTTGATACATTTATTCCCAAGCCTACTCTGTCTATTTGGAACAACAAAGTGTATATAGATAGATGTATATTTGATGAAATTGTTCGCAGAGTAAAGTTAAGCTGGAGTACTTTTGGTCGCCTGAATAATGTCTTTAAAAGTATTCAACCAGTGTGTGCTTCCCGTAATCACATGTGTGAAACATGGACCCTAAGTAAAAGAAAAATCCAGAAACTTAGAGTAGCACAGCGTAGTATGGAAAGGTGCATGCTGGGCATAACGCGAAAAGATAAAAGAGGAACGACTGGATAAAGGAAAGGCAAGTATTTGCGATGTAATAGAGTTTGCTAAAAACATCAAATGGAAATGTGCTGGACACATAGCTCGAAGAAATGACAATTGTTGGACAAACTTAGTACAAAACGTCCACAAGGTAGACCTAGAGGCCGCTGGATCGATGGAATGATAAATTTCTGCGAAAGTACGTGGCAACGCAACGCATAGGTCCGAGAGAAGTGGAATCAGCTTAGAGAGGTCTTCATCCAACAGTGGATAGATTCAGGATAATGATGATGATGATATTATTAATAGACATCATGTGCGCATTTCCTAATATATGTTATAATACATAAATAAGTTAAATAAATAAACGATTATGTAGGTCAAAGTAGTAAATCGGTATTTCCTATTAAACTGGCGATTAATATAATACGCGATTAATATATTTAAATACTGATAATTGAACAACATTGCATTCGCATGCTTTACAGCGGTTTTGACAGATTTAATACCTGTGGCATTTTGAAACACACTCGACAAAGTTTACCAACATTAAACAAGTAATTAATTTTAGGATTTTACGGTTGCTTTCATGGCTAATAATATTATGATGTATGCACGGTAAAAAAATAATAAATTTGTTTCAGACTAGAATATCGGTTTGATCACAGATATGTCATGGACTGCAAGGCATTTTTAATGGATTGCCAATAATTACGAAATGATTTACTATGATGCAAAATTCGCGATCAAGATTTAGTTTTTAAAATATTGCACATTCTAACACGTGTTCAAGTATATCCCATAGTTTTCCACACTCGAGATATTTAGCCTGATATACCTCACCCAGTAGGGTATACCGGTTCCCATAAAGTTTGTGGTCCTTACTACATACCATCCAGATCGACGGCCAACTGCATAATTGTCTTCAGGTATTTCTATCCCAAGCTATCACTCCCTCTCTCCAATCGGTAACACTCCGCCTCTCTGCATCCCTTTGACGTTTTATACCCATTACAAGTCGAATGCTTATTTGACTTAGGTTTGCTTCGCTTTCATAAAATTATAATATTGACTTTTTCAATACCTTTCTTAACAATAAATTTACACAAAACCATACAAAAAGTTATAAGTATATAACTATTGTAAGTCGTTTATAGTTAATATCTAGGTAAGAAATAGTTGATTTCTATACTTAATTATGTGTCTGTATTATGGCATTTTATTTAGATGAGTGGGAGAATATAGTATAACTACTATTAATAACATTGAATATACTATAATATTAAACAACCTGAGTGACAATTTCTGTATATTTATTCGTTCATGGCAAGTTATTCACTATTCCCGTGCCATAGAAAACAATTTCATATGTGAACAGTGTATATTTAGTTCCTAGGCTAAATTAAACACTAGAAAGTTTCCGCTCTATTTCAAGTTCTATTGTGGTTTTGCCGAACAGCCTTATATACCTTGTACAGCCTTCAAACCGCTAGAGTGAATCTAAACAATCACTATTTAGACAAGCTTTCATCCAAATAATTGAGGAAAATGTTGCAATCAGAAAATTTGCCCAACGTAATCGTTGTACGTACTTAACTTTTGCTTGCTCTGTTTTATTAAGACTAACAAATTAATATTCCAAATATTTACTTTCAAATAGTGAATACTTCCGTATTGATATTGTTATAAGTTAAGATTGTTATTTTGTTTATTCAGAAATCGGTCGTTGTATTTATTGCATTCAAAAACTTTTGATTGAATTGTGAAAGTTTACGCATGCCAAAATCATTTCAATTTACCGATCCAGTGAATTTTAGTACGACCTTATTTTCATTTAATGTATATGCCACCATTTAACTGCATCTGTTTAGCATATTGTGTTACCTAAATCCAGTTCATTGTGATTTTATCAGCTTTCATGTCGCGTAATCTTACTATTTATTCATTGGTTTAACTTACTATTCTACGTTATTTATTATTATTTTACCATGTCCGATACTAATAAGATCATATATGAGCCTCCACAAAGTAGAGAGGTTTGTGTTAACAGATTTTGTTTTTTACGAGAAATGGATGTCAGGCACTTGCTCAAACTATTACCGTCCATACTCTGTCCATACTCTGACTCACATAAATTGAAAAACAATATGTGTGCTTGCCAGACCCAAGATTTAACCTGGGATCCACGACGTGATAGGCTGACGCTTAAGCCCCGCGGCCATCGTAGGTGATAGACTACTATAGTTTACATGAATCATAAACGGATCGATAACTTAAAAGCAAGAGCACTCTCTCGGAAAATGAAAGATATGAGTTCGAGTCCCACTTAGTCCAACTCTTTTTTAGGATTCAGAACTATTGGTTAATGTTTCAACTTTTAAGGTTTTCCAAAATCTATAAAAAAAACTATTATTTACTTTTAGTGTATGAAGTTCTTCTTAGGAGTGCATTTAACTAGTTTTCGTGTATATTCTTAAATAATAATTGTAGGTTGTCAACTTTGTATAATATAATTACAGCTATGAAAAAGATTCAGTTGATATTATTGTCCAATTTGTTCTTCTAATCTTAAGAAACTGGGCGTAATTGTTATTAAAGTATGGGTCGCAACGAACCACTGGAGCACAGTTTCACTTCGTGAAATTTTTCAGAGTATCGTTTCGTCCACAGAACAGATTAATAAATATAAATGTATAAGCCATTGCCACGGACCAAAGTTCTAAAAGTTATAAAAAAGTAGGTACAATGTAAAGTATTATTAAAGACTAATATCTCATTAGTTCACTGCATTAATTATTTTCCAATATATGACTATTTTTCTTAGAATTGACGATTTACACCACTTGAGTGTAGTATTTTTATTGTTTATAAAGAATAATGATCTATTATTAGGCTTTGACGATTTATTATAATAATATGCTATCCAGTGTATTGTTATTAATACGATAGAGTTTATACTAATTAGGTTTTTTACTGACACTTCAACTATTCATAATTTGTTTGTTGTATTTTTTGTGACCTTTGACTTAGATAGATAGGTAGATAATGGAGTTTTTACCTACTTTATTGTATTGATTTATTATATAAGCTAGAGTTAAGAGTGTTCTTTATCAGTGTGTGTTTGCCTTTGGGGTAAGTGTACACGACGCCTGAAGATGCCGAAAGGCAAAAACCGGGTCGCAAAAAACGACTTCAATGGAATAGTACAAAACTTAAATCCATTATAATTCAAATTCCATCAAGTAGCTTCGGTCGATAATATTAATACTAATTAATTTAGATTTGTCTGCTGTCTTTTTTTGCGACTACTCAAAACGATTCAAATGGAATAGTACAAATTTAAATCCATTAGAAGCTATATTATTTATTTGATTTTATTTATTTATGGTTTGCCACTAAAATACATCATTAACCTGAATAACAATATGTACTGACAGGACAGACTATACAAGACAGTGTGAGATATAGATATCTGATATATTATATGAAACAGTACGTGCTATATTTTAGAGCCAAACGAAAGCAAAATAACGTATAATGGTTTCTATTTCATCGAAAACTAGTAAATATAAATTGCATCACGGAGTCATAAATCAAAGGTTCATTTCCGGAATGGCGTTCGAAAGTCTGATTCAAAAGTTTTCCGCAGGAAGTGTTTTTAATCGAATGTCAAGCTATGCGGAGGCTGTATTGTTTACCTGAGTGGTGGGGTTGACTTGAAATACTCTGACGTAAGATCCGGCTGCCGCGGGGGCGGCGCACAGCATGGCAAGGAGCCAGATCATGGCCGCTGTCATTATCGTCACTCTGGTGGCTCTCCTTCCACCACCTAGAAAAAATGCGATGTCATCAGAAAAGTTAATATACATTCATACGTGACGTATTTTCTAAGGCTTTTATATTATATGTAATCAAATTGTTTTCTATTGAAAACACACAAGATTCTTAACTAAATACATAATTTGAGACAGCCTCAGAAACATAGCTACATATTATAAATAATCTATCAATCGTAATTTAATACTTTTACCATCTTTATATTATTATTTCTAGTTATACACATTTACATTTTTTTATAAAATCGACGTTTTTTTTAAATAAATATAAAATACGTAAAACTTCGAATAATTCAAAAGTATGTTGTTGCATTGGAAAAAACTTAATAAACTTATTAAGATAATATATGTGCTTAATAATAAAATGGTAACCTTTAACAAGTTCACATTTTATAACGTTTTTTTCAATTGTTAATTTATCTATGGCTTTAATATATAAATATTTTTCTTTTTAATGTTTTTTGATAAGTGCATGATTTTTTTAATAAACTATTTTTTATTCAACGAATAAGACACAAGATTTGAGAATGTAACATTCTATAATAATATATTGAATACACATAATTTGAAAACATCTCATTCATATACACACTAGAAAAATATTACCACAATATATCGTCACTGTTCTGGCAGAAGACACTAATATACTGAGTTAATTATACCAAAATGTTCCTTATTTCAAACTTTTCCGTCTGGAAACCTTCTTAATAAATAAACAGTTTTTATTTTAAATTCATCCTTTTAACGATTACTTATTAACTCATATGATAGACCATTTCAAAAATTTTAACAACTTCAAAGACAAATTATTCAAAACTAGTATTCTCCAGTTAGTGTGTTCTGCCAGCACAGAGACGATATACACCCGACGAGACTTGAACCTGTATTGCGCCAGTATGATTTTCCAATTATTAAAACTAAACAATGGAGTGATCTACAACGTCGGTTAGTAATTAAGGAATTAATTTAATATACTAAAACCGATTGCCAACATTATAACACAATTCGATAAGCGTTTCATGTAACAACTACTAGTTTAAATCGTCGTAATCTAGTAAGATGCCCGTAGCTTAATTGGAAAATCATATTAGCAAATACAGGTTCAAGTGCCGTCGAGTGTCGTATTTTTTTCTACAAAATGATTTTTTCTAGTATTTATATGCATTAGATGTTTTCAAATTATGTATATTCAATATATAGAATGTTACATTCTCAAATCTTGTATCTTATTCGTTGAATAAAAAAAATAGTTTATTAAAATTATTAGCAAGTCTAAGTACGGTATAAAAACTAAATAATGGAGTGATCTGCGACGTCGGTTAGTCAAATTTAATATACTAAAACCGATAGCCATCATTATAACGCAATTATTCGATATGTGCATGCATTGATTAATTAAAACTTTTTGTTATCTTCAGTGCCATTTATTGTATAATTGTAAATGTTTTTCTTCTGTAATATACGTAGGTGACACTTAGCCATAGCGCATCATGACATTTTGTGTGAAAATATATTATTTTATTTAATAAATTAATAAATAATAATCATAACTATTTCGTTTTTACAAACCACTGGTAGTTAAAGTCAATTAAGCTAAATGAATGAAAGCAAGAAAGATGGTCGTTATTTTTGGATCAACCTATATATATGTGAACAAACATTTTCGATCATGAACCTCAATAAAAATTCTTTACGATCAAATATCTTCAATGCCCATTTACAAGCAGTTTTGAGAATATCAACTCTCGCTTTCAGTCAAAAAAAAATCAATGGTCAGCACAGCATATACAAATTTAAATGATACACAAAAAGCAAAACAATTAACTTCGTTCAATAATCATATCCCAAATAAAGAAAAAGCACGAGAGGAGAAAAAATGACGTGAAAAATGGAGCTATCCCTGATCCAGATATGATAGTTTCATGCTTCGATTTGCAAGCAGTTCTTTCATAACCCTGTGGTGAAGTCTCAAACTTCTATTATACCAAATAACTTGCAACATATTTCACTATCTTTGATATCGCTGAGAAAAAAGGTTTTGTTGTATCTGGAACGAAGTGACTGCTAACAGAGGTTCTAATGAAATTGGTAGTTGTAATTATATACCATTACTTGAAAAGGGAATTCTAAATACGAATGTGCATTTTTGGTCCGATAACTATGCTGGACAAAATAAGAATAAATATTTAGTTGCGTTGTATTTATTATTGAAAACCGAAAATATAAAGTCTATAACGCAAAAATATTTGATCACGGGTCACACCCAAAATCAGTGGATACTGGATAGCGATGCACTCACTCATTGAAAAAGAAAAAAAGAGAATGCTAAAAGTACTCCAGTCTTCATACCAGCTCAATGGATACCCATTATAACCATGGCTGAAAAGAATGGTGAACCTTATAGAGTTAATGCAATGGCAACTGATGATATATTTGACCTGAAATTGCTGTCCGATGAGCTGAGACAAAATTATGTTATAACTACCGTAGGTACGATTGTAACATGGCAAGCAATCAAAATCATGCATTTAAAAAAAGAATCACTGTATAGTTTTTTCATCATTCATTTCATATTCTCAATAAAAATTCTTTACGATCAAATATCTTCGATGCCCATTTACAAGCAGTTTTGAGAATATCAACTCTCGCTTTCAGTCAAAAAATGATATATTAAAACCAATTTTAATGATTCTTCCTACAAAGAAATTAATATAAGGCATCGCATGACGGGTCGTCCGGTTTCCATGAATATGATAACCATACTGAACGCTTATAATGAACCACCAGGAATAACCATGCAGAAAAGGCAAGATCTTTTTACCCTATGCAAAAAAAATGATACCGATGAAGTACCACAATTTTTACAATAATTTGAAAGTCGCTAATAGTACTCAAGTGGAAAAAAATGATTTGGTTCACGAAGAGAGTGATGGAAATTACTCTGATTAATTCTAAATTATATACTAATTTTCATTACATAATGTGCAAGAATCTTTAATATACATATTTAAAAAAATCGGTAGGTATTTGATGGTTTATCTGTCCCAGTTATTTTATTATGAAATAAAAATTTCAAATAACCATTTTGTTTATTATTTTACTTGATATGCATAATATATTGAAGAGATTTTATGATGTTTCATATTAGTTTGTATTGTGTGCATGATGGGTTATTTGAAAATTTATCAAAATAGTCCAATTTTAGACTATGAGATTTCAAAAATACTACTAAAATATGTTTTCTGTATGATTTTTCAATATAATACTTATTTCATACAAAAATACATGCCTTGATACACATTGAGCAAGAAAATCGGCTTGGTACATACATTTTTAGATTTAGTTGAGAGGGTTTGAATCTTTGAATCCAATTATCTCAGAATGCTGTTTTTTGACTTATCATACTTTAAAACTAGGGGTGCGAATTTGATTAATTTCTTCTAAAATATGCACATAATATGTCAAAAAAATTGGACAGAATATTTTTTTTTAATAATTAATACGTTCATACAATATAGTTTACACACATCGTAGCATAATCAATTTGCTTTACTAAGTAAGCAAACTGCAAAATGCTTAATACGCCAAAGTTACTATAAACACGTAGTATAATATTATTGAGCTAAGTTTTGTATACTCCTACACCGATGGCAAAGTGACCCTGAAATATACGGTAATAATAATATTATCTCGTTATAGCAGTTATAATTAATATTTGACTACCTACTTTACAAAATACTCGTAGATTACATGTCAAAATTCGTAATAATTTCTCAATAATATAATAATAAATAATAGTTTAATTAATATCACAGGTGAGAATGAGTCACGTAAAATTTCGTTATAATGATCCATCAACTTCAATAATCTAGTATATATGTAGCTACAACTTTTCTTACGAGTTGTTACAAACACTCCATCAATTGTTATAAAAACTTAACACATAAACTTTGCACGAGATGAATGAATTTCAGGTTGACAGATCGTTGAAATAACACGTTGCGTAAACGTATAAATAAAGCTAATGTAGGTACCTAACATTAGGATTACTTGAACGCATGTTTACGTACGTAAAAGATAGATTATTTATTTAATGGAATGACAAAACATCTCAGACAGATTTTATACTAACATTATAACACTTTTATTCAATGAAATGTTATGTATAAATTCTGCTATCGGGTAAATCAGTGATCGGAAAACTTTTCAAGCATAAAAGTGTTGGTGTTACCACCGTAGTGTTCGATGTGTGGGTTATGGTGTTGAGGATGATGATGAAGAAGTCGATGATGTATGCAGGAGCGAGTTTTATTTGCAGCGTGACGATCGGTACAATAGTATAAATACAATGACAGTACATATTATCTACTGAGATAGTTACGAGCCAGGTAGTACATTTTGATAAACCATTATTCATTATTTATACAGTCAAAAAAACTACATAAACATTAAATTCCCGTACATAATTATATTGAACGAGTCAGCGGCTTACCATACGGGTAGCTTGTGAATTTTATTTATTATTACAGTCATAATATGATACTATGGGAAAGGATTATTCTACTAATTTTCCATTGCAATACCGTATTTCATATCGCCAATCAATCTGCTGATCCAGCTAAACAGTAAACTTGTTTACCGTTATATGTGTCGCTGAGAAATTATTATTGCGGTCGAATAATTTGATACATTCAAAAATAGATAGTTGATTGCTAATATACTGATAGCTATAAAAGTTATTTTTAAAAAGTCCCACAACCGCGATCTACCACATCTGTGTGATATATTTAAGAAATTATTGTTACTTAATTATAAAAAAACGTAAAATAACAAAAAAATAATTTTTCAAATCACAATTAATTGCAGTGTCTGTAGGTATATGTTAGTTAATTGAAATAGGGTAACAAATTTTACCATTTAATTTTATTAAGTTTACTATAAATACTATACAGCTTAGGCAGAGTTTATACATAAATTACTGCATATAAGACTGTGTTTAATATCAATTCGTAAGTAGTTAGTGGACGCCCAAATAAGGCACCTACCGATTAATGTGGACTAAGGAAAAAGTGCTTTTTTAGAATGACAATAATGAATAAATTACACCAGTTCAGACAGTATGTACTAGTTTTAATAATGGGAATATACAAAACATAGAGTTTTAAATAACTGCTAGCGATTTTCGTTTAAGAATTATCTTAAAGGCCGGCCACACGCTCATGCTTCACCACGGTGTTGCCTGTGCAAACCAGTTTGCGCAGGCAAACCCGTACGTGTGGACGGCAAAACTGTACACCGCGCAAACCAAAAAGTGCGGCCTGCGTAAAATTCAATTTGCTTGAAATTTTAATAGCGCAAACCGAGTTTTACAAGCCGCGCTGAGTTCGTCGAAAGTTACGGTCTTTTTTCATTCATACTTATTTGTTTTCGTTGGATTAAGAATACATTATATTACACATATTATTGTAGGTACGTTTTTTAAATTCATTAAGTTCTGCCTAAACAAAATCACAATAGATAAAAAAATATTATATCTATAAAATATCCATATGTATGTATGATTTATTTGTTTAATTTTAGATATTTTATAGGTAGACTAGTATTTTTTGACTATTATCTATTATGGCTTGGTTTTTGCAGGGTTCAATTGAATTTTAAAAACTAACCAATACCATCTGTAAATTGTAGTCTTATTTCAATGAAAACAAATACGTATGGCTGATAAAGTTTAGTGTGCACCATTTATGGCGGATCTTAACAGCGTACCTCCACCCTTCGCCACTAGTATATATTATATTTAAGCAAAAAATGCTGATTTATATGCGAGTGTATGTTTCTTCTCAATAGCCTCTCAATAGAAAAACAGTGTTTTCTCGACGACGACATCTGTCTTAACGTAATGAGGTTTGCGCAGTTTTACTTGTGCCGTGTGGCCATGCGAGAGTGCTTTTTTTTTGCACAGGCAAAACCACGCAGGCAAGTCGCTGCCGTGTGGCCGGCGCATTCAAGACATCGCTTTAAATACAAATATTTTTTTAATAACTGATAGTGATTGAATCATTGGTGCAAATGGCTATTTTAAGGGTTATATAAAATTGTGTAGATAACGACTCTTGATTATTATTAGAATTAAACATAATTTTGTTTATCCCGAATAAATATTAATATTTTCTATATGATTAGCCTTGCTAGCAAATCCCTTAATGAAAATATGTTCAATATGTAATCAACTGTCATACTTTTCTAACTGCGTTCTTTTAATACATTTGCCCTTAATTCGTATTACCCTTGGTTTATAGAATTTTAACCTTGGAGATCGTCTACTCTGATAATGATAATAACGATGATAATAAGCGTAATAACGCCATAGACAACTTCTCCCGCAGACAGATTCGCAAATAATATTAAAGAAAAATAATGATCACGCTGACAATAATATAGGAATAATATTAATTATTGTTTATCTTGTTTCACAATTACGAACAGAGGGATTAAAACTTCTCATTCAGAATAAATTATACTGGATTTTTCTCGTACCTTTTTACCGAAAACGCCACAGTAAGTGATAAAAAATAGTAAAAAAAATCGTGCAATAAAGTTTTTAATTATTTTTTGTTATTGCATCCGCGTTGTCGCAAGCCGTAGGCTACGCTTTCGGACCCAGGACTGATTAAAATGCATTTTATTTAACAATATTGTGAAGTTGACTCCCGCAAAAAGTCTGTTAATATAACCTCCCTTCTGTGGTGGCCTATTTATAACAGTCCGCTCAGTGGCGCACCCAGGATTAAATATTGGGGGGGCCCAAGGAGGAGAATGTAAATTAGTCCCATAGAATCTTTTCTTCTTCACAGTTTAATTTCTCGTTTATCGGTCTTTTGTCTATTGCATTCGGTGTACCTACACCATGGTCCCCACATCCTGAAACGGGCCCCCTACCTACCGCTAAGATTAAAAGCAGTGTGAAACACTACATTAACGTTCTTCAAATTGTGTTTCAGTTCAAATTAAGGGTACTTATACAGTGAATTATTGGCGATTTTTAATACATCTACTTTAATAATGGAGCTGTCGAGTATCGACACATAATAATCAAAAAATATATTGCACAAGTAATTGACAATGTTCAAGGCCATGAAGTATAATAGCGCCGCAGGCGACTTTTTTTACTATTAAAGCTAGTTTATGATGTGTGTTTATCTAGCTAATCTGGTCAACCTGACACGCCGGGCCGCCCACAGCCCGGGCCCCCAGACTAAAGCTCTGTCAGCCCTCCCCAGCCACGACCTACACCACTCCGGAATTCGGGTGGACACCGAGAATTTTTTGACAGTTGCATTAGGGATTGTGTTTCTTAAAAAAACTTACATTAGTGTTTCGAAAATTTTGTGTTAGAAATTAAAATCTAAGAATTTTTTCTAAAAAGGGTGCTGGAGAATTATTACAAATCATTTTTTTGCCGTGTCTTTATTTGTCTAAGCCCAAAGGTATAGTTTATTGGCTTTCAATTTCAATGTTTAAAATCATTCTGATAATTTTCATTTTTGGGGGGTGCCAGGGCCTCTGCCCCCCCCCCCCCCCTGGGTGTGCCACTGGGTCCGCTTAGAAGCGTCCACAGTATTTTTTTTTATTTGCGATAAGTTTTTTGCAGCGATCATTTTATTGTAAAGTGGTACGATAATGTGTTTAAACAGCTAATTAGCATATAAATCCAGATTAATACCATTTGCATGACTTGTCAAAAAGATTGGAAGACTTATTAATTCTGAACATAGAGAAACTCTTATATATTTTTTTATAAATGTAGGTATATTCATAATAGTTTCCTAGCCTTTTTGTCTGTGTATACTTAAACCTAATCTAGCGCTATAAGACCAGTCAATTGCATAATCGTCATTCATGAATATTTTTCTAAACTTCTTCTTCCCTCTGAAGTTAGTCACATTCAATCTCTTTGTGTCCCTCTTGAAATTGTCCATTCATTTCTTCCGAGGACGGTTCAGGAGCCAACTGCGTACTGGATTTTTTTTACAAGTCTTCTGGAGAGCTAGAGATCCATTTAATCTAACAATGTGACAGGCCCATTCTATTATTTACGACCTACATAATTATGTACATAACGCTACATATTTAAATTTAATTTTTATTTTATACCATCTAAATAATATAATTTGAAATGTTACTGAGTTCCCTGGTTTTACACTTTTACTAAAAGAACATTTGCATTTGTATTTCCAGCTAATTACGGAAAATATTTTTTCAATTGAAACTGCTTCAAAGCTCTAATCATACTTAGAAACTAGCGTAGCGATGAAATTTAATTATCTCGTTCACAGCTTTACAACAATCTTCATTGTATGAACATTGTGAAAGGTATTTTTTTTTAAATACAATTTCCGTTCTTGGAAAAATAAACATCTATGTTTTTTTAAACCGGTAAAGTACAACAGCTAACCATTTTAAACAGATATTTCAGGAATATAATTATTTTCTACTTGCCACCTCATTATGTATTGATAAAATATAATAGTTTTTGACCATACAATCCGATGTGGGCTTTAGCCGCCCCCAAAGAGGTTGCCGTATGTGTTTAGCTATTTGCTTTGTTAAAAACAAAAAAAAAAATTTAAAAAAAAAATGCGAATTTTCCACACTAGAGATACCTACGCGCAACTTCTAATTTAGATTCCAGGGAAC
This sequence comes from Rhyacophila brunnea, assembly GCF_057557595.1. Taxonomy (NCBI): domain Eukaryota; kingdom Metazoa; phylum Arthropoda; class Insecta; order Trichoptera; family Rhyacophilidae; genus Rhyacophila; species Rhyacophila brunnea. Next base: position 53,679,503 of record NW_028232965.1, on the reverse strand, counting down.
TTTATTGTTAAAAATTGTTCTAAAAATCATTTGTGAATGTTTTTAAAATATTTTTTACTACGAACGAATTTTAACCTATTGCTCAATCTATCAAACGGAAGTAAGTCGGCAAGTAAACAGGAAAAACATCGAGAGCGTCGACTGCTTCAAATACCTGGGGGTACACATCACGGAAGATGGCATATTGCAGAGAGTTCGCTATCTTAATGGGAAAGGTTAAAGCAACATTCAATTCAATGCGGAGTGTCTGAGACTCACGATTGTACTCGGTCAAAATCAAATCCCGCCTATTCGACGCTTGCATTTCGACGGTACCGCTTTACGGTAGATAATCATGACACCTTACGAAGGCTCAGAGAAACCGTATACTGAGCTTCGAGAACAGATGTTTACGACGGATGCTGGGTGTGCGATGGTGGTATGATTTTGGGAATAATGATGAGATAAGAGAACGCACCAAGCACCTTCATAAGAGGCGGATGGCAGAATGCTGCGGATGACCTGTTCTTCAAGCCAACCGGATTCTGGCGTCCTGGAAGGCCCTAAATACTGTATATAGAGTATTATATACGACAAAGTTACGGTATAACAAGAATTCTTAGTGGCGCCGCCTGGTGTCCTTATGCTCCAACTAAGGGGCGAATATAGCCGAAGAAGAATAATGAGAGTTAAAATTACATTTTCATAAATTATTAGCTTTATTTAATTTTCAGTGTACGGAAAATGTTTCCTTATTAATTTCTATGCAGTAGTTATATCGAATAATATAAAATGCAGTGGGTAGATTATTTCCTTATATAAAGGAAGTTTGAAATACATTTCTGTGAATTAAAATTACAGTGTGTACTATAAATAACTTTTGAGAACTTGTAATGTTTCTACCATAGAATTTTCTACGCTCATGAAAACTGATATAAATCTAGTGAAAGAAAATTCGAAGAACTTTGAACTTCAGGACGAGTTTATATAATATTCATAGTGAATGAAAGATTACAGAGTAGTATCTAATAATAAAATTCTATAGTTCACTTGAACTGATAAAGATAATATTAATTATATACGGATGATATATTGACATTAGGTAACCGTATTTTTAATTTATTATATTTAAATATTTAACAATTGATATATACAAATTCGTTATATAATATCACGTGTTATGTATAAATAATTAGGTTGACATTTATTTAAAATACACATTTTTTCATAATACTAATAATATGAAAAATATGTTTAAGTATCAAATCAATATTTATTTAATAAACTATTTCTTTTATTCAACGAATAATTCACAATGAGGTTGTAACATGTTTTTAAATTATGTATGGTTATTTATTTATTAAAATATATTTGGTTAGGCCAACTAGGGCGGCCCTAAAACAATATGAATGTCTTAGCCACCTGAAATCATTATCCCTGCCAGACCTACTATTAACAGGCAGTTATTATATAATTACTGTGTGCTTGTAAACACATATAACCTGTAAAACATTGAGACGTTGTTTACGTGTACTTGTTTTGACCGTCAATGCCGCGCACAGGGTGACTCAATAGACAGTAACGCGCAAGAGTGTTAGTCAAACCACGGAGCCAGCATCGTAAAAGGTCAGTGCCTGGCATCCTTGATATGACTCCCCCATCCCAGCATTCGATTCATTCCGTCTATAAAATTTCGATTTTTTTTTTTTTTTACTAAGTTATCTAAGGTATTTAATCACTACTTTGAAGTTGGGATGATTTATAGGCCAAAATATCTGTCAATATCGTAGAAAAGTAAATACCATAACCTTAAACCTTTAAATAACCTTTAATTATCTATAATCTGGTTGTTAATTATGAAATAGGTAGGTACTTACATTATTTAAATTATATAAATAGCACAATAAATGAAGTCGACGGAATACAGTAAGTAGTGTACAGTTTTACAGTGCAAATATAATACACTGTGAAAAATTGATTATAGAATATATATATTGCACTGCTTACCGAGTTATATCAATAGTTTTTTTTATGGATTTTTTATTACTCATTTAATAGTCTTTTCATCAAACGCCGGAGCTTTCGGGACATTTCCGCGAATCTTGGTAATGAAACATTTCCAGGTCGTTAAATTTGTTAAGCGAAGGCTATATCCCGCTTTGGTTACCCTCTCGAGTCTTGAGTAATCAGAATACCATTCTTCTCGTTTTCAAACCGGAAACATGTATTTTTCTTTCTGTTTGTACTTTTACGAATTTATATCGCGCTCGCCAATAGGCATTTGTTTTATAGAGGTTAATAACTTCTCAATATTATTTATATATGAAATCTCTATATATATAAAAATCTCGTGTCACGATGTTTGTGGTCGAACTCCTCCGAAATGGCTCGACCGATTTTTATGAATTATTTTATGTATATTTGTTAGGTATGAGAATAGGTCAAAAAGTATATTTCATACCGCTAGGTGATTAGGATATCTCTATCCAGAAAAATTTTCTTTTATTTTTTTGACAATTTTTTTTTTGTATTTTTTTTATTATTTGGCATAAAAAAATACCTATAACTCCAAATTTTTACCCTCCTACCCCCACCCTCCCATTTTTAATAGCGATTTTATTATTTTTGTATGAACAAATTTAACCGTCGTTCGTATTTCAAACAGAACGAAATTATTTATGTTGTTGAATGACAGATGGTGCTACGTCCGAGAAGAATTCAAGAGAAGCGTCGCGTCATTTTGACATTTCATTCGGCGTATCACAACGTAGTGCGTGCAAAATTTTGTACGATTTATTTTAATTTATCTATTTTTATGTGCGTGTATTACAGTGCACAATGCCAGCAAGACGCAAGGGGGGCCATTTGGGCCGTCGAACGAATAAAGCAACAAACATGCGAAATAGTAGAGAAGAAAGAACAGACGAACAAATCCAACAAAATAACAAAAACGTGCGTGTAATCATGTTGCAATTGCGTGCATCTCAATCACAAGAGGCATGAGCTGAACGAAATCAACAACGACAATTGGAACGGAGCCAAGCGAGCTGGTTTGTAGTTAACACACGCAGAGCAAATGACCGACAACGCCAACAAGTACATCGAACATTTACATCCGCTTCGTTCCTTCGTCTCGCATTCGAGTACGAGCCAGATATTGAATATTCCGCTCATCCGAAAGTGCTGATTGGTGCTATGGACAAAGAATGTCCCCATTGTCATGCGCTCAAATTCAAACATGAGTCAGCCGGGATGTGTTGCGCATCAGGAAAAGTGCAACTACCAGAAATTGAGATACCACCAGAACCATTGAACGGCTTGCTCATCGGCACGGTTCCAGATTCAAACCTGTTCCTGAAGTCCATTCGCACATTCAATTCATGCTTCCAAAAGACTTCGTCCGGAGAAACAGAAATAGTTCACAATACTGCGGCAAATGGTCAACAATTCTATTCTACATTCAAAATCAAAGGCCAAGTATACCACAAAGTAGACTCATTGCTGCCAATGCCAAACGAACCACATACATTTTTACAAATCTACTTCATGGGCGCGGCGGTGAGGACATCAATCATGTGGATGCACGTTGCGGCTACAATAGCCTCAATTCGCTTAATGCCAGGCGCATCGTCGGCGAACTAGACGCCCTGTTGAATGAGCACAATGAATTATTGAAATTCTTCAAAGCACACATGCACGAATTGCAAAGTGACAATCACGCTATTGTCATCAATCCTGATAAAACACCAGCTGGAGAGCACGTACGTCGATTCAATGCAACTGTTGTTGACGACATTGGTGGAATCATGGTTTGCGACCGCACATCGACGCGAGAAATCGTGATTCGAAGAAGAATAAACACACACCGTTCATACGACGCTCTCCAATATCCGCTAATTTTCTGGAAGGGACAAGACGGATATTGCTTAAACATTAAACAACGAGATCCTGTCACAGGTAATTCATTCATTATGAACATCATTACTCATTTTGAATTGAGAAAATGAATGGTTGATGTTTTTTTGTTTTTATCGGCGGTCATCGTCTACAGCGCTCTATTCCTCTTTCTGTCATAGATCCCATCCCCACACACTTACGATACATTCGTTTTTTTTTTTATTTAACAACCAAAATATTCACTAGAAACAGCGCTCGAAAAATTTACGAACTGGAGCGCTCGACAGTTTTCTGAAGATTTTTACATAGTAAAGTTATCAAAGTTTATGTGTTTTTTTCATAAAAATAAGTGTTAGATTTTCTATTATATGGCCTATCCAGCTCAGACGGTCAAATTATCTATTCCACGAGACGGAGCGAAAATTTTACCGATTTCACGAATAGGAACGGCGCTCCGGTGCGTTCCGGTTCATTTCGAGCCCTGACTAGAAATAATTTATATGGCAGAACAACGTTTGCCGGGTCAGCTAGTATAATATAAAATACCTGTTTGGAATATTTATTTAATTTACTTAATACGTCATGTTTATTAGTTTGGAACACCACGTAAATGTTGTTACCATCGTAATAATAGATACGTCAGCAAGAATTATTCTGCGACGTAGTTAGAACTAATTTTATTACTGTTTTTAGTGAAAATAATATATAATGAAACAAAAACTCTTACTTTAAATATCTCTCCTGTAATATTTCAAATTGTCACTTACTATGAATGTAAATTATTTATTCATTCATACATGAACGTATTAATTAATTTTAGTTGAACCGTTTAAGATTTCTGTGACTATGTTATTTTAGCATACAGTAATATCGTCGTGTTCTATAAAATCAAAATATATTCTGCAAAATGCTGGAAATTCTTTCTAGCTTCTCATTGAAACAGAGCTATATTTTATTTATTTCAGGATATTATGTTGACATCGAAACGGTTAAAGCCCTTAGATATCGAGTATCGTGTAAACATACAATATCTTAAAAGCATTTTCTTTTTCGTTGAAAAAAGTCGACACAATTTATATAAATAAAAACGCACAAACGTTATGTTTAGCATTATAATTTATAGCGGTTAGTATACAATATTGTTTCTTCTACAACGTTTTATTTTATTCCGTACGTATTTTACCCATTTTCATTGAAGTTATACTTCTTTTGGCGCGTTTGGGAAAATAGATCAGAGTGTATTTTTAGCATGTGACGAAGTTACGCGCGCCGATGTAACACATAATTTATTATTATGATTATATTCATTTCGGTCTCAAGGGTACATGCGTATGCGCATAGAGTGTCATTTAGTTAGTCGTTCAATACAACCAAGTAAAGAGCACGTGTTGTAAACATTACCAATATTGTGTCATTATAAATAATATATAAATGTTTATAAACAAATTTCTGGAGACTAACATTCTACAATGTTAATTTATATTCATAAAACTTTATTTATGTATATTGGAGTATATATTTATTTTTCACTGTAAATATTGTGTATCAATATGTTTCATCATTAACTTCACAAAAATCTACTGCAGTTAACTTTTTTTTTCATATGTCTTAAAACTACTAAAAAATTTTAACATCCACAAAAAAAATCACTGACATTTAACTTTTCGGTGTGACGTTTTACATAAAAAATATTTAGTGTTAAACCGTTAGTGGTAATATAGATTATCTCACAACACTTTTAGTAGTGTTATAATAATGGTACTAATAACAATAATTGAAGCGGCTAGTTTCAAAACCCCCTAAAACGATTTTAGGTAGTTCTGAGAAAAATGAGGAAAACGATTTTAGGTAGTTTTGAGAAAAATGAGAAAAAATCATATGTATTAAATCTGTGAACTTCACGTATTTATTTTTTAATTTATTACATTCTAAAGAGTATTTTGGCTTTCCATTTTAGCGGTATTTGAAAAGCACACCCAACCATTTTAGCGGGTTTTCAAATTTACCCTATTTTTTTATTGATACGTATTGGCGAATTTTGGCATTTTTTAAAGTTCCATCTTTGGTCCTCATAAAGGTCACAAAAATATGCATCTAACTACATATCTAAGTCAAACATGTTCAAAAACCGTTTTAGGGGCTTTTGAAACTAGGCGCTTCAATTAATCCTGTCTAAGTTTAAAGTACTTAATATACCTAATCCCTTAACTAAATATTATATAATCTATATTATTTATATCTCATACAATTTAGTTTAAGTTTCGAACAATAGTTAATTATAATTTCTGAAACCTTATATTAATTATTATTACATCTTAACAATGTTATTATTATACGATATGTTCTTAAACAGCCGTGCCGTTTGAAACCAAACCACAATAAATTAGTAACGTCTCAGTATAATATTCAGTAGTAAGCTTTATTAATTTCAACCGCAAGATTTGTCTGAGGGTAGATATGTGGAAGGGTAACTGAAAATGACAGTAATCGTTTTCTACAGTATTTATTGATTTCAGCTTCTCAGCGTTTTCTGTAATAACACTTTGTAATGTATACCAAAACATAACAAGGATAATAATAATTTTCCCCAAAGATAAAACCTTGAGAAAAACTCAACGTGTTTATATTGGGCCATGAGATAAAAATAAAGCAACGCTCAGTGGAAAATATTATATGTATGCGAAAGTAGGGTAGGACAAATATATTTGGCGATACGTACGGTTTTCTAATACGAAGTTATATTTGAATTTATCGTACAGTTTCCTGTTTCAATATATTTATTTGCTAGATAAATTTTCTCTACCTATGTATTATACTCGGATATTAATAATATTTTTTATCCACAGTATAATGTACCAAATAATAATTTAAATATATACGTTATTTATATTGACAGCTAATTCGGGGTAAACACTCATTGTAAGAATGTTGCAAATACAACCCGTGCTAATTTTTTAAGCTCTCACGATGGCCGTGCGGCTTAAACATCGGCCATAGCGTCGTGGGTTCCAGGTTTGAATCCTGGGTCTGGAAAGTACACATTTTCTTTTCAATTTGTGTATGAGTCAGAGTATGGACCTATTAGGTTGAGCAAGTGGCTGACATCCATTTCTCGTAAAAACGAAAATCCGTTAATACAAACCTCCACTCTGTGGAGGCCCATTATGATCATATTAGGATCGGACATGGTCGGAAATTTTTTTAAACAATGAACGTTTTCGGATGCATAATATTATTACGTCATAATAAGAGACTCAGTAGGGGTGGGTGTATTTTTAATGTGAACTTATTCCACTTCAACAATTTTTCGGCAAACGTCAAAAAACTGTTTATGGTGTTGATGTTACAATGTTTTTTGTATTGGAATAAGTTACTTTTGTAACTAACACCGATTTTAAAGTTGATTTTTCTACTGGATTGAATGCTATTAGGTTCTGATTTACAAAAAATACTACTTCTTGTAAATCCTTTAGATTGTGGCATTCATAACTCATTTTCGTCAAGTAGTGGAATAAATTCACTTTGAAAATACATTAAAAAATGTGTCATGCCCCTTCAAAACGTATATATGCCACAAAAGCTGAAAATAGGAATTAGTACTACACAATTTGTGTGTTTGTTAAAATTAATAGCACAATGCATTTCCACCATGAATTGACAGTTAACACAGTAAAAGAAATTACCATAAACATACCATTTGGGTAAATCCCAAAAACAAGTTTTGGACTAATCATGATTTTAATACTCGTACTTCGTTTTTGTCGCGCGAGACCTCTTATCACTAGGCTACCGAGCTGAAATTACTAAACTGCCAGATATTCACTAATAACTGTGATAAAGAAAAATAAAAACTTACACAATTAAACAAAACATTTATTTTAGAAAATAAATACCTACTACCGACTTACTGTTCTTAACAAATGTCGTTTTTTCTACCCGGGTTGCGTCTTTCTACATTTTTGAGTTTTGTGTATAACATTATGGTGTATAGGTATACATATAATTAAATGTATATAAAATTCAAAAAAAAAACAAATTCATTATTTTGTCAATCAAAACGTCACCATTACGCAAAAGTATTTTAAGATTATTAACAATGTTTAACATAATATTATATTATGTAAAAAATATACCTCATGTATTTTATATCAAAAGAATTTTATATAGCAATATATAAACAGTATGTCCTAAATATTCCTATACAGTATACATAATTCTATTTTTAAAATAGTCAGTGATTTATTATACTGTTCGTAATTGTGAAGTTTTTAGGGTATCGGAACTAAGTAAAGTTTTTTTTACGGGGAATCAAAGTATTCTGAACCGTTGACCTGAATATTTGAAAGGGACATTAACTTTTGTGAATGAGACAGCAGTAAAGCCTATAACTACTAATCTTATTTTCTACGCTACTGCCTGTTCTAATAAATTTAACAAAAAAATCCTCTCTGAAAGGTTTCTGACTTTATGACAAAATTGTTTACAGATTAGATCTTTAACAAAAGAAACGATGTTATTGTATCAAAGAATTCTTATTTAAAGTAGTAGCTCTCGAACACCCCCCCCCCCCCCACCCCAAACAATTCTCAAATTAAGAATAAGCAATAATGCATTATTCATGTTTCATTATCTAGGAAAATAAATCGACGACACCCATATTTTTTTATCTGGAAATCATTCTCGAGTAATACCTTTATTATTAAAGGTTCCAAGAATATTACATAAAGACTGTTTAATAATGTAAGAATAATACAATGTTTTAATTCCACAAACTCGAAAATAAGATCGACAACACGAATCCTTTTTTACATTTGGATCTAGAAATCGTCTATGAGTCATCTATAAATTGTACAAACAAATGTTATATGGAGGTTCCAATACTCGACTATAAAAAATAATATAATATATTATTATAATATAGAAATCGCACTAGCATCGGTGTACCAAATTGTATGTCACTAAGTAAACGAGAAGTAGGCGAAATCTCAAAGTGACAGAAAAACTTGCTGATTGCTGATTTTGGTAGACATTTTTTTTATATTATAGAGTAGATTATACACTTTTATGTTATAAGATTCTATATTGTAAATATTTTCAGTAGGTGTGGCAACAATGAGCTAACTATTTTTCCAGAGTTTTCTCATTTCGGCAAAGTAAAATGTTCTTTAAATATAAAATAGACATAGATAAAGTACTAAGATAATATTTACTGTACTACAATGTCTTATAATGTATAGTGGGAGGCCATCAAAGAAACGTTAGAAGTAAGTAGTGTTATTTATTTATTTTTTTTTTTTTTTTTGTGATTTTACCGAGGCTTTGACTGCGACTCGCTGTCATATCGCCTCTTCTCTTCTAGAAGGGGATCCTTCGATCAGGTCCTCACTCCTATTCTGTTAAATGGCTTTATAATTATTTTGTCTAGCTCTTCCATCTTTCTTTCTTTCTTCTTTAGACGCCAGTGTTTTATGCACCAGAATCGCTCTCCTCCGTATCCATCCCTTCTGTATTTTCGATACATCGTGTAATCATTGAATTTCAGATAGTCTAATTCAGACCTCAGCCAAGTCTCTGAGATTAATGCTATTGAAATTTTTTGTCTTATTAAGTAGAGTTCTATATCATCCTTTTTTTGCTTCATACTTCTGGCATTCCATTGTAAAATCCTAATTTGTTTTTTACTATCCATTTTGCTCCAGAACCTCCCCTAGAATTTCCTTTAAGTGTCCTTCTTTGAATTGTTTGCATACCCAGTCCACTGCTTTAATTATTAGTTGTTTAATGATCTGCTGCCAGTCTCCCCCTTTCAGCAAGACTTTCATAATTTCTCCCATCGCGTTAACCTCTGTCTTCCCCTTTGAATTTTTCTTATTTTTTGTAGGCTTTACGCTACTACCTGTAGATATTATTGTTGAGCCTGAAGCTTCTACCACCGCTTCTTCTTTCTTTTTGTTTTCCTTAGTTTTTTGAATTGTTTCGCTTTCATCTCTTTCTACGATTTTTTTTTGTTTTAATATGTCAGCATAGCTATTATTTAACATATTTTTTTTTGCTTCCTTGAAAGGTATGTTCATTTTTTTCATTGCTTCTTTGCAATTCTTTTCCTCTTGCCACTTTGGGCATTTTTGGCTGTTTGCCGCGTGGTTACCTTTGCAATTGATGCACGTAATTTCCTCATTTTTTTCGCAGGTTTTGTGGTTTTCACCACACTTAGGGCACGTTTCTACTGTACGTCCGCAGTTGTTCGCGATATGCCCATATCGCCAGCATTTGTAGCATTGCATAACCCTGAATACATACGGTTCTACAGCAAAAGAGACTCCATATATGTAAATTGTTCTCGGCAATATTTTCTCCCCAAATTTAATACTGACTGACGAGGTCTTTGTCAGCTCTCCTGTATCACCTTTTCTTGTCAACCTCTTAAGGTTGATTACTTTTGCATCACTTTTGATTTCCATTTGCAGTTCTTGGAGGTCCATATCAATATCGACTTTTCTTATTACTCCATAAGAGCAGGAGTCATTCTCTTTGGTCACAAAACCGAGATCTTTGAGTTCTCCAGCTTGTTTCACTTTAGTGTTATTTATTACTGTCCGTGTTTTATAAGAAAATGAAAAATATAAGGGTTGTTTGAGTAATTCAGTGGTTACTTATCAAAATGTATATAAATCCTAAAATCAAAATGTTGACAAGACAGATGATAACAATAACAGGAGAGAGATAAATTATTATGATTTCTAAGGAAATTTCATTACGAATTATATACTTTTTTAACTGTGATATTTTTTTTCAACCAAAAACTGTATTAAATTTGGAGTTTTTGGAAAAAAACGTTCATATAATAATTATAGTTATCACTTGGTATTATTCACGACATACAAAAAAAATATTTACGAAGCGTGTGTTACTTAACTTAAGTTAAGTAAGCTTTTTTTGTTGTAACTTACCTACTTGAACTTGCTAATAATTTTTACGAAACTATTCTATTTATTCAACGAATAATTCAAAAGACTTAAGAATGTAATATTTTAATTCATAATTTTGAAAACACTTCTGAGAAATAAACATTTTTTTTTGAAAGAGAGATGCAGGTTCGATTCCTGCGGGGATGATTTTTTCTATTATGGATACAAAAATTTCCAAGACTTCCATATAATTTAAAAAGACGGTGGGAGGAGTATTTAAAATTGATATTGATTGTATTGTCAAGATTTTTTTTTATTTAATGAGTTTTTAATACGAGAAGCTTTTTCCAAGTGGTTTTATTTTCAGCTGTAACTAATGATTTTTTTAATACTATAAACTTCAATTTTAGAACAATATTTAAGTCCATCTTCAAAATGAAATTTAATATTTAATATTATTTTATTGAAATCTCTCGGGTATATTAAAATAGTTTTTCTTGTTGAAAAACCATCTTGAAACATTAAAATGGCGCCTTCGCCAACAGTTTCAAGTATCATTCAACTTTCCCTGTGAAAGCATGAACGAGTGGCTGAATTTCTTCTATAACGAGATATTGAAATGTCAAGACTGAAGGAGCGTCAATTTCAACCCAATAATAAATCAAATATTTGATTTTATTCCCATAACAAAATGTTTTTTTCGAAATTTCCAAAAGGCTTGCATGCTTTTAAGGCTGTGTATAAATCATTCCGAGCACATGCTCATTTTAAATCCAAAGGAAATAACATACACGATATAGACCTCGTTTTATGACACTTGAATAAATTGTTATATGCTAAGCAATTCTGAAACACGATCGCTTTTACTTACGTTTGACGTCGTTTTGTTATTGTTTGGATTTAACTCAACAACTGCTCATTCAGTATGCATTGCTTATTTTCTTTTTAAATCAAGGCAAACACCGAAGTACAATAAACCAAGAAAATGTATTCATACATAATATACTATGCTAAGTAAATTTCGTTAACTACGCATTAGAATTTTATTTATTTACAGTTCAGTGTTCATTACAAATAAAAAATATATTCTTTGCGTATACCTACTATACACAGAAAATTGTAAATTTTGTTTGCTGAATGAATATTCTAATAACCTTGAGCATTTGTACTTACTAGATCAGTGCTCGGCAACTAGCAACCTAATACCGACTGACTATACTATGTATAAGAATTATTTATAGTATGCATAGAATGACTGTATGAATTCTACATAATGTTATGTGTTGCAAATATGTAGCTATAGCTTAATGGCAAACACAAGCACGCACAGTGATTGTTAAAGATTTACAAACTGAATTTTAAAGAAGAATTATAGAATTAATCACTGATATACCAAACCAATTAAAGATAATATTAATTAAAACATAATATATTATAAAACGGACCTGTACTTAATATTGTAAAACGAAATACTTCATTACATTCATGAATATTCATAAACTTACGATAGATATTGTTTTATATTTATTTTCATTCTTGACCAAATTTGATCGTAAAATATTTTTCGAAACCATTTATTTTAGATTATCGAGTAATAATAGAGACAGCATTGCATATATCAATTCTTGTATGTATTGATAATAATGTTGATTGAAACAAAACAACATGCTAATTTAACCCGCTAACTAAGACTTACTACATTTAAGACTTGTCCAGATAAGGTGATTTGTTTCACGTTTTACAGTTTACCCAATTCCAGGGTAAAGGTACTCCTATTTGACTGTATGTATGCGCTCACAGCGAATTGTCGTCAATATAGTCGAGATACTCGGTCAACAATTATCACCTCCAGTACCTGCACGATCGTACACTTAAAAATATGTATGAGTTTTTCTTTTGGTGACATAATATCTTTAACAACATCATTTTCGCTAGGAGATAATATATATCTTTAATTAACTTATGAAGTCGGGTTCGAAATCCTGAATCTGACCAATTCACATGTTGTTTTTTTGTGATTTTACGGAGGCTTTAACTGCGACTCGCTGTCATATTCCATCTTTTCTTCTAGAAGGGGATCCGCCGATCGTGTCCTCACTCCTATTCTGTTTAAGAACTTTACAAAATTGCCAAGCTCTTCCATCTTATCCACCGCCAGGGCACTTTTCGATTCGTCGACATTCATATTTAGGGCATTGTACTGCTATATTATGTACAATATCATCTTAAACATCACATTCATCACAGAGCTACGAATCGCTTCTTCAAATGAGGACATCAAATCGTTTATCCATTTTGTGCCCTGTTTTTAGCCTAAGTATTAGCTAAAGCTTATTCCTCGTCATAGGAGACTGTACAAACCAGGGCACCCATCGTGGTGATGGTAGAATAGACTTACTCCATTTCCCCTTTTCTAATGATGCCCTATGGTGCAGATGTTGTTCTTTCAATATCTTATTGGCACACTGAGTTGTTAGATTAAATTCCTCATATCCATTTATCGTAAAACAAATCTGTTATGAAACCTCTTCGTAAGGTGGCCCACATCCGACATTGTAGTATCCATAAAACAACTGATTATTTGGTTTTTTCTCCTGAGATTCAAGTTAACTCGCGGGTAGAAAACATCTACAAATACACTATCTGGATGCAATTATTGATATTTGCACGTATATTGGTAACATGTAAATTGTACGTAAAACTTTACATCGTAGTACAGTTCACGCTGAGCTTTCTATCGAAAAGAGATGACCGTAAACTATATGGTCTCCAATTTTATTAGATTCAATATGAACAATAATTCAATGTTCATAGCCGATTTTGGAAAAATTCATAAATTCAAGAAAGAAAACCTAACCTAACCTAACCTAAAAAATAGTCCAGTATACCAGCTATTTTCAAATTTGTTTGCCGCTGGCTTCCTGTAAACCGATAAGAACCGTATTTTATTTAGACATGATTTTTATCTCAGTACTATTATACCCAAAGAGGTTGAACGGTCTTTAATATACGACCATATATTTCACGGTGAAGTGTTGAACTGCACATGTACAAATTTTCGGATACGCATGTTGACAAACGCTTACAGTTAAGTTTTCTTTAACCTTCCCTTTACGATACTAATAAATTCCGTCCATTCCGGTGACGTTGCCTTAGGATACCTAGCCCGTTTAACTATAAATATTTCAGTTAATATTCAGCAATAACTTATATCTAATTAAAATGTCATTATTTTTAAAATCGATAGAATTACCCAGAAAATACATATAATTTATTGATAGCGATATCCGTCAGATTTCATTTAGGTACCTGTTAAAAGTGTTAAAAACCTAATAACTTCACCCTCTCATATGTGCAAAGCTAGTCAATGCGCTTTCTAAAGATATATATATTTTCAGTGATGTGTTGTTTTTGAATTTTTGAATTTATTGTATAAGACTGCTTATATTTTTTTCTCTTCTTTCTTGTTAGGGTAATATTTGTTATACAAGTATGTCCCTATTTTTATTTAACTCTTTTTGATTAGAACTAAATTCTTTTACAATTATTTAATTATCATGAGATCTTAACCTAGGTCTGAAACTGCGTATGGTACGTTGTTATGTGCCCTCAATTCTTTTCTATGGTATGGAAGTATGGACGCTAAACCAAGAGATGCCACGGAGACTTGAAGCTTTCGAGATGTGGCTGTATAGACGCATCCTCAAAATTCCTTGGACTGACCGGGTGACAAATGTTGAAGTTCTTAATCGAATGGGGAAGGACCGAAAAGTTCTACGTAGTATCAAAACCAGGAAACTACAATACCTCGGCCACATTATGAGAGGACAAAAATACAGCATTCCCCAACTTGTCATTCAAGGAAAGATCAATGGGAAGCGTAGCAGAGGACGGCGCCGCATTTCGTGGCTTAAGAACCTCCGTAATTGGTACGAGTGCAGCTCCACGGAACTATTCCGGGTAGCAGACGATAAATATAAGATTGCCTTGATGGTGGCCAACCTCCGATAGGGGATGGCACAATAAGAAGAAGAATTATCATGACGTTCTGAACATCCTGAATTTAGTTAATTAAATGAATAACTCGCATGACAATTGCATGACAAGACTCTTTGCATGACATGACTCTTTCGCATGACAATTGAGTACTGTATATTTAGTAATCGATTATAAAATATATTATCATTTTGTCATTCAGAGAAACCTTGTCATAATTATTATTTCAACCACATAGAAAATATTATATTGACAACGTAGACCATTACCATTAGTAAATCTTGCGTATGAACGTCTCATGAATTTCCCCCACCCCCCCTCCCACACAATAGTCACGATAATATCATTGTGATTTATTGAGACATCTATAACGTTTGTATAGTAACATGAATCTATCAGTAATATCAGACAATCTCATAAATTATATATTATGGCACAGTAAATACAACACATTAATTCAGGTTAAGAGTCAACATACAAACGTATAGTAATCAATTCTTATAATATTATATTAACGGATGAGTGATAGAGTCTCAGCTTATGAAGTTGTAGCATTTGTGTCATCTTATTTCATGAAACTACATTTTAGTGATAAAATTCAATTTACTAATAATCAGATTTTTGACAATCGCCCATTTTGTATATTTTGTTAATTAAAAAAGTCTTTGTAATGTTTTTTAAATATAATTGATTATTCAAAATAAAATTTATTAGTAGGCACCTAAAATGTATTACTTCATCGACGTCTCTAAATTTGGTCATGGACTATTTAAGGAAACATAGATTCTACATACATAACTTTGAAAACACTTCTGAGAAAATATGTTATTATAACCAATAGAGAAAATCTTTTTGAAAAAAGTAAGACACCCAGCAGGAATCGAACCTGCATCTCTCAGGTTTTGCGCCCACGCACATAGACCACTACTGTAAAGAAGTCACACTTATTTGCAATAAATTTTAACTATTGGCTTTTAATACTCACTGAAGCGCAAGTTGAGCTACTATTGGCGATCAAACCGAAAACCGAAAAAGTTTGTATTACTTTAATTACTAACTGACGTCACGCATCACTCCAAGATTTTTTGTTGTAACTTACTTGAACTTGCTAATAATTTTTAATTTTCTATAAATTATATATTCGATACATCATAATATATTGTTTATATTTTATATATTGTATTAAAAATAAAACATGACATAAACTTAAATTCTATCTTACGTGAAATATATTATTATATCGGTACTAACTTTTCAAGTAACAAGATAACATAATTGACTGGACTATAAATTCTTCTAAAAGGGTGATATTTTTCAATGAAGTTTCTATCGTTAGGAAAACATTTAGCCAAAATTTGCTCAGCTTTCAAAGTGGGCAATTTTTCGAACCTTTTTTTAAGTGCGACAACTCAAATCTACCGAACAAAGAAGCCCGAAAACATTCACTTACCTGAAGTGTGTAATTTCCTCAGAGGGTCAACGATGGCGAAGAACCTGTCCGCTGACAAGGCAGTTAGGGTGAAGACCGATACTCCGATCGAAACGTCCTTTGCTGTCTCTGATATAGTGCACATCGGTTCTCCCCATGGCCATGTCTCCACCGTGTATACGGTTGACGTGAAGGGCACACATGTGATGATTACTAGTAGATCAGCCAGTGCAAGTGATAGTATATATCTGGAAAAAAAATCATAAATAAGACATTCTATATTACAAGTTGTTTCAATCATATAATCACTGTATAAAAAATCAAGAATATACTCTAATATAGGCACTGCATCACTTTTAACATGGAGGTATTAGGGGGGCAGTATACAGAGGGGCAAGGAATAGGCTTTCTCATACAACTGGATGAAGCAGGCCAACAATAGCCGACAACTTACAAGAAATAGCGACGCGATAAAAAAAAATGCAGGGCATCACGGAGGATTTACTTTGGTCATTATAACGTGCCCATATAATATAATGTTAACGTGGATATTTTGTCGCAAATTGATTGTCAGCCTGCTTCGCCATACTTGCTTGCTTCACCATACTTTCATATAACCTGCCGCCCCTAGACTTTTAAGCTGTGATTGTATTGATATGCACGTTGCGTACTATCACGCTGTTACGGCGACAAATTTAGTATATGGTTTCATCATTTCGCAGAATATTTTGAACGATAACCACCTCTGTAAATTCAATGATGGAGAGTACCAATTCTAATGTATCAGTATTTTTAATTATTATTCATGCTAATTTCAATTAATTTTAACAGTTTCTACGTATGCGCACGTTAAAATTACTTGCGATATTATATCCATAGATAATGTTTTAAACAGAATCCAACTTACAGACCATTGATAATATACAACATACTTATCGAAAATACATAGTGCCAACCGATAAAAACGAAAAACACTTGATTTTTACATGAATCAAAAATATGTAGGCATGTAGAAAATGATAAAAAATGTGCTTTGAGTCATGCAGGTGTCGATGCAGTGCGGTAGAACGTGAGGTGACCTCATTGTTGTTCTGGTGATTGCGGCAGATTTTGCTAACTGTTAATGTTCGTTTAAAGGTTCAAAATATGCTACGGGATGGGAGCATCAGTTTGATAACATTTTAAACACAAAAAAATGACATTGCACACTTTTTTTTTCTCGTAGGGGTGGCTTCCTGTGATGTCATGTGATAGTACGCGACATGCAACATAATATATTCGGTGCTTTAGGATTAATGCACATTACGACGGTAAGAAGTCTAATTTATTGTACATTTCATGAACGGTTTGGACTTAAGAATATTATGCTGGGGGTAAAGGAGTGTCACACCCATATCAATATATTACGCTATTCAGTCGCAGCCCGTACCAGGGGTTAATGGCTAGAGCAACACCTCTGCATATTGACTACAATCTGTAGTAACGTCTGTCCGTCGTAATGTGCGAAAAGCTCGAAACATAACTGAGCTTTTTTCTTCTATAAATGTAAGGTGTGGATTTTAATGAATACCTACAAATAATTAGTGTCATGATATTAAAACAATAATTTAAATAACGAGAAGTTCATTATCTCAAAATGAGATGCATTTTTTAAAACTGAGACTAAACCCTAATTTTTAATAAACTATTTCTTTTATTCAAATGAATAATTCACAAGATTTTGAGAATGTAACATTCCAAATATTGAACATACATAACTTGAAAACACTTCAGATATACCCACTAGAAAAAATCATATTTGAAAAAAATACGAGCCTCGACGGGATTTGAACCCGTATAACTATTGGTGTCGCGCCAATCTGTGCATTAATCAATTATGCTACAAGACTGCTATCTAATAACGATTATTTAAACTTGTATGTTATACATGAAATGCCTATCAAATTACGTTATTATTAACTATCGGTTTTTGTGTATTAAATTAAGGAATATTAATTACTAAACGACGTCCGGCTCTTGTCAATATTTATTTATTACGTCTACTTGAACTTGCTAACAATTTATTTTATTCAAATGAATATTTCACAAGAAGAGAATGAGATGATTTGAGAATGTAACATTCCAAATATTGAACATTCATAACTTGAAAACACTTCAGAAATAATCATACCCACTAGAAAAAATCATATTTGAAAAAAATACGAATGAAGTAACCTACCAGTTTAAATTATCGTTATTAGATAGGAGTCTCGTAGCATAATTGGTTAATGCACAGATTGGCGCGACACCAATCAAATGGTTATACGAGTTCAAATCCCATTGAGGCTCGTATTTTTTTCAAATATTTAATATTCAATATTTTTAAGTATTTTCAAGTTACTTATAGTATGTATGTTTACCGCTAATTTATACGTAAGACTATATTATGTAGGTTAAAGAGAAAGAGTTGAGTGCTTCAAGAATTGGCTATATAGAAGTATCTTCTAAATTCATTGAACTGACGAGGGTTATAACATAAAACACCATAAAACGAATGGGAATGGACATAGAAGGTTTTAGTAGCATCATAACTAAACACGAAAGTAAAGCATTCCTTTACTCATTCGTTATTCAAGGAAAGATCAGCGATATACGCAGCAGAGAAATAAAGAGTACAATCTGCCGAATTGTTACGAGTGGAAAAGATAAAGGAAAATGGTAGTCGATTTTAGGATTTAGTGGATTTTTTTTATTATGATTTAATATTTATAAAGAAAAAAGTTAATCTTGAGATACTACAACAGCATTGTTAAAGTTTTTGTTATATTTGAATAATTGAGGTCTACCAGCTATAAACGGAAATAAAATTCAATAAAATATCTGAAAAATATTTTTTTTTCCGACCATGTCCGATCCTAATAGGATCATAATATGATCATATGACCCATATTATGGGCCTTCACAGAATAGAGGATTGTATTAACAGATTTTGTTTTTTTTTTAAGAGAAATGGATGTCAGCCACTTGCTTAACCTATTAGGTCCATACCCTGACTCACACACAAATTGAGAAACAATATGTGTACTTGCCAGATCCACGATTTGAACCTGGGACCCACGGCGTGATAGTCCAACGCTTAAGCCGCGCGACCACCGTGGGTGTTAAAAAAAATAGTTTACAAGTAGGTACTCGTATATAATTTTATACTAAGAAAAAAATAGATTAAACATTAAAATAAAATACACGCGGGTCTTCTGTAAAATCATTATTTTAAAGTCGATGACAGATGACAAAATAAATGAAAATAGCATTATCGTCATACGCATTATGTACTGAAATACATACGTACGTAAATAATTCATTATAATATTATATTGTAATCGATTCTTAACATATTTCGGAAAGTTATCATACTTTACAAAGCATGAAAAAAAATTATTGGAAGGCTGAATTTATTAATAATTAATAATTTTATAATTTTTTATTATTCAAAGAATAATTCATAAAATTTAAGAATGCAACATTCTTTATTGAACATACATAATTTGAAAATAACTTAGAGAAATATATTATAACCACTAAAAAATACGACGCATAGCTAGATTCTAACTTGCGCCCCTGGAATTCGCGCACATAAATTATTAACTTACTTTTATAAAATAAATATGATGAGATTAGTAATAACTTTACAAGAGCTTTTATGCAATCTTTTTCTGTTATTTCACATACAGCATGTCCCTAAATTATGCCAGCATAATGTTCCTAATAATCAACAAAAACTTAAATATTCTTTCGTAAGCACTCTTGTTTGGGCTTTCTATCTATTATAAAAAACTCATAGATACCATGATTTGTTACTTTTTTAATAATATCATTTAATTTTATTTATGCAAATGTCATACTAATAAACGCTTATACGACATCTAGCGTGGTTAAATTTTCCTACAAAATGAATATTATAATCATTATACAGACTTTTGTAATAGTAGTCGATTGTCCTCATATTTTTGAATATTTATAAATGGTAAAGATCTTTTAAATATATTTTACGTAGTATAATTTAGTTTCCTCTTATGAGGTAACCTATAAACACTTCCCTGTACCTAAAAACTATGTTAAACTGAACTAAGATATTTTAAAAAACAAAATGTTAACCAGACGCGCGTTTCTTTAGCGAAAATTTTTAATGCGGCCTCCGATGAGTTAAAATCAGACACACATCTTTGATGGTAAATTCCGTAGTTTTTTAGAGTCGTAGAGATTTTTTCACCTGCGGCGCTAAGGTCGCATCCTATAGAATGAATGGATGTATATCTGTACCTTAGAGTTAAAAGTGCAGAAGTTACATTTTTATCATTGTTGGGTAAAGTATACAGATTTAAATGTGTGTTAACCTTCTTTTAATGCTGAAAATTTGGGAGTCCAATGTCACATGGTTTTCAAAATAATTACTTCTAAACCGACGGTAGCCCAATTATTATACTATAGAGCTGAAAGAGTCGATCTCCAATTAAAGTCATTTTTGCTTTAGGCTATATAGCAAAACGATTAATTGCAAAAGTGCGGAAGTACGACATATTACGAAGATTCATTCTGAACGCTTGTGAGTATTTTAACTAAATTAGATTAAATATGTTAAAACTGCTCTCCTGTAAAATATTGAATAAAATGTGACTTCCAGACTTTCAGCTCTGAGTTACAGATGTATAGATATATATTTAGAAGCTTTTGTTTAAATATTGTAATTCACATACTTCCGTTATATTATATTGAAAATTTATATAAATTCATGAAAACTATTTTCCAAATAATACATTGGTAGGTACTCTGCTGTACGTGTGTACTTATATTTTATGATTTATAAGAAAGGAAACTGTTTTAATTAAACCATGTTTGTATGATTTATACAAAATTAAAGGTACTGTTCGGTTAAAGCGGATACAGCGGAAAATGCATTTTGAAAATAGCCGATAAACTGGATTATTTGTTATTTTGGGTTAGTTTAGGTTAGGTTAGGTTGGGTTAGGTTTGGTTAGGTTAACCTAACAAATAATCCAGTTTATCGGCTATTTTCAAAATGCGTTTTCCGCTGTATCCGCTTTAACCGAACAGTACCAAATTAATATTAAAAAATATTTGTATGTAAGGATTTATTTGGAAAATTAAAAATTTGATTGTTACGTCAGTAAACGCGACACTGACGTAAATTCGTTTGATTTTGGCTTTGACGTAAGAATTCTCATTTCCAAGTTTCAACTACGCTTTTGGCTTTGGTAGTAACCTGTCTGGCCTCGATCCCATAGGTCATTAGCAAGTCTAAGGCATATTCGGTATTCTCTATACCTACATCTAATGAATTTACTAGTCACTATCCCTAAGTGCGAATAATGCTTGGTAACTTTTATTATGACAAACACTTTGGGTTATATAATTAAATTTCTGTCTGTTATTTATTATATTTAATTGAAGATCGTCATTTATTTTCATCTTCGAAGCCTTTCTCTGACTCAATCGTCTTGCAAACTCGCACATTTTGAATTAACAAGGAGTTTTTCACTAAATTAAATGCAGAAAATTATGCACTGAAGTCGACTGGCACTTGACTTGAAATAATATTTCCATTCAAAAAGGGGGTACAATCGAAAATTATTCCCAGAATAAAATCAAAGAGACTTCTTTGTGACGGATAATATTAAATTCACGTGATGAAAACGTTTGAATATTTTTTCCACTTTCAAAAAAACTCGATTTTGAGAAACAAATATTTGTGAAATATCTGTAGCCATATGAGAGCAAATCTAATATAAGAAGTATCATAATATTTTTTTCATTTAATATAAAAATCTACATCTGCAAACATGTTTTCACACACATTATTTCATATGTCAATATTTATTTCAATTCAATATAAATAGTAAGTAGGTACTAATATTTTACAATAACAAAACTATTATAAAAAAAACTAACAATATTATTTGCATAGTTACGATTTTTTGGATAAAATAAAACAATAATTTAATTGTACAGCAATAAAATAATAAGAATAAGTTAATACTGGGATAAAGAATTAATATACCTACTTGTGGTACAGTTATTAGCATACACATAAAGTTTTTATCATATATCTACCGACAATTTCATAATTAACCCACATTTCCTAATTATATACCAAAAAATGTTGTTTTCGATTTAATATTATGTTTCATAACATTATAATAAAACATTAAAATAAGTAGAAATCCATAATCACCACCTGTATAATTGTTGAATTACTTCGAAATCATACCCAACAATACAAAATTTAAATAATTACAAGATAAAAAGGACTTTTTATTTACCACGTTTTTAAATTTTCTGTTGAATCATATAAACTTGACAATTCTATGTATTAAAAATTTAGGACAAATAAGGTAATTGTCAACAAATCATTTTTTTGATATTTTGCAACAAATATGGAATACTGAAATGTCATTTTGATTTCCATAGTAATGCACGTATATATTAATAATTTGGTTGCTAGGACCACCCCCTTAGCAACCAATAATAGTGGATTGGATTATGAATTTCTTCCAAAATAACTTTTCATACAAAACAGAATTAACTGAAAATGAATTGAATTCTACTTAAAGATTGCTAAAAGTATTAAAATAATGCATTCGCATCGTGTTCTGGTATATTTTAAAAGTCTCAAATGTCTAGTTAGTCGGAAAGTTAGTTAAAAATCGATTGCAAGATTTGTATTGGATAAAAAACCATCGGACAAACAAGAATACGAGCTAAGAAAAACGTGGTAAAATACAATGTATTCTGTTATACCATGTAAATTAAATTGAATTATTGTTGAACACAGAATTTTCTTAGAATTTATTATGAGCAACATGTCAATATAAAATGATGTTGAGAATTCTACATCGAATCAAAATGACACATTATATCATGATCGTCATTAAATAATATGGAATAAGTATTTCATAGTTGTACTTAGGAAATATGGTAGGAGAAAAATTATTATCAGTTTATTTAAAGGTTTAAGTAAAATCACCAGGAGCTGCACATTTGTTATATGAGCGAAAAATTCACATGAAATGCTGAGACTAAGTTAGGTTGTGCACGTGTATGATTTTTTTGATGAATTACCATTCCAGCGGGTTATGTATGCACTGCTCCGAGGGTAAGTGACGAGCTGAATGGTCAAAACTGGATATTTAAGAATAATTCTCGTTCAAAGCTGCTGGAAAAGGTCGGCGCTGGATAAAAAAAGGTTTTATAGTATGTTCTAGTACAGGGGTGTCGAGCTTATGGCACACGTGCCACTAGTAGTATGCGAGATGATTTTTCCTGGCACGCGAATGTTTCATTTTGAAGGGAAAAGAAATTACTATTTTAAATAAGTATATTATTTAAAAATTGTTTTTTTTTATAAAAAAAAAAATTAAAATAAATATATAAGTACAGGTTGCGTACATAGCCATGCGTATTTTCTTCGGTTTTTTTTCCCATCTATGCGCAAACGGATATGACGAAATTCATGCGTAAATGACAAGTCGCATTGTATAAAAAATAGCAGCTTGAAATCCTTTTCAAGAATAATCATTACGTTTAATGTAAATATACAATTTCATAGGTCGGTCCTTAGGATCGGGCAATTAAAAATAAAATATTCAATCAACAAACCTTATAAAATTAATTATTGTGAGTCATTAAAATATAACAACAACTTGTTATTTTGCCTCAAACATAATCTCTAAAAATGAAAAATCATTCAGTGATGGAGAATATAATATGAATGAAGAGTGGTTTAAATGCTTCCACGATCTCTTTGAGAAATTGGAAAACATATTCAAAAAATCTGCCTACGGCTATAAATATTGTGAAAGATAGAATATCAAGAACTCAATCGTAATTTTTAACTAATTATTTAATGGAATTCTTAAAAACTACTTCTTTAGAAAACTTTTAAAAACTTTTTTTTTCTTCATGAAAAACTGTCGAACAGTCAGACAGTCTAAAAATATTATTTTGAGAAATTTTGGCACGCGTATGTAAAAAAGTTTGCCACCCCTGTTATAGTATATATATAAAATAAATTATTTAGAGTTCACAGATATTAATCAACAATAACAGAGAATACTTCAAATGTTACACGAAAATAGACAAGATAAGATAACTCGCTCGTCCGAATAACCACATGAACTTGCCAAAGGATTAGTTCAGTTCAGATAAGTATCACATTTGACAACTAGATACCACACTTATCACTATAAATGAATCTCGATAGTGTTAGGTGCTTAGTCTCAAAATAGTGGACCTGTATCCTGTATGATCAAAGGGGTCAGAGCTAATCAGACTAAGCTGACAGGCTGTAAGACTGTGAAAGATATCAATTACGGAGTCAACATAGAGTTAAATTCTAATCCGTCTACATAATGCTTGCGGCGTCCAGTAGATGGGCAGCCCGGCAGCGCCATTATGTATATATATAGAGTTAAATCCTAATCCGTCTACATTGCGCTTGCGGCGTTCAGTCAATGGGTCGCGCCATCTATGGGTCTCTTTTCGAAATCATGCCGCTATAGTTTGTATATGAGGCTAAGACCCACCAAGGATATTAATGGCAGAAATGATAATAATAGTCCAACAATATATTGTTATTTATATTCTTAAAGGTTTGTCTTCTAAATATGTAAATAGAGAGACGATATTATATTAAATACGAGGTTTTTCGTATTTAATATAATATCGTTTAGTTTCCTTTAATCAATAATGATCATTTATTTACTGTCATATCATGGATAATAATTACACAGCTCCATTAATAATACCCAAGATGGCTTCAATAGAAAATCCGGCAGCAACTACCCAAAATATTTTGGTATGACAAATTATCAAAGTTATGAGGTATTTTCTTGAAGGCTGTGAAGTATATTGTAGTATTACTGATTTAAATAATAATATATATTAACAAAATTTATATGATGATAAATTAAATTATTTACGTCGTTTTCAGTAATATGGAACGTTTTTGTTAATTTTATAATTTTTGAGTTGTTTCTGTTGAATTATTTAAACTTAAACGATAAATGTACAGTCAAATAACATTACGACTACACAAAATAAACAACAATGCTATAATTAGGATTCTAAATAAAAATCAATAATCTACAATTTATTCAGTTTATTCAGTTTATTCTCAAAAACATCCAACTATAATTATTATGGGATCAGGTTAAGTCAGAATCAGCTCAGCAAAAATGTACAGTTAACAATAACTTTCCATTCTAATTTCTAAGCCATTATTATAGAGTTCTAACACATAGACGCGAGTTAAATTTATTTAAAAAAAAAATGATAATTTAACATTTAATACATGATTTATAAAGGTTAGATTGTTGTTATTGAAAATAAAGTAATGTAAGCATTAAAAAACACCTGAAACATACTATGTGAGATTCATACTTTGCTTGAGTTCTATTCATCATTTAAGTTACAGACCCGCAATAATTCGTGAATAATATTAATATTAACAAATAACGGTTCTTGATTATTTTTTTTAGGTAGAATAGTTTTTCTATGGTATGGAAGTATGGACGCTAAACCAAGAGATGTCACGGAGACTTGAAACTTTCGAGATATATGCATCCTCAAAATTCCTAAAACTGACCGGGTGACAAATGTTGAAGTTCTCAATCGAATGGGGAAGGACCGAGAAGTTCTACGTAGTATCAAAACCAGGAAACTACAGTACCTTGGCCACATTATGAGAGAACAAAAATACACCATTCCCCAACTTGTCATTCAAGGAAAGATCAATAGGAAGCGTAGCAGAGGACGGCGCCGCATTTCGTGGCTTAAGAACCTCCGTGATTGGTACGAGTGCCGCTCCAATGAACTCTCCCGGGTAGCAGACGACAAAGATAAGATCGCCTTGATGGTGACCGACCTCCGTTAGGGGATGGCACAATAAGAAGATGAAATTTTAATTTTAATTCTATTTGATTTAAATTATATTGCCAATATGGTATACGAGTATCTTAATAAAGTTGGGCCGGAGTGCTTTTAGCCGCCTGAATAACGTCTTCAAAAATGACCACCCACTGTGCCTAAAGCGCAAAGTGTTCAACCAGTGTGTGCTTCCCGTAATCACATATGCGTGTGAAACATGGACCTTGAGTAAAAGAGAGATTCAGAAACTTAGAGTACCACAGCGTGGTATGGAGAGTTGCATGCTGGGTATAACGCGAAAGGACAAAAAGCGGAATGATTGGATAATAAAACAAACAAGTTTTTGCGATGTTATAGAGTTCGCTAAAATTCTCAAATGGAAATGGACTGGGCACATATCTCGAAAAAGGGGTAATCGCTGGACAAATCTAGTCATCCAGTGGTACCCAAGAGATACAAAACATCCGCAAAATAGACCTAGAGGCAGCCGGATCGAAAATATGGTGAAATTCTGCGGAAGTACGAGGTAGCGCTACGCACAGAACCGAGGGAAGTGGAATCAGCTTGGAAAGGCCTTCATCCAGCTGTGGATAGATTCAGACTGATGATGATTATATACACGTCATAACAATTTAATATAACTAAATTCTATTAAACTCCGGGAATTGAGTTTTTAGTGGATAGCAATTTCAATTACCATGTTTTTATATTATTATCCTGTTTATAACCGACCATGTCCGATCCTAATAGGATCATATGGGCCTCCACAGAGTAGAGGTTTGTGTTAACAGATTTTTTTTTGTACGAGAAATGGATGTCAGCCACTTGCTCAACCTATTAGGTCCATACCCTGACTCACACACAAATTTAAAAACAATATGTGTACTTGCCAGACCCAGGATTCGAACCTGGGACCCACGGCGCGATAGTCCAACGCTCAAGCCGCGCGGCCACCGTGTTGAGTTTATAACAGGGAAATTTTATCATATTATTACTAAAATTAATATGACACGAAGTATAAATTTAATATATTAATAATAGTCATATTTTTAAATATGAAATTTATCGTATGCATAATCGAATTATTAGTTATTTTTGTATTAGTTATAATATACTGTATGTTTGTTTTAAGTTGTGCTTTGTACTAATGTGTAAAATATTAACAAACTAATTTATTTTAAACCCTACCTAATCCTCAAATTTATTTCTACAAGAAAATATGAAAACAAAATAACTGACCCATATTGCTCCGGCCTTAAAGAAATAAAACCTGCTTTCATTTTTCAACAGCTTACAACTTTACGTGAATGTCAGTTTGTGTTAATTCCAGTGTCTAACTAAAGTCAGGCTTATATAACCAAGACCTTGGCGATTAACTTGTTACCGGAGAATATTTTATACGGGTACTCTTTTTAAATAAGAAAGCTTAACATCTATTTAAGTGTTTCTCGTATTTTTGTCTCAATTTTCGGAAAAAAATACCATTGTTTACTCTCTCGTATATAAACTGGATCATTTTTAATTCTTACAGCCATAAAGACAACTTAGAGGTTCTTAAGTTGTCTCGATTTATAGTGAAAATAATGTGCCTTGTATAACCTTCATTGAAGATAGTTCGTTATAATAATATCGAAAATAATACTATCCTTTTTCTATGACCTAGGGTTTGGTTAGAATTCTTTGAAATTAGGTAAAGCATCATTTTTTTTAAATACAAAAATGGAATTTTAATATATTACGTCATTCTACCTCATTTCAATTCATTTTTTATACCTATTTATATACCTACAGTCTCAGTTAAGAATTTTTATCAATATACTATTAATTTTTTTGTAGCTCACCGTAGTGGAGTTTATAATGCTGTGTGTTGTGAGTTCGATCCCGCGGCTAGGCAAAAGTGCCCAAAATCAAATCTTTTGGCGAATAGTTATCAGCTATTCCTAGTAAATGGCTTTACTTTGCTTATAGTAATTTTACGGTCATGTTTTATAATATTTATAAACACAAATTTATAATAAAATATTTGGATTTTTTATAATTATTATTTTAGTATAATATTATATTGATTGAATGGACTTATCGCCGGCCCGCATAGATTTTCTGTCAATCCAAAAATAGTTGTCCTCTACTTTAAAATAAAAAATATCTATAAGTATTAAGTTATCCGCATTTTTATACCAATTCATATGAAAAAACTTTTGGTCATATCACTATTAAAAACAACACAGAAACTGAACTAATGGCAAACAACGCTTTGTCTTTCCAAAACTACACTGAAGCCACGATTAGCAGATTTTGAACGTTTAAAAAAAATAGTTATTGCTTTCTCGAAATTCTAGAAGATCTAAAATTTATTTACTTATCTGCGTCTGATAGAATATGATTTTTTTTCTGTATTCGCAATCAAAATGTTATGTTAGTTATAATATATATTTGAAACACTAGCAAACAAAATACTATATGATAATAATATATACTATTAATTGTTTATTTGTGTGCTAGTTGTTTCCGCGTAATATTTCTCATATTATTATTATCGGTCCGCAGGTATAAAAACATTGGGGAACACTGGTTTTTATAATAATACAAAACACACGCAAACAAAATATCTTGAACTTATCATACTAACGATGTTTTACCAATTTTATTAATTGATAAAATAAAATACTACTCGTATTTAGAGTAAATAATCGATTAATAAAATCCATTCGTAATACCATTAAAAAATAAACTTAAAACGACTGGTTTTAGTGATCCACTGAACAAAACTCAAAACTGTTTTAAAAAGCAATTAATAGTCTTTGAGTTTCTTTACTTTACTCAGTAAATAGATTTGATATTATTATACTATTTTGACTCTAAAATATTTTCAGCTTTGTTCATTATTAAGTTGGTTTCAAATTGAAAAAAAAGACTTTCTTGACTTCTTGACAAACAATAATTAATATGTCATTTATTTCTTTTTAATCGTTTGTAAACAACGAATTCTTTTACAGTCGACACCATAATCACACAAAGTTTTAATATATCAAAAATAACGTGTTATGGTTTACTTAAAATTACTTTGAAGAAAACAAACAGCTTTCAATGTGGCTTAATTAAATTTTGATTACTCCCTTTGTTAAATACTTAATATATTTCTGATATTCTGATCTTTTCAAGTTTTTTTTCATAAAAAAGTTATTCAAAGAAACATTGATGATATCAATACACGCCTATATATTTTTTTAATGTGACCCAAAAAATCATAATATTACTTGTACTATGTTGTATCTTCTCTTCTTAGTCGATTTCACTCATGGCTGAGGATCGTGACCACATTTAAATTTTGCCATCCTTTGAGCGACCAAGACTTTCCATCCTTCTCGATCTTCCGCTTCTCTCAGGGCAGAATGGATCCAGTCAGCTCTTTCACTTGGTCGCTCTATCGCGCAGACGCTCTTCCTCTGCTTCGCTTTCTCTGGAGGCTACCCAAAACTACCAGTCTCTCCAGGTTGTCCGGTCCACGCCTGACAATATGTCCAAAAAACTGCAGAATTCTTCTCAGACATATCGTCGAGAGCCGTTCCTTTATCTTCAGTCTCTGGATGATTGACTGGTTCGTCCTGTGCTCCGTCCAAGAAATGCAAAGCATCGGTGCCAACACCACATATCAAAGGCATCAATTGCCTTCCGTTTTCTTGCCTTCAGGGTTCACGACTCAACTCCGTATAGAAATATCGAGAACACTAATGTTTGCACAAGCATCATTTTTGTGGCAATCGAAATTCCCCGATCCTTCCATATAGTAGTAAGGCGTGTCATCGCATTTTTCGCAATCTGCGTGTGCCTTCTTATTTCCGCTTCGCATCCGCCCTTTCCACTGATGGTCGATCCCAGATATACAAACTCGTCGACTGTTTCGAGGTTTTGGAGTGTACTTGGTGTTGGTAGAAGGTTGGCCCGATCAACAACCATTAACTTAGTCTTATTCCTATTAATAAGGAGGCCGTATTTGCGACTCTCTTCGTCTACCCGGTGTAGCAACTCTGTGAGTTCTCTTTCATCAGCAGCGATTAGTGTGGTATCATCTGTGTGGTTTTCGTAAAATCCCACGAAAACCACATGAAATGCAACTATGTTATATATAGGAATTAAAATACCGAATGAATATATCAATACTGGTATTAATACCAGTATTCGTCAAAACAAATTGTAGAAGAAAATAAGTACATATTAGTTTAATTCAACTAGTATAATCTATTTAAAACACTATTGTATAGTAACCTAAAGTAGCTACCTTAATTTATTATGTTAACCTTTATAAATATGTATAGATCAATCATAATATTTTATAAATATCTGGGTACTGGAAAATCTACTTCTGTACTATAAATTAATGTTAGATCAATAATTATAAAATAATTGGAAATATTGCCATGAATATTTTCTTTTTCGAAATTTGTTAATTCACCGCGACAATTCTATAAGTATATAATTTGAGGGATTTTGTTTTAATGTTATGTAACTTTTGTTGGTTTCAGTCATTATATTATTATCTGCGTTTTGGCAGCGTTATATTTTGGATTTTTGAAACCGGTTTTTCGGTATCGATAAATAATTGAATACCGGTTTTGAAACACCGGTATTGCAATCCCTAGTTTGTTATTTTGGTTATATTATTTGATATTTACTAGTCGTAAAATATTAAAAAAAAACGATTGTAACAAATTCATGTTCCTAAGTACTAAATAAATAAAAGATAAAAAATATAATTATGTGAAAATTATTATATACTTGACGTCTTGTTTTTTTACTTTTTCTACATTATTTTAGTACATTTCAGGTAAATATATATATAAATCAATGTTATTAAAAATAATATCCTTTTTTGTTGCGAATAGCAAATCAAATTTCAAACATATCCATTAACATAAATTTACGCAAGTTGTTCCATATTTTACATAAAACTTTCCACAGTTTAATCCCCAGTATTGCACATAACAACTGTTCTATTGTAATAAATTGGAGTTTTCCAAATTCTTTTAAAGAGTGTAAAATTCACGAATCGAAATGAGAAGTTTGTTTGGCATTTATGCAATAACGCAGTATCTAGTAGGGGTAGTTCATATGCTCACTTCTGCTTAATATTCATTTGATGAATTTATCATAGGTTATCTACTAGTTATATTTTAAATGTAAGTAGTCTAAAATTTAAAGTATTATTTGATATAATTTAGATTTTATATATCAAATAAAATTAAAACACAAATCTTTGGAAAAAGTACGACACCTGATGGGACATAAATTCATACGCATTGTATTCACATAAATGTGCTTTACAAATTGAGCCACGTGTATCCTATTTGAAAACGATGAAATTAACTAGTAGTTTTGTTCTTAAAATCAAGTGCTTAAAAAATTGTTAATTAAAGTTAATTTTGGCAATCAGCTTACATGTTTCATATTAATGTATCAATTTTATTAACCGGCGTCGGTATTTCTCATAATTTTAGTTATAAATAACGTACTATTATTTTCTATTAACTTAATAAACTATTATTAGTCAATATAATTTAAATGAACAAAAATAGTTTAGTGCCACAAAATAAGATAAAGGCGCTATTCATTTCTGCCAGGTCATGTTAATAATATTTACTAACATTAAAACTATTTGTTCCTTTTGTTTGATTATAACCAAAAAATACTGGACCAATGTGAAAGAAACTTGCACGTGCAACCTTTTAAATATTATATACGTTAATGGTACCTACTAAGTTAACTATTGGTAGATATTTGTATATATTTGAAGATATCGATTCTCAATATCTCAAATCTACATCAATATGATAGGTTAAAGTGATCGCACCCAGAAATCGAACAATTGATAAAACGAATTAAATCTTTTTTTAAATCTTAAATTTCTATCTGACTTCTCTACCGTATTTCACGTAAGCAGGCGAAATTCTGAGCGATTTCTAGATTTATAATATTTGTAATAATTTACTATTAACAAATTATAGGATAATGCATATATTTAAATATTGTACAAAGTAAATGTAATGTTTAACTAACTCTACGCCAATGAAAAATAAACAAATGTTTCTTAACAATAAATTGTGGAAATAAATAATTTAAGGTCCGAAACAAAATAAGAATACATAAACAATATTAAATGTGGAAAACTTTGAGCTTCAAAATAAGAAGTAAAATTTATGAAATATAAAAACATTAAATAACAGAAAAAATTACTCAAGTTTTTTTTATAAAGGTTTTTATTGGTTTTTCTTATTAAATAAATGCAGATGTACCAATATTCAAATATAAAAAGGGTAGTTCTCAAGTTGTCAATAAATTTCATAAAAGGCACCACTCATAACATTAAGTACATACCAGATGTTTCAAAAAAATCGCCCGTTGAATAAAAACACAACAAAATACGACGTGGAAAAGTATTTGACGGAAAATTTATGGACGCCCTTTCTGAAATCCCTGCCTAAATATAGGGATGTTATGAAACATTTTGCACCTATAGATATTCCAAGTACACAAAATAAATATTCCAGGGCACTATGATATATCTCGGACATGTGAGAAATGTGAACAGCTGGCATTTCAATTCAAAGGAAAATCATATAATAGATGATTGGAAGGGTAAAAATGTTTGAAAAATATATGCAGGATACGCGCTAGTCATAAGCATGTTTCAAAACTTTGAGTACATAACTAACCAGGAAACTATAGCATATTTCTAAATAATAAAAAATAAGATAGATAAGTACTCCTTTTTCTTATGGCATTATATACACCCCAAATTGAATAATGCCATTATATCTACTTAGGTTACATGCAAATTGTACGTATAACATTTCACAGTAGCACAGTTTGCCGTGAGTTTTCTTATCGAAAAGAGAAGATAACCGTATACTATACGGTCATATCTGATTTTGGCAAAAATCATGAATTCAAGAATGAAAACCTACCCTAACCTAATCTAATAATTAATAATCCAGTATAACAGCTATTTTCAAAATTTGTTTGCCGTGGCTTCCTGTAAACCGGCAAGAACCGTGTTTTATTTAGACATGAATTTTATCTCAGTACTATACGACCCAAAGAGGTTGGACGGTCTTTAATATACGACCATAATATAATATTTCCGATACAACATGTCACGGTGAAGTGTGATACGGCAAACTGCATACGTACAAATTTCGTAGACACGATCTTCTTATTCTTAATTTTTCAACATGCTTTGGTTTGTTTTGTACACGAAGCCGCTCCAAGTTATCCTCGTGTCTTTATCAATATATCGCAATCGTAATCAACGCATAGTTTGTTTCTAACGTCAGACCGGAAGTCGGTAAAACGGCGTAAAATATCTTGGGCATGTTTTAAAAACTACTTTTTTTTAATATGGGGATATAAAATACCCGATCGAAGGCAAATATATTAACAAAGGAACGTTGAAGACTGGACTGTGTTTAGAAATCTAGAAAATTCTCCACATAGCGCAGGACGGAGACGCATTTATCAGAGTAAATTCCACCTACCTGAATCACAGCACTGTATTATGAATCTATACTCTGAATGCATTTCACATGCTGTATGGCTCTGTATTGTCGCCTGTAGACTGACGGCTTCTTATTGTATTCAAAAATATCTTTTAAAAAGAATTTGTCATTCCAGCATTTGTCACAAAAAATGTTCGATTTTCTGCAATACTCAACTACATTTTGTATAATCACTAGTATACAGATTGAATCAGTGACGTCTAGTTGGGAAAGGCAGACTATGCAGCGCATAGGGGCAGCAGTTATTTGAAGGGCTGCATATTCAAGAAATACAGTTATTAATGATTTGTAGCCAACTAAATGCCAATAAACTTTCCCAAATCCTTAGATACCTAACGCGTATTATGATATTTATAAATAAATCGATAACGAGTGTATTATTGTACTAAGATACAAATAACTATTACTCCGGTGAATGACAATGATAAAACTATACATGACTCTTATGAAAAAGATTCAACAATATCTACACGCCGATGAGATTGAATTGAACGACTAATTAGGGTTGGTATAGTAAAAAAATATGAAAGGGGCGGAATTTTCAGTTTGTCTAAGGTGGTACTTTGCCTATTGCTTAACAATATTCATGTCTTGAATAGGGACGCTAATTAAACGTATAAATGATTCACTATTATCGACCATTGTCATATTTCAGCGAATTCCTCAGTATTCTTAATAGATACAAAGTAAGTGATGCAATTAATGTTCAAAGTTGTATTAGTTAACGGAAACTGGTTGACCTCAGTATCATCGCTATGCACCAGTATTTTGATTGTTGTTATGACCACTTTTAGTCTCAAAGCTTTGACCGTCTTTTACACAGTGTCAAAGACAGTTAAAAGTGTATTCATAAATAAGTACTGCAATCTACTGGTATATTAATTACTGAACAATATTGGAGCTACCATGTTTATTGTTTCTGACTTTATGTCACCTCAAATTCATTTGCCAATTATCCTCGTATTTTACTTGTTGTATAATCAATTATTGTATTCATCATCATCGTCATCAGCCTGAATCTATCCACTGCTGGATAAAGGCCTCTCCAAGTTGATTCCACTTTTCTCGGTCCTGTGCGTTGCCACGTACTTCCGTAACACTTTATCATTTCATCGATCCAGCGGCCTCTAGGTCTACCTTGCGGACGTTTTGTACCTCTTGGATACCACTGGATGACTAAATTTGCCCAACGATTGTCCCTTCTTCAAGCTATATGTCCAGCACATCTCCATTTAAAGCTTTTAACGAACTCTATCACATCGCAAACCCTTGTCTGCTTCCTCATCCACTCATTCCTCTTTTTTCCCTTTCGCGTTATGCGCAGCATGCACCTCTCTCTTAAGTTTCTGGATCTCTCTTTTACTTAGAGTCCATGTTTCACACACATATTATGTGATTACGGGAAGCACACACTGTGCGAACACTTTGCGCTTTTGGCACACTTTTGAAGACATTATTCAGGTGGCCAAAAGCACTCAAGCCTAACTTTACTCTGCGAACAATTTCATCAAATATACATCCATTTATACACACTTGTTGTCACTGATAGATGTTGTTTTTCATCTGTTCGAGCTGAGTTCTATTGATGAGGATCTCTTTTTGGTCCGCAAATCAGTTGCACATGACTTTCGTCTGTGTTACATTTATTTTCAAGCCTACTTTGTTGTTTACTTTGCTTACATTGTATTATTGATATTAAATTAAATTATATTATAAAATCTAAAAGTTATATACAGAAGCTTTACCGTACTGTCATAATGCGTGTTTGAAGTCTACGAACAACTAAAAGTGATATGTGCGTAAAACTCTTAACATTTTTCTCAATATGTGATGCTCGCTGAGAAGTTTGTCCATTGTATACCAACGTGGCCTTAATCCAGTCTGACATTCGCGTACAATATTTTACATAATATCATACTAGACTACTCCTAATAAATTATGAGAGGACTATAATATAAGCTGTGGAGCTGAGAAGTGATATGCATTATAGACAATCAAAGCTTATTCCCGTTATTATGAAATGTTTTTACATCATTTAAAAAATAATAATAAACTTTGTTAACAATAAAAATTCCTTCTATTTATAATATTAGGTGATTAAGAGACAATATATAGAGTTTTTTAGTTTTTGTATACTGCTCATTATTTTTAGTATGTAGTTAAATTGATGAAGTGATGAAATAATAATTCCAATGTAACTAAATTATAATTAATTATTAATTAAAGAAAATGCAATTTATAAAACTTATTAATAATATAATTTCAAAAATTATTATCGATAGCAAATTCATTCTACAAGAAATATGTGAACAATAAATTATGAATACATATGCGTGTATGTACGAGTATTATACCACTCGTTTTTTTAAATTGTGAAAACGTGGCTAATATTGAATATTTTTGATACTTATGCAAAATTGTGAAACTATATAGAAACAAATCAAATTATAACCTCGTAAGTGCTATACAATCTGACAAAATTTAATTAAAGCCATTATTTTTAATTAATGTTTGCTATTCCAAATAATTGTATTATTTTCAACTTTAAATGTTTGTGATAAATCCAATTTTCAAAAAGAACTTTATTTAATTAAATTATGTATAAATATGTATATTTTTTCGGTAGACGTTTTCATAAAAATAATTTAAAATTGTAAATAAAAGATTTTAATAAAAAAAGTTATTAACTAGTCACTCTATTTCAATTTATATTCCAATGTCAATTTTTCAAAATACAGTGAGTTGTTTACGATAATCCTATCTCTGTATTTTTGGGTATTGTTTTCCTCTGAGAAGTTACTTTGTCTCCTTTTTTACTGTTGACACTGTCACGGCTAAATCGAGTTCAGGTTATAAACACATTTTATATCGAAAATTTATTACAGCAATAAGTCACAATGTTCATAAAAATGAACATTAAAATTTATTTGTCTGAATTTCAGCTTTTTATCAAGTATTTATCCATTGTGACACAATAGCCACAACAATAATTGTTCACAGATAAATACTCATATTATTTTTAATTTAAATATATAGTATTTGGTGGTTTATTTTACAACACAAAAATAGTGTATTGTATGAATAACATGAATACAAAAACTCAATCAAACATACATAAATTAATTAGTGGTAAATTTTTTACTCATTTTTCTTTTTTTACTCTGTGACTATTTAATAAAATTTAAATATAAGTACGTTATAAAAATATCGTGCTTCGAATTCTTTATTTATTTGTATTCGATTTGTATTTGTATATGATCGTGTTGAGAGATGCAGGTTCGATTTGAATGTTGTTACATTCTTAAATCTTGTGAATTACTCGTTGAATAAAAAAATAGTTAATTAAAAATTATTAGCAAGTTCCAGTAAGTTACAACAAAAAACCTAGGAGTGATCCGTGACGTCGGTTAGTAATTAAAGTAATACCTACTTTGATTTAAAATTCAAAAGCCGATCGCCAATAGTAGCTCAATTTGAAAAGCGTTTCAGAAAGTATTAAGACCCATTAGTTAAAATTTGTCACAGTTAAGTATGGTGACCTTAGCATAGTGGTCTATGTGCTTGGGCGCGAAACTCGAGAGATGCAGGTTTGATTCCTATGGGGTGTCTTACGTTTTTCAAAACATTTTTTTTTTCTATTGGTTATAATATATTTTCTCATAAGTGTTTTCAAAATGATGTATGTTCAT
Organism: Rhyacophila brunnea; assembly: GCF_057557595.1. Lineage (NCBI taxonomy): Eukaryota > Metazoa > Arthropoda > Insecta > Trichoptera > Rhyacophilidae > Rhyacophila > Rhyacophila brunnea. Next base: position 53,642,131 of record NW_028232965.1, on the reverse strand, counting down.
ATACTTATATAATATATTACTATAATTATATAATTCGTATTATCATAACATTGTGTCGCTCTATAAATTAATAGACTGTTCAACATGTATATGCGTGTTCCTAATAATTATTATGACCGAGATTATACGGTTATTGTCGACCCAACTATCATTTTTATCTTTGACTAAATCGCAAGTTAAAATAGGAATAATTATATTTTGGCCACGAATCCAGTTAATAATCCAAAGTGACATTTCATGATCGAGGGCAATCGGCGCAGACAATCGCAGGAAAGATCATGATAGACGATTGCCATGTTAATCTGCCAGTATCTTTTGACATTTATAAATCTCTACGCTAGGATATGTCTATATTTTATCGTTGAATCTATAGATAAGATTCTGGTATAAGAATACGTCGTCAAGATTAAGATACAGTATAACCCCTATTTTACGTTTTTTAAGGGACTGAAGAAAAAAAACCTAATTGGAGGGAAAATGTAAAAGGGGGGTATTGAAAAAAAGAACATTTAAATTTTATGTTTCTAAAAAAATAACGTTTTATTAAAAAACAACATTCAATTAAAATTTTTATTGAAAAATCGTTCGAATGTCACGACTCAATCATTGTCAAGTGCACGTAACTCACATATTTTGAATATTTCCGACGTAAATCGCGGGAAAGAAAAACGTAAATGCGGGTATTAAATGTACTGAAATACATCGGGACTGAAAAAAATTCACGCAATTGCCGGGAAAACGTGAATTCCGGGCATGTAAAAACGAGGTTATACTGTACTTACATATTAAATGTAAAACTAGGAATAACATATCGAGGGTTCAGAAACGATACCTCGTAAGTGAAATTTTGTTCGAAATAAGTTTTTTTGCATTATTGATTATTTCGCGTGCCTTCTTGCAGTGGTATGTGGATGTGGATGTTTGCGGATGACCGGGAGGTGTAGTTGGAGAGTCGTCTGAAGGAGAGATGAGAAGTCAAGATTTGGTGATGGTTGCTCCAATGGTTGCAGGAGCGAGTTTTATTTGCAGCGTAAACAGTTAGTCCATGAATACGTTACAATACTTATGATAATATTCCGAGGTCCGAACTCGGTGTAATCGAATGCTGAGAGAGGCGACTGACACGAAAGTTACTGATCGGACGGAGATTATGATGGAAAGCAATAGGCATTTAGACTGAGCAACTCATCAACTATGACCTGCTAATTATATACATAAATATTCAGTAAATTGCGAATCATTGGTGATGAAATTTGCTATTGAGAAATCCGCTGGTCTCTGCATTATTGCACTTCGATGTCACGCGTGTAAAATATGCTGACTGTAGATGCGACAATTGTGCAATAGTTTAAATAACTAATTACTACAATATTGAAATAATGATGATAAGGCCCAAGATCATTGACCACTACAATTATTTGTAGTATCGGCATCTACCGACGAAGCCTGAATATTCTTCAAAAAATATTTAACTTATAAAAACGTTTGGAAGGATATCTCGTATCTACTATATAACTAATGATAACTCCTAAATGTATAAATGTAATAATCCTTATAATTATAAGTGTTTTCCTTCTCCTCAAAAGTTATTATTTTGTTACTTACGAGGTGTCGCTTCAAACCTCGATACCGTTAATGTGTCATCGTCTATTTCTGAATCTGAATATTTGTACATATTTAATTGTGAATTTATCATAATTGTTTTTAATTAAATTTATCCATTTAATTACCAAATGTTTGTAAAGTTGTCACATTAATGGCATCAAGATAACATAAAAAATTATGTTGGAAAACCCTAACGCTTTCAAATTTTAAGAAAATATATTGTCACCTCATTTATGTACCGAATTTCAAGTCTCTGACTTTACGGAAAATATACATATTACTAAGCACAGGTGAAGTTTATAATAATATAAAATAAGTAATAATAAATTTAATCTAAATAAGAAGGTTTATTTCGTTCTTAAATAAATGTCATTAAACAAATAAATTACTTTACTTGTCAACTAGAAGCTTGCCGCTCGCAAAAAAATATTCTTATTATCTGATTAGCTAAAAAAACTACTTTTCTCAAGTGATAACAAATTTTGTGAAAATAAAAAAAATCGTACACGACCGTTTAATTGAAATGTCAATTTTATCTTTTCAGCTCTTTTCAGATTTTTGGGTAACGCTGAAAATGTACCAAAATAGAATTTTCAAATTTATATAACTTTAAGCTTCACAGAAAAATATTTTAATTTAATAAGCGTGTTCCTCGAATTTTATTCATATAATAATATTATCATCCACACTTTTAAAACTACTATTATATTATTATGATTATTTACGGTGTGTAGGAAAATTTACTTAAATTATATGTTAAAAAAATATTAAAAATAACCATTAAACCTTACATTATATAAAAATAAAGTGACTAATACGTATCGATTTGTTTTGATTGTGCTTGAAATATACATGGTTTCTTTCAGACCAAGAAAAACGCGAGCGTATCGCACTTAAAGCTTCTTTAAAAATAATGATAATATATATATTGAGTTGTCAAAACCTTGGATGTGACAAATTTAAAATTCACAACAAAAAATAACAAAAATTCAGTAAGACCTTCAAGTAACACGATTTATCTCAATAACAATAATTAGCGAGGGCTCGTTATCATCGAGCTTTTGTAATATTTCCGATATAATGGCATTGATGATAATATGTCACCTGTCAACATTCTTGTCGGTGGGTTCAATGCGTTCAATACGCAGACCGAGAGTGAGTCTGTATGTGTGTGTGATGTGCAGCGCTATGATATGCTGTGCACACTAGAGGTGAGTTGGAAATACTGTCACCAGTTTGTGTACTCAAGTTTCGGATGAAACTACCCATACTAAATATTTGTGGCCTAATAAACTTATTCCAAAAAACTTGTGATGATATCATCGCGAGTCGCTGTTCTGTGCACTCGCCAGTTAGTAGACTTTCAACACTCTTGACATTAAATGCGCACGAACGAAATAGCACTTGAATATAGGTATATTTTAATTTATTAGTCTATTGCATTCGAATGTATGAATAATAATAGGTCATAAATTTTGTGTCGCAGCACAGTGGTGAAATGACGCACATGCTTAGGCTTGTTATATACCACTCAAAACATGTTTATAATAAATAAAAAAAATCACTGTTATTCATTTTTGTTAACAATAATATTGTAAACTAACAGAAAAACAACTCATAAATTTAAAATTTTATAATAAATGGGACTTTTCGACAAGCGGAGCTCAGCGTATTTTTAGCGATTATATTGAAGCCGATACACAGTCTGAGTTCCCTGAGCCGATACGTATTTTAAAATACTAATAATATGGAGATGGTTTTAGTTTCAATTGAGTATGAAACCTTTGTCGCATACGCACGCTAAACGTTCTATATAGTGTTCCATATACTAGTAAGTATTTTGGAACAAGTTTATAAACTAAGTACTAGTAGTAAGTATACTTATTCTTCATAATCGACCAGTTTTCCCACCTCTAGTGCACACCGTTGGCAGACTGAGAGTGTGTAGGTACTGTAGTTTTTCATCACTTTTCGTTGAGATCATCATTTGTAGTACCTATATTCATTTAGTTAGGGATTAACATTTGTTGTTTGATATTTTAATTTGGTTTAATGTTCAACTATATGGATACATAATTGATTAATGAACACAGAACTGTTGTTATGGCGGTTTTATTGTATGCACTTGTAGACTGCATTACATGTTGAGGACGTATATATTTAGATATTATTAATTTAGTTATATATTATGTGAATTTAGTATTTAATAGTTTTATGTCATGCTCGGATAAATACAGTACGCGAGGAACGATTATTCAATTAACAGATAATTTGTGAACGCTTGGTTGAAGGGTTTGATATCGACTAATCATTATATCTAATACAATTTCATTTTGATAAGTCGAGTGACGAGCACTTAATTATCGTCTGAGATCGTTAGTTCTATTTAATGTTACTATAATAATTAGTACTGTGCTTTGTTGCGCTTCTGTATAGACAGACAAATGAAATTAAGAGAAATTTATAATTTAATTCTGACTGGACTATTTTTCATTGTGTCCAGTTTCACATTTGTTGTAGTAGGTACTGATGAATATGTAGTAGAAGTAGGTACACATCTAATACATATAAATAAATATCTTTAAAAAATCACTTTCTCAGAATAGTTATATCGAAGGTTTTAACAGCTGCATGATAGAAAATTTGCTTTAATATTTATGTTGTATTCAGGTTCGACGGAGGATAAATAATATTGTAGATGAAAGACGGTCGTAGTTAGTTGTTGTGATGATGTAAGAGGCGAGAATTTATTTATTGTTTAAAATAACTACAAGGGTACAATCAATGCAATATAATAAATATAACGTTAATTCGGTGCGATGTGTCTTTAATGGAAATTTATAATCAAGTGAGATATCCAATAGATTCTGGCCCGTTATTTATTGACCGGCGCACAATGAAATAATATGTTGAAATTATTATGAAATCATATTAATTAGTAATGTTATAAAATTGTAGATCCGCTAACTCATAATAATATTACAAATATATATTATCTAATGGGTACTAACTGATTCAATAAATAATATTATAATAATTGAGATCTGGGTAACAGGAATCCGAAGACAGCCACATATATTTAATAATTAATGTTATCATAATATGGTATAATATGATATAATAATTATTATCATAATATGGTATAATATGATATAATAATTATTATCATAATATGGTATAATATGATATAATAATTATTATAATCATAGTATTTTGATATCCATCTGGTTATTGGTTAACAAAACGTCTTGCTTGATCTCGTAGCGTTTCTACCCGTTTTCCCGGAAAAAAATTTATCCCTCCTGACATCCAAAGCGAAACATCAATTTTTATATGTCGTTTTTTGTTGTTATTGTTGAAATCAATCACTGTCGAAGTGTATAAAAGAAAATTTTCTCTGTGATTTTTCACAATATTTTAGATCAAATACTTATAGATATAGATATTTTACGCGAACATTATTTTCGACAACGTAGTTATAATATAACGACATATTATATTATATTTTCAGGACGCGGCCAAAATTCACATCGGATTATGAAATCAATAAATTATATAATATAATCACTATTACTAATTTTGCAGACACTTCTCTGGCCCTATATTAATTTAGACAAACTTCAATATACTTAAATGCTAACAGACTTCTGTAAGTTTAATATTATTCTATTTGAATCACTTTTAATAATCCATTTTCGCCATTCGGCATCTTTGATAGTTATATTTTTTCTTGTTGAATTTAGTATATCGTCACTTATTAGTAATCGTTTTATAATATTATGAAGCTTATTATCAAAATTATATTTTTAAAAAAAACCAACAGTTAATATTTAAATAAACATTTTTCTTACTTAAACATTTTAATATAATATTATGTATTTAAAATATCCAAGCGTTAAGGTCCTTGTCCAAGGTTCATTATATTTAGTAATTAAATCTTTAAAATATTAATTAAGTAGTTAAATAAATCGTAAGTAGGTACCTACTTAACAGTCCTTGTCAACTTCATGTTTACAACACATAGATTTTCATACTATAAAAGTACAAAAAAAAAAGAATCATCAAGATTCTAAATTCAAATTCTATCAACTACATATCACGAGTCGATAGTATTAATTCTCAAAATATGTTTATTATTAGTAGTATCAAACGTTAAATATTGGCTATAAAACTTGATAATAATTGGCGATTACATTAGGCGTCTAATTACAAAAAGCGACAAGTCCACAATTCAATATTATCGGGAAACAACGTTTTTATGTTTCTAGCTTCAATTATTTGTTTTAACGTGAGATTTTCCCGTTGTATTCTATGTCAAAATCAGAACCAAATGGCAATTTGTTTCAGCCGATAAACTCTTAAATGTAATAAATATAGGAAAACGAAATTTGGACTTAGCGCTACTTGTACTTCACTTTTTAATTTAACCCGCATAAGGCACATATTTCCGTGGCACTGTCATAAGTTTACCAAGTGCTACAGCATGGGAGACGCCCTTTTCAATATTGAACGTTCCCTTATTGGTTGACTTAAACACGCGCGAAATCAACCATATAATATGAAACACGGACTTTCGCTTTTTGTAATAAATTGAGACTTAAAATATTTTTTTTCGTAGGTTTATGTCACGTTTTGGAATTTATAGATCAATACATATTGTGTAAAATTATACAAAGAATACATGCGTATTTTTTTCTCGATTTTGACCATATGTGGACTTATCGCTTTTTGGAATAAGACGCCTCACATAATATATTAATTTGGACAATGTATTATGTCAGATATTAATATTTCATTGAGCACTTTAGCAGAATCGGACAACAATTTTCAAGACACCTCTTTATGGATAATCTCCCGTCATAACTCCACGATCAAATGCTATATAAATAATATGATTGATAATTTTTTCAACGGATTATTGCAATATATTGTGTAGAGTAGAGTGGCGGCTCCCGTGGTGCAATGCGTAAAGCGATGGCCTTCCATCTGGGAGATTCGGGTTCGATTAAGGACACAATAATATACTATGTATGTGATTTTTAAATTACTAACAAATCACCTTGTACGAAAAAGCAAGGGCATGGTTAATAATAATACTAATATAAGTAGAGTTTATTTTTAAATTATTTACAATGCAATATGATGAATTTCGAAACGAAATAATGACATTTGCATAAACAAAATATTAATACGATATTTACATACCAGATATGCATAAACACGATTATTGAATTGCATTGACACTTTTATTTTCCGGATTTGGCATATAATATTATTAGCCAATATTTTATACTAATTTTAAAACATGTTTTCCCTTTATTACTCACCACCCTTTCGTTTCAATGTATACAATGTTATAACAAAACATTGATATATTACTATAAAAAAACACAAAATTTCCGTTAAAATTGAGCAGTAGCATATCAAAAAAATATCTATAGATCCCAGTAGTAAATTACGTGTACAATAGTATCCCGCAGTGGCAAAGACTCCATACTAGGCAATTATTTAAAGCATACCTTATAAGAAGAATATAGATATTGAAATATTTAATTTAAATTAAAATAAACAAAGAAATGTGTAAAAAATTGAGTCATCTATCGTCAGAATTTAGAATACCGTTTAGTTTAGTTAAGTTTAGAATCAAAAATAAGTGACAAGCGTCATCTGTTCTCAACTAAACTAACGAATTAATAAAGAAATAATCCCAGGTATATTTTATATGGACCGTCACTTACGAGGCGTCAGACATGTCTCGAAATTTGTATGGAGTTTATAAGCGATAGGCGAACAGCCTTAACTCTGTATGGATATGTTTATTGTCAACGACTGCTGCTTTCAGCAAATAATAAATAAATAAGATGGTTTAAAAAATATTTTCTATTGGGCTCAATTTTTAATTATAAATTGTTTTTAAAAATAAAAAAATAATTGTATCTCGTCATTATTATGTTACTTAGTTCAATCATAGACAAGAATATTTTTTATATTATCATGTTATCATGCAGTCATTATTGTCAGTTCAAACGCCAGTGTAATATCGTATTATTTTCTTATTTCCCGTAAGTATACCTGATAAGTGTGCCCTTTTTCTCTGATCTCCACAGCCTACCTCTTTCCAAAAGTCGACCTTTGCTACTGGTGTACCGGATATTTCGATTTAGATTGTTACGATAACTTTTCACATAATGATGAATAAAATATACTCAAATATATTAAAAAATAATTATTTCTCGTAAACATCGCAATAATCAATCGGCCTAACAAAAAGTCAAATAGACCTGAGTACATATTCCCTTTCGACTGTCATAGTATGGGAACGTTCTGTTATTATGTAATTTGCAATTTGCGATTCGAGCAATAGATATGAATGTATCTGTCAGTAGTACGATTTGGTGGAATCAGATCTCTACATAGTAGCCATAAGGAAACTTGGGTAAGTAACCAATTTCTGGGACACCCACGTAATAGATTGACGGATGGTGTGAATAATACGTACCTATATCAAAGTGTAGAAGGCTCTGAATAGAAACTTATACAAGAGATTTTTTCACTTAACTACAGAGCCATATTCACACTTGAAGGTGTCCTGAGCTAATATGAATTAAATTTATACTAATAGTGTTGTCGATAAGCTGTGAAAGTTTATCGATGTTGTTTACTGAGTTAAGTATAATGGAATGAAGTTGCAGAGAAAAATTTCAAATAATGAAACTTTTTGCCTTTCCCTTACCATGGTAAAAAAATTACGCCCGTTCCCATGCCGTCCACTCAGTGTCCCGATAGAAATTTGGCATTTTAAAAGCTAATTGATTGCTTCAAAAGGTAAAGTATGTTTTTAAATACTGTTTAGTCATCGTTTAACATTTTATTCTGTGTATATTACATGCAATTATCTTATAATCGTGTATAATATCGGACATCGATAAAAGTACGTCATATCTAAGCCACGGCGTGTCTCGGTCTGTTTTAAATGGAACAACCAACATACGCTGCCATTTCACGGAGAGTGGGGGTGGCTAATTTATCCGAAGCGAACGAGGGATGTTATTAGGTAGGATAACATCTGTGTGGACTTGCGTTATCACGTTCACCACATAAAATAATAGTTATAATTTTGCAATATCGATTCCCTATATAATTTTAAAACACTGTGATCTTATTGTATCATGTTATTAAGTATTTTTAAAAATCGTATTTTAAAACACATTAAAATAATATACTTACATAAGAACAATTAATCAAGAAAAATACTCCGATTGATCGTATAGTTTCCACTAAATATATTTTAATATCATGTTTCTTATGCTGAAATACATAATACACATTAATAAATATAAATCACTACGCTACTTGAACTTATACGCACGTATTAAGTCTATACCTCTAAGACTATAGATATATCTTACCTACTTTTAGATAATTTCCCAAGTATAACCTAGTATATAAAAAAAATACTTATAATTTTGCAATATCGATTCTCTGATTATAATCTATAATATAAAAATCAATATTTGTTAGTTTGTTTGTTCGTATTTTATGCGCTGCCATACCGTTCATCCGATTGCGATAAGACTTTGTCATCTTATTGCTTGCACTTGCGCGCAGATTATAGACTATATCTTATACATAAAAATGAAAGTCTGTCTGTCTGTCTGACCTATGCGTTCCTATACCATTCATCCGATTGAGATGAAATTTTGGTGAATTGATGTGTGCACTACGGGTGCGAGTCATGGACGCTAAATGTGAAAGCAGCTGAAATGGTGGATTGCTTTGAGAGAAAGATCCTTAGGCGGATATACGGACCCATGAATGATGATGGGGAGTGGAGAATTAGGTACAACACGGAACTATACCGCTTATACCAAGATTCAAAACTCTCCAACTTCATAAAACTCCAGAGGCTAAGCTGGGCAGGCCATGTCCAGCGCATGCCTGAGTCGCGGATACCGAAAAAGATCCTCGAAGGAAACCCAGGAGGGAAAAGGCCAGTGGGAAAGCCACGCACACGATGGGGTTACAAAAGATGCCAACCAGATACTAAAAATCAGGAACTGGAAAAGACGTGCGGAGGACCGTTCCGGCTGGAGGACAGCGGTGGAGGAGGCTAGGGCTCGACTTGAGCTGTAGCGTCATCGAAGAGAAGAATATGTGTGCACACCCGCAAAGGTTTCTGAATTAGAAAAACTATCTTCTACTTCTTCATTATACCTTCTTTTATTCATATGGTTCCTATACCATTCATCGGATTGCGATGAAACCTTCGCCAGTTGTTGTGGCAACACCCGCAAAGGTTTCTGAATTAGTACAACCATCTTCTTCTTCTTCGCCGTCTTCATTCTATATTCTTTTATTCGTATGATTCCTATACCATTCGTCCGATTGCAATGAAACTTTCGACAGTTGATGTGCCCACACCTGCGAAGGTTTCTGAATTAGTACAACAATTTTCTTCAACCTTTTCTTCTATTCTATATTCTTCTATTCGCATGCGTTCTTATACCATTCATCCGTTTGCGATGAAATTTTGATCAGTTGTTGTGCGCATGCCCGCGAAGTTTACTGAATTAGAAAAACCATCTTCTTCGTTATATCTTCTTTTATTCGCATGGTTCCTATACCATTTATCGGATGGCGATGAAACCATCGTCAGTTGTTGTGATAACAGCTGCAAAGGTTTCTGAATTAGTACAACCATTTTCTTCCTCTTCTATTCGTATGCGTTCTTATACCATTCATCCGATTGCGATGAAATTTTGATCAGTTGTTGTGCGCATGCCCGCAAAGATTTCTGAATTAGAAAAACTATCTCTTCTTCTTCATTATATCTTCTTTTATTCATATGGTTCCTATACCATTCATCGGATTGCGATGAAACCTTCGTCAGTTGTTGTGCTAACACATGCAAAGGTTTCTGAGTTAGTACAACCGTCTTCTTCTTATTCATCGTCTTTATTCTATATTCTTTTATTCGTATGATTCCTATATCATTGGTCCGATTGCAATAAAACGTTCGTCAATAATTGTTGTGCCCACACCTACGAAGGTTTCTGAATTAGTACAACAATATTTTTCCTCTTCTTCGATTTGTATGCGTTCCTATTCCATTCATACGATTTCAATAAAACTTTCGTCGGTAATTGTGCCAACACCCGCGAAGGTTTCTAAATTAGTACAATTTCTTCTTCTTCTTCTATTCGTATGCGTTCTTATAACATTCATCAGATTGCGATGAAATTTTTCTCAGTTGTTGTTCGCACACCTGGGATGGTTAGTATTAAATAAAATACAAAGTTTGTTGTTTGTTTGTTCCATCCAATTTTGAATTTTTTACTACATATTAATACTATTAATAACGTTTGCATATTTTGGATTCGATTTTAATTTACTGTTCTTTTGTTTGACCTTTTCTCCTATTAGAATTACTTTCATATTGTCATATTGTATTACACAGATATTTTATTATTAAAAAGATAATTTCATTATTATTTTTTAAATATCTAAGGTAAATGTATCCACTAAGCAACCCTGTGCGAAGCCGGGTATCTCACCTATAATATAATTTGAAAACACTGATCTTATTGTATCATGTAATTAAGTATTCCTAAAAATCGGATTTCAAAACACGTTAAATATTTATATAAGAATAATTAAAAACAAAAATAATCCAATCTTATGGTTTCCACTAAAATTATTTAATGTTATGTTTATTATGCTGAAATAATTACACATTATAAAAATTAAATCACTACGCTATGTGTATCTATACGCACGTAGTAAGTCTATAATATACCCACCTTTCGAGAATTTCATAACAAGAGGTTTTCTAGTCTATGTTAAAATAAATATATTGTATCTCCATAAAAATGTACTTTCATACATATTATATATTGCTAAACTGGTAGGTGCGCAGTGTTGCAAAGGGAGGCACGAAAAGTTTTACACAAATAAAGCCACGTCATGATTACAGTTAGCAAATAAAGTTTATAAAACTGCCGTTTGTTATAAACTACATAAAAACAGTCCTTAAAAACGTTGTTTGTAAACCTGTCTGAAGATAATATGTAGACTAATTTTTTAATACCTCACTTCTATACTATTGTTGAGTGTGCTGGCAATCTCGTGAAAAAATGATATACAAGGATCAAATCATAATATTGAAACTTGAGGCAAATTTGTTTACGAATGATAACTGTTGTTAAACTTGTCTATTTAGTTAACATTTAAAAAAAAGTGAATAAATCAATGCAAGGACCACTAATGCATTGACTGATTTAAAAAGACAAAGTGAAGGCGTACATAAAAAAATGGAGCTTTGGAAATCAAAATTTAAAAAAAAAATCGTCATGTTTCCACTTTTAAATGATTTTGCGCCAGATATATTGAAGCAAACAAAAATCTATTTATTGAGCGCTTTGATAGTTTGCTAAGATTATTTATTTCACAAATTTACTCTAATAGTAAAAAAAAATCATTTGATTTCAAAACTATGATATATTAAATATGTAGGTAGTTGTACGTTTGATGTGATACCTATATCATGATTGATATATGTAATGATAACTCCCGTGTATGTGTATAATTTAGGAAACACTACATTATAGTACCACACTGCCCTTAACCTCAGATATAGGTAGGTGGGCCCGACAAATATCCTGGCCTAGGGGCTCGCTTTTCGCAAAATCTTTTTTACACATCAATCGCATGAAAAACAAATTAATTTAAAAATGAATAAATATAATATAAGTAGTAAAACCTTGTTTATTATTTATATATTTAAGTTTTCTTCATTTTTGTATTAGTGCCTACATTTTTGACTATTTAAAAAGGTGTCTGAATTATTTAATGAAATAGAGGGGGGAGGCGCCAAGTCTCGATTGTTTTAAAAAAGGAGGCGTAATAACATTACGTTTAGAAATCACTGATGTATTTGATAGGAACCGTAATTTAATACTTGTGTATTTTTGTAGATACTAAACATTATACTTACCTACATATAATAAAACAATCATTAGATTTACTTAGGTAGAAGATAACGGTGTGAAAGACCCCTTACTTCAAAAATTGTACTGAATTCCACACCACCGTGGAGGTACAGTTAAATTGCGGGTTTTTTTTAAATCTGTGGTTTTTCCATTACGCCTATTTCATTGTACTACGTTTTAACTTAATTTTCTAAGCATAACATATTATACAAACAACAAATGAATATATTTACATAATATTATCTAATTAAAATTTAAATGGTGACTCATAACTTTATATTATAATATAAAACAACCGAAATAATAAAACTACCTACTATTATATTTCTATGAAAAATATTCACTTTCTGAAATGCAAAATATTAAGAATAACATTACCTACATAATATATACAAAATACATAAAAACATTTTATACATGTGATAGAGGTATTTTTTGCAATTTACATTAAATTTAGTCAATACCATTATGTACGGACTATGTCCAAATTGGTATACCAACATAAATGAATTGATTTTACAGACATGGGGTGCAGAGAAATAATATTATATTATATTTATACCTACATCAGATTGAATATGATAACATTTTTATAATAAAATAATATTATTTGGTACTTATGACATTAAAAGCAAAATTAATAATTAGTAGGTAATCTTAAATGTATTAGTCCTACCTAACTAAAATTCACAGATTTCAGGGACATAATAACATGGAGTTAATGTTATAGTATAATAACTACATGTAAATGCAACAGTTTCAATATAATTAATTATTTAGACATGTACCTACTCACTAATATTATTTTGTATAAAATAAAAAAGATAAAAATAAATATCAGTAAGCAATTATTCATTAGACGTAACCAACTGAAAGAAATCATAGTGTTTCGTACCACGAGAAAGTCGTGTATACTATTGAAAATACTTAAAATACTTTCTGCGACTATTGTATACCTACATACTTCATAAACAAAAGAATATCTAGTTGTATTTGAAATGCATGTCCTGACTAAATATTCTTTTCGGGCATAAGTTATTATTAGTAATTTATAACTACAATATAATTTATTATAGAGGTAGAATATGCAAGTACTCATAGGCACAAAGGCAAACCGACCGCTTGCTGTGCGTTTTTGTGCAGGTCACTCGAGGTAGGTATATTTTCAAATGCACATGTTCCACAAACTGATGTAAACTTTACAGACCTTGTAAATAAGGGTTTGTATTCTTCTAAATCTGGGTAAAAAGGTTTTTATGACCTGCCCGAGATACCGGGAATTTCCGGTAAGTGTTTGGGAATAAACGCCATATGAAGCAAAGTTAACATGATAAAATGAACACTAATAACATTACATTAAGGGTTATTTTAGCATATTATCGTCAAATGCAGTGAACATTTTAAACTTCAAGGTTCGTTATATTATGGGATGTTTTATACGAGCGCATCAGTCATATAATTAAATTGAACAAACACATAAATTGTTCTTGCTGTTCTAACAAATAACATTTTATAATAGTGTCTCACTTTGCAAAATTATTATGTTGGTTTCTCTAACGTATATCTTTTTACATAGCCCTATCACTGTCTTATCAAAATATCGATCAGACTTTGGAAATTGATTAATTTTATATAGAAAACATTCAATTAAACTACTTGTGCATTTTTATTTTTACGCATAAGCATTTTATCTACAAATAGCTAAAAGTAGATTTTTCTGTATATAATAATAAATGGGGTATCCATGATTTAAGGGCCTAAATAAAGTGCGAGTCCTTCATGGCAACGGGAGTGTTAATAATATTATTTACCCTGCCTAAATCCTGCGCGATATAATAAATCTCATCTACGCATGTTGAAGCTTAAATATTATAAATAATATTTAATCTAATTATGTTTTATCACATTTCACTTAATTTTTACAAAGGTAGCGTTATACATTTTAAATACATACTTACATAATTAGGAAAGAAATGAAATTATGGATTTCTAAGTCTTTTTCAATGCGTCTTTTAAATACTAATGACAAAGTTACTGACCCAATTTCCATATTAGCAGATAGTTTAACTATATACCAAAACTTTCCAACCAGTGTCCTGTAAAACACTGAAAGTGTGCCAAAAGATATTGTTTTGTACAGTAAAAATACTCTTCTACCAATGCATAAGTACATAATATTCCGGTGAGGATATCCTACTTATCGATGATCACTCCTACAAACTAGAAAAAGTCACATTTAAAATGTGTTCACCAGAAATTATAAAAGCTCTTTCAAGCATCGACACAATATGTATAAACAAGTTTTGTTCGGTGATACTAGAGCAATTATTTCAATTACATAATATCATATTGATTAGTGTGTATATTAAATTTAATGACGATCAGTAAAATCAGTATTAAGCTGTGTCCACAATAATACCAGTGGCAAAGGGTGACTTTTGGAAAGGGGTAAGCTGTGGAGATCTGAGAAAAAGAGCACACTTGTTAGGTATACGTACGATAAATAAGAAGGTAATACGATATTACTACTAATGAATAGGTACACACTAATGACAGCGAATTCAATGAATCTTCAAAACTAACTGACGGCATAAAATTGAACGATTACGTATTTTTTCAAAATATTTATACACATCAAAAATCATTAGATAAAATTTAAAAACAATCTATATTTTTTATTAATATGTGATTAAACGCCATGGAATTTTTTTTTCAAATTATCTACTTACTAATTATTTTGGTCAAAGTGCAGTCATGACAATAATAATATGCGCGAAGGTTTTAGGATCTGTGATAGGAACCTACCACATTTCATACAATTCGATAGACTGGCTGAGGTTACGTGACGTAATGTCCATACCTACGAAAAATATCACAAATCCTTCACAAATTATCCGACATTTCTTAATCATTTTTTAAACCTTTGAAGCTTATTTTGTAATCTGTATAATACGTTCCTACATATACGACATTATTTGTATAGAATATGAAAAAATCAAGTGATTATTATTATAAATATGTCAGTAAGCAATTAAAGAATATTTTTTTTGAGCAGGTAGGCTTTGAATAATCGCCTAGTATGGATTCTTCGCTACTACATACTAATATTAATTATTATAAATGTCAATACGTTGTTATGGTTTTCACATCATAATATAGAATACTATCTGGTTTATTTTAATTTGAAATACGCAAAATATGATAAACTTGAAGTTTGTGGTATTTTCTGTATACAGAAAATACCACGAAGATTTTATAATATAATTATCATGCCATGACGCGAAAATGTACAGGAAGTAAAAAATACTGATCTATGATATTTGAGGTGTTTTTCAAGTGTTTGAAGTATTTCTGAATAGAGCTTTAATTAAATGAATTATTGTGAAGTCTTCCACGATAATTTTCCCTTGGGAATATACTACGCATTCGACTTGTACAGGCGTGAAAATTTCTAGATGGAAATGTTTGCTAATAATTTTCCTTCGATGTAATGATGATAATAATAATAATATTAGTTAGTACATAAAGCACTTAGCAGCAAATGTTCTACGTCATCCATTTTAATGACCCACTTATCTTTGAACGCAATTACGAACTGCACTTCACCGTCATCTTTAATAATAATCTATAATTATAATTAACATTTCATTGAAGTATCTTTTCACTTTATATTAGGTATATATTTATTTGTATATTACTTTTCTATTGACATAAGTATATGCAGTTACGTCCCGTGGGGGTAGGCAGATTGAGCGTCGCTTGGGGGCGGCAGTTACTCGAAGAGCTGCAAATCGAGGAGAATCATTAGGTATACCTACCTCTATAAATAGAAATAGGTAAGTACATAAACTTAGTAATAACGGAAATATCTTTCCATTAAAAAAAAATTAGCTCACTGGTTGGAAACAAAATGTATTAATTAACATACTTAAAAGGTTTAACAAGGCTGTAATTTTAATGTCGGTTTCGCGGTGTCTAGTTTACTACCGCTGTCCTTGGACGTCACGTCTTTGATGACCGGCAATGACACGCGCATATTTGCGAATTATATTTTGAATTATAGGTAGGTACATATCCAAATCTTTTTGCCAGTCACTCGCGAGTTTTGAAAGTTGTCAAGTGTATTTTTAAATATATGCATCTGAAACCCTGGACTCGCAATATTTTAAATTAGATTTAGTGGTATATATTTTGTTAGTACCATCCATTCAAGACATTTCTTTTGGAGTGATGAAAGGATGAAACAAAATACTGTATAAAAAATGGGGTGGCATTTTGGCGCTGCCTAGGGGCGGAATTTTGTCTAGGGGCGTCACTGAGTATATATTATGTATATATCAGAGAAAACAGAAATAATAGGAACTGAAATACTTAACGAGTAAGGAGAAGCAGGCGACCGATCTCGAGTAAGGAAAAATACGGGATAAATTTAAACACGTGTCGAGAATACGCCATACGTCGAATACTGACAACTGCTTTCGGTTTATGCATTGATGCTTATTTAATATTGGTGTATTATACACACTATTACATGTCTATAATGCGTGGTTTATTTACGTAGGACACTCACACATTCAAAACTTTGCGTCAAATGTCCTGTATTGGTATATAGTCTGTCAGCATTATATTTATTATCTGTTCTGTGGTATATGCCGATACTTCATTTCAATTAAATTTAAAAAAAATAAATACAAGTAAACAACTCAAAATTTCAAGGTTTTCTGTCAATAATGCCCTAATACTGATTTTTTTGAGTTAATTCCATACAAAACATATAATATAGTCAAAATCAAGATTTTGAAATTAGAATGAGAATATATGCAAAAAAATTAAAGGTCCATTATCTTGAAACACGGTTTAATGGGTTGTTTCCCTATTGAACTATGATATCGACTATCATGAAATTCAGACTCGCATAATCAAACTGTTGCACATTTGAACGCATGTATATAATTTTAAAAAGTTACCATCCATTCAGCTTAAATCATAAAGTGTGCCAAATCATGTATTTATATTTACAAAATACTACAGATACATCAAAATAAAGACATGAATAAATCTCTACACAAGGCACCACGAGAACCACGGCGAGAGACAAGCAAAGCACACGACCTCGTCAGTTGTCTCTTTCACATCAAGGGTCTGAAGCAAAGCTCCAAGTAGGAAAAATGCTTGCGATCCTTTTCATTTGATCACTCTAACATCGACCTCGTACAGCTAAGAATTTTCTTAGATTTTCAGCAATGTATTGCTGAAAATTTTATTATCGGTACTCTCAGTTAGTAAATTTTATCATGTAATTTTCTCTTTAAAAACATAGTCAGTTTAAAATGTGAGATAGATGAAGGTATTCACCTACCACTTAAGGGCGGACGTGCTCAGTGTGAGTCAAAATGGTGCTTTTATTCTATTTTCAAAGCATTATCGTGGAGATTCCTTAAACGTTGTAGATAATCTATTTATATAATTTTGAAGCCTTATTATCCTTTATATTCATTTTAAACATTTGATGACTGCATTAAGTATTTTTATTACATAAAATAGTATTCTTTTAAACCTCTCGCTCTAATGTTTTAGAATATAGTCATATTTCAGTACACAAATGTGCAGTGGTGTTAAGAATTTTTACATTTATTAATTTTTAAACTCATTTATAAAACCATCAGTATAATTTATGTCGACATTATTATAGTGAAATATTTACGATAAAAAATTATATTGATAATCTCTGTGATCCCAAATTTGACAACAATTAGGCATTTTATTATTCAAAAAATGGGCAAGATTAACACATTTGAAGATAATTCTAAAGATACTCATTATAAGCTATGTTTTGATCAAGTGTGATAAACATCCTACGAATAATGATTGCTTTATAATAATTATTGACCTAAGAATAAGGTAGTGTTTTTTTTGAAATACGCCATTTTTTTGGCATTCCCCAGTGGTTAAGCTACAACATACGGCCGTAGCCATAAATTGACAAACTATAATTGAAGTAGGGAGTAAAATGATGTTAACGCGCGTGTTTGAACATGTACCTAACCGATTTTTTTTAACAAACTGCACTATTTAATAATTGTCTTCCACACATAGAGAAAAGCACCGGGTGCCCTTACATTTGTTGGAGGGTGAGTAGTTGTCGTATTTGTCAACTTACTATCTCCGTTAATGTGATATGTTCAGACAGGTTGCGTTTGATTTGTAGATGTGATATTTTAATATGAGCCTTTACAAATGGAAACGCGCATGAACATTTATATCGTTTTGTATTTTGTACAAAGCACAATTACACTTCTGGTGATATTACATGGCAAGATTCAAAGATATTGCACAAAAGTATATTAATCTATGATGTACACGTACATGTTTATAATGATACCTTTAACTTGATATTTTAGGAAAGTCCGCGTGCCTTGTTATCTATATCTATTGAAGCTCTCTAGACAACTACTGACGTTTCCGTCTCGTTATTGTCTATGCTCTACTAAAAATGAGCATAGATAATAACAAGTCATATTAATACTATCTGCCGAAAATACTTGATGGAATTTGAATTTAAATTTTAATGGATTTAAGTTTTGTACTACTTTCTTGAGTGTAGTATTTTTTCTATTTTTAAAGAATAATGATCTATTATTAGGCTTTGACGATTTGTTATAATATGCTATCGAGTGTATTGTTATTAATAAGATAGGGTTTTTTACTGACACTTCAACTATTTAATATACATAATTTTTATATACATTTTTATATAAGTACATAATTTATTTGTTGTATTTTTTTGACTTAATAGGTAGGTAATAGAGTTTTAACTACTATATTGTATTGATTTAGTATTATAAGCTAGAGTTAAAAGTGTTTGTTGTCAGTGTGTCTTTGATGAGTGTACACGGCGCCTGAAGATGCCGAAAGGTGAAACCCGGGTCGCAAAAAAACGACTTAAATTAGATAGTATAAAACTTAAATCCATTAGAATTTTAACAACATATAAGTTGTAGAGTTCGGTAAAACCTCTACATATTGACAAACATATTATATACGTTCATATTTAATATTTTTACAGTTCAACTTCTATCTATTTATATCTATATAGGTAATACCACAATGTTATTCAAACTTATATTATAGCACGACTTCACTCCCTCATATTAGGAGTCTATCTAATCATTCTTTTACAATTGAGCACTAATTTTAAATCTACTTATTCTATATTTTACATTTTCCATTTTATATAACCCATATTAATAAGCTTTATTTCAACTGCTTTCTCTATCTATATTTATGTAGTAGTGTTCAACCATCGTTCACGTACGCATTGCTTTATTGTAAGCAAATTCAAATACTATTAATCTCGTAACGTGGTATAGAAAAATTTGCATGTTGGACATAACGCAGAAAAACAATCAGAGAAATATAAAAATATATAAAATTGCGCGAAGTGTTAGAGGTTTTCAAGCTAAATAAATAGCAATGGGGTGAACATGTTTCTCGGCTAGTGGAAAATCGCTGAATAAAAACAGTCATAAAAAGTGATATCCAAGGAGCATTAAACGACCATAAAACCGCCATTAACCACAGGGATATACATTATACATGGCGGCAGATAACTATAAACTGTAGAAAGTAGACTGAGCTACTACAAACCTTCATCCTGGAATGGATCAACCCCAGCTACTGCGATGATTATTATTAATTATTATAGAATTGATTACTTTTATAATAATTATGGTTTTCTGAGAGTAAAGTAAATTATATAATGCTCATATTATGTAATATTATGCAAGAACAGTTTTTACTTCACAGTCTAGAAAATAAATAATTAGTAGATTTCAAACATGATAATCTAAGCATCGTCATTGGCACAATTAGTCTATCCAAAGCCTCGGATTTCGGATGATGATTTTTTGCTAAATATCTGCTTGCATAAGTCCTCATTATCCGTGAGATGTACGTTTCCTGCGCACAGAAATCGTAAAATCGATATATGGTGTGTGATAAACTATCTATAATTACGGCCTCCTTAAGTAGTAGATTCCAATCTTGACTATACTGGATATAAATATACCTAAAATGAGAGCTGACGCCGTCAGTCTATCGAGGCTTCAAACGTCACACCAAACGCAAAATAACTGCTTGCGTGGTTCGCTGTCATTCATACGCTTGACTTATATTAGCCACTGAAGTAGTCTAATAATTGAAATATGTACGTCTTTTTCTTATACAATATAATGTATTGTATACATACAATAATACATGTATGATTGCACCTAAATATCATACTACATCGATTTGATTTGGACGAAAGTCTTTTCGTAAAATATTGCTTTTGAAAACGCCTAGCGGTTAGCCTCTCGTTTGCTTTAGCCACTTCCAAAATGTTCATCTTAATAATGAAGTTATATCACGTAAGAGCCAGTTCAGATAATACATTTTTTAGTTTAAATGGAAAATTCTGGAATATACATATTGTTTGTTAAACATCAGAAGAATTTATACTTATTAGGGGGAAAAAATATTCACACTGAATGTCATTGGACCATTGAAAGCATATTATTATAAAATAAAACACAGCACCCGGATTGTGAAGGTTATGGGTGCACATATTTAATATATAATATATGCGTATGAAAAAGTATGCACAATCAATTAAAATATTTCCTATCTAAAAATTCTCGAAATACTGGCTAATTTACGAAGTTATAAATTTTTTCTCAAAGTAATCAAAAACTTCGTCACAAGATGTCTCTGTGTTCTCGATTTAATTATTATTTCCTTGTTTACTTGTCCTTAATTATTCAGCGCATAATTACGATGCCGGGTTAATCTATTTGTATTATAATAACTGAAGTCACGTTCTGGAGAGCTTCCAGGCGCCAAGTTTATGTATTTATGAATCCATTAAGTCCATTAGGCTGCCAATGACACGAGACAAACCGCCATGCTCCTAAGAGTGAAAATTCCAACGAAAAGTTTTCCCATTTTCTTGCAAGACTTTTTTAACCATAGACTAAGTTTATTTAATCAGTTTGCTCGGCTAAAATTCCCCATGTCTAACATTTATTTATTTATTCAGTAATATTGTGACATGGCTGTTTTTGGCGAATCCGCCACCAATTTTAATACAGTCTAATTAAAAATAAAGACACACAATAGACTTTAATATACTAAGATTAAAGTACTGTAAAAAAAACATTTTAGCGCGAATCAAATTGAGGTGCATGTCGCCAACTGTCACACTGTCGCCGCAACAATCTTAGTCTACGGTTTCGTCATTTTTCAGAATATTTTGAACCATCACCATCTCTGTAAATTCACTGAAGAATGACACTGATGAAGAGTGCCTACTATAATGTATTCATGCTAATTTCAATTAATTTTAACAGTTTCTACGTGTGCGTATGTTAAAATACTTGCGGCATGACATACATAGATAATATTTTTAATATAACCCAACCTGCAGATCATAGATGTTAGACAACTTTCTTATCTAAAATACATAGTGTCGACCGCTAAAAACATGAAAAAACGTGATTTTGACATGACAATCGAAAATTGTAGGCGTGTGGAATATGATAAAAACGTTCAAAACGTCATGCAGGTGTCGATGCAGTGCAGTTCAACGTGAGGTGACCTCATTATAGTTTTAGTGATTTCGGCAGATTTTGCCAACTGACAATGTTCGTTTAAAGGTTCAAAATGTGAGACGGATCAAACGGGATGGGTCAGTCTGATAAAATTTATATCTATCAGTCTATTTTATATCTATTTTATTACTATCAGTCTGATAATATTTTTAATACCAAGAACAATGACATTACACACTTTTTTCCCGTAGCAGAAGCTTACTGTGACGTCACGTGATATGCACCTCAATTTGGTTCGCACTTTATATTACTATGTGTCATCACTCATCAGACATTACACTCATAGTAGCTATTTTTAGTTACAGAGTGTGATATCAGGAACGTATTATTATATTTTTATTAGGTACCTACGTTGGTAGTTGAAATTTATAATTTCTATTTTATTTTGTATCGTAAGGGGTCGTCAAAATCAGTTTGGCGTATCACTGGACACCACATTCCTGAATTCTCTACTAACTGCTATAATAATTATAACAAAGTTTACTTTAACTTGAATGAAAGTATTGGTGTAATTAATATATTTATATTATGATGTCAACTTATGTTGACTCTCTCTCTAGATCTTCAAAGGGCTTTTGAAGAATGAGAATATTCATTAAAAGGGTAAAGAAAAACGGCAAATAACAGTTTTGTTCAGTAATTATTAATCAAATGCCCAGTTGTTTCGTATAATAAAGGGTTTCTTATCGTTAATTGCGTTGTCAGTCGCTTGTTAACAGTACTACGATTAATGGCGAAAAAATAACCTATAACCTACCTAACTCTGTCATCAACACTGCCATTTTATGCAAAATATAATTGGCCATTTCAACATACAATTTATTAATTATTAAGAAAGGACACGAGTGAAGTTAATAATTATTTTCATAACAAACTTCGTATAAATGAAATAGAATAATATGATTGTCACGAAAGATAGATATTATGTTTATATAAATACAGAGTATTTTCTACATTATATTTGTTTATTTATCCAAGTAAGGTAATTTCATAACTCAATGCAAATAAAACATAACAAGTTTGCATTGAAATATCAAAGAAATAATAGCGGTAACCATCTCTTTTTATACGTATCTTATCGCAACAATATTTAACTATTGTAAATAATGTATAAGACCTTTTCTGGTGAAAATAAATCAATTTAATTTATCTAGCTTTTCAGAAAACACTATGTAATGTCTGTAATTATTGAATTTTATTTAGTTACTTATTTTTTATTGCTTTAGTATTTTTAGTTGATTATAAGTAATGGAACCTATCTACCATTTTTGTATGGGCACCTTATCTTTTTTTACACGGTTTTGTTTTGCATGGTAGTCTTCGGAACGTATCCAAAATCGTGCAAAAAGAGGATCGGGTTTATTATACATATTTTATGTATCATTGTATATTCTGTACCTGTTGACGATGTCTATTTGAAATGGATGAAACCGACCTTGATTATTATTATACTAAGTGGAATAAATTTACCACGTATTGTGTTTTATTTTATAAATCAATACAATGTATTCCCACAAAGAATTAACTGTTAACACTACGTATTAAAGAACATGACAAAGAAAAGGTGGGAAATTACCTTGTTACCAAAACCAAAACAAAGGAAAAAAGATAGATTCCTGGCTTTTAAAAATTCACTCTTCGAAGTACTACGTCAGTACATTCAATGATTCTATTTTCTGACAACATAATATAACACATCTCTAAATATAAATTTCAATAAAAAATATGTATTATTTTAAAACGACATTCATTACATGGCATGGTGCATTTAATGCCAAAGTATCTATCTCCCATCAAATCGAATCCACACTCAATCTGCCAGTGTGATGACATCAATCAATGTATGTTGCATAATATTATTTGTAATAATTTTCCTTTCATGTTCTCAGAGGGGAGGCTTTTTTTGATCCACGCAGAGCAGTACAAATTGGTGCAAATGGGCATTCAACCCGGATTTCGTGGAAAGTTTTTCCCCCATGTATTTCTCATTTTAATTCGCATTTATTGTCAAATATATTTTACCTTTTCTCTTGTTAAATAGGCATTGTATCATAAATTTTTAAATTGCTACCAAAATGCACGTTTGAAGAATGGAAATAAAATTGTACACATTTATGATGACGCTTCGTATATAAAACTAATTATTTTGTCAAGTAACTTTTTCTGCTTTCGTTCAATTTATTTAGGCTTTATCTGATAGAAAAACATTTTGGTCATCAAAATAATATGAATATTATAGCAACGAGCCTCAATTTTATTTCTTTAATAAAAAGATTTTTAAATTTTAACAATATCAATCATAGAACCTTTTAAAGCTTGATAAATCCGATATCAATTTTTCCCGTAAATCTGAATGAACATTGATTTATAAATCCTCTGACCCTAAACTAAGATCAAGTGACTCGTAAAAGGTTCTTTTTAGCTTGAGGTCAAACTTAAGTTGGTGCCTGTTTTACACTTTGGCTCGACGGAAAATTTATCGGTTCACTTTTCTTAATCCGCCTTTCGAAGGATACTGTGATTGTTTTCAAATCACTATCGGTGGCAAAGTCTGCCTATAAGTCCAGAATAAAAACGCTTTTATGGTTAAGTGATTTTATTTTAGAAAGCTTCTTTCTATTATTAAGATTTTTCATCGCCTTGTGAAGGTCAAGGTCTGTTTTGTAGTGAAAAATACAAGGTGAAATACCTACCAATCATGCTATATTTAGTCTAGTGTTTAAGTTGAACATGAATGAATTAGAATAGTACAACTTTACTTCAGATAAAACTTCTGTAATTGCATTCTAACGGGCATTGCATTGACGAATGTAGAAATATGCGATACTCCCAGATGATAAAGCTTCCTATATATTTCAATGTGACCTGGATTGTCCCAGTTTGATGATGGCTTCTGAAATTCCGGTCGGTTTTTAATGATTTCTCTCTTCAAAAGGTGTCTGATCCACATGCAAGAGATGGATAATTTGAATCTTAAAAATGATACCTTTTGTATTTTTTTAACTATCAAGTTTAGCATATATTATATATTTAGACAATATTATCACCTTTTATAATTATATATCATCGGACATAATTTTAAAAGACCTCAAAGAAATATATTATAACCACTAGAAAAACTCTCTTTGTAAAAACACGACACCTGAGAAGACCAAATCACCCAAATTTGTTCAACGCGTACGCTGTGTTCCTGTATGAATGGCTGTGGCTTCTGACTAAGCTTCATAAGTCTCGATTCTTAAGCGCCGGCTAGATGCTCATGCTCACCTGCGCAATCCGGTTTGTGTAGGGAAGCCCGTGTGTATGGACAGGAAACCTGTAGCTCGCGCAAACCGAAAAGTGTTCCGTATTTTTTGCAACAACTATACCGCGCAGGCAAGTCGCTGCTGTTTTGCCGATGCATTAGGTATACATTACTACGACCGCGTTACAAACACCTGAATTCGTGAGCGGACGTGGCTGGAATATGTCTTCCGGATGCCGCTAGAGAGTGCGATACTCCAAAACCTTGTGACACAGCCTCAATGGTTCTTTCGCCATGGACGGCCCTCTCTCATCCAGCAACAGTGATACAAAAGCGATGAACGAAGGAAAATGGCACGTCTGGGTCGCAATATTGGAGTGTGACAGGATGAAGTAAGTAGTAGTAGAAAAGCATGATTTACGACCGCTTTTAATACAGTGTAAGGGTACATGGCAGCAGAAGCGTATGCAAAAGACGTTTCTCTTGGAGCAACATCAGGGCGTTAGCAATATAATTCGACTGGTCCAAGAAAGGAATTTGTACCTACTACAATTTATTCTTTTAATTATTCTTATTAATTTACATGTAACCTTAATATATAATATACTCCTTAATATATAATATACTCCTTAATATATAATATACTTAATATATATATATATACGTGATAATAATATCAATGTGGTAGGCAGTTTCACATATAGCAGTCTGTGGTCAACTGCTATATATTTTCAGCAGTTATATAATTTTTTTAGATAAAATAATATAATGTGGACACATAGCCGGTTGCTAAAAAAACTGCCATAAATTTCAACTTAACATGCTCACCAGACCAATTAATTATCACTAAAGAATTTTTAAAGCTTTCTTCTCGTGGCTTTTCATTTTATGAATGAAGCCCTTTTCCATCTAATTACATTTATCAAAAACTAGGTTGGTAAAATACATTAATTAAACGGACGTTTTCATAGTAGGCCGTACAATAGTGGTTTCAATTTTTAATTTTTAATTAGCAACTCAAACGATGTGGTTATAAAAAATCTTTTAAAACATTTGTAAATGGCAACGAAAGAAAATAAATCACCGATGGACGAATTATAGTGCGTCAACGGTAATAATATCAAAAATGTGTTATACATATTATAATAAGTTAGATACCTAGTCATAAAAAGCAAACTAAAAATTTTATCAGTCTAATTTAAAAAATTAATTATTATAAATTTATTTCAAGCCATGCTCTTGCTTTTTTGAACCTACAAGGTTGTTCAAAGAGATTAAACATAGATTTATTTACATATTGCAGATGTTGTGGTCAGGATGATATGTTTATAACAGATTTGGATGAAACCTGTAGTTAGTATGTAACTCCATTTTTTTATTGTCAGAATTAGATATTTTGTGTAGTGTGATTGTACTATTTTGTTGTTTAGTATTTTATTTCATAGATATATTATCTACATAGAACTCTTAGAGCCCATCGGTTTTTATCTAATATTGGGCAGTCGTTGATGGCATGACACACTGTTTGAGACGTGTAGTGGTCACATGAACAATAGTCATCGTCTTTTTACAGTTTTGTGTGAAACCTGTGATTATTTATGTACCTCCATGTTTTATGGTCAAAATTAGATATTTTGTGTAGTGTGGTTGTGATTTATATATATTATCTACCTACATATATTGTCTATATATAGCTCTTAGAGCCCATCGGTCTTTATTCTATATTGGGTAGTCGTTGATGGCATGCCACACTGTTTAAGGTGTGTAGTCGTCACATGAACAACAGTCATTGTCTCTTAATTTAAATGTGTTTAGATGGGTATTCAGTGGAGTTCGAGTGAAGTTTTTATGTTTTTTGTATGAGTGGTGGCAGAGATTATATATATATTATGCTTATTTGATATCGATATCAGCATTGACAAAAATTTACTTTACCTTTCAAACGATAAGATAATACAATAATAATTGTATTCACACATGCGTACACCATTTGTACATATCGGGAGAGATTTCAGGATATGCGTGATATATTGCATTCATCTACATATTATTTACTATCAGAAGACACGGTCGGCGCAGATAACACTTTCATAGTGGACTACACACTCTATGCGGTAATTAATTTGAAAAATATTTTTAAATACTCTAATGGTTTTATGCCAGCAGAGACCTGATGTGGTGACAGATTTAAAGGCCACCTTGTGAAAAAATACCCATGCACTAAACCCCCAAAGAGTATTACCTACAGCAATAGTTTTTCCACAGAACAGATAATAAATAGAATACCGATAGGCTATATTCAATACGCCGCATGTTGATGCAGAGTTTTTGAATGTGTGAGTGTCCTACGAAAATGAAGCACGCATTATGCACGTGCAATAGTGTGTGTAATACACCAACATTAAATGAGCGTAAATGCATAAACCGAGAGCAGTTTTTAGTATTAGACGTAAAACGTATTATTGACACGTGTGTAAGTTTAACCCGGATTCTTCCTTACTCGAGTCGGTTACCTACTATCGCCTTACCCTTTATGTATTTCAGTTCCCATTATTTCTGAGTTCCCTGAGTTTTTCATTTCTTTTTACAGCCAGCTTATAAAAAATATATATACATTACCAAAAACACCTAATTTTCTTCATGGTAAGCGACCACCGATATGAGTAAATTCTTTCGTTTCAGAGTATTATTCCGAGAATTATCTGAGTCCGTAAAATTGTTTCTTTACGTTTTATTTATATTGTTAGTATCCTACACATTGTTTTATTACTATCTACCATTTTTTTAAATCATATTTTATAATATTACCATGCATAAATATCTCCTAAAATAATCCTTTTGCACACCCTTTTATTTGTCACTTGTCGATTTTATTCATTCACGTACCATCAGGATATTTCCCTATATTATTTACGATTTTTTTCACCTATTTGTCGGTTTTTTTCGTCGTCAAAAATATGTTTAAATAAAGATGTATTCTTTATACTACTTTTCATTAACCTTATATTAACTTGTATATAACGTATTTTGAACCATTCACATAAGTATTATTTTTTACAGATCGCTTTATTTTTTAATCTAATGCTTTCCATTTAGCTTAAAATACTGTTTTCACATCTCAGCAATAATGTCAAAATTATCCATATAGTCCAATCATGTTAAGGTTTTACCTATAAATAATTCCCCAAACGATAGTTTTGCACATGTACCCCTATACCCTGTACCCTTCATACTATGTTATGCTAAGGGTAACCATCTTGAAAAGTAGTGGACAGTTTTAATTTTTAGCTATATCTATAAAAAGTTCTAATCTACACAATTTTTTTTATAGTATGTATTTGCAACGGTTAAGAATTAAACTAAAATAGATTAGTTCTATGGACATGGACAGAGCTTTTTATTACAAATACTTTATAGCGATTTTTTAAAGTAATGTAAAAATTATGATAACTACAAAATAAACAACTATATGTTGATGATATAATAAACTTTTTTCTCGTATATCTACAGCAGTTAAAATTTATATTAATATATAAAGATGAGGATCACTTATCTTTTTTTTAGTAAATTTTGGTCATAAAAATTTATATTTTTATAGAGAAACTTTTTACCAATTCTAAGTATTATAATAAAAAATGGAAAGAGAAAGATAAAGTCGTCGACAATATAAAGATGCCTATAAACTTCTCATAATAAAAACGCAAAAGACAAGGTAGCGTTCAACAAAAGTTTATTGGGGACATTTCATCACGGAATATTTTATGTTCATACTGAATTTATGAAGGTTCAAACGGAAATACTATCATTTTTTATTGCATAAATATCTACGAGATTTTAACGTCAATCGGACATTTCAAACAGTTATATACAAAATCATAGTAATATGACAACTTGATTTACCGATGAGTGTGTTATTTACAGTATTTTTTTTCGTGTAATTGAATACTTTAAATTTACCATTTCATCGACACGTATAATATTGTATTTATTAGAGCCTATGCTTAAAATATTTCATTGCGATTTTTGTGATAAATAAATTGCAATGAAAACATTTTCATTATATTGCATTCACATGGAAAAACTCTTGTATTGAACGGAATTTGAACATGTTTTTTTCTCATCACACTAATACCCAGCTACCATTTATTTTTCGTTGACTTTGGTTTTTTTGTACTTTTATCTTGATTCAATATAAATACGATAGCCATCTGTTGAAAACATCTCCAAGACATTATTTATTGACATATTTATGTATTTATTTATGTATTTGAAAGACCAAAACAGTATGGACATAACAAATCTAAATGCAAGATGCGCACAACATTAGATTTACATTATAACAAATATGACACTCACAAAAGTGAAGAAAATATATATAATAAAAAAAATATATTATTACAATTTTATACATAAAAATAAAATACATATCATGTCACTGAAAATGTCTATGTCTTTGGGAGCGTATTGACTAATCTTGCTCCCCTCGCTAATGGTGCCTGATAGGCTTGACACAAGGAAACGGTTCCGATCCAGAATAGATTATGGCTGCGACCACGTAGGTAATTGACAGGAGCATAGGAGCATGTAAATTCAAATTATTTAAGACATAAGGATTGGAAACCATCCTTCGCGATAACAGGCAAAAATGTCTCAAGAGCAGAAGTGACCTACGAGATTAAGAGAGTGAAAAGTAAGCATGCCTTGTAGAAAGGCATTCGGAAATAATATATTATTTTAGATTAATTATAGTTACTTAAATACTCACAAGAAAAGTCTTCATTCCTAGATAATATGTCATTAAAATCCTGAAAATCTTGAAGTCGAAAGAAATTAATATTTAATTTCTAATTGACGATAACTATACTTTATTTCCCACGCTCAAGTAGAGACTAAAAGACTTGCCACTAATTCTATGATTATGCATAGTTTGCATCATGACTCTAAGTGATTCAAATTCATGTATAGTTTTATTTCAATCAATATTGTATGTTGGACTGCAAAGCATCTCTCTAATTGTCTATTGAAATGAATGAATATCCAATGTCATCAAATATATCCTCCCCCTCAAAGTATGCCCCAAATCACGCATTAAAACTCCATATCAAGTCAGTACTCTAACCAAAAACATCATTAGGATATCCCTGATGAAAAGTTAACTAGCCCTGCCTTCCAAAATAATATTATTGCAACACGCATTTCAGCAGCCGGATGACGCGCAGCCGAAAACAGGACAGTATACCTGGCCCGGCGGATACCGAAGCCAGAGATCCGAAGTGAAAGTACCGTTAGTCAGCCGCCAAACCTTCCCTTTCCCCCCCCCTGCCCGCATCTTACGATGGGGTAGACGGAAATAATTGAGCAGTGATAATTTCGCCCCAATTGCATGGAAGTTGCGGAAACATTTCCAATACGCAAGGCACGTTGTCTCGTCGGCCAACCGTCCGTATAAAATGACTGCGTTCCCGCGCCTAATTCGTCGCATCGTAGTCTAAATAAAACTTCTCGATTAATAAATAACAAGTGCCCGTGAAACTTAGTAAATAATGTGTAAACGCGACTACGTGGCAATAATATAAAGTGTAGTGCAAACCAGTTAAATGTCGCGTGCCCTCAAGCAACCGACATGCGTAACCACCGCCAATTCGGTGTATTTTATCTCAGTCATGCTGAACTTATGTATACCAAGCTTGTATAATTTAGTGTAAATAAAATTATAACTCCGCGCGGAGCCTTCAAATTGAATTATCCTGTTTTAAACTAATTGTGTCCCATGACGTCCACACTTCCCAAACCTGAAGTAATGCCCGATGAAGAATTTCACCAGCCGACATGTGAGTCTTCTTCATCCTCGGTATTACCAATTATCTCGAAAAGTGTAGATTTGTGTAGTATACTGCTCGTCATAGATTGAAGGTTGTTGACCGAATTTCAGTACATCCCTCTATGGAAGGGTAGTCGTATCAGATCACCGACGTCTAGGATATTTAACTTACGAAGATTGCGTTTTCATAACAAAAAATCTTCTACTCACCATTCTGCTACTTTGTACCTAGGGATTGAAACACCGGTATTCTAAAACCGGGATCCCAATATTTATCGATACCGAATTATCGATTTTCATAATTGAAATACCGATATTTTCGATATTAAAAAAGCAGAAATGAAATGTATTTAAATTAATATAAGTTGAAAATAAATTTCACAAAGACGAAAGTCATGTTCAACTGCTTTGCAGGCTAAAAAGAGATCCTCATCAATGGCACTGAGCTCGAACAGGTGAAAAGCTACATCTATCTGGGACAACAAGTGTCTATAGATGGATGTATATTTGATGAAATTGTTTGCAGAGTAAAGCTAGGCTGGAGTGCTTTTGGCCGCCTGAATAATATCTTCAAAAGTGACCTTTCACTGTGCCTAAAGCGCAAAGTGTTCAACCAGTGTGTGCTTCCCGTGATCACATATGCGTGTGAAACATGGACCCTAAATAAAAGAGAGATCCAGAAACTTAAAAAAGAAGTAGAAGAAAAAAAAAAGGAGTAGCACAACGTGGTATGGAGAGGTGCATGCTGGGCATAACGCGAAAGGACAAAAAGAGAAATGAGTGGATAAGAAAGCAGACAAAGGTTTGCGATCTAATAGAGTTTATTAAAAGTCTTAAATGGAGATGGGCTGGACAAATCTAGTCATCCAGTGGTATCCAATAAGTACAAAACGTCCGCAAGGTAGACCTAGAGGCCGTTGGATCGATGAAATGATAAAGTTCTGCGGAAGTACGTGGCAACGCAATGCACAGGACCGAGAGAAGTGGAAGCAGCTTGAAAAGGCCTTCATCCATCAGTGGATAGATTCAAGCTGATGATGATGATGATAAATAAATGAACAATAACTGCACAATTATTAATTAACGACGCCATTTGTGGTTCGATTTCGTTATTCTTAGTGATTAAATGCTCTTCATCAGTCAGTCGTAGATTTTAGAAGTTACGGACCTACTTTTGGATTTATATTAAAGCACAGTTAAATACTTTTACATTTTATTAGTATAATTAAATGAAAACTGATCATAAATCGTTGCATAATGGGTGTGGAGACGTGGTGGGTGGTGTAGAATGATTTTTATATAGATTGGTAGATACTTCTGTTTTTGTCTGTATATTTTAACGAATACCGATATTCAATAAGAAATACTGGTATTGATATTTTAAATCGGTATTGCAATCCCTTACCTTTACCGTTTTTTGGATTATGAGCTAGAGTAGTGGTTCTCATGTGCGGGCACTAGAGGATTTTGCTGCGGCCACCAGAGCTTTACAGAATAATAGTTCGATAAATAAACAACAACTACAAAAAAGTAACCTAAAAATAATCGAAACCGTGTTCATCATAGATAAATTAAAAAAAAAACACAATGATTCTCATGTCAGAAGTTGGAAATGACATTTTTTTCTATTTTATCTTTTCAAAGATAAAAGTACGAACACAACTTCTAAATTTAAATTAAAGCTTAAAATGAAAGTATCTTCAATCTCTAAATCTGGATCTTGATAAAAGGTTCAAGAATTGATTTTTTTAAACTCTTTCTTTCGTAACTTCGCCTTTTCAGATGATGACAAACGAAAATTTCATAGGACTACAAATGAGATTAACATCTATATAATATTTGAGGCTTTCACGGTTGTTTTTTTATCGTAGTAGATTTTTGGGTGTCCACCGTGTGTCCTTTTTCCTTCTTTACTCGACTTTTCGGGCTCGTTGCAGAGATGCAGCTAATTGGATTCCTTTTGACATTCTTAGAGCAACGTTTACATTCACATACCTACACTACATTTTCATCATAAAACATATCATCTCGTGATAATATGGCCTCTGCACACCCCGAAACTCCGAGCCCGAAACGTAGAGTAAAGAAGGAAGAAGCACACACGGTGGAAACCCAAAAATCTACTACGAGATTATCATAATTTTCGGTATTTAATTTAATTAACTGGGTTAACGTTAAATACGCCTTATTATAAATGAGTCACGACCAAGTACTACATAATACCATGGTTAAAAATTTTGGTCGAAGTTATACGTTTTAAAATGTTCAAATTAATGTGGACTTGTCTATAAATAAATTGATCCATTTTTTAGTATATAAAATTTAGCTTTAATTTTTTCAATCACAGCAAAAGTGAAATTTGGTGCGGC
The DNA here is from genome assembly GCF_057557595.1 of Rhyacophila brunnea. Classification (NCBI taxonomy): domain Eukaryota; kingdom Metazoa; phylum Arthropoda; class Insecta; order Trichoptera; family Rhyacophilidae; genus Rhyacophila; species Rhyacophila brunnea. The sequence continues at coordinate 53,608,457 of NW_028232965.1, read as the reverse complement.
CACCAGACGTTTCCATAGAACTGTCAATGTCAATTGTGCGGCCACAGTTAAATTTCACGGGAGAACCACTGAGCCAGAGTGAATCACAACAGAAAAATATACCAAATTAGCTATAAATTATCTTTGTTTGTTCGTCCAATAACTTTCTCGTTAGTAATATACCGATACAACCAGAGCTCTAATGCCTCCAGGCTTTTACGTTGTAAACCAATGAAAACAATACGTAGCACCTAATTGACATTCATCAAGTACCCAGACAAATGTCTCGATTACAGAAGAGATATTCCATTTTTTTCAGACGTGTTCCCCGTCATCTCAATTCTGATCTCGAAATTACTATCTGGGCTTCAGCCTCCTTGTAAATCTCAACCGAGATATTATGTCACATCGTCTAACCTCTGCAATGAATTGCTATCAATGTAAAGGTGGACCATTTTAACGGGTCTAGGACGATTTAAAGAAGAAAGAAAATAAATAGACGCTAGGTACTTATAGGTACTTTAAAAAAATATTTAATATTATTATTTATATTCAAATGATTATATTATGATTTATTAGTTGGTGAGAATATAAATATTATGCAGACGTAAATAATGATTTAATCGTGCATATGTTTAAGTTTCAACGAAAAAAGAGTTTTTTTTATTTTATATAAAGCCTTAGGCATGGTAATTCTCAATCCGCAATAAAAAATACATTATGTTGAATTAAAACTACTAAGTAGTAGATAGAAACTGATTAAAATACCTCATCTAAGTTCTGTATACGTGTCTACAACAGTGCGACGTCCAATTGTCCGGAGTCCAATTGTCCCTTTCCCATTTTAACCGATTTTTTATTGACTAGGTACCTTAAAGACTGGACGTCATTATTTAAATTCTACAATTCTCAATGACTTTTTTAAAATAAGTACTTCTAGTATTTTTTCCTAAGTTACAAGATATTATTCCCGATTTATGTGTAAACATTTTTTATTCTTAAATTGTATAGTAACTAAGTAATACTCAGTTAAATCTACGTATGCACTTAGTATATCGTCCATCACAAAAGAGAATTTCTTTGTAAGAACGTTGGGATTTACAATTTATGTAAACATGCTTTGAATATGCTATTACAATGGTATGTAGACAATTTCAGCTATGCGATCATTTTAAAGGACGCTTTTATGTGCATTTACGAGACGAAAATTTCCATTTAAGAGTATCACCATTAAGAATATTAACAATCTTAGAATATGCTTAAAAGATTATATCTTCTTAGCTTTTATAAACATACTAATATATTCCCAATTTAGACGTTTACTTTGTGAACGAATCGTTATAATATTCTACTTTTTAAATAACGATAAAAATAAATAAATTTTATTTTAAATATTAATCTTAATTTAGCATATATTTTAAATGTACAATTAGGTATATACGTCAACTGCAATGATAGATAAATAAGTGGACTACATTTTTCTCGTATATATCAAATTTCGTCATCGAAAAACTAACATAATACTATATTTATGTACTTTTAATGCACCAACAATACAAGCAAAGATATGTTGTTTAATTTAATAAAACGCATTTTTTTGTAGTACTTATTCCACTTTTAATCATTAATGATTAAAACAATAAAACATGATTAAAAGTGGAATAAGTACTACAAAAAAAATGCGTTTTAATAAATTAAACAACAATACAATGCAGTTCCACCATGAATTGACAGTTAACAAAATAAAAGAAATTACAAGCAAAGATGTTTTTAGATTACATGTAAATTGTACGTAAAACATTTCACCGTGGTACAGTTTGCCGTGAGCTTTCTTATCGGAAAGAGATTATCGTATACTATACGGTCTCTAATTTTATTAGATTCAAAATGAACATTTTTATTCAATTTTCATAGCTGATTTTGGCAAAATTCATGAATTCAAGAATGAAAACCTAACCAAACCTAATAAATAATCCAGTATATCGGATATTTTCAAAATTTCTTTGCTACTGGCTTCCTGTAGAGTGTAAACCGACAAGAACCGTGTTTTATTTAGACCTGACTAGACAGTACTATACAACCCAAAGAGGTTGGACGGTCTTTAATACACGGTCATATATTTCCGTTACAACATTTCACGGTGAAGTGTGATACGGCGAACTGCATACGTACAAGTTTCCGGACACAAAAGTGTTAACCACATAACTAACTTGATAATATAATAATCGTTATATGTAATGATATTCTGTATTTTAGTTAAAATATGCAAAAACTGCTGACCATATTCTGGTGTTTGATGGGTTGAATAAAAGACCTAATTCCCAAGATGAGTGCAAAATGAAAATGTATTACAATAAATACAAATGACAATGAAATGGCTAAAATAGTAGTTTAATATTGAGCCTATTGTCTTAATAAACCACTAGTATCAATATATTTACAAAAAAATATTAGTCACCGGAGTTGCCGAAGGTTAGTGGGAAAAAAAACAACGGTAAACATAATAAATATGACATTAATGTTATCGATCACATAAATTCTTTTTTGTTATTCAGATTTTCATTGAATATTGCAGGTCGTAAGGTTTACACAGCATACTGTCAAAATATTGTATAAAATCTTGTCTACCAAAAGTTGGCAAGAATGACCGTATCTTCATAAATAACCCTTTGTCTATAATTCGATTATGTGGATGATCTAACATAGGTACTGAAATAATATAATATATCCGAATCTATAAAATAACGATCGGTTTTTGTGTATTAAAGAATATTAATTACCTTAATTGCTAACCGATGCCCGGCTCTCGCCAAATATTTTAGAACATCTACTTGAACTTGCTTATAATTTTTAATAAACCATTTCTTTTAATAATTAATGAATAACAAGGTTTTGAGAATATAACATTCCATAATTATAATGTTCAATATGGAATTTTACATTGTCAAAATCTTGTGAATTACTGATTGCATGAAAGAAATGGTTTATTAAAAATTGTTAGAAAGTTCAAGTAGGCGTTATAATTATAAAATAACTCTTCATTTAAATTGGTTTAGGCTAAGACTGATTTTATAGGACGTGTCAAACTTTGAAAAGGTCATAATTACATAACGTGTTTTTGAGACTTACTTTTAATTTCACTATTTTACGAGATATTATATTTTATCAAAAATATACTAATTTAACCAACATTATAGTAAAATTTGATTCCATAATAAAAATTCTTTTACAATGTGAAAAAATAGTTTTTTATAAAGAATCGCTTGATAGAAAGTACGGTCGTAATGGAAGAAACTTGTCGAGATTTTTCAACAATGTCCATGAGAGAAGTAAAAAAAAAATATTATATCATTTTCAAAACCATAAGCCGGTGTATAAAAATAGCATGAAATTCTTGAAAAGATTCAAGTTGGACATCTTTGTCCTTAAGTTATTTCATAATTATATTTTTTCACACAAAATCTTATAGCATGTCGTTACGTCAACGAATGTATTTGCATATATTTAAAAAAAAACCCCAATCATTGTAAAACATAATAAAAAAATTCAAATTTTTGTTAGTATTTTTAATGTAGATTCGATTTATTTGCGAAGTAGTTTAGATTTAACATTTTTAATGATACATCGAATTTAAAATAAGCAAAATATTTACGAGCTCTCCAAACCGAAAAATTCTCTATGGAATTACTATGTAATGTTTTATTCATTTTCATCCTTTTGGTAGTTGTCTGATAGGTACTAGGCCTTTTAAAGCGTACATTTATTCCCAATAGGCTGTTTTAAAAACCTAAATCATCCAAATTCTTTGAACCGAATTAATTTAAATCGTTTCTATTTATGTCAAAGTTGGTAAAATCAAAATACTAAATTTATATAATATAATTTTAACATTTATCTTGAAAACGACAATATTATCAAGAGAGTCGTTTTATTGGACACATAAATATTGATGCGTTGGTCAAAAATATAATATACTTTTAAATGAAACAGAATAAATTAAAATCAAACGGAAAACATATACAGATGTTAGCAAATTATTTATATGAAGCACCTTTAATATTATTGGGTATGGTTTTATTATTACATAAGTATACCTATTCAAAAATGTATACCGTATCAAATATATTATGTCGAAAATAATGGATGAATAAATAAATAAATCCGTACAAAATTATGTAATCGGTTGTTTAATTACTAAACCATATATTATAATTGACAAAGCTGTACTAGAGCTAGTCAATAATAGTTTGCGTATTTACGAGAGAATAATTTATTTGGGAAAAAACTATGGATTCGTCATATAATTTTTACTCAACCAAAAAAAGTTATAACTTGTCATCGAATAACTTTGTTGATGCACTTTTGTGATACTGTGAATATTAAAAATAATTTATTCATTTCCGATATAAAGTGGTGATAAAATATTCTATTCAAATTTGGAAGTGATCCGGTGCAGCAGGCTTATTCTAACATGTCACATAACATAAAAACAGCTAATTGTGATAAATATATCATATTTATCACTTTACTTATTCTGGCGGTTAATTATGTAAAAAGTTAATCGTCTGAACTGTCAAAAGGTGATATCTTTTAACCCCCTTTCTTGGCCATACTAACTTTGAAAACGAGACAGAGTAGGTACGATAATTTTCCGACTGTTGTACTGCAAATCGCAATGATATGACTAATACAATTTTAGGTAATGTTGATATGCCTGACGTGTCAATACAAAATTTTTGTGTTCGGCTCATTACCAACTAGATGGCGCTGGTTTGGCTTAATGCACTTGTGTCCGGTCTTATCCGCTTGAGTTTGGTAGCGCGAACATATCCAAATTTGACCGACATGTCTACCAACCTAAATTTTCGTCGTATTGTGAATTGGAGATCACCGCCCAAAACTGTTCTGTTTATAGAATACCGTCCGTGTTAATTTGGACCAATGAAAATATCGAAAACGTGCTAAAGTGATAACTGTTAAGAATAGACTTGCAAGAGTCATTATACAACATCAATCTTTATAAAAATCTATTTTTATTGTTAATTATAAACTAACAAAAATGTTTATTGCAAATTTGTACTCATATAAAACGCATAGATTTATAAAAAGGGTGAATTAAAATATATCATTGCTTATATTGATAATAATTATTAATCAATACAGGACCCATCTAATAATATTTATACAAAAAATTCGAAGCTTTATCATTTTCCAGCTTATTAATATTAACAAGAGATTAGTATTACTTTCATAGGTATTAGTTATCACTTTTAATGAGAAAGCTTTACAAATGAAAGAGTCTCTAAAGACATTGTTGATCACTTGTTTATTTTAATCGCAAAATATTCCTGCAAGGATAAAAATTAATTATTCGTTTGTCTAATTTAACGTAACAGGTCGAAATTCAAAATATTCACGCAAAATTTAAAATTATAATATCTTTATTAACTAAATAATATCATATCAGCTCTACATACAAAAGAGCGCATCTGTGCATATTCATAGTTATATTGCAATGGTTACACTATTAATTATAGTTACGTAGAGGCTCAATACACTGACGATAAATTGTCATTGTGACCTAAAATATACTGCTAAAATATTGTTCGTATGCTGATTGTTTTTTTAGGGTTTTATGTATTTTTTTTAAATACACAGTAAAAAAATACACATCGTGGGCATTTTGATAATAATAATAATATAATATCTGCAAAATTGCTAACTGTCCAGGAAAAACTAATTTGAAAAAATATTTTATGTGGAGTTATTAGTTTTTTATCCAAATTATTTAGTTAGTGTTGTATTATGGTTCGAATAACGCACACAACAACAAGGAAGCTATCAATGGAATGATGCTAGATAGGTCATGTTGCCGCCAATTTTATTTAATGTTGGGGTAGGACATTTTTTTATAACCCTGGAAATGTGTAATAGCACCTGTCTTGATCCAAATTTACCTCTGATTAGTGACGGACAAAACATCGGGAGCGTCGACAGCTTCAACTACATCCAGGTACACATCACGGGAGATGGCATTTTGCAAAAAGAGCTCGCTATCCGACTGGGAATGGCTGGAGAAACATTCAACTCCATGCGGAGTGTTTGGGACTCACGATTGTACTCGGTCAAAACCAAATGGCGCTTATCCGACGCTTGTATTCTGATGGTGCTGCTTTGCGGTATCGAATTATGGCACCTTACGAAGGATCAGAGCAACCGTATACTGAGCTTCGAAAACAGTTGTTTGCGACGGATACTGGGTGAGAGGTGGTATGAATTTAGGAGCAATGAGGAGATAAGAGAACGCATCAAGCAGCCTCTCATTACGCTGAGAGTGAAGAGGCGATGATGGACATGGCTCGGCCATGTGCTGCGGATGCCAGTAGAGAACCTCAACTTGGCTTGCCTGTTCTTCAAACCGACCGGATTCCGGCGTCCTAGAAGGCAACTAAATACTATTTATATAGTGTATGCGGCGGAGCTACAGGATGCTGGTTTGACCTGGAACGAAGCAAGAAGACTAGCGAGCGACAGGGATTTTCGGAGGCGCCACGTGGTATCCATAGGGGAGGATATGGCCGAAGAAGAAGAAGAAGTAGGAAATATGTATTTATAACACATGGGACAAATTGCAAAAGATTCGCAAGATTATTTGACATTGAGTGTATACAAAATATGAACTTCAGTAAAAATGTCAGACAATATACCATATTGTAACTATAATCAATTATATATGTTCATATTTAATAATAAAATAACCACTACACCTGTGGACACTGTCTATTAGACATAATTCTTGGAAGAAATCTAAAAAAATACACCTATAACTATTTGCAGAACCGACCTCTATTCAATTAAAATAAGATGTATTATTTCCAATAACAGGAAACACACACTGGTTGAACACTTTGCGCTTTAGGCACAGTGGAAGGTCACTTTTGAAGACATTATTCAGGCGGCCAAAAGCACTCCAGCCTAGCTTTACTCTGCGAAACATGGACCCTAAGTAAAAGAGAGATCCAGAAACTTGGAGTAGCACAACGTGGTATGGAGAGGTGCATGCTGGGCATAACGCGAAAGGACAAAAAGAGGAATGAGTGGATAAGGAAGCAGACAAGGGTTTGCGATGTAATAGAGTTTATTAAAAGCCTTAAATGGAGATGGACTGGACACATAGCTCGAAGAAGAGACAGTCGTTGGACAAATCTAGTCATCCAGTGGTATCCAAGAAGTACAAAACGTCCGCAAAGTAGACCTAGAGGCCGCTGGATCGATGAAATGATAAAGTTCTGCGGAAGTACATGGCAGCGCAATGCACAGGACCGAGAGAAGTGGAAGCAGCTTGAAGAGGCCTTCATCCAGCAGTGGATAGATTCAGGCTGATAATGATGATGATTTCCAATAAATCAAAATAGTTTATTATTGGTTACAAATAAATAGAAAAAATAATACTTACGTATTTGGAACATTCCGCATAGCCCTGTGTCTGATGAAAACAATCACGAGCGTGCCATTTCCCAAGACGCCGACGACAAATATTAGTGCAAACACCACTGGGACTATGTAGGTTTCCGGACGGGTATAGTAAGGAGTGTAGTCTTCCACCATAGATCCACTAGAATTCCCACTGCCGGAAATTCCATCGAGAACCAATTTCGTTAGATTTCCTTCCTTCTCAAAATTTTCCGTGAAATTATCCGAAGTCATTGCCAATTGAAAAAAACCCATTTTGGGTCACACAGAATATCACTTTTCCACTGATAAAATCACTTTTTTGTTTGTGTTTTTGCACATTTTTTAACCACCATTTTCAGCATTGTCCTATAACATACATAATAATATTATTATTATTTTAGATACAATTTTAGAATAGTATGAAATAAAATTCTACACAAAAAATTTTTCTCTGTAGCTATTTTCGTTGTAACACCACAATTATTTCAAACATAGTCAATCCAGTATTCTGGAATAAGTAATTTATTTAATCGTAAAATCATGCATTGTATTATAATATTTCAGTGCCGAGGGATGGAGGTAAGCTGTTCAGATCCGCCATAAATAGTGCACACTAAACGTTGTCAGTCGTAAGTGTTTATTTTCATTGATAGAAGACTACAATTTACAAAATGGTGTTGGTAAGTTTTTAAAATTCAATTAAACCCTGTGAAACCAAGCCATAATAGATAATAGTCAAAAAATACTCGTATATCTATAAAATATCTAAAATTATGCAATTGAATCATATATTTTATAGATAGAATATTTTTTTATCTATTATAGTTTGGTTTAGGCAGGGCTTGATGAATTTAAAAAAAATGAACCAACATTATATTGTGTAATATAATATATTTGTTCTTAATCCAACGAAAACAAATAAGTTTGATTGAAAAAATGTGCACAATTTTGTTGTATCGTCCAAAGTATACCAAAACTTTTATAGTTTGGCTTAGGCAGGGTCTAATTGGTTTTTAAAAACTAACCAACATCAACTGTAAATTGTAGTCTTAGTTCAATAAAAACAAATACGAATGACTAACAAAGTTTAATGTGCAGTATTTATGGCGGATCTTAACGGCCTACCTCCACCCTTCGCTACTGTAATATTGTTTCCCAAATTGATAATAGTGTTACAACTAAAACAGCGTACGGTTAAAAATTAAACATATTATTTATTAATATATTATAATATTATAAATAACGGTACTAATTTTGCCATATAACATAATATAGTATATATCCTGGGGTTTTCAATATATATTGATGAATTTATAAATATGTCTTTATTTGTTTATTATTTGCTAACTATTTTGGGAATATTAGGATATATCCTAGAATATAAAGTGAATGTTAAGTATTAAAATGTATATATAAAATATTGAAAAACCGCGTAATATGACATGGCATTGGGATTATCTAAAATACATTTCAACAGTAATAGTGTTTTATTCATCAATCTGCTATATTGGTAAAGATTACTTTGACTTCACTAAATATACCATAGGTATATTATCTCATTCAATGCAAATTTTGTCAAAGAATCGGCTCTAAGACGTTCAGCGCCAGGACAACTGGGCGCTACGCAATCAAATGAAATTCGAAAATAAATAGATGTTCGTGAATTACAGGTACTTTTAAAATGTATTATATTTAAAACTTATATATTATTTAATAATTGGTGTGAATTCAAATATGCACACATCAATAATGATTTAAATGTGCATATTATGTATAAGTTCCAATAATAAGAGAGTTCTTTTATTTTTATATAAAGCATCTGCAATATTAAACATTATTTTAAGAGCAAAATTAATTAAAACTGCTAAGTAGTAAATAGAAACTAATTAAACTTTCTCTTCTACTTTTCGAATTAAATCGTAACGAACGCTATTTATTTCATCAATGAACGTTATTTGATTCGACAGTGCACTGCTCACTTGTCCTGGCGTCCAGTTGTCCCAGTGTACCCAGAATATATTTTATGACATATATATATATGCGTCTTTATATAATATGTAAGCAAGATTCTTACCCGTTAACATTAAAAATATAAAATCACATTTATAAGTACATTTCATCCAAGACATGATATTGTAAATTTAAAAAAAAAAACAACAAACAGAAAATATACAAGATGCTATGTTTAAAAGAAACATATATTATTTTAGTTAAATGACTTACTAGAGAATATTCGCGAATTCAATGTTTTTATGTGTACCGTTTATATAACGAAGGTATTTTGTTTTCGGAGATATTAAATAGAAGTTGAGGATACCAATCAACTCAAGTTAATAAATAGTGAAATAATGAAATGAATATATTTATAAATCATTTACCGCATTAAACATTTGCCAATTAATATAATTGATTGAAATATGTACCCAGTATGTAGGTACTAAGATGATTGTTCAAGAATTATATTTAGAAAATATATATCATTATTTTATGGCTGACAATTTGTACGATGACATTATTAATTATGGTTTAAATTTTTTGGTAGACACAATTTTTTGAAGAGAAACTTTTTACGAAAATTGCCGGTAGATATTTTCAAGGCTGCAAGTATTTCGATAAATGTATAGGTATTATTTTTAATAAAAATATGAATCTTGCGACACTATGACACGATTATAAGAATGTACGTACATCAAACTATATAAACTAAGCGTAATAACTAAATAGATATATTTTGACAGTTTTATTTAAACAAAGCATTTTTCAGTCAGTTGTAATATAAATATAATATCATAATTTATTGACAGTATGTATTATCGCGGCCATAACAAAAAAATGTATGACGTGTAAAGACGTATTATAGTGCTAGTGGCAAGATTGGGTGCATGTATCAAAAAAGTTCAAAAGCTTCTGAATTTTCACGTAACAATTGGACTGTGAGATATTTGCGCCTGCACAGTAGAACGTTAGTGGTGATTCTACTGGAAAAAAATGAACTACTCCACGCAGAGACTCATTTTGACGTTTACTGATTTTCACAATCTGTCAAATAGTACCATATAATGACAACATAGCGTCTCGCTTATTGTTGAAGAATTAAAATCACGATAGTTTAAAATACACACTATATTGGTGCAAGTAAATCTAACAGGCGCTATATAATGTTACCGCAAAAATATGTGCTACTAGTCAAGCAAAAAATTATCAATATTTTTCGTACTAGCTTTTTTCAGCAATAATAATGTAAACAATTCGGTTAATTTTATAATAAAAAACAATGTATTAAAATTCAATGAAGAAAAATAAATTATTAACATTATCTATTTCAATTAAAAATATTATATTGTTCGTATAAACCCATGTCGAGTTTTATTACATCGCATTAAAGCAATTACTATAAATACACAATACATTTAGTTAATAAATACGTATATTTTTATATATTGAATATAGTATGTCCGAAATTACTCCAATGCATAATAAATTAATGTCTTTTTTTTCTGCGCGACTTTAAAGAAAAAATCTGTTTTAAATAAACACAGTATTTATGCTAACTATTTTAATTTACCAATTTAATTAATGATACGTAAGATCCGTTGTATGTAATTATTAATGTAAAACTCCTGTCACTTGAAAAGTTAAATTTCCACCGTTTCCAAGGCTTGCTTTATCTTTAGTACCTTCCGCTCTTTACCGGATATGATATTTTTCTTTACCCGCTAATTCAATCCTTTTGATATTTAATTTCCATCAATTTACTTTTCAAATTAAATGTTAAAATCCGTGTCAAATATTCATTTATAAATAGAGTATTTTCTATTAGATCAAAATGATTTTCTTTGGTTTCTTTATTAAAGATAATTCCATAAATAAACATTTTCCAGCTTTATGGTTCGAATAAAATGATATTATTTTTCACCGTTAAACATAGCCTATAAATTATATTTATTTAAAAGTGAAAACATACGTTTTACTATCGATAAATAATTATTTTAATATGACAATGTTTTATTGAGTGATTTCATTATACCGTACTTTATTTATTCAACATCCATCATATTTTAACGAAAAGTTAATAGTACAATTTAGATAAAAACTCCAACGTAATTTTTATCATATAAAATATTTCGCAAATTTTATTGTACTTTCCATAATATGATGTCTTGCTCTAGTATGTGATGGTAATACAAGTAATACGTAGCAAACAAATCAACTGACGTCTAAACTAAAAACTAGTTTTAAGTACTTATTCTTATAGGTAATATTTGTTAACCATTAAGTCTTTGGTATAATTAAACCATAACATCATTTTGCTTTTTAATACTTTGTGTATGTACAGATATTATATGTTAAATAAAAACATCTTTTACAAGTTAGACTAGGCATGATCTCGTACCTATAACAATTTACAGTGATCTACTTCAGTCTATCATTGAAATTCTTCAACATGAACAAATATTATTATATTATAGGGACACGGAGGCTTTTTAATTTAAACAACATTCGTTTTTGACGATCACAAAAAAATACTCAATTTCCCATCCTTTTTGGTATTCTTTTGGGCGCTGATTTCACTTATGGTTAAACTAATCCTATACTTTATAAAGTACCCAGTGAATTACGGTGAAAGAAAACTACGCCTCATGATAGGGATTCATATCTTCATTTTATCTCACTCCTGCGACCGGCCGTAAGCGATGTAATACAAATCAAGTGATATGAGGTCCCGCGGGCGTATGTTTAGTTACACCCTGAAGACCTTTGATTGAGCAAATGGATAACATTAATTACTTGTAAAAATAAAAATCTTTTAATACACCTAAGCTGATTAAGGACATATAAATTTAATAGGAATGATTAATATCGCCTCCACAAAATAGTTAATGAAATCATATTACAACTTACTGTACACGTTTTTTTTATATTTTCACAACTTATTTTATACTATAATGTTCTATGGTGCGACCAATCAGATAGATAGATTATTATATAATTAATAATATGTTAGTTATATTATTTAGTAGTAGATTTTTGGGTTTCCACCATGTGTCCTTCTTTCTTCGAGGTTTCGGGCTCGTTGCAGAGGCCATTATCAAGAGATAATATGATATTGACAATAGCCTCTGCAACTTGCCCGAAATGTCGAGGAAAGAAGAAAGAAGGACACACGGTGGAAACCCAAAAATCTACTACTATAAAAACAACCGTGAAAGCCTCAAACATTATATCGTCACTGTTCTGGCAGACGACACTTATTTGAAAAAATTACATATTGAGTTAGTTCTACCAAAATGTTCCTTATTTCAAACTTTACCGTCTGGAAACCTTCTTAATAAATAAACAGTCTTTATACTCAAAACTAGTATTCTCCAGTTAGTGTGTTCTGCCAGAACAGAGACGATATATTATTTAATTTTATTTCATTTAATATATAGATTAAATAATACGTTACAAGTGTGAAGCTTATTTTTATCTAATTGTATGAATTAAATAAATTTAAATGTACGAAAAACAGACCGGACCAAAATGAACTGTAGCCATATATTTACGTGATAATATTTCACTATTTTTAAACAGCATATTAAATAGATTCAAGCAATATTTCACTGTCACGAATATAACACCGCAAGAATAATCTTCTGACTAGTTCCACTCGTTAAACATTTTTTTCTACTTTCAGAGGAGATAAACATACCTCATGTCTGTCACTCAATCAAATGACTATCAGGCCATCATAGTGGTAATGCGTCTCTCTAAGGAGACTATGGAACTGATTTTGGCCTACATAAAACGCGTGGTTATCTTTTGACTTATAATAAGTATACTGACTGAATGCAAAACAGTAGCTATTCTAAGAAAGACATACGAACTACCGCTTCATGATTGCAGTTATTATTCTATTGAAAGATAATTTCTTCTTTGAGTTAGATTTGTTAAAGATTTTCATTAGTTCAATGCTGAGTTCTCTATAGTACTAATTATACTGATACATTATTTCACAATTGACTGGAACAAACTTACTATTTTACCTTGGAGAGTAAATTTATTTTACTCAATGGGTAGTAGGTACACCATTCATGTAATAAACTCAATGAGAATTTCATAATAATATATCAGATTTGTTATAGGTACTTGCACTTGCTAAAAAAATATTAGATTATTTTTTTTAATATTTAACAAATAAACACATTCATTAGATAAAAAATAATTTATTAAAAAAAACAATACAACATAAAGTCAGCGACTGGATCCGAACCGACCTCTGCAAAACTATGAATATAATGTACATATTACATACATAATAATAGTCCAGTCAGAATTAAATTATTATAATTGTTTTGATGTATATATCTGTAACGCAGCGCCAATACGCTATACAACTATACCCTCTCTATATTTCCCAAAAGTATGCACAGCACAGCGCAACATAGCGAAACAAGGCGGCTCTCGTGGTGCAGTGCGTAAGGCGCTGGCCTTCCATCCGGGAGCTCTGAGTTCGACCCAGTGAGGATACAATAATATAATTATGTGATTTTCCCAAAGCCTGGGCGTTTGTGATTGTTCAAAAATACTAATAACCACATTGTACGAAAAAGCAAAGACATAGAGTCATTATTAATAATAAAAAAGAACAGCGAAACACACGAGCACTAACACATACGCCGTCGCTCTCTCTCTCTGTCTGCGCATTGGATACATTTAACGAATTGAGCGCATCGACATGAATGTTGACAGGTTACACTGCTACCTGGTATTTTTTTTCTAGTGCAATAATAATGTTCCAGAAATCCAGTTTTCAAATAAACCAAAAACTAAATTAAACTATTTCCGTTTTCATTTTCTACAACGTTAACCCCACCCCAAAGTTTTAATAACTCATGTGACAAAAGTACTAGATAACTTAAAAATTCTTTGGATATTTTATAAACATCCAAAAATACTTAGTTTTCAGTTTATTGTCTCTAAAAGATCATATTATTTTGTTTTACATATTAGAATTTTTGCTTCATAGGAAGAGGTCTCGAATTGCAACTATTCATTGCCGGAAGATAATAATATAATAGTTTGTATAAAGGTGTATTCTGCAAAAAGATAAATACAATATGCCTTAGGCCAGAGATTTCTCCAAGTAAATTTAAGGGTTCGCGAATGTTGCTGGTTTATGTAATATATGATTTTATGGTTGCTCTTGTAGTGCAGTGCTTAACGCGCTGACCTTCCATCAGGGGGCTCTGGGTTCGATTCCCCGGACACGATTTCAAGAACACAATATAATAAGTATGTGATTTTTTCAAAGCCTGTTCAAAATTACTAATAACCAACCACCTTGTACAAAAAGCAAGGACATTTAATATTGAATTTTAATATATATAATATACTAAACTTATATGATTTTTACAAATGGACGAGCTAAAATTAATAATCGATCACTTTTAAACTGGGATAAACGTAAAAATTAGTAATTTTATTTAAAATTTGATTATTAGATTCACGAGTAAAAGGGTCCTCATAAATTTCGATTAATGAAATTTTTCTGTTTATCAAAAATTACATATCTTATCGATATCTTCTCAAAAATAAATGAAGTATATTATTATTATCACTCCATGCAAAAACGAAAATAGTTTAAAGCAAAAAACAAATTATGTTTACCTACTGTCACATAAGATGCAATTTTGTATCGAGCTGTTGGTTAAAAATGCAAAGTGTTTTTGGTTAATTCTGCTTTAATCGTGCCATTTTCGTTGACAGCTGTTTCGGCCTACAAACTCATCTTCGGAACGGTCAACAATAACTGTCAACGACGTAAATGACTCAATTAAAGTAGAATTAACAAAAATAATTTTGTTTCAAAACCATCAGAAATTGGCAACACTTGTTAAGCCAAGTTGAAGAGTTCTACAGCAATCTCTACAGTGATGACACTGACAATACGACTATAGACTTAGATCTTTAGAGAAATGGAAATTCGGAAGACAATACTCCCGAAATCACATCCTGGGAAATAACCCATGCTTTAAATTACATGAAAAGTGGGAAAGCCCCGGGGGAAGACGGTCTAACGATATAATGGATAACTACCACGTAAACGCCAGTTCAAATAATAAAATAAGGCAATTTTCCAAGATTAACAAATTTTCTTTTAGAATCCAAATTTGAACTTGCAGAAGAAATTTTGAAATCTGAAAAAATAATTCGCCTGCATCGCATTTTTAATGTGCTAAGTATATTATACACTCAAATATTCAATGAGAACTGAGATAAAGAAACACTATCTTATTCTACTTCAATGGTGGTAATTTGCAGCAGACAGTGTAGAGGGTAGTATAGACGTTTCTATTGCAGTATTTTTTTTTATTATTAAGGAAACAAACAGTTACATATCGATTACAAAAATTTTAAATATAATAATGAAAAGTTATTGCAACCAGCAAAGTTTCCATATATACATTATAATATAGTTAAGCCTAACAAGATAGAGATTAAGAATAACATAAATATAAAGAAATTACATAAGAAAATTACATGAGAAAAATTAGGAAGAATAATGAATAATTAAATTATATACAAAAAAGTAACATAAAAAAAATATATATATATATATATATTTATACAAAAATTTGGAGATAGCGCGTTTAAATGAAACAGGTGAATTATTAGAAGGATCAACGGTGGAGAAATACATATTATAATTTAAACAAGAGCGCCGAATAAAAGAGTTTTGTGCATAATTAGAACCGCTACGACTAATATGGTACAAAGTTTGGTTTCGCGTAAATCTTGATAGACAATGAAAACCCACAGTTTCGAGTAGGTTTGGCGAGTCAAAAAAAGCATTGATAATTTTAAAAAGAAAATATTGATCAGATATAGAACGTCGACTTTCCAAAGATGGCACCATAAAAATTGCAGTGGTCGAAATAGAATTAGATAAATCATAACAGTAAGCTCTACAATTGACGTACTTATGAAATCGCTTTTATAATAAACACAATAAAAATATTAAAATAATTGGTATTTTTCTTTCAAAAAATCACTCACAATAGAATTATTGTTAGTCTTCATTCATTCTTTTAAAACAAATGATAAATACAAAATGTTATTTCCCTGTAGGTAATAAATTATTTAGCCGGATGACCTAGTTTTATTTACGACAGGTCATCTATATAAGTGTGATTGGATCAAATCCAATATTGTGCTGATTGGATTTCGGTTGAATTTCTTTTTAATTTATAAGGGTTTAAAAGAAAGTTTCCCATTAGTTACATAATATTATGTTGATTAATTGGTTTTAATTGGAACTTTAGAGCTATGTAATCAAAACTAAATTTAATATAAAAAGGAATATCAAAATAAAATATTCATAATCATTGTAGTTTACTTTTTTACGTTATTAAAACATGAAACACTACTGGTTGGGTCAATTACGGTCGCTTTCATCCCTATATTTTCCTACTATTGTCGCAAGTCCAGGCAACTAGCAACACGTACATGGACCCTCCAAACCAACTGCCTCGCACCACACTCGGTCTTAATCGAGCGTATCACAAGGCCCTACGTTTGTATGTGAGGCATCAGCAGTTGTTTACGAATGGGAATTTCTCAGGAGCAGATGCCCAAGACTGAAATCACTACGCTCTCAAGTGAGCTTAGACTTATTCTAATGATTTTACTACAATACTAAAAGAACAGGATATTAATAATATAACAAAAAACGAAGCTAATTAAAACGGACAACAAAATTTATGTGAAGATATCTTCACGCCCGCAGTAAGATCGCAATAAAATTGGTCTTTGTGGTGACCAGGTCGGACAGCCCGATGTGTCGAACAGCTGATTGGACCGACTTGCAGTTACAGATCATCAGTCGTCCGTGATTGAATAACATTTAGTTACCTCAAGACAACGGGCGCTTGTAGGCTCATTACAGTTAAACCACCGTTTAATGATTGATTCGATTACATAGACTGATTCAAAAAGTTAAGTGTTACTGTTAAGTGCTGTTAAGCACACCGCTGAATCATGTCCGGCCGCCGTGCAAAGTATTGGCAAAGGACAGCGACTACACAGCGCCATCTCGGGTTTTAACAATCGCCGTGTAATGTGAAAAGGACTATTCACTTCTTGGCGTCACTAATGGAATGTCATCGTTCGATTTTCTGCCGTGACGACCAAAACCGTTTAGTGTAAAAGGAGGGTAAGGGCATGACCCAGGGACCAGCTTTAGTCAGACCGCAAAACATCATAAAAGGTCAATGCCTGGCATCCTACGTGTAAACCTCTCAGTATCCACATCCACCATCACAATCATTCCACAAACAACAATTATAGTCCACTATGAAAAGTGCAACCAACTACTTTAAATACATAAATTATCGACATTTAGAGTGGAATGCAGAAACATTTATCATAACTAAAATTTCCTTAGCAGAAAACACTATGCAGAAATATTGTCCTAAGATCATTTCTATTGAAAATAATACCATATTTAAAAATTCTCTTTCCTATAGTTTAGGTAAATTATTTTATAATTGTTAAACGATGACAAAAATATGACAACTGCATTTTATAAATGCAATAATTATAAATACATATTAATATTTAATTATAATACTCTTATGTTTCCGTTATAAGTCATTATACGTGATTCCACAGGCACCGCAAGATATTTTTTTAACATGGTAACACTAGCCTCATGTGTCATTCTATCACCTGGCATCTTGTATTTCTGCGGGCTGGTGTATAAAAATAAAATAATATTCTGCAAGTACATGCCAAACAAATTAACACTATCAATATTGAGATACATTGTTAAATGAATTTGAGTGTATGGACTGTTTTATAGACATGCGAATTTATTTTGACAGCAGCTGTCAGTGGTAAATGGTAATACATAAGGGGGCGTGTTCATAACAAAAGTAGTCTATGGTTAAGGATTCCTTAACTCTATACTCAGGATTGTCTATAGTTAAGTCATGCTTTTCGGTGACTTATCCTTAGGATCTAAATCTTAGATTGTGCATGCCGCTCTTAGTGATAATATCTAATAAATTATCGACAACAGGAATAGTTATTATTAAAATAACTTATTTTATGAAATGTATGGAGTATTATCCAAAAAAAGTATAGCATCGTCTGTTCCCTTTTAATATTATATTGTTTAATTTTCATACTTAAACGTATAGCCATAATGCAAATACCCACATCACGTTGTCACAATCTAAATTTAAGGACATCCAAATTAACAGACGGTGATTTACTAAAATTATTATATCAAATATAATAAAATTGAATAAATAATATACTTTGTAAATAAATTCTGACAATTTAATAATACTAACAGTTGAACTGG
Organism: Rhyacophila brunnea; assembly: GCF_057557595.1. Lineage (NCBI taxonomy): Eukaryota > Metazoa > Arthropoda > Insecta > Trichoptera > Rhyacophilidae > Rhyacophila > Rhyacophila brunnea. The sequence continues at coordinate 53,589,673 of NW_028232965.1, read as the reverse complement.
TAGATTTACATTTGAGTCTGTGTAATATTACAATTAGTATTGTCAATACAGTGAGGTGGGGATACAAAGGGGGAAAATATGTTATAGGAACAGGCAGATAACTCAGAAATAATGGGAACTGAAATACATTACGGGTTAGGCGATAGCAGGTAACCGACTCGAGTAAGGAAGAATCCGGGTTAAACTTTTTAATACATATTATTATATTATAAAGAATACGTTTTACGTCGAATACTGAAAACTGCTCTTGGTTTATGCATTTACGCTCATTTAATGTTGGTGTATTACACATACTATTGCACGTGCATAATGAAAGCGCTCCATTGGCGAGCCAAAAGTCCGAGGACAATAAATCGTCCGATTTGTCTATGCTCTGCTACTGATCAACGAACGAATAAAAAAGTCGAGCTGTCAAAAGTCAAAAGTTGTGATTATCGTAATGTCTTCCCATAATCCTATAATTTTGTGATATTTATATGTACACTTGCATAAAATAATATAGCAGTGAAAACAACACAAGTTTTACGTTTTACTTTATGAATTTCATAAATATAAATAAAAGAAATAATTGATAAATCTCTCATTTTCTAATGTGTACATTAACAAATTAATCAACGAAAATTTTTAAAACAATCACATATTTTTTTTCGGTCCGCATGATTGCGTATTAATATCAAATCGAATTTACGTAGTGATCGACGGACGAAGTCTGGCAACTTGGAGAGTAAAATATCAAACATGTTTGAAATCCAACGAGCCTGGTCTGCGGATTAAAAAGTCCGCAGATCTGGGGTGCTCCACGCGAAAAAAAAGTCTGAAGACTGTTAAATCATCTGACTTGCGTGCCAATGGAGCGCCGGCATAATGCGTGCTTCATTTTCGTAAGACACTCACACATTCAAAAACCCTGCATCAAGATGCGGCGTATTGAATTTAGCCTATTGGTATTCTATTTATTATCTATTATGTGAGAACAGGATACTTGGTATAATTCCAACTCATAATTGAGTAGAGTGGGTGGGAATTTTTAACTAGAGATTTGTACTGGCAATATCACGTTTGAAAAAAAACAGCTGGTGTCACAAGCAACAAATTTCACCCGAAATGTGGCACAGATCGAATTTTGTCATTGATTTTAGCTAGTTACGTGATGTCACTATCCCGGCATGTCATCGCTTATGTGCACGAGAAAAACATGCAACATTACGCCTAGTTTTTATTTATGATAATACCCCGGTCGAGACGATTTTCAATGTGCGACTGTGAGAATTTAAATATGCACATATAAATAATGGTTTTATTGTGCACATGTTTAACTTCCGACGAATATAGTTCATTTTTATAAAGAGCCTCAGGCATGATAATTCTCAATCCTCAATAAAAAACAGCAAAAATGAATTAAAACTACTAAGAAGTAGATAAATTCTTCGTCTACTTTCTGTATAAAATCGTAACGAACGTATATTTATTTCATTTGACAGTGCGGCGCCAAATTTTCCTGGCGTCCAGTTGTCCCAGTCCCGTTATATTTGTAGGAAATATTTGCAAACTGAATTCACATGATTTAAGGGAGAGGAAACATCTTGGATAAGCATTTACTTATCATTGTATCTATCCAGGCTGATTATGATGAATACTTTTAAATTTACATAGTCCTGTATGATTTCTAATTACACATTAAGAAAGTACATATCGCTTAAAAATATACAGTAACCCTTTTTAGTTAAAGCGATTATTCAGTTACAATAGAAGTGTGAAAACATTGTGTTCGCATATCTGCCGTTAAATCTCATTTGTATATTTGATATATTATTAATTTATAGATAGCGGGCTGCACCGCGATTTCCTAACTCTCGTCTCGTGTGGCACCAGACGAGATGACGTAATTGTGTCGTCACGCTCGAGGCATGCCGACCGCGCACAGAATAACCATAGAAAATATTATTATGATACACCTATATGTGTATGGTGACAATGAATAGCGCCGCTGTCGGAGTAGCGTAATATTCTCGAGTGCTATTATCACTCCGGTAGTACGTCATAATGATGTCATATGACGTCATCTCGACCGGGAAGCTTGCACTCGCAAGTTCTAACATAGAGCCCCTGGCAATTTCCCTTTTGGAACCATATAGCTCGTTTTGTGATTTCATCTTATTTAATTAGAAGTGAAAAGACGTGAGACGTTGTTTAACCATGCCAAAAGACGTACTGTGTATTTTATATAATAGTGTTAACTAATTAATATTAATGCTACGCAAACTATGTTGTAAGGATAATAAGCGTCAGAGATGAAATGTAGACATAATGATTAATTTTCTTTTTACTAATAAACACAGTAAACAATACAAACTAATTTCATAAATTATTTTATAGCGGATAATAATATATCAAATAACTTTAATGTGGTAATGTATGTATATGGTAAGGTGTAATAATGCAAACGCTGCACTTAGAAGTTTATGAATCGTTCATTTCAAGGTTATCTAACGGAAAACGCTGCTCAAAGTAAAAGTTATTGCCTCAATAGAATATAATACCTGGCTCGGCCACGTACTGCGGGTGCCAGTAGAAAACTTCAACCACTGACTGTATATGACACAGACAATCAATCTCTTGTCTTTATCGCTTTGTTCATCCCTATGCATATTTTTGATTAGGTATATTTGCAACGTGACAGGGCGTTTATCTTTTGTGCCTTAAACTACCGAATAAAAAAAACTTTTTTTTTAATTTATTTTTTAAATAAATTTTTGAAAAAATAATCAAAGAGGAAAGAAGGCAAAATCACATGGGAGACGGCATAAAAACCAGATTCAAACTTTTTATGCTATTGTTGTTTTTATTTAATAAAACGCAATTTTTTTATAGTACTTATTCCACTTTAATTAATATATTAGGACCGGTTTCGTCCGCCTCAGTGGGACATTTTCAACTGATTACATTTTTTTAATTCGATCTCACTTCAATTGATACTCGTAATATTGTTTTATTTTATTTTTTATAAAATTTTATTGAAAATTTTGACTAATCATAATTATTTGTTGATATTAATGTTATTGTAAGTGTAGATTGTTTCATATTTTGTGGTTTGTTAATATTTTAAATAATTTGTTTAATGCCCCTGACGTAGTATGAAATATTAATGTCCAACCTCATTAGTTTTAAATTAGTCTGTTATTGGGAAGGTATTATTGGACGGATAATTATTATGTATAACCTATTGTTATATTATTTATATCGCTTTGAATTTTGTTTGATAAATATTGTTTTAAAAAAATGTATTCAGTTGAAAATGTCCCACTGAGGCGGACGAAACAGGTCCTAATATATTAATGAAAGTGGAATAAGTACTATAAAAAATTGCGTTTTATTAAATAAAAACAACAATACAATGCAGTTCCACCATGAATTGACAGTTAACAAAATTAAAGAAATTTTTATGCTATGCAGTGAAACCCCAATTCTACGATTTTCAAGGGAGATTTTTTCGATGTCTTAAATTATTTTCAGTTTCTCAGCTAGAGTTCTAGTTTTCTACATGGGGGGCATTTTAGTTGCGACTTATAAAACTTAGTGATACGTGATGCGAGGCAAGCCTGGGTGAGCGTCGACCGACCTGTGCAAACAAGACGACGCGACTGAAAGTTCTGCAATAGTCTCTAATCATAAACAATTCTACGAAAGCGAAATGAAGATTATTCAAGAAATACGGTCAATCGGAATAATATCTGTGACGGAACCCTAATAATTAGACGATAGATCAAGGAAAACGATAAATCGGGGAACGGTTAATGCGAGATTATTTAACATTGTTCTTATGGGTGTTTGGCGGGACTTTCAAAAATGAACGATCCGTGCGGGAAAATGATTTATGCGAGAACGATAGATCGAGGTTCCACTATACTAATTATTTATGTCGATTGTTTTTACACCAACATGTTGGATATTATATTAAATAATATATTTTATTATAAACTTAATGTTCAAATTTTATCAATAATTACCACGATGGCCGAGCCGAGATTAACATCCATTTCTCGCAACAAAATCTGTTAAGAAACCTCTTTATGAGACAGTTTAGATCCGCATAGTATTGTAGAGCCAATTAAAATATATGCATATTATTATGAATGTTGAATATTGATATAGGTACGCGAAATATTTTACGATATTTTATTGTTCATAAAAAAGATAGTCATCGAAATAAATCGTGTAATATTTTATTAGCAGCGTCTTCTTTAACAACAGTTTTAAAAGTTTTTATGAAGCTTCGCTGTTCTTAAATAGTTTCGTGAGAAATGTATTGTTTCATATCTGTCGGCGCCTCTTCTGTTATTCTTGCTATGTGACCAGTTAAACTAACCAAGTCGCAAACTTTTTTTGTCTCTTTAATATTTATAAAATTACCCACTTATGCGAAAATAGAATGATGACGTTTTTGTTTTTCGATAGAATCAATGACAAAAAATGATTTAACGTTATACCTATGTCACATTTCAGTTGAAATTTTTTGTGTATTATTTTATTTATTTCTTTCCAAAATCACTGAACATCATCGTAATAAATTCTTATTGCGTATTGGTATCTAGTCAAACATCAAAATTCCACTATTACTTTTAATAAGCAGTTTGCAAGTTGTTTGTTAACATGTCGTAGTGAAATCAAAATATTTAAATTATTTTCCATATTTTTACCTTACCCTCTACTCCTTAGCCAATTATACTAATCTCATATTATTACGAACAAAAAAATAACTCTTATGTATGACGATAAAATGTTTATGGTGGATTTATCAATATTTAATATTTTACATACTATCGTATCTATTTATATTCAATAATCAAAAGTTTCTCATTGTGTAAGAAACCCTTTGTTTATTATCACTATTCTCTAATTTTAAATCATCTGCAAAAAGTAAAATTCAATTCCATTCATGGCATTCACAATATCATTGACAAATATGAAGAACATAGCTGGTCCAAGATTTGATCCTTGGGGCAGGGGCGGCTCTACCTTAAGAGACCGAGGGGACAGTCCCCCCCATCATTCTTTAATTAATATTCAATTACATTTTCATGTTACACATGCCTGCCACAATACATTGACTTTATTAAGTATAAATTAATTATATATTTTATTTGTACCGTTTGCCCATCCTTGATTCTTGTTTCTTGGCCCAACCCTAATGCTCTATGGGAGTTTTGGCTCTACCTGCATAGTACAATTAATACAACGATACATCTGGGGTCCAAATTGGGTGGCCCCTTTAAAATAATTTATATTATGAGATGCTATGTGCGATTGCCAGTTATGATTCTCAAAATTCATAAGGAAGCTGAATAATAAGTACATCTGTAGGCCGCTTTGTACGTGCCATCATCGTGCATGTACCGATGTACCGACATGTACCGATGCTGGACCGGGGACACCGTAGCAGATACCTGGTCCTGCATAAGTGTGAGTAGGCAATAGTGGGCGTATTATTATTATAATATAAGTATTATGAAGTTATCTTTTCGGTCGGCTGTAAATTCATATCCCATGACCCACCGGTTTAGTTTATTAGTTAGTTTGCCAATAAGTGATCAAATATGTAATATTAATACTTAAGTTTTAAAATATATTATTTGTTATTACATACTACTTATAATAAATTATAATATCTTGAATAATAATAACAAAGGGTATGTGCTATTTCAGTTAATTGAATCAATATTAATTTGTATTACTTAAATATTAATTGTAAAGTACTAGTTGTGGTGTACCAAAAAAACATGGTTGACGGCGAGTGTATCCTTGAAAAGAGTCTACGCTTTGATTAATATTGATAAGGTAGGTACTTATTAGATATTTCACGCCATCTGACCCCACTTACTAAAAGATGCTAGAGCCGCCACTGCCTTGGGGAACACCTTAAAGAGTTTGAAAGACTTCAGATCAACGCCCAGCGTACTCGACATGAATTGACACCGATTCGAAAAAAAAGATTTAAATAAAAATTCCAAAATTAATAGAACCGCCTACTGCACTCAGCTTAGTTAAAAGAATATAATGATCAACTCGATCGAAAGCCTTTGATATATCCGTACAAATTGCATTAACTTGACAATGTTTGTCTAGTGAACGAGATATGTATTCAATGTCCTCCATGAGGTTGGTAACTGTTGATCGAGTAGATCGAAAACCATATCGATCGTCAGTCAGCTGACCATCCACATGTATATATTATATTTTTTTATGTAATGTATCCACAATATATTATATTTATATAAAATGGACTCTTAGTAGTTTGACCGGTGCAGATAAAACACCCCCTGGGCGAAAGTTAGTTAATTCAGAGACTGCATTATCAAACGCAGTGGTTAATTCACTGCTCGATGAAGGTCTCTCATTGCTTCTTACACTCTTATTAGTTTCTTCAGTTATTTGCTGTCAAGTACATCCGCCAAAGATAACGAGTTCATAAATTCACCGGAATTTATGGCGTCTCTATGGTAGTTAAATGCCCCTCTATTGAGACATCTATTGAGTGTATCATTTAAATATGTTGTATTCACGATAATTTCAGATTGTAGGATATTTCTCAGTCTGTCTGTTACTGAATTTTGTTCAAGTTATGGACAGTCCTCATTGTCAATATTTATATAAAAAGTAAATACAATAAAGCTTGTATATTTTCTGCGACAAAGAACTTTTATATTTTAATTTAATTTATGTACCTTTTAGCTTATAATAAATGAAACACAGAAGAGTTGTTTTTTCAACATTTCACTACACGAATATTTTTTCAGTAGAAGTTTTTGTTTAGGTATATCCATGTATATAAGTGTCTAAGAAAATATTTATTTAAGCTGGTACTTTATATGGAGCACGGTCAGTGAATAAACTCGAATGGTAAAACTTCATTTTATCATTCAGATTTCTTTTCTCATTTAAAAAGATATTTTATCTTGAAGACTAATAAAATGTTATTGCGTTTTCTTCTTCTTTATTACTATTTTTATCCATTAAAAAGTCATCAAATAATGTCGGTATCTTTTCAAAACTTTCTAGATATTTAAAAAATTCTAAAATTTTAGCATTTTCAATATTATCATTATATTATATGAGGCGCCGAGCGCCAAAGGAGCTCAAGCACCATTTAACAAAAGTGCTACAAAATGGCCGACAAGTTTTCAGTGAATTTATTTTTTTAATTTTAAACTTGAATGTTGAAATGGACAATTATTTTCTAAGCAAAGCAAATTTAAAAAAATCAAAGTATTATTTGCAATAACATTTAATGAAAAATATCTATTGGATTCCAAAAAAATGGTGTTTGAGCCCCTTTGGCATATAGAAAAATGAAAAAAGGTGGCACTTGATACTTTTTTTTGTTGCATAAGCTTCTGTGGCATTAACATTTTCAAACTCAAATAATGGCATTAATTTAAAAAAATAAATCATTTAAAAAAAATGTTTTAATGTAAGGGATTTGGATAGCAATAAAAAAACATTTTGATATAAACAAATTTTATTATGCCAAATAAACACTGAAAAAATGGTCAAATTTGTTATGATTGTTACATGAGTTTGTTTGGCATAAAATTTGCCTTTTAATATTAAATACATTTTTGCCATTACAGCAATGATTTCAAAGCTTTTGGATGGTTTTTTTTTTGTAATAACCGTCTATATACCCAATATTATTAATAATACTAAATCAAATCGTTACTCCAAACTGGCCAAAATAACAAAATCATTATTCAAATTTAACACCATCATTTTTTCTCAAGGATTCGGGTGATTTTTTAAATACTTTTTTTAGTGTATATCTTTCGTAATTAGATATAAAATAAGATGAAATTAGAAATAAGAGTTATTTTCCTTTATGAAAGTAAAAGTTTAGTGGACATAATTACTAAAATGAAGTTAATAGCCATATTTCAAAAGAAATCTAAAATATTTTAAACAACAGCGTATGTGAAAGAAAAACGGATAAAACATGTTAAACTTACCATGATTTTCCTCGTTTACAGGTTTAACACACATCGAAACTATTTTTCTAATTTTTCTTTGGCTCATTTTTAGTTTTTTTCACTGTTGAGAACTATATTCAATAAAACAAATCTGACAGCTGTTTTGGTCTCGCGCTCTCCATAGAATATTGGCGGATAAGCTTCTGTGGCGTGTCGACATAACGACCAAAACAATTATGCCACAGAAAATAAATCTCTATTGTAAAATATCTATAATTATTTGAGCGATAAGACTTTGTGGCATGATACATATCGATTTATAGAAAAAACCTACATTCAAATGTCAAAAATCGTAAAGTTGGCGCTTAAGCTCCTTTGGCACTCGGCGCCTCATATTATATTATCAATTTTGTTTTGGTGCATAAAATTGATCTCTATTATAAATACACGGATATTATCGTTATATATTATCATTTTTTGTTATCGTGCATAAAATTGATCTCTAATCAGGGATATATAATTACACATATTATATTACATTTTGTTATAATATAATCCCGGCAAAAAACATATCATATTATTATGATGTGAATACGTTTAATTGAAAAATCATTTTTGCATAAATGTTGATAATAATCGACAGGTATGTAGCAAACATACTACTCAGCTTTACAAGGGTGACACACTTTAATATGTATATTTTGTTGTCAAAACAAAATAATTGAATGAAAGCAATAATCAGCATTTCCTCAATCGTTACTAGATGAATAAGATCTATTATGATTCGTTTAATTGCGACAATGTCTTATGTAATGTATGAACTGCATTTCTATAAATAGTAAGGGAAATCCATCAATCCTCACTCCACTCGAGTCCATCACTCAGAGTACAACTCACATCGACTTAAATATCTCTTTTTCAATAATTATAAAATGTATTTTTTACAATATTTTCCGCAGTGTAATACATTATAAAGCATATTTTTTTCTCTGCGTTCCTAAAAATTCAATTTCTTTTAAAACTTTACTAAACAATCTCTGACGTTTTTCCCTGTCAAAAATTGGGGAAATTTTAAGGAAGTAGGGAAACTGATTGTTGTCAGAAATAATGTCTCATAATTTCTCATTGAGGCTTTACCTCAGCTGAGGCACGGTCTAAAAAGACCGTAAGTATGCGACGCGCGGATTGTGCTAATGACGCTTGCCGAATGGAATAAAATTTGTCATACAAATTCAACATGCGTTCATTTAGTGTTATGTTTATTGTTATATTAGTAATAATAATAATATATTCATTGACATGTTTGCTTTTTCGAGTACAGGCATAACGTTTTTTAGTCATCTTTACACAATATAAGAATATATTCTTACGACGCCATCAAAAAAAAAATCGACCTCGAATGCCGCTCGGCGATTGGCGATGATGCGAAATTTCGTCCCACCTATTGTTGAAAATCAATTGCCGTTTCACTTATGCATGTGTAACTAACTTCTGGTATATTATGGAACAAGATGTTGGTGAATTTGTGTACAGCTTATTTTTTAACAGCGATATAATTATTTAAAAGTCAACTGAGTATTCTACGTTAAATTATTACATGATTTCTTTGAAAGTACTAAATAAAATTAAATAATAATCATGTCATAATAAAATAATACAAAATTCGTAATGAAAATGAATTCTATTGATTTTATCCACCACACACGGAGTTTAATATGGACTAACACATTAAAAAGAAGATTGTAAATACTATTAGATGTCATAACGTTATAAATTCTCTACTCGATTATTAACGGACACGAACGTCTATTAAAATGTGTATAAACCGTTGTTAAGTTTTCTATTGTAGTATGGTTCAAATGTATTCACATTGTATCCATAAATGTCAGGGAGTTACTAAAAGAAATACAATTATTAAACATTGGTCCCATCTGCAAGGGTAGCATCTGGCGTCGCATATATAATGATTTTTTTATAAACTCTTTGATGAACCTGACGTCATTAGATTTATCAAGATACAATGCTAATAATTTTAATTGTTATATTTATTTTTATCTCGTCATGATAAGTTGCATCTTTGGTAAATAATCATGGTTTCAATCAAATAATAATTGTACAATAATTCATCACTCTCACACATCAAAATAATATGTAAGGTCAAGAACTCCGATTAAATACAATTATATTATGTCAAAAAATTCTTTAAAACGTCAATCTGAGGCGAAAGATCTTGGGATAATTTTTGATTCTTCATTATCCTTTCACTCGCTTATAACTTCCACGGCTCTACGTGCGAGTAAGCTTCTAGGATTCATCATGCGACAATCCAAACCATTCAAGAATCCTAATGTATTACGTACACTCTACGTCTCATTAGTGCGTAGCATTCTTGAATATGGGTCGATTATCTGGTGTCCTTATGAGGTTTCCTATAAGCTTATTTTAGAACGCGTCCAGAAGAAATTTCTTCGATGTCTTTATTTTAAAACATTTAACTATTTTCCTTTCGATAATTCATCAGATGATTATTTTCCGACTGCCTTTCTACAAGGCATGCTTACTTTTCACTCTCTTGAATCTCGTCGGTCTCTTCTGCTGTTGAAACACTTTTTCCTGTTATCGCGTGGGATGGTTTCCAATCCTGGTGTCCTAATGAATTTGAATTACCATGCGCCTGTCAATTACCTACGTGGTCGCAGTCATGATTTATTCTGGATTGGAACCGTTTCCTCGTGTCAAGCCTATCAGGCATCATTAGCTAGGGGTGCAAGACTAGTAAATGCGCTCCCTAAAGACATAGACATTTTCAATGATGTACTTTGCATTTTATTTTTGAAACTGTATTTTTCTGTATAAAATTGTATATTTTTCGTTCTCAAAAATTATATTTTTGTGTATTAAATTGTACTTAAGTATGTTTTGATTATTTATTTTTTTTGTTATTTTATATATGTTTCTTTTTCTATATTCTCTTCTCTCTTGTGAGGGTAATGTTTGACTTGTAATGTAAATCTCATGTTGTGTACGTCTTGAATTTAGATTTGTTATGTCCACAATGTTTTGTATTCTTAAATAAATAAATAAATAAATGGAACACGCAACACTTATGGATGATCAGGCATTGAAATCCTCACGTTTACTCGATATGAAATATTGGATGAAAATACAATGAATTTGGTGACATCATTAGACCCAAAAGTACGTGAGAGTCTATAATTTCAGGATAAATCTTAATTACCTCATAAAGATGTCACAATCATAATCAAATCAATAATTTTCAGAGACTAAGAACAAGAATAAATTATAATTTTACAAAAACAGACTTGAAGTATACTATTTTTAATCATCTTTATTGACAAACTTTCTGTGGGAAAGAAGAAACCGACGAATAAACACAACATTTATTTTATATTAAAGTTTTTCATTCACAAAACATAATTGAATTCTGTTTGTATTATGACATCTTTAACAATTCATTAAACTCAGGTATTTGGAATACGACCCACGTTTACTGTGAAATAATATTATCATAGTGATCAATAGAAGACAAAAATAGTAACATTGACATAACAAACCTGTAAATATATATTATTAATCACCTTTATAGCGTTGATTGTTGGCGGAAAGATAATTTATTATTTTTTTTAAATAAAAGACAATATGTATAATAAATAATACTTCACTTCAGTTTAAAATGCCCATTTAAATTGATGGAACTGACACTGAACGTTATTAAAGTATGTGGAGACAGTGCACGTATATAATTTTGTTCTGTGAATCATAAATATGAAGACAACTGATGGTTGATGGCTTGAATAAATGGTGCCAAGAAGAGTGCAATATAAACATATTATCAACTGAAGGTTAAGTGAGCTATCAAGACCATGATATTACCCTTATATTGAGGCTATTTTTTCAATAAACCACTAGAATTACGATAATAATTAAACTTATTTTACCACGTTGTTATTAGCTCGTATTCTTGTTTGTCCAGTATACATTTATTCTTGTGTGTCAAGTCCTAGCAACTAAATTATTCACTTATAAACTATGAAAATCAATATGAAATGTCAAAATGACATTTCAGTATTCTATATTTATTCAGAATTTCTATCAAGTACAAAAAAAAATATATATTTAATACATAGAATTGTCAAGTTTATATGATTCAACAGAAAATTTAAAAACATGGTATATAAAAAGTTCTTTTTATTGTGCAATTATTTTTATTTCATCCATTACATAGATAAGAGTATATGTACATAGTACTCATTTTAATAAGCTATAATACTACTAATTCATTTCATTCATTTGCTTTATAAAAAAGTAAGTTATACCTACGCAAACTTTGAATTTAAAATTATTTACATTTAAATTTATCCTGAATTTAGACTTTGTTTAAAATAAATTGCATGTCATGTGAAAAAAAGTGAAGCTACGCAGATGTGTAAGAAAGAAGAAAGACTGCTTTAACTGTTAAATCAACGATTAATTAAATAACTCTTCATATCGGGGCAGTTCACATGGATTTGACTATCGCTGAAACATGAATCTATAAAATATAATATACAAAAAATGAGTATCAATAGAATATGAAAGATGCTAAATGCGAAAGCCTTCTATTGTGATCTAAATATTATGTATATGATGAAATGCTTCAGATGTAAATAAAACACTAAGTTATAGTGTTAACATTTTTTTATTAAAAGATAAAACACATATAAACCTAATTAAAATAGTACACAATGGAGAATCGTGATAAATGTTCGCAAATACAGATAAATTATAAACAACATTATATACTGATTCTATAAAAATCCAAATGAAGCTACTCGTCATACTTAATTTAAAATTGGATGCCGTCCGGGCGGCAACCATCAAGTTAAACTGTTTATCAAAGAAATTGGTTGATCTGTGTAGTCAAGGTTAACGTAAATGTGTCATGGCAATCTAAAGCAATTCTCTGCTGCCGCAGCGTTGCAGTTTGTGTAAATGAGAAAACCAATTATGTGCTTTTTTCTAATTGTATTACTGCTCATCCCTTTACATATTTTTTTAGGTATATTTTCACGTGAAATGCATTACTATGCGATGAATACCCAGATTTGACTCAGCGACTTATCAACGTAGGTACTTTTATAACATAATATAACACTTTTCGTTAAATTGTACGTTGAACAAATTCTATTTTTTATACTAATAGTAAATAAAAAAGAATTTGATACTAAAATGTTTATCTAATAAAAATATACCAACTTATCATTTTGTCATTAGTTTGCAGGTGAATAAACTTGTGGTTGTCGCCGCCTTCTTTTAAAAATAAGACAATCAATAATTTATTTAATACATTAAAATTGATGATTTTTTTTAAATATTTAAAATACAAAGAATATATAAAAGAGTTCGTACCTAACTAACCGTACTGACTATCTATAAACGTTATTTAACGATCATTATATTATCAGGTGTAACATTGTTAGCTATTTTTACATATATTTTATATTAAAATTAATATTACCTGTACTTACTTACACTGTGGAAACTTGGTATCCGATTAACTATTTTTTGACAGGATATTTTCAAGGCTAATATTTCATTCTTAAGATAATCTAAAGTTTATTTAGTCCCTTGACACTTGAGAACTTTTATCAGTGGCCACTTATCCATATCACCGTATAATTTATTCATGATCAATTCGGAGCTTTATCTTCTCAAAATGGTATCGTAAAGCTCCGTTTGTGAAAGTCGGTAAAGTTCACAATTGAGTTACGCCCAGGTTATTCCGCATCCAGATTGTGTGTAGGGTTTACGCCTTCTGCTTTCGCATAAATGTCGCCGTATCTCGACTGAGGTAGTTAAAGATGATTGTCTGTTACCAGTATATCCTGTTTTTGTGACAGTTTTAATTAGCACCTGAAGTTGAACAGCAACTTTTAGCCGTGTGATTTTTTTTATATTTGATTTAAACTATCGCTTGTCGTAAATTATCATCAAAACTCAACGACGTTGACTAAAGCTTGCGCTATATAGAGGGAAAATAAATGTATAGTAAAGCTCATTTATAATATACTGTTATAATCTCGTAAATATGTCTACATTTTTAATACAAACTTAAATTCATTCAATAAGCCAAATCCATAAAAAATGTAAATATTGACACATGGATTTTTTTATGAATGATTATGACTTAATAAGTATTATTATGTTCGATTGAATTTTCATCACTATGACACATTTACTTTATACTAACTTGTGATACGTATTTTTTATTCACCCTTGATAAGCTGTGAAATGATTTCTTGATATTCCAATAGAAAAAAGCCACTGCTTTGATATTTGTCTGGTAGAACTGTGAACTTATCATATAAACAAATCTTCACTACACTAAGTAATTTTATACAGAAACTATGCCGAGTTGGCACTATAATAATATTATATTTTGTAAAAGTATCGCTAATATTGTAGTGATTGATAATACTTACCTACATTTATTATCATTGTGTATTAACAAAAATAATTTAAATCTGCCGAAAAGTGATACTAGAATGTTCCAATAATACAATTAGATGCACTTTTTAAGTAATGTCTTCCATGCGGCACGATTTTAATTTTTAATTTAAAAATATGTAATATTTATATACAAATAATTATTTATAACACTACAATATACCGAGAGGCCTAACGGCAGTAGTGTAGTGGAACAATAGTGTATTTGGTAATAGAAGTGGAATAACACCAAGGCTTTGACACGAACAAAAACGCCGACCTTCAGTTAGTGTTTGTGGCAGAATATGGTTTAATGACATAACTATAAAAATCTAGCCTAATAGTCAATTCTACTTCTCAATAGCCGTGCGACAACCTCACGACAAAGTACAAACAGGATATATAAGTCCCATGGTTCTAAACTATGGAAGGAGCAGGGATGAAATGGTCGAAAAAGACCATGAACAGGTAACCAGTAACGTAATCGTTTAGTAGTAGAAAGTAAATGTATGTTGTTAACCTTTTCTTTTGTAAATGTAATAAAAATTTTACGTAAAAGTTTCGCTTCAGAAAATCGAGACTGATCGAGTGTAATTGTAACACTGTGATCACAGGCCTCGAAATGTCACGCCGTGTTTTTCGACGCGATCTATTTTTGAATATAGATTGCCGGGTAATCTCCACTAAACATAGAAAATAAGTTATGGGAGAGATTGTTTACGTAAAATTTGACAAGTTCATGCTTGAATAATTTTTATATGAGTAATAGAAATGTATGGAAATTGAAAAAGAAAATTTAACATTTATAAATTTATGTACTGTGTAATTGTGGGTAAAGAATTTCAACATTAATTTTATTGAAACAAGATAGAAGCAAACTATCATTATAAAAATATTATAAACGCGTGCCTATGTTGATAGACGCGTAATTATTAATTATAGACTTTAGTCATAATATAACTCGCTAACTACCTATAATAAATATTATAAAAGTAACTATTAGAAAAACTTGAGACTATGGTATAAATGGGTTTCTGCCCATAAACAATAATAAATCTCAATCGCGTCCTAGGTAAATAAAATAATTAAGTATCACATCGTAAAAACACAGAATGACGCGCGACCTTGAACTTTAAAGAAAATCTGTCTCGGTCGAATACGCCGCTCAGCTGTATTGCGTCGCGAAATAAAAATAGATTAAAGATTGCATTTAAATTACTATGAAAAAGCTACTATGAAAGATTGAATAAATTGGTAGTTACTCATAATTAACATCTTGTTAAAATCGAACATTTATATACTTACGTGTAAATGTTAAGTATGATATTATAGTATTTTTACGTAATAATATTTGCGCGAAAGGTAATTATCGAATGAGGAAGTCTCAGAGGGACCAAACAGTTTTATTAAAACTTAGTAAAATTCTATTGGCCTAAAATGGCCGAGAGTGGTGGAAAGGACCAGGACGTGGGTGTAACCCTTTCGTTCTGTCGTTTTAAATTTAAAGACTGCCATCCCCTTATCTCGTACACGAATACCCATTCCGATACTTCGTTGGAAAGCTAAAATTTTTCCCCTTCGTTTGAACACGTAAAATTATATAAAATCAACTATTTTCGTTACGTCATCGTAACTGCGCAATTAAGAAACATGTTCTAGAGGGTGTTAAAAACACCCCAATTGAAACTTAATTTTACGAAAATAAAGTAGAGTAAATTCAACCCGACTAAAGTGGAAGTTATCTCCATTAGAAAGTTGTCAGGAACGGGAGATATACGTAAATTTATCTCATGAGAGAAAGAGATAGATCTTCCATCCTTTACGGACTGTTTCCTATTAAACCTCTATCCAGAGGGTATAAAAGGTGACACTTTTTTTCCGTATATTCATTAGTTTTCTACACTATTCACCAGCGATCTTCAACAGAGCAGCAGTCCTCTCTGCAAGTTTGCGAGACATGGTTCTCAGTAGCATTCGTGAAATATACGTATAGTAAGACCCCAACGGCGGGCGAACGTAACGCGAATACCACGTATCTGTCGGTAGTGACGTGCGCCGCGGAGTAATTTTCTTTTTCATTACGCATCGTACGAGGTGACGTAATCGGAATAAATTACGTGATCGAATTCGTTTGATAAAAACAAATTAATAAATTAAGTTTATAATAATAAATTTAAGAAATTATTTCGGGATTATAAAATAAATTTTTGAAACTTTATTAAGTAAACAATAATTATAAAAACAAGTTTTAGTAAATAAATTTGTCAATATAAATAAACGATTGTGAACAAGTTTGTAATCATAAACAAACCTTTTGTAAACAAGTTTGTAAACACAAATAAATATTTGTAAACCTGCTGTAAACATAAATAAATTTTGTAAACAAAATTGTAAACAACAATAAAATAAATTCTATTCTTTTTATAAACCCAATATTATGTGTCTAAAGAATAAATTATAATTTTTCTTACGAGAAAATATTTCGTGAAATAAAAATATTCAAAGAACATCTGCGTATACATTCCCTGAGTTAGGTGTGACTTTTTGGAAACTTGTGAAAGATTTCACAGAGATCCTATAGCGAACAAATAAATAGTTTACTGACACTTTAATGGGATTTAATTGCGAGAACAATGACAGATAACTTTATTGTGAAACCGTGAACTAGAACCTGAATAAATTCGGTACCACACCAACTGAGAGTTTTATTTGGGGAATCAAAAGTTGTATTACTATAAGGGAGGTACACACCTCCCCAGTTCATCCTCTGCATCCTTCGTGACAGCCCGGCCACATTAAAGAGCTAGCCGCGAGCCGGGTCATGTCAGCTTTGAAAAAATCACATAAATATATTGTGACCTGCACCTTCGCGCCTCACGCACTGCACCACGAGAGCCACGCGGTTGTCGTTTCAGCTTATAATATCGTGGGCCCTAAGTTTGAATTCCTAGTCTCATAAATTCACATGTTTTTTATCAATACGTGTTTGAACCCAAAATATGGACCTAATAAGTTGAGCAAATGGCTAACATCCATTCCTCATAAAAACAATAATTACAAGATAAAAAGAACTTTTTATATGCCACGTTTTTAAATTTTCTGTTGAATCGTATAAACTTGACAATTCTATGTATTACTTTTTTTGTACTTGATAGAAATACTAAATAAATATAGAATACTGAAATTTCATATTGATTTCCATAGTAACGCACGTATATATTATTAATTTAGTTGCTAGGACCCCATTAGCAACCAATAATAGTGTTTTACTTTTTACGGATTTATTCCGAAATAACTTTCCATACAAAACAAAATTAAGTGAAAAATGAATACAATTCTCCTTAAAGATGGCTAAAACTAAAAGTAATAAAAGAATGCTTTCCCATCGTGTTCTGATATATTCTACAAGTTTCAAATGTCTAGTTAGTCGGAAAATTAGTTAAAAATCGATTGCAAGATTTGTACAAACAAGAATACCAGCTAATAAAAACGTGGTAAAAATCTGTTATGTCCATATTATGATATTCTTGGATCAAACACGGTAAAACGGTGATACTAGGATGTTATATTAAGTCTATTAGATGTTCTTAGTTAATCTTCACCATTGCCTTCATCATACATACTTTAAAGGTAATTAAGTATACCTACTCGTCGCTATAGGATTTGTTTCCCGAATAGACCAAATGTCAATTTTACAGGAGACGAAAAACAAATTTCATTGTCGTATATTTAAATAATAGTAGATGTATCGATCATTCTTTCTACACTGTATAATTGCAACATTATCTAAGAATAGATTCCAAGAATAATATACTGGTATAAATCATTAAATGCACAGAAAATGCATTTTATTTACAAGTGCTCACTGTGGATATTCGGGAAATTTTTATCGCTGTCTCAGAATAATGGATATTCGGGACAAATCAAGGACGTTCGGGATTTAAGACCGAAGAGTATTGCTGCACGGCCCACGGATTGCTGAGTGGTCAAAAAGTACGCGCCTCAAATGTTATATTTATTAACACGATAATTGTCAAGAATTACTTCTAATATTTAAATACTTAATGATCGTAATTACACAAGTTCGTATGTAATAATAACATGCGGCAATCGATTTTTCGATTTTTTGGGATTAAGTAATAAAATAGTTTTTAAGTAATTAACTATTTTTCTATTGAACGAATAATTCACAAGATTTAAGAATGTACCATTCTAATAATTGAACATACATATTTTTTTAAATCACTTCTGAGAAAATATATTATAACCAATAGAAAAAATCTTTTTGAAAAAAGTAAGACACCCGGCAGGAATCGACCCTGCATCTCCTGGGTTTACGCTCCAGTCCACGAATTATCCTCTATGCTACGAGGTGACATACTTATGACGGCAAACTTTAACTATTGTTGTTTTTATTTAATAAAACGCAATTTTTTATAGTACTTATTCCACTTTTAATTAATATATTAGGACCGGTTTCGTCCGCCTCAGTAGGACATGACTGACTGGGGCGGACGAAACCGGTCCTAATATATTAATTAAAAGTGGAATAAGTACTATAAAAATTGCGTTTTATTAAATAAAAACAACAATACAATGCAGTTCCACCATGAATTGACAGTTAACAAAATAAAAGAAACTTTAACTATTGGCCTTTTAATACCTGCTCATCAGCATTCTTCAAAATCAAGCGACTATCGGCGATCGGTTTTTGTTTATTAAATAAAAGTAGGTATCTACTACTTCAATTACTAACTGACGTCACGGATTTCTCCAATATTTTATGATGGTACTTACTCGTACTTGCTAACAATTTTATATTAATACTTTTTCCAAAAAAAAAAAAATCTATGTATATAAATCTGTATATTATTATATCTATATATTTCTATAATTAACAATTAAACTTATTACAAACCACCAAATAAATATTATATATTTACTATTGTAAGGAATAACAACACAAAATAATAGCATGTATAAATTAATTACCATTGGCTGCTAATATTAAATAGGTACCAATATCCTAAGTATATAATATTCACCAAATAAATAGTTACTAACATACATTTTAAATTAAATTAACTATCAGCGCATTCAAAAATAAATAATAGCGTCGCCTTTATTTTCATAGAAATACCTAGATTAAAAGTAAAATAAAGACAAGCAATGTTTGATTAATAATAATTTGAAATAATAATTATTTTTTACGTCATAGAAGTTGGCGGGTCACACTGTAGAATTCATAAAACCGTTGGGATTTTGTGTCATTTATCAAAACAAAATGCAGTTATTTAGGTTAAAATACTCACTTCCATAACTCTACTTTAAGTTCAGGGCGAACTGGTGATGTATCAGCTGAGGCGCCGAGTCGCTAAACTGGCTCCTGGCGATTTTTCGATAAAATGAGTTTTGAATGTACTTAGATGCTCTATCGATAGATCTATCGACTTTTCCAGTTGAGAGTTTCAAATTCCTCCCAATTTCATCAAAAAATCAAAATGAATATTGACGTGAGTCGCCAAGCGCGCTCTTTGAAAAAATATGGAGTCGCTAAATTGTCTCTTCTTAACCGACCAATCAGACGCCGCCATTCAAATACTGATTTCAAACGTACGGTAAAATCTCTATACAACCGCGTCAAACCGTT
Organism: Rhyacophila brunnea; assembly: GCF_057557595.1. Classification (NCBI taxonomy): domain Eukaryota; kingdom Metazoa; phylum Arthropoda; class Insecta; order Trichoptera; family Rhyacophilidae; genus Rhyacophila; species Rhyacophila brunnea. The sequence goes on along the minus strand of NW_028232965.1, from coordinate 53,569,576 downwards.
CGCGTCTGTGCAGTGAGAAAGCCTTGATTTTGCTTCGTCTATTTGATTGTTTTTACTAATTAATAATGGATGTTTCATTAGTAAGTGTAACGGAATCTCTACCAGGAGAATCAAGGAAGCGTTTAAGAAATCCAGCTGGCTGGAAATGTAACGTGTTACGCCAAGAAAGGTATTTAAAAATTGACATTCCTAACATTAATTTTTGCTATAGATGTTTCACTAATCCAGTGGTGTTTCATAATATAATTTTTTGTTTCGTACGCTTTTTTTAAATTATGCCGTAGATACATAATATTGTATATTTAGCGTGATGTAATTATTATGAGATCTATAAGTACAGATTTTTAACATATTTTGCTCGTTTCAAAAAATAATATTGGGACCTTTAATAATTGGACATTATTTTTTAATCACTTGATGACTTATAATAAATTGATTTAAGATAACCGCCATAAATCTCATTATATATATTTACATAATATCTAAGTATAGTCATTATTTTATACTTTTGTATATATATTTTATTAACCTCTATCTTTACTTTTTATTTTCAAAGTTAATAATTATTGTATTTTTCATAATTTGTTGCAGATATTCATCTAAAAAATTGCCCGAGTATCCTCAGTGTAATCATGACACTAAGAACTTCAAGGGCAGTTCATTAAATGGAACTGATATTAGACATTTCCATACTGCATTTTATGGAAAGGCAGTGAAACTTGCTCAAGATACAATTATAGTGAAGTATTGTAAAGGAGTTTCAGTGATGTCACACAGTGGGGCTGAAAGAAAAAAATCTTTTTAATTTTATAGTGACCTACCTACTTTTAATTCCTCTCTCCACCTTGGAACAACTAGATCATCAATGATTATGCTTTATATGTATGTGTTATTGAGACCATCACTTATTCACATATTTGGTATACTTGCGTTATTTCTTGCTCGCTTCTCATTAATAAACACGATTCTTTATTTTGAAAAAATGTTTTTTTTCTATGTACATACATACATACCTACCGCTATAAATGCTAAAAAGATGCAATGTAAAAAAGGATTTACCGTGTAGTAGGTAAGTATGGTGAGAAAATATTTGTTTGGCAAAATAAATTCTAACATATCTATATTAATTGAAATAAATACGGCCCGCTACTGAACAGTCATTTCCGGCCGACCTTATTCCATAAGTGCGAAACTCGACTCTATTGACATGTAACGTCAAAGTGTGAGTCACAAATTTGGCTCCTTGTGACAGCGAGTGATGCAAGTGTGCTCTCCGGACAATTAAAATGCATTTATTTGGAATATTGGCGCATATAAATTGAATTTGACGTTTTAATTTACTATTCCATATAAACCGGAAACTAGAAAATAACTTAAATTACACTTAAAGTTATCACACTGCCCATAACAGTTTTTCGTGATTTACTCAAAACTCAAAAAACCCCCAGGAGCCAGTTTAGCGACTCGGCGCAATTGCTATGAATGATCTTTTCAAATTTGATGAATTCACTATTAAAACAATAGTAACTTTAAAAACAATATCAATAAGACGAAATTTGTTGACGGCCAAAAAATATGAAAGTGGGCGTGATTGTTTTAGAGCTAGACAGCGTGAATGTGGGAGCGAGATGCACGGCGTCAGCGCGGTTTGATTGGCTAAAGTCATATTCGGGAAATAAAAACTCAGCCAGAAATCTATTTCGACCGAAATTAACTTGGATATTCAGGTACGAATAGTTGGACATTCGGGAGGACACCACGGAGTAATTGTAACTTAACATGGCGTATTCGGGTTTTTTAAAAAAATATCTCTGTTCCTAGATAAAAATTTATTGTTTTTATGAATGATTTCGGTAGAGTTCGATAAAAGAAATTGAACTGCATTAAAATGTCGATTTCGACAAAAATGGATATTCGGGAAACAAATCCTATAGCGACGTACTGTCTACCATAGTGTCATAAAGATATACCGCCCTAAGTGATATCTAACAGAAGTATCTATGAATATAGGCTAATGCTTAGACAGAAAATAATTTTTCCCGTGTTGATTTTACAAATTGAATATAATGGACGTTAATAATTGGGGTGAGCCATTGTTTGATAATGATACAATAGAAATCGATTACCTGTTTCTAAACGAAATAATAATAATATGTCATACTAGTTTTATATACATATTTAACTTTGCATGAGCTAATATTAGCTCAATTCTTATTGTTTCGAATATTATCAATGTAAATTATTCGACATGTCTTATACAGACATTTCCGTTTTTTTTTAAATATATTACAGTACCTTTTCCAACATCTTTGATTAGCTGACAACTCAAGTTAATATTTTTTTTTTTGCTTAAAATTGATAATGAGACTTTTATTGATAAAAGACTTTTTTAGTTCTTCTTTATTATCAACTTGATCATCAACTCCCCTTGGTATAGGGATTGCAATACCGAATTAAAAAACCAATATCGGTATTTTGGTATTTCCAATTGAATACCGGTATTTGTGAAGAATATAAAAAAACAGAAACCAAAAAATATAGATATAAAAATATATTTCAAATATTAATATTTTATAGCAACATATCTAAATAAGTACATTATGTAAGTTTAAAAAAAGGTAATGGTAAGATATGGTAGAGATGCTGATGTTTACAAATACTTACTTATATAGGATATACTAAGTTGAACTATTGGCACTTCCTTCTTCGAATGATCTTTCAATAAATTTATTTTATGAAGTGTTCTTAGTGCCCCTCTGATAATTTCATCGAATATTTTATTCCACTTTTTATATTTAGCAACTTTTTTACTTTTATCCCATAAGAAGTAAAACCAAAGAATATTGCTCACTTTTTTGTTTAAAATATATATATTTCTCTATTATTCCATAAGCTACTATTGCGTAGATAAACATCAAACAATTGGAGACAGGCAAGTCCATTATAGTAAAATTATTATTTATTTTATCTTATAATATAAATATTCGCCACTAGGGCTGAGGTTACTAATGATTATACAAACGAAGAGTAGGTATCTAAAGGAAATTTTAGATATATCTAAAAATATACCTGACAACTTCTGTAACCCTCGGGCGACTGGCGAAAATATTGGATAAATTTAAAATTAACGAAGTAGGTACCTACCTATAATGTAAATGTATTTTGAAAATTTGCACATGTCCTTATTGATCACCAATATCGAAGGGCAACGGAAAAAACCATACACGCCTAACCCGACAATAAAATTACAATTACGTTAAACTTTTTATATAAATTAATACATTTCATATCCACTTTCAATACCGAATATATCGGTGTTATCTGGTTTTTAAAATCGCTATTTTCGTATCGAAAAATACTGGAATACCGGTATTGCAATCCCTAATAGGCCCGGCCCAACACTCTTTTTTTCCACATTAACTATAATATAAAGATCAGTTTTATACCAAAATAATAAAACAGAAAAATACTTCCAGTTTCATATTCCCACACATTTAAGAAAAGCGTTATTTCATGTTGTTATTTAATAAAACCAGTTCTATAATGACTCTTCAATAAAAGCTGCAAGAAGATTAAAGTAATATCTTCCTCTATATTTTTTGAAGTAAAGCAGCTGTCGTAACGATTTGTGTTTCTTATAAGTAATGGTCTCAAACCACAAACGGTTTATCGATATTGTCTTATCGGAAAACTTTGATACGTTTCAGCTCGGCCACAATATACACAGCCACTCGTATAAAAGCATCTTGTGCGACTTCATCTGAGAGAAACGTTCCATTTTCATAAAACCTTTTCCAACTTATCCATACACTGCGAGCAAATTCATGATGCAGGGAAAATGTAAAATCACTTTGGAATTTTTATATTTTAAAATTTTAAAGAAACTGAGCAGATATCATATCATAAAAAAACTTATTTTTTACGACAGTATTCCCATAATCATAATCATTCACATCGAGATTAATATTTAGAAAGTAAAATATTTCAAAGCTGAGAGATATCCTTGATCTGGTTAGTCAGTTAATTGAAACGTATGATTACGATCTTATAAATAATTTCAAAATTATCATAATATTATACTTGTATACTTTTTCTCATGTTTAGAATGTCATTCATCATTAATTATTAAGTAAGCCATGCCATAGTATGTAATAAATATTTATTTCACATTATTAAGTTCAATTTAGCCTAAAATGAGTTTTCGAACCTAAATTATTATAATTTTGAAAACACATCTGAGAAAATATATTATAAACAACAGAAAAAATCTTTTTGAAAAAAGTAAGACACCGGGATCGAACCTGCGTCTCTTGGGTATCGTGCCAACGCATATTGACCACAATGCTAAAGGAGTCATACTTAATTGCGACAAATTTTAACTAATGGCTTCAATACTCACTGAAGCGATTTCTAAATTATTTTCTAATACTGTTACAATACACTATGTTCAAATTTAGGAGTGATCTAGTGCAATGCTTCCCAATCTCATGGGTTGCGCCTTACTGGGAGTCCGTAGGGCTTGTGCGGGTGGCCGCGAAATGTTTCGGTAGAACTAAAACTATATTATTAATTTATGAATATTTTTCAGATTTATATTTATTTATATATTTAAGCTCAAGAAGAATAATAATTTATCGATATCAGATCAGATAATTCGACTCACATTGATTTGTTATGTAAAAACATACAACCCCATCTTTCTCACTAAATTATTTTTCTAGGCTTCACGTATAGAAAACTTTCTAATTTTATTTTGTTTGTTATTCGTATATTATGCATTGTATTATGCATTATGCAATACCAAATAAATCTTCTGATAACTAAAATAATTTATTTTATGGCGGATAATCCCTGGTCCCACTGATTATTATTTTTAGATTTTCGGGGCCATGTTATAAAAAGTTTAGGAGGCACTGGTCTAGTGCAATTCAAATCTGAAACCTATAAAATATTGCCTATGTCAACCGGACACTGGTACAATGCGCAAAAACACAGCACTTTCAATGACGAAGATGAATTTACGATGAGTTCACATCTAAATTTTTTGTTAATCTTTATTCTACATTATTCTGTTATCATATCTTTTATCATCTATACCACGTCTTATTTTCTAACGTTTGGTCCTTTTATAATATTAAATTTGTGTATTTAAAAAAAATCAAAATTTGTTTTAGTATATTTTTGTCTAACATCGCAATAAACAGAAAACAGTTGAATTTGGAATATGCAACTACTTTGGTGCTTTATTTTGGATCCAGGACGATTCGGCGCCGGAATAATTGGGTGCCACGCAATCGAATAAAATTCGAATATAAAAAAAACGTTCGGGAATAGGTACCAACTTTCAAAATATTAAATATTATTATTTAATAATAAGTCAGGACTGAGGACTTAAGAGTAGGTATTACAGATGCCAATGTGATTCATATGTTAGTCGAGCAGAGTCCACAGAGCGAGTAGCACGTCATTTTAAATCAAATTTACAACAAAATACCTGGTCATCGAAGATATTATTTTAAAAACATAATAATAATTATTGTCGTGTGCACGATAGTATTTATTTTTAGGCGTTATAAATTATTTCGTGCATTGGCTTTACTTAAGGTGACGCATCAGTGAAACGCCAAATAATTTTCAACTGTACGCGCGACGAAATTTTGGACTCGCTGCCATTCAGTGAGAGAATGTTGACCCAGGAACACGTCACTTTGCTGCGTGATGGCGACGGGTCAATTAATTCTACAATCGTGTAAAGATGACTAAAAACGTTACCCATTTACTTTAAAAAGAAAACATGTCAATAAATATATTATTATTGTTACTAATAGAACAATAAACAGAACATAAAATGGACGTATGTTGGATTTATATGACAAACAATATTTCGTTTGACAGGCGTCATTTTCACCCGCCACCCGCAATCCGCGCATCGCCTAGCAACGATCTTTTTAGACCGTGCCTCAACTAATGCATGGCCTTAACCAATAAAATATAATAATGGTACCTACCTATTGTTTCACTAGTACATATTAATATAAAAGTAAAGTTGCATTATTAGTTTGTAAAAGTGTCAGACTAAACTAGGGTACATCACTAGATATATTCTACTTTTTTTTTTAAATATGCATTAGAATTAAACAATACTTGCCTATTTTTTTTAATATTTATGTTGGTCTTACACATTTAAAATAAATACTATGCATTAATAATGTTTTTTGGATAGCGCATGAAATAAAAATGTAGGAAGATAATATGTATTTCAAAATCCTTCGTAGTACAATTTCAGGTTAAAAAGTTATTAATCTATTTCTAAGTTTCTAAACTACTAAACTAAACTCTAAGTTTAAAAACGTCACAATATCCACCATATTGGTTGCAATACTTCCCACCAAACAGCTGATTAACATAATTATTGAATTTAGTAACATTTAAGTATCTTAAAAGATACTATTTTTTGGTCACCCATACTCGATTAGTTGGAACGAGTTTATTTGTTTTAAATTTAATTTACTGACCATTACTTTTGAGGCACGTATCGGCGGCGACTTTTTAATATTACTAGTTGACCAACTATTTCGGACCACATATAAAAATATCATATTTTCAATTCTCATGGGCATTTCTCTAGAGCGTCCCCTTAAATATGCACACGGAAATAATGATTTAACTGTGCATATTATGCTTAAATTCCAACGAAAGGGGAGTTCTTTTATTTTTGTATAACGCCTAAGGCATGATAATTTACAATCTGCAATAAAAAAAATCATTATGTTAAGAGCAAAATGAATTAAAACTACTAAGTAGTTGGTAGAAGCTTATTAAAATTTCTCGTCTACTTTCCGTATAAAATCGTAACGAACGTCTCTTTATTTCATTCGACAGTGATTGTCCTGGTACCCAGTTGACCCATTCCCTTTATTTTCATGAGTAAAACGTACTCCTTTACACTTATGCTGTAATGATTATCTACGTTAATGCCTATGTTCTGATATGGAATAGTCGTATGTATCATTGTATTAATATACGTTTCGTTGTTAACAATGCATTGATGCTAATCTCAGAATTTAAGACGAACAGTCGTTAAATTTAATGAACCTGATTTAAACCATACAGCTTACAAAAGAACAGTCGTTTTTAGATTTATTTCCTTCGCCTACGTAAAATAAACACAAATCGATTTTCGTAAACATTTTGTTATGCGCGTCTTAAATTTCTTCAACATACGCTCAGTGTCATATAGCATTAGGAACTTAATACAAAGCAATTCAATTCATTTATTTTAAAATAATTACAACAATTATAATTGAAGACGTTCACAACATATAAAAAGAACATTTCATAAAAACTAATAATATTAACATGATACACACGGCTATAATGTTATTAATAATAATATTAAAATATTACATTACACACACACACACATATACACTCTCTCCCTGGAATCCAAAGGTATGGACAGAACTAAAGGTGAGTTGGAAATACTGTCATCAGTTTGTGTACTTAAGTATCGGATGAAACTACCCATACTCAGTACGTGTGGCCCAATAAACTTGTTCCAAAAAACTTGTGATGATATCATCGCGAGTCGCTGGCTAGTTGGTAGACTTTCAATACTATTGACATTAAATGCGCGCGAGCGAGGTAGCACTAGAATACATTTATATTTTAATTTATTAGTCTATGCATGCGAATGACATCATCTTATGTATGAACAAATAGGTCATAAATTTTCTGTAACAGCATATTATTCCCTCGGAAATATGGTGAGGTGACTGAAATAACGCAGTTTACAATAAAAAAATCATTGTTATTCATTTTATATTAACAAAAATATTATAACATAACATAAAAGCAACTCATAAATTTAAAATGTGTTTTAAATTTTATAATAAATGGGACATTGCCCAGCTCAGTGTATTTTTAGAGATTCTATTGAAACCGATATTTCAAATACTAATATGGAGTTAAGTTTTAGTTCCAGTTTAGTATGAGACTTATGTCGCATACGCACGCCAATCGCTCTATATAGTACTAATACTCCAAATACTAGTAATTATTTTGGAACAAGTTTCGATACAAAGTATTTTTTTATACTGGTAGTAAGTATACTTAGTCTTCAAAATCGGTCAGTTTTCCCACCTCTAGACAGGACGGTACAGTGAAACACGGCTTATTAATCTTGACAGGTTATTTAAAAGTTTGATAGTAAGTTGTAATCTGGCTATTTGTTCATATAATCTACAATACCATCTCGGGTAACATGAAAAGATACATAATATAATCTTTACATAATTTTTTTCTCTCTCATCGAAGCCATGCACATTTTATAATACAACAGTCACAGTGTATTACAACCATAGATTACTCAGATAGAGCAATTTCTACTACGGGCATGTGAACAAAATGCAACGCTTCAATTTTTTTCCTGTGCTGTCAAACAAACTCTACCATCGGTGTTACTACCTATATTATTAAGATTTAACGTAGGTACATCTTTACATGCTTTACAAATTTACTCACCTCTGTCCTACCTGAAGACGTAATCAATACTAATAATCATGCAACTGAACAGCTTTACCAATTTTGCTCATATTGGCAACTCGCTTTTGTGGTTTGAATCAAGGTAGCAATAATAAGTATTCTGATTGCTAGCCGGCGTCAGGAATCTGTCAAAATTTTACTTATAACGTACTTGAACCTGCTAATAATTTTATATTTTTTTTTTTTATTCAACGAATAATTTTATTCACGATTCTGAGGTGCCGTCACATTCTTTATTCTGCCCAGTTTACGACACCGGTCAATCAAAGTTTACCATCGGTATTGCTAGGACTCATAAATATTCCCAGAATTATGGAATTTTATAAAGCGATCTTACTATTTATAACTTATATTAATAGTTAATTAGGAGATTAAACTTTGAGAGATATATTACATATTATTAAGTCATAATATAATAAATCTTAGGATTTTCAGCAAACAAAAATTCTTTATCATGTTATTTATTGTCAATGAAATCAGTAATAATATTAGAATTCCAATACAGGTATATCTCACTCAAGTTACTTAGTGTTATTATAGTTCATTTGTTTTATTTAACACGTTACCTATATTTTATAGATTAATTAACTTAACTTAACTTACTATATCAAAAAAAATCTGTAATGTCATTTCACCTTCGTATACGAGTATGAAAGCGTGACATTTTAAATGTTTCTATAGTTTTTTTTTAACTCAGTTTTAATATACGTAACGAAGAATTCAAGATTCTTTTCTTTTTAATAAATATCTCGGAAACATTATGAATTCCATTATCTTTTTAATATTAAAATACCAACATGAACCAGGATTTTTTTTTTTTGATGGATTGGTACAGATCAAGGCTATATTCTTTCATTTCAGGTAGTGTATTATTAAGATTACATTTTATCTTCTAAGCAATTTTGGTTTGAATAAAATCGGAATATTTGATGAAATATTAACTAAAAGATATATATAATAACGTCAAAATTAATGTTTATAAGGTATTTGTTTGCCACATAATATCTATTATGTTATTCGAAAAATTCTCATTTATATAGTGGGGTTGCTGCCAAAAGTTGGTAATTAAGTAAGTCAATAATTTTGATATTTAGAGTTAACAAAAAAAACAAGGTCATCCGATACATAGAAAATGCACATAAAACACAAATAAATTAGCATTATGCTTAAAGCATGTTAAACTTCAAATTGCAATAACTACATAACACGATTTCAAGACTTACCAACTTTTGGTAGTAACCCCACAATATTGTTATACAATTACTCATGGCGTTATTAGCCATTGTAATTCCTCACGTATTTCTCTTCTTGTTGCTTATCAAGATAGATACTTATATGAATTCGTTTCTACTTACTAAATGACTTATTAATTAATTAATGAATAATTTTATTTTACATATCCTAAGACCCAATTAGAGAACGCTGGGTATGCTCAACTTTTCTATATCCGTTTACTGCATGATTTTTTTTTTTGAAAATTTTTATTTTTTCTTGGTGTCAAAATGCCTTGTGAATGAAGGAAAAATAATAAAAAAAATATTTTTCAAAAATTTCATTAAATTTTGTATGTTACTGCGTGGTGTCGCAGATTTACGACATTTGGTAATCTTACATTTCAGTATGACAAAATACAAAACCAAATGAAAACAATCATAAAAAACTAATGTACACACCTTATTTGATGTGTAGATATTTTTATTCAACCAATTTCAATCTTCTGTATATTTTTATTTATTTATTTACAAATACGGATTTTCGCGTACATACGAATTCGTCAACTGTCAAAGCAGAAATGCATAGACTATAATGCAGAAATGCTTTATTTCTTGAAATGTTCAAACAAAATCGGTAAAGTAGGATGTTTATGGTAAAACAGTTTTCTAGGCATCGAAAAAGGATATTATTTGATAATTTACACAGATGGCATTGGCTATATCGAAATAGTTTGAAATGTTGCAAATTTCCGACACTATGCAGTAAAGATATAGTGTTAAAATCTGGACTCCCTATATTCTTACTTCATTGAGGAAAGAATCTAGGTATTTGGGGTGTAGTGCTATCGAAAGCTGATATCTCTATATTGGAAGAACTTGGTATCTATATACAAAGAACATGTCTCGTTTACCTTTTAAGATACATCTCCTTCAATTATTCGGCTACATTATTAGAATGACTTCGTGTAGCCTAAAAAAAATGGTAGTAGCCAGATTAGAGTAGATTAGATCATTGGCGATGCCTGTAATTTAAGTAACATTCATTTTCAACAATGAGACGAATGATAATAATGCACTGTGTTCTTTACCATAACAATTTTAAGTATAAAAAACTCCAACAAACTGAGGAAAATGGTGTTTCCCTTGTCAATTTCCGTAGTGATACTCTCAGTGGATATTTTGATTGACGCAAATATCAATCAAACCAGTAATAAAATTATTAAGTTGTACGAAAATTTATAACAAGATTCGTATTCTTCGTTATGATTTTTTTTTAATTATATCAATTTAGGTGCGTGATCTATCATTAAACAATATTAAACTCAGTAACGTCCCGTGAGAGTAAAGAGGTCATGTGTTGCTTAGAGATAGAAAATTGAGACAGAAATTTTGTATATTATTATTATACAGCTTGATCTTTAAAATGCATTCCATAAATTATTTGAAAAAAAACATATTTTTATCGTAGAAGACCTCAAAATCAGTCAGTGCGTCAGGCGTCTACATCACTAAACGCGACACTGGATACTCTGTTACCATAAGTGACATGAGATGATGAAGAAGAAGATAAATAAGTAATACAAAGATATTGAAACAACATTACGAATTACCATCACCACTACTACAACACATATTGATTTAAAATTTGTATGTGATTAGTTGGGCAATAACCGGATGTTTTTATTAAGGTTGTTTAACATTTATTTCAAATTATATTACATACCTACTTGATAACGTAATAATAGCAATATTGCTTCACACACAATATCTGCTATTTATGATGTAACAATAGAAGTAAATTTGTGACACATTGAAATAAGAACATTTGTAACACATATGATTTTAATACGTACATATTTTCGCTATTTTCCTGGTGAATTAAAAGCACAACTTCACACATTCTCAAACTACTTACTATAAATGAGATTGTTACTAGAACATTAAAAGCCATAACGGCTTGTTTTATAGTTAACGTAGTAAAATAATTAAATAAGTTTTTGAACGTTATTCAGAATGTTAAACCAATCTAGAGACGTGTACAATTAATTATGCAAACTTAAATACGTGCTAGTTATATTAAATTTTAAAATAATATAATTTTCATTCAAATATATATTATAATTCGTTTTATGGTTGATTAAATATTATTAAAGTATTTTATCACGCGATGTACAATAAAAATTTTGAGTGAATCCGTATGATGTACAACAAAAAAGGGTCATAGACAACTCAAAAAAGCGAAAATCAAAAAATTATATATTTCAATTTATTTATTTTACGTATTGTGGACATTACAAATTATAAGTTTAAGACGTTCACAACGTGACATTTAGAAACAAAGAAATATTATTAAAACAGTTTTATGTACATAACACAAGAGATAGATCAGTATTAAGTTATTCTACAGTATAAATGTGTAAATACAAAAAATATTAAGTATATAGGTACAAAAAAGTACACTGGATGAGTTAAGCAGACCCTATTTTAAGAATTTAAAAAACAACGTCCACCTAAATTCACCCTCACGTAAGTGGAATATATCAATATCCGAATCGATTTCATTAAACATGGTTATTGCCCTCCCAATTGGCATTACTAATGGCAGGTTAGTTCTGCATGTGGGAGAACAAACAACGGATGCCCTCGATTCCTAAGGTAATTATCAGAGACACACAAGCCAACACCACCAAGAATGGCAGAGTTCACATTTACGCCGCGTATAAGTCTGAAAAAATATGTAGCTAAATAAAGATCCCTTCTAAATTTTAAGCTACAGTATGTAAGCATCCCTAAGAGAAAATCAGTCGGATAGAGCCACGGATAATATCCATACAGCCGAAAGTAAAGGAGTCTTAAAAATTTCTTTTAGACTCTCTCCACCATAAGGCCGTACTTCAACTGATGCGGGGCCCAAACGACAGTATAATGCGTAGGTTTGCCGCTAAATACCAATTGCCTAAAAAAACACCTAAATGCCATTCTGCAATCGAATGCTCTACTTATGTGCCATATAAAAGGAGCAGATTGGTGATTTTCGGTATGGTCCTAATATTGAAGCTCGATTTGATATAAATAGAAAGTATTTCAAGTTATACACATTTATATTTTTATAAAAATCGATGTTTTTAAAATAAATATAAAATATATTAAAACTTTGAATTGGTCAAAAATATGTACAAGAAAAAATTGAAAACTTAATAAACTAAATTTTAATAATAAATATGACCATAATATATAATGTAATAATAACGTAACTGTGTACGTAAATATGTAACAAATTCACATTTTTTTTACAATTGTAAGTTTATCTTAAAAATATTTTTCTTTTTAATGTTTTCAGATAAGTACATATTAATTAATACAGTTGAAATTGTAAATTATCAAAAAAGTGTCTTAAATTACAAGCTTCGTATTTTTCCGGTAGGTAGAAGCATCCCCTTTAATAATGCCTACGTGATTTAATTTCTAAATATATCAAATAATAATATAAGAAATGAAAATATAATTAATATTAAATTCTACAGGTTTTTAAAAGGTTTGTCGATAGCTATTTCGGTTGTAACACAATTATCAAGACTACTCTTGAGTAGACTAGTCTTGATAATGGTGTTACAACCGAAATAGCTATCGACAAACCTTTTAAAAACCTGTAGAATTTAATATTAATTATATTTTCATTTCTTGTAAAATGGAATTCTACCAAGCAAATACTAACTCAATTAATAAATAATAATATAAGTACTTATATAATAACGATAAAGTAAGTATAAAAAATATACAATTAGGTACCGCTTATATTTCTTCAATATTTCATTTCAAATTTTTGTTTAACACAGCTTTTGAATTTTGAACGTTTGTTCAATAATCTAAAAATTTAAAAAAAATTCTCTTCATAGTAATACAATATAATATGTATCTTTCAAATGATTCATAGTATGTATGTTTTATTCATTATAATATGTTTACTAAATGAAAAATTGTCTCAAAACAATTTCTTTTTTTTGCATTTAACTGATGCTTCCATTTGACAATAATATATTTTTGTATTTTTCTTGAAACATTACAAATGTTAGGAGACTCGCACATACCTAGAAAATCAACGCAACTGCAACTTATTTATTCATTGTATTTATGTCATTTAGAATTTGATGATGTACACAAACGACAAACGACATGACATGTTAATATGACTCTTTGGCGCATGCATAGTTGACCCAATATTATTAACAAGGAATAAAATAATTTATGCGTATAACTAAATTAATAACGACGTGGTATGTTTATCGCTTTTGGCTACCATTACCACTCTTAATATAGAGAACGGTTCAATATGTAGGTATAGTTTTATTGAGATTTAACGTACATGTTTTTCTGTTTTAACAATTTACCCATCTGTGTCTTACCTTAAAACAAAATTAATACTAATAATCATGCAACTGAAGAGCTTTACAAACTTTGCTTATATTGGCAATTACTGGCGTTTGTGGTTTGAATCAAGGTACCAATAATAAGTACTTTGATTACCAGTGAGCGTCAGGAATCTGTCCACATTTTACTTGTAACATCGTGCACTTGCTAATAATTTGATAATTTTCTTTTTATTCAACGAATAATTCATAAAATTTGAGAATATCCGACCCGTCACCAAGATGCTTTATATTATGTATGTTTCTGATGTAATGTCACATTTTTTATTCAGTCTAAAACACCGGTCAATCAAAGTTCACCATCGGTGTTGCTAGGAATAATTATTCCCAGAATTATGGAATTTTATAAAGCGATCTAGCTATTTATAACTTATATTAATAATCAATTATCAGATTAAACTTTGCAAGATATATTACATACTAATATGTCATAATATGATGTAATCTCAAAAATACAATATTAATTATATAAAGCTTTTTGTCTATGTCTAAATATGTATTTTTCTGAAGTTATTCTAAATAGTGTATGTTATTTTTAATCGATAAATAATGACTATCAGATAGTTTTGCTTACCGTCTTACCTTCTTATTTAGACACTTTAAATGTTTTAAAGCTGAATTTACAAATTAAATCAAAGTAGTAATCTGGAAAGCAATTTAAATAAGTTTTCTGAGCACAGTTTAAGTTGGGTTCGCGTTGAGTTCCTGTGTGTGGATCGCCTTACGAATTCATTTCCGGTGAAGGCATACAGCATCTCGAAGATTTTAGTGCCATTCACGTCAGCTAATTTTTTTAGAGATCAGCAGAAAACGTAATAAAGTTTATGGGCTACCCCAATAAAATAAAAGAGTGTTGAGCTCTTACTGTGAATGTGTGAAAAAGTATTTACCGTGGTAAGGGTAGGTTTGTTTTTTCGGAAACGCTGAGAGGTAAACCTTTTGTGTTACTTATAGTTTGTTTTCCTACGCAGACGCTACTACGAATTTTCTTCTGCAAAATAAATCGATGGTCCATAATAGTGACAAGAGTATGGTGTGAAAATGAAAATTGATCGCGTTAATGATTTTTTCACACGTTGATTTATGACGTGCTTTTAAATTATTATTTATATATTTCTACTATCAATACTAACTGAGGCAATCCGGTTCGATTAAATAAATTATTTTTCGTATAATGTTGGTATACTTTAATCCAATTTTGAAAGTCTGTTTTTATTATGCTACAAAATGTCATTTTGAAAATTTTGACACATTCCAATGTCAACGATTTTTTTTTACATATAATAACATTGGGGAAACTAAAACAAAATACCACATCACAGGTTTGACGATATACATAGATGGCAGTCTAATCGATGACAAAGTAGGGGCAGATTTTATAGCCTACGAATCAAAAGATTTAAATAATATCACAGATACGACTCTACTAACATATTATTATTTTCAAATAGCCAATCCAGTCTGTTAGCTCTCTAAAACCTGTCATCTACACACCCACTACTAAGAGAGATTTTAACACTATCAACACAGCTCGGAAAGATATAAATAAATCCTTAATTCTTCTTGATAAGAAGTGATACAGGGATAATCGGAAACGAAGAAGCTAATAAATACGCCAAACAAGCTATAGCAGATAAAAAACCTTCTTCTTACACCAGTGGCGCATCCAGGATTTAATATTGGGGGGGCCCAAGGAGGATAATGTAAATTAGTCCCATATGATCTTTTTCTTCTTCACAGCCTAATTTCTCGTTTTTCGGCCTTTTGTCTATTGCACTCGGTGTACCTACACCATGGTCCCCACATCCTAAAACGGGCCCTCAGGATAGAATATTTGGCGGGCCCCCTACCTTCCGCGAAGATTAAAGGCAGTGTGAAACATTATATTAAGGTTTTTCAAATAGTGTTTTAGTTCAAATTAAGGGTACTCATACAGTGAATTATTGGCGATTATTAATACATCTACTTTAATAATGAAGCTGTTGAGTATCGACACATAATAATCAAAAAATATATTGCACAATTATATAATTATATAATTATATAATTATATAACAATTATATAATTTGTCTAAGCCCAAAAGTATAGTTTATTGGCTTTCAATTTCAATGTTTAAAATCATTCTGATAATTTTGGGGGGTGCCAGGGCCCCTTGCCCCCCCCCCCCTGGGTGCGCCACTGACTTACACATATTTCCCACTGAGTTACGCAAGGAAAAAATTACACGAAGACACAGAATATAATATAGACACTATAGAACAGTAAATACAAAACATCTGCCACAAGATCAATAACGCGGAAATTTATTCCAGACATAATCTCTACCATCACTCTTGCCAAGATCATAAAAATATCATATGAACTCACACATAATATACTAACAGGCCAAAGAGCACTGAGAGCCTATCTAAAAAGATTTAAGTTGAGAGACGATAACTCTTGTCCTTTCTACGGTTACATATCTCAAACTGTGTGGCATGATATCAACGACTGCCCAATATTAGAAAAGCAGTGATAGGCTCTCGTAACTATGTTTAGATAACATAATCATTAAATTGCCCACAAACACCTCACGAAATTCTGAACAACAAAATAACACAAGAGCACTACACAAAATATTTAATTCTTCCCACAAAGAAAATTAAAGATATAAATTGAGGAATATAATTAACTACACACTTCATCTACAAACTATCGTCTAACAAATTTTTTGATATCACCATAGGTACCATGTAAATATATTATTATAAATGACTAAATGAAATTAACTCTTTCAACCACCTTGTACGAAAAAGCGAAGGCATGTTTATTAAGTCTTTCACCGCTAAAGACGCGCCAGGCGCATGGCCACTAGATGGCCATTAGATGGCCATTAGATACTATTAGCATGATAATTAAATGTCGTAATTAATTAGCAATTAACTGGTCAGCAGTGAATTAACTCTTTATTATTCAAAATATGTTTTAAATATATCCTGTACCTATATATAACAAATTAAGAATACATTAAATATATTTTTTTTTGAAATAATATATTTCGCTCGATAATACAGTAAAAGATATTAATTGTGTTCGACTCCCACATGGTCCAAGATATTTTTCAAAGTCTTTTCTCATAATGAATATTTTTTAACTTTTCAATACCATTTACTCTATCTACATATGTTATGGCTTATTATCAGTCAAAACAGAGTAATAAAATAGAACTGCAAAAGCTAGTCGCCATAAACCAATAAATTTAAGCCAACCTAATGACGATCAGGCCATAAAACTTAAGAAATACAGTGTCTTTATATATTACTAATATTGAATGCGCGTTTTATTTACGTCTCAAACTTCAATCCATAAATTATGATACAGACGCAAATATTGAAAACAACATCAATTCTTCAACACATATTTAAGTGTGTCTACATGTCTTCACACTCGAGAATTGTATCATCTTACGACATGCCATACTCAGAAGATAACTCGTATTTTTGTATTCCTTGCTTATTATAGATATTATAGTCAATGCTATATCACAGGTAGTTTCCACTGGAATATCAAACCGAATTTCCATATTACCCACTGTTTAAAAAACATAGAATAGTGGGTAATCTAAAAAAAAACATTTTTGTCTCTTTGCAAATATTTGTTGTTTCTCAAATGAATCTCACGTATTCTTTTTGTCACCGATTTGAGCCTGATATTTTAGGTTTTTTTGCAGCATTTGTTTAATGAGAAAAATAAAATAAATTTAAATGTTTGAATCGAACACTACCTGCTCATCTATTCTATACACAAGAATGTTATAGGCCGCTATCGGCAGCTATCGAGGGTGGTTTTTCATTTTTTGTATCCAAGTATTAGCACTTATTGTAACAATTACAATAAGTTAGCCGTCCAAACAGTCAAAACTGTCTATCTCGCTCGAAAATTTATCACAGCAAAGAGAGGTGGTGTTAAAACATAGCACTTATTGTAACAATTACAACTAACTTATTGTAATTGCTACAATAAGTGCTAATACTTCGATACAAAAAATGAAAACTACCCTCGATAACTGCCGATAGTGATCTATAGTAGTTTTTTTTATAGAATAGATGCACTGACAGTAGTTGAGTTAGCTCGTTTGCATGTTTCCGTTATTTTCATTGGTCCAAATTAACACGGAAGTCATTCCATGCACAATACGGCTATCAGTGGCTATCTACGGTTATCTATAATAATTGGTAAATTTGTAATACGGCAAAAATTTAAGTTGGTAGACATACGTCTGAATTTCGTTACTATACAGTCAAATTCGGGTGTGTATGTTTTTTTTTTACCCTAATGCTCAAAATTTTGATTGAAAGGTCAACATAACATAATCTAAGACTGTATTAATCTTGTCATTGCAGTATGTAGTAAAACAAATAAATTATACTACTCAGTGACATCGCTAGACAAAATTCCGCCCCTAGGCACCGCCATAATGCCGCCCCATTATGTTATAAGTATAATATTTTTTATCATCCGTGCTCTAGTCGTTTCTGGTCACCAAGGACGTCTAATGGCAATGGAAGTAAACAAGATATCGCGAACCCGACAAAAAATCACTGTCATGTTTTATGTTAATTAATACATTGTGTTTCCAACCAGTGAGCTGATTTTTTATAGGAAAGATATTTTCGTTATTAAGTAGCCAGTTTAAGTAGTTGATGATTCTCCTCGATTTGCCGCCTTTCGAGTAACTGCCGCCCCCAAGCGACGCTCAATCTGCCTATCCCCACGGGACATCACTGATACTACTACTAGTATTTAGTAGTAGTACTCGATATTTGACAGCTCACTGGAATCTATAAATTAAAGCGGCGGCCGTGACATGATTATTTTTCAAAACAGCTCCATATTGCATCTCAATTCTCAATATGTAATTGACGTACTCTATCTCGCTATAAAAGTTAATATGACCAAGAGAGGGGCTATATAGTAAAAGATATCACTTTTTGACAGTTTATACCGTTAAAATTTATTGTGACAATTAACCGCCTCAATACATAAAAATATGATAAACTTCCGTCGTTAGCCGCCTTGTGTAAAGAATAGACCCACACGAATTAAAAAGATCTCAATTTCACCGTATATAATTCGTTATTCGATAACAAAACTGAATAATTGTTTAAATATGTAAAGTACATAATTAAATTATATTTTATATAAATTTATCATTATGATTATTGTTATTTATATCCAGTGATTTACGTATTGTAATTGGTAACTGTCTGAAGAAATAAAGTGGTAAATGTGATATATTATTCATCACATGTAGCTCTTTTTGCATGTTAAGTGATATTGTCGCACACTGAGATCTATAGGGTGACAACTGCAAAAAAACCCAAAAATGACTTATGAATGCAGTTCGATAGAAAAAAAATCTATATGTAATACTATATGGCATTAACTGCTACTTGAAAGCAGTGGCCTCCTACACGATTGTGTCCATATAGTTATTTTACATTTAAAAATTTAATTTAGAGCTATATGGCATTATCTTAGATGAGGCCCTTTGGCCTAAAAAATATTTCATTTCTGGTACATTATTTATTTTATTGTGCTAGTCCGCCAGATTTACAGATGATTTGCATTCTGATCGTGTAAGTACATGCGCACTTACATTTTTTTTAATTGTCCGACATTTTAATTAATAATAATAAATTTTTTTATGAAAAAGGTGCATTTTATTTTTATATTAAAACTATGAAGTCGCATCTGCAAGTTTATTGGAAGTTTGTGCGTTAATTTTCAAACTATATGGCCGCAACAGCAAAAATCTACAATATAATTGTAAAATATTTATTTATATTACTTATATATATATTTATATATTTAACTACAACGGGATAAAGTACACAAAATATTAGTACATGGTACAATTTTCAGCAGTCTACTGCAATTAAATTAAATTGTAGTTAATTTTTTAACATTCAAACTCAAATTATTCAAGATCATGTTATTTGCAGTTACGACCCTATAGATCTCAGTGTGCGTTATGTTAGAATAGCCTCGCTGTTCTAATTTGATGAATTAAAAACACGATCATATTATTTAAACTAAACAACTGTAACATCAGATAAAAAGGCGTAACTCATTTTTCTTGAACATTCTTGTTTACTGTAAAACTGACAAATTGACAATTTGGGTAGACCATGTTTTTTTTAATCTCACTGTTATTAAAAAAGTTCCCGAAAATTTTCATTGTTACGTCGTTTCTTTTAAATGACTCGTAATTCGTGAGCTCATTCTTTTGCCTCATAATATTATTAAATTCTACTGGGCAATGAGTCAGATACTTATACTAATGAAAGTAGTCCACAAAGTTATATAAATAACTGCTTCTATTTTTTAATTAACAAAACTATAGTGGTAAGTATTGCATGACGTCTAAAAAGGGTAAATAATGGACAAATAATTATGTATACTTACTAATTATATAATAATGCGAACAATTGCATACAACTAGGAAACTCAGATGGGAACTTAACTACCCAACGGGTGTGGAGTAACAGGCAACCGATCTCGAGTGTGTAAGAAAATGAGATACACGTGTTATGCTTGTCCTTCGTTCTTACCAAGAAACTCAGAAATAATGGGAACTGAAATACATAACGGGTAAGAAAAAGCAGGCAACCGACCTCGAGTAAGGAAGAATATGGGATAAATTTAAACACGTGTCAAGAATACGTCATACTTCGAACTTCGCATACTGACAACTGCTCTCGGTTTATGCATTGACGCTTATTTAATATTGGTGTATTATGCCGGGTCTACACTGGCAACATATCGCGCGACAACCTCGTTAAATTTTACGATAATTATCATACTTATCGTAAAATTTAGCGAGGTTGTCGCGTGACATGTTTCCAGTGTGGACCCGGCATTACACACACTATTGCACGTCTATAATGCATGTTTCATTTTCGTGGAACACTCACACATTCAAAACCCCGCGTCAAAATTTATTGTATTGGTATATAGCATATCGGAATTATATTTATTATCTGTTCTGTGGCTCTGACAACTGCTCGGTTTATGCACTGAAGCTCATTTAATATTGGTATATTTGAAGGTTGCAACACACACTATTGCACGTCTATAATGTATGGTTCATGATCGTAGGACACTCACACATTCAAAACTCTGTATCAAATGTAGTGTATTGGGGTATAGCCTAACGAAATTATATTTATTAATCTGTTCTGTCCATACAGCATAGATAACTATTGTCCATAACAGTGTCAAAGTTTTTCTTAGAATGGTTTAAGTCGCTTTAATTTGATAAAATCAACAGGAAAACAAGTAACATAATATCATATTATAATATAATATTAATTAACAGTAAAAAGGTGACGTTTCATTTTCGTCCATAAGAACATCGTGAAGGATATTTAACAGACTGGTAGTTAATAAGAAATGGTAGTTAGTCATTAGGTCCTGACTCTGGATCAAACATATTAAATTGACAAAATCAACGTGTATTATTTTTTCAGCTCCAGACCGAGCCGCAACCTGCAGCATTATCACAGTAAATTTCAAGGTAAATCATCACTTAGTAAACGAGTTACCACCAGATTTTATGTTGCGTCGTTGGATACTAATAAAGGGGATTTTTACAGTGAGAATCGTATAGTCACATTTTGATATTACCTTTTCAAACTATGTTTTTAGAACATTAACTATATATATGTGTACTTATCAACACATTATATTACTTAAATATTCTAATTCATTCAATAAAAAATGTTTCAAATCGAAAATTTCGATTATTAATAAAAACAAAAAAAATATAGGTTACTTTTTTAAGGCCTAATATTAACCAATTACGGATTATTAATACCCATTGCTATTTATTATTATAGGTTTTTATATTATTGATATATCTTATAAATAACTCCATTACATTCCCAGTATTGACAATGTTACACAAATATTGAATGTATTATTATTGATTTTTATCTAATCTCTATATATATAAAAATCTCGTGTCACGATGTTTGTGGTCGAACTCCTCCGAAATGGCTCGACCGATTTTTATGAATTTTTTTATGTATATTTTTTAGGTATGAGAATAGGTCAACAAGTATATTTCATACCGCTAGGTGATTAGAGTATCTCTATTTTTTTTTTGTATTTTTTTTATTATTTGGCATAAAAAATACCTATAACCTCAAATTTTCACCCTCCTACCTTCACTCTCCCATTTTTTAATCGTGATTTTATTATTTTTGTATGAAAAAATTTAACCGTCGTTCGTATTTCAAACAGAACGAAATTATTTATGTTGTTGAATGACAGATGGCGCTACGTCCGAGAAGAATTCAAGAGAAGCATCGCGTCATTTTGACATTTCATTCGGCATATCACAACGCAGGCCGTCGAACGAATAAAGCAACAAACATGCTCAGACGGTCAAATTATCTATTACACGAAACGGAGCGAAAATTTTACCGATTTCACGAATAGGAACGGCGCTCTGGTGCGTTCCGGTTCATTTCGAGCCCTGATTAGAAATAATTTATGTGGCAGAACAACGTTTGCCGGGTCAGCTAGTTATATTATAATTATTATTAGTGCATTGACAATAAATTTATAGGCCTATTGATTGTATTATAAGTGATAAGGTAAGGGTTTTTACAAACACTTAAATTATTCATATTTTTTTTTATTTGTTATTGTTGTCCTTGACTTAATTCGTATATGATAAAGTTTTTACGTACTTTGTTGTATTAATTTATTATATAAGTCAGAATTAACTGTATTTGTTGTCAGTATTTACCATTGGCGAGTGCGCATAGTGCCTGAAGATGCCGAAAGGCGAAACCCGGGTCGCAAAAAACGACTCAAATGGATCAGTACAAAACTTAAATTTTTAATAGAATTTTAAATAAATACAGTTTAAAATGTTTCTTTGTTATGTTTATGAAAAATTACGTACTTTTTTATTGTTTAGTATTCACCAAATATTGAAAAAAACTATATTGTTTTACGCATTTGTTTCTCATTCCTATAAAGCTTTTTGGAACGTATCGTTACTACGAAATATGTATCATAATAATATATTTTATATGAATCAGATAGTAGGTACTATAAACAACAATTTAATGATGAAACTCCTGTAGAGTTTATTCATAAATGTTAACATGTACTTATTAGAGTAAGCTGAGTAAGTTTATATTGTTTTAAGAAACTGTATAGAACATTCAACTAAGATCAACAATATTGTAACAATGTTATTTATTACCGATCATAAACATTAAATAAATCAGCATAAAAGTTAGTGTTTCGATGTTATTTTACTTATCGCTGAGTTTTATGGACATATATTTAAATAATAATAATAAATTAATATATAATTTTTGTCTACACAAGTTATGTTTACAGTACGTCAAAGTTGTGAATCCTTACGTTTACTATTTCACAAATAACCAGAATGGCAAAAGGATTTTGCTGTTATTTCGAATTTAGTATGGTTTACTTTATTATAAAATAGAAAATAAGATTTAACTCTAACGCAGTGTCTGCCAAACTGTGTTCCGCGGCACACTAGTGTGTCGCAAGAAGGCAAGAAGAAACCTCCAAACTGTTCATTTTAAATAATGTTTTTTTTTTTTTTTTTTTCTTTATTTGGAAGCAATTGAACTCTTCTCTGAATGGAAGGCTATTCTGCTTTACAATGGTTTACAAAAGTATACATACATTTTTTTAACGACAGGAATAAATAGTTACATTATTAATGATACAGAATTACATTTTTGTTACACTATACACTAGACATTTACGTTACATTTTTGGAGAAATTCATGTACAATTTTCATAACTGAAATATTTGGTTTTGCCAGGAATAAATTAATCGTAAAAGGAGGGTATAACCTGCATTTTCCCAACTTATTCAAGAACACTTCTCTCTCCTGGTCATAGGCATCACATTGCCAGACAATGTGGTTAAGATCTTGAGTGGGATGTCCACACTGACACTGAGGGCTATCTACCACTTTAATTTTGTACAATGATTCGTTGAGACTGTAATGCCCTGTCCTGCTTCTAGCTATTGTCACTATTACATCTCGCTTTATTTTACAATGTTTACTATCCAAGTTTTAGGAAATCTACTATAAAAGTTTTGATAGTAGTGTGTTCCCTTTTCTTTCCCAAGATTTTCTAAATATTTACCGTTATTTTCGCTCATTGTTTGTTTAAACTGGGCGTTAAAATCTGTGTATGGAATTCTTATATTTTTTTTTTGCCAATTGATCAGCAATTTCATTGCCATTAATTCCTTTATGTGCTGGAATCCAATATATCTGTATATTTGTACCGTGTTCGTTACTATTGCTAAATTTGGAAATGTTGATTCTAATATTAAAAATGTAGTCATTAGTTTTGATGCTGAAATTTGGATTTTCGAGCGAGTGAATCAGACTTAAGGAGTCAGTGAAAATGTTGATATTTTTATTTTTGTAATTAAGTGCAATTTTAGTGGCTTCGCATAAGGCTAAGCACTCTGCTGTATAGATGGAAGTGAATTTGTGGACACTTTTGGTAACCAACGTGTTGGATTGGGGGAAGAACACTGCTACACCTACTGAAGGTGAATCAGGAATTTTGCTTCCATCCGTAAAAATTTGGACTACATTTCGATTGCTAAATTTGGACTTGAATAATAAGTCGGGAGAGTCGGAGTGCGATAGATCCATTCCTATTTTTGTATTAGTTAAAACGTTATATATAATATCTTCATAGGTACAATTAAAAAAGTTGTAGAAGTCTCTTTTTAAAATCAGATGATCAATACAATTTACAGCTTGAATACTTTCTTTTAAAATTTGAAATCTCTTCGGAGTACGATCTCGCGTTATAGTTGTTTGTAGAAATCTGTTGACATTGTATCTTGTATTAGAAGTACGATTTGACATACATTTTACCAAGAAGTTTTTACATAGAAATTTAGATCTTTCTTCTAGTAATGTTATCTTGGCTTCGGCAAGTAGTATATTAGTAGAGGTACTTTTCCTTAGGCCAAGAGCCAATCTGATAGCTTGGTTCTGTAGTCGTTCTAACTGTAGCCTTGCTCCTTTATTTTTCGGGAAGTAAATCTAGCTTCCATAGTCCATTATGGATCTGATGTAGCTTTTATAGAAAGTTATTAGAGTGGAAGGGTGTGATTCCCACCAAGTACCTCTGAGGAACTTTATAATGTTGGTGGCTCTATTGACTTTCTGGGCAATGTAATTGATATGTTTATCAAAAGAAAGCTTGAAGTCAAAATAAATACCTAGAAATTTGGCTGAGTCAGTTGATTTAATCATCATATCATTCAATTTAATTTGAAGTTCTCCCGGCAGTATTTTGTTTTTGTTGAAATGTACAAATACCGTTTTCTCCGGAGATATATCCAAACCTAGTTTAAATAGATTATATCTAATTGTTTCTAGCGCACATTCCATTATATATTTATCCTGATTGGGGTCTTTAGTTTTAAGGAACAAAGATATAATATCTTCTGCAAATTGGGAGACTGTTATAGCTTTTGGTATATTGCGAACAATGTGGATAACGTATATAATGTAAAACAGCGGACTTAAAATTCCTCCTTGAGGAATGCCTTTATATAGTGTCCTCGGGAGATCTATGTTTGAATTAGTATAGATTAATCTCTCGTAGACAAGAAAAAAACAGAATTTAACGAGTTTAATGGGGCACCCTACTTGTGCTAATATTTCAACGAGAATATCTGATTGAACGTTATTGAAGGCTCCAATCACGTCCAAAAAAATAGCTAGCGTATGTTTTTTTTCATTAAAAGATTCTTCAATATACATTGCAACACTTGTTAGTAATATCCGCACAGGAAAAACCTTTCCTGAATCTGGTTTGTGTATCTGGGATAATTTTTTCTCTTTCCAGCCACCAGCGAAATCTATTTGCAACCATGATTTATAAGATTTTGCAGACACATGAGGACAGTGCAATAGGTCTTAAGCTATTCGAATTAGGTTTATTAATAAAATGTATAAATATGTTTTTCCATTCGTCAGGGAATTCCATGCTATGAAACATGAGGTTAAAAATGTCAAGGAATATATTATGTTTTATTGGAGTGGGAAGCATATCAATGACTTCATACGTTATCCCGTCCGTTCCAGGTGCGGAATTATGTTGACGAGAATTTAATGCTATGCTGAATTCTATGAAACTAAAGTGAGCGTCGAATAGCGTGTTATTTTTGGTAACAGGAAAAATGTTAGGGTTACTCGGAACCCACAGTGGGCATAGTTTTTCAAGAGCAGCTTCAATTTTTTCTTTATTTTGCATATTTTGTTCAATACTATCGGGTCTAATTTTTATCCATTTGTTTTTAAAAATTTTTGCTTTTTCCCATGTATACTTAAGGTCTGTGCTAAAATTGATGGTCTCTGCAAATTTTCGAAAGCAGCCACTCTTTTTCTTTTTAAAAGTTTTTTAGCTATGGCAGCATTCTTTTTGTATTCAATTAAGTCTTTAAAATCTAAGGTAAATTTCCATTTTTTTAAGCCAGCTTTTCTTTTTCTCTTTACTTTATCACACTCTGAATCCCACCATTCTACTGGATTGCTATGGCGAAATTGGGGATTATTCCTCTTTTTTGGGGTGCAGTCTATGACTGCTTGTGTGATTTATACTGCGAGCCTGAACTTAAACTGAGAAAAGAATCTGATTTGAATTCATTAATATTTTTCGCCATTGTATTTTTAAATTTAACCCAATTGGTTTTTTTGGTCTGCAACTTGAAAGTCTTTTTGAAATAAATTGCTTTTTGTACAGATAAGTTAATACGCACTGGATAGTGATCCGATCCCTGGGGGTCTTCATCTTTATTTAATACAATCTGTTGTAGAAGATTAGGAGAAGCAAAAACTAAATCAATATTTGATTTTGTACCTCGTCGCAGATCAATACGTGTTTTAGTATTATTATTTATTAAAATAAAGTCGTAATCAGCTAAAGTGTAGATGATTCTAGAACCATTTATATCATTTCTATTGCAATTCCACGTGACTTTGTGGGCATTGAAGTCTCCCACCAATATGGTTTTATCATCTAATAGAGTATTACTAAAAACTTGATCCCATTCCTGAAGCGACAGATTTGTATTATTTCCGCTATTGCTAGGGGACCTATAAACTGCAATGATATTAATTTTATCTTTAAGGTTAGTCAGTGTAATGCCCAAAACTTCAGTGGATATGTTCGGAATGATGAGGTTGTTAATAGCTTTGTAAGCTATAGTATTTCTAATAATGAAAATTATACCTCCTCCTCTGGCGTACGTCCTGTCTTGCCGAAGCACCATAAAACCTGAGAAGTTAATAACTATGTGATAAATGGTGTCGTTTAACCATTTTTCCACGCCTATAAAAATATCAATTTCATCTAGCATCATTCTAAGCTCCTCTAGTCTATTAAGAATGCTTCTTGTATTCCAGAAAACAATACGTATATCAGATTGAATAAATTGGTTAACTTTGTTGCTGGAATTATGCATTATGTTATTGTTCCTCTTGTCCTTCCAACGAACTAATATCTTCACTGATCACACTGACTGTGATGAATGACTAACTTTTAAAAGAATTTATAAAACCATTAGTAAAATTTATGTCGAGATTATTATAGTGAAATATTTACAAAAAAAAATTATATTCATAATCTCTGTGATCCCAAATTTGACAAGAATTAGGCATTTTATTGTTCAAAAAATGGGCAAGATTTACGCATTTAAAGATAATTCTAAAGATATTGATTATAAGCTATATCATTCACCATTCAAATGTGATAAACATTCTACGAATAACGTTTGCTTTATAATAATTATTGACCTAAGAATAAGGTTGTATTTTTTTGAAATACGCTATTTCTATTGGCATTTCCCAGTGGTTAAGCCACAACATACGGCCGTAGCACATAAATTGATAAACGATAAATGAAGTAGGGAGTAATATCAAGTTAACGCGTGCGTTTAGCATAAAATCTCCATTTTGACCTACGCGGCGCGCACGTCCCCCCTTGACATTTTTTTTCGACCATGTCCGATCCTAATAGGATCATAATATGGGCCTCCACAGAGTAGAGGTTTGTATTAACAGATTTTGTTTTTTACGAGAAAAGGATTTCAGCCGCTTGCTCAACCTATTAGGTCCGTACCCTGACTCACACACAAATTGAAAAACAATATGTGTACTTGCCAGACCCAGGATTCGAACCTGAGATCCACGGCGTAATAGTCCAACGCTTAAGCCGCGCGGCCACCGTGGGTGTCATGACATTACTAAATAAATAATTAAAACAGATGCCTTGGCTCCAGCCACGTATTTATTATCAGTGATCTTGTACTACATATTATTATAATGAATAATGAACGTATTCTTTTTTTATTCAATATTGAAAGATTAAAGAATAAGAATAAGAAAGATTAAAGATTCTTTGATTTGAAAGTACTCACTCGGAAAATGAAAGACGTGAATTCGAGTCATACTAGCTCCAACTTGTTTTCTACCTAGATGTTTCTGAGGTTTTTCAAGATTATGTTTTTATATATTTTGTATTTGTATTTAATTTTACAATATGCCTGTACTATACTATGTAAATCCAAGACCGATTTCGTCGTGAGAGACATTCTTAATTAGTGAGCACTATAATAAGGATAGGACTCATCATGCGACAAGCCAAACCATTCAAGAATCCAAATGTCATACGTACACTTTACGTTTCGTTAGTTTGAATATGTGTCGATTATCTGGTATCCTTATGAGGTTTCCTATAAACATATTTTAAAACGCATCCAGAAGAAATTTCTTCGATGTCTTTATTTTAAGATATTTAACTATTTTCATTTCGATAATTCGTCAAATGATTATTTTCCGACTGCCTTTCTACTAAGAAAGTTTACTTTTCACTCTCTTGAATCTCGTAGGTCTCTTCTGCTCATGCCTGTGATTCTGGTGTCCTAAAAATATGATTTTACATTCGCCTGTCAATGTGGTCGCAGCCATGATTTATTCTGGATCGGAACCGTTTCCTCGTTTCAAGCCTATCAGGCACCATTAGCGAGGGGTGCGACACTAGTCAATGCGCTCCTCAAATACTTAGACGTTTTCGATGATGTGCTATGTATTTTTAATTCGAAATTTTATTTTTCTGTGTAAAATTGTACTTATTATGTTTATTATTATTATTTTTAATATTATTATTATATGTATATATTATATTCTCTTCTTCTCTCTTATAATATTATCATGCTATGAATTGAATTTAGATTTTTTATGTGTACAATGTTTTGTTTTCCTAAATAAATAAATATAAGAAATCACATCTGCACATATGCAAGGATAAATAATTGACCTATTGTAATAATATCAATCAGGATATTGGGTGTCATCAGCCGGTTTCGATCTACTGGTAGATGAAGGCCTTCGCTAGCTTCTTTCACTTTTCTCTGTCCCTATTTGTTCACTGTTATATATATGAGTTTGTCGATCCAGCGGGTTGTAGGGTATCACTACGGTCATTAGGTGCCCCTAGGGTACCATTGTATAAATGTAATTTTGTCCAGCGGTTGTCAACTCGCTGAGCGACATGTCCAGCTCATAGCCATTTCATCTAATTGACATATCACGTACTTTTGTCTGCCTCCTTATCCATTGGTTTATTTTTTGGTTTTCTCGCGTTATGCCCAGTATGTATCATTGCACACCACATTGCATTACTCTTTATTTTTGATTTCTTTTAGATTAAAGGTTCATGTTTCATATTGACATACTCCTGGACTTTCCGTCTTCAATGAGGAGCCGGAATAAAGTTTTGTAGGCCTGAACGTGCAGCTTGGTCACATAGTGAATTAACAGAATAGAAAAGACTTATGACGTATCACTTGGCTATCTGGATAAAAAAGAATATGTTAGATATAGAATACTTATTACAATATGTATCCAGATATAAAATTTTAAACCAATAGCTTTAAGTATTATATTAAAGATTCATAGTATTAAAATTGTAATTAATTTAGTAATAGGAATAGTTTATAAATCTATGTAAGATTTTGTTTTATGAGTTTAAAATAGATGGATGTAAAAGATGTAGGAGTGGAAGAGGTATTGTGTTAATTATTAGAATATAATATATGTGTAAAAAAAGCCATTGAAAATACAAAGCCACGTGCTTACAAAAAAAACAAAGACTTTTATTTAATCTAATTTTGTGAATCCTGAGTTCAACCAATACCCTGAGCTAGCCAGAACTCGGGATATCTCAATATGCATACGTACCTAAACACTGGTAGCACACATTCGATCAACACTTTACGCTTAAGATACAATGGGAGGTCACTTTTATTTGTCATTACGTACATCTATCTCATTTTTCTTTCCATTTTCCTTTTGCGAACAAAGTCTTTCGCTAAAAATCATGGTTTTACAAAAGTACAATATAATAATATTTTCTTAAGAAAGATGCCATGTCATCATATAAATGAACTGTGGATAAATTTATAACACGTACTAAAAAAAATATGCCTAATGTGCCTAATTATTTTTGGAATATTTAATATAATATTCTTAAATAAATTGATCCGATGCATATATTTTTGTAATTTTGTATGAATAATATTACAGTATGTATATTTTAAATAAAATACTATGTTTTAAATATTAACATTACTTTGAAAAATATGCAAGTCATTAATATTCGTATTTACGTATTTATTATGTTTGTGTTTATTAACACCATTAATGTTTGTATTTTTCAAATTATAAAATCTCATTTTTTTTTGGCAAGACATTAAAAATATCATTTACTTTTCTTACATGTGTTCTGATGCTCTTATATTAAAATAAATATATTTTTAATTTTGATGTTCCTGACAGTTAAGGATCATCTTTTAAATATTGCAATTATGTATGTATCTCCAGAGATCCCTATTTTACAGACACATCATATTGATTGGCGATATTAAATATCCATTTCCCGTAGTGTCCACTTATGGCAAACTCAGTAGATAGCTGAATGCAATGATTGTTTCTGCGATATCCATTCTTCCACATAGTCAGCTATATCCGATAACGCAAACTCCATATAGTAGCTGACTTAAAATTATAATAATTATTCCCTAAATATTCTTTTCAAGATAAATTATTTCGATTGTGAGTACGTCAATAAATAGAGGATCATAATTCATTGGACATGTCACTCGAATATAAGTTCCCGGTCAGTTAGTATCTCAGTCTCTGTATCGCTCCGCACAACATCTCATTCTACTGAGATTCGGACCTCGGAACAGTATCACAAGTATTAGATATGGGAAAACCGGTCGATTTTGAAGACTTAGTACACTTTTTACCAATATTAAAAAATTCTTAGTATATTAACTTATTTACTAGTATTTGGAATACTATATAGAGCGTTTGGCGTGCGTATGCGACAAAAGTTTCATACTCAACTGAAACTAAAACCTAAATAAAACTAAACTCCATATTAGTATTTGAAGTACGTATCGGCTCAGGGAACTCAGACTGTGTATCGGCTTCAATAGAATCGCTAAAAATACGCTGAGCTCCGCTTGTCGACAAGTCCCATTTACTATAAAATTTTAAATACATTTTAAATTTATGAGTTGTTTTTCGGTTATGTTATAATATTCTTGTTAACAAAAATGAATAACAGTGATTTTTTTAAATTTTAAACATGCTTTGACCGGTCATATAACAAGCCTAAGCCTGTGCGTCATCTCACCACTATGCTGCGACACAAAATTTATGACTAATTATTCATACATTCAAACGCAATAAACTAATAAATTAAAACATACCTATATTCAAGTGCTATCGCGTCCGTGCGCATTTAATGGCAATGGTGTTGAAAGTCTACCAACAGGCGAGTGCACAGAACAGCGACTCATCATCACAAGTTTTTTGGAATAAGTTTATTGGGACACACATACTGATTATGGGTAGTTTCATCTGAAACTTGAGTACACAAACTGGTGACAGTATTTCCAACTCACCTCTAATAAGTATTGTAATATAACTACTGTAACAAACTCTTGTACCGATTGATTGACAAATAAAACTCGCTCCTCTATCCATCGGAACACCCACCAAATCTCAACTTCATCATCCACAACACCATAACCCCACTATGATGACCCCCAACATATATATATAACCCCCCCCCCCACATTTTTTATTTTGATGAAAACCCTTCCCAAATCACCTATCGTTTTCCTTTCTAGATATGCGGAAAAATAATAATTGTAGAACACTCTGGATTACATTTAATTTAAAAAGTTAATATTCGTCATATTTCCCGTTCTTGGAACCCTTAAAAGGCGTGTTCATCACCACATTATAAAGGTATCAATAATTTGTATTTTTTTCTCACTTATGATCCAATTCAAAACATAATAAAGAAAGATGTGTTAAAGAAAAAACGGTACTGTTCGGTTATGAGGAATACAGCGGAAAACACATTTTGAAAATACCCGATATACTGGATTATTTGTTAGTTTGGGTTAGTTTAGCTTAGGTTAGTGACGATTCCCCGGTCCCGGAATAATTCCAAAGGTACTTTATCTTCAACCGGTCCTGCCCTTAGACCGATTAAGAACCTTTGCTTAGCTAGCTCAGTGTTATTTGGGAGAGGGTGGTCACCTAAAGTTCTTGTCCGACACTTTAAGAATACGCTATAACAATATTATTTAACTTTATAATATTTAAGAATCACCACCTAGTAATAGGTTGGGGTCAAGGTCGTTAATTATTTAATTAACCTCAAATTTTAATTTATTTCCGTAAATATATACGTGAACGTCAAAGACAGCTGACTATTTGTCACTTTCTTTTGTATCAAATGTTTTTCGTAAAATACTTCGCGGATTATTTTCAAAATAAAAACTCCTTGCAGTAATACTGTTTAAATTATTTATTAAATTATTCTGTATAAATAAATTTATTTTATTTAATTGTTTATTGACAAGTATACACTTTATTTTAATTTCAAATATTTACTTAATTATTTTATAAAACTTATTGATTAGATAAAGTTAACTAATTATAATTATTTTATATTTATTTTATATACGATTACACACTTATAACTATGAGCCGCCGAATGTAAACTTTAAGAAGCTGTGCTCCTTCTATAAAGAAATAATAGATCGCGAACTGATGACGCGTTACTATGACGATATGTTGTATACAATATCAACTGACAGCTCGAAACACCGCGTCATCCGTTATGACGTCTAACTGATGACGCGTCGAAAATATTTCGTAAACGAAATATATCGCGACAATATTTAAAAACTATACGGATTCGGTCCGCTTACAGACAGGACCTCTCGGCACTATTGGAAAATCGGCGACTGAAGTGGATGGAAATGTATAGCGTTTTATAGGCCCCGAATGGGGATTACCCGAGATTTTGACGTCATGGGTGCAGACTTCTTCCACTCTAAATTTATGTTTTCTTTGAATAACTAAAGAACTGCTTATATTTTTAATCAAGAGATTATGTTTACGTATAAAGGTTCAAATACTTGTTATCGAAGTATAGATAAGTAAAAAGGGACCTTAAGGGTCTTACAAGACTTTTCTAGGCGTGTTCACGCGCGAAAAATGGACCAATGAGGTAGTTTCCTACCTCTTCCACAGAGCCAAAAGCCAAAGTCTTGGACCAATCACAGAAAAGCCGTTTATTTCCCGGCTTTTCCGGAAAATTATAATCATTTAATAAAATAAAAATAAGCAATTTATAAATACCTATAAGTGGTACAAGTTTAGTAACAATCGTAAAAGTCCTTTTAGTACTTTCGACATAGATTGTCCAGATATCTACTAATTCATTTATTAGGTTTGCGATTAGGAAAAATGAAAATATTCCCGTTCATAATGAAGCGTAACATGAACGAAAATAATCAAAACTACTGTTCGAGTACGTGGGCATAAAGAGAATGGCAGAAAATCGAATTTGTTCATTTCTTTTATGCAGAACTTCGCGCGCCGATTGTGGTCAGCCAGAAGTGGTTACGATTAAAATTTATTTAATTACATTTATAAAACACCTTAACTTAAATATATAACATTAGTTCGAATCTAGATTTTTACGACAAGTATTTATTTATCGAGTTTGAAAATTACCTATTTCGGGTAATTTAATATTGATCTGTCGGGGTTAATTGACAGATCTAAAGAACAATTTTTATTTTTTAATTAGGAGAGCAACCGGGTCCTTGGACTTACATTATTAGAATTTCTATTTCTGAAATTCTTTCATCTATCTTTTACAAAGGTAGGTACTTAAATTCGTACCCTTTTAATATAACTCAAAACATTAATTTATTATTTAATTTAGACGTGTGTAATCAGTACTTACAAAATGTAATCATTAAATTTTAATTACGACAATATCTGATATCATAATTTATTTATTTAAAATATTTCGTTTTGGCGTCGGTAAATAGATCGCGACCAAATTTGAAAAATAAAATTTATTTTTATATAATTCAAAATCAGATTAAATACAAATGGACATTTATTTACAATGTTTAACAAATGATATCACATAAGTCGTTTACAATTTATTATCTATTTTTAACCTTAATCCTACACATTTTGATTACTTACATTTCACCTTATAAGACCGTTTGGCCTTCTTGAAAGAAAACTTATCCATAGTTCACTCCGAGTGGCTATAAGTCGCTCAGATTGTACTATGGGACTCAATACATAATTTATATAGCTTTGTTTAGAGGTAGGCCACGTATTTTTAAGTAAGAATCGACATTTAAGGTCGGACCGAAAAGTTGTGACGTCACAAATTTATTGAAAGAAAATGTCGGCTGATGACACACATTTTATGGCCGTGTCATTAGGTTGGGTTAGGTTAGGTTAGGTTTGGTTAGGTTAACCCAGTGGTCAGCAAACCACGGCTCGCGAGCCACACGTGGCTCTTTGGCCCCTCGAGTGTGGCTCTTCCACAAATGACCGCGTACGGACTAAAACAGTGAAAGATAAAACAGTCAAAATGTCTTCGAATATAACCAACCAGCAAATCGAAGATCTTAAATTAGTTTCAGCTTTATTTATAGTATATGACGAGTTTCGTGACATAAATGATACAGGATAAATTTGTACAATTTATTTTACTTACAGGTAATAAAGAAGAACTTTTAGGATTATGGCCACTCAAAGGTCAAATACGTGGAGAGGATATTACAAATGCTGTAATTGAGTGCATGGAAAAACATCATATTCCACTCGATAAAATTGTGCCAATTTCAGAATACAACATTACTATACATTACTTAACAACAGATAAGGCGAAAAGTATGACAAGTGTAGGAAAAGGGTTTGTTACTATTTTGATAGAAAAAAATAAGCACATTGCATTATTCGTCAAAAAACGCTTTGTACGCAGACATTTCCAAAAAAAATTTGCAAAGTTAGCTCTTAATCATCGCCAATTTTTTTTAGTTAGTTTAGTACGCAGATCTTCTGCTGCATAACGGGTACGTTGGTTATCAAGAGGAAATGTTTAAAAATGTTTCGCTTCTTTATTAACAGAAATTAAAGCATTTCTCCTTGAGAATGTTGTTCACTATCCAGAAATACGTAACGGACAATCAGTTGATCCAAAAAATTTATTTCATGGTAGACGTTACGTCTCAACTAAATCAGCTTAATTGAAAACTGCAGGGGGAAAGAAACACATTTTTTCGATGTTAGAAGAAGTTATTTCATTCAAAACAAAATTATCCCTTTTTGCTTATGATTTTGAAAGAGAATCTTCGATTCACTTTCAAAACCTGCTGAAACATCGCTACAAAAATAATTCTGATATTGACATTTGCTATTTTAAAACAACAATTTGCATTGGCATTGGCAACTTTCAAATGCAATTGCTGGATTTAAAAAATTAAGAATTATGGAGCTCTAAATTTCAACGTCTCTGTGCTGTTATGGACATATTAGAGAAAAACAAACATAAATATGGTTCATAGCACAAGTAGTCTACTTTGAAAGACCTGGAGAAGGAAGACATGATGATTTTTAACACCTGGAATAGTACCTATTCCTGACTCATAATATGATCAATTGAAAAAACTAGCGTTTGCTGTTCTTTCCCTTTCCGGTTCTACATATTTATGCGAACAATCTTTTGCAAGCATGAACCTTATCAAGTAAGAGTAAATTGAGAAGTCGTCTTATTGATGAAAACCTGGAATCGTGCCAAAAATTAAAAACAACAACATACAATCCTGACTTACGCAAACTTTTCAAGGAGATGGAAGGGAATTGTTAATTTAAAGAGAATAATTGATGTAATTTATATCTCTATAGACTTTTATATACTTTATTGATTTATTTTATGGATACCTTACTTACAATTTAATTTTTATCAATAAATAATATCATTATTAAGTAAGACATCAAGTTTTTTTCAGTGTACCTACCTATAGTTTAATTAAGACTTAAAACTTTAAAAAGTTTATTAAGTTAATAATCAGTGTACCTACATCTATAGTTTAAGTTTAAGAAATTTGGCTCTTCAAAGAAATCGCAATCGTTGTACTCTTGATATTTGGCTCTCTTGACTTATGAGTTTGCCGACCACTGGGTTAACCTAACAAATAATCCAGTATATCAGGTAACCGAAAAAACTTGATCAGGCGAACTTTGCTTGATTCCAAAATGTTACTATAATGAAATATTTGTAAATTATTGTAATTTATAAAATTTTAAAATATCACTTGCAGTTACAAAAGTAAAAAAAAAATCAAGCAAAAATATTTAAAATACTATTAAATAGATTTATTTATCCCTGCCACTTTTCAAAAACGACAGCGTATTTCATTCAACGTATTAATATTTACGTTTTATAGACACGTCATGTAGTGACACATGTCCAGTTATCTTTTTTTTTCATTTTGAAAAACAAAAAATGAAAATTCTTTAAGTACCCTTCACTACGCACATATATTATAAAACACATCAATTAGGTGCGCGACCGTTTCCTGGAGTTTTCACCAAAATTTATGTTTCTAAAAAAGCTTTATGTGAAAAAGCAAAAAGGGCTATTCATTTAGAGTTCTGTTATAATAAATCACTAATTCCTACATTTCAAAATCGAAAAATTGGAGTAATAAATTCAGGAATTCAGTAGGTATCATATCCCTAATTTTCTCGATTGAAATAAGCACTTTAACTTGTGGTGTTTTTATAACTAAAATGATATTTGACAAACCATTTTTAAAAATAATTATTTTTCGTTATAGAAAAAACACTAAGAAAAATAGAACCCATTTTTTATAGAACTAAAACCAGTAATCATTTGACTTTTCTGCTTAAGAGCATACTTCAGTGAAACGGCAAATAATTTTCAACTATAGATGCGACGAAATTTTGGACTCGCTGCCAATCGGAGAGTGATAGTAGAGATGTGAACATATCAATTATTTGTTTTGAGATGTCGTCGGGGAAATTAATTCTTAAATCGTATAAAGATGACTAAAAACGTTACCCATTTACTTGAAAAAGAAAACATGTCAATGAATATATTATTATTATTACTAATAGAACAATAAACATAACATTAAATGGACGCATATTGAATTTTTATGAATAATTATGTCTTGTTCTGCACGCGTCGTTTTCACAATCTTTGCTTCGCGTAGTCACGATCGGTTAAGACCGTGCCCCAGCTGAAGTATAGCCTTAAATCAAACCTTCAAAGAAACTTCTAACTAGAAGAACTCGTGATTCTAACGACTCTGTTTTTAATCTACATATCGGTTGCGTCTTTAAAACCTTTTTGAGCATTTGCATTTTCGTATAATAATCATCATTAGCTGGAGACGATATATTACTTATAGGTCTACCTTTGCTCATTCCACTCTTCTTAGTCCCTAGTTCTTTGCTGTCACGTACATTCACCTAATTTTATAATCTAACCGATCCAGCAAGTTTTAGGGCGTCCCTGTGATCATTTATTGCCCCTTGGGTATCCACTGTATATCGGTATTTGTTCTGCACAGTGATTCTAAACCGGGGCTTCGTGAGAATTTGGAAAAACTCAACCGAAAAGTAAGTGGGGGCCATTAAGAAATTAAAAAAAAAAAACTCATAAGCATGATTATCATAAATATGCAAGTACTTAGTTGATAGCAGCATTTTCTATTGTATTGAATCAATATAAAACACTGGGTAGAAGAAAGCAACATGGTCATTCAGTTATCAAAGATTTAACCATAAGGTTATCGTTGCGCTTCGCCCGATCGATCCCGTAATTGATCGGAACGCATTCTCGTGATTTCACTCAGCTAAATTATAATCTGTAAACTTACTTGTAATAATTAAATCAATATTTATTTGGAAGGAGATAATAAAACCAGGGTTCATCTCATTCACGCACCAAATTCTGAGTTATTCATTTTGGAGTCAACCAACCCTGCCTGTTCCTTATTCCATCTCACTTCTAAAGACTAACATAGTAAGAAGCCGCATTTTTAAACTGCTTATGATCAACGTTCTACTTATGGATGTCACCGCCTGTCTTAATGTTTGTTATTCAAGTACCGATTGCGTGAGATATTTAAAATGTTAAGGGTTCCGCAAAATAAAAAAAGGTTGAGAATTACAACTAATCCAACGATTTTCCGCGTAAACATTGTAAAAGTTCAATGGTCGGAAGTCAGTTATCTCTCTGTGCCACTTTATATTTGGATTCTATTTCTGTTGACTGTTGTTATAATATTATGACAATACTTTTGTTTTCCTTTTCTGACGTAGAAATAGTCTATTAGATTGAACACAAAGAGTCTATAGAATATTTCAATTAATTAATATCATATTATAGCAATAGCACAATGTTTTGTTAGATTTTAATAAGCATGACAACCGACGTAAAATTTTGTTTCATTGAAATTTTCATCACGGCCCCTTTTACTCTATCCTAGAATGGAATAGTGCTTCTGCCATATAAATATAATCGGCTCGACCTTTGGCATACATTACCTTTGACTTTCTGAGAGTAGAGATTCGCTGTAAGTCAAATATTAAATATAGTCCTAAATAGGTAAGGAAATAATTTTACATTTGTGAGTTCTTTGTCTTCCTCTGATGTGGATCATATTACGTAATATTTAATAAATGGAAGCACTTTAATGATTATCTTGTAGCATTTACTTCAGATTAATTAATTCGATGTGATATTTTAAAACTAATTCATATACCTTCATGATTTATTAAATACACTAAGACGTATAGAACATTATATGAAACATATTATATAAAAATATGTAATATTATTAAAATGATCCAAAGTTAATACATATTATATAATATGATATAGTAACATATATCGACATAAAATAGAACTAACGATTTCAATCGATAATGAAGTACTCGTGAAAACAACAGTTAGCATAAACTGACGTTAATCAAACTTATATACATATTATTATATATTATTGTAAGGAGTAGTCGATATCAAACCTTTTAATCAAGCAGTTCACTAAAAGTCTCTCAATTTAATAATCATTCGTCGTATGCTGTGTTTGTCCGCATAAAACTACAAAAATAAAAAGACATATCATGTAATATTAAAATAGACATGAAGCAATAAACAATAAAAAATAGTTCTCTGTTTATTAATCAAATATGTATCCATATAAAAGAATTAAATTAATAGGATCATATGGACCTCTGCAGAGTAAAGGTTTATATTAACAGACTTTTGTTTTTACGAGAAACGGATATTAGCCACTTGCTCAACCTATAAGGTCAATACTCTGATTCCAAACACAAATTGGGATTTCACACAAACAGGATTTGAACCTGGGACCCACGTTAGTAGTTGGACGTGATATCAAATGAGAGCGAAAAGATTACGTGGCTTATAATAATGCAGAGACTGCGCTGGATCGGCAACGCGCATATAATGCCGGAGGATATAACCAGCGAGGCTGGCTATGTACTCAACCCCCGATGGCAAGAGAAGACCTGGAAGGCCGAAATTGAATTGGCTGGACTGTGCCATGAGAGATTTAAAAATGCTCGGTCAAAGCAATTGGAGAGTGTCGGCGCTAGATCGTCCAGGATGGAGGAAGTTTTTGAAGGAGGCCAAGACCCACCAAAGGTTATAGTGCCATAAATTATGACTATATGCACAGATAAATCATTGTGTGATAATAAATAATGAAAACGCCCCTTCCATACCTGTCAAGTTCCATTTATCCGAATAGTTCTAAAAATAATTTTACATTTGAATTCAATTACAGTTGCTTGACAAAATGATCAAAAATAAACTATTTTTCAACGTAACTTTTCATTCATACCTTTAAAATATTAAATTTATCAATGAAACTTATTTTTTAATGAGTTCAAGATGACACTAAATTTCTTTGACCTTTCACTAACAGATTACTGGGCACCTTTTTCTTCATTTCAAGTTATTTCTTTCGAATAAATCGTTCCGTGACCAGGCATAATAAAATTGAAGAATCTCAACAATTTATGACTTGAAAATCTGAGAATTTTATAAAAACTGAACAATTTCGTAAATTCCGCTGGGAAGAGAGCAAGTAATAATTCAAACTAATGAAGCGAATTTTCATTATTACATTTTAGCTAAAATAGTACCAGAATTTTATTTACTAAGTATCTAAAGCACCCTGATTATCCGACAGATTTTTAATATTCCCGAAAATTAATATCCACAGATTAACTACTAATACTAAAATATAAAAAAACAACTTCATCAATTTATATTATATATTTTTTTTATAAACCGATTTTTTTTTATTTTTACAAGCCTTATACAGATTGTTTTTTTTTTGTACCGTATATATATTATTTTTTCATAATAGGATAGCCTCGTTTTTTTAAGTATCTAACCCAGTAGTGCACAAGCTTTTTGAAATAAGGGCCAATTAATCCATTTTCTAATTTTTCACGGGCCGTAAAGGGTAGAAGTGTTGAAAAATAGTTATATTATATTATACTAGATGAGATATAAATTTTATGTTTTATTTTTAATTTAATAGCTACATAATTTTATCAGCAATTTCAATCACTCTCCACTCCGTATTACGTACATATTTGTACGATGAAACGATTAATTTATTAGAAAACAATAAAAGTACATAAAGAACTTTATACACGCACTATACATACATATGTACACAAACACATGTTTCATAATCTAACTGTATTTTTCTGTTAAGACACGCGATTTTTTAATATACGATTCACTGACAAACTTCCTAGAGAACTTACACTAAAATGCGCGTTTTGAATACAATAATTTAAAAATAGACTGCACCTGCACCACAGACGGTGTGACTCATTATAAAAATATGAATTTCGGTCGCAAATCTATACCCGTGAAAATATAAACATATTAAATAATAAAAAATAGCATTAAGTTTTCTATCAGTGATGATTCAGATTATAAACCGTTGCTACCGCATAATTTTTTCACATATCGATCACAGATTTTTATCATATTCAATGAAAAATTTGGTGATGATGTACTTGTTATTTTGGACCGCAACAAATGCCATTTTAGGCCGCGTTTGTGCACCACTGATCTAACCCCAAAGAAAACAATTTGACGCTGTTAAATCAAGTGAACGAGGTGGCACATTTATGTCACTCGATTTTGTCATTATTCGTCCAGTAAATGCCTCATGCAAATTTTGAATCATTTTTTGTGCTAACTATACTATGCCATAACGCCTGTAACGCATCATTCTGTCAACACCACTTTCACTGCATTTAATTTGCATCAATGTTAGATTTTAAAATAGTCAATATCGTTCACCATTCAAAGTAATATATTATTTTGTATTATCATAATTGAAGAAAAAGCGATAAGACCGAATTTCATACCAAAATGTCGTCAAAGTATGTATATATTATGTACTCGTATATGTATTAGACATCCATAGTGAAGTAGTGAAAGACCGCCCATCTCTGAAAACGTAGATCGGGATTCCGATTCAAATAATATATAATATAATATATAATCTATGTTTGGTCCAGACCAATAACCCATTGGGTTGGTTGAATAACTTTAACAGCAGAAAACAAGTAAATAACGAACATTGATAGCTATTTAGGGCTATAAAGTTAGCCTCAAAATGATATAAACCATAACTTTATCATTGTCAAGACACCTCTCAACACCAACCAATAAGCACAAAAGTATTTTAATTCGCAAAACTTTGTTTTGAAACTATTATAATGGAACATAAACGATAGTTCAAACAATAAAGTATTTAAATTCTAATTGATTTTAGTTTTGTATTATTCCATTTGATTCGTTTTTGTGACCTGGATATTACCTACTAAGTAAAACATGGGCCCCACAAAGGGGAGGCTGACAAGGCCCAGGCTCAGGAAGGGCCCGGCGTGGCGAGTCGACCAGTTAAGTGATATAAACACACATACAAATTTCTCTTTAATAATAAAAAAAAGTCGCCTGCGGCGCTACCTTTCTTCAATAATATTATTATTGAAAATTATGTGGCTGTGCGATACAAGTTTTTATTTTGTACTTGATACTCGACAACTCCATAATTCAAATGGATGTATTAAAATATACGAAAAACATACTA
This sequence comes from Rhyacophila brunnea, assembly GCF_057557595.1. NCBI lineage: Eukaryota > Metazoa > Arthropoda > Insecta > Trichoptera > Rhyacophilidae > Rhyacophila > Rhyacophila brunnea. The sequence continues at coordinate 53,526,724 of NW_028232965.1, read as the reverse complement.
AATAATAAATATACACATTAATTTTACCCCGTACACCATTTGGAAAACGCTAATGTAGAGCGTCGCACTGCCTTTCTCTTTAACGATAGGTAGGGAGGCCCGCCAAAAATCCTAGCCTGGGGGGCCGCTTCAGGATGTGGGGGCCATGAAGTAAAGTATCAGCTTATTCAGAAGTGTTTGTAAAAACCCGTAACGCACATAAGAAACTTACTCACTATTAGTACTTTCGGTTAACGCATTAAATTGTAATAACTCGTGATCAATGGAACCAGGCAACGGTAGTGCTCTGGTGGTTTTTTGCGTTAATCTCAAAACTCGATTTTTGGAATATGTGATTTATGACTCATTTATAGAATATATTATTTTAAAATATAATACTAAATTCATATTATATTTTAGAAAAAAATATTTAGCTTTTACCGAAATTAATTGCAAACGTTATAATTTATTATTAACTTGACCAACAATTTCACTAAATCTCTCTATATTGTATTTTGAGAGTAATATTATATTGTTTACCAGCTCGATACCAGACATTTCTAAATTTACACTCGGCACTGACATCTGTCACTTGAATTATTAATTAATTTTTGCTAACTTCACTGATGTGTCGGCTGAATAGCTGTTTCCAAAAAAAAATCAAGATTCCCTCTGTGATATTTGTATTTCGCATCTCTTTGGTCTTCCCACGCAATCTTCAAGCAACTCCATTTAATTTTCATTTAGTATGTGGTCTTAATTATGACTTACAGCAAAGTGTGTGCTTAAATAGCACGTCAGAGGTCGTAACTTTTCGCAGTCGGTTTTTATAGTTTTTTAAGCACTTCTTGCCTCATTCCATTTTTCTAATGCTTTATCACGCTATCGTGCCAGCTTCTTATATAAATACGAAATATTTCTTATTATTTTTTAGATTTAAAAAAAATCTTGACGTTGGTCCTAATTTTCCTTTCTCATTTATTTTAAAAGACTTATTTATTACGCTGTATTTTTACATTAAGATATTATGAGAGTTTATAGTAAAATTATCAAATATCTTTAAATAGATTTATATAGATCCATATTGAAAATCATTATAATTGTACCTATATACATGATTACGATTTTATGCAATTGCCTTTTAGCATATATAGTAATCTTGGCATCTACATCCTGAAGCGGGCCCCAAGGGTAGGATCTTTGTCGCCACCCCCCATACCTATCGCCAAGGTTAAAGGCAGTGTGACGCTCTACAATAGCGTTTTTCAAATGGCGTTCACGGTAAAATTAAGGATATTTAGTGAATTTTTAATACTTACGCAAAGGAGTCCGACAAGGTGATACAATCTCACCTAAACTATTTACAGCTACCCTTGAAGACTTATTCAGGCAACTTGACTGGAATGAGCAAGGGATCCCCATAAATGGAGAATACCTGAGTCATCTGCGCTTTGCCGATGACATAGTAATTTTCTCGCAAGACTCAGAAGACCTCCAAAGCAGAATGCAGGAACTCGCTGAAGTAAGCAACAAAGTAGGTTTGAAAATAAATGTAACAAAGACGAAAGTCATGTTCAACTGCTTTGCAGGCCAAAAAGAGATCCTCATCAATGGCACTCAGCTCGAACAGGTGAAAAGCTACATCTATCTGGGACAACAAGTATCTATAGATGGATGTATATTTGATGAAATTGTTCGCAGAGTAAAGCTAGGCTGGAGTGCTTTTGGCCGCCTGAATAATGTCTTCAAAAGTGACCTTCCACTGTGCCTAAAGCGCAAAGTGTTCAACCAGTGTGTGCTTCCCGTGATGACATATGCGTGTGAAACATGGACCCTAAGTAAAAGAGAGATCCAGAAACTTAGAGTAGCACAACGTGGTATGGAGAGGTGCATGCTGGGCATAACGCGAAAGGACAAAAAGAGGAATGAGTGGATAAGGAAGCAGACAAGGGTTTGCGATGTAATAGAGTTTATTAAAAGCCTTAAATGGAGATGGGCTGGACACATAGCTCGAAGAAGAGACAATCGTTGGACAAATCTAGTCATCCAGTGGTATCCAAGAAGTACAAAACGTCCACAAGGTAGACCTAGAGGCCGCTGGAACGATGAAATGATAAAGTTCTGCGGAAGTACGTGGCAACGCAATGCACAGGACCGAGAGAAGTGGAAGCAACTTGAAGAGGCCTTCATCCAGCAGTGGATGGATTCAGGCTGATGATGATGATGATGACATCCACTGAATTATGGAGTTATCAAGTGTTTTATTAAAAATTACATTGCGCAACCACATATTTTAAAATATAACCATTATTAATGGAAGTAGCGCTGCACGTGATTTTTTTTACTAATAGAGCAAATTTGTGATGTGTGTTTATCTCATTTATTTGGTCGGCTCGCCACGCCGGGCCCTTCATGAGCCCGGGCCTCCAAGCTAGAGTCCCGATAGTACCTAATAGTGTTTATGGGAAATATGAGTTCTTTGAAGAAAATTTCATTTTGTTTGAGAGTGTTTAAAAATATTGGACCAAATATGATTATAATATGCATATCCTGCCTGTCGAGCTAACGCTCTAATAGCTGAATTCAATAAGGTTTAGATAATAGCTAAATTGAAAAAGTCATATTATGTTCGTTTACCGTACGATACAAGATTCTTTTTGGGTCAAATTGACCAATGTTTAATAAATGAGAAAATATGAGAGAGAACAAAATCAATCCTTATTATTATTAATATATAATTAATATGGAAATAACTAACATAATTAAGTGTTTTTTTTATATATTTTATCTTATTATTCAATATAAAGAAATTAAAAGTAAAAAAGAAGAATACATATTTTCAATAAAAATAAATAATTACAAGATAAAAAGAACTTTTTATATACCATGTTTTTAAATTTTCTGTTGAATTATTATGATCATTATGCTCAAACTTGTACTTGATATGAAGTAAATAAAAAACAAACAAACAAAAAATATAGAATACTGAATTGTCATTTTGATTTCCATCGTAACGCACGTATATATTAATAATTTAGTTGCTAGGACCACCACCTTAGCAACCAATAATAGTCTTTTACTTTTTAAGGATTTTCCTGAAATAGCTTTCCATACAAAACACAATTAACTGAAAATGAATTGAATTCTGCTTAAAGGTAGCTAAAAGTATTAAAAGAATGCATTGGCATCGTGTTCTTATATATTCTAAAAGCTTCAAATGTCTAGCTAGTCGGGAAGTTAGTTAAAAATCGATTGCAAGATATTAGACAAACAAGAAAAAAATCTGTACCGGACAAGCAAGAATACGAGCTAATAAAAACGTGGTAAAATATACTTAACGGACTCGTTTTGACTATTTTATTATGGTTATTTTGCACATCTCCAAAATTATCATGTCGGTAATGTAAGAAATACAGTTTATGAACGCTTGTGGCTATGATTACGAGATTTTTTTATTGAGTTTTATTATCAATATTAATATATTTTTTTTTTTTTAAATTTATAAATGCGTAACTTTTACAGAAGTAATTTAAATCAGTCTTACGAACTGTGAGACGTTAATCAAAATAAAAAGAAACCCTTTTTCAGACCTTTCTTCTAAAAAATCGATTGCAAGATTTGTACTGGACAAACAACCACCGGACAAACAAGAATACGAGCTAATAAAACGCTGTAAAAATAGTAAGCCATGACACTTTCTTCTCGTCATATCATAGTCATAATAATGTAGGCACTGTGCTAAATTTACATATTTAAATTTAAAAAATCAGATTTGAAATATTTAAATAGTAGAGAAGCGAAAAAGAGTTTTTCGATTTTTTTTAATATTGAATAATGATTTCGTATTTACATGAATTCGTACTTACGCGATTAAAATTTTATTTTTATTTGGCGGAATATTGTTTCTCTTCGATTGTGTTTAGATAAAATATTATGTGCGTTGCACACACCACATCCGTTTTCCCTCCACACACAATACAATTGAGTCTTAAATTCAGTGTATTCCTAGTGTGTCGTACTCGGGATTTTTTCAATTCAATTCAATTTATTTATTTTTTACATATTGTGGACATTACAAATTATAAGTTTAAGACGTTCACAACATGACATAAAAAAAGAGATAGATAGTATGTTATTAAACGTAGCTAAATAAAGATTTCTTCTAAATTGCAAACTGCAGTATGTAAGCATGCCTAAGAGAAAGTCAGTTGGATAAAGCCACGGATAGTATCCGTACAACCTCAAATAAAGGAGTCTCAAGATTTTTTTCTGAACCCTCTCCACCATAAGGTCATACTTCAACTGATGTGGTGCCCAAACAATAGACCCACTCTCAAGTCTGCTTCGAACTAAAGAATTAAATAAAAGTTTTAATACCGTAACATCCGAAAAGACCCGGGAAGTACGCATGACGAAGCCCAACATCGTGTTCATTATAAAAATATAGCCCCTAATCATATCAAACATGATTTGATTCACGAATTATTGATAAAAAAATATCCCATTACTATGGAGACTAAAGTTAAAATTAAAAGTGTTATCGCAAGACAATGATATGCCACATAATTATGAATTTGTCGATTTTGAATAAAACCAGTTCCCAGTGCATACGTTTTACGTAAGACACTTTTTTAAAAATGATTATAACAATAATTGAATATGCCATGCCAGTCAAAATTGATATTAGTCAGTCATCCACGCCTTCTGTTCCAAACAGAATAATTAGATGTGAGATATATCGAACATTTTAATGAGGATAGCAATTTTTCCTGTTACAATAGTGAACGAACAAGAACATTAAATTGCTCATATCTCCAAACAATGCTTCTGTGGCATATCATTGTCTTGCAATAATCTCTTCAATTATAAAACAGTATGAAAAAGGTGACAAAATGACAGACATCGCACGTGCACATAAAATGTCTCATTAGGTATATACGATTAGAATAATTAATTATTGAACATCTTCGGAACGAATAAAATTAATCACGTAAGTAGAGGACTTAGAGCCTGTCCACATAGCGCGTTTTTACGCGCGAGTGACAAATCGCGCGTTTTCCAGGTACATGTGACCTAATTCAGCTATCCACAAGCGCTCGCGCGTGACGACTCTCGCGCGGAATGCGCCGGGCATACGCCAGACTCTCGACCTCGCGCGTGTTGTGCGCGAGTCGAGGTACTATGCCGTCAATTATTGCGCCCTTACTGTATTATATTCATTGCAAACACTTAAAATATTCACATTTTTCACTTTTTCATCAATGGAAATAATTTTATAAGAAAGGTTTATACTTACAAAATATATTACTTTTTTAAATTTATATATATATATATCTCATTTAAATAAATTCAAAATCAAAAAAGCGGGATAATATTATGTTTTCTCTCAACTCTAAACTCAATTATTAGTCAATTTGAATTATTATCATTTTACCATTGTCATAATCAGTTAAATAAATAATATGTTAGAATAATATTATACATAATATGTATATTCACAAATATAAATCAAAACTTAGGGGTCGGTATGTACAAATAAAGTACTGAGGTAGTTATTTTGAAATCCAATGGAAGCAATTTTACAATCAAATATTATACGTTGAAAATGTTTTATTTTTAAAATTCAATCTAAATGATATTTCCATTTGAATAAATTCACATTCAGCAAAGTAAAGATTATGGAAAATGATATATAATGTTGGTTCAGCATTTAAATTATTAGATATCATTTAACCTTAGTCATAATCAGTTATATAAATAATATGTTAGAATAATATTATATTTACTAATGGTTATAAATCAAAACTTAGTTCATTATAATGATAACATGTAAATAATGAATGTTTTAGATTAAGTAATAATAATTCAATACAGGAAATATCGGAAAATTAAAACCGTAAAACAAAATTATTTTCAATCAATCATTACTACTGGACATGTAATATTTAGCCTCCGGATTTTATCATCCCCGATTATTGTTTTGATCGGCAGTGGGAGGTTTGTTGGGGGAGTTAAATTGGCCCAATTAGTGTAACCAACTGGAGATGCGTAGCCATTATCCGGCAAACAGGATAAAAGGAAGACATGTTGGGAAAATATCTGCAAATTTATTTTTAAAGGTAGATTTTTACCTTTGTACAACACACTATCATTGACGTTTTAGTATCTCATTTTATACTCGATCCTAAATAGTATAGACCTCTTTTATTTTGTTAACTGTCAATTCATGGTGAAACTGCATTGTATTGTTGTTTTTATTTAATAAAACGCAATTTTTTTTTGTAGTACTTATTCCACTTTTATATAATAGATTAGGACCGGTTTCGTCCGCCTCAGAGGGACATTTTCAAATGATTTGAAAATGTCCCTCTGAGGCGGACGAAACCGGTCCTAATCTATTTTTTAAAAGTGGAATAAGTATTACAAAAAAAATGCGTTTTATTAAATAAAAACAACAGTATAGACCTCCTCGGAGTGGGGGTTTTGTTAACAAATTTTTGTTTTTACTAGAAATTGATACTACTTCAAAAACAATCCATACTCTGGGTCACATTGAAAAACAACATGTGAATCAGACCCGAGATTTGGAGACCGGCTTTTGTGAGCGTTATACAATAGTATTGTTAAATCAATATTTTCGATAGGAACTATTCTCACATTATAATTACACATAATAATTTATAATGTCATCTATATCATTATTTTTCAAACTGTAGGATGGGGCCCCCTAGGGACCCTTAAAGCTCCTGCCAGGGAGCCGCGAAATATTTCAGTATTTGCAAAAAAATATACTTATATAATAATATAATATAAGAATATTTCCGTCAATCGCAAAAGCTGTTAATCATAATGCCCTTTTGCATAATGCATTCTTTTGCATTGTTGTTGTTATTTAATAAAATGCATTTTTTTTTGTAGTACTTATTCCACTTTTAATCAATAGATTAGGACCGGTTTCGTCCGCCTCAGAGGGACATTTTCTTTTGCGACAGCATACCTATGCGAAACACCATTTTCATTATTACCGGTAATAAAAAATAAATACGGATCGTATCTTCAAGTGGAGAGACTTTGGAGCAAACCCTGCGAATTAGCATTGCAAAAATTGTACCGGATATTGATTTATTAATTAAAAATATGCAATCACACACCTCTCATTAAATAATTGTTTTTGTAGGCTGTAGTAGTCATAAGTCCGAATCTTAGGGGTACATTGGTACAACCGCGACCTACCAGAAAAGCGACCTACGTGCTGCAGGTCTGACATGGCGGGAGGCGCAGGAGTTGGCGATTGACCGAGGGAAGTGGCGCCAACTTGTGCTTGCCCTATGCCCCAACGTTGGGACGTGACATGGTGGAAGAAGAAGAAGAAGAAGAAGTTGTCATAAGTTTTATTGTTTTTTTAATATTTTTGCTTTACAAGCAAGTAAATGAAATTTTCTGTTATTTTTAATAAAAATGTACCTATAATAAAAATAATTATTGGTAAATAAAGTCCTGTTGGTCACTAAAGACTAAAATTTTGGGGGGGAGCCTTGAAATTTTGGGGGGGTGCCGTGGTATTATATTGTGGCCGTTTTTCGTTATACCAAATATGTACCTACCTTTCTATGACACGTTGCGTTACTCGAAATTTCTCTTCCATTAAAACCTTATGATTCACACGCATACGTAAGCACTAGTGGCACACATTGGTTTATAATTCTTTACATTTAAGACACGATGGGAAATCACTTTTAAAGATTCTATTTGGGTGCCAAAATATACTCCATACTAGTTTAGATCTACGAGCAATCTAGTCATACATATTTAATATAGGTACTAATGGAAAATAAATACACTTCATTGTTTGATTTTTTTTAATTATGGATGTACAATATTAAAAATATAATTATGGAATGAAAAATAATTACAAGATAAAAAGAACTTTTTATATACAACGTCTTTAAATTTTCTGTTGAATCATATAAACTTGACTTGACTAGCTTAAACGATCAAAATAATTTGTACTTGATGGAAATAATACTGAAATATCATTTTGACATACATTGATTTCCATTGTAACGCACGTATATATATATTAATAATTTAGTTGCTAGGACCCTAGACCCCTAGCAACCAATAATGGTCTCGAAATAACTTTTCATACAAAACAGAATTAACTGAAAATGAATTCAATTCTGCTTAAAGATGGCTAAAAGGCTAAAGAATGCATTGCCATCGTGTTCTGGTATATTCTAAAAGTTTCAAATGTCTAGCTAGTCGGGAAGTTAGTTAAAAATTGATTGCAAGATTTGTACCGGACAATTAAGAATACGAGCTAATAAAAACGTTGTAATAATAATGAATGAACGTATTTGAATATACCTACTCAATTTCCGAAAGATTCATTTTGTTTTATTTTCATATGTTTCGACTACCTGCTTATAGATATTTCAATATGGAACAATTCCTAGAACACTTTTTCTGAACCAGTATACAAATAAAAGTGGGGTTCCTTTTTAAAAATCGTTCAAGATAAGAATCCTTAAAGATCTTAGCTTTTTACGGAAGTTCGCATAGGATACACGTGAACAAGCAGTAAAGTGGACCGTTAACGACATTTATGGCTATTACTCCTCAAGAACTTTTACAAACTTGTTAAAATGAGACGTTAGCCCGCTGTTAAAGACCGGAACAAAATATTATCCCTTACACAAATCCCTACCAAAATATGTGAGCTTATCTTTCTGTAAATAATCTCTATAAACTTCCTTTGTTTAACTTCTTAAATCAAATCTCGCAAACGAATATCTGCGTAACACTACGTTAGTAAAGAAAATTTTCTTATATAACAAGTTAAAATGTTTTCTATGACTTTAACCTGTAAACTTTTGCTATATAGCAGAGGAAATTATGTTTTAGCCTGTACAAAAACAAATAGTTTCAATTGAGGAAGCCGTTTGTTAAATAGTTTTCTTTATTTTAAATATTAATAACAAATATCCTTGCGGGTATTTACATCATTATAGACTCATTTAAAATAGCAGTTAAACTTTACTACGATATTCAATATGATTTAAAAGTTTTCAAATTAATAAAGAGTAACATGTATTTTTATAACTGGTGTTTTTGCGTTTAGATAATAATAACATGGGAAATAGTTAACTCTAAAACCGAGCTGTAATACCGCGCCTACTTTTTGACATTTATAATCAGTCCTAGCAAAATCGTTATAAGTATATAGACTGACGATATAACAACCCTTAAACAAACCTTACAGATTGTGTTACTTATAGGTATCAATCATGGACAGAATCTTCTATCACAGGATTAGTATTTTATAGTTTCTGGCACCGACATAATAACAATAAAACATATTATATATTACAATGGTAAATTTTAGACTCGTTAAATGCAATATTTAAAAAAAATGATTGTTCAACCTTATAAACTTAATTATACTTTTTTGATTGATGATTTTGTTTATAATATTTTTAAAATATGCTTTTTTTTAATTGTCTACATAATTTTGAATGAACATATATTTGTCAAATATTCTGGGGTCTCTGGATTCAAAATTTTAAGACAAATCTTACTTTACATATTATATTAATTATAATCAATCACAACATTTATAGTACCTACATATTTCACAAATTTAAAAATTATTATTAATGTTATTTATTGAGCGCATAACCACAGTATTTTAAAATTATTTGATTTATGTTGAACAGGGATGTTCTTAAAATATCGTAATTAATTAGTGTTTATGCCTTCAATGAATAATTTTTGTCTTCAAATTTTCTAGTATCTCTAAATAGATGTACGAATTTTATATTTTGTATCAGTTGAATAATATCTTCATTTGAAACAGGTGGTCCTGATCATTATTAAATTATACGGAATAAGTATGACATATAATTATATTTTATTTTTTATTTTAATAAAGTTACACCAAGAGTTAACACCATTTAAGTTTCAACTGGCCTATATTTATTTTTTTCAAAAATACTAATTAAAAAATTGTTTTAAAACTATGATAGTGGAGTTATAACACATAAACGCCAATTCAATTAATGAAAACGAATAACTGAACTCACTCTGCAATTTAAACCTGATTCGATTGCATTGAAAAAAGCTTTCAAATAGGATTTTATTATTTAACTTTCTATTTTATATTTTAATATTTCGTTTGAAAGAGAAACCATCTGCCTTAATTCTAACTCTATTATAAATCAGATTTTCTTAACAAAATTTTGCCGTTACAAAAAACCTATCTATGATGAAAATTTATTTACAAAAAGCTATCATAAACTTGAATCATTTCAACTTTGGCGACTATTGAATTAGGGGTGCGAATAACATTAGTATATTAATGACGACGGCCTATGTCGCAAAAATTTTGACTCTGTTATCCATAATTGAAATTCTAATTTATTTTTACGACTAAAGTACGTCTAAACAAGTTTTACGACGGCTTATAATGATATAATGAAAGTAATCTACATAAAGACATTAAAATTTTTATGTGGAGAATAAAAAATAGCAGTTGCGGCCATTTCATACTCTTTCCGGAATGATTCGGAATAAAATACTGCTTCATTGGATTTTGCGAATTGCGAAAAACGATTTAAAATAAATTTTATAATATATGTTATATATGCAATGGTATTTACCTATCACAATTATCCATCTGAGACTACTGGTTTATAAAGTATTCATATACGTATTGTGTACATAATTAATTATCCCGTTTATAATATTATAATATAACTTTTGAGATATCTCCCATCAAAATCTCTACTCTCCATATTTTTTAAATTCCACTATCATGAAAATTAAATTGACAACAACCATTTCTTTTACATTTTAATCTCGAACCAGCCGATAAGGCATGTATTGCCTATGCCCTATATAGTGAATATTTCAAATCGATATAAAGTTGTTTTTTTTTAGAATAATATATGGATACCCCATATTTGGAGTAAGTACTGGATGATCTCTAAAATTTTAATAAAATTTATTGTCACCACATAGGGATCTGTGTACCGAATTTCAAGTCTAATGGTATACGGGAAAAAAGTGAAAGTTAAATATGTTAGAATGACGATGCAGATTTTTGTTGTATTATCAATTATTTAATTACGAAAAATAGGTGCTCCGAACTCTATTATTGAAATTATTGAAGACAAGAAACTAAGATGTTTTAAATTACTTATGTATTTTGAAAACTCTTTTTAATTACTAATATTAATACTAATATTACAAAAAATGTAAGTATCCTACTCTATGACAACATCTTCTTGGCTACGTGTTAAAACTGTGAACTAACATGCTCCTCCCATTTTTAACCGCACTTCCATTATGAACTAACAAGCTCCTCCCATTTAGTCGACAACAGCGCCTTCCTTCACGTAGCCAAGAAGATATTGTCGTACAATATCATATTTCATTGTGTATTATTTATATATTGTAAGAATGTTTCTTTAACAAGCGTTGATTATTATAATTTAATACTATCTTGCAACAGGTGACTCCCATTCAGCTGAGTACCTCATACATCTAAATAGGTTGCATAAAAATCTCAATAAAATAATATTAATTTGTCTGACGCCAAACGTCTTTTACGGTCAAACTAGATCACAAAAAATGCCTCGTGATTGATGGAATTTGAAGAACCTCAGTTAAACGTACTTATAAGTCTTAACAAGATATAATTTGCATGAATCATTGACTGATCGATAGCTTAGATACGAAAGTGTAAGTGAAAAACTCGCCGATTTTTTTTCTGTGGTTTTTAGTATGTTTATTTCTAAGGTTTTTCAGAATTGTTTTTTTACAGTAATGTTAATATGTCATACACAAAAATAATACATTATATTAGTCTCAATTTGCAATAATCAAACTATGAACATCACTCATGGGAAACTATCCATAATATCAATAATAGATGAATAGTTTCGAGTCATACTCATAATAAATCTCATTACACTCAAATCACGAGTTTTTTATGTCACCTACGATACAATTTATTTCCTGCTATTCCAACGGCAATATGCGTTAATTAGAAAAATGGCTCTGCAGTAAAAATTCAATCATGATAATTGGTGAGTAATTACTAGGGAATTCATATAACATCCAGGTAGGTATATAGCAGGGACGTCAACCAATTTTTACATAAGATCTACTTTTTCTGAAATTAAAGACCTATATTATATAAGTTATTATAATAAAATGTATTTTTAACCAAAATAGAATCTTAATAATAAAATTAAATAAAGTGTTGTACCTACATAGAAAAATTTATTATTAACATAGCTATTTTTTTTAAATACATTAATTTTATTTTGAACTTCCGGATGCTACAGAGCTTAATTTACTTATCCTACATTGTAAGATGTCTACAATTTTTAAGCACTCTTATTGAAGTTTTTAAAACTGGTTTATAAATCTTTACCTCGTTTTTTCCTTTTAACAGAACGAGTGTTGATAGAATTAGATAATTAAATATTTTTATAATAAAAATATATATAATAAATAAAATCCCATTATATTTCCAAATTAGGAATAAATAAATTAAATATTTTTTGGCGATCGATCAAAAATCATTTCGCTATCGACCTTATTGACACCTCTGGATATAGTATTTCCTATTGAATACATTTACTTATATTATTTTGACGATATACGAATACATAATGTGAATTAACATATATTTGTGAGTCTTTAATTTATTACTACCTATTTAAATCTTTTCTTGGATTTTATTTATATACTCGTATTATATTATTATTGTGACTATACTACACTTACTACCATAGAATTGAATAATTACAATCTATTTCCATTCAGAGTTTTTATCAAACTGTGTCACCTATATAAATTCTCATGTCATTTTATTTACTTTTGTATCTTTACGACATATGCCCAACATGCACTTTTCCGTGCCCCACTTTGCTACTAGAAGTTTCAGAACCTCTATATTACTAAGCATCATGTCGCACATTCGTAACTCTTTAACACGAGATGGTATAGAGACTAAAATATCTGGTTGGCAACTTAAAATGCGACTCGAGGGAAAAGACAACCACCGGACTTATACTGTTGGTGACTAGATTTCACCCTAAGGGTAGACTTTTAAACCGATTTTTGGAAATACTTGATAATAATAATAATAATATGTAAGTACAATGCGTAATAGGGAATCAGCTTGGAGATGCTTTCATTCAATATGTTTTATTTTTACTTATCCAGACAATAATAATAATATTATAATACGTTCTATGAATGCACACTTATCCAAAGTTGTATTTATTAAAATTATCCACCAAACGAATTTACATAAACAGTTATAGTATATAAGAATATACATTTTTTTTGTAAATTGAATATAAAGTCAAAGTATGTCAGAGCCGTTCATTAGCAATATATCTAAAGTTATATTAAATTCTATCAAGCACAACTAAGTCTATAATTTGATTTTTTTCTCAGAAGAAAGGTCTGAAAAAGGGTTTCTCTTTATTTTGATTAACGTCTCACAGTTCGTTAGGCTGATTTAAATTACTTCTGTAAAAGTTACGCATTTATAAAATTTATGAAAAAGAAAAAAATATTAATATTGATAATAAAAACTCAATAAAAAAAATTCGTTATCATAGCCACAAGTGTATTTTCTACATTACCGACAGGATAATTTTGGAGAAATGCAAAATAATCATAATAAAATAGTCAAAACGAGTCCGTTAAGTATATTTGACCACGTTTTTATTAGCTCGTATTCTTTTTTGTCCGGTACAGATTTTTTTTCTTGTTTGTCCAATATCTTGCAATCGATTTTTAACTAACTTTCCGACTAGGTAAACATTTGAAACTTTTGGAATATATCAGAACACGATGCCAATGCATTCTTTTTTTAGCCATCTTTAAGCAGAATTGAAATCATTTTCAGTTAATTCTGTTTTGTATGGAAAGTTGTTTCGGAAAAAATTCGTAAAAAGTAAAACACTCTCATTGGTTGCTAAGGGGGTCCTGGCAACTAAATTATTAATATAAACGTGCGTTACTATGGAAATCAATATGAAATGTCAAAATGACATTTCTGTATTCTATAATATTTATTCAGTATTTCTATCAAGTACAATAAAAAGTTTTTATTAATACATAGAATTGTCAAGTTTATATGATTCAACAGAAAATTGAAAAACGTGTTATATAAAAAGTCATTTTTATCTTGTAATTATTTATGACTAATAATCTCTAAAACCAACTCTTTTGTTCCGGTCATTCTATAGAGACCAGGTGCTGAGAAGGATTCCGTATGTATAATATTAGAGACGCAGTTTATTTTTCATTTACCTGAGAAGATAGTACATATGTAAAATCATTAGACCAACCACCTTCACCCCCTAACTTGGTGTTTCGACGGCACCTCGTTCACGTCTCAATTTTATAGTAAGTACCTAATAATATTATACATACAAATTAAAACGAGTATACAGTGACCTCGAATTTCGAAGAGGGTGAGGAGTGGAATCCACGAACGTCTTCAGGGCTGACATTATAATTTTTCGCGTACACTATCATATCAAATAGACGAATCACAAAAATACACTACGTCTTTCATAGAATGCATTTGAAACTTCCCTCTACACCTGGGCTAACACATATAAGTACAATATTAGTACTGGGTTATTGTTTTATAATTTCATTCCAATTAGGTATCTATTAAAGCTCCAAAATAAAAAAGTAAAAGACAAAGCTGGCCATTTTTTCAATACCAACAGATCGAAATTTTAAAATGTTAAAGATTGTTTGACTTCAGCGTATTTAGCATTTTTTTTGAAAATATAGAAATAATATTTAACAAGGCTTCGTAATAAAAGTGTTTTATGAAAAAAATAACCAGAAATAAATCGTGCCGGCTCCTATATGTAAACTCGCCTCGTCTGCCGCACAGTCATAAATCAAACCTTCCAATAACGTCAATCCGCTGTTGCATATGAACACCGCGCACATCTACTTAGCGACAGTCGCACGTAACCTTCGAAACGTATAGATATTTGGATGCGGCGATCGGCGAGCCGGTATAATAATGACCAATTCGTAAGTGTTTGTATGCGTCCTGACGCCCAAGAAGCATGCAACTTGTCGATTGCAACAGTAGATGTTTTTTTCAAACTAAAAAGTCACATTCGACCAATCTGCGGAGCTCTATTTGGCAACGTGTGTTTTGTGAATAACGAGACGTCACATCGACGTATTCGACACATTGCAGGTGGACGAGTTTTGATCTGAGAGACGGCTAAAGAAATGTCGGAATCATTATCGGTGTCAGCTGTCGTGTAGATTTTTTTTAAATATACAACCCAGGTGGAGACTCGGATGGTAGGATTTAAAGAAGACCCCCACACTTCAACACAAAACCCCCACACTTCGGACAAAAAATCGTCTATGAAGTACCTAAAATTGAAAAAAGGTTATTTATCTTTAAAAAAAATTAAATCTCACCATAGTCTAATTTACTTTTATGAAGGCTGACAAATTTTCAGCCTGCCTTCGTAATAATAATATAGTATTATAATGTTTTCGTCAGGCTTCAAAATTGTCATCCATCTATTATTTTTAATTGTGTTTGTTCAGTTGATAGAAAAAAAATCTTCTTAGTACTTATACTCAAAGAAACCTCTCCTATTTGGGGTGTGAAGGTAATAATAAAAGATAATGAAATGTTAAGTGCGGACGGTAAACGGTGGAGCAGATTTTTGCTCATTTAATTTATGGCATATTAAGGCAAGTGAAATGTTTGTATTTTTCAAGCGGCCGACACAAATTTACATACAAAAAGCAATTTGTTTTTTATATTGTCTTATTTAATTATATGACTCAGGAATTGCCAGCAGTTTCCATGTCAACACGAAAAAAATCCGATACCTTTTCGTTGTATTTCGAAACATTTTTAAAGGGTCTCAAATTTCCACTCATTTTTTAATTTATTTTACAGTTATCTTTTTATTACATTTTTATATTTGTTTTGGATACATTTTTATGCAATACAATATACCAAATAAAATTATTATTTTAAAAACCAACAAAGCTTTTGTGTATTATGTTTAATGGTTCTTTTTTTTACTGTAGTAGGCTTCTGTAAAATAAAACATACATTTCTTGATTTAAGACTTCCTATTTGAATTGTAAATTATGCGTATATACGAATACGTATATTTTATTAAAATTTAAAATAAATACTACACAAAAATGCAACTCTCCTTAAATTCGAGTGGTATTCTTTTTTTTAGATTTTTTGAAAATTTTATATAAAAAAGCAAACAAACGTATTTGGGTTGTTTCACAGTATCTCGCTGTGTCATTTCATCCTTTATGATCATATTATTATCCAAGATCTTTTTTATGAATTTACCGAGGCTTCGACTGAGACTCGTTTTTATATCGCCTCTTCTCGTATAGAAGAGGATCCGCCGATCAGGTCCTCACTCCAATTATGTTAAATAACTTAAAATTTTTACCAAAACTCTTCCGTCTCCGCCAGGGCACATTTCAATTTGTCGACACTCTCAAAGATATCCGCAATTTGCAGCTGTGTCGTTCATATTTAGGGTATTTTACTGCTATATGTACAATATCCTCCAAAACATCACATTCATCGCTGAGCTGCGAATCGCTTCTTCCCATGAGGACATCAAATCTTTTACCCGTCGTGTGTCCTGTTCTTAGCCTCAGTCTCAGCTTAAGCGAATTTCTCTTCAAAGGAGACTATAAACCAGGACACCAAACTTGGGGATGATAGAATAAACTTACTCTATTTCCTCTTTTCTATGGATGGCCTGTGGAGAAAATCTATCCACATTATCCACATGCTTTATCACATTTTCTTTTTGACCTCATTCTAGTCTAGGTTTTCTCGCACCCACACCCTAGATCTTCACATTTATTTTCAAGACTATAGTTATAAAATATTATTACGAACGATTTTCCACAAAATTAATCTCCTAGTTTGAAAATATATTATATATCGCAAATTCGGATAAAAATATCAGTTCATCAAATTTATATTTCAATTACAATACTTGAGAATTTATTTTAAAGCATAAATTTAAATGTGTAGAATCAGCTTATAGTCTCTAATAACGAAAATAAATTATTAAGTATGTTGCTTTTTCTTCATGTGGGTAAATCAAATAATATTTTGATTTATGAGTATTACGTTAAACAAAATGTGGCAATATCGTTTGTTAATTATGTTTTTGAAATATTGTTTTCTTTAGATATCATGGCGTTTTTATACTAAGAATTATATTCATATTATCTATCTCACAACGATATTCATTGACATCATTTTACATGTATTAAATATTCCAATAATTAGGCTTCGTTGCTAATAAGAACATGTTAAATTATATTTGCCGTATTTTTTTCTAAAAATATTAAAATTATCTATAATTTATTTTCTATGGAGATTCTGTATCTTCTTACCCTTAGTCAGCAGGGGTCGGCAAACTTGTAGACCAAAGAAGCCAAATTGAGTGGCACAACGGTAAAAAAACAATTCGAGAGCCATACGTATATTTTTATAAATATCATTTATTTAAATGAAATAATTATATTGTATAATTGTTTATTTATTAAGTGAAGAAGATTTCCCGAATAAAACTAACGTAAATATATGTTTATATTGTTGAAATTATAAATATAATTTTGACAGAATATGAATTACTTACAATTTCACGCATTCCTTAAAACTAACAATGACCTTCCTCGCATTTCTTTGTAGAGTTTCTATATGTTTGGTAATTTATGTAACTTGTTTTTAATTTCAGGCGCGACTCCAAATTCTCATCGGTTATTTGGCTTCTCTAAATGCTATTTATATTGTTCATGTTTGAAAATGATTGTTTACATACATATAATGTAGACTCGAGTATGGATTCGGAAAGCTATTCCATGTTTTAAAAATCGTAGTAAGTATCTAAATTATGTAGATCTTTTAGAGCGCTCCACTTTTGTTATGAAATCCACCAATAAAATTGTATTTCAACAGTGCTCGTGTTGATATCAAATGGAGAAAAATTTTATTTGTCAACTTTTGCAATGGGCGGATTTAAAACATCAACAATCATACGTTTTTGCATCAACCATCACGGAGGGAAAATTAGGCTCGCGATAATGTCATTATATAATATTACATGTGTACAAATCAATGCCAAAAATAAAAATTGTGAATAGAGAATTTGGCAAAAAGCCGCACTCCAATACCCAAAGAGCTACATGCGGCTCGCGAGCCGTAGTTTGCCGACCCCTGAATGAGGTGGTAATGTAAAAAAATGCTTCCATTTTTAATATTGACCAGAAGTAATGTTATACAAAATTCAAAATTATTGAAGATAAGCTTCTTATAAAACTCCCATCAAGTATTTTTGTATATTAATAAATCCATATAGGTGTATCTAAAAATAAAAAAATGGTTTCGTTTTTTAGATAAGACTCTAAAAATTAAAAACACTTTGGTTTACATAAAACGTTAAAAACTGCGTGATTTACAGCGGATTGCAAAGTCAATGAAAAAATATCGAGTTATTTTTACTAAAACATTATTGATTATTTCAGGGATATCTCTAGTTATTTTATGTAAACTTTTGAATAGAACCTTCGTATGTATTGAACCAAAATATATACCTAAAAGTGAACTTTAAAAAAATCAGTATGACTAATTTTTAGCTTCAAGTCACAAATTCATTTTGTAATAAGCTACTTTACTTTAAAAAATCGGTGAGGAACTATTGGCACTCTGCTATTGCTCTTGGCCAAAAGGTAGGCGCTCTACGTTTGGTTTATTATTCGATACATTGTTATCTGAAAAGTTTAAAACAAAATACATAATATTACTAGATTATACTAGATATTAACTTCATACACGAAATAAATTAATTATTTATACGTAAGTAATGTGGAATAGTAAAACTAACTTACCAAAATGCGTTTCGCGAATTTGACATAAAGCTTAATATGTCATTATTCTCCCTCTTCTAGAACTCACTTTATCGTGAATATTCATAGTTTTTTTTTATATTTAACCTATAACATATAGTAATAGATTTATTGAATTTCACTTATTTCTTGGGAAAAAAACTATGTAAAATGACTTTAAAATGAAAAGAGACAGTTGATAAATAAGGCGTTACGTTTCTGTGTTTCCAGCCTGTCTGAATAAATTCCATAAACACAAAAATGTATCAGCTGATATGTTTTTGTCTTATTTTTTTTCGTTTAAATTATGAGATTAATTTTAAATTATTTCCTTACTCGTAGTATATACGGAGATACGTTTTTATGTTATAGATAGAACCGGTTATAGTGAACAATTCTGCATACCTAACTAAAAAACGCATTTGTAGTACTTATATAAGTTTTTGTGTTAATCACCCATCGAATTTGTGTTCTCTGAGATTTATTTACAAGTATTGTACTAGAAAGACGCAATAATAAAAATATATGTTATTCAATGAATTATCTCTATCTAAATTCTAATGAGTCGGTTTTTGCGACCCGGGTTTCACCTTTCGGCACCTTCATGCACTATTTGCAATCACAAATGGTGAATACATACTGACACACTGTCGAGACAAAAAACGGCTCAAGTGGAACAGTACAAAACTAAAATACATTAGAATTTTAATTAAAATTCCATCAAGTACCCTCGGTCGATAATATTAATATCACTATTTATAGGTATGTATAAACAGCCACTGTATATATAAACAGTCAATAAAAGAAGTAACAAAATAAACTCATCTTTTTAGTTAACGCAATTACACGATTGATTCCTGTTTCACGCATAAAAGCGATGATTTATAAACTGCTTTTAATCATGTATTAAATATATGTCATTTATACTCCGTTAATCCTGAACACGAAAAGACGTTTCACGTGGCTGGGACATATTGTGTTCCGGATCCCGTCAAAGTATGACACTCCGTTCCCTTGTGGCACAACCCCTAGGGTTACGTCACCGTGGCCCGTCCTCCCTCACCTTGCAACGGTGCTACAAAAGCGATCTACGAGTTGCAATTCTCGCATGGCGGGAAGCGTGAGAGTTAGCGATGGACCGAGGGAATTGGCACAAACCTGTGCTTTCGCTATGCCATAATGCTGGGGCGTGACAGGGTGAAATAAGAAGAATATTCCTTAATTAATCATGTATCGGTAGCTATTGTTATCAAAACAATTATTCTCTATTTAAAATACTATTTCTTATAAGATTTTTTATGATTTCGTTATTTTAGGATTTCTGATTTTAGCACCGTACTTGATTTTAATTAGTGTTTTAAACTAATCAATCCTTCAAATTTGATACTTAAGAATTTATCATTCAGCTTTTGAGCAGCAGGTGCTTTAATATTTTGTGTTAATGAAAAACGAAAGGTTAAAATCTCTCAATTGATTACTTTTTAGTCTTTACAATGTTGCGTAATTAATCCGCTTGAAACAAACAAAGTGAACAGAATTTTAATGCGCATGTTTACATTATAAAATAAAATTTTGAAACTCCTTTATTTCGGGCTGTACGAATACTTTCCGTGGCTTTATCTGACTGACTTTCTTTTAAGGCCCGCTTACATAGTCTTGTCTAAAAGTCAGAAGAGATATCCATATTTGACTATGTACTTTTTCCGATTTATAATTAAAAGCTTACCATTCTTGACCTACATATCCGTGATTAATATCTTAGAAATCGGGCACTAGGTTTGTTTGCCAAGGGTGCAGAACTAACTTTTCATTTTTAATAGCAATTGGGCGAACAATAACTGTATTCAACCAAACCGCTTTTGATATATTTAAAATATATATATTGTACTTATTATTTATTTTATTAACAGGTTATAAGATCCAATGACCGTAATGTAGTAGTAGTAGTAAAATGGTCAAGTCATAAACACTCAAACTTTGTGTAAAAATGTATTGTTGAAATGCTGAAAATCAGTATCGCTTTATTGTTTTGTGTTGACAACAAAATATACATAATTAAAGTGTGTCACTCATGTAATGCTGAGTGGTATGATTGCTACACAGTTAATATACGAATATCTGATATTATGATTTTAAAAAATTTAAACGATATGTTAAAACAGGTTTAGCGAACCTTTTTACGTACGCGTGCCAAAATTTCCCAAATATTATGTTTCTACCGTCTGACGTGCCGAACTGTTTTTCATTGGGAAAAAATGAAAAAAAAAAAAAATTCTGAAATCGTTTGAAAATTACAATAATTGATTCTATCTTTTGCCGTTGAATAATATTTCCCGTTTTTTTAATTTTCAAAGAGATCGTAGAACCATTTTTAAAGACGCTTCCTTCATAATAGGTATTCTTATTTTCTTCTATTTTTAAGCGATTATAGTTGAAGCGAAATAAGAATCATCTGTTTATATTTGAATGACTGCCGCTAAGGTTCATCAGGTTTGTTGATTGAATATTTTTAGAATAATTATAGATTGATCGAAATCAGCGGTTTGCGGCGCAGCTTCTTCTTCGTCAGTGCGATAATACATAATATTATGTATGACATTATATATTTTCATTAATTTTACAAACGTAATGCTTACTCTTTAAGAGTATTTGCCTGTTATTTTTAATACAACGCGATCTGTAATAATTTATGTATGAATTTCGTAGTTTCTGTTTGCGCGTTGATTGGTAAATAATATTCAAAACTGTCGTCATTATTTTTTAATATTATATAATATACCTACCTATATTTATTTGTAAAACTTTTCTCTATTTTTTTTTTAAATTATTAATATTTATTAAAAAAGTATTTTTTCTCCCTTTAAAATAAAACATTCGCGTGCCGTGCAAAATCATATCGTGTGCCATAGGTTCGCTACCACTGCATTATAACATTGTTTTACTATTAATGATACAACATTATTGATATTGCACAAATAATTATGAAACAGTCTGATTATTCCTTGCGAAGCTGACAATCAGTTTATTTTGTTTATGGCCAATCCTTGGTGAGAAAATACTAATAACATTTATTTTTAAATCTGATAAGTAGTTACAATCTCACATTCACCGCGGACGTGAAAATAATGTAGAATATTTAAATTTTTAATTATCAAGTTTCAATCAAATATAGGTACCGTTGACGTGTGTGTCTTATTTTGAAACAATATAATATAAATAAACTTCACAAAATTTATAATAATATATAAAAGTCATCACTCATACAAAACTTTTTATTCATAGGAAGTTAAAACATTTTTAAGTCAATCAAACAAATAACAAATTTTCAAAGATATCTTTTTTATCGAGTCTCCAAAACTTTTACAATGTTCTTTATTTTATTCCGCCCTTTTCTAACATACAAAAACTACAGGTACGAAAACCTTTGCATTTTTTCTTTCTTACAAAATTGTCACGATCTCATGAAATTTGGCAAATATTCAAATCACAAGCATACTTCAAGGTACTTTTAAACACACATATATATATTATACATGTATGATAGACTCAGTTTGATATAACTTGTAACCCGTGGGCGGTTCCATCCTAAACAAAGTTAGTCGTACATACACTTAAGATGAAGTATTAGTTTACCAGTACCATATTCATATTGGTAAACTTTATAGAGAAAACTAAGACGTAAGATTATTGTGGATCATATTTTATACATTATTCAAGAAAACCGAATCGTTGCAAAAGATATTAAATAAATTCTTCTTCTATGAAGTTCTTGCCTAAATATCAAGAGAAAAATCAATAGAGAACACTTAGGCTTTTATTTAAAGCCTACTTTCTTAAGAAAAATATTTTTTAATTGCATAATAACGTATTTAAAATACTTGATTATTTTATATTCTACAAAAAAAAATTGACACAATCATCTTAGACAATTCTGTCGTATATTATGTAGTAATTTATTATTATAAATATATGCAAAACCATCTTTCAAACGTTAAAAAAATTCAACAGGGTCATCTCTCTTCAGCTATTGTATGCATGTATCGGATTATTGTGCGATGAATGTCAGATTTTTATGTATGGACTTTACTTCAAGGATCTCAGCCCGATCTGCCATTATATATGCAACACGGTAGGCTCGAGAGGCGAAGCCTAAAACATTTGCGCATAATAATTAATATATAAATATAGATTGTTTTTAAAAATAAAATTTTCGATGTTTATTAAATAATTTAAACAGATCGTTCAGCAAGCTATTAAAATTTCGACTTTTGACTAAATAAAGAATAATTCACAACATGTTAATTCAAGTAAGTAATTAGTAATTCAAAATAACATGAAATGTAATTTATTAAAAAATAATTGAATTCAATATTACATTGCAAATATCTGTGCATCTCTTTCAACTCATTTAGTGCTGACACCCTGGCGCATTTGCGTTACCTGGCCATTCGATATAATTAATATGCTATTTAAATGTGGTAATTACAAATTAATTTACATATCAGCAGTGATTGTGTTATTAAGCTTAATTGTAAATAATTAAAAATTAATAAATAGTCATTGTCAACTAGGTAATGTAAATTTAAAAAAGGCGAATTTATATATAAAAATTAACGTCAGTCTATTTGAATTTATATGGATATATTTCAGTGACTAGGTATGGAGGTTGGCTGGTTAATATTCGACATAAATAGCGCATATTAAACTTTGTCAGTCAAACGTGTTTGTTTTCATTGAACTAAGACTGCAATGTGTAGTTCGTGTTTGTTAGTTTTTAAAATACCCGGCTTAACCCATGCCATAATAGATATTAGTCAAAAAATATTCGTTTATCTATAAAATATCTAAAACTATGCCATTAAACCATACATAATTTTAGATACGAGTATTTTATAGATAGAATATTTTTTATTGACTATAGTTTGGTAAACCAGCACCATCTGTAATAATATTACTAGTAATATGTATTCTTAATTCAACGAAAACAAATAAGTATGACTGAAAAAGTGTGCACTATTTTTGTCGGATCGCCCATAGCTTACTTAAACTATTGTGGTTTGTTTGAGGCAGGGTTCAATTGAATTTTAAAAACTATCCAATACCATCTGAAAATTGTATTCGTAGTCTCATGAAAATAAATAAGTATGACTGACAAAGTTAAGTGTGAATTATGTATGTAGTAGAGTATGTATGTAGAGTAGCACAACGTGGTATGAAGAGGTGCACGCTGGGCATAACGCGAAAGGACAAACAGAGGAATGAGTGGATAAGGAAGCAGACAAGAGTTTGCGATGTAATAGAGTTTATTGGAGAATAAATGGAGATGGGCTGGACACATAGCTCAGAAAAGAGACAATCGTTGGACAAATCTAGTCATCCAGTAGTATCCAAGAAGTACAAAACGTAGACGTAGGACAAAGCGGGGTCACTTGATCATGATTTTGCTCAAAGCAGTATTCCTCCTAATTAATGAAGAGATAAGAAATGATATCTTTCAAAACAGTTAAGTTGTTTATTTGGTCATGTAACTCCATCAAAAAACTGTAGCAAAGACGATGTTTACAAGACTAAATTTAGATTAATGTCACAAATGCCAGATGGCTCAGTTTACCCCACCCAATGGAGTTAGTTGAGCCAGTGGGCGTAGAAAGGTTTTTTTCATCAGAGCAATATAAAATACAATCAAAATCTTTCTTAAATCTTTAATCCAAGTTATTAGAAAACAATAGGAACATATAGTTATACTTGTATGTACTTTTTTCTTCTTTTGGAGATTTTTAGTTTTTTTAACATGTCGTGTCTCTTCATCAGATTCAGAGGAACTCTTCAAAATAGCTTTCTTCACTGTCAGTTTCTTCGACTTTACTATCTTTTTGCTACCCTAACTTTTCCGTTTACTCTGTTCTGCTGCAAGCTGTTCCTTCTCAGGTGTATCTGTTACTCTCAGGTGTACGTTTGTTATGGCTCAAATGACCCCTTCCCCAAATTATTACTAATTGGATTGAACCACCCAAAGACTATTGAAAATAGATTATTTTTGATACTGTCATTGCATAAACACACTATTTTGAAATCAACCTACATTTATTGATTGCCGTAACACCACAGACATGTGCTTGAGAGTCTTGAGACCAAAAAGTATGAGGAACTGCTTTCTTTACTTTTGGCGTGAAAATAGTAACATCGCACGTTTACAGTCACATCGAACACCGGACGGTGACTGATGCAATTGCGGATTGGCTGCCTACCCCTCCCGCTTCGTTCGGAATCCACCGCTTGTATCTATAATGTAGCGTAAGAGTGATACTGCGGGTGGCGCAGGTGACCCCGTGGCTCAAATGACCCCGCTCTGCCCTAGAGGCCGCTGGATTGTTTAAATGATAAATTTCTGCGGAAGTACGTGGCAACGCAATTCACAGGACTGAGAGAAGTGGAAGCACCTTGAAGAGGCCTTCATCCACCAGTGGATAGATTCAGGCTGATGATGATGATGTGTGTTGAATCTTAACTCATTTAGTGCTAAAACCGTGACTGGCGCGATTGGAGTCGTTGGCCTTTAGATATAATTAACGTGTTATTTAAATGTTATAATTAAAAGGTTAACAGTGATTGTGTTAACAGCCTACCTCCACCCTTCGCCACTGGTATATTTTAAGTCCACTCATTTTCGCAAAAATATACTGAGCTCCGAACAGCTTATACGATCAAGCAGTAAGTGAGTAAGTAGAATTTTAATGTTTAATTAAAACCATTTGATTTAATAACAATTTATTAGGACATTGTAAATCCCAGCTGAAAATAGTCATCTTTGAGGACTTAACATGGTTGGATTAACAACATAAATAATCAAAATTTAATGTATATAATTGATATTCCACTAACAATAATTATTCACCACAAGTTAGTCAAGTATTGATAATTAATCTATCATCTAACAATGAAAATGATATCAATTTATTGATAGTTTCGACGCAATGAAAACTTTATATAACATTATAAATAATAATATATTGGGCAACTATGTTTACCCGCAAAGGGGTTATATTAGACGATAAATTTTCATTCAGCGGACTGTAATATTGAATGTCCCGGTCGACATGCATTTAATGTATTTTTATTACCTATAATAACCTCTATGCGTACCTACTAACAATTCAATATATTCATTATCATCATCATCTTTCAGTCTATCTCTATCAGACTGTCAGTCTGGAAATCTTTTTTATGTCAGCTCAAATGTAACCGACAATGAGGGTTGTGAACCTAAAGTAGCAAGGCGAATAGGAATGGCAAAAACTGCCATGTATTTAGGAACAAGAACAAATAAAGACATATATTACGTTCAAGGCCCCCAAAAAATGGGGGCTGACAGGGCTCTCAGATCGACCAGTTTAGTGAGATAAACTCACACCACGAATTGACTCTAGATAATAGTAAAAAAAGTCGCCTAAGGCGCAATTTGGCGAGTTGACTCGTATTTTAAAATTATTTTCAGTGTGTTTCCTGACTAATAAAAATGACATAAACATGAATGTAATGTTTTGTGTAAATTTAAAAATATATTATATTGAGTCGACTCTATCACTTTTCTAAGAAAATTAATTAAATATAATATACATAAATCCTATAAAAAGATCTATATGCAAAAAAAAATGTTCGGGAGAGATGAAAAACACTTTGCCAAAAAAATACAACTATTTCATTGCTTTATGTGTATATTTTGAAAGACAAATATTTTCTTGATTAAAAATAATAATTTAAGATAACACGTAATAGATCAAACAATAAAAACAAAAAATATCTAAAAAAAAAAAAAAAAGTTCCTACTTATCAAATTGTACTTACGAATTTTGATAAGAAGTGTTGCAATATTATGAAAATTAAAATTTCCACGCTATGTATACTGTTATATAGGCTTTTTAAATACAATATAATCATTATTGATACCAATGTATTATAATTATTATAACATACCCTTTTTATATGGACACATTCAATTACATAAAGCAGCATAAGCGATATCAAAAGAAGATTCTATTACCTACGCAGTCTCCGTAAATAGTTTAATGTACAAGATGTTGATGATTTGATATAATGTGCCAAGATAAAGAGATGTAGTGGATTTTTCTTGTCCACTTTTAATAGGAGACGGAAGATAAAGAAAAAAACTTTCGAACTAATCGAAACCGAAAAAAATCTAATTCAAATATATTAAAATATTACGTCATCTCTGGATGGTATCAGTTCAGTTATTCTGTTGGTCTTGTGTAAAAGGTTAAAAAATATGCTGACTGACGATGTAAATACAAAAAAAAGCCAATTAAAAATTCCTCTCAAACATATAATACAAGTAGAAGATAATTTATAAATTATTCACGATTTTATTTTAGACAATAATTACCGCAAAAACGAAACGTGCTTTTGCTTTATTTCATACTAGCACTTGTAATTTTGGAGGCTTTAGGCAGTAGGGCTTCGAGATGATTATTTTTACATTTCGGCGCGACTTTTGAGGATAAAGTTTTAAGTCCCGTCATGACCATTTCTGGCATTTGCCTAATCCTGGTTGGCATAATTTTAACTTGTTAAATTAAGGAGTATTATTATTTTTTTCATTATATCCCTGAGTCTGTCTGAGTACGTCATTCTGTTTATTAAATATAAATATCTGTTCGTGTCACAATTCCCCGTAATTTAATTTTAAATAAATATTTGTCGATAACGAGAAGGTTTAAAAGCCCAGTACAAACTAACATACACCGGTCCGTATTGTATGAAAATTGTTTACAATGTTTTATGTACTATGTGACCAATGAAAGACATGTGCAAATAAAGGTACTGATAAACAAGAAAGGGTGACCATATTTGTAGGACCAGTTTAACGGAAGTTGCGACGTGTGTCTAAACCATATGCCTTAAATTTGATATAAATATTTGTAGGTGTAAACATTGTGTTCAATTTTAAACAAATAATTATACAGGAGCATGTGTTTAGGTGATTTTACAAACCATTATACCGTTTGTTTGCAACCATATTTTTAGTCTGGATACGTTGAAAAGATAATCATATCAGTCAAAACTATAAAATAAGCATACTTTGACCACACTATGCGACATTCTGAGAGGTATCGACTTCTTCATTTTATCAGTCAATGGATCCAGTAGACGAGGATCTGACAGAAAAGGTATGTCTTGGCTAGTCAAATACTAGTTGAGATGAACACTCCATTACTGTTCAAAGCAGTAACGCTAATTCTGCAATTAAAGCTAGAAAATATGACATATTAGATAATTTGAAAACACTTCTGAGAAAATATATAACCAATAGAAAAACACCCAGCAGGATCCAAACCTGCGTCTCTCGGGATTAGCACCCATGTGTATTGACCACAATTCTATAGGTATTTATCTAATTGAGACAAATTATAATTAATAGCTCTTACAATACTATCTAAAGCGCTTTCTAAATTGAGTTACTATTGGCAATCAAAAAAATAGTTCATTAAATTATTATCAAGTTCAAGTAAGTTACTTCAAAAAATCTTCAATACCTAAATTGATTTAAAATACAAAATCCGATTGGTGAAAAGGGTGGTTGGTCCAATTACGGTCGCCTTCATCTCACTATTTCTCTCCTACCTCTAATCGATATTATTGTCGGAAGTCAAGGTGCAACTCAATTACGGAGTCACCATTCGACCATGATTGATAAATAGTTAGTTACATTAAGACCTCGATCGAGTCAAGACTCCACATAAATCACCACAGGAATCATTCAGTCACTAGTAAACAGTTCGACTGCTGTGCCAAGTACCGTAATTTTCACATTCATAAATTTATTACCCACTTATTTTCACCATTCATATAAAGAAAGTTTCGGTTGAATCATCCGAAAGTGAGAGTGCTATACATAATAATCAGCAATAAGTATGAGCCTGCAAGACCCGGGAGTCAGAAGAGCGCCCCAAGAGCCAGCAGTCCGAACCAGCTTAACATCGAAGTTTAACATCGATGGATACACTCCAACTTCCGCTGTCCCTCACCAACATCTAAATCCTCAACACCCCTTCACACAGTCCACAAAAGTGCGACTAAAAGGTTTTCTTCAATGTCACAAATAATACGCGAAATTAATAGTTATTGGGTTCATAAAATAGTCTCAAATATAATATATTCATATATATATTGCTTTAATGTATAAATAATATATTTTTTGGAATATATATTCTCCATTGCTATCGTACAATACAATTTTCATTATGGTTTATAAAATGCTTGAATATAATAATATATACATAGGTGCATGATTATTTAACTCATTTTATATCCCTATCTAAAGTATTAAGCACATATTAAAGGGGGTTCAATAGATACTTCACATAATTATCGCTATCAGCTATTATTGATTAAATACACTTAACTAATCGAGTAAACATACTTCACAGAATTTAAATTAGTTTTACTCGGAACTAAGTATATTGCCTTGCATAATATACTGCAATGTTTTTATCACTGAGGTGTTTCAAAATAAATTATATATTTTTATTAATAAGAATCGAAAATTCTTCTGTGTAAAGGTTGGAAAATATTAATTTGGGATATCCTTAAGGGCCCACATGCCCAACATAGGTCAAAATGGAGGTTTTATGGGATTTTTTAAACGATTTTTTTTTCCGTAAGGTACATGTTCTAACACGCGCGTTACCATGATCTTACTCCATACTTCATTTATCGTTTGTCAATTTATGGCTACGGTCGTATGTTGTAGCTTAACTACTGGAAAATGCCAATAAAATTGGCGTATTTCAAAAAAAAACTTCATTCTTAGATCAATAATTATTATAAAGCAAACATTATTCGTATGATGTTTATCACATTTGAATGATCAAAGACATAGCTTACAATAAGTATCTTAATAATTATCTTCAAATGTGTTAATCGTGCCCTTTTTTGACTAATAAAATGCCTAATTCTTGTCAAATTTGGGATCACAGAGATTATAAAATATATTTTTTTATCGTAAATATTTCACTATAATAATGTCAACATTAATTTTAGTAATTATTTTGTAAATGCGTTTAAAAATTAATAAATCTAAAAAATTTTAACACCATTGCACATCGACGTACTAAAATATGACTATATTCTAAAACATTAGAGCGAGAGGTTTAAAGGAATACTGTTTTATGTATAGATCTACCATCATAAATTGGCATTTCAGTGAGGGCGCTAGTATGACATTGAGAATGTTGCCATAACTAACAAAAAATGGTAATTTATAATTTTTTATTGGTAGTAGATATAGGTACAATTATTATTAAAATGAAAAATTAACACAATCAAAATAAAAACGTGTTACTTCTTTTATAACCATGAGGAAGAAATGCATAGTTGGAAAAATCAGAAATTGGAAAATATAAAGTAGTATTGTGTATATTTTAGTCATGGAAAAAAATATAATAATAAAAGCGAAAGTAAATTAAATTAACTCTAAATACAGTAAAATAGTATCAACATAAATGGAATTTTAAATGAAACCCGATAACTATAAATTACACAAACAATGTAGAAATTATATAACTACTATAATGGTTCAATTCCAGATAGACTATCATCCGATTCTGTGTCACTCTTAGGACCATTTACAATAAAAATAAAACCAATCGTGGTGATATTATGGAATTCAAACTTGTAAATGTCAGTTTAATTAATACACTAAATTTCTTTATAAATCCGTTTACATACACAAATAATAAGTAAGTATTCATTTATATTGCTATCCGACATAAATTTTTATTTATATCATAACTTTGAACAAAACTAAAAAAAATAAGAAATTACTTGCGTTGTAATATAAATGCAACTTGGTAACACTGAACAACTGTCATGGCGACTTGCCGTTGTATTCCATTATCGATATAAATAATCATTTCGTTTTGTCCTTTTTCGTCATCGCAGAATTGCCATACTTTTAGAATGATGTCTCTGACATTTCCACGAACTGTTTTAGAACTACTTGCCATTATGCACTATACTTATTTCTTCTGTATTTTCAAAAACAAAATATTTACCCCATAGACTATAGATACATATAGACGCCACCCGTTGCATTGCTAAATGAAGCTAAGTGCCGTGCGTTTGGTTTGTGGGCAAGCGAACGCATTCGCCTATAAATGTTCGAGACCATAGACCATTTTGCTAGTGCTCGCCCAAAGTGCTCGCACTAGACGCTCAGAATTAAAATATAATTTTCTGTTTTTTTACGTTTTATAGTATTTTTAAGCGGTCAAAATGCAACCAATTAGGTAAACATATCCATAATTTAAGTTATTTTAAAGAAACACTAGGTCACTGATATTAAAATAAATAATAATATACAAATAAATTGTCACGAACATGTATCAACTTACCTTTGAAACGTAATACCATCTTCTTGCTTATCAGTACGGCTACCATATTTTAATACAACATGCAAAACGACCTTTCCTACTTAATTAACTAAAAATATTTACCACTGACTTTATGTTTAACACAAAAAATAGCAAATTTAGCAACACGAACAACACGCTACGTGAAGCGATTCAGCACGATTTACCGGCGATATTTTTGGAAACCAACTTAAAAATATGTAGACCTTTTATCTTACTCTAGCGCGTGTCGCAGAGATTATAAGGGTGCCGAATACTTTCTCACTCGCACTCATGCATCGTTTTTGTTCAGGCCTTGATTTACCCCGAATCCTGCACACTGACGTTTCAAAATGTAAACATTTGACTCAGTCTGGAATAAATTTGTCATAACGCCCAATCGCCCGGAGTTATTTTCGGATGTCTACATTAATTTCTTCGTGGAGACATAATTCGTTGTTGATTATATTAAAATATAGCTTACTTTAAATACTTACCAAATAATTGGTGCTAAGTAGCTATCGAATAATGTCAAATATTAAAAGGTCACATTCGTTTATTAATAATCTAAAATGCTCTTTATGTTTTCAAATGTACAAACAATAAAAATCTTGCGAGCAAGAAAAATAGCGTACCTACCTAAATTAGCAACAAACACTCATTCGATTATAAAATACTATATCAAATATAAAATTATGTATTAGGTACATTCCTTATTTAAGGAAAAAGCTTTTTTCACTTGTTGATCTCTTTTTTTAATAGGTAGGTATATTTTATTTATCAACACTAAATATAATGTGATTTTGATATTTTGCAATACAATCCATAATTCGAGAAACATGTTGTAAAATTAAATGGCATTTGTGACAAATTTATCCTCGATAGACAATTTTAGTTTCAAATTCGACCGGCTGCCAATTTACGATGGTAGATCTATAATAAAAATACTTTATGCAGTCATCAAATGTTTAAAATAAATATAAAGGATAATAAGGCTTCAAAATTATGTAAATAGATTATCTACAACGTTTAAGCAATGTCCAGGGTTATGTTCTGAAAATACCATAAAAGCTCCATTTTAACCTACGCTGAGCATGTGGGCCGTTAATTATATCTAATAAATTTATAAATAATATACTTAAGTTTTTTTTAACCTATAAATTAATATAAATAAACATAATCTATCAGAACGTTTATTTCAGGAGCGATAGTAATATTAAAAAAAAACTCTAGCGGGATTAAAATGAAATCGTTTTTTTATAAAAAAAACTCGATATATTTTTAAACGTACAAAAAAACATGAAAACCTTTCCGATATCTACTAACGGTAAAAAAATCTTAATGAAAACATGTTTCACTGAAATTACAAAAAATGTTTCCCAGTTGAGATTTGATTTCACATGAAGTCCGGAAAATTTCACAAAATTCATCAACAAAGCGAGGCTTTGTTTCAGGTGTAGTAGGTATTTCACAAAAGGTCAGAAAGAGACTAATCATGCGGTTCCTTTACAGCTAAAACTGATTTTTTCATTTGCAAAAAGTATGAAATATTTTTTTAGTGACAGTAACAACTTGTAACATTCAATCATATTTTCTTCTCTACTTGTATAGTTACGTGTATTTTTTTTAAATTTATTTTTACAAAAACACACATACATAAAGTGTCCTCTATAGTCGTGTATTGAAACTCTGCCGAAATAGAGAGGAGTCAGGAGTTGAAAGTGATAAATATAAGGAGGGATCTGAATTATTCCGTCCCCCATAATATGACACAGCATTTTTTTTCGATGCCATAAGTAGTAGGCGAAGTAAGTGTAGAATTTTATTATTTACAAAGATAAATATTTTTTTTTTATAAATTACATAAAAATACAGCAAAATTTTTCACATGGCAAACTGCTTTTAATGATAAAAATAATCATACAAAAAGTTTCACAATCCAGAAGAGGTACCTCTTAGAAAATAACCATACTTTAAATTCAACTCTGAACTCTATAGTACATAATATTTGACAAAGGTCAAGTTGAGATAATAAATACATTGCACAAAAATCCAGAGATTACCTTATTAACGTATTTAGATGTTATATTCCTCTCCTAAAATTGTTTTAATACCAAGTCACACAATATTTAAGCACATACAAATATTTTTTTTTAGCATAATAAATGGTGATTAAAAGAATAAAATCAGTATTAAAAATAAATATAAATAAAATAAATTTATTAAGACTACCCACTATTTTGAACGGAAATAAAAGTGCTAGTACGTTATAACTAAAAATTTAGAGAGATCCTGACACCGTTATGAAAGTTTTTGATTGTTTTAGGTACCTACATTGATTAAAAACACAAAACAACTAAAAAATAATAAAAATTATCGCAATTTAAGATGTAAAAACTAAACCAAAACTAGTTAATTCATATTAATTATATACGACACACATAGCTCAATCGGTAAAGCGTATTGGGACAAATTAAGTGGATGCGTGTTTTCGTCCCGCTGGGCATTGTATTTTTTTTAAAGATTTTTTTAGTAGGTAGGATTTTCTTTCAAATTAGTTTTCGATTATTTTGAAGATAAGTTTATAGCCCAAAACAACATAAATAATTTACATAATAATAGAAAAACTTTCTTATACAACCGTTATAATTCAAATATATATGTTAATTTTGTTAACATTTAAATGTTAAAAGTTAAATTTTGTCTTACATAAATACCCATCATCAGTAAAGTTTTATCTTTAGATCGAAGAGTTAATATTTCAATGCTAGGTTAATGATGTAGTTGGTGTGTATATGTGTGCTACATAATATAGAAACTAATCGAATGTTTTCTAAAGAAAATAAAAGCAAACGTCATATTGTTAAATATTATTTTATCAATATTATATTTAGAATACGTACTCAATCATATAAAATAAACGAAAAAGTAATCAGAAACAAACATTATTTGATTTTGACAGATTATAAATGAATATTTTTTCATTCTTCATTCAAATCGACATGTCAACAGAGAGACAACTCGTATATACATAGAAATGATCGAGGACTTCTATGTAAAATCTTCACCCTTTTTCAGAGAAATATAACAAAATTCACGTTTTCCTTGAATAGGCTCTTTCAGAGTATGCAAAAGCCATTGACAGTAGTGATGCTCTGTCAATAGTGGAGCCCTGGTTTGATTAGATAGTCGAAAAAAATGGTTTCCAATACACTCAGGGTAGATGAGCATAAATTTTATAATACTTCCGAGGTTTGATAACCGATATCCGACCTCGTGCGAATAGAAATATCATCGATATTACGTTTGGGATACACAAGACTTTTTGTTGCAAAGTCGGTCACAGTTTTTATTTTCTTTATAATATTTGTCAAGAAAATTCTATATTGTATTTATTTATATACTTACTATTATTTTCCGTTTACCCAAAGGCTTCAAATTCGAAACACTTATACTTTTTTACCACGTTTTTATTAGCTCGTATTCTTGTTTGTCCAGTACAATTTTTTTCTTATTTGTCCAAGATTTGTATTGGGCGATTGAAGATTTTTAACTAACTTCCCAACTAGCTAGACATTTGAAACTTTTAAAATATATCAGAACACGACGACAATGCATTCTTTTAATGCTTTTAGCCATTTTTAAGCAGAGTTAAATTATTCATGACATTTCAGTATTCTATATTTATTCAGTATTTCTATCAATTACAATAAAAAGTTTTTAATAATACATAGAATTGTCAATTTTATGATTCAACAGAAAATTTAAAAACGTGGTATATAAAAAGTTCTTTTTATCTTATAATTATTATTATTAATAATGTTGATCATAAGGAGATCATAATCTTCACAGTGTTGGGCTTGTACTAGTTTTAACAAATTGCCTTTTGATGAGTGTACACAGCTTTTAAAGATGCCAAAAGGCGAAACCCGGGTCGCAAAAAACGACTCAAATAGAATAGTACAAAACTTAAATCTATTAGAATTTAAATTCAAATTTCGGTCGATAGTATTAATATTTTGTTTATTTGTTTACGAGAAACATATGTAAGCCACTTACTCAACTTATTAGGTCCTTACTTTTAGGTTCAAACATGCATTGAAAAACAAGTGGTTTTTTTCCAGACCCGGAGACCCACGATATTATAAGCCGACACAGTAACCGCTCGGACATAGTCGTCTTTTTTACTTAAACTAGTGCGGTAATACACATTCTTTTTAAATTTCCGGGTCGATCTGGTGTTCCAAACACGGGGTCTTTTCCAAACTAGCTTTCACGATATGTACTTACTTTAAAAATATACACATTACCTAATAATAGTATACACTGAAAAAATCTTTAAAATAATATCAACAATTTTATGATAATATTAACACTATTTGAATTTAAATTATAATTGATTTAAGTTTTATACTATTCCATTTGGGTCGTTTTTTGTGAGCCGAGTTTTGACGTCGGGTTTCAGTCAGTGTGCATTCACCACTTGTGTGTGCGCATAGTGCCTAAAAATGCCGAAAGGCAAAACTCGTGTCCCAAAAAACTGACTTAAATGGAGTGGAAACTAAAATACTAAAATTGTAATTTTATTATTATTAGAACGTATTTTAGATAATTAATTGAATATCGCTGTTCCTATTTTTAGTAAATTAATAATATTTGTATGGCAATTATTTTATCTATGAACACACGAAATTAAATTCTACAAAATAATTAATTTTGCAACTAGTATTATCATAATATATTCGCGCATAATATAAGATGTTATACATTTAGGTGTAGTTTATTGTTGTATAGTTTATCCTTTATAAAATTCCCTCTGATCTTATTCGTAGAACAGCTGATACTAAATAGCAATTTTATTACGGAAGCTTTTACAAAGACAAAGGGTTTTCGACAATTATTCATTTTCATGATAATAACATTGTATGAAAGCGTTCATTGACTTATTGTTTATTTTAATCTTTAAAGACTAATATTGATCACTATAAGATAGGAAGATACAATATTTTATATTCTTGCAAATATTTGAATTATCACGTATTTTCTGATTCAATATATTTTATTTATTTATTTATTTATTTGAAAAAGACACGTTGAGTACATAACAAATTATTAATTCAGGACGTTCACAACATGACATTTAGAATAAAAATTACAAGTAATCAGTTCGGAAAATCAGAAAAAACAAAGTGGAGGAAAAAAAGAAAACAAAAATAGTTTTATACAAAAGAAATAAAATTTAAAAAAAAACAACAATGATTCAAAAAGTACCAATTAAACAATAAAATAGAATTTAAAATTTAAACAATTTAAAAAAGTACTCTCTACCGGGTGTTTGTTTGTTAATAAACAATTAAATCCAGCTCTACCACCGGTAAAATTAGGGTAACTTATGAATAATGTTAGTACAAGAAAGTTTTTTCTAATATTATTTAAGTTATTTATATTGACAGCTGTTTTGAACCACAAACCTATCTTTAGAATGAACGAGAACTAAAGAACACACAACATTTGAAAATACCTCAGATATATACGTACTAGAAAAAATGAAATGCCCGACGGGACTTGAACGTACCACTGGAAGCACCAATATGCTTTACCAAGTAAGCTACAGACACCTATAGAATCGCAATAAAATAGTAGTTAGTAGTAAACTAGTAGTTTTTAAATGAAACGCTTATCAAACTGCGCTAATTTTGGCTGTGGGTTTTTTTTAATTAATGGAATCAATTAAATGCTCTGTGTACCTATTTTATACACTACAGCTATCGGCGGCTATCGAGGGTAGTTTATCATATTTATGTATTGAGGTATTATAATTGTTACAATAAGTCAGCCGTATAAAATGAAAAAAATGTCCATCCCGCTCTAAAAGTTAACACAGCCAAGAGAGGTGCTGTTAAAACATAACATTTTTTGACAGTTCAGACGGTTAACTTATTGTAACAATTAATATAAACTACCCTCAATAGCCACCGATAGCAGCCATGCGTATAGAATAGATGCGCTGATTAGTAACCGTCACCTGGATCGCTCTGAATTTTAGTTATAACGTACTTGCACTTGCTAATAAATTAATAAAATATTAATTCATTTAATAACTTATAAAGTTTAGTTGAATATTTTGGAATATCTATCAGCCGGTTTAGATATCACATTAGTTATTAATATAGTTAGGAGAATTTTGAGATATTTTTTTATATGTCTAACATTTTACAAGAGAGAAAATAAAAAGTATAAATAACTCACATATTAAAGTATTTTTTTATTTCTAATATAACAGGGAGGAAACTAACGACATTTAATATTTATTAATTTTCTAAACTTTGGCATTTTGTTTAAAATAACTTCCAGTCAAAGGTATCATAAATTTGGGATTCATTCACTGATATAACGGTCTCTTTTTAATTAATATGATGTTCGTATATCTGGATACATAACATATTGTGTACCTATGTATATCTTTTTCATGGTAATTTAAAATATATTTCGTCAAAAAAAAACAAATTATCTTACATACCTACTTCGTAGAGTAATAAAATTATTAAAAGATTTTTTTATCTTGAGCTTATGAATGTTATGGAAAAACCTTGATTTTTTAAAATTTTATTTTTTACTTACCTTAATACGAATAATAACTTTTTTCAATATTCATTATATTAAAAATATATATACTTAAACGTATGTAGATAATTTTACGAAGAAATTCCAAAGAAAAAACATGGCACTTGTCGTTTACTCTGTAAGACAAATATATTTAAATGCAGGAAGGAGTGGTTGAGGTTTCGTCAACGATAACGGATCTATTCAAGTTAGTGGAGATCGCGACAGTGAGGAACAACGACTGCAGAAAAATTACGTATTTACCTAAAAATCATTATATCTAAAATACCTATCGACTTACATTTCATTTATTCTGTTAAACTATCATAATTTAATTATTTTTAAATAGAGAATATTGTACATACACGATTCGAAAACATTTCTATATGGTGCCGGACATGACTCAAGCATTCAGTGTGCTTTATCAATTTAGCCACCTAAATTTACTAATTACAACGAAATTAACTAATAACTATGTTACTGAAACGTTTCTCAAATTATTGGTGACTGGTTTTTGTAGTTTGAATCAAAGTACCAATAATACTATGTACCTACTTACCTTGATTTCTAACCAGCATCAAGTTCGCTCCAAATTTATCGCGTTTCCGAAATAAATATATTCAATAAAGAATGTTAAATTCTTATACGTTGTAATTTTTTTCCGATCCTATGAGAGTGGAGGTTTTTATTAACAGATTTGTGTTGTTACGAGAAATACATGTTAGCCACTTGCTCAACATATTAGGCCATACTCTGACTCAAATATAAATTGAAAAACAATATGAGTATTTGCCAGATCCAGGATTCGAATCTGGGACCCATGACGTTATATGCTGACGCGTAAACCGTTCGAATATCGTGGGCGTCAGTGAAATTATGACATTGTGAATTACTCGTTAAATAAAAAAAATGATATTGTACATAAATAAATAGTCACCGTATTATTATAAAGAGATAATAGTGGACACTTGCATAAAATGAGTGTCGTAAAGTCTTGTGCATTAGTTGATAATGGTGGGTTACACTGATATTTTAACACATAATGCCGTTATAGTGTCAAAGCCGAGAGAGCTAACCATTGCTCCATGAAACTGGTGGAGAACTGCTTTGAATAGACTTATATAGGATTGTGAAGAAGCAGGCATACGTCTTATAATGCAAGAAAATATGTTCCGAATGAATATTACATTATATGGATGTAATACTAATAATAATGTAGGTATTTAGTTTTAGATTAATTAATGAATTTTCTCTATAAAATTTACAGAATAAATTTAAATTTCTTAAAAATAAGCATGCTTTTTACTAAAGATATTTCATTTTTAGTTGAATATGAAAATGTATAAATTACCTCAAATTTTTATGGTTAAACCAGTTTATCCAAAAATCGAAGCATAAATCATAACATTGTAATAATATGCATTCATAAAATATGGCATTTTCATTTTCTACTAAAATAAATGAAACTTTCTTTACATAAATGTCAGAAAAAGCGCGATACATGTGCAAAATCAAAAAGTAAACAATATTTCAACCAAATACAAAATGTGGTTATATAAAAATAGTTTAATTTCTTTAAAACATCATATTTTTAATATCGCCTTTTTTATTCTTTAAATAATCTAATTGGTGTTTCAAAAAAATATCATAGTAACCAAACAATAAAAAACAAATATTGATCGTTGTTCTTTATATGGCGTAAAATTAAATAATTGTATGACATTAATACTCAATAAATAAAATGTAAAATTTAAAGGATTTTTAATTCGATGAAATTAGTGTACATTTATAATATATAATAATTTAATTAATAAATACCTCATACTACATGTTTTACTACATTAAAGTAAAATAAAATATTTGAAATGTTTTGTAAACAGTAGGAAGATCAAAAAATTGTTTATTAAAAAAAAGATAGAATTATTTTCATATCTGTATTATTTTACTCTAAAATAATGAACTTATATATCTCTTTCGATCCCCGGATTTTTAGGCAGCTTTGGTATTGTTAATGTATCTAATTATATCACATTTTAGACTAGATTTATTTATGGGAGAACATTTTGTTGATCTGTGTAACAGTATCAAGCAGATTTTTTTTCTTTTTATGCTTTAATTGGTAACCACAATTTTATAACATTAAGACTTTGATAAAAACAGTAAAAAATTGGTGTGTGTATTATGTACGCGTTTTAGAAGTTATACTTCTTTGCCGTAACAAAATTTGTGATAAACTAGATTCTTTGACTAGCTCTTAATTATCTTGTTAAATTACACATTCAAAAAAAAAGAACCACTTATTGGAACCCCGTTGGCTTATTTCTATACACTTTAACTTATATTACTAAATTATATAATGGTTTCTCGTTGTTTTTATTTTTAAAGTACCAACTGTCACTCTGACGGCCGACAATAAAAATTTCGCTGCCTAGGCAACGCAACAATTCTAAACTATAATATTATACTGTATAATCGTCACGATTGCAGTACCATACCGTAGCGTAAACGTGGTGCGTTCGGCTGATAACCGAACAATTGCTGGTTCGAAATGCGTTTTTTTTCGTGTGAAAAAAAAATATGTGTTACATGTCACACGCCAAAAATACAATCTGATCTGATTTCCCAAACGCGCCAAAAGAAGCATAACTTCAAAAATTTAACAATTTAATTTAACTCTATTTATAAAATGTGTGTCTCATATTTACCTATAAGCAATGAAACTAGATTTTTACATTTCTTTTTTATACCATGTTACATACATACTTTGTTTCTTTATATACAAATAGTTGTATATACAATATATTAGTATCAATA
Organism: Rhyacophila brunnea; assembly: GCF_057557595.1. Taxonomy (NCBI): domain Eukaryota; kingdom Metazoa; phylum Arthropoda; class Insecta; order Trichoptera; family Rhyacophilidae; genus Rhyacophila; species Rhyacophila brunnea. The sequence continues at coordinate 53,485,958 of NW_028232965.1, read as the reverse complement.
AACTTTTTTAGCAATTTTTTCCGTTAAAAATATACTTAATCACCTTAGAGCATAGGTATCCGGGAACCTACGGCTTTCCAGGCCATTAAATGTAGCATTTTGCATGAGTCCAAGTTTAACAGTATAACTCCTTCTTTATTAATATGTTTTGTTCTTCTTCTTTAAATCAACCATATATTAAAAATCCTTATTATAAATAGAAGTAATAACTTGGAGTACTAACAAAGTAGAGTCATTTAAAGATCAGTTAACTTAAAAAGTGTACAATGCCTATTTTTTTAATTTATTGGGAAAATAATAATTGAAGTTTCTAAAAAACGGTCTGGTTGGGCCAATATTTGCACTCATCCTTTCTTTCTACCTACTCAAATCCCCAATTATTGTCACAAGATATTGATAAAACATAAGAGTTAGTAACTCCAATATAGCCAAGCGCGTAGGTTTTATATAGCTATCGCGCTATATCTGATACGATACGAACGAGGCCGCATTAGCTATAGAGTGATTCATACAAAATGCATCTATTTGAGCTTCGTTGCGCTAAATTTGATACGGTTTGAGCAAACGTTGCGTCTATCATCCATCTTGAACTTATTATCATTATTCATTCACCTTATATATCACTTTATCAAAAGTGTACCGTCCGTTTACCACTTTTACCAGTGCGTGAATGCGAGAATGAGTGAACACCGAACCGGCCCCAGCGCACTCAACATAAAGATCATTGTCTGGCATCCTGTATTACCCCCCCCCTCCTATATCCGTAATCCACCAACCAGTAACACCTTCAAATTACAGTCCACTCAGCTAAAATCGCCACCACGATCTTATTAGGTTATAGCACTTATAGCTCACTTTATGCGATGTTATTATTTATTTGAGAATATAAACTATCAATTTAATCAAAAGTTTTAGGAAAGGCAATCTTATCGCTATAAAATGTTAATTATAATGTTGAATTATGATTTTCTCAGATTGGTACTGGCAGGTGTATGTGTTCTAAAATATATTGGCAATATTCTTGAAACCCCTAATGCATTGAATAAAACGCCTGAGGGTTGTCCGAAATCCTAACTGTCGGACGTTAAATCAATTCATGGCAAGATAGCCACGAGGTATGGAGCTTAATAGACACCCTCGTAAAGATAAATGCCTAGACTTAGTGCATAAGTTTAGAATCTAAATATATTTAAATCATGAATCGGCCTACCTTCGTAAATACTTCACTAAAGACTTACAAACTATTGGAGATGAAACTTCGGTGAAAACAACTGTACAATAAATACATTATAAATTTGAACATACATAATTTTAAAAACACTTCAGAGAAAATGTATTTTATAACCAATAGTAAAAATCTTTTTGAAAAAAGTAAGACACCCCGCAGGAATCAAACTCGCATCTCTTGGGTTTCGCGCCCGTGCACATTGACCACAATGCTAAAGGCGCAGTGGTTACTTAATTGTGACAAACTTTAAATAATGGATCTTATAATACTCTCTGAAGCGATTTTTAAAATCGAGCTACATTGGCTATCAGCTTTTGTACTTTAAATTAAAGTAGGTATTACTTTGATTATTAACCGACGTCACAGATTACTCCAAGATATTTTGTGTTGTAACTTACTTGAACATACTAATTTTTTTTTGTATATTATAGTTAATTAAAAACACTATAAATTGTTTCGGCAATTTCGTATTAACTTTTATTATTTAATACAATTTTAATTTTTTCTTATATGTGCTCCTCTCTCTGATGACACACTTTACTTAAAGTCATATAAATTCAGTCAAAGCACACCTGAGTGCATGGCAATTTCAATTTTGGGTGCTATTGAGAAATTATAATGTAATAAAAAAAAACTTCACACCAAGCATAGGGTCCCAAGATACGCCTGATTAAGACCGGGTGTGATGCGGGTTGGATACGGTTTGGTCGGGACACCAACTTTAATGTTAATTATTTAGCCAGAAATTTATTTAAACCGCACAATGGTAAAACTTTAATTTATTCAATTATAAAATAAACTGTATGATTTTTTTTAAAGTACATTTTTAGAATTATAATTAGTTTTTTTATAAGAATTTAACACGGCATTATAATATACAATTGATGCATGTAATGTTTGCCACTACAATGGGCCTTTAGGCATGATGATGTAGCGTAGCGAAGTAGTAATTGAAGTGAAACAATCAAATAAACACCCAAGCTTTGATAACGTATTTTGACCTCACCTGGAATCGAACCCAGAGCCCCCGAATTGTAAAACAGTACCTTTCGCACTGGGCTCCGAAATTCTATTATAAAATTTTCTTTTAAAAATAAATAGTTGAGTTGACAAATTTTGCATCTACTTTGTAGTAATTCATGATAATTTACAAAATATATTCACCATTTCTAACAAATTTTACGTTACTTATTTCACTCGCATAATGAGGTTTATCCAAAATTATATTTATTAATGCCATTGAAATATGGAAAAATATTGTTTCAATTGTTCTTTTTTACAGTTTTAATTAATGTTGTATCAAATAATAATATTTAAACATGATTTTCTAATAAATAAAACATATTTTTAAATATATGCATATTCCTTATTTTTTAACAAATTGATTCGTAATTATTATACCGTTTTTTTTTAAGAATTACTATAAGTACTTACCTGCATAACGACTTAGTGCTTCCTGGCACAAAACCATGTAAAATATGCGTTAGTTTTTTACTTTATTTTTGTTCAATCAATTTTTGATAATTAATATGAGTATAAACATTTGTTTCGAAAATATATGATAAAGATTTTAGCGCTATGACAACTGAGTAAAATATAACTCAATTTTTAAGTATCATGTTTTAAAATAAATAACCTTACTTTATTGAAGTTGATCATAATAAAATTTTATGGTATGTATACTTAACACCACGAATGTACTAAAATAATTCTATTTACATTTAACACAGAGACATTAAAACTACTTTACGGTAATTCTCAGTAAGTATTCACATAAAATTTAAACCATAAAGACATCCAATATAAATTGTTTACAAAACAGTATGATGCACACAATTGTTAAAAAGATAATAAATTATTAACCGCACAATTAAACTGAAGTTAGCGATATTCCAAAATTTTAATTCGAAAGTTTGGCGCGGGTAACACTCGGTGGGATCACTTTGCGCGGGGGATTACCACTTCCGGCGCACCGCAACGCTTTTCAAGTAACACTGACGCCAGCGGCTACGGGCGACGTCGACGAGGCCGCCTTTTGGCGTAGGCAAAACTATGCCTCGGGAGTGCGCATGACGCGCTACGCAGGAATGCAGCCGACACAAGCCAGATGAATCTTGATGCCGCAAGATTTATGGTCCAAACAAATTGCTTCGAGAAAATTAAAAGAAAGCCTTTATTGTGTTTTAGGGAACTACACTGGTGTGAACGTTACGTTAACGTTAACGGAGTTAATATAATACAACTCACTTGTGGAGAAGGTACAATAAATTTTCACCCCCAACAAGAAGCTTCCACAAAATAAAAATATAAATAAAATAAAACAATATTCTTCACTTTTTATCCGTTTGATTTTAATATATTTTTTTTATTTTCTACAATAATTTGATGCTTTTACTAATGTTTACTAGATACTTTATTGATATTGAGGACATTAATTTAGCATATATTGCAAAGTAAGTCTCGATCAACAACTTTCATTCTACCTGGATATTGCGGTTATTAATTGAATAATTTACGAATAAAAATGTGCATTTTGGGTATAACACTGGGTATATAATTTTATAGGGGTCGTACAGATGATGAAAATAATGGTAATGAAACATATATGTCACTCGGCGAGTGGACAATCACTGGACAAATAGAATCATTTGGCGGTACAAAATAGGAAATTAAATGACTAAAGGAGTACCATAAAATTTTCTGGGTCGACAAGCTCGTGGCACATGGCACCGAATAACTAAAAACCGAGAAGATTGAACCATATTTAAAGTTTTTAAATCAAACAACGGTACAATTACTTGAGTTTTATTACAAATACTTGCAGTTTGTCATAATAATTCTCTTTAAATGCTAACACCGCAACTGGCGCGTTTGGAGTCGTTTCCCATTAGATATAATTAACGTGTTATTTAAATGTGGTAATTAAAAGGTTAGCAGTGATTGCGTTGTCTATTTTTATTCAATAATAATTTGGAATCACTCAGAAATATACCACTACTAATATTTTCTCAAAATCTTATCATAATCGTATTATGTCTGAACAAATAACATTTTAGATAAATAATTTCGTATTTTCCTGTGAGTATATTAAAATGAAATCATTTATTTCTGTAGTTTTGATAATTGTGTGATAACCAAAATAGCTGTCACTTGTTAATTACACTTAAATACGTAAATTTTTAATTAATTTTACGATATTGTTAACCACGGCCAAGCTACGACTTTTCTAATTAATGTAAAGAGTAGAATTTCATTATAATACCTAAGAGCGCGATGCTCAATCGTCTGTCGTAATTACAACAAAATTACAACAAAACACTATCCAGAAAGCCTTTCATAGTTATGATCGAGTTGTCTATGGTCCACCAAATCTGCAATAGCTTCGTTCTGTTTTTCTATTGAAAATATTACCATATTTAAAAATTCTCTTTTTCATAATTTAGGTAAATTATTTTGTAATTGTTAAACGATGACAAAAATATGAAAAATATACAAAATAAATTCAATAACTATAAATACACAATATATATTTAATTAAAATGATTAAATGTCTCCGCAATTAGTGAATAATATAAGTTATTTTTTGACCCATGTTTTTTTCCGATACGGTAACACTTGCCGTTGAAATGTCAGATTTTGTCATTTACAATTAATACAAATATGCCATGATGTGAATAATTATATAGAGCGATTAAAACTAATATTACCATGTTGGTGTGTAGGTAACTAAGTACTTATATATTTCAACTACCTATCTATTGGTTTAATATTACATAAATATCTAAATCTGAATAAGAAAAGTTAATTCATAATTCATTGACACAGACATTTCAATTCGATAATCGGTTTTACTAAATTAAAACATGTACAGAATCAAGAAAGTAAAGGAAAATATGTCGTATTAAATGTCACGGATATTTAATAGTTGTTCAATACCCATATTGAGATCAATTGTTAAATGAATTTGAGTGTATTGGCCGTTTTAAAGACACGTAAATGTATTTTGACAGCAGCTGTCAGTGGTAAATGGAAATACAGTAGGGCGGCAAGGGGGCGAGTTCATAACAAAAGATGTCTATGGTTAAGGATTCCTTATCTCTATAATCTATATTTAACAGATGGATTTCGGCTATTTACCAATTTTACTGTAAGTTTGTGGTAAGTACGAATTGAGCATTACGCCCTAAGGTTAATTTTAGTTTATCCTTAATATTGAGTTTTCGGGTAAAGTAAATGATAATGAAGGGGATTAATTGCCCTATAGGAGGAGTGGGATTTGGGATTTTTTCGTTACCTTTTCTCTTTTATGATATATATGCATACTTTTTCATTGTTTTTTGTATACCGTTATTAAAAAATATAGGTAGTTCATAATATATGTTTTTTTATGCTTAGATCACCGTGCAATTTAGTTAACGAATTGAAATTGGAAATTTTAATGATATGTCAGAGAATTAATCTCAAAATAAAACGTTATGTAAAACGAAATCAAAATTATAAGTAGAAACATAAAAAATACATGTGGAAAATGTGCATAACAACTTTTAGTTTATACTAATATTGTCTGCTTAATCTGCAAACCGGCTAACTCCATTTGGGCAAATTGTTCAGGAAGGAGAAAAAACATAATAATTTAACTATCGAGCGGAATTTAACAATTTCAAAAATACACTTGGATTTTTTTTGAAATAAGCTGCACTATGAATTATGAAACACTATTTAAGCTTCCCTTTTATAAATAAAGAAATAATGATTACAAGATAAAAAGAACTTTTTATATACCACGTTTTTAAATTGTCTGTTGAATCTATATACTTGACAATTCTATGTATTAATAATTTAGGACAAATAAGGCAATTGTCAACAAATCATTTTTTTGCTACTATTTTGCAACAAACAAACAAATATAGAATACTGTAACGCGATGAACTCGTCACCTAAAGAAACCATAAATATACTTTCTTAACTGGCAACACCAAACTCATGCTGGCTGCAAATAATCAACGGCCGGAGCAGACAAGGTGGGGGGGACGTAGCGGCGGGGGCGAGAACACAAGTGCGTGGGAGGCAACTTCCTTCTTCTGGTTCCAAACGTTCTACCGGGCGGACGCGCTCGTGCCGCGCAACGCGGTCGTGTTAGGAGCACACGCTTCAACAATGGATGGCATATTTCCATACCCGTGTCGAAGGGTAAAGTGTTGGTGTCATCTTCACCCGGGAATACACCCCTTGAACTTGGGAATGGAAGGACGTTAAGGAGGGCTCGGTGCATGTAAATATGTAATTATAAATTGTGTCTAGGTTAGTGCCATTTGCTGGTGACGGAGACGCTCCTGTGAGGGCCTCCGTCCCACTTCTTTATAATCTTTTTGTAAACCATCGCTGAAATAATCTCTCATTAAATGTAACCGCATTTCAGCGACATACTTTGAAACCTCTTTCACTTATCAACCTAGAGTCCCAGTAAACACATGGTCTTTTGCAGCTGTTTCCCTCCCAAAGAAAAGCTAGCTGGCGTCTAACCCTGTTGGACGGGGGCACCTCAAAGGTTGAAGGAAACGTGCAAGCCTAACTCCAGACTCCTGTGAGTCTGGGAATCCACGCCAAGGGAGTTGCTTCCCGGCGTGGCTTAAGCTGTTCCAAATAGAAGCCGCCTCATACTTTATTTTTTTATTAATATGTTACATTGTCGCCTCCAACGCGATTTGGACGGTGAAGTTGGCTTCATGTTTCCGGTGCCTTGCGAGAGTTTTTGTCACCAGCATTCAATCATATTATATGTTATACTTGTATGTATTTCTTCCGTAGTGCATTTTGTCTAGTTAGCCGAGCGGTTCTGGAATGTTCTATAATCACGGAACATTTGTGGTTGGGTATACCAGAAGTGAGCGACTGCGCGCATTCTTGAAAAAGATGCGGGGACTTCTGGTTGAACATTCACAATAGCAGGACGCACATTACTTGCGCTCTGCCATAGTAACTTAGTTAACTTTACTCAGTTTTAGTATTGATAATAGTAACATTAGTGTGGTTTTGAAAACGTTTCTGCATTGTGGAAATTAATTTTTATTTATTTGATACTATCAAATAAATGACGACACGTTATCGGCTGTGAACTAGTGTGAAGTTTTTGAGGGAGCATATCCGCTTTCTACCCGCATGGATGGTTGGTTAGAATCCAACATCCGCCTCACATCCACGTTTATCTGTGCAATCCATGCACACTTATAACTTTTGCGTTAATCATTTAACGCGCTTTTGTATAATTAACATGTTGTGCCTTCCAATATACTGTTATAGAATTTATTGAAAAGCACATGTTCGTGGATATCAATCATCATAATCAAGTCAGGAAACTTGAGACTAATGGTGAAAGACGACGGAGAGGACGTCTTTATTTTCATTCCCTGCCATACACCCAGGAGGCACTCTAGGATTTTTCACGTTGGAAGAACGTGAAGTCGCTTCTGAAGGATGTTGGATAAGACGTAGAAGTCACGTGGCCTTCCAGTTCACGACGATGTTCGACGTTCTCAATCAAAGCTAAGTCTTCCTGCAATTACTTAAATGAATTCTCGTCTATAAAAAGATTAGCTTGAATGAAAACTTACAAGATAGTCAGACTATTGTTTCCATTTGGTCACATAGCATATCCTGTGCGTCCTCAGATTAATGGTAAAATTTATTTTTTGGTTCGATCCAAATAACAATTTCAGTGGAAATCGTAATTTCGTAACAACTTTTTGTTACAAAATTCACGAGCGCTCACCTCTTGCCAAAACAAGGCAAAAACAACATCGACTCGCGAAGGAATGTTTTTTCTTTTCACAAAACTTCACAGCGCCGTGCCGTAATTAATTTCGAGTGTTTTAATATTTGTAGTGCGGGTCATTCCAGAATATTCGGTTAAGAATTGGGTGATGTCATTGTAGTTACGTCATGCTATGTTTAGTCATGGGTAGGATTAGAATAATTTTACAATGAAATTATTTCAGGATAATTATTATTGTATTTCTCTGTAAATTGTGTGCCAGTTTGTTTACACAGTTTCGATCAGTGTATAGGTCGGTGGTTGTTCGTTGTGGCTTGGTGCATTTACGTTTTAGTATAGCAACAAATAATACTCATATCCCGTAAAAAGATATATGATAGCTAGTACACAGCTAGCAATTAAATTATGGTATGGATGTAGACATCCGCGTCATCTTTCATTTAGTATAAGATTACTCGTTTAGTCGTATTTCGCCTTCTCAAGATGGTTTGGTCGAACGTTAACAACGTTGCAATTGGCATCAGGGAAAGCTGCAAGGCGAACACCCTGAGGTCAGCGCTAGAAGCCAGGGGTATTCAACCCAGTAAAAAGCTCTCGCAAATGCAGGAGCAGGCGGAGATATGGAATAGTAAGCTATGTCCCGGACCGCTTGAGGAAAAAGCTGAGGATTTCGAATCACTCTCGTCATTTTCTCAAATAGTAGAAATAAAACCTGCTATTAATTACAAAGTGCTAAATTCAATGCACATTAAATATGACGGTTCTACACCAGTTCACGACTTTGTCATAAGAGTCGAGGACATTATGAGAAATCGTGGGCTATCATTCACTACAATGATGGTGTACTTTTCAGAGATATTACAGGGTAGAGCTTTGGGTTGGTTCCGCTTGGTGGAAAGCGAAGTAAATACATGGCAGGAGTTAAAATCAGCTTTGTATTTACAATTCGAAGGGCCGACGGTCGGCGCCGCGTTGGTTGAGAGTATGTTAATTAAAAGGCAAAAAGAGCAGGAACCAGCCTGCGATTTCATACTTGATATGAGATTGCTAGCGGGTAGATTGAGACCTGCATACTCTGTTAGTGATTTAATGGAAATAATCACGAGCAGAATGGTAGAACGCATTCGCACAGGTGTCAGCCTGCAAAAGCCCAAGACGTTCACTGAGTTAGTAAGAGTTTGTAGCGACATTGAGAGATCAAAGTTGGCTCCAATCTCTTTCATTTCGACCAACCCTTCAGAACGCGAAGTTACGGCAATACACGCTCATCCTTCGACTTCGGTTAATGATAAGATCAGAATTAGTTCTGACCGGTTTCAGAAACATAAGCATAACGCACGTCACTGTAAACCGCTCAGCAAATCGCGCAACAATTCCAGTTGCAACGAGCATGCCGCGTGTTGCAGTGACACGCATTCACCGAAGTCAGTGAGAATTGGTAGTGATGACAAACAGTCTATCAGGAGCCAGCACGCATGCACTTCCAGCAAGCACAGCGGCTCGTCAAAAAACGAGTAGCCATCCATTCTCTCAGACCGTCCAAACAAGTACGTAAAAGAGAGTGGATAGATATAGTTAACTATACAAAATATTTTTTTAGGAACGATAAGTTAGTCGCTCCTATTTGCAAAAAAGAGTATGTGGATGAGAGACCTTTTTTGAAGTTTTGGTTAGGAGGTATTGGGGCACGGGGTCTATTAGATTCCGGTGCCTCTCTTTCCTGCTTGAGTAAGGATGCTGCCGCCACCTTGCTCGAGAAAGGATTTAAGTTATACAAGTCTAGAATTTCGATTGAATCAGTGGATGGTACAGTCCAGCCCGCATTCGGCGCTTTAAAAATACCAGTTAAAGTAGGCCACGAAACGAAAACTGTATACTTTACCGTAATACCTAACCTCCAACCCGATGTCATTCTGGGCATCGACTTTTGGAAGTTGTTCAACATAGCACCAGAAATAGTCTATCTTAACAAGAATCGTAATCATGACTCGTTTAAAATAAATTCTATCACATCAAAAAATTCAACTAACTTTTCAGAAGTAGAACACAGTCAGCTAGCCTCGGTTAAAGAAAAATTTGAGTCGATTTCCTTCGAACGTTGTGGCTTGGGGAGGACCCACTTGATTCAGCACCGCATTGTAACCAATGGGGGCCCAATCAAACAACGCTATTATCCGCTTTCCCCTGCAAAACAGGCTACTTTAGAGAATGAGCTAGACGATATGCTTAAGCTTGGAGTAGTCAGGAGATCACGTTCCGCGTGGAGCAATCCGATCTTAATCGTGCCAAAAAAAGATGGCACCGGGAGATTTTGTTTGGATTCGCGCAAACTGAACGCGATCACAGTCCCAGACAGTTATCCGTTGCCTTATATTTCGCAGATATTAGATAATTTAAGAGACGCAAGATTTATTTCATCAATAGACTTGTCGAAAGCCTTTTGGCAGATTCCTCTAACGGAGGACTCTTGCGAAAAGACGGCTTTTGTGGTTCCGCGCAGAGGTTTGTTCGAATTTGTCGTCATGCCGTTTGGCACCAAAAACTCGAGCGCGGAGTTACAAAGATTGTCTGACAGTTTGTTCGGCCCGGAATTCGAGGCCAAGGTTTTCTGTTATATTGACGACGTGATAGTGATATCTGAAGACTTTGATAGCCACATGAAGTTACTAGATCGCGTTTTTGAAAAGTTTAAACAATCAGGCATGACTATAAATTTCTCTAAATCAGAATTTTGCAGAAAAGAACTAAAATAACTAGGTTATGTAGTAAATGAGGAGGGATTACACTGTGATCCAGTGAAACTTGACAGCGTCAGGAACTTTCCCGTTCCCAAGAATTCTCGGGACGTGAAATCGTTTTTAGGACTGTGTTCATATTATAGGAGGTTTATAGACAACTTTGCCAAGGTAGCGAGTCCTTTGACAGGCTTGACAAGTGTGCGCAAGGGAGCTTCCGCGTTCACTTGGTCAGATGAGGCTCAGGCGTCGTTTGAGGCACTCAAACTCGCACTGACCTCAGCCCCAGTCTTGGCATGTCCTGATTTCGCCAGTCCGTTCACTTTACATTGTGATGCTTCTAACCTAGGGCTAGGATCGGTCCTCACGCAGGAATTTTCTGATGGCGAGCACCCGATTGCATTTTACTCTCGCACCTTAACAAAGCCTCAACGCAACTACACAACCACTGAACTAGAACTACTAGCTATTTTAGACAGTATATTTCATTTTAGGAGATACCTAGAGGGAAATAAGTTTACGGTAATCACTGACCACGCTAGTTTAAAATGGTTAACGACGCTCGAAAGCCCACAGGGTAGGCTCGCTCGCTGGGCAGCGAGACTTTCACAATATGACTTCTCAATAAAACATCGTCCAGGAAGGCTTAACACCGTCCCTGATGTATTATCAAGAAATCCAGTCGTAATTTCATCTGTTAGTGCTAGCAACACTGCAGACCCACCGGACCTTTGGTTCGAGAACTTAGTCAATAACGTGAAGTCTCACCCAGAAAAATTCCCGAGATTCAAATTTGAGGGAGATAAACTACTCAGGTTCAAGGCAGGAGATCTGCCCCTTGATGACTCTAATTGGAAAGAGTGCGTCAAGGGCGCGGATAGAACAAAACTGATCTCAGAGTTTCATAGTGGAAACGCTTCTGTGCATTTTGGCACATTCAAAACTTTCAAGCGCATTTCCTCACTGTTCTATTGGCCAAGGATTTACAGAGATATTAAATTATTCATTAAGAGTTGTGCTATATGCAAAGCATATAAACACACAACTAGTGCACCGGCGGGACTTATGTCGAATCCGAAGGAAGTCGACCGCCCGATGCAATCGTTGTCGATTGATTTGATAGGGCCCCTACCAAAATCAAAGGAGGGATACATGCATATTCTTTCAGTTGTCGACGTCTTTTCTAAATATGTGTGGTTACACCCACTTAGAAAAGCCACAGCAACACCTATCATAAAATTCATTGAACAGGAGATCTTTCTTAAACATGGAGTACCTAACAGTATTCTATCGGACAATGGGCGTCAATTCATATCCAAGGAATTCAAGGCGTTCACTAAAAAGTATTCTATTCCCAAATTGTTCCTTAATGCGGTGTACTCTCCGCAAAGCAACACAGTTGAGAGATATAACCAGACAGTGGGTACCTCACTGGCAATCCTCGTAGGAAAGGATCAGAGACTCTGGTCGCAATATCTTCAAAGCGTGCAGACTGCGATAAACGCATCTGTAAACTTAGCAACCAAGTACTCCCCCTTTTTCCTCATGCATGGTCGAGAGATAATCTTGGATGGTCGTTTTCATCTTCCAAAAAGACTATCTCAAGGCCAAAGACTCAGTTCTCCCCGCGGCAGCAGACTGTGCGCAGTATGTTGATCGCATACAGAACTTGCCGTTCGTCTTCGAAATCGTCCAAGCTCAGCTTTTGGAAAATTTTCAATCGAACGCCAGAAGGTATAATCTCAGAAGGAAAGATACTGAACTCATCGTAGGTCAGAGGGTCTGGAGGAGGAACTTCAAACTCTCAGATGCTGCAAATTATTTCAGTACCAAGCTCGCGCAACGGTACGTGGAAAATATAGTTTTAACTAAGATCTCTCCGTTGGTTTATGAATTAGGTGATCTGAATGGTAAGCCGTTAGGTCGATTTCACATAAAGGACATCGCCAAATATTAGTTAGTAATTGTCTTGTCCAACATCATCGTTAGATATATTACTTCATATTGTGCCTTGTCATATACACAAGCCTAGTATATTTTGACATAAGTCTTTTAACATAAGATGTTGTCGCTAAGTTAAGTACAGTGAAACCTTGGTCCAACTACATTGACCATTGCGTTCACACGGAGAATAGCGGTTGTTGGCGTTGGAAGGAATTCGATAGGTGAGCAAACTTTCGCTCAAGTGAGGTTGCGGAGTTGTGTGAGATTTCGATGAAAACGGAAATCTCACTAAACGCAGTTTTCATTTTTCATCTTTTGCTCCATGGTCACTATCACATTCCAAGGCAAGTAATGTGTTGAAGGGGTGTATTACTGCTCTCTGTTTGCTGCAGAGGAACAGTCTCATATATACAACTTGGGGTTTCGACTTGCGTCACTTTGTGCCTGCCTACGGTGTGCGCGAACATCACCAAAGTCACAGTGCGCAATTCAATCTCTTTCTTCTTACTTACGTAACTCGGGTCAATTCACCATGGATCGATTTAACATTTATGGTAATTGACAATGCGAGTCCCAAGTCCAATACTTCTCATTCAAGTTGACACTCGTCGCGAAACACAATGTTCAGGAGGTGCAATTAATGATTACACACTCCCGTTAACTTGTCGCTGACTTTGTCCACTCGTCTTCTCGAGCCAGTCAAGAGTGCTAAAAGCAGACAGCCAGCAGCACAACTGGTGAGACCTTACATAAACAAGCATCGATTTGGTCTTCATTGTTTCAAAAAGACTTGTCTATTCCTCATTTCTAGCGTAACACAGATTTCACATGCAGGAAGCATGAAAATCTAGTAGTGTCACTAGGTACATCACTACTAACCACTAACAAATGCAAATTTGCACGTCGTTTCAGTGCAAGTAGTCCTTAATAATATTTCCAAGCGCACATCAAGTGTTGCTAGGATATTATTCCACCTACTGAGAGAATCTTCTTGATGTCTCAAAGTCTGTATTAATTTTACTTACATGTTTATTTACTTAAGTTTTTGTGTGTGTTGTCCCATAGGCATAAACATCCATAAATTAAGTAAAGTGCGTTTTGATCGCACCATTGTAAGTAACATACTAACGGAACCGTTATCGTGTTATAACACATAAGGTCTCCATGTTAGCCGTCTGTGCATTTTCACGGGCACTTCACATGGTAGGTGGATGTGAACCCCTTTTCTACAGTCTATCTTCTTCCCTGACATGTCATATGTGTCTAGTTTGACCACCCCGTTCCTTGCAGAGTTCTGTGGTTGCACTCCCAACTGCCTCGAATCACCTATGATTCCCAGCCAACGGACGTCGCTCTGCGTCTAATCCTGGAAAATTGCATTTGTTCAAGTAGCCTTGTAAGCTCCAAGCAATGTATATCCGTGCCCATGAACTCCAAGAGAGGACATTCATGCTCTTCTTCGTCATTTGGCGAAAGGGGTGATGGTCATACCACAGATTCCTCTGTGTTTGACACATGCTATATGTACACATCTAGCGGTCTTTGTTTACATACTGTATTGTCACTTCAATATAAGCATAGTGAACGAAGTACTCGTACGATCATATTGCACAGCGATAGCATATAACCTATCCTTCGCACTAAGTACACATGTCTGTACCGAATTCGAACAACAGTTTCCTCTGCGTTCGACACAAGCTGGATGGTAACATCAAGCGCCTTCTATGTACTGTGTTGTCATTTCGATAATAAGTATAGTTAAATAAGTGTTCAAACTTTCATGTTTTACATGATAGCACCAAAGCTGTCTCGTCTCTTGGAACATCAGTAAAGGAATGACACGAATGGTTGTCTTGCAACTTACAAAGTTATGTACCCCTCCAAGGTACACGGCATTCATTATGTTTCACTGAGAGACACCCGCAATATGGCGTTCTGCATCGTATCGATGAAGGATCTACCTTACCGGGATTTAGTTATTATTAAATAGGGTAACATGTGCCGTCCCCTTAGTATTTAACAATATAATTTAAATTTACTATAATTTAGCATTTAACAATGTAGTTAAAATGCAACTACGAACGTACCATCATCACCTGGTCATGGTACTTACAAAAATAATGTAGCGGTCTGTGCCACACAAACTATGGTTAAAATCCATATTTATGTCTGAACAAGTACACTTGAATCACAAAATGATCATACTTGCTAGTAATTTATAAGCAAAATGTAAATTCTTTCAATATGGGAAGAGCACAAATATGTCTGTTCAAAGACATCCATACCTGATGGGAATACCATGGAAAAACTGTACTCACTATGTGAAAATTATTGTGCGGTATGCACGATGAAAATGTATAAGATTCTATTTTTTATAAAAAATGAATTCTCATATTATTGTTAAGAAATACTATAGTTGCGTTTCTACGTAACAAGATAAGCTTAACTAATGTAAGAAATGTTGTTTGTTTTGCATACAAAAGTTTGTTATCAATTTCAGAATTGCTGTATTCAACATAATGTTACATCTGGACGATGATTTCGTGTGCTAGCAGTAACGTAGAGATCCACAGGGGATAGACAGCAAGTAATGAGCACCATTGCGGCCATGAAATACGCTTGAACTCCTGCTGGTCTGAGACGTGCTGCGTAACAGCCTGTGCTGTGAATACCAGATGAAAGTTAAGTTGACCTCTTTGTAATGTTTCCCAACTATTGTAAACGTAGAGCTTGCATGTAAGTCATGCATATGGAATTTACGACACAACTCCGTAGAAAGAGTGTGTCTCTTCCAACAATGTAACCTTGATGTTGCGAACACGCAACGAGATCTGTACCAGAGATGTACACCCGATCTCACGATACAGATGAAATCGCTATGAAGGACACTAAGATGTTGTAAACTTGTAAATATAGCTTAATTAAAGCATTTAGTATAAGAGCTTGGCAGCTGTGAGAAAAACAACTGAGAGGTCTAGTCTCACTTGCTCTGTTTGTTTGGTCAATTCTCTAATTACACACCGGACTCTGTGTTGTGAGTCGTGTAATTGGGAGAGGGTCAATCCAGCTGGGAAAAGCAGTGTGTCCTGGCGCTGTGATATGACTGTTGATAGGAAGGTACTGGAAAAGTCCATTCTATCAAATTTTGAGGGTGCGCGACCAAGCAAACTCAAGTGGGGACCTCAAGAACCAACTCTTAATAGCTTAGTAATTCATATTGTCTAATACATATGAACGCTTGTGGTTACTTATTCCGCATAAGCTGGAAGCATTTAGAATTAATAATTTTCGGAAAAAACGACTCGGCATAAAGACCGGTCAACAAGATGTGTGACTCAACACGTCACAAAATTTAACATTATAGGCAAATGCAGATTTGGAGATGAGCCGTGGTGGGGTGGATCTGGCTAATCGCTGAGTAAATTCCCTACAGCTTCATGTTGCCCTTGGACATCTGTCACCTTGGCGCACTAGAGTAAGATCACTATAGTTTTAAGCAGCGACAAGGGGGCATATGCCTTAAAGGGACATGAGCAACTCTCAGATTGTCTGTTGTGGTCTGGTGGGAACCAGAGTGGAGTAGAATATAAACTAGATTATAAGCACACACCACACACAAGGATAGAGTACTGATGAAGATAGAGCTCTGGTTTTTATCAACACCACGGCTAGACAACGCTGATCGAAGTTTATAGGTTATAGATTCATGATAGATATAAACTTCTGCGCGCCCAAACAGAAATTTATTATTTTAATAGTAGTTCAATAAGCCAACGTGGCAATGAATGGTATTTTCTTGTATAATAAATTCATTTTCAGAGAGAGGTCCGGGCCCGCTTCACGCGGTTCCCCTTCAAGCTACATCACTTGTGCATATGTCTTTCAGAATACCACACTTATCGTCACCGCTTAATTGCCACGATAAGCATCCGATGGTCTAGTAAACCATCCATTTTCAGATTCAGATAGTAAACAAGATGAGCTTGGAGAAGCTCGCGTCACGACATCGTACGTTGGTCACTCCAGAAGCAATTTAGACATCAACATGAGGGAGCCCGAAATGGCATACCTCAGACGCGGAAGAAGGAGCGCTGAGAATTAGCTTCTCAAGCGCTGAGAATAAGTTGCATTAGCAATCGGTTTGCTTTGAGCTGTGGGAGGAAGCAGCGGCAAACTCAAAAAGTACCAGTTCAAGAAGGATAGACTCCTTTTAGAATGGGAAACTGAAGCTACATCTAGGTCTGGCATCGGTCAGGATACCATAGAAGTGGAGGAGGTCTGAAGAGCCCCACCACACTAAATAGTCGTAAGCGTGCCTAGACAGCACCGATAAACCTATCATTCCTGCCCTTGCGACATGCTTACATGCAAGGCCCGCGTGGGGAGACAGAGGTCCAACTGTCTGTCAATTAGGAAACAACTTCTCAATGGAGAAGATTGTAAGAAATGTAATCAGCCAAGTAGCCGACGGCCTCATCAAGGATGAGTTCCGTCAAAAACTGTAATTTGATTACCGAACAATAGTCATATTGTTGACAGATACTTTAATTTGTAAAATTTGTACTGTGCAAAACTATATTTCTTAAAAAGGCCTCTATGTGATGCAAGGTAACCCCCCCAGAAGGATGGATGAAGGGAGCAAGGAGCGACGAGGAGACGTTGGCGCGCACTTCACCCGCACACAAGAGGGTCCGCGCTGGATCGCCGTCAGCAGCTCCGCCGTCAGCAGTTTCGTCACCTGCCCCGACCGTCCCACCTGACTGCACAAACTTCTCATCACCAAGAAGCGGAGAACGCCCCTGGCAGGAAATTGACACCCATGACTCAATTTCTTCCTGACCAAGCGGGTGATGTAACGCGATGAACTCGTCACCTAAAGAAACCATAAATATACTTTCTTAACTGGCAACACCAAACTCATGCTGGCTGCAAATAATCAACGGCCGGAGCAGACAAGGTGGGGGGGACGTAGCGGCGGGGGCGAGAACACAAGTGCGTGGGAGGCAACTTCCTTCTTCTGGTTCCAAACGTTCTACCGGGCGGACGCGCTCGTGCCGCGCAACGCGGTCGTGTTAGGAGCACACGCTTCAACAATGGATGGCATATTTCCATACCCGTGTCGAAGGGTAAAGTGTTGGTGTCATCTTCACCCGGGAATACACCCCTTGAACTTGGGAATGGAAGGACGTTAAGGAGGGCTCGGTGCATGTAAATATGTAATTATAAATTGTGTCTAGGTTAGTGCCATTTGCTGGTGACGGAGACGCTCCTGTGAGGGCCTCCGTCCCACTTCTTTATAATCTTTTTGTAAACCATCGCTGAAATAATCTCTCATTAAATGTAACCGCATTTCAGCGACATACTTTGAAACCTCTTTCACTTATCAACCTAGAGTCCCAGTAAACACATGGTCTTTTGCAGCTGTTTCCCTCCCAAAGAAAAGCTAGCTGGCGTCCAACCCTGTTGGACGGGGGCACCTCAAAGGTTGAAGGAAACGTGCAAGCCTAACTCCAGACTCCTGTGAGTCTGGGAATCCACGCCAAGGGAGTTGCTTCCCGGCGTGGGTTTAGCTGCTCCAAATAGCGGTCGGATCCACTCCCTTTGATAAGAAATTCTCATGTTCTACACCAGAAGGTGGCAAAGTTAGGTGGACGAGAGAGCGAGGTCGGAACGAGCGGCTTCAGAAGTATAAGTCTGATGAAGGTAAAGCTCATGTTACATTCATGTGACAAATCCTTCCTACCTTATGTAAGTAATAATAAACAAAAGAACTTTCAGTTTTTAATATGTTACAATACTAAATTGTCATTTTGATTTCCATAGTAATGCACGTATATATTAATAATTTTGTTGCTAGGACCACCCCCTTAGCAATTAATAATAGTGGATTGGATTATGGATTTCTTCCGAAATAACTTTTCATACAAAACAGAATTAACTGAAAATCAATTCAATTCTGCTTAAAGATTGCTAAAAGTATTAAAAGAATGCATTGCCATCGTGTTCTGATATATTCTAAAAGTTTCAAATTTTTAGCTAGTCGGGAAGTTAGTTAAAAACTGATTGCAAGATTTGTACTGGACAGACAACCACTGAACAAACAAGAATACAAGCTAATAAAAACGTTGTAAAATTGCAACTTAGTTGACTTTTTATATTCAAAATAGTGCATATAATAAATGTGCCCCCATACTACGTAATCCAGAATATGAAAAGATTCGATTTTCTTGAGTTTTTAAATCTGACATTATTATGTTAGTTATCTTATTATATTTATTATATTTAATTCTATGTCGTTTACCTATTTAGTAACAACCCGATATAATGGATTTTGACCGCCTTAGAAAAAAGTTTGTCAGCTAACCTTATAATATAAGGTCAAGGCATTCAATGTGGACACGCATAAACAACATGTGAATTTTCTAGACACGGGTTCTAGTCCAGGGCTTAAGAAACGGACATTCTGTCAGTGATCCACCGCTCATGTACATAATGGTAACATTTTTTTTATACTCCAACGTTTGCAAGTGGTGTTTTTTCAGTCAAATTTAATAATAAGTACGAATATATTTGGATCGATTGTATTCTACCAGTGGTGAAGAGTGACTATTGGTAACGAAATGCTTATTTTGTGCTTATATTATAATTCATATCCTATTCCTTCCAAGAACCCTATTTTATTGTTTTCAATTTTTTATGTTAGTCATATTTTTAACAAAAACCTTATTAAAAGTTTATTGAGTTTATTGATGGAAATAAGTTCGTTGATATGAAAATTAGTATATAGTAGGTCCTACATAAAATGCTTTTCAAATTGCGTTATTATTGACTATCGGTTTATGTTTATTAAATAAAGTTAAGTATATGTATTAATTATTACCTTAATTACTAACCGACGCCCGGCTCTCGCCAAATATATTAGTTATAACATCTACTTAAACTTGTTAACAATTTTTTATAAACCATTTCTTTTATTCAACGAATAATTCACGAGATTTTAAGAATGTAACATTCTATATAGTTAAGCCTAAATATCTCAAATACTTATTGCAGAATGAATAAAATAATTGTTTATTACACTATTAGTTCAAGTACGGTTAATTTTTTGGAGTGATCCTTACACCGGTTAGTAATAATTAAGGTAATGTAATACGATTTAAAATACAAAACCCGGTTCCCGATATGTAACACAATTTAGAATTTGTCGCAATTAGTGAATACACGTATACCATAGTGATCAGTGCACATGGGTGCAAATCTCGAAGGGCACAGATTTGAACCCTGATGTGTGTCGTATTTTTTAAGTGTTTTCAAATTATATACGCTCATAAAGAACATTGTTAATTTTTGCTAAAAGAATATTTTTTACTTATTTTTCTAATAACTTGATTTAGATGTTCTTTTCATTCAAAATATTAATAATTTGTTATGCAATCTATATGTTTATTGTTAAAAAATAAATATCAAAATCAGGAACCATGTTGTTTTTTCAGTGTATATTTGAACCAAGGCGAGGACCCAACAGGGTTGAGCGAATAGCTAAATGTATTCATTGTAAAAACATTTAAAAATATAACATAATTAAGCTCATTGATGAATATGTTTAATTTAGGCGGGAATATAGCTATATTCACTATATGTATTATATTCGTCGTTGTTCGTCGTTGGATGATTAGTAAAATTTTCTCTTCTGAGGCCGTGGATCACGCATCTGGCATATTTACATGTCGCCTTTTTTTGTGTATGCTGTGACCAATGATTTGAGCAAATAAGTAATAACCAATTCTGTTTAATAACATTAATGACTGCCAAGTTTCACACGGTATTGAAAAATAAATAATAATTATGTAGATTAAGAAAAGATTTTTTATGATATATTTATTGTAAGTATTATATTTTGTCCATGTATATTGGGATATAACATGTATAAATAATTAAATTCATAAGTGACGTGTGTCATCATTCTAGATACCATCCAATTTCTAAGCTATAATGACCGGTTACATATTATTAATACTATCACTTCTCACAACGTGACCCAAGTGACCAACTTTTCGTAGTACTACTGGTTCTCATAAAAAATCTAATATGATTTGATCAGTAACATTCATAAACTATCCATATTATGCTTTTCAAGTAAATCAATTTCGTTAAGGAAAGCTTAAGTAAAAAAGCTCTCATCATCTCAGAAACATTTTGCAACAGTATTACTACGATATTAAAGGATAAAATTAGAGCCACTATTAATAAAATATAAAATGACTAATCCTATTCTAGTCCAGATACATCTGACATATTTAAAAAAATAAACATCGTAGAAAAAAATGTTTGATAGTTTTATATAGACTGTTAACTTAAGACAGTGTTTTGTTTCATTCCGTCGCACATGGAGAACATGTGTATATTATACAAGTACTGGCAAACAAGTAAATTTAAAATGTCTTTATTTGGAGGGAAATTTTTACTGTTGAACCGACGAGCGGTCTTGTGAAACTTTGTTTTTATATCATCATCATCAGCCTAAATCTATCCACTGCTGGATGAAGGCCTCTCCAAGCTGATTCTACTCCTCTCGATCCTGTGCGTTGGGTTGCCACGTACTTCCGCGGACCTTTACCATTTCATCAATCCAGCGGCCTCTAGGTCTTCCTTGCGGTCGTTTTGTACTTCTTGGATACCACTGGATGACTAAATTTTTCCGACGATTGTCCCTTCTTCGAGCTATGTGTTCAGCCCATTTCCATTTGAGGTTTTTTGCAAACTTTATTACATCGCAAACTCTTGTTTGTTTCCTTATCCACTCATTGTTTGTCCTTTCGCGTTATGCCCAGTATGCACCTCTCCATACCACGTTGTGCTACTTTACTTTCTGGATCTCTCTTTTACTTAGAGTTCATGTTTCACACGCATATGTGATTACGGAAAGCACACACTGGTTGAACATTTTGCGCTTTAGGCACAGTGGGAGGTCACTTTTGAAAATATACATCCATCTATAGACACCTGTTGTCCCAGATAGATGTAGTTTTTCACCTGTTCGAGCTGAGTGCAAAATTTATTTATGCGATGTCAACTGCCCTAACTACACTGTTTTAAGTGAGTCTCAAACAAATGATTGCGCACCTGTATTCACACATATGTATGTCAATCTGGGCTAGACTTTATGAATAATAAAAACGAATTAAAAAAAATTTAAACTTTCGTTTTTGTAAGGGTGCAGTATTGTCATCCGTACCATAATTATATTACAATACTTTCATTTTGATTCAGTTTATAATGTGGAATACTATAATTGTATGCCAAATATGCTAAACATATTTTGTGGGTCCAGGATTATATTTTTTCAAAAATACTATATGTTTTACACCTTTGTACTATAATCAAAATATAAAAAGTAAGTGTAAGGCAACAATTTAATAAAATATACTATTAAACACCTACGACAGAATAATAACAATGCGTCAAGAAATATTCATAATATGGAATTTTTTTCAATATCTGCCTAATGGTTTCAATCGGGCCTTTTGTCATGGAAAACTTTGTTAATGCAAATGTGCGTCGCTTAGGAATAAAAAATAGAAATTATGATAATCTATGAGGCCAATGGTGGGCCATATATATTTCTTTAAAACTAACAACCAATGAGTTTATTTTAACCTACTATAATATGGTCGCCCCAAAAGCAAAAGATCACTTGTGCATAAATTGACTTTTGAGAAAAACGCATTTTAAGTGTTTTTGGAGTGAAAAAAAATCGTGGAGAGGTTATTACTTAATATTTTGAAATGAAATTTGGAACACATACCTATGACCAAATTACTCAAAATTCAAATTAAATTTTTATTTTTTTATAATTTGTCAATTTTTGATTTTTACGAGGTTTTAAGTCACATGTTACGTTTTTCCTATATGCATTTATGAATAGCTTTATCTTCATCCTTTGATTTGCGAGCGTCCACTTTACGCTTATTGTGATCTTCCACAATATTTATTTGGGCCTCTTTGTCCGCTGCCATCATGTTTTTAAATTTTTCACAAATTTCACATGTGCCCTTTTTCTGCAACAAAAAAACAAAGGCCCTTACTCACTTTTAAATAATTACACTTGTTACCTTTTTCCTATATTATTTTTGTAAACATTGCACATAGTTCCTAAAATCGTGTACATGTTACCTTTTTCCTATACATTAAAGGAAGATCAGTTTACAAATACACAAGTAAACTTTATTTTCTTTGCTCAATTGTGAATTCATGGGTTTTACTTCACAAATGCCGTTTTGCCCATAATGTAGAGAAAAAAATTACTAAGAAAACTGCATTCATAACTCAAAACCGTCAAAATTGCACATGTGGCCTTTTGCTTTTGGGGCGACGATATATAACCAGAAATCAATTAATTCATCAACAGAAGACGAAGTTTACTGACGTGCTACTGCAGTTTTACTAGTGACTAGCGACAAAATACGAAGCATGCGAATTTTCCGATAATTTATATATTCAAGTGTTTAATAACGATTTAAAAAAATTCATATATAAAGTAATGTGCGTTTGTCGAATAGCTTTGACTTATTATTACATCGTATTTCATGAGTATTTTCATGGTTAAATTTAATAAATTTATTCAATTACCAAATTTTTTTTTTTAATAATTCATAGCTTTAATGTATTTTATAAATGTGTTTATTTTTCATAAACCATTTTATAAAATAAAAATGTGTATGTATTCCTTAAGTAAATCTTTTTTTAAACATACACATATTGAAAACATTTCTGAGAAAATGTATTATAACTAGGCTTAGGATATTTATTAGGTATTTAAATTTATTTTTTGAGTGGGCCCCACAACAAAATATCAAAAATATCTATCCATTTCAGACAATTTTCAAATATTTAAGCCCTATTTTTTAGCACCTATTTTTAAATATTTTTGGATAATTAAATATTTTAACATATTCTAGGTTTTTAAGCACATCATATTTTTACATAAACACAAAATTTCAATGTTTCTGGACCAATTGGAATAGAAATAAGTACAAAATTAAATATGTAGTGATTTAAATAAAAATACTGGACTTCAAACGCTGCAGAATATTAAAGCTGTTTTGGAGAAACCATCAGATGTATCAGATGTTTCAATTTTTTCTACTTCAGAAATAGTTTCATTTACATACGCAATAATAACATCTGTAGAAGTGGAAAGAAGTTTTTCCATGTATAAAAATTTTCTAAAATCAAATCGTCAAAGATTCACTATAAAGAATAATGAAGCGTTCTCTCTTTATAAATAAATAATAAATTAAACTGTTGAAATATATTTATGATTTATTGTAATAGGTACTTATTTAAATTTTTAGCACCTATTTTTATTTTTTAGCACATTATTATGAAATTATAATCACATATTTTCCAATTATATCTACATATTTTAGGTACCTATTATTCATGTTTTAGCACCTAAAAATCCTAAGCCTAATTATAACCAATAGATTGAAAAAAGTAATACACCCCGCAGGAATCGAATCTGCATCTCTCGGGTATCGAGCCCATGCACATAGACCACCATGCTAAAGGCATCTTTTTTAATGTCGAATCGAGATAAATTAAAATTTGGTTTATACTTTATAAATTGCATGTTTCGTATTCTGTGGATGTTCAAACTGTTTCTCATAAACTCTGTAGAAGATAACGATAAATAAAGGTACAATAATATGGCACATTGCAATATCTTTTGCAAACATATATTATTTACGTTTAGACTCGAGAGATGATAACACATTTTGTTATATACAATATAAAATATTATACCAATGCTTCAAAACTGATGAATATTTCATTTCAGTATTGATAATATTCAACGAGGAAGTGCATCCACAATACGGCCCTATATTTTTATTTTCTCAACGATATTATGAAACCCCAAAGATAAATAAATATTGAAAAGTATTCATCTATTACATACTTACTTACAACTATAACCTATCTAACCCTATACAGTACCGGCGTACAGCAGTTCCACGAGTTCGCGCCATTTCCCGCAGTCCTTCGTGACGTTCTGGACATTTTACGTTGACGTATACTGCAGATATAATCAAATTTCAAATCAAATTTATTTATTTTACATACGAGGGTGGGTCAATAAGTCCTTAGAAAAGCCGACAGGTGGCGCGACTAGTACTGTAAACGGTTTGTTTTCATGCAGCGGCAGTACCGATTCAGTATGCTGCGAAGTTTCAATCAGATTGGTTTGATTGTTGTGTGTTTCTCGTACATTTAAAAAAAAAAATTGCTTGTGGAAAATGGAAAAATGGAAAATGGAGAAAATTGAGTTTAGAGCTGTTATTAAACATTTTAATATAAAAGGGTTAACAGCAAAGGAAATAAAAAATGAGTTGGATTTAGTTCACGGCATATCTGCTCCTTCACTTGCAACTATTTATAACTGGTTAAATGAATTTAAACGTGGTCGTACATCAACAAAGGATGAACCACGCTCAGGACGTCCTGTAGAAGTGACTACACCAGAAATGATCAATAAAATCCACGATATGGTGTTAAGTGACCAAAGATTAAAGTTGTGTGAGATAATTGAGGTTACAGGGATCTCAAAAGGTAGCGTCATTTCTATTTTACATGACAAATTGGGCATGAAAAATATTTCTGCAAGATGGGTGCCGCGTTTGCTCACAGTCGACAATAAACGCAATAGGGTGGTGGCCTCTAAAGCCCTGTTGTCGCTCATGCAACGCAATCCGGATGAATTTTTTCGTCGCTTTGTGACTGTAGATGAAACATGGATACACCACTATACTCCCGAGACGAAAGAACAGTCAAAGCAGTGGATTGCGAAGGCAAACCATGTCCAAAGAAGGCGAAAACCGTAAAATCAGCTGGTAAGGTTATGGCTACTGTATTTTGGGATGCACGTGAAATTATTTTCGTTGACTATTTGGAAAAAGGAAAAACAATAACAGGGGATTATTATGCATCTTTACTGGACCAGCTAAAAAACGAAATTGAAGAAAAACGGCCTCATTTAAACAGGAAAAAAATCCTCTTTCATCAGGACAATGCCCGTGTTCACACATGTTTACGATCAATGGCTAAAATTGAAGAATTGAAGTTTGAATTGGTCGACCACCCACCGTATTCGCCAGACTTAGCCCCCAGTGACTTTTTCTTTTTCCCAAACTTAAAAAAATGGCTAAGTGGACAACGTTTTTTTTCAAATGAAGAAGTCATCGATCGGACAAATGCTTATTTTGAGGACCTTCCGAAAACTTATTTTTCTGACGGTTTAAAAAAAATTGAGAAACGTCTAACCAAGTGTATTGAGCTCCAAGGAGATTATGTTGAGAAATAAAAAAAAATACAAAAATAAAAACTGTTTTAATGCTTTTTTCTAAGGAATTATTGACCCACCCTCGTATAATGAACATAACAAATTATAAATTCAAAGCGTTCACGGCATGACATAAAATAAGTGTTAATAATTTAACAAAATAAAAATACAGAGAAGTGTGAGTTAATAATACAATAAGTAATAAAATAAGAAATAAAATAAAATAACAAAATAAAAGTAGATGGAAGCATACAGAGTGAACGTTGATAGACTCTATCTTAAAAACTTATAAAACAACGTTCACCTAAATTCACACTCGCGTAAGTGGAATATATCAATATCCGAAGCGATTTTATTAAACATGGTTATTGCCCTCTCAATTGGCATTACTAATGGCAGGTTAGTTCTGCACCGTGGGAGAACAAACAACGGATGCCCTCGATTCCTAAGGCAATTATCAAAGACACACAAGCCAACACCACCAAGAATGGCAGAGTTCACACTTACGCCGCGTATAAGTCTGAAAAAATATCTAGCTAAATAAAGATCCCTTTTAAATTTTAAGCTACAGTATGTAAGCATCCCTAAGAGAAAATCAGTCGGATAGGGCCACGGATAATATCCATACAGCCGAAAGTAAAGGAGTCTCAAAAATTTCTTTTGACTCTCTCCACAATAAGGCCGTACTTCAACTGATGCGGGGCCCAAACGATAGACCCACTCTCAAGTCTGCTTCTAACTAAGGAGTTATAGAAAATTTTTAGTACCGTAACATCCGAAAAGACCCGGGAAGCACGCAAGACAAAGCCCAACTGCCCAACAATAATTATTCTGGTATTAACCCTGCAATATAAGCTGGGTAGCAGTTACGGCTCTACAACAAGAATTGTGACAAATCACATTCTCATGCATACATATTAACTATTAACACATCCGTGACCAAGGACTGATGCATCTGCTCTCCAACTCAATGGTTTATAACGCGGTCGTACCAGCGTACTTCAAATAATTTTAGAAATAAAATAAATATGATTCACTTTAACCATTATTACAAGGAAAACGTAGGCAAAAAATATTCTCTTGATGCATCATCTATCTAATAGAAATGCGGAATACGTATCGTAAAACCAAATTCATATTGCAGTAAAAATATACTGGTTAATTTTACATAAATCACTTATATTATTTAGTATTTGTAAACTGATGATTTCAAAGATAAATTCAAGCTAAATCCGATAACTCATTGCAAGGTAGTTTATTGAAGACTTATATTACTCGTAATTCCATCAGTAGTTTATTTAGCCATCTATTTATAAACCTACTTAGACAGATCGGATAAATCAATCATGATTCTGCTAATCGATTAAATCGAATCATCTTGATTCGTTTGATGCAAGTTATCTCTTTGGTTGGATAAAAAATGAAATGTCAGATTTGTTTTACCTAGAGTTGTTATCTTAAGCTTCGCCCTGAAAATAAATCCAGAAAGGTCAACATCACAATATAAGTACTGCGTAATATTTTTTTACATCTAGTATCAAACTATTGGTTTTCAATACATTTTTTTCACACAGTTCCTACCCCTCCAAATCGTGACAATTTTTATTTTTTATTTAATTTCAACGGATTTTTTAACGTCATTAATTATCTTTTTTGCCGATACAGTTAGTAATATTTTTGTATTTTAACATAAACATAATTATAATATACACCTGCACAAAGAAACGGAAGTAGGTATCTTTGTAGTTCTATATAATTAAATCTATGTTTTTAGTTATTACACACAACAACTATTGTTTTGTTTTCGATAAGCAGTGAAATTATATTATCATCACCTCAATACTACAACTAGATAACTCGATTTTCACTGTTTTTGGGATAGCTATTAAATGAATATTATGATAACTAGGTAAGTCAGAAGTTAATGGGAACTATATTAACTCATGACGACTGGCGCGTTTGGAGTACTTGGCCATTAGATATAATAAACGTGTTATTTAAATGTGATAATTAAATAACACGTTGTTGTGTTTAAAAATATTAGATAACTAAAACCATAAATGCATTAAATAAATAAAATAATATATCTACAATTTGTCATGCAATTGAACATTATTTAATTGTTCCTAATTAGACGAGTACAGTTTTCCATGTTTAATTTAAATTATTATTTAAAGTATAACCCTGTCCAAAAATGTTGAAGAAAATTCTTAAATACTTTGAATTTTTATATACATTTTAATAATATTTTGTAAGTACAATATTATTGAAGCTAAAAAGAATTACTGAAGTGATAATACAGGGAAATTTCTTGTTGAACTCATTATGAACCAATTATACGTGACTAATATATATATTTTCTGTGATTGCTATCGCTTACTCACTGAAAAAACTGCAAATAATCTTGCATTGGAGATTTATTAAAATAACTGAACAATTAAGTTGTGGCATTTATTTTCCATGGACTGAGTTAAAAAAATATATCCTCTATTAGTGTTATAAATCTAAATCAGTTTATATACAATGTTCAACCACTACATAATATTAAAAAACACAAATAATGTTACGTAACTCTTGACCATTTACTGCCAAGCAATTGCAGTAGAGCTTTTAACTGTATAGAAAGAAGCTTTCACATTTTGTCTCGGTGAACGTGACCTTTTGCGTGCTTTCACAAAACACGAATATTGTCGGTAAGTAAGTCGTGAGTCTTTACTCGTTTCTGATTGTTTCTTTATTGTTTATATTGAAATTGTTTACTGCAATGGCTGTTTTAATGCTAGCAAAGAATACCACCAAAACTTTAAGCCGCTTTTACCATGCCTATGGTGCCAGCATATAACGATTTATCTATACCTACCGCGATTGTTTGCTAATATGCTAAAACTATTTATATCCGATCAATTTATGTTAAAGCTCCTGATCTGCCTCCGTCGGCTGTCTATAATTACGATAATCTATATCGCGCGATACTATTCGATGCATGTGAAATAGCGGTTAGTAAGTAACCAAAGCAACGCGTTGACACTAGGCCAATTATTGATTGATGATATACTTTCGTCCCTCTAATAAAAACGATGTCTTACTATCTGTCTTCGTATCTGTGATTTTATTGTCGTGCATTTTTGTACATTGTATACTATGTCCTGTTGCTATACGAGTACCTAGACTACATGATTATTTGTCATTATAATAATTATTTGACTATTGACATTCACAATAATTTATTCGTGTTATTTGATTCATTGGTACAACATCTTTACTTTTTTGCTTATATTTTTTTAAAGAATTTTTGCCCCGTTTTTACTATTATTAAGCTACAATTACTGTTTTTCAATTTGTGTATGAGTCAGAGTATGGACCTTATAGGTTGAACAAGTGGCTGACATCCATTTCTCGTAAAAATAAATTCTGTTAATACAAACCTCCACTATGTGGAGGCCCATATGATGCTATTAGGAACGGACATGGTCAGAAAAGCTACAAATGTTTATTTACCTGTAAATTTGTACACAGTTTCTACACTGGGTGTATACAAGATTAATTATTTTATTGTTCAAAAATACATATCGTTCATAATGAGTAGTACACATAATATCGCATTTTAGCTTCAAGTATATGGTATTATAATTGTATTTATACTTTCATATTATATTCTCTCAGGAATATTAAATTTGGATACACAAAAACGATTTGATGTTTGGCTGAGCTATAAACATCTCAATATTAAGTGGTAATTGATAATTTTGACTACTTAAATTTTCAAGGTACCTTCATCTTTGACCATCATAAATTTACAAATCCAAAATAATTTAAATATTAAATTAAAATAATTTACCAAAATAAAGATTGCCAAACAACGTGATTTATATATTCATTGTCGTTTCCGCATTGATATTTAGGACATATCAATCATTTAGGATCATTAGTTGTTATCATAAGAAAATTAAAGATGCTGCAAGATTGTCATGATCAGCTTTGCAGCGATTAATTGTTACAAATCAAGAGTTTTATTAGCGTACCAGAGTTTGGTTTGCCAAAATCATAGTGATCAATAATATTACAAAATAAAAAGAACTTTTAAATACAACGTTTTTAAATTTTCTGTTGAATCATATAAACTTGACTAGCTTAAACGATCAAAAAAATTGTACTTGATAGAAATACTGAATAATGAAATGTCATTTCATATTGATTTCCATAGTAACGCACGTATATATTATTTAATAATTTAGTTTATAGGACCCCCTAGCAACCAATAATGGTATCGAAATAACTTTTTATACAAAACAGAATTAACTAAAAATGAATTAAATTCTACTTAAAGATGGCTAAAAGTATTTTTAAAAAATGCATTGGTATCGTGTTCTGATATAATCTAAAAGTTTCAAATATCTAGCTAGTCGGGAAGCTAATTAAAAATCAATTGCAAGATTTGTAACGGACAAATAAGAAAACGACCTAAGAAAAACGTTGTAAAATTAATATAATTTACGTAAAGTGCACCTAATCCAATTGTTTACATTTATTTTGAAAATCGTACCTTTTTGAGAAAACGAGGAAAAGATGCTGATCGCTCTGAAAGCTCTTGGATGAAAAAACTCTGTCTGGTAGAGTTAAAAAAGACACTTTTTCTGTATGCGGCTCAAGAGAATTCCTCTTCACTCAATATGTCAGCAAAACGAAAAGGTTGGACACACATGCTTTACTTTTTTACATGTAATATTTCAGTAGATGCTATTGTCGCGATCAACTTTTATGTTTATGGTATATTTTTATATACTTTCCTCTATTATAACCCATTGTTTCACAATACACCTACTGGTTTATTCTACGCTACAACATATTTTAAAATACGTATGCTTCAACCTGTGTCTTGGGGCTTTTTTAACTACTTATGTCACTATACTATAAGACATGTCTAAAAGCACAAAGATAAAAGCTTTTTCGTACCATTTCCCACTGGAAACTACTTAGTTCCTACTGGAGTTACTACTCTAGGTGCTTTTACTAAATTGCTATATACGCTCTTGTGGAAAAAATGAACGATTAAGCACTTCCTTCAATGCAATAGTATTTATTATTTTTGTTGTTATGCATACATAATGACTTTTTCCTAATAGTTATGCTAGTATATAATATATCATATTATGATATATGTACTGGTGTCTACCAAAATATTTTATATTATGTACCTAGGTGTGTATTTTTATCTCAGTTTGTACAATAATAATAAGAATAAGAAGGAAAATATTAAATGTTTCCATACATTTTTAATAAATAGCGCCGTGCCTAGGTTAAGAATCCCACCCTAAACAATGACCATTTATTACTTATCTCGACTCATATAATCATTTTTTCATGTACTCATTTTAATGGCACTCACCTATTCTAACACTCGCCTAAAAATCAATCTCAACGAGCACCCTTAAGTCTTAATATATCTTAAAATTAAAAGATATCATTTTTGGTGACAGGTACCTAATTTAAATTATTTTAAAAATCAAATTCCATTCTCATTTTTTTTTCAAAATCTTTTTCAGTTTCTATGAAATAACACAATATTTTCTTAAAAAACTTTTTGTTAATGCTTATTTAAATAATAATTGTCACAGAAAATACTTGATTATAATATAGGGATTTAAACTTATTTTTAAATACTACAATACTTCGTGGAAGCTGGATAACCATCTGTATTTTTTCCCGTCACAAGTTCTAATTTAATAGCTGACTCAAATTTAGAAGTTAAAATTTAACATATATTAACATGTAATAATATAACAAATTAATATTTCAAGTTTGATATTTAATAATTCATAGAATTGACTATTTAAAAACTAGTTCAGACCAAAAAATCTGTATAATGAATAATGTTTTCCATCTTCGTCGAAATATAAAAATATATGAATAATTTTATGAAAATATAATGTTAATTGTTTGGAAAAAATTTTGACAAAACTTTCAAACTGTTTTATAACAGTTTCGCTGTTTATCGAACCGATGTATCTTAGTCTCTTGCATAATAAAATCTAAAATTGTGTTAAAATGTTTGTGGTCAGAAATGGTAAAGTTTGCTACAATCTTATTCTGCAATGAAAAATATATTGTCATTAATTTACGGCTCAGATAGGCCTACAAATATTTTTTTAGTTTCATTTTCGTATATTATTTAGAGCATGGTTTCCCAAACTATGGGTCGCGAGCGAATATTGAGTGGGCCCTCGCCACTGTATACATGAATTTAAAAAAAATAGAAACTGATAAATTTGATATTTCATTCACCTATTTATAATTTTTAAAAATTGTAATACACTTAAGTTACGGAAAATATTGTGATAAAATAATAATAATTTGAATTGCCAATGCACTATGGCTTGATTTGTTGCGTTGGATTTGTAACCCATTTCAAGACGACTTACCAACTAGTATGTCAACAAAAGCAAGTGAAGAACTCATTGATTTATCAGAAGATACGTCACTGAAAAATAGTTTCAATCGTAAACAGTTAACGAAATTCTGGCTCTCAGTTGCTGATAATTATCCTTGCCTGTTCGATGAAGCTATGAAAATCTTCCTCCTCTTTACTACCTCATATCTATGTGAGGTCGGATTTTCGGCTATGGTTAACATTAAAACCAAATACCGAAATAAATTGGATATATCAAACTCACTGCGATTAAAAGTAACTAAAGTTGAAGTTGATGCTAAAACTGTAATGAAGAAAAATAAGAAACAAATACATCCTTTCCATTGAAATAACTTTGTAAAAAAACCTTGCAGGTGTAGGTATTTAAGTTGTGTTTCTTATTTCAACAGTCTTTCATTCATATTGGTAACACTTATATTTTTTTTATTTCAATTAGAACAAATAAGACAGCATTATGTAGTTCCAC
Organism: Rhyacophila brunnea; assembly: GCF_057557595.1. NCBI lineage: Eukaryota > Metazoa > Arthropoda > Insecta > Trichoptera > Rhyacophilidae > Rhyacophila > Rhyacophila brunnea. The sequence goes on along the minus strand of NW_028232965.1, from coordinate 53,453,047 downwards.
GACCCGTCACTAGAGAATCTGAGCATTACCAATATTTATACTTTCTTTTCTCTAAGACAGCTAAGAGGTGGGTCCCAAGATTGGGAATTTTTGTTAGATGGGTCGGGGCCCAATCAACTTTGAGAACCACTGATTTAAAGTGTTATATGATAGGGTTTCTTTAAATTAAACCAGCGATTTCCAAACTGGTTGGCGCAGAGTGTTGCGAAAGGAGGCGCGAAAAGTTTCACACAATTAATGTAGCCACAGGTATGCAGTTTGCAAATGCTTATTTTATAAAACAGCCGCTAGATATAACTTACATAAAACAGTCCCATAAAAGGTTGTTTGCAAACCTATCTGAAAATATGGAGACTAATTTTATAATACCTCACTTCTATAGTATATTGTGAAGCACGCTGGCTATCTCGTGAAAAAATTAAATAAATGGGTCAAATTTGTTTAGGAACGATAATTTTGTTGTTAAACTTGTCTATTTGGTTGAAATTAAAAAAAAAATGAGTGAATAAATCAATGCAAGGACCACAAATGCATTGACTGATTTAAAAAGTTGAAGTGAAGGCATTCATAAAATATTGGAGCTATGGAAATCAAAATTACAAAAAAATAAGTTCGCCATGTTTCCACTTTTAAATGATTTGTGCGCCAGATACATTTAAGCAAACAAAAATCTATTTACTGAGATCTTGGTTAGTTTGCTAATGCACTTTTCACGTTATTTTATTAATAATAAAAAAAGTCGCCTGTGGCACTGCTTTGTTTTTAAACTATTAAATATGTGGTTATGCGTTGAAATTTGATGTGATACCTATATGATGATTGATATACTTAAATGATAATTTTTGATATATGATGATATTTAAAAAGGTGTCTGTATTATTTAATGAAATAAAGGGGGGCAGGCGCCAAGAACAGATTTTTTTTAAAGGGAGGTGCAGTAACATAAAGTTTCGAAACCACTGAATTAAACTATGGCTAGGAACTTAAAATCATATATCTAAGTGATAATAATAATCATATTTAGCTAAATTTGAATTTCTTTTCGTTCTAATATTATTGGAATACCATTTACTATACGGCGTCAACATAAAAAGCTCTGCGTCGATTTGTGAGAATATTTCAAATCGGAAATGTTCTCGGTACAATATAAGTAAAATTTTGAACAGTTTTATCGACTACGGTTTTTCTCGGAGCTGAAAAAAGAAATCCAAAGGATTTCAGATCTTTTGGCGGAAAATATATTGCAACGATCGTACCGAATCGCGTTGTGCATTGGAGATTCACATACATAAACTAGTATTTTTCAATTATAGCTAGATTAAATGATTGTTTTTTTATCCGCAACACAAAATAAGATTCCTTTATACTATTGCATATTCATCATCATCATAAATAGACCAAAACTTAGATTGGGTTTCTTTCAAGAATTTTCTACATCTTATCCTGAGTCAGTGTCATTCAGGTGTTTGCGCGCGCTGTTTTTTGTACCATTCAACCATCGAAATCTGGGCCTACCAGTTGGTCTTCGACCATCAGGTTTGGTCTCCAGGATTCCCCTCGGCGGTTGAGCATTATCAATTTTTGCTACATGACCTCAGAGTCTATCAAATTTAACGAATAGAGAGATACATTATCATTGGAATAGGTTGTTGAGTTCTAGATTACGCCATTCTTCTCATTCTAGTATGGACATCTATATTATTATTTTTATTATGTTATTTATTAAGGAAACATACAGTTACATATTGATTACAAAAATTTTAAATATTATAATGAAAAGTTATTGCAACCAGCAAAGTTTCCATGTATAAATTATAATATGGTTAAGTCTAACAAAATATAGAGTAAGAATAACATAAATATAAAGAAATTACACAAGTAAATTACATGAGAAAAATGAGGAAAAATAATGAATAATGGGTCTGGCAAGTAAACATATTGATTTTCAATTTGTGTGTGTCAGGGTATGAGTCTAACAGGTTGAACAAGTGGCTGACATTCATTTCTCGTAAAAAAACAAAATCTGTCAATACAAACCTCCACTCTGTGGAGGCCCATATGATCCTATCAGGATCGGACATGGTTGGATAAAAAACATTATATACAAAAAGTAACATTTAAAAAAAATATATATAAGTATATATATCTATTTATACAAAATTTTGGAGATAGCGCGTTTAAATGAAACAGGTGAATTATTAAAAGGATCAACGGTGGATTGTTAATCTGAATTTTTGTACGACAGGAAATATTGCGAGAACTTAGTTGATTTTTTAGACTAAAGTAATACCCGTTCGCTGTTATTTTCTCACTTATGATATTATTGTTGATTATCAGTAAACCAAAGTAGACAAAACTATCGACACACTCAAAGATGCAGCCGTTCATTCAGATATTAGCGCATCTATTCTATACACAAGACGGCCTTTATGTATCGAATGTATAAATGTATCGAAATATTAACACTCATTGTAACAATTACAATAAGTCAGCCGTCTGAACTGTCTAAACTGTCTATCTCATTCTAAAATTTATCACAGCTAAGAGAGGCGCTGTTAAGAAATAGCACTTATTGTAACAATTACGACTAATTGTAATTGTTACAACAAGTTCTAATATTTGGATACTTTCCTAAAAGAAACTTTCGTTTCCGAAAGCAGTCTTGTGTATATAGAATAGATGCGCTGGAAGAGTATATACTTAGTTGTTCAGAATGGGCATATATTTTATTTTTGCGTCATTTATCTTCAAGACCATATTTATAGCGGATGCTTCCAGAGTAGGGAAAGCTTCTATCAGCGCATATCTGGATCTAGCAATAATTTATAGATATATCATCCGCATACAAAATAATCTGCACCGTTTTGGGAAATAAATTTCCTTTTTCTCCATTTTTAATTCCCTACCGCCTTCTCCAGGGTGATGTCAAATTACATATTCTTATATTATTAAATTAAGCAACCAATCTTTCTTTTGGGTAAGCTGTCATCCTGTCTCTGGGCATCGTAATTCTATTCTGAAAAAAATAATTAAAAATACAATAGATAGATTTTGTTTATGTTAGCAGTTCTCGCCCCCTTCCCATAAACCTCTATTTTTTCATGCGCTAATAATATTTAAATTTTAAATTTGAAGTTAATAAAATAATTACAAGATAAAAAGAACTTTTTATATACAACGCTTTTAAATTTTCTGTTGAATTATTATGCTCAATATGCTCAAACTTGTACTTGATATGAAGTAAATAAAAAACAAACAAACAAATATAGAATACTGAAATGTCATTTTGACATTTCATTTTGATTTCCATAGTAACGCACGTATATATTAATAATTTAGTTGCTAGGACCACCCCCTTAGCAACCAATAATAGTCTTTTACTTTTTATATAAATAGCAGAATTCACTGAAAATTAATTCAATTCTATTCAAAGATGTCTAAAAGTATTAAAAGAATTCATTGGCACCGTGTTCTGATATATTCTAAAAGTTTCAAATCCCTAGCTAGTCGGGAAGTCAGTTAAAAATCGATTGCAAGATTTGTACTGGATAAACAACCACCGGACAAACAAGAATACGAGCTAAGAAAAACGTGGTAAAATGGACCCCCTTCAATATGAAACTATTAAATTCTAAGTTATTAACTTCCATATTCCGCACTTTTTAAAATAATCACAAAAAACCGTCAAGCACATTTAGGACTGGAAACATATGAGTGAATACGGGGCCGTCCACATATTATGACGTCACACGATTTTCGTTATTTTTAACCCCCCCATCGTCACAATTCGTCACATAATGTTTTACCCCCTTGTCTATATCACGTCACATTTTTGACCCTCCCTTAAATGTTGAAAAATGATTTTTTTTTAATTTATCCTTAAATCCCCTTATTTTTTGTTTACTTTGTAACATCACATTTTTCTGAACTCCCCCCTCCCGTCATCGTCACAAATCATCACATTGTTATTTTATTGTAATTTTATTGTAGTTTTTCCAATCATACATAATTAAATGAGTTTTACAGTGATTTGGTAGTATAAAAGCTATATTACCTAATTTACATGAAAGGACTCTGGACCGCAGTCCCAATAGAGAAATGTAATTTTAAATATTTTCGTTTAATCGTAAGTGAAATGGAAATATCTATTTTAGCCTGTGCACTTGCTTTTCTCACCACCATCCGCCACGTCTCCATACCCGTTATGCATGCTATACCGTTGCGTAACAAACGTTATGCCCCTCCAATGTTGCGTTGAGAGTGACCCAGGAGCAACTTCCCAAAATCTTGGTTGGCTACTTGATACAATATATGTCGGTCAACCCTCAACCTTTTTGTTTGCCATAAACTTTTTGAAAGCTAAAAAAAAATCCTTGTAAGTACTAAGTCGCAATGACTGCTCGGTCCAACTGAGGGTCGGGTCGACTTAAGAAGCTTCTCACTTTAAACTGACACATGTAGATACTCACAGATGATGTGATCGGCATTCTGTAATTTGCTACATAAGCAAGTCAGAGATGCAATTAAGCCAAGCTGACAGAGTGAGGAGGCAACACCACCGTGTCTGGTTAAGAGCATACATTAGTGAAACGGCAAATAATTGACAACAATAGGTGGGACGAAATTTCACATTCGTCGCCAATCGGCTAGCGGTAGTCGAGGTGTGAGCACTTCAATTTGTTTGTGATGGCGTCGGAGGAATATATAATAGGTTGAGTGAAAGGTTAAAAACCATTTAAAAATATATGTTAAGAACCTTGTAGAGGGTGGCCTATTCGGATTGTAAAATAGACGCTAATGATAATTAAAATAAAGTTGTGATCAAATTGAGATGCATGTCATGTCACTGTCAGGGCATTTCGCAGAATATTTTAAACGATCACCACCTCTCTAAATTCAATTATAGTGAGTACCAACTCTAATGTAAATTTTAATTATTTAAATTTTTATTAATTATTATTCATGCTAATTTCAATTAATTTTAACAGTTTCTACGTGTGCGTACGTTTAAATTAGGTACTTGCAATATTATATCCATAGATAATATTTTGAACAGAACTCAACCTGAAGACCATAGATAATAAACAATATCCTTATAGTGCCAACCATATATAGTGCCAACCACTAAAATCAAAAAACGTGATTTTGACATGATTTGAAAAAGTGTAGACATCTATAAAATGATAAAAACGTTCAAAACGCCAATGCACTTGAGGTGACCTCATTATTGTTTTGGTTGATTTCAACAGATTTTGAAAACTGACAATGCAATGAAACAAGCTAAATTACTGCACAAACTAAATAGTTACCTATTCAATCTCAAATAATAAATTTTCACTTGCGCAATTAATTCACTTCAATTATAGTGTTATTTCCCACTAAAAAGACATCTTTTTTCACATTACATTTTTCAAAATTGCTCAATTCAACAAAAAAAACACTGTAATTAATTTTTTTTTATTCAACTAAAAATTCACAAGATTTAAGAATGTAACATTCGAATTATTGAATATGCATATTTTTGAAAACACTTCTGAGAAAATATACTATTACCAATAGAAAAAAAAAAATGAATTTGTATGCTAAACCCGAGAGATGCAGGTTCGATACTGCTGGATGTCTTCCTTTTTTCAAAAAGATTTTTTCTATTAGTTATAACATATTTTCTCAAAAGTGTTTTCAAAATTATATAATATTATGTTCAATAATTAGAATGTTATATTCTTAAATCTTGTGAATTATTCATTGAATAAAAAAACGGGTAATTAAAAATAATTAGCAAGTTCAAGTAAGTTACAACAAAAATCTTGGAGTGATCCGTGACGTCGGTCAGTAATTAAAGTAATACCTACTTCGATTTAAAAATACAAAAGCCGATCGCCAAAAATAACTCAATTTGGAAAGCGCTTCAGAAAGTATTAAGAGCCATTAGATAAAATTTATCGCAATTAAGTATAGCGCTTATAGCATAGTGGTCTATGGGCATGGGCGCGAAACCTGAGAGATACAGATTCGATACCTGCTGGGTGTCTTACTTTTTTCAAAAAGGTTTTTTCTATTAGTTATAATATAATTTCTGAGAAATCTTTTCTTAAATTAAGTGTGTTCAAACATACTGTCATTGATAAATAACTCTCATGAAAATTTTTGACAACATTTAATTTTCATAACACCCTAAATGCATCATCAAATTGTTTAAAAAAAATACTAAATAAGGAACTAATTTTGATAGTGAACTAATTCATGCTGGATTATTTTCAAACAGCGTCTATTCAATCAATCATACCATATTATCGGATGCCATGAAGGTTGTAAGAGAGACGACGCGTTTGTTTTATTGCTGGTAAAAAAAATTGTATTAAGAAAGAATGAAAATATGTCATTTTATCACTTTGTCAAAAAGTGGATTTAGCAACAATTGAAAATGACCTCATGGATATCTTCGATCTAGGTTGGCGACCAAATTATAGTACACATCCTTATCCTGTACTAATCGTATCAGATGCCCAACGTCTCTGATACGGAATGCTTACTATAGTGATAAAATAATTAAATTACAATACATACTGCAGGCATTTTATAAAAAGTATGATAATACGTATAATTAGGGTTGCCATAATTTTTTTGAATTAGTGTTTGTTGGAATAATTGGAAATAGGTTGTCACCATATCTTTTCATTTCATTTGTGACATTTTTGCTACATGGCTAGACACTGTAATCCTCGATCACAAAAGCGAGATACATTTTCTTTAAAACCTGCTTCGTCGTAATTTGGGCACTAACGAGTAAATTTCTACCAACTTTACTTTGCAGAAAATGTGATAAATAGTAATGATAAAAGTCCAGACAAAAAAAAACTCGAACAATCCGAGCATAAGCTGGACATATGGCAAGCCTACGTATCGTAAAATCGCGATATATTTTCTTAAAAAAAACTGTTTTATTGTAATGTGGGCACTAACTAATGAATAAATTTCAACCAACGTTACTTTATAGAAAGTGTAATAAAATAGAATGGTATTTTTTTGGGGGTCAATAAAGTCCGTATAAATAGTCTGGATAAAAAATCACGGACTATCCCTACTCAATCCAAACGTAGTATGGCAAGCCTACGTAGAATGATGTAACAGATTAAATACATTTCAAACCAACCAAATTTATAAAACTAACTTAATGAAAACTGGCGAAGGCTGAAGGCAGTCTGACCAACGTGATGTAACATGATCTCTCAAGTCCTCTTCTATTGTCTGCCCTGTCACTTTTAAGTTTTACTAACGTGGTCTGGTTGGTACATATTATTATGACGCAATATGTCTAAGATCTTTTTAAATTGTCTATACCAAAGCTTCTCAACTGGTGAATTGCAGGACACTAGTATACCGCAAGCAATTGGAAAGTAAAACAATTTCTTATAAATAAAAATCGTAAAAGTAATAATTATATCGTAGATACACTTCTTAACATAAAATCGCTTGTGGCGCATTTTTTCAGTGTTCATAACTTTTTACGCAATAATACTTACATATTTTTAAGTGTTGGATTAGTTTTTTGTGATTATATTAAGACTGCCGAAATAGATGCTTCGTATTATATTGATTAAATATTCTTTTAAAAAAAAATGGAAGCAATAGTACAATATATTATGTCATTTGTATTGCCCCCATATCTTTAAGCGGCCTCCCAGGCCATAATCTTTGGTACCCCCTTACCCATTGAAATAGTTAAAGGCAGTGTAATATTACCTTATAGAATCGTTTTCTAAATGTTTTTTCAGATAAAATTAAGGGTGTTTATAATAAAATATCAACATACAGTAATCAAAAATTGCATCACAAAATTAAACATTTTACATACAAACAAATAAAATAGCACCGCAGGTGACTTTTTTCCATTAGAACAAATTTGTGATGTGTGTTTATCTCACTTATCAGGTCGACCTGTCACGCTGGGCCCCCAGGCCGCAGCCCTGTCAGCCTCCGCTTGTGGGAGTCATGGTCATGTGTATAATATATCATAACTTAACAATAAGTCGTCAAAGATAACGATTACAAATCAAGTGTTTATAGTCGTCATCTTTCAATATATTGCGTAGAAAATATTTTTTTTCTATGGTTACCAACATACCCATAAGTATGTCGGTACCGCAAAACTTTTACGATGTGAAAAGTGTGCCGTGAAAAAAAGGCTGGGAACCACTGAAACTGTAGCCTACGTCAACTGATAATTTGATTATTCACTCAACGAACACATAGTTCTAATGTTGAACATTTTTGAGTATAATTAATTCCTAAGTATGTGGTACATAATAACGAAATAAATTCTGACCAGTTACGATTTTTCATTTAAAAATAAGGGCTTTTATCAAAATATCTTTTTATAAATAGACCTTAATCTTACTAGGTTTTCGTCTTGTGCAGTTTTAGACTCATGTTGTTTTTTTTTTAATTTGATCAAATAAATTTTGCTCCAAATTTACTCCAGAAACTTTGTTTGGCCTCTTGCTTTAATTGAGGTTCACAATAATATGCATTACGCAGCGTCAACACAATTGTGTTCGTTTCAACAGCCTTCCGTGATCGCAACAAAGTTGGACGGCTTTCAGCTTGAATGTTACTTTCAATAGTATAGTTCAAACAAAACAATACTTAGTTCAACAATACCACAATGGTTCTATTGGAACGTATAGATTTCGTAACGACTGAGCATGCGTGTCTCTTTTGTCTGTGCATGCAAGACGCCTTCAGTTAAACACATGAACACATGAAAATGTAATGATATCATATTAAGAAAAAAATATTGTGGTTTACTGTATTTTTAGTTAATATTAATGTTCAATTACGCTTTAAATCGATTTAATTTAATTGGTTTAATTGAGAGGTAGGAACAAGCTTAAAAAGGAATAGAAAAAGTGGATAAAATGATACAGCAACTTTGATACATTTTTATTTTGCTTCAAGATTAATAGTACTTCTTTACATGTATAGCTAAAAGTTTATATTTTTATCCAAATAAATATTATGCAATTTTAATTTACTTACGTTTTATTTGTGTCCTTCTAAGGCAGTGGTTTTTAACCGGTGCACCGCTAGCTTGTTGCAGTGTACACACAGAAAAATCGTCCAATAATGAATCAATATCTATGCTGCAAAGAACTTACCGAGCATACTGTTATGTCCTTCCGATGAGTGCTTTAAGGAAACAGGTGTTTTGGGCTGGCAGGTATCCTGTATAGTTTGATGGTGTTAACCTTCCTTAAGCTTCTTACCAGAATTGGGACACTCTGTGAAACTCCGTAATGTAATTCTTCACAGTTGGACGTTTAAAGACCGTATGTCTTTGAAGGTAATTTTGTCAGGTTTCTTACCTTCTAAGATGCTGGAACGGTTTGGGCGTTGATAATTGATTATGAACACAGGAAAGTAATAGAGTTTTACGTAAAGTAAAACGTTACTATTTATTTCAGTCGTAATTTCAGTACAAAATGTTTAACAGACAAAGCTAACGTACTGTACAATGGTTTGGAGACAAAAGACAAGGAGAACAACATTTCTTGGGGTTTTATACATTTTACTTTAATGGTTCTTTGACTTGAATCAAAGTCCAATTTGATCTGCAGGTATCCATCTAGAGCGTCTGCTTACAGCAACGAAACATAACATTGATAATACTTAATGAGTTTCTTGGCCTGGGTCAAAGTCTAAGGGTGTGGATTCCAATAGTGAGCATGAGCTCGCAATAACACAAAATAACATTGATAACAGTTAATGGATTTCTTGGCCCGGGTCAAAGTTTAAAGAGGGTGCAGATGCGCACCCAAGAGTGCGCACGTGTACAAATCAACACTAATAACATACTGTTTCACTCTGATTATAAGATGCTGCTCACATAAATAAAACGCATATTTCATTTTAATTATTAAGATATCCTCCACGTGTGCATTCTAAAGTGGTAGATTCGTTTAAAACGTTATATCGATTAATTTATTGGTTTTAGATTTTTAAAAAAACTAAAGTATTGTGAGTCTTTAGAACATTTCTTAGATTAATACAGTCAAGTAGATATGTAAGTATTTATATTATATTGTTTATTCAAAAGCTTAAAGTTTGTAAGATTCAATAATCAAATGGTATAGTAAATTTGATAGGAGTGATGTCTTATTAGTGTACACAACAGTACGACAGGACAAGATATTTTGGATTATATTTCTTCATATTTAGAACAATTTAAATATTATGGGAGTTATGTGCAGGAATTTTTACGGATGATGCTCCATCAATGGTAGGCTCATTTGTAGGATTACCCTCGCAAAGACAAGAAACCCTAATATTATATCTACGCACTGTTTTTTTTACATAGGGAATCTCTAGTTTCGAAAACATTGCCAGCAGCACTAAAACCTGAACAAGACCAAGTTGTAAATGTGGTAAATTTCATCAACTCGGCACCATTAAAAACATGCATTTTTAAAAAAAAACTTTGCATTTCTACGGAAACTAAGTACGAACGTTTGCTTTTTCACACTGAAGTGATGTGGTTATATAGAGGTAAAGCGTTATGCCGATTCATAGCACTTTAGATTGAATTGTTCCAAATTTCCAAAATGAAGGTATGCATGATTTTGTAAAACGTCTTCAGAATTGGTGCGCTAAATTGGCATATTTAGCAGATATATAAAGTACATAAATAACGTTAACACTAGTATTCAAGCAAAAATGACAATTTTTTGACATCCACTGATAAATTGACAGAATTTCGGAAAAAATCGGGAAAACGGTTTCAATTTATGCTTATTTTTATTTTATTTGTTATTATGTCCCTAAACCCGTCCTTATAGGTATGGCATTCAACCCTATCACTCACGGTTTTAGGAGATATCCATTCAACGACACAACCACAATGGGTATTTAAAGCTATACTTCAGCTGGGGCACGGTCTAAAACGATCGTGACTACGCGACGCGAAGATTGTGCAAATGACGCGTGCAGAAAAAACATAATTTGTCATAAAAAGTCAACATGCGTCCATTTAATATTATGTTTATTGTTCTATTACTAATAATAATAATTAACATGTTTTCTTTTTCAAGTAAATGAGTAACGTTTTTAACACGATTTAAGAATTATTTCCCCGTTGCCATCACAAAACAAATTGACGTGTTCACAGCTCGACTTTCGCTCTTCGATTGCCAGCCAGTCCGAAATTTCGTCGCACCTATAGTTGACAATTATTTTCCGTTTCACTGAAGTACCGTCTTAACTAATCCGCACTTTGTGGTGTCTGTGTTGATTATATAATTGACTGCTTACTGTTACTGCTTGCAATTACTCTTATCACGCTTAAATCGTAATTGGCCAATATCCGCCTGAAGCTTTCACCGTATTTATCGACAGACTTTTGTGCGGATTTCTTGCAAAAGTAATGATGTCGGCAAAAAGCTCCCGATTCATCACTTTACCCTGAAAACTAATAGCCATACAAGAAGTCAATAAGTATTAATGACTCCTAAAAGCGTTTGATTTCTCTCGTTTAAGAATTACCAAAATGATCAGTTAGAAACGCAAACGTTCAAAAAAGACCTACGCAATGTATACTTGGTTTATTGGTAAAACGCCGTAAATTACTCAATTCAATTTCAATTTATTTATTTATTTTTAACATATTGTGGACATAACAAATTATAAGTTTAAGACGTTCACAACATGACATTTAGAAACAAAGAAATATAAAACAATATTACATAAAAATGTTTATGTTTATGGTCAATGTTTATATAAAAGAATAAATTTATTATTCTTCTTGGTCGTGAAGTCATGTCTGAGGAACGTGACCACATTTGAATTTCGCCATCCTTTAAGTCAGCTCTTTCACTTGGTTGCTCCAGCGCGCAGACGCTCTTCCTCTGCTTAGCCTTCCATGGAGGCCACCCAAAACTACCAGTCTCTCCAGGTTGTCTGGTCCGCGCCTGACAATATGTCCAAAAAACTGCAGAATTCTTCTCAGACATATTTTCGAGAACTGTTCCTTTATCTTCAGTCTCTGGATGATTGACTGGTTCGTCCTGTGCTCCGTCCAAGAAATACGAAGCATTCAGCGCCAACACCACATCTCAAAGGCATCAATTGCCTTCCGTTCTCTTGCCTTCACATTTGTCAGGGTCGGTTTTCTATGTAGCAGACGAGGACAAAAATACTACATTCTTTAAACCAGCTCGCACATCAAAAATCGTCCATCTGCAACCTGTTGAATACGTTGATTTGACGTCTCGATATTCACAAAACACACGTTGCCAAATAGAGCTCAGCAGATTGGTCGAATGCGAATTTTTAATTTGAAAAAACATATAGTGCTACTATCAACAAATCGCATGCATTTCAGGCTGCGAGTCGAAGATGTCAGAACGCATACACACACCTATGAATTGGTCATTCATATACCGCACCGTAGACATGCACTCTATAAACATTCTGGATGACATGTACATATTATACCGTGAGACAATAGCCAGCGTAAAGTTTCATAAGCCGTCTTACAGGTTTCTTATTAGCAATGATATCCGACAAGGCAACACGATCTCATCCAAATTATTCACCGCTTCTCTGAAAGAGAGTATGTTTCGGGCGACTTACCTTACCTTACCGTTTAAAAAAAAATCGGTTATGTACATGTTCAAACACGCGCGTTAACATCATTTTACTCCCTACTTCAATTATAGTTTGTCAATTTATGGCTACGGCCGTATGTTGTAGCTTAACCACTGGGGAATGCCAAAAAAATGGCGTGTTTCAAAAAAACATTACTTATTCTTAGGTCAATAATTATTATAAAGCAATCATTATTCATAGGATGTTTATCACACTTGAATGGTCAAAGACGTAGCTTATAATAAGTATCTTTAGAACTATTTTCAAATGTGTAAATTTTGCCCATTTTTTGAATAATATAATGCCTAATTCTTGTCAAATTTGGGATCACAGAGATTATCAATGTAATTTTTTATCGTAAATATTTCACTATAATAATGTCGATATAAATTATACTGATGGTTTTATAAATGCGTTTAAAAATTAATAAATGTAAAAAATCTTAACACCACTGCACATTTATGTACTGAAATATGACTATATTCTATAACATTAGAGCGAGAGGTTTAAAAGAATACTATTTTATATAATAAAAATACTTTATGCAGTCATCAAATGTTTAAAATAAATAAATAATAAGGCCTCAAAATTATATAAATAGATTATCTACAACATTTAAGGTATGTCCAGTATCATTCTTTGAAAATAGAAAAAAAGCTCCATTTTGACCCACGCTGAGCACGTCCCCCCTTAACGGTGAATACCTCAGTCACCGTCTTTGCGAACGACCCATAAGAATTTCAGAACAGAATGCAGGAGCTTGCAAGCTTAAGTCGCAGGGTAAGTTTAAATATACAGTCATGTCTCGAAGAAAAGAGTAATGTTAAACTGTTTTGGTGAACCAAAAGTGATCCCAATGAAGAGAATCAAAAACTACGACTATCTTAGACAACAAATAATATCGATTGATGGGTGGTATACATGACGAGATTGCTCTGAACAGGCATGAAGCGCATTTGGTATAGTATTTTCAAAAGTTACCTCCCATTATATTGTTATGGAATAATATCACTTATATGAATATATCTTGTAATATATAAATTTATTAATAAAGGCTGCGCCAAACCATTTTGTTAGCCAGTAAGTGCAGTAACATGAAGTATCTTAAATTATAAAAGATGTTGTGAGCCCTTTAGGAGGAGCACCACCACACATCCCAGTCCAAGCCAAGGCAACCCGATGACGACAACTCAGACGCAAACCGAAGTTATCCCTAACAATTCGACACTTCACAAGGAGACATCCACGGAAGTGGATACCACCTTCTCCGTTGCCGAACCCGAGACACCGGAAACATTAATGATCCCGGAAATCATAATACCAGAGGCCCCGGATCTCAAAACAATTGAAACCTCTGTCCCAGAAAAAGCAGTGTCCCCGGAAACGAAAACACCTACTACTCCTAATTCCGAAACTGCCGTAACCACCGACCCAAAAATAGATTGGACCCCGGAAGTGGAATTATCAATGAACTCAGTAATCACTGAGACCGAGGAAGACTTTCAAGATGACCCTGACTTCGACTACGACAAAGATTGGGAAGAATTCTACGAAGCATCATCAGCCGAATATGCCCAAAAATACTTGGAATCTGAATCCCAAAACGAATTCGAACGACAGATCCGTACAAACACCGACACCCTGACACAACACAAAACAGATCTCTCCGCTTCAGAACTAATGAACATCATCGCATATTCTGATAGAATCATAGCCCAATTAGACGAAATAATCCCTAATACCTACGAAGCTTCGAGAAAATATTTCTTCACAAGAGAATACAAGAAAGCAGCAATCAGCCGCTACAACTCCTACAGGATCACCAACCCTCCAGAACAGCACGTTGATCCTCAGGAGATCAACAGCCCTACAGACTACAATGAGATAGTGTACAAACTCGACGAAGCTGAACACGATGCAACCAACATCCCAGATCCTGCATCACCAACATCCGACCAACCAAAAAAGAAGAACAAGAATAAAAAGAAAAAGACGCCTAAACCTGACAAAGAGGAAGAGCACCGCAGAAAGATAAATCAACGCGCCTATTTCTTGAAGAAGAAGTAAGCCCTCCAGACCACACGCCAGAACCATGACCCAAGCTCACCCCTGCCAACTGCCAAGAAGCAGAGCTCCGAGCGGCGATACTCGGAGCTCTTCCAGGCTATGGCAGATGACCGGAAGCGAAGAGAATCGACCAAAAGAAGAAGCGAGCGAAGAAATCGACGGACACCGACGTGAAGTTTGCTTTTTACCATATATCCTCCAGACCAATTCATCGAGATCAACAACCCGACCTCGCTCGGTCGCGAAGCCACCGAGGCCGGGTCTCGCCAACAAACAATCAAGCTTCACCAGAGATAGGCACTTGATACAAAGGGAGTAGGCGCTAAAAACCGTCTTGGCATCCCAGAATGATAAGCTAATAATATCCTAAGTAAAGTTGTTCGGGACTTGATATCTGGGAGGCGAAGGCAGGACCGTCTGTCCGCCGGAGCTCCCGCGATGATTGTCGATCTCTTTAAAATGCCGTATCGTTAATTAAACATTTAATTAATAAACTGCCGATGTAAATTCTGTTAAAATAACTCTGAATAAATTCAAACTGTTTAAAACGTTATTGTTTAGAGTTCATAATTGCCGCGGTAGTTGGCATGCGGCGCGCCCTCCACCCTTGCGTCGCCGTGTTGGGCTAAGGCTTCCCAATGAAGCCGTTCCCTAACATGATATTTGGTGTCAATGGCAGTCTGGTAAATCCGTGCTATAACAATATCGTAAGTTTAGTGTTCAGCCAATATGTGTTACCAGTGCTCACGTACATGCGTGAAACATGGACTCTTAATATAAGCAAAATCTAAAAATTGCGAGTAGCGCAACGTGGCATGGAAAGGTACACGCTGGGCATAACACGGAAAGACCATAAGAAACCAATGGATAAGGAAGCAGACAAGAATACGTAATATTATAGAGGTCGTCAAACAGATAAAATAGCAACGGGCTGGACATGTAGCTCGGTGAGTGGCCAACCGCTGGATAAATACCGTCACACAGTGGTATACAAAGGGTATTGAACGACCAAGTGAAAGCCCTCAATCCCGCTGAATAGACGAACTCATAAATATCCTTGGATGTGCGTGACAGTGAAATACTAGAGATCAAGAATATTAGAGAGAGCTAGAGGAGGCTTTCATCTAGCAATGGATCGACCCCGGTTGATGTTGATGATGATATCATAACATGTATAGTTTTGATAATTTTACAACGTTTTTCTTATGTCGTATTCTTATTTGTCCGGTACAAATCTTGCAATCGATTTTAACTAACTTCCCGACTAGCTAGACATTCGAAACTTTTAGAATATGTCAGAACACGATGCCAATGTATTGTTTTAATACGTTTAGCCATCTTTAAGTAGAATTGAATTCATTTTTAGTTAATTCTGTTTTGTATGAAAAGTTATTTTGATACAATTATTGGTTGCTAAGTGGTCCTAGCAACTAAATAATTAAATAATATATACGTGCGTTACTATGGAAATCAATATGAAATGACATTTCATTATTCAGTATTTCTATCAAGTACATTTTTTTTTTGATCGTTTAAGCTAGTCAAATCAAGTTTATATGATTCAACAGAAAATTTAAAAACTTTGTAAATAAAAAGTTCTTTTTATCTTGTAATTATTTTTAATTGTTTATATTCTTTGTAATTATATATTTATTGTTATTTTTAATTTAGTCACTAATCGTTCAATCCTACTAGAATTGGTAACAATCATTTACTTAATAGATATTGAGTTGATAAGTAGTGTGATTAAAGCAATATAAACAAATAATCATTAGCCCTCTATTGAAATATTAACTAATTAAAAAAAACAGCGTGCAATAATTATTATGCCCAATGATAGTTTTATAAATATCAGTAGTATTAAAATAATCATATAATGCTTTATCCCAGATATCCCTCACTGAATATCAAACCCAGAATAATGTTAAATAACTAACAATTAAAATGTCATTAGTTCGCTGATATCCATTCTATAAAAAAAACTTTGTTCAGTGATGCTAAAAAATCGTTAACTTTTGCTGCTATAAGAAATAGACATTTAAATTAGTTTAAAAACAAAATTACCTGGGGCATTAAAACTTTTTTTACTATTATAATAATGTAGTTTTTGTACACAGACTTTGTTTTTTGGTTAACCATAATTTTATTAAACTAAAGCAAAATAAAGTTTTTTTTCTCTAGAAACTCGGCGTTCATACGAGTGGAATAATGTTTCCCAGTAAGTCAAAGAAATTGTATAGTCGTATTAAAAAATATTGTACATAATCCTTTTATAACTTGACCATAAAAAACATGAGTATGCTGTATTTTAATATCGCGATGAAAAGCAAAAATGTCTTCTTCTCAGTTCATTGAATACGTTTTTAATAAGAAAACATAGGAAACTCAAAACCTACTTAAAACTGGATATATCTTAATACAGAATTTGCATGATTTATAAAAGAATTATAATACATTCCTGCGGAACAGAATGCTAAATCAGTGAATCCAATTTAAAAAATTATTTTTATTTAACATCTTAGAAAAACAAAACAAAAGAAAAAAGAAAACTAATAATTTCCTTGGGGTATAACGTATTTTATATATTATATGCTAAATATTTAAACTGTTTTTCATTTAGATTAAAATACAGGTTGTACTTTAAAACACTTTCAAAAAGCAATGATAGCACACGTGTCGCTTAAGGCCGGTTCAGATTAGTCGAGTAGTTTAGTCGAGTGGCGAATGATTTAGTTACCACTAAATGATTTAGTAACTGATAAGTTTCAGAACATAGTAGATTAGTGAGTGACGTGACAAATTAATAGTTAGTCATTTACTTATGCCACTAATCTTATATATATATATTATATAATAAGCTTCTCCACAGCAACTCCACAAGAAAAGCAACGGCATGGGAAAACCTGCAGTCGATCCGCCCCCGGGAGGGGATAAGCCAATAGTTCCCGAGGACTGGTACAATACGCAATCCGACCCCTCCTCCGAGGACTCTGACACAGATGCAGTGCTTGACACCACCAAATCCGAAAAGGAAACGGTGAGAACTAGGGCGGAGGCTGCCACAAAGGCGAAAATCCTTGCTCGAAAGGCTGCGGATCTGATAGCGGAAAAAATCCTAGCGGAAGCTGCCGTGAAAGCCAAAGCATCCGAACGCCAAGCGGCCACAGAAAGAAAAGAGAGGGAAGAGGCGGCAGCCACCAAGGCCAACAAGAAGGTCAAAAAGGTCAGGAAGGAAAGACGTTCCCTGGCTGAGGAAATACCACAGGACTCCGAGGAAACCCCGAGGCCAAACGCCAAGAATCCAAAGAGCGTTGCCCCTCCCGGGGGTAGGATAGCCGACTCGGATGTTACGGACTCACAAAACGGGGCTACTAAGGTTGCTCAAGCAATCCAAAGAGTGAAAGAATTACTCTCCGGCGACGGAAATATCCCCGCATCGACAATTAAGGCGATAACAATGGAACTGGAGGCAGTCGTCGCAGAGACTTGGTCTCTCGCAATCAAGCTTGAATCCAGCAAAGCCATACTGGAAGATCGTGCCTCCTACATAAACGCGGTTGCCGCTGCCACTGGTGACGCAGTCAGTGAAGGAACCAAGTATTCTTGGAGCGACGTCACTCGAAAAGGCGCCAAGCCGGTCAGACAGACTTCTCCGGAATGGCCAATTGTGCCACCAACAACCGCCGCAAGGCCCGGCGTGTTCTTTTTTCCTACACAAGAAGGAATGGAGTCTCCGGCCACTAAAGAAGTCGTCAAGAAAGCCATCGTGCCCGCGGAACTAAAAGTCCAAATAACGGGCTTGAGAATGGTACGTGGAGGTGGGGTAATCATTCACCCCAGAACCGAGGAAGAGGCCAAACGACTGGCCGCCGCTCCTGGTCTAAAGGAGGCCGGTCTCCGGGCTGAAATCGCAGGAAAAAGGCTCCCGCGGATAATTGTATTCAACGTGCCGGTCAAGACGACGGAGGACGACCTTAAGGAAGCCATTAAGGCCAACACTCAAGAGGTCACGGGTCTCCCCTCGGAGGCATACCGCCATGTTAAACTGAGCCACAGGGCAGGCCCCAGAATCGGAAAATGTCACATGGTGATATCGGTCCCGGCAAAGGTGAGGGAAGCGCTCATCAATGACGGGCGCATATATATGGGATGGGAATCCTTCCCAACCAAAGACTTTTGTGGCGTCGTCAAGTGCACAAGGTGTCACTTATACGGCCACATGGCAAAGAATTGTTCGGCGAGAAGCGCCACATGCGGCCATTGCACCGAGGAAGGACACGATAGGGCTGAATGCCCTAATATTAAGGCCCCCGGAAAGTGCCCGGCCTGCGCCAGGCACAAGAAGCCGCATCAACATGCAGCGATCGACCCAGATTGCCCAGCGCGCAAGTACGCAATGGCACAGGAGCGGAACCGAACGGATTATTCGATTCAATGATTCGGTTCGGTCAGTTAAATGCGGGCAAAGGGAAGGCTATAACGGCGGAGCTGATCAAGACGGTTTGGGAAATGGACATCGATTTGGTCCTGGTGCAGGAGCCTTACTCCTACGGCCCCAACCTGGGTTTCAGTGGGGGTCGGGTAATGCACCACGGCCTGGGGTCCATGGCCTGCATCTTCGTTGCGAATCCTACCCTAGTGGTGCTACACCTTGCCCACTTGTCGAGCGAACTCTTTGCCGTAGCGGAGGTCTCCGACCGATCGGGGAACTCCATTGTGGTGGTCTCTTCTTACTTTAAATTCAGCGTAAACATCCTGAAATGCGTCGAGCAGCTCGATAAAATTCTGGTTGCATGCCGCGGCAAACAGATTATAGTGGGAGCGGACGTCAATGTTCAATCATGGCTGTGGGCCCCCCGGGGGCCGCGGTCTGGCCGGGACAATCCGGCGCCCCTCGAGGAACTCGTGGCAACTCACGACCTGACGGTGCTGAATAACTCTAATGGTCCAGCCACATTCTCTACCAACAATGGGGAATCTCACATTGATGTCACTTTGATATCCAATGGTTCTGCCGGACGCGTCGTGAACTGGACTGTCCATTTGGAAGCGTCAGCAAGCGACCACCGTCTGATCACGTTCGCCTACAGGACCGAGAGGGGCCACGCGTCTCTCGCTCCACTTGTGAGCGAGTCACTGCCGAGGCGTTTCAGGACCAAGGGAACCGACTGGGTACGTTTTGACCGCGAGTTTGCTGAGGGTCTGGACAGGATGGCCTCGCGCCCTCCGCCAAAGGACATGCACGCTGCGGCTGAGGACCTCACGAATCTCATTATTGAAAAAGCGGAGGGCACTATCGGAAGGACGACCCCGAGACCGCCGAACCTCGCACCCTGGTGGAAGCCGAGACTGACAAGACTGAGAGACACAATGAGGAGGGCCAGAAGGGCCTTACAAGCAGCGCGAAGATCGCTGGAGGGGCCGCTGCACGCGGACCATCCGCTTGCGGTCACCTGCAGGACCACTAGACTCAAGTTCAAAAAGGCAATCAGTAAGGCTAAGAAGGTGCACTGGAGAGAGTTCGTTACTGAAATGGGTGGCAATGATCCGTGGGGCCCCCCCTTCCGCGTGATGAAGCTGGGCTTACGGCCCGGAAAAGTCATGTCGGCGGTACGGCGCCCCGACGGATCGTTCACCAATAGCTCTGAAGAGTCCGCCACAGTCCTGTTGGATGCTCTTATCCCGCAGGACAACGAGTCGCTCGACATTGACAACGACCGATTTCAGCAGCTTCGCGTCTATGCGCTGCTCCCCTTAAACACTCCGCGATCCGCAGCCACTACCATGTCCGAGCTAGGGATCCTGTTTGCCAGCCTCCCGATTGGCAAAGCCCCGGGGCTTGACTGCATAGATAACGCGCTAGCGAGAAGGGCGTGGTCTCTTGCCTCACACGAGATCACGCAACTCTACAAAGAATGCATGAGTAGTGGCATATTCCCCGACTGCTGGAAAAAGGGTCATCTCACGGTGATCCCCAAAGCCGGCAGTCGCCCTCCTTGTGACCCGAAAGCGTATAGACCGATTACGCTCCTTCCCGTCTTCGGGAAGATATTGGAAAGATTGATAAACAGCAGGATTGAGTCCCACCTGTCGGAAAACTGTCCAATCTCGCAAAGACAATTTGGGTTTAGACCCGGAAAGTCCACCGAGGATGCGATTCGCTTTGTGATCGATTCTGTGGAGAGCTCTGGCAAGGACCTCGTTGCCGGGATTTTTCTCGACATAGCGGGCGCGTTTGATACTGCGTGGTGGCCCTTGGTTCTGGCAAAGCTTAGGCTGAAACAGATCCCCGGGGACCTCTTTGCCTTAGTTCAAAGCTACTTCAGCAATAGGGAGATAACCTACGACTCCGGCCCCAGCCTGATTCACAGGAGGACTACCATGGGGTGTCCCCAGGGCTCCGTCCTGGGACCCCTTCTGTGGAACATTCTGTTTGACGACGTTCTGTCCCTGCCACTGCCTCCGGGCTGCACGCTCGTTGCGTACGCCGACGACTTGCTCCTGCTTGTTGGGGCGACCAGCCGACCGGCACTTGAGCGTGCAGCCACGGACGCCTTGGGCAGAATCCTTAATTGGGGGTTGCTGAACAAGCTGACCTTTGCCCCGAGCAAAACGGAAGCTGTCCTCCTCAGGGGTAGTTCTCGGGTCAACATAACTCGACGGCCGCCCACGGTTCGTTTTGGCCAGACCTCAGTGCGTTTCTCCGAAAGGGTTACGTATCTGGGAGTAATTCTTGATGACAAGCTGTCTTTCGTTCACCACGCCAAGACGGCCGTCTCTAAGGCCAATTCGGCCTATCAGAGAATGGCCCGAATGGCGGGCAGCAATTGGGGACTTAAGCCTAGAGCCCTTAAGGTTGCATACGGCGCAATTTTTATGGGAATTGCCGGTTACGCCTCCAGCATTTGGCATTCTCGAGTAAACTCCTTAACTCTCGTGAGACGCGCACTATTAAGCGGGCAGCGACTTGCGCTGATCTCGCTTACCAAAGCCTACCGCACAACTTCTACTGACGCGCTTGCCGTACTCGCGGGGGTGCTACCCCTCGATCTGCACGTCCAAGTCAGAGGATCGATCACCCTCCTCTTGAGGGGGATCAGCACAATACTCGCCGGTGTCCATCTGACACCACCGCAGAGATCCGAGGACGTTCCTTACAGGAAGACTGTAAGTGACATTGTGTACAAGACCGCATTTGCGGCATGGCAGGCGAGGTGGACCGCCTCCCCCAAGGGGCGGCACACTTACCGTTTTTTTCCAGACGTATTCTGCAGGCACCAAACTAGAAGACTCCAACCTTCGCACTGGATTAGCCAGTTCCTCACCGGCCATGGCAACTTCGCCGCCAGACTCCACGAGTTTGGCTTGATAGTAGATGGGCCGGGTTGTACCTGCGGGCATGACCACCAAGATGTTGAACACATCCTCTGGGATTGCCCGCTTATGGAATTCGAACGAGCGGAGCTGTTTGCCAGGGTCCGTCCTCACACGGGCCCAATTGGTCATGGAGATCTGGTAGCAACCGAGGCCAACTTTGCGGCATTTGAGAAATTTGCAGCGTCGTATGGGGAGCGGGATAGTCCCGACTCTTCTGTAGACTCATCCATTTCAATTCGTGACACTCAGTATGCGGGTACACAAAGCGCTTAACGTCAGCGGACAGCAGAGCCAGTCCAAAAACAAACATTTTCTTTCTTAACTTTCTTCTTTCAGCACTACGGTGCATGGTTGCAGCATCAGTCCCGTGCGGCTCCGTCTCGGGACGGAATGAGCACTTAAAATCACTTCTTTCAGACACGTTTAAAGCGTCATAGAAAGCGGCCGTGCATATCCACGGTTGTGCATATATGACGGGTGGTGGTGGGCACTTTAACGTAGTACAACGTAATAAAGCAAAAATAAATAAGTTAATAACTTCAGTTGTAAATTGTAACGGCTATATCAAAAGTATTGATAGAAGAAATTTGTAATAAAGGTACTCATGGTGCTCTTCACATATTTCAAAGCGAATTTATGGGTAGTATCTTCGCTCCAACGAAATGTCATTTCTACGACAACTAATGAATTTGACTAAAGATAACGTGTTCAGACTTGTCTCGTGGCTTGTTTGGTATTTATTTAGAGGTGGTGGGGGTGCTACTCGACCGAAAAATTAGACCATAATGAATTGACTCGACTAAATAATTTTACTAAATTACTCGACTAAATTTGTCTGTTCATACATGTGTAGTTACTAAATTACTCGTCACTCGACTATACTACTCGACAAATCCAAGCCGGCCTTTAATGCTTCTTCCGATAAAAATAAAATTAAATATACGCAATATAAATACTATGCTTTTATGAAATTCTCATAAGCCATCTATTCTCACCCGTTAAAATGCTAAATAATCTCAAGAACTTAGATAATATATCAAATACAAGAAATTTTACCCAGGTTATTATCATTTTTCAACTTTCAACTCAATGTTTATAAATACTTCTTAACGTTCAATATATTATAATTTCGACAACTCAATCGAGTGCATTGAAAGGACAATCGACAGACCGAATGAGAATATATTTTCTTGAGTTGGCATGAAAATCAACGCGGTTACCGATTTTCACGACCTGCCCGAACCTTTAAAATAGCACCGTACAACAAGAACAACGCTCCACGCGCCATATTTAAGTGTCATCACACTCTCCTTCATTTTTAGTTGTTATTTAAAATTGCAGCACTTCTTTTACAAATTGATGTATTATTTTATTTCCGTTCGTATGAGTTCACCCCTGTACCTAAACCACGCAAGCAAACAAAAAAATGCATATGGGAGTGAACAGAGAAAGTTGTACATAAATAGGGCTTACTCGTGAATATTGCCAAGCAGTTTTCGAGACAAATATTAATTGAACGTATATTGAGCTGTAAAAATACGAGTAAATGTGGGAAAGACCAAGTATTTGAAAATGAAAAGAGGCACTGAACCATCTGGAAACATTGGAATAAGAAACTCCTCGTTCGAGAAAACTTCTTCAAGTACTTGGGCTCCAACATTACCTCTAAAAATGAAATGTCCCTAGAGCTCGCTTACCGACTGAGAAGTGGAAATGCAGCGTACTTCACGCTGAGTCGTCTGTTCAGGTCCAAAATGCTGTCCATCAAAACGAAATTCCGGGTGTATAACGTAGTCATCAAACCGATCGGCATGTATGGATATGAAACGTGGGGTTTAACGGAAAAACAAGAAAAGGCGCTCCAAGTGTTTGAAAACAGAATCCTCCGGAGAATACTTGGACCCGTCAATGAGAAACACCGGTGGCGCATCCGCACAAACGCTGAACTCTTCGACCGATAACAACCTAGAATCACTAATATTCTGAGGTCAAGAAGGCTTAGATGGGCGGGCCACGTTGTACGATCTGAAAGATCTAGAACTCTCTATAGGATTTACAAAGGCACACCAGCTGGCACTCGATCTCTTGGCCGCCCTCGACGGAGATGGGCGGACAACATTCTAAGGGATGCGGAAAGGCTGGGGATAGTCAACTGGGAAGAGAGAGTGCTGGACAGAGATGCCTGAAGAAACGTTGTCCAGTCGGCCATGGACCTGAACGGCCCCTAGCGCCAGTTTAAGAATACTATATTGAGCTGTCCACTGATATTAAAACAGTAAGTTTTGGCACTTGGCCGAGTCGCTGAAAATTGGGAGTAATTTTAAATCTCATATGGTTCATCCAGTATTTGACATCATTGGCTACGCTTTAAGAATGACAGTCAGCACTTTTACGACGCGTAAACAATTTTTTATCGCGATAGTTTAATTTACATACATATTGGTGCCAGTAAATTTATGCACGTGTACAGGCGCTATAAGGTTGGTATAGCTGATGCCAAATAAGCTGATGTTTTAGCATGGATACAATGCTTTTGTCTTGACTTCCCGGGCGGATTCGTTACGAAAAATCGCACAGGCTAAACGATAAATAAAGTCACAAAAGTTGCGCGGCCGCTAGAGACTCCAGTCAGCCGCGAGCGCGTATTAACAAATTCCAAGCTGTTCTATAATTTTTCTTTAATACTTAAGCAGAGACAAGTCGTTTATTTTTGTAGTCTTGATAATGTGCATGAGCAGTTTTTATTAGGTATGTAAGGTAAGTTCTCTTCGTCAAGATTTTTCGATATTCCTTCTGAGAATAATGTACTCTTACAATAATTATTACTTTAAAAATATATTTCCACCTTCAATACCGTTTTGGAATATTTTTTTTTATGATAAATGTAGAATTGTCACTTCATAACTTTGCACCCCGTATTATATTTTATTAAATATATTACCTATTTATTTATTACTTTATAGCTATATTAATAAAAGTGAATATTATTTGATCTAATTTAATGCTAGATAATCAGTCGAAGAGGCGTATCAGTGCAGTAAAAAAGTGAAAAAAGTACAAAGTTTTAAAGCGTATATACTCTATGAATAAGTAAATAGTCGTATATAATTCATTAGCAACAGATATTGGCGAATTTAGACAACCAGCATTCAGAGAATCAGTAGACAAAGCATGTATCCATGTTTAATAATTTTAGCAGTCAGGGTTTAAGCAACCATCGTTTGAGGGGCCCAGGTGGAGCAGAACCCCCCCCCCCCACCTTCGAGGCGCATAGCGCCGAGTTTTTAATACAAGAACACATTTTTTTCAGTCGAAATGCTGACTATATGGAGCATCCAAGGGGATGCAAGATAAGCCTACCACACATAAAACTTCTGCCTCTGACCATTTTGAATTAATACAACAACCGGAAACTAAGACATATTCACTAGGTCCAGGGTAACAGCACCACTAGTAAACTCTGGCGGTATAAGGCAATCAGCTGCTCATTCTATGTAAACCCCAAATAGATTATTTAAATGGCAAGTGAACTTCAGACGTCGCTTTCATTTTAATAAATATATTTATTAAAAAAAAATACTATTTATAGGGGTCGGCTTTGTATTCGATGCAGGTCGTTTATTTAAAAAAAAAAGTTTTTTGTGTCACTCGGTTAATAGCTTTTCTCATTCGTTCATGTGAAGTCATGAATTTTGTGTGATACATTACGCGGAGACTTCAAATTTTATTTTGGATTTCATGAAAAATTGTAACGCGGTAGCAAAATACAAAATAGTTTCATTATAAATATAGTTTTCCGTAAATACAGCGTGTGGATATTTATGAAATTTATTAGAATATAAATCCAAAAATACATTACCATCACGTCACGTAAGTACAACTATGTTAGAATCATCAGAACACTCAGTAATAAAAACTAATAACATACGAAAGCATTGTGTCAATCAACTATCATTTGAAGCTCCGAAAATAAAAATAAAAGTTCACGGGTGAGTTTAGTGGCGTGACGTGATATGCAAGATATGACTTCAGTATGGTTCTGATACATTGAAATACTAAGTAAAACGACATTGCACACAAATTGTCCGTGGCGCGATGGCATTATTATGTTTCTAGCATTAGTCGTAAATAAAGTGCCAGGAGCACAGTGCCAGTGATTTATTGGCAGTATTATTGATACCCTATAGTAAAATTGTATACATTAATCATACTGCTAAATTCTTATTAATTCTGTTCCACTGTTATTTCTTGATAGAAAGACATGGTAATAAAATAGCTAACCCTCTATTTTTGTTAGTTATTATTAATTTTTTTCTAATTTTGTATTTACCGGAAGACCGGTTTCATAACACAATATTTCTATACAATTTTTTTCACACTTACAATTTTATTTCCTTACTATTTTTAATTTATTTAATTACCTAAGAATTTTAAATCGTCAACCTAGTCTCTCGGTCCGATACTTGAATTGTACCGTAATTAGCATGCACATTGACAAACTCAACACAATCCGATAATGGCAGGTACGAGTTTTGCTGAGTAAAATTATTTTGGTGACGTATTCCACTTAATGTACAATTATTTTAACATATGTTTTACCACTCGCAGTGACATTAACATTAAAACACAATTCTGTGCACAAAATTCAAATGTAACACAGAATGTTACCAGCCGAGCGGCTGCAGGTTCTCGTCCGATCACCGAAGTTAAGTGACATTGCTCGCGGATAGTACTTGTATGGGTGGCCGCTTTTGTAATATTATGCAAAATAACATTTTATTATTAATATGTTCATGATATAATTCATCAAGACTTGCTGAGACTAAGCAATAATTGACGATAAAAAATATTCTTCTATCTATAAAATATCTAAAATTTTGTATGGTTTATTTATGGCATCATTTTAGATATTTTTTTCATATGAAAAAATAACGCCCTCGGGTGGGTTCAAACTACTGACCTTTCGGTTAGCAGCCGAACGCCTTACTTTTGCACCAACGGTCGCCGCGGTAAAAGTGACAATTTTACGGTATAAATATTAACTGCGAACGTTTGAATTTTTTCGAGAGCCGCCCGGCTTTAGGAAAAACAATCGCTCTCAGACATATTATACATATTCCAATATACTTCCGTGTAACGGAGGAACTCAGCATAAACCTAATGATACATTTATGTATTTATCATTAATTATTTCATTCTACTGGACTTGAACCTGTATCTGTTGGATTTGCGCGAGTATGCTTTCCCAATTAAGCTACATGCATCTTACTAAATTACGACGATTTAAACTAGTAGTTACGTGAAATGCTTATCGAGTACTTCTTCTCCCGATTGAGTGTCGTATTTTTTCTAGTGTGTATATATTATTATATGCATCAGATATTTTCAAACTATGTATATTGTTATTCATATTCAAAGCTATACTGCCCCCATAAGCAAAAACACAGCTAATGGGAAATAATGAGAAATTAAAGTAAGTATTAGGTAACATACTAGATAAAATTCTGAACATAATTGCATAACAAAATAAACTGGAAATCATTTATTTTAATATAGAAATCATCATAATGTGTTCACTACTTTTGCAAAAATGTTAGGCTTTTCGATGCAACAAAACAGTAAATAATGATTCATAAGCAAAAACACAGCACATCTATCGATTTGCTGTGTTTTTTGCTTAAAAACGCTGGCTTACTGTTTTTTTTGTTTATGATTCTAGAATTTTTCCACAAACGTAATACCGCATGTAACTGGTAATAATGAGATAACCTCAAATTAATCATTCACTAACTTCATATCGCCCTACATTTTTAATGATATTTTAATACTCAAATGTGATTAAGTTCTAAATTGTATTAGGAATTGTGAAAAAAAGATTCTCAACTTTATTTTGGAGAGTATGCAATTGGATAAACTTGATCAAAATGCTGCAAAATCCAATGAAATTATAATGGAAAGTAAAATGCTAATGACCAGTTAATTACATTTTAATTACCACATTTAAATATCATGTTAATTATATCTAATGGACAACTACTGAAAACGCGCCAGCCCATTGTTAGCACTAAATGAGTTATTAATTTTAATCTTAATCTATCATAAAACACATTTCTAACTATCTAGTTTTATTAAATTAATGATATTTGTACTCACGTCTCTGAACATTTGATATTTAAAAATAATGCAAACGGAAATTCCTCAATATTCCCTTTTTCCAATGCGAGCCGCATAACTGCTTCTACGTTTACATCTGTCAACTAGCTTCGATATTTGTTTTTTATGAAGTGCATTACACTGAATAATCTTTCACAGTATACAGTAGTAGAAAAAATTGACAATATTAACTCATTTAGTGCTGACACTGCGACTGGCGCGTTTGGCGCGACTGGCCATTAGATATAGTTAACATGATATTTAAATGTGGTAATTAAATATTAATTAACAGGTCAGCAGTTTATGGATCATATATGGAAAAGAAGAAATGCATAATTCAAAAATAAGGAAGAGTAATGCCTACAAATAGGATGACGTTTTGGGAGTCTTCCCACCAAAACTGACGGATTTTTGTATATTTAAAAATATAAATTGTCATTCCAATATTATTTAATGAACAAAATACCATTACAAGTATTTAATTTTTCAAAAATATCCATTACAATTATTATAAGCAAAAAAACATATTTACTGTTTTTTTCCTTACGAAACTGACATTATTCCATTCAAAATCATAAATAAAAAGACAATAGTGGAGTTTTATAATCAATATTTTTGTAATTTTGCAATTTTTATGTAATGAAAATATCAATTTTTAAATAATCTATTATAAACCGAAACATTTATTAAAATTGATTAATTTTTAATGAAGCAGCAATGAAAAACATGATAACCTCTCTTTTCTCAAAATTGACTTTTTCCCATTAGCTGTGTTTTTGCTTATGGGGGCAGTATAACAAAGTGGTCAAAAATCATACATAATGTAAGCTCACATGCTAACTTGTAAATAATATACACGTATAATCATTTAAATTGCACAAAGTGTTGGCAAATGATTTTTCTTACTTCTCTTTGTTTAATCTCATTAAGTGCTTAGAATGTAATCTTATGTATTCCTTCGGGGATTCGTATGTGTGGAATAAGGCTTTGTGTCTTTTTTACATGTTATACTATGTAGGGATTTCAAAACAGGTATTACAGTATTTATCAATACCGAAATACCGGTTTTAAAAATCCAAAATACCGGAATTTGCGGTATTAAGAAAGCATACTCGTTTACGTTTTTGAAAATAAATTGTAAGTTATGTGCTGCTAAAATTCAAATATATCGAGTGAATCCAACAGAGGTGAAAAAATAATGGAACAAATTTCATAAAATATATTTATATAAGTAATTGTCGCGATGAATTATCATAATATTATTTCGACATAGAAAACATCCGTGACAAAAATATTAAATTAACTATTGATGACTGTACAAGCGTTGAATTTAAGAAGCTTTTCGTGCGGCCGGACTCATTTGCACTTGATGAACTTTTGAGGGCTTTAGTTAAAATTATCAATATATTCAAATTATTTGAAAAAAAATCACTAGTTTTACAATTGTGATCAATTACAAATTTCAATAAAATTAAATGTCAACATAATAAATGTAGGTATGTAGGTTTTTACTATAAAATAATATTTTAAAAAGATTTTCATAGTTATATATTATATTGAAAAGCACCTACTTCTGTTTTTTTAATGTTTAAGAAATAGCGGTATTAATACCGGTATCCAATAAGAAATACCGAAAAACCGGTATTCACATTTATTTTTCATTCGGTATTGCAATCCCTAATACTATGGTATAGTAGTATATCTTCTTCTTTAAACTCGAGATGCGTCTTAGTGATATTTTTCAGTTGTAGGTGAGGTGATACCGATATAAAACATTACATACCTACCGTAACATAATATATTACTCACCACTCTAATGATCTTGGTCTATCTCACATTTTTAATCGTCCAAAAAGAATTGACCGCAGACAAAAAACAAATATATATTTTAATTTCAGCGTTTTAACCATTTATTTGTTTACTCTGCTGCATTATTCAGAAAATGAATGTAATTAAAAATCAACTCAAAAAACTGTTGCCACTTTTTCTTACGATACAATGACTATGTTCAAATCATTTAATTAGTTCTTAACATTACCAATTCATACTTAAAAAGACATTCCAATCAGTTTTATTATACATTATAGTTTTGTAATACTAAGGCGTAAAACCCACTTAACGGAGCGAGTGGGGCTCTCGCGCAAAATTTCACAAGTGGCGTGTAAATCATCGAAAATACAACGTAATCAAATACGCCAGCGCACACTGGATTTGACGACGCATTTTGCCCGCCTGCCCCATGAGTCACCGTTGTGTGGCTTTTCAGCCGGACGAATTAACAAAAATACAACGTAATCCATTCATTGAATACGGCGAGCAAAATCACGCTCTGGAAGCGTCGTTGATAGACGGGCGAGAAGCCATTATTTAATAACAGAGAACTCATTGTTTAGTTTTTGCGTAATTACAAGCCCCGAGAAATAATATAATATTTTTATTGCTTTGTTATGAGAGACGCTGATAATAATAATTATTTTGTGCTTCTTGGGCCCCTTATTACATAGGTGAAGAGTAATTCGCGGGTGGGAGGGGTCTACTCAGTAGTTAGCGCACCGAACGCTTTTTTGGTGGGCTTTATGCCCAAGTGTTAAACTGCTGAATATACATATTGTTTATTCAGCATGTTGTATCTTGTATAATAAATATACAATATCATTTTTCTTCAATATCACAGTGAAAATATGCAGGTTACAGTAAAGTTGTTTAAATAACTTTGTGAATCTGTTTGCGATTGCAATTATCCGGGTACGCGATATTCATGAATATATTTTGTGTAGGTACATCCACGATGGCAGCGCGGCTGAAACGTCGGCCTATAGCGTCGTAGGTCCCAGGTTCGAGTCGTGGGTCTAGCAAATATACATATTGTTTTTCAATTTGTATATGAGTCAGACTATGGACCTAATAGGTTGAGCAAGTGGATGACATCCATTTCTCGTAAAAACAAAATCTATTAATACAAACCTCTACTCTGTGAACCTTTCATATAATATGATCTTATTTGGATCGGACATGGTCGAAATTTTTTTTTTCCGACCATGTCCGATCCTGATAGGATCATATAGGCCTCCACAGCGTGGAGGTTTGTATTGGCAGATTTTTTTTTTACGAGAAATGGATGTCAGCCACTTGCTCAACCTATTAGGTCCATACCCTGACACACACAAATTGAAAAACAATATTTGTACTTGCCAGACCCAGGATTCGAACCTGGGACCCACGGCTTTATAGTCCAACGCTTATGCCGCGCGGCCACCGTGGGTATATATACCTATATAATAATTATATTGTGTGACGTGTAAATGTTGAATGATGTACTTTAGCTTGTAATGAATGCGGTTTCCATATACTGCTATAGACCAGACTTTTACAAATATTTTTAAAACCTTGGGTGGCATTAGTACTGTGCTTAAAAAATCGGCGTCTTACTGCGGACGTAAAGATCTGTTCATATAAATATTCGTACATAGTTATTTATATTTTTTATTTGTGTTAATTTGCCTCTGTTTACGATGGGTACATTTTATTAAAAGTGTCAAGTCACACTCAAGTGCGTGATAACCTCAGTCTTGGGTAGCTGCTTCCGACATGTTCTCATACGTAAAGAAACTCCTAATGCTTCACATCAAACGTAATGCCTCAAAATCTATCGATTAAAGCCGAGTGTGGTGCGGGTGGGTTAGTAATAATTGTGGGTTAGTGTTTTTATTGTGATTAAAGGCGAGGTTTTGAATAAGAAAGTTACTGTTTTATTAAGCTTGTCTGCGATTTTAATTATTATCCACGGCGGTTCAACCGTTCGTTTAGTTTTTTTTTCTCTATTTTGTCGTTACCGTCATGTATGACTATCACCTCTAGCAGTCTAGCATTATGTAGGTATTGCCGAACTCTTTATCTTCTTTTTTCATCCACATTTATCTCCTGCAATATTTCCGTCATATTTTAATATATAATATTTATTTGAACGTGTCCGATTTAAAGAAGATCATAAATTAATATTATGGGCCTCCACAGAATGAAGGATATTTTCTTTTTTACGAGAAATCGATGTTTACCACTTGCTCAATCTATTAGGTCCATACTCTGACTCCAAATACACATTATTAAAAAACAATATGTGTATTTGCCAGATTCACAATTCGAATATGGGTCTCATGACACTATGACGCGCCAGCCGATTGGCCATCGTAAGCGATAACTAAAACAAAAATGTTTTTCCAATATAATAAATATTGTATGCCGTGCCTGTTTTTCTACCAAAGTGACAGAATTTTCACTTTCAAGTCTGGAAAAATAAAAACGCGTAGTGAATTACAACGCAAAAAAATAATACATGGCTATAAAAATACTGAAATGAAAAATATCATAAATATATTAAAAAGGCTAACAGGTGAATCTGTAGAATATAATTTACGTAAATTTTATTGACAGAAAAATAACCGTAAAACATAGTTTAAATAAATCATAAAATAAATTTAATTAAAAAGCTTCTTTTATGACCACCTATCAGTTACGATTCGAGATTATAAAAAAATCATTTGGTTATTATGACCTATAAACTATATAAAAATATTAACTGTACGTCTGGGATTATGAAATAAAATAAACAATAAAATTATTTCAATTATCTTTATTTTTTTCAATACGTCATATCGTTATGCCGTTATTGATACTAATAAAAATAAAAGTTAATGATATTCCATAAAACTATGACGTTCTCAAATGCATACAGAAGGATAACGACGTAATTTATTTCAGAGTGCGAGAGGTAAACTACGGTAAGTCCGAATTTGGTAATATAGATGTCGGTGAATGTAGCAGCAACTTATAATGTCTTGGTTAAAAACCTGTTTTGGTCATTAAAAATATTTTTTGAAATCAGAACGAACACGAAACAAAAATAAACAGATATATTAGAGTATTAGACGATATGTAAATAGGTACCTTAAATTTGTTTAATTCGTGAAAAATCATAATGTTTCTCTCCTGTAAAGTTGTTAACGTGGACTTTCTGTAGTTTACCTTTCACCTGCACACTATCTATTAATTGGACCAATTATGGTGGCCCTCATTCCTTTTTTCCTACGTACCAAAAATTATTTTCGAAAGACCAGGCAACCAGCAGTTACGGGTCATGAGTCGACCGTGATTGTAGTTACATTCATTTACTTAAACACAGCGGACGCGCCTAGGTTTGTTATAGCTAAGCCGTCGTTAACCACAGGGTGACTCATCCAAAACGCATATGTTCGTTTTCGATGAGATTTGCAACCTTCGTTGTGCTAAATCTAATACAGTTTGAACGAACGTCGCGTCCATCATCCATCCTAAACATGTCATCATCATTTATCCCAACCCAAGTGAAACCGTGAGAGTGACATTCCGAACCGTCCATTTACCAGTGCGTCAGTGCGTGAATACCGAATCAGTGCCAGGACTCTCAACATAAAAGGTCCGTGTCTGGCATCCTGTTTAACCCCCCCCCCCCCCCCTGCCATGATCCGTAATCCACAACTTCAAAAAACCGCATCTTCAAAATTAGTCCACTGCAAAAAGTGCAACCATCTATTTATTAGGCCTATATATTTTCTACAACGCCCTCTGTGGCCGATCAACTTACGCGTCGCCTTATAATGTCGTGGATCCCTGGTTCAAATCCTGCGAATACAGATATTATTACTTTTCAGTTTGTATTTACAGTCAGAGTGTGGACCTACTAGGTTGGGCAGGTAGGTGTCTAGCATCCATTTCTCGTAAAAATAATCTGTTAATACAAACCTCCAGTCTGTGGAGGCCCATATGATATTATTAGGATCGGATATGCTCAAAAAGAATACTGCAGTTGGACGGTGTGAACAAAGATTCTAAAATGTGGACACCCGGAGGACATTAATTCAGGATAAGGGTAGGTGATGGTAGTTCTGTAGGACCCGCCCTGTGTTATTGGGTCACTTATGATAATATGATGATGGCATTCTTAAATCGTATGTATTATTCATTGAATAAAAAATAATTTTCATTATAAGTATTACTATTTTTTTATTTATAAAGATAGAAGCACTTCCGGTTTAGTATTTATTCAGAGTTCACAGATATTTAATCAATAATAACAGAGAATATTTCAAACGGTACTCGAAAATAGATTGATTAAATAAGATGACTCGCTCCACCAAATAACCAGATGAACTTTCCAAAGGATTAGTTCAGTTCAAGTAGGTATCACATTTGACAACTAGAAACCACACTTATCACTAGAAACGAACCTCGATAGTGTAAGGTGCTTACTTTAAAAATAGAGGATATGTATGATCAAAAGGGTCAGAGCTAATCAGACTAAGCTGACTGGCTGTAAGACTGTGAGAGATAAAAAATAATTAATTGAAGAGATTAAAAAATCCTAATCCGTATACATAGCGCTTGCGGCGTCCAGTCAATGGGCAGCGCCATATTATATGGGTCTCTTTTCGAAGTCACACCGCTACAATTTTTATTACTACAACGTTTTCATATTTTCATGCGTATTTTACTTATTCAACTCTAAAATAGTTTTCATGAAAACGTTCAAATTTGGAAATAGTCAATATTAGGAAACAACATCATAAATATGTGTTTTCCATAGCTTACTTTATTTTATTTCTATCATAAACTGTGGTATTATTACGTTAGTAAACAAACAAAATTACATGTTGTTTACTTGTTTTAACATCGCTAATATCCGAATTTCGAGTTATTATTTATCTGAATAGGCCATATATTTATAATAGACACATTTTAGTTAGTAGACGTAATGTTTTCGCTTTACCACTGAATAATATATTATTTTTACTAAGTATCACTCATTTATATTTAATAGCGTATTTTGATGTTATTCAATAATTATAAAGGCAACATTTATAAAATCTCATAATAACAGTTTATCTGACTATATAACAATAACTCGGCAATAATGATGTAGAATTAATCAAATTTGTCAATAGATGGATGTTTAATAGAGTTTTGGTAATGACAAATAAACGTGGAAAAACTAATTCAAGTTATTCATTCCAATGCGGGAAAATAATTGTATTCAATCTCAAAAGCTCCGAAAATACAACCCATAGAATCTTCCCAGAGGTTTTATTTTCTTAGGATGTGAATAATAGATACACGTGTCAACAGAATGTCTAAATAGGCTAGGAGAAGCGGTAATATCTTTTGATTAGACAAAAAGCTTTATTCTGCAACAAATTATCCTGGCCCAAAGCTTGCACAAAATAGATTGTGTGTGCGACAGAGAAAGCGCTTCGTGTGAAAGATGTAAATCAGAAGATGGAATAAGCTGGAACAAAGGCGTTGAAACCACTACTGTGAAGCCATTTTATTGTATTTGGCTTATAGGTACAATGACCATATTTTTGACAGAAATAAAAGATGTATTATTAGCGAAATTAAATTTTAGAGCTTTTTTAACTTTCCTCTCCGAAAGAAAATCATCCGTGCTCAGGCCTAGAGCTTCATTTTTGTTCATTAAAATAATAAAGCCGATAGCCAATAGTAGCACATTTTGGAAAGCGCTTCAGTGAGTATTATAATCCAAAAGTTAAAATGTCTCTCAATTGAGTATGAATCCCTTGGCATAGTGGTCTATGTGCGTGGGCGCGATACCCTAGAGATGTAAGTTCGATTCCTGCGGGGTGTCATACTTTTTTCAAAGGTTTTCAAGGCATTTTCTATTGGTTATAATATATTTTTTAAATATTTTTATATTTTATAATATATTTTTTTTATTCGGGTCTGGCAAGTACACATATTGTTTTTCAATTTGTGTATGAGTCAGGGTATGAACCTAACAGGTTGAGCAAGTGGCTGACATCCATTTCTCGTAAAAAACTAAATATGTTAATACAAACCTCTACTCTGTGGAGGCCCATATGATCCTATTAGGATCAGACATGGTCGGAATATTATAATATATTTTCTCAGAAGTGTTTTCAAAATTATGTATGTTCAATAATTAGAATATTACATTCTTAAATCTTGTAAATTATTCGGTGAATAAAAAAATAGTTAATTTAAAATTTTATTATAATTCTTTCATTTTTGGCAATTTTCATTGTGAACATATCGTTACCCCGGCCCTAACTTGTTTTATAACACGTACTACACGTACACGTTTACTAACATAAGATTTATTAGTTTTCAGGTAATCGAGTTTGAATATTGAATCAAAATATAATGCAATGTTAGTATCAGGGAACACAATTTGAATTCCTTGGTTATCATTTATGGCAGAATAGAATTCTGGATAGCAAAGACTTATTCTTTTGATATATTTTGGAAAATGCCTACTAAAGAGACAGCAAAATACAAATATTATGACAACTGATGGAAATTTAAAAAAATATGTTTCACTTACAAGATGCGAGGTGAAGATATTCATAATCATGAAGATTTAACCTGAAAAACATAGCGTTTTGCTGTTAATGCATTAAATAAGTTAATAGTTGGCGTCCCAAATTGCAAGACGAACATGAAAAGTAGGGTAACTTAATCGATGAGGAAGTCTCTTAATATGAGTAGGTAGGTATGTTGAGGTGCAGGACTCCGATTATATCCTGGTCTGTTGTCAATTCAGTAATTAAAATTAATTAAAGGGGACCTGCTGTACGCGAATGACAAGTCATCGAATGCAATGTTGTGGAGACCATTATTGATTTGATTCCAAATACTTTAGGTAAGTAGGTATTGTTACACCCCCGTATGGTCCCCATTTGGGGATGTCTCTGTGTATTTGGAGAGGCCCGAGTCGGTATCAAATCCAACAAATAGTAAAGCGCTGATTACGAAAATAAATAATAATAATAGAGCCGAGCCAGCAATGCCGTAGATTATGACCGTTGAAAATATTGCAACATCGCCGTTTTTCGACAACGCTTTCGTTGAAAGCAAAGCACAAGATGGCGGGCAGAACGCTCCCAACAGCCAAATCGCAAACGCGTACATTTCGTCCTCCGTAAAATAAATTATTAAAAATGTAACTATTATATAATATTAACTTAAATATACCTTTCCGTTTCCAAAACAATTTCGGTGTATTATTTGTTCACCTCCACATTCCGAATCCAGACGAAAAACCATACTAAAAATGGAGGGAAGTAATAGTATGTATTGCAGTAGCAAAAACTGGATGTGGGCTGTTGATCCGACATAAAATAGTGCACACTAAACTTTGTCAGAAATGCGTATTTGTTTTCATTGAATTTTGCATATCTTGGGGCTCTTGGGGCTGGAGGTTTGTATTAACAGATTTTTCTTTTTACGAGAAATAGATGTTAGTTACTTGCTCAACGTATTAAGTCCATAATCTGACTCCAAGCACACATTGATAATCAATATTATGAATCAGTGGCGAAGACTCCATACTAATCGATTATTTGAAGCCTACCTTCTTAAGAATTTTTTTTTAGTTGCATATTAACTTATTTATATAATCACTTGATTATATATTCTATAAAATAATTTATTTTACCAACGTGAGATGCAGTATGTGTAAGAATGTACCTACTACACAGATAATTACAAAACAATCTGCAAAGGTTTTAAAAAATATACGACAGCACGCCATCTGTCTTGACATAAATAAAGGTCGGATTATGTTTCAAATAATTCTCAATTGTTTTCATATAGACTTAACGTCACGTAGCCCCGCCCAGTCTATCGAATTGTATGAACTAAGGTAAGCTCCGATCGCAGGGCCTAAAACAAAATAATTAATAATTAGATCATTTAAAAATATTATTTCTATGGTATTTAATCGAATAATAATAAATATAGACCGTTTTTTAAAATAAAAAGAGCTTTTATCTAATGATTTTTGATGTGTATAAATGTTTTGAAAAAATACGTAATTTAAACTGATCGCTTAATTTTATGTCGTCAGTGAGTTTTTGAAGTTTCATTAAATTATTGTGCCGTTGTCATTAGTGTGTACCTATTCATTAGTAGTAATATCGTATTATATTCTTATTTCTCGTAAGTATACCTGACAAGTGTGTTCTTTTTATCAGATCTCCACAGCCTACCTCTTTCCAAAAGTCACCCTTCGCCACAGATATGAATATCTACCAGACCCAGGATTCAAACCTATAACCTACGACACTATCTATCGTGGGCTAAATATGTATGTATATTTTAAATTAACTAGGCATTCTTAGGTCAAATTACTCTAAAACGTAATAATATAATACAATATGTGTTGGTAAAAGCAATATTTTCGAATATGCTATGAAACCACATCCGAATCGTAAATAACGGCCTATAGGTACAATTCTTATTTTCCTATTTCAAAAGATTTAATTTTTTTAAGTCAATTTTCTCCAAGTATTGTCGGTGAAAAATCGTGTTTTCGATACGTAAGTCAATTTGACGTAGGTCACAATAAAATTTATTGTTGATACACAATTTAAATTAAATCTATTCTATTTTCATTCAGCTTTTTAACTTTAGCATCCACCAATCCAAAGTTAATTTGAAATAAATTGGCTTTGGTATAATACGAAAGCACTCACTTTACTGTGCCTAAATAAAATTTAAACGACAGCTGTAAAAACAATGGGGAGTACCCTCATAAAGACTGACAGTTAAAATTAACTCAACACTCTTTCAAGCTCTATTATTTGATTCCACGGGTTAGATTAGCCGATACATTTGTCACGTAAAGAATTAACTCGAAATAAAAATACGTCGAGCAGTGGTGTAACTATATGGCGCAAGAACAAGTTTCCGAAAACCTGAATGGCTTATACCCTGCGTATGCTAGAGTAAAATTGCCTTTTCATGCTGTCATTTGTCGTTACATACATAATTTATAATTACAACACAATTTTTACTTCGTTGTCGTAGAATGTTGTCGACTACATCTGAGCTGACAAAACGAGTTTTGTAAAAATTCTGTCTATATTACTTTCTTCAACAATTTGTTTATCTCAATTTAGCCGTAGAATAACTTGAAATCGCCTACATAATCATTACACGCTCAATTTTTACGCAACTACTATTAATTTGACCAACTATTTTTTTAAATAAAATTAAAACATTATTCTACTTCAGCTGTCTCAAGCAAGATAACTCAAATGTACGTTGCATGAGATATTTCATGAATATACAAAAATAGATAATAAAATATTTCTTGACATTGTTGAACTAGTAAATATTTAAAATTATGGAGAATATAAACTAGGCAAATATTCTTTAAAACTTTGTATTTACACCTTTCTGGCAATTGTTACCAGTCGCGAATGGTGGAGGTAGGCTGTTAAGATTCGACATAAATAATGCATACTAAACTTTGTCAGCAATACTTATTTGTTTTCATTGAACTAATTTTTTAAATTCAATTAAATCATGCCTAAACAAACCTTAAGGTACCTATACTATGGGTAATCCGACAGAATAATAGTGTATACTTTGTCAGTGATACTTATTTGTTTTCGTTGATTTAAGAATGCATAGGTATAACAGATGTAGACAGTGTTTATTACCCTTTTTTTAATTCATTAAGCCAAACCATAATCGATAAAATTATTCGGTACTGTTCGGTTATACGGAATACAGCGGAAAAAGCATTTTGAAAATAGCCGATAAACTGGATTATTTCTTAGTTTAACCTAACCTAACCTAACCTAACCTAACCTAACCCAACCTAACCTAAACTAATCCAAACTAATAAATAATCTAGTATATCGGGTATTTTCTAAATGTGTTTTCCGCTGTATTCCGTATAACCGAACAGTATCAAATATTCTTCTATCGAAAAAATTTCTCAATTAATTATTTATGGTTTAATGGCATAATTTTAGATATTTTATAGATAAACGAATATTTTTGACTATTATCTACAATGGCTTAGATTTGGCAGGGTTCAATTGAATTTTAAAAATTAATAATCACTATAATATACACATTGTAGTCTTAGTTCAATGTAAACAAATACGTAATTCTGACAAAGTTTGCACAATTTATGTCGGATTTTAACAGCTTATCTCCAACCCTTCGCCAATGATTGTTAGTTGGATAATATCAATTTCAACTGACACAAGTTTATTCTGTGGAATGTATATTTTCGCATTATAATAATATATGCAATCATATAACGAAAAAATATATTAAAAAAAAAAACATAGAACTAGTCAAAGTGGAACCAGCAAGACATCAATCTACGCAATAGCTTCTGGTGTAGAAAGATGTATAGCTTAAACTCCTACGTGGAGGCTGTACATGGTACATGACCACAATATGGCCCATGGTGTAAATCTCGGCACATTCACAAAGTAGACATTATTTAAAGTCTCATACATCATAATATAAGCAAACCTGTAATACTCGCAGCATTGAATGGTGGGATTTTATATGTCCCCCTTCCGCATGTTTGGCCGTTGATAACATCCTGAGAAGTTAACACATTAAGTAAATGTAATACTATTAATCTTTAATAAAATCAAAAATATGATAGCTGATATATTTTCACATTCCATAAATTCTGAAGAATTTCCCGCGAGCCAAAGTTGGTCGACCCTTTTACAATGTAAGGCCGAGGATTAGAAGTCCTGCCAGTGACACTAGGGTATCAAATAAATTCAAATGTATCATGAATTTAAACGTATACATGGTTAACGTTTTTATTAAACTTTGTTTTTAAATCGGATTCGCTTTTATATAGCTGGAAAGCATCCAATACAAATGGTTATTGAAGCATAAACATTTCTAGTTTTCCGCAGTTTTCTGAAGGTCGAAGATAATCGTTTTGTACGTAACATGGAAAAAACTATCTACGTATTACATAATAATTTAAGTTTTCTGTATTGTTTTTCTAATAATGACACGAATCCTTTCTTAACATAATTGGTTATTTATGATATTATTGTAATCATACTCAAAGACAATTGTTTTCTAACCTAATAATATAATCGTAAGAAAAGAGATTTTATAATACTTGCATATTAAAATATATTGATTTCAGCTTATTTGTTTTACTTGAAATACTATTTTTATTCACTGTATATTTTTAAATTCTCTTTTTATCAATAGGATATTTTATTATATCATGGCCATCAGGCGGTAGCTACCTAAGGTAGAACCGATACTAGAAATGCATATTGTACAAAACACTAATAAGACCATTTTGTCATGTATGGCTCGGAGATCAAGTAGGTACAGTGTTGGGCTCATTTGAGCGAAGCGTGTTGCGTGGTATCTTCGAACCCATGAATGATACACAGTTTATGTGAAGACGAAGATACACTTTATTATGAGCTGTACGCGTTGTACGGGAGCCCTACAGTGTACAGTCCAACAAATTGAGCTGCCCTAGGTGGCGGTACCGTGTACACAGGATGAACGAGTACCTCATAAAAATAAGCTGTCATTTGGAAAACCGAAAGGCAAACGATGACTTAGTCGACCTCATACAAGATCAAGTGTTAGGGACAAATTGGATTTAAAGGCTTATATCGTCTCAAACTGAAGGTAAGTGGTTTTGGACAAACCTGGATGGAGGCAGATGCTGGAGGAAGCCAATACCTAAATTAGGTTGTAGCGTCAGGAAGAAGAATTTTTTGAATTCATTCAAAACTTATTTTTATATAATATAAACCTCAGTTCAGACCGTTTTTGATTCCTATATAAATACGTTTCATGAAATTGCAATTTCAACTGCAAATGGTCATGCACTATGAAGTATTCGTCTTTTGACTTATGTGTTCACGTAATTATGGGTATTAACGGTGTAGTATATTGAATTATTTGAATTGTATATTGAATTGAACTGACGGTGCTGCTTTACGGTAGCGAATCATGCCACCTTACGAAAGCTCAGACCAACCGTATACTGAGCTTCGAAAACAGATGTTTGCGACGAATACTGGGTGTGCAGGTGGTATGACTTTAGGAGCAACGAGGAGATAAGAAAACGCACCAAGCAGCCTCTCATCACGCTGAAAGTGAAGAGGCGACGTTGGACCTGGCTCGGCCACGTGCTGCGGATGCCAGAAGAGAACTTCAACCTGGCTTGCCTGTTCTTCAAGCCGACCGGATTCCGGCGACCTGGAAGGCCGCTAAATACAATCTACAGAGTGTATACGGCGGAGCTACGGGATGCTGGTTTGACCTGGAATGAAGCAAGAAGACTGGCGAGCGACAAGGATTCTTGGAGGTGCCGCGTGGTGTCCATATGCTCCAGTTAAGGGGCGGATATGGAAAAAGAAGATATTGAAAAGTGAAGTTATCGGTTTTCTCAAAAGAGTGGCATCATTTTTTTTTTTTTTAAGACTTTGACTGTGATCTGCTATCTATTCTATATTATTATATTAGAAATTCTAATTTCTTCTCTGAATGAGCATCCGTTGTTCAAACCCTCTCTCCAATTCTCTCAAAAAATAGTTACAATTGCTTGTTCCACTGCTGGTCAGATATTGCGGATGCCTGTTAATCTATCAATTTGACAGGCAATTCAATGATAGAGCTGAGGTCGTATCAAACAGTTATATTAGCATGTTCTTGCACCGAATCTATTGTTTTGGAAAATCATAAATGTAGTTACTGGCATTAATTTTAAGGCGAACTAT
Source organism: Rhyacophila brunnea (assembly GCF_057557595.1). Classification (NCBI taxonomy): domain Eukaryota; kingdom Metazoa; phylum Arthropoda; class Insecta; order Trichoptera; family Rhyacophilidae; genus Rhyacophila; species Rhyacophila brunnea. The sequence goes on along the minus strand of NW_028232965.1, from coordinate 53,410,208 downwards.
TTTTGATGTACATAAAAGAATCTTTTATGTTTGCTTTCGATTACCGCATTGTATTTATGTAGGTCGTTTGCAAATGGCATGAATCATGGAAAATCGAATCGTTAAATTCAAGATAGATTATTCTAACGTGATTTTGAACAAATTACAATAGCGCATCTGCTTGGTATGTAGTATTAAACGTTCAGAACGACTTTCATAATTCGTTTTGAATTTTGACACATGACATTTGAAAATGCAAATTAACGTTCAATATCTGAACAAATAATCTAAATTTAATATTATATTTTTAATGAAAACTAAATATACACAATATTTAAATATGTTAGATTATGTTTATTGAAAATATATATATATAATAATAAAAGCACTCACCGAACAGTGGAAGATGTGAGATCAAATCCCACTCGATCCAAAAAAAATCCAACGTTTTTTAAATATAATATATATATTATTGTTTTTTTATAATAATGTATGTCAAGAATAAAAAATCTACCTTTTTTAAATTTGAATATAGAGTATATTCAGTACTTATTCAATAAAAAATAATTTACTATACAAGTACAAGGACCTCATAAATATAATATATTTACTACCAGTGCCGTGCCGTCTAGGGTCATATATTATTCGGATTATATTGGCCCAATTAAAAAAATGGTTGCTTTATACCCCGTTTACACGTCCATGGTTTTACTGCTGACAGTAAGTAATTCAGAAGCTTCCGATTTTTTTTTTGATTCATGCATGAAATCTTCCAACTGCAGGATAATACATGTTTACACGTACAATTTCTTGTTATGGCCGCGATAATACTTACTGATTGATACTTAAATCCATGCACGTATACAGGCGCAATTAGATTTGTGGAATTTAATACTTCTCATAGTCATAGAGCATAATTATTAGAACTATTTCGCATAAGTTAGAAATAGATCGGTAGCTTAGCAGATAAGAGCGTTTAATTGGGCAAATAAGTTTAAGTCCCACTTGTTCAAAAAAAAAATCTAAGTTTTTTCTGTTTAGGTTTTTCAAAAGTTTACATTTTTTAATTAACTGTGTGAAACTAAGTGTTCATAATTATAATTATAAATTAATTTTCTTTTATTACTCAGAAAAAATAATATGCTTGTACCGTTCGTAATATATTATATAAGTAACTTCAACGGTAATTCACGTGATTTACTGTCTTCAGAATATCTGACATTCAAAATTGGAGAAATCCATCTATTTCTAAAATGTTTTCGGTGAACGATTAAATTTTGCAAATTATCTGTAATTTTAATAACAAGATAGAAACAAATTATTTAACTCAGTGGTTTTCAAACTTTGTTATTTCACGGTGTCGTTGGTGTATATTTTTTTTACCACGGCACCCTTAAAATGTAGCATATTCGAAGCTAAGACTTTAATAATAAAATATTTTTGAATTAGATTCAAGACGTTTTTCATTTCTAACTTAACTTTTCATGGCACAATTTTTAATCAAAATTGTGTGAATCAATCTATTTTCAGTATTTTTTAGGTAATATTTTTTGTTTAACAAAATTTTTGGTAGGTATTTGAATTGAAAATAAATCGAAAGAACACTAAAATAACGGCATGTAGTTGAAAGTATAGGGCGAATGGTCACAGTATAATTGAATAAGAAATTAGGTACATTTTGTTTTTTCACATGAAGAAAATAATCGTGAAATCATGATATTATATGCCTGTTATATCATTGTTATCATGCTTAAGCGTATTAAGACTGTTTAAAATTATTATTGTTTTTTGTCAGATGTGGCGGCACCCCTGGGAGTTGCCCGCACACACTTTGAATACCACTGATCTAACAAAAGTCGTCTGTCGCTTAAAAACAGAGTAAATTAATTAATCTATTCGGATTACGGATAAGCACCCGAAAAGATTTCTACTTCAAAGTTACGTTTGTCCGAAGTTGAGCCTTTTTAAATTAAACGATTAGGATATCTTTTTGTTTGAGAGCCTTGATTAGTATTCAATTATGCGATTCCATAGTAATAATTAAATTGAAATAATACAGAGAGATATTTTAAAATTAATATGTTGAAATTATTTAAAAGGCAAACTTTAAGAAGTGAATTTTATAATATAAGCATTATCATCAGCCGATATGGATGCATTACTGTGTGAATGCTTTATTACTCCTATAGATTCCCATCTTTTTGCACTTGTTTTCAAATAAAGTTGTTGCATTAAGGGGGGACATGCTCAGCGTAGGTCAAAATGGAACTTTTATTTCATTTTCAAACCATGATCCTGGACATTCCTTAAACGTTGTAGATAATCCAATTACATAATTTTGAAGCCTTGTTATCCTTTATATTTATTTTAAACATTTGATGACTGCAAAAAGTATTTTTATTACATAAAATAGTGTTCTTTTAAACCTCTCGCTCTAATGTTTTAGAATATAGTCATATTTCAGAACATGAATGTGCAGAGGTGTTAAGATTTTTTACATTTATTAATTTTTAAACGCATTTATAAAACCATTAGTATAATTTATGACGAGATTATTTTTGTAAAATATTTACGATAAAATTTATATTGATAATCTCTGTGATCCCAAATTTGACAAGAATTTGGCATTTTATTATTCAAAAAAATGGTTCAAGATTAACACATTTGAAAATAATTCTAAAGATACTAATTATTATAAGCTATGTTTTCGACCATTCAAGTATAATAAACATTCTACGAATAATGATTGCTTTATCATAATTATAATAATAATTAAATATAAAGGATAACAAGGCTTCAAAATTATATAAATAGATTATCTACAACGTTTAAGGAATGTCGAGGATCATGGTTTGAAAACGCAATAAAAGCTCTATTTTGACCTACGCTGAGCCGTCCGCCCTTAACACTAATTGATTTATTTATATAGCAGGTATTAATAAATAATAATAACTTGGTATAAACATAACCTATGTATTTAATCACAAAATCACATAATTTAATAAAATATATCAACCCATACCGCTATTACTTTCCTGGTGTATACCTCATCAAAACATGTGGATAGGCCAGGCCATATCATTTTATAATGTGTGATGTTTGTTACAACTTCATTAACGGAAGCATCCAAGTAAGTATCGCGTTATAATAAACCTAAATAATTGAGGACAGGGAAATGTGTATGAATGTCCATAATCGTTTCGATTATCTTTTATCTTCCGTGACAAATGAACAATAGTGTTGCTTTTAAAGCAGTATTGTCGTGTTTGGCGAAAATAAAAATTCGTTGATAATTTTCGGTGCACTTTTTATGGCAGCTAAAGAATAATTTCGTAAACAACTTAATAATGATCAATGATTTACATGATTATAGATGACGTCCAGTGTCGATAGTGTTATTAAAAAATGTACATTTATTAATAAAATCTATTCTTCATATTCAGTATAGAATTTAAAAAAGTATTGATATCATTAAACTAAAATTCTTTAATAGTGTGGAGGTATTTTCACAGTTTCACAGTTTGAATCGTTTTAATTTATTATTCTTATCCCTTACTTAGTGCATCACTCAGTCACTCCTCATATGTGTGGAACAGATCCAGACTTGTCCAATCCACAAAAATAAAAAAAACTGAGTTAGACATAGCATATCTATTAAATATTCATTTTTTGTCAGGTTCGAACATGACTATCACTAAAAATTATCGTCTAATGACACTACCATTTACAGTCATTGCTTGCAATCACATAAAATAATCCATTATGGATGCCATATTTATCTATACACGTAAAAATGGCTGACAAGTCCGACATTTGTGAAATGCTGGAAGAAACAGATAAAGATTTTTCAACAGATAACAGTGAATACAAGCCTTCAAGTTTAGTGATTCATCTGATAAATTATCAGGTATTTCGCTGAAACAACATTGAGTTTTTTTTCAATGAATCTATAACTTTAACACTAATTATCTCAGAACTGAATAATTGTGGGCTGGACAATTCTGGTTCTGGACCACACATATGGTATGGATATCACGTGACCTTTCGAAGAAGCCCAGTCGCTTCTCACTTTGTGAATGTCCACATTCCGCAGTTCTGCAGTATAAACTCTACGGCTGTATTTCAATTGTCTTCAATAAAAGAAAAGCTAGGTTGACACGTCCATTCTTTCATCATGTCATTACTTTTAAAGTCATATCAAAATACACCCATTATTCGCCGCGATCATATGTTTTCAAAGCTCATCATATAGTTGATGTAAGCTTTCGTAAGGTGCCATGACTTAAAAGATTACCATTATAATACAATCTTTGATCAAGCCACACAGTCCCAGGTCCCAGGTATTTAACTTTAAGTTGAATGCGGCTCAAACGATTCTCATTCTGGTAACCGGTTCTCTTTACAAAGTGGCATCACCCATGGGCCATGATGTACACGCCCTGATGGTAACACGATACTTATTACTCCCTGGACAAAACCCCTTATGTTAAAACCTCCTGGACATTACCTTTATAAAAAAAACACAGATGATTAACCTTCCCCTAATGAATTAATAATTATTTTTTGGATTGAAGTAAAGTCTAATTCACTTTGTGTTTATTAATATTAAGTCATAGTATAATAATTAAACTACATTCTCTTCTATAGATTTCAATACTGTATAGACAATTAATTTTTCTCATGTATTGATCGAAAAATTTCAAAACGCGACAAAACCCTACAAAAGTCTCGATTTATTACAAAAAGCGCCACGTCCGTGTTTCATATTATTTAAAGCAAGGGAACGTTAAATATTAAAAATGCTGTAGCATCCGGTAAATTTATGAAAGTGCCACGGAAATATATGCCTTATGCGGAAAAAATTAAAAAGTGAGGTACAAGTAGCGCTACATCTATTTTTATTTTGCCTATATTTATTACGTTTAATAGTTTATCGGCTGAAACAAATTGCCATTTGGTTTTAATTTCGACATAGAACGGAAAAAAATATCTCACGTTCAAAAAAATAATTGAAGTTTGGAACAAAAAAACGTTGTTTCCCGCAAATATCGAATTGTGGACATGTCGCTTTTTGTAATTAGACGCCTCAAATGATTTTATTTTCTGAGGAGTTAATATCCAGTGTTTTATCCATAAGGTATTTATCGTCCTAGAGCCACCCAGATTACCAAATATTTCTACAATCCCCATGTCGACATTCTTCAGATTGATAAACAGTTTTAATTTAGATTCAATTTAGTTCTTCGATCATTTTATATGTTTTTTACTATCTTGAACGATAATTTAGGCAGATATTTTATAGGAGAAAATGAAGGAAATATTTTTTATAGTCAGACTCTAGGATAATATTATATGAGACACGTGTATTGTATTGTAACATGCCTTGCTGGATGTTCTCTCATGTATAAAATCGGGTGTGTACGGGAAATAAATATTTTTCTAGACATGTTAGATTAAAATATTTTTATGTAAGATTATAGTAAAAAAATTATAGTAAAAAAAAACAACAAAATGAAATCAGTGACTATAATCCCTTTAACGCTCGGATTAGTTTTGTAAAACTTAAATAAGAGCAATATATAGTAATTTTTTTTATTAGTAGATACTTTTATTTAACAAAATATTTTAGCATTTTTTTTCTTTCTTCATTGGCTCTACAATACCCTTCAGACGACGTTTCTGAATACATCTGTTTGACTAACTGTTTTTTTTTTTGACAAATTTGACTAAACTCATTAAACTTATTAGCACTCACGCTGGCCAAGTTGGTAGGGCAGCAGTTTTTGTATAAATTCGAAGCTGTGATTTGCGGGTTCTAATCCTCAGTTGGACAACAATACATCATGTTATTTTTTTCGACATATATTATTTTTATTCAGTGCAAGGAAAGCAATCAATTATTTCTCGTAAATATAATTTATTAGTATCACCTCCAACTTACAGATGCCAATATGCTCTGCTGAAGAGCGAACGTGGTACTTTTTTTAATCGTTTAGATCCATGCCCTGGACCCAAATACATATTGAAAATACAATTCTTGATTTTACCAGCAACGAAATTGGAACCCGTTACTTATGGCTTCTGAAGCCACTTGATTTAGTTATCTATATTCAAAAAAAAATAATAATATGTTAATCTAAAGGTTATCGTATTTTCACTTTCATTATATTTTTTTCTTCTTCTTTCCGTGTCCGATCCTATTAGGATCATATCACAGGGATGATCTTTGTATTAACGGATTTTTTTCTTTTACGAGAAATAGATGCTAGGCACTTGCTCAACCTATTAGGTCCATACTTTGACTCCAACCACAAATTGAATAACAATATGTGTATTTGTCAAGCCCAGGATTCGAACCTGGGACCCATGACATTATAGGCCGACGCTGATGTCGCACGGACATCGTGAACTTATATTATCGGATCGTATTTTATTAGCACAGTTTAAAAATTATAACGAATTATATGCCAACAATATTGCTGTCATAAACTAAATCCTCATAATGCTATTTAAATACATTTAACATTAAATTAACGATATTTGTTAAATACATACATTGTCAAATGATCTAATTTGTTTATTTTGATTATACATAATGTAGTTTTTATTTGATTAAAGTATTTACGTATGTCAGAAAAAGCCATAAATTTACGTTTATCAATTAATTTTAGTCACGAAATCCCTTAAATATTTTAGTTAAACACGTAAAAAATTTTGTAGCGAAAGTTGTTCCTCGATTTATTTCATCACGTTCAACATCAGATTCTAGATGAAAATTTTAGATAAGACATGTTAGAAAATTGTCTTATTTTCCTCCACAGCCAAGAGCTAAAATTGTAACATACGCGATTGAACATAATATGTTAAATCTCACGTTAAAAATAATATGTAAGTATATAGGTTATTTTGCAGTGATAAAAATAATTTACTTAATTTTATGACCATGAATTGTTTGTTAAGAGCGTACTTCAGTGAAACGGCAAATAATTTTCTACAGTAGGTGCGACGAAATTTCTCACTAGTCGCCAATAGGAGACTGATAGTCGAGATGTCCGCACGTCGATTTGTTTTGTCATGGCGTCAGTTGAAAATATTATTAAATCGTGTAAAGATGACTAAAAACTTTACGTATGTACTTAAAAAAGAAAACATGTCAATGAATATATTATTATTAGTAGTAATATAACAATAAACATAACATTAAATGGACGCATGTTGGATTTTCATGACAAATTATATTTCGTTCGGCACGCGTCATTTTCACAATCCACGCATCGCCTAGCCACGATCTTTTTAGACCATGCCTCAACTGAAGTATATCCTTAATCGAAATCTATTATTCAGAAATATGACAATAAATCTTGCCCACTCAAAACTTTGCTCTTGATACCAATGAAATTTATGATATACATGACCCTGATTATCTAATATGACTTCAATGTATCGCGACTGTAATAATTGACTTATTTGGACTCCTTTGTATAACACACTGTTTAGTATGATTGAAATATTTTAGTCAGTCATTTTCAATCCCTCTATCAAAATTATATTTATCGTATGTGATCGATCCTGTTGGTTGACCTAAATGTCTTAAATAAACCGGCAAGTTTCGCGGATTTTTTTCAAAAGTTGAATTCCGATACAATAATGATTACGAAATATTATTTTTTTTTATTAAGGAAACAAACAGTTACATATTGATTACAAAAATGTATATATATAAGTATATATATATCTATTTATATAACATTTTGGGGATAGCGTGTTCTAATGAAACAGGTGAATTATTAAAAGGATCAACGGTGGAGAAAACCATATTATAATTTAAACAAGAGCGCGCAATAAAAGTGCACAATTAGAACCGCTACGACTGATATGGTACAAAGTTTGGTTTCGCGTAAATCTTGATGCACAATGGAAACCCACCCTTTCGAGTAGGTTTGGTCAGTCAACAAAACCATTGATAATTTTAAAAAGAAAATATTGATCAGATATAGAACGTCGACTTTCCAAAGATGGTACCATAAAAGTTGCAGTGGTCGAAATAGAATTAGATAAATCATAACAGTAAGCTTTAAAATTGACGTGCTTACGAAATCGCTTTTGTAACGCTTCGAGACGATTTATGTAATATGATAAAATTTTATTTATATTTAATTCCTAATATCAAAAATTAGGCACATTATTAATTTTGCTTCAAATCCCAGCAACGCAATTACGTAAATAATTCATTATTTTTCTTCCGCTATTAAATTCTCATACATCCAATGAAAAATTTGCTGAAAATTAATAAATCGGAAACAAATTTATTCACTCGTCGTATTTCTGATCTCTGTTTACACAAGGAAATTCGTGTATCGGCAAATGGCAATAAACGCTTCAATACAAACGGAATAACAAGAATTCGGCGTGTATGTATGTGGCAACACTTGATTAAATCAATCAATGCATGGATAAAATTTAATTCATCGACAATTTTATTGGCTGCTGAAAATATTTACCAGACAAAAAATACAAAAAAAGCTTCCACCAATATTCACTAGAGTTCTATTTAAATATATGTGGTAATATACACACAATTTAGACATCACACTTTTTGGATGTTGAAACCTCTGAGTTCTTATTGTAAGCAATGTAGCCAATTTAACATTTCTCTTACATAACTAGCATTTTTAATAGGCATAATAGGCTTTACCTTAAAACATAGAATATTAAACTAGATTTACTTGAAAATTAACATGATTGTCTTATGTACCGTTTCTTCTTCTTCTTCTACGGCGCAACATCCCGAGGTGGGATTTGGCCTCCTCCACAGCCGCTCTCCACTCACTTCGGTCTCTCGCCACACTTCTCCAGTTACCGAGTCTTCCTGTATGAAGCCAGTCCACTTCTACGGCGTCAGCCCATCTCTTTCTTGGACGGCCTCTGGGTCTCCTCCGTTGGGGTAGCCACTTCGTCATGATCCTTGGCGCTCTAACTTCAGGCATTCTCTCCACATGTCCCGCCCATCGTAGTCTTTGGGGATTACAGTATCTTATGATTGTTTGCTGTTCAATCAGCTCTTCCAACTCGTGGTTCATCTTTATTCTGTAGTTCCCATTTTCCAACGTGGGTCTAAAAATTTCCTCGTTTTGAGTCAAGCACCAAGTCTCACAGCCATAAGCGACCACAGGCCTTATAATTGTTTTATATAATAGAAGTTTACTTCTTCGGCCTAGAATTTTCGATTGGGGCAGGCATGCCAGCATTTATTCCCGGAGATAATTGATTTTGATGATTTTATCTTCTCTGCTGTCTTATTTTGGGTCTTGAAAATTAATATGATTGCCTTATGTACCTTTTATTTATCAATAAAATAAACATTAATACTATCGACCGAAAGTACTTGATGGAATTTTAATTTAAATTCAAATGGATTTAAGTTTTGTACTATTCCATATTAGCCGTTTTTTGCGACCCGGGTTTCGCCTTTCGGCATCTTCGGGCACTATGTACACTCATCAAAAGGCAAATATACACTAACAACGAATACAATTAACTCTAACTTATATTGCAAATCAATACAATAAAGTAGGTATATATAAAGTCAGTAAAAAAATAGGAATAAGTAGTTGCAGAGTTTGTAAAAAACCCCTACCGTATCAATAATAATACACTTGATAAGCATTTATAAGTCGTCAAAACCTAATAATAGATCATTAGTAATTATAAACAATAAAAATTCTACACCCAAGAGGTGTAAAATCGTCCATTCTGGCAACAATGGTAACGTATTGGCTATTAATGTAGTTCACTAATGAGATAAATATTATTATCTATGATATTAGTCTTTAAAAGTTATAAGTTAAACAATTATTAATATTAAATAATATTCTTACATTTAGAAAAAAATAAACTTTACATACAATATTTTAGTGATGACGAAATTTTGTAAATAAATTCATTGATTTTAGCTGTATGATTAATTATATTAGTGAAATGATAAATTCTTCTTATGAATAACTGGAATTTTTTCAGTATTATTATGCTTATTTTCTTACCATATCTGCCATATTTTGTGAATAACAGTTGGCAACACTGATTGCGAGGTTATGGTGGTGCTGTAATTTACGATTTGGAGTACTTATCTTTAGAAGATGATTCTGAATTATACTAGATATAATAATAAACAAATATACTTAATACTATAATAAACAAAGTTAAAAATATATATCTAACATAATATTAATATTTAAAGATGGCTTTAGGATTAGTCAAGTTTGGACGGTTTTTCACGACATGGCATATTTATTTATTTAAATAAGATTTTAAAATGTAACATTCTGAAATATTAAATTTTTTTTTTGTTTTGAAAGTTTTTCAAAACTGACTTTGCAAGTACTTAATACCCCGTGTTATACAAGAAAACATCATGGGTGTGTGCTTTCTAAATTATGGCCAATAAAACAAATACTTCTAACCAAAGTACAAGCGTGCTACACCTAAAATTCTTTTACAATATATCACACAAAATTTCATAAAATGAGAGGAAAACTCTTTAAATTTACCTTCGCCATAAAGCTGTCGGTATTCGTTAACCTCCCTTTTTAAAGCGAACCTAACCAAACTTATTCCACCACGCGCGTGCATAACCATTAACTAAACGCAAAATGTATCACAATATACTTCAACTCATAAATATTCTTCCCGCGAATTGAAAATAAAATTTTTCCATCAGAATCAGACCATCACGCGCCTCGTATCACATGCCATAATCCGTAATATACAACGCTTATCTGCCCTATACGTTTTTATGATACGTTTTTAAAATACATAATTAAATCTTCCTCATTCAATTAAAAGATGACGTTGTTCAACATATTTTTATATTCCGTAAGCATAATTTGAAATAAATAATTTCACTGTTTTTTTTTTATCTCACATAATATAACTGATTTATCATCATCAGCCTGCATCTATCCACTGCTCTTCAAGCTGCTACCACTTCTCTCAGTCCTATGCGTTGCGTTGCCACGTACTTCCGCAGAACTTTATCATTCCATCGATCCAGCGGCCTCTAGGTCTACCTTGCGGACGTTTTGTACCTCTTGGATGACTAAATTTGTCCAACTATTGTCTCACATTCGAGCTATATGTCCAGCGCATCTCCATTTGAGGCTTTTAATGAACTCTATCACATCGCAAACCCTTATCTACTTCCTTATCCACTCATTCCTCTTTTTGTCCTTTCGCGTTATGCCCAGCATGCACCTCTACATAGCACGTTGTGCTACTCTAAGTTTCTGGATCTCTCTTCTACTTAGGGTTCATGTTTCACACGCATGAATATAACTGATTGATTACTATTAATTAATTCGTACGTTGGCAGTTAGTTTTCGTGTCCTGAAACTTGTACGTATGCAATTCGCCATATCACACTTCACTATGAAATGTTGTATCAGAAATATATAGCCGTATAATAAAAACCATCCAACTTCTTTGGGTCGTCCTGACATAAAATTCATGTCTAAATAAAACACGGTTCTTGTCGGTTTACACTTTACATGAAGCCAGCAGCAAACATTTTTTTAAAATAGCCGATATACTGGATTATTTTTTAGGTTAGATTAGGTTACGTTAGGTTTTCATTCTTAAATTCATGAATTTTGCCAAAATCAGCTATGAAAATTGAATTAATGTTCATATTGAATCTAATAACATTGGAGACCGTATAGTATACCTACTGTCATCTCCTTCTGATAAGAAAGCTCACGGCGAACTGTGCCACGGTAAAATGTTTTATGTACAATTTACATGTAACCGTAAATATTAGCGTAAATAATGTAATTTTTACAAATACTTTGGTATTATTAATTTATTTCAATTTTTTTTTGAGTGTTTATCTTTTATAAGCCAAATTGCCGCGGATGTCAAGAAAGGTATAGTGGGCAGATTACATGCACTATTAAAATCTTGTGAGTGAATACGAGAAGACATAATATTGTTTAAGATACAAGTGCCCTACCTTTTTAGAGTCAAGACACTCTTTTGCAATGACTAAATAAACGGCAACCAGTCAATTTATTTTTAAATGGGTTAAGTTAGCATACTGAAAAGTGTGTTAAAAATTACACATGGATGATTAATAATTTTAATATCTTTTTACCATTCTATGTTTGTTTTACTGTAAAACATTATACTTTTTCAAAACTCTTGAAAACCATTTTTTATCTTTTGTGTGTAACTGTTTTTTTCTATGTGAATATAATGGTATCCATTGCATTTTGATTAATTTTATACTGAAAGTATCTGTTCCCACATTCCGCTGAATTCTTAGATTTTCAATCGAAGAGGTTTATTTGGATAGTTAAAATACAGTTACTAATTATCTTGCGACTGATATATACATACTGAATAGGTACATAATATATTTATACGCAATAAATAAATATATGTCAATAAACTACATCTTTTATTCAACTAATAAGACACAAGATTTCAGAATATAAATATACAGAATATAAATATACAGAATATAAATATACAGAATATATATAATTTTAAAACTAGAAAAAAATCATTTTGTAGAAAAAAAGACACCTGACAGGACTTGTTGAGATGTTTTCAAATTATGTATATTCAGTATATAGAATGTTAAATTCTGAAATCGTTTGTCTTATTCGTTGAATAAAAGAAATAGTTTATTAAAATTATTAACAAGTAGAAGTACGTTATCAAAACTAAATAATGGGGTGATCCGTGACGTCGGTTAGTAATAAAGGAATCAATAGATACCTACATACCTTAATTTAATATACTAAAACCGATAGCAACATTAAAAGTACTAGTTAAAATTGTCGTGATTCAATAAGATTCCCGTAGCTTAATTTAAAAAGCATACTGGCGCGAATCCAGCAGATACATGTTCAATTCCTGTGTGTATATGTATGAGATCTTTTCAAATTATGTATATTCAAATAAATGTATCTTTAGGATCAATATAACATTTTTTTTTTCAATTTACTAAGTATTCAGTAGTTTGTAACTTTCTAAAAAAAACTAGTTACGATCCCATTGAGAGTTGTTTTATATTGGTAGGGAACCCGAAGTCAAAAATATTATAGAATAATATACAATATAATTAAAAATTATATTTCAACGACTTATATGAACACATACTCAACCATTGAGTAATGAAATATAGGCTTTCGAGATGTAAAATTTCCCTAAAATTCGTATTACAAAGAAAATAATAAATACATAATGCGTACATTCTGCAAATAACGTGTTTTAAAATCTAAATGAATATTCATATATTGTAAGAAAATGAAATTAGAATTTTTTGCCCATCATGCAAAATTTATAAATCGCACCATCGCAACTAAACTGCCACAATCCAAAAAACGTCAAACACAGAAAATCAGCTTTGAAGTTTTTAACTTTCGCATTTTTGTACTGTGTTTTTGAAATATGTTTAGATATTGAATGTAATTATAATAATATTTTGACTTGAATTTTGATGACTTAGAGATATGAAATTTTCGGTACATATGCTATGAACGATAGACAATGAAACGTAGTAATTAACTGAAAACACGTAAATTTGGACTTGTGGCGGCTTAGTTGCGAGGGTGCAAAATACGCAATGTTTCGTTTACGAATACAGATAAAGCAATGTAAAGGGAAAGGTATAATCACGAAAAAGGAGTATTTTATGACTAAAGAATCTGCATTAGTGGTTAGGCCAAAGGACGCAGTCACTTTTGAGAGAATAATGAAGACTGAGATTAAAATCTATCTTGTTGATCACCTTTATCTTCGTTTAGAAAGTGTCATAATAGTATTTCAATTATTTATTGCGAGTTTTAACAACCACAATAATTTTGCATATTTAAATGGAAATAGTGAGACATCCACTAAGTGTTTTACTACATATTTTAAGAGCATACTTCAATGAAACGCCAAATAATTTTCAGCAATAGGTGGGACGTAATTTCGCTTGCGTTGCCAGTCGGAGAGCGATAGTCGACCTGTGAGCTCGTCAATTTGTCTTGTGATGGCGTCGGAGGGATTAATTCTTAAACCGTGTAAAGATGACTAAAAACGCTACGTGTTTACTTGAAAAACAAAACATGTCAATGAATATATTATTATTATTACATAACAATAAACATAACATTAAATGGACGCATGTTGAATTTATATGACAAATTATGTTTTGTTTGTCACGAGCCGTTTGCACAATCTGCGCGTCGCGTAAGCCTCAATTACATTGAGCTTCTTTACGAGCTGTTTATTGGTGAATTTAAAAGCGGGCGATTCAGCTACTGCGATTTGATGATAACACACAAAACTTTCCTTCGCTGAGAAGCCACAAGCCAGCGACTATTTTGACGGAACGTAGTTCGTTTTTTTACCGGGAGGTTGGTACTGCGCTCTACTGTGCAGACGCAGTAGGCCCACACGCCGGCGTGTAGCGTGTAAAGTTGACCGGCTTTTAACTTTTCTCGGTAGAGTGTTTACAACCTACTTATTAGCTTATTCGATGATTACACTGGGCGACTTTACAGGCAGATTGTAAATTCGCCAATAAACAGCTCGTAAAGAAGCTCAATGTAATTGAGGCTGTAGTCACGATCGTTTTAGACCTTGTCTCAGCTGAAGTATATCCTTAATGTAAAACTGTAATGTCTATTATCACATGTAATAAGTAAGTTGTTCCCTTAAAATATTACTACTGTCTTCTATTTCACTTCAATTCAATTGTATTCGTTTCATTTAATAATGTTTATGGGTGATCATCATCATCATCATCAGCCTGAATCTATCCACTGCTGGATGAAGGCCTCTTCAAGTTGCTTCCACTTCTCTCGGTCCTGTGCATTGCGTTGCCACGTACTTCCGCAGAACTTTATCATTTCATCGATCCAGCGGCCTCTAGGTCTACCTTGTGGACGTTTTGTACTTCTTGGATACCACTGGATGACTATATTTGTCCAACGATTGTCTCTTCTTCGAGCTATGTGTCCAGCCCATCTCCATTTAAGGCTTTTAATAAACTCTATTACATCGCAAACCCTTGTCTGCTTCCTTATCCACTCATTCCTCTTTTTGTCCTTTCGCGTTATGCCCAGCATGCACCTCTCCATACCACGTTGTGCTACTCTAAGTTTCTGGATCTCTCTTTTACTTAGGGTCCATGTTTCACACGCATATGTCATCACGGGAAGCACACACTGGTTGAACACTTTGCGCTTTAGGCACAGTGGAAGGTCACTTTTGAAGACATTATTCAGGCGGCCAAATGCACTCCAGCCTAGCTTTACTCTGCGAACAATTTCATCAAATATACATCCATCTATAGATACTTGTTGTCCCAGATAGATGTAGCTTTTCACCTGTTCGAGCTGAGTGCCATTGATGAGGATCTCTTTTTGGCCTGCAAAGCAGTTGAACATGACTTTCGTCTTTGTTACATTTATTTTCAAACCTACTTTGTTGCTTACTTCAGCGAGTTCCTGCATTCTGCTTTGGAGGTCTTCTGAGTCTTGCGAGAAAATTACTATGTCATCGGCAAAGCGCAGATGACTCAGGTATTCTCCATTTATGGGGATCCCTTTGTCATTCCAGTCAAGTTGCCTGAATAAGTCTTCAAGGGTAGCTGTAAATAGTTTAGGTGAGATTGTATCACCTTGTCGGACTCCTTTGCTGATAGGAAATCTGCGCGATGGTTTATGGAGATTTACAGATGCTGTTGCGCTACTGTATATATTATTGAAAATATTTATATAGCGTCCAGGGATTCCTTGTTTTCTGAGTGCGTCGAGTATTGAACATTTCTTTATCGAATCAAACGCCTTCTCATAGTCTATAAAACCCATGCATAGTGGCAGTTTGTATTCCTGGTACCGCTCTATGATTTCTCTGACGACTTGGATATGGTCCATAGTGCTGTATCCTCCTCTAAATCCGGCTTGTTCTCTCGGTTGGTTCTCGTCTAGTACATTTTGCAGACGGTTTGAGAGAATTTTTGTGAACGTCTTGTAGAGAATAGGGAGTAGACTTATTGGACGATAATTTGCTAGGTCTTCTCTGTCACCTTTTTTGTGAAGAATGACAATGCTGGCATTTTTCCATACCTCTGGGACATCCTCTTTGCATATGCAGGCTGTGAACAATTGTGCAAGTACTTCATTTGCATCCTTTCCTGCTTTTTTGAGGATATCTATCGTTAAACCGTCTTCCCCGGGGGCTTTCCCACTTTTCATGTAATTTAAAGCATGGGTTACTTCCCAGGATGTAATTTCGGGAGTATGGTCTTCCGAATTTCCATTTCTCTGAAGATCTAAGTCTATAGTCGTATTGTCAGTGTCATCACTGTAGAGATCGCTGTAGAACTCTTCAACTCGGCTTAACAAGTGTTCCCAATTTCTGACGATAGAACCATCTTTTGCTTTTAGTGCTGTGATTTGACGTTTTCCTATCGACAAGCATTGCTTGTTTTTGTTTAAACTTCTGCCTGCTTTCACAATTGCTTGTATGAGGTTTACATTAAATTTACGAAGGTCTTCTCTAATCTTCCTTCGGAGGGTTTTGCAAAGTGATGAAAACTCCATATCGTTTTGTGCCTGTCTATCGCTCTTGGTTTTCCTTCTCTGCTCCATAAGATTCAATGTTGCCTTCGAAAGCTTGGTGGAAGGTGTAACTTCTGAGCTTTTTACGCCTGTTTTTTCTGCACATTGTAGAATAATATTCGTTATATCCTCCGTGTTGGATAGGGAAACGGTTTCGTTCTCATCTAAGAAAGCCGATAGTGCATTTTTGAGTTCATTTTGGAATTCAGTATTGTTCTGCAGGTATACGCGATCATTTGACTTCTTCTGCAGTTTGGATCTTTCTGATTTGACGTTCAATCTTATCTTACATCTCACCATCCGGTGATCACTGCCGGTGTTAAACTGATTGATCACCTTACAGTTTAAAAATGTATATTTTCTGTCAGTGAGGATGTAATCGATTTCGCTGGTCCTTCCTGTCGGGCTTCTCCACGTCCATTTACGTGTAGGTTTATGTTGAAAAAAGGAATTCATGATGTGAAGATTGTTGGTTTCAGCAAACTCCACAAGCATGTCCCCTCTACCATCCCTTGAGCCATGTCCGAAATGTCCGACCGCTACGTCATCTCTTTGGTATGATCCAATACGTGCATTGAAATCTCCCATTATGATGTTGAAGTGGCATTTACTTTTATTTTTCAAGGATGTTATTTCCTCGTAAAACTCTTCCACTTTTTCATCTGGATAGCTCTGTGTCGGAGCATATACTTGCAAAATCTGAATCCGGTACCTAGCATTGATTTTAAGTATCACGCTTGCGAC
The DNA here is from genome assembly GCF_057557595.1 of Rhyacophila brunnea. Classification (NCBI taxonomy): domain Eukaryota; kingdom Metazoa; phylum Arthropoda; class Insecta; order Trichoptera; family Rhyacophilidae; genus Rhyacophila; species Rhyacophila brunnea. The sequence goes on along the minus strand of NW_028232965.1, from coordinate 53,392,872 downwards.
CCTGTCAGAAATGCAGTTGAACTCGACTATGCGGTCCCTCCAGGCTTTGTTGACAACAAATCCAACACCGCTCGTGCGTCCTTCATCAGTTCCTTTGGAGTACAGCACATGTCCGCTTTGTAAAGTAATAATACTCTCACCTTTACGCCTTACTTCGCTGAGTCCAACAACATCCCAGTGGATATTCCGGAGCTCTTCTTGAAACTCTACAAGTTTGGCATCGCTGGACAATGTTCTTGCGTTATATGTAGCAATGGTCATCTGTTGGCAGCCTTTTCCGGGTCTCCGGGGATTGTTAGCACCCTCTGCCTTCCTTCGCTGATCGCTGCCGTGATCAGTATCAGGTTGGCCTCCGGAGAATGAGGGCCGGGTTCTAGAAGTTTTTGTTTTCATATGAAGGTTTTGGACATAACACACCACCTAACCTAACCTAACCTAACCTAACCTAACCTAATTTAATATTGCCAGAATTACTTCAGCAAAGTGCATGGTACAAAGTTTTCATCAATTTAATGTCACATTTTTTGAAGTTATACTTTTTTTGGCGCGTTTGGGAAAACAGATCAGAGTGTATTTTTGGCGTGTGACAAAGTTGCGCGCGCCGATGTAACACATAATTTATTATTATGATTATATTCATTTTGGTCTCAAGGGTACATGCGCGTGCGCATAGTGTCATTAGGTAGTCATTCAATACAACCAAGTAAACATCACGTGTTGTAAACATAACCAATATTGTGTCATAATAAATATATATATTTATAAACAAATTTCTGGAGACTAACATTCTACACTGTTAATTTATATTCATAAAACTTTATTTATATTGGAGTTATATCAATAAATATTAAATACATTTTGTGAATGTTAAGTTGGTAAATAATTCAAAAAATATATTAAAATTTGATTTTTTTATTAATTCATCATGGGCACTTCTGAATCGATTATAACCACTGTATGGCAAAGATTTTTTTCAAAAAGTTTTGGTCCAATACAATAATTAAATTACAATGTGCTATATGAGACACAGATGAATCGCGTACGTTTTCATCAACCTAATCCACTGTTATAACAATAGACTCAAGTAACAGCTTATTTATTTATATATAAACATACTTATACACAATTAAATTGAGAAATTAATTATTTAACCAATATTTGATGGGTGGTCACACTGTTCTTGATATTCTACTTTGTATGGCGCTACATTCCGGTGTGGACCTTGGCATCCTCAGCTAAATTCCTATCCATCTTCCACGTTCAACTGTTTACACGTCATATTCGCATGTTTCGTTGGTTATACCTACTCCGTCAATTCAGAAGTAAATTCCTAATTCTTACAAAAATACCGATTCCTGATTTATATTTAAGTTAAGTACCTATTAAATAATCAATTGTACATAAATTATTCTTCATCAGAGTAATTTTACTACAAGTATTTTCTTAATAAATAGCACGATAGAAATATCGTTTACCTTTCTTGCACGCCTAACAATGTAAGCTTTAATGTATCGTATCAAAGGCAAGTTGTGCCGTCAATGGTTTATTTATTCAACAATATTGCTGTAAAGTAATCTAAAAATGCAATTTTCTCCGCTTTTCTTTATTGAATAGCAGCTGTTTGAGTGAACCCAAGCTGTTACTACTTTCCAACAAAACTATGAAGGTTCTTCTAGTACCATAAACATTTTTTTTTGTTTCCGTGTTCGTTTAAAAGCTCCCATAGTTTTATGATTTATAAGCATGAACGTTCTTAACAAATATGCACCTTATTTTAAATATTTTTTAATTATTGCTAATTTCACATTAAAACTGCAATAGTAATTTGAAACATATTCATAAATTTTAATTAACTATTTTTTTATTCAACGAATAATTCACAAGATATTTATAGAAGTAACTTTAAAAGTATAGAAGAAGAAGAAGAAACGTTAACCTTACGGTTCAACCTTTGATGACTGAAAGACCATGTTGCTTTCTTCTACTGAGTGTTTTATATTGATTCGATACAATAGAAAATGCTGCCATCAACTACTTAAATATTTTTTATAATCATGCTTATGAGGTTTATTGTGCAATGCATGATTCGTTTCGTAAATTATAAACAATTGATTTTAATTTGAACAATTATGCAGTTTTGCGCAAGATTGATTTTCATACAAACAACTTTTGTGCATATCATGGTAAACTTACATAGCATTATTTCTTAATTTGCGATATTATTGATTGATTGAATTATTATATTATTTTGCTAAATTAGCTTTCTGTTGAAATTTGATTGACTCACATAAATCGCTTGTTTTGCAATATTATGTTGCATTACATTGTAGTTATAAATTAATGGTTTCATGCCAAGTTATGCTGGATGGTAGGATATTCACACTGCAGATATAAGAATGTAACATTCTAATTATTGGACATACATAATTTTAAAAACACTTATGAGAAAATATATTATAACCAATTTCGGCGGCAATTTCTGTGCGGTATGTCTGGGCGGTAATTTCCGGGCGGTATTGACGAGCATGGATACGGGCGCATTTCGTTTATCGGCAATTTCTGGGAAGCAATGATCACTCGCTGACTATTGCAGGAGTGAGAGAAAGAGAAGACGTAGCTTCCTTTAACTATCACGCATTATTCTTTTTGCACAGTAGAAGAATAGTTTCTGATCGTGCCCAAAAAACATAAAAACTTATCATTTTCACGATCTTATTTAATTTGTAACGCCTACGGACGGGTCCTCAGTCAAATGTAATACGTGTGTTGAAGTAGATCAAAAGGCTATACTTCAGCTGAGGCATGGTCTAAAAAGATCGTGTCTACGCGACACGCAGATTATACAAACGAAGCGTGACGAACAAAACATAATCTGTAATAAAAATTCGACATGCGTCCATTTAATGTTATGTTTATTGTTATTTAAGTAATAATAATAATATAGTCATTGACATGTTTTGTTTTTCGAGTAAATACGAAACGTTTTTTAGTCATATTTACACGATTTAAGAATTAATTCCTCCGACGCCATCACAAAACAAATTGACGTGCTTACAGGTCGACTATCGCTCTTCGATTGGCGACGCTTACAAAATTACGTGCCACATATTGTTGAAAATTATTTGCCGTTTCACTGAAGTATGCTCTGAATAGTACATCATGGCCTACTTGAAGTTGGGCATGCTTAATTAAGAATGTACAGTATACATATTATTCTTTATTGAATATACTATCACAATTTTTAAAGCACAGCACCCGAAATCCGACGGTTGTCATTCGGTGTAAATATTTTTCACCTAGGTACCTAGGCATGTTTTTATAGTATTATAAAAATACATATATTTCGATAACAAAAATGTTATGCGTATTCAATTTTCTTTTTTCTTATTAATTGATTTTCTTATTTTTTTTGTAAGTAACAAACAATATTCGCAAATATCTAAACAAAAAATCTTATTTTTTACGTGAAAAAAGCCCCTATTCTACTTGCCGTTATTTAAATCCTTATTTAAACATAATATATATAACACAATCTAAATACAGGAAACCATTTACATTTTAAACGTCCCGGATTTAAAATGTTTCAAAAGTGTTTTTTGTAAGATAATCAGAAAAAATACACTTTCAAAGTGAGGATTAAGATTGTAATTTGGACAACACTTCGCGATACAAGTACCTGAATAAAGTAGTATACAAAATATACCAGGCAACATTTTATATATTTTTTTAAATATAAAATACAGAAACGAAATTTGTGTTGCACTGGATTAAAAATATACGTCGAAAAAATGATATGCATTTTTAAGCTGTTGCAAATGTAATCCAGCAACCTACTGTTTCGTATTTATACAAATTTTAATACATCCAGGCTGAAACCAAAAAATTGTATGTATGCAGTTCGCCGTATTCACTGTGAGCTATTGTATTGAAAACAGATCGCCGTATAGCATTGAGATCAAATCAATGTTTAAATGAAACACTCAAAAAATACACAATAAAAACCACAATGAAAATACAGAAGAAAGTAGGTAAGCAAATGAGAAATAAAATCATATCATATATATAGTTATATATAGTTCTGAATGATTTAAAAGTAAATTAGTAAGTAGGTACTCGTAAGTATCAAATCGTACCGATCAATATCTTAATTTTCTTATTGAATATTACTATCTGTAATGCTTCACGAACAACTCATCTTGATACTATACGGCCATCTCTTTAGTAACATGTTACCATTTTATTCTTACTTTGAAAAGAATAAAACTCTTTTTTATGGATACGAAAGTAACTCCTTAAGGGGGGACATGCTCAGCGTAGGTCAAAATGGAGCTTTTGTTCTATTTTCAAAGCATGATCCTGGACATACCTTAAACGTTGTAGATAATCTATTTATATAGTTTTGAAGCCATGTCATCCTTTATATTTATTTTAAACATTTGATGACTGCATAAAGTATTTTTGTTACATAAAATCGTTACTGTTCTGGCAGAAGACACTAATTCGAAAAAATGACTGAGTTGATTGAGTTAGTATACCAAAATGTTCCTTATTTCAAATTTTACCGTCTGGAAACCTTCTTAATAAATAAAATACCGGTATTTCGGATTTTTAAAACAGCTATTTCGGTGTCGATGAATAATTGAATACCGGTTTTGAAACACCGGTATTGCAATCCCTATCACCAATCTAATATCAACAACATAATGCTCTGACTATACTAATTTCTTGGAAAATTGAGATGTTAATACGACGCACTGTGCGAGGCATCCGTAAAACCCTTTAAATGTTCGTTTTGTTTATTTATTATTATTATTATTATTATTTGAAATGAAACAAATAGCTACGAAAACAAGCTCTTTTATTCGATAATGTTTTTTTAATCTAACCAATTATTATTAAACGTGTACGTGGGGAGTATCGCACAAACAAAACATATTATTTTACTTTGTAAATAATATATTATTGCTTTGTTTTCTTTTATATTTTTTTTCAAAGCTCACCTTTAAAGCTTTCAGAAAATATATGTGTAAGTTTTAATGAGACAGAATCGCTCGCAGTAAGTGTTGTCGTTAAAATATCGGAGCTATTTTGTTTTTCTGTTTGTCTTCCAAAATGGCGACGTCCAACAACCTTTTAATTTTAATTGAAAAACTGAAAGATACAAGAAAATATCAAAAACATTGAAATGCAATCAATATATTGAAGCTTTTCGTTATAATACCTAAAAATCTATCAATATGACTAAGTAATAAAAATATTGTGTATGCATTGAATAAACTTATATTTAAATCTATTTATTTATTTTATATGTATGATGCTGGGCCTTTCATCTGGTAGCTCCGGTATTCAATTCCCGGTGAGGACACAATAAATTTATTTATTTTAAATATACACATTGAGCACATAAAAAATTATTAATTCAAGACGTTCACAACATGACATTTAGAATAATAATTACAAGTAGAGTATATGCTTCATGCTTGTATAAACATTAGTGTTCCCGATATTTCTATACGGAGTCGAGTCGTGGACCCTGAAGGCAAGAGAAGGGAAGGCAATTGATGCCTTTGAGATGTGGTGTTGGCGCCGTATATTTCTATACGGAGTCAAGTCGTGGACCCTGAAGGCAAGAGAACGGAAGGCAATTGGTGCCTTTGAGATATGGTGTTCCGAATACTTCGCATTTCTTGGACGGAGCATAGGACGAACCAGTCAATCATCCAGAGACTGAAGATAAAGGAACGGCTCTCGATGATATGTCTAAGAAGAATTTTGCAGTTTTTTGGACATATTGTCAGGCGCGGACCGGACAACCTGGAAAGACTGGTAGTGTTGGGTATCCTCCAGGGAAGGCGAAGCAGAGGAAGAGCGTCTGCGCGATAGAGCGACCATAGAGCGACGAAAGAGCTGACTGGGGGCACCATCCACTCTGCCCTGAGAGAAGCAGAAGATCGAGAAGGATGGAAAGTCTTGGTCGCTCAAAGGATGGCGAAATTTAAATATGGGCACGATCCTCAGCCATGAGTGCACGACCAAGAAGAAGAAGATATGCTTCATAACTTTGCACTCCGGCTCAAGGATGAAAATGGTGTAATATATTCTAAAAATATATTTTTTACATAAATATAATCTGTCTATTTATGTATTACTACATATTATATTAATACAAGTAAATATCATTTCATCTAATTTTATCCGAGGTAATCAGGCAACGAGACGTATCAGTATAGTAAAGAGTGCAAAAAAGTGCATTGTGCAAAAGTGACTTTCTCAAAGTTTGGGTATTTGTGATTGTGTCCCAAAATACACTACTGATAAACTACACTACCACAGAACAGATTAATAAATAGAATTCCGATAGGCTATTCCCCAATACACTACATTTTGACGCAGGGCTTTGAATGTGTGAGTATCCTACGAAAATGAACCACACATTATAGGCGTGCAACTTTCAAATAAGTACACCAATATTGGACGAGCGTCAGTGCATGAAACGAGAGCGTTGTCAGAACGAAGGGAAAGCGTATTCTTTGCACGTGCTAAAGTTTATCCCATATTCTTCCACACTCGAGGTCGGTTGCCTGTTTCTCCACACCCATTAGGTATTTCAGTTCCCACTATTTCTGTCATTGCGCCTGTCAATTTTATATTTTGCGCAGTTCTGTCAGAAGGGTTCGACATAATAAAAAAAGACACCATCCAGATAGTCCAAGGTAATATCATCCCACGTGATCGCTAGAATGTAGATTTATATTAGAAATGTACATACCATATTATTTTCTTTATTTGAGTCTACGGGAAAGTTCAACCCACTTTCCTGTAACTATTTTTATGTGTCATGTTTACTCTTTGAAATTAAGTAAATACATCCGTTAAGATCTCAGTTGTAAATAAATTCGTTATCATTATTTATCACCCCACCCACGACACGAAATCACAAACTATATCTTCCTGCCACTCATTGAAAGATAACCGGAAATAAAATGGTTTCAGGCACTATGATTGTTTTTTTTTTAACGGAAACAAGAAAACTTCGATACAAATGATAATATTTGAATTAGGAATCTTATTTACACGGGATAAAGTATAAAATAAAACAATGATATTTATAGATATCAAAATATATTTCCACAAACAATAGTTATTCATTTTTTGTTGTTAATCCATATCTGGAAATCGTGTTATTTTTTTGCTGTTTACCCAGTTGTATTAAATATACGTAACGTCTACGTTTATCTAATATATAGTTAGGTAAGTATCATATTATATTTACTTACAAATATAATATAAACTATTATAATATACCGTCTTTATAATAAATATATATAATTACATAATCATAGATGAAATTTGCGAAAACAACAAACTATTTCGGTATTTGAAGACTTGAATGAAAGATCTAGATCTCAAAATGAATGGGTAAATAAATTTATTCCAAATAACTTAAGTGAATGAAATTACCTCGATATTAAGGTTAATATTACCACAAGCCAATGGTACTCTTATAAACATAGATCGGTGGTATATTGTATATTACATACAAATTCTAATGATACTCGTAGCGTCTTGTATTGCTTGCATTAGCCCTAAGGAGTTTCCCAACTGAGATTTCCTCTCACCTTTTGTCATATCCGGTGTCTACATTTAATGTGTATTTCCGGGAAACCTCTTTACAGGAAATTGTTTTGCTGCATTCAGCACTATATGCCGGTCATTCAAGCGAACTTTGTATAGATTGCATTCTCTTAATGGAACTAGTTTTCAGTTAGGAAGATTTTAAGTGAGTGAAATATTACGAATATTATATACAAATGTATTTATAATGCCCGATTATAAAATATTGCTTGTACGTATGACTTTGAAGCCTTGGGTGTATGATTAAATTATGTGTCTGATAAAACTTACTTATTGCATTTAAACAAGATCGAGAATGGGTCTGACTTATGGCTAAGAACAATTTCTCAAATAATTCCAAAATCAGTTTGGTTTTAAAAATAAAAAAATTAAATAAAATGATAATAAGGTGTTGTGATGTTATTACTAATTAAAACCCAATCAAGACTCGCAAATGGACATTCTTGGTGGTGTTGGCTTGTGTGTCTCTGATAATTACCTTAGGAATCGAGGGCATCCGTTGTTTGTTCTCCCACGGTGCAGAACTAACCTGCCATTAGTAATGCCAATTGGGAGGGCAGTAACCATGTTTAATGAAATCGCTTCGGATATTGATATATTCCACTCACGTGAGGGTGAATTTAGGTGGACGTTGTTTTATAAATTTTTAAGATAGGGTCTATCAAAGTTCACTCTGTGTGCTTCCATCTACTTTAATTTTGTTACTTATTTTATTTATTTTCTTATTTTATTACTTATTCTCTGCATTTTTATTTTTTTAAATTATTAACACTTATTTTATGTCATGTTGTGAACGCTTTGAATTTATAATGTGTTATGTTCATTATATGTAAAATAAATAAAGTTGATTTGATTTGAATTTGATTTGATTGAAAATGGCCTCCTTATGGTAGTTCGTAGTTCTATTTTTGACCGTTCTTTAGAAAAGTTTGTACGACTGAAAGAACTTATGAGTTTCCTCGCATAATAGAAAAATATTCACATTTTAAATGATTTTTGATATAAAATATCTTGCTGTTATGGTGTCACTTATATTCTGTTCGCAGTGCTTCGCGCCAAGTTTGAATAGAGTAAATAGAGCAACGAACTTTATAGCGTTTGAAATATATAGGGAAAAAATAGGTATGCACGTTAAAAAAGAAATCACTGAATTTGGCCGAGATTTCAAATTCATCCATACATTTTTCACATTCCCTCATCTAAAACAATGGTCCCCAACCCCCGGTCCGTGGATCAAATGATACCGGGCCGCCCAAGGAACATTAAATTATTACCATTTTATTTACTGTGGTGTATTTTTCTCGGGTTTGTGCGACTTTCCATGTGTATCGCTCTTCTCTCTGTTCACCGGTACTTTCTCGTGTTTAATACCCAGAGATTGCCACCACAGCACTTCAATCCCTATTACCATTTCCGACATCCTATCTGAGTGAAGCGGGGTTTTCTGCAATGACAGCGACCAAAACAAAACAACGGAATAAACTGGACATAAGCAACACACTTCGGGTGTCATTGTCTCCTATTACCTCCAGATGAAACCGTCTCGTTGCAAAGAAACAAGCTCAGGGTTCTCATTTATTTAGCGTTCTAGTGTGTTAAAATGTTAAATCACTTTATATTAATTTTTGGTGTAACTATATTTTATTTTGAAGGCATGTTTAAATACAATTAAATTAAAATTATTAAATCAAAACAATATAAAATATAAACAATCAACGTCCCCCCTCAGCGGGCCGTGGTAAAAGTATCAAACGTTAACCGGTCCGCGGCGATAAAAAAGGTTGGGGAGCACTGATCTAAAACATTCAATATCTCGTGAACTACTCAACGTATACTTACGAAAATTAACTCTTTAGAAATCTCTAGCAATACGTAATCATAACAAATTTTATCTTACAGGTTCGTTATGTTGAGACAACTGTCACACTAAGGTAAGACAGTTACTGCTTAATTCCACCAGTCAATATGTCTTGAAATTCTTCGTACTACGATTTCTCATAGCATATATACTTCTAGCAGCTAACTCGTTCAAAATAGTTAAAAAACAAAAACTACGCTGCCTACGTCTTACGTCACGAGTTACAATTAACCATAACAGAACAATATACAAATCTAATAAATCTGAAAAAAATCTATTCTAGTCAACTTCTTTCTTACTTTCTTTCGCCCTTCCTTCACTCAAACAGCTAAAGTATTTTAATGTAATATGCAAACATACAACTTGTCGGCGTGACATTTTACGTAAATTTTACGATTCGAGCGTAACTTAATGCCCCGGCGAGTTTTTTTATTCAAATTTAATAAGAAACATTGATCAGTAAATATACAAATTTTTCACACTAAATTATGTACAAAATATGTATATCAAAATAGAGATGTCTACGACAACTAAATAATTTATTATTTAACATATTATATTTGAAAACATTTAATTATAAATAACATAAAATGACACAACATATATTATAACCAATAATAAGACAAGGAATCTATCCTGCATCTCTCGGGTATCTCACCCACGCGCATAGACTACTATGCTAAAGGAGCCATACTTAATTGCGACAAATTTGAACTAATATCTAACTTTAAAATCCTTTCAACGCGGACAGCACACCTGTTAAATGCTCCGTGGTCAACAAGTTAATATTCACTGAAGCACTATTGAGCTACGATTGGCGATCGGTTTTTGTATTTTAAATCAAAGTACGTAAGTATTAAGTACTTTAATTACTAACCGACGTCACGGAGTAAAATCTTGGAGTGATCCAGGTGACCCTTACCAGAAGCTGTCATCAAGACATTCCAAGATTTTTTGTTGTAACTATGTATGTTTAATAATTAGAATGTTACATTCTTAAATCCTGTGAATTGTTGTTGAATAAAAAAATCTAATATATAAAAATCAATATTTGTTTGTTTGTTTGTTTGTTCGTATTTTATGCACTGCCATACCGTTCATCAGATTGCGATAAAACTTTGTCAACTTATTGCTTGCACTTGCGCGAAGAGTATAGGCTATATATTATATAAAAATGAATGTCTGTCTGTCCCGTATGCGTTCCTATACCATTCATCCGATTCCGATGAAATATTGGTGAGTGGTTGTATGCATACCCGTAAAGGTTTCTGAATTAGAAAAATCATCATCTTCTTCTTCTTCTTCATTATATCTTCTTTAATTGGTATGGTTCCTATACCATTCATCCGATTGCGACGAAACCTTTGTCAGTTGTTGTGGTAACACCCGCAAAGGTTTCTGAATTAGTACAGCCATCTTTTTCTTCTTCCATTCGTATGCGTTCCTATACCATTCATACGATTGCAATGAAACTTTGGTGAGTTGTCGTGCGCATTCCCACGAAGATTTCTGAATTAGAAAATCATCTTCTTCTTCTATTCCTATGCGTTCCTATAATCCTATACCATTCATCCGATTGCAATGAAATTTTGATCAAGCGTTGTGCTCATGCCCGCAAATGTTTCTGAATTGATACAACCATTTTCTTCTCCCTTTTCTTCTATTCTATCTTCTTCTATTTGCATGCGTTCTTATACCATTCATCCGATTGCGATGAAACTTTTGTCAGTTGTTGTGCGCACACCTGCGAAGGTTTCTAAATTAGTATTATATAAAATACAAAGTTTGTTGTTTGTTTGTTCCATCCAATTTTGATTTTTTTTACTACATATTAATAGCATTAATAACGTTTGCATGTTTTGGATTCGATTTTAATTTAGTGTTCATTTGTTTGACCTTTACTCCTATTAGAATTATTTTCGTATTGCCATATTGTATTACACAGAGATTTTAATATTACATTATTTTTTAAATATCTAAGATAAATATAACCATGAAGCCGGGTACTTCAGCTAGTAAGCAGTTCATAAAAAAATTATTATTTCTTGACACAGTTCACTAATTCTGACACATGACAAAATAATATTAAATTTTATATTTTGGTTAATTAGTCGATAGCTATTTCGATTGTCACATCATTATCAAGACTATAACTAATACTATCATTTTCAAAAATAGAAATGTATCAAGTAAAAATTCAAACTTAATCAACATGGTAATTATCTTGTTTCAAATTTATATTTCAATTAAAAGTAACCCATACGCTGCAAAAAATAATTCTTCAATAGTTCATTTGTATTTAATTTGAAGTCTCGGAATAATTATACCCCAAGTGTTTACCTACTCTACGACGATTCTTTGAGAGATATAAAAAAAGTTCAGGATCATCTTATTATTTTCGAGTGCGACCAAATCATTAAAGTATCCTTCAGAACATTGCTCAGCCTTCACTTAAATACGGCTGAAGGTTTAATGTGATAAAATGCTTCCAAATAATCTTAGAATCAACAGAAAATGTGATATTATTATTATTATTATTTATTTCAGATTTCAATTATTAAAAGAACATTGGTGAACTCACAAAATGCAATATTTCTGTGATACAAGTATTCTGTTTTAATAAAGTAATGTTTTGTCTGTAAAAGCATCAGGGTTAACATATTATTTTATTCAGCGAAATTGGGAATGGATATTTTAATAAACTGTCAAAAGCAAAGACGAGCGTCTGATGTTTACGTTAGCTATTATAAGTGGACTCATGTGAATATTATATAGACAATTTCAATTCAAGTTTTGTGATACAGAAAGTTCAAAAAGTGATAAAAGCTTTTCATTAATAAGAAAATGATGTGTTTATATTTGCAAGAACGGTTATTATTTTGAACGATTTTATTGTGCTTTCATTTAACTACGCCATATATTTATTTTATTATTTCTATTTGTATGATATAATATATTCTATTATCAGACGTTCACGATGATTTTGGCAATATATTCCTTGAAACGGAGTACTGAGCTCAATCTCATGTCCAAGATTCTTCTTTTGCCAGGGTCTTGCTTGCCGTAAATCTCTCTTTGCATGATGAGAAACAGAAATTAACATCTCTCAGAATAAACGATGTTACAAAAGTTTAACAACTAATCAAACAAAAGTTCCAATTGCCACTGGATCTTTCGATATTTTTGGCTCGGCCAAATATCAAGACGATCCAGTGTGTCCAAGTGTTTCTGAGGGAGTTTGGCCTACAAGTTTAGTGTAAATTGTATTTTTTATTCCTCTTGTAAATTTTAATTGTAATAACTGCGTGAGTTATTGTATTTGTTGGGAATAGTGGATTGTTTTGAGGATCGTAAATAAGCAACATAGTTTTAATATACGATTAACCTTATTTATATTCAACTGCATGAATCATATTATACAGAAAGATTACATTTTATATGCGCTCGTTACAAATAACCGAAGAAAACTAATTAGTATCACGCCGCACAAACAGGTGCGGCACAAACAGGTAATAGCATTGGTAATAAAAAATGCTATGTTTTTGTTGTTCGCTGATGACTTGAAACTCTTTTTGGAAGTTGTCACCTTGGACGATTGTCGTCAGCTCCAACTTGATATAGATAATGTATTAAATTGGGGCAGGCGTAACAAACTAGAATTCAATATTGATAAATGCAATCTTTTATCGTTTACCAGAGCCTCAAAAGTGTTGTTTTTCCAATACTCGATGCATGGCAGAGTTCTGTCACGAATATCATCTGTAAGGGATCTTGGCATTACGTTTGAGAGTAAACTGACATTTATTAGCCATATAGTTACCATTTGTAACAAAGCGCTTAAAATGTTGGGCTTCGTCATGCGTACTTCCCGGGTCTTTTCAGATGTTACGGTATTAAAACTTTTATTTAATTCTTTAGTTCGAAGCAGACTTGAGAGTGAGGCTATTGTTTGGGCACCGCACCAGTTGAAGTATGGACTTATGGTGGAGAGGGTACAGAAGAAATTCTTGAGACTCCTTTACTTGAGGTTGTATGGATACTATCCGTGGCTTTATCCAACTGACTTTCTCTTAGGCATGCTTACATACTGCAGTCTGCAATTTAGAAAAAATCTTTATTTAGCTACGTATTTTTTTCGACTTATACAAGGTATAAATGAGAACTCTGCCATTCTGGGCAGTGTTGACCTGTGTGTCCCTGATCTTAGAAATAGAGACCACCAGTTGTTTATTCTCCCAAGGTGCAGAACCAACCTGCCACTGGTAATGCCAATTGGGAGAGTGATAACTATGGTCAACGAAATTGCTTCGGGTGTTGATATATTCCACCTACGTGAGAATGAGTTTAGGTGGATGTTGTTTTATAAAATCTTAAAATAGGGTCTGCTTAACTCATCCGGTGCACTTCCTTGTACCTATCTAATTCATCTACTGATATATCTCTTTTTTTATGTAATATTGTTATATTTATATATCTTTGTTTCTAAATGTCATGTTGTGAACGTCTTAAACTTATAATTTGTAATGTCCACAATATGTTAAAAAAAAAAAAAATGAATTGAAGAGGGGGTGTCTGGCAGCGTCGCGCAGCGACGGCTAGATGTCAACACGTACTTCCTTATTCTTATATTATTAATTATATTATTCTATTAGACGGCTATTTCCCAACAGTATTAATATGTATTAACAGTGTATATGTAAACAAAGCTAAATAAAACTCAGTTGAGACTTCGTAGCTTAATAAAAATAAAAAATAAATAAACCATTGTCTACTCAAAATCTGAGTATTCCTCGCAAAGTCCAGGACGTGTCCAAACAGGCTTGTTATAAAGATTGACTGTTAACCATTCACTCAAGTTATCTGATCCATGTACCTAGTTAAGTGACTCGAATCCATGACACATTGAACTATATACCTACGAGAATTCTAGCCTCTTTACGCCTTCTTTGTGGCCGCTAAATACATAATTCATAATTGTTTAAGTACATATTTTAAATAAATATATTATTAGTATTTAATATATAAAAAAGATTGAAATTTCTCTCAACGTCAGTTAAATACGAATACGTTAGAAATTCGTTAATACGGTATAATACCTAATAGCAATACGCCGACCCATATCAATTGAACCAAAATTAATTGATTTTCAGTCATCGGAAGATTGATAGAGGATAAGTTATGATTTATGATGTAAGCATGATAAAGTTTCAGTACTAAGTAGTGCTAATTATGTAGGTTATATTATATAGAATTCATTTAGTTGTAGTACCTACATCATTCAAAAAAATTACTATTTTTACAACTTTTTTAAATTGGTCTTTCTTTCTTTATCGGCTCTACATCCAATGGAGGGATTTGGATTTATTTTCTTCGACTGACACCTTTCCAATTCAAAAGGATCACAAGTGCTAAAGTCTTTATTTTCTGTTTTTAATGCAAAAATAATCGTAAAAATCATATGATTATACTGTAAAAATACCAGAAGTATAACTCATTAGGAAAACAAAAGAAAAATATCTTCATACTCGAGATATTAGATGTTTAACCAGTATTTTAAGTAGAAAACTTTATAGCATAGCAAAACTTAAAATGCGATTTACTCGAAACTATGAATTTTCAGTTACGGTCTTTTTGCATTGGGTGGCCGTCTTGTCTCTCGATAACTTCTCTATTTCCAAGCCTCGCAATTCTCATCTTCCCCATACAGGAAATTCTTATTTTTCTAGTCCACTAGTACGCACCTATGTTGGTGTCCTATCATCTGAAATTCTTTCAATATTCTTTACTATTCAGCTAAGTTGTCTCATCTAAAGTAATATTCTGTAAGTCACGTTTTCTGGGAAGGATTCAAAGATTTTATTCAACACTTTTCTTTTAAAAACTGACCATATAAGCTTCATTTTCATGACATTTTATTATACTTACATATGTGTCCCTACATTTCAAAATCAGCCAAGTCCACCTTTAGGTATTTTTGACTTTTTTGTGAATTGCTAAAGAACTACTGCTTTCTATCATTTCTGCATTCACTCGAGATAATATAAACTTTCACCCTTGTGACTGTGTATTTGAGAAAACAAAAAGCTGTTTTTCTCCTATTCATCTATGGACTTGGCTGATTTTGAAATCTAGCGACACATATATCACATTTAAAATCAAATTTTGTGAGCACGTTAGTATAACTGGTAATCTTTAATTATTGGATATTTTGAAATGAAATATAATATAATTAGAAACTGTATTTTGAAAAAAAACTTATTAAATTAAATAAAACAAAATACTCTTGACTAATAATTATCGTTGGTTCCCGCGTGAAAGTTTCAAACTGGTCGGATCTAGTTTCGTATTGTTTCGTACACATGTGTGAATTCAAATAGGACGTTTGTATAATACAGTGATGTCAAACTTATAGCACGCGAGATGATTTTGAATGACACGCGAATGTTTTATTTTAAAGTGAAAAAAAATATCTAAGTATAATAATTTGAAGAAAATATTACAACGAAACATACTACTTATATATAATAATATATGATATTAAAAAAGAATGAAAATAAAAATATTCAATCAGAAAATATAACATCTGCTTGTTATGTTGATTCAAAAACAATCGGTAATAATTACAAGATAAAAAGAACTTTTTATATATCACGTTTTTAAATTTTCTGTTGAATCATATAAACTTGACAATTCTATGAAATAGGTACTGAATAAATATTATAGAATACTGAAATGTCATGTTAACATTTCATATTGATTTCCATAGTAACGCACGTATATATTAATAATTTAGTTGCTAGGACCATCCCCTTAGCAAGCAATAATAGTATTTTACTTTTTACGGATTTCTTCCGAAATAAATTTTCATACAAAACAGAATTAACTGAAAATGAATTCAATTCTACTTAAAGATGGCTAAAAGTATTAAAAGAATGTATTGGCATCGTGTTTTAATATATTCTAAAAGTTTCAAATATCTAGCTAGTCGGGAAGTTAGTTAAAAATCGATTGCAAGATTTGTACCTACTAGATAAACAACCACCAGACAAACAAGGATACGAGCTAAGACAAACCTGGTAAAAATGGAAAACCGTTCAATGTATATGAATGAAGTGTTGTTAAAATGCTCCCACGATATCTTTGAAAACTTTGAAAACAAGATAAAAAAATATTCAAAGAACAAAAAATATGGCTTTGGCTAAATAGAAGATGAAAGGTAGACTAGAATCTCAAGAATCGTAATTTTTAAACTTTTTTAATAAAATTGTTAAAAACTATTTTTTAATTTGTTCCCTCATGAAAAACTGCTCGGCACGTCAGATAGTCGAAAAATAATATTTGGGAAATTTTGGCACGTGTACGTAAAAACGTTCGCCAACCCTGGTATCATACTAACTAGAATAATCACATCATTTATGACTGACATCATTGTTTACTCTAAGCATATAAAAGTATAGATTTCGCTTATATGTTTACTTTGCCTCATCTTATATAACTGTTATTTTAGTTGTTAGATGGCAACATTCAACATTATTTGAAAATGGTTCAAACCTACAAGCATGAGTTAATGCTTAACAGTTTTTTTACAATAATTGAGAAAGAATTTTGCTTGCTTCAAATAAACTATTTCTTTTTATTCAATGAATAAGACACAAGATTTGAGAATGTCACATTCTATATATTGAATATACATAGTTTACAAACATCTCATGCATATACACACTAGAAAAAAATCATTTTGTAGGGGAGAAAAATACGACACCGGATGGGACTTGAACCTGTATCTGCTGGATTCGCGCCAGTATGCTTTTCCAATTAACTACAGACATCTTACTAAATTACAACGATGTAAACCAGTGCCTAGTTGTTACATGAAATGCTTATCGAATTGCGTTATAATATTGGCTATCGGTTTTAGTATATTAAATTAAGGTAGGTTATTTTTATAAAAACTAAATAATGGAGTAATCCGCGACATAGGATAGTAATTAAGGGTTTGATTGATACCTACCTTAATTTAACTCATCTAGTGCTAACACCGCGACTGGCGCGTTTGGCGTCATTGGCCATTAGATATAATTAACGTGTTACTTAAATGTGATAATTAAACGGTTAGCAGTGATTGTGTTAATATAGTAAAATTGATTGCCAACATTATAACGCAATTCGATAATCATTTCATGTAACAACTACTCGTTTAAATCGTCGTAATTTAGTAAAACGTCCGTAGCTTAATTGGAAAAGCATACTGGCGTGAATCCAGCAGAATACAGGTTTAATTCTCATCGGGTGTCGTATTTTTTCTAGTGTGTATATACATGAGATGTTTTCATATTATGGATATTCAATTATTATTACGAACAGAAATTCATGTAGATACATATTAATAATGTAATATTAGTAATTCGATATGGTAAAGATTTGTAAATTAATGTCGATCAAAAATAAATGGTAGAAATAACAACAGTGTATTTGATTCTAATCAGAAAATAATGTTATTCCAATCTCATATTTATTTTGATATCGAAATATGATATATTGTTATAGAATCAAAATAAGGGTTACAACTATATAGAAAATTTTAACAGAAAGGTAAAATAATATTGATTAATTAATAAGTATGCTGATCACTTCTCAAATTTAATTATTTGATAACAAACCTTGAAGATCTAATTATCTTATATTGAAATTATACAAGATATAGTACCTACGTATATCACTGGCAAAGACTCTATACTAGGCAATTATTTAAAACCTACCTCCTTAAGAAAAATAATTTTTAATTGCTTATTAGCGTATTTAATATATATATATATAAATTCAATATTTTATATCCTGAAAAAATAGTATAATTTCCCAACGACATCTGCATCATAACTATGTTTTACAAAGTAATTTTCCGCTTGCACAACCAGACCGTCACGTACATGGCACTAATACGTAACTATCTGTGGCACGCGTACAACACGCATTGTAAAATACACGCACATACACAATGTCAATTATCATTTCACCTGAGGCTGTAGATATATAAGCCTAACGGGCCGTCCAGTGTTAACTGTAATGTATGTTTTGTAAATGTATACATTTATTTAGGTGCGCTGGACTCGATACCAAATTAATAGTCTCGCGGTCATAACGCCCAATAATCGGGATCGTACAATTTTTTGACCCGAGCTCGAATCGAGGTTGGGTATTACTTTCTTGAATATCTATTTTAGTACATATTGTCTTATTTTCGTGTAATATCTATTATGGTAAGGTAAAATATAATATTTTGTGTTCAGTAAAATACTTAAGAATAAGAAATAGTTAATACACCCACGGTGGCCGCGCGGCTTAAGCGTTGGACTATCACGCCGTGGGTCCCTGGTTCGAATCCTGGGTCTGACAAGTACACATATTGTTTTTCAATTTGTGTGTGAGTCAGGATATGGACCTAATAGGTTGATTTAGTGGCTGACATCCATTTCTCGTAAAAAAACAAAAAAAAATCTGTTAATACAAACCTCTACTCTGCGGAGGCCCATATGATCCTATTAGGATCGGAGATGTTCGGAAAAAATACTTAAGATGAAAATTCAAGTAGGTAGGTACAATAAATATGACAGTCCTAGGATCATCAGACACCCTTCGCCACCGACGTATATTTATATATATATATTTTTAAAGACTTTTAAAAAGAAAAAATACAGCCGACTTCCGTTGGAACATTTACTATCATTATTTACTTTCACTACGCACAGATTTTTTTCAACTTGCCTATCGAACAGTTTCAATTCTTCAAATTCACTTAGCGTAATAATATAAAGATAAACGATACAATGGCCAATATTCCGGCAACAACGAAGGTCATTAATCTTATCAAAGAATTAATGATAGACATAAAACATAGTTACCACAACTAACTAAAGTCAACATTTTCTTAACATTGTGAGAAAAGATACTGAAATAATTTACGTGGAACTTTTCAACTAAATTAAACAAATAAAGACCGTTCAGATACCTCAAGAAACCTCTCCGTGAACTTTTAACGCTGTATCAATAGGCATTGAAAGTTTTATTGCGAAATTACTTATACTATTTCTAAACAAATATATGTTTTATTATTTACAATGTAAGTAAGTATATAGTTGATATATTCCGAAAAATCAAAAAGATTAAGTTTTTCCAATACTTGATACTTTAATAAAATCATTTTTAAATTCACTGGAAAATATCTTTTATGCTTTACCTATAAATATGACATTATAATAATATAATATATTAGAAAGGTAATTAGTACTTATTACCAGCAGAGAAGTTAATTACTGTTATACATTATAAAAGATCCATAATGTATGGATTATTATGCAGCGGGATTTAATTTTTGTGTTTTCACATCCCATTTAATTTAAAATATTAATACCTGCAAATACTGAAAAATAGCATATGGCTTATCACTGAAACGGTGTTATTCTATTCCAACATCCGACGTCAGTTTTCACCTAACCAGTGCCCACTTTATAATATATTTTATTAAGTATAATTAATTTATTATACTAACATGGCGTAATCACGCCACATATTTTATTTTTAGAGGTGCGGAATAAAATTTCTCTGCATGTCTCAAATGTAAGCTTTTATTATAACTGTTAAATTGAAGACTTTCTAATCAGATACACCGTCGGTGCCGAAGTTTTTGTTTTCAATAAATATACAGAATCCCAAAGTATAAATCCTCATCCGGTAGCTCTTATATCCGTTCTAAAATGTAACCGGAAAGAAGGAAGGTTGTAGTATGTATATATTATAATAAAATACTTTTGACGTGCCGTGAACATGACTCAATCAAAAGTATAATGGTTTCATACATATCGTTAGTCTTTTGTAAATTTATGATAAGTTTAAAACTGATATTAGTTATTACAAGAGATTTAAGGTAAAGCCTTTACTCAGCCTTTGTAAAAGTGGCACCTAGCGGAAAAATACGAAGCATGTCAAAGATAAACTTACAATTTTATTGTAAAGAATGTAATAAATTGTGAATTTGTTGAATCGGACTACATCTTAATAGTACATATATTTTATGGTCATATTTATTATTAAAATTTAGGTTGTTAAGTTTTCTAAGCATCGCCTAAGAGATTTTTGACAAATTCATAGTTTTAATATTTTTCTATATATTTTAAAAAACATCGATTTTTATAATAGATTTGTATAACTTGAAATCCTTTTTATTTTTTTTATAAAAATCGATGTTTTTTAAAATAGATATAAAAAATATTAAAACTATGAATTTGTCAAAAATCTCTTGGATAATGCTTAGAAAACTTAATAAGCTAAATTTTAATAATAAATATAAGTAAAGGCTGACACCTTTAATGAAAATAGATGGTAAATCTTAAAGACAGTCTCTGAACAAAAATTTAATCATCCAGTAACTTCAGAGAGATAGAAAATGTTTGGAAACTTAAAGCCATTTAGACCACTACATTGACGAAGTATTTGAGTAGTCATAACTCACATTTTGCCATTTTGTCTATTTTGTGAGTTAAATAGTAATTTTAAATGTAATAATATATATAAAAAAGATAGTTGGCTATCAAAAGTCACTTTAAACCATGTGAAAGCCTTTGAAAAAGTTGACTGTGGCGTCATAGCTCACATTTTTCAATGAATAATGTGAGTTCTGTCATCAAGGCCTTTCTAACCAATCAGGGAGCTCTATTTCTCATAGTGTGATGTATGTCTATCACCTCAGGAGTATTATACATTTTTTTTTTAAATAATGTAGATCGACTAACTCACTCATTAATATTCAAGGGAGTTCAATACTTTTCTTCTAATTACAAAATACAGTGCTCTGGTGGTTTTTGCGATTATTTCAAAACTCAATTTTTGGAATATGTGAGTTATGACTCTAGGCAACTCAGTAATATGGCAGCGAATCCTACATTACTGAGAGGAATGAGATCTATTTATAGAGATATTCATCGAGTTGCAAATTTATCTAGGTTAATAATTATAATGATATAATGTAAACCCTTATAAATCTTCATAGAAATAATAATTAAATTCTTATGAGATTTCTGCTATTTTTCTTACACGTTGATTCACACGTTGTACAAAATAATGAGATTTTTTTATATTTCAAAATAATAATATTATTCTACCTTTTTCGTATTCAGAAATAATTTCAGACGTAATGAAACTTTTCGCCTGGGATTTTCTGCTATTGCATCAATATTTCATGAAACAGCGCGTTGAAATAATAATATAATGCAAACCCCGTCTCTTTATATCAAAAATGGTATTAATATTATCATATTTATCAGGTAATATCAGAAATAACGACACACTCTCACCGTAATGCCCATTGGCGGCCCTAGCATTTTCAAATAATGGGATCAGACATTGTGAATTATCTTCATTTATTTAGTCTTCGAGACTACTAGAATAACATAGCAAAATTGCTACTTACGTCAAAAGAACATAAGTGGTGTTTCAGTGAAAATTACTTATTTATTGGAGAAGTTCCCAATCGGGGTATGAGATGGTATTTCTGGCGGCGCGATGAACGTGGAAATTATTTACTTACTGTAAAAGAAAAGTTGCGTTGTGTGTGAGTCAGGGTATGGACCTAATAGGTTGAGCAAGTGGCTAACATCCATTTCTCGTAAAAAACAAAAATCTGTTAATACAAACCTCTACTCTGTGGAGGCCCATATGATCCTATTAGGATCGGACATGGTCGGAAAAGAAAAGTTACCCGTTTGGCGGCAAAAATGGTTGAATAACTACTATTTTGTAAATCACAACAAAAATTCAAACAAAGTTTTAAAATTTCTTTTATAGTGTTAACTGTCAATTCGTGGTGGAACTGCATTGTATTATTTGATTAATTATTCGTTTAATACTAATACCACTTTTTAATTAAATTTGTCGTTTTGATTAAAGTTGAATTAAAAAGTGGAATAAGTACTATAAAATTGTGAAGTTTTAAAAGTCATAGGCTGACTTGTTATTCAATGCTATGTTTGCAATTGGGGTTGATATTAGTATCTACATATTTTTTTTAACTGTTCGAAATATATTTTAACTTTTCATACTGAGTTAAAAGATTATTTTAAATCCAATATTGTTTACTTTCAGTACAGTATCTCGATCAATATGTAGTTAAAATATAAAAAAATATGTATTCATCTTTAAATTAATGTTATAATACTTTTTAAATGGGGGATGAGAACATTAATCAAACATGTTTAGGGGTACGTGGCTTGTAAAAACTTGGAGACTCCTGACCACTAGGTTAGATTGTTCACATTGTTAGATCATCCAAAACTTCCCAATAATGTAAGGAAGAGTTGTTTTTTAAGGAAATTATAAATATATTTTGATCGCTTAGTTTATGGAGAGAAAAAAATTAAATAATACAAAAAATGGTTGTTTAAAACTTCTGTTCTGTAAAGTTGCAAATTGTCGCTTTTTCCCTTTTTGCTTAGTAAACTCGATAGTATTCAACATTCATCATTGTGTTTTTCACATATCAATAACTTAATTTCCACATGAATAATGCCTTAAACTAAACTGAAATAGCAGACACTTGAACCAAGGCCAATATTAAATTATGATAGTATAATAATATATTGTTGCTAAGATAATAATAGCAGATTTAAATTTATACTATTAGGCTTTAGCCTCCCAGGTGGAGTATAACTATAATATCCATATATAGGGGTGTTTTACAAGCACTTCAACTATTCATAATTTGTTTGTTATATTTTTTATTCTGATCCTTAAGGCTATACTTCAGCTAGGGCACGGTCTAATACGATCGTGACTACGCGACGCGGAGATTGTGTAAACGACGGGTGCAGAACAAAACATAATTTGTCATAAAAATTCAACATGCGTCCATTTAATGTTCTGTTTATTGTTCTATTAGTAACAATAATAATATATTCATTGACACTTTTTATTTTTCAGGTAAATTGGTAACGTTTTTTAGTCATCTTTACACGATTTAAGAATTAATACCCCCGTCGCCATCACGAAACAAATTGACGTGTTCACAGCTCGACTTTCGCTCTCCGATTGCCAGCGAGTCTAAAATTTCGTCGCACCTGTAGTTGAAAATTATTTGCCGTTTCACTGAGGTATGCTCTTAATACTTTGGACGCGGAAGACGCACACGGCGCGTAATGACCAGGCGGCCGATCGATGTAATTAACGTGCATTTTAAAGGGTGCAATTAAAATCTCATTATCTATTCAGCAGCGAATGCGTTAACTTAATAGGTAGGTGATAAAGTTTTACCTACTTTATTGTATCAATTTATTATATAAGTTAGAATTAACTATATTCGTTGTCAGTGTATATTTACCTTTTGGTGAGTGCACATAGTACCTGAAGATGCCGAAAGGCGAAACCCGGGTGGCAAAAAACTACTCAAATGGAATAGTACAAAACTTAAATCCTTTAGAATTTACTGTTACTATATTTGAACAACATTTTCCAAACTTATCTAATACGGATCATGTTGTGACACATCACCGTTGAGTTTGGCAACCAGTTGTGATTAATGATAATAAATATTTCGATAGTCTATGACTATTTTCTATTAAATTTGGTCTAGGATTATCCTTTTTTACCCCTAACCCAGGGTTGCCTCTGAATGATTTCCTCTTATTCAAATATACATTATAAAGTGACTCATATTTTTTTATTATCCTCTTTAACGATTCATCAGCCATTTTCCATTTATCAATGACATAACCATATTCACATGACTGCTCCAGTCGTTTTTTTCTGTGGTTCTGTACTTTGAAGACATCATTACGTTCGTTTTATTCTTTCTTTCGATACAAAATGAGAAATATGTAAAATTTTAAGAATACTCACATCTCATAAGCGAAGATGCTTTCGCAATTCAATGGCGTAGAAAGGCAAATTCCTGAGTTCCATATAATATAATATGTAATTTCAATTTTCAACTCAACAGGATTTTTTTAATGTGACCAGTAATGTGTATCTCTTTCTAATGATACAATGTTTTTCCAATAGTAAAAATGAACTCGAATTAAATAGAAATGTCACCCTCGTAGTTCAATGCATATGGCACTTACTTCTGATACCGGGGATCTGGATTCAATCCCGGTGACGTAAACATACATAATATTAATAATTGATTTGTCTCAAGTCTGGGTATTTCTGTGATTTTTTCATTAAGTAGGTACTGTAATTATTGTCTCGTGACCTCTAAAATATGTTTGCAAATAGTTCTCTGGTTACATAGTCGGAAACCAAAACAATAATTTGGAAAACCTCATCGTCATCGGAAAAATCAAATCAAATTCAAATCAAATTTCTTTATTTTACATAATATAATGAACATAACAAATTATAAATTCAAAGCATTCACGACATGACATAAAATAAGCGTTTTTTTAATTTTTCTTAAATAAAAATACAGAGAAGTGTGAGTTAATAATACAATAAGTAATAAAATAAAATAAGAAAAGAAATAAAATCAAATAACAAAAATAAAAGTAGATGGAAGAACACAGGGTAAACTATTGATAGATCCTATCTTAAAAACTGATAAAACATCGCCCACCTAAATTCACCCTCACGTAAGTGGTATATATCAATATCTGAAGCGATTTCATTAAACATGGTTATTGCCCTCCCAATTGGCATCACTAAAGGCAGGTTAGTTCTTCACCTTGACAGAACAAACAACGGATGCCCTCGATTCATACGGTAATTATCAGAGACACACAAGCCATCACCACCAAGAATGGCAGAGTTCACATGTATGCCGCATATAAGTCGGAAAAAAAGATGTAGCTAAATAAAGATCCCTTCTAAATTTTAAGCTACAGTATGTAAGCATACCTAAGAGATAGTCAGTCGGATAGAGCCACGGATAATATCCATACAGCTGGAAGTAAAGGAGTCTCAAAATATCTAGAATCGATAAGGAGGATTAAGGTTGCCTGCACAATAGTTCGACCATAGATAGGGCGCTTCGGATTGGACAGCGGAATGCAGGCATCGTTTGAGACACACTAAGACAGGAGCCACGATTCTCAGCAAACGAAGAACATTATAACCGACACTAGAGGTGAGTTGGAAATACTATCACCAGTTTGTGTACTCAAGTTTCAGATGAAACTACCCATACTCAGTATGTGTGGCCCAATAAATTTATTCCAAAAAACTTGTGATGATATCGTCGCGAGTCGCTGTTCTGTGCACTCGCCAGTTGGTAGATTTTCAACACTATTGACATTAAATGCGAGCGAACGAAATACCACTTGAATATAGGTATATTTTAATTTATAAGTCTATTGCGTTCGAAAGTATGAATAATAGGGATAAATTTTGTGTCGCAGCACAGTGGTGAGATGACGCACAGGCTTAGGTTTGTTATATGACCGCTCAAAACATGTTTAATTTTTTTTTTAAATCACTGTTATTCATTTTTGTTAACAAGAATATTGTAACCTAACAGAAAAACAACTCATAAATTTTAAATGTGTAAGTATATCATATCATAACGTATTTTAGCGATTCTATTGCTGCCGATACGTATTTCAAATACTAATATGGAGTTGGTTTTAGTTTCAGTTGAGTATGAAACTTTTACACACGCCAAACGCTCTATGTCCATATATTATTCCAAATACTAGTAAGTATTTTGGAACAAGTTTCTATACTAAGTATTTTTTATACTGGTAGTAAGTATACTTAGTCTTCAAAATCGACCAGTTTTCCCATCGCTAACCCCCACCTCGAAAATCCAATTTACCAATTCAGCCATCTGCACCCTACCTAATTGCGACGAAATTAATTGATAGCCATGTAACTGAGGAGCTTCTCAAATTGAAGCCGGAATTCAATAGATGCGGACTCCTATTTACAATTATTACAGGTAGGGTTTCTGAGATCTTTCCAAATCATGTATGTTCAATGAAGAATGTGAGTGAGGACCTGATCGGCGAATCCTCTTCTAGAAGAGAATATGCGATATGACAGCGAGTCGCAGTCAAAGCCTCGGTAAAATCATAAACACAAAAAAAAATACATTCTAAGTTGTGTTAATAATTATTCGTTAATTCAGTCGACATTGATACAATCATCATAGAAACAACGCTCATCATGGCGATGATTCATTTGCAATAGATTAAACATTGATTATGGTTTAAATCCAATCCAAAATCGTTTTTGAATGAGCAATGATGACACTGATGAAACTTGTACGTGTGTAGTTCGCCGTACCGGAAATATATTTAAGACCGTCCAACCTCGTTGGGTCATATAGTACCCACTGACATAAAATTCATGTCTAAATAAAGCAAGGTTCTTGTCGGTTTACATTTTACAGAAAGCCAGCACCAAACAAATTTTTAAAATAGCCGATATACTGGATTATTTTTTAGGTTAGGTTAGGTTAGGTTTTCATTCTTGAGTTCATGAATTTTTGCATAAATCAGCCATGAAAATTGAATGAATGTTCATATTGAATCTAATAAAATTGAAGACCGTAGAGTACGGTAGTATATACGGCCATCTCTTTCTGACAAGAAAGCTCATGGCGAACTGTGCCACGGTGAAATGTTTTACGTACAATTACATGTAACCCCCCTGGTTAGCATTCATCATCATCATCATCGGGGGCGCGACAACCCGGTGTGGGTCATGGCCTTCTCCAACAGCTCCCTCCACCTGTCCCTATCCAGTGTGGCCGCTTTCCAATTTGGTACCCCCAGAATACGGCAGTCACTGGCAGCTCCAACCAACCAGCGAATCTTTGGCCTCCTTCTTCTTCTACGTCCTATTGGAATGCTGGACATCACTCTCTTTGCCGGTTCATTGTCATTCATACGGTGCACATGGCCTAGCCATCGCAGTCTCCCAATCTTAATTGATTGGACTGCGCTGCAATCTTCATACAGCCCGTAGAGCTCAGCATTATATCTTCTCCTCCAATTGGTGCCATCCCTGATCGGTCCATATATACGGCGGCGAATTGGTTAGCATCCTAAAACTTTAAAACTACATAAATCGCATATTAACTTGAATTCGCTAAACAGTTCATTTGTATATTTACTTATTGATTACTATTGGGTACACATTATTATTAATATAGTAAATATTTTGACAGTAACCGTTGTCAAATAATAAGAGTAAAATACAATTATTAACACTGATAAATTATGCAGTATAGCGCAGTATTCCTAGAGTTTTTGAATAATAGCGACCTAAGTTAATTACTCTGCATGCAACCTAAACCCCTTTTAATATAGTACACTGTTACAGAGCGTTGCACGGTGCCAGTAATTTATAGTCACAACCTAGTTTGTCTTGTGTTTAAATGGTTACTGTTTTAGTGAAATAAACTATACTTGAGTTCCAATTTATAATGTATTTAATTTGTTCGGGGGTATTACAATATAATAGAAAATATAATATATATATATATTTATCTAGATAAGGCGTAGATATAACCTAACTAGTCTCTCTATATTTTTTTTACCTCAGCTAATATTTGCATTAAGACAGCGATTTCCAAACTGGCGGGCGCGGAGTGTTACAAAGGGAGGCACGTTCAACATAATTTGAAAATGGTTCAAACCTCCAAGCACGAGTTTATGCAGCGATTTCCAAGCTAGGAGACGCGGAGGGTTGCAAAGGGAGGCACGAAAAGTTTAACACAATCAATATTAATGTATTCACAGGTCTGCAGTGTGCAAATGCATAGTTTATCAAACGGCCGCTAGTTATAAACTACATAAAAAACAGTCCTATAAAAGGTTGTTTGCAAACCTGTCTGAAAATATGGAGACTAATTTTATAATACCTCACTTATATACTATTCTGAATAAAGAAGAATGAAGAATGCAATAAAATGGTCAAATCATAATGTTTAAATTTGAGGCAAATTTGTTTAGGAACGATAATTTTGTTGTTAAACTTGTCTATTTGGTTGAGATTTAAAAAAAAATATTGAATAAATCAATACAAGGACCACTAATGCATTCACTGATTTAAAAAGACAAAGTGAAGGCATTCATAAAAAAATTGAAGCTTTGGACTATGGACCTACGCAGGATATCACACACAAGACGACAATAAACTAATTAAAATAATATCAGCAAAAATGTAATATGATGCAATGTTTACAGAATGTGGAGCATCAGGCAGTTATAGGACTATGGACCTATGCCGGATATCACACACAATACTTCAATAAACTAATTAAAATGATATCACCATAAATGTATAAAAAGGGACATGCAACTCGCACTTTTCGTCTATTATTTTTGAACCCTTGTAACCCTTATATCTTGTCCGCTGTATATGTACTCGTATTTCCGTTGAATAAACTTTAACACATTTAAACATTCGTGAAAGCTTGTTGTTTTCCGATCCGTGTCGTATTTTTTTTAAAAAGATTTTTACTAGTGGTTATGTTATATTTCTTACTGGCGTATGCATATAACAGCAAACTGCATTCAAGCTATTTACTGCAAATTTGCATGCATAAACCTAATTGCTGTCGAATAGTGACGTCACGTCGCTGACATAATACGCGTCATTCCGTGGCTAATGTTACCAACTTTTAAATTTAAATTTCCCGATAATTAATTTAAAATTTTGAAATTGTGAATACGTGTAAAAATGTGCAAACGGTACCATATCAATTTAATAATTGTAAATGAATAATTATCATGAACTTTAAATAATTTATTTATTATAAAATCATATTTATTTTATACTTCTTAATGCACAAAATGTATACCCAGTAAATATTTCCATAATATGGCAATACAGCTTTGCGGACTCATTGACAATATTACATACATCTCCATCGATCCACGATATGTATACATTTTTATAAGCATTTAGCTTCATTTAGCATCATCATGAATCCGATTATAGCACAACGGCACGTTTCAAGTCTCCTACTAAACGCTTGTTGTGATGAACTCATTTTAGACGTATATTAAAGTGACACTGACAGCTCGCGCAGATCGCCGCCATTTCAAGTTTGGTGCGCATTCCTGTACGCATCTTCGTGACGTATGCATTTTTTATAGTTTTCTTATTTGGCCGATAAACCGCTTACTGCGTTGAATGCGGTTCGAAAGTGTATGAATACGGCAGTTAGAAGTGTTTTCAATTTATGTATATTATAAAATTATATGTGTACGTAAACATATTTTCTAAGGTACTTCCATGGACACAAAACAACTCTATTTTACAATTCATTCTGATAAAGAATTTTTCCATAGATACGAAGATATAAACTTCTACTCAAATCGATAAAAACATCAACACTTTTATTACTATAGCCAAAGACCTATGTACTTTTATTTCCCCGACCATGTCCGATCCTAACAGGATCATATGGGCCTCCACAGAGTAGAGGTTTGTATTAACAGATTTTGTTTTTTACGAGAAATGGATGTGAGCCACTTGCTCAACCTATTAGGTACATACCATGAATCACACACAAATTGAAAAACAATATGTGTACTTGCCAGACTCAGGATTCGAATCTGAGACCCACGGCGTGATAGTCCAACGCTTAAACCGCGCAGTCGACATAATGGTTCAAATACATTATGATCACGTCACGTACTGTCACATGCTGGTGCGGCTACAAATTTAGTCTATAGTTTCGTCATTTCGCAGAATATTTTGAATGATATATCTCTATAAATTCAATGATGGAGAGTGAGAACTCTAATGTATTAGTATTTTGAGTTATTATTCATTATTTGTGCTAATTTTAGGTTATTGAACAGAACTCAACCTGCAGGCCATAGATAATAGACAATATTCTTATAGAAAAAACAGAGTGCCAACCACTAAAAACAAGACGTTCATTGAGTCATAGGGTGTCGATGTAGTGCGGTCCGCGTGCGGTGACCTCATTGTTGTTCTGGTGATTTCGTCAGATTTTGCTAACTGACAATGTTCGTAGGCTCAAATTGTGCTATGGGATGGGAACATCAGTCTGATAACATTTTAAGTCCCAAGAAAAACGACATTTCTCACTTTTTAACATAACGGCAGCTTACTGTGACAGCACAAAACGTGACCATAATATATTTGAACTTTAATTATATTAACTTAATATGCATATTCTTAGTAATGGGTAATTACAATAATTGCTTCTATATTTTCTCCTTGAGAAATATCTGTACAGATTTATTTGAGAGAAACTAGGTCATTTATGTGCTTTATCGCGCTTAATCAAAATTTCATAGCGCAGAATATGATATCATTCAATAAATAATATTTATAAGGAACAGAAACAGAGGTCCAACGCAACAGTTCTCGGATAACTATAAATAATTTACGGACGGTTTGTCCTTCAGATTAACAAATTAGGGACAATATCGGCCCACGACTGTGAAT
The DNA here is from genome assembly GCF_057557595.1 of Rhyacophila brunnea. Taxonomy (NCBI): domain Eukaryota; kingdom Metazoa; phylum Arthropoda; class Insecta; order Trichoptera; family Rhyacophilidae; genus Rhyacophila; species Rhyacophila brunnea. The sequence goes on along the minus strand of NW_028232965.1, from coordinate 53,361,965 downwards.
TCTTGGCACGTAGCTATCTTACCTGGTGGGGTGGAGGAAGAATATTCTAAATAATCTAAATACAGTCAAACTTGGTTATTACGATCACGGAAATAGCGAGATGATCTCGGATGTGATGAGGAAACATTCGTTGACATTTTAGTTTATGATTTTCTCTATACACTTATTCACTTTTATAACGGGCTACTTCTCGGGTATACCAAGCAAAACTGTTAATGTGTCGATCATTTTTAAAACAACATTTTCGACTCTAAGCAATAAAATCCGACCGGACAGTTAACTAGACCGATGCTGCCGGGATCGGATTACGTTTATGACACTAGTTAAGTGTTTATGTACCTAATTGGTGTTTTCGCCGACAACATTGAAAAAGTATCCACGCATATGGTTGAAATTGCATGTAAAAATAAATAAACAACTTCTTTTGTAGTTTATGAATGCCTTGCTTGTTTCGGGGATTTTTACGATGGTTATCAGATTTTTTTAATGTTCTATGCTTAAATAGAACGTGGCGCAAAAAATTTTATATAACGATATAACGAGAAATGCTTATAACGAACAAATTCAGTCGATATCCCATCTAATCTCATGCATCTCATCCATCCCATGCTTATAACGAACAAATTCAGTCGGTGTCCCATCTTCCTTGTAATAACCACGTTCGACTCTATTGGTAAATATTTTTATTAAATCTGACTCTTCCCAATATCTAATATCATCATCAGCCTGCACTACATTGAGTTCTGGATGAACGGTTCTCCACGCCTATTTCATTTCTCTTGGTAGTGTGGTTGCGTTGTCAACTACTTCCAAACCATGCCTTTTGAACGTTTTGTTTGTCAGAGCAGCACCTCTAGAGTCTAGACTATGTTATAATAATAGAAGAGAAGGCAATGCGATAAAATTGTTTGCAAATGATGGTCATGTTTATCCATCCAGCGAGACCCTCAGAATCTGCCTCCGGTACCTATTGTATTTTTAAAATCATAGAATCTCTGTCTTTCTCCTATCACTATCGCCCAATGTTAAGTATATGGTTGCGCTTTGATGATTGATTGATTTGACATGTTGCTCGTCGTCTGGAATGTAACCTAGAGGAGCTGGTGGTTTTGGGTGACTTTTAGGTAAGTCTTCAAGAAAGCCGATATATTAGAAGACCGTCATCACGCTGGAGATAACGATTACTAGGAGCATTTCAGAAACATTCACTCTACCATGAAAGAAGTAGAGTAACATTCGGAGTAAAGTCCAGTTTGCCCAAAATTTGTATTTTAGAATGGCTATAACCGTCATCCATGAGGCAACGACGAGAAGGGATATAATACATAATTTCTCAAGCAGTATGCTGTAAATACTCCACCCCACAGTGGGTATAAGGATAAGCATTCACTTGAGAAATTACCAACCATATTGCGAAATAATGAAATTCGTGCAGCGCTATCTCTACCTGAGCTAAGTTTGCAAAATGATTCCGCTTCACGTATTGATTCGGGAGGTGTAAAAATCGGTTCTATTATTAAAATGTTTTGCACCCATGGTGGAGAATTTGCAGACCGCCCACCTCTAAAATCGTGATTGCAAATTTGAATTTTGCACCTGAAAAAATCACATGTTGATTTGTCAATATATCTTTGGATACAGGGAAAGTACATATTATAAAATGTCCTGATGAATAATTAAGCAATGGTTAATAAGGTTTATCGTAAAATATAGTCAAGATCAACTATCGATTGTAGAGTCAATATACGGATCGAAATGTTATCATTGGTCTTCGGACCCACATACTGTGAAGATGTTACGTGGCTAGGAAGCTACCATTAACATTACAAAATATTAGTTCTAGACATTCACATCAAATCTCGATCTAAAATGCAATACTGATGATGTCGACAATAATATTACTTTATTAATTATTTCCATGATCGACATTACAAATTAGTTTAAGACAGGTCCACGAGATGAATACTTTAATAAATTAAATAACTTGGTAGGTGCAAGTTTACAGGAAGCCAGCCGGACACCGCGCCAATTTTCATAGCCAATTTGGCAAAATTCATGAATTCAAGAATGAAAACCTAACCTTACCTAATTAATAATGCAGTATATTGGCTATTTTCATTTTTTTGCCGCTGGCTTCCTGTGAACCAATGAGTTAATTCATACCTATAGTTAAAATTAAATTAAAAAACGGTGAAATAAAAAATTTTAATCTTTAAAAATATAACGAACAACAAAAGTTAATCTGACGTCTACCTAAACTCACTCTCACGGTATTGTATATGTCAATATTTAGCATCTATATATTATTTTTCAAAATGAAGAGATGTTGAAAAATATTTGAGTACCTACCTATAACAGTATACATAGGTGAGACGGTCTCTACAATAGAACAAATAACACGTTTTGCTCGTTATATTGAGAGGGGAAAGAAGTTAAGTTATTTGAGCTCGAAAGACCCGTGGAAATATAAGGAAAAGCGGCTGATACCTCTAATACCGTGATACCTGTTTAATTATTGTGATACCATAGTACAGATGTATAACAATTAGAAGGAAACCGGTAATAAATATAATTTTACTAAAATTGTAATGTGAAATATCAAAAATTCATTATGTTGTGATTTTATTGAGATGCACGTCGCGTACTGTCACGCTGTCACGGCGACAAATTTAGTCTATCGTTTCGTCATTTTTCAAAATATTTTTTACGATTACCATCTCTGTAAATTCAATGATGGAGAGTGCCAACTCTAATGTATTAGTGTTTTGAATTATTGTTCATTATTCATGCTAATTTCAATTAACTTTAACAGTTTCTACGTGTGTGTACGTTACAATTACTTGCCAAATATAATATTATAAAATTTTATGCAATACATATAGAAATAAATTGTCATATTATATTGCCTATAATTATTTGCATGCTAGTGGGATAACTTTCAGTAGTATCGCAATACATCTCGTAAAGAAAATGCTTACTTCCTAAGCAAAGCATGTTTTTATATTATTTTTTTCCGACCATGTCCGATCCTAATATGGGCTTCCACAGAGTAGAGGTTTGTATTAACAGATTTTGTTTTTTACGAGAAATGGATGTCAGCTCAATCTATTAGGTTCATACCTTAACTCACACACAAATTGAAAAACAATATGTGTACTTGCCAGAACCAGGTTTCGAACCTGGGACCCACGGCGTGATAGTCCAACGCTTAATCCGCGCGGCCACCGTGGGTGTTTTTATATACGTACACCAAAATTCTTCCACATATACCTAAGCCTAATATAAATTACTGTCCATGAATATTTAAATCGTAATTGAATTACAATCTTTTACATTTACAACAGCTGTAGTAGCATTGTGTAGGTATATCGGATTTTTAAAAGCATTTTAACAATGAAAGATTTAATAGTTTTAAAGTTTCATCACTACTTTGTTTGTTCACCTTTTATAAAGGTATATATTAGATTGCCGTGTAAATACTTTAATTCAACTAACTCTATTGGTAAACTTTATTAAAAGTTCGTTTTAAATTATATTATTTAGTTTTCTTAAAAATAAAGTTTTACTATTGAAAATTGTAACAAATAGGTACGTCAGTAAGTTTATAACTTCAATACGCAAAGTGATTTATTAAAATTAAAATACTTAAATCAATTTGTCGAAAATTTATATCGGTACCTAATTCAATGTACAACTTAAACTAAATTTCATAATATCATGATCATTATAATATTCATATCATAAAATTATATTAACTTACTTGACTCCTAGTTTTATATTATCATCATCAGAAGTGAGCCAGCAACCCCTAGCGGGTCCTAGTCTACTTCTACAACTTTCTGCATCTCCAATTGTAATTGTTTAAAAAAATCTGCGTATATTTCGATTGCATCTATAAAGCTTACCGCACGGATCGCATGGATGTAGCAAAGCTCTATTCGCTTTTTAAAAGTTTATAAGATTTTCATTTGAATTATAAAATATCCTATTATTTATTTATTACATAACCTTACAATTGATTTGAGATTGTTTACTTAATTTTTATTTTTAGATCTTATATGAATTTTAAACACAAGTTTTATTCTTCTTCTTATTATGCCATCCCCTAGCGGAGGTCGGCCACCATCAAGGCGATCTTATATTTGTCGTCTGCTACCCGGAACAGTTCAGTGGAGCTGCACTCGTACCAATCACGGAGGCTCTTTAGCCACGAAATGCGGCGCCGTCCTCTGTTACGCTTCCCATTGATCTTTCCTTGAATGACAAGTTGAGGAATGCTGTATTTTTGTCCTCTCATAATGTGGGCGAGGTACTGTAGTTTCCTGGTTTTGATACTACGTAGAACTTCTCGGTCCTTCCCCATTCGATTGAGAACTTCAACATTTGTCACCCGGTCAGTCCAAGGAATTTTGAGGATGCGTCTATACAGCCACGTCTTGAAAGCTTCAAGTCTCCGTGACATCTCTTGGCTTAGCGTCCATACTTAAAGTTACAAGTTTTATAATATGTTTTTATCGAATTATTACATACCACGATCTGTCTTTAGTCTGAAGAAACCCAATATAAATATTATATTCTAAAATTACACTTTGCACTCTCATTAGTACCTAGTAAACAGTTTTACTGAACATATGGCTTTATTTTATTGTTGGCTGAATCGTAGGAACGGTAATGAAAACATAAACATAGTGAAATAATTATTGACGCAGAAAAATAGATCCCGCGAAATGTGGATTTTTTAGATTCTTGAAACAACTTGACCAGATCTTAGCAGTAGTTATTTACCTATTTTTTATGTGCACGACAGGCCCGGCCCGCCCTGTCGATACTTGCAAAATGTTCATTTCACGGGAGCGGTCGAATTTAGAGGTCGGAAAAAAATGGATTCATACAAAATGTTCTGACATCGACCAACGCCCTTCACAAAATATGCCTTCTAAATCAACAAAAACCACCATAAACTATAAAAATGTATAATAAATTATTACCATACTTAACCTGTTTTAGAAAGGAAATTACAAAATATTTATTTTAGTTAAGCTATTGATTGAAATTATTTAAATTTAGTTAAGTTAAATTATTTATTTAATTTAGTAAAACGCAGTTGTTTTACTAACTTTTCCACTTTTAATAAATAAATCTGGACCAGTTTCACTCACCTCAGAAGGGCATTTTCAATAGTTGAAAGTTTTAGTTGAAAATGTCCCTCTGAGGCGGACGAAACCGGTCCAGGTTTATTTATTACAAGTGGAAAAGTACTAAAATATTGCGTTTTGCTAAATTAAATCAAAAGTACAATGCATTTCCATCATGACGTATTGACAGTTAACACAATAAAAGAAATTAAGAAAAAATGTACCTAAATGTTGATTTTTTATATGTTTTTAAACACATTATTATTATGGACCTAATTGATTGAGCAAGTAGCTAACACCTATATCTCGTAAAAAAAAATCTGTTAATACAGTCCATAAGATCATCTTAGGATTGAAGATCATTTTAAAAAATAGCCTGGAAATATTTTTGGTATTTGGTCAATTTATAATAGTGTAAATATGGTATTTTCTAGATAGTTGTACAGTTCTACATAATGAACTCTTTCATATCATTGTACAATTAACAAAAAACAATTTTGTGCGGCCCGTAAGCATTGGGTTAACAATGTATGTTTAAACGTAAAGCTAAATAATGCGCCGGCCACACGGCAGTGACTTGCCTGCGCGGTTTTGCCTGTGCAAAAAAAACGGAACACTCTCGCATGGCCACACGGCACATGTAAAACTGCGCAAACCTCATTACGTTACGACAGAAGTTATCGTCGTGAAAACACTGTTTTTGGAATCGCAGCAATGTCGTCAAGTGACGCTTTGTTTTTGTCACAAGCGTTTTTCTATTGTTTATTGGTTAAAAAAAGTGAAATAAATCCTCCAGATCCAAGTGGACCAAACAATGGCTAGACCAAAGATATAGATAGTATTTACTTTTAAAATAAAATGATTTTAACTAACAAGATTGCCAAATCCAATTTCATTTACCTCAATGAATTAATGCTTATCGCGCTTCATTTATTTATAATTACGTTTGTACTTTTATTTTTATTTTTTGTTCTTTCCGCTTAATTTTATTTCTACGAATATTATACCTATTTTAAATTTTAATATTGGAATGTGAGCGGCTTTATTTAACTTCACGCGGGGGCGACTGAATCACATGAAGTGGGCCTGGCGTCTGGTAGATACATTTTAAATACATTTTGTTAGTTTATGTAGCGGGATCAAAGTGTACATTAAGTAGGCGAAATAATATTTTTCTTGGAACTTACATACTACGAATTATGTACCCTTTTTGATATAATATCATTACGTAGGATCATTAATAAAAATATATTGAATCAACTCCCATTTGCGTATAATATTAGACTTAGGGTACCAGACTTTAGAACTCTGAGCTTTCGTTTTCTATCTTGATCCCGAAATCCTGATATTTTCGTATTAATTCGTATACATTATTTAAACCAAAAAATAGTATATGTTAGAGATGGGAAAACTGGTCGATTTTGAAGACTAAGTATACTTACTACCAGTATAAAAAAATACTTAGAATAGAAACTTGTTCCAAAATACTTACTAGTATTTGGAATACTATATAGAGCGTTTGGCGTGCGTAGAAGTTTCATACTCAACTGAAACTAAAACCAACTCCATATTAGTATTTGAAATACGTATCGGCTCAGGGAACTCAGACTGTGTATCGGCTTCAATAGAATCACTAAAAATACGTTATGCTCCGCTTGTCGAATAGTCCTATTTATTATAAAATTTTAAACATATTTTAAATTTATGAGTTGTTTTTCTGTTAGGTTACAATATTCTTGTTAACAAAAATGAATAACATTTTTTTTTAATTTTAAACATGTTTTGAGTGGTCAAATAACAAGCCTAAGCCTGTGCGTCATCTCACCACTGTGCTGCGACACAAAATTTATAGCCTATCATTCATACATTCGAACGCAATAGACTAGTAAATTAAAATATACTTACATTCAAGTGCTATTTCGTTCGCGCGCATTTAATGTCAATAGTGTTGAAAGTCTACCAACTGGCGAGTGCACAGAACAGCGACTCGCGATGATATCATCACAAGTTTTTTGGAATAAGTTTATTGGGCCACACATACTGAGTATGGGTAGTTTCATCCGAAACTTGAGTACGCAAACTGGTGACAGTATTTCCAACTCACCTCTAGAATAAGTACCTGCCGCTTATCAAAAAAAAAGCCAAATAAAGCTGAAAATTTTCGAAAAGAAGATATTATTGAGAAGGGTTTTCGATGACATTATGTTCATGTTTTTAACATACATAATTTTGTGTTAAAAATTCAGTAGTAAAAATCTTTGAAAAAAATACTACGCCGGGCGGGATATGAAACGACATCCACCGGATTCCTGCCAATATGCTTTACCAATTAATTAACTAGTGTTCATACATCTGAAGCGCTTCAGAAATTGCATTTATATTTGCAATCCGCGTTGGTCGTTTGAATCAAAGTACCTTACCTTGGTTCGTAGCCGTATATTTTTTTATAAGGAGTTTTATTCTAGTCATTAGTATATGTGAGTTATTTTCAAATTATGTATTTTTAATAAAAGAATGCTTCATTCTTATTTCTTCATTCGTTGAATAATAAAAAAATGTAAGTACATAAATATTATTTTTAATAATTCAGTACTTAGATCAGGCGAGTGATAATAGGTTGTGGCACAACTTCAAGGATTTCGTCGCCGTGACCGGCCGTCCCTCACCCTGCAGCGTTACCACAAAAGCGATCTACGCGCTACAGGTCTGGAAAGAATTGGTGATGGACCGAGGGAAGTAGTTCGAACTTGTGCTTGCCCTATGCCCCAATGGTGGGGCGTGACAGGGAGAAGTAAGTACGTAGGTAATTACTTACCTATATCCTTTTTTGATCCTCATATTTCAAACTTCTTTTTGTTAATGTCGCTAATGTCGACATTCAAATAAAAATGCAAAAATATGATAGGTGTTGGGTCACTACTGTTGGTGTCACCACTGTGGTGTTCGATGTGTGGGTTATGGTGTTGAGGATGATGATGAAGAAATCGAAGATGTACTCGTATGCAGGAGCGAGTTTTATTTGCAGCGTAACGATCGGTACAATAGTATAAATACAATGACAGTACATATCATCTACTGAGATAGTTACGAGCCCGATACTTAGATTCGAGTGACATTTTGGTAAATCATTATACAGTCAAAAGTAATACATAAACATTATATTCCAGTACATAATTATATTGAACGAGTCAGCGGTTTAAATACGAGTAGCTTGTGAATTTTATTTATTATTACAGTCATAATATAATATGATACTATGGGAAAGGATTATTCGACTAATTTTCCATTGCGATACCGTATTTCATATCGCCAATCAATCTGCTGATCCAGCTAAACAGTAAACTTGTTTACCGTTATATGAGTCGCTGAGAAATTATTATTGCTTTCGAATAATTTGATACATTAAAAAAAATATTTGATCGCTAATATACTGACAGCTACATAGGCATTATCGTGAGAATTGACTCCTTAATCATTTCTTTATTTAAAAATAAATAAGAGCATGCATCTGTAAAATATTAATTCGGTATCAAAAATTCACACCAGAGCAGCAAAGTCAAGTAATTACCTGACAAATAATATGAGAGTTGAAATCGTAATTATATAATCATCCATAATGTGTTCGAATAATCCTCTTCAATGTGAAAACTATTCAAATATAAATTCTTGATAATTTGTTGAAATAAATCCTTTTGAATGATCAAAATAGGAGCTTTTATTGCCACCCTCTATCAATTAAGTATTATTAGATAATCTTTCATAAGTTGTGTAATTGGTATTTTGCGAAATTGACTAAATATGGTATTCAATGTAAGGTGTAAGTTCGTGTGTCGAATTAGACTAATAAGTTAATAACAATATTAATAGGAATTACAATCAAACGATCAAACATTAATATTTGCCTTTGTCATTAATGGTATTTGAAATATTACAATGATAATTAAAATACTTTTTAGGTTGTTTAAATACGTTGTCAAACGAAATATATTATAAACCTATGTAATATATTACAAAAATTAAAATGTAATTAATTTTATAAACCTACAATATATGTCTAATAATACTAACCAGGCCGCAATCCCTTCAAATTACGTAGAAATTACTTAGGACCTTAGAGGTATGTTACGACTGGGCGCCAGATCAATTGGGTGCCGCACTGTCGAAAGAAATAAATCGACTTTTGTTACGATTTTATACATAAAGTAGACGAGGAACATTAATCAGTTTCTATATATTACTTAGTAGTTTTATTTTGCTCTTAACATAATGTTTTTTATTGTTAATTGAGAAATATCATGCCTGAGGCTTTATATAAAAATCAAAGAACTCTCTTCTCGTTGTAACTTAAACATATCACAATTCATTATTTAATTGTTATTTTTAAAGTACATATAATTCACTAACGTCTATTTATTTTCGAATTTCATTCGATTGTGTGGCACCCGATTGTCCCGGCACCGAATCGTCCTAGACCCGATCTTAGTTGTTAATAAAACCATTTACTACATTCATGTTTGAGATTTTAAAGCAGTTTTTTGACTCTTGAAAAACTTCATTATTTTCAAATCAGAGGTTTTAACATCTCAAAAACGATTGAAGACACAGCTGGATGGAGGAGTTATGTTACAAAATCAAAGTTTTGAGTAAATTAAGGTCAAAGTTTTTTTGATGTATTTTTTCAGTTAAGGATAATTTAACTACTGTTGTATTCTAGTGACAGTTAAGAATCACATAATTTTACTAACGTCAGAAATAGATTGTTAAAATCTTCAAATGTGTAATTTATTTATAAAAACGTGTACATGACACCTTCATCAACTAAAGAAAATAATAAAATAAAAATAAAGTAACATAGTCCCTTTATCCCTTGCCGTAATGCCAGACCAATGAACATTTTAAAATGTTTGATACATCCATATGAAAGATGGGTACATAACACCATCATCCACGCAATAAAAGGCTTTATCATAAAATGTAACATAACACCTTCATCCACTTGTGTCTTCGATTATTTTATGCAAGTTAACTACGGATAAATTTACACCAATGCAATATATAAAATAACCTTTTTAAATAAACTAACAAAATATTAATCCACACAATATGTATTTATTACTGTTAGAAAATTCGTACTCAAATAATGAAAGTACTGATAAATAAACATGTCCACTTTATGAGACACATTAAAGCTTACGGTAATCCTTGCTGGAGGATTATTCATAACCTGACTTCTGTACGACGATATTTTGTAGTTATAAATTTGCACAGCTTTATGAGTTTGTCAAATTTTACCTTTTGTGTACACTCAGCTTATTTACATATTATATTGGTTAAAACCGGGTACTCCTAACACAAAGGTATTATTTACAATTACAGTCATACTATCTTAATATTAATAAACCACATAGAGTATTTACTAATTTAATTTCTGTTATTTTCACTAACTCAATGTTATACCAACAATCTAATTAACGTGTTGACAGTTCCAAAATGTCCCTTTCTCATAATTTAGTTAAGTCATAACAGACTCTAAACTACAGACTCTAGAAGGGATGCTATATTATTATTCTTTCTAGTTGGGTTAACTTCCTAATCGGATTTTGAATAAAACCATGGCAACGTCTTTGGGATAATCTGGAACGTTTTGATAACGTATCACGATGTTGTCAGGCTTTTTTTGACTTAAGTATCTATTAAATCCAACATGATATAGTTTTTTTTTATTTTCTAGCTTTATGGACACTCATAACATTGTATGAGGTTTATATGGTGGCACACTATATATTATTATTCCCAAGGCGCCTCCTCCGCCGTCATGCCTGGAAATCTAATAAAAACCTTAAACATGTGTATAGTGTACCCTCTCAATTATTTAAATTCATAATATATGGTATAAATTCAATGGTTGAAACCGACTTACTTATAATTTATTGAAAACTTGCTTTATTATTGTATAATATCATTTAGTTAAAATACTTATATTTTATTTTGGTACGAGTAGGCTGTCATTTAAAAAAATTGCAGCGTCTTACTGAGGGCGTGAAGATCTCTTCACATAAATTTTGCTGTCCGTATGATTAGCTTCGTTTTTTGTTATATATTGTATTTTAAATTCATTTTCTTTTTGTTAATTCTCTGTGCCTTTTCTTTTCCCCGCAACTTTACGTTAGAGTAAAATCAGTAAACTCAGTCAAGGCTCACTTGAGAGCGTGGAAACCTCAGTTTGGGTAACTGCTCCTGAGATATTCTCAGCAATAAAAAAATGATGGTTCACATCTAAACATAGGGTCCCGTGATACGCCTGATTAAGACCGGGTGTGGTGTGGGGCTGGTGTGGTTTGGTGGGGCCATTAACTTATATGTCAAAAATTTTGCAAAAGTATGCTTGAGGAAGCAGACAATGCTTCGTATGACATTGGATGCGGCATGGCAGCAAAAGTCGGATGCTTCTATCAAGGGCAGGCACACATATTTCTTCTTTCCGAATATACAATGGCGATGGGATGGGGACCAAATTGACTTTTGACCACTACACCAGTCAGTTTTTGACAGTCCATCATGGATTCACTGTCAAGTTACCCAGCAAACATGTTCATGTGGCGGAGAACTACATAATGCAAACCACATCTGGGAATGTCCGAGAAGGAAGAGATGCTTAAGTCGGTCCAATCAGTTGCTGGGCCCATCGGGCTGTCCGACATGGTCACCACAAAAGCCAAACATATATATTGCATTTTAAAAAATGCGGCGTCTTATTGCGGACCTCGTCACATAGCTTTGTTTGTCCGTATTGTTTTAACTTTGTTTTTTGTATTTTATATATCATTAAATTCATTTATTTCTGTTAAGTCTCCGTGCCTTTCTCTCACATGGCACTTTTTATACTCAGCTAAAGCACACTTGAGACTTGGGTATCTGCTCCTGAGACATTCCCAGGCGTACATCCAAAGGAGACATCCAAATGTGAGGCCTCGTGATACGCTCGATTAGTCCAAGTGTGGTGCGGGACGGTTGGTTTCAGGGGTCCATGTATTTGTATATGTTGATTATTAATTCGACATCTCCAACATAGTCAGGTGTGTTATTTGAATGTCTTTGATTCAAACAAAATAGACCCGATATGTGAAACTATATAATATTATGAAAAACGTTGATATACAGACTATTTTATTTACAAATTAAACTTCAGCTTACAATGTGAAAAAAAAAACAAGTGGCGTTTATACTTAGGTACATAATAATATTTTTCTATACCTATATTTATATTCTAAATGATACTAAAATTAATATTAAAAATATATTTATAAAAATCTTTGCGTTAGGTAAGTATGTCTGAATATTTTTGTGGCTACTGCTGTATTTTTTTATTCCCGTTCTTGAGAGCTAAAATTCAAGAATAATCGCAGCTTTGCATTATATTTTTTTCGGCATCCCTTTAATGAGGTTAATAAAATAATGCTGGAATAAAAGCTCGCCTTCGCGAAATTCTGTACGTACAAGAATCGTAAAAAATATACTCATCATAATATTATAGCCATTTCCAAATATTAATTTGAGACTTTTTAACATTCAAAATTCGAGCATACATAACTTGAAACCACCCACAAAATGTGATTTTTTCTATTGGGTATAATATATCTGAAGTGTTTTCAAGTTAATTTCAATATTTTATAGAATCTGAAATTCTCAAATATTGTAAATTATTCGTTGAATAAAAGAAATGGTTATTCAAAATTCGGTAAAGTTCATCGATCTGCTGATTTAGTCCAGTGGTAAATGCATCGTACAGTACTGTACAGGGTGCTGTGTCGATTAGGATTCCCTCATTGAAAATACATGCATTTAATATGCCTACATTTCTGCAATATACGCAATCAATATTCTCCAAGTAGGTACCTAGTTACTTAATTAATAAATTTGAAGGCTCTCATTTTTGTTCGCCTCATCAACATTGCACATGAAATTACATGAAATGTACAGAAGTCATTCAGTCACGAGTTACGCTTCGACCGCTGCGTCAATTACCGTAATTCATCCAATCATAAATTCATTACCTACTAAGTGTCACCATTTATATAAAGAAAGATCCGGCAGATCCATATGAAAGAGAAAGTTTCATACATAGGTAACAATCAGCAAAAAGACTGAGCGTGCAGGATCCGGGAAACAGAAGAGCGCCCCAAGAGCCAGCAGTCCATACCAGCTCAACATCAAAGGTTAGTAACTGGACACGCTCCTGCTTCTCTGTCCCTTACCAATATCAAAATCCTCAACCGCGCTTCATGGGCCCCACATCGTGTAGCGGACTCCCAGACTTGGATCTTTGGCGCCCCCCCCCCTACCTATCGCTAAGGATAAAGGCAGTGTGACGCTATATAGTAGCATTTTCCAAATGGTGGTACGCAGTAAAATTAATGTATACATTTAGTGGGCTCTGCTTAGCGGACAGAGGGCTGCTCTGATTGTCTTTACTAAGGCCTATAGGACCACATCTACGGATGCCCTGGCGGTCCTTGCGGGGGTCTTTCCCCTCGAATTGCACGTTCAAATTAGAGGATCGATCACTCTCCTTATGAGGAGGATCAATACAACTCTCGCCGGTGTCCTTCTGACACCACCATCGAGAGTGGAGAGCGTTAGCTACAGAAAGACTGTATCTGAGCTGGTCTATAAGACCGCATATGCGGCATGGCAGGCGAGATGGGTGGCCTCCCCCAAGGGCCGCCAGACTTTTCTATACTTTCCAGATGTCTCGGTGAGACACATGCAAGGAGACTGATACCGACCCACTGGACCAGTCAATTCATGACTGGCCATGGAAACTTTGCGGCCAAACTGCAGGGGTTTGGTTTGGCAAGACATGGGTCGGGTTACTCATGTGGACACGACCAGCAGGACGAAGAGCACGACTGACATCACCAGAGACATCACCAGTCCCGTGCGGCTCTGCTCGGGACAAAATGAGGGCTTCAATTTTTTATCTGGCACACGTAGGGGTTATGTTAGGCGGCCGCGTATAACGGATGCGGAGGTGGGAGTTTTACACACCATGTATACATTTAGTGTTTTATTGTATATTTTAATACATCCATTTGAATTATGGAGATGTCGAGTATTGATATACAATTAAAAATTGTATGGTACAACATCATAATTTTAAATAATAATATTATTAAAGGCAAGTAGCGCCGCAGGCGACGTTTTTTTATTTTTAAAACAAATTTGTGATGTGTGTTTATCTCACTTTTCTGGTCGACTCGCCTTGCCGGGCCCCTCCTGAGCCCGGGCCCCTAAGCTAGAGCCCTGTCAGCCCCCCCCCCCCATCATACAATCCACAGAAAAGCGCAACCAGACACTAAAAATTAAAGGGAACGACATTCTGAGTCATTTTCAGGGCAGCATTTTGCCTAAGAACGTCACTACCATGACCACCAAAACTACAGATAAATCCACCCCTGAAAATAATATAGGTAGGTACTTGTTGTTGTACATAGAGTAACCATTATTAAAGTAATCATTCACGCGAAAAACTAAATGGCGGGGAAAGGGGATTTCATAAATAATGTGGCAGGATTTGGTTTAGACATTTTATAATAAAGCATTGTTGAGCTTTTAAGGGTATCGTCGGATGTACTTTTCCCGCGGAAAACTTATTCATCGACATCGACGCCATGTTTGTATAAGCTCTTTTGCCGTGAACTAAAATACATGCAAATCCCTCTTCACACAGGCAAAAAAATGTTGCACCTGCGTTAGCCAAACGTTTATAACCCTACTATTTTAGCAAAATCTTTTTTTTCTGCCTAAGGCATAAAGCCCACCAACGCGGCGCTCGGTGCGCTGTCTACGAAGTAGGCCCTCCTCCCACCCGTGCATTACCCTTCACCTATGTAATAAGGGGCTCAAGGAGCACAAAATAATTATTATTATCAGCGTCTCTCATAACAAAGCAATAAAAATATTATTAAATTTCTCGGGGCTTGTAATTAATATTCACGATGACATCATTATACCAGCAGAATATTGGACACGCAATAACTAAACAAAGAGTTCACTGCTATTAAATAATGGCTTCTCGCCCGTCTATCGACGATGCTTTCAGGAGCGTGATTTTACTTGCCGTGTTCAATGAATGGACTACGTTGTATTTTTGTTAATTCGTATCGCTGAGAAGCCAAAAAACGATGAATCATGGGGCAGGCGGGCACAATGCGTTGTCAAATCTAGTGTGCGCTGGCGTATTTGATTACGTTGTATTTTCGATGATTCACATAGAATATACGCGAGCGCCCCGCAAATCCGCTTTAGTGGACTTTATGCCTAACGCACATCATATTAAGTTAATTACAAAGCTTCTTATCATCCCCTGTATGCATAACAAGTAACTAAAATTTATATACCTATTATAAAACCTTAATATTACAGAGGTCGTCCATAGATAAGGTCTAATAACATCCATACCATATCCACGATGGCCACGCGTTTTAAGCGACGTGGGTCCCAGGTTCGAATCCTACGTTTGGCAAATACACGTTTTTTAATTTTGTGTATGAGTCACGGAGTATGGGCTTAATAGGTTGAGCAAGTGGCTGACACCCATTTCTCGTAAAACGAAATCTGTTAATACAAACCTCCACTCTGTGGAGGCCCATATGATCTTATTAGGATTGGACATGGTTAAAATAAACTTCTATGCTAGAGCATAGTTTTTTTATGGTTTTAATCGGTTGAGAAAAAATATATATTCTATTAAAAAATATATATGAGAAAACACAACACTATGTCATGGAGTAATAGTGACAGATTATCCTTTAAATATAAACCAATAGCTTATGATCATATTCTGCTGCCGTGTCCACTGTAATATTGTAATTTTCTCTGCAAATAAGTTAGTGTTCTAGTATGCCAATGTTTGGATGTATTGTACTAATTTGAGTGACAGAAGATATACCCAAGTCACAGTCTATAAGAGATATGCCAGGGTTGTTCTAAGTATCCATGTCCTTAGTTGTTCCAATTATGGCGGACCTAATAAAATATAAATGTCTTACCCAGCTAACACCATTATCCTTACCAAGCCTACTATTAACAGACAGTCATTCTTCAACCATGCGAAGACAAACACCAGCTGTAACCTGTAAAACATCAAGACTTCATTACGTTCACTAGTTTGGACCAATTGATGTGCACAGGGTGACTCAATAAACAGTTATCGCGCGAGAATGGTAGTGCTAGTGAGTGAGAACCAGACCACGGAACCAGCCTCATCATCATTAAAGGTATAATCCTCCCCCCAGCATCAGAATCATTCACGTCCTATTACAGGCCACTGAAAAGTGCAACCAGTCCTCTAACAAACTCAAACTCCCTTCAAAATGTATCGTCATCCAAAAGCCCCCCTGAAACGATATAAAACACCCCGCAGGGATGCTACCGTCCACATTGAGAATCACTGCTTTACCTTTACACGAATGTTAAATTGTTATCCGTGTAGCAAAGGGGGATTTCGAAATAAAAAGCAAACCATTTTTTTTGAGTGTCTCTATTTTTTGCACGAAATGATTTTTTGTAACGGCGTCAATCCGAGTTTGCTTTTCAGGCGGGTGCCTGTAAATAATTTTTAAGGCTACTTTTATTACAGGTGAGATAAGGGAGAAAAATAACGAAAGCTTTTTCAGGCGATTTTGCTATAATTTTATCTTCAGCTTTTTAAAATTCTAATTTCATATTCTGGTCGAACCAGATTACTGAATAATTATAACTCATCGATAATAGATTAGAGTGCTTAAAGTCAGACAACGTTATCTACAAAAAAGTGTTTTTTTTTGAGATAACGTTATTTTACATTTACGGCTACATGATAGTCAAACAACGTTATGTCATTTTTTTCTAATTTCTTATTAAATCGTCAGTAAAGTTTAACGCTAACTACATAAGTAACCCTTGTTTTCATATTTTTTTTAAACTATCCCTATAAATTTTAACATCATCATAAGCAAGATAAATGTACAATACACAATAAATTATAAAATATTAACATTAGGTTTTAAATAAACATTTCCCTTGTTGAGTAACAAGAATCTAAAATAACGATTTTTGGCTCTCCTGTAAAGTTGCATTTTTGTAGATAGTGTTGTTTGACACTAAGCCCTCGAATTACAATCGAACGTGGTTATTACGATCACGGAAATAGCGAAATCTCGGATTTAATGAGGAAGCATTCGTTGACATTTTAGCTTATGATTTTTTCCATAAATTTATTCACTTTTATAACGAACTACTTCTCGGGTATCCCGAGCAAAACTGTTAATGTGACGATCGTTTAAAAACTACTTTCGACCCTAATCAATAAAATCCAACCGGACAGTTAACTAGACCGATGCCGCCGGGATCAGATTACGTTTATGACACTCGTTAAGTTTCTAAGTACCTTATTGGTGTTTTCGCCGACAACATTGAAAAAGTATCCACGCATATGGTTGAAATTGCATCTAAAAAATCCAAGCTTTGTGAAGTCAGTAACTACCAGCACCAGCGGCTCAGCACTTTATTATAATAAACAACTTCTTTTGTAGTTTATGAATGCCATGCTTGTTTCGGGGATTTTTACGATGGTTTTAAGATGTTTTATGTTCTATGCTTAAATAGAACGTGGCGCGAAAAATGTTATATGCCGATATAACGAGTAATGCTTATAACGAGCAAATTCAGTCGGTCCTATCTTCCTCGTAATAACCAAGTTCGACTGTATACATTACTACACAATTTTGTTTATTAATAACGAGCAATCTTTAACGCAGCAGTAAGTCCGTTTTCGCCCGAGGGCTTAAAATATGTACCTAAATTGTACGTATATATTACGGGAGATGGCATTTTACAGAGAGTGCTCGCTATCCGATTGGGAATGGCTGGATCAACATTCAACTCGATGCCGAGTGTCTGGGACTGACGATTGTACTCGGTCAAAACCAAACACCGCCTATTTGATGCTTGAATTCTGACGGTGCTGCTTTACAGTACCTAGCGAATCATGGCACCTTACGAAGGCTCAGAGCAACCGTATACTGAGCTTCAAAAACAGATGTTTGCGATGGATACTGGGTGTGCAGTGGTATGACTTTAAGAGCAACGAGGAGATAAAAGAACGCACCAAGCAGCCTCTCATCACGCTGAGAGTGAAGAGGCAACGTTGGACCTGGCTGGGCCACATTCTGCGGATGCCAGAATGGAACCTCAACCTTGCTTTCCTGTTCTTCAAGCCAACCGGATTCCGGCGTCCTGGAAGGCCGCTAAATACTATCTATAGAGTGTATACGGCGGATGCTGGTTTGACCTGGAACGAAGCAATAAGACTGGAAAGCGACAGGGATTCTTGGAGGCGCCTCGTGGTGTCCATATGCTCCATCTAAGGGGCGGATATGGCAGAAGAAGAAAGAAGAAGACGTTTGTAGTACAGTTCATCGTGAGCTATCGTACCGGAAAGAGAGAGCCGTATACTCGAATACCATTGATATATAAAAATGACCCGTTGTTCATAGAGCCATTGCATGTAGTAAATTCAAGTTGTATTAGATTAAATAAGAACAATAATTGGTATCAAATATTATCTGATAATATGTAACGCTGTCATTATTATTAGATATATTTTGATCGCTACAACATGATACGTACAAACATCTACTTGCCAACCTACTTTTGAATCATTCAAAATATTATTTAACCATATTACTTAAGTATATGAAATGGTTGTATTTCTAATTTACTCATCTACCAATTTTCTTCTTGTCTTTAAAGCACTTGTATGTCAGTGGTTTTTACGTTTTACGTATTTTTAAACGTTTTACTTATGTAAATTTGATCTGAATACTATACGACCATCTATTTCGTATACAACAGCTCACGGTGAACTGTGGTAAGGCCAACTGGATATTACACGCTCCAAGGACTATGGTATGTAACGCCGTTTAGCTGTAACTATATGTTTGTCAGATCCATACCTTCCAATTGAGGCCACAAGAAATCCATTTAAAGACTTTCACAACCACATAACAGATGGAAATATGAAATCCAAATACCATTGACCAGTGATGCACAAACCGTGACGTCTCGTAGAATATACATCATTATTTTTAAACACTTTTACTCACTGCGCCCAAGGAAATGGATAAATTGGCCCCTCTTTTAAATAGGTTAAGCACCAGCATAGACCAATATTCTGACTATGATTCGCAAGAAATACAAAACCAGCTGAGTTTTCTTGAATATTACCAATGTCAACAGCGCGTTTCCGTTACGTGACAAACTTTGATGCATCGTATATGATATTGAAGTAACTATTAAATAATTACAAGATAATAAGAACTTTTTATATACCGCGTTTTTAAATTTTCTGTTGAATCATTTGACAATTCTATGTATTAATAAATACTTTTTTTTATACTTGATAGAAATCCTGAATAAAATATTGAATACTGAAATGTCATTTTGACATTTCATATTGATTTCCATAGTAACGCACGTATATATTAATAATTTAGTTGCTAGGACCCCCTTAGCAACTAATAATAGTGTTTTAATTTTTAAGATTTTTTCCGAAATAACTTTCCATACAAAACAGAATTAACTGAAAATGAATACAATTCTGCTTAAAGGTGGCTAAAAGTATTAAAATAATCCATTGTAATCGTGTTCTGATATATTCTAAAAGTTTCAAATGTCTAGCTAGTCGGGAAGTTAGTTAAAAATCTTCAATCGTCCAATACAAATCTTGCACAAACAAGAAAAAATTTGTTCTGGACAAACAAGAATACGAGCTAATAAAAACGTGGTAACATAACATATACTTTAACACATGTTTAAGTTTATCCCATATTTCCCCACACTTGAGAATAGCACTGTTGAGATATAGCCGTCTAATATAATAATATAATAGAATAAAGAAGTACGTGTCAACATCTAGCGCTCGCTCCGCCGAAGCTAGATACCGACTATTGTTTTTAAGAGGGAGACAGATTCTTCTTCACCCTCTTATGCCGCACCTGTGTGTAGCGTGATAGTTGTCATCGGTTATTTAGAGCACACGCGCATATAAAATGTGATCCTTCTGTATAATAATATTCATGCAGATTAATATGAATAAAGTTAATCGTATATTAAAACTACGTTGCTTATTTACGATCCTCAAAACAATCCACAATTCCCAACAAGCACTTTCTTACAGCCACACCCACTTTCCTTATTTTTGTGTTCCCTGTTCGCAAAATACCATGAAACTATAAATAAAAAGTATTATAATTAAAATAGTGCCACAATTCATATGAAAAGACTATAGGTACCTGCAATATTAATATTTATAGTAGATACTTTGACTTACCGACTATAAATGAGTAGGTACATATGATTTTCAGTACAGCATTTATCAGTTCATTATCTATGGGTTATATCTCTGACAATGTTTTCGATTTATCTTTGTATATAATTTTGGAAATGATGTCATTTCACCTCCATCCTGTGGTATCACAAGATGAATATGTAGCATAATATATTAAGAAGAGGACACCCAGACTGAAAAATCTAAGAGACCGCCTTGACTAAGCACTCTGTTCCTATTCAAGGCGACAACCAACTAGAAACGTAATAAATATTATCACCTCAATCAAAGCCATCATCCGGCCGTGAATATAACACCAAAAGGAGATGAAAATTTTATCCTCAAATTTATGTAGCTTTTTTGGCACTCACTCCTACAAAATGGTACTTTAAAACTATTTTCATTGTTTTTTTACTGAATCGAATCACAAAACCACCAAGGAGAAAGTACATTAATTACTAGTAAGAAAAGTTTAGTATGAAAACAATTGAATTAAACGTATTCTTCATTAATATTCAATTCTTATATAAATTTTAATAAAGGAAAACTATTTATGTTATCAAAGAAAACTTTCCTTTCTTTCTGGCTTACTAATAAGTCATAATTTACCTAATGTTATAACACTCAAAATTTTTACGGTGTTTACAAAACTTTTTTTATTGATTTTTAATAATTTGATTAGTACCTACCTACCAAAATTTTCTACTTCAATCTAATTGGAATATTACTGTCTTGAAATAAGTTTGGCATCTCAAGAATATGTAAAGTATTTTTAAAATACAGTTTAAATTACCGCCCGGCGAAATACTAGGCCAGTGTTGGCAAACCTTTTTACGTACGCGTGCCAAATATTATTTTTCAACTGTCTGGCGTGCCGAGCAGTTTTTCATTGGGAAAAAATAGTTTTTAAGAATCTTATATAATAAATGATGATGTTCTAAATACCACTGACAGAATATAGCGCACATATAGCGTTATCGCTTTTTTCAGTTACGCCATACATTTCGGTCCACCAATTTGGAAACTGTCTGTCAAATTACTACTACTAACTCGACCACGTTTTTGTTTTTATTTGGTGCAGCCATTTTCTGTTGGTAGAAATGAAATTGTCTGTTGTTGTAATATAAATTAGTTTGGTTCTTTACGCACAAATTGACATCAAAATTGTTCTGATCACATAAAGCATGTTGTCGCTACAGTGGTCTCAAGCCATTGTAAACATAGATTTAATATATTTGTAAATCAATAAAAATTAGAGGTTCGCGGCGTGGCATACCCCTCCGCCTGGTGACGTTAGTGGGATAATAACTTATGTGACGCATAAAGCCTAAGAAACGACCTATGCAATTATATATTTACATTAAACGTAATGCTTATTCTTGAAGAGTATTTGCGTGTTATTTTTTATACAATGCGATTTGTCATTTTATTATTATTATAGGTATTTTTTCTCCCTTTAAACACGTGCAATGCAAAATCATCTCACGTGCCATAGGTTCACCACCACTGTGCTAGGGCGCTAGGCGATGAAAAGTCATTTATTCTTAATGTCCTTCTGCCTTCTGTAATAATATGTACAAATGTTTTCAGCTATAATTTACCTTACACTGGCCGGAGGATAAATATTGTTGGTACAAAGCATATAATAATTCATGTTTTTATTCCTCGCCTCATAGGTACGAGTACCATCTTCATCGCAAACAGCTCTGAAAATCCTACTTAAAAATCACTTTTTCAAAGATATCCAACATCCTCTTATCTTTTCTAATATTTCCAACATTACGATCCACAGTTAAATAGGGTTTGTAGAAGTGTATTTTGATTTTCTTTCTTTTTGGGAGATGTCGTTTTGTAACGTTATGCGCAGGGATTGCAATACCGAATGAATATATCAATACCGGTATTTCATATTGAACACCGTTATTCGTCAAAACATATTACACAATGGAACTAGTATAATCCTATTTAAAACACTATTGTATAGTAACCAAAAGTACCTACGAATATTTAGTATATTGACCTTGTATAGATCATAATAATACCTATATTAGAACTGCTAATTTTTACAAATACAATATGTCTGGGTACAGGAAAATCACTCTCAAATTCAAAGTTTGTTGAATGTAGAATAATATGTAATTGGAAATATTTGCCACGAATATTTTCTTTTTCGAAATATGTATGTCAATTCATCGCGACATGTATATTTGAGGAATTTTATTTTAATATTATTTAACTTTTGTTGGTTTCTGTCAATATATTTGCGTTTTGGCTGGGTCAAACTTATACAATAATAGTAGTAAGTAATGAAAAAATAACGTTGAATTCACATAAACGTGTAATCTTAATGCAAAAAATACCGCTTTTTTATTTTTGAAACCGGTATCGATAAATAATTGAATACCGGTTTTGAAATACCGGTATTTCAATCCCTAGTTATGCGGAATCTCTTTACATGATATTATTATCATTATCAGCCGGGGCCCGGGATCGCTCCACTGCTGTATTAAAGCTTTATCTAGCTCACTCCCATGCCCACGGTGGCCGCGCGGCATAAGCGTTGGACTATCACACCGTGGGTCCCAGGTTCGAATCCTGGGTCTGGCAAGTACACATATTGTTTTTCAATATGTGTGTGAGTCAGGGTATGGACCTAATAGGTTGAGCAAGTGGCTGACATCCATTTCTCGTAAAAACAAAATCTGTTAATACAAACCTCTACTCTGTGGAGGCCCATATGATCCTATTAGGATCGGACATGGTCGAAGAAGAAGAAGCTCACTCCACTCTTCTCGGTCCCCAGTTCTTCGGTGCCACGTATATCCACCGAACTTTATAATTTCGTATATTTTCGTATTTTCATGTTTCACATGCATAGAAAAGCAGTGAAAGCACATATTGGCTGAATACTTTACGTCTAGTACACCGTAGAAGGTTACTTTTAAAGCTATTCAAACACCCAAATGCGCTTCATACTGCGAGAAATCTCAGTTACATGAAAATTCTACGTATTACATTTTGCCGTTCTCAAATCGTAAAGAGATGGCCGTATCGCATTAAGATAAAAAAATGGTAATTTTATTAGATTCAATAAGCACATTAATTTGATATTGATTAGTATCAAATATCTAATAATAACGCCATCAAATATTATGACTTGATACTTACGAGCACCCACTTGCTAACCAACTTACGAATCGTTCAGAACTTTATATAAATATATACGATATGATCGTACTTACCCACCTAGGTACCTGCCTTTTCCTTGTATTCCGTTAGTTTTTATTATATATTTTAAAGTGTTTTATTTATACATGAATTTTATATCAATACTATACATTGTATACAACTATCGGTTCTCAATACAACATCTTAAGGTGAACTATCATACGCCCAACCGTATACCTACGTACCAATTTCCGGATACGCAATTGACTGATGTATTCGACGTTAGTGGTGATCCAACTGTTCTCCACAATTATTAGGGATTGCAATACCGTTATTCCAGTATTTATCAATACCGAAATACCGGTTTTAAAAATCCAAAATACTGGAATTTTCGGTAGGTATTAAGAAAGCACACTCGTTTACGTTTTGTGAAATGCGATTAAATGGAGGCTAAAATAGAGGAGAGAATGTGTGAATAAAAATAGAGATTGGAGAAATTGTAAGTTAAGAGTAGATCATGATTAAGATGTAAGCGTAAAGAGTAAAATAGGATAATTAAATTATTCAGGGCATGTGATCGCGCTGACAAATGTATGTGACTATCAGTAAACTAGTATCTATAGAATATAATGAAAAAAGGAATTTAAATAGACTAAGAAAACTATGTATAAACAGGACTTTTAAGCGTATGATAAATTGAATAATGATTAGGGCGCCAAGTGCTTTCTACGTGTGTACATATCGAAATACCATATAAATAAATAAAACACTATAATTTAGAGGTAACAATTGTTTATTAAGCTAGAAATATTGAATTTATTTGAACAAGTAATAATAAAGAGACATTAAGGGGGGACATGCTCGTCGAAGGTCAAAATTGAGTTTTTATTGTATTTTCAAACCATGATCCTGGACACTCCTTAAATGTTGTAGATAATCTATTTATATAATTTTGAAGCCTTATTATCCTTTATGGTTAAATTAAACATTTGATGACTGCATAAAGTATTTTTGTTTCATTAAATAGTATTCTTTTAAACCTCTCGCTCTAATGTTTTAGAATATAGTCATATTTCGGTACATAACTGTGCAGTGGTGTTAAGATTTTTTACATTTATTAATTTTTAAACGCATTTATAAAACCATTACCATAATTTATTATGAGAAAATTTTTGTAAAATATTCACGATAAAAAATTATATTGATAATCTCTGTGATCCCAAATTTGACAAGAATTAGGCATTATATTATTCAAATAATCGGCAAGATTAACACACTTCAAGATGATTCTAAAGATACTTATTATAAGCTATGTTTTTGACCATTCAAGTGTGATAAACATCTTATGAATAATGATTGCTTTATAATAATTATTGACCTAAGAATAAGGTAATGTTTTTTTGAAATACGCCATTTCTTTTGTCATTCCCTAGTAGTTAAGCTACAACATACGGCCGTAGCCATAAATTGACAAACTATAATTAAAGTAGGGAGTAAATTTATGTTAACGCGCGTGTTTGAACATGTACCTAACCGAATTTTTTTTTATTTTTTTTAAACGGTACATGTTCAAACATGCGCGTTAATATAATTTTACTCCTTACTTTAATTATAGTTTGTCAATTTATGGCTACGGCCGTGGGTTGTAGCTTAACCACTGGGGAATGACAAAGGAAATGGCGTATTTCAAAAAAACACTACCTTATTCTTAGGTCAATAATTATTATAAAGCAATCATTATTCATAAGATGTTTATCACACTTCAATGGTCAAAAACATAGCTTATAATAAGTATCTTTAGAATCATCTTCAAATGTAGTAATCTTGCCGATTTTTTGAATAATAAAATGCCTAATTCTTGTCAAATTTGGGATCACAGAGATTATCAATATAATTTTTTATCATGAATATTTTACAAAAATTATCTCATAATAAATTATGCTAATGGTTTTTTAAATGCGTTTAAAAATTAAGAAATGTAAAAAATTTTAACACCACTGCACAGTTATGTACCGAAATATGACTATATTCTAAAACATTAGAGCGAGAGGTTTAAAAGAATACTATTTTATGTAACAAAAATACTTTATGCAGTCATAAAATGTTTAAAATAACTATAAAGGATAATAAGGCTTCAAAACTATATAAATAGATTATCTACAACGTTTAAGGAGTGTCCAGGATCATGGTTTGAAAATACAATAAAAACTCAATTTTGACCTTCGACGAGCATGTCCCCCCTTAAAAAAAGGAGACTTGTGATCTTTTTTATGCGAAAACATACAATTTTACAAAAACATTATAACACAAATAATAGGGTACTCATCTGCTGCTTCCCTTGAAATTGTAGACACTAATTTTACAAATTAATGTTAATGAAAGTTCAAATGAAGTGAAAGAAAAAACTGTTCTTTAATGTGGCCGGCGTCCCGTACCGGCCGTCAACAAAAGTAAGTTAAGTTGAGAGATCCATCCAGTTGAGACATCAGGGTAAAAGTGATCGAAATCGATCGAGATCCATCCCTCCTTGCCGCCAAAGTAAAAGAGTGGGATCAGCTCCGGCCGCAGGGTGGGGGTTTGTGTGAAAGACAATCAATCTTGCATCCTCTTCTATCGGTCAGCCTTTACCTACTTTGAATTTAGGTATAGGTAGGTATCCACAACGTGACAGTTTTTGAAAATGAATTATACGTTATGTGCTGCTAAAATGCAAATATATTGAGTGAATCCAACAGAGATGACAAAATAATAAAACAAATTTCATCAAATATATTTATATAAGTGATTGTCGCGATGAATTCTCATAATAATATTTCGAAATATAAAACATCCATGACAAAAATGTTCAATTATTCTATAATTTATTATTGATGACTGTACAAGCGTTAAATTTAAGAAGCTTTTCCTGCAGCCGGACTTTTTTGTAAAAAATCACTAGTTCAACAATTATGATATAGGTATATAGGTTTTTGCTATAAAATAATATTTTAAAAATATTTTAATAACTATATTTGTTGATAAGCACCTACTTCTGTTTTTTTTAATGTTTAAGAAATACCGGTATTCAATAAGAAATACCGAAAAACTAGTATTGACATTTTCATTCGGTATTGCAATCCCTACCCATAATGAACTTTTTTTATCAATAAACAACATCGATGTTCATTCATTAATTACCCTTTCCAAATTTATATTTGAATTGCTCATTTAGGTTAATTTATATTTGCATTGCTCATTTGACTTAATTACTACATCGTTCGTGTCTAATCCCCAAATTGTATTCAATCAATGGCATTTAATGTAACTATGTATCTTGATGTATTTGCGGTGATACTAATAAATATATTGCCTCATTAAGCACGGTGATACTAATATATGATATACATACAATTCAATTATAATTGAGAACGTGCCATCTCTAATAATCGAAAATACATACGAGCTTTCGGTGATCAATAAACAAATAGTAACAATGCAATGTATGTAACCACAGTTCCAATATTCAGAATACTATTATAACACTTTCCACAGTGACGTCTCGTGTGTGTAGTCAGGTCGTGCACTGCATAGTGGCGGCACATTATGAAGAGCGGCGAATGAGTGAAGGAATGCGAATATTACATATTTTAAAAGCAGTAGAGCGTTTCAATGAAGCAGACGATGCGGTCGCTTCTTCGACAATAAATAAAATTTAATAAAATATCGACATGTTAGTTTACTTACAAAATAATAGAAATAAAAAATTACCCTGACCACAATATAACTATTAAGTATATAGTTGTAATATAATGTATATAGTAATCTGTGTTTTGAAATCTTTCAGTGCTACAGACTTCCACTTGCCTAATACAACCACTGTTTTAGAGCAGGTTTCATGGAAATGCTCCAATTCTCAGTGACGACATTATGTCAATTTAACCTTTCAATGCATCGTGTAGCTTTGTAGCATATTATTATTTGCTATAGATTGGATTTTAATTCTGTACTTTTAGTGACACCTATTTTTTCAGAAGTAAGTTCTATTAGTCGATAACTTATGACATTTTTTTAGAAATAAATTTTATAAACTTAGATAGATGGTACTGGACCTGAATTATGTCAATTTTAATTTTACATATTATTTTGAGGCATGTATTTTCAAAGTGAACTTATACCACTTCAACAAATTTTTGCCAAAAGTCAAAAAAACTGTTTACGGTGTTGATGCTATATGTGTTTTTTGTATTGGAATAAGTTTTGTAACTAACACCGATTTTTAAATTGATTTTTCTACTGGATTGAATTCTATTAGGTTATTCTATACAAAAAATTCTTGTTCACAATTTTACCCTTTAAATTCTGGCATTCATAACCAGTGACGTCCCGTGGGGGTGGGCAGATTGGGCGTCGCTTGGGGGCGGCAGTTGCCCAAAGAGCGGCAAATCGAGGAGAATCATTAGGTATATAAGTATAGAAAAATCTACATAAACTTAGTAATAACGGTAATATATTTCCACTAAAAAATTAACCTCACTGGTTGGAAACAATGTGTAGGTACTATAAAAGTTTTAACACGACTTTATTTTTTTGTCGGGTTCCCGATGTCTAGTTTACTTCCGCTGTCCTTGGACGTCACGTTCTTCGTGAACAGCAACGACTGTAAATAATTTAAAATTTAGCCAAATATGCTACTCGCTAGTTAATGAAGTTGTCAGGTGTATTTTTAAATGTACCTCTGTGAAGCCGTAGGCTCGCAATATTGTCTATTGAGGCAGAGATGGCATTTAAATTAGATTTAGTGGTATAAGTACATCTTGTTAGTAATATATCCATACAACACATTTCTTGGATATATGAGTCATGAAAGGATGATAAAAAGTACTGTATAAAAAAAATGTGGCGGCATTTTGGCACTGCCTATGGACGGCATTTTGTCTAGGAACGTCACTGTTCATAACTCATGTTCGTTAAGTACCTACCTAGTGGAATAAATTCACTTTGAAAATACACCTCTCATATTTGAAATTTGGATTTTACACGTTTTACACGTCTGAATAAATTATTGTTATTTCCGTTATTATAAAACTAATTACAGCAAAGAAAAAAATATTTTCATTAATGTAACGGTTCGTTCATAAACGTATATTTTGACCCGAAATGCACAATGTATCATATGAAACGTCTCGTTTTTTTTATTTACACGATGTTTGGAATGTTTTTTTTTAATTATTTTTCCCATTGTTAAAATACTTATTGGAATGACAAAATATGTATTATAAGTAAAAACAAAGAATCATGCATTTATAGGTTTGAGATTTTTAGTGTTATTTGTCCGTGTAACACAGCCGAAAATAAATACATAATAAAATAAATAAGTAGATACCTACCGAAAATTCAGACAATCTGAAACTTAACATGAAAAGCGAGAGCATTCTGCTTATCTGTGCATTTTGCCCAGAGATGATCTATTAAGAGCGTACTTCAGTGAAACGGCAAATAATTTTCAATAGTAGGTGCGACGAAATTTCTCACTAGTCGCCAATCGGAGACTGACAGTCGAGGTGTCCGCATGTCGATTTGCTTTGTCATGGCGGATGAAAATATTCTTAAATCGTGTAAAGGTGACTAAAAAACTTTGCGTATGTACTTCAAAAAGGAAACATTGTCAATGAATATACTATTATTATTAGTAATAGAACAATAAACATAACATTAAATGGACGCATGTTGGCTTTTTATGACAAATTATGTTTTGTTCTGCACGCGTTATTTGCACAATCTTCGCGTCGCGTAGTCACGATCGTTTTAGACAGTGCCCCAGCTGAAGTATAGCCTTAAACAACATGAATTGACATTTAGTTTTATTTTTAAATATAACCAAGAAAAATAGATACCATCGACTTTGCATTGCGCCTTGTATAACATAGTTTGGCAATCACGTTTACATCATTACAACGCTTGCCCCGGTCAATAAATTGGTATTTTAAATTCAATGGAACGTGATAACTATATTATCTATTAAGCCTTTCTACACCAAGATACTGATTATGAACATTTAAGATATTTTGGTACATTTGGTCTATATTTTTTTATATTTCGCCGCTGGAAAATTGCAAAATATGTACTAAAAAAACAAATAAATAATGTAGCCTGTTTGCGAGATTTTCTTAGTTTTTCATCGGAAGTTGAACGAATGTTATTTTTAGTAAAGCATACAAGGACCTCAATTGTCCTTGTATTTGATAGGACTAATTGTAGGTGTATGTATTATATAACTATAATTATAAATTTAATAGTACCTAACTGGGATATCATACATTATGTGATAGCAAGATTGCCTATACTTTTTATATTAGGCGCAACACATAATTTTCAATATCTACATCTCACCTTTCCTGAAAGTTCATGCTCCTTGAGATTGGAAGATGAAACCTCACTCCATTTCCTCTATTAAAGGTATTTTTGGATTATTGTATTTTTCAAGTTTATTTCCGCATAAATCCCCTGACGAAACCTATAAATACACCCTATATAATACTACTTCAGTATTGAATATATTATAACAGAACACATATTCACACAGTAACAATACACTCCGTATTCCAGGTATACTTTACATGCTTACAATCAGTGGCGTTCCTTGAAGGGGGGACATGCTCGTCGAAGGTCAAAATTGAGTTTTTATTGTATTTTCAAACCATGATCCTGGACACTCCTTAAACGTTGTAGATAATCTATTTATATAATTTTGAAGCCTTATTATCCTTTATAGTTATTTTAAACATTTGATGACTGCGTAAAGTATGTTTGTTACATAAAATAGTATTCTTTTAAACCTCTCGCTCTAATGTTTTAGAATATAGTCATATTTCGGTACATAACTGTGCAGTGGTGTTAAGATTTTTTACATTTATTAATTTTTAAACGCATTTATAAAACCATTAACATAATTTATTACGAGATAATTTTTGTAAAATATTCACGATAAAAAATTATATTGATAATCCCTGTGATCCCAAATTTGACAAGAATTAGGCGTTTTATTATTCAAAAAATCGGCAAGATTAACACATTTGAAGATGATTCTAAAGATATTTATTATAAGCTATGTCTTTGACCATTCTAGTGTAATAAACATCTTATGAATAATGATTGCTTTATAATAATTATTGACCTAAGAATAAGGTAGTGTTTTTTTGAAATACGCCATTTCTTTTGTCATTCCCCAGTGGTTAAGCTACAACATACGGCCGTAGCCATAAATTGACAAACTATAATTAAAGTAGGGAGTAAAATGATATTGACGCACGCGCTTATAAATAAGAACATAAAACTGGCTGCGGTAATAAAAACAAGTGTATCGGCGACTCATTAACTCTGGGGCGTTCATAAACAGAATACAAAAGCCCCTTTATTTGAATACAATGGCCTCCTATATTATATCGAGCGCGACACCGGTGTCCCGTCTGAAACGGACCTTATCAGTTAGCGCGGTTGTCCAGACCCCCGTTAAAAACGTCACGGTTGATAGTTTATATTCCGTGACAATTAACTCTCGAAATACGACATAGATTATTGATCACCTTTTTGGAGTTAAATCATATGCTGGAATAGCCCTTCTGACTGACATAACCTCACGGGACGTCACTGTTTATCATTTGGTATTCATTAACTTTTCACTTTCTCTTTCTTTCATGAATCTAGGTTGAAAGCAGTAGGCATCATAAAGACAGACAAATGAAATAAAATTTGCCCCACGTTTCCTTAAAAGCTCCATATCGTGCGCACGTTTTGTCTTTTATGTCGAACTTTTTATACACACCAACTGATGTTACGTACATTGTAGCTTGTAAGCTTAAAAAAAAGGGTAGCGCATTAAAAAGAAAGGCTGAGATAAGCCTAGTCTTAGTGAATTTGCGATACTTCGGCGATAAAGCTTAGACGAGAGACTGAGGATTAAAATGGTACAAATGTATACATATACACCAACACGCATAGGTATATATATATATATGTGTGTGGTGTATATATATATATATTTATCCATGATAAAGAATTGAACTACGTAACTGTTTTCGATGAAACGTTATAATCAGGTCTCGAAATGACCGGAGCGCATGAGCGCATTCCCATCGAGAAATTCCCGAAGCCCAACTCTAGGCAGTCTAGGCATAATGCAAATTTCTTTGTGCTTTGTGTGCATGTTCTATACGTAGGATGACCTTGAATTTTTTTCTGGCATACGAATTTATAAGTAGGCACATAATCCATTATTAAAACTAAATACATTAATTATCGCCCTACCAACTTTTGGCAGCAACCTCACGGAAGTGTAGATGGGAATATTATTATGCATTGTAGCTTTTATCAAACCGCAAAAATAGATTATAATCCTCTATGTACATGGTCATGCAAATCTTTATACACTAAAAATTATCCGGCAACTGATAATTACCTAATCATTAACAGGCGAGCAACGGTGTGGTAAAGATATTACGCAATGATTAATATCCGTGACGTCCTATCCGGGGAGGTAATCCGTAGCAACCGTACCGAGTAATTGAGAGAAAGCACGCTGAGAGCTTTCGCTATCAACCACTGGAAAGTAGTGAGCTTTGTGGTAATTATATAATTTATTTCCCGTCAATTAATTCTAGGATACGAATAGTATTGTCTCGTGGGAAGGAAAATCGTTCTGGTGTACATATTATATTATATTATATTATATTATATGCAGAATCATCATTTTCCAGGAAACAGAACACAGAGAAACAAAATACAGGTGTACTATTAAAATATATAGATCAGATGGTGTAGTTTAAAAGCCTCATTAGTTTATGTTTGTAATATCCCCTATTAAATTATAATATCGAATTTGCTTTCAATAATTTCTTTCAGTGACGTGCCATGGGGGTAGGCAGATTGAGCGTCGCTTGGGGGTGGCAGTTACACGAAGGGCCGCAAATCGAGGAGAATCGTTTAGTTTTAGTATATATATATATATATATATATATATATATATATATAAATAGCTACCCAAACTTAGTAGGTAATAACGAAAATATCTTTCCAATAAAAAATCAGCTCACTGGTTGGAAACAAAACGTGTTAATTGACATAAAAGGTTTAAGGCTATTATACCTCAGCTGAGACATGGTCTAAAAAGATTGTAATTATGCGACGCGCGGATTGTGCAAATGACGCGTGCCGAACGAAACATAATTTTTCATAAAAATTCAACATGCCTCCATGTAGTGTTATGTTAACTGTTATATTAGTAATAATAATAATATATTCATTGACATGTTTTCTTTTTCTAGTACATGCATAACGTTTTTTAGTCATCTTTACACGATATAAGAAAACATTCCTCCAACGCCATCACAAAACAAATTGACGTGCTCACACCTCAACTGCCGCTCGCCGATTGGCGATAATAATAGTATATTCATTGACATGTTTTCTTTTTTAAGTACACACGTAAAGTTTTTTAGTCATCTTTACACGATTTAAGAATATTTTCATCCGACGCCATGACAAAACAAATCGACGTTCGGACACCTCGACTGTCAGTCTCCGATTGGCGACTAGTGCGAAATTTCGTCCCACCTATTGTTGAAAATTATTTGCCGTTTCTCCTATACATGCTCATAAGAGGACTATGATTTTTTATCGGGTTCGCGACGTCTAGTTTACTTCTGTTGGCCTTTGACGTCATTGGTGACCAGAAACGACACGTTCAGATTTTTGAATAATTACAGTCTGACTTATTAACCAGTGCGGCAGAGTTGCGTTGGCCGTCGAAACTAAAGATACACCCCCATCTTACAGAGCGTGTCACCAACCGCTCCAACCTATCTTACAGAGCGTCCCACCTATAGAAGATTATAATATGTAAGTAGCCACTGTATTACCAAAGTCAAAAAAATCCCCACAAAAATATTTATAAATTTAATTTTAGTGGTACATATTTTGTAAGTAATGTATCCATACAATATATTTCTTAGATATTGGAGTCATAAAACAATGATAGAAAATACGGTATCAAAAAGAGGGACGTCACTGATTGTATTAATTACTATTGAATTTTAGTATTTGGTTGCTCCATATTTTAGTGAAAGTGTCCATAGCATTAATTGATATATTATTTAAATTATTAACGATTAAAAAGCTTTCAGAATACAATTCTATAATAGCCAGACCTGGGAAAATTATACAGGCCGTAAATATTTACGTGTATGTGGCCAGCAAGCTATATAATATTATGTTTGATCAACTAAATATAATAATCTCTATAGAAATATAGATTTCGTTAATATATGAAAATAAGGTAATACAACACCCATCATGAGCAATTATGTATAGATTTGGGTTTCGGCAATTTTCGAGAAATTTTCGAGATTTTCCATCCCAAATCTCGAAAATTAACTCCCGGATTTCGAGATTTTTTTCTAGGGATTCGGGATTTCTTTATTATGAAATATTAATTGAAAAAACGATTTTCAACATGAAAAAGAAAAAAGTGGACAGAAAACACAAAACGTTCAAAGACTGATCGGGTTATTTAACACAATTAAGCCGACGTCGACTCAAAATGAGCGCAATTTTTGCAACATTGTGTCTCAAAAGCGTACGCGATTGTCAGACTCGTCAGATTGGCAGTCTGTGATTTTTGAAATTCTATTTTAAAAAGTAATGTTTTTGATTATTTTTGTTTTCCTATTTCTATTTTGTTTGTCTTCTTACATAAATAAAAAAGAAATCATATTTTTAGGAATTTGTCTGTTTTTACACTGATTCCTTTTTTCCATGTTTTTTTTTTAAATTTCCCGATATCTTGAGAATTCTCGAAAATTCTTTTCTGGAAATCCCGAATCTTGAGAATTCAAAATTTCATTATTTAGGGAAATCCCGAATCTCGAGATTGAGATTTTCTCGGGAAATACCTAACTCTAATAAAATTATGTATAAAGTATAGAGGAAGTTAGTGTTAGCGCCCACGTTGACTTTGGTGGAGCGGCCGTTTTTATAACTATCCTTCATAAAAAGTCAATTAATATATGAATGGAAGCCCATATGCTTCGCTTGGTAGGGAACATAGTAAAAAGAAAAATGTTTTTGGCACGATTACAACAGCAAATCTCTGCAAAAATGTATATATTATTATTTAATATGAAAAAAATACATTTGACGTCCTTAGCTCTGTTTATTAACGAATCGCTTAGAATATTAATTATTTTAATTTAGCGTCTATGACCTATGTGATACCACAATGGAGTTATTTTATTTCTTAGTTCCCTGTTTTGGGATATTCACCCATTTTCAGATCGACACTTATCTCAGTTAGGTATTCGAAACAGTTACGAGTATCAATATAAATACCTCAATTAATTTAACAACAAAAAAAACCATTACATATTTTGTAATACTACTATCGACTTTTTTATACAGTTCTTATTTTTAAATACTCAGTGTAATCCTTAACCCTACAAAATTACTTGTAGGTATCCTTGTACATACACTGTATACCACGAACAAAACAAACATTCAAGTGTCTAATATTTTTAGTAAGTAAAATCCTAAACCTACTACAATAAATAAACACACCATTTACTAAAAACTACCCCATAAAATAAAGTACTGATCATTGATGAAGCCAGTGTCTTAGGCCTGTGGAATAAACCACCACCGACTGTCAATTATTAATAATATATTGCTGGGTAAGGCGGGTCTCGTGGTGCAGTGGGTAAGGCGCTGGCCTTCCACCCGAGAGGATTCTGGATTCGATCCCAGGTCATGACAAAAACATTTATGTGTTTTTCTCAAAGCCTGGGTGTTTGTGATTGTTCAAAATTACAACAACCACCTTGTACGAAAAAGCAAGGACGTGGTTATTAATAATTCTATATATATATATATATATATGTTACGCCGAATGTGCGAAATTGACTATTACATGAAATGGGCAAAATTTTGCCTAAATCATGAAAAATGCAAGCCCGTTGCCTTATTCATGAATTAGGCATAATATCTGCTGAGTGCGTGAATTCGGCAGTAATTTTTCTGCCTAGTTCATGTATTGGGAAAATTAGATAGTAGCGCTACGGTGGTGTTTTTTGCAACTAATCAAACTAACCAAATGTGTCAAATGTCATTGATTATATAAAAATATACCAATCAATAACTACAATGACATTCGTATCCATTTACTATGCCCAAAAAAAATCTAGAACTATAATATGATAACGGAAGAATTTTATTAAAAGGTATTTTCGCGATTTGATTCGTGCTTGGGTATCAATCGTGCAATGGACGATTGTATGTTTGTGATAGTTTGTTAACACTTGTTAGCCCTACTTCAAAATGGACATTCAGTTGATTTCAGAATTACAAAACCTAACCTAACCTAACCTAATACTAATAATAGTATATTATCTCCAATTATAACTAATAAAACCATCCGTATTAAATCTACTTTTTCTACTGTCATGTTGACAGTTTAAGAATTCCATACCCTGGCGAATTCCCACACTCGGCAGATAATTTACCTAATTCATGAATAAAGCAGCGGGCTCGACTATTAGATGAATTAGGCAAAATTTTGCCCATTTCATGTAATAGTCAATTTCACACATTCGGCGTAACATATTATATACTGCAAAGTATTTATTAGCTGTCTTTATTATGATTATTTTTCATTTTCCTTAATTCTCATTCAAGCATATTATTATCTCATGCAATGTGTACTATAAAAAAATGTCAGTTAGTAGGCAAAAAACAATACATAAATCTATTTAAGGGTTTACGTATAGTCGACTTGGAGAGGTCGAGACGTGACGTGATTCAACTTCTAGGTGAGTCGACAATATCGTACAGATACCCATAAGTCTCGTTCAGTTTAAAAATATTCAATTCTGTTGTTATAACCTTTTCTGATGTTCTCAAAATTTAATTGTATGTAGATATAGGCATTAAAATACATAACTCTCCGAACTTGGATGCAGGTAGACCGAATCTGAAGAATTAGTTACTGTACCTATAAATAATAGTGTATACTTGTATACCTACCACTCCGAGAATGAATGCGTAGCCCGAAACCACTGTCAACATAAGTAACTCAAACTATTATAATACAGTTCTACAACCTTAACGCCAGTGCAATTAACAATTCTACAACAACAAAAAAACATCCGACAATAAATTCGAACGATACAACTTGAAGTGATGGAAAAACGAGTCGAAAATAAATTAACGTGGATGTATAGTGAAAAAAATGCATTACACCAGAACTTTCTAACCTTTTCCACGTCACGGCACACTTTTCAAATGACATTTTTCCTAGCATACTGAAAAGTAGATACTAAATGATCACTTTTTCAGATTTCTAAATTAATACACAGTCGCCTGCGCTTTGCAGACGACATTGTTGTCTTCGCGGAAACTCAAGAAGAATTCCAGGGCATGATGCAAGACCTCGCAAATTAAAGCTTGAAAATAGGTTTAAAGATTAATATCTCAAAGACAAAAGTAATGATAAACCACAAAGCGATATTTATCATCGGCAATCAAATCGAGAGAACCAACAGCTATGTCTACCTCGGACAGCAAATGTCTGTAGATGGGAAGAGCTAAGCTAGCTTGGAGTGCATTCGGTCGCTTAAGCAGCGCTCGAAATGGAAAAGTTTACGAACCGGAGCGCTCGACAATTTTTCTGAAGATATTTAAATAGTCATCTTATCGAATGTGTATTTTATAAAAATAAGTGTGTCAGATTTTCTATTCTATGTCCTATCTAGCTCAGACGGCCAACATATTTAACAACATATTTGTCAACATAAATTTCACGAGCCGGAACGACGCTCCGGTGCGTTCCGTTCCATTTCGAGCCCTGCGTTTAAGTAATATCTTCAAGAGCAACCTTCCAATATGTCTGAAGCGCAAAGTGTTCAACCAATGTGTGCTACCAGTGCTAACGTATGCTTGCGAAGCATGGACTCTCAACACACGAGAGGTCCAAAAATTGAGAGGTGCGCAACGTGGCATGGAAAGGTACATGTTGGGCATAACGCAGAAAGAACCAATGGATAAGAAAGCAAACAAGAGTGAGAGATGTGATAGAGGTCATCAAATTGATGAATGGCGGTGGGCCGGACACATCG
This sequence comes from Rhyacophila brunnea, assembly GCF_057557595.1. NCBI lineage: Eukaryota > Metazoa > Arthropoda > Insecta > Trichoptera > Rhyacophilidae > Rhyacophila > Rhyacophila brunnea. The sequence continues at coordinate 53,324,154 of NW_028232965.1, read as the reverse complement.
CACGGCGAATGGACGGCCGCTGGACGAATGCAGTCGTTCAGTGATACCCGAGGGGCACTAAGCGGTCACAGGGGCGCCCCAAAACCTGCTGGATTAACGAACTTGTCAGGTTTGGTGGAAGTACGTGGCAGAGAAAAACAAGGAACCGAGAAGAGTGGAGGTAGCTGCGGGAGGCCTTCATCCAGCAGTGGATCGACCCCGGCTGAAAATATAATATATTGTACAGCTGGGCTGCTCTCTGGATAAGGCTGTAACAAGGTTTAATTAAGTATGCAAAAATATGGGCTATATTTAAACGTATGTTAAAAAAATATGTTATTTTCAATAGTTACGTACATAAAATGCAGTAAAGTTTGTCACGCAACCGAAAGCTCATTCAATATTGGTACTTACTACGTAATATAAAATTTCACATTAAAAAAAAACAATTGGAATGAATGGAACAGTTCAGCCGATTTTACAACGTTTTTATTAGGTCGTATTCTTATTTGTCCGGTGGTTGTTTGTCTGGTGGTTCTTTTTCCGGTACAAATCTTGCAATCGACTTTTAACTAACTTCCCGACTAGCTAGACATTTGAAACTTTTAGAATATATCAGAACACGATGCCAATGCATTTTTTAATACTTTTAGACATTTTTAAGTAGAATTAAATTAATTTTCAGTTAATTCTGTTTTGTATGAAAAGTTATTTCGGAATAAATCCGTAATATAATCCACTATTATTGGTTGCTAGGGTCCTAACAACTAAATTGTTAATACAAGTATACATGCGTTACTATGGAAATCTATTTCTATCAAATACATTTTTTTTTGATCGTTTAAGCTAGTCAAGTCAAGCATATATGATTCAACAGAAATTTTAAAAACGTTGTATTTTAAAAGTTCTTTTTATATTTTAATTATTTGTCTTTAGTCAATATTAAATAATGAATAATATGTAAAAAAAAAATTAAAAAACTTGTTGCGCGACTTATGAGATAACACCGTAAATGTATTTTGTGGACGATTGAGGTTCGCGGAAATTCACCATCAAGTAGCGAAATATTGCTATCGTCTCCGGTGGATGTTACGACTGTTTATTTGATCCTCTTGACTGATGGCCCATTGCACAATAATCATTCGCGACTCTTTGGCTGCTTTATTCGCCGCATAAAACGATCGAATAATACTTACTTTGATGGCGAAAGCGGCTTTTTACTGAACGGTATTTCCGCGACGTCAACTCATTTTTACATTATACCTATAGTGATAAAACAAACGATATCACATCCCACGCACGATGAATAAAAATAACGAAAGTGATTTTTGCGACATATTAGGGTGAGAGAGAAAATATGTGCACATGTGACGGAGCTTCTTCGACATGCTAACATCCACTTTTACACATATTCTTTTTCTTATGATATGCATTAATACATGTTATTTCACGGTTTAATTTTTTCGATCGTTGTGCGGCTGATTTCGCCACAATTGTTTCTAAAAAACTCATCAGTCAACTTAAAACAATAGTTCCCAAATTTCAAACAGTGTTTTTGTTGTAGTGATAGTCGAATAGTCGGAAAAATTCTCATCGATGTTCTTCGGAATTTAATCTACCACACATAAAAAACTCACTTCAGAAACTCGTTTATTTATTTTATTGTTGACGTCGCCTTCAGAAATTCTCCATTCTGAATGTTCCAGCGCTGTAATTCTTTGGCAGAGCATCTTGAAATTCGCTGCAGCACAGTCCAGCCACCTCCAACAGTGTCCGCTCCAAATACCCTTAGGACAGTGCTTTTCAAACCCTTTCTTTATACGACCACCCAAATCTGAAAATATAATGCAAGGCACCATGATTTTTTTTTTAGTTTCTAGTGTCCAAAGTCCAACTCTATATAAGTACCATATTTACCATGAATTTATTGTTATGAAAGGTGAAGTCTTTACTGAGCCTTTTTTAAAGAGGCACCTAGCGGAAAAATACGAAGCTTGCAATTTGAGATTTTTTTTTGATAATTTACAATTTCAACTGTATTAATTAATAAATATGTATCTGAAAACATTAAAAAGAAAAATATTTTTTATTTGAAGTCAAAGATAAACTTACAATTGTAAAAAATGTAATAAAATGTGAATTTGTTGAATCGGACCGCACCCTATTATTACATCTATTTTATGATCTTATTTATTATTAAAATTTAGTTAATTAAGTTTTCTAAGCAACACCTAAGAGATTTTTGACTAATTCATAGTTTTAATATTTTTATATTTATTTTAAAAAATATCGATTTTTATTAAAAATATAAATGTATATAACTTGAAATCATTTTTATTTAAGTATATTTAAGTTTATCTTTGACTTAAAATAAAAAAATATTTTTCTTTTTAATATTTTCAGAGACATATTTATTAATTAATACAGTTGAAATTGTAAATTATCAAAAAAAAATCTCAAATAGCAAGCTTCGTATTTTTCCGCTAGGCGTCTCTTTAAAAACGGCCAAGTAAAGGCTTCACCTTAATAGACATACATGCTTAAAAAGACATGCATTTGCATTCAATTCCATTGCAGTTTTTTTTTTTTTTTTTAAACACGACAAACCCATTCTAAAAAGTGGATTTCGATTAGATTTTGATTTTGGATTTCGATTTAGATAAGACAAAACTACCATGTCAGTCGAAGTAATTCGAAATTTTAACCAAAACTCATTCATTCGACTCTCCTGTAAATAATACTAAATTATATATTTCTCCACTATGTCATCATTAATGACTAACTCAATTAATTATTGTAAACGCGCCATTTCCAATATAATATTGTATAATCGACTGTGACAACAATTAATAATTGTATGGAAGTGCTGTATTTTAATAATTATTGTTCTTTCTTCTTGTATTCTGTTTTTGTTCACTGATCCATTTAATATAATATTATACGTATATATTTTTTTATCTTCAGATTCTCCCATACCTACTCTTACTATTATATTAATATATCATTTACCAGCTATGAAAATTTCATTAGGTACAATTCTATCAATTACCAACCTTTATAACAACTTTAATGTTTGTTTTCATCAATAAAAAAACAATTTATATATAAAATAAAAAAGGTGACATTTTTTACATGAATTTAGGTGATTCAACGCAAAATTCGAATCCGCGATTTATTATAATTCCGGAAGCACACGTTCTACCACTTGGTTACATATAAATTGTACGTATAACATTTCACCGTACCACAGTTCGCCGTGAGCTTTCTTATCGGAGAGATATCACCGTATACTATCCGGTTATCTCTATAGCACCGAGATGAAAAAAATACGCGCTGTTCGTGGAGCATTGCAGACAATAATGTTTCAATTTTATTAGATGGAACCGCGTCAATTTTCAAAGCCGATTTTGGCGAAATTCATGAATTCAAGAATGAAAACCTAAACTAACCTAACCTAACAAATTATCGAGTATATCGGCTATTTTCAAAATTTGTTTGCCGCTGTCTTCCTGTAAACCGACAAGAACCGTGTTTTAATTAGACATGAATTTATATCAGTATTATACGACCCAAAGACGTTGGACGGTCTTTAATATACGACCATATATTTCCAATACAACATTTCACGGTGAAATGTGATACGGCGAACTGCATACGTACAAATTTCCGGACACGCCACCTCTCGCTAGTAGCGAAGGGTGGGGGTAGGCTGTTAAGATTCGGCATAAATAGTTCACATCAAACTTTGTTAGTCATACGTATTGTTTTTTATTAAACTACGACTACATTTTACAGATGGTGTTAGTTAGTTTTTAAAAATCAATTAAACCCTGCCTAAAGCAAACCATAATAGTTTTGGTGTACTTTGGGCGATACGACAAAATTATGCACACTTTTTCTTACTTATTTGTTTCGTATTAGACATGTTGTTCGTTCATTTTTTTAATTCAATAAACCTTGCCAATAGATAAAAATAGTATTCTACCTATAAAATATCCTAAGTTATGTGTGATTTTATTGCATAATTTTAGATATTTTATAGATAGACGAGTATTTTTTTACTATTATTATTTATTATGGCTTGGTTCGCAGGGTTAAATTCAATTTTAAAAACTAACTAACACCGTCTGTAAATAAATTGTAGTTTTATTTCAATGAAAACAAATATCTACGTGTGACTGACAAACTGTAGTGTGCAATATTTATAGCTGATATTAACAGCCTACACCTCCACCCTTCGCCACTGCCACTCGCATAACGCGAGCATTCATATTTTTTACCCACTACTTATAATAAATTCGTCGGTATTACGTCACGCAACCAGTTTTGAATCTAAATCCTCGCCACATGATTTCTAGAGCATCGAATGAATCAATGCATACAACAGGTTCCATTGAATATCGACACAATCTCGTTGAAGCATCACTAAATATTTACCCGCATCCGGTAGGTAGGTGTTGCACCGCGGGACCATTTTAATTGTCTCACATAAAAATAGATTGTTACCTGTTTCAAATTCGACATGCCTGGCCCGCAACATTCCTCGAAACTTTGAGGCTTATAACGAGCGAAACTTTGCTCCATGAATCCTTTTCAAAATGCTTCCTTAAATTTAGATCAAAACGTTTATGTACGAAGAATTTCGTAAGTAATATTAATAATATGAGTAATATGCCGAAGTATCTGAAGAAACCTGAGACTTTTTTCAGCATACAGGAAATTAAAAAATCTTTAATCTCTTCGTATAATATTAAAACTCTGCAAGCATAATATATAACACTATAACGTTATCATTTTTTTTAACATAATTTTTCAACTAGGTATCTGATAATATATTACTTTAATGCCAATCCAAAAGTACTACATTATAATAATATTATTTTCTCACGCGGTATCTGCACTAGAGGTGAGTTGGAAATACTGTCACCAGTTTGTGTACTCTAGTTTCGGATGAAACTACCCATACTCAGTATGTGTGGCCCAATAAACTTATTCCAAAAAACTTGTGATGGATATCATCGCGAGTCGCTGTTCTGTGCACTCGCCAGTAAGTTGGTAGACTTTCAACACTATTGATATTAAATGCGCGCTAACGAGATAGCACTCGAATATAGGTGTATTTTAATTTATTAGTCTATTGCGTTCGAATGTATGAATAATAGGTCATAAATTTTGTGTCGCAGCATAGTGGTGAGATGACGCATAGGCTTAGGCTTGTTATATGACCGCTGAAAACATGTTTAATTTTTTTTTTTAAATCACTGTTATTCATTTTTGTTAACAAGAATATTGTAATCTAACAAAAAAATAACTCATATATTTAAAATGTGTTTAAAATTTTATAATAAATGGGACTTTTCGACAAGCGGAGCTCAGCGTATTTTTTAGCGATTCTATTGAAGTCGATATACAGTCTGAGTTCCATGAGCCGATACGTATTTCATATACTAATATGGTGTTGGTTTTAGTTTCAGTTGAGTATAAAAGTTTTGTCGCATACGCACGCCAAACGCTATATATAGTATTTCAAATACTAGTTAGTATTTTGGAACAAGTTTATATACTAAATATTTTTTTATACTGGTAGTAAGTATACTTAGTCTTCAAAATCGACCAGTTTTCCCATCTCTAATCTGCACCTATCAGTAGCATGCAGTCATTGATTCAAATTCAAATTTATTTATTTATTTTACATAATATAATGATCATAACAAATTATAAATTCAAAGCATTCACGTCATGACATTAAGTAAGTGTTAACAATTTTTAAAATAAAAATACAGATAAATGTGAGTTAATAATACAATAAGTAAGTCATAAAATGAAATAAAATAACAATAATTACAAGATAAAAAGAAGTTTTTATATACTTACAACGTTTTTAAATTTTCTGTTGAATCATATAAACTTGACTTGACTAGCTTAAACGATCAAAAAAAAATGTACTTGATAGAAATAATACTGAAATGTCATTTTGACATTCATATTGATTTCCATAGTAACATACACACGTATATATTAATAAATTAGTTGCTAGGACCCCAGACCCCTAGCAACCAATAATAGTGGATTTGATTACGGACTTCTTCCGAAATAACTTTTCATACAAAACAGAATTAACTGAAAATGAATTCAACTCTACTTAAAGATGGCTAAAAGTATTAAAAGAATGCATTGGCATCGTGTTCTGATATATTCTAAAAGTTTTAAATGTCTAGCTAGTCGGGAAGTCAGTTAAAAATCGATTGCAAGATTTGTACCGGACCAAGGACCACCGGATAAATAAGAATACAAGCTAAGAAAAACGTTGTAAAAATAAAAGTAGATGGAAGCACACAGAGTGAACTATTGAGAGACCCTATCAAGGGGGGGCATGCTCGTCGAAGGTCAAAATTGAGTTTTTATTGTATTTTCAAACCAATATCCTGGACACTCCTTAAACGTTGTAGATAATCTATTTATATAATTTTGAAGCTTTATTATCCTTTATAGTTATTTTAAACATTTGATGACTGCATAAAGTATTTTTGTTACATAAAATAGTATTCTTTTAAACCTCTCGCCCTATTTTTTTAGAATATAGTCATATTTCGGTACATAACTGTGCAGTGGTGTTAAGATTTTTTACATTTATTAATTTTTAGACACATTTATAAAACCATTAGTATAATTTATTTTGAGATAATTTTTGTAAAATATTCACGATAAAAAATTATATTGATAATCCCTGTGATCCCAAATTTGACAAGAATTAGGCATTTTATTATTCAAAAAATCGGCAAGATTAATACATTTGAAGATGATTCTAAAGATATTTATCATAAGCTATGTCTTTGAACATTCAAGTGTGATAAACATCTTATGAATAATGATTGCTTTATAATAATTATTGACCTAAGAATAAGGTAGTGTTTTTTTGAAATACGCCATTTCTTTTGTCATTCCCCAGTGGTTAAGCAACAACATACAGCCGTAGCCATAAATTGACAAACTATAATTAAAATAGGGAGTAAAATGATATTAACGCGCGTGTTTGAACATGTACCGTTTAAAAAATAATAAAAAAAAATTCGGTTAGGTACATGTTCAAACACGCGCGTTAACATAATTTTACTCCCTACTTTAATTATAGTTTGTCAATTTATGGCTATGGCCGTATGTTGTAGCTTAACCACTGGGGAATGACAAAAGAAATGGCGTATTTCAAAAAACACTACCTTATTCTTAGGTCAATAATTATTATAAAGCAATCATTATTCATAAGATGTTTATCACACTTGAATGGACAAAAACATAGCTTATAATAAATATCTTTAGATTCATCTTCAAATGTGTTTATCTTGCCGATTTTTTGAATAATAAAATGCCTAATTCTTGTAAAATTTGGGATCACAGAGATTATCAATATAATTTTTTATCGTGAATATTTTACAAAAATTATCTCGTAATAAATTGTACTAATGGTTTTATAAATGCGTTTAAAAATTAATAAATGTAAAAAATCTTAACACCACTGCACAGTTATGTACCGAAATATGACCATATTCTAAAACATTAGAGCGAGAGGTTTAAAAGAATACTATTTTATGTAACAAAAATACTTTATGCAGTCATCAAATGTTTAAAATAACTATAAAAGATAATAAGGCTTCAAAATTATATAAATAGATTATCTACAACGTTTAAGGAGTGTCCAGGATCATGGTTTGAAAATACAATAAAAACTCAATTTTGACCTACGACGAGCACGTGGGCCGTTAAAAACTTATAAAACAACGACCACATAAATTCACCTAACGTAAGTGGAATATATCAATATCCGAATCGATTGCATTAAAACGTTGACTGCTGACTAGAAAATTACTTTTTAATTACCACATTTAAATAACATGCTAATTATATCGAATGGCCACCTTAATCGTTACGAGATTCCTAAAGTAATTATCAGAGACCCACAAGCCAACACCACTAAGAATGGCAGAGTTCAAATTTGTATGCAGAGCATGCCTTAATTATTATTCCAAAATATTTATATGATACTTCAAATATCGATAGAGCAAATATGCTGTGGTGTGGAAGCTGATAATATTTAATAGTATCTGCTTCATGCTGTGCTTTTAATTTTTAATTTGGGAAATAATGGCAACACCACCACAATATAATGTATTGTGTATAGGTATAATTATTGTACCCTATTTTTCTTAATCGAAAATGGCAATGCCAATAGGTGCGTACTGGCTGAGCGAGCAGCCTCGCGTGGTCGCGAAGCAGTTTTACCATATAAAATATACGTAAAAGCTTCGCGAGGCAAAATGCTGAGACAGTCAGTACGCAACGTGTCCGAGGCAAACGCACGTGCCGCCTCGCTCTAGCATTACCACAACCGATCCAATCGTTGTCGTTTTATCGATGCTCAAAGGTGCTGCGCGCGGCTACCTCGCGCAGCGATTTTCGCGTAGCAAATGCCCGAGGCTGCTCGCTCAGCCAGTACGCGCCTAATCAAGAACGCTACAGAAACATGATTATTGGTATTTTTCTGGCTAGAATTAGATGATTTTGATCTGTACGATATGTGGTTCCAACAAGATGGTGCATCATTCCATACATCTAGCGACACAATCAACTTATTGAGAGAGAAATTAAGTGTATAATAATATAAATCTCTTATTTAATAACGCCTTATATATTATTTGTATTTGTTGAGTAAGCAACAAACGCCAAACCTTCTGTATAATAAATGTCTAATAATATGTTTTGGTGAATACTTACTAACTAAATAACATTCATGAGTTTTCGTCCAGTTTTGAAAAGCCATAATATTATCAAAAGTAGTCGTCGAAATTATCGAATAAGTAGAAGTGGTAAACGTATTTTTTCTTTATACCAACGTTCCGATCCATAGTTGAAAATAACTGTGCTGTTGAGAAGCTATCAATCAGATAATGAAATATGACTTATATTCAAATATTATTATCTAGTACGCACGTGGTTTACGAAATATGAATTATTAACGCTTCAGACACATTGTTTAAACCATAGAATAACAAAAGTAGTCAATGGCTACACGCGTATTTTCTTTGAGAGAGTTTCAAATCCAGTTATTATTTGGGGTGGGACCATAGTGAAACATTCACGGGTGGTGTTATATGTACATCTAATCTTATTGCAACTTACCCTAGAATTATGAGCCAATGTTTTTTATAATAGTCTTCGCCTTATGTCTGCTGTTTTTATGATAACCGATAGAACTTTATATCAATATACATTCTACCGTTGAATAGTTTCACAGTCACATTCAAAGATCGTTATAATAAGATTTTTTTTGAGCTTTAAACCTTTATATCAATTACATAATTAAGCTATATTAAGCATAATTGACCTTATAAAGTTCAGTGGATGTATGTGGCAGCAAATAACTAAGGACCGAGAAGAATGGAGAGATAGCTAGACCCCGATGATGACATAATTAATGTAAAGGACAATATTATATTACAGTGGTATGTATTTCTTTCAGATAATTTTATTTATGTACCTATTAAAAATCAGGCCCGGTTTCGTCTGCATAACGAAACATTTAAAGTGAGTAGTACGTACTATAATAATATAATATTGGCTTTTATTTTTTACCCTAGAATCGAGGGATTGTCGAAAATCAATCTGGAACAGATTATAGATTTAAAAAAATGTTTAAATTGTGTTTTACCGAAAGTATTCTGTTTGAACCAACTAAAGATACAATGTCAGATACATGGTTTAATATTAATATAATGTTTTTCCGGCACGAATTTGCAGTTAATGGAATATTGTTGTTTTACAAAGGTATTTAATTTAATTTTTCATGGTGTGTTTATATTTTCCAATTGTCATCGTTTGCTTGCAATTTAGGTAAGTTATTTTCTTGTTCATAAAAAGATTTCACTACGAGGGAGGTACTGTAGTAACTCCCACGCATACATATTATATTGATTTCATTCGATCCGATCGATCCGAATGAATACAACAAAAATCAGTGAACTGATTATAAACATTCAACCCCTCCGATGTTGTAACTCGTATCTACATCGATATACGTAGGTATAATAAAGGAACACAAAAATTAATCTGTTATGTGAGTATACTATTTAAAATCAGGAATATGAAGGCCTATTTTCAATTTCTGTTAATTACCGAGCCGCTCATTTGGATGATGTAGTCGGTGCTGCGTATTTATCTGATAGGTTGATTGATTGAAACTAGTTTTTTTACCTCTTTCCTATTGATTGATTGATTAAATTGATTGGATCCAGTATACTTACAATAAAATCGGTGTAAATGTGTATACCTACCTACACAATAAGATATAAATTTGTATAAATTATATATTATCCATTATATATAAAAATCCTCTTTTTGTCCTTTCGCGTTATGCCCAGCATGCACCTCTCCATACCACGTTGTGCTACTCTAAGTTTCTGGATCTCTCTTTTACTTAGGGTCCATGTTTCACACGCATATGTCATCACGGGAAGCACACACTGGTTGAACACTTTGCGCTTTAGGCACAGTGGAAGGTCACTTTTGAAGACATTATTCAGGCGGCCAAAAGCACTCCAGCCTAGCTTTACTCTGCGAACAATTTCATCAAATATACATCCATCTATAGATACTTGTTGTCCCAGATAGATGTAGCTTTTCACCTGTTCGAGCTGAGTGCCATTGATGAGGATCTCTTTTTGGCCTGCAAAGCAGTTGAACATGACTTTCGTCTTTGTTACATTTATTTTCAAACCTACTTTGTTGCTTACTTCAGCGAGTTCCTGCATTCTGCTTTGGAGGTCTTCTGAGTCTTGCGAGAAAATTACTATGTCATCGGCAAAGCGCAGATGACTCAGGTATTCTCCATTTATGGGGATCCCTTTGTCATTCCAGTCAAGTTGCCTGAATAAGTCTTCAAGGGTAGCTGTAAATAGTTTAGGTGAGATTGTATCACCTTGTCGGACTCCTTTGCTGATAGGAAATCTGCGCGATGGTTTATGGAGATTTACAGATGCTGTTGCGCTACTGTATATATTATTGAAAATATTTATATAGCGTCCAGGGATTCCTTGTTTTCTGAGTGCGTCGAGTATTGAACATTTCTTTATCGAATCAAACGCCTTCTCATAGTCTATAAAACCCATGCATAGTGGCAGTTTGTATTCCTGGTACCGCTCTATGATTTCTCTGACGACTTGGATATGGTCCATAGTGCTGTATCCTCCTCTAAATCCGGCTTGTTCTCTCGGTTGGTTCTCGTCTAGTACATTTTGCAGACGGTTTGAGAGAATTTTTGTGAACGTCTTGTAGAGAATAGGGAGTAGACTTATTGGACGATAATTTGCTAGGTCTTCTCTGTCACCTTTTTTGTGAAGAATGACAATGCTGGCATTTTTCCATACCTCTGGGACATCCTCTTTGCATATGCAGGCTGTGAACAATTGTGCAAGTACTTCATTTGCATCCTTTCCTGCTTTTTTGAGGATATCTATCGTTAAACCGTCTTCCCCGGGGGCTTTCCCACTTTTCATGTAATTTAAAGCATGGGTTACTTCCCAGGATGTAATTTCGGGAGTATGGTCTTCCGAATTTCCATTTCTCTGAAGATCTAAGTCTATAGTCGTATTGTCAGTGTCATCACTGTAGAGATCGCTGTAGAACTCTTCAACTCGGCTTAACAAGTGTTCCCAATTTCTGACGATAGAACCATCTTTTGCTTTTAGTGCTGTGATTTGACGTTTTCCTATCGACAAGCATTGCTTGTTTTTGTTTAAACTTCTGCCTGCTTTCACAATTGCTTGTATGAGGTTTACATTGAATTTACGAAGGTCTTCTCTAATCTTCCTTCGGAGGGTTTTGCAAAGTGATGAAAACTCCATATCGTTTTGCGCCTGTCTATCGCTCTTGGTTTTCCTTCTCTGCTCCATAAGATTCAATGTTGCCTTCGAAAGCTTGGTGGAAGGTGTAACTTCTGAGCTTTTTACGCCTGTTTTTTCTGCACATTGTAGAATAATATTCGTTATATCCTCCGCGTTGGATAGGGAAACGGTTTCGTTCTCATCTAAGAAAGCCGATAGTGCATTTTTGAGTTCATTTTGGAATTCAGTATTGTTCTGCAGGTATACGCGAGCATTTGACTTCTTCTGCAGTTTGGATCTTTCTGATTTGACGTTCAATCTTATCTTACATCTCACCATCCGGTGATCACTGCCGGTGTTAAACTGATTGATCACCTTACAGTTTAAAAATGTATATTTTCTGTCAGTGAGGATGTAATCGATTTCGCTGGTCCTTCCTGTCGGGCTTCTCCACGTCCATTTACGTGTAGGTTTATGTTGAAAAAAGGAATTCATGATGTGAAGATTGTTGGTTTCAGCAAACTCCACAAGCATGTCCCCTCTACCATCCCTTGAGCCATGTCCGAAATGTCCGACCGCTACGTCATCTCTTTGGTATGATCCAATACGTGCATTGAAATCTCCCATTATGATGTTGAAGTGGCATTTACTTTTATTTTTCAAGGATGTTATTTCCTCGTAAAACTCTTCCACTTTTTCATCAGGATAGCTCTGTGTCGGAGCATATACTTGCAAAATCTGAATGCGGTACCTAGCATTGATTTTAAGTATCACGCTTGCGACCCTGTCAGAAATGCAGTTGAACTCGACTATGCGGTCCCTCCAGGCTTTGTTGACAAGGGTTTGCGATGTAATAGAGTTTATTAAAAGCCTTAAATGGAGATGGGCTGGACACATAGCTCGAAGAAGAGACAATCGTTGGACAAATCTAGTCATCCAGTGGTATCCAAGAAGTACAAAACGTCCACAAGGTAGACCTAGAGGCCGCTGGATCGATGAAATGATAAAGTTCTGCGGAAGTACGTGGCAACGCAATGCACAGGACCGAGAGAAGTGGAAGCAACTTGAAGAGGCCTTCATCCAGCAGTGGATAGATTCAGGCTGATGATGATGATGATGATATAAAAATCAAAATATTATGTATGTGTGTTTGATTTTATTTTTCTACTTTGGCCTCAACTACATATTATTAAATAATATAAGATAAAAAGAACTTTTTATATACAACGATTTTAAATTTTCTGTTGAATTATTATGCTCAATATGCTCAAATAAAAAACAAACAAATATCGAATACTGAAACGTCATTTAGACATTTCATTTTTATTTCCATAGTAACGCACGTATATATTAATAATTTAGCTGCTAGGACCACCCCCTTAGCAACCAATAATAGTCTTTTACTTTTTACGGATTTTTCTGAAATAACTTTCCATACAAAACAGAATTAACTGAAAATGAATTATTCAATTCTGCTTAAAGATGGCTAAAAGTATTAAAAGAATGCATTGGCATCGTATTCTGATATATTCTAAAAGTTTCAAATGTCTAGCTAGTCGGGAAGTCAGTTAAAAATCGATTGCAAGATTTGTACTGGATAAACAACCACCGGACAAATAAGAATACAAGCTAATAAAAACGTTGTAAAAATTTTGTTTATTCCAATTATTAGTTTCCTTTTCTGCCAATTCCAATTTTACATTTTCACGGCAGACTGGGTTCAAAAAATGTTTATGTAGCTTTGTAGCTAATAGTATTAATAGTAGAGAGCGTTTCATCATCATCATCATTATCATCAGCCTGAATCTATCCACTGCTGGGTGAAGGCCTCTCCAAGCTGATTCCACTTCTCTCGGTCATGTGCGTTGCGTTGAACTTTATCATTTCATCGATTCAGTGGCCTCTAGGTCTACCTCGCGGACGTTTTGTACATCTTGGCCACCACTGAATGACTAAATTAGTCCAAATATTGTCCCTTCTTCGAGCTATGTGTCCAGATCATTTCCATTTGAAGTTTGTAGCGAACTCTATTACATCGCAAACCCTTGTCTGTTTCCTTATCCACTCATTCCTCTTTTTATCCTTTCGCGTTATGCCCAACATGCACCTTTCCATACCACGTTGTGATACTCGTTTCTGGATCACTCTTTTAATTAGGGTCCATGTTTCACATGAATATGCGATTGCGGGAAGCACACACTGGTTGAACACTTCGCGCTTTAGGCACAATGAGAGGTCACTTTTGAAAACATTATTCAGGCGGCTAAAAATACTCCAGCCTAGCTTTACTCTGCGAACAATTTTGAAACAAATTCAAAATGAGAGCGTTTAAAAGAAATAAAATTGACTAAAAATTTCCATGCAATTGCATGACAAATACTCTTAATATTATATAATAACTACCTGATCCGGCAAACGTTGTTCTGCCATATAAATTATTTCTAGTGAATATTTTGGTTGTTAAATAAAAAATAACGAATGTATCGTAAGTGTGTGGGGATGGGATCTATGATAGAAAGAGGAATAGACCGCTGTAGACGATGACCGCCGATAAAAACAAAAAAAAACATCAACCATTCATTTTCTCAATTCAAAATGAGTAATGATGTTCATAATGAATGAATTACCTGTGACAGGATCTCGTTGTTTAATGTTTGTGCGATATCCGTCTTGTCCCTTCCAGAAAATTAGCGGATTTTGGAGAGCGTCGTATGAACGGTGTGTGTCAGCGATGAACTCCAGATTATTGTTTCTTTTTCGAATCACGATTTCTCGCGTCGATGTGCGGTCGCCAACCATGATTCCACCAATGTCGTCAACAACAGGCGCATTGAATCGACGCACGTGCTCTCCAGCTGATGTTTTATCAGGATTGATGACAATAGCGTGATTGTCACTTTGCAATTCGTGCATGTGTGCTTTGAAGAATTTCAATAATTCATTGTGCTCATTCAACAGGGCGTCCAGTTCGCCGACGATGCGCCTGGCATTAAGCGAATTGAGGTTATTATAGCCGCAACGTGCATCCACATGATTGATGTCCTCACCGCCCATGAAGTAGATTTGTAAAAAAATATGTGGTTCGTTTGGCATTGGCAGCAATGAGCCTACTTTGTGGTATACTTGGCCTTTGATTTTGAACGTAGAATGGAATTGTTGACCATTTGCCGCAGTATTGTGAACTATTTCTGTTGCTCCGAACGAAGTCATTTGGAAGCATGAATTGAATGTGAGAATGGACTTCAGGAACAGGTTTGAATCTGGAACCGTGCCGATGAGCAAGCCTTTCAATGGTTCTAGTAGTATCTCAATTTCTGATAGTTGCACTTTTCCTGATGCGCAACACATCCCGGCTGACTCATGTTTGAATTTGAGCGCATGACAATGGGGCCATTCTTTGTCCATAGCACCAATCAGCACTTTCGGATGAGCGGTATATTCAATATCTGGCTCGTTCTCGAATGCGAGACGAAGGAACGAAGCGGATGTAAATGTTTGATGTACTTGTTGGCGTTGTCGGTTATTTGCTCTGCGTGTGTTAACTACGAACCGGCGCGCTTGGCTCCGTTCCAATTGTCGTTGTTGATTTCGTTCAGCTCGTGCCTCTTGTGATTGGGATTGTTATCTTGTTGGATTTGTTCGTCTGTTCTTTCTGCTCTACTATTTTGCATGTGTGTTGCTTTATTCGTTCAACGGCCCAAATGGCCCCCCTTGCGTCTTGCTAGCATTGTGCACTGTAAAACACGCACATAAAAATAGATAAATTAAAATAAATCGTACAAAATTTTGCACGCACTGCGTTGTGATATGCCGAATGAAATGTCAAAATTACGCGACGCTTCTCTTGAATTCTTCTCGGACGTAGCGCCATCTGTCATTCAACAACATAAATAATTTCGTTCTGTTTGAAATACGAACGACGGTTAAATTTGTTCATACAAAAATAATAAAATCGCGATTAAAAAATGGGAGGGTAGGGGTAGGAGGGTGAAAATTTGGGGTTATAAGTATTTTTTATGCCAAATAATAAAATAAGTACAAAAAAAAATAAAAGAAATTTTTTTTGGATAGAGATACCCTAATCACCTAGCGGTATGAAATATACTTGTTGACCTATTTTCATATATAACAAATATACATTAAAAGAAATGATAAAAATCGGTCGAGCCATTTCGGAGGAGTTCGACCACAAACATCGTGACACGAGATTTTTATATATATAGAGATATTATTATATAATTATAGTACATACTCTATCGAATATTTGTGGGGATGCTACACATCCACACTCCACAGCATCTGTGTACCGTATCAGTAAGTATGCCATTAATGAGGCATCGGCTTCGAGGAATCAATAATCTATGAATAACTATGTTGTACTTACATCAGATAATACAATGTATCTAACTACCCCACTATAATACTTCAGTGCGTAGTGTGAATGACTGTAAATGTTTTATTCATTTGTTTCAAACATCTTTTAGGAAATGAGTAGGTAACGAAATAGGGTACTACCTATTTCAAAATTGGAATATCTGGCGGGTTAAAAATGCATACATCTGAAAGCACCGTTTATGATTTAAATATTTGTATTTGTGATTAGTTGTAACAAGCCTTCACTAACTTTTTCCACTATATTTTTTAGGCTTGTTATTTAGTTATACTACAAGAAATACTTACATTTACAATAAGTATACAAAACAAAAGAACAAAAGAAATTTACTTAAAAACAATAAGTCTTTACAATACTAATCCTGGAGCAAATCATTTGCGTATTACAAAGAAGCGATAAGAATGTAAGCTTTTTTTCTTAGAAAGAATTAAACTAAAAGTAAAGGTGAAGTAAAAATATGTTTAAAATAAATGACGTAAAAACAAAGTTTTTAATAATAATGTTATAAAGAACTTTCCAATTTCCTAACAAAAAGCCATTCAAGCATAGCTGGGAACCAAGCCGGAACTGAACCATGAAACTCTAAAACCCTAAAATAGCTTTGGAATTCGAGCAAATTTAATTCATAAATTCAATAATAGGTTAAAACATTAGGGTTTTCATAGTTCAGGCATTAGAAAACAAGCATTACATTGACCTGTTTGACAGGCAATCATACTAAAAAGTATTATTATTATTATTATCTGAAATATCAGAATATACTATCAGTTAGGTACCTAGTATTAATTAACTAGGTATGAATTTTTTTGAAAAATTCCAAAACCAAATTGCCTTCAGACGGAGAATAATATATACACATTGATGAAATTTTATAGACACTTTAGCTGTATTTATTAGTTAATTTCGTTGTGATTATTTATGTTTCAGTTTAGGTGAATAAATTGGTACTTACCAAAACGTCACCATAGGATTGGTTTGTCGAATATTCGTTTTTGTCAAAATCAAACTTTTAATGCAAAACGATTTTTTGTATTTAACTGGACCAGAACCATCCTTTTCTTTAAGTTACTTTGTAATGAATACAGCATGCATATGCTGTAAAAATAACAATTTTAAAACCTACATGTATTTAAATATAGGATAATGACATTTTTTTTTCATCTCCTGAACATTTGACATTTTGGTCTATTCGACAAACCAATCTACAGCGACGAAAAATCACACTTGCCGGATTATCTCGGTGGATAAGGGTTTCTTCAAGATTTTTGTTTGAGGGTTTCCGTTATATAATTATGTACATTAAATAAATACAAGCATCTACAACTTAGATCCACATAATAAAATAACTTGGATTTTCTCCGGGGGTCGATTTGATTTTTTTCTTTTGAAAAGACAAAACGGAATCTTAATATCAAATTAGTAGAATCAGACATCTGGAACAGTGGAATTCTTCGCAATTTATTTATACTGTTACCTAAGCCCGACATCGACACTTTGATAAATTTTAGGATACCACAGTTGTAGGTTTAGGTACTAAGTGAGATAAATTTGCCATAACCCGTAATTGACTGTTAAAAGTATAATAATAGTTACGATATCAGGGTTTCTTTTAAATCTTTGATTATGTAGATACATTCAGATTATGAAAAATATGCAATTTATTGTCGCTAGATTTCAAAATCAGCCAAGTCCACCTTTAGGTATTTTTAACTTTTTTTGTGAATTTCTGAAGAACTACTGCTTTCTAACATTTCTATATTATCGAAATGCGGAACTTATTAATTTTAAATATTCTATAATCGAAATAATATAAACTTTCACCCTCGTGACTGTGTACTTGAGAAAACAAAAAGCTTTTTTTTCTCATATTCATCCATTATGGACATGGCTGATTTTGAAATCTAGCGACACTTATCAGAAGTAATCCGCTACTAAACTGAGTACAAAATTTGAGTAAAAATTATTTTCCAAATCTAATTGCAAGTTGATATAAGCTGGCTCTCACATCTAAACTCGCCTCGTCTGCCGCACAGCCATAAATCAAACCTTCCAATAACGTCGGATCCGGTGTTGCATATGAAGACCGCGCACATCTACCTAGCGACAGCTGCACATAACCTAAGATATTTGGTTGCGGCGATCGGCGAGCCGGTATAGGAATTACCAATTCGTAGGTGTTTGTATTCGTCCTTTTACAAACTAAAAAGTCGGATTCGGCCAATCTGCGGAGCTTCATTTGGCAATGTGTATTCTGTGAATAGCGATGACGTCAACGTATTCGACACGATGCAGGCGGACGAATTTTAATGTGAGAGCCGGCTAAAATACACTTTAGGACATTCTTTAGGCACATTATACGATATCCTGATAGACATCAACTTCTGAACCTTATCATTAATGGGAAGATCTCCGTTAAGCAAAGCCCTAGTACAAGAAGAACGTCCTGACCCAAGAACCTCTGGGACTGCTTTAAGCCCAGCACTCCATCCCTATTCAGAGCAATGACGAACAGGGAGAAAATAGCCGAAGTCATCCCTGACGTCAGATAAAGAATATGGCACCAAATGAAGGAGAAAAAGTTATGTTTACATTCTCTAATTAGAGTAGTTTATATATTTTGCCAATTCCTATTCATGTGTATCTATTATATACACAAGGCTAATAGTAAGTACTTACATACCTTGAACAATTTTACTCACACAGAAAATTCGCGTTGCAGTGTAGTACCTACCAACTTACAAGTTTAGTATAAATACATCACGGTGACGTGAATATACTGAATGCGGCCATTAAACTTCTGAGAGCAAAGCTTTGGTATATATAACTCACCACTCACATACAAAATATACAGGTATACTTACCTTACACAAAAAAAAAACATTTGGTAACAAATGATCAACGATTTCTCAAAGTGTTTAAAATAGTAAACTACATTATATTAAAAAAATATTTTTAAACTAGTTTTCAAAAAACTAACCATACAAGTCAGGGTTAGCACCAAAATTTTGATAAACTTACGTTGATTTTATTTCTTATTAAATATTTAACCAATCCTTAAAAAAATAAAGCAAGAATATTTGTATACCTATCAGTGGCGAGAGGTCGAGGTAGGCTGTTAAGATTCCGCATAAATAGTGCTCACTAAACTTTATCAGTCATACTTATTTGTTTTCATTGAACTGAGAATACAATTTGCAGATGTTACTGGTTAGTTTTTAAAATTCAATTAAACCATACCTAAACCAAACCATAATATGTTAGGTATGCTATAGATAAATGATCCGACAAAAATAGTGCACACTTTTTCAGTCATACTAAGTTTTTTTTTAAATTAAGAATGCATATTACAGATGGTGTTGATTATTTTTTTTAAATTCATGAAGCCCTGCCCACTAAACCTTAATCGATAAAAAATAGTCTTCTATCTATAAAATATCTAAAATTACGTATGGGTTAAAAAGGCAAACTTTTAGATATTTTATAGATAAACGAATATTTTTTGACTATGAATATTTTACTATGACTTGGATTAGGCAGGGTTGAATTTAATTTTAAAAAAATAACAAAAATACTGTCTACACATCGTTGTATTATTTCAATGAAAATAAATTTGTTTGACTGACAGAGTTTGGTGTGCACTATTTATGTCGGATCTTAACAGCTTAACTCCACCCTTCACGACTGGTACTTATATACATTATTTTGATAACGTTATGTAATATAACTTAAGCTATAATATCATCGTTGTCTGGTCACATAACCGAAGTCAACGTACGTACACAATAATAATAATAATACATAGTTTCAAATACGTTAGGAGGTTATATATATACCTACAAGTTAGGAGAGTGAACAGTGGGATCCACGACTATTTTCGGGGCTGGTACCATGACTTTTCGTGTATATTATCGTCTCAGGTGGGCGAATTATAAAAAAATGCGTCTCTCATATACGAAACCGATGCATGCATGATACCATGAGAAGTACAAGTTACAGAGGCGAGGAGTGGAAGCCACGACCACTTCCATGGCTGACATTATGATTTTTTCGTATTCTCAGATAGACGAATCACAAAACAAACTGCGTCCCTCATTACTCAGGCCCACCGTCCATGTTCCGAGCACCTGACCACGCCCAAACGGTAATAAAAATGCATTGTCATCGTATTCACACCTGTATATAAAGTTTAAATCTCTGGTTACACATAACAATGTAATAGCTTTATGTAAATATTGAAAAATATTCGTTTCCAGAAAGCTAAATAGCTAGCCACTAGTACATACCTACCTTTTTTCTTCTTCTTTCGACCATGCCCGATCCTAATAGGATCATATGGGTCTCCACAGAGTGGCAGTTTGTATTGACAGATTTTTTTTTACGAAAAATGGATCTCAGCCACTTGCTCAACCCATTAGGTCTACACTCTGACTCATGCACAAATTGAAAAACAATTTATGTGTACTTGTCAGACCTAGGATTCGAACCTGAGACCCACGACGCAATAAACCAACGCTTAAGCCGCGCGGCCATCGTGGGTGCTACCCAGCCTACCCAGAATCACTAAAACCACGTATCTCGTAAAATAGTATGACGTATTAATAATAATGAGAGCTTTTTATTGAAAGCAAAAAACAAATAAAATAAGTATCACCTGGATATATTTGAGAACCGTTGTGTTAAAAAAAACAAAACAAGAAGATCACCTTTATGAATGAACGTAAAATACAATCTTATTTCTTCAGCCGCTTTACCTGGTATTCTTGATAATAGATGATGTTTGTTTCACATGCATATAAATCTACCTTGCAGTGAAAGAATGAGATAACATTATTTTTATCATGGCGGGCCATTTCCAAAAAATAACCCTGCATTCATTGCGCCAGTTTCGTTTTGTTATAAAATAAGTTGAAGATTTGGATTGCCAGTTTAACATTCCTACTTTCAAAAGGTTTCATTAATCATCATCTAATACAAAACATGTTTAATAAATTTACCCATAAATTTGAATCTTTTACTGGTCTGTATAAGTTGACCTACAATTTGTAAATAGTTACAATCTTATAAACGTTATTGTTCTGAAAATTTTTTTTAAATATCAAATGATAATATAAATTATACTAAATTCGACAAGTTGATTTGTTAAACGATAGTTATTTTGATCATATCACCGTTATCAAGTCTACAAAAATAAACCATTATTTACTTATCTCTATATTATTTAACTCACAGAAAGAGACGCGATATTCCCTTCCACTCAACCCACCACCATTCAAGAATAATACCCTACTACTCAAAAACTGGATTAACATATTAATTAACTTTACTTAAATTTGGATTATTAAATATTTTCTGCGTGAGTTGAAACGTTATTATATGTAAAAATCTGTACTTACGTATAACATAAAATCCGATTTATATCGAATCTCGATTCGTTTATAGCCAACGATATTGAAAATCAATCTGTAAGGCAGTTTCACAGCAGTGAAACTTAGGTTGACATTTCATTTTATTCCATCTCACTGTAACTCAGTGGTTTTCAAACTTTATGTTACTACGCCTCCCTTTTAAAAAAATCTAATCTTGGCGCCTCCCCCCTTTATTTCATTAATAATAATAGACATCTTTTTAAATAGTTAAAAATGTAGAATATGTAATACAAAAATGAAAAAAAATATAAAAATAAATAAGGTTGTTATAATTTTAATTAATTTGTTTTTCATGCGATGAATGTGCTTGTTAATACAAAGTGCTCTTTTTATACTAAACGGGATCGATATTTGGATTTCATTGCATCTAATGCAGAAAATCTCGTTTCGCATAAATATGATGTTACGAATGTTAGCAGTACTTTACTTACAACTTGCATTGCTTTTCCTGACAAAGTATTATATTATTCTTCACTAAGATTCAACCAAAATTGAGCTAGGGTTTTTGTTTCAATGAATTATCGCATGATAATTCTACCAATTCTTC
The DNA here is from genome assembly GCF_057557595.1 of Rhyacophila brunnea. Classification (NCBI taxonomy): domain Eukaryota; kingdom Metazoa; phylum Arthropoda; class Insecta; order Trichoptera; family Rhyacophilidae; genus Rhyacophila; species Rhyacophila brunnea. Next base: position 53,301,936 of record NW_028232965.1, on the reverse strand, counting down.
ATTTTCAATCCAAATTCATCATCGTTCATTGACAAATCGATTCTATCATGGGTCCCACGCCCTGAAGCGGGCCCCCAGGCCAGGATCTTTGGCGGGGCCACCTACCTATCGCTGAGGTTAAGGGCAGTGTGGTTCTATAAAGTAATGTTTCTTAAATTATACACGGGAGTTATCAATGTTATCGTTTAAGTATTTCAATCATCATATAGGTAACACATTAAATTGCAACGCACAACCACATATTTAAACTATTTAATAGCCCTTAAATAAAGTAGCACCGCAGGCGACTTTTTTAACTATTATAAAATTAATCTCCATATCTTCAGACGGTTTTGCAAACAACCTTTTATAAGATTTTTTTTTATGTAGTCTATAACTAGCGGCCGTTTTATAAACTATGCATTTGCAAACTGCAAACCTGTGGCTACATAAATTATTGTGTTAAACTTTTCGCGCCTCCCAGTTTGGAAATCACTGCTGTAACTTATAGTTTTATCACTAAGCTCTTTATAAAACTTAAACATGTTGGATTCGCTACCAAGCTCTATGATCCTGGGCTTATTACCGGATCAACATTCGGATAAAAATACAATTTTGAAAACCACATCTTCTGGGAATTTCCTGAAATGTTGACAGAAAAAGAACAGAATATACTTAAGTGTGTCCATCTGACCTGGTCGCCACAAAGGACAGCTTTATTTCATTGTTAACTTACTTACTTACGTCTTACTGCAGACGTGAAGATCTCTTCACATAATAATGTTTTAAAATATTTTTGTTTTGCATTATTATTTGTACTCTTCCATAGGCACATTTTATTAATGAAGTTAATTTTAATTCAATCAATCATCAGTCAGTCAGTCAGTCAGTCAGTCGTGTCAGTGGTGACCGTAGTCTTTTGTAACTGCTGCTGATTCGACGCTTGCATTCTGACGGTGCTGCTTTACGGTAGCGAATCATGGCACCTTACGAAGGCTCAGAGCAACCGTATACTGAGCTTCGAAAACAGATGTTTGCGACGAATACTGGGTGTGACTTTAGGAGCAACGAGGAGATAAGAGAACGCACCAAGCAGCCTTTCATCACGCTGAAAGTGAAGAGGCGACGTTGGACCTGGCTCGGCCACGTGATGCCAGAAGAAAACTTCAACCTGGCTTGCCTGTTCTTCAAACCGACCGGATTCCGGCCTTCCAGGACGCTAAATACAATCTATAGAGTGTATACGGCAAAGCTACGGGATGCTGGTTTGACCTGGAACGAAGCAAGAAGACTGGCGAGCTACAGGGATTCTTGTAGGCGCCGCGTGGTGTCCATATGCTCCAGTTAAGGGGCCGATATGGCAAAAGAAGAAAGAAGAAGATGCTTCACACCAAACGTATGGCTTCGTGATACGCTCGATTGAGACCAAGCGTATTGCGGGGCGGCTTGACTTGGTCGGTCCATGTTTGTGTTCTGGCATCACATGCCGATTTGACCATCCTAATAATGAAACTAAAAAAACTTGAACTTTGTTAAAGTGGGCACTCAGTTCGTTGCCATACTGTGGTTAAGAAAAACGTGACTGACTCGTTTCACATTTTATTTATGTCAGTATTTCGAATAAGTATAAATACTGAATGATTTTTCATAAATATCAAATAAAAATATGTTTAGTTTTAATTTAATACACCAAAAATGATTAAGAACGATTGTCTCAATTCTTAGCCGGCTCGCTCATCTATACTCGTCTTGTTAGCGACACAGCAATATATAATCAAACCTTGTAGGAATGTCGCATTCATGTTGTATAGTCGACCGCGCACATAGGACCCAAGTGACAGTGATGATCGCAACCTCTCGAAAAGTCATTGCACAAAAATGCCATCAGACGCCGAATCAGCGATTACTATGTATTGAGCGCAGATATCTTCTGGAGTGGTCTCTTCTTGTATAATCATGCACGGATATTTTTCAATCTCTTGGACGAAGTAAATATTGGTGCGCTCGTATGTCATTAGCCGGCTCTCACATCAAAACTAGTCTCACCTAAAACGTGTCGAATACGTCGATGTGACGTCATCGTCATTCAAGACAAACAACAAAACACACGTTGCCAAATGGAGTTCCGCAGATTGGTTGAATGCGACTGTTTCGTTTGAAAAAAAACTTAGAAGGGCAATTCACGAACAAAGCAGTAAAAAACACCGCTTAACTGAAGCATGTAAATTTTTTAGTTGTATAGGAGATATTGAGTATGTAGAGCTTCGAACGACATCAATACGTGCGAGAGAGAAAGCATTCAGCATGCTTATACCTCATGTCCATGCGTTAGAGTAAGATAGAAAGTAAACATGCCAAAACGGATCGTTTGTGAATGTCATAGAAATTAAATAACATTTTTATCCATTTTGGTAATGACTTCATATTTAATCAGTACTTACTGTTAACGTTGCATGATTAAATCATTCATTGTTGAATTACGTAGCCAATTAATCTTTAAACAGGCTAGTTACGTCTACAATATAACAATACTACAACACGGAATTTCCGTTGTTCTGCAAACAAACATGTGTGTTTCTGTATTACAAAATCACAATAAATATTTAAGTGAGAATTTAAACTCAAAATAATACTTTCAGCGGTAATAGAAAAAATAGAATAACAGCTTGCTCACTACGTACAAATTTTTGACGTTTAATAATATGTCAAAGTCAAACGGATAGTTACTAGCGCCTCTACCGGCAAAGCGTGTATACTAAATTGCATACTGTACCCGACACCACCGGTTGACATTTAATATACTGCGTTGTAGTAGGTTTGCGCTTAGGTTGTGCAACCGGCAATAATGCTTCATTCAAGAATTGGCCTTCTGGCTGTTGCATCCTACTCGGGCTCCGAGTCGAAGAGTCGAAGTCACATACAAACACCTTCGAATTGGTCATTCCTATACCGGCTCGCTGATCACCGCATTCAAATATCAGCTATACGTTTCGAAGGCTACGCGCAACTGTCGCTAGGTACATGTGCGCAGTCTTCACAGGCAACACTGGATCAGTTCTCGGAAGGTTTGTTCGGCACACAAGACGAGTTTTTATGTGAAAGCCGGCTTAGGTAACGTGTGTTTTCTAAATAACAACTACGTCACATCGACGTATTCGACATGTTACGATAAGACGAGTTTAGATGTGCGAGAGGCTTACATTCGTGCATTTGCGTTGGCTGCATATTACGTGATTTTGCAACTATCGAACAGCCGTAAACAGCTATACGTAAGTTTTTCTTCTGTTCAACAAATAGATAAATAAAACCTATCTGATTTGTCAAAATAACCTAAAATTTAATTAATGTGACTTTTTATCTTAGTGTCTACGTGTTATTATTATTTTTATACATCTAAGAAATATTCAAAAAAAGAACTAATGTGAAATTTCCATTTTCTTAGAAGGCAGTGTAAATAATATTCTCTAACATTGTTATAAAATTTGAATTAAGAATATTGATGAAAAAACGGGGGATCTTGCCCCGAAAATCAACGTATATTCGCAGGGTTGGCGAACCTTTTTACGTACGCGTGCCAAAATGTCTCAAATTTTATTTTTCGACTGTGCCGAACAGTTTTTTATGGGGTACAAATAGTTTTTAAGAACCCCCCATAACATAGCACACGTATAATATAAGCTTTATCAATTTTTTCAATTACGTCAAACATTTCGATCTACAAATTATTATGACACTGTCTACCAGAATTATTACTACTAGCTCCACGAAGTTTTTGTTTCTTATTTGATGCAGCCATTTTTTGGGTATAAATGAAATTGTTTGTTAATGTAATATAATTATAGTTTGGTTCTTTCCGCACAAATTGACACCAGAATTTCTCCGATCAAATCAGACATTTATTCGTTACGGTGGTCTCAAGCATGGCCCCCACATCCTGCAGCGGGCCCTCAGGCTAGGTTTTTTAGCGGGCCTACCTACCTATCGCTATGGTTAAAGGCAGTGTGACGCTCTACAGTGGTGTTTAACTTAAAAAAATAAGAGTATTTAGTGTATTATTATCGATTTTTGTATTTTTAATGCATTATCTTGAATTGTGGAGTTGTCGAGCATCAACACACAATAATCAAAAATTATACCGCACCGTCACATAATTATTTGAAAATATTGTCGGCCAAGAAGTAAAGTAGCGAAGCAGGCGAATTTACTAATACACAAAATTTCTGATGTATGTTTATCTCAGTTATCTGGTCTGCTCGCCACGCCGTGCCCCCCTTGATCCCAGGCCCCCAGGCTAGAGCCTTGTCAGCCCTCCCCTTGTATGGGCCATGGTCTTAAGGGGGGACATGCTCGTCGAAGGTCAAAATTGAGTTTGTATTGTATTTTCAAACCATGATCCTGGACACTCCTTAAACGTTGTAGATAATCTATTTATATAATTTTGAAGCCTTATTATCCTTTATAGTTATTTTAAACATTTGATGACTGCATAAAGTATTTTTGTTACATAAAATAGTATTCTTTTAAACCTCTCGCTCTAATGTTTTAGAATATAGTCATATTTCGGTACATAACTGTGCAGTGGTGTTAAGATTTTTTACATTTATTAATTTTTAAACGCATTTATAAAACCATTAGCATAATTTATTACGAGATAATTTTTGTAAAATATTCACGATAAAAAATTATATTGATAATCTCTGTGATCCCAAATTTGACAAGAATTAGGCATTTTATTATTCAAAAAATCGGCAAGATTAACACATTTGAAGATGATTCTAAAGATATTTATTATAAGCTATGTCTTTGACCATTCAAGTGTGATAAACATCTTATGAATAATGATTGCTTTATAATAATAATTGACCTAAGAATAAGGTAGTGTTTTTTTGAAATACGCCATTTCTTTTGTCATTCCCCAGTGGTTAAGCTACAACATACGGCCGTAGCCATAAATTGACAAACTATAATTGAAGTAGGGAGTAAAATGATATTGACGCGCGTGTTTGAACAAGTACCGTTTAAAAAAAAAATTAAAAAAAATTCGGTTAGGTACATGTTCAAACACGTACCATGACTTGTAAATCGTACATCAATTGTAAATCGATCAAAATCAGAGGTTCGCGGTGCGGCATCCCCCGCCGCTTGGTGAGGTTAATGCGATAATATTATATATGACCATATAGCCTATGGACCGACCTATGCAATTATATGTTGATATTAAACGTAATGCTTATTCGTGAAGAGTATTTGCATGCTATTTTTTATTATCTACTAGCTGAAGTACCCGGCTTCGCACAGGGTCGCTTCGTGGGTATATTTATCTTAGATATTTAAAAAATAATAAGAGGTAATTGTTTTTTTAATATTAAAATATCGGTATAATACAATATGGCAATATGAAAATAATTCTAATATGAGTAAATGTCAAACAAAAGACCACTAAATTAAAATCGAATCCAAAATATGCAAACGTTATTAGTAGTAAAAAAAATCAAAATTGCATTGAACAAACAAGCAATAAACGTTGTATTTTATATAATACTAATTTAGAAACCTTTGCAGGTGTGCGCACAACAACTGACAAAAGTTTCATCGCAATCGGACGAATGTTATAGGAACGCATACGAATAGAAGAAGATGATTTTCTAATTCAGAAAACGTCGTGGGCATGCGCACGACAACTCACAAAAGTTTCATTGCGAATAGAAGAAGATAAAATAGAAGAAGAAGGAGATGGTTATTCTAATTCAGAAACCTTTGCGGGTTTTGGCACAATTATTGACAAAAGTTTTATTGCAATCAGATGAATGGAATAGAAACGCATACGAATAAAAAAAATAGAATGATGAAGAAGAAGACGATGATGATTTTTCTAATTCAGAAACCTTTGCAAGTGTTGGCACAACCACTGACGAAAGTTTCATCGCAATTGGATGAATGGTATAGGGACCATACAAATAAAAGAATATAAAATGATGAAGAAGAAGAAGGAGAAGAAGAAGAAGGAGAAGAAGAAGATGGTTGTACTAATTCAGAAACCTTCGCGGGCGTGCGCACAACAACTGGCCAAAATGTCATCATAATCGGATGAATGGCATAAGAACGCATACAAATAGAAGAAGAAAAAAATAGATTGTACTAATTCAGAAACCTTTGCGGGCAAGGGCACAACACTTTACCAAAATTTCATCGCAATCGGATGAATGGTATAGGAACTCATACGAATAGAAGAAGAAGATGATTTTCTAATTCAGAAATCATCGTGTGCATGCGCACGACAACTCACCAAAGTTTTATTGCAATCGGATGAATGGTGTAGGTACGCATTCCAATAGAAGAAGAAGATGATGGTTGTACTAATTCAGAAACCTTCGCGGGCTTGCGCACAACAACTGGTCAACATTTTATCGCAATTGGATGAATGGTATAAGAACGCATACGAATAGAAGAAGATAGAATAGAAGAAAAAGAAAATGGTTGTATTAATTCAGAAACCTTTGCGGGCATGAACACAATACTTAATTCAATTTTCATTGCAATCGGATGAATGGTTTTTCTAATTCAGAAACCTTCATGGGTGTGCATACAACCACTTACCAAAATTTCATTGCAATCGGATGAATGGTATAGGAACCATACGAATAAAAGAAAATAGAATGAAGAAGAGGAGAAGAAGATGATTTTTCTAATTCAGAAACCTTCATGGGTGTGCATACAACCACTTACCAAAATTTCATCGCAATCGGATGAATGGTATAGGAACGCATACTGGACAGACAGACAGACATACAGACAGACAGACATTCATTTTTATATATTAGTATAGCCTATACTCTTCGCGCAAGTGTAAGAAATAAGTTGACAAAGTTTTATCGCAATCGGATGAGCGGTATGGCTGCGCATTAAATACGAACAAACAAACACACAAATATTAATTTTTATATATTAGATCTGTCATTTATTATTAGTATAGGTATTTTTTTCTCTTTAAACGTGTGTCATGCAAAATCATCTCGCGTACCATAGGATCACCATCAGAGTTGTAACAGAGCAGGGTGGCTATGTGGGGAGACGCCCACCGGCAAGTATTTCATTTGCCGCATCATTGGACAACCAGCGAAATGATTCGCTACACCCTGAATATTCAATCAGGTTAATATTATTATCGACAGGAAGAAATTGATTCGACCTGCCGCGCCTACACTGTTTATGCCTGAGAAAAATCATTGGTACCTAAAATCGATACTTTTTTCGGTGTATTAATTTATAGCGCAGTGGGGAGAAAATGTAAATAAAATCAATATTATGATTTCTTGGTGGCGTAAATCAGCGTTATGCAACTGGTGGTACGCATTCCCATGAGCATACGCGAGAGCTATCCAAGGAGTAGGTACTCAGTTACCTCGCAGATATTTTCTGCAAGATAAACAAAACTAAGGCTAAGTCGTGTCCGGTGTTCGTGTTTATTTAAGAATTCAAAACATTTTGGACATAACAAATCTAAATTCAAGACGTACACAACGTGAGATTTACATTATAACAAATATTACATTATAGAATATAATAATAATAACAGAAAAACATACTTAAGTACAATTTAATACAGAGAAATAAAATTTTGAAAACAAAAAACATACAATTTTACACAGAAAAATAAAGTTTCAAAAACAAAATTCATGCATAAAAAGGGAGCGCATTTACTAATCTTGCACCCCTCGCTAATGGTGTCTGATAGGCTTGAGGAAACGGTTCCGATCCAGAATGAATCATGGCTGCGACCACGTAGGTAATTGGCAGGCGCATGTAAATTCAAATTTATTAGGACACCAGGATTGGAAACTATCTCTTGCGTACCTTCGCCGTACCTATCACATTTCACCTTGAAATGTTGTATCGGAAATATTTGGCCAACCTCAATGTATTGACAATGTTTGTATTCGTAATGTATACCTATCTGTTATAATACAAGATTTAAAACTTACTAATGAACAAAATACTATACAAATTATATTTTTTTCTGCATTGGCGGTCCCTGAAATATGTTTTTTATTTTTACCGGTTCGCACGTGTAAAAAGGTTGGGGACACAGGTCACTAGACTATAACTAGAGCTAGTGAATGATATTACAGAGCATTAGAGCAGTCCCTTTTTTGAGTTGCTCCGCTCCGGGACCTAATACTTGCTCCAGCTCCGCTCCAGGGTCTGCTCCGCTTTGGGTTAAAAGTTTTAATATGTGTTATATGTACATAAATGCCATTTTTTTTTTAAATAAGTGGTTTTGAAATAAGGTTTATTATTCGTACTTTCCATTATTAATTCTATTAAACAAAATTGACGACAGCAAATTGTTTTTGATTATTTGCCTATTCTGTCAAAAAAGTGAGGTTATTTATCACTTGGCCGTATTTTAAATAATTCCAGTATTGCAAAGTGTTAAATATAATATTTTCATCAGGTTATAGGACGAAAATTTAATAAAAAAAAACATCCGGAGCAGTGGAGCACTACAAATTTTCGGTGCTCCGGGAAAAACCCCATTGCTCCACTGCTCCGTGCTCCTGCTCCGAGAGCTCCGCTCCAACACTTTGTTATTATACGCACGAATCCCGCTTGGTACGAGATTGCGTAGTTTGCTTATAATACATATCACAAACTTTGGTCGAACCTTGGGTCGAAACTAACAGCGAAGAAGAATCACTATTAATAATTATTCTTTAACATTATCACTCGATTTTAACAGCCGGCTCTCACATAAAAACTAATCGACCCCACATTAAAGTAAATAAATTAATACTTAGAGCGCGATGCTCAATTTGTACTTACCATAAAATAACAGTAAAAATTGTAAGTAGCCGAAATCCATCTGTTAACTATAGATTATAGAGATAAGGAATCCTTAACCATAGACTACTTTTGTTATGAACTCGCCCCCTTGCCCCCCTTCCGTATCCTCTTGCGTCCTGAGGTACACATATGTGGACGTTATTTAAATATTTTTTAGTAATGATTTGAATGGATACTTGAACCGCATTTGACTACAGTGGTATAGATAGTATATTTTTCTACCACTAGAGCAAAACACTAGCCTATGTAGTTTTAAAATAAATTGTTATTTTGACTTTGAAGTCATGGATATTTGCACAAGACAAAAATGGCGGCTAAAAAGTCAACTCTGACAAGTAAGTGCTTTTAATTAAATATTAATATTTATTTCTATTAAAAACCAATGATGTATTTACTTTCACAATGAATCATAGTAATATTCCGTATACTTTAAATTATTTTTACACTTTTGTAAAATATTATAATCATAGTTTCAAAATTCGGTACACACATGTGTAACCCAGGTCTGGAGTGATATATTTTGACATTAGTATATCCGATTTATTGAGGTTATGTTTTTTGTTTACATTTAGACGAATCCTTGAATAGCCAGCATATTGGTGATATTTTGAATGATAATGATGTCGAAGTTGGTGGAGGATATAACCCTGACGATAGTAATGATGTTCAGATCCATCTCCTGGGGCCAGATGATGACTTTATCCTGGAGAAGCAGTGAACTTTACCCACTGCTAGAGGCTGAGATAGATCCTCTAAAATCACAATCCAGGATCCTATCCTGGCTTATGAAACCATACGGTATCAATGCTCATATTATATTACTTTATCATTTAGTCATAAATATCAAACTTATCATTTTATTAGGCAAGTGCATGCACTGCCAAAAAATCAATTAAGTAGGTACCAATTAAATTGATGCAGTTTGAAAGGGCTTTGTGATCTCCATATTGAGGATTCCATGGCCAGAATAATTAATATACTTAATATGCCTATTGATTAATGCTATTGGTCATTAGTATTTATATTCCTGGTGTTGAATAGGTACTTAATAAATAGGGATAAATGTATCGATTAATTCATAGTATTGTATTTTCTATTGTTTCAGTACGCTGAGCCTAATAAGACGAATGATGCTGAGCTGAAGAGTTCAGTTCATGGCCACATATGGTTTATTGGGTGCTGGACTCCAATTGCTCTATAAATTATTCTCCTTGTGGGGAAGTGAATCCTACCTATCTGATGAAGATACGATACAATCTCAATGCTAGGGCTGTGATGTTACTTTGGCTTCCCAACAACTGCCCTTGTACGTCTACACATATGACTTTTTTACCAGCTTCAACCTCACCGATTCGTTATTTCAGGCCAATACGTGTTATGATTCAAAGAAGACGAAGAACGATGTGCATCACTCAGTCAGCTGTTGTAAAATACTGATTACAAGTCGATGATCCGCATTAATCTTCACAGTGGTGTGTTTGCTTTCACAGGAAATCAAGCATGTAAACTGTGAGGATCTTTGACCACTGTGGACATGGACTTGTTGGACATGGACATGAAATTGTTTGCTCATTGTACATGCAAACTTATAGGCAAGAAAATATTCACTGTGATTGGAATACTTCATAGTCATGGAAAATCAGACTTGCAAACCCTACGATTTGGTATGAAAGTCATTTAGCCATCATTATCATCATCGATACAAGGTCATCCAACAAACTCTTCGCCATTAGCTTCCATAACACACCGAGTAAACACAGATCTACTTCTAAAGCAAATAATGGTTGTCCCTAAACCTATTCCCTGAAGTGCGCTAATTAATGTGTAGTATTTTAGGGTTTTGACCGTTAATGTACTATATTTTTAATCTAAATAAATATAATTATCCAATCACCATTATATTATTATGATTATTGTATTATTTTTCTAATAAAATTGTATCATTATATGGATATCACATTGATTTTCTTTCATTTCATTGTTTGTACTGTATCCAATATTGTACTCTATTGTGACCTGAGATGCACTCACGTGCACGTAGTGGATTTTAGTTAATATATAGTAAAAAAAATATTTTTTTTTGTGATCTTAATAATATTTATTGAACAGAAAAATGCACAAATATTTTTTCTCATGACTGGTTCTATCTCGGGTCTCAAGAGGGTATTGCCATTTACCACTGACAGCTGCTGTCAAAATAAATTGACGTGGCTTTAAAACGGCCAATACACTCAAATTCTTTTAACAATTGATCTCAATATGGGTATTGAACAACTATTAAATATCCGTTACATTTAATACGACATAATTTTCTTTACTTTCTTGATTCTGTACATGTCTTAATTTAGTAAAACCGATTATCGAATTGAAATGTCAGTGTAAATGAATTATGAATTAACTTTTCTTATTCAGATTTAGATATTTATGTAATATTAAACCAATAGATAGGTAGTTGAAATATATAAGTACTTAGTTACCTACACACCAACATGGTAATATTAGTTTTAATCACTCTATATAATTATTCACATCATGGCATATATTTGTAATAATTGTAAATGACAAAATCTGACATTTCAACGGCAAGTGTTACCGTATCGGGAAAAACATGGTCAAAAAATAACTTATATTATTCACTAATTGCGGAGACATTTAATAATTTTTATTAAATATTAATTGTGTATTTATAGTTATTGAATTTATTTTGTATATTTTTCATATTTTTGTCATCGTTTAACAATTACAAAATAATTTACCTAAATTATGAAAAAGAGAATTTTTATATATGGTAATATTTTCAATAGAAAAACAGAACGAAGCTATTGCAGATTTGGTGGACCATAGACAATTCGATCATAACTATGAAAGGCTTTCTGGATAGTGTTTTGTTGTAATTTTGTTGTAATTATGACAGACGATTGTGCATAGGGCTCATAGAGTTATTTTAGTGAATATTCGAATTTCGAATAGTAAATCAATTAGCTAAAACAAAGCCTTGTGGCTTTATTGACTGAATAGTCGGCAGATCATAGCTAGGGCTATTTTGATTAAACAGCTCAATGGTTACATGGATTCTTTGTCGTCGGATAAAATGGGTCATCACCTCATCAAAACAGGGTTAAATTATGCGGATACCATCTTGGATCGAAGTTTTTTTCTGTGTGCAAATACAAATACTGCAAGCACTAACTGCTACTGATAAAAAAAACTACTTGGTCATAACTAGAGAATCCAATCCCGAGCCAAAATTTTGATCTCGGGATTTGGGGATTACGATTTGACAATCCCGGGATTGGCATTTTTTAATCGTTAATATTAAATTTTTATATAAACAAATAACATTGATAAAATCGGTGAAAAATAAATCTAGTAAGCATAATTTATACTATTTAAGACTATTGTGAATATTGTGTACGCTCAATCTTGGAAATACATAGGTTTAATGGAGTAGATAATATTGTAATATAAATAATAATGTGTCGAAAATCAAAACGATTTTCATTTATAAAATTTCGTAAAATCAATATTGAGTTTAGTGTTTACATATGGTATTATGTTATATGAGATTGCTGTTTCTGATAGTAACGACTTAATCAATGGGTTAGCGAGTTTTAAAATAATAAATCAAATCATGGTGTATGGCCTTTCCGCTTCATAAATCTAATTAGTCAAGCAAATATGAAACTGCCGTAAAACGTACGAGATCATGGTGGAATTACACTGTTAAAAGTGTGAAGCATTGTTTTTTTCCAATATTTCTCATTTTTATTAATTAATATAAAAAAATAAAATGAATTGGCAACTTAAAAATTGGTAATAAATCAAACTTCATTCAAACTCAGTTTATTTCTAATGTAGTTATTTGTTATTAAAAGTGTTTTTTTCTGTTAAATTTTAGTTTTTATTTTGTTTTCTATAAAAATGATTAAAAAATCAATCCCAAAAGTTTCGGGATTATGTTTACCAATCCCGGGATTCACAGGTATCGAAAATAGTTCGGGATCTCGGATCCCTAGTCCCTAGTCATAACATTACAATGTTATGTTATACCTATACCTCTTTAATCTTTTCGATCCAACGTACCAACGGAAAGTTTAAATTTTTGAGACAGCATAAAAACACTCTAATTTGTGATATAATTTATCATCATCATCAATCGGGGTGTATCCACTGCTGCATGAAGATCTCCTCTAGATTCTTCCACCCTTCTCACTCCCCAGTTCTTCTGCCATGTACATACACCGAACTTTATGAGTTCGTCTATTCAGCGGATTTTACAGCGTCCCTATGGTTTTTCAGTGCCCCTTGGGTACCTACCACTAGGGATTGCAAAACCGAATGAAAATACCAATACCGGCATTTCGGTATTTTCTATTGAATACCGGTATTCGTGAAATATGTGGAAAAAACAGAAGTATTTAGCAATAAATATAGATACTTACTTATAAAAATCATTTTAAAATATTAATATTTTATGGTAAAATATATCTCAATAGATACATGTTTTATATGTTAACTTTTAAATATAGGTAAGGGTAAGATATGGTAGATTCTGATGTTAACAAATACATAGTAGTTGAACTATTGGCACTTTTTCATGATTATACAAACGAACAGTATTTAACCGGGATTTGAGATATTCTCGTGTCTTAAAAATACACCTGACAACTTCTTTCACGTTTTAACGTGCGAGACACTGCCGAAAATATTTGGATAAATTTAAAATTACGGAAGTAGGTACCTACCTACCTTTAATGAAATTGTATTTCGCAAATCTGCACGTGTAATTACTGGTGACCGAGGAAGTCGAAGAGCAACGGAAGTAAACCAGACATCACAAACTCGACAAAAAATACAATCCTGTTAAACTTTTAATGTTAATTAAAACATTTTGTTTACACTTTCAATACCGAATATATCGGTATTGTCTGCTTTTTAAAACCCTGAGTACCCTGTATGGCGAAATTAAGTGGTGTAGTGCCTAGTCTATTATCAATATTTATTTTATTATTGTGTTTAAATGTGTTTTTGTTTGATTGGTATCAAGTTAGTAGGACCCAAAAAATAAAACTACCAAATTCTAAAACAACAAAATCCTTACTCTATTAACATTAAACAAACACAATACAAGAAAAACACACCTAACCAAACAATATAATAGAGAGTGCTAATCCAAAAAGGCGTAGTACAGTGGTTTTCAAACATTTCCTTCCCACGGTGCTCTTTATGTAAAAATATTCTTTCACGCTACCCTAAAAAATGTTCCAAATACCCAATTGAAAAATTCAGATTTCCTTTTTTAGCTTTTCTAAATTTTCAATTGATAATTTAACCCCCAAAACCGAATTGGAGACCTTTCAGTAGCTTTTTTATTATACTGATTAAAATCTTTCCATTCTTAATCAGTCGTAAAAAGTTTTTTTATTTAACCTTTAGGCAGTATTTTTAGCGAAGTTTTTTTTTTAAATTTTGTACGGAAAAAAATACATGCAGGTAGATGTGTAGGTGTATGAAAAAAAAATATGGACTCTTCTATAAAATGAAGGATGTACGTCACCGTAATTATAAGGGAAGAGGGGGTAACTTTTCTATCGCCTAAAGAAAATAGTCACCTATCATTGTGATCGTGCATCCGTGAATTGCATTATTATTGTCTAGATTTTTAGATAGCTTTTAATAGCATTAGTTTAAGAAGTAATTCGCTACTTTACAGGAGATCAAAATGAAATAATAAGGTAATTGGTTTTGTTATATATTTTTCATTTACTACCGTATTAAAAAACGCTTGTGTATAATTACGGGAAAACTCTTACTGACATACTTTTGGGACGTTGAAGATGAAATACTGAACAACCAAACAATAATATACGACCTTTTTTCGTTGTTTGTATGTATTACACATATTAAAAAAATAATATACTAAATAAAAATGCATGTGACATCGATGTGTACATTTTTAAATAAAGTTCAAATTAACCGTTTAAAACGTGTTACAATACCAACAGAATAACGCGTTAATGATATTAATGTTAAGAAATTGAAGAAATAATCTTTTGTATTTTTTTGTATTTTTTTGTATTGTATTTTGTATTTTATAACTATGAAATAATAATCTTTTTTTTTCTTTTATTGTGTTAACTGTCAATTCTTGATATAAATAGATTGTATTATTAAAGTATACAATATGTAGTACCTACTAGTTCCACTTATTTTACTATTAGTCAGCACCGGTTTCGTCCGCTTCAAATGTAAATTGTCAAGAATTTTATTAATCATCTGTTTTTCACACCGAATATAGATTTTTTTTAGAATTAATAATAACCATGACCTAGCTTTTTCGTACAATCACAAACACCCAGGCTTTGAGAAAAACACAAACATATTATTGTGTCCTCACCGGGATCGAACCCAGAACTCTCGGGTGGAAGGCCAGAGTCTTACGCACTGCACCACGAGAGCCGCCTCCCGAATATAGAATTAAATAATAAATAGATTTTTTTGTATAATAATCAATTAAAAACATTCATTTTATTGTTTCTTATAATAATTCTATAAGCTTAAGCGTCTTAAGAAGTTTCACTAAAATATTTTTTTTAAATAAACACATACAAAACACATCACAGCAAAATGTCTATAACATACCCAAAATGAACTTTTGCTTAACATCTCAGTCACGTACCCATACGTCGCGGTTATGCAAAGCTTTTCGAATCAAAATAATAACACGAGCCGAGTCGTGAAATATATTTCTAAGGAAAGGTCGAGCGTGGAATTTTCAGCTTTATCGAAATCGGAATTACGGCGCTTTGTTAACTTAAATATTGATATAACATATCAAAATGCAAATGTTTACGGACCCTTGCCATCGGACCTTTTGCCGGGTTTTTTCAAACGGTCCCAGGAAATGTATTTTCACTTTTCCCGGTAATTGAATGCTTTAAATATAATTTTGTATTTCCGGCGACGATCAAACGGTTACATAAGACCTTTTATTCCGTTGTTTGTGTACAGTTATTAAAAATAAAACATAATTTGTAGTAGGCTATATTTAAATGCTCATTTATTTTGTTTATTTTGATAATTCTCCCTTATTAATGTAAACACAAATTTGTGTTATACTGCCATTTTACTGTACCTACTAACAAACACATCCTTCCAGGCTACGTACAAATATGGGGGGGAATCACAGAAGTGATGAGGAGAAACGTGTTAGTATTAGAAAAGTGTTGTTATGACGTCGATTAGTAATTTAATGTATTATCTACTTTGATTTAAAATACAAAAGCCGATAGGCAATAGTAGCTCAATTTAGAAAACGCTTCAGAGAGTATTATAAGAGCCATTAGTTAAAATTTGTCGTAATTAAGTATGGTACCTTTATCATAGTGGTCTATGTGCATGGGCGCGAAACCCTAGAGATGCAGGTGCGATTCCTTTCGAAAAATATTTTTATAATAAAATTGGTTATAATATATTTTCTCAGAAGTGTTTTCATAATTATGTATATTCAATAATTAGAATGTTACATTCATAAATCTTGTGAATTAAACGTTTATTTAGTTTTTGGGGTATCACCGTGTTCGCTTTTTGTCGTTCATCGACGTTTCGGGCTCATTCCAGAAATGTCAAGAATAATAGCAATAATGCGTATTTTAAACTATCGTGACAATAACTGTTTACACGTAAAAGTGCTGACTGTCTCTCCAATATCATTCTTTAAGAGTGAGCGAGACGCGATGTTGTAATTTTATGGTACTATTTCGAACTATTTGACAAGTAGTGAAATCGGTCAAACTGAAAATTCGTTTGTAGTTCGTTTTTTGCGGGCAGGTTCGCCACTATCATTCTACTGCGCAGGCACAGATCGAAAAAATCCTACTGTCGCATGAAAATTCAGAAGCTTCCAAACTTTTTTGATTCATACATGCAATCTTACCATCTGCAGGACAATATATGTTTACCCATACATTTTATTTTTATGGCCGCGACAATAGGTACTCACTAACTAGATACTAACAGGCCACGGAGCGGTGCGAGATTATCTAAAAAGATTTAAAGTGACGGATGATGACTGTTGTCCATGTGACGGCAACACATCTCAAACTGTGTGGCATGTCATCAACGACTGCCATATACTAGAAAGGGAGCGATGGACTCTCAGGACTTGGTGTAGACGGCATAAACATGAAATTTACCTCCAAAAGCCTCACGAAGTACTAAGCAATAGAACAACACAAGAACACTACACAAAATATTTAATCCTGGCCATATAGAAAATTAAAGATATAAATGGAGGAACCTAATTAGCCCTATATCAATGCAACTAACCCACCCAACCACCTTGTACGAAAAAGCAAGGGCATGGTTATTGATATTAAAAAAAAAATAGGTACTCACTGTCAACAGTAAATCCATACACGTGTAAACGGGGTATAAGTACTTTAAAGTATATCCGTGAAAGTCTCAAATAGGTAATATATAATCAAGTACTGGAATATTAAACTATTCTTTTAATTGACTTTAAAACAATCTTAAAATACGACTTATCAATATTACTTTATATTCAAAGAATAAGGCAGTTAAAATGTGTGATATTAGATACTTAATACCTTTTCTGGCTTCCCAAATTTGATGTCTCACTTCTAAACTTCAGTTCTGCGTGTTATCTCTTCTGGTAGACTTCCGCCGCGTACGTGACAACAGCGAGGCGAGAATTCAAAAGTTTAAAACAGTCGACATTTGGTTTAAAAGTTTCAAGCAAAGTGACAAAGTTTCCACCGAGTTTTTACCGACCGTCGAAAGACGTTTATTTAAACACTGCAATCATTGAATATTATTCCCTGTGGAATACTTTTAACTAGGTTTTTCTCGGCTTTAGAATTCAGACGACGAATTTATTCTCTAAATCCAGTTTATTTGAGGTTTTTTTTCATTTGCAATGTTTTGTGCGCAATCTTGTTAAAATTTATATTTTTTTTGTTTGAACGAAATAAAAATTTAGAAAGACAGAAAAGAGGTTGATTTTAGAGCATATTAGGAATATACACAATAATTCTACAAAGATATTTTGGACGAATGCATATTTTACTCACAATAATTATTGTAAATATATTTTTTTTTCCAATCAAGTGTTTATTTGATGGTAATTTCTACTTCACATGAATGATTGCGTACTTAAACTCTTTATCTGGAAATCGTAAAAAATCGCCATTATGTAAAAATGGCAAAAGCCGAACAATTAATATGCTCTTATAATATACACCCACAATGGCTGAACGGTTACGCAACTGGTCTATATTGTCATGAGTCCGGGTTCGAATCCCAGGTCTGGCAGATCTACATGTCTGTTTGGACTCGAAGCATGCATCTAATAGGTTGACTGACATAAATTTCTCGTAAAAAAACAAAAATCTTTTAATACAACCTCCACTCTGTAGAGGTTCATCTTAATACTTTGGACGCGGAAGACGCACACGGCGCGTAATGACCAGGCGGCCGATCGATGTAATTAACGTGCATTTTAAAGGGGACAATTAAAAAATCATTATCGACTCAGCAGCGAATGAGTTTTAAGATCGGACATGGTTTACATAATATCGTCATTGCACAGGTTAATTAATAATAATTGTCGTAACCTTCAAATAATATCAAATTGTCCAGGAAGTGAAAAAACTATGGGCATTGGATTTACTTATTATTATATATGTTACGCCGAATGTGCGAAATTGAATATTACATGAAATGGGCAAAAATTTACCTAATTCATGAATAAGGCAACAGGCATGACTATTACATGAATTAGCCAAAATTTTGCCCATTTCATGTAATAGTCAATTTCGCACATTCGGTGTAACATATATATATATATTATATATTATTTTATTACAAATTGAGAATTTTATTTTATTGGCACACCAGTGGCTTACGTTTAGGTTTAGAGGATCACAGTATTTGAATGGAATATGTTTGTCAAGTTACAAATGGCTTAAAAAATAGTTTTGAATTATTTTGATATGAAATATTTTTTTGGTATGTATGATACTTGGCCAGTTCGTGCAAGGGTATGCAATAAGTCCATTGCCACCAAAATGTCACTTCGGTGAAAAGTGAGGGTTACGACAATTGGCCTGTACAATGACGATATATATTATCTATCTAATATTCTTCACGTTGGGTCAAGCATCGCTAATGTTGACGTCCTTTGATGCGTGTAAAAACACCGACACATCGTTGAAGTGCGGCGCACATTTGACTAGCATGGGCCAACATCAATAGGGAGTTTAACCAGTATGGCATGTCTGCGTGACAAAAGTGGCGTGGTCTGAGTGGCATCGAGTGAGGCAAAGCAATGCAATATTATTGATATTAATACAGTTGACAATATCAACCATAACAATAATCACATCAGCCCTAGTTAATTTCTACGAGAAGAAATCACATCTTCACATATTATGGCTAAATGGTTCCACTGCATTAGCTATCTTTCCAACCCCATGCATGATTTCAGCTTCGCCAATAGCTACAGCTATTACATATCAAACACACATAATTTTGAAAAACACTTCTGAGAAAATATATTATAACCAATAGAAAAAATCTTTTTTAAAAAAAGTAAGACACCCGGCAGGAATCAAACCTGCACCTCCCGGGTTTACGCCCCAATCCGCGCATTATCCACTATGCTACGAGGTGACATAATAATGACGGCAAACTTTAACTATTGGCCTTTTAATACCTACTCATCAGCGTTCTTCCGAATCAAGCTACTATTGGCGATCGGTTTTTGTTAATTAAATCAAAGTAGGTACCTACTACTACAATTACTAACCGACGTCACGGTTTTCTCCAATATTTTATGATGTAACTTACTCGTACTTGCTAATAATTTTGAATTAACTATTTTTTTTATTCAACGAATAATTCACAAGATTTAAGAATGTACCATTCTAATTATTGAACATACATAATTTTGAAAAAAACTTCTGAGAAAAATATTATTACCAATAGATGAAATCTTTTTGAAAAAAGTAAGACTGCATAAGTCCTGAGTTTACGCCCCATATCAACATATTAACTGTGTATATAGATAGTTCCTTATTATTACGAATTTCTAACTTAATAATTATTGTATCATTATGACATGACAATTTATTTTAAGTGATTCACAGAACCATTTTTGAAGGTATTTTGAAGTAAATGAGAGCCGATCTAATGTACAACGTTCTCAACAATCACTAGATACGTACAATGACATATATTATTAAATTATTATTATGCAGTGTTGTCACGCTATAAATATTTCTACGCATTCCGGAAATAATATAGACAATTTAAATCAATGTTTTGTTGGCAAAAACATAACATTAGTTGTAGATGATGCACCAACTATTACATAGGTATGTAAAAACTGTATCTACAATACGTTTATAATACGTCATACGAATCAATCATGAATTTACAGGAATGTCGATTTTACGGTTTTTGGTTATTGAATATTTGTATAGGTATGAAATATATTTTTGATGTGTGATCTTTCAGTTGTACCTAAAATCGTAAAAAAGTAGTAAATCTAAACTGTTTTTTTAATTGAAATCCATAACCTGCACATTACATCGGCTGTATTACATACCTGAAAATGAAAGCGAATTTGAACACTAGAACACTTCTTTTGGAACCACAACTGGGACCGGAACCCTAAATTCCGAACCTTGAGAACCCTGACGCGTAAACGGACATATAGCCTAGATATCTTTGCATCTTTGGGGTACGATGAGGTGGTATGCAGGTGAGTTGATTGACGCAGCGGTAGTGGCGACGGATGTGGGTGCTTATTGCAGAGTAATCGCGGTGAGCTTGTGCTCGGACCGAGCCGCGATCCGGTAGCGACTACTACCGATCTGTTAACGATAATACTAAGAGCGAATATCGAGTTACGAGTCAGGAGTGAGTGTTGACTGTGTCGAGTGACTGGACTCTTGTGGAGGGGTGAGATGACTGTGTCGCAGTGGCGAAGACACCATACTAGGCGATTATTTAAAGCCTACCTTCTCAAGAAAAATATTTTATAATTTTATATTGGCATATTAAATAATACAATCACATAATAATATATTCAATATTCCCAACGACATCTGTCGTATAATTGTCATAATAATTTTACGATCTTTTCCACTATTTCAATAAGCACCATTTATGGCATGTCTCGAAGGTTTAAAAAAATAAGCGACATCTCGTTTCGCTTCACATATTGTATGGATTATGTTCGCGTGAATCGAAAACTTTTTTTATATGAAGTTTGTTTCTCATAATTTCAAGACGTCTGCAGTGGCCCATATAATCTTGTAAGCTATTTAAGGAGCACTTGCGTTTTACGTAAGTGCACATTTATTCAAAATAATTTATAAGATAATTTAAAAAAGTAATTTCTATGGGATTCGATCACATATAAATATTGATTGTTTTTAAAAATAATAAATAATTTATCTCGTGATTTTTATTTGTCAGTTAGTTTATTCATAGACTAAGACAATTTATTCAGCCAGTTATATCAATTGAAATCTGATATTGTATCTAAGTCTGTGTTTTGAATATAGAACTATTTTAAAATATCTAGTTTACGGGTTAAATTATAAATTCTTATGGAAAAGATTCACTACAACGGATATTTTCAATATATTTTGAGCGTACCTTGCGTTTATATTTAGGAAAATACATATTTCAAATTAATTGCTTAATTTTATACCATCAGTGAGCTTTTGAAATTTCATCGGTTTTTGTGTAACCTACCTATTCATCAATAGTTATGTCGGATTATCTTCTTATTTCCCGTGAATACATCTAACAAGTATGTTTTCTCCTCAGCCTACCTGTTTCCAAAAGTCACCCTTCGCCACTGCTGTGTCGAGTCAAGAGTGAAGTGGTAGTGATTGTCCTTGATATTTATACATATTAAAATCAATACATTACATGAGTAATTGTCACGTAGGCTGAAACAGATCCCCGGGGACCTCGTTGCCTTAGTTCAAAGCTACTTCAGCAATAGGGAGATAACCTACGACTCCGGCCCCTGCCTGATTCACAGGAGGACCACCATGGGGTGTCCCCAGGGCTCCGTCCTGGGACCCCTTCTGTGGAACATACCGTTTGACGACGTTCTGTCCCTGCCACTGCCTCCGGGCTGCACGCTCGTTGCGTACGCCGACGACTTGCTCCTGCTTGTTGGGGCGACGAGCCGACCGGTACTTGAGCGTGCAGCCACGGACGCCTTGGGCAGAATCCCTAATTGGGGGTTGCTGAACAAGCTGACCTTTGCCCCGAGCAAGACGGAAGCTGTCCTCCTCAGGGGTAGTTCTCGGGTCAACATATCTCGACGGCCGCCCACGGTTCGTTCTGGCCAGACCTCAGTGCGTTTCTCCGAAAGGGTTACGTATCTGGGAGTAATTCTTGATGACAAGCTGTCTTTTGTTCACCACGCCAATACGGCCGTCTCTAAGGCCAATTCGGCCAATCAGAGAATGGCCCGAATGGCGGGCAGCAATTGGGGACTTAAGCCTAGAGCCCTTAAGGTTGCATACGGCGCAATTTTCATGGGAATTGCCGGTTACGCCTCCAGCATTTGGCATTCCCGAGTAAACTCCTTAACTCTCGTGAGACGCGCACTACTAAGCTGGCAGCAACTTGCGCTGATCTCGCTTACCAAAGCCTACCGCACAACTTCTACTGACGCGCTTGCCGTACTAGCGGGGGTGCTACCCCTCGATCTGCACGTCCAAGTCAGAGGATCGATCACCCTCCTCTTGAGAGGGATCAGCACAACACTCGCCGGTGTCCATCTGACACCACCGCAGAGATCCGAGGACGTTCCTTACAGGAAGACTATAAGTGACATTGTGTACAAGACCGCATTTGCGGCATGGCAGGCGAGGTGGACCGCCTCCCCCAAGGGGCGGCACACTTACCGTTTTCTTCCAGACGTATTCTGCAGGCACCAAACTAGAAGACTCCAACCTTCGCACTGGATTAGCCAGTTCCTCACCAGCCATGGCAACTTCGCCGCCAGACTCCACGAGTTTGGCTTGATAGTAGATGGGCCGGGTTGTACCTGCGGGCATGACCACCAAGATGTTGAACACATCCTCTGCGATTGCCCGCTTATGGAATTCGAACGAGCGGAGCTGTTTGCTAGGGTCCGTCCTCACACGGGCCCAATTGGTCATGGAGATCTGGTAGCAACCGAGGCCAACTTTGCGGCATTTGAGAAATTTTCAGCGTCGTATGGGGAGCGGGATAGTTCCGACTCTTCTGTAGACTCATCCATTTCAATTCGTGAGTCGTGACACTCAGTATGCGGGTAAACAAAGCGCTTAACGTCAGCTGACAGCAGAGCCAGTCCAAAAACAAACATTTTCTTTCTTAACTTTCTTCTTTAAGCACTACGGTGCATGGTTGCAGCATCAGTCCCGTGCGGCTCCGTCTCGGGACGGAATGAGCACTTAAAATCACTTCTTTCAGACACGTTTAAAGCGTCATAGAAAGCGGCCGTGCATATCCACGGTTGTGCATATATGACGGGTGGTGGTGGGCACTTTAACGTAATTCAATAAATCATAATAGACACTGTTGATATAGGTTATGATTGAGGAAATGCTGACATTCATTTCCGCCACTCTGATTTGTTTTGACAACAAAACAAGTGTCACCCTTGTAATGCTGTGTGATATGATTGCTACACATCAAAAACTTTCCGGACTGGTCGACCTAAGTTCGTTTGTTGAACTTAACCACAATTTCACAAATTCCTCATAAACTTCGCGGTTGTGACATATGCGCCACACTCCAGCTGTGTTTGTCATTGAAATTTTTCTTAATTTATCTCAATTTAAATGTATTTGGACACCATGAAAATATGTCACCTTCGGCGCATATTTGTGCAAAATATAAAAGGGGTATGTGATTAAATTTAATTGGCAATTGCTGTTCTGTGGTAGAATGTACAACACACTACCTAAAGTACAGTCAACACGATTCGAACGATCTCCAACTAATCTTGACAACGTCCGACTTGTTAAATATAACATACTCGAATCCTAATCGAATACGATACTTGACACTACATTAATTGCTAAGAAAGTATTTAAGATATCCAGTAAACGTAACGACATATTTCTTTTAATTTTAATTAAAGCCGGAAACGGATCGTCGAATCCAGAGGACCCTTATTAATTTTGGACCCGTAACCGATACTTGGTAAAATTTTGAAAAAGTAGTATAGACACATGTTTTTTGAGTTGTAAAATTAAAATAAAATATTAATAATAACTAGTTATATTAAGGAATTCGTATGTATCTGACGTTTTTCTTAGGTCGAATTCTTATTTGTCCGTTGGTTGTTTGTTCGGTACAAATCTTGCAATCGATTTTTAACTAACTTCCCGACTAGCTAGACATTTGAAACTTTTAGAATATATCATAACACGATGCCAATGCATTTTTAAATACTTTTAGCGATCTTTAAGTAGAATTGAATTAATTTTTAGTTAATTCTGTTTTGTATGAAAAGTTATTTCGATACCATTATTGGTTGCTAGGGGGTCCTAGCAACTAAATTATTAAATAATATATACGTGCGTTACTATGGAAATCAATTTGACATCACATTTCATTATTCAGTATTTCTATCAAGTAGATATTTTTTTGATCGTTTAAGCTAGTCAAGTCAAGTTTATATGATTCAACAGAAAATTTAAAAACGCTGTAAGTATATAAAAAGTTCTTTTTATCTTGTAATTATTTCATAGTATGCTGTATGATTTATAATTACTCTTTATACTCTTTTTATACTGCTTAAATGTATTTGTTTTTTCATGTCATGTTATGAACATCTTGAATTTGTAAACTATAATGTACTATGTAGGTAGATAAATAAATTCGAATTCGAAGTATGAAGTTTATTGTGAACCCAATTAATTTTCCTTATGATTTGAATCATGTTTGCATACGTGTCCGTAAATTTGTAAAAATGCAGTTCACCGTATCACACTTCACCGTGAAATGTTGTATCGAAAATATATGGTCGTACATTAAAGACCGTCCAACGACTTTGGATCGTATAGTACTGAGATAAAATTCATGTCTAAATAAAACACGGTTTTTGTCGGTTTACAGGAAGCCAGCCGCAAACAAATTTTGAAAATAGCCGATATACAGGATTATTTGTTAGGTTTGGTTAAGTCAGGTTATGTTATGTTGGGTTAGGTTACGTAAGGTTTTCATTCTTGAAGGAACATTATTGTCTGCAATGGTCCATTTACCATTTAAATGTATATACTTAATCTCACTACTCTGTGTTTAATAGGGATGTAACTAGTGACAGAGTTATATCGACTGCTTCAAGCCAAAAGGGCGTAAGTAACACGTTGAGTTAAATATGAGGATAGATTTACAAAAAAAATAACGCGTATTTTTTTATCTCCGTGCTATTTATAGAGATGACCGTATAGTAAACGGTCATCTCTTTCCGATATGAAAGCTCATGGCGAACTGTGCTACTGTGAAATGTAATAGGTAGAATTTACATGTAACCGTTTGCATATTACCAGGGAACTCAGAAATTATGGGAACTGAAATATATAACTGGTAAGGCGATAGCAGGTAAGTGACTCGAGTGAGGAAGAATTCGGGTTAAAATTACACACGTGTCAAGAATACGTTTTACGTCGAATACTGAAAACTGCTCTCGGTTTATGCATTTACACTCATTTAATGTTGGTGTATTACACACACTATTGCACGTGCATAATGCATCAAGATGCAGCGTATTGAATATAGCCTATCGGTATTCTATTTATTATCTGTTCTGTGCATATTGCTAATCTATTGCAACGAATCATGACACACTATGTAACAATGGCTATTCATAGTAGTGGTGTTAAGTACCTATTCACTGAAACTTGCGAGAAGCAAAGTTTTGGTGCAGTGCAAATTTTGTAACTATTCAAGTACATACCGCCTTCAGAAGTCTTATAAATCAATTAACCCACATCGTGAAGATTCGGTACTCCACTGAACTCCAAAATCTACCGCAGAACGTGTGAGTAAATCTTGTTACTTAATATTCATTAAATTCTGTCACGCACCGTGAGAATTATATTATTAATTACACTACATTTACCATTTAAATGTATATACTTAATCTCACTACTCTGTGTTTAATAATGAAGTAAGTGGTAACGGAGTTACATCGACTTTTCCAAGCCAAAAGGGCGTATGTAACACTTTGAGTTAAATTGTTAAATATGCGGTTAGGTTTACAAAAAAATATCTACAGACTGGCAAAAGGGCGTTCTTCATAGATGAGAGAGCAAACAAAGTTACGATTTTCCAATTTGGGCGTAAGTGATAACCAGGGAACTCAGAAATAATGGGAACTGAAATACACAACGGGTAAGGCGATAGCAGGTAACCGACTCGAGTAAGGATGAATCCGGGTTAAACTTACACACGTGTCTAGAATACGTTTAACGTCGAATACTGAAAACTGCTCTCGGTTTATGCATTTACGCTCATTTAATGTTGGCGTATTACACACACTATTGCACGTGTAGAATGCGTGCTTCATTTTCGTAGGACACTCACACAGTATTTTTTCTTGGACACCCAAAAGGAATTAAGTGACTTAAATTCGAATTGCAACTACCATAAATGAAAGAAAAAAAACTCCAATACTAAGAAAGAAGTTGTAAAGAAACGAAGTTGCTCTCATTAAGGCTATATTTCAGCTGGGGCACGGTCTAAGACGATCGTGACTACGCGACGCGAAGATTGTGCAAACGACGCGTGCAGAACAAAACATAATTTGTCATAAAAATTCAACATGCGTCCATTTAATGTTATATTTATTGTTCTATTAGTAATAATAATAATATATTCATTGAAATGTTTTCTTTTTCAAGTAAATGGGTAACGTTTGTTAGTCATCTTTACACGATTTAAGAATTAATTCCTCCGGCGCCATCACAAAACAAATTGACGTGTTCACAGATCGAATATCGCTCTCCGATTGGCAGCGAGTCCGAAATTTTGTCGCACCTATTTATACAGCGCACGAATTTCACAAAACCGACAGAATTTCCACCCAAATACTACTTAATACAATATGAGCTTCCCGATACCACACTGTGGTAGCAAATGTGCCGTTGTGTGTGTTTTGTTATTTAGTAGACAGTGAAAAATTAAATTAATAGATTGGAAATTTTAAATTGTTGTGATATTACATAAAATGAGATATTATTAATGTATCGCTGTTCTAACATTGACACCTCTTATCTGACATTAAATATTTTTCATAGTGGGAATTAAAATTTTATGAAAAATCAGGTAATCAAATTAAATAAAAAGAACAATACAGTTTCTTTTACTCAATTATTTTTCAACTTACCGTATTTTTGATTTTATTAAATAGTGTTTGTATAGCATTCTAACTACCACTCGTCAAAAATATTGAATATCAGATACTAGGTGTCAATGTTAGACCATCGGTATATCAGTATAGTGTCGTGGGTCCCAGGTTCGAATCTTGGGTCTGACAAGTAGGTACACATATTGTTTTTAAATTAGTCAGAGTATGGACCTAAGTGGTTGAGCAAGTGGCTGACATCCATTTCTCGTAAAAACTAAATTTGTTAATACAAACTTCCACTCTGTGGAGGCCCATATGATCTATAATAAAATTCTATCAACATTTCTTTTAAAAATCTTGAAAAAAATGTGTATCGAAAATCTAAATAATGTTTTGCAAAATTGGAATATCCGGATTCTCGTCTTCTGAAAATACCTCTTGTATCTGCCTTTAATATACCCAATCGTATATTATGATAAGCCCAATGCCACTGCGGCGGGTGGGGAATTTCGGTAAAATATGTACTTATACCCATTTATATAAGATCTTTTATATATTATATATTATTATCTTTTATCATATTATACCTACGTGCGATTATTTGCTCCTGTTATTAGGCACGCGTGACGATATCCGTCAATCCAAAGCAGCTGCACGAATTTTGCATTATTAAGAACCGCCGGATACGAAATAGTTCCTTAAAACTCCTTCCGTCCCTCACTATGAGTAGATATGTAGCCGCTATATGTGTGTAATTCATGGTCTTGATTGGTCTCACCCTTACATGATGGCAGAGGTTATCAAATTAATAAATAACAGAATAGAATTGAATAGATTAAAATAGAATAGAATAGAATAGAATAGAATAGAATAGAATAGAATAGAATAGAATAGAATAGAATAGAATAGAATAGAATAGAATATAATAGAATATAATAGAATAGAATATAATAGAATAGAATAGAATAGAATAGAATAGAATAGAATAGAATAGAATAGAATAGAATAGAATAGAATAGAATAGAATAGAATAGAATAGAATAGAATAGAATAGAATAGAATAGAATAGAATAGAATAGAATAGAATAGAATAGAATAGAATAGAATAGAATAGAATAGAATAGAATAGAATAGAATAGAATAGAATAGAATAGAATAGAATAGAATAGAATAGAATAGAATAGAATAGAATAGAGTAGAGTAGAATAGAGTAGAATTGAGTAGAATATAGTAGAATATAGTAGAATATAGTAGAATAGAGTATAATTGAGTAGAATAGAGTAGAATAGGATAAAACTAAAATTATAATTAGAAATTAAATAAATCATTCATTTAACTACTTTAGTAGTACCTACATCCATCGGAGCTTACGTCAAAATATTGTATTATAAGAATTATGGAAATCGACTTGATTAACATTTATTAGAATATTATGTTGATGAGATGTTTTGCATTTGACTCTAGAACGCCTTTAAACCCACCTGTCCCCTTCCTTCCTTTCCACACTTTCACGAAATTGTATAGTACAAACTATTTTGGCAAACTTTGGCAAGGATATGGATATAGATACATACCTACTTGATTTTTTATTATACTTACTTATTTAATTTTTCACCCCGAAGAGATTGTACACTTATATAATCATCTGGGCTGCTTTATTATTAATTCGTAGATATATAATTTTTAATGCTTTTAAATTCAGCCAACTGACATCTTCCGATAAATTAATGTAGAGACATAATTACCATCAATTAAAAGTCGTCTTATGTTGATAAAAGCTTGCGATTTTAATTCAGAAAGATTATTCTAATAATATATTCAGACTATGACTGTCTATAACTAGGTACAATGGCACACATAATCGGATGAGTGTGCGAAGATGATAAGTTCTATTAATTATTTTGTTAGACTGTCAGCTCGCCCAACACACGCACGGCGCGAAACCTACCTGCCATTAATATCGACATTTGCAGACATAAACCCCATTATAATGCAGTAATCCGGCAGATAATAAATTCTCAAAGCAGTTTTGGGTTTAATGAGGCCTTAAATATATGCGGGCTGCGGTCCGGTAATCGCAAACCCTGCCAAAAGGTTCGCTTCAAACGGTCCTACCCCACCACTTTATTTACCAAGCAAACGAAACCTTAGGCAGGTGTTCCGGATCCGAATGAAGGCTCGTCCGATTAACAAGCGCCGTCCAAACTTAATCGCTATCCAAACTTCGATATGGTAAAAAAAAAACTGTTTCGGTACGAAGGATTGCTTTTAATTTGGATTGTATAACGTATAATTTGTAGTAGCATTGAATAAAATT
Organism: Rhyacophila brunnea; assembly: GCF_057557595.1. Lineage (NCBI taxonomy): Eukaryota > Metazoa > Arthropoda > Insecta > Trichoptera > Rhyacophilidae > Rhyacophila > Rhyacophila brunnea. The sequence continues at coordinate 53,272,399 of NW_028232965.1, read as the reverse complement.
ATTATTATACTCCCGCCGTTGGAATTTTAATGCTACCTTATATTTTGCTGTACTTATATTAATTTAATCCTAAACACATAATTTATAATAGTCTATGTAGTGGCGTGGTTAGGGGAACAAGAAGCATAATAGTATATTTAAATAAGATGAACTAACAATTATTTTATTATAAAATTCACCAGTGGCGAAGGGTGGAAGTAGGGACATTAAACTTTGTTAGTCATACATATTTGTTTTTATTGAACTAAGACTACAATTAAATTTACAGATGGTATTGATTAGTTTTAAAAAATCAATTAAACCCTGCCTAAACCAAACCATAATAGTTTTGGTGTAGTTTGGGCGATCCGACAAAATTGTGCACACTTTTTCATAATTAAATTATAAATTGTGTACATTTTTTTTCGAATTAGAAATACATATTACCCAATATATTATGCTGTCGGTATTTTTATAAATTCAATTTATAAAACATCCAAAATTATGTATGATTCAAGTGCATAATTTTAGATATTTTATAGATAGACGAGTTTTTTTTTACTTTAATCTAGTACTTACTTATGGTTTGGTTACGCAGGGTTTAATTGAATTTTAAAAACTAACCGACATCATCTGTAAATTGTAGTCTTTGTTCAATGAAAACAAATACGTATGTCTGACAAAGTTTAGTGTGCACTATTTATGGCGGATCTTAACAGCCTACCTCCACCCTTCGCCACTGAAACTCACATAATATATTATATTGACTTAAGTTTATTAATAGTTTGATGTTCAACAAGATGTCATAGTATGAAGATTTTGGAAAAAAATATTTTTTTCTTGTTTAAAATTAGAAAATACAAACCATTGCGTCCCACATACTGGGTATAACGGAATTCAATTCATAGTAGGAGAAATAATTATAAAACTGAGTTATAAGCATGTCATGCTTGTAACTCAAAATACTGTGCGGATATACATTCAATGACTTGACTGCACATGAAAAATGGACCTATTTCCTATAAATTTGACAAGGAACCCAGCACTTTGTAGAAATAAAATATAGACATCCATGCATGGCCCCCACAAAGGGGGGGGCTGACAGGGCTGTAGCCTGGGAGCCCGAGCTCTGGAGGGCCCGGCGTGGCGGGTTGACCAGATAAGTAAGATAAACACACATCACAAATTTGCTTTAAAAATAGAAAAAATAGCTAATAATACATACACTAAATAGGTATCTTTAATTTGACCTGAAACACAATTTTAACATAGTGCGTCACACTTTGCGCGTTAATGTAGTGTGTCACACTCTAACTTTAACCTTAAAGATAGGTAGGGAGGTAGGGGGCCCGCCAAAGATCCTAGCCTGAGGGCCCGCTTCAAGATGTGGGGGCCATGCATCCATAATCCAGGCAATCGATACCAATAATTTATATTTCTATAATCGGTTGAGGGATCTGATAATTTTCTTTTCCGTGGTTGAATTTACTTTTTATCTAAACTACTTACACATTTTAGTGCCAGCCTTCTTCGTATAGTCGTTTTATTAGGTGTCCTTATTCAAATTATAGTATTTTATATTATTCTTCTTTGCTTCTTCTCCTGTACTTTGGAACTGTTTTCTAATTAAGTGTCGAAGCATTGCGAGTAAGTTCTTAGAAAATAAAATAGTTTGTCATTTAATATCCATAAACTGTCGGAGCATAATGGGCTCATATACTGTTATGTTCCAGCTATTTTCTTTCTTCTTTCTTTCGACCATGTCCGATCCTAATAGGATCATATGGGCCTCCACAGAGTAGAGGTTTGTATTGACAGATTTTGTTTTTTACGAGAAATTGATGTCAGCCACTTGCTCAACCTATTAGGTCCATACCCTGACACACAGAAATTGAAAAACAATATGTGTACTTGCCAGACCCAGGATTCGAACCTGGGACCCACGCCGTTATAGTCCAACGCTTAAGCCGCGCGGCCATCGTGTTCAAATCATAGGTTTAAGACGTTCACAACATGACATGAAAAATAAAGAAAAAAAGTAATAATAACGATAAAAATGAAAATTTAAAAAGAGAACATAAATAAACATACAAAAGCAGTGAAAATACAATTATACATCTACTTATAGAAGTACAAAGAAGTATACCGAGTTTGCTAAGGAGACCCTATTTTAAAAATTTATAAAATAGCGTCCACCTATACTTACCATCACGCAAGTGGAATATATCACCCGAAGCAATTTGGTTGAACACAGTTATCGCCCTCTCAATTAGCATTACCAGTGGCAGGTTGGTTCTGCACATTGGGAGAATATACAACTGATGCGCTTTATTTCTAAGATAGCTATCAGGGATACACAGGTCAACACTGCCCAGTGATAATAATATATTTTATACGTCAATTCTTACAACCGATAGTAGTATGTAATTTATTTGCATTAACAAAAATGTTATAATGAAACTATTGTTAGACGAATACTTCCGTTTCCAAAATAACAACAAATTTTTCCGGTGGTTGTTTATCCAGTACAAATCTTGCAATCGATTTTTAACTAACTTCCTGACTAGCTAGACATTTTAAGCTTTTACAATATATCAGAACACGATGCCAATGCATTCTTTTAATGCCTTCAGTCATCTTTAAGTAAAATTGAATTCATTTTCAGTTAATTCTGTTTTGTATGAAAAGTTATTTCGGAAGAAATCCGTAATCCAATCTACTATTATTGGTTGCTAGGGGTCTGGGGTCCTAGCAACTAAATTATTAATATATACGTGCGTTACTATGGAAATCAATATGAAATGTCACAATGACATTTCAGTATTATTTAAAAGTACAATTTATTTTTGATCGTTTAAGCTAGTCAAATCAAGTTTGCATGATTCAACAGAAAATTTTAGAAAGTTTTTTTATCTTGTAATTATTTTATTCAATTTAACACTGAATTTATAAAATTATTACATTATTTTCTTAATGCTATTGAATACGTTAAATGCGTGGTACAAACTTTATTAAGAAACATTAATTTCATAGATAAGTTCACACATGGATTAAATTAAAGTACCTAAAGTAAATATTATAAGATGTAATAAATTTTATAATATTGTGAACTTGCCTTTAGTAATATCAATCTAAGGTATGTTTTATAGTAGGTATCATTCAATGAAAGGTACGGGATTGGAAAACATTTAATTTACAAAGTGTTCCAAGCGAAGCGGTTGTTGTATTAAATTTTATAAATTTAGGTACTAATTGAACTACCTACGTCCTACGTCATTGAATATTATTGAATTTTGTCATGACGTGACTAGGGATGCCATGATAGATATACCTAATTACATACGAACATCGTACTTATATGAAAACATTAATAACATCCCTAATTCTACTTTAAGAATATTTTATTGATATTGGCTTCAAATAATTATGTAAATACCCGTGGAAGCTAAAATTTACATAAAAACTAAAATATATTTGCTTAGAATCATATTGCTGAAATAAATATTTAAAGCCAATGACAATAATTATATTTTTATAACATGTTTTTAAAATAAGAATATAAAATTAAAATATGTCAATATTCTCTTCTATACTGAGTTACCATGTCTGACCCTAATAAGATAATAATATTTTTAGTTAAATACCTATACCAAATGATTCTAAATGCATTAATCTATATAAATAAAAATAGTTGGCTATCAAAAGTCACTTTAAACAGTGTATAAATCGTTGACAAAGTTGACTGTTTTTAGTGTTCGTTGACTCATTATTATTATTTTATTATCATTCTATAATATACTTTTCTTTTAATTACAAAAAACAGTGCTCTGGTGTTTTTTTGCGATTAACTCAAAAATTTTGGAATATGTAAGTTATTACTCTAGCCAACTCATATGAGTATTTTCCAGACCCAGTATTCGAACCTGGTGTAGAGTTTTTATATTTTAACTCTACAAATGTCAAGTTGTTGTCTGTGGTCATTGATCGACCATAGACAATAATAATGAAATGAGTCAACAATTCAGTTGCAAATCCGGCCTCCAACAGTACAGTCAACCATGCGATCAACTCCGCATGAAGTTTCGATATCAAATTCAAAATCATAATGTAACATTCAGTAACAAAGTATAAAAACAATGTGATAGTGCCGTGTAAATCTTAAATGTTTTTATGACAATATAAAGCAATCCATATCATTTCTGTGTCTCATTTCAATTGTGCCCCCGAACATTATATTATCATACACACTAAGCAACCTTCTACATACAAATAATAGATGTTGGATCCTACAACCTACAACACCAGATCAAACGTCTATAAGTGGTGACCCCGACGCGATTTGTACACGCACGGCCATCAATATTCTGTATATCATTTTCAGTAATATTTTACCAGGGGTAGAGATTAACCAGGGGCATCCAAGAGACAATCGACAGGCTGTATCAATTATGTGTATTTACTTGGTAATGTTATCAATTTTGAATATAATAGCATTTTAATTAGATATAATATTAGTGATTCTAGAGATAGTCAATATTATGAAGAAAACGAAGTGTATGTTAACTGAAATATATTCAGTTTAATACGCTGGGTAACATAAGGTGACATTACAATAACGGAAGTATTGATGACATAATAAAGTAACCGTTTATATTGTATTATATACCTAAAAAAATCGGTGTGTGTACCTATGTACTCACGTTAGGCGCCGGGTACATACAATCGGGCGTACGGGGCGCTCGCGCATATTCAATGTGAATCATTGAAAATACAACTTAATCAAATATGGCAGAGCACACTGGTTTTGACGAAGCGCTATGCCCGCTCACCCCATGATTCACACATTGTTTGGCTTATCAGCGGGACGAATTAACGAAAATACTACGTTGTTAAATATATCAAAGCCCATTGAACACGACAAGCAAAAGGGGCGCGCGCTGATTTATTTTATCCGCTTCTGGACGCGTTGTCGATAGACGGGCGCCTCCATTATTTTAATAACAAAGAAGTTATTGTTTAGTTGCTGGGTATGCGATATATTGCTAGTAGAATTATGTCATCGTGAATATGAATTACATGCCGCCGAGAAATAAAATAATAGAGGCGCTGAAAATAATAATTATTTTGTGCTTCTCGTGCCTCTTATTACATAGGTGAAGGGTAATGCGCGGGTGGGAGGAGATTCATTTCGGTTGTATTTACGGTTCACGGTACTTCGCAGTGATTGCACCGATCCGACGCTTTTGGTGGGGTTTATGCCTTAGAAGTAACACTTTCTTTGGCGTAACAAAACAAAAACAAAGCTTGTGATAACCTAGATTCTTCGACTAGCTCTTAATTACCTTGTTAAATTACACACTCAAGAAAAAGGGCCGCTTATTGTAGCGCCGTTGGTTTATTTCTATACACTTTAACTTATATTACTAAATTATCTAATTATTTCTCGTTGTTTTTATTTTTAAAGTAACAACTGTCACTCTGACGTTTGATCGTTTGATTACGTGGCCGACAATAATAAATTCTTTGCCTAGGCAACGGAACAATTCTACTATCAAACTTGCGTTTGTATACAGCTGACTGATTCGCAGCTAACTTCATATTGTCGCGCACTTTCGAAACGGTGTGCGCGAGCAGCTCTCAATATCACTCTCTACCAAACGCCCCAAAAGAAGTATATTTTCAAAAAAAAAAATATATAGATACGCTTCTTGTTCTGTGGTTTAACTGTATAAATTTGGATTAAGGTTTCCTTTATACTTTAGTAATTTAGTTGTATAATATGCGATGATTTGATAGTTTTGTCATAGAGTTCTCTCGAACCGGTACCACTTGATAAAAGCACATCACTACTTACAACCACCCACGTGACTCTCATCGAATTCCTAAATTTACATAATGTGAGCGTCTACCAGTCGTCTAGTCTAGAACAAGAGAGCAAACCAGACGTTATTATATAAGTACCTAATTTTATATGAGGAATTCCTTCCAATAACTGAAATCACGGCTACACTATCCAAAGAGAATAAAGGGATAATCTAGCTAACGTACCTATAATAATACTGGTTGACTTTCACAGCAAATATCAATAATACCTATATAAATCAAAGTAAACATATTTAAATAAGTGTTTGCTACAATAATAATTCTATTAAATTTAAACTGAATATGGACTTGAATCGGCTTCACAGCATATTTATTCGGAGAATTTCGCAGTTATATTATAACGACGTCAGAGGAGATCGATGATGACAGATAACCGTTTATAAAGACTTCTTGTCAGTGGACTAGCAGGGCTATTCTAAATAATTAACACGGTAATACGTTTCCGTTATATCACTCCCATAAACAAGGTGGATATCTACAATAATCCTTAGCACAGTTAACACGTCTTACTTGATTCTAATGCGATACAGTTGGAATCAAGTAAGACGTGTTAACTGTGTTTCTCAACAACATTATTTTGACAGATCGCTGTTAACGCGGCCAAAAAATATCACGCCTGACAGTTCACTTCCTGGGATAATTAACTGCCTGAATACGACATATTATCACTCTTCTATTGTTCTTGGAATTAAGTGTTGTGTTAGAAATAGTCCTGGTCTGAAAATATACTGAAAAAATTCATGAAAAACGTTTGAGGCAGAGAAAGGAGAAAAGGGAGGAAATTAAATCGCTTGTAACGTAACCTAATATCCTGAAAATCTGGAGATTTTATTAATTGATGAATTAGTATAAGTTTATGAATTAATTCACGATTACTAATTGATTGATAACTAATTATACCCAAGCAGGTGGAATGTTATTTTTCACATTGTAACAAATATAAAAATATTTTCGCAATTCAATATTTCGTATTCGTTTTCTTTGTGATAAAATGTTAAAAATAATTTATTGTGATGAAATAATAAGTAGGAAGAATATTATTAGGTACCTACATAAAATAAATAAAAATCATTTTAATAAATTATTATTGGGCCCTTCTATTGTATTGCCCCAGCCCTGCAGTGGACGCACATCATAAAGCGGTTACTAATCGGTTACTAACCTTAATAATCGACGACATATTATTATCATCTAGAGCTGGAGACGATAATCCACATAACCCGTATCAATTTCTCCTGCGATGGACAAGTGGTAAGTGGTAGATAGTGTTGCCAATTGTCATTCACAAAAATATGCCAGATAGGGTAAGAAAATAAGCTAGATTGCAGAATAAAATGCTATATTTTTCAATATTGGATGAGTGTCTAGAAACTAGTATTTCAAAAAATATGTTTTAAAAAAACGTTTTTTTTTTCGGTTTGGTACATGTTCAAACACGCACGTTAACATGATCTTATTTCTTACTTCATTTATCGTCTGTCAATGTATGGCTACGGCCGTATGTTGTAGCTTAACCACTGGGAAATGCCAATAGTTAGCCAATTACTACATTATTCTTAGGTCAATAATTATTATAAAACAATCATTATTCGTAGGATGTCAATCACATTTGAATGGTCAAAGACATAGCGTATAATCAGTATCTTTAGAATTACCTTCAAATTTGTTAATCGTGCCCATTTTTTGAATAATAAAATACCTAATTCTTGTCAAATTTGGGATCACAGAGATTATAAATATATGTTTTATCATAAATATTTCACTATAATATAATGTTAACATTAATTTTACTAATAGTTTTGTAAATGCGTTAAATCTAAAAAATCTTAAATGCATCTTTTGCCCATTTCATGTGATAGTCAATTTCGCGCATTCGGCGTAATACATATACGTACGTTGAATTAAAAAAAATAGTTTATTGAAATTATGAGATTAAGAGATGTTTTCAAATTATGTATATTCAGTATATAGAATGTAATATTCTGAAATCTAGTTTCTAACTCGTTGAATAAAACAAATAGTTTATTAAAATTATTAGCAAGTATAAGTACGCTATACAAATTAAATAATGAAGTAATCCGCGACGTCGGTAAGTAAGGAATTAATTTATACCTACCTTAATTTAATATACCAAAACCGACAGCCAGCCTTATAACGCAATTCGATAAGCATTTCATGTATCAACTACTGGTTAAAATCATCGTAATTATCTAACCCTTAGATAATTGCGATGATTTTAACTAAGGCGCCCGTAGTTTAATGGTAAAACACACTGGCGCGAATCCAGCAGATACAGGTTCAAGTACCGTCGGGCGTCGTATTTTTTTTCTACATAAACTATTTTTTATAGTTTTTATATGCATGAGATGCTTTCAAATTATGTACATTTTTCTTCATGAGAGTATAGTTAACGGCCTACACTCCAAAAATGATGTTAGAAAACCAAACAGGATATAAGTTATACCTACGCAGATGTTGGAGAAGGTCAATAATAAATATATTTATATGTATAGTATATTCCACCAATCAACATGCTTCACAATAAAACATCTGTTATAGACAATGTTAAACATTGTGTCTGCGTTCTACAATATTGAATAAGAAATAATGTGTATTCACCGGCCACAACCCGTCAGACCGCGTTCTCGGGATTTCATTCTGTTGGGAGAGCATTCAATTCAAATCGTACGCAATGTTGATAACCTGTTTTTATTATTTATCAATGAAAGATGTTACATTCTCTGCCCATGTAAATCAATTATTCATTTTATAAGGGAATGCCCTTGTAAAGCAGTTCTGTGTCTGAGATCCAATATATCCTAAGTCCAAAATAATACATTCCGAAAAACGCAATTGAAGATTTGTCATGTTCTTTATTTTATTGAATGGACGTCGTGGGTTGCGGGTTTGAACTAGGGGCTGGTGAAAAAATTCATGTCGTTTTTTCAGTATGTATTAGTTCAAATGCAATGCAATGCATTGTTAGCCATTCAAAAACCAGAATGGTTATATGAATGGCTAACAATTATTTCTCGTAAAACATATTAACTTAATATAATTAAACTATTTTTTTATTCAACGAATAAGACACAAGATTTCAGAATGTACCATTCTATATACTGAATATACATAATTTGAAAACATCTCATGCATTTATACACACTATAAAATATCGTTTTTGTAGAAAAAATACAACACCTGACGGGACTTGAACCTGTATCTGTTAGACACATTGGCGCGTTTTTTTCTACAAAAACGATTTTTTTCTAGTGTTTATATGCATGAGATGTTTTCAAATGATGTATATATCTTAATATAACATCCATTCTTTGGAACTATGGCAATATACTTATGCAGGTTCGCATGCCGAGTAAAGTCCTCAGGTTCGATCCCTCCCCTCAAGGGACGATAATAATATTGACGTGATATTATTTTTTTGCTTTTAATATTTCACCGCAGCATGTCTAAAAGAGGGGACAATGCGGCGTGGACGACACAAACGTTTCTGAGAGTCAGACAGCGATAGCCATCTGCGAGTGCGACACGTAGATGACTATTCCATCAGGGGTAGCTGCAGGTCTAGTGTTTATCCCTGAGCGTGTAGTGCCTGGGTATGAGGAACGTGGTCGGAAAAGTTCGGGGTCCACGATAGAAGCGACGAGACGCGATAATTAGTAGTTGAAATAAAAGGAAAAGTAACGTTATCATGAAAAATAAATTAAACTATTATAATCGCCTTTTATTTTGACAATGACCCGGATATGTCGTTCGACGAGTGGACAATAATTGCAGTTGTTCAGTGTACCAGACAACAATTCGATCCCCCTAAAACCCGCTAGGTCGACATATCGACTGCTCAATCCGCAAACCAGCTAATAGCACTTTTTACCAAAAATGAGATTTTGATGGTATTTTTATATTGGGCTCAAATTCCTAAACCTATAAACAAAATGCGTTATCGTTCTTCACAGAAAACAGTCAACTGCAGGTGCCAAATTTTCAATATCATAAATGGAACAATTCCCCTCTTTATATAAATTTTCTTTTTAAAAAAGGGAAGCTACAATAGTGTACCTATTAATTCATAATGCAGCTTATTTGTAAAAAAAATCCAAATGTAGTTTTGGAATTGTTAAATTCCGCTCGCTCGATAGTTAAATTATTAAGTTTTATCTCCTTCCTGAATAATTTTCCCAAATGGAGTTAGCCGGTTTGCAGATTAAGAAGTCGAATTATGTCCTCATCATATTCGACGAATTCACATGGAAGCAAATATCTTAGGAACTGAGAAGAGTGGAAGGAGCTAGGGGAGTACTTCGCCTATCAGTAGATCGACCCAGCTGGTGATAATACATCCTCCATATTATATAAAAATATATATAATAAAACACCATTTTGTATGCGTACCTGCACTTACGGCTTTTTGTTTAATTAAGTAAGGGAATAAACAAATGTACCTACGCCATGTAATAGGCCATAAAATCCTCAAATGAAATTGGACTGAACAGTGAACACATAGCTCGAAAGGGGACAGTTGCTGTATAAATTTAGTCATCCAATGGTAGCAGGGAACGCAAAAATATCGGAAGTGGGTTATACATTCTGAGAGTAGCTGTAAGAATGTATGCTTATAGAGTGTGGAGAAATATGGAATAAACTTAAACAAGTGTTAAAGAATATGTTATTTTCAATATTAACGTCTGTATTTAAATTTTGTGACATAAACGAAACACGCATTCAATATTCCCAATATTTGACGACGTGATATGGGTTTGTTGCATTTTATGGTTTGACTATAATTAAGTCATAAACCAAAACTGGCTTCGAATTATTGGTCTATGCTCTTTAGCGACTGGCTTTTCGCATTTATATATTACTAATCTGTTTTGTAAGTGGTACTTAAGAGGTAGCAAAAACTTAAAAGGTGAATCGACAAAATAGTTGTGTTCTGCATAAGTACGTGACAACGCAACACCAGTAGTGAAGGGCGAAGGTAGGCTGTTAAGATCCGCCATAAATAGTGCCTATTAAACTTTGTTAGCCATACCTATGTATTTGTTTTTATTGAACTAAAACTACAATTTACATGACGTGGTATTGCTTAGTTTTTAAAAATCAATTAAACCCTATCTAAGCCAAACCATAATATGGTATCTTTTTTGTATAAAATTGTGTACACTTTTCCATTCATACTTAGCTATTTGTTTTCATGGATGAAGAATATATAATATTACACATATTGTTGGTAATTTTTCCATATTCAGTAAACCCTGCCTAAATCAAACTATAATAGATTAAAATATTATTATATTTATAAAATATTCAAAGTTATCTATGATTTAATTGCATAATTTTAGATATTTTATAGGTTGACGAGTGTTTTTTGACAACTATCTATTATTGCTTGATTTTCGCATGGTTGGTAATTGAATTTTATAAACTAACCAACACCGTCTGTAAATAAATTGTAGTCACATTTCAAGGAAAACAAATACGTATGACTGACGAAATTTAGTGTGTACTATTTATGGCGTATTTTAACAGCCTACCTCCATCCTTCGCCACTGCGCAACACTCCGTACCGAGAGGTGTTAAATAAGCTAAGAGATGCTTTCGCCCAGCAGTGGATAAATTCATGCTGATGATGATGAAGATGATAAAAGATCTGATGCAAATTAGTCAGTGTCTCTCCTTGAACTCCTCGCAAGAGAGGCGACCTCTACCGTCTGGTCAGGAAGTCAATTTATCATTCCAAATTCAAATACAACATCCCAATATCATCAAATCAATAGTTGGAAATGTTCAACAATCATTATTTGATCTTCTTTTTGCGTTAAGCCAATAATTACTCATTTACCGACGAATGCCTTTGAGGCTTTTACAATGCGTAATCGAAATCACTCACATGAAAAGACTCGTGGATCATTGAACGCTGTTTTTTACCATTCACTACTTCTTATTACCGAGAAACAGGTAGACATCGGTCACTAAATCATTCCAGTGACCAACTCTTTCATTTCAATCTGGGCTCCACTCAAAATGGAATATTTTACTAACAGAAGTGTTCGATAATTTGTTGAAAATATAATCGAACTTGGTTATTACGATCACGGAAATAGCGATATCTCGGATGTAATGAGGAAACATTCGTTGACATTTTAGTTTATGATTTTTTCCATACATTTATTCACTTTTTAACGACCTACTTCTCGGGTATACCGAGCAAAACTGTTAATGTGTCGATCGTTTAAAAACAAAATTTTCGTCCATAAGCAATAAAATCCGACCGGACAGTTAACTAGAACGATGCCGCCGGGGTCGGATTACGTTTATGACACTAGTTAAGTATCTAGTTACCTAATTGGTGTTTTCTCCGCCAACATTGAAAAAGTATCCACGTATATGGTTGAAATTACATGTAAGAAATCCAAGCTTTGTGAAGTCAGTCGGTACCTACCAGTGCCTACAATAAACAACTTCTTTTGTAGTTTATGAATGCCATGCTTGATTCAGGGATTTTTACAATGGTTTTCAGATTTTTATGTTCTATGCTTAGAGAGAACGTGGCGCGAAAAATGTTATATAACGAAAAACGAGTAATGCTTATACGTAACTAGCAAATTCAGTCGGTCCCATCTTCCTCGTAATAACCAAGTTCGACTGTAATAGTATATTTATATACTATATTTTAATGCATATTATGTAAAAATTACCGTGGTAGATTTTTTATATAAGTACGTATATAACCGGAGCTCGTATCAGGAGCACGGAGCAGTGGAGCAATGGGGTTTTACCCGGAGCAGGAACGAAGTCGGAGCATGTTTGTTTTATTATCAAATTATCGTCTTAAAATCCAATGATAATATTATATTTGACACTATGCTACACTGGAATTATTTGAAACATGGCAACACTGCGCACTGATAAATAACCTCACTTTTTTTGAGAAAAGAGACAGATAATGAAACACGATTTGCTGTCGATTTTGTTGATCAATAGAATTGATAATGAAATGGACGAAAAATAAACTTATGTTTTTTTTTTTATTTTTTAACATTAAATTTGTATACATAATACGGAGCAACTCAAAAAAGGGTCCCCTCCAACCCTTTTGTATAATACTAATATAACATATAGTCTAAGAATATAACTAGCTCAGACGGCCAAGTAGAATAACAGTCTTCATTTAATTTTGCGGTATGGAAACGTTGTCAGCGCCGCAGGCGATAAATGGGATTTACGACACATCATAAAAATATTTCATAGCATCTTCACCATATACCACTTTCAACAATTCGAATGTATTAGTATGTTTCTAAGGCTTTTCCCAATTTTCACACGTCATAATTTCAAACACACATTTTTATTCCTACGTGCATACAATATTGTTTCCAATCAGCGCCATCTTAAAGTCGGCTTCGTGCCAACTGCCAACCCAATAGTTAACTTACAACTGGCTCTATTAGCCTGAAATTTACATACTTATTAGTTTAAACATCTTCAAATACGAATACGCACGTCATTGCGTCTTAGCAAAATTCATTGTTATGATTAAAATTTAAAACTGTTATTAAAATATTTTATTAATGATAAAAATGCATGAATATACCTATTACTTGAGTATTGTAACACTACCTGTATGCATGCCTGGAATGAGATCTACATTATCTAAATTGTATGCACTGCGTAAGTGGTCGAAGTGTGTTTATTTGTATTACGTCAAATTACACTTAATGGTAAGCCATATAAATTGGAATTAAGTACTCTATCGGCATCCAATATAGGTAGGTATGTATATTTATTTAACGTATTTAACAACAAAAATAGATTATACAGTATTGTATAGTATACACTATACATACGCCATAGCTCAACATAATATACAATTAGATAAGAAGGAGAAAATAATATAGCTGATATAGATACATTACCGAAAAAAAACAACTAATAAAAGTATTTTGCCATTAGAAAGAAAAAAGTGCATTAATATTTCCATAGATAAATACTTAATAATGAGTAAATATTTTGTACTTTTAACTTGCATGAATATCAATATGGAAAAATCTCCAGGCAGCACATCGCTATACATGTTTTCATAGGTATAGCAGGCGTGTTTACAATTAAGTTAGGATGCAACAATGCGGAGGTTCCGTCCTGTATTTGAGCATGGACTTTAGATTTATTTTATTCGAAAACCCAATTTAATCTTTTATCTGGACCTTGAAGGAAAAGAATTGGAAGAATGACAAAAAAGTTCTCGGTCTTGATTATGAAAGATAGCTTTTTTAATCAGAAAGAAGGACATTGACCAACCAACGAAGAGAGAGGAATCCTCACAATTCATTTTTGCAGCGGATGTGTTCTTTGTTTTTTTATCTAATCAAAGATTTTGTTTTTTTACACGTATTTTTTAAAAAAAATGTTTGTCATTTTTTTAATCGAAAGGATTTAGTTGTTGAACTTTTGAGCTTAATTTTAATACTCATTTTTAATGTGATAGAGGTTCTACTAAAATAACCTTAACAAGTCTCGATAAATGTACCATGAGCTGAAAATAGTTTAAAAAAATCACTGAACGTTCAACTTTGATTTTACTAGATTATCCGGATTAATTTCAAGTGCATTTCACAGGCACATGAATGAACACACTTATCCATCAGTGTAAGCGGTTACCAATTTTCAAGGTACGAGGGTGGGTCAATAATTCCTTAGAAAAAAGCATTAAAACAGGTTTTATTTTTGTATTTTTTTTTATTTCTCAACATAATTTCCTTGGAGCTCAATACACTTGGTTAGACGTTTCTCAATTTTTTTTAAACCGTCAGAAAAATAAGTTTTCAGAAGGTCCTCAAAATAAGCATTTGTCCGATCGATGACTTCTTCATTTGAAAAAAAACGTTGTCCACTTAGCCATTTTTTAAAGTTTGGGAAAAGGAAAAAGTCACTGGGGGCTAAATCTGGCGAATACGGTGGGTGGTCGACCAATTCGAACTTCAATTCTTCAATTTTAGCCATTGATCGTAAACATGTGTGAACACGGGCATTGTCCTGATGAAAGAGGATTTTTTTCCTGTTTAAATGAGGCCGTTTTTCTTCAATTTTGTTTTTTAGCTGGTCCAATAAAGATGCATAATAATCCCCTGTTATTGTTTTTCCTTTTTCCAAATAGTCAACGAAAATAATTTCACGTGCATCCCAAAATACAGTAGCCATAACCTTACCAGCTGATTTTACGGTTTTCGCCTTCTTTGGACATGGTTTGCCTTCGCAATCCACTGCTTTGACTGTTCTTTCGTCTCGGGAGTATAGTGGTGTATCCATGTTTCATCTACAGTCACAAAGCGACGAAAAAATTCATCCGGATTGCGTTGCATGAGCGACAACAGGGCTTTAGAGGCCACCACCCTACTGCGTTTATTGTCGACTGTGAGCAAACGCGGCACCCATCTTGCAGAAATATTTTTCATGCCCAATTTGTCATGTAAAATAGAAATGACGCTACCTTTTGAGATCCCTGTAACCTCAATTATCTCACTCAACTTTAATCTTCGGTCACTTAACACCATATCGTGGATTTTATTGATCATTTCTGGTGTAGTCACCTCTACAGGACGTCCTGAGCGTGGTTCATCCTTTGTTGATGTACGACCACGTTTAAATTCATTTAACCAGTTATAAATAGTTGCAAGTGAAGGAGCAGATATGCCGTGAACTAAATCCAACTCATTTTTTATTTCCTTTGCTGTTAACCCTTTTATATTAAAATGTTTAATAACAGCTCTAAACTCAATTTTCTCCATTTTCCATTTTTCACAAGCAATTTTTTTTTAAATGTACGAGAAACACACAACAACCCGACCAATCTGATTGAAACTTCGCAGCATACTGAATCGGTAGTGCCGCTGCATGAAAATAAACCGCTTACAGTACTAGTCGCACCACCTGTCGGCTTTTCTAAGGACTTATTGACCCACCCTCGTAGCATTATTAAAAACAGACCAAATCTGTACGAGGAAACAAAATGCTGATTCACCTGGCTCGCCTGCCGCACGCTAAATCATATTAGGTACAGGTGAATCGCAAAAGGTGATTAAGGTGCGACATAATACTTAATAAGTGGATCATATCATGCAAAAATAATATGTAAAATATAAACACCAGTAAAAGTAGGTACTTTACATAGGGTATAGATAATAACAGCCCTGCGCGAAAGATTTAATTCTTTTTTGTTGCGCTATTATTCCATCATCCAATTCGAACCATTGTAAGTGGGAAAATAAAAATAAATATTATAAGTTGACACAAATACCGATGGTCTCTCTTCAATTGGCATTGCGATATGCTATTAATCGGCTTAATTCGTTATTCTTTCATGTCCGCCCCTTCGTCGGAGCATATGGACACCACGCGGCGCCTCCAAGAATCCCAAAATCATCTTCTTGCTTCGTTCCAGGTCAAACCAGCATCCCGTCACTCCACCGTATACACTCTATAGTTAGATAGTATTTAGCGGCCTTCCAGGACGCCGGAATCCGGTCGGCTTGGAGAACAGGCAAGCCAGATTGAGGTTCTCTTCTGGCATCCGCACCATGTGGCCGAGCCAGGTCCAACGTCGCTTCTTCACTCTCAGCGTGATGAGAGGCTGCTTGGTGCGTTCCCTTATCTCCTCGTTGCTCCTAAAGTCATACCCCATCGCACACCCAGTATCCGTCGCAAACATCTGTTTTCGAAGCTCAATATACAATTGCTCTGAGCCTTCTTCGTAAGGTGCCATGATTCGCTACCGCAAAGCAGCACCGTCAGAATGCAAGCGTCAAATAGGCGGCATTTGGTTTTGACCGAGGACAATCATGAGTCCCAGACACTCCGCATCGACTTGTTGCTCGAGTTGAATGTTGTATATAAGGCGGACATCGCTTACGACAGGAAACTCAATTAATTAAATAGATGATGATATGTACGTAGTTTAATCTGAGACAGTAATACATATTTTTGACGAGTAGGATTAATAATATAATATCAGTTAAGTACAAAAAATGCGATTTAATATGCTAGATTGTCTAATGCACAACTTACACAAGTCGATACGACTCCTGTCGATCGTGTTGGTCATAAAAATTTCCTTTAGAATCTGTTGAAAAGGTTAGAATAATGCTCTATACTAATTAATTGCCAAACCAGACTCTAAATCTGAAGCTAGGTCAGCGATTGCTTGCGAAGAATTTACTGCGAACCCCTGCATTTCGCTACCTCGCCATATAGCCGGTAGGATTGATAATGTCGCTCGTACATTATTCATTAGGTATTTGATAACAGAAAAATATAGTTAATATCAGCAAGACTCTTAGTTACTTCACTTAACACCTAAAACGAGCTAAATGTGATAAATATATCACATTTATCATTCTATATACTCAATAATTACAATAAGTTAACCGTCTGATTTGTCAAAAAGTGCTATCTTTTAACAGGCCCTCTCTTGGCTGTGTTAACTTTTAGAGCGAGATAGAGTACGCCAATTTTACATATTGCGAATTGAGATGGAAGATACAACTGTTATGAAAAATAATTACTTCACAGCCGCCGCCTTAATTTATGGTTCCCTGGAGCTGTCTAATATCGAGTGGCTAGTAGTGACATAATATTTGTTTTACTTTATGCTGCAATCTCAATGACATGACGAATAAAATTTTAGGTTATGTTGTTATGTTTGACGTTTCAATACAACATTTTCGGGTTCGGGTGGATACGCCAGCACGAACATATCCGAATTTGACCGTCATGTCTACCAACCTAGTGGTAAAATTTCAAATAAGAGACTAGTTTTTTTTATCAGGTTGTTGGTTGTTATCCAACGTATCTTATAAGGCAATTCAGATCCATCTCTATTAATCATACCGTATAAAGATGGCTCTGGCTAAGCAATATACGTTGTTATGATCTAAGTCTAAGAGGCCATCCATGGACTGAAACCGTATGCGGTTTAGATCCGTGTGCCTTACTAAACTTATGATTTGTGTTCATGAAAATATATTTTCACTAAATTTGTAAGTGTAAGTGCATGGTATAGACGGATATGATCAGATGCTTATAATTTACTTTGTGGAAATATATTTCCATGACCAGAAAAGATCAGCTTAGTATAATAGCACACGGCTTGAAACCGCATACGGTTTCAGTCCATGGATGGCCTATAAGTGATATCTAAATCATTGTTTTTAATAAAATAATTATTTATGATGGACGATCTTTCACGACAATTATTTGCAATATATGAGTGGTCAACGCTGTCCATGTAATTTAGCCATACGTGGCTATATCAATAGACGACAAATATAAAATATAATTTATCTTTCTATGTCCATATAATCACACTTTAATCGACACTATTTATGTTAAATTTATACATCCATCGAAAACTAGTCATAACAATAGATTTAAAGTAAATAATTTATACTAAAAAACAAATATTTATTGTTTATACGTTTGATGATAGGTGCCTACTGGCAATCTCAAGATTGTTTAAAATATTAGGTATTTATTATTTTAAAGTAAATATGTAATTTAATTCATACTCGAAAAGTTGTGACCACAAAATATATATTAACCCCTATCTGAAAATTTAGTAATGCGTTAATTCACCTCTCAATAATAATTGTTCTGTGTTGTTTGTTATTATAACATTATGCGATCAAAGTTTCGATTTAATTTTGAAAATTTAAATAATTAATATTCTATAGTAAGTAACTAAGAGTTTTGAACATAACACCGTGTATTGAGATATAGGTTGCCTTTAATGTTTTCCTCTCCATTTTCTCACGACCTTCGAGGGTATAGAAAATAACTACCTACTGTTATAAAACATTAGTTAGGTACATTAAGGGTGTTGTATATGCTCCAAATAGGGGTAGATAAGCACAAAAAGTTATTGGCATGCCAACGTACAATATAACCGTATATCTTGGCATTATCAGCTAAAAGATGTCATGTTTTTATTCGATATCGACAATGGATCGAACATTTTGTAAAGCTTCCAGAATCTCCAGTGTAAATAAAATATAAACAGTTTCAATAATAAATCACAGTGATAATATTGCAATCGAAATCAAGTTTTGATGGCCATTGTACCTACACTCCTACAAATACTTTTCACTGATGGTTTTAAAATGATGGGTCGGTGTATAATTAATTGACAATAAAAACTCATATGTAGACGGTTTATTGAGTTAAAAAAACACATTATATTATTTAACAACTTACTTTATTATATAATACAGTGAACACAATAATAATTATTAAAAACTTATACGTAGACAGGAAAGTGACAGGATAGGGGATCGCAAGGAATTGAATTCCGGAACAATAAATTCAGTTTCACCGGATTCGCTCTACCTGAAAAATATTTTTTTTAATGAATAAACGCAGAGAGGCTGAGTGTGACCGACCGAAGACACATGGAACTCAGAATATAGATTCGTAAAGAACGGTTGTGCAGTCGGCTAAAGACCTGAATGATCTGTAGCGTCCGTTTATGTAAATATTTATATACCTAAATGTTTGAATTACACTTTACAAGACACGCTGTTACGCAGCAGTCTACGGAGCGACGTCAACGAGCAGAAACTGGAGATGATCGGAGAAGAGCGACATCTTGCATATATTAACAGAGTTATGGCTCATAAAGCAAACGGGGATTTCGTCGCAAAAACTAATTGCTGCAGATTGTTATGAATGCATCATATCTGTGATGCAGTCTATATAACATTAATGCAGTATCGTGTCGATAATCATATGCTAGCGTTCCATGAATGTTACGCCACGGTATACGGCTGCATAATGTGTGGGGATACATGACAGATAATGGAGGGAAAACCAAAAACGTGATATTTTGTCAATGTTTTTGCGATAACGAAGAACTAGGAAAAATATTATAGCTCACCTCTTTTGCGTGTTATTTGTAATACTTGCTCGTTGTGTGCTTCCATAATCTCACCTACATGCATTAATCAAACGATCATTTTAATCGCTGTAGGTAGAGATAGATGTCTAGTCAGTGTTGCCATATTTTTGTTACACAATTATATTAAGTAGTACATTTTTACGACATAAATGCAAAAAATATTATATCTCTGTACACGCTGATATCTTATTTAATTCGTCAAAATTATAGTATTTTGTGATGTTTGGCGTACCTATAAGTATTATTATAATATAGTGTACTATTTCACATTTTATCTAAACCCAAAACCATAGTACAATTATAATACGGTTGGCAACACAGTGTCTACCAATATACTTGCAGAATACAACGAAATTCTTTATTTACCCCCACCACCATGAACGACCTAATAGTTCCATCTAAACCATTCCACCCCGCACTACACTTGGTCTTAATCGAGCGTACCACGAAACCCTACGTTTGGATGTAAATCATCAGCAGTTGTTTATCCTTGGAAACGTCTCAGGAGAAGATTCCGAAGACTGAGGTCACCACGTACTCAAGTTTGCTTTGACTGAGATAATTTAAGCAAAGTGCCCATGGGAGAGATGAGCACGGAGAACTAACATACCTGATTAAATACGTTACAAAATACGTTATGATGGAATATTACTTCTTCTTCTTCATCAGGATCTGATGATTGGGGATCGTGTCCCGGAAGATTTGACTGTCGAACCGACTTGTGTCACTCGTGAATAATTGGTGCAACCATTTGTGGCATCCAATATTTTGATGCAGAATAACAAAAAAACAGCGCGAGCCACAAAAACGGACAATATCGATTCTAATAATTATATTTTAGTTAGCCTCTAGACCACGCGCATTCGATAACCACTTGTGGATGCGACAGCTCACAATAACTCGTGTGTTAGGTATATTATATGCAGGTCAGGTCTTATCGTAAGAAAAAAGGTGCGAAATTTCTGGGTATGGGAAATGTACCCGGAAATCTATGAGTGCCCCTGGGATAAATACATAAGTCAGTGACCTGCTAGATTTTGTTAATAATAATAGTAAATTATAATAGATAATTTTTCTAAATGGACCCGCCCTTACCATTTTTGAGTGCGTCTGACAATATTATTAATAGAAGGATATTCACACCAACCTATGCAAACTTATTGATTGGTCTATGTTTGTCTATATGTCAAATATCACTCAGTTCATTAATTTGGTAAACAGTATCAAAAGCAAACAAATTATTATTGACAATACAGTGACATGTTGCTTTGCTTCACGCCAGTGTTGCCAACCGTACTATAATTATATTATTTGTACTATAATTTTCGTCTGCGTACTATGTACGATATAAAACAGGTATAGTACGCCCAAAATACTATAATTTTGAGAAATAGGAAAAAAAGTTAAACAAAGAAAAACAACGCCAAAATAATCCGTTAGAAGCAAAAAAACCCTCTGTCTAAAAAGAGGTGACGGCGATTTCCAAACTAGGAGGCGGGGAGTGTTGCAAAGGGAGACAATTAATGTAGCCACAGGTTTGCAGTTTGCAAATGCATAGTTTATAAAACGGCCGCTAGTTATAAACTACAAAAAAAAACAGTCCTATAAAAGGTTGTTTGCAAACCTTTCTGAAAATATGGAGACTAATTTTATAATCCCTCACTTCTATACTATTGTGAAGAGCAATGGCTATCTCGTAAAAAAATGGAATAAAAGGGTCAAATTAATCATAATGTTGAAATTTGAGGCAATATTGGTTGAAATTTAAAAAAAATTAAGTGGATAAATCAATTCAAGGACCACTAATATTAGTGGTCGTTGAATTGATTTCGCTTCACTTTGTCGTTTTAAGTCAGTTCAATTCATAAAAATATTGGAGCTTAGGAAATCAAAATGACAAAAAAAAAGTTCGCCTTATCTCCACTTTTAAATGATTTTTACGCCAGATATACTGAAGCAAACAAAAATCTATTTACTGAGTTCTTGGTTAGTTTGCTAATATATTTTTCACATTATTTTATTAATAGCAAAAAAAAGTTGCCTGCGGGGCTGCTTTGTATCGGAGCTATTTTTTTTTTTAATATATGGTTGAAAAATTCTGACCCGGAGGGTATGCTTCAGGATGTGGGGTCCTTGATAGAATACATTTGTCAATGAACGAAGATGAATTTGGATTGACTACTATTGAAATTGATTGTGTTAATAAACAAGCAGATTCGTCAAAGATTAATGTTATATACGTAGTAAAATCTTGTATATTTTTTTTCATTTTTGTATTCATAAGTAGGTACATTGTTGACTATTTAAAAAGGTGTCTATATTATTTAATGAAATACGGGGGGGAGGCGGCTAAATTAGATTTTTTTAAGTGGGCGTAGTAACATAAAGTTTGGAAACCACTGACTTAACATTTGAATTTTGTCTAAAAAACGAGACGTTAATTACCCTTCATGGATATTTTGTCTAAAAAAACAAGACGTTAATTACCCCACGTTTAATTTTTTTTAAATGCAGAAAATTATTGGTCACCCAACGCGTACTATATTTTTTGCCGAAATACTATAATTTTGAAGGCACTGTACTATAATTCCACTTTCAAAATATGGCAACACTGCTTCACGCGTTAAATCAGACGTTTTGTGAATACGGTAAGTGTGTGACCTGTATGTTGTTAATTATTTAATATCTACTTGTTTACACCAGAGCGATTTTCTAATTTGACTCAATTGTGACAAACAAACAGTTCACATAATATAATAGTAATTCCGGCTGTTGACTTACGTCTTACACACTTACAATCAGTAGACCAGTGGCGTAGCCGTAAATACTTGATCCCAATTACTCAACTTCAGAATTTTATGTTTATAAATATGAGATAGGTACTTCTTATTTATTCTCAATCCTTGTGTGGACCATATGGATAATGGACTCGACGCGGCATCACCAAAAAACTCTAGTATCTTCCCAGGCCATTCCAGTATACCGTAACTCCACCGTATACACCCTGCTTGGTAACCAGACAAAACAGAACATGAATAAACAGAACAGTGACAAAACAGAAGTCAGGAGAAAAATAAAACATTCTTTTTTGTCCTATCTACTTATTAATTAAATACTTATAAAACTTAAGTTTATAAACGATATATATAATAATCACTGCATGTTGGCCATTCGGTGTAAAAACCTCAATTTATCTGCTTGATATTGAACACATCTCTTAGATATTGGACTCATGAAATGATGATAAAAATAATGTATAATAAATGAGGCGGTATTTTGGCGCTGCCTAGGGGCGACATTTTACCTAGGGACGTCACTATAAATGCTTCACGAATAACGTGTCATTTGGTCACAATGCTATACTGCCATATGTCCCCGGTACAACATCTAACGGTGATAATGCATACGGTAAACTACATACGTTTTATGGAAGTACATACAATTTTGCGGACACGCCAATGTCACGTCGCTTTTTCGCCTAATATGACGTGATAAGAGACTACAATATTATCATCTTCTTAACACAGTGTTCTTTCCAACAACCGGATCTTGCATTCTGGTAGTGTAAAGCAGTACCGCCAGAATACAAGCGTATAACAAACAGCACCTTGTTTGAATAATTAGTTTTTTTATCAGAAATTATTGCGTGTGACAAAAATAAACGGCTCTGGACATCTATCCGTTTAAATTTCAATCGAAAATATAGACGACGAGCTGTTGAATATAATAATAATAATTATGTAAAATAACTTACCACTACAAATGTGTTTCTCGAAACACATAAACGAATTAACTTAATATGAAAATCTCTTATACTTCAAATATTTCCAAATCTTTTCAATTTAATATTTGCAAATATTCTATATTCATTGTAGAAATGTTTTTTTACGTCGAATTGACGGAATTATTCCATTATTTTATTTCCGATGACGTGTCATTCTAAATTGACTATTAATTGAGAGGAATTTTCATAATTATGGTATTTACTATTTTAATTATTTTTTTAAATTTATTTACCTACTGATATTTTATTCTACCATATACCTATTAAATAAGTTATATTAGTAAGTATGTTAAGAGTAAATAAATAAATTATATGTGTCAACATGTTTATCTTTCATGCCCCAACAGTTAACTCAGGAATAACAAAAAATCTAAAGTTATATGTAATTATTTAATGACATAGATTAATTGCTCAATCAAAAGTAACTACGTCTCTATATAAAATGAATACTACCTACGCTAGTATTTTAACCGCAACGATGAGTAGACCAAAAATGGTACTCTAACCATAGTGAGATAAACTTAAAATAACTTATCAAAAACTATTTACGAGAAAAAAATTATATTGTGGTAAAACAAATAGATAAGGTCGTCATCACAGAAAAGCATTTTCGTTTTACTTCGATAACATTAATTTTCTATTCTTTGTAATACTATTTGCATGATATACATAAATACATAAGTAACTGTAGTTCCTGATATACCTACAGTGAATCTCGTACTTTCTTCAATTTTCAGTTTATTTTTTTTTTATGGCTTGGGGTTGGTGGCATGACAAACATGGCGTACCTTCAGTTGGATTAATTATGTTTTCTAATACAATGCTACTCACGGCCCCCACATCCTGTAGCGGGCCCCCAGACTAGGATGTTTGGCGGGGCCCCCTACCTATCGCCAAAGATAAAGGCAGTGTGACACTATACAGTAGCGTTTTCCAAATGGTGTAGTCGGTAAAATTAATGTGTATATTTAGTGTTATTTTTTTTAAATATATTTTAATATATCCATTTGAATTATGGGGTTGTCGAATATCGATACACAATTAAAAATTGTACCGTACAACCACATAATTTTAAATAATAATATTACTGAAGCAAAATAGCGACTTTTTTTTACTATCAAAGCAAAATTTGTGATGTGTGTCTATCTCACTTATTTGGTCGACTCGCCTTGCCGGGCCCCTACTGAGCCCGGGCTCCCAGGCTAGAGCCCTGTTAGCCCCCTCTTTGTGGGGGCCATGATGCTACTCTCCCCATTCTGCTGAGAAACAAATAATTTATGTATTCTGTAGTATGAATATCCCCAACTATAATGGCAAGCTATTTTTGAGTTGATTTTATTCAATGATTAGAGAAAATATGACGATTGAATTTTTACAACAGTAGACCTATCAATTGACCCACATAATTAATATGCATAATTGGGAACCTCAGAAACATACTTATTTAAAAAAAATATCAGGCCGAATGGAAATAGTAAATTTTTTTTTTTTTGTGATTTTACCGAGGATTTGACTGCGACTCGCTGTCATATCGCCTCTTCTCTTCTAGAAGGGGATCCGTCGATCAGGTCCTCCTTCCTATTCTGTTAAATAACTTTACAATTTTGCCTAGTTCTTCCGTCTTACCCACCGCCAGGACACCTTTCAATTCGTCGACATTCTCATAGATATCCCCAATTTGCAGCTGTACTCTGTGATGTTCATATTTAGGGCATTGTAGTGCTATATGTACAATGTCCTCTAAAACATGACATTCATCGCAGAGCTGCGATTCGCTTCTTCCCATGAGGACATCAAATCTTTTGCCCATGGTGTGCCCTGTTCTTAGCCTCAGTATTAACTTAAGCTCATTCCTCGTCAAAGAAGACTCTACAAACCAGGGTACCTCTCGTGGTTATGATAGAATAGACTTACTCCATCTCCCCTTTTCTAATGATGCCCTATGGTGAAAATCTATCCACATACTTTGGCACATTTTCTTTATAGCCTCATTCCAGTCCAGGTTTTCTGGTATCAATAGTAAATATTGTGGCATATTATTTGATTTAGAATTGTCTTAAGTTAATTGTCTTTCACAAGATATTTGGCAAATTATTGTATAAATGTAAAAAGACGAAAATAATGTAGGTCAAACTTAGACTGATTTTTTAAAGACATATTTTGAATACCTAATTTTTTTTCCAGGCGCATCTCCACCATGCCATAATGATAATTTTCCTCTACTCATGTTATGTTAAGGACCTTCGTAACGTTTCCTTGTATAATTTAAACAACCATGCTAGTTCGTATGCACTGCTGATGTTATAATTATTTCAAAACGTACATACAAAGAATTACGTATGAGTGAAGAGCAATATTATTGTAAAGGCGTTGTAATGCTGAACCATTTTAACACGAGTGAATGTGAACATTTGAAAGTCTATAATAGTTACTAACCCCTACTTACCTAAAAAATGGATCTGATGATTATTGATAAAAGTTTGTAACTGCTGATGTTTCAATTTGTGGTCAGAAAAACTTTTAACACATATCTGTACGCCAAATGTTTGTAAGACCAATTACGGTATTCTTATAGGTCAGTTGGTGTCAAAATCATTCTGCTTCAAAAAATGTTATGCCAAAAGTTTGTAACTATACTTACAAAGTGTGTTTATGTAAAAAAATGCTATTTTCAATGGAATATTTTGTCTTCTCTGGGGGGTATAAATTAATAGTTTCATTATAGTCAATAAATTTGAAGCACGGTTGATCTAACTTAACCTAACCTTTCTAGATTAACTACACTGACAACGGAACCATAGCGAAGCGATAAAGACTTTCGACGATTTTCTTCCTTTTCTACCAACAGGAATTCATAGTAAACTATCCAAATGTGTAAAATCCTATCTGCCAAAGGTTGGTAAGTATGGCCGTTTTTTTAATAAATAACTTTTTGTGTATAATTATTTGATAATGTGGACTATTTGACATACTGAAATTATAGAGACTCCAATCTTTAATTACATTAGATTTGGTCTGAAACTGATACTGAGACTGACATTTTAAGTGGCCAAAACTTCAAAAAATGTTTTTTATACTTCCAAACTTTTGGGAGTAAAACCACGGTTTTAAGATTTTACTAATAATAAGATTCATACAGTTGCGGTTGCAGACGGTGTTATAAGAAGAAGTTATTCGTAACATACTTAGATAAAACGTTACTTGATTTGTTGATTCATAACATTAAAGTAAATTTCTCACAATCACACCCATATTTCAATTAATATAAAAATAAAAACAAATAAATTCCTGGCCGCCTCCGTATAAAATTTCTGTGTACGCGCCTGCTTTCAAAGAACTACTTGGACGAGGTATTTCAAGCTTGTATTTCATTGATGCCTGTAACCACAGATGTTGAATTGGCCTGTTTTTTACAATGAGATTTCAGATTACTCACATCGTACCGAACTTGTATGATCTTGTACTTGTTAAACACTATTGCACAATATTAAAATTTATTAATCATAGTCAATGATGTAAAACAATGTACAAAAATAAAACCGACTGCTGAACACCAGTCTGCATGTTATTATAACATGTAGGTACGTATATTCTATTGCTTATATGTCGGATCGTCGCTGTGATAGAGCCTGAACGGAAATAGAAAAACTTTAAGTTATGCAATGTATCTTATATGCATGCACGTGTATGTATATATTTTTTTAGATCAAATATTTTGGTATGGGAATAGGATAGCCCAGGGGTCGGCAAACTCTTGGACCAAAAGAGCCAAATATGAGTATCAAAACGGTAAATTTTTTTTTCGAGAGCCATACATATATTTTTATAAATATGATTTATATCAGTGAATGTTATTGTTTATTTATCAAGTGAAGAAGATTTTTCGAATAAAACTAACGCAAATATAAGTTTTTTTATTGTTGAAATTATAAATATAATTTTTACAGAAAATGAGTTACACTCAATTTTCACGCATTTCTTAAAACTAATGTGAACAATGACCTTCCTTGCTTTTCTTTGGAGAGTGTCTGTATGTTTGGTATGTAACTTGTAGTTTTCAATTTTCAGCGCGACTCATAATTCTCTTCGGTTATTTGGCTTCTCTAAATGGCATTTATATTATTCATGTTTGGAAATGATTGTTCACATGCATATTATGTAGACTCAAATATGACAAAAGAATGAGGAAAGCTATACCATGTATAAAAAATCGTGGTATGTACCTTATTATGTAGATCTTTTAGAGCGCTCCGTTGTGTTGTGAAATTAAATTGCATTTTTCTCTCTCCAAATCCTCAATTTTGGTGGCAAGACCTACAAATTTGGAATTACATAACTCTTTGCTTGTTAAATCCACCAAAAAAATCTATTTCAAAGTGCTCGTGTCAATATGAAATGGAGAAAAATTGAATTTGTCGACTTTTGCAATGGGCGGATTTAAAACCACAACAATTATTATACCTTTTTTTGTAAAAAAAAAAGTGAATTGGAAATTTGGCAAAGAGCCGCATGTGGCTCGCGAGCCGCGGTTTGCCGATCCTTGGCGATAGCCGATAGATAAATCATTAATATTATAATGATTAATCATTGTACGTATAATCAGACTTGTAGCTAGAATATATTCCCTTCTACGTTATATTTGTGGTAGAAAAATATGTTGGTAAGTACATAATTATATTTTTTATTAAGATTTATAGCTTTATTGAAACAATTAACATACTTTATAATCAACAGATAAGTATATGTTTTCTTTTAAAACCCGTCATATCTGCATGCCTTTTCGGGCGTATATATATCACGACGTAACGAACGAGAAGATCATTTTAATCAAGTTTATGATGTAAAGGTGTCTGGAGTTAAGGAGTTTAGCGAATGACTGACAACCGTTCCAATAGGAAAAAACTTCCTGTACACAATAACCACTTTATGTGCACCATTTTATCAGAATGTCAGGTGTCCATTGTCAGAATCGAAGCGCGGAGTATCTGGCTACGGTAGATGAACTTATCTGCCATGAAAGCGACGAGAATCAATAAGGTGTACTCGTAATAGCGGTTTTCAGCCTCGATGGATAGCTGTAGACTTTCTGAACTCCGCAGTGAATTGCATTTGGTTAAAGTATCCTAATAATCGTGTGCGAACATCTCATATGTTCATATTTGTATCATACAAACATTATGGCATGTTATGCCGCTGCGGGGTAGTGGTCAACTGGTCGCATCTGCGCACGCCGCACACCATGTTTTAAGAACAGGTAACCTCCGCTATGTGGAGGCCTATATTTTTGCCAAATAATGTAAAGTAATGATAAAATTCAGATATAGGTAGGTAGGTATATCAGTGGCGAAGATTCCATACTAGGCGATTATTTGAAGCCTACCTTCTTAAGAAAAATATTTTTTAATTGCATATTGACTTATTTATATAATCACTTGATTATATATTCTATAAAATAATTTATTTTGCCAACGAGAGATGCCATATGTGTAGGAATATATTACACAGATAAAAATATATAATATGTATATATAATAAAATTATACCACAGCGTACCATCTCTGTCTTGGCGTAAATAAAGGTCGGACTATGTTTCAAATAATTCTCATTTATTTTCATATGGACTTTACGTCACGTAGACTCGCCCAGTCTGTCGAATTGTATGAACTAAGGTAAGCTCCGATCGCTGAGCCTAAAACTAAATAATTAATAATCAGATAATTTTAAAAATCATAATAAATATAGACTGTTTTTTTAAAATAAAAAGAACTTTTATCTAATGATTTTTGATGTGTACAAATGTTTCGGAAAAAATACGTAATTTAAACTTATCGTTTAATTTTATGTCGTCAATGAGTTTTTGAAGTTTCATTAAATTAGTGTGTCGTTGCCATTAGTAGTAATATCGTATTATTTTCTTATTTATCGAAAGTACTTATACCTGACAAGTGTGTTCTTTTTATCAGATCTCCACAGCCTACCTCTTTCCAAAAATCACACTTCGCCACTGAGGTATATAGAGATTGTTAAGACAAAAGGGCATGAAATACAATTTGAAAATTTACAGGAAATCAATTAGGTATAGAAATTTTATTGATTTGGTCATATATTATTTTTCACTAACTACCCTACCTAAATATAGCTGTTACTGTGTCAAAGAATAACTTTTACCCACACACTTTTATACGCCGAAGATGATTATATGTAGAACTATAAATATCTAATTTTCTTCTAAATATTCAGTGACGGTTTTATATATGTACTTAGAAACCCAAGGCAGTACCTAACCATGGCCTATCTCATTGATTTGAAATAAAATCAAAACCACTCTGTTTTCGTTGTGTATACTATAATTATATAATATTTTGTCTACTTTTATTGTAATATTTCACGTGGACGACATCGCGAGTTACCGTTGGATCTTATAATCAGAGGTTTGAAGCGGACCCTTTTTTGAGTTGCTCCGCTCCAGCTCCGCTCCGGGATCTACTACTTGCTCCAGCTCTGCTCCAGAGTCTGCTCCGCTCCGGGTAAAAAATAATAGGTATTATATTATGTATACGAAATTAGGTTTATTATTCGTCCTTTTCATTCTTAATTGTATTAAACAAACTTCCCGGCAGCAAATCGTCATTCATTATTAAATAAGTCCAGTATTGCAAAGTGTCAAATAAAATATTTTCATTTGGATTTTAGGACGAAAATTTAATAATAAAAAAAAGTGGAGCATTACAAATTTTCGGTGGCTGCTCCAGCTCCGGGTAAAGCCCTTTTGCTCCACTGCTCCGTGCTCCTGCTCCGAGCTCCGCTCCAACGCTCTGCTTTTATTATTCTCATAGTTTCTTACACCGCCACTGTAAATTTCTCCTTCGCGTCTTTTTGGCGGTTACATGTAAATTGTACGTAAAACATTTCACCGTGGCACAGTTCGCCGTGAGCTTTCTATCGGAAAGAGGTGAGCGTATTCTATACGGTTTCCAATTTCATTAGATTCAATATGAACATTAATTCAATTTTCATAGCTGATTTTGCAAAATTCATATTTCAAGAATGAAAACCTAACCTAAACTAACAAATAATCTAGTATATCGGCTATTTTCAAAATTTGTTTGCTGCTCACTTCCTGTAAAGTGTAAATCGACAAGAACCGTGCTTTATTTAGTCATGAATTTTATGTCAGTACTATACGACCCAAAGAGGTTGGTAATAGACGACCATAATATATTATTTCCGATAGAACATTATTTTCACGGTAACGTGTGATACGGCGAACTGCATACGTACAAGTTTCTGGACACGCTTTTTGGCATAGCATCCACAAATTATATAAAAGAAATAATAACTAAGTCCCCATATACGATTAGTTATTAAAATTAAATTACTATTAATTAATAATGAATATATTAGGTATGTGGTTTGTAATATCCAAAGCATTTCTGTTTAGCAAGTAGGTAGCAATGAATGAATAAAAAGTAGTTTTCTTAACGAACAAAAAAAAATACGTAGTTTCAATAGTCTTTTGCGAAATCTCTCGACATTTGCATATTCATGTCGATTAACCTGAACATACGAGTAATCCGAATTATAAACAAAATAAAAGACTGTTCCAGGTAGAAAATTGTTACCTCTTACCTCCTCTTCGTAATTATTTTAAGCAGCCCATCGAAATAATTGAGCTATAGGTATACATACCTAAGTGAATAAAATTAGGAACAATATAGAAGAATAGCTTGCGCACATTCATGTTAAGTGAGCCGATACGTATATAAATATATATATACCTGCCTGTTGAATAATAATGTAATTAGTATTAGTAAAATTACAGGTGAAAATTTTATGTTATACTACATTCTGACATTTGGATTGACGATTAAAAAATTTATATAATCTTTAAAAACCAAAATTAACAACTAGTTTTTATTTCAATTGATTACCAATTCATATATAATATTTCTGAAATATTGTATGTTATTGTCTAAATAAAAATAATAACACATAAAAAATTACATATTATGTTATTGATTCTTTACAATTAAATTTCGTATCTACAATTGTGTAAATATTATGTACTTACCTTTTAACAGTAACTGCATTGCAATAAATATATTTGAACTTTACTATTCACTTACCTAATGAATATATTATATTATTATTTAAAAATGGTAATTAAAAATTAATTAAAAGGTACACAGTGATTGTGTTCTAAAATTAAATTCTAATGGATTTAAATTTTGAACTACTTATTCTATTTCAGTTGTTATTTGCGACCCGGGTTTCGCCTTTCGGCATCTTTAGGTACTGTGTACACTCTCAAGGTGTGCATTTGCCTTTTGGTGAGTGTACATAGTGCCTGAAGTGTACGTCTTTGAACTTTATATATGTGTATAATTGTATTTTTACTGCTTTTGTATGTTTATATTATGTTCTCTTTTTATATTTTCATTTTTATCCCTTTTATTACTTTTGTTTTTCTTACTTTGTAATAATGTTTCATGTCATGTGAACGTCTTAAACTTATAATTTGTAATGTCCACAATATGTAAAAAAAAAAAAAAAAAAAAAAAAAAAAAAAAAAAAAAAAAAAACAATTGAAATTGTTAGTATGAATATTAAAGTAAAATTGTAGTTTAATGAAAAAAAATCATTTTATAAACGTGGTGAAGATATTATAGTAAATATTTTTGTCAAACTGTCGCATTATATTCATAAATTTGATTCTATTCAGCCAATGTTATTATCATGCACCTGGCACGGGTGCATGAATGCATCATAATAGTGTTCTCGACGGCAGTTGGTGGTTCGTCGGAGGCCGATGCAGAAGCAGCTGCCAGCTGGCTCTGCCGAGTACCACCAGCAGCCTTCGCAGACGCGTCAGTCGCGCCCCGTCCACCACGGTTGGCGTGTGTTCATCTGTCGTGCTGTCAGTGCGCTCCGAGCTTAGTTCAATACCAACTCCCGCGTGTCGGTGCGAATGACACTTAAAAACTCGCCCGCCAAAGTGCACCGAGTCGAAACGGGCCTTTAGTTTGTTGCTGTTTTATTACATTTTGTTTTCTAATTTTATCCGAATTTATTAGCGTAATTGTTTGTTTTTTTCGCGAATTTGACTAGATTTGTGAGTGCGTGAAGTGTGAAGTCGTGTGGTATCATTGCACTCGTTTCGTACGCAGATTATTTGGATTTTGACAGATTTCCTCTAGTTGTGTATGTATTTTTAAAATTTAATATTCGATTATATATTTAGGTAATGCGATACATCTTTCCAATAAACTTCTCATTCATACACTTCCTGTTTCTAAAATAAAATCTCTAAATATAATATTTGTTATCTGATATACCTTATATAATTGTCGTTTTAATTTTATTTTCAGTAGGTATAACATTTCAATAATTTAATCAGTTCTTAATCAATTTAATTAACTGTTTGAGTTGATTAATCCCTACCAGTGACGTCACGTGGGGGTTAGTAAGCCATAGTATTGGTTTTCACGGCCACAATAATTAATATATTATGGAATTGGATTTTTAGTATAATACGAAAGTTTTGTATTGCATTTGTTGTGTTAAGATTTGATAACATATTATACGAAATAGTAAAATAGAGAATCTGCCTCGATACCAATGAATTTACCACAATTTAAGGGGTGGCATTTGACGTATACTTAAGGGTGGTACTTTTCCTAGAGACGTCACTGATTCGCATATCTCACGCTTTTTACGATGAATTCATCATTGTTATAGAATAAATATATATTTTAAGTTAATATTTATTTAAATTATTATGACATCTTTGTCGTAAGTACATTTTGATTAAATGATAAAAAATACATATTATACATTACGATGTTTAGTATTATTTGTTTAGTTTTTGATCTAAAGACTTGTTTTGGTATAATTATTGTGCAATTTCTATGTTTTTTGTTATTAAGATTAGGTACGTCATATTATATAGGTACTTATATTTTTTTTTCGGCTATGTCAGATCATAATAGGTTCATATGGGCCTCCACAGAGTAAAGGTTTGTATTAACAGATTTTGTTTTTTACGAGAAATGGATGTCAGCCACTTGCTCAACCTATTAGGTCCATACCCTGACTCACACATAGATTGAAAAACAATATGTGTACTTATCAGACCCAGGATTCAAACCTGGGACCCACGGCGTGAATATAATTAAAATTATTATGTAATTATATCATCATTATAGGAGATGACCGTATAGTATGCGGTCATCTCTTTCCGATAAGAAAGCTCACGGCGAACTGTGCTACGGAGAAATGTAATACGTACAAGTTACATGTAACCAAATTTTCAATTTAGCTCGATAGCTCAAATGATAAGACTACTCATCCAAACATTGGAAGATGTGTATTCAAGTCTCACTCGGCTCACCCTTATCCATGATTTTTCGAATAGGTATATTGGAGGTTTTCGATGCATCAGTGAAACGGCAAATAATTTTCAACTATAGGCGCGACGAAATTTTGGACTCGCTGGCATTCGGACAGAGAACGTCGAGCTGGGAACACGTCAATTTGTTTCGTGATGGCGACGGGGGTATTAATTCTTAAATCGTGTAAAGATGACTAAAAACGTTACCCATTTACTTGAAAAAGAAAAGATGTCAATGAATATATTATTATTGTTACCAATAGAACAATAAACAGAACATTAAATGGACGCATGTTGGATTTATATGACAAATTATATTTCGTTCGGCATGCGTCATTTGCACCCGCTATCCGCGCATCGCCTAGCTACGACATTTTTAGACCGTGCCTCAACTGAGGTATAGCCTTAAATAGATATAAGTACTTTTTAATAATAAAGAATCCATCATTCACGTAATAACCTAAATGTGATATCCAGTGTATTGAATAAAAAATAATCATCTTTAGGTAGGTATGTATAAGTATAAAAATACATCAGGTGTTTCACGCAATACGTTTTCAGATAATATGTGTAGCATTTTTATTACATTTGGAACTTGTCTGCTTATCGGGATTCCTGTAGATGTCCCAAAGGACCATTCCACTCCACTAAGAAATTTTAAAACTATTTCAGAATATCTTTATAAGAACAGATACATTCAACTTAAGAGCAGAAATAAATTGCAAATGTTTAAAAAATATTATGTAAGATCATTAATCCAGGTAGGTGGGTATGGATGATTGTCTCAGGTAAAATAAGTAATTATGCGATAATACTCGACAATTTCGGCAAATAAGGAATGTTGACGCCAAACAAGAGATAGCGCCAACAGAAAATATGCTTTAATAGACTGCATCCTGTCAAAAATCCACCAATTTATTCTAGTGTCAAAAAAAACAACACGGAATATTTTGAAGGTTAGTTTTTATGAAGAGGCCACTGAGTCCAAAGTATTAAAACATACATTATGGTATGAAAAGACATAAATTGATTTAAATAAATAGCCTAAATCTGACGAATCATTATGTATTTTCAATAAGAAGCTATCTTTTCAACCCACAATCGTCTCATAATAAAATACAAAACAAAATTATTCAGTATATTAATACATACATAAATTATTCGTTATTATGAACAGCGAATTTTAGAGATATGTTAACAATGTAAATAGACAAAAAACACTTTGCGAACGTATAAATGTCCAAATTTCTCTATACAAAAAAAGTTCTGGAACCATATTTTACTAGAATTAGATGACAGCAATAGCGAAGGGTGGAGGTGGGCTGTTAAAATCCGCCATAAATAATACACATTAAGCTTTGTTAGTCATACGTATTTGTGTTTATTGAACTAAGACTACAATTTATAGATGATGTTGGTTAGTTTTAAAAATCAAAAAACCTTGCCTAAACTAAACCATAATAGTTTTGGTATACTTTGGGCGATACGACAAAACAGTGCACACTTTTTCATTCATACTTAGGTATTTGTTTTCGTTGGATTAAAAATACATATTACACAATATATTGTTGGTTCATTTTTTTCTAATTCATTAAGCCCTGCCTAAAACAAACTATAATAGATTAAAAATATTATTCCATCTATAAAATATTCAAAGTTATGTATGATTCAATTGCATAATTTTAGATATTTTATAGATAGACGAATATTTTTTGACTATTATCTATTATGCCATGGTTTTTGCATGGTTTAATTGAATTTTACAAACTAACCGACACCATTTATAAACTGTCGTCTTATTTAAATGAAAACACATACATATGACTGGCAAAGTTTAGTATGCCCTATTTATTCATGGCAACTTTATAGACTTAACCTTCATGTTATGTAAAAGAAAATAAAGGAAAACTTTACATTGATTAAAAATGTCATCTAAATTTACAGTATTAAAGTCGTTTTTCGATTCTAGACAAACCACATATAATATAATTATTATACTGTGAGACTGTAAAAAAGACATTTGGTTGAAAAAGAAAAATACATTATAAACAAAAACAAAATAATAAAACTAGTCATCTAATAAGAGTCACGGTAAAATCGGCAAGACATCGATCGCGACAACTTATGGTTTGTCTCGGTGTATGGCTGAAACCTCTTTGAGTGAGGCATACGTGAAGCATGACTCCGCGATGTTGTGGTTTGAATCTCACCACAATCGCAAAGCGGAGACTCTTCCAAGCACCAAAAAGGTATGCATCATAATATAATGATGATTCGGCTCAAACACACGCTCACGCCCAACCACACAATAGTATGCATCACAGCTACTTGAATATTCGACCTTGTTTACGAAAAAGGGCGTAACCCACACAGAACAAATTTTACAGGAGAGGCAGAAAACGTTTTTTGAATGATTTTGGTTCAACATTAATAACAAAAATAGGCACAGACATTGGGTACATGGTGATTAATGATTTGGTGTAATATATTTCCGATATTATGATAATTAAAGAAGTTATTACAGAAAAATCATTAAAACTGAGGGTAAATGCTTTATTTCTTAAATTAAAACTAAATTAAAGCTCAATTAAAACTTGAATTTAGATAATAAATCGGCATTTGCGGCTTACTTCTTTTTTACAGAACGTCTATTTAGTTGTATACATTGTTAATATCTATTAAAAGCACTTTTCGAAAAATCTAGGGTTACGCCCTTTTTCCTAAACACAGTCGAATGTCAACGATGAAGACATACAACCAGCTAAGTGACTCGTATTCAATAAACTAGAAGAGAAATTTGAGGTCGGAATACTTATAATTCGGTGGTTGGACTGTATAGTAAAAGACACCCTGGGGCTAGGGTAGTGGAAGGAACTTACATAATACAGATGGTAGGCAATTAATAGTGAAGACAGGTAACCTAGTTCAACAATGGTTTCTATTACCGATGATGCCCTATAGCGATAGCGAACCTATAGCACGCGAATATTTTATTTTGAAGGGAATACAAAAACCTTTAATACCAATAATAAATGACAGATCGCATTGTATAAAAAATAGCAGGCAATAAGCATTACGTTTAATGTAAATATATAATTGCATAGGTCGTTCCTTAGGTTTTATGCGTCAAATATGATATTATCGCACTAACCTCATCAGGCGGCGGGAGAAGCCGCGCAGCGAACCTTTGATTTTGATCGATTTACAATGCTTGAGACCACTGTACCGAGAGAATACCTCATCTGATCGGAACATGTATGATGTCAATTTGTGCGTAAGGAACCGAACCAAGTAATACAGTAACATATAATTTAATTTATATCCACAAAATGACAACCAAATAATAAACAAAAACTTAGAGCTAGTAATAGTAATTCTGGCAGACAGTTTCAAAATTGGTGGACCGAAATGTATGGCGTAATAGAATTCTCGAAAACGATTTTTCCCCCATGAAAAACTTCTTGGAACGTCAGACAGTCAAGCAATAATATTTGGGAAATTTTGGCACGCGTACGTAAAAAGGTTCGCGGACATTTGACCACAAACAATATTTATTTATATTCCATTTTTTTTTATTACTAATTCTTTATTTACTTTATGATTGCCGCATTATTCAGATATGTATAAAAAGAAAAATCCACTAGTGTACCTAACTCATTTCAGCAATAGTAAACTAGAATTCAAAACGAAAAAGGAAATGATGCAGTCTGTAATATTAAACGTTACGCGGTGAAATAAAGTGATCATTAAGAGCGTACTTCACTGAAACGGCAAATAATTTTCAACAGTAGGTGCGACGAAATTTCTCACTAGTCGCCAATCGGAGACTGACAGTCGAAGTGTCCGCACGTCGATTTGTTTTGTCATGGCGTCAGATGAAAATATTCTTAAATCGTGTAAAGATGAATAAAAAACTTTACGTATGTACTTACAAAATGAAACATGTCAATGAATATACTATCATCATTAGTAATATAACAATAAACATAACATTAAATGGACGCATGGTGGATTTTTATTACAAATTATATTTTGTTCGGCACGCTTTATTTGCACAATCTGCGCATCGCCTAGCCACGTAACACATTATTTAAAAATAAATAATAAACAATTTCTCTTAATTCCTCTATTTTCCACGTGTAACAAACAGGTGGGATTCGTGGCTAAAATATGTTAACATAATAAAACATTGTAAGCCGATGAGGTCACTCTTACAGGTGCTAATCTTTTCAGAGCTTATTTTAATCCTCCATTGTAATCCTTTCATTGAACACTCTTTATAAGTAGTAATAAATCTCGACATAGGTTATACAGCCTGACCGCAATAAATGACTTATTATATACCGCAATATCCGTTTATAAAATATCGTGAATTTTGTGATCAACCAGTAATTTAATCGGCGCATTAAATGAAGGTTCCCTTTCAACCTAATTTAATAAAAAATATTTTTAACATCACTCACTTTTTTACGGCTTAATAATATATTTATTTTGAACTTCTCTAAAGGGTCTTCAAGGGTTAACCCATTGGAGACAAGGCTGCATTACAGGGTGCAGAACATGGTCATATTTTGATTTTTTTTAAAGTTAAAGTTACGTAATAATAGATATAGCCATCATTTTATGGTGTTAGTTATATAAAGTTCCACACATTTTTTAAGAATTATTTAAGTTATCTATTTTTATTTAAATTTGTCAAAATAATGACCAGATTGGTAGGTACCTATGAGGTGTTTGGGTGAGTAAAAAACTTATAACGGCCCTTCTTCTTCTTCTTCCGGCATCTTCTAAATATCTTGAAGAGTATTATATTTATCTCCAGTTTTAGTATATCTTTATTTAATCATTTAATTCTATCATAGACTTTTTACCTTTGTCATTTTGTATAAAAAAAATGCTAAAAAAACACAAAAACCTATATTTGACACGTTTTCTTGATTCCACTGATACATAAAATTAACCTAAAATATAAATAAATAACAGAAAAATATAATACAAATATTTATTTGAATTAAATGAATAATAAATGAGGGTTAATACGGACCTGTTAACTTTACTGTCAATAATTATTATATATAATACAATATATCAATTATTAAACTAAAAGATAATATACAGTAGTTACCTAACTAAACTCTGTAATTTATAATATATTATAGCTACTAGCTATAGCCCGTGACTTCGTCCGTATAAAATACGAAGGTAAAAAGTATCCACATACAATATGATTAAATAGAGTGATTCGATTTGGTTTTTTTACCATATCAATGAAATAGATAACTGTTGGGTCTAGACGCGTGTATCTTTATCCGCACCTGACCAAACCACTATAATCTTACTACTTTTATGTAGGTATTGTTGCAAGTGCGTTATATTTTAACGTTGTTTTATCTTAACCGAACCTTTTGAGATGGCTTTCGAGATGAAACTCCAATAAACAATATTTTAGTGTTGTTCATTCATCAATATCGTTCAAGTACCTATTTTTTCAGTTATACTGGAACAAAAAGATTTAAGCACCATGAAATAGTCAACACACATACAGACACACAACAGTCATACAGACACATAAATCGACTGCTTAATCTGCAAACCGGCTATCTCCATTTGGGCAATTTGTTCAGGAAGGAGAAAAAACATCATAATTTAACTCCCGAGCGGAATTTAACGATTCCAAAAATACACTTGGAAATTATTTTTTTTACAAATAAGCTGCACTAGGAATAAATACACTATTTTAGCTTCCCTTTTATATATTAATGAAATTTATATAAACTGCGGAGTTGTTCCATTTATGCTATTGGAAATTTATGTGAAGAACGATAACGCATGTATTTATAGGTTTAGGAATTTGAAATTTTGTGTGAGCATAGAAAACATACTTTATAATAAAATGCTATAAAAATCTCATTTTTGATCAAAGATGCAGTTAGCTGGTTTGCAGATTAAGTACCTAGTCCAAATGGTATTTTTGTATATTACGTCGATCGACTTTATTCACTCAAATATACGTATTTAACTATAATATAACTATAACAAAATACCAATTTTAAATAATTTAGGCAAAATAATCAATTGACTGGTTATCAGTAGAAAATAGAAAGTTATAAACTTAAAAAATAAACGTTCTTTATTAGTTTAAATAAGCACATTGTCATAGCTTTATAAAATATTTTTAAAATACCAATGACTACCGTTTGTGAATTTCCAATTAGTGAATAACACATTCGGTTTGCAGGTGCAACATTAGTCATGCAGAAAATTATGTTAGTCACATCATAATGCAACAAAGCCATTGAAATGGTAGCAGATACACATCAAATTGATTTCAATACAATACTAGTTAATATTAATAAAAATCAACCAATATAATTTTGTTATTCTTAATCAAATTCTTATAAATAAGAATTGTCAACTCAATGCAATTATTTAGTAAATAATAATATTAAGGCTTCCAATATATTATATGAAAATTCATTAATTTAAAATATAATTAATTATAACAATATTACACGAATACTAATTATCAGTAATAATATACTGTTAAACTAATTATTACAATCAATATCAGTGATTGTCAGATTAACCTGGGGGCGCTATAAGATTTAAAAAGGCACTGGAACGCAAAGATTCAATATAAGGCTGCTCAAAGGGGAGAGAATACAAATCGATACCTCCCCATGCACACCTATAGTCGTATGTCTGAATATGATATTACAAGAGAACTATTTAAAATTCAAAGATTTTTCGTTTTTTCTGATAAATAAAGAATTTTATTAAATTATTTAAATAATTTGAATAAAAAAATGACCCTCCATTGTGTTTTTCAGTGGTACAAACTTATCTGTAGAATTGATGGGGGAGCCACAATCGAAACAGAGATACAATCTGACAGTGGAATGACATAATATTATTCAATTTGGTCTCGCTAGACCTGTTATGTATGTATGTAGTTCCATTTTTGACCACTCTTCAGATAAGTTTGTAGTATTATAAGACTAAAGTGTTCAACCAATGTGTGCTACCAACGCTCACATTTGCATGTAAAACCTGGATTCTTAATGTAAGAGACATCCAAAAATTACGAGTAGCACAGCAACGTGGCGTGGATAAGTGCATGTTGGCCATAGCGCGTAAAGATTACAAAATAAACCAATGGATAAGGACGCAGGCACGAGTCAGCCATATAATAGAGGTCGCTAATCAGATGAAATGGCAACGTGGTGGAAATGTCGCTCGATGACTGGACAACCACTGGACAAATGCCGTCATACAATGGTACCGAAGGGGCACTAAACGCCCGCAGGGACGCCATACAACTCGCTGGATATACGTACTCATACAGTTCGATTTATGTACTTAGAAGCGAAGAACTAGGGACCGAAAAGAGTGGATGGAGCTAAGGGAGGCCTTCACCCAGGATTGGATCGGCCCCGGCCAATGGTGATTATGATGATTTAAACAATTTAGTTGTAACATGATAATTATTTTTTTTAAAACGAAAACATGGCATTGAAATTCATACAGCTCTACTATAAACTCAGTTTTTTGGAAATTTCACTTCACGGTGTAGGTCCTCCACTGTAGGTGACAAGTGGAACTAATAATATAAATTAAAACTCCTCACTTTCACTTGCATGAATCATTATTTTTATGTGATTTTGAGGATTTGTGCTTGTAAAAAGAGTTTTCTCCAGTACGTCATTTTATGTGTTTTTAAAATAAATATTCACCCAATTATGTTTATAAATACCTACAACATCGCACTTAAGACATATATTATTTTTATTAAAATTTAATTTTCATTCCACCGTTTTTGACTGATTGTTTTGTTTTGAAAAAGTTTTGGTAACTCTAATTAGTGTAATCCATAATATAGTCGGCTTATCTAATAAATATTATATTAGGTATATTATAATTTAGTGCACATATGGAATACGACTACACATTGTTGATACTTGTATAATTATTATCCAGAGTATACATATATTATTGTATAATGATACTATATTCGTCAAAAACTCTACGTGAATTCAGTGACGTAATAAAACATGTCTGAATTTTGAAATAGTTCTATAGAATTTCAAATAAACCGGGGCGGAAGTTTAATTTCTTATTCAAATATTGGCAAAGTGTGTCTCGTTTTTGTATTCCATAACTCTGGCTGTATGAAAAGTACAAGTTCTTGAACTTTGAAATGGCCTAAGTAAATTATTACGAACGCTATCTTTGCAAATATGTCTCTTGAACAATTTCTTAAAACTATCTCAATAATGTTATTAAACTAAATTTTAGTACATTTAGTAATAGAATATTTTACCCACTTCTGCAACGCTCAGTGAAGTAATGGAAGATAAAAGAAATCATTTTAATTGTGTTAACTGCCAACTCTTGACGGAAAGACATTGTATTAATATGGCAATTCAAATTTTCAAATTTATTTATTTTACATGTAATGAACATAACAAATTATAAATTTAAAGCGTTCAAGACATGACATAAAATAAGTGTTAACAATTTTTCAATTAAAAATACAGAGCAATGTGGTACTGTTCGGTTAAAGCGGATACAGCGGAAAACGCATTTTGAAAATAGCCGATAAACTGGATTATTTGTTAGGTTAACCTAACCTAACCTAACCTAACCTAACCTAACCTAAACTAACCCAAACTAACAAATAATCCAGTTTATCGGCTATTTTCAAAATGCGTTTTCCGCTGTATCCGCCTTAACCGAACAGTACCAGCAATGTGAGTTAATAATACAATAAGTAATAAAATAAGAAATCAGAGTAAACTATTGATAGACCTTATCTTAAAAACTTATAAAACAACGTCCACCTAAATTCATCCTCACGTAAGCTGAATATAACAATATCCGAAGCGATTTCATTAAACATGGTTATTGCCTTCCCAATTGGCATTACTAATGACAGGTTAGTTCTGCACCTTGGCAGAACAAACAACGGATGCCCTCGATTCCTAAGATAATTATCAGAGACACACAAGCCAATACCACCAAGAATGGCAGTTTCTATTTGCGCCACGTATAAGTCGGAAAAATATTTAGCTAAATGATGATCGCTTCTAAATTTTAAGCTACAGTATGTAAGCATACCTAAGAGAAATTCAGTTGGATAGAGCCACGGATAATATCCATACAGCTGAAAGTAAAGGAGTCTGACAAAAATTTCTTCTGGACCCTCTCCACTATAATCACGACCGTGGTCGGTTTCTTCCACTTTTTCAGCCAGTATGAGAAAGACATTCTTATCAGGATAACACTTTAAAAAACAGATGAAGAGATTAACACTTATATTATTAAATACAATAATTAATAAGTATTCA
Organism: Rhyacophila brunnea; assembly: GCF_057557595.1. Classification (NCBI taxonomy): domain Eukaryota; kingdom Metazoa; phylum Arthropoda; class Insecta; order Trichoptera; family Rhyacophilidae; genus Rhyacophila; species Rhyacophila brunnea. The sequence goes on along the minus strand of NW_028232965.1, from coordinate 53,229,056 downwards.
ACGAAAATTCTCTATTCCAAAATAATCTAATAATTATTAAATTAACATGAATGTAGTGCGGTAACTTTTGAGACCATTCATGCTCTTCAAAGGCATTTATATTATATTGAAATTACTAGGTGTATTTTGAGACACCCATAACATTTTATCACGTCAGACATTCCAATTTTAGATCAAATTATTTCTACTGAATACGCGATGATGAATTTTCAGAACAAAAATAATGTAATGATGCTGTCAATATTTTCTAATGAAATTATACGGTGACAACGGTATCTTAATAATGAGCAACTGTTGGCATAGTATGAAAAAGATAATAACAAATAGTAAATCCCAAACTACAGCACATTTTCTCTGATAGAGAGAGGTACCGAGCAACCAGTATCTTGTTAAAATTATTTATTTGTTTTATACCTATATTAATACTTACACTTACTCTCATATTAAAAACATATTAAACATATTAATCTATGCACCGCAACCAAAGTACTTGTGTACTGCCTGCCATTGATTAATATTATATATTATAAATAGTAGGTAGTGACATCGCCTTTTTATGACGCCATGCTTCTGGATGCATTTCAAGACTCATTGTCGCTCGTAAAGTCCATTCACTACAGACTTTGGGCTTACAGTGCGTAGCCTGGATGGATCCATAAAGTTCACTCCCCCATTTGAACTGTGTTTTTCAGATTCGGTTTTTGCTTTCGTGGAGCAAGATATAAGATGCATTCTGAATCGATACTACTCGCCCATAATTGCGTCGACGTCGCGAACTCCAAATTGTACTGTAAACCGATTTTGTAATTTGAACTGTGTCTATAAATCAGTTTTACCAAAACAATGTTCATACTGCCGATATCCAACCTACCTTCCACAAAAAAACATTCCACCCCATCTCTCTCCCCAGAGTAAGAGGGCAGTTTGTTAGTAGGCATGTCGGTCTTTTATATATGTGTATCGACAATAAAACTTAATTGCGAGATATAAGGAGTTCAATCAATTAAGGCCTACATAGAAAACAAAATTTAAAAAAAAAACTCGTGCAAACTTTAATACAATATCAAAGTAGGTAGATACGTATAACTATCTAAATACAAATTCGATGCTAAAAGGATACAATTATTGAATTAAAATGTGTCCAAATTCATTGCCCTCATTCTAAAACATACTTCGGTATACCATACGTCGGTTTTGTAAATTCTCTACCAGCGGTCGGCAACCATTTTATCGTCAAGGGGGCAATATAACACTCGGAAAACGCCAAGGGCGCATAATATAATGTTGATATATTATCCCCGTTATTTCGTATTATATATTGTTTTATATGCTGATTTTATTGGGTTCAATCGAGGGTTTTGGAAACAAAAACGGCAGTTTCCATTTTCGTAAAATAAGACAATTTTATTGACTTGCCAACATTTTTCGAAAATGGAAACTGCCGTTTTTGTTTCCAGAGCCCTCAATTATTTAACGATATGGACTACAATTAATAATTCTCACATGGCAATGATGACAGACATTGGATTATAATCTTTTCAAGGAGTCTAAAATCCTACTTATTGTGTAAGATATTTAAACCGAATCCTTCATGTGAAACAGTTGCGGAAATTCAAAATTTTTACAATAGTTTAATTAAATGTAAACCAGGGCACACTATAGTCAGGCCGTAACACGAAATTGTAAACTTCGATGATAGTGCTAGTAATTGCTCATATTTCGAATGCAATATAGAAAACTGTTTGTAGAAAATAATGAATGTTGCATATTGATTTTTTTGCATATCTCTTACATTAAGAGTTGAAGTTTTACACGCATACTTGAGCACTAGTAGCATACATTGGTTGAACACTTTACGCTTTAAGACACAATGAGAGGCCACTTTTATGCCGGCGCTCTATTGGCACGCAAGTCAGACGATTTACAGTCTTCGGACTATTTTTTCGCGTGGAGCACCCCAGATCTGCGGACTTTGTAATCCGCAGACCAGGCTCGTTGGATTTCTTGATATTTTACTCTCCGAGTTGCCAGACTTCGTCCGTCGATCACTATGCAAATTCGATTTGACATTAATACGCAATCATTCGGACCGAACAAAAATCTGTAATTGTTTTAAACATTTTCATTGATTAATTTGTTAATTTACACATTAGAAAATGAGAGATTTACCAATTATTTTTTTATTTGTATTTATGAAATTCATAAAAGAAAACGTAAAACTTATGTTTTTTTCACTGCTATATTTTTTTATGCAAGTCTACAAATTATGGCCCCCACATCCTGAAACGGGCCCCCAGGGCAGGGTCTTTGGCGGGCCCCGCTACCTACCGCTAAAGATAAAGGCAGTGTGACGATCTACAGTAGGTGTACCAAAAAGTGTAAGGGTAAGCGATAAAATTAATGTGTATATTTAGTTTTTTTTGTATATTTTAATACAACCATTTGAATTATGGAGTTGTCGAGTATCGATACACAATTAAAAATTAAATCGTACAACCACATATTTTAAATAATAACAATAACGAAGAACAATAGCGCCGCAGGCGACTTTTTTACTATTTAAGAGAATTTGTGATGTGTATTTATATCAGTTATCTGGTCGACTCGCCACCCCGGGCCCTTCCTCAGCCCGGGCCCCCAGGCTAGAGCCCTGCCAGCCCCCCCTTTGTGGGGGCTATGCTACATATAAATAACACAAATTTATAGGATTATCGGAAGACATTACGAGAATCGCAACTTTTCACTTTTGACAGCTCGACTTTTCAATAGACAAAGACAAATAGACAAATCGGACGATTTATTATCCTCGGACTTTTGGCTCGCCAATGGAGCGCTGGCATTAAAGGTACTATTTATCGTCAATTGACTTCCGTTGTCCAAGATAGACGTAGTTGTTGACCCACTATATTTGAGTGCTATTGATGAAGATCACTTTTGGTTCAGCAAAGCAAGTTACCATTGCCTCTGTCTTCGACATATATCTACTCCTGCTTTTGCCTACTCTGCTGTTTTCAATTGCGACCCCCTGTATCCTGTTCTGAATATCTTCTGGTTCGTTCGTAAAGACAACAATATCGTGTGCAAATGGTAATAATTTGAACGAAACATGTAATCGAAAATCTTCATTTATTACGAACACGTTACCGCATTCCATTACAAAACAATTAATAACACTACCAACGTAATTTGTAATTCAGTGTTACGGCCTGAATATATAATATAGTGGGCTTTGGTACAAAGTGTAAACTTATTATTTACAAACTTGTGTAAATAACCAAGCCATTCCATAGTATTTGCACTTTAAATTTGTTATTGACTCTTAGTACATATTATTGCAATCTAGTACTCGCGAATAGTAATTCGTAAAATAATGGAAGATATTGTTTTGTTAAATATATTTGAAATATTATTATTACGACTTACAAAGTATGTATACATAATGTAATTTTGTAGGCGCAAATAAATAATAGGATGGAATTGTTGACTCTGCTTGGATTTAAGCTCAGGACCAATAATTATTATATTGTTTCTCTCTTATCATCACAGTCCTGATAGGTACTTGATAATAATACATTTACTTACTTATTTTATGTAGGTACGAGTACAATTTTATGTGAATAAATTCAGGGTACTTACTGCCTTTTTTATCCGCGGTGCCGACTCATATAATATAATAAAATTATCGATGTGCGACTGATTTATGCACAAATAAAACATTTATTTTGAGAGAAAATTTCCCTTTATTAAGTACTTATATATTATATATAATTATAATACAATAATTATTGTAATCGTTATTTTATTAATTTACATTAATTCGATGTGCAGTGTTTCTTTAGTTATACTTTGCATCTAGCGACAGAATATAAACCTCGCGGTTTAATACATGTGCCATATAACATATACAATGTAATGCTAATTTACATTTTAAACTAAGTATTATAATTATTATTGAAAAATCTGTCTGACACCTTCGAAAGAATTTATTAAAATATATTTGAATGATAAATATATCCATAAAAGAACATGTAGGTAATTAGGATAAAAGCATTCCAAAACCAAAGTTTGACTTTCGTTTTATAAAAATATTTTATTTTAATGTGTTTACCGATTACTTAATGTAAACACTTTAAAATATAATATATTGTCAGTTACTTTCATGTTTCTTATTATGTTGATAGATGCCCTTAGTAGCACTACAAATCCTCTTAATCATATTTGTTAAAAACCTACAATTCATTTTTTTTCAAAATAATGTTTATTACTTAGCTAAAACAATGAAACTTAATAAATAACTATCATCAGCTATGAGTTCAAAATGAATGTTAAATAGTTTATTTTGACCAATTCGTTTTTAAATCAGTCAAACAGCACTCTGTTATTTAATATTGCACGGACATCGTGAGGCTAAATATTAAAATTTCGATCAATTTTTATTGAATTTTCCGCCTGTGCTATCATTTTCAACTTGAGAAATTGATGCACGCTTGATACTAGGAGGCCATCCATGCACCGAAACCGTATGCGGTTTAGATCCATGTGCCATACTAAACTTATGATTTTTGTTCATGAAAATATATTTTCACTAAATTTGTAAGTGTAAGTGTATGGTATAGACGGATACGATCAGATGCTTATAATATACTTTTGTGGAAATATATTTCCATGACCAGAAAAGATTCAGGTTCACCACATTCGCAGGTGGTTAAAATAACTCGCATTTGTCTGTTTGACAACTCTATCAATTATGTTACAATGACACACATGACAATCCTGCCTATATTACAACCGTATAATTTCGAAATTATTTCACCAAAACCTAAAAAAGGTGCTTAACTTTAAAATAACATTAAAATCGTTTTTATTTCTTCCTGACTATACAGCGCTATGTATATGACACCTTATTCTATTTCATCAAAACATTTGATTGTAAGTGCATTCATATCTGGCTCAGAATTATCTGGACATCTTATGCGTGGTTAGCCAAATCCACTGTCGGAATTCTTCCTGAAAGTCCGTAAAAATTCCTTTATTATTCAGCGTGGGTACATGATCCAGCCATGCGAGGTTCAATCTCGATAACTGAAATGATACGAGAACCGCGCATAAAATAATAATAAAAAATAATGTTACATCAGAATAAATAAATGAAAACGCAGTTTTAAAAATCCGAGATAAAATTTGGAAATTTCTAAAAACGTTTTTAATAAGGTAGAGAGCCGAAATACTCATACGCTTTCCCGACATTGTGATAATAGTAAAAACTCGAATCAAGCTACATAAAATAAAATTTAAGAATACACTTACTTCGCGTATGGCATATTAAATAATATGTGTTGTGTATTGTAATTTAAAAAATTAAACTCTCTAATAAAAATAAAATTTAGGTACCTACATTATGACAAACGTCATTCCACAAACTAAGTCAATCAATATTGTAAGTGTGTTAAGGTTTAAATAGACTATATGACGATCGGGCACATATATGCTAAGAGCGTTTTAGTGTATATGATCAAATCTATGCCATTCCGACATTTATACATACATATTGTATGACAGCTATGACATCGTATTTACACTCTGTGACACCCTGTGACACAGGACGCCAACATAAGAAACGGGTTTTTCGACATATATATGACCGATCGTCATAGAATGTATTTGAAGCATTGTATCATAAATCAATTAATTATTATCTATATATAAATAAATCATAAACCCGGGTTATAAAACTCTTACTTTTATTAGAACTCAAATTCATTTTATATAACTACCCTTAGTGAATACTGAATAGTATAAGTAAACAAAATAAATAATATATTGGCTTGTATTAATACCTCCTCATTAGTGCTCGGCAAATTGAGTTACGGTAGGCGATCGATTTTTGTATTCTAAATTAATCTATTTTATTACTTTTATTACTAACCTACGTCATGGATTTCTCCAATATTTTTCTGTTGTAACTTTCTTGAACTTGCTAATATATTTTTTTAAAAAACTATTTCTTTTATCCAACGAATAATTCACAGGATTTAAGAATACACCATTCTAATTATTGAATACACGTCATAACATACATACATGGCAGTCGTGGCATAGTGGTAATGCACAGGGCGCGATACCCAAGAGACGCAGGTTCGATTCCTACCGGGTGTCTTACTTTTTTCGAAAAGATTTTTTCTTTTGAGTGTTTTCAGAATTATGTAGGTATGTTAAATAATATAAACTTTGTATTTAAATTTTTAAAAGACAGATATTAAACAGATATTAAAGAACAGAGAACAGATAACCATTTAAATGGTAAAAATAGTAAATATAATAATAATATATTTAGTAGATCCTCGTGTATTCTTACTTATTTATCTTATTAATTAGTATTATTACATTTATCATAACAATGACTTTAATTAGTATTTATATTGGAGGGCAAAACTATTGAAGAGTTTCGTAGAATTTTATTAGTGTCTTTTTTTGTATTTTAAATAGTTTATCCATATTCGTTAATGTGATTGATAATAAAACCATTTTAACATCTTTCTACAGTGAAATTCTAACAGCAAAATGGTAATCTTGTTGTTTCTCCGGCAGATGTTACTTTTAAAAAAATCTTTCCACTAAACTAACTCCAGCAGCTGCCTCCTATCTATGATTTGAACGCGTGACGTGGCTTCTACTAAAATGTTTCAATTCTATTCAAAGCAATCATGTAAGTATTTTATTTATTTATAAAACCATCACATGATTTCTTTTTCTTTAAATATTTGAATAAACTTTTCACTCTCGTTGTGAAATATTTCGTTTTGCCATTGTATATTTGCTTTATCGCATATTTCTATATAAATAATTCTTCAAGATCAAGCGTGTATGGCTTCAATTTCTTTTCACATTTTAAATCATTTCATATATTATCAACATTTTCAAGTCTCCAGCATGCTGTAAACTCATAATTCAACACAATATACCAATACAGCAGCAGTGACGTCCCTAGATAAAATACCGCCCCTAGGCAACGCCAAAATGCCGCCTCATTTTTTTATAAGTACCAGATATTGCGAACCCGACAAAACCAGTGAGCTGAATTTTTTAATGGAAATATATTTTCGTTATTACTAAGTTTAGTTAGCTGTTTCTATACCTATATTCCAAAAGATTTTCCTCGATTTGCCGCCCTTCGAGTAACTGCCGCACCCTAGCGACGCTTAATCTGCCTACCCCCACGGGACGTCATTGTACAGCAGGTTATGCGATTAAGATATGTGAGGGTGGATCTGTTCAGCTACCAAGATTATAGTGAAATTAAATGGCGAATAGGTAAATAAATACACATCTGAGAATGTTAATGTACGAGACATTGTGTAAAAGAAAGTCGTGAAAATAGACAATAACCGCGCATGCCCGTCGTGATTTAATCCCTTCATTCCCCCATACAAACCTCACATGCCGGCTATCTCCCAAATATCCTACGGAAACAACTCCATCTGCAATTTGTATTATTAGTTCAATGAAAACAAATAAGCACGGCTGACAAAATTTATTGTAGGTACACTATTTTTGTCGTATATCCACAGCCTACCTCCACTCTTCGCCACTGCATCTCGGTGGAAATGACTCGTTCCAATCACGGATGCTTTTAACACTAGATGCGGCGCCATCCTCTGCTACGTTTACCATTGATCTTAATTTGCATGGCAAGTTGGGGATTGCTGTATTTTTGTCGTCTTATAATTTGGCCAAAATACTGTAGTTTTCTGGTTTTAATAGTACGCAGAACTTCTCGGTTCTTTCCCATTTGATTGAGAATGTCAATATTTACCACCCGATCAATCCAAGGAATTTTGATGATTTGTCTATACAGCCGTATCTCGAAAGCCTTAACTCTCCGTGACATTTTCTGGTTGCTATATTAAATATAGATTTTCAAAAAATCGATATGCAAAAAATGGCTACCACAGAGTGGAGGTTTGTATTAACAGATTTTGTTTTTACGAAAAATAATGGATGTCAGCCACTTGCTCAACCTATTGGGTCCATACTCTGACTCATACACAAATTGAAAAACAATATGTGTATCAGACCCAGGATTTGAACATGGGACCCACGACGCTATAGACCAGGGCTAGTCAACCTTTTTATACCTACCGCCCACTTTGTATCTCTGTTAGTAGTAAAATTTTGTAACCGCCCACCGGTTCCACAGTAATGGTGATTTATAAAGTAGGGAAGTAACTTTACTTTGTAAAATGTATAAAGCAGAGTTACAGCAAGACAAGTTAAAGAATATAATAATATTTTTTAAAACTATGTCCGATTCTAATAGGATCATATGGGCCTCCACAGAGTAGAGGTTTGTATTAACAGATTTTGTTTTTTACGAGATATGGATGTCAGCCACTTGCTCAACCTATTAGGTCCATACCCTGACACACAAATTGAAAAACAATATGTGTACTTGCCAGACCCAGGATTCGAACCTGGGACCCACGGCGTGATAGTCCAACGCTTAAGCCACGCGGCCACCGTGGGTGTCAATAATAATTACTTACCAAATACTTTATGTCAGACTTTCGCTAAGTTTGGCAGAATAAATCTTTATAAAACAACTCACTGTAGTTAAATCTATCTTTTTATATATACTTTGCATACACAGAAGCATGAAGTCTGATAAAATTACATTTAATTTAAAGTGTCACCGGGAATTTTATGAAAACATAATGAAAATGTTTTTAAAACCCCTACCACCCACCATGAAAGCTGGAAGGCATACTAGTGGTCGGTAGGGACTAGGTTGACTACCCCTGTTACAGACCGACGCTTAAGGCTATACTTCAGGTGAGGCATGGTCTAAAAAGATCGTGGCTAGGCGATGCGCGGATTATAATATAATCTATCATAAAAATTCAACATGCGTCCATTTAATGTTATGTTTATTGTTATATTACTAATAATAATAGTATATTCATTGACATGTTTTCTTTTTTAAGTATATACATACGTAAAGTTTTTTAGTCATTTTTACACGATTTAAGAATACTTTCATCCGACGCCATGACAAAACAAATCGACGTGCAGACACCTCTTCTGTCGGTCTCCGATTGGCGACTAGTGATAAAATTCGTCGCACCTCCTGTTGAAAACTATTTGCTGTTTCACTGAATGTGGGTGTATCCGCCCTATATTTCGGAAGCCAAATATTATTAAAATGACTGATTAATACATAATATAATTACATATATGATTGTATTATTATTATTTATTACTATGAAATAGCTTCAGCATGATTCACGCTAGATGTCTCAAATCATTTAGGCAATACACACACGTCAACAATACGGAACAATGTTGGCCATCAAAAAAGTATAGCGGTGCAAACAGTCTCTCCGTCACGGTACGTTGTCCGCGATCAAAGAAATCCTCTCGCATTGAAGACGACTCAGAGACTCGGTCTTATTATTTTTTCGTCTCCATTGTGTTCGCATGTATCCATCCGTCCATTCAATACTAGACTACACCCATACGAAACCAGGGGTATTTGACAAATTTGCATAGTGGGTCATATAATTAATTAGACATGTCAAATTATTCGACTTTTTAAATAACCGGATATTCGGATAGTGATAAGCAAAAAGGACCCAACTAACGTTTTTAGGTATTTTGAGTTATGAATGGGAACTTGTTCGAAAAATCCAAATTTCAATTTGCAAAAGAGATCCAAGTTAAATTGTTCTAAATATGTTCTAAACCTCAAATTTTCTGTTATAAAAAAGAACCAACTAACATAGTCAGTATCAAAGTGTTAGAAGAGGCAAGAGGTCAAGGTTTCTTTGATGGTATGGAGTACTATATCTTTACCTTAAGTTATTTTGCTTATGTTATTAAAGATATACAAATACTTACTTATTTGCAATTTGATATTTTATGACAAATAAATAGTTTACGACTTTGCAAGTAATATGGAATTATTGATTAATATTATAAGATATATTACTGGATTTTATATTCTTTTACTAGTAATATATAATAGATATATTTATTTAATAATTATTATGTAATAATAATAACAGTATTTAATAATTTTCATGTTCACAACATTTACATAAAGTATATGAAAACATGTACAGACTTTGAAGCTCAATATCTCCATTTAACCATTTTTAGTTGGTTCCTTTATATTTATCTCAATTCTTAATTTCAGATATTTTCGAAAAAATTACCAATAATTTTTATTTTTATACAAAAACTATTATACCAGAATAAAAATAGAAACTATTATTACCAGTAATAGTGTAAATACTTACGTCAAATATTATTTTAATGCTCTATTTATATGTAGGCACTATTAAATAAATATTGAAATATTAAACTCAATCGTATACTTAGGGGTCGTCCATATATGACGGCATGCCCTGAAGAGGGGACGAGGTCTGACAATATAATGTGATGATTTGTGACGATGAGATTGTATAAAAGTTGACTTCACAAAACCAATAAAATATTAAACTCATTTTCTTCTGAAAATCAAATATACCTACTGTGAGAAAATTTCATTTTCATATTATACTGTTCACTTTCAACGAATTTGTTTTTTTACGAATGGAGCAGAAACTCAAAATTGTGACAGACAGATTGAAACGAAACACTTTGTAACGATGGGAGTGGGACGCCATAATATATTGACGATTCGAAATTTATTTATTTCAATAAGCGAAAATTACAAATTATTAGTTAAAGACGCTAACAAGATGGCATGAACTTTAATATAAAGAAAAATAGTAACAATAAAACAGTGTGTTAAGTTTTCAGATTATGAAAAATAAACGCTTCATACTTATTCATAAAAATCTCTTTTTTTTGTTTGTCTCATTTTTATGGTTAAAAACATTAAATTTTGTTGATATTTTCTTGATTTTAATTATCATTAGTTGTTGGCCATTTTCTCAGCCTGTTAGATCCTCTGTAATTTATACTACATATACCTAAACAACGCGTGAATTTACCAGACACGAGATTCAAACTAGTGTTCTATGGCTTCAGCGGCGGACATTCCGCCAATCGCCCGCCACGGATTCTATTAAGTATTAATACAAAACAATATGATATAACATACTCGTTCTGTATTCATCCAAACGATAATGAAACTAAATTCCTCCAGAATAAACGTTATATTATAATATAATAAAATGCAAATGAATTAATTAAAAACATATTTTTTGATACGGACCGTAATTTGATAAACCCTGCTGCACAGGCCTACCTATACGAGTGAATTTGAAAAGAATCAAAAAATGTACTCAGCAAAGACTCATAGGTACAATGAAATAGTAGACAAATATTATCTACATAGGTACAATACGTTAACCATAAGACATATAAAAGAAGTTACCTGGAATCATGCTGTATGTTTATATCGAAGGATTTTGAAGAAATTGGCACAAAAAGTCTTTAAAATTCTTCCAAGAAGATTATCAATTACGTATTGTTTGTGTTCATTGATATTTTTCTACATATTATCACTATTTCTTTTCTATTCCACATACCTACGTTGTATCTCTCAACAAAATCGCCCTTTTCGCCTATATATCTGTATTCCGCAGATTTTTTTAATCATCATCATCATCAGCCTGAATCTATCCACTGCTGGATGAAGGCCTCTTCAAACTGCTTCCACTTCTCTCGGTCCTGTGCATTGCGTTGCCACGTACTTCCGCAGAACTTTATCATTTCATCGATCCAGCGGCCTCTAGGTCTACCTTGCGGACGTTTTGTACTTCTTGGATACCACTGGATGACTAGAATTGTCCTACGATTGTCTCTTCTTCGAGGTATGTGTCCAGCCCATCTCCATTTAAGGCTTTTAATAAACTCTATTACATCGCAAACCCTTGTCTGCTTCCTTATCCACTCATTCCTCTTTTTGTCCTTTCGCGTTATGCCCAGCATGCACCTCTCCATACCACGTTGTGCTACTCTAAGTTTCTGGATTTCTTTATTTTTTTAATACCGTGAAAAAACAGCGAATTTTCGAAAACTTGTTAAATATAGGTTTCATGGAAATCTTGTGGTGAGTATTCTTATTTTTTTATTTAATACAATACCTAAAGGTATACCTACGCTCACGATGGCTCAGAGGTAACATATCGGTTTATAATGTCGTGGGTCATATGAACCTAAAGGTTAATCGAGTGGCTAACAGAAGGGCGGCAAATCGACGAGAATCAATAGAAATAGGTACCTAAACTTAGTAATAATAGAAATATCTTTCTGTTAATCAGCTGGGTTAGTTTAGGTTAGGTTAGGTTGGGTTAGGTTAGGTTGGGTTAGGTTAGGTTAGGTTTGGTTAGGTTAGGTTTGGTTAGGTTAACCTAACAAATAATCCAGTTTATCGCCTATTTTCAAAATGCGTTTTCCGCTGTATCCGCTTTAACCGAACAGTACCATTTATTTTACGCATTTTTTTGGCATCAAAATTAAAATATATTATATACTTACATTAAAAAAAAACCTTCCCTAATATTAAATACTAATAAATGTTAGATTAATATTGAAACTATTATTGAAGGTCGATCAGGTGTTACAAATTTCCTTTATTTAATAAATATCAAAGCTTTCAGAAACACTTCAAAACGAGCTTTTAAAAATAAGCAACGTCTTAAAATCTCTAAGGAAGTTAAAATGGTTAGCACTTAGAATAGAAGGATGCGCATTATTATTATTTGTGCCGTAAAGACAAAGTATTTGTCGTAAAACACCTCATGGCTGAAATGAAATGGCAGTTTACAACCACTCAAAAGTGTTTTGAAAATTACATAAGTACCTACCCACCTTTCCAAATTAGCCACATCCGTCCCAGGTAGAAAAAGGTGTCGTTTCATGAAGCGGTTCTCAAGGTTTCTCACCACAAAATTTGGGTTTAAAAGTAAAAGAAAATTACCATGTTCGATCGTCCACATAATAATGTTTTGGCCATTGAGTCCTTGCACTGGATAAAATAAAAATACATATTTAAAAACAACATGCATTTTTTAACTATTGTCGATTAGTCGATTCAAGTTAATTGACTATTTTCGGATTACATCTTTATATACATAGAGTAATGTAAAATACTACGGTAATGCAAAAATCCTTGTCTCTGTAGGCGTGGGTGCGAGTTCAAACACAGCATCCGTAGTCTTTGTCAATGTATTTTTGATCCTGATTAATACTTTGGACGCTGAAGACGCACCTGGCGCGTAATGATCAGGCGGCCGATCGATGTAAGTAACGTGCATTTTAAAGATGGTAATTAAAAATCATTATCTAGTCAGCAGCGAAATATCCTGATGTACCATAATACAGCCAAGACCTTAACTTGAGAACCAGATTAAAAATATATTAGTACTGATGGTCATATTTATTAATCGTTGAATTAAATGCATATTTCTCTTTTTGATGTTTTAGATCAGTAATTTTTAATAAATGTTATAATGTTGTATTCTCTCACTATAATATGTCTCTAATAGAACTACTATTACACTACTCTCGCCTTATACGACTAAATTTAACAAATATATAAACAAAAATAGTTAGGAGCAGTTTTCAGATCTTTTTATTTTCATCGTAATGTATAATATAATTTTAATATTGTACCCATAGAACGCGAATTCACATAAATAAATATCATTATTTTTTTGGAATAGCAAAACAAAGAATCCCTATGTATTGAAAACAAGCTTCATTACAGAATGTTAAAAACAGTTGTATAGAATTTACAAGTCGATTGACTCAGTTTGGTCACAAGTGCACCTGTTTGTTATAACAAACTATTATACTATATAGCAGTGCTTCGCAACCTTTTCTCACCCACGGCACACCAAAGGTCTTCCGAGAATTCCATGGCACACCACACGTAAAACGATGTATACACCAAAACATGGAACCCACATCCTGAAGAGGGACCCCAGGCCAGGATTTTTGGCGGGCCCCCTACCTATCGCTAAGGTTAAAGACAGTGTGATACTCTAAAATAGCGTTTTTCAAATGGTGTTCGAGGAAAAAAATATTGGTATTGATTGTATGTTTTTAGCGATTTTTTGTATTTATTAATACATCCACTTGAATTATGGTTAGCTGTTGGGTTGAGAACAATTTTATTATTTGTCGAGTATTGACATAATAATAAATTGTATCTTACAATTGCATGTTTTAAAATATTAATATCAGCGTAGTAAAATAGCGCCGCAGGCGACTTTTTTTACTTTTCGAACAAAATTGTAATTCTCACTCACTTATCTGGTTGACCTGCCACGCCGGCACTCCTGAGCCTAGGCTCCCAGAGAGCCCTGTCAGCTCCCCCTTGTAGAGGCCATGCACCATAATTACATTAGTTTATGTTTTTTTATTTGATAAATAATTAAATATACAAACAACATAACACACGACGAAGAACTAAATGTACAAATTGCCATGTATTTGTATTATCAATAACTAATTAATGTGATAACTTAGCTTTTTTCAATGAACGTAAAAGTTTTATATATTTTGACTTGATATTTGAAAGAGTAACCCGAAGCCGTCGGTCAAGACCCTTCAAGCAAGACTGCTTATTATTTTTAATTATAACTTGAGTAGAACAACTTTGCTCACCTAGATATTTCGTATAAAATGGGAGCTGAACTGCGATAGCCTTGTCGAAAATCCGAAGATATTCTATATTAACCGAAATCCTGAAAATAGCCAATGGAACATCGGCAAAGTTTAGTTTTAGCGTCCCGTCGTTTCTCAATTCAACCAATTCCTCTCGAATTTATAGGGAAAGCGCTTCTAAAGAATTTTCGGCATTATTTGCAAAAGTGTTTCGAATCCAGTCGTATTGATTGTATGAAAGTAATGATGAAATGTCTTTTGCAGCAAAGTTAAATGTTTTTGAAACGGATCCAAAATTAATTGTTTGTTTTCAATGGTGGTCTGGTAGGTCCTTTGGTACATTTGTAGAGATCCTTGTCTTAAAATTATTTGTGTTTTTTTGGGAGCAATGTACCGCGGCACACCTAGCATCGTCTCACGGCACACCAGTGTGCCGCGGCACACCGGTTGCGGAGCACTGCTATATAGTATTAATTCCTGCAGTACATATTGAGCTTCTAAATACAATTTTTGAGTGTCTAAAAGACAATCGAAAGTTTGAGAAGTATTTATTCGAATGAAAAAAATAACACCGCTTTTGAGTAAAACTTTCGAAAGGTCTCATTGTGTTTGAAGTTTTAAAATAAAACAGTTTGTGCGGCACTCATTGTCCATTCAAAAGTTAATCATTATATTCCTGCGTTTACCTGAAGAGGTCTGTAAATTACTTCGAGTATTTTGGAAATACCTGTGAAAGGTGTAATTACACGCGACACCAGCATTGAACATTAATAAGTATTTGAGATATATTTATACACCAAGGATACTTTGAAACGCACTTCCTATAATGTTTGATTATAACCATAATATGTAGTTAGATTCGTCGATCTAAAGGCCGGTTCGTATTAGTCGTATAGTTTAGTCAAATGGAGAGTGATTTAGTGAGTTACCACTAAATGATTTAGTAATTGAAAAGTGTCCGAAGATGTCAAAATGAACAGAGCACAACGTAACAAATCAAAAATAAATAAGTAATTAACTTGACTAAAGTTAACGTATTCAGACTTGTCTCGTGACATATTTAGTATTTAGTGAGAGGTGGTGGGGGTAGCTACTCGACCGAAAAATGATAACAAAATGGATTCACTCGACTAAATGATTTACTAAATTACTTGACTAAATTTATCTGTTCGTACACGTTTAGTTACTAAATTACTCGCCACTCGACTAAATTACAGGACTAATCCGAACCGACCTTATTAGTGTGTAGGCTTCCATTAACTCCTCAAAATCTCGTAATCCTTAGCTTTTTGCTGCTAAGTCTTAGTACCCCGCCAAGTGTACCGTCTATTCAGTGGGTATTAATAATCGGTTATTAATTGTAAACAACAATATGTCGTATTTACAATAATTATTAGAAACCATATTCCTATGTTCACCTTAAAAGCTTATAGCATTTTCTTGTCTGTTTATTTAATGAGCCTTGTGTAGGTATTATGGTATAGTAATAAGTAATAATATAAAACACAAGTAATGACAATTTTATAAGGGATCATCCATATATGACAACATGCCTTAAGGAGGTGGACTGATATAGGCAATGTGATGATTTATGGCGAATGAAATATGGGTTGTAGACAACCTGACGTCGTGAAACCAATAAAATATAAACTCATTTCTTTCTGAAAATAAAATATCTCTCAGAACATTAAATCAGTAGCGAAGGGTGGAGGGAGGCTATTAAGATCTTACATGCACACTAAACTTTGTCAGTCATACGTATTTGTTTCCATTGAACTAATATTGCAAATTGCAGAGAGTGTTGGTTAATTTTAAACATTCTTTTATACCCTACTTAATCCAAGCCATAGTAGATAATAGTAAAAAATATTCGTTTATCTATAAAATATCTAAAAGTATGCCATTAAAACATACATACGATACTTTATAGATAATATGTAGATGAATATTTTTTATTGATAATGGTTTGATTTAGGCAGGGCTTAATGAATTTAAAAAAATTTACTATGACCATCCGTAATAATATGTATTCTTAATTCAACGAGAACAAATAAATATGACTGAAAAGGTGTGCACTATTTTTGTCGGATCGCCCATAGCATACCTAAAATACTCGTATTATGGTTCAGTTAAGACAGGGTTTAACTGAATTTTAAAACTAACCAGCATCATCTGCAATTTGTATTCTTAGTTCAATGAAAACAAATAAGTATGACTGATAAAGTTTTGATGTGCACTATTTATGTCGGATCTTTACAGTCTACCTCCACCCCTCGCCACTGCATTATATTATAATGAATTTGATCATTTTTAATGAACTTTCTACACTAAATAATTGAAATAATTATTCAACTGTCAATTTATTCACATCCATAATCTTCATTCATTTGTTTACTGGTCAAATTTCTCAAGGTTTTCACTGATAGGAAACCATCTAGAAATAGTTAGGTATTCTATAAATATGAATAAACTTTGAATACGTAGTAATATTAAAACTGCATTCATAAAAAAATATAAATATTTATAAGTAGTATTCGAATAATACGTTGAGATATGAAAACTAGTTCAGTAGGCAACATAGTAGTATGTATTAGAAACTCACAAAATAGATAATCGTTACATGATCTTATCTGATCATAAAATCATACAATACAATTGGAAGAACTAATGAATATTATTCTTGCGAATTCAAAAACAATGATGCAAGCAATATAATAATTGAATTTCGAAGTAGGTAATTATTTAAGCGTCAATTACATTGAGCTTCTTTACGAGCTGTTGGCGAATTTATAATCTGCCTGTAAAGTCGCTCAGTGTAATCATCGAACAAGCTAACAAGCAGGTTGTAAACACTCTACCGAGAAAAGTTGAAAGCCGGTCAACTTTACACGCTACACGCCGGCGTGTGGGCCTACTGCGTCTGCGCAGTAGAGCGCAGTAGCAACCTCCCGGTAAAAAATAGAACTACGTTCTATCAAAATAGTCGCTGGCTTGTGGCTTCTCAGCGAATGGAAAGTTTTGTGTGTAATCATCAAATCGCAGTAGCTGAATCGCCCGCTTTTAAATTCGCCAACAAACAGCTCGTAAAGAAGCTAAATGTAATTGACGCTTTAGACCGAGGCGGTGTGTAATTTGGTAACGAAATATGACAATGAGGGGGGGGGTTAAAAACTACCCAAAGTGACATTTAAGCGATGCCCCTAATTATTTCCCATTCAGAATTTTCAGATTTTATTTTGTTTTAATACGTGGGTAGAGTCCGTATTCTTTAATCTGGCGTTCACGTCACGTCGCTCGAGGACGGTAAGCATCGTGTCATCGCGTTCGACTGTTGCAAGTTTTCAATTAGAGGGAACGAGAGGGAATGCAGTGTTAAGATGCTGAAGCAGGGGGAAAACCGCATGCCATCATAAAGAATACGGACTCTAAGCCGTATTTTTTGTTTAAGGCGATTAGGCGTTAGAGCCATCTAGCGGGAAAATGCGAAGCTTGCAATTTGAGACATTTTTTTGATAATTTACAATTTCAACTGTATTAATTAATAAAAATATATCTGAAAACAATAAAAAGAAAAATATTATTTATTTTAAGTCAAAGATAAACTTACAACATGTGTAAAAAAATGTTATAAAATGTGAACTTGTCCAAGGACCCCATCTTAATTATTACATGTTATATTTTATGGTCATATTTATTATTAAAATTTAGTTTATTAAGTTTTCTATGTTTTAACATAGAGATTTTTGACTAATTCATAGTTTTAATATTTTTTATATTCATTTTATTACTTATAAATGTTATTTAGGTATCGTCCCAATATTGAAACTCGAAGAAGTCTCTACTGTCTTTACCGGCTTCACTTCTAACTTCACTAAATAGATTATTCATATGTCTTCTATCTTACTCTAACGCATATTGCAGAGATTATACACGTGCTTTCACACTCTCACTTATGGTTGGAGGTCTTGGTCGAGTTGTTATTTCAGTACGTACGTGTATACAACAATTTCACATATTAAGGATAAATATAAATACAGATGGTTTTATAGAATGTCTTTTTCATATACATTATATCGAGACTATAATACAAAGACAAACAGAAAGCTCTGGAAAGTCAATTATCCTCTTCTATTGGCTGCGAAAGGTTACAGAATCAGGGTTTGTTGTTTGCAGTCGTTTGTTGAAACGCCGACATATTTTATCTGTTGTCGAAAAACCATGTTATCTAAAAGTTAATTATTGAAGGAGACCTTTTTGCATGCTTTAAATTCGCGTTTTAGGAACGATTCTGGTATGTCTTATATTAGGCGGAATAATAATAGATGAGCTATATTGGTGCAATTCATATTTTGTATAATAGTTAATTATTGTCATACATTTTATTTATATAGGTTTGATAAAGTTTATATTTACATTTCAATATAAGTTTTAACTTCCTTTAAATTTTTCTAGAAGAAGTTTCGTAACAGAATTTTGTTTTACGACTTTGATATTAACCATGGTTATATTGATTAATCAAATTAATAACAAAATGTAATTTTTAATTCGCACAATGTCTACCGAAAATTTATGGTTAAATTTATACTATTAGAATGATTTTTGAAGTTAAACTTCTTTAGACACGTTTGGAAAATCAGATCAGAGTGTATTTTTGGCATGTGACATGTACACATAATTTATTTTTTTACACAAAAATAAACGCACTCGATTGGATTCGAACCACCGATTGTTCAGTTATCAGCCAAACGCACTTCCATTACGCCACAGTATGATACTCCAATCGTGACGATTATACAGTATAATATTATAGTTTAGAATTGTTTCATTGCCTAGGCAGCGAATTTATTATTGTAGGCCATTTGCAATTCCTTACGTAAACAAACTGTTAAGCTTCATAGTCGCAGTTGTTACTTTTAAAATAAAAACAACGATAAATAATTAAGTAAGGATATAATTTAGTAATATAAATTAAAGTGTATAGAAATAAACCAACGGCGTTCCAATAAGCGGTCTTTTTTCTTGAGTGTGTAATTTAATAAGATAATTAAGAGCTATTCGAAGAATCTAGTTTATCACAAGTTTTGTTTTTGTTTTGTTACGCCAAAGAAGTATAACTTCTAACGCGCGTACATAAGTACACACTCCGATTTTTTATATTACATTTTGTAACAATTAAACATAAATCAATTCCCATCTTTGTTCCAATGCGCAGCATATAGGGCACCGCAAAGTGGAGGTTTTATTTAGGAACTTGTTCTAAGTACTAATATGGTTGTCACCTAATTGCCCAACCCATCGAGTTTTTCTTATGAATCCTGATGCAGGATTCGTGCTGCCAACGATTCCATCGTAGGACAAAACATATATAATTAATTGCACCGTTGAATAGAATTGTGTGTAAATAGTATGACAAAGAAAGATATAATAATAATCAATTATACAGTATAAGCAACCCCCCCCCCCCCCCCTTGATCGCGGAAGATATGTTTTGGACACGGTCACGATGTGCGAAATTTCGCGACCAACGGAGGATTTGAAAACGAAATCTTTTAATATGTGACACTTAAAAAACACTCGAAAATGAATAAAATTAACGTTATATATTATAAAATAGAAGTAATATATATATATAACTTTTCAATAAACTGGAAAAAATTGAATGTTACCTTGTCTGCACTTATTATGTAAAAAATGTGGATAACACTATCGAATAATCTGATCGTGCGTGATTCCACTCATTATGACGATTTCCAGCGCGTGGCACATGTCAAAATAAGCGCAGAACAAAAAAAATATTATTAAAAATCGATTATGATATAACGATTTCTCACTCGCCGGGGTCACGATGAACGAGAGTTACATATACTCAAAGTCTATAACATTATGATAATGTTTAAATACATAAAAAAAAATCATAACATCCATTCGAGAAATTTCGTTTATTTATATGGAAACAATGAATGTTCCACTTTTGAAAAATTTACATTTTTATCCCGAAAACATCATGTATTTTCGGTGGCATAAAATTTCTTATCATTATCGAAAACAAACAATCAAATAATGTATACATGCCTACTAGGGAATCCAATCCCGAGCCATAATTCTGATCCCGGGATTTCGGGATTAGAATTTGACAATCCCATTTGCATGCATTTGTTCACAAATGCATTTGTTCCATTGTTAATATATTTTTTTTATATTTACAAATAACATTGATAAAATCGGTCAAAAATAAATCTAGTATAATTTATACTATGTAAGACATTTATTGTTAATATTGTATACGTTCAATCTTGGAAATACACAAGTTTAACGGAGTAAATAATAATGTGAATTTAATAGGAGATTGCTGTTTCTGATAGTAAAGACTTAAGGCGATGTCTTTGGCCTAAATAACACATATAATGTGACTTTTACGCCATCTTTTTATATTTAAAGGCATCTACCATGAATTTCTAAAAATCTGTTACTAAAAACTTTGGTCAATTCTAACCAGATGGCAGTAAGTTACCATAATATGTTGCAAGTATTATTAAATTGCCAGATGAAAAAAATCGCTAGACAAAAATTCATTTACATATTATAAGAATATAATAATATATTCTACTATAATATTATTATATATATATACCTATTCAAATAATTATATTTTTTTTTAAATAAGTACAATATTTTATTATATCGTATTGACATTTTTATGATTTAAAAGAAAAGTTTTAAATCAATTTATACTTGCCAACTTCTTTTTTCATTTTGAATAGAAATTTAGAATACAAAAGGCCAATATAGGGCCAAAGGAATGAAAATATGGAAGAGAAGTATTAGTCTATTGACAAATTTTTTATTTTTATTTTATAAAGTAAAATAATATACTATATGCACATACCAGGTCACACTGCAGATGAATATTACCTACTCTATAAACTTAGGGAAGGTAAAGAAAACAACTTGTTCATAGGAGTGGTCAATTTTAATAGAACATTACACAATAAAAATAATACAAAAACCTTATAAATAGGATAATTAAATATATTTACACTTAAAATTAGTTAAAATTAAGAAATAAAACCCTAAATATGTACTTTAAAATTGCTTTGAGCTGCATCCTATACTGTGTGATACAGCTCAAAGCAAAATTTTGTGCACACGTATATATTGCATTTTATGCAAATATACCTGGTGCGGCACTTGCATCCAGGGTATCTGCACACGGATGCTGAATGGTGGCCAACGCTGTCCAAACATACCTCAGCGATCGGTTGGGGGACAACCGTTCTCCTGCGAGCTGGTGGCTCTGTGTCTACCTGCGATGTCGACATGTTTCTTGGCCGACCTCGTGCTGGCAGTGTTAAAATGTTGGCTACCCGATCTTCATACCGAATAATAGCTTTCGCTAATCTGATTCAGTACGACAACAGTCCCATAATATCCTTTCGGGGTACATTTTCTAGTTTACAATTCCGCATATACATTAGCCAACAGTTTACCACCGCCAAGTCCACAAAGTTTTTAAAAACCCTCACAGGCCATTTGCATGTCTTCATCGCAGTCCTGTAATAAGTAATTATCCGATCGCAAAGATCAATGCCACCCATCGACATATTGTAGTGCTTTACAATGGCCGGCTGAGTGGCACTGATCTTCCTCTTTACTTCCTTCGACCATCGCATGCAGGTACCAACAGGAGTACTGCCGACCGCAGTGGAAAATAATAACACGGATTTATTTTCTTTCCACTTGACTACACAGACTTTGTCATCCTACCGAACCTTCTCATCCCAATCTCCCCTCTGCATTGCCTTATCGTTTTTTTAATTTCTTAATCACATCGCCGAGTCTATTACTTCTGACAGTTCCAGTTAAGAACATTTTGTCGTGAAGTAACGAATCGGCGAGCTTCAAACTAGTGAAAAAACGATCAGTATAGACAATGCAGGAGGATTGGGGAGAGTCCGGCAGAGTAACTTGACCACACTTGCGCCCAGACCGAACTGCTTCATATCTCCATCTGATACCGTTCCCTTCCCTACATATATGTGAAAATCTATCACTAATCCATCTCTGGCCGCGAGAACAAAATTTTTAAGGCCTACAGGATTTGGCTTGTTAAGCACAAATTGCCTGTGTTTACAGCGGCCAGTGAACGGCATCATTTGCTCATCGATGGAGTTATGAGCAGGTCTGGGCAAAGTATGGCATTTTTTTAGAACCTCACTTAAAAAGGGACTAATCTTCCAAAGTTTATCTGTGCAGCCCGTGCGGTCAGCAGTGTTATCTGCAAAATGAAAGTGATTCCGCAGTTCGAAGTACCCGTCTCTGGGCATTGCTTGATTAATGATTTGAATGCTTAGATCATAACACCAGTACATTCGAGTCTGCGGAAACCTTAATGTACCCATCATAATTTTGATGCCGGTGAATACGAATTTCGAATTCGTATTCACCGACCACAAGTCCCTTTTTTGTGCTGAATATAAATTTGTCTGCTCAGCTATTTTTTCGAAGAGAGTGAGGTTGAAGTATTCGAAAAAGGAGCTGAGGACATTGTCAGCAACATGCCCTCTCACCAACAAATCTTCCTCCAATTCCGGACCAGCATTCGGCATACTGAAACAATAGGAAAAAAATATTATTACATTATCCATATTTCCCCATTAATTCAAGTATTTAGCAGTAAAAATACAAATAATGATGGGCAATAATATGTCAACTCCTCATTCGAGACAATCGCTACATCATGTGTACAAGATGTAATGAATTCTTGTTTTTATGCCAAAGCATGTAATGAAAATGAATCTAGTGTATGACCGGATGGTCTATAAAACCAATAAATATATTATTAAGAAAATTGTAAACCTACCATTTTGTGAGCCAGGGAAGATTATTTTATTAAATTCGGTTCTACAATCATATTATGCGAATGAAAGAAATTCACTATCTATTAGATAATTTACAAAACGTACAAGATGGGCTCGATGACATTTGTCATAAACATAACCTCAAACTAACGTAAAGTATTTATAATTCTACGAAAACGATGAGTCTACGCCTAAAATAATATATATTGATGATAAATGCATGATGGTGATTGAAAATACAGTATATGTAACTCTTTTCAATAATTTTTGAATGTTTGTTTGACAATCAAAACTGCGTGACATAGTTTGTCATTTTGATGTACGATAATAATATTATTTATTATACACTGAAAAGTTTACTTACTTGACAAAAATGTTACTGATGAGTCGATTCCTTCCTGTTTTCAAACAATATACCTAATAATGGCCAAATAAAGAAGAATAATTGTCATAAACCCGATATTCGATCTTCGATCGAGAGCACGAATGCTACCATATGTTAAAATGCGAGATTTGTTTATTATTTTTATCATAAATAATGATAAAAAACAGTTGTAATTTAAGCAAATACTAATTGCAAATAATTCGCAGTTTCAAATTTTGAATATAGGCAGGTTTCTACGTAAATTAAGTTAATATTGTAATTTCAATTATTAAGTTATTTTTATTCATATGGCAATTTCGCCTCAAACTGATAAACTGATTTTTGTCAAAATGCAGAGAAATGTTATTTTGTCTTGTCTATGTATGAGTTTCATTTTCAACGTCATGTTATGGTTGTGTGTGTATTTTGTATGAAGATTTCATTTTCAACGTCATGTTATGGTTGTGTGTGTATTTTGTATGAAGATATTTTGTTTCCAAATAATTCCACGACGGCAGCACTATACGGCCAAGCATCGGCTAAGTGTTGTCAGCATGTTGCCAATTCGAGCAATTATTATGGTTTCGATTTCTATCGATTCGTTAATATACAAAAATACAAGATTAAATTTAAATAACTGCCGTAAAAATTAATAAATAATATTTTTAATAGAAACGCTAATCGTTTTTTGCGATAAATTGCGTCTAAACCGACATATTTCGATTTTAATTGCATGCTTTCTAACCTCTAAATCGATGTTTTTTAAATTAAAAAAAAAAGATATAAGGATATAATAAATTCCAATTTACGTTTAGCGTTTCGCTAGGTAATAGATTTAGGTATATTTTTATCGTAATTTTGATAATAAATCTTATGTCATTCATTCTTACCACCCGATAGAAATGTACCGAATTTGACACGTATTTTTGGTATATAGAACTCCACGATACATCTTAATTTTTTATTTTATTTTTCTCATTACTTTTGAATATATATCTACCGATTAATAAACTTTTCTAGCTATTTTTCGATAACAACTTTACCTAGAGACATCACCTTAATGAATGGATTAGCGAGATTTAAAATATTAAAGCAAATAATCATGGCGTACATATGGCATTTCCGCTTCATAAAACTAATTAGTCAGCCAAATATGAAACTGCCGTAAAACGTATGATATCATGGTGGAATTACTTTGTTAAAAGTGCGAAGCATTGTTTTTTTCCAATCTTTCCATTTTTAATAATTTACGTGAAAAAATAAAATGAATCGGCAACCTACACATGGGTATAAATCAAACTTCATTCAAACTCAGTTTATTTCTAAAGTAGCTTTTTTTTATTAAAAGTATTTTTTCTGTTATATTTTCGCTTCTATTTTATGTTCCATAAAAATTGATAAAAAAATCAATCCCGAAATCCCGGGATTATGTTTATCAATCCCGGGATTCATAGGTATCGAAAATAGCTCGGGATCCCGGGATCCCGGGATTGGAATTCTTAATGCCTACATAATCGTTTAGTTTAGTAATAGTTTGGTCATAGTATTATTAAGTTGTTATCTAGTTTACTATATAGGTACCGCTATCATTCGTAGGTCTCTTCTGCTCTTGAAACACTTTTACCTGTTATCGCGAGGGATGGTTTCCAATCCTGGTGTCCTAATGAATTTGAATTTACATGCGCATATCGATTACCTACGTGGTCGCAGCCATGATTTATTCTGGATTGGAATCGTTTCCTCGTGTCAAGCCTATCAGACACCATTAGCGAGGGGTGCAAAACTAGTCAATGCGCTTCCCAAAGACGTAGACATTTACGGTGACGTGCTATGTATTTTTTATTCGAATTTTATTTGTATGTATAGAATTGTAGGTACTTAAGTATGTTTTTATTTTTATTATTATTGTCTTGTGAGGGTTTTATTTTTATAATTTAAATCTCATGTTGTGCAAGTCTTGAATTTAGATTTGTTATGTCCACAATGTTTTGTTTTCTTAAATAAATAAATAAAATGTGGATGCAACTTTATGATGGATATTATAAAATCGCTCATTTTTCTTAAATTAATTTATAATCACTTGACTCTCTGTTAGTTGGAATCCAAAAGCAATGTTGGAAGATTTTATTTTCAAAAATAATAAACAAAATAAAATTGAAATGGTCCTCGCGAGGCAGGTAGGATAATAAAAATAAAAAGACTTTTCAGGACCGACCCATGTTATTTCGCCGGCAGTGTCAAAAAAACCACGAGACATCGAATCCTTTTTAATCTTGTTGTGAAATCCACAAATTAATAAGACAACCTTATTACGTCACCAATTCTTTCAACTTTTCACATACCAAACTTCAAATTATTTCAATAAAATTACACTTTCTAACTTACTCATCTTAAAGGTGACCATAAAGCGCGAACCGAATTGAGGTGCATGTCGCGGACTATCATGTGGTGACGTCACAGTAAACTGCCGCTACGGGAAAAAAGTATGTAATGTCGTTTTTCTTGGCATTTAAAATATCATCAGACTGATGCTCCCATCCCGTAGCACATTTTGAACCTTTAAACTAACATTGTCAGTTGGTAAAATCAGCCGAAATCACCAGAACAACAATGAGGTCACCTCACGTTGAACTGCACTGCATCGACACCTGCATGACTCAATGAACGTTTTTATCATCTTCTACATGCCTACACTTTTCGACTGTCATGTCAAAATAACATTTTTTTTTTGTTTTTAGGTGTTGGCACCATAGACTGAATTTGTCACCGCGACGGCGTGTCAGTAGGCGACATGCACCTCAATTTGATTCGCGCTTGATGCGTCTGCGAGTGAATTTACATGTTCAGTTTTAACTAATTATATTTTTTCTTCAAAAAGATTTTTTCTAGTGTGTATATTATGCATGAGATGTTTTCAAATTATGTATGTTCAATATATAGAATGTTACATTCTCAAATCATGTGTCTTCGTTGAATAAAATAAATAGTTTATTTAACTAAAAAAAATGTTTTAAATGTTAAATTATAGTTATCAGTAAATGATATGAAATTGCAGTTATTGCTAAGCACATTACTCTCACCCTTAAACCTTTACACAATTATAATATAGTGGTATAGCCAGTTATTTATTTAAATAGTTAGTTCACCATTTTAGTATACGCCAATAACAACCAAGGTCTTGCGAAGTTATATATGGGACGTTCCCAGCATACTCTAATTTGTTACACCACGATATGCCCCTGAAATGGTGTGCAGACGTGGTGGGTGGTCAAAGGAAGTACAAATGTAATAAACATTGCCTGGTAATCAGTGACGTCCCTAGTTAAAATGCCGCCCCAAGGCAGCGCCAAAATGCGACCTGATTTTTTACACATTATTTTTACTAGGACCACTAGACTCAAGTTCAAAAAGGCAATCAGTAAGGCTAAGAAGGTGCACTGGAGAGAGTTCGTCACTGAAATGGGTGGCAATGATCCGTGGGGCCCCCCCTTCCGCGTGATGAAGCTGGGCTCACGGCCCGGAAAAGTCATGTCGGCGGTACGGCGCCCCGGCGGATCGTTCACCAGTAGCTCTTAAGAGTCCGCCACAGTCCTGTTGGATGCTCTTATCCCGCAGGACAACGAGTCGCTCGACATTGACAACGACCGATTTCAGCAGCTTCGCGTCTATGCGCTGCTCCCCTTAAACACTCCGCGATCCGCAGCCACTACCATGTCCGAACTAGGGATCCTGTTTGCCAGCCTCCCGGCTGGCAAAGCCCCGGGGCTTGACTGCATAGATAACGCGCTAGCGAGAAGGGCGTGGTCTCTTGCCTCACACGAGATCACGCAACTCTACAAAGAATGCATGAGTAGTGGCATATTCCCCGACTGCTGGAAGAAGGGTCACCTCACGGTGATCCCCAAAGCTGGCAGTCGCCCTCCTTGTGACCCGAAAGCGTATAGACCGATTACGCTCCTTCCCGTCTTCGGGAAGATATTGGAAAGATTGATAAACAGCAGGATTGAGTCCCACCTGTCGGAAAACTGTCCAATCTCGCAAAGACAATTTGGGTTTAGACCCGGAAAGTCCACCGAGGATGCGATTTGCTTTGTGATCGACTCTGTGGAGAGCTCTGGCAAGGACCTCGTTGCCGGGATTTTTCTCGACATCGCGGGCGCGTTTGATACTGCGTGGTGGACCTTGGTTCTGGCAAAGCTTCGGCTGAAACAGATCCCCGGGGACCTCTTTGCCTTGGTTCAAAGCTACTTCAGCAATAGGGAGATAACCTACGACTCCGGCCCCTGCCTGATTCACAGGAGGACCACCATGGGGTGTCCCCAGGGCTCCGTCCTGGGTCCCCTTTTGTGGAACATACTGTTTGACGACGTTCTGTCCCTGCCACTGCCTCCGGGCTGCACGCTCGTTGCGTACGCCGACGACTTGCTCCTGCTTGTTGGGGCGACGAGCCGACCGGCACTTGAGCGTGCAGCCACGGACGCCTTGGGCAGAATCCTTAATTGGGGGTTGCTGAACAAGCTGACCTTTGCCCCGAGCAAGACGGAAGCTGTCCTCCTCAGGGGTAGTTCTCGGGTCAACATAACTCGACGGCCACCCACGGTTCGTTTTGGCCAGACCTCAGTGCGTTTCTCCGAAAGGGTTAGGTATCTGGGAGTAATTTTTGATGACAAGCTGTCTTTCGTTCACCATGCCAAGACGGCCGTCTCTAAGGCTAATTCGGCCTATCAGAGAATGGCCCGAATGGCAGGCAGCAATTGGGGACTTAAGCCTAGAGCCCTTAAGGTTGCATACGGCGCAATTTTCATGGGAATTGCCGGTTACGCCTCCAGCATTTGGCATTCCCGAGTAAACTCCTTAACTCTCGTGAGACGCGCACTACTAAGCGGGCAGCGACTTGCGCTGATCTCGCTTACTAAAGCCTACCGCACAACTTCTACTGACGCGCTTGCCGTACTCGCGGGGGTGCTACCCCTCGATCTGCACGTCCAAGTCAGAGGATCGATCACCCTCCTCTTGAGGGGGATCAGCACAACACTCGCCGGTGTCCATCTGACACCACCGCAGAGATCCGAGGACGTTCCTTACAGGAAGACTGTAAGTAACATTGTGTACAAGACCGCATTTGCGGCATGGCAGGCGAGGTGGACCGCCTCCCCCAAGGGGCGGCACACTTACCGTTTTTTTCCAGACGTATTCTGCAGGCACCAAACTAGAAGACTCCAACCTTCGCACTGGATTAGCCAGTTCCTCACCGGCCATGGCAACTTCGCCGCTAGACTCCACGAGTTTGGCTTGATAGTAGATGGGCCGGGTTGTACCTGCGGGCATGACCACCAAGATGTTGAACACATCCTCTGGGATTGCCCGCTTATGGAATTCAAACGAGCGGAGCTGTTTGCCAGGGTCCGTCCTCACACGGGCCCAATTGGTCATGGAGATCTGGTAGCAACCGAGGCCAACTTCGCGGCATTTGAGAAATTTGCAGTGTCGTATGGGGAGCGGGATAGTCCCGACTCTTCTGTAGACTCATCCATTTCAATTCGTGACACTCAGTATGCGGGTACACAAAGCGCTTAACGTCAGCGGACAGCAGAGCCAGTCCAAAAAACAAAAAATTTTCTTTCTTAACTTTCTTCTTTAAGCACTACGGTGCATGGTTGCAGCATCAGTCCCGTGCGGCTCCGTCTCGGGACGGAATGAGCACTTAAAATCACTTCTTTCAGACACGTTTAAAGCGTCATAGAAAGCGGCCGTGCATATCCACGGTTGTGCATATATGACGGGTGGTGGTGGGCACTTTAAACTATCCTTTCATGAATCCAATATCTAAAAAATATGTTGTATGGATACATTAATAACAAAATATCAGACTAAGTATTCGCAAATCTGCACGTGTCGTTTCTGGTCACCAAGGACGTCGAAGGGCAACGGACGTAAACTAGATATCGCGAACCCGACAAAACCAGTGAGCTGAATTTTTTAATGGAAAGATATTTTCGTTATTACTAAGTTTAGGTCGCGATTTCTATATGTTCCAAATAATTTTCCTCGATTTGCCACCCTTCGAGTAACTGCAACCCCCAAGCGACGTTCAACCTGCCTACCCCCATGGGACGTCACTGCTGGTAACATTATGCACCATAAATTTTCTATACATTTATATTTTTTTATATTCTCTTCTAAGTTACTTTCTACACTAAATGATATTAATTTGGAATAATTAATTATTCAACTGTCAATTTATTCACATCCATAATCTTCGTTCACTCCTTTGCTGGTTCCAAATTCTCAAGGTCTTGACCGCTAGGAAGCCACCTAGAAATATTTTTGCAAAACTCGTTTTTCTATAAATATTAATTAAATTTGAATGGGTATTTTATTAAATCTGCAATCATAAAAACATAATAGAAATATTTATGTTCAAATAATACATTGAAATGGAGAAACTAGTTCAGTGGGCAACATAATGGTATGTATTAGAAACTCACAAAACAGATAATCTTTACGTTATCTCATCATAAAATCATACAATACAATGGAAGAGCCGATAAATTATTCTTCCAGCTTGCGAATCCGCAAACAATGATACAAAGCAACATAATATTTGAATTTCGAACACATTTTTATTTGAATCGTATTTAGCAACAAAAAACTTTGTTCGCTTGTTTTGCTTTATGTCTGTGAAATCACTAGTGATTATTTCACACAAACGATTGGCTCTCACACATTTAAATGTCATTCTAGTCTAGACTGTGATCTGATATTTTTTAGGCGATGTATTCCCTACATTTAGATTTTTTTTATTTATCAATGCAACGTACCGTATTATTACTCATGCAATCATGCACATGTAAATTAATGACAGAATTGATATATTTGTATGCAAATGCTATGTAATCTTGTATGTATCTATAGTCTATGCTTCAGCCCCTTGCATTTTTTTTAAATTCATTATTGTGTGAGTCATAGGATTTTAATAAATAGCTATAATTAAAAAATAGAATTGCATGGCTAATACTCATTCATTGTCACATGCATTTACTTCGTACGTTTTTAAGGGTTCAAGGAAAGAATAAGTACGGTCACTGTTCGCTATTGTTATGTATTTTTACAACAGTATTTGAGAGGGTTTAATGCATTTAATTTATTGTAATCAACAATGATCAATGGTGTTTCTAAATTATAATTATTAAAAATCATTTTTTTAACCAGAAATACCAATATTTTCCGTGTACCTAAGTATATGTTTAATGTAATGCAAACATTAATTTATATAGCCTTAGGTCTTGTCCACGTGGCGCGTGTTTCGCCGCGATTCGCTGCGAGTGAATGTGGACACCTCAATGAGGTCACATCTACCTGGATGGTATGTGGACAAGGCCTTAACACATTATGTGGAATTGTTAACAACATTTTGTAATATTTACAGTATAATGTTAAAATACTTAAAGTGCGATGTGGATCGGTGAGATAGTGAAGTTTTGGTTAAGTATTCGAAAATACTAAGGACCGAGAAGAGTGGATACAGCATGGAAAGTCATTCCTCCAGCAGTGGATCGATTGTGGGATTGAATTACGAATATTGATTAAATATTAAATTAACTCAACATTTTGTTTAGTCATTCCTTCATTTATCACGCCTTGACCGTCTCAGCAATGGTATTACAACTGGCAGCCATGAACAAAAATAGTTAATGTGTGGAATTAAAATATAATTAACGTTATATATTATTGAAATCTCTTAGGTATAATATATAAATTTAAAAATCTCATCACTTGTTTTTTATCTTGGTAAGTATTTAGCAGGAAATTTGAAATTTACGTATGACTAAAATGTTTAGTTATAATCATAATAATAATAGTTTTATTCGTTGTTTTAGTTGAAGACTAATAACTTATTCTACTTACACACGCTTTGCATGCTCTACCTAGGTGTATGGAATGAATATTATGGTAAGTATCTAGGATATTGCTCATGTAGCATGCTATCTCTTTCTAAAATATTGACGTCATCCTGCGCTCTCAAAGTGGTTATGAAACACAGAAATCAATAATTAGAATGCATAAAATAAAAACAATGTTAAATAAAAATTGTGCAGGGTTCAATTGTTATGAAAACAATAAAAAAACAAAAAGGTGATAAAGAATTAGACCCAGTAAAGTTCTTTCGGTTTCCTCAAGACAAGAATCTTGCCAACATAATATGGAAACAAAAGAAATGCGAATTGGTACTCATAAATCTCTGCTCCTGTTCTGTAATAATTTATTGTTTCACTGCTCTCACTACACTACTGTTTCACCTGTGTAGTGTTAGAAAAGAAAAAATATATATACCCAACTAATTTAATTATAAAAACTGCGACGTTCGTTATTCTTTCCTTCTATCCCATAGGTAATATTTACTTAATTTAATATTCACTTAGGCAGATAAGTATTTAACACAATAAGTATCTCTTATCACTAGGAAACCAACCGCTTTTAGGGTAGCATGGCCATTAGTTAGGAACTATTATCTATCTCCTGTCAGTGTTCCTTGGACATTATGACAACGCACTCTGTTATTATTACTTTCACAATATATACACAATAATTTTAGTAATAGTATTATCATCACCTGAATCTATCCATTGCTGGATGACGGCCTATGATTTCCCTCACATCCTGAAGCGGGCCCCCAGGCCAGGATCTTTGGCGGCCCCCTACCCATCGCTAGGCTTAAAGGCAGTGGGATACACTACATAAGCGTTTTCTTAATGGTGATTGTGGTCAAATTATGAATATTCGGTGTATTTTTAGCAATTTTATTATCTTGTATTGTTGAATAAATTCATTTGAATTATGGAGTTGTCAATTGTTATCAACATACAATAATCGAAAATTGTAGAAGTAGATATTTTTAAAACTTAATACTCGTCAAATAAAATAGCACCGCAGGCGACTTATTTCCCATTAGAGAAAGTTTGTGTTGAATGTTTATCTCACTTATCGGGACGACCCGTCATGCCGGGCCCCCCAAGATCCCGGGCCCCCAGGCTAGAGCCCTGTCAGCCGCGCCCCCCTCGTGGGGGCCATGCGGCCTATACAAACTGATTCCACTCCCTTTCGGTCATGTACAGTGTACATTGTTACCGCATTTAATGAAGGCTTTTCATACTACAGTACTATTTACTTGCACCAATAGTGTGTATTTTAAACTATCGCGATAATAACTGTTTATACGTAAAAGTGCTGACTGTCTCGCCAATCTCATTCTTCAAGAGTAAACGAGACGCGGTGTTGTCATTGCATGGTACTATTAATTGATAGGTCGTGAAAATCATTAAACGTCAAAATGAGTCTGCGCGGTGTAGTTCGTTTTTTCCGGTATGTTCGCCTCTATCGTCCTACTGTGCAGGTGCAGATATTGTACAGTCCAATTGTCACATGAAAATTCAGAAGCTTCTGAACTTTTTTCATCCATATCTGCAATATTGCAACTTGCACGATAATACGTTTCTACACGTGCATTTTCTTGATATGGCCGCGATAATACGTACTGTCAGCAATAAATCTACGCACGTGTAAACGGAGTATACCTATCTGATGCGTAGTTGTGAATTATACAATATTTTTTATAGATATCATTGTGACCATGCATTAGCATTATTAAGGTGACGCATCAGTGAAACGCCAAATAATTTTCAACTGTACGCGCGACGAAATTTTGGACTCGCTGCCATTCACTGAGAGAATGTTGACCCAGGAACACGTCACTTTGCTGCGTGATGGCGACGGGTCAATTAATTCTAAAATCGTGTAAAGATGACTAAAAACGTTACCCATTTACTTTAAAAAGAAAACATGTCAATGAATATATTATTATTGTTACTAATAGAACATAAAATGGACGTATGTTGGATTTATATGACAATTAATATTTCGTTTGACAGGCGTCATTTTCACCCGCCACCCGCAATCCGCGCATCGCCTAGCGACGATCTTTTTAGACCGTGCCTCAACTAATGCATGGCCTTAATTAAAATTTGCTATAGGTAATATGTTTTTTGCATACGTTGCGGTGCCCCAAGTTGCATACTTTGATTGAAAATTAAATTCAAAATCAGTCAAGTGAAGAAGTAACAAAACTATCTAATGTTGATGATTGTTTTTGCTACTTACATGTATTTCAAATTGATCGGAATCACTGCCCATTGCTCTGTCTTTTGCAACAATTCACATCAAGTAATCAGGAAGCAGAACACGTTCATTCCAAGAGTAGTAAATACAATTCAATTGTCTATTCTTGAATTCCGCAAATACCAAAGTCTGTGGGATTTTTTCAGATTGCTTAGATATGATTGTATCCATAGGTATTTAGTTCCATCCAACAAAATTCATAACAAAGTTCAAATTCTTCCTTTGAAATTCGGTGACTCAATCCTAAGTATTAGTCATGGTTGAGTATTTTCACCTGCTGTTTTACCAGGTACCAATGATACCGCCAAATCAAAATCTTGTTATAATGCTTTTATTAGGTATTTCAAATAATGTTTGTTTTATATTCATGATTCATGAATCATAATGTAAAAACTATAACTTATTGATACATGATTTGGAACATATCAGACTCATCATGACGTATAGCCTGCTAAAGCGATATATAATAAATAATAATATATTTAAAGCGACTAATTACATAAACCGAAAAGTCCACAGTATTTATTTTAAATTAAGGTTTTGTGCGTCAAGCATAAGTGCTTGGTTTTTTCGCTAGTTACTTTTTTATATCGTATTTTATTTTAAAATTAGAACAATCTACTCATGTCTAGAAAATTTAAATTTTTACCACCATCTTGGTATTTTACAGGCTTCCAATTGCAAAATATCAAGCTTAACTTCAAATTAGCATTCAACACCACAAAATATATGAATGAATTTCATTAAAATCAGATTGTACCTATTTATAGAAAATTTAAATTTTCACGCCATTTTTTGAAATTGGACCTGTGTGAATTTTAAAGTGGCTCAATATCTTTAAAAATACCCTTTGGTTAATATGCTTATTCATAATGCCAAATTTCATTTCTTTATACAAAAGTGAACATTTATATAGCTATGCCACTAGTGACTATACTATAATAGTATTATGTACTTAGTATAAAAGATATTTGAATCTTAAGTATATACATTTTATATGAAAATACATTGTTATACCTATATGTGACTCAATACACTGTTGAAAGATTTTCTTATATATCTGGTTGATCACTTGTTCATCACTTATTTACTAGATGTGAAAATTATTTTTGCTTGTTAGGTAGGTATAAGTTTATTGTCAATATTAACATCGCTTTACTTGCAAAGACCGAGAGACGAGGACTCTGAATGAAAATTCACAATATTCTTTACCCAAAAACATCCGATCACTAGAATTCCTGTAAATAGGATTTTTCTTGTGTACAAAAATATATTCATACACAATTAAAACGATACATATTACATATTATAATGATGACTTAATTATATAATAAAATTGTAAAAAATATTGTATTACATGTATTAGGTACGAGCTACCCCCACGATGGCCGAGTGGTAACGTATCGGTTTATAATGTCGTTACCTAAAAATATATTAGTCATTGTAAAAAATGTGTGCGCGAAGGTACACGCGCACATCTTAAAAATAATGTTGTTGTCAATCCTACTTGTATACTAAGGCCATCCGCTCATGTGAATACTCAAAAAAGACGAGACTAAAACTCCAGTATCTAGCTAATGTATTGCAATGGCGGCTCGCTGACGGCAAGATTTGAATCGTTCAGTTTCAAATCGTTCGCGACCGAAACCGAATAGACGCGTCATGCTAGTCTCCCAGTGTCTCATTTTCCAGTCACCCATGAAACAGTGGTACAAATATTAGTTGATTCGATGAAAAATATTTTCTTCACAAAATTGGTAGCACTGAACTGAACTAAACAAAAAATAACAAGCCAAGACGTCAAAAGTTAAAGATGGGCGAACCGATTTATAATTTAAAATGTTTGGTAGATATTGAGAAATACACCTGCCTGTATAATTACAGGCTGCCAGAATATTCCCGTAAATATATTACGGAAAAGCTTAGAATGAAGTAGGAAAGGCAATGGGTTTGATAGTTTAAGGTTATGAGATTATTAGGTTTTAGTAGTATGCGAAGCATCAGTCACTGGCCAGTTTATGAGTTCCAACACCAACCAGTTTGTCAGATTTTAGTTTCTTCGTGAGCGGGTGGTCTAAGTGTAATAAATTAATCTGAAAAAAGTACCTACAAAATGGTCGCGGGTCGTTGATTGTTTATATTGTCTAATTTACGAAACGTTTATTTGTTGTAACTCAATAATTACATTATTCTTCCGCAATTGTGTAATTATATTATATACTTATATATATAGTCTAAAAAATCAATTATAATGCTCACGTGAGGATCCGTGTTTCGTATAAGTAATATAAGAACTAAATAATATTTTTTTTTAACTCCGCGGGCAGTAGCGTGCAAAAAGTGAATTCCTTCACGGTGTTGCACACGATAAAAGTCCGATAAACCCACATTAAATATATATGACATAACAAACTGCTTTGGCGGATGCAATTAAATCTACCTATCGTTTCTTGCATCAACCTGGACAAAAACATTAATAACTTTTTTTGTAAACAATTTTTGTTTCAAATATGTACTGTAATTTCTACACTTCAATCGTCATAATCCTTTGATTGTAACCCCATGATTAGAGTTGGGTATTTCCCGAGAAAATCTCATCCTCGAGATTCGGGATTTCCAGAAAAGAATTCTCTAGAATTATCACGATATCGAGGAAATTAAAAAAAAGCCTGTAAAAATCCCTAAATCAGTGTAAAAACAAATTCCAAAAAATATGATTTTTTTTTATTTCATTAACAAGACAAAAAAAAATAGGAAACAAACGCTAATGTCAAAAAAGGCTGTCTATGGCTGCGTCTGACAATCGCGTACGCTTTTGAGACACAAAAATCCATGATGTTAGAAAATTGCGCTCATCTTGAGTCGACGTTGGCTTTTGTGTTAAATGCCCCGACCAGTCTTTGAACGTTTAGTGTTTTCTGTCCACTTTTTTCATATATACATTTAGTTTAAAATCGTATATCTATTTATAGAACTAAAATCACACGATCGCACACACTCGAACTCAAATTTTGTTAATTTATTTCAATTTAAAAAAAAACGTTTTTTTTTAATTAATATTCGTTAATAAAGTAATCCCGAATTTTGAGATCCGGGATTTTCCGAAATGTTAGAAAATTTTAATTTGAGATGGAAAATCTCGAAAATTTCTCGAGAATTCACGTCGGGAAATTCCCGAAACCCAACTCTACCCATGATTATATACTTGTTCTGAACTGCTTTCTTGGCCCACTTACCTACATCAAAGATGTTGAATAAAACCTTCTTCTGTAAAGATGGATAAACATTATGATAATATATAGAGACAAAGAGGACCACTATAATTTTTCATAGAATTTTTACTTTGGGATTTTTTTTTGCTTACAAAAATAACATTTACAGACCATCTGGATTTTGGTTTTTAGATTAAAGAAAGTCCAGACTGTCATAGGTAGAACAAACACTAAATAAATACATATAGGAATATTTAATTAAAATCATTCTTACCGTTTTTTTTATCCCGCCATTAATTGACAACGTGTGCAAATGTACTGACAAAAATAAACTTGTGTGCACATCTTTATGGGATTTTTTTCCATTTCATCGGAATTAGGGACGCATGGTCTCGTGTAATGTTCTTTTGATTAAAGCGCGAAAGTGTGTACGTGAATGATCGTAAATGATGCACGTCATTTGCGGCATGTACATACAAAAGTTTACAAACCGTTATATAATTTTAATACTATCGACCGAAGGTACTTGATGGAATTTGAATTTAAATTCTAATGGATTTAAGTTTTGTACTATTCCATTTGAGTCGTTTTTTGCGACCCGGGTTTCGCCTTTCGGCATCTTCAGACAGTATGTGCACTCACCAAAAGGTAAATACACACTGACAACGAATACAATTAATTCTAATTTATATAATAAATTAATACAATAAAGTAGGTAAAAACTTTATCACCCACATATTAAGTGAACAAATTATGAATTGTTTGTAAAAAATCTATATTATAAAATCTATATATCAAATCCTAATAAAAGATCATTAAATTATAATCAATAAATTATATATTTGTCTGGACTAGGCTTTATAAAACATGAATCATGGATTTAGATACAGACTTATATCACACAATGATGTTCTACATTAACATGTCAATAATGCAATTAACGTTTTCATTCTGTTTATGTATTAACAACCGGCTAGCTTCTTGGTGCACATCTTAACAACCGGCTCCAACGAACCAGCTGAATGACACCACTGTACATAATATCTTGATTCTCATTAACGAAGACGCCTAGTTATCTTTTTATATCATTGCAAATTTTGCGGTCACGTACGAGTGACTACTTACGTTTCTGTATTACAAAAGTTATTTTTTTAAACAATGCTTTTTCAGTCAAAATTACATGCACGTATTCACCAGATTGCCAAAGTTTCACATTATCATGCATGCATTTAGCAACGCAAGTCATCGCAGCGTAACCGGGCAATATTTGACGGAAATCCAATTACATACTAACTAACCAGTAACCGATTAATCGGAAATAAAAAAAACTATATCCAATTATATGACTAATCGAACTATTTTGATAGCTAATTCGTCAAAAATTTTTTTAAAGAAATAAAAATTTAACACGGAAGAAAGTGGAAATTTTAAAAAAATCTTTATATTCACTCGAAGATAATGAAGACATTTCTATCGAAAATTTGAAAATTGACGATCAAAGATCAATCATTTCGGAGATATAAATACGGTGACCATTCTTGCATTGTTTTAGAGGACAATTTTTTTATTTGAGTGTGGTGATAAATCTACTCAAGTATTTTCTTAAGAAAACCATCACCCGTCTTATTCGATTGGCAAAAGAGCTTAAATAGCCTATCACTCGTTGACTTTTTTATATACTTACACGAAAGGCTGAAAAATCAATAATTTTATTTTCAATACCAAAATATCCCATAAACATAGTGGGTGATTAAAATTGACTTTGACGTTTTGCGTAAGCCAATCGGGGGCGGCCATTCATAGGCCCGTTGGGATAAAATGTATTATTGTGCAGCTAACTTCACGCAAGCCCAAACCGGCAGTAGACAATGTACAATTTTATTTTAGTGCATAAAAGTGTTTCCAGTAGCAGCAGCGAAATTAAATCTCGTTGGGGTAGAGTCTAGAGTGTTTCTCAACCTTTTTACACATGCGGACCACTGAAAATAGTAGAAACGTTTTGCGGATCCCTAATACAGAAATAAAAAATATTATTTATATTTTTTTCGATCATATCCGATGCTAATAATAATAATAAGATCACATGGGCCTCCACAGAGTGGAGGTTTGTATTAACTGATTTGGTTTTTATGAGAAATGGATGTCAGCCACTTGCTCAACCTATTAGGTCCATACTCTGGCTCATACACAAATTGAAAAACAATATGTATACTTTTCAGACCCAGGATTCGAATCTGGGACCCCACGACGCTATAGGCTGACGCTTAAGCCGCGCGGTCATCGTGAGTGGGTAATATAGTAACATATAATGACGTGTGATCGCGGTAGATTTCGTTTCGCAAAATCATTAATCTATTTTATGAATAAAAACACAATGCAAAAACACTTGCTGCAGGTGCACGTGTTTTGAAGATTTTATTGGATTTTTTACCATAGACATTTGGACCACCGGTTGAAAATAATTGATATAAATCTACATTTTCAGTACAATTTGAAGTAATTCCAAAAATATTGGGTACCGATTAATCGGTTAATTGCGTTATTTTATTTTAATTAACTTGACTACTCGGTTATTAATTATGTTGAGTCATTCAACATGTCTTGTACCTACTAATTCTACGTATACATTCAAAACATTATTGTAGTTTTTTTTTTTTAAATTCATATAAAGAACAGAACAGATCAGATAATTTTATGTATCCATATAGGCTGTTATAAATAATGTAAATGGTAAAGAAAGCACGGAAGTCTTATCTAGTTTTTCAAGTGCATCATTAGTTACGCACCCCTGATCTTTAGAGAATCACTGACCATAAGTCTTCCATAAAACAAGACACTTATTTAAAATAACGAGTTGTGATCATCACACCAAGAATAAAAATTAAATATTGTATGACATTAGAAAAATAATAATTTTTGCATGAAAGTAATCTTACAGTAGAAATGGATGTCAATCCGAGTATGAACTGGATAGGTACTTGACTCTTAATATTTGCTGTTACACGATATCCAGCATTGCCAGCCGTCCTGGATTGACAGAGACTGTCCCGGAATTATATGCAAGACGCAAAATGTCCCGGAATTTTAATAAAACCACCAAACATTAAATATATTATTACCCCATTATTTTTAAAAGTTTTTCTTATCGCACACATCTTTTGGTATAGTGCAGGATCCCATAGACTTTTCGTATAAATAATATGCGGAACGCATTCTGACAATAATTGGAATAGGTTCTAGGGGTCACAAAGATATTTAATGTCGATGTTGCCAGGCGATATTAGTGGTCAATTTTTTTATTGAGGTTTTAATTTTTTTTTCTTATAACCCACCAAAAATTGTTCTACTGCCGTTCATTATCATGTAGTTATAAGAAATCGGCTTTGACATGTATATCATTGGGTAAATGTGTAAGTAGTGTTTGTAAAAACTGTGATCATGATACTTAAAGCAGTTTGAACACTTGACTTGTTGTTTCTTTTTTTTAATAAATGTGTACTTAGTGTGGTTAGTGATTATCGTTATATCATTTATTCATCTACCTATATATGCAACCTACATTGTTTCTGGATTAACCATAATACTAAAACTAATGTCATATGCATAGATATAGTAAAGAAACCAATCTGGGTGATTCTATACAAAAATGCTACTAAATAAAATAATTTAAGCCAAGGAGGATCCTAAGAATCGATAATTTTGAACACATTGCACTACCCGCTATTTTTATTTTTTCAAATGGGATCAACCGTTCTACGACCATGCCAATGGCATGGTACAATTATTGCATTTTCAATCAATCCCTGATTCGGTTTTGGTTTTATTGAAGAACTCAGAACAATTTTTGGTGGGTTATAAGAAAAAAAATTAAAACCCCAATAAAAAAAATTGACCACTAATATCGCCTGGCAACATCGACATTATATTTCTTTGTGACCCCTAGAACCTATTCCGATTGTCAGAATGGGTTCCGCATATTATGTATACGAAAAGTCTATGGGATCCTGCACTAGCAGGTGTGTGCTTATTCGTTTCTTCATAATGTCTCCTGCCTTTGTTTCACAGTATTGTTTGTGAATTGAAAAAAAGATTCGAGGCTTTAATTAGATGGTAACGCAATTATATGGAGTTTATTGAATGCATTAGTATCTCGGGTGACGTTCAAAGTAATGTAAGCATTGTACAAAAAATCCACGAAGAAGAATAGTACAAGTTTATATTCAATAACAATAATTTAAGGCACCCCCCGAACAACGATAAGCAGCACATATTTCGCATATTGAGTTAAATAATATAGAACAATGATAAGTAGATCCCTGTGTATGTTTTAGTGTTTCGAAAAGGTTTATCCTTCACTCCGCGTTTTTAAAACTGCTTTATCCGAGAACAATGATAAGCAGAATAACGATGGTGGATGTTAGTGGTGTGAGCTTGTCATCTAGATTCTAGTGAAGTAAGTACATCATTTAAATAAAGGCATAAAAAAGAAGATTAACATCAAAATTGGAGTGATGTCAATAGGAAAAAAAACTGAAAAATGCCGGGAAACTTTCCTGTAAAAATATTTGATTAAACGTTTTTCTTCATTCCTCAAATTAATTGAAATGTTCCCATTATCGTTGTTCGGGGGGTGCCTTCAATAATTGTTTCGCAACATAGAGTATACGCTTCATAACTTTGCATTCCGGCACTAGGATGATAATGATGTAATATAAGTATTCTAAAAACATATTTTTTACATGTATCTATTTATTTCTTTATTACAACATATATGAATATAAGTGAATATTATTTGATTTAATTTTATGCGAGGTAATCAGGCAAAGCGGCGTATCAATGTAGTAAAAAGTGAAAAAAGTGCTTAGTTATGAAGCGAATACCCTTCATATTGGAAGTTAAATTATAAAATACAGCGATATAAACATTTTTAATAAAGTATTTATGATAACCCCTCTCCCATCTCGATGACTGAGCAGTAACGTGGCGGCTTATAAAGGCGTGGGTCTCGGCTTTCAATCCCGTCGAAAATTGTGTATTTGAATCCAAATCATGGACCTAACATGTTAATCAAGCGGACAACATATTGCTCATAAAAACTAGATTTATGTCAAGAAGCCTCTACGTGAGGCGGTTAATATCCACATCAAATTATTGTAGAGCCAATTAAATCAATATACATAAGTAGATATAATATAAATACTAAGTCAATATAATGTAATAAAACTGACACTAATTTAATAATTTATTAATTAATTTAATACCAACCCATTCATTTTAAACGAGTCCATTCACTCTTGTCACGGCAGACCATGGAAAACAGCATAGAAACAAAACCACTGGCGCCAACACAAAATCGTGTTGTGAGAAATAGTTGTGAGAAAAAATCACTAGAGGGGCGCTGGCATAGCTTCAATCCATTCCAGCGCGTTTTCAATGACTCGTCGACGGGGTGAAAATTGAGCCCCTGAAGTGATAGCATTTTTCTCTGTTTCAAATAAAGGATTCCCCATTATGTTTTACCGCGTGGAAAAAGTGTAGCTTGCGGCGCTATTAATCTTAGTGTTTTAACCGTTTTTATAAATGGTGCCTCAACATCAGTATGTGCCTAGTCCTACAAGTGCCTTAAATCTCTTTAGTTACACATCGATCTCAAATGAGTAATCGTTACTTTTCACGACTCGCGAGTGTGACTTTAATGTTGAAATATTTGTGGCAGCTTATTTTAATTAATATAAGGTATTTTTAAACCTGATAGAACTTGAAATTGTTATAAATAACACAAAAAATTAAAAATTAACTTTTTGTTTATTTGAAAGATCATACGGCAGTAATATTTGAAAATAATTTCGGACATATGGCCACCGCGGCTTTTCTTGACGAAGCGCATTCTGGACGTCTAATTTTGTGCCACTTTTTCCAAATACTGTTAGCCGTACCTATATCAAGAATAATACGTCAATGTGTTGCTAATTTATCATCATACAACAGTGACTTTACATAGCTCTACAGAAAATAATCCAGACTTGCCAAATCGCAATGAAACCTTTGAAGCCAATTGACGGTCCGTTTATAGAAATATACTTATCGCCAAATTTTGATGGTTGCGGTCTCCATATGGCACGTAGCGCCATCCTGTTGAAACCACATTTTATCTGGATCAATGTCATCAATATTTTTTTTTAATATTGATCATGGTCCCACAACGTCATCCATTGACCGTAATTCGAACACCGACCTCATTTTTTAAGAAATGAAGTCGGATGATCCCAACAGCGTGTAAACCGCACCAAACGGTGCATTTTTGTGGATGTAATGGAGTATGTATGGTCTCTTCTAGATTGGTCTCACTCCATATCCGTCAATTATGCGGTAAAACTACGTCTACGAGTTGCGCGTCGTATGTTATGTATATGTTACGCCGAATGTGTGAAATTGCGTATTACATAAAATCGGCATTTTTTTTCCTATTTCATGAGAAATGCGAGCCCGTTGCCTTTTTCATGAATTTGGCAAAATATCTGCCGAGTGCGTGAATTCGGCAGTAATTTTTCTGCATAGTATTGGGCAAATTAGATAGTAGCGCTACGGTGGTGTTTTTTGCAACTAAACCAAATGTGTCAAATGCCCATGCATTGGTCAAAATAGATGGTCGCGCTCCGGTGGTGTTTTTTGCAACTAATCAAACGTGTCAAACGTCATTAATTATATAAAAAATATACCAATCAATAACTACAATGACGATCATATCCATTTACTATGCCCAAAAAATCTAGAACTATAATAGTGATAACGGAAGAATTTTATTAAAAGGTATTTTAGCGATTTGATTCGTGCTTGTGTATCAGGCAATGGTCGATTGTTTATGATATTATGATTTGATAGTTTGATGACACTTGTTAGCTAACCTCAAAATGGACATTCAGTTGATTTTAGAATTAAAAAACCTAACCTAACCTAATAATAATAATATTATATTATGTCCAATTATAACTAATAAAACCATCCGTATTAAATTTACTTTTTCTACTGTCATGTTGACAGTTTAAGAATTCCATACCCTGCCAAATTCACGCACTCGGCAGATAAATTGCCTAATTCATGAATAATGCAAACCCGTTGCCTTATTCATGAATTTGGCAAAATATTGCCGATTTCGTGTAATACGCAATTTCACACATTCGGTGTAACATAATTATATACGTATAACTTGGTAGCATTGTTCAAACG
The DNA here is from genome assembly GCF_057557595.1 of Rhyacophila brunnea. NCBI lineage: Eukaryota > Metazoa > Arthropoda > Insecta > Trichoptera > Rhyacophilidae > Rhyacophila > Rhyacophila brunnea. Next base: position 53,184,600 of record NW_028232965.1, on the reverse strand, counting down.
TGACTCTATTCATGATGATTTGTCAGACTATACTAATCATAAATGTCAAAAAGCGAGCACAGTATCACAGCCCGGTTTGACAGTTATATCTAAGCAACAAAAAAAAAAACACCCGTTACATAGTAGACACACTTCCATACAAACACTTTACTAATATTTCTATATAATATTATCAAATATAAACTTACAATCTAATTTGAAGTAGGCACTCTATGGCTTTTAGGCATTATCGATTCCAAATAAGTATCCCTCAAACAGCGATTATTAGATTTTAATTTATCAGCAATATGACAAGATCCGTTCTAGATTATTTAATGCCACGTTGTTATACCGTACCGTATCCAATTACATTTAAAGTACAGTATAAATTTAGGTTGAAATTTAATAATACCTATAAAATGCCTATACGTTCCGGTATAACGTTATTAAAAATACTTGAGATGAAATAGATGCATACTATTATGTATTATAGTTGTATACTTCCGTTCTATCTTGAATTGAAGTGTATAACATCGAGCAGCTGTAGCTACTATACTTATTAATATTATTATTAATATAATATGTTGTTTATGAACATTTCTCTATTGTCCATTGCAATGGCAAACTGAATTAAACGACGATTAAATGAAAAGATGATAATAATTGTCTACAGCAGTGGTTCCCAAAGTTGACTGGGCTCCGACCCATCTAACAAAAATTTCCAATCTTGGGACCCACCTATTAGCTGTCTTAGAGAAAAGAGGGCATAAATATTGGTAATCCTCAGATTCCCTAGTGGCGAGTCGTGGAACTACTTAATGCTGTCTTATTTGTTCTAATTGAAATGAAAAAAATATTTTTTATAAGTGTTACCAATATGAATGAAAGACTGTTGAAATAAGAAACACAACTTAAATAATAAAAATTATATTACTTAAATACCTACACCTGAAAGGTTTTTTTTACAAAGTTATTTCAATGGGAAGGATGTATTTGTTTCCCTTTTTTTTTCATTACAGTTTTAGCATCAACTTCAACTTTGGTTACTTTTAATTGCAGTGAGTTTGATATATCCAATTTATTTCGGTATTTAGTTTTAATGTTAACCATAGCCGAAAATCCGACCTCACATAGATATGAGGTAGTAAAGAGGAGGAGGACTTTCATAGCTTCATCGAACAGGTAAGGATAATTTTATCAGCAACTGAGAGCCAGAATTTCGTTAACTGTTGAAATTATTTTTCAGTGACGTATCTTCTGATAAATCAATGAGTTCTTCACTCGCTTTTGTTGACATACTAGTTGGTAAGTCGTCTTGAAATGGGTTACAAAACCAACGCAACGAATCAAACTTTTTCATCTCTTCCCCAAAATAGTCGTCAAAATTATTTATTAACAGTGATAAATGACTGGAAATTTCAGACTGTACGTTCATCTTAGGCTGCACTTGGTTTTCAATAATAAAAGTTTCAAGTGTTTCAAAACAATCATACTTGCCATTCTCAATACAACTTTTCCACAACATAAGCTTTTTCATGAACGCTCGAATTTTATCGTGAACTGCAAAAATGTCTGATCCGTTTGATCCTTGCAAATACAAATTAAGGCGTTGTATGGCGGCTACCCATTTCTTCACATAGTTTTTTAAATAGGCGGGCTTGTAAGGGTTTTGTTTTAATATAATTTACAATTTTTATCTAGCCAGCTAGCGCTAGCTCCAGCGCTAGCTGGCGATATTCCGCGACTGTACTGCCATCTGTAGTGCATTGGCAATTCAAATTATTATTAATTTATCACAATATTTTCCGTATGTAACTTAAGTTTATTTCAATTTTTAGGAATTATAAATAGCTGAATGAAATATCAAATTTATCACTTCCTATTTTTTTAAATTCATATATACAGTGGCGAGGGCCCACTCAATATTCGCTCGTGACCCACTGGTGGGTCGCGACCCATAGTTTGGGAAACAATGGTCTACAGCATTCATAATAATATAAACACCATTCTTTCTAAATGTTTTTTATTCAATAAGTTAAATAAATTGATACTGAATATAGACAAATGAATGACAATGAACCGGCAAAGAGAGTGATCCAGCAATCCAATAGGGCGTAGAAGAAGAAGCAAGTCAAAGATTCGCTGGTTGGATGGAGCTGCCAGTGACTGCCGTATTCTGGGGGTACCGAATTGGAAAGCGGCCACACTGGATAGGGACCAAGACCCACACCGGGTTGTCGCGCCCCTGATGATGATGATGATGAATATAGACAATATTTAAATGGTTACATGTAAATTGTACGTAAAACATTTCACTGTGACACAGTTCGTAAATGATTTCAAGAATGAAAACCTAACCTAACCTAACAAATAATCCAGTATATCAGCTATTTTCAAAATTTGTTTGCTGCTGGCTTCATGTAAAGTGTAAACCGACAAGAACCGTGTTTTATTTAGACATGAATTTTATGTCAGCACTATACGACCCAAAGAGGTTGGATGGTCTTTAATATACGGCCTTATATTTCCGATCAATACAACATTTCACGGTGAAGTGTGAGACGGCGAACTGCATACGTACACGTTTCCGGACACGTATTTAAATATGCTAGATTATTATTATTCAAAATATGTACATCATTTTGAAAATTACGTTATTCCAACTAGAGTGGCAACACCGAACGCCAACTATTATAGGATACTAATATCATTACTTTGATTTAATAAAGTTCAAAGCTTATTGCCGTGTGCACACAGTGAAGTGGAAGATGAAGTGATCAAATATAGACATAGCTTATTATTACACTCCCTTGCCGATATTATGAACACGTATATATTAAATTGCATTATTATTAATAAAGAATAGACTGGCTGACATCCAACAAACTAATAAGAATACTTCCATTACTCCACTTTGATAGAAGGACATCAAAGCGACAAATTATTTTTTATCATGCGCTGCTAGCTTTTAGCCCGTCGAAATTGTGTGCGATTTTTTCTGCAAAAGCAAAATGCAATATTCTCCACGGAAACCGGAAATATTATTTTTATAGTCTTGGGGCGAGTGGCTCACATATGGCTTCCCGTCATTTAGGGCATAATTTTATTTTATTTTGCATCAAATATTAACCCGATAGGATGTGTACGTTTAATAGATATTTACCTACATTAGTCAGGCCGTAATAGAATATTTAATTATTACTTGTATCCTGTTTGAGTCTTTTTTTTTATTACTTCGATCAATCATTTTATTTTTATGCTTCGCGATGATAATAAAAATTCTGAACGAGTTTAAAAGCAGTTTGCATTTTGAATTAATCTTTAAATACGTTACGCAGTTGCTCATCGCGTTGATAAAAAATTGTAAAAGTCCTCTTATTATATCTAGATATAAATAAATTAATTTTATTCCAACATAAAACATTAACCAGCCATATTAGGATCGCTTGAATATCGTCGTTATTTATTAAAACGAAATATTGGTATGCAATAAATAAATTTAATTGTTGTTGTAATTTACATTTGAGATTTGAATTTTTTTATGATACTGTCTTTAATGTTTAAATGAAGCGCCTAGTTTCAAAAGCCCCTAAAGCGATTTTACGTCAGTCGAACTTGGTTATTACGAGGAAGATGGGACCGGCTGATTTTACTCGTTATAACGTTATATAACATTTTTCGCGCCACGTTCTATTTTACCACAGAACATAAAAAATCTGAAAACCATCGTAAAAATCCCCGAAACAAGCATGGCATTCATTAACTACAAAAGAAGTTGTTTATTGTAATGAAGTGTTGAGCCACCGGCGCTGGTAGGTACCTACTGACTTTGCAAGCAATTTCAACCATATGCGTGGATACTTTTTGAATGCTGTCGGCGAAAGCAATAGTTAGATACTTAGACACTTAACTAGTGTCATAAACGTAATCCGATCCCGGCGGCAACGATTTCATTAACTGCCCGCTCGGATTCTATTGCTTAGGGTCGAAAATGTTGTTTTTAAACGATCGACACATAACAGTTTTGCTCGGTGTACCCGAATAATAGATCGTTATAAAAGTGAATAAATGTATGTAGAATATCATAATTAAACTAAAATGTCAACGAATGTTTCCTCATTACGTCCGAGATCTCGCTATTTCCGTGATCGTATTAACCAAGTTCGACCTGAGAAAAACTCATATCTATTAAATCTGTGAACTTTATTTTTTAATTCGTTATATTCTAAAGAGTATTTTGGCTTTCCATTTTAGGGGTATTTGAAAAGCACAACCAACCATTTTAGCGGGTTTTGAAATTTACCCTAATTTTTGATCATACGTATTGACGGTTTTTGGCGTTTTTAAAGTTCAATCTTCGGCCATCATATAGGTAACAAAAATATCCATATAAATACATATCTAACACAAAAATTTTCAAAAACCGTTTAGGGGATTTGAAACTAGGCGCTTCAAATATCTACACGTTTGGTTTATGCCTATTCCAGAATCCAGCATACACAATTTGTCCAATGCCGTGAAAAAATTAACAATGTACCTACCTACTAATACAAATTGTTTTAAAATTTTATAAAATGAAAGTTTGTACGAGAATATTTATAATATTTTGATTCAATTCAATTTATTTTTTTAATAAATCGTGGGCATTACAACTTATAAGTTTAAGACGTTAACAAAATGACATGAAATAGCGATAAAACTGAAAATATAAAAAGAGAACATAATATAAAAGCAGTGAAAATTCAATTATACATCTATAGCATTTAATATATTTATAGAATACACCGAATTTGCTAAGGAGACCATATTTTAAGAATTTATAAAATAGCGTCCGCCTAAACTCATTCTCACGCAAGTGGAATATATCAACACCCGAAGCAATTTGGTTGAATGTAGTTATCGCCCACCCAATTGGCATTACCAGTGACAGGTTGGTTCTGCACCTTGGGAGAATAAACAACTAGATGCTCCCTATTTCTAAGATAGTTATTGACACTGCCCAGAATGGCAGAGTTCTCATTTATTCCTCGTATAAGTCGAAAAAATACGTAGCTAAATAAAGATCTCTTCTAAATCGTAGACTGCAGTATGTAAGCATACCTAAGAGAAAGTCAGTTGGATAAATCATCTATTCTACTGCGAGTGCACGGCAGGGCGGAAATAAAAAAAATCTATATTTCCGTAAATTTAGAATAATCAATTAATACTACTAATAGACACATAACGCGGTTCCTAATTTATAATTTACCCCCAATATTAGCCATTGGCACGCCACTCATTATTACGAATATTTTGGCACGTAAACAGGTACGCCATGGCTGATATATGGGATTTATTGGTGGTATACTATAATTCTATAATAGTCATTCGTAATATCTGACCCCAACATCTGAAAAGTGTTAGAGCCATCACGTGCTATTGTAGCTAAAGGTTTTTTGAACATGCGATAATTTCAAACAAATGCTCGTGAAACATAACAAACTTTCTAAAAAATATTTAGTGCATTTGGATTGATTTCCTCTGATAAAAAATATTACTTGAAATATTTGTAGTTATAATAACCAATCGATCTTCAGTATTATGGCCATATAACTGGAGCAGGGATCTGTTCTGTAATTGTGCCCATACTAAAGCTTTTGATGTTTTATAAATCTGTCTTGACAATGTTCTTCAGTGTGGTCAAAACCGGTCCTAAATTAAGTGATATATTATATTGTTTTATCTTTTAAAAATTACGTTGAGCATATCTTTAATAATTAATAATGCGGAAGGTCATTATATGTTTAAAATATATTTTTTATAAATATTCCAATATTTAAAACTTGAAATCAGTTTATCCTATTTATCTCTTAATCGTCAACTAAGTTTATTTTAAGAGGATAATAATATGGATGTATAACGCTGTCTAATTATGTAATACAGGATAATCCCATACTTTATTTAATACATTATCAAGTACCTACGTTTTATAAGTAAGTAGAATTAATTTACTTAAATCAGATGAAGTTTTTATTTAGTACCTACTTAATATTTTATCCATGGAAACAAATTTACAAGAAGTTTCATAATAGAAAGTGTAATATTTTTTTTTTTGAAGTTATACTTCTTTTGGCGCGTTTGGGAAATCAGATCAGAGTGTATTTTTGGCGTGTGACATGTAACACATAGTTTATTTTTTCACAAGAAAAAAAAACGCACTCGATTGGATTCGAACCACCGATTGTTCGGTTATCAGCCGAACGCACTACCTTTACGCCACAGTATGATATTGCAATCGTGACGATTATACAGTATAATATTACAGTTTAGAATTGTTCCGTTGCCTAGGCAGCGAATTTATTATTTTTATTATTTGCAATTCTTTACGTAAACAAACGATTAAACGTCAGATTGAAAGTTGGTACTTTAAAAATAAAAACAACGAGAAACCATTATATAATTTAGTAATATAAGTTAAAGTGTATAGAAATAAACCAACGGCGTAATTAACGGATGTAATTTAACAAGATAATTAAGAGCTAGTCAAGTAATCTAGTTAATCACAAGTTTTGTTTTTGTTTTGTTACGCCAAAGAAGTATAACTTCTAACGCGTGTACATAAGTACACACACCGATTTTTTTTTTAATAAGTATACTAATTATAAGAATTAGTGTTCTTGGGAATATTATATATATATATATATATATATTAATAAAGCCTTCATTGTTTTACGGATATCAAATTAAGTTGCAAACGAATAGATCAGTCGCATCATTAGCATAAAATCAGTAACTCTTTACTTTTGCAAACAAAGACCCACAACTAATTCAGAGTGATTTGTTTTCAGATGCGTCGGATGACTCGTCAGCTGGGACGAATAATTGAAATCCCACACCGAATCGACCCGCGGACCGCGAAGCTGGTGAAATAGTGAAAAGTGTTGGGCCAGTCTTCACAACGACGCCATGTTGTCGGCCTCTACGAAGGCAGGTGTTCTCACCTTGCCGATTTTATTGATTCTCCTAGCAACCAACTGTCAGTCTAAACTAACCCGCGAATCTCACATAATATCCAACGAACGACCGGAAAATTTAAACGACGTTGAACGCAATTTGGGCGGGGTACAACGTCAATATGCTTCGTTCAAAAGTATTGATAGTGACATTCCTCGAGAGCGCCAAAGCGAAGACGAAAACAATCTGCATGTTGCGACGCCCCAGCGATACTTCAGCGCGGACAAAGATTCTACGAAGAGGCATCAAAAGAATCGGCTCGCTCATGCGGAACGGCTCGAGACGTTATGGAGTGGAATGGCCGAAGAAAAAACAACGGACAAAAACACCGCAACGAAAACGCAACAGATGAGTTCGACTGTCATCGATGGTAATGAGCAAGACTCGACAAAAAAATACCCAACGAGACAATCGTCTGGCAATGAGAGTATGCGCCAAAAGAATGACAAGAGACGGGGCCCTAAGAAGTTTAACCATAATGTGAATAAGTTCGGTAAAGTGATCAGGCCAAAGCGCGCCGTAGTGAATTCAGGATTTGTGAACCTCGGGAAATCGAATTGGGGGCATACCGAGTGGCTCGGGTCGGACAGGGAAGTGGCCCTCCGCTGGAGGATGAACGGTGGAGCCATCGTGTTCAGGGCGGAAGCTCGGGCGGAAGGTCACGTCGCTTTGGCGTTTGGAAATGACGCACTGCTCTCGTGGCTGGACGATGATGGTCAACCACATATTTTGGTGAGTAATCTTTTCTTGCATTTTACGACTTGATATACTGTGATCATCTATGACGAATTAGATAGAGGGGTTGTATAACATATAATACAACAAAATCAACAAAATATGTCATCCCACAATGAGATCGACCATCTTTATTCTTCATTAACGATTTTCTTTTTTTGACGAGTGAAAAAGAGTGACGTACTTGTAGTTTAGACAAAGAAGTAAAAAACATGTAACGATGGAAGCAGATCATTGACATTTTATAGTTCTTCTTGTGTTGCCTCTGATGAAAAGCATTTTAAATCAGCTATAAAATGGCCACATTAAATGTAGGTATAATATATCTAATATAATCAATCTCGTGTCCGGAAACTTGTACGTATGCAGTTCGCCATTCGCTGTTCACCGTGAAATGTTGTGTCGGAAATATATGGTCGTATATTAAAGACAATCCAACCTCTTTATGTCGTATAGTACCTACTGACATAAAATTCAAGTCTCAATAAAACACGTTTCTTGTCGGTTTACACTTTACAGGAAGCCTGCAGCAAACAAATTTTGAAAATGCCGATATATTGAATTATTTGTAAGGTTAGGTTTTTATTCTTGAATTCATGAATGTTGCCTAAAACAGCTATTAAAATTGAATTAATGTTCACAATATTGAATCTAATACAATTGAAGACATCTCTTTCTGATAGAAAGCTCACGGTGAACTGTGCCACGATAAAAATGTTTTACGTACAATTTACATGTAACCGATCAATCTTTCATTAGTTTATATGAGTTGTCTAACTATATGGTTATAATTGTATTGCATTAACATCGGGTTATAATATCCCTTCGATCAAAATGCAATCGTGTAAAGTACCTGTTAAGTAGTACATTATAATATTTCACTTTACAGTTTAGGTACTTAGGTACACCAAAATTAATACTTTTACAATCGACGTATTATCTATGGGAAATTTCAATAAAACCTACACTTGATTCAAATCCCATGTCAAAATGCTGAATATGTTGCAAATATTACGAGATAGTACCTAATCAATATAAAAAATTTAGTTTTACCATAATATAATTAACTTTTTTTTAATTCAACGAATAATTCGCAAGATTTAAAAATGTCTTTTTATAAAATTTTGAAAATATATAACCAATATGTATCTATAGTCTATGTAACCAATAGTAAAAATCTTTTTTTGAACACCCAGCAGAAATCGAACCTGCGTCTCTCGTGTTTCGCGCCCACGCACATTGATCACAATGCTATAGGTATACTATCTAATCGCAACAAATTTTAACCAATGGGCGGCCAGCGCTCGAAATGGAAAAGTTTACGAACCGGAGCGCTCCACGGTTTTCTGAAGAACAATACATAGTTATCATAGCTAGAAGACAGTTATCAAATTTTATGTGTATTTCATAAAAATAAGTGTGTTAGATTTTCTATTAGGTATATGGCCTATCTAGCTCGGCAACATATTTTTTCCACGAGACGGAGTGATAATTTTACAAATTTCACGAGCCGGAACGGCGCTCCGGTGCGTTCCGTTCCATTTCAAGCCCTGCTAACCCAAGGTCTTTCCATTACCTTACCATCCAATCATCGCAGTCTCCCGACCCTCCTTTCTAATCTAAAGCCATCTTGGGTGTTTTGTTATCTTCCGTCTTTTAAACATACCTGCACAATGTTGTCGCACTATTCTCATAAATGATCATTGAACACCGCGTGTAGTTCACATCTGTATATTCCCCATCCAGTGATCGGTGTAATGAGATGATAACACCTGCCCCCTATCATTTTGGGAGCTCTGCGCTATAGCTCATTTAGCTCTATGGTAAATCCAACCCTGTCTATACTACATTGAGTTGTTGACTGTCGGTGAGTGACCTACCGCAACGCCATTCGCCCGCGCGGTGAACGCATCTTTCGTGCATTTTATTCAGATTACCATTTCTATCTGCGCCATACAAGAACAGAATTATGCATCAAATACAGCGCTTATCGGTGACGAATAAGATAAAGAAGAGGAAAGTTGAAAAGAAGAAAAGTTGAAGAAAGGAATCTTTCTAATGTAGGAAGATTTCATTGAATTAATAAACGCTGATAAATTTCCAAATCTTCTTACTCACTGATATCATTTATTTATGAATTAATGAATATCTAAATAGCATTTGAGTTTAATATTTGGGATGGCTGGTATCGCATCCAACTTATAGACTATTGAAACTTTTAAAATGTATATTTCATCAAATTTAATATATATTTTCTTCCAAAATATAAGTTAAGCATATATAACAAATTAATAATAGCACTATCTAAACCTGTGGTGAACAACACAAGGCCCTGCATACCATTCCGGCGTACAGACTAAATAAAATAATACGTAAAAAACCTAACATATTATAAACTTGGTTTCCAGGGAAATAATTCAAGGCGATGGGTGTATATAAAATAAAAAAATATATGAACACAGTAGTGGAGTCGCAAAGGAATATTTAACGAAATGGTCACTATCAAACTTAACATATCTCTTTCGTAAACAAAACATTCGATATGCAGGCACAGAACTGGAGCTTTTTAAAAATTACAATATTCTTTTATCTTGAATCAGTGACAATTTAATTTTTAAACCTGATTAATGAAATGATTTCAACTGAACGCAGATTTGGCTAATTAAATTAATTACGAACAACCTTAGACCACCAATGAAATAATAACTTTTATCGGTTTTAGTTACAATATCAAAGTTGTTAAAATAATGAAATATTTGCAAATTTCTGACCTAAGTGTTTATAGTAACTTCGTAGATACCGCGAGATTATTCATATATAGTTTTTTTTTATTCCATTTGTATTAACTATTTAAGTATGTTTATGCTTTATACTCTTTATACTACTTTATAGTTTTTTTTTCTTTTCTTTTATTTTGTTAACTGTCAATTCATGGTGGAACTGCATTGTATTGTTGTTTTTATTTAATAAAACGCATTTTTTTATAGTACTTATTCCACTTTAATTAATATATTAGGACCGGTTTCGTCCGCCTCAGTGGGACATTTTCAACTGAATACATTTTTTTAAAACAATATTTATCAAACAAAATTCATTATGTACCTATTGTTATATTATTTATATCGCTTTGAATTTTGTTTGATAAATATTGTTTAAAAAAAATGTATTCAGTTGAAAATGTCCCACTGAGGCGGACGAAACCGGTCCTAATATATTAATTAAAGTGGAATAAGTACTATAAAAAAATTGCGTTTTATTAAATAAAAACAACAATACTTTATAGTTGCCGAGTACTATTGAAAGCTATACTTCCCTTTCAAAGAAGAAGGCAGGAACTCGCAAAATATGTGATATTGATTTATGAATGCCATTCGTTGGGTAATTTTGAAAGCTATATTTATTCTGTTCACTTTAAAATCCTTAGTGAAAAAATGAATATCTGCTAAAATAATACACATTTATTAACAAAAATCACCGTTTTCTATTACTTCACAGTACTAAAATTTAAAAAAAACTCATGTCATTTATGTCGAAAGTGTGTGAGAGTCGGTTACTGCCTTCTTCCTTCGAAGGGCAGCATATTTTACTTACACTATATGTACAAAAATATATGGTAAAGTGGCCCTACTAATAAAAACGTTATGCAACACTGATTTAAACAGTTGAAAACCTTCATACTTTTAACCTATATGTTTTTGACTGTCTGCTTCTTGTAACTTCATATACTTATTATTATTCTAGTTAATCAGACCAAAAAAATAAATTCATCGGGTTTATGGTAAGAGAGATTAACATTGCACCGGATGTGCAAGTACCTAAGTAGTTGCGACTTGATGCTGTCTTGCGGTGCATTTAAGTGCATACCTACTTACACGAAATATAATAAAAATGCAACGATCAACTCGCTCGCGTATTTAAAAACCGAATAAAACCGCGTCACGGGCAATAAATCAGACTAAAATGGCAATTAAGTCATGTGCTATTTCGGATGATGCAAAATAATTAACGTTAAAAATATGGTTTTTGGACCGCATCCGTCCGTAATGTGTTCACACGCACGTGAAACTCGTTCATTAAGCAAAACAAAAAAAAATGTTTAAATAATTATATTCCTACTTGATTAAACAAGTCTATTACCAGTGTTATAAACTGTCAACGGCAAAAATATGCCAGATGGCAGATGGCGTCGAAGAATTATCTGGGAGAAAAATTACTTTTTTAAGAAACTTATAACACTGGGATAAAAACTATAGATTTAACGCCATACGTCAGATGCGTATTTTGCAAGCTAGACGACTAAAATACCAGATTAAAATAGAAGAAGAATATTAAATGTTGCATTCCGGTTCGAGAATTGTTAAAAAGTAATAAATATACATTTTTTTAAATTTATAGTAAAACAATGTTATTTATACCGTGATTTTCTTCTGTGGCGCCAAGAACATTATGCTCTACTCATGCATGCCACAAATTTAAAGACATTATTATTCCATTTGACTGTCTGAGCTTAGCTGGAATATTTCTATTTAATACATAGGTACAATTATTACAAAAATATGCAAAAAACTTTCGGAAAAGTATCAAGCGCTCCGGTTCATAAAATCTTCCATGTCGAGCGCTGCAAACATGCAGATATTCATAAGTCAGTTAGGAATGAAGTTCGCTCTTTCTAAAACTCGTGGCAGAAAATTTTTGTTCGGAAATGTATTATGTACTTCAAAAATAGACGTTTTGGCTAGGTACGATTCAATACCATTCGTATATCGCTGTTTTTTTTTTAATTAAAAATCATAAGCCCTGTTTAAAATTCAGTACATTTAATAATACCAATGTAAGTGCTTTTTTCGTGTTTTCCATCTAACTGTAGATTGTAGAGAGAGAATTGCAACATGTTAAAATATGTAGACTTTCAATCATATAAAATACATTTGCAAACCTTGTATGGGCCGCAAAAAAAATGGACATTTCGACCGGATTTTGCTTCTCCGGGCTCCGGTTGCAGACCACTAATAAATCTAGATCACAAAAAATACTGGACTTTTTATTTTATATAAATTACATAAGAACATACATTTTAAATTACATAAGAACATATTTTTAAGTCTTTTTTGAAATTTTCTGAAACATTGACAGTACCTACACTTTATAATAAAAATGTCACCGGAAGGTTGTAGAATAAGTTCCGGCCCTACTAGTGCTACTGTACGATTTTTTATGTCTTTGTATAAGTACCTTTTCAAAAATAATTTTCGGGAATATTTTGAGTTTTTGTTTTGTTTACATCAGTGGTTCTCATGTGCGGGCACCAGAGGATTTTGCTGCTGCCACAAACATCATTTTCAGTATTTAATTTAATCAACTGAGCTAACGTTCAATATGACCAAGTACTTAAAAACCATTTTAATAATACCACGGTTGAAAAATTTGCAACAATTTCTTTATTAATATTGTCGATTTTTCCTACTACTGTATAATGTGAAAGATCATTCAGTATAATGCACTTCATAAAAAACCAATATCGAAGCCAGTTGACAGAATATGTAAACTTAGAAGCAGCCATGCGGGTCGCATTGGAAAAACGAAGTATTGAGGAATTTCCATTTGCATTATTTTTAAATAAATAGATATTTATACTAAAATGTTCAAATATCTTTTATTCAATGTACTTGTCTATAAATAAATTGATCCATTTTTTAGTAAATAAAATTTAGCTTTAATTTTTTTCCACAACAACAAAAGTGAAATTTGGTGTGGCCACCAGACGCTTCCATAGAACTGTTAATGTCAATTGTGCGGCCACGGTTACATTTCAAATGAGAACCACTGGTATACACTGTGTAATTTTATTGCAAAAAATGCAGATCACAAAAACGATAAATCGAGAAGTGTTTATTGTTTATTAATATGAGCATCGTCCGTGAAAGACATGGCGTTTTTCAATCGTAAAATGTATTCGGAGCTAATCACTCATAAAATTGAATATTAATACCTCGAACAAATTCATTTTGATTGTCGTTTTCAATACAACTACCTATCCGAACGTGCAAATTTAACCATTGCAAATTTACATTTTTTTAGTATCCATATTTCAATAGTAACGCGATAAAAATATCAGAAATTATTCATTAAAATCTATCTTAATATAGTATTCTCCTCACGTTTGTTTAATACAATGACAGTCAAAGTGTGGCCAATAAAATAAACCTTTATTACTATTTTTTTATTCAACGAATAATTCAAATATTTAAGAATGTAATATTCTAAATTTATTGAACATACATAATTTTGAAAACACTTTTTAGAAAAAAGTGACGTCAGTTAGTAATCAAAGTAATACCTACTTACTTTGATTTAAAGTAGATACAAAAGCTGATAGCCAATGTAGCTCAATTTTGAAAATCAGAGATTATTAGAGCCATTAGTTAAAACTTGTCGCAATTAAGTACGATGCCTTTAGCATTGTGGTCAATGTACACGGGCGCGAAACCCAAGAGATGCAGGTTCGATTCCTGTGGAGTGTCTTACTCTTTTTTAATATTTTTCTACTGGTTATAACACATTTTATCAGAAGTGTTTTCAAAATTATGCATGTTCAAATTTTCAATACTCTAAGAAATACTCAAATAACCATTGGAATTCGTATATCATGATTCATGATATACACCAAAGGCAAAAAAATATCATATCCTCGAAACCTATTTAAAAAGCTGTAATATTCTAAATATTTCTTTAAGTTTCCGCTTCTTTGAAGGTACCGTCCCTAAGCAGTGTATCAATTGCTTACCCCACAGAAAAACAATGATTCAATAACTGACAGCAAGGCATGATATTGTGCTCTTGTTTATATAGTATATTTTTGGTGCAAACTAACGAACTATGTTATTTAAAAATGGCATCGCTTAATGATTTTATTAGACAATAGACATACAAAATTGTCAAAGTTATGATTTTCTTCTTTGAAGAAAAAACTTTAGATTTAAAGCTATTTGCCCGATTTTTTTTTATATAAACTACAACTACATACTATGTACGAGTATTATATTATGCCGATTCTAAATGTCTCAGATCTATCAAAAAATTTGTAATGCTACTGCCAGTTGACACCAACGCAATCACAGTATGACTATTAATTATTATAGTGGGTACTATGGCATATAGGTATATATAAATGTAAAAACTGTGTAGTTAATTTTAGTATCATAAATGCTTGTCGGTAGGTACTTTATAATATGCTTAACATATTAATTTGCTTTGCTAACACTTCTTTGAAAACATTCAGGAACTAACTAAATACACATTTTGAATCCGTGAGTGAAATTTGTATTCAAAACTTATATTTGTATGATTGTAGTTATGCATACAATCGTTACGTTTGAGTTCCCACGCTTGGTAGGTAGTTGTTTGTTGGACAATCCCATACGAACGGTTAGCAACGTTTTAGTTATTCAAATAGTGACTCCATTCATACTTAAATACACACACCAACAGATCTGCTAGCAGTTTAATATTGTATCGAGTCTTCATTGAGATGTGATGGATCTTCGCATTATATTTCACTCATCCATAATCAGTGGTGGCTTTAAGAACATAGAGACGAACCCGTCATTTAGTGTTACAGGTACAGCAATAGTTATATTACCATGATTAAATAATTACAATTTGAATTTGCTTTGAATGGTGAAGAGCCAACATTTTTTTTTAGAAAATTCTGGTGCATTTAATTTTGTGTAATAATATTAGAGTTTTGCTTTTGCATATACATAAACATCGCATTTTTATAGTTTTTTTATAAGTAGATGTGACATATACAATTTTAGTTTTTGTAACTGTTTGCATGCATAATAATATACTATATGCAACCTAACCCATTGAAGACAGTTTAAATATTAAAAAAAAAGATTTATCAACAGCCATATTTCATTTTTATGTAAGTAACTTTTACAAGAGTTTACTAAAACTGCTACAACATTTTTATTATCTGTTTAATTTCAATATTTCTTTTAAAATTGTGTAGTTATTGAAATATTCCAATTTATAATTGTCTTTTTAAATAAGTAAGTATTTTTTGGGTTTGAAGAAATATTTTTTTATCAAGAAGAAGCGGTGCCTACGTACGCTGATTGCCTTGTTTCTGATTGTTTTTGTATGTTTCGTTTGTACTAGACTAAATACAAAACCATAATCTAAAACCCATACAAAGCCTGCTAAATTAATTTTAGAACGACTGCATATAAAAAAATCTTAGATGTTTATATTTTAAGAGATTTAATTATGCCTCGTTTGTTTATTCCTCATTTTTTTCATGGTTTGCTTTGCTCTCTTGAGTCTCGGAAGTAATGTTCTCTTTAAAACCATGGTTATGTGTTTTTAAGGGCTAATGTTTGTAATCCGGATATTCTTAATAACATAAATTAACTTATAATGCTTTTCTACATGGTAGATGATTTTTTTTCTCATTTCCCATCTCAAACCCAAGCATTTTTAGTGAGGCGATACCATATCTATGTTAACACTCATTTTTATTTTTAATAAAATTATTATTGTTTGTTTGTAAGATGACTGTCGTCTCAGTGTAAGTTTCGCTCAACTCAAATAAAAATAAGTAATGATTAGTTTAAACTTTCATTTTGATTTGTTTAAAATTACACCTTAATATTATAGACGTGTACGACGCGTTCCAATTTGGTTAATATTAGAAATCATTTGTAAAATAATTCAAGAAGAGTATCGCTATATATGATTAAATCTTCCGCTTTGATTTGCAGTAATTTAACCTTTACATTCCAAACAGTTTTTCCAATAATTGCATTACTTAGAAACCTTGCAACTTTGCGCCACTATTCGAGATTATTAGTGTATATTTTAGAGTTTTAGTGCCTATCCAACACTCGAAAGATCTTATGTTGTATGTGTGAACTTGAGTAGATATAATTTGGTGCATGTTATATTCCGCATATTATGAGTGCTTCTAATTCAATCAACACTCCAACACAAACTTTCCTAGGAAACTTCAATTCGGACTGCTTTATGTGCAAACTTCATATAAACTGAGGATATTTAACAATAACTAGGCATATTAAGTATGTACAGTGATGTGCCTAGGCAAGGTGCCGCCTTTTATCTCTCCTTTTTTTCTCTTAGACAACGAATTTGACATACCCTGCACATTAAAATAATTACATTACGCATGTACAAATTAAAGTATTTCTGTTACCTATGTAGTAATTACTTAAATAGCTTACACTCATTTTATACTATGTACTTACGAAAATACAAACATCACTAGGGTATAATAATATCAAAACTTATCATCAAATTTATTTATATCACCAATTTTATTGCTCCCAAGATTTCTATTTAATTACAAGCACACTGAATACGAAATTAGGAAAGTACCTATATGTTATCTTTGTACAGAGTTATTAAAGTCATATATTTTTTTGGCTAAAGCCCGGTTTTCATTAGTAGAGTTCATAATTTCTTTGTTTTATTTTTTAGTGTGAGCCATGACTTGGTAAGTAGATGATAAAGTTTTTACCTACATTATTTTGTATTAATTATTTATTATAATTAACTGTATTCGTTGTCAGTGTGTAGTTACCATTGGTAAGTGCGCGTGAATTCTTCAAAATTCAATACTTAATTTTTATCGAAAATATTAGTAGATTGACATAAAAGTAGGTATGAAAATCAACAATTTTACATGATGAAAATTGGATAAGTTGCTTTTAAAGCGTGCATATTGTTATACTATCGGAAGTATCTTTATATACATTTATAAAAGTTGTTCATCACGAGTATTTTCTTCTTCATGTCCTGATCAAAATATCAGTAGATCTACTGACTTTTTAGTAGACATGGCAACACTGTAGTACGACCTGTGCAATACCCTACAACCAGTGTCGTAATAGTTGATATTCTCCTTCTCACTCACTTAATTGTAGCGTTGAAGGGATCGAGATAGAGAAATTTTATCTTCGATTACTTGACTCCCCCATACCTACCATGTAGTCGAGTAATCGAGCTAGTAAATATTCTACCGTTTACTCTACCAATGAAAACTAGGTTTAATTCAAATATTTGAGAAGATTAAAATTGTCCTTAAAAGAGTTTCACGTAGCGGTAGGGATTTCAATACCGAATGAAAATACCAATATCGGTATTTCCTATTGAATATACTATTTGGTATTCGTAAAATAAATCAAAAAAAACAGAAGTAGATATTTACCATTAAATATAATAAGTATATGAAAAAATCTCTTTAAAATATTAATATTTCATAGCCTGTGTCATTTCTGGTTACCACGGACGATGAAGGGCCACGGAAGTAAACCAGACATCGCGTAACCTGACAAAAATACAATGCTGTTATGTTTATTAACACATTTTGTTTTCACTTTCAACACCGAATATATCGGTATTCTGATTTTTAAGATCGGTATTTCGACATCGAAAAACAATGGGATACCGGTATTGCAATCCCTGCGTAGCGGTGATAGAATTTCCCTAGCGGTTAACTTGCGATGATAATATATAATAAGTAATGTTTTATCTTGATGGAATCTGCAGAGGTACCGAAATGTGTAATTACATTTTAATTAGATCCCATGTAAAGCGAAGAGAATTCAAACACAATTATACGCTAAAAATGATTATTATAACATAATGAGACATTACATTAAGAATACAGTGTCGAAAAACTATGACTTGTATAATTTCTCAAGTCTTAAGTCAGGGGATGATAGTTAAATTCGAATTCTAGGGAAGCTTAATATCATATACACCACAAACAATAAAGGTGCAGATAAGAGAATGTACTGTGGTTATATAAAAGCTGTCAAGGTGGTGATAATGTGGATTGATATATCCACTAAGTTATGCAGTGCTCGAATTAGATAATTTTACGAACCGGAGCGCTCGATAATTTTCCGAAAATATTTAAGTATGTTCGATTTTTTCGTTATATCTAGGACGGATAAAATCAATAACAGTCTTCAAACTTCTAACATAAATATCTACTGAAGATTTGGACAGACATTTTTTCTAAATGTGATGTACTAACCACATTTAGAAAAAACACATTCAAATTATTTCTTAATATTTTAAATTTTCCAATCTCAATTTTTTACACGAGATGGAGCCTTAGTCCGGAGAATTTTACGTCCCTGCAGCAGCTGCTGCGCTCCGGTTCCTTTGATGCGGATGTATGAAACTGCAAAGAACTAGGACTGGATAAGAATGAAAGGAGCTAGAGGAGGTTTTCATTCAGCAGTGCCTTAATGATTTACAAGCAGTTACATTGATAATATAGATTCATGTTAGCTTCCATTGTCAGATGTAGGTCCATGACAAAAAAGGCATGGGGAATGAGAAGAGTAGAATGGACTAGGTACAGTCTGTGGATCAACTCCGTTTAATGATGATGTTGTAACTGAAAAATATCTAATTTTGTAGGTATACAGGTATATAGGTAAAGAAATAAAGGAAGCTTTGAAAGCTTCGAAAATCACGACGAGAGCTTTTGTTAGCTTTATACAAACATCGGAAAATCTCTAAACCTATGTACACGAATGCCTGATTTTACGGAAAACATTTAATATTAATAACATTATTTGTTAATATTAATCTTTTATATAAATATTTTCTCTCTACTTATGTTTATAACCTACTTACTTATTTTTCATTCGCGGGATTACCTTTTTGTACGCACAATTCAATTCAAAACTAAACTGTC
This sequence comes from Rhyacophila brunnea, assembly GCF_057557595.1. Taxonomy (NCBI): domain Eukaryota; kingdom Metazoa; phylum Arthropoda; class Insecta; order Trichoptera; family Rhyacophilidae; genus Rhyacophila; species Rhyacophila brunnea. Next base: position 53,165,159 of record NW_028232965.1, on the reverse strand, counting down.
AACTGAACTGTAATTTAACATGACGTTTACTACTGTGTGATGGTGATTTACTCACATAATTAATAATTGTTGTTGTTATGTTCTTTCAACCATCTTCTACAAAAAAAGATAACAGTAAATAAAATAATTTATCAGTGCTAGTATGTTAACGTAATATATACAAATGCAATACAGTAGGTATTATCAGTGCAAAGTATTTGTAGCTCAACAAAAACTTGTATTATTCGATTGTAGGAGTTGGTGACATTCCGCAGTAAGCCGACGAAATGAATTATTATATCAAATCTCTACGGTATATTTCAGATGGGTATATCTTTCCACTTACACTAATTCAAAGAATATAATATCTTTTATGACCCACAACCGGGGAAGTATCTAATATCCTCCGTATCCGTACATATAACCGTTTATGCCGAAATTGTATTCACATTAGCTGCCTACCAGTGCTAATGCCTCGAATCACGCATGTCTGGCGATAAAAATATCTTTGGTCATAAAGGGTAAATAACACGATTAAGTTTTATAATATGTAATAGGTGCTGCAAAATATAATATATTAATAACACTTTATAGATATTTCAAATGACATCGTAAATATACTGAAAGATTGTCCGTCGCTGAATGTACTCGTACTTACTCTCAGATCTCGCTCACGGCTAAATTGGACCCATATTGCAAAACTCATAAATAATATACCTTTACATAATAAGGATCTGCAGGGCAGTGACGTCCTGTGGGGGTAGGCAGATTGAGCGTCGCTTAGGGGTCGCAGTTACTCGTAGGGCGGCAAATCGAGGAGAATCATTTGATATTCTTCAACATCTTTATTTTAATGTAAATGCCATGTTGTGAAGGTCTTGAATTAATATTTTTTTATGTGCTCAATGTGTCTTTTTTTTAATAAACAAGTTTATGGAAATAGGTACCTAAACTTAGGAACAACGAAAATTTGAGAGGACTGTAATTTTTTTAGGGTTTGCGATGTCTAGTTTACTTCCGTTGGCCTTCGGCGTCCGATATCCTTGGTGACACTTGCAGATTTGTTTGGCTTATTAACTAGTGCACACGGTAGTTGCGTTGGCCAAAATTAAAGATGCACTCCTCCCTCTCACAGAGCGTCCCGTCTACCGCCCCTGGTCCACGATTTTGGTCTTTAGTCTGTATCGAAGCGTCACGCCGTCATTAGATCGATTATCGATTTGATAATGCCTAAACTAAGCCTTTGCGATCTCAGGTTAAAAATATCATTTCAAATGTTGTCAATTTTTGTGAAGAAGCAAAGCGACACGGATCGCCATTAATTCCCCAAGACAGAGCAATTTAATGTGTCACAAAAATGACATATAAGAAGCCATCTTCAAAAAATCCCAATTTTTTGGGGAACAAATATTTATAAATTTAATTTTGTTAAATGTTTTAGTGGTAGGTGTATATTTTGTTGTTAATGTATCCATACAACACATTTCTTAGATATTGGAGTCATGAAACGGTGATAAAAAATGGAGCGGCATTTTGGCGCTGCCTAGGGGCTGTATTTTGTCTAGAGACGTCACTGTTGCAGGGCTACTCTAAATAGTTAACACGGTAACACTTTACCGTTATTTTTATTGCTCCAAAATAACACGAATATCACTCCGAGCTATTCCAAAAACATGACGGTTATCTACAATAATAATTGTTAGCGATATTTGACAGCTCATGGTTGAAGCAATCATGAGCAACTGTGTTATCACACCTGACAGTTAACTTCCTGGGATAATTAACTAATTTTCTGAATACGACATATCATATTTATCACTTTTTATTGATTTTGGAGTTAAGTGATATGTTAGAATTACTGCCCTGCTAAGTAAAAAGACAGTATTTTGGTTTTGGTAAAGTCGGAGAACCCAAGTTTTAAATTACGTTTTCTCTTATATTATGTAAAGTTATTGGATTGTTTTGACATAATTTATAATTCTATTTAGAGATTATATCAACAAAAAAAAATCAATAGTTATGCATTTTATTTATCCAATGGATACATCTAGTCCCATGAGTTAAAAGTACATAATGTTTTCTTTAACGAATTGGTCAAAATGATTACTGTCGCAAGTTTTGTATAAAAATTTAAAATTTATAAACATATTTATAAAACATATCCGTTGATGAAAGCAGTGGTGTTTATAGTCACGTGGATGCACGAGGAGGTACTAGATTTTAAATCCCCACTTGCGATAAAATGTACTTACGATTTATGCATATTTACCCGTAGATTTTAGATTTTACAATGATTTTTGTGCCACACTTTCTTGTCCCGAAACGAAATAAAACATATCCGTTGATGACAGCAGTGGTGTTTATAGTCACGTGGATGCACGAGGAGGTAGTAGATTTTAAATCCCCACTTGCGATATAATGTAATTACGATTTATGTATTATTTACCCGTAGATTTTAAATTTTAGAATGATTTTTGTACCACACTTTCTTGACCCGAAACGAAACTGCACGGGACTGATGTAGCAACCATGCACCTTGGTGATTAAAAAAAGAGTTTAAAAAATAAAAAAAGAATCTTGGCTTGTTCTGTCTTGATATTCATTGACACGAAGTGTCCTCTGTATAATACAAGGATACATTATATTATAATATATCAATGATTATAGTTGACTTTATATTAAAATGATAAAAAATCTTATTGACAGGTAGGTGCACACAAGAAAAAAATGGTTTGAGGGGATCTTTTGAGGACATTTTCAATCACAAAGGATAGCAGGTCCTTATCCTTTTATTCCTATTCACTTGCACCATATTCTTTAAGGTGCCTGTCAGAAAAAAAAAATATATATATAATATAATATATCGGTAGTGGCTTCAATTCAAGTCAAGTGAACTACTTTTTGTTTTGAGAACTTTAATACTTTTGACCAGACTAGTAGCAAGCAACATAATCTAAGAATGTTATTGAAATAACTGTATAAAAATTTTATGGTTTTATTTTGTTATCACCTTATCACCGTGTACCAATCAGTTATTTCTGTATTATTTTTTTTTGGCCAAAATATAACACAATATTACCTACAGTGAGTGATTTCGAAACATATTATAAAAAAAATACTTCGCTCATATGAAAATATTTAGTTGACATAAAAAATTAGTTAAATATATTTTTTCGAATTGAAATGCATGATTATTTGGTAGGTTGGTATTTCAATATATTGAATGAATTATTTATAAAACATATGAAAAATTAATGTTTCAAATTACATACTAACCGTATATGAAATCAGATAGTTGTCCAAATCAAATAATTGTATAACTATATACAACCACTTTATATAAGGGCTTTGTGAAAAGTTTGAAATATTAGTGTAAAAATAAAATATGACGTTTTTGATGAGACCCCAAGCGCAAATGAAATTATATTATAATTTCATTTGTGCATTTTCCCAAACCTTCGACACCTGTGTACCCCTTATATAATTTTTGTATCATTAAGCACCTACCCCTCGTCAAAAAAAAATGCATATACTTTAATAACAATCAAAATATATTTATTTTTTCCTTTTTTAGTACATACCCAAAATAATGAAAACAGAAAATAAAATTCATTAATAATAAAATTTAAATATAATAAATAAAGGTTATTAATATAATGAGTTCTTAAATAACATTCATTATAATCAATGAGAAGGATATAAATTGTTTATGTTGAGACAGATCAAAATAATTTGGTTCCCTGGTTGTTAATTTTAATCTGAGATGCGGTTCCACATCCAAAAGCATGTTCCTTTTTTTACAAATGCTGAAAAAGCAACTTCACATAGATATGAAGGCAAGATGTATTTCAGGACTTTCTCTGTTAAAACTAGATACACATGTTGCATTTGCAACCAGAATGATGTTAAAGTACATTCCTTATATTTATTTTTCAAGAATCCGTCTGAAGCTAATTCCAACAATTTCTCTTCTTCCGCATGCGACAAACCTTCTAGCATGGATGTTGTATTAATGTTTGTTGCACCAGGCGCAGCCAAAGCCCGGAGCAGCGCGTACCCCCACCAAACTCTTCCCGTACCCCAGGGGGTACGCGTAACACACTTTGGGAAACACTGAATTACAACACCACTCCCTTGAAATGATCTCACGGCGAATAGTTTTCTATCGTCCAATTAAAATTAATATAAAACCAAAGGATTACAATACTTACATACATAAGTATTGTAAATGAACCTATGAATGAACTACATATATGAATGACGTCGATATCTCAAAGGTATTATAAAATATTAGAAGCTTTTAATCGAGTGGATAACGTCATAAGCTGTCACACTTAACCGAACCTATTTCATAAGCACCTACGTCCACTTCCGATCCCTTAAAGCGATCACAAAAAAATATGTTAAATGAAAATAAACGAGGCGGGGATTTCCCATAAAAAGGACGGGATTTTTGGGCGGGATCGCAAGTCACCCCGAACAGCTGTCTTCCCTTTGGGGATTATCGACTTTGGGAGTAAACGAGGCTTTCCGGTCGTGACATATGAGTTACATTATCGGATATTTTTTTTAAGGAAAACGATAACGGATTGAATTTACTACGATGGTCGAAGGTCATAAATATTCGATTGAAGGGATATCATTTGGTTACGCACGTTTTGCTAAATCTTTATAATATTATAAGTATCGAAATAGCGGTAGAGCTTTATATAATCGAGTATTCCATTTAACAAAACGTTAATATTAAAAACTGTTGTGAATACCTTGGTTTAAAGTTGGTATAAAGGGCACCCCAACAAAACCGCCCGGACATTGCCGCCAAGACACTATCGCCCAGACGTTGCCGCCAAACCAAATGCGCCTGTACCAATGGTCGTCAATTAATACCACCCGGACAAATCCGCCTATACAAATCCGCCCGCAAAATATAGAAATAATTACAAGATAAAAAGAACTTGTTATAATATACAACGTTTTTAAATTTTCTGTTGAAATATTATGCTTAATATGCTCAAACTTGTACTTGGTATGAAGTAAAAAAAAAACAAACAAATATAGAATACAGAAATGTCATTTTGACATTTCATTTTGATTTCCATAGTAACGCACGTACATAATAAGTACACGTATAATAATTTTGTTGCTAGAACCACCCCCTTAGCAATCAATAATAGTCTTTTACTTTTTACGGATTTTTCTGAAATAACTTTCCATACAAAACAGAATTAACTGAAAATTAATTCAATTCTGCTTAAAGATGGCTAACAATATCAAAAGAATGCATTGGCATCGTGTTCTGATATATTCTAAAAGTTTCAAATGTCTAGCTAGTCGGGAAGTTAGTTAAAAATCGATTGCAAGATTTGTACTGGACAAACAACCACCGGACAAACAAGAATACGAGCTAATAAAAACATTGTAATAAAATTTATAAGACTAGTGATTTTTTAAATTTTTGAATTACGTATCGATATAAATTTACATACTTAATAATCAGTGTAATTTGAGATTTAATCCGTTGCAGCTGTTAGTACAATAATAACTTCAGCTTTTAACACTTAGTGCCTATGTATGGTAGTATTTCTAATTTAGAATATTTAAGAAGGTTAGCACACAATATTGAAATTTAATTTTAAATAATTTATATTTTTTTTATAATTATCTTTATTTGTATGTTTTTTTTTATTTGTGTCCTCACCTATCTAAAATATAAAATTATGTAAAAATGAAAATTGTCTCATTTCTAAATTGTTTTGGCGGCAATATCTAGGCGGTTTTGGTTCGGGCGATTTTATCGGGGACCCATTATAAAGACCAGTTGCGTACAGAGGGGGTTTCGGGAGACGCATTATGCTGTTGTTTGACATACTATTCGGCGTGGACCAGATAACGTAGTGCAGGCGTGGGGAACTTCACGTTGGAAGGTCACATTCATTTATTTATATTCTAATAAAACCGCATTCAATAAACGCCCACGATGACCGCGCGGCTTAAGCGTCGGCCTACAACATCGAGGGTCCCAGGTTTGAATCCTGGGTCTGGCAAATACACATATTGTTTTTCAATTTGTGTTTGCGTCAGAGAATCGGTCTAATAGGTTGAGCAAGTGGCTAACATCCATTTCTCGTAAAAACAGATATATGTTAAGACAAACCTCCACCCTGTGGAGGCCCATATTATGATCTTATTAGGATTGAACATAGTTTAATGAAGAAGCCGCATTCAAGAAATTTCAATTGAATATACATAAAAATATGTATAATATTTTGTAAATGAATGAAAACAATGTAATGAAAACTATTTTTTAATTTAAAAGTTAATCAACCTTTTAATGATTGAGTTGTGTTTGCCTTTTGATCGAAGGAAATAAGTGGTAGAAAAGCAAGAAAGCATTTTTCGGACATTATGACGTGGCTATTCCACGGCATTTTTCCACAATTCAATTGGACCTTTCTTATCGTAGGTATTGTTTTTCATTCATAATTAGCAAGATTTTTGCAATTTTAGTCTGGATTGGGGCTTGTTTACATGGGCTTAATACTAATCAACAGTACTCGCTACTTGCACTAATACCAACATGTGGTAACAGGCCGAATACTAATACTTATTACTAACAAGGTGCACGAAACTCGTGTAAACAAGCCTTTATGTTTACTTAATCTCAGATACTTACACATTATATGAATTCGTTGACCTTCTCAAATTCGTAGTCTTTAATGATGGTGTCTCACCTGTGGATAGATAATATTGTAAAATATTAATCTGCATAGAAGAAGGATGTGTTTCAACATATATCTTCTTCAAAAACACCTATAACAATTAATTACTTGACATAAGTTATTAATTTTATTCGCAGACCAGAACTGTTGATAAACGAGTGTCTGTCGCTTGTCTGTAAAACGTTTGGACGACTGCAGTGAAGAGGTAATAACCTCTCTCGATTATTTACAACATCCTCTATACTCCACATCCGCTGAAAATATTCAAATAAAGCAAAACCACCGTGCACAAAAAAAAAACAACGAACAGATATGAACAGTGACGTCCCAAGACAAAATGCCGCCCCTAGACAGCAGCGCCAAAATGCCGCCGCATTTTTTATCATCCTTTCATGGCTCCAATATCTAAGAAATGTGTTATATGGGTACATTACTAACACAATAATTAATATATAGCATTACATCTAATTTAAATGCCACCTCTACTTCAATATACAATATTGCGAGTACACGGTTTCAGATACATTTAAAAATACACCTGACACCTTTCAAAACTCGCGAGTGACTGGCAAAAATATTTGTATAAACGAATTAGGTAAGGTTGTACCTACCTATAATTCAAATATAATTCGCAAAACTACACGTGCCATTGCTGGTCATCAGGACAAGGACAACGGAAGTAAACTAGACATCTCGAACACGAAAAAAAAATACAGTCCTGTTAAACCTTCATACATTTTGTTTCTAATCAGTGAGCTGAATTTTTTAAAGGAAAGATATTTCTGTCATTGCTATGTTTAGGGACTTATTTCTATATGTACCTAATGATTCTCCTCGATTTGCCGCCCTTCGAGTAACTGCCGCCCCCAAGCGACGCTCAATCTGCCTACCCCCACGGGACGTCACTGGATATGAAGGACTAATCCATTAAACTTCATACAAGAGTGCCGCTGGTTCGACAATCGCAGTGAACCGGTTTATAACAAGACCTGATACTCCATATAAGTCTTCTGATATCAATAATTAATTCAAATATTTCCTTTGTTTGTTACGTCACGTGAATAAAATGTTATGATGTAAATTACGCTAAAAGTCTTTCAGTTGTGTCAGATTTTTGTGCCAAGCACTTACATACATACGATACAAATGTAGGTACGGTTTTAGTACGAACAAACCTGAAACATGTATTTAGCTTCATCTGGATTATATCTTCATATTTTTTGTATGATTTTACCGAGGCTTTGATTGCGCCTCGCTGTAATATCTCCTCTTCTCATCACCGATCTGGCCCTCACTCCAATTTTATTAAATTCTGCCGAGCTCTTCCGTTCTACCCACCCCCAGGGCACTTTTCAATTCGTTGACACCACAGAACAGATAATAAATAGAATACCGATAGGCTATATTCAATACGCCGCATGTTGAAGCAGGCTTTTGTATGTGTGAGTGTCCTACGAAAATGAAGCACGCATTATGCACGTGCAATAGTGTGTGTAATACACCAACATTAAATGAGCGTAAATGCATAAACCGAGAGCAGTTTTCAGTATTCGACGAAAAACGTATTCTTGACACGAGTGTAAGTTTAACACGGATTCTTCCTTACACGAGTCGGTTGCCTGCTATCGCCTTACCCGTTATATATTTCAGTTCCCATTATTTCTGAGTTCCCTGGTTGACAATCTCAAAGATATACGCAATTCGCAGCTGTACTCTGTCTTTCATATTTAGGGCATTGTACTGCTATATGTACAATGTCCTCCTACTATTTTTTTATAACAAATCTATGTGTTTTTTTCTTTTATTTAATTTTATTACGGGTTATTCGACATGGGCAGGTAAAACACTGCGGTTCACCAGCTACCGACCGTGCCGTCAAATTGAACTATTGATTTATAATATTATATGTTTATATATAAGTACACGACCAAGGCTTGAACAAAAACGATGCATGAGTGCGAGTGAAAAAGTATTCGGCACCCTTACAATCTCTGCGACACGCGCTAGAGTAAGATAAAAGGTCTACTAGCTACAAGCCAGTTTCCAAAAATATCGCCATCAAATCGGGGCGAAACGCTTCACATAGCGTCGATAACTTGCGAGCTAGTGTTGCTAAAATTGATATTTTTTGTGTTAAACATAAAGTCAGTGGTAAATATTTTTGGTTAATTAAGTAGAAAAGATGGTTCTGTGTGTTGTCTTAAAATGTGGTAGCCGTACTGATAAGCAAGAAGATGGTATTACGTTTCATAAGTAAGTTGATACATGTTCGTGATAATTTATTTGTATTTTATTATATATTTTAATATCAGTGACCTAGTGTTTCTTTAAAATAACTTAAATTATGGATATCTTTATCTAATGGTTGCATTTTGACCGCTTAAAAATACTATATAACGTAAAAAAATAGAAAATTATATTTTAATTCAGAGCGTCTAGTGCGAGCACTTTGGGCGAGCACTAGCGAAATGGTCTATGGTCTCGAACATTTGTAGACGAATGCGGTCGCTCGCTCACAAACCAAACGCAAGGCACGCGGCTTCATTTAGCAATGCAACGGGTGGCGTCTATATGTATCTATAGTCTAAGTACACGACCGTTTTACAAGTCGCAGGAGGAGGTTTTAGGAAAGCGAGCGACGGTCGGAACGCCTCGGGAGGCGGTAGCGATTGGTTGACCGGCTGTAATGGTTACGTCATGCCATTGCGTCGTACGTGATTAGTCACTGTATTTCTGTACTCAGATTAGCAGCATTTTGACTGATGGTCAAATTTTAGCCGATAGCTGTGGTCGCGTTTTGTGGCTATGTGTGTGGAAGCCTTTGTCACGAAGTTCTGGTTGAATTGTCATTTTGTCACTGTTTAAAAATCATCACGTATCTCAATCAACTCTTTGAGAATTTAAACTATTAAAATATTTAAATTAAATGTGTACCAAATCTAAATCTAGTTATGAAGTATCTAATTTTCTAACATCCGTTTCCGCAAAAGGCGTACTCCGTTATGAGCAATGTTTTATATCAAAAAGACAGGCTCAATTTGGAATTGGAATGTAAAACTTTTGTAAAGATAGCTAAAAAAGTTCTCAACCTTGAATCTGAACGGATTTTTTTATTTGGGTAAAAATACCTACCCTTTTTAGAAAGTTATAAAAATGTCTCACACCTGATCCTGACAGGCAAAAACCTCCAACATTATAATAATTATATTGTCGCAGCTCGGAAATCATAAAGTATTTTTTCATATCCTTCACGAAAAGGTTTAATAGTATATAGGTATTAACGTTCCTTTCTACAACGCCGTATTTTGGCCGGTGACGTTGTCACAACTACGTCTACAAAATACTATAATTGAGCCATTAATAAGGTCCTCCTCTGTGTCTCAATAAAGTAAGACCTAGGCACACCAGGGAATTCAGAAATAATGGGAACTGAAATACCTAACGGGTAAGGAGAAGCAGGCAACCGATCTCGTGTAAGGAAGAATACTGGATAAATTTAAACACGTGTCAAGAATACGTCATACGTCGAATACTGACAACTGTTCTCGATTTATACATTGATAAATGAAGTAGGGAGTAAGATCATGTTACCGCGCGTGTTTGAACATGTACCGTTTTAAAAAAAATCGTTTAGGTACATGTTCAAACACGCGCGTTAACATGAACCTACTCCCTACTTCATTTATCGTTTGTCAATTTATGGTTACGGCCGTATGTTGTAGCTTAGCCACTGGGCTCAATGCCAATAGAAATGGCGTATTTCAAAAATATACAACCTTATTCTTAGGTCTATAATTATTATAAAGCAAACATTATTCGTAGAATGTTTATCACATTTGAATGGTCAAAGACACAGCTTATAATTAGTATCTTTAGAATTATCTTCAAATGTGTTAATCTTACCCATTTTTTGAATAATAAAATGCCTAATTCTTGTAAAATTTGGGATCACAGAGATTATCAATATATTTTTTTATTGTAAATATTTCACTTTAATAATATCGACATAAATTTTACTAATGGTTTTATAAATGCTTTTAAAAAATAATAAATATTAAAAATCTTAACACCACTTCACATGGACGTACTGAAATATGACTATATTCTAAAACATTAGCGCGAAAGGTTTAAAACAATACTATTTTATGCAATAATGCAGTCATCAAATGTTTAAAATAAATATAAAGGATAATAAGGCTTCAAAATTATGTAAATAGATTATCTGCAACGTTTAAGGAATGTCCAGGATCATGCTTTGAAAATGGCATAAAAGCTCCATTTTGACGTACGCTGAGCATGTGGGCCGTTAATGGTGTGAGCTTGTCATCTAGTGGCATAAATCAATTAAATACAGGCAGAAAAAGGAAGATTCTATGAAATCTGTGTTTTCTATATTAATAGTATAATAATATCAATAAATAAAAAATATTATTTTCCTGCAAAAATATTTGGTTACACGTTTTTCTTCATTTCTCAAATTTATTGAAATGTGCCCCTTATCGTTATTTGTTCGGGGGGTGCCTTCAATTATCATTAATTTAAGGTAGAGAAAACATTTTCTCTGCCATAATAATCACATTCCGAGAATTCATGAATAAACTGGGCTGAGCACACAAATTGTGTTTTTATTTCATTCCTAGTATAATATTTGATACAGATAGATAATTTATTATATTTAATATGCCTACCTAGTAAAACATAATTAACTTTGTTGTTTACAATAATCAAGGAAATATTTACTATGAGTTCATTGAACCTTGTGAAAATCTCGGAAGGTTAATAAATACGAATTGGTGATTTTATTCATTGGATAGATTCGCATCCAAAACACAACCTGACACCATCTTGTACAGATGATTTAAATTCAGTCAATGCTTCAGAAAAGCCTGACTATAAATCGAATAATTCCAACTGTTGAAAAGGACAGAGCTTTCAAAGCTCTCTAGTTAACCGGACCGTCCATTGAAATTAATAATTAATATACGTGCTAGATATTTGTATCTATAAATAAATGCGAATATTTCTTGGGCTTTGAGCCATGGATGACCCAATCATAATACTATACAGGTATACAACAATTACTTGATTATCTTCTTTTATGTGGTGCCGTATTACCAGTGTTGCCAACTGTCGTTGACAAAAACATGCCAGACGTGGTGTGAAAACAAGCTATTTGGCAGGAAAAAATGCTAGATTTTGTGAAAATAAAATTTCAAGTACATTTACTTATTCTATCAAAAACGAAGTCAATACCTTTGCTTTCAAAATTCAAAAATCGATAAAATGCGATACGTGTAAAATCCACACATTTTTAGAGATATATTTCAAAATTGACAACAATTAATACCTATATTGTGTCAATGGCGTTCAAGCTTCGTTTTATCTTTGAATATGAGAGCTTCTTTCTTGTAGGGGAGACATGGAAAATTAAAGAACATACCCTTTTAGATGAATAATTATTGTTAAATTATTATTATATATACCTACTTGCAGACTCGAAAAAGATACAAAACATTAAATAATGCATGAAATTGTTTTATTTCTCACAAAAATAGGTATCAACCTACCTACTAGTCAGAAATTTGATGCGCATGAAAATAAATAAACTAAATATCTAGTGTTTTTTCAACAAATTTAAAGCTATTGGAGGCATCAAAGAACGCCACAAGCCAGATGTGTTTTTGCAAGCCTAAAAATGCTAGATCTGGCAAGAAGAACGTTAAATTGGCAACGCTGCATATCATATTGTAGGTTGATGGGTAAATAATATTGCAGTACATCTGCTGTCACCATGTGCCGGGGAAGTCTTTAATTTCCAATGATCTCAGGTTGCGTATCCAAGAGAACTCTTTACATCCTATACTCTAGCACCGCAAAAAGAAAATGAGGATGCTCAACACCCGGCTGCAAGAGAGGAGGTTTCAAAATATTCGAAAATGGAATAAGTTTAATCGGATAAACTGAATTTTAAATTGAAATATATAAGCAAACAAGTATATTGCTACAACCGAAAGACGGCTCTTTTCAAAAGGCGGCAAATCGGAGAATGAACGTAACGTAAGTAAATTGTCAAAAAAAGGATGCCCGGATATATAAATACGTTATTTTTTAAATTCGCGGATAAGGTAAAATATATTGTCAATTTGCTATAATAGGTAAAAATCATTTACTCTTCTAGTTATTACGTATGAGAGCCTAAAAAGCAATTGACCATAAAACAACATTTTATATATGTATTATATTTTAATATAATATGTATTAATAACAAGGTCATGTACATATAATGTTTGAGGCTTTCACGGTTGTTTTTTATGTGGTATATTCTTGGGTTTTCACCGTGTCTCCTTCTTCCTTCTTTACTCGACGTTTCGGGCTCGTTGCAGAGGCCATTATCAAGAGATATGTTTTATGATGAAATGTGGTGTAGGTATGTGAATGTAAACGTTGCTCTAAGAATGTCAAAAGGAATCCGATTATCTAAGAGCAAACGTTGCTCAGAGTAATCTGTCAATCATTACGACCGGAGATACTGGCTCGATTAGATTTTGCTGATGGTGCCGGAAGCCATGACGTTTTTTAATCGTAATCCATCATCCCTATTAATGTTTTCAGGGTTTCTGTGGATTTCAATGGCCTCCTTTACCAATCGTGCGAAATATCCTTTATTCCGACCCAATATCTTGGTCTCGAAGTCAAATTTGTGCCCTGTATCCATCGAGTGCTCGGCAATTGCCGACATCGTGTAATGTTTAAGACGGTATGCTCTCTCGTGTTCACTCACACGCTTCTGTACCGTTCTAGAAGTCTGGCCTCCATACTTTTACACACCACTACACCACATTTCATCATAAAACATATCTCTTGATAATGGCCTCTGCAACGAGCCCGAAACGTCGAGTAAAGAAGGAAGAAGGAGACACGGTGAAAACCCAAGAATATACTACGATAAGGTCATGTGCAATTCTATAAAAATAGGGATGGGGAAGAAAATGTGGTGTCTGAAAACCATTGTTTAACTATTTTTTTCCAAGAATAAAAATACTCTAATAGAACATCATATCGATAATTTTCATCGGATAAAGTTTTTTCAAAATCCATGATCTAACATAATTTAGATTGTAGGGTAAAATCTTTTGTGACAAAATATATGACAATTAGGGGTGGCAAAATACCCAAAATCGCGTGAGTCAGTTATGGATGACCCCAACGTCTAGATTATATAATATAGGTATTTATTATATTGTATTTTATTCTGAAAATAATGTCATTCTGTATACGTTTATAAAAGATTAATTACCTCTGGCCGATAGTCCAACAACGTCATTTTAAATCGACTTCACGAACACTGAATTTAAATATGTAAACGCATGACTAAATTTCATAAACCCCAAGTACCTACCTATGTAATGGATTCACATGGAATTATTTTAGTCACTCGACAGCTTTTATAACACCGATGGTATGAAGTAAGTATCCGCACATCTTGACTTCATCGACTTATACGTAGATATAGGTACCCAAATTACACGCGCCGATTCGGCGATTCTGACCGACGGTCTGGCCCGATTGAAAATTGTAATACTTATTAAATCTTTTCATCGAGCTGTGATGAACAGCGTTGCCAATTTAGAGTTTTTCTTGACAAAACTAGCATTTTTCGATAGGCATCTAGCTTGTATAAAAACGCATCAGGCTTATGGCGTTTTTTGATGCCTCCAACAGCTTTAAATGTGCTAGATATTTAGTTTATTTATTTCCATGCGCATCGAATTTATTTGGTGCAAATGGGTCGGTACCTATTTTAATAGCACGAGAAATAAAACAAGACATTATGAAACAATAGGATCATTCGTGGCTATATAGTGAATGGTATCATATAATTTAATGTGTGCTTTTAGGTATGTGACTTCAGTTTGACGATTATAGGGGATTTCACTCTTATGATGTTACCTAATTATTACTTATCGTTCGTTGTTAAATAAATAAAGTATTAATTGTTTGATATTTCAAACAAAGGTCTTCTTCAAAAGGTTCTACATTTGTTCGATTTTTGCACTTTTTTCAAAAGAAAAGGAAAGGTGTTGACTTCGTTTTTGGTAGAATACGTAAATTTACTTGCAATTTTATTTTCTAAAAATCAAGCGTTTTTTTCTGCGAAATAGCTTGTTTTTGTACCCCGTCTGGCACGTTTTTGTCAACGACAGTTGGCAGCACTGGTGATCAAATAGAATTATTTACTTATGCTTAAACCCGGTCCAACTCGACGATTGGGTTGATGGTGAGATTTGGCGTCTAGCAGTTTGACATTTGCTTTTATAATGATAGACTTTATTCAATATTTTAAAAGACGATAATAATACTTATTATTAAGTTCAAATACCTATAATCTTTTATTGATTGCGATGATATTTCAAGTAATACAATATGACGGAAGACTGTCCAGTGTAACCACCAAGCTGGCCAATATGGATTAATAGTTTTTTGGTTTATACATAATTTTAACACTAGCAACAGAATCCATATTTCATATGCGTGCATTGCCACTGGTACATTGGTTGACTACTTTTGCACATCAACATACATTAGCACAGAAACGTGAATATGCATAGATACTACGTCAGTTTGGTTCTGCAATTTCTTCAAATGTCTTTGTTTTAATTTATCTAAACTCTTTACTCTATTCAACGAATAATTCACAAGAACGTTATAACTAAAACAATTTAGAGTGATCCAGTGAATTAATATTATATTTATTAAAAAAAAACATAAAAAACGTACCTACTAGTAAACTTCGTCATCATTAAGTAGGATGCCCGTAGCTTAATTGATAAAGCAGATTGGCGCTAATCCAGTTGTTACGGGTTCAAGTCCCGTCGGGAATTATTTAAAGTATATGTCTTTCCAACAAGAATTTACAATTAAAACATTTAACGTGATGTGAAATTTAGTCAGGCACATGATTTAAACGAGTGTTTTTCAGCTAAAACACTTCATAATATAAATGCTATTGTTAAAAAGTGATACTCTATTATACCCAGAGCTGACAATTTTTTTCCCAAAGTTTTGTTTCCGGGTTCGGTTCGGTTCGGGTTCTTAAAAAAACCTATATTTGTATGCTGTATGCTGATCTAATGCTACCACTAGCTTCTCCCGCTCTTCTCGGTTCCTAGTTCTTCGCTCATACGTGCATTCATCGAACATTGGACAATTGATCCAGTAGGCCGTAGGGTGTCTATAATTATGTGTGTCAAGCCGACCCCCTCTTTCCACGTGAGCAGAAAACATATACACCTGCTTACCTTATTTAACCTACCTACGTAGCAATAGTTATGTAGGTACCTATATTATGAATATTTTACTTCAATTTCAAAACTAAAAAAATACATTTTTACCAGGTGAAGCATATGGACACAATAATTTATTCAACTACATTAGAAAACAAAACTTGCAAAATATTATTTACGTTGGACTGTATAATACTAAATTAATTACTATTTTAAAATAACGGTGTATATTCTACAATATGAGAGAATGGAATTTCCGGAACCCCATCATTACTAAAGGGTTTCGGTTCAAGGTTCTTAAGATTCTGGATCAAGGGTTCCGGTCTCGGTTATGATTTCAAATTAATTATGGATTTCTGAGACTTCCTGGGTTCAGTCCCGGTTCCATTTATAGCTCTGATTATACCTTCGGTAAATGCCACGTCTTCAGTGAGTGCCTACAAGATTGTGCTTTTAGTCTAAATACCACTAATTCAAGACAAGCAGCTTTCATTTACATACGTTTAGATACCTACTCTAAATGATTACATACATCTAAAGAGAATTGAAAATACTCGTAGCTTCATTTAATTGAGTACCTAAGTATCTAGCGAAAATCCGTACAATTTTCTTAGAAGAAAGTGTTCTAAGAATAATCTAATATCGTTACCCAAAATGCAACACCTCGTAAATAGCATTTATTGTAAGTACGAAAATGACATTTTGTTGCAAAAATGTGTAGGATCACTTCTGTCATATATTAAAAATTAAATAAAGTAATAAAAGGTGTAAAGATGATTCACAGCCGAATAAAAAATATAGTACCTCGTTATAATGAATGTGTTTTTTTTTTGACCATGTCCAATCCTAATAGGATCATATGGGCCTCCACAGAGTGGAGGTTTGTATAACCAGATTTTTGTTTTTACGAGAAATTGATGTCAGCCACTTGCTCAACCTATTAGGTCCATACTCTGACTAAAAACACAAATTGAAAAATAGTATTTGTATTTTTGCCAGACCCAGAATCCGAACCTGGGACCCACGACACTATAAGCCGACCCTTAAGCCGCTCGGCCATCGTGGGCGTATGTGTAAGCACCTACGTAAAAACTGAAAAAAATATAGATGCTAATATTGCTAATCCCTATGAATCAAGATTAGTACGTACTTACTGTTAATACCTTGATTCGAAATTACAAAATAGGAACGCCGATATTAACAGAATTTTCAATAATACCTACCTTACACACATTTTGTTAGGAATTTTTGGCGGGATTAGTGATTGCACTGACAGCTTAATTGGTAAAGCCGCCCACCCGGATTGCGATGCTTGTAGGTTGAAGTATTATTCCGTTAAAATATTACATTTCTAAATTGTATGCATCAACGAGATAATTATGTATGCATAGTATTGTGTATAGCAATATTTAATTGAACAACTACAAACACGCTAAGAGAATAGAACAACGTGGACTCTGATTTGTAATCTAGGCTGAGTTTTCATATTATACTTTAATAACAATCAAAATATAGTTATTTTTTCCGGTTTTAGTACATAAACAAAATAATAATAAACGAATAATAAAATTCATACATAATAAAATGGAAATAAAGAAATAAGAGCTATATTATAAATAACACTCATTATAATCAATGAGAAGGATGAAATTGTTTATGTTGAGACAGATCATCATAATTTGGTTCCCTGGTTGTTAATTTTAATCTGAGATGCGGTTCCACATCCAAAACACTGTTCCTTTTTTGACTTAATGTCTACAAAGTAATGCTTAAAAAGCAACTTCACATAGATATGAAGTTGGAAAAGGCAATATGTATTTCAGGACTCTGTTAAAACTGGATACACATATTCCATTTGTAACCTGAATGATGTTAAACTACACTCCTTATATTTATTTTTCAAGAATCTGTCTGAAGCTACTTCCAACAATAGTAGGTGGAAACGCAACCTCTTGTGGCTATGTCGGTGAATGAATATCGTCGGTGTTTTGTAAAAAGGGCGAATTAACCAAAATGCTACTTTACAGGAGGAGGATTTTTAACTTTTGACATTTATTTGTTTTTTACCTGTAGATGATTATAAATATCTAACAAGTTTATAATAAAGCTTAGAAAGAATACTGTCATTATAATAGGTATTAAAGCTAGTAGGGTACATATTGTATTTTCATTAAAATCTCGATTTCGCCAAAATGGTTGATTCGCCCTTTTTACAAAACACCGACGATATGGCTTAGTCCTTAATAAATCAGTTTTGATATAAAGTGTAATAAACGCATTGACATTGACTTTATGAATAACGGCTGCTTCAAGTATGATATTTGCCATTAAAACGCGCAAACATTATTTTCGTTGTATCCAAAGCAAAAATAAATGACAGCCCGTATTTTATTGACTATTATATTACACCCTCTGTTGACTCAAAACAATATGATACTTATTCTGTTTCGCATTCATATTAAAATTCTTTTCCTCACCCACTGTACAAGGCTAAAGTAAATTTATTTGAGAAAATTCCAGATTTACTTATATTACATAAAGTAGCGCCAAACTCGCGGCGGCTGCGACTAAAATTTTGCGTTTGCTGCGACTTGTCAGTTTCAACACGGACTTTGCGAATAATGTACAGTAAAAACAAAACAATGATTCGGTTGGTCGATGGTGTACGTGGGGATGTTTACCCCTACTAGTGCTACTAATTACCTGGCAGCCGATGTACCTACTCGTAGCGCTGACGACGGTATACGTATTCGTACGCATGCAATCCACAAACCGAATCATTGTTTTGTTTTTACTGTAGGTTTGTACTCAGATGATCATCTCTTGCATAATTTTTCCACGAACTAAGAAACAACGATGATTTTATTGGTTTTTGGAGCCGCCAAAACGACGTCGAAACTTTTCTAATTTTAACAACAATCCATATCAGGTAGATTGGTATTATTTGCCACTCCGTAAAACTTTGTACATTATTTTGGCAAACGATTAATATAATAAAATATAACTTTAAAACTACCTACTACTTTCATTTAATTCTTTTATTGCTTCTATTGATAGTTTCCGTTCTGATTCGCCTATCAGTATTCTGTTGGTTCCCAAATTTACCGACTCGTTGATTCGGTCTTATCCTATCTTCAGTGAAACGATTCACTGACTAGAGTGATTGATATTGATACACACACCAGTCATGTAAGATCATTATATCTGTCACTGACAAGACAGAACACTTTCTGAAGATGTGCAACGCGTTATATTAATCTAATCAATTTTATATATGAATCACACTATTTTTAATTAAATGAAGAGGACACAACATTTCAGAGAGTGACATTTGTTACTAAACATGTACCTACATATTATATGAAATATTTCTAAATAAAATTTGTACCGAGCGGTTCTTGAACCTACTAATATTGGCGACCATTTTTTTTTTAATTATGAATATTTCTTGTATTAGATCAAATAGTTTAATTTAAAACCAAGCTGTTAATCTTTAACTGCATTACATTGCCTTTCAGCAACGAACTGTGTTATTATATATATTTTTTTTTGAATAAAATTTTATTTAAAAACTTGCAGTTCTCTACAGTGGACAAAGTGTGCTGACAAAATAGTTATAGCTTTTATTCACAGATACCACTACTAATTTATAATAATATTAAAATTAACATTAAATGTGGTAAATTAGAAAAGTCATATACACACAAGGCTGTCACCATTAAGGGTTAAGACTAAATTCAAAATTCAAAAAAAAAGTCTAATTTGTCAAATATGTAGATACGTATTGTTCGCAATACATCTATAAATTGCCCATGTCACATCAGTATGTTCGGCTGAGAAATTATTTTGTAAAAATGCAAATATACACTGTAGAAAATAATGTTGATATATTAATTTTTTAGGCTTTTTGTTGCTAAAATGTTTTACTTATTTTCCATATATGACATCAGAGAGGAGAAAATAAATGTTTTGATACGAATAATAAACTTTAATACTATAAGATTTTAATAATATATTGTTATAATATTTGATTTATATCCACATGTTTTTCCAAGCCTACGCTAAGAAAAGCTTGTATTTCTTCATTAATAAATACATACGTAGTTAATCACAGCTTTACTTATAATTCATAGTTTCTCATTAAATCTTACCTTGTTAATATCAAAGGTCGAAAAACATGGTCACTTTTCTCTCGCATATTATCATATAAATTAACTATAATACACAGGCTTAAAACAAAACAATAATAATATGGCGTAGGTAGTCATTAAAAATAATTCATGTGAATTATCAATCATCATTTTTTTATTCACTTTACTAGTCTCTGTTTGTTTAATGTCAAACATTATACTTTTTCCAGTCTCTTGGAGACTAATTTTCGTCTTTTCCACAGAACTGACTTTTTATTTGTGTATAAATATTTATCGTTGTACTTTTATTCACTGTATCCTAAAACCGCTTATTATTATATATATTTTATTATTAAAGATCTAGTCTCAATTTCCCGAATATTACATGTAAATTGTACGTAAAACATTTCACCGTGTCACAGTTCGCCGTGAGCTTTCTTATCGGAAAGGGATGACCGTACACTATACGATCTCCAATTTTGTTAGATTCAATATGAATATTAATTAAATTTTCATAGCTGATTTTGGCATAATGAATGAATCATGAATTCAAAAATAAAAACCTAACCTAAACTAAAAAATAATCCAGTATATCGGCTATTTTCAAAATTTGTTTGCTGCTGGCTTCCTGTAAAGTGTAAACCGACAAGAACCGTATTTTATTTAGACATGAATTTTATGACACTACTGTACGACCCAAAGAGGCTGGAAAGTCTTTAATATACGGCCATATATTTCCGATACAACATTTCACGGTGAAGTTTGATACGGCGAATCGCATACTTATAAGTTTCCGGACACGATTATATGCATAGATATTATACCAATTTCACAGAAAATAAATTAATTTGAATATGATACTCAACGCGAAAAAAATTTGTATTTGATTAAAACATCGTGACACACATTAAATACTTATATCGAATTTTTGCACCACATTTAGTACCTGCCTAGTTGGTAATCCCCTAGAACAGGGTTGGCGAACCTTTTTAAGTAATTTCGCAAATATTATTTTTCGGCTGACTGACGTGCCGAGCAGTTTTTTTATGGGGAAAAATAGTTTAATAATTTAATTTTATTAATAAAATAAATTTAATAAAATTTAAAAAAAAAATTTTATTAATAAAATAATTTATTATTATGGTTCTTTACGCATAAATTGACACCAGAATAGCTCCGATCAGATGAGGCGTTCTCTCGCTACCGTGATCTCAATCATTGTCAATCGATCAAAATTAAAGGTTCGCGACGTGGCATCCCCCTTCGCCTGATGAGGTTAGTGCGATAATATTATATGTGATGAATAAAGCCTAAGTATCGACCTTTGCAATCATATATTTACATTAAACGTAATGCTTATTTTTGAAGAGTATTTGCCTGCTATTTTTTATACAATGCGATCTGTCATTTATTATCATTATCAGGTATTTTTTTCTCTTCAAATGCGTGCCATAAAAAATCATCTCGCGTGCCATAGGTTCGCCACCACTGCTCTACAAAATACCTTATGACCTCGTCAAGGTCCTGTAACTTTCGTTGGAAACTCGTGATATAATAAACTTCCTAATGTGTGTATATATACATATATTATATAATATATGTATATACATGCTTTATAAACCGATTCTTTTGTCAAAAATTCTCCCATTCATAAGTGAAAATAACTTCTTTGCTAAAAATTATACCCAAGGGATTAAATTTTCAGAAGCATTCATTTGTTATACACTTGTACATATAAAAATGCAGCGCAATGCGAATTGATTTCGAATGCTTTTTGAATGGCCCGTGGGTATTAAAATTTTGAATGAAAATATTTCCACAAATACTTATTCATATACCTGCGTATATACTGTTATTATTATCGATTGTGATAATCTGATGAAATTTACGTAAATATGTCGCAAATAATATTGAAAAAGTGCATTGAATATTTTTTTGTATTGAATTCTATCTGACAATGCACATTCAGTGCGTACAGTTTTCGTTTAATTACGATAATTTCTTTGAAAATCATCATCATAAACTGCGAACCCATTGTATCGATCATCACTATTGATACAGAAGCCCTACGATCCAATCCCTTTGACTGACTAATTCAATTTCTATGAATACCAAGAGCCCAACACCAGTGCGACAGGTACCGTAAAGAGGCAAAATACCCGTGTATATTAAAAAAAAAATACATTAAATTCAATAACATAAACATCTTATGTTGAAATATATTATGAACTATGCAAAAGAACGACAAATCGAATAATTAACGTTAAATGTTTTTTTTTTAAATACTAAACTTTCAAAGGAT
Organism: Rhyacophila brunnea; assembly: GCF_057557595.1. Classification (NCBI taxonomy): domain Eukaryota; kingdom Metazoa; phylum Arthropoda; class Insecta; order Trichoptera; family Rhyacophilidae; genus Rhyacophila; species Rhyacophila brunnea. The sequence continues at coordinate 53,142,745 of NW_028232965.1, read as the reverse complement.
ATAGGTAATTATAATGGGTTAGTATCCTGATATAAATAAGCTTAATTTGTAATGTCCACAATATGTTGAAATTGAAATTAAAAACTTTTCTACAAAAAATATATTCTTTCCACAGAAAAGGGCGACAAGGTGCCCATCCACAGGTGCATATCGTAATTTGAAATCAATCAACTATCAATTGTTTTATTTTTACTAAAATAAAAATAATTATTAAAATTTTAATTCTTTTGTGCTGACAAAAAATATATATATTAGGAGGGGCGGCGACTACCATCGGGGCAACCTAAATGTAGGTAAAACATGGGTATTTGCAACGTTATCCATTTCCTCCCCCTTTTCATCTTCTAAAGAAACACTAATCCTCATGATAAACATAATTGAGTTTTGTCTTCATCTATCCATTCGTCAGCGTTCAGGCAAAAGTCACCAACCCTGAAAATGGCAGTTTTGAGTTGAGTATGTCACCCGAAGCGTAAAATTATGTTCTTTAAGATGCAAATCTCACCTCAGTACATTAGTTAGTAAAATTTTGCTTAAATCCGAATTATTTATTTTTCACTAAATGACTTTCGATAAAATCTTAACAAGCAAAAGTCATTATAGGTGAATAGACATTATTGACTCTATAAAAAAAAAATCCTTCGTTATAAATATTCAAGCAAAAGTCACTATACTATGGATGGTGAGTTTTACTGATGCTTCTTTTGGCTAACATTGTTCAGATTATTAACAAGCAAAAGTCACCAAACCATAATTTGAGCTACCTTGCGTCCTTTAAAACCTTCCAGATGTTTTAATTAGCATCAAAAAGTAAAAGTACGTTAAAGAAATTATTAAGAAGACATGAGAAAATAATGTAATGTAGATAAAACCTTAAAAACATTAAAATCTGATTTTTCCTGCATTTTCAAACTTTCAAATTGCGATATCTCAAAACTATGTTTTTAGGGTTGGTGACTTTTGCCTGAACGGTGACGCATTTTAAGTGAAAATTATATTGGAAAAAAAAATAGATTATCCCCCTATAAAAATCTCACGTATAGCATAGAATTATATAATATTTCATGCTCTGTTCATCACAAATAGCAAAACTAAGGTGATACATACGTACCAACTTAATATAAATATTTTTTTAAATGTTAGCTATAGCCTATACTTCTTTCAAACCATTTTAAGAAGCAACGAATCTATAAAATAACAATCGTTTCGCTTAGCAAAATAATCATTCATAAGTTTTCATCCAATAGAAACACCTGGGAAATTTCATTCATTTACACAATGAATGCTTGGGTCGGATCAAAATTTTTGTCAAAGGAGTGGTAAGTAATGAATGAATGAATGAATGGCCGTGTGAAACGGGAGGAACCGAATGATACCAATTGTATTGAATTCAAATAACTTTGTGACTTTTCCAATAAATGTAATAATTTTATTATTATGTTTCTCTCCCTGTATACATGTGGATACTTCAGTACCTATCGGTGTTATATCTAACAATTTACCGATAATTTAAGATTAGAAAAAATATTTAAAAAAAATTATATACGGATGCTCTAAAAATATTGAAGAATGTTTTAAAGGGGAAGCAGGTATGTATCGTTTTATTTACATTATACTTGCAGTATGAAACTGTTCCCAGTATTAATTAATTGTAGAGTAGGTACATAAGATATAACATGCATACACTTTTCATACAATAAATAAATGTAAGTACCTACCTAAATGCATCTTCCTTCTTATTATTTTTTTTCCGAAATTTAATGGTCGAGTCAAACCAATGATTTCTATGATTTCAATTTTTTTTTTTTTTTACATACCGTGAACATTACAAATTATAAATTTAAGACGTTCACAACATGACATTTAAAAACAAAGAAATGTTGTAAAGAAGTAATAAATATATGTAGTAACATGAAAAGTAAAGTAAAAGGTAAGTACAAAAACACCGAATGAGCTAAGTGGATCCTATTTTAAGAATTTATAAAATAACTTCCACCTATTTACTCATCCTCACGTAGGTGGATTATGAAACTGTAACCAATGGACAGATCAAATCAAGAATACTACGGACTTTCTCTTTCTCTCCCGATACTCTTGTGTGTATACAGTTCTTTTTCTTAAGTTTTAATTTCATTAACTTTCTTCATTTATTTTATTTATTGGGTTTAAAATGTTGATTCGAATACTTAAAGTTTTTTTTTTAAATATCGAATAAACCGATATTAACACTCGGTTCCGGTTCCGCAAGCCCCAGTTTGTGGCGCATAAAAGATCCAACAGCTGTTTTCCCACGGCAATGCGCACGTTTCCCGTCCGCTGGCTTCCAAATTTAATTCTAATTAACATTCTGTTGGGCGCGCCAAACACTTTTTTGACACTTTACTAATTACTGATCAAGTAGACTGGGTCAATCATAATAATATATTTCACAGGTTTTATTAATTAAATTTAATCAAGTCATAACTACATATGTTAATTACGTAAATAATTACGGACGATTATTTATAATTTAATTAACTCGTCAACGTCACCTGTTTCTCTGATTTTTTAGCTTTGTCTCATCACTGATACTCTCCTTAAGGGGATTCCTGACGTTTTTTCACTGTCGAAAAAAAACATATATATATATATATATATATTATTGGTTGGGCCGATTGTGGTGGCCGTCATCCTTAGTCCCCACCTACTCAAATCCCTTTATTTATTGTTATCACAAGACCAGACGATGAGCAATTACGGATCAAGAATCGACCGTAATTGCGAAGAACATTCAGTTTTATCTCAATACAACAGGTGCGTGACGGCCTGTTATCGTTAAACCACAGTTTATTGATTAATTTAATTATTATACAGACTGATTCAAAAGTTAACTCAAAACGTATCTCTTTGACCTTCGTTGCACTAAGTCTGTAATGGTTTGAGTGAACGTCGCGTCCATTAATCATCCATTCTGAACTTATCATCATCATTAATCAACCTCATAATATACCATCCGACCAAAAGTGTATCGTCCGTTTACCAGTGCGTGAGTGCTTGAACACCGAACCAGATTCAGTGCACGCCAGCCCTATCAACATCAAATGTCAGTGTCTGGCATCCTTTGTAAACCCCTCCCCCTAGATCCGTAATCCACCATCCACCATCACCTTCAAATTATACAGTCCACTGCTAAAAGCGCCACCAATTATTAACTGATAGTCAGTAACATAATTTTTTCAATACCTTTTACATGGTAGATACCTACTATTTATATAAGTCTAATGTAACTTTTTACAATAGACAGTCAATAGTCAAATCCCCTTTTAAATTAATTGTGTACCTACTTATTATGGCACAAAGTGTTACCATCTTTTCCTATGCTGATCACAGTGCAAATATGTAAAACTTATAATATTGATGAAAACTATATATAGTACAGGAACATTTTTGGTCTTGAATTTTATTAAATTATATAATTTTGGGACACTTCGCTTAAAACTTATAGTAAGTATTCTACATTTTTTGCGGAATCAAAATTGTAGTATATTACAGTACGGTTGACAACACTGGTAATACTGCAGACACGTCATGACCAGTTTCATATGGTTACATGTAAGTTGTACATATGCAGTTCATCGTGGGACACTTATTCGTGCGCCGCAGTACGTGAAACATGAGTTCGTATAACATTTTATCAAATGACGAGTTCTTCGTTGAACATTTCACCGTGGAATACATTTGTACGTATCTTACAAAATGCGGCGATAGTTTGCAAATATTACTGTTCTAATTAGATTAACCCTAACCTTACCTAACTAACCTAGTAAAGTCATCTCCACATGTTGTAGCATACGTACAAATATACTCCACGGTGAAATGTTAAACGAAGAACTCGTCATTTGATTAAATGTTACACGAACTCATGTTTCACGTACTACGGCGCACGAATAAGTGTCATGCGGTGAACTGTTTACGTACAAATTTCCGGATACGGTTTCATATACCCCTCATAATATACGTCTGTCAAAAACATAACGTGCTGAAATAGGTCAAAATCCATTTACATAGTACCTAATAATGACTGGTAGCAGTTTTTAACATTCTAATTCCAATGTCAATAATTATCTATATAGGTACACAGATATATATATTATTAATTAATTTTTCCCACATTGTGCAGTGAAAAATTTATCAATGACAAAACTTGTGTAAATAATAAATAAATTTTAAAAGTATTTTTTAGTATTTGAGGTTGATTTTTTGTAAGTATTTTTTGTTGTTTTGTTATTGATTTTATTTAATTGTGTAAAAATAATTTAACTATGTATAAATAAATATCATTTTAATATGATTTTGCTTTTTAATCAAAACTTTATTCATTGTTTTAAATATCCTTCTTCAATAATTTTATTTCATTAAGTTTTAATTTTTAAAAGTTCTCTGTTTTAATAATAATATTATCAATCATTTTGTAAATCGTTTCATACTACTTATTGATAAACACACTATACATGATACTGCTACAGATACTTTCCAGTAAAAATTTAATATTTTGGTCAGTATTAAATATTTGCGAACGTTTTTACAAACACTAATTGGTATTTTGCCACCAATAAAATTTTATTGCCTTGAATTGAACATTGTGATTAACTACATCCAGTAATATTGATCCATTTTTATGCAAATCATCTCATCTATGTAAGTATATTGCAACTTTGTATACCTATGCGGACGTTCTTTGGATAGATATTATTATCCAAACATACCCACCATTATAAAAGTCTTAAAACTTAAGTAGTTTTTTTTTTGGATTTAATGACAGAACCAAATGAGAGCATTCGAAACGCCGAACTCCAAAATGGCCTGGTAACTGATCTGGAAAATGAGAAATAAAATACATATTGTTATTTCACAAATGGAAAAAAACGTAATTGCTATCGGTGGGTAGCTTTTTTGTACGCATTTTTAAAAAGTTATTGCTTGGGAACTGTTAACGATATTATTGGCACGGTCTGATGATTTCAAAATATTCACAGATAAAAATGGACATAAGCCCTCTTATATTGTGATATCCGTTGAGGTGTTATATACATTCTATATCCATTTTTTAATTATACATACACGTAATTCTAATTTGTTCTGCCATCAGTTGAGGCACGGTCTAAAAAGATCGTTGCTAGGCGATGCGCGGATTGCGGGTCGCGGGTGCAAATGACGCCTGTCAAACGAAATATTATTTGTCATATAAATCCAACATACGTCCATTTTATGTTCTGTTTATTGTTCTATTAGTAACAATAATAATATATCCATTGACATGTTTTCTTTTTAAAGTAAATGGGTAACGTTTTAAGTCATCTTTACACGATTTAAGAATTATTACGGCCGTCGCTATCACGAAGCAAAATGACGCATTTTCAGCTCTACATTCTCTCTGGGAATGGGAGCGAGTGCAAAATTTCGTCGCGCCTACAGTTGAAAATTATTTGCCGTTTCACTGATGCGTCACCTTAAAGGACGGACGTAAGCCGAAAATATCAAATTCACAGGAGAGCAATTTTGTACATGTAAATAAATTAAATACATCCATACCTACAAATTTTGGAAGATACTTACTGAGTGTAAAGTCATAATATAAAACTTCATAGAACATAATATTATTATTCAGTATACAGTACCTACATTATAACTAAAATTTGAAGAAATCCTGACACCGGTTAGTAATAAGTTGTAAATAATTGACATACATAAGCCGACTACCTAATAGTTCCCTCCAAACCAGTCTTCCAGACTGAGCGTATCACGTACCCCTACGTTTGGCTCTGAAACGTCAGCAGTTGTTTGCGCCTGGTTATGTCTCAGGATCAGATGCCCAAAACTGAGGTCACCAAGCACCTAAGTGTACTTTGACTGATTTTACAAAAACTTTCTAATAAAAGTGCCCATGTGAGAGAAGAGCACAGAGAATTGACAAAAAATATTGATTCAAATTAATTTAACATAAGCCGACTGCCAAACTTAACGCAATTTGTGAAGCGCTTTAAAAATGTAAAAACTACTACAGTGCGACTTTTATATCAAGTATTTTACGTCACAGCGCTGCATGCGTTGACACTGTTACGTCACGTGATTTATACGCGTTGATATTATTACTTCACGTGCTTTGGCACTATTAAGAGGAATAACAAACATTTCATTTCTGTTTATCCTCCTCAAAATACTTCTACATTTTTCGTCTGCTTCCGTAAAGTTTTAGGCATTTTAATATTAATAAAACTCCACGCGATATCAAACACACACTGAATTTTGAGCGCGGGGAATGTCGTAACGAGGAAATAGTTCCAAAAACTACCATGGTGACGTTGAAGACTTGATAGATATATAAGTCGCACTGTAGTTAACTTCTCCGTAATTAGACAGGACGTACATAGCTTAGTTGGTAGATCACATTGGCGCAAGTCAACGTGGGTTCTAGTTCCGCTGGGCGTCGTATTTTTTTCCAGTTATTATAATATTTCTCTAAGGTGTTTCCAAATTATGTGTTCTCATTTTTTAATCAAGAGAATATTATTCTATTCCAAATATTAGCACACTGCCTTGAAAATTTCAAGAATACAATTCGCTGAAAACAGAATAAATTTAATACCCGTACCTAGTTATATAAATGTAGTGCCACAAGCTGAACTTTCCAAATGGAGTATGATTACTTGCAGGAAAATCGTGTGAAGACTCGCTGCTCAGCCAATTTGGCATGTTTTCCGAAACAATGTAATACATACTTCTTAGACGAAAATAATTTATTGACAAAAGGTAAAACTTTACTACTTTATTGTCGAAGAATAAAACAAAACTGTCGGCACTCGACTTGAATCGAAAACAAAAGATGTTCGCCAAATTTTTATAATGTATATTTATTCACATTGATAATATGCTAATAAACATTTGTTACGTAATATTACGTTTCATTTTATATTATATACGTATTTGAATTTTAAATTATTGTTTTATATTATTTAAATACCACTAAACGTATGGTTTGGTAGTTCTGGCACATGGTGGAAGGGCAAAGAGGAAGGAAAACTACTACTCCACCATGTTAGATCCTAAGAAGATCTTAAAAAGGGTGAAGGTTGTATTAACAATTTTGTTTTTACGAGAAATGGGTGTTAGCCCCTTGCTCAACCTATTAGATCTATACTCTGACTTCAAACATAAATTGAAAAACAAGTATTTGCCAGACCCAGGATTTTAACCTGGGACCCACGACATTACAAGCCAACGCTTAGGCTGTTCGTTAAATGACTTCATTATTATGGTGGTGCTCTGCCCCTGGACCCCCGACAACGCGCAATAGCGCCTATCATAGCCATGAACCTCATGGCATGTTGTAATAAAAAAATGTTATAAAAAGAATAATATATAATAGGTATATATATCATCATTATCATACGGGGTCCACCCACTGCTGGAGGAAGGCCTCCCCTAGCAATTCAATAGCCTTTAAATTTTCCCTAGCCATTCAATTTTTCTCAGTCTCTAGTTCTTCGCTACCGCATGCTTCCACAGAATTTTATAAATTCATTTCTCTAAGGGTTTTATGGCGTACCTGTGATCATTCAGTTCCCCTCGGGTACTACTGTATGAAAGCATTTATCCAGCGGTTGTCTACTCACCAAGCGAACATGTACACCCCATTGCCATTTTATCTGCTTAGCGACCTATATCAAATCGCGTACTCTTGTCTGCTTCCTTATTAATTTATATTATACTATTCCATGCCAGTTTGGTTCTACTATATATATATTACAATTAGTTAATCATGAATAAATGATGAAGCTGTCGACGCTCTCGATGTTTAAAAACATCGAGAGCGTCGACAGCTTCAAGTACCCGGGGGTACACATCACGGGAGATGGCATTTTACAGAAAGAGCTCGCTATCCGAATGGGAATGGCTGGAGCAACATTCAACTCGATGCGGAATGTCTGGGACTCACGATTGTACTCGGTCAAAACCAAATGCCACCTATTCGACGCTTGCATTCTGACGGTGCTGCTTTACGGTAGCGAATCATGGCACCTTACGAAGGCTCAGAGCAACCGTATACTGTGCTTCCTGTACCTAAGATGTTTGCGACGAATACTGGGTGTGCGGTGGTATAATAGGAGCAACGAGGAGATAAGAGAACGCACCAAGCAGCCTCTCATCACGGTGAAAGTGAAGAGGCGACGTTGGACCTGGCTCGGCTACGTGCTGCGGATGCCAGAAGATAACTTCAACCTGGCTTGCCTGTTCATCAAGCCGACCGGATTCCGGCGTCCTGGAAGGCCGCTAAATACAATATACAGAGTGTATACGGCAGAGTTACGGGATACTGGTTTGACCTGGAACGAAGCAAGAAGACTGGCGAGCGACAGGGATTCTTGGAGACGCCGCGTGGTGTCCATATGCACTAGTTAAGGGGCGGATATGGCCAAAGAAGAATGATGAATCTATTGAAAACCAAAAAGAAGCGATAAATTATCACCACATTAACAATAATATTGAAATTACATCAAAACCACGATGACATTTAAATGAGAAATCTGTTCTCAAAAAGACAGTAGGTAATAAAAATGAAATCTACGTATTACTTTCTACGTAGTATCGTCGTAGTATCTACGTAGCTTTATACTTGATTTTCGTTTAATAATAAATAAAAGCTACTAAAATACTCCAAATTCCGTTAAATTTCAGACGCAAAAAGCATAATTTTACATCGTTATCACCCTTTACTAATCCCGCCTTGAATTTATTAATTTTATCTCTCGTTTATTTTATAAATATTATGTTTCTATTCGCAAAAATTTCCACTTTACCCCTATCAACCATTAATCGTAAAAGCAAGAAGCGTCTGCGAATACAAAATTAGGTCTACGCTGCAAGTCAAAAATGCTAATCGACCTTTCTGCTAAAGATATCAGTTGTCGTCACGTATTTTTTCTATCTTTCATTCTTTGACTTTCAACCGTTTAAGATACTTATTTCAATCAATTTTAAATTTCAATGAAACATAAAAAATCTCAGAGTTTATGTATATGTTACACCGAATGTGTGAAATTGTGTATTACACGAAATCGGCAATATTTTGCCTATTTCATGAATAAAACAACGGGCTTGCATTATTCATGAATTAGGGAATTTATCTGCCAAGTGCGTGAATTTGGCAGGATAAGGAATTCTTAAACTGTCAACATGACAGTAGAAAAATTTAATTTAATACGGATGGTTTTATTAGTTATAATTGGACATAATATAATATTATTATTATTAGGTTATGTTAGTTTAGGTTAGGTTAGGTTTTTTAATACTGAATTCAACTGAATGTCCATTTTGAGGTTAGCTAACAAGTGTCAACAAACTATCAAATCATACTATCACAAACAAACAATCGACAATTGCCTGAGACCCAAGCACGAATCAAATGGCGAAAATACCTTTTAATAAAATTCTTCCAGTATCATATTATAGTTCTAGAATTTTTTTGGGCATAGTAAATGGATATGAACGTCATTATAGTTATTGATTGGTATATTTTTTATATAATCAATGACGTTTGACACATTTGGTTAGTTTGATTAGTTGCAAAAAACACCACCGTAGCGCGACCATCTATTTTGAACAATGCATGAGCATTTGACACATTTGGTGTAGTTGCAAAAAACACCACCGTAGCGCTACAATCTAATTTTCCCAATGCGTGAACTAGGCAGAAAAATTACTGCCGAATTCACGCACTCGGCAGATATTTTGCCTAATTCAAGAATAAAGCAACGGGCTTGCATTTTTCATGAAATAGGCAAAATTTTGCCGATTTTATATAAATCGCAATTTCACACATTCGGCGTAACATATATACGCATAAGGTAGGTACGTGTAATAAAGAAAACAACATAATAATTTAGAAGCCTTTTTAGAAATACAAATAACTATATATAAGTATATCTATGCATCAGTGGCGAAGGTGGCTTTTGGAACGAGGTAGGATGTGAAGATCAGAGAAAAAGAGCACACCTGTCAGGTATACTTACGGTAAATAATAAGACTATACGATATTACTACAAATGAATAGGTAAGTACACACCAATTCGATAAAATTTCAATAACTCACCGGCGACATAAAATTGAGCGATGAGTATAAATCATGTATTTTTCTAAACATTTATACAAATCAAAAATCATTAGTATAATCAAAATTATTTAAATATATTATACGCTTTAGTCTTATGGATTAGCGCCTATCGTTTTGCATAGACTGCTCCAGACATCCTGAGGTCACGTCACATAAAGTTCATACAACAAAAAAACATAACTTTTAAATAATTAGAAAAATTTATTAAAGATAGATGTCACGTTATTGCATCTTTTTTAAACCTTTCTATAATAATATAATACATTCTTGCTTTCCTTTATATATGACAGATGTCGTTGGCAAATAAAATTATTTTTATCAAATAAACTGATTATATAGTTATGTCAATATGCAAATAAAAAATAATTTTCTTAAGAAGGTAAGCCTTAAGGCTATACTTCAGCTGGGGTACGGTCTAAAACGATCGTGACTACGCGACGCGAAGATTGTGCAAATGACGCGTGCAGAAAAAACATAATTTATTATAAAAAGTCGACATGCGTCCATTTAATGGTATGTTTATTGTTCTATTACTAATAATAATAATATATTCATTGACATGTTTTCTTTTTCAAGTAAATGAGTAACTTTTTTTAGTCATCTTTACACGATTTAAGAATTAATTCCTCCGTCGCCATCACAAAACAAATTGACGTATTCACAGCTCGACTTTCGCTCTCCGATTGCCAACCAGTCCGAAATTTTGTCGCACCTATAGTTGAAAATTATTTTCCGTTTCACTGAAGTACCGTCTTAAATAATCGCCTAGTATGGAGTCCTCGGCACTGCTATGCAGTAAGTAATTATCAAATAATATTCAGGGGTTATTTAAAAGCGATGTCGAGCGAACTATTATTGATATTGAAGAAATAAAAGCGATAATCGTATGTTTTTCATATCAAACTACTATAACGTTAACTCCGTACCACATACTTTTTTTTTAGAATTATTAATAACCATTCCTTGATTTTTCGGACAATGTGGTTGTTAGCAATTTTGAACAATCACAAACGCCCAGGATTTGAGAAAAACACATAAATATTTTTGTCATGACCGCGAATCGAACCCAGGAACTCTCGGGTGGAAGGCCACCGCCTTACCCACTGCACCACGAGAGCCGCCTCTGTACCACATATTATTATCTATTATGTAACGCACATGATTATAATAATTAAATATCAAATTCATTAAAACATGATTTAAAAACTATATGCTTACATTAAACTAACAACAAAACGACCGACAATTTTTTTCCCGATATAATAAATCATAATATTATAATATCATGTATTTTTACAGTCATACATTTGCGTCAACATTGGATTATGGATCATTTCGTGAGTGAGTGAACTACCTTTAATAAGAAACAGTTTAATCTCAGATGGATTTATTTTTGCGACGTTCAGGTTTCAAAGCTTTGCATCGCACTGAATCTTGGATCCCGACCCGAGTGACAGCTATCGAATTCAGTAGGTACCTCTATCACACGGCAGGCATCGACAGCTCAATATATCTAGAGAATGTTTGGCCTGCCTCCTGAGCTCTACAGGATTTATGGCCATTACTCCCTTTTGTTTTTTGCCGATTCGGGATCATTCACACGGTACACATGACCTAACCCAGCGTTCCCCAAATGTGATTATGCAAAGTAAAATTAATAATTAGCTGCACATCGCTTTACTCCACAGTTTATGTACTTAGGCCCGTGTCAGACGGGACACCGGTGTCGCGCTCGATATAATATAGGAGGCCTTTGTATTCGAATAAACGGGCCATTGTATTATATTGATAAACTACCAGAGCTAATGAGTCAATGCATAATTTTGCGTTATAAATTAAAACATAAAATTAGCTGCGGTAATAAAACCAAGTTTATCGGCGACTTGAGAATGTAAAGGCCGATGGAAACGTATACCGGACACGCGTTGAATCGCGGACAATCTCTGGGGCGTTCATAAACATAATACACATGCCCCTTTATTCGAATACAAAGGCCTCCTTATTATATACGAGCGCGACACCGGTGTCCCGTCTGAAACGGGCCTTAAACTCCCTTTGTAATTATAATCGAGAATGCATCTCCAATTAATGGAAACAACGCACAAACTATTGATTGGTTGTACTCTTTGATCAGGGATCATTCACACGGTGCACATGGCCTAACCCAGAGTTTCCCAAATGTGATTATGCAAAGTAAAATTAAGAATTAGCGGCATATCGCCTTACTCCACATTTTGTGTATGTCCTAAAACTCTCTTTGTAATAATTATAATCGAGAATACATACCCAAATAATAAGAAACAACGCACAAACGATTGATTATGCTCTGTGCATAGATCCGTATTTCGTATGGTGGAAAAACTCAGTTTTCAGTGTCACTAAACGTAATAGTCGCAACGTGGTTCCACGCTGTGTCCGCTCACTTGTATAAATATATTCGATATTTTTATAAACCGTAAATTTCAATCAAAATATATATACTGGAGATAAAGTCACAATCATCCAGTTTTTTTTCAATAAAAAGATAGATTATTTTCATCGCTGGTGACCTTTTTTATGGTAGACTACATTTTTTATGGAGTTATTTGCATTTTGTTTTTAAAACTTTATTTTGTTGCATAAAATTATTTATATATTTTTTAATATTATTATCTTCTCTTACGTGAGAGTAATATTTGTTATAATGTAAATCTCATGTCTTGCGAATGTCCTGAATTTTGATTTGTTATGTACACATTTGCTTTTCTTCTTCTAACAATCTAAATCAAATAGAGAATATTCTACCACGTAAACGACAGTTCAATTGATAAAATAAACCTGTATGGTTGTAAGAAATGGATAATATTAATTATTGTAGGTACTAATAAAATACTGATGTATTTATTTAAAAAAAAAAATACAGCCAATACATGTTACCTTTTCTCGAGCGAATTATTATGTGAATAATACTCGAAATTAACATATTTTTAATAGCACGGCGACTTATTTTCTTAATAATGTAAATTAAGACGTGCGAAATTGCGAGAAACGGTATCATTCAACTAAAAAATTCAACACCTTTTATATATTTTTTAATTTAATTTCCTTACACCTATCCGTATTATGAAGGCATGTCAGTTTAATGTTATATAATAGCAAACCATTTCAGCGAACACCTGTGACAAATTTCGCGTAGTAGAAAATGGAAAACTTCACCAACTCTCGCCCTAACGTTTTGATTAGGGATTGCAATACCGGTATTTAAAAACCGGTATCTTTCGATACCGAAATGCCGGTTTTAAAAATCAGACAATACCGATATTTTTGGTATTAAAAATGGATACAAAATGACTAAAGTGAGCAATATTTGGTTTTACTACTAACGGTATAAGTAAAGAAGTTTTTAAATGTAAAAAGTGTAATAAAACATTAGGTGGAATTACTAGTGGGACACATACACATCCAAGAACACTTCATAAGATATATGTTTGTAAACATCAGCATAATATCTTACCATATCTTACCTTTACTTATTTTAAAAGTTACATATATGTAGCTACTTATTCAGATATTTTTGCTATAAAATATTAATTTTTTAAAGAGATTTTTGTATATTGGTTTCCGTTTTCTTATATTTTTCCGAATAGCGGTATTAATACCGGTATTCAATTGGAAATACCGAATACCGATATTGGTATTTTCATTCGGTATTGCAATCCCTAGTTTTGATAATTTTGTAGTAGTTATTTCACCTGGAATACGAGCTACAACTTCTACTCAACATATTACTACTTAACTCTTCATTTTTTCTTATTCTATGGAAATTTCGCAGGTGACAAATCACATTTTAAGAAAGCCATATTCTACAAGTGGATAAAAAGGAGTGCATTGTACCTATATAAAATCTTGGTTATTGAAAAGGTAGTCCACGTATATCTCAGTAGGTATCTTCCTTTGTATGTCAATTTTATTGTAATATAGTACAACTTAACTTATTGTTAGAAATATAGAAAATTGTGTTTAAAGTATTGTGTCGATTGCCATTATGTACATTAATAACTACCCCCAAGTCTGAAAAAGAATATTGATTGTAAAGTATAATATATTCAGAGTTTTATTATTGCTATTCATGTTTTCTTTACAAACCTTCATGAAAAATTTTCCAAACGTAATACCTATAAGCATGGCCCCCACATCCTAAAGCGGGTCCCCAGGCCACAGTGATTAGAGGGCCCCCCAACCTATCGCTAATGTTAAGGCCAGTGTAATGTTCGAAACAGGAATTCCAGGGTTATTTTTCGAGATGTTTGGCATTTTTAAATAAATCCATTGTCGGCACTCTGTATCAAATTAAGAAACACTGATCGCGACCCCCTTTTGTGATTGCTAAGTAACATGCGACCTTTGCCATATCGGATAAATAGTTATTTTTAATAGTCAAGGAACACACTAAAAATAATTATAAAAGTGTACTTGTGAATTAGCGCATTTTTTACTATTATAACGAATTTGTGATGGGTGTTTATCTCACTTAAGTGGTCGACCCACCACGCCGGGCCCCTCTTAAGCCCGGGCCCCAGGCTAGAGCCCTGTCAGCCACCCCTTTGTGGAGGCCATAACTATGAGACATGTTTAATACAGTGTGTTATTGAATAATATTTTTATATTAGATAGAGATATTTAAATATGAAAATTTGTACAAAATTATGTAATATATAAAATTGTAAATCTTTTAATAATATATTAATTTAGTATAAAACAATAACAATCTTTATTACTTAGTTGTATATTTACTGAAAGACGAAACCCCGGTCGCTTAAAACAAGTGCTTTCAGTCGAAGTTTGATAAAATTTATATTAAAAACAATTTTACTTTAAATTAGTATGTAGGTACTCGGCAGATGCTATATTGTCAACAATCAGAAGATAATTTTATTTTGTATATTATTATTGAAATTTATAAAATAATAATTGGGTATTTGCATGATATTCGAGCGTTTCCACCCGTAAAGCCACAGAGTCGTGCAACGGCTCACAAAGTAATAATAATTTATTGTTATAATTTATTTTACTCGCGTACCGAATTGAATTCCATTGAAATATTCCCAAGTAATCTAAATATTCAATTAATGGTTGTTTCATTTGCGGCGAAATGTTTTATTGTGGTCTAACGGTCGGTTATGCGACCTTTCTCAAGTTTATAACCTAAAATAATAATTATTGCCTTTCAGAAATTATTGTTTATTTAAATGAGAATCCCTTTTTTGACGCGTGTATGCTTTTTCGTCTCGAAATACTGAATATATTAATATATACTTCAACGGATCTCTAACGAAGCCATGGACCACGGTCCGATCAAACTGGCGAATGACTATTTTCATATGTCATGTAAAATGCATACCTACTACCTAGTACCTACCTATTGGATCATTATCCAAATTAGCATGTTATAATATCGTTACCTCAATACTACAACTAGATAACTTGATTTTTACTGTTTTTGAGTTAGCTATTGAATATTATTCTAAATTTTCTTCTATACGATATGATAAAACTAGATAAATCATATATTAATGTGAACTGTAATAATTTGTGTTTGAAAATATCAGATAACCTTGAAGCAATGACATTAATATGGACGAAGCATCTGAACAAAAAAAATGATACTCGCTTTTTTGTCGGGTCTGCCGAATGGCATAATCTGTTCTAACGCCATTACAATAAAGGTGATATTGGTATAAATTCCCGAAACTTTTTGTCGGGTCTGCCGAATGGTTCGGTTCGAACAGGTTCGCTCAAATGAACATTGATACTAGAAACACTGTTCTAACGCCGTTACAATAAAGGTGATATTGCTATAAATTCTCGATGCGTGATATCGCATAATGGATATTGCGTGACGTGTACCTATGCACGTGCGAATGTCACTATGGGCGAATTTACTTGCTAGGTACTGTACTGAGTGCGTCGTCCATTAATAATGTCATTGCCTTAAAGCCATAAATGCATTAAATAAATAAAATAATATATCTACAATATTTTTTCATACAATTGAACATTATTTATTTGTTCCCAATTAGACGAGCACAATTTTCCATTTTTATTTTAAACAATAATTTTAGCTAAGATTCAAGTAAAGCATAAATTTCATTTTCCCAACAATGACCAAATCAGAGTTATCTAGTTGTAGTACTGAGGTGACGATATACAATTAGTCGCGTTTGTTTTTATACACATTATTTTTGTGCTATGAGGATGGTGATCACTGAAATTACAAGCGCTGCCAATAATGTTCTTCCATTCAAAGCGATCCTGCGCTGATCTTATTCTTCAGTTATTGTCGATTCAGTCGCTTTCTTGATGGTGTAATTCCATTGGAAGGTGCACACCTTCGCAATTTCCACCCTTCGATGCCACCAGAAATTGCTCTTATCTCCAGGCTGCTCGAATATCTTCTTACCACGTGGCCGAATAATTTGAAAACTGGTCTCTTGCAGTTGGCCGGTAGACATTTTTTTATGCCAAGCTCTTCCAGTATAGAGTAGAGACATTTTGTACGCCTGGCCGTCCATGCAATGCGGAACATCCTCCGCCAGCACCATGTGTTAATTCTCGTCGTTTCTGATTCTCTGAATGTCCTGGTTTCGAAACCTTATAGGGAGATTGGAAATATTAGCGTTTTAACCAGTCTTTTTTATTAGTTTTTATGATGCTGCGATTCTTCCATACCTTGGTGAGAAGGCGACTCATGGCATTCTTGGAGATTCTTCAATTTTCCTTCTCAAAGCTGCCAGAGTCATTGAGGCTTGATTTGAGGTATATGAAAATCGATCTCTCATTCCAAGTGATTTAATCTACATAGTATGCATGCGCATTATTATCGATTACATTTTTGCAGTTATATCTACAGAACATTTTGTTGAAATTTTAAAATCTCTATATTCACATTCACAGGACTCTCCGAAAAATATTATATATATATGTGTGTGTATATATAAATAAACACATCCAAACATCTCTTACTGTTTTAAGAAATTATTCTTTTCCACAACTTCGTATCCATAAAAAATATTTTGAAATCCCTTACGACTGTTTTGTACTACCTACTAGATATTTTCAAACTTTTCAAACGAAAGTTTTGAACCAACTAAAGAAAAAAAATCCCGCTCTAAGTTTAAATTAAAAATGACAAACAATGAAAAAAAATATTGCAAATTTACTATTAACATTTTTAAATAATTTTATTACACCTTTATTGACTTCGTGACGTCGAATTAAATCGAAGGAATCAATTATACTTATCATAATATGTAAATTTAAAATTGATACTAATACACAAATGATTAAATTATTGAACTCATTTCACATTTTATATTCATTTATATCAAACGTCACAGTTCTTTGCACTGAGGTTTTTGCTTTGAAAGGTTCTTTAATACAAAATTTGTTCAATAATGTACCGATTTCTAAAATAGATTGCATTTGTAAATTATATTGTATCTTGTGGACCTAGTGGTAAAATAATACCGCGAACCAATTTCAGCAAATAATATCCCATTTCTGATACCTACGCACTTAATTATATTGCCACGTTTTTATACACCAGAGACGCCACGACGTCAACACAATGGTGGCGACGTCCGCAAACTGTGATTTGAATTTAGAATTATTTTATTATTATATCCACAAACAATAATATTTTTATTTGTTATCAATTTAAATAATTTTCCCACCCTTTATTAATAGGTATATAAATAAATAATAATGCATTAGTGATATCGAGCTACTATTATGTTAATATGCCTTCCTACTTACAATCATTTTAAGTTATTCTTTTAGGACCATATGCGTATAAATATTAAATAAATACTCATGTACAAAGTGGGCTTCCGCGTTATGTAATCGATTTTCGGGCACATAATAAATTACGGTTAACACTTATTGCGCGATGTCAATTAGAATACATACGTAAACAGAAAACTTATAAAAAATATGGTATATAGTAGTTTCGAATACTTTTGACGATAGAGCAATTTCATTACGTTGTTACTGGTTATCTAAGCAAACACGAAAGACTAGCTGTGTTAACAATGTCATAGGTAAGTATATTATATTATGAAACCAATTTTTATAACTATGTGTAGCGAAGTAATACTTGTAATTATTCAAGTAGGTAATATTATCAAGATACCCTGTATCTGTGGTGTATCCATTTATTGAAATAAACCACTATTAAAATATTTAATGTTTGTATTAACTGTTCATTTATAACTATTCAATTGGTATTTTGTAAGTTTTCTGTAAAGATAAAACTAACTTTACATATCCGACGATATCAATTATTTTAAATAAGTATGTACCTATATTTAAAAACTTCACCATCAAATTTATAACAAGGACAACTAAACACTATTTCATAGACTATTTTTAAATATCCAAAATCTTATCAATTTTATATGACCAAAATAATGTAAGTATTAAAAAAACTGTCATTTTTACTATGAGTTGGTAAAGATTGAATATATCTGCTCCTAATTTAGATACTCATATTAATAATAAACAAACAACGAAAAAATCCCTATTTCAATTTATAACTAGTTGATTAATAAACATATTAATGCTATACCACAAATAACAATAAATTATAAACATAATTTATACCTATTCATATTGGATTTACATATTTCCATGTTTTCTATACGCGGTAAACAAAAAAAGTGTCTGATATCATAAAAGAAAAACAATAATACTAATACATAGTCTAGTACTTCAGCTTTTCACTTGAGGTTTTATATAGGGGCGTAAAATTAGTTGTGGGGATCAGTGGCGCACCTAGGATTTAATATTGGGGGGGGCCCAAGGAGGAGAATGTAAATTAGGCCTTATTAGGCTCTTTTTCTTCTTCACAGACTAATTTCTCGTTTATCGGTATTTTGTCTATTACATTCGGTGTACATACACCATGGTCCCCACATCCTGAAACAGGCCCTCAGGCTAGGATATTTGGCGGCCCCCCTACCTACCACTAAGATTAAAGGCAGTGTGAAACACTACATTAACGTTTTTCAAACTGTGTTTTAGTAAAAATATATTGCACAATTATATAAGTAAGTAATTGAAAATGTCCATGGTCATGAAGTATAATAGCGCCGCAGGCGACTTTTTTTACTATTAAAGCTAATTTATGATGTGTGTTAATCTCACTTATCTGGTCAACCCGACACGCCGGGCCCCCAGGCTAGAGCCCTGTCAGCCCTCCCCACCCATGACCTACACCACTCCGGAATTCGGGTGGACACCGAGAATTTTTTGACAGTTTGACAGGGATTGGGTTTCTAAAAAAACCTGACATTAGTGTTTCGAAATTAAAATCTAAGAAATTATTCTAAAAAGGGTGCTGGAGAATTATTACAAATCATTTTTTTTTCGTGTTTTTATTTGTCTAAGCCCAAAGGTATAGTTTTAAAACAAAGTTATTGGCAATTTCCAAAGTTATTGGCAATTTCAATGTTCATTCATGAAAAATCATTCTAATAATTTTCATTTTTGGGGGGTGCCAGGGCCCCTTGCCCCCCCCCCTGGGATGGGGATAAAAGACAATAATGTACATACCAACATAGTTTCTGCGCGAGAATTGATTGCAAGACAAGGGTTTGAGGCTATTCATCGCCAGTTAGGTATTGTTCGCAGACTCATTGTTAATCTATTTTCTGATACGGCTCGTTTCAGTTCTCCACTCTTCAGGAATCACTTCCAGTGTTCGTTGGATTGTCATGCATTGTGGCAATGACAAACCATAATATTATTAAATAATGAACAATGCGAAGGGAAATTATGCAAGTTAACTACTTTTGATAGACGCATCCGTAATAGTGTTTTCAACCACCATTGCCAATTTAACGTTTTTCTTGCCGGATCTAGCAAAATGTGAATTTGTTACATATTTTAGTTTATTAAGTTTTCAATTTTTTACCGTGTAGATTTTTGACTAATTCATCGTTTTCATATAAATCCAACATGCGTCCATTTAATGTTCTGTTTATTGTTTTATTAGTAACAATAATAATATATTCATTGACATGTTTTCTTTATCAAGTAAATGGGTAACGTATTTAGTCATCTTTATACGATTTAAGAATTAATACCCCCGTCGCCATCACGAAACAAATTGACGTGTGCCGAATGCCAGCGAGTCCAAAATGTCGTCGCGCCTATAGTTGAAAATTTGATTATAATTGATTATAAAATTATAGTTGATGTATCGTCTTAATTGCCAATTGACAAAAATAATTTTGGGAGCTCAAATCAGGCAGACTCGAAAAAACTCTAAAATTTATTAGAATTGCATGGCAGAGTTTATGAAAAAAGGGAAAAATCATACTTATTCTTTTTCATATGTCATATAAACTACAATAAGCTACGAAATGTTTTATTTCAGGAAATCTAAGATTTTTTCCAAACAAATTGCTGCTTTTTTACCTCATATGACGTATTTTTGTCGATTAAAGCTAAAAACATAGTTGGGCGCAGTCGGGCTGCTCATCGAAGTCTTCCAAGAGTTTCGAATGTTGAGATATGTACATTCTCCGATATAAAAAATACTCCCTTGGTTAAAGATTTTAAAGAATCCGATGCTCGACTGGGTAGGTATCTACTTCTCATTTCACGTAACATAAGTTCCACAAATTTCTACATCGGTGGACAAAAAATATTGGCTTTTTAGTAATAAGTACTACATTGTAGGTATTTTTCTGACATTTCAAATCTCGTTTGTCAGACGGGAAACAAGTTTCCCTTTGAACTTCTAATTGTTTTTTCTATTCGGATTTATTTTTCAAAAAATATTGTATTTTTTGCTACCTTATCAACAATATAAACAATTTTATTGCGAGATTTTAATACAGGAAATATTGCTCCAATATTACGTACCTACACATAAATCAAAAGCAGATCGGTAGGTAGGTATATACCTACCTACCGATCTACATAACATGAAGCCATATGTTTCAATTTGTACTTTTAAATTCAACTTTTCTGCCGTTATTATATTATTTAAATACATGAATAATGACAAACATGTTTTTATACGTAAATTTAAAAAGCTACCCTTTGTCAGTATTTCCCAAACTTACAACGTGCAACTATCCTTTCAGAGACATGTATTTTATTGATTTTAATAACCTAAGCGATGAGTGGGTAACTTTTCGATCAGTGTCATATTTCGAGATATTCTTTGTTAAATTTTCTGAAATGCCAACGAAATATCAACAAAAAAATAATGTGTAAAATAATATTTAATTTAGATATTATTATTAACACGAGAAAAACCCTTACATCTGATATCGAAAGAAACTTCCAGAAGACTTGAAATATAGACACTTAATATGTCCGATACAATTATAGTACCGTTTGCTTCAACACATAAAAATTGACGGAAAAAAGAGTTT
This sequence comes from Rhyacophila brunnea, assembly GCF_057557595.1. NCBI lineage: Eukaryota > Metazoa > Arthropoda > Insecta > Trichoptera > Rhyacophilidae > Rhyacophila > Rhyacophila brunnea. The sequence goes on along the minus strand of NW_028232965.1, from coordinate 53,121,169 downwards.
AAGCCTATATTCCATCAAATCTTTCATGTACCTACCACAAGGGTTGCGAATACCATAGATGGGAAGCACACCTATAGAGAATATACACGTATTGAAACAATAATTGTGTTAACAGAAATTAGCTATAATCGATTCGTTCAATTCATGTTTGTCTGGTAATGGAAAGATATAAACAGCCATACTCTTGCTGGATATAGACATAAAATATTTTTTTTAAAACCAACGTGTAAATTTCATACAGACAGCATGACCCGATTCCAGACCTATTGACACTACTAATATCAATTTTGGAATATTATTATTATATAATTAACAATCACTGCTGACCACTTAATTACCACAACTCGGTCAGTGCTCAAGACACGCCTGGCGTATAGCATTTAACATGATAATTAAATGTGGTAATTAACTGGTCAGCAGTGAATGTATATGTATCTAACAGTGGCGAAGGGTGACTTTTGGAAAGAGGTAGGCTGTGGAGATATGATAAAAAGAACACACTTGTCAGGTATACTTACGAGAAATAAGAAGATAATACGATATTACTACTAATGAATAGGTATACACTAATGACAACGACACATTAATTTAATGAAACTTCAAAAACTCACTGACGACATAAAATTAAGCAATCAGTTTAAATTAGGTACGTATTTTTTCAAAACATTTATACACATCAAAAATCATTACATAAAAGTTATTTTTATTTTTAAAAATAGTATATATTTAAACACTATAGAAATTATTTTTTTTAAATTTTCGAATTATTAATTATTTAGTTTTAGGCTCTGCGATCGAAACTTACCTTAGTTCATACAATTCGGTAGACTGGGCGAGGCTACGTGACGTGAAGTCCATATGAAAAAAAATTAAAATTATTTGAAACATAATCCGACCTTTATTTACGTCAAGACAGATGGCGCGCTATGGTATATTTTTTTAAACATTTGCAGATTGTTTTGTAATTATCTGTGTAATACACTCCTACACATACGGCATATCTCGTTAACAAAATAAATTATTTTATAGAATATATAATCAAGTGATTATATAAATAAGTCAATATGCAATTAAAAAATAATTTTCTTAAGAAGGTAGGCTTCAAATAATCGCCTAGTATGCAGTCTTCGCCACTGGTATCTAATGACCACACGCCAGGTGTGAGCACTGACTGTGTTAATACGGGTCTAGGACGATTTGGCACTGGACAACTGGACGCCACGGAATTCGAAAATAAATAGACGTTAGGTACTTATAGGTACTTTAAAAAAATATATTCAATATTATTATTTATATTTCAATGATTATATTATGATTTAATAGTTGGTAAGAATGTAAAAATGCAGACGTAAACAATGATTTAATCGTGCATATGTTTAAGTTCCAACGAAAAAAGAGTTTTTTATTTTATATAAGGCATGGTAATTCTCAATCCGCGATAAAGAATACATTATGTTAAGAGTAAAATGAATTCAAACTACTACGTAGTAGATAGAAACTGATTAAAATACCTCGTCTACACGTGTCTCCGACAGTGCGGCGTCCAATTGTCCGGAGGCCAGTCGTCCCATTCCCGTTAATACTGATTGGCAGCAGTAGCGAAATCAGTGGCATAGAAATATTGGGCCCCAAATCTAATTGGGGAGCTTTTTGGCTCTTCTTTCCAAAAATTTCTCCGATCTGATCGGCTTTTTAGCCAAAATTTTTCAGTCTCACACAAGAGCACGTCAAGGGCGAATTTTTATTTTTTTCAGATTTCCATGTTTTTGTGAACGGTATTATATTATAAAATAGAAAAATCATTATTTATATCATATTATCCGCCAGAGATTTGGCCTCTTGTCCAGCTGGGCCCCAATGTTTTACACAATCTTGCAATGAAGTAACTACGATACAGAGAAAGTTTAAATTCTACTGACTTAAATATTTATTTCAAAAATTTAAAAACAATTTGTTTAGATAAATACTTTTTAAGTAACTAAATTTAACTAAATTTCATATGTTGATAATTTCGGCCCTTTTTTCGTTTTAATCCAATAGGGACTTTTCAGAATGTCTCGAATCTTCGAACTTTCTTTATTTGATACAAGGGTTACGTCATAATGTGTTATAATGGTTCATTCAATTCATTCTCATAGCATGTTTTGATGAATCGTCATGTGATATGAAATAATGCTCCTAAATTTTATACACTTAACTTAATTTTTAAAATACATAATACTAGCAATTATGTTTTTTTTTTTAAATTTTAAGATGGCACCATCTCACCATCCCCCACCCTCCCCTCGCTCGTTCTAAGGGATCTTCGCACTGTAGTTCCGACTGGGGAATCCAATCCCGAGCCAAAATTCTGATCCCCGGATCTCGGGATTACAATTTGACAATCCCGGGATTGGCATTTTTTTTCCATTGTTAATATAATTTTTTTTATATTTACAAATACATTGATAAAGTCGGTCAAAAATAAATCTAGTATAATTTATACTATTTAAGACATTTATTGTTAATATTGTATACGTTCAATCTTGGAAATACATAAGTTTAATGGAGTAAATAATATTGTAATATAAATAGTAATGTGAATTTAATATGAGATTGCTGTTTTTGACAGTAAAGACTTAATGAATGGGTTAGCGAGATTTAAAATAGTAAATCAAATCATGGTGTACTTATGGCCTTTTCGCTTCATAAATCTAATTAGTCAGCCAAATATGAAACTGCCGTAAAACGTATGAGATCATGGTGGAATTACTTTGTTAAAAGTGCAAAGCATTGTTTTTTTCCAATCTTTCTCATTTTTATTAATTTAGGTGAAAAAATAAATAAATCAAACTTTATTCAAACTGAGTTTATTTCTAATGTAGTTATTTGTCATTAAAAGTATTTTTTCTGTTATATTTTCGTTTTTATTTTATTTTCCCTAAAAATAAAAAATAAATCTATCCCGAAAGTTTCGGGATTATGTTTATCAATCCCGGGATTCATAGGTATCGAAAATAGCTCGGGATCCCGGGATTGGAATCCCTAGTTCTGACACTGATTGACAATCAATGTGGACGCATCTTAATTTAAAATTTTATATAACTCTACCATGACAAGTTTGCCGATAATTATAAAACATATAAAATCTGCATTAATAGCTAATATGTGTAGCTATTAGATGTAAATTTGAAAAAAAATCTTCAATGATTATAATATTGTCTATCCCTCTCCTTTTGTGAATATCTGTTTTCTCCGCATGTACGTCTGTGGTTAAACTGAAGACAAAAGCTCTATCTCTGAGCTTATTATTGTAAATAAATAAATATCTTATAATATTATACACGAAAATAATAATATCGAACACCGTGAGAAATTTTGAATAAGCATTATGTCTATATATTGAACAAATTATTATTTCTTGAACACAATCTTACAAAAAGTAATTTCCGCGAATGCGTTTGAATACCCACTTTATTGTTTGTTGTTTGTTAGGTCATATTTCATAGCTTATTCCAAAGTGATATCGATCCATTTTCATATATTCACTTGAAACGATTATTATCAGCAATGAAAAATATATATTTCGAGAAATCTCATATAGGTACCTACATAATATTATCCTCTTAATACCATCGACCGAGGGCACTTGATTTATTTTGAATTTCAATTCTAATGGATTTAGGTTTTCTGCTATTCCATTTGAGTCGTTTTTGCGACACGGTGATTCGCCTTTTGGTATCCTATTTAAAAGATCGTTGGAAAAAATTGGAAAAAATTGGACCTAGTGAGATTTGAATGCTCGTCTTTCAATTTATCTTTTAGTGAATATTCTGAACCAATCATTAAACTACCGATCTGTGTGCTTCTTGCGAATAATTTCTTATTACCGCGTAACAACCAATGTCTAAAACGAACCATAAGTGCGAATGAGTAAGCATTCGGCATGCTTATATCTCCGCTCTATGCGTTAGAGTAAGATAGAATATCTACGGCTGAATAAAATATTTTTTGTAAACGATGCCGGTAAATATGGATTTGGCTGATTACATTAATTCAAAAACTGCGAGCACGTATTGATGAAATTTATTGTTGTTGTGTTAAATATAAAGTTAGTGGTAATTGTTTTTAGTTATTTAAATAGAACATAATATGGTTAACTATGTTGTGTTTAAATTTGGTAGCCGTGCTGAGAAGCAACACGGTGGTATAACGTTTCATAGTTTTTTTTTTTTACCGACCATGTCCAATCCTAATAAGATCATATGGGCCTCGACGGAGCGGAGGTTTGTGTTAACAGATTTGTTTTTACGAGAAATGAATATTAGCCACTTGCCCAACCTATTAGGTCCATATTACTCTGACTCATACACAATTTGAAAAACAATATATGTACTTGCCAGACCCAGGATTCGAACCTGAAACCCACGACGGTATAGAACGACTTTTAAGCTAAGTTGATAATAATAAAATCGAGGTTCTACTGTGCTTCATGTTGCCAAAAAATTGAAGCTCTCTATATATCAATACTCTGAGGTTTCAACATTTTCAAAAAGCCTGTGGTCTAATGTAATGTCACGATTGGTATATAAAATTAAAATGTGACATCACAAAAACAATAAAATATAAACTCATTTTAATATCCCGTAAGAACATTAGGTGTGAATATTTTGTGTTTGTTTAACGAATGGGGGAGGCGATAAAAATGTGACGTCATTTATTTAGTTTGAAATAAGTAAAATATTATGACAGGAATATTTTTGTGAGTAATGTGTTTACTATTGCGTAGGTATTATGCCAAATGAGTGTATTGTTCAATTTATCTTATAACATGGTTTCACGCGGCGCTCAATTGGGCCTAATCTCTTCAGTTGCCCTGTTTTTACTGAGACTTTTTTCTGGAATACAATATTATAATGTCTGAGAACAATAGGTATTATATGATCAAAGCAAATTGGTTCAAACATTTTTTGCATAAATATGAATCAAATAAAAATGACACTATGTTTATTCGACACATACACCATTGTTATGATCTATATGCACCAACTGATATCTAGGCGTATTATAAACTTGATTCTACTCTCAGATATTTCAGAACTTATTGTCAATAAAAATACATCTTTTAGGCGGGACAGTTACACATTTATCAGTGGCACTGCGGGGGTTGGGGGAAGAAAAAAGTTTCAGTGGTTCACTACCCAAGTGAGCTAAAAACTTTATATAAGTAGAATAACGTCAACCAGCGAGGGCGGTTCTAGGTGAAAACGAAAAAAATAATTGGGCCAATTATAGTCGCTTTTTCCCACCTACTTCAAATCCCCAGATATTGTTGCAAGTCAGGGCGACCAGCAGTTACGGGTCATCAGTCGACTGTAATTGTAGAACAGCAGTTACATTCAGTTACTTCAAGACAGCGGACGCGCCTAGGTTTGTTAAAGCTAAGACTCTGTTGCACCATGATCTGATACGATACGACCGAAGCCGCGCTAACCACAGAGTGACTCATCCAAAACGCATCTGTTTGACCTTCGTTGCGCTAAATCTGATATGGTTCGAGTGAATCCATTCTGAATTTGCCATCATCATTTATCCCAAAACACAAGTGAAACCGTGAGAGTGACATTCCGAAACGTCCGTGCGTGAACACCGAACCAGCTCCAGCGCGCCAGCCCTCCAACATCAAATGTGCCTGGATTGAATCAATGTTTACCCCCCCCCCTAGATCCGTAGTCCACAAGCATCTTCAAATTACAGTCTACTGCGAAAAGCGTAACCAATGATTTTTAAATTTAATGAATAAATAATAGTTAAGAAGGTTCAAAGTGAATATCTATACCTGTTGATATCTTACAGAGTTATGCACATAAAAAGACTGCCGGAACGCAGTTTTCCCCAACCCAGTTCGCTGACCGTCAGGGTCCGATCAATTTAAATCTAATATTTACAGTCAGTAGAAGAGGAATCCTTTGGTTAGACATTGGTATAACATTTGTTTGACTGTATTAAAAGTTATACTTAGCGATTCTATTGTAACAGTTTTTTTTTAGATATAATTCTATCATTACCGAATGGTTGTGCAACCTAACCTGTCGAATACAAAGACGTATTTGTACGATAAAATCAAAATAGTATATTATTATGTATCACATACAATCAATATTCACGTATTTTGACTTTGTCAGGATTCAATTCCACTCTAGTTTAACTTATTGGCATTATATTAATGATAAATCATCAGTTATTACTAATTGAATGGTAAACATAAAGATTACTGTAAGCCCAAAGATAATAATGTGGAAACATCAGTCAAAGTTTCGAGACATTGTTTCTCATAGCAAACATTCAACGAATAAAATAAGATATAAATCCTTTGAAAGTAAGAATTTTGAAACTATTTTTTTTGTATAGTCATCAAATGGTTAAGACGTTTTTAAAACTTGAAAAACTTAAAAAAAATGTATATATATATTGAAAAAATAAATAAAGTAATATGTTCTTATTGTCACTTTGGTGGAATAATACTCGTACTAAACTATTTTGTTTTTGGATTCACTTAAAAATTAAATAAGACAATTAAGTATTGAAATATGACAACAATTTTTCTCCTATCCAAAAATCTTCCAAAGTGGCAAGACGGATTTATTTACCTACCGAAAATTTCGTTCGTTTGATCGACAATCTTCAAAACAGTTACTAAAAAACTATATGACTGCGCTCAAAAAGGAAATCGGCACAAATCAACAATTTATTGCCGCTGTATAAATTGTGATGAGAAACACCAAAAATGATTATTCGAATTAATATCAAAACGATTGTCCAAATTTTTACTTTCATGCATTTAAGACGGCGTGTATCTTGATCATTTTGCGACTAGTGGACGTCTTAATTGCATTGTTCTCGCAGATAAATTGTAATGCAATTGAAACCTTTGTTGGAGTCACAGCTAAAACGATCGATATTACGAGTATTATATTTTCAAAATCGTTTTGAATTTCTATGTCTCGACGTATTCAATTTTGATCAGCCGATAACGGTTCTAAGCCTTTGACGACATCCACTTTCAAACTGTCAAATAAAGGCAATTCGCAGAATTGAAGGCAGAATAGAGAATTGATTGCCGCCATTACGATATTTTTGAATGGATTTACTTATTGTGCTCGTGCGTATCTGTTTTTGGCGCCATTCACACTCTACTTTATTCAAAAATGGAGCGTCTGAAACAATATTTTTATTTTACACTTCAATTGTTTGTTTAGTTTGAAAAATATCAAATGGAATCATTATTTTTTCATACCAATTAATTTCAAGGCGAAAGAAGATGTCAAAAATAAGTAATTTTATTTATATAATGATATTCTTTTACTTCTATTGATTTATTGTCAGTATTTATGGCAAATATATTTAAGACAGACACAAGATACAAGAAATATTAGATCCATTTTATTGCCTGTTTTTACTACTTGATTATAATATTTATGACATAAATAATATTCAACCACACATATTTCGCATTCTTTTACGAGATTTCATATTTTCTGTATCGTATAAAATGGTTACTTATCTATATGAATAATATTGATTGTAACTTAAAGCTTTGCAATCTCTTCCAAAAATAGTGTATCTCCTCATTTGCTCAACTTGATATAGAGGTACTCCTATGAACGAGTCGTGTAGCAAGAATGGACAGTGTCCAACTGCCGAGAGGCATCTTTGATAGCAGACTGAACTGTCGGAGCTCGACTGGGAAGCCTAACTTCGGTGATTGTATGGTGTAATGATACTAGTTTGGTGGGCGCTGACGCTTGGAAGAGATAGACAATGATGATGATTTGGTGGTTGGACATTAGTGTAGCAAAAACACATGACATCATCCTTAAACGGAAGAGTTGAAGACGTTTCTTGGGATGGCGTGGGGCAATACCCACATCGAGTTATAGTGCCTGTGATGGTGTTAATAAATGGAATACCTAAATTTTAATCAAGATATTGTTTCATTTGCTGCATATATTTTTTTATAACTATTTGATTTAAGTATTTAAATAATCCTGTAGATCTCACACTATAAATTTATGTTCTGACATCTAAGCTTACCGATTGGGAAATTAAATCATATTAATATATATAATTTTTACATATCATACAACAACCCTACGCGCGACTTAAGTGTCGGCCTATATCGTCGTGGGTCCCAGGTTCGAATCCTGGGTCTGGCACTTGTACGCATATTGTTTTTCAATTTGTGTGAGTTAGAGTATGGACCTATTTGTGTCCGGAAACGTATACGTATGCAGTTCGCCGTACCACACTTCACCGTGAAATGTTCTATCGGAAATATATGGCCGTATATTAAATTTAGGTCGTATAGTACTGACATAATATTTATGTATAAATAAAATACGGTTTACACTTTACACTCTTTAGTTTACGTGAAACCAACAGCAAACAAATTTAAAAAAAAATAGCCGATATACTAGATTATTTGTTTGGTTAGGTTGGGTTAGGTTTTCATTCTTGAATTCGTGAATTTTGCCAAAATCAGCTATGGAAATTGAATTAATATTCATATTGAATCCAATAAAATTGGAGACTGTATAGTATACGGTCAACTCTTTCCAATATGAAAGCTCACGGCAAACTGTGCCACGGTGAAACGCTTTTCATACAATTTACATGTAACCATAGTTTATTATTATTAATATTACTATTATTTCAAAGTAAAATATTCATGATACTAAATTTATTTCAATATTAATTTTTAGATTTTAAATGTACTTCAAAAACAACTTCACTTTTAGAATCGAAATTGATGTAATCAAATAACTATTAATTGATAATCAGTCTAACATTAAACAATCAAAATCGTATTAATCTTTGATGCCTAATTAATATACGGCAGACAAACATGTATTTTATGATTTTCATGAAACTTTAGGGTACCTCAATTAATCAAACTTTACTAATAGACATATCATTGCCAGTAAATCATTTTAAAATTACCCTATAAATTAAAGCAGGTATGAAATTTAACATGTAACACCGTGAGTTTCTTTGATAAATAATATTTGCTTACGGTGCAGCTCTGTGGCAATAAATTGAATTGAGATTATCATAATTTATAGGTAAACTAAACATTAACATATTAAGTTTTACTAATGACCTGAATTAAACTTGTAAATAATAAATGTCAGAGGTCCATATCTAATTATTAGCAGGCATATTCTTTATTTGCTGTGCGATTCAGCAGAACGAGCTTTTGAAGTAGTATTCAAGCTTTTCACACCAGTTATTGGAGTGTGGAAAAACATTACTTTGGTGACTTGGTGAGGAACAAAACTTACCTGCAAACTTTAGGGTAGATATTCGAGGTTGTGTTCAAATTATTAAGAAATAATGAGAAAAATTAAGTCTCGTTTCTTATTCAATGCATATTATTATTATTCATAAGTCATACAAAATATAAAATAGAAAATAATGCTGTACCTACTTGTTTCTAATTGTGCCATCCCCTAGCGGAGATCGGCCACCAACAAGGCGATCTTAGCTTTGTCGTCTGCTGCCCGGAATAGTTCAGTGGAGCTGCACTCGTACCAATCACGAAGGTTCTTAAGCCACGAAATGCGGCGCCGTCCTCTGCTACGCTTACCATTGATCTTTAGTTTAAAGCAATGTTGTTTAATTTTAATCTCGCTTAAAACATTTAATAATATGATCTTCCCAAATTTTCTCGAGAACCTCGAGAAATTGATAAACCAATCTCCAATTTTATTCTCGAGAATCAATTAATATACTTATTTGGGGTGATAGGTGTGTGTTGTTGGTGTTGATGTGATGTTGATGGAGGATGATGAGTGAAGAGCGAGGTATGAAGACTTGTAGTTGCTGGTGGAGATGCCGAGATTATTTACCGATTGACAAGAACAGTTACATAAAGACAGATTTGACAGTTTTGTAGGGGTCATTACCCTACCATCTGCACGAGTCAATTTATAATTACAAGTACCTTGTAACATAATATGGTGAAACAGCAAAACAAGCGATTTATGTGAATAAACCAATTTTTAACAGAAAGCTAATTTAGCAAAATAATTATTTTAAATAATTATTTATAATTTACAAAACATGATATGCACAAAATTGTTTATATGAAAATCGATCTTGCTAATTATTAAAACTGCTTAATTGACAATTTACAAACAAGCCATGCATTGCAAAATAAACCTAATAAGCAAGATATCACAATATGCAAATAGTGACAACAGCATTTTCTATTGTATCGAATCTGTATAAAACACTCAATTACATGACATCAATATGTCAGTCAGTTATCAAAGACTTAACCGTAAGGTTATCGTTCAACTTCACCCGATCGACTTAGCAATTTCTCATAACGCATAAACTGCTTTCGTTCTACTAAATTATCATCGGTAAACTTATCTGTAATAATTAAATTGATATTTATTTGGAAGGATATAATAAAACCAGGGTTCATTTCATTCACGCATCAATCTTCTTATTATTGGAGTCAAACAAACCTACCCTGCCTGTTCCTTATTCCATCTCACTTCCGATAGTTTTAAACGATAATACAATAATAAAATATATAAAAACGAGTGAGATTTCTAGCCCGAGGCTCATGATAGGCTATTTATGGAACCCATCACGATTGAATAATTAATGCTGACACTGAATATCCTAAGAATTGCGGTCAATTAATTTTATTGAGTATTGGCAGAAAAATGCATATTATTAAAAAACAATATTTTTCCGCCGTCAGCGTTTTAAGCGACAATATTGATACCGCTGACGGCCTGTGAAAATGTACATTAAAATAATTGAATAATATTTTCGCGATCGACTCGTATGTCAGGATTTTGCTGACAATACTTGGTTCCCACCGGACTCGTTGCTAGCCACACTTACTCTAAATACTATAGAAAATAGCTAAAATCCCCAGCTACCAATTTCCGTTACCAATCGTGTCGCACCGATCAGAAGCTCGGCGCGCTATCCTAAATGATGGTATAAATACTATAGTAAAGTTATCAATCATTCTGACATCCTTTCGGCTTGGCAATCTTGCATATTAACAAAGTATTACAGTTTAGTACAGGGGTAATCAACCTTTTCGTACTTATCGCCCACTTCTGTACCTTTGTTTGTAGTAAAATTTTCTAACCGCCCACCGGTTTCACAGTAATGGTGATTTATAAAGCAGGGAAGTAACTTTACTTTATAAAATTTGTACAGCAGAGTTACAGCAAGTTAAAGCATATAATAATTAATTAGTTAAATTAATTAACTTCGCTAAGTTCAATCACATATTTGTATATAAGACAGGCATAGCGTGAACTAAACTTATGCGAGAGCTATATAAATAGTATATTTTCTTAAATTTAAATTGTCACGGGGAATTTTATGAAAACATAATGAAAATGTTTTTAAACCCCCTACCGCCCATCATGAAAGCTGGAACGCCCACTAGTGGGCTGTAGGGACCTGGTTTACTACCCCTGGTTTCATACAATCCTTAAGGCTATACTTCAGTTGAGGCATGGTCTAAAAAGATCGTGGCTAGGCGATGCGCGGATTGTGCAAATGACGCGTGCCGAACGAAATAATATAATTTGTCATAAAAATTCAACATGCGTCCATTTAATGTTATGTTTATTGTTATATTACTAATAATAATAGTATTGTATAATAATATAATATAGTATAGTATAATAATATTCATTGACATGTTTTCTTTTTCAAGTACATCATTCAAGTACATTTAGTCATCTATCTTTACACGATTTAAGAATATATTCATCCGACGCCATGACAAAACAAATCGACGAGCACACATCTCGACTGTCGGTCTCTGATTGGCGACGAGTGCAAAATTTTGTCGGACCTACTGTTGAAAATTATTTGCCGTTTCACTGAAATACGCTCTTAATGCACCAACATCCTGCATTAGTGTCCAATTGATTTTCACATGGCTGTAAACTTCGATGTAACATTTTGTTATTTTTATTACTACCTATTTTCAATAAAAGCTCTTGGCTAAAAGCTCTTCAGGACATGAGCCATAAAAACTTTCCTTTGATTATCTGTTGACAGATTGAACAGATAATCACGCCCGATCGGCAACAAAGCGTTTGGTTAGAATGGTACATCTAAAATATAATTGTGTACCGAATCCGAAACATAATAAGTCGACCTTGTCGATTCACTCTAAAGCAAGTCGCAAGTCCGTGGGAAATTAAAAAATGTTCCCGTGAGATTTGTTAATCGTTTCCTATTCCCACAGGATTGCAGGATACAATTCAGTAGCGTCCTAACGGATAGGATACTAGTTACACTTTAAAAGATAACATTAATAATATTAAAACTAATTATATAATATAATGAAAACAATGTTTTATTAAATAGGTACATTTCATTTGTTATAGTATATGTAATTTTTTAAAAAATACATTAACTATATAGTGAGAAGTGTAAAAACAAGTAAGCAAAAATACTATATTATTAATATCATCAGCCTGAATCTATCCACAGCTATATGGAGGCCTCTCCAAGCTGATTCCACTTCTCTCAGTCATGTGCGTTGCGTTGCCACGTACTTCTTCAGAACTTTATGTTTTCATCGATCCAGTGGCCTCTAGGTCTACCTTGTGGACGTTTTGTACCTCTTGGGTACCACTGGATGACTAGATTTGTCTATGCTATGTGTCCATCCCATTTCCATTTGAGGCCTTTAGCGAACTCTATTACATCGCAAACCGTTGTCTGTTTCTTTGTCTACTCATTCCTCTTTTTTTCCTTTCGCGTTATGCCCAGCATGCACCTCTCCACGTTGTGCTACTTAAAAAAAATTGTATTATAGATATTAATATAATTAATATAAATCACAAATCCCCACTTCGCTATTAAATCACGATTTCACGACGCGACGGGAGAAATTAATAGTGGTATTTGTCCTCTCCACCGTCATTGATAATGTTGATTAATAAATTTTAATACGAGTACTTAACTTTATACGATTATCACAATGTTGTCACAATAAAGATACCCTAGTTCTATAGGGAAACAACTCAAAATACATTGTTTTAAGATAATGGCGTTTGAAAATTTTGCACAAATTCTCATTTCAATGTTAAAATCTTGATTTTTGAAGTAAATTTGTTTATGTCAAATGAACTTAGCAATGCAAAATGAAATTTTACAGTTTAAAAAATAATTAACTAAGACGTTCCCGTTTATAATTGAATTAATCATTAATCTCAGAAATGGTTATTCGATTTTTTGACCCGTTGAAGAGGTTTTTGATTATTTTTTATTGGGTTATAGACATTTTCAATGATGTACTTTGCATTTTTTTTTTGAAACTGTATTTTTCTGTATAAAATTGTATGTTTTTCGTTCTCAAAAATTATATTTTTCTTTACTAAATTGTACTTAGTATGTTTTGATCATTTTTTTTGTTATTATTATTGTTATTATATATATATATTTCTTTTTCTATATTCTCTTCTCTCTTGTGAGGGTAATGTTTGACTTATAATGTAAATCTCATGTTGTGTACCTCTTGAATTTAGATTTGTTATGTCCAAAATGTTTTGTATTCTTAAATAAATAAATAAATAAGACCTTTATACATTGAATGGCATTATTAACTCAAAACCTTGAAATTTTGAGTTGTTTCCCTATAGAAACAGGGTATCTATATTGTGACAACATTATGAGAATCGCATAAAGTTATTATTAATCAAAATTATTATTGAAAATATACAGTATTTATACACACATTAAAATTATTTGTTTTAAGTCGATTTTTATTATATAAATATAAAACCATTTATGAACCATTCAAAAATGTATTCTATACATTAGAGAAAATTTAATATTAAAACTAAATTTTAATGATAACATAACCATGTACGTGATAATAAAAATAGATCCTTTACATATTTTATAAATGGTAACTTTATTTTAGACTTTTTCTTTTAAATAATGTTATAGGCAATATTTTTTTGTGACATAAACAATTTAAAAATAGTCAGTTTTATAAAGTGATATTATATTATGATGTGAGAATTCCCCACGCCATGCACGCCAGTGGCCGTATCGCAGGACCGCGGTTCCAAAATCCACTCTGCCATTGAATCAATAACAAAAAAAGTCTTTACAGAAATTATTATTTGGTCTGCGATGCACCGTGGGAATTCAAATCTGCGGTCACCTAAACACGTTTTTACTTGCACATCCTTTCTGAGTTTTAAATTATCACACATTATGTTTGTTGTCTCTTGATATTTAACATTTATTATTATATAGCTGATACCGGAGATAAATGCCATTATTTTTAAGTTTATAATATTAATATAAAGGTTTGTTAAAAATAACCATCATTAGCAGTACAATCCAAAGGTGTGTCTTCACTTACTCCATTAATACCAAAAGTTCATTTGACTGCCTTCGGGATGTTGTGTCTCTTTATACTTAATTGACCTTGTTGCGCTCTAAGCATCGTATTCTATTAGTATATGCATCGAATCATAGAGCAATGTAAAGGTCGGGCCGTTCTCCACGTTCCTGCCTTTCTTGCCATGCCAGATGTGCCTCCTAGTCGGCTCTCACATCTAAACTCGCCTCGTGTGCCGCACAGCCATAAATCAAACCTTCCGAAAACGGCGATCCAGCGTTGCTTGCGAAGACCGCGTACATCTACCTAGCGACAGTCGCGCGTAGCCTTCGAAACGTATAGATATTTGAATGCGACGATCGGTGAGCCGGTATAGGAATTACCAATTCGTAGGTGTTTGTACCTATGCGACCTGGCGTCTTCGTCTCGGAGCCCGAGAAGCATGCAACTTGTCGATTGCAACAGCAGATGTTTTTTTCAAACGAAACAGTCGCATTCGACTAATCTACGGAGCTCCATTTGGCAACGTGTGTTTTATGAATAACGATGACGTCACATCGGCGTTTTCGACGCGTTGTAGGCGAGGCGAGTTTTGATATGAGAGCCTGCTTATAGATCGTACTTGTAGCAACGCTCCGGGCAGTCAGCCACATATGCCGCAATCCGTGAATTAGGACGCTATATTGTTAGACTTATTTTTTCTTTAATTCAAAGTATATGTGACAGTTCTAATTGATAACTGATCTATTATTGGAGCCCCCGCATCCGTATGGTAGAGAGGGTTGAAAATAAAATTGTGACTCCTTCACTTGAGGCTATATGGATGTATAGTATGCTGTGATTTTATCCGACTCTTAGATATGCTTATATACTTTAGTCTAAAAGATATAAATATCTATATTATATTTGGCCACATATTTTTTCGACTTATAGGTATGCAGTGTAAATGTAAATTCTGCTTTTTTGGTTATATTGAACTATCTTATAAATTGAGCGTTTGTTCTTCCAATGTGTATAACTATTTGAAGGACAATAACTGTATTCTACCAAATCGCTTCGGATATTGAAATATTCCACTTGCCTGAGAACAGTTTAGATGGATTTTGTTATATTCAGTATACTCATTCAGCATACTTCCGTGTATTTGTATACCTACGTTACTATAAACATGTCTTCTACTTAAATATTGGTAATTCATACCTACATGTTTTCTTTATTTTTTTGTCATACTGTGAACGCTTTAAACTTGTAATTTGTCTTGTTCTCCTTGAAATAAGTATCCAATATAATAATTTCAGGGTTTCCCAAACTATGTTCCGCGGAACACCATTGTTCCGCCAAACCTGCATAGGTGTCCCGCGACCATACAGAAAGGTTTTATACACTGCAACACATTTAAAGATCTTCTACTAAGTAGAAGTAAAATAAGTAAAACTAAAATAATTAAAGAATCTACTTCATATTGAAAGGCGAGTAATGATCAATCTCCATTGATGTTTATGACGTCAAGTATCTAGATAGGTCATGGCTCCCACAAGGAGGGGGCTGACAGGCCTTTAGCCTGGGGGCCTGGGCTTACGGGGGGCCCGGCGTGAGAGATCGACCAGCCAAGTGAGATAAACACACATCACAAAAATGCACTAATAGTAAATAAATGTTGCCTGTGGCGCTGTTTCACTTCGGACACATTAACATTTAATAATATGTGGTTTTGCCATACTTACAGTTTTTGATTATTGTTGATATTTGACATGTCCATAATTGTGCATATCGACATAAAAGTGGGTGTATTAAAAATCTTCTCCGCTTTGGGATGTGGGGGCCATGCCCTGGGTACAGACGGAGGACTATCTTTTCTCACACCGTGCATATGAAAAAGATGGGGTATATTGTTTTTAACTGACCGGCTGACAAGTCTTGTCAGTTTAACGACAGTTGCCAAAATTGGCAGAACGGTTAGCTGCGCTAATAAATAGCCTGCAAAATAAACTAAGTGTTCCGTTAAAATTTCCGGGTTTGCGAAGTGTTTCATTGCAGAAAAAGTTTG
The DNA here is from genome assembly GCF_057557595.1 of Rhyacophila brunnea. NCBI lineage: Eukaryota > Metazoa > Arthropoda > Insecta > Trichoptera > Rhyacophilidae > Rhyacophila > Rhyacophila brunnea. Next base: position 53,104,730 of record NW_028232965.1, on the reverse strand, counting down.
GGAAACCCTGCAATATATAATGCGTAATACAAAAAAATCTTTTCCCAAACAAAAGAAAAGTTAGTAAAACGACATACATAAAGCATCATTGAAAGTCCCGACAATAATCCAGACGAAATTTTGCTGTGTATTTGACATTGACTTGAACTTGTTACTTTGCATCATAAATATTGTCTTGTTTGCTCAGAGAATTCACAGACGCAAATGTATTTAATTATCACGTAATACTAATCTCTGTGATTGATGTTAAACGCTATATGTTTATTTAGTTATCTTTCGTAATATTTCATTATGAAAGTCAGTTTTAAGTTTTTTTCGCGTAGATTTCCAGATTAGTTGGGTAAGTGAGACTTACGTTATATATCTAGTTTCTAAGCCAAAAGAGCGTAACAGCGTAAGCGCCATTTTGGTGACAATGGATTATTCACGGGATAGATTTTATAGTTAACAGGTCGGCAACCTTTTCAGACATATCTGCCACATTCAAATTTTTATTTTATTAATAAGGCCGGTTGCAAAGAGTTTTAAGATGGTACTGTTCGGTTAAAGCGGATACAGCGGAAAACGCATTTTGAAAATAGCCGATAAACTGGATTATTTGTTAGGTTAACCTAACCTAACCTAACCTAACCTAACCTAAACTAACCGAAACTAACAAATAATCCAGTGTATCGGCTATTTTCAAAATGCGTTTTCCGCTGTATCCGCTTTAACCGAACAGTACCGTTTTTTTTTAGAATTATTAATAACTATGTCCTTGCTTTTTCGTACAAGGTGTTGTTAGTAATTTTGAACAATCATAAACACCCGGGCTTTGAGAAAAACACATAAATATTATGTCCTCACCGGGAATCGAACCCAGAACTTTCGGGTGAAAGCCCAGCGCCTTACGCACTTCACCACGAGAGCCGCCTATACGACGAAGTTACAACTTTTGGTACAAGTAGTTAGTGAAAAATATTTAACGAAACCGATAAAAAAAAACCTTCCAAATTGTCACTTATGCTCGCTTGGCTCACCAAAATCGATTTGATATAATATATAGCAAACTAAGCTTCTTTGTCGTGTCTACCTCGGGCATAATATATTATTTTAATGTATTATTAATAATTAATAATATTTTCATGTTTGAATTTGACAGCCCAAATAAAATTTATCAACAATATTTTGATCAAAGGGATATATTAGAAATGTTTTTATCTGACCTTTCATGTAACTATTATAATTAAATATGTCAAAGGGAAATATAATAATTAATTCACTATCTTATTAGTGCAAAATATATTCAAAGACTACAGAAATACCTATTAATGCATGGATCGAACCTTTGTAGGCTTAGGTACTTACCAAAAATCTTAAAAAAAACTGCCAAGGCTTTTTGTTTTTAAATTAGCGACATCATTTTTATTTTTGAAGAAGCTTTTGATCACTTCCGGTGAATAGACCTAAATATAGCTCTCGTGTTTGATTTTGGATAGAAAAATAAATGATAACGTTATGTTTACCATTTTTTTCATCCCTCGAAATTTCACTCCTCTGGATATTTTCGTCCAGAACTGAGCTATTGTATTATTAATATTTCCGAACCCTTGATAGTTAGTACATTATTTTTCTAAGATTTAAATATTTTTTGTATCTATAAACAAAACCTCTCTATCAAAAGTCCCAAAAAAATAGTCCCAGATTTTCAACATACTCTTATTATTCAATACCTGGATTTTGGGAGTGAGAAACCAAGTGGGATTCCAGAATTGTGAACCCTAATACCCACCCATATTCTGTGACCCAAAATCGTTTTTGAATATAACATTTTATAAGAATCCACGTGCTTTATTTTTTTTAAACTTCCTTATTACAGAAGTCTTTTTTATACTAAGCTTGCTTTCATATAGATAATAATATATAATATTATCTTTTCACAAATTTAATATACCAAAAACTTCCACCTACTTCCTATTTACCCAGGTTCAAAAAAAATCGGTACACGAGTGCTGATTCTTTGATCATAATAATATATTAAGTATTTCAAAACTTAGGAGCAACCAGGCGCTGCAAACTCGCGGTCGCTATAAAAAGTATTGCAAAAAAATAATAGTTAATAAGACTTCTATGTAATTGAAACCTTCACCAAATAAATTTCGCGGACATCGTCGGGATCTTGTGATGAGTTCTTAATTTTTTTTTTATACTGTAACCTCAAATTATGTTAAATTTATATTGATGCAATGCAAAAAAAATATAATATGCGTATGAAACATGGACCCTCAGTAAAAGAGAGATCCAGAAACTTAGCGTAGCATAACGTGGTATGGATAGGTGCATGCTGAGCATAACGCAAAAGGACAAAAGGAGGAATGAGTGGATAAGGGAACAGACAAGGGTTTGCGATGTAATAGAGATTGCTAAAAACCTCAAATGGAAATGGGTTGGAGACATAACTCGAAGAAGAGATAATCGTTGGACAAATTTAGTCATCCAGTGGTATCCAAGAGGTACAAAACGTCCGCAGGGTAGACCTAGTGGCCGCTGGATCGATGAAATGATAAAGCTCTGCGGAAGTACGTGGCAACGCAACGCACAGAACCGAGAGAAGTGGAATCAGCTTGGAGAGGCCTTCATCCATTAATGGATGGATTCCGGCTGATGATGATGATGACCTACGATTATGATGTTGCCAAATCGTTAATTGTATTAATGATTGGTTTACTATTAAAATGTATCTTAAAATTATTGCAAGTTATTTGGTGATCGTGATTATTTCTGTAAGTATAACATTTTCCCATTTTTGAAAGTTTTGTGCTCTGGATAGTGTTTTATAAACTTGTTTCTCTTTACATATTTATTATTAAAGTGTTAGGGTAGTTGAATAAATCCATTGTTAATAGGATTAAAGATATGCAAATGTACCGTCTGTAGCAAAAACAAAAGTTATGGTACTGTTTATAAATCGGACCTTAATTGTTTAATTAACTGTGAACAGCGGCATCAAAAATTTACTACGACCCTCGATACCTCGAGGAGTGACTCAACTTTACAGCTTTCGCGTAATCCACTTTAGCCTGGGATTCCCCCTTAATTTTTGTTTCCGAATTAGTTTTTTTATTATTTGGGCAAATTCATTGTTTAGGTGGGGGAGGGGGTATGCGAACGAGGCGCGCGAGCGGCGGATTAGGGGACTAAAGATGCGTGAGAGGTGATTGAAATTCAACAAACGTTTGTCTTGCAAACTGTTTCGAAAATACAAAAGAGACTTTTTGGAATTTTTAGGAGTGTCTGGCTTTTTAGAGGGCCTGAATTATTATCGCTGGCAGTCGCCTTCAAACTTTACTGTCGTCAGTTTATTTTCATTAACTTTATGGATGTCTACTACCTGATTAAGGTCGCCAACTTTTTAACTATCCAACTATCCCACGAGTTTATAACATTGCCATATCTACAATACTATATAATTCTAAGAGTAGTTATACAAAAGTATATTAATGAAAATAGTTGTTCCTGGCATCTAAGTTAAAGTAAATTAAATAAAGGGTGCCTACCTACTGACTCTCTACCAGTGACGTCCTGTGGGAGTAGGCAGACTGAGCGTCGCTTGGGGGCGGCAATTACTCGAAGGGCGGCAAAGCGAGGAAAATCATTTGGAATATATACTATATAGAAATAGCTACCGAAACTTAGTTATAACGAAAATATCATTAAATTAAAAAAATCAGCTCACTGGTTTACTTCCGTTGCCTTTTGACGTCCTTGGTGACCAGAAACGACACGTGCAGATTTGCGAATAAATATTCTGATATTTTGTTGGAAATGTATCTAAACAACACATTTCTTAGATATTGGACTCATGAAAGGATGATAAAAATAATGTATAAAAATAAGGCGGCATTTTGGCGCTGCCTAGGGGCGGCATTTTATCTAGGGACGTCACTGCTCCCTACAAAGAGACATTTGACGAGTATCTTAAATAATTTCATATGCAATATCATTATTAATTTGATGAAATATAGTTCTAATATCATGTTCTTATGCAGTAAATTTCACTAAGTTAAACAATGGAGAAGATAACATATTTCGGTACTATACGATTATCCTGGATACAGCGGCAAACACATTTTGAAAATATAATATACTGGATTATTTGTTAGGATAACCTAACTTAACCTAAACTAACCCAAACTAACAAATAATCCAGTACTTATATCGGCTATTTTCAAAATCTGTTTGCCGCTATATCCAGGATAAACGTATAGTACCCATATTTCTTATTTCCATCATTGTAAAACTCCTCGTCTCCATCTCCATTTTACCTCCACTAAGCAGAGAAGCACAAGGCGCGATTCCAATTAGCGGTTAGGTGCATTAATTGTAATAACAACCAAACTATTCACATGGTTGTCCGCTAGAAATATTTGTTTTTACAGGGATATAACGATTAAAACAAAACACATATTATGATGGTTAGGTTAAATTATTACAAAAACACTATTGAATGTTAACCCCGGAAATTAATTATTTTGCCCTGTAAACATGACGGAATGAATTTGCATGGTTAGGTTTAAATTACTTCGCGTGTTTACAGATGTACGTATTTTAAAGTTAAAAAAAAATAATTCCTTACTCTAATAATAAATAACTTTAGAAAGATTTAAAAAAAAAACAAGGAAATGTGTAAAAAGCAATATATTTAATTCACAATACTTGTATACTTGTATAGTGTTAAATAATTCTTGAAAAGATTTTATAGACAACGAAATAATCAACTCGGTTTGGTTATATTTTTAATTAAATGTTAATAACACACAGGAAAATGTTTTTCCATTGAATGAATAAACACTGACCACTTTATATTCTATACTCGTTTATTCAGAACGACAGGTGTGCTCCAATGATAAATGCATTGTAAAATATTTATTGACTTGTAAATATGGTTAATATTATTTTTATCTTTATTTTAATTATATTTTTATTTCCTCGCCAACATTTAGATAAAACAGCCTTATTGGGCATTACTCTACACATTGTAATAGATAGTAATATGTAAGTATATTTTACGCAAGTCGAAAACAGGTTATAGAAAACATAAATTTAAAATCAATGTAACACGAAAGAAAATATAAATATACCCAATAGAAAATGATAAAATGACTGGCGAATAATGTCAAAAAGAAATATAATTTATTGTTAACAGGTGAGAGCTTGATACGAGTCGCCCCATCTCCACCCGTCATGTATATGCAGCCGCAATTTTTGCACGGTCACCTCCCATGACGCTATAAACGTGTCAGAATGAAAAGATTTTAGTATCACACTTCCTTGTCCCGAAACGAAGCTGCACAGAACTGATGTTGCCTGAACTGAACCATGCACCTAATGCAACCATGCAACATAATTTATAAAAAAAATCATACTTTAACGGTGATATCAAACAGGTCGATCGCACGATAGACAGCATCATGCTACATCACGAATATCCTGCGATGGGGTATCTATGGGGATTGGAATAAAGAAGTTTATAGGAGAGGTTGTGTAATGACAAGAATCAAGTAAGTCCCATAAATTGACAATTATTATGATAACAGTACAAAAAAAATCCAATCCAACCCTACATATCTATCTTCAAAACCAATATATAAATTATTTTTTTCCCAATTGGTATACATTCTCATTTCATTTTTATGGCATCCACTGAACCAGAAAATATCAATGAGAGTCGAACAAACTCTCGATATCAGGTGGCTAGGCTATAATATATTTAATTGGCTTTACAATCCATTGTGGATCTGGGCTACCTCAAAGAGGTTTCTTGGCAGATTTTTGTTTTACGAGAAAATTGATGATGTTACTAGGATTATGCTCTGGATTTAACTACACATTGAAAAACTGTTTGCGTTTTGCGAGATCCCGGATTCAAACCAGAGACTTACAACTTTATATGCCAACACGTTACCGCTAGGACATCGCGGGCTCTATGACGTTAGACTATATAAAAGTAGATTCGCCTAGCATTTCAGTCACTACGAAATCACTTTGGAATGGTATTAGTGTAATATTAAAATAACAATACCAATACCTAAATGAGTCGCCTGCACTGCCAGAAAAATCTAGCACTATTCTACCAATCGCCAAATATTTTGGGCTTACAGGGTGACTAATAAATGGTGGCGTTATTTAATGAATGGGTAAGGACATATAAGTTGTATATAGTATTAAAACTAAAAAAAATATTATAACATAATATTATGTAAATTAGATAACTTTTGTGGCAATTGCTAGACTTAGTAGTATTTTTTTTTAATACAGTACCGCCTGTGTTTGTATTTATAAACTGCTTCTTTACTATTATAATAATGCCGCTAATAATGTTGATGGTGGTTAACTTCCGATAGAGGATGACATATTCATAATAAGAAGATAAAATTGTAAATTACCACATCCACATTAAAACATTAATTTAATATTCAACGCGGACCACGATTTGAAAATCCGTGGCCCAAATAAGGACCCTTGCTGGTGGCCTCTTGTGAATTTTATTCAACAATATTTACGGACCCCCCTTGCCTTCCTATTGAAATTCTCGCCTACTTGCGCCTATAAAAATATAAATATATTATCATATACAATATACATACATCTTTAATAATAGAACGGCTTCAGGCAATAATGAAATAGTGTAAGACTGGCCTAGGGCCATGCCACGTATTGAGGCTATATTGGAATCTCTAATATGCATACCATATCTACTTCTACACACAACTGATATAATGCGATAACCAAAATTCAACCATATATTATTGCTACGTCAACAATTATTTTTTATTAAAATTTATAAATATACCTATGTATTCATATTTTAGATTTATTAATGATATCTTATGCTCAAATTACATTCGCAGATTGCCAAAATCTATTATCTATGGTTTTCCGGGATCGTGAACGATCGTGAGCAAATTGGAACCAATCCTATTTCGGTCTGCCACGATTCACGAAGATTCAAGCGAAGATTGCCGAGAACGTACGAAAATGATACCTGATAATATCTGCAGACTCAAAGTTGAATCAAATTAAGTAGTGTTTCGATGTAACAAGACGCTGCAAATTAATTAAGAGTGGAAATTGCCTTATAATACATAATCCCCCTTTGGTACATAAAGAAAAAATCGAATGATAATCAAAATATAGCTCACCACCAGTGGCGCACCCAGGATTTATTATTGGGGGGGGCCCAAGGAGGAGAATGTAAATTAGTCCAATAGGCTCTTTTTCTTCTTCATATAAATATTTTTACATATTTTCACAATGCACGGCGATATATTTGTACAGTTTCTCCTAGTTTTTATTAAATTGGAGGCATAGTGGCGGTAACCGTTGAGCGTGTCATCAGCGACTGGCGGATTGGAAGTAAACAGCGACCATGCTGGACATGTGTACCTAGTATGCTAAAAGATTACTTAAATAATATCGGCTGTGCTACCCGCTTGGTCTAGAGCAGTGTTTCCCAAAGTGTGGTACGCGTACCCCCTGGGGTACGGGAAGAGTTTGGTGGGGATACGCGCTGCACCGGGTTATGGCTACGCCTGGTGCAACAAGCATTAATACAATATCCATGCTAGAAGGTTTATCGCATGCGGAAGAAGAGCAATTGGTGGAATTATTAGCTTCAGACGGATTCTTGCAAAATAAATATAAGGAGTGTACTTAAACATCATTTAGGTTGCAAATGCAACATGTGTATCCAGTTTTAACAGAGACATTCCTGAAATACATCTTGCCTTTTCCAACTTCATATCTATGTGAAGTTGCTTTTTCAGCATTTGTAGACATTACGTAAAAAAAAGGAACAGCCTTTTGGGTGTGGAACCGCACCTCAGATTAAAATTAATAAACAATTAATGTTATTTTTTATAATATAACTTTTATTTATATTTTATTATGAATGAATTTTATTTTTCGTTTATTATTATTTTGTTTATGTACTACAAAAGGAATATATAAATATATTTTGATTGTTATTAAAGTACTTATATGCATTTTTCTTTGACGAGGAGTACTCAGTGTTACGAAAATTATAGAAGGGGTACACAGATGTCGAAAGTTTGGGGAATACTGGTCTAGAGAGCTACAATATTTATGCCGAATTCCACCGAAAAAAAATGTTCTTTTGATTTACACCACCACCGTAGTGGGTGTAGTCGTTCTTTTCGCCGAATGTTTATCGTAGATTTTTGGTTTTTCAATATTCAAGTTCCAACATATTAATCGAAAATGGACAAAAAAGTATTATTGCATTTAAATTATACACAACCTACTCAATACAACACAGCCTAATATCTCGTTTATCGGTATTTTGTGTATTGCTCTCGGTGTACCTACACCATGGCCCCCACATCCTGAAACGGGCCCTCAGGCTAGGGCAGTGGTCGGAAAACTGCGGCTCTTTGGCCCCTTGAGTGCGGCTCTGCCACAGATGCTCTCTGCCATATTTGACATGGCTACAAAGAAGAAACAAAGAAAATGGAAGAGGATAACCGTAAATGTAATGTTGAATAGACCGAGACTTCGCGTTTATTCAAAACTTAAATGGCTTACCGACCTGTATTTATGTGTCGGGAAAAATTGGCGCATTGAAATTTAGAAAGATACAACTAAAAACTCGTAATTTTGCGCTAAATATTCTGTCGATGATGCAAGGAAGAAAGCAACTGAGGAGAAGAGTCAATAAAAATAAAGTTCTGTATTTAATTAGGTACTGAATAAAATCTGTCAACAATGTTAATATTGCAAGTTTTGTGGCTAGTAAAAAGATTTCCAAGAGAGGAAATCAAGAGTAAATTAAGAAATCGATTTATTGATGAGAACCTGGAATCGTGCTTAAAATTAAATCAACAACATACGAACCTGACTTACCCAAACTTTACAAGGAGATGCAAGACCATTATTCACATTGAGTTTGTCAGTCATTGTCATGATTCTATTTTATGGTTACCTGACTTACAATTTAATTTTTAATAATAAATAAGATCATTATTACGTATGATATTCAGTTTTATTCAGTGTACCTACCTATAATTTAATTAGGCCTTAAAACTTTAACTAAAGTTTATTAAGTAAATTAGCAGTGTACCTACTTACTACCTACGTATATAATTTAAGTTTAAGGCTCTCAAAAGAAATCTCATTCATTATACTGTTGATATTTGGCTCTATTGACTAATGAGTTTGCCGACCACTGGGCTAGGGTATTTGGCGGGCCCCCTATCCACCGCTTAGATTAAAGGCAGTGTGAAATACTACATTAACGTTTTTCAAATTGTGTTTTAGTTCAAATTGAGGGTACTTATACAAAGAATTATTGGCGATTTTCAATACATATACTTTAATAATGGAGCTGTCGAGTATCGACACATAATAATCAGTAAATATATTGGACAATTATATAAATTAAAATGTTCATAGTCATGAAGTATAATAGCGCCGCAGGCGACTTTTTTTACTATTATAGCTAATTTATGATGTGTGTTTATCTCACTTATCTGGTCAACCCGACACGCCGGACCCCCCACAGCCCAGGCCCCCAGGTTAGAGCCCTGTCAACCCTCCCCAGCCATGACCTATAGGTACCACTCCGGAATTCGGGTGGACACCGAGAATTTCATTAGGGAACGGGTTTCTAAAAAAACCTGACATTAGTGTTTCGAAATTTTTGTGATAGAAATTAAAATCTAAGAAATTTTACTAAAAATGATGCTGGAGAATTACAAATCATTTTTTGCCGTGTTGTTTGTCTAAGCCCAAGGTATAGTTTATTGGCTTTCGATTTCAATGTGTAAAATCATTCTGATGATTTTCATATTTTGGGGGGGGCCAAGGCCCCCTGGCCCCCCCCCTGGGTGCGCTACTGCTCACCACAATGTAAATAATATGTCGTCGACCTTTATTTAGCGACTATTGCATAAAATGTAATATTGTAAAAGCTTTTTTACAATATTACTTAGTTCCTTTTTGTTTTGTATCTCAAATTTGAATTCATTATGCACATCGTTTCATTATTTCTTATAGGCTGATAAATATTATGAAAAATTTAAAATTCTGATATACTTACACATCTAGTAAGATTTTTATCCTCTATTAGCACCGGAGGCGAATAACATGTTATATCCATGAAACCTACTTCAAAAACCTGTGGTTAGGTAATATTCGATTGCCTCCCTTTATTTACTGCTACTTAGAATGTGCTACCCTTAACCACCGCATAACCTGCCTGCCCCTATGAGATGTCACTGGGTATTTTCAGTGATTTCAGCGAATTACTCTATGGTAGACTTGACGCGTCAATATTATAGTAGTTTATACCGCGCCCAGCTAAAGCTACACCGATTCGTTATTTAGTTATTAAATAAACAGTTAAAAGTTTTCGTAACATACGATGAAGTACGTATAAATAAATAAGTATTACGTGACTCAAGGGTAGCAAAGATAGGGCTGTCATGTAAAGGTGTATACTGCAATGAAATACAGGAATTTCTTTTAAATCTACGTCTAAATGAATATGTATGGTAATTCATTATTTACCTTTTATTTACATTTTTCAATGTATTTATATAATACTAGCGAGTACCAGGCATGCGTTGCAATGCCACTCAAAGAAAGAAAGTGTTTGTGTTTTAATTCTGTTTATTGAAGTGCTATTTTGTTGTAGAATAGAAGATGAAGAAGAAGATGGTTGTACAAGTTCAGAAGCCTTCGCGGGCGTGCGCACAACAACTGACCAAAGTTTCATAGTAATCGGATGAATAGTATAGTAACGCATATGAATAGAAGAAGATGATTGTGCTAATTCAGAAACCTTCGCGGGCGTGCGCACAACAACTGACCAAAGTTTCATTGAAATCTAATGAATAGTATAGGAACGCATACGAATAGAAGAAGAAGAAGATGGTTGTACTAATTCAGAAACCTTCGCGGGCGTGCGCACAATAACTGACCAAAGTTTCATCGCAATCGGATGAATGGTATAGGAATGCATATGGGACAGACAAACAAACATTCATTTTTATATATCGTCTCTGTTCTGGCAGAACACACTAACTGGAGAATACTAGTTTTGAGTAATTTGACTTTGAAGTTGTTAAAATGTTTGAAATGGTCTATCATGTGAGTTCAAGGAACATTTTGGTATAACTAACTCAATATATTGTCATTTTTTCGAATTTATATCTTCTACCAGAACAGTGACGATATATAGATAGATGTAATTCGAGGGTGTGTTACAAAAACAACGCAATATTTCAGAACAGAAATATGTTACAGGATAGCAAAAAAACTTATTAGAATCTCTTCCTTGTGAATTATGTTTTTTTTTTGCTATGATACCACAAAGTATGTGCTTATTTTTCAATGAGATATAATAATCAGAAAAAATATATAATAGACAGATGTCATTTGACTTAATCATTATGATGCATTTGTAGAAACTCTTTTGTCAAATGATTTTTTTTTTTGCAAGATTCCACCCTTTAACGGGTGTTATGTGCTGTTTTTGAAAGAACGCTAAATGAGGCATAGGTATCGACAATCTTTTAAAAAACAAAATGACAAATCTCACATATGAAAAAACTGTCATAAGTATACTTATTGTTTTTGTACTCCACCCTTCAATTTTTATTAGTTATTTTTAAGTATTATTAATTATTCTCTCAAATATCTATCGGTTCAATATATTTTCTTTCCGAATAAAAATTGACTGCAGTTACAAATACTGCCCCAGTTATATATTATTACAACAAACAATAAGCATGGCATACCCTTTTTTACATATTTATGTTAAGTGTTTCCGAATTATATATATTGAAATTATTAATAATTAATTATTATTAATAAATTAGAATGTGTCATTCTTGTTGAATAAAAAAATAGTTTATTAAAATTATAGCTATGTTTTCATATATTGCTATTTTAATTCCTTATGTTGTCGATTATTGCAGCAAACTATTTAAAAAAAAAAAAAAAAAAACTGTGTAATATAACTTCACATTAGAGAATGGGAAACGTTAAATACACATTACTTATATTACGGCCTATAGCGTCGTGGGTCCCACGCTCGAATCCTGGGTCTGGCAAAGTACACATATTGTTTTTCAATTTGTGTACGAGTCAGAGTATGGACCTAATAGGTTGAGCAGTGGCTGACATCCATTTCTCGTAAAATCAAATATCTGTTAATACAAACCTCCACTCCCAGAGGCCCATATGATCCTATTAGGAACGGACATGGTCGAAAGAAGAAGAAAAGAAGATATTATCAACAATTTAATCGTAAACTATAATATGTTTATACATAATTTGAAAACACTACTGAGAAATATATAACGAACCAATACAAAAATTCTTTTTTGAAAAAAAAAATACGACACCCAGCAGGATTCAAACCTGCGTCTCACGGGATTCGCACCCACGTGCATTAAACACTATGCTATAGGAATCTTATCTAAATGCGACGAATTTTGGCAATCGGTTTTTGTATTTTTTGTTTCTTTATTAAACACCACAACAGGCCGTGAAGCCCAATAATAGTGGTAAAACACCCAGGCTTGAGGAATTTACATATTAGATTATGTAAATATATTTTGACCTCACTGGGAATCGAATCTAGAACTCCGTGACGGAAGGCCAGCGCCTTGCGCACTGCACCACGAGAGCCGTTATATCAAGGTAATCATTAAATTACATTAATTACTAACCGATGTCACAGATAACTCCAAGATGTTTTGTTGTAACTTACTTGAACTTGCTAAGCTATTTTTGTATTCAAAATTCACAAGGTTTAAGAATGTAACATTCTTGTTATTATAACACAACATAAATAATTTGAAAACACTTCTAAAAATATATAACCAATAGAAAAAATCTTTATTGTAAAAAATACGACACCCAGCAGGATTCTAACCTGCATCTCTTGGGACTCGCATCCACGTGCATTAAACACTATGCTATAGAAATCTTATCAAATTCAAACTATAATGTTAGTGATAATTAAAAAAAATATGCAATTTAAAGTAACTAAATATACGAAGCCTTCTTGGCATATTATAAATACCTCATATTGAAGACTAAATCCTCGGAAGGTACTTACTCTTCTTAACTGATATTAAAACACGATTGTGTAATAGTAATACCCAGGAATCCTTTGGACAGGCCCTGTTTAGCCAAATCCCCTGAAAATGTTACGCAATGAGATTTGCGGTATTGTATCTGTGTAGTGTTTCCCAAACTTTTGCGGTAGAGAACATAAATAGATCGTGTAAAATAATTGTTTACGTATTTTCTGAGAATTATTTTCACTAATGTTATAATTATTTTTAATATAACTGTGGTACATTACGTGTGTATCATAAATTATGCATACGCGTTATTTCATTAATTAAATTAAAGGCTTAATAATTTGTATAAAAAAACTTGTTCGAAGAAAAAATGATCGAAACCATTAGACCGATTCACAAATCGCAGAAAAGCATTTAAGTCGAATATAATTATTATTATCGGTCATCTCTTTGCCGAAGCGGTAATTTGTACGAATTTTGAAAATAATTAGGTTGGTAGCACTCATTTGAGATACGACATTTATTTAGAAACCATAATGTTTATATTCTAATGGATTTAAGTTTTGTACTATTCCATTTGAGTCGTTATTTGCGACCCGGGTTTCGCCTTTCGGCATTCAGGCACTATGTACACTCACCACAAGGCAAATACACACTGCCAGTATAACGCCTAACACACTAACGTTGGTGTGTATTTGGCTTTTGGTGAGTGTACACAGTGCCTGAAGATGCCTAAAAGCGAAACCCGGGTCGCAAATAACGACTCAAATGGAATAGTACAAAACTTAAATACATTAGAATTTAAATTCAAATTCCATCAAGTACCTTCGGTCGATAGTATTAATATTATTTTTTATTATAAATGAGAACAATAATTCAGAATGAATTAAAATTACGTTATTTCTACCATATTAAAATATTATCAAATATTTGTTTCAAATCAATAACCATTTCATTGATTTGTGGAACATTATTGTTGTCAAATATGTGCACCTACACCATTCATGATAATATATTTTTTTAATTCGTACCGTAAAATGACCACGTCCATTCGTCTTAAATACCTTCTCGCCATTCGTAAAACGGCTTGATGCTTTCGGCTAATTTTCCTGCGTACAATTGTTTTTATATAAATTGCTGAACACAAATACAATGATGGAGATGTTTTATTAAATAATAATTGTTATTAGAATTCTTTTTGTTAAGCTGTACGGATACTCTGTATCTAACTTTTAACAAATAATATACATCTCTCAATAGTAGGTATATGATAAACCCAGAGGTGTAAATGGAACCAGAACCAAACCCTAAGAACCCCATAATTTTGTTTAATTGGAAAATTTGAATCTTGAGAACTCTGATCTGCTCGTCTATCCTATACACAAGACTGCTTTTGGCCGCTACGACAGCTATCTAGGGTAGTTTTGTATCGAAGTATTAGCACTTATTGTAACAATTACAATAAGGTAACCGTCTAAAGTCTAAACAGTGAAAACTGTCTATCTCGCTCTAAAATTTACCACAGCCAAAAGAGGTGCTGTTAAAAAATTAAGTTAAGTAACAATTACAACTGACATATTGTAATTGTTACAATGTCCCAATAATTCGATACAAACCTGCCCTAGATAGCTGCCGTAGTGGCCGAAAGCAGTCTTGTATATAGAATAGATACGCTGGAACCGGAAACTCTTAAAAAATATCGGACACTGAATTTTTTTTAAATTTTGAAATTATTTTCGGTCATGCCGGAAACAGTTATTACAAAATACGTCAATAAAATTATTTTATACTCCAACTTAATATCTTACCAAAGTTTTTTTCTACTAATTTTGTTGAATAACTACGCATCATAGTGTCAATGTCAATATACTCCACTACACCTAGGTACATTTTTGTTTTTTTTTTATTATGTAGGTAGGTAAGTAACACTAACTCTAAAAGCTCTGGATATATAACACGCTTTTGCGAAACACAGATTCGGAAATGCTTCAACATAAAGAACGTATTTAAACTGCTTTCAACGAAATATGTCGCATTGCCGAAGCACGGAATATTTTCAAGCATTAAACTGTTTTTCAGATCCTCTTTGTCTACGTTTCCCCAATATTTATTTCGCTGAGAAGATTATCTGCTAAGATTTCAACTAGATTCAATTACATAACGCTTCCCACTACATATCCCCCTTTTTATTCGGGAAATGACGAGAGATAGGGGGTATGAAATAAGAATACAATAGAAATACACACACATAGGCATACACACAATAAATAATACCTACTCAATGTCTACTGTGGGAACATGAGAATCAAACATTTCCCCCCACTAAGTATTTACATCTCTTCTTAGTCTTTCCCTTATGGCTGAGGATCGTAACCACCCTTGAATTTTATCATCTTTTGATCGATTGTCAGATTAGCCAATGAAGACCAACACACTGGGTAAGCCAGTTCCTGACCAGCCACTGTGACTTCGCAGTCAAGCTACGCGATCTTTGTTTAATTGTTTAATATAATATGGACCGGAATGCACACGCGGACTTGACCATCAAGACGCTGAACACGTCCTCTGGGACTGTCCGCTGATGAGATCTTACCGAGCGGAGCTGTTTACCAGGGACCGTTCACGCACGGGCTCAATTGACGATCCCGTCTTGATATCAACCAAGGCCAACTTTGACGCATTTGATAAGTTTGTTGCGTTGTATGGACGACGGAATAATTCTAAACCCTCCTTAGATTCATTATCACATTCAACTCCTGACTCTGTTTCAGTACATGTGTACAGAGGAGATTTCATGCCACTATAGATAAATGACGACAGAGCAAGTCAAGATTTGTTTTTTATTTCTAAAATTTTTCTTTAGGCACCAATTGAATATGCATGGTTACTACATCAGTTCCGTGCAGCTTCATTTCAGGACAAGGAAGTGTGCCACAAAAAAAAAACATTCAAACACGTTTATAGCGTCATGGAAGGCAGCCGCATATAAATCGAGGCTGCATATACATGACGGGTAGAGATTGGGTACCTAACTCATATCGTGATGTACTCTGGATATATTATATTTAACGATGGAACTTATCTCTCGGAATATATGAGGCCTCGGAACCGTCTTTCTTAAGAAAATATGAGAAACTCAGTATTGGTACGTACGCTAAACTAGCTTAAAATGATAACTAATAGCAATTCATCTAGTATACTCAAAACTATCAAGAACACACACCACACATAATTAATTACACATAGCTTTCAAACATTGTCTAATCTAATGGATTACATTCTTAGACTTTTGGATTAAAATTGTAATGCGTCCATTAATTATTATATTATCAAATGTTCAATGTCTTTAGTTATTTAACTAGATTAACGTAAATAGTCATGATTATCATCTTGCTAACAAGATTCTATCATCAACCAATTAATAGTTAAGACTATCAGCGATTTTCTTCGACGCAAATCACCCAACCGATTCATCATTTAAAAGGGGTCCTCAAAACTGTTTGAACCATTCATAAAATTATTCAATTTTACAAAAATCTTATTACTCATAAATAGATCTTTTGGTTTGTAAAAAATATCGATTTAAAATTCTCCGAACAAATGCTGCACTATCATTCAAGAATTTTAACATCAGCGACGTCCCATGAGAGTAGGCAGGTCATCAAATGCTTAGAGATAGCTAATTAATACATATATTGCGAATGTTACTAATATACCTACCTACATATTATATACTTAGTAGATTCTGTAGACGTGATTTTTTTTCGAACCTTACTTAATGTCTCGTTCTGATTCATTAATGGAAGTTTATATTATAATATATAAGTACTTGTATGTATATTTTGGTACAAGTCGGTTATGGGGAAACCAGCGGCAAACATATTTTGAAAATAGCCGATATACTGGATTATTTGTTAGGTTAGGTTAGGTTTTCACTCTTGAATACATGAATTTTGCCAAAATCGATTCCTACCTGGCTTCCCCATAACCGACTTGTACCTACCTATATTGTTTTTAACATTTTGTTTAAAAGTACATATCTTTATTATTGTATTTTTTCGACTTACGTTATATTCATATTTTAATATAAATTTATAAAATCTATTAAATTAAATATTTACTAAATTTGTAGTGTTACTGATTTATTTATACACAAAATAGAAGTCGGTTTACTTAAATTAATCAATTAAACACGATAAAACCATGTTTGTCTATTTTTTTATAAAATAAAATAAAGTTTTTAAATTGCATGGATTTATTTTGAAAATTAAAATTCGATTGTTGTTGGTTTTTATCGTAGGGGGCTTCGAAATCAGTGCGTTGGGCCTCTACGTCACTAAAAGGGTAGTTTTTTTTTACATTAGGTACGTAATTTTATATCTCATTCAAAAACGTGCTAGTAAAATGAGCTCCGATTAAATACGTGCATGGTTTTGATTAAATATTTTGAAATCGTTTCTACAAGAGTAAAATCAAACCGGCGACTTGAAGCCTTTGAAGGATAATATAATAATATAAGTAGGCCGAACTTTTAATCAACAGCTGTTCGTAAGGGTGGCATTATACAAAAGTTATTTTAATACCGCAGCTGTTTTCGCATTCACATACTGTTTACAGATGTAAACCCAGGAATAATAAAGCCCCCCATGTTTCACGCTAGGCTTACACGAATATAGCATAATATCGCAACAAAATTTGACTACTCCGTCCGTACGTGGCGTTTTCCTATCCATTCTTTCTAATTAATATCAAGTAGTCTGCAAATTAGGCTTGCATAATTGCGCCTGCATATAAGTCCAACAATAAAAAATATATGGTACAAGTCGGCTATGGGGAAGACAGGCGGGAACTGCGCTAATAATTGTCATAGCCAATTTTGGCAAAATTCATGAATTCAAGATTGAAACGCTAACCTAACCTAAGTTAACATAATCTAAACTAACTAAACCTAACAAATAATCCAGTATATTGGCTATTTTCAAAATATGTTTGCCGCTGGCTTCCCCATAACCGACTTGTACCAAATATATTTTATAAACAAATATATAATTTTGAATATTCATCCAACATCAACGAACGTCAGTTTCCGATTGATTATTCGAACATGGTATACATATTATAATCAACTCACTTTTGTCTCCTACTTATAAAATCTATCTTTCACGTTTTTTTACAATATTCTCTTGAACCGCCAGATTCACTCGTAAACTTGTAATTTCAACTTATAAGTTGGAGTGAAATAAAATTATAATAAAACCTACAACTAGTATACAAATCGTATTCCAAATTACAATTATGTGTAAACACACGTTTATAACAATAATATTAGACAAGCATCATTTAGCATCATTAACCATCTACCACCATAACCACCACCACCATAACCACCACAACCACCATAACCATAACCACCAACCAGACAAGCATCTTTAACCGGCAGTTCAGACCCACTTCCGCCAGAAAAGCACATGACAATTGCAAGCTTGACAGAAGGCTCAATTGAAGTTCTGCGTGAAAAAAGAAGACATTGTGTTGTAAGACGAATTTGTTAGATTTTATGAAGGCCGATAACTTTTTTATGTAACTCATCTTTTTTTTAATATGCAATAGCATTAAATAGTTTTCATTTAAACTAGTATCGTTGTTAGTCTTTGGTCCCAATTAAATAAAAATTATATGCAAAGTTGTACCCTGATTTACGCGAATTCGACTTATGCGATTTTCGTTAGACCTACGTATCGCGTAACTTCTGCGTAATTACCACAGAACAGATAATAAATAGAATCCCGATAGGCTATATTGAATACGCCGCATATTGATGCAGGGTTTTGAATGTGTGAGTGCCCCACGAAAATGAAGCACGCATTATGCACGTGCAATAGTGTGTGTAATACACCAACATTAAATGAGCGTAAATGCATAAACCGAGAGCAGTTTTCATTATTCAACGTACAACGTATTCTTGACACGACGTGTGTAAGTTTAACCCGGATTCTTCCTTACTCGAGTCGGTTACCTGCTATCGCCTTACCCGTTATGTATTTCAGTTCCCATTATTTCTGAGTTCCCTGGTAATTACTGTACTTTGTTTTGTTATACCTACCCTCAAGGGCACATTTTATTACAGTTTTTTTTTAAGTAACAAATGCATCTTTGAATTTTGAAGATTTTAATAACTTTTAATTAATTGATCAATAAAAATAATTAAAAATAATAATTGTCTTAAATTGTGATAAACTTCGTGGTTTGATTTATGTCGCTCAGTGTCCCTTACAGCCCTTGTAACTTCTTAACTATGATATAATAATATATTATTTCGAAATTTAGAAACTACTGAATATTTTCTGCTTTAGTTCGACTTAAATATTAGTAATTTTGATTAGGTATCCGCAATACTTGATAATATCATCGTGTAGTAAAATTACTCGCTCTGTGTAAACTTACCATTATGTTCATTTCATACAAATCCTTCGCCGAGCCTATTGCATTAATTTGTTTACTTTATAAAACAATTCGTTAAATCCACGTTCATGTAAGCCATTAAGAACTTTTGTTATATTTTAGCATGAAAAATAATTGAACTTTGTTGTTGCTGCTGTCGTTGGCATTTCCTTGTGTATTTTAATTGTTCATCCGTACAATATTAGGACCCGTGGAATGTGAAGCAGAAAGTAGTAACTGAAAACAACGATGTATGTAGTAACAAACCTCTTTCTTTTCTCTGTACGAATAGATGGGAATCGCGGGATTGGAATCAAGATTTTTTTTTTACAAAACTGTTTCATTACACATCGCACAGTACACACGGTATTTCCACATTACACAGTGTTTCCATTTGCTTGGCGTCAGAAAATTGGTGGTAATAAAGGTAAATCATTCTGTAGTTGCACCATGGCTACGGGGAAAACGATTCGCAGCCGTATCGGTATTACTTACTATCATTGGAATTGGCATTGTAGTAAATGATACCAATATGTATACCGAATCGCGCATGTTACCACTATAGAAAGGTTTACTTACATACCCACCTGGAATACTACAAACATTTTTTATTTCCTAAATTGAATTTAAAACAATTCCGCAACTCCGTACTCTCACAATATACAACAATATATTTAAGTACTTACTATATTTTTTATAAAATTTAGTTTTCTGTATATATACGTCACTTGTTTGATTTACATATTACATAAACTTTATTAATCATGAACACCAACAATCTACTTCTGAGTGTATATAAAATTACCCGATATCATCTTACGAGTGGAGATAACTTCTCATAGTATATATCGTCTCTGTTCTGGCAGAACACACTAACTGGAGAATACTAGTTTTGAGTGATTTGACTTTGAAGTTGTTAAAATGTTTTAAATGGTCTATCATGTGAGTTTATTAAGTAATCGTAAAGAGGATGACTTTAAAATAAAGACTTTATTTATTAAGAAGGTTTCCAGACGGTACAGTTTGAAATAAGGAACATTTTGGTATAACGCATTCGCTTGTAACTATATAATGAGATTTGAATTGCCCCCTTTAAAATGCACGTTAATTACATCGATCGGCCGCCTGGCAATTACGCGCATGCGCGTCTTCAGCGTCCAAAGTATTAACTAACTCAATATGTCATTTTTTCGAATTAGTGTCTTCTGCCAGAACAATGACGATATTATTATAATATAACAGCTATATTATGTATATATCATTATTAACCGATATCCTTCTACAAGGATGAAATCAGTCCTTATTATCATTATTAAATTATGTACTTACATACGACAATTGTAATTATATTATTATACCTATTTCTATTAGCAGTTTACAACAAGCAAGTAATTTATAATAAGTAGTTACAAATATTAAGTATAGAACGCGCTGATGGTTTAATATAATAATATGTTTAAACAAAACTATACAAATATCCATTATTTTCCGTTTAATATTTTCGATTTTTTTATACCACGCATAAGTCCTAGATTGGTCTCTGTTCAACAAAATACGCGGTGTTTTTATATGGTTATACCTACCTGTCTAGCCAACATCTGCCAATAAATGTCGCTGTGGCCACGTGCTGCTTTTTTGTGGCCTCTAGCTGCCCATGGCAATAATTATTGCTGTGCTCACTGCCACTGTGGCAGATTGCAGGGCAGGGGGGACGATTTAATAATCCGACCTCTCTGGGCCACGCTGCTCGTGAATACCTGATGCCACCCCTGTACGCGACAGCTGCTCTGGAATAGGTCCGCATTAGGGATAGATGTATTAAAAATACAACAATTCACAAGATAAATTTATAATGAGTTAGTCACGAAGTAACCTAAACTTTAGTGATGTTGAGAGAATGTTTAATTTATTTTCGATGATTATAATAAATTATAATATTTCAATTGTTACCTACTGACAGCTTTTTAAGGCTATAAATACCTCTTCAGAATGGACTTTCGCAAAATGGATCCATTCAACAAGAGTTTAACTAATAAATAATATAATCTATATATAAGGGTAAATTACCTCGAAATGTGTATAAAGGAAAATATTAAGAGCAAAGAAATGCTTAATAATACACGTATAAATAAAATCATACAAAAATATGATTTAAAGCCAAGCAAAACTAATGTATATACCAGTGGCGAAGGGTGCAAGTAGGCTGTTAAGGTCCGCCATAAATAGTCCACAATAAACTTTGTCAGCCATGCGTTTTTGTTTTCATTGAACTTTAATAGTTTAATGTGCACTATTTATGGCGGATCTTAACAGCCTACCTCCAACCTTCGACACTGGTATATACGGACCATTTCTGAAATTGGTAATTATGTAAATCAAGAAAAAAATTCCGACCACACCCAAACCCAACTGTCGCGTCAAAATTCAGAAGCTTCCGAACTTTTTTTATTCATGCATGCAACCTTGCAATTTGCATGATAATACGTACTGTCAGTAGTAAATCCAAACACGTGTAAACGGGGTATAAGGGTAAGTATTATATTATATAATATTATAATCACTCCAATGCGGCCCATGCTAGTAAAATGAATGAAAAACAAATACCTGTATACGGAGGTATAATAAATAACGATGACACCTGTCTGGTGCTTCCGCGAGTCTGTAAGTGAATAATCATTTGGTTAGATCTCTTTGAAATCATTTATTTTATTGAATATAACCAATTAAATAATATCACCAGACAACTAATCGTACAGTTATTGTCTAGTTATGTTTATCCAATCAGGGTGTATTGAATAATTTATATCTATGATTTTCGACGGAGATTGTAAAATAAACAATAATATATTTTATATTAGAACCACTTAACCTGGAAATTAAGTAGATTGCGATTTCTTCTACTGCTTATACTTATACTACTGCATATACCTACTTAAGGTAATTTTAATTTTGTTATCATTATTACCTATAATCCAACTGCTCGTACATGTAGCATATTGCATCGTTTTCTCTCGCTCGGGGTAGCTCCAACTACGTCATATTGTGTGACAAACTATCGAACTTCACGTTTATGTAGTATGGCTATATCATTCTGTCATTACTCATTAATATTGATTCTGCACATTTACAATTAAAATTTGTTAATTTATAATTACATTAATTATCTTCAAATAATACTGCGCAGTGGCGCACCCAGGATATAATATTGGGGGGGGCCCAAGAAGGAGAATGTAAATTAGTCCCATAGGCTCTTTTTCTTCTTCACAGCCTAATTTCTCGTTTATCGGTCTTTTGTCTATTGCACTCGGTGTACCTACACCATGGTCCTAACATCCTGAAACGGGCCCTCAGGCTAGGATATTTGGCGGCCCCCCTACCTACCGCTAAGATTAAAGTCAGTGTGAAACACTAAATTAACGTTTTCCCAATTGTGTTTTAGTTCAAATTAAGGGTACTTATACGGTGAATTATTGGCGGTTTTTAATACATCTACTTTAATAATGGAGCTGTTGAGTATCGACACATAATAATCAGAAAATATATTGCACAATTATATAAGTAATTGAAAATGGTCATGGCCATGAAGAATAAAAGCGCCGCTGGCGACTTTTTTTACTATTAAAGTTAATTTATGATGTGTGTTTATCTCACTTATCTGGTCAACCCGACACGCCGGGCCCCCCATAACCCGGGCCTCCAGGCTAGAGCCCTGTCAGCCCTCCCAAGCTATGACCTACACCACTACGGAATCCGGGTGGTTTTTTGACAGTTCCATTAGGGGTTGGGTTTCTAAAAAAACCCGACATTTGTATTTCGAAATTTTGTGTTAGAAATTAAAATCTATTTGTCTAAGCCCAAAGGTATAGTTTATTGGCTTTCAATTACAATGTTTAAAACGGGATTTGTTAAAGTTTGGTAAAAGTTTAAAATGTTTTAAAATGGGGGTGCCAGGGCCCCTTGCCCCCCCCCCCCCCCCTGGGTGCGCCACTGACTGTTGGTCACTAAAGACTAAAATTTTTGGGGAGGTGAGCCTTGAATTTTTATTTTCTAATTTCGGGGGCCCGTGGTATGAAAAAGTTTGAGAAGCACTGGTCTAGACTCAAGAGCTACAATATGTATGCCAAATTCCACCGAAAAAAATGTTCTTTTGATTTACACCACCGCCGACTGTGGTGGTTTTAGTCGTTCTTTTCGCCGAATTTTTATTGTCGATTTTTTAATATTGAGGTTCCAAAATATTAATTGACAATGGACAAAAAAAAGTATTATTGTATTTAACTTATACACAAACCTCTTCAACACAATACAGCCTAATTTCTCGTTTATCGGTCTTTTGTCTATTGTACTTGGTGTACACCAGTCCGGAATTCGAGTGGACACCGAGAATTTTTTGACAGTTCCATTAGGAATTGGGTTTCTAAACAACCTCGACATTTTCGAAATTTTTGTGTTAGAAATTAAAATCTAAGAAATTTTTCTATAAATGTGCTGGTGAATTACATTCTGATAATTTTTATTTTGGGGGGTGCCAGGGCCCCCTGGCCCACCCCCTGGGTGCGCCACTGATACTGCGTATATACAAACAATCAGGTTTCGTATTTAGGATCAATTTAATTTATTATTAGTGACAATATAACAGCCCGTTGAGAACGTTGTGATAGACACAGCCTCGGGATCTCGTCGGTTTGTGCCACAGAACAGATTATTAAATATAATTCAGATAGCTGATAGGCTATACCCCAATACACTACATTTTGAAGCAGGGCTTGAATGTGTGAGTGTCCTACGAAAATGAAACACACATTATAGACGTGCGATAGTGTGTTACGACCTTCAAATACACCAATATTGAACGAGCATCAGTGCATAAACCGAAAGCAGTTGTCATAACGAAAGACAAGCTTAGAATGACTTATTCTTGATGTTTAAGTTTATCCCATATTCTTTTACTCTCGTGATCGGTTGCCTGTTACTCCACATCCGTTAGGTATTTCAGTTCCCAATCATTCCCATAGATTAAATAAATAAATATTTAATACCTATTTTGTTTTTATAAAAAATAACAGACGCAGAGCCTCGTTAAATAATGATTATTATGTATAAAAATATTACTACATATTGATTGCTTGGTGTTATCCTAAATCATAAAATGTTATTAAAAGTAAAATGAATCTCAAAAATAAACAATTATTTACGTAACTTTTTTGAGGAACTCATGGGGTTCCCATTTGACGAACCGTTGAACAGGATGCCTCTTGCGCGTATGCAAAAAACCAGCGCTGTATTCAGAAATGAACTATAATTGGGTTGTCTACTTTCGAGTAATTTTAACAAACTTTTTAATTAACCATTGAAACTCTTCACCGCTAATGGCTGTGAAATGCTCGATTTGAGAATAGTGAATTCGTCATTATAATATTTTATCGCTTGGTTGGTTAGATGCGCACGACGTGACCCGCGACGCTACGGAGCTCCTAATTATTCACGCCCCCCGTATTGAGAACCATTGTACAACTTACCACCGTTGCGAACTGTGAATTATAATTATTATAATCAAAGGCGTTGGAGACAAACTGAGATATATCATTCAGAAAATAAATCTTTAAAAAAATATTGGTTACATGGATGACTTGAAACATATAATGTAAATTTACGTATGAACTCAAAAAACCTTCGCCTATTAATGAAAACAAAAGCTTTATCTTCAATCAAAACACACAACTAGTAACGAAAAAATAAACTACATACCTACATCAGGGGTAGTCAACCTAGTCCATGATGGGCGGTAGGGGTTTTAAAAACATTTTCATTATGTTTTCATAAAATTCCCCGTGACAATTTAAATTTCAGAAAATATACTATTTGTATCGCCCTCGCATAAGTTTAGTTCACGTTAAAGCAGCGGTTTCCAACCTGGGAGGCGCGCCTTCCAGGGGAGGCGCGATCTATTTCCAGGGGAGGCGCCAATTTTTTTTAATAAATTAATTTTTATACCATAATATCTACAAATAAATAAAACTTCATATCTTAACGTAACAGTGAAAATTCAGTGCATGAATGTTTATTTTAATATATAATACATAATACATATATTATATTTAAATCCTATTAAAAAATATTTGGAGCGGAGAAATTTAAAAATGGCGCTTTTCCTGAGTTTTTGGTTAGTTTGCTAATGCATTTTTCATATTATTTTATTAATAGTAATTCAGAACTATTAAATATTTAAAATATATGGGTGAAAGATCCTGGCCTGTGGGCCCTATTCAGTATTGGAGCCCATGATAGAATCCATTAATTTTTGTCAATGAACGATGATGAATTTGGTTGACTTCTATTAAAATTGATTGTGGTAATAAACAAGCTCATTCGTCGCATGAAAAAAAAAATAATTAAAAAATGAATTTAATATAAGTAAGTAGTAATAACTTGTGTGTTAAAAAAGTGTCTGTATGATTTAATGAAATAAAGGGGGGGAGGCGCCAAGATTAGATTTTTTTTAAAGGGAGGCGTAGTAACATAAAGGTTGGAGACCACTGCGTTAAAGTATTTGGTAAGTAATTATTATTATATGCTTTAACTTGCTAGAACTCTGCTTTATAAATTTTATAAAGTAAAGTTACTTCCATACTTTATAAATCACTGCAATTTTTACACTTTTACTACTAACAGAAATACGAAAATGGGCGGTAGGTTTAAAAAGATTGACTACCCCTGATCTACATGATAGTAGGTAAATAAACATACTAAGTAAACTACACACTTACATAAATTCAATGCAATTGACAGATAAAACTAAAAATTTCAAATATAAAAAATAAGTACGAAAATCAGTTGTTTGCTATCATAATAATATTATCATGTTTTGGTAACATTCAGGATAGAATTAAATGTTAATTGTGTTTATTTAAATGTAAGATAGAATTAAATTTAGTGAACTTGGAAAAGACTGCTAAGCAATGACTTGTGATTAAATTAGCGGCAGGTCGTTTCACAATACAGATTCATTTGTAGCAATCTTCACACTGTTATCACCCGATCTGTCAAAAATCTCATCAATTTCAACACAATTTAAATACGTTCATTAAGTAAATTCTAGATATTATTATAAAATGTACAGATTTTTTTTATTGTATTAACTGTCAATTCACGGTGGGAATGTATTCTAATTATTGCTAATTTAACTTCCACTTTTATTAAGTATAACTGGTCTGGTTTCGTCTGCCTAAAAGGGATATTTTCAACAATTTATGATAAAATTTGCGTTTTATTTAAATTAATAATTACAATGTACAGAGATATTGATAAGATAGACATTAAAACTTCATTTTTTATGAACGAATGAATGGTATTGTTTAATTAATTAGACACGTTAATATAATATATATATAAACCATTAAGAATACGAAACATGTTCGATTTACCGAGACTAAACCATTCACTTTATAACACAAATGTAACTACGATTGTCAATAAAAGGACAGATTACGTTGATTGTTGTAACATAGATGGGCAGATAAACATTTTGAACCATCGTCATTTAAATTATTTAAATATTAGATGAACAACCAAACTAAAATCGTGTACGTCACATACTTCAACGAAACGTCAAGACGGGTCACCAAAACGTTCATAAAGTTGTGATTATATTGAGATGCATGTCGCGTACTGTCACGCTGTCACGGTGACAAATTTTGTCTATGGTTTCGTCATTTTGCAGAATATTTTAAACGAACACGATCTCTGTAAATTCAATGAAGGAGTGCCTAGTAACGAGTTAAATTCAATAATATTTTGAATGGAACCCAACCCGCAGACCATATATTATAATAGACAATATTCTTATAGAAAATACATAGTGCCAACCGCTAAAAATAAAAAAAATGCGATTTTGACGCTATTCAAAAACGTGTAGGCATGTAGAAAATGATAAAAAAAGATTCATCGAGTCATGCAGGTGTCGATGCAGTGCAGCACAACGTGAGGTGTCAGGTGACCTCATTGTTGTTCTGGTGATTTCGGTAGACTTAGTGACATTGTTCGTCGTTCATTGTTCTGATAACATTTTAAACACCAAGAAGAACGACATTACACACTTTTTTCTAGTAGCAGCAGCTCTCTGTAAAGTCACGTGATAATACACGACATGCACCATAATATATTTCGCGCTTAGACTCAGTTTAGTTTAGTGCAAACGATCTGTTTATAATTGATTTCAGCGTCATCGAATCGTATGGAATATAATCAATTAACTAACTAGCTTAAATGTGTCTGAAATTTCAACGGAAAAGCAGGCCGGAAACTTGCATGTTGATCGATGAATACCGAACCTCCGTGAACGAAATAAATGACAGAAATATTTTTATTAATGGCAACTGTCAATTAAATTCTACCACAAATTCCGTCCGCCATTATTTCTACTAGATACAATTTATTTTATTCACTCCATCCGTTTACAAAATGCCTAAATTTAAAATACTTTAATACATGACAACAATTTTAATTAGAACAGTAATTATCAACATTTTTCGGCATCAGCAATATATTAACTTTTATTAGGTTCTTTCAAATTAAATAAGAAATTAAAAAAAACAAGAATAATTATTATTAATATTTTTTCACATTTTATGTATAAGTATAATTAACTAAAATCCATTCCATCCGTTAAGACGGCTTGATGACGGAATTTGAAATAATAGTCAGTCATAATGATGCAAAATGGAAAATTTCAGATGGCTGACATTTGAGTCGGTATTTTAATTGGTAATTCTGCTCGCACAGATTACGATTAGTTTGAGTTCAAGTCCCATTGGGTTAAAAAATTTAGATATTATTCTTCTTATTTAAATTCTTACTAATTAATCCCAAATCGTTATACAGAAAATTTTTAAATTAAAATAATTGTGGAAATATATACGAATCAATCACGTAGGTAATACAAATTCTTTTGCACCTGCTTTAATTAAAATTAATTACAGTTTACCTTGAGTTAATAATAATTGACGTGATTCCGCCGACATCATGAAGCCCGTAGCATTGGTCCGCATCCACTACATTATTAAAATGTAGTAAAATGTTTTAACAGGAAATAAAATTATTGTTAATAAAATCATCAATTTTATTTTATTCGCCCTATTAGGTACTGATATGTTTATGCAAATGTGGCGAGGGGGAGCGTGTCCGGAAACTTGTAAGTACAACAGTTTGTTGTATGACACTTCACCGTCAATTGTTGTATCGGAAATATCGTCCAACCTCTTTGGGTCATATAGCACTGACATAAAATTCATATATAAATAAAACACGGTTCTTATCGGTTTACAATTTACAGGAAGCCAGCAGTAAACAAATTTTGAAAACAGCTGATATACCTACTTGATTATTTTGTTAGGTTAGGTTAGGTTTTCATTCTTTATTTCATGAATTTAGCCAAAATTAGCTATGAAAATTGAATTGATGTTCATATTGAATCTAATAAAATTGGAGACCGTATAGTATGCCTATGCGGTCATCTCTTTCCGATAAGAAAGCTCACGGCGAACTGTGCCACGGTGAAATGTTTTACGTACAATTTACATGTAACCGAATGGGAGATGGGTCACAGATTATTTTAAAAAGGGCTCGAATAGAGTAGAGAAACTGAACTGTAGATAACTCCAATACGTCCACGAGAGACGGTTTAAGTGGCCTATTTTAATTAGATAAATTAACAAAAAAAATGTCCTTTCATTGACAGTCTTTTCATAATTTCATTTCACTAATAATAATCATTATCGAGTCTTATGGGAAAACTCCACTGGAAAAGGGGTAGGCCATAAATATTCCCAATTATCACCGTAAAATATAGACTTTTGAGTTATCTGGAGAGGACTAAAGTCTCCCTGCGGCCGATAAAGAGGCGAATGATTTCGTGAACGATCGACCTTTTTAAATTCAATTTTGCAAATATTAAATGTCTGCGCAGAAAAAACCTCGAGGGCTCTCCATCTAATCGATTTATCAAATTATATTTACCCTTAGATTAGCGGCGGAGAACTAATATCTACTTGAGAAGATTAATGAGACGCGGTTTCTTTGTCTAGCAGCATGACTCATTATCGTTTTTTTCGTTATATGTACCTACTACAAGATAATTAATTCAAGGTATTTGTACTAGTATAATCTAATACTATTATTATCCTACAACTTTTTCCGTTTTGGCGAGCGATTGTGTGCTTTATTTGTCATGTCCGATATGTTCAATAAAAAATCCATTCCTTTAAAATTCTCTTTTCAAATATTGTGTGGAATATGATAAGTCTCCATTCGTTTTTGGGTTATTTTGATTGTTTCACAATAGGTTTTCGATTCGACATGCGACTTTATTTAACACACATATTATTGCGGAAAAATTTTCAACAATTATTCATTTTAGAACAATTACAAAACACTATATTGTATTGAAACCAATAGAAAAAATCTTTTTGAAAAAAGTAAGACACCCCGCAGGAATCGAACCTACAACTCTCGGGTTTCGCACCCACGCACATATACCACTATGCTAAAGGTACCATACTTAATTACGACAATTTTTAACTAATGGTTCTTATAATACTCTCTGAAGCGCTTTCTCAATTTAGCTAATATTGGCTATCGGCTATTGTATTTTAAATCGAAGTAGGTATTACTTTAATTACTAACCGACGTCACGGATTACTCCAAGATATTTTAGTATTGTAGCTTCCTTGAACTTGCTAATAATTTTTAATTAATTATTTTTTTTATTCAACGGATAATTCACAAGATTCGAGACACGACACAAGACACGAGCTCGATACCGGTGGGGTCACAATATAATTATTTAGTGATTGGTTTCACTTCGATTACTAACTACTCAACTTTACCGTTTCACTACACTACTGTCATTGGGACTCACGACCTGTCATTCAAAACGAATATAATATATGTATATATGTCACTAAATGCGCCACTGCCGAAAACATAACAACATCAATGCAACTAACATCCAAACAGATACATATAAAAACAACTTATACATATTATAACGTGTCTTGTCATATTCAATAACGATTATTTTTGGTTAAAGCATTATTATGATTCTACTAAATAAATTTATTTTTATTTGTTCTTGTTTTTTGAATAATTTTTAATTTTACTTTTTTTCGTGAGGTCTCAAAATCGTTCATTGTGTCCGCGTCCAAAACTGAATCTACGTTAAGATGGTTTGGAGGATTTGTAGCAAAATGTTTTACAATCTCATCCCGGCGATAAAAAAAATAGACGTTTGACGAAGTCGAGAAAAAAGTTCTGTATAGTTTTAAAACTTAGTTTGTAATGACGTACCAATTACAATTCTGTAAATTTTGTTGTTTTTAAAGCGACAACTAATTTAGCTTTCATGCCACTAGCAAGACGACAAAAACAAATTTTGTAGAAAATAATTAATTCAACGTAATTTTTAAACTAGTTTAAAACGCAATTTGACCAAAATCCTAACATAACTTTATTAAATAAAGTTAGTTTCTTTATAATCTTAGGATACGACTGGTCACCTTAAGTGAAATTAATAATTACAAATATAATTCAGTAATAAACTATAAATTTACTTCTGTGGTGGTTCATCGTACAGATGCAAGAGGCACATTAAATATTATCATTTTGCGAACAGGATTATCAATCCCACATTTTTTTTAATCGATAGCTATTTAGACTGTCACACCATTATCAAGATTAGTATGTATCTTGCTATGGTAGGTAACGGTAGTGTTAATAATAAAAAACGCTGCCCATCGTATCAAAGTTATACTTCTTTTGGCGCGTTTGGGAAATCATATCAGAGTGTATGTTAGGCGTGTGACATGTAATACATAATTTATTTTTTCACACGAAAAAAAACGCAAACGATTGAATTCGAACCACCGATTGTTCGGATATCAGCCGAACGCACTACCTTTACGCCACAGTATGATACTGCAATCGTGACGATTATACAGTATAATATTATAGTTTAGAATTGTTCCGTTGCCTAGGCAGCGAATTTATTATTGTCGGCCATTTGCAATTCCTTACGTAAACAAACAATTAAACGTCAGAGTGACAGTTGGTACTTTAAAAATAAAAACAACGAGAAACCATTATATAATTTAGTAATATAAGTTAAAGTGTATAGAAATAAACCAACGGCGTTCCAATAAGCTGTCCTTTTTTTTGAGTGTGTAATTTAACAAGGTAATTAAGAGCTAGTCAAAGAATCTAGTTTATCACAAGTTTTGTTTTACGCCAAAGACGTATAACTTCTAACGCGCGTACATAAGTACACACACAGATTTTTTTATAATTTTTCCACTGCCACCATTTTGGCCGCCATTTGGGATATCTCGTCCCGTACTTCCAACAATTTTTTAGACTTTTTTTAAAAAACGTATAATATGACACATGATTTGCAAATATTAAAAAAATTAAATTGTATGTGGGACGATTTGGGAAGCATGGTCACCATTTCAGATGACTCTCCTTCCTAAGCGTCGACAATGTGTGTATCAAGTTTGGTGCTCTTCTCAAAAATGGAGTTTTACTCTAAAAAAATTTGCTTGGAAGAACGACTATAAAATGGCAGCTCAATTAATTGCCAGTATTTTAATCGAGCTCTCCAAAACTATTCAATTAGAGATTGGCCGTAATATCAAAAAGTTTAAATATGGAAAAAAAATGTATACTGCGCTACTTTGATCTCTTATTAGCTGTTTTTAATATTATGACGTCAAAGTCTTAAGCAAGCAACGCACCGGAGCACAGTTCCTCTCCGCGAAAGCCCCAATATTATTGCTCCGTCTCGTGGAAAAAGTGAAGTATTAAAAATTCATAATATATGTTTTGAAAAGTTTATACGAAACTTGTTAGATTGCATAGTAAAAAAAAATATATAGATGACATAAACTTCGATTTTAGTCAGCGGCGCCAACAAGTTTAAAGACAGTCATTTCATTTGACCGACTGAGCTTGGCAGGTATATTTCTATATGATACATACAATTATTACATTAATATGTAAATATTTTCGGAAAATTATTAAGCACTCCGATTCGTAAAATGTTCCATTTAGAGCGCTGCATTATATAATATGAACTGGTGCGTATAAAACCTTAATTATAATGAAATCATTTTCATTAATTTGCCTCCACAACCGTGATTGGTACCTACCTACCAATTATATATATTTTCTAATACTGCTTTACGTTATTTTCTAAAATATATAAATTATTTTTGTATCCTATGTTTAAATTATTGTATTGATTATGAATTATTATTTACATATCCTACAAAATAAACAAAGTGTTCCGTTAAAATTTCAGGATTTTCGAAGTGCTCCACCCCAGGAAAAGTTTGGGAAACTAATTATTTCCTGTAATCCGAGAAAAAAAACTATTGTCATATATTTGATTAATCTAATCATTTATTGAATTTATCAAGCGACGTAGGGTTACTGCGGAAAGTTGGTACCTAGTCTCGAAATCATGTTATAGAGTAATTAGAATTCTAAAGTTTGACATGTTAATTTTTTTTAATCAGACATAATGTTAATTTCCTTGTGCTTTATATTGTGCATTTTCTGTATATTGGATGACCTTGATTTTTTTTTCTAACATACATATTTATATATAGATACATAGTCCGTTATTAACTCTAAATACCTATATATTATCGACTTAACAACTTTTGGCAGCAACACCACGATAAGAGTTTACAAATCTTAATAAAAATCTCGAAATTAAGTATTAAGTAATTATTTATGCACTTAACATAAATTGGCCGTAGATCACTGAATTATTATACTTACTGGCCGATTTAGAAACATCTAATTGGAATTTAGTCCATCGATACTCGACAATAAATTAACGGATAACTATAAAAATAGACAAGTGGTCGTCCATTTGCCAAAAAAGTTGATCATAAAAACAGAAAACAGCTCTCTGCTCTTTGGCGAAGAAAAAGTTTTCTTCTCGGATTGATTGGCACACAAGTTTCGGGCAGACCAAGTCGAAAAAAACTACCAATAATAAATGTTGAGGGATCCTTCAAGTCCCTTTTTAACACGATGACGCAAAAAATCACTCCACCTCGAAGAACAACAAAGGGATAGAGTGGAAATTGGTTGTGAGACTGTTCAATTAGTAGTTACTAAGATATATTGTGATAGTTAATAGTTGTAAGACTCTAATTAATTAAATATAGGTACATACTGCTATCTAGGAATTGCAATACCGGTATCTCATTATATTACGATACCGAAATACCGACATTAAAAATCAGACAATACCGGTATTTAAAGTGGAAACAAATTTATTAACAAACATAAGAGGTTTTAAATATTTGTGTCGCATTACGCGATGTCTAGTTTACTTCCATTGCCATTAGACAAATGTAAGTGCAAAAAGTAGAATAAACTAATAAAATATTAGGTAGGTGGAATTATTATCAGTGGGGCACATACACATCTAAGATCACGTCATAATATAAATTTATTGAAAGATCATTCGAAGAATAAAGTGTCAATCATTCAACTACTAAGTATTAATTTGTAAACATCAACATATCTACCATATTTTACTTTTACCTATTTTTAAAGGTTTATATATTACAATAATATGTACGTATTTTGATATTTTTTTCTACGAAATATTAATATTTTAAAGAGATTTTTATATCTGTATTCATTGGTATTCAATAGGCAATACCGAAATACTGGTGTTGGTATTTTCATTCGGTATTGCAATCCCTACTGCTATCAAACATACGAGTATAATAATAAAGTAAATTATCATAAAAAACAAAATATGTAGAAAAAGCGTACAATAATTGTCCTACCTTTAGGATTCAAAAGAACTTTTTGTATTACCATACTTGATGGTGTTTCCAAACCCTTGTAAACGTGGTTGAATTGGTAACCATATCGTGGGGGCTACTGCCAGAAGTTGGTAAGTCTCGAAATCATGTTGTGGACTAATTGCAATTTTAATGTTTGAATCTCGAATCCTCTAAAATCAAGCATAATACTAATTTGTTTGTGCTTTATGTGAATGTTCTATATATCGGAAAGCCTAGATTTTTTTTTCTAGCATACATATTTATAAAAAGACACATAATCCGTTATAATACCTAAATTATCGACTTACCAACTTTTGGCAGCAACCCCACCATTATTATTAATGTACAAATTGCGTACTAATTTAATTGTTTAAGAAAATAAAACATTGTGAACATAACAAATCAAAATTCAGGACCTTCACACCATAAGATTTACATTATAACAATTAATATTACCCTCACAAGAGAGAATAGAAAATTTAAAAAAACAAACAATTTTATACAGTAAAATAAAGTTTCAAAAACAAAATACACAACACTGAAAATGTCTATGTCTTTGGGGAGCGCATTGACCAGTCGTGCACCCCTCGCTAATGGTGACTGATAGACTTGACTCGAGGAAACAGTTCTGACCCAGAATAGGTTATGGCGTAGATAATTGACAAGCGCATATAAATTAAAATTTTTAAGGACGCCAAGATTGAAAACCATTCCTCGTAATAGCAGGCAAAAATGTCTTACGAGTAGAAGTGCCCTACGAGATTCAAGAGAGTGAAAAGTGAGCAAGCCTTCTACAAAGGCAGTCGGAAAGTAATCGTTTGACGAATTATTGAAAGGAAAATAATAGATAAGTAGAGCCTCTAAGCAATATGGCAGACTGTTTTATAAATACGAAGCCTTTTGAACCTACGGGTGGTCAAAGTATTTATGTTGTTTTACATTTTACAATATTTACTAAATTCAATGCATATACCCAATGTGTTAGACCAGAGGTAGTCAACCTGGTCCATTCCAGCTTTCGTGGTGGGCGGTAGAGGCATCAGCCTCGAGGATCTCATTAATAATTTAATTAATTAAATGTATTTTCATCAGACTTTATGCTTATATGTACGCAAAGTGTAAATAAAAATATAGATTTAACAGTAAGTTGTTTTATAAAGATTTATTCTGCCAAACTTAGCGAAAGTCTGACATAAAGTGTTTGGCAAGTAATTATTATCATATGCTTTAACTTGTTGTATCTCTAATTTATAAATTTTATATAGTAAAGTTACTTCCTTACTTTATAAATCACCATTACTGTGGAACCGTTGGGCGGTTAGAAAAATTGACTACTAACAGAGATTCAAAAGTGGGCGGTTGATATAAAAAGGTTGACTACCCCTGTGTTACTATTACTAACAACAGTAACAACTATTCGTCATTACACTCTGCTCCCACTAGGAACGAATATGGTAATTTACTTTTTTTACCTGGTACGTAACGCTGGTTGCAAGTTTTCGTGTAAATATTACGAATCGCGAAGTGCCTGTAACACGTATCTGACATTTTCTCAGTGTAACCTTGAAGATCACACTGCAGTGTGATCGTCACTCACAAGTGTGCAGCAAATATAGTCATTTTATATTCATATAGAATACTGAAAGTAGGTTAGCAAGATGCTCGTAAGAATCAAGTCGTACCTACATAATATATACCTAAATATCTGATAATAATGACAATCCGTAATTATCACATCGTCTCTGTTCTGGCAGAACACACTAACTGGAGAATACTAGTTTGAAATGGTCTATCATGTGAGTTTATTAAGTAATCGTAAAAAGGATGACTTTAAAATAAAGACTGTTTATTTATTAAAAAAGGTTTCCAGACGGTAAAGTTTGAAATAAGGAATATTTTGGTATAACTAACTCAATATGTCATTTTTTTAAATTAGTGTCTTTTGCCAGAACAGTGAAGAAATATTTCATAGCTATCAATATATTATAATTAGTGTTCTGGATTGAATCTAATAATGTTGGAAGATTACTGTGTGCAAACGAGCGTCGTAAATGGTTTTGTAGCATACGTACAACTTACTGTCCGACAAGAAGATCTAGGCGCCAACCGGAAGTCGCTGTAGTCGAAGTGCGATTAACTCAATAGGAGGGGCTTGTTAGTTCACAGTTTTTACACGTGGAGAACTCGTCGATAGCCGGAAGTCGCTATAGTCGAAGTGCGTTTAAAACAGGATGGAGCTTGTTAGTTCACAGTTTTAACACGTAGACAAGAAGTTCTTGTTCGTCAGTACTTGAAATGCACCACGAACATCGCGTTATTTTGTCATCTCAATGCTATACGGCCACCTCTTTCCGATACAAGTAACCGTATAACCTAGTAATAATCTAGTAACTAGTCTCAAAAAGAAAATACACATGTAGGCATTCTCTATTTTTATTATTCTTGACTTCACCTCTACTTATGTATTTATTGATAGACGCCGTTTGTTCGAACTTTTCTTATTTGAAACGAAAGTTTCTCCAGCAGAAAATGCCATAAATAACTCTTTCTATTTGACATATTACTTGATTTATAAACATATAATTCGGGTAAATTGTAATAATGATAAATTATAGCGGTATTTCAAATTAAAATATCTACCTAATCTAGATTCTCTGTCGCCAAGTTAAGGTTGCGTCCAAGTTATAGTGTTTTTACGTAGCAATAAGCAAACCATTTTGTCTAAAATCCGGTTCTCTATCCTAATTGTATCACGTCTCTAGACCTACTCGAATACGTGTTTCCGTACCAACAATCACAAGACGAAGCATTATAAAGACTGTCCTGGGGTCGCTCTACAGACAGTATAATCAAATGCATTAAAATCTTAGATGTAATGTTGGAAAATTATTACCATGGCTGTTTTTATTTATTTTTATTGTTTTTTTTTTAACTGACAATTAAAAATGACTGACATCTTTTAGAATTAATACATTTTGGTAGCATTGCAGGAGAATCTTGTGACGAACTTTTCGAAGCCTGCCCATAGCTTATTTTCTGCTGACGAATAACTGAATATTCTAAGTCGTATTGTATCTTCAATGGCTAAATTGTGTTATTCTAATAGTTAGTAGAGACCTTACACTATAGATACATCTAGACGCCACCCGTTGCATTGCTAAATGAAGCCGCGTGCCTTGCGTTTGGTTTGTGGGCGAGCGAACGCATTCGTCTGCAAATGTTCGAGACCATAGACCATTTCGCTAGTGCTCGCCTAAAGCGCTCGCACTAGACGCTCAGAATTAAAATATAATTTTCTATTTTTTTTACGTTATATAGTATTTTTAAGCGGTCAAAATGCAACCATTAGGTAAAGATATCCATAATTTAAGTTATTTTAAAGAAACACTAGGTCACTGATATTAAAATATATAATACAATACAAATAAATTATCACGAACATGTATCAACTTACCTATGAAACGTAATACCATCTTCTTGTTTATCAGTACGGCTACCACATTTTAAGACAACACACAGAACTATCTTTTCTACTTAATTAACTAAAAATATTTACCATTGACTTTATGTTTAACACAAAAAATATCAATTTTAGCAACTCGAGCTCGCAAGTTATCGACGCTATGTGAAGCGTTTTGCCCCGATTTGATGGCGATACTTTTGGAAACTAGCTCACAGATATGTAGACCTTTTATCTTACTCTAGCTCGTGTCGCAAAGATTGTAAGGGTGCCGAATACTTTCTCACTCGCACTCATGCATCGTTTTTGTTCAGGCCTTGGTAGAGACAACACCACTTTCTTAGACTTGTAAGAACTCGTTAAAATTTAATTTTAGTGGACTTTGCATTAAAATAGGTAGTCCAAGCTTTTAGTCCAGGCTTGGTTATCAGCGTTACTAACAGTATTGTTGTTTTAATGTAATAAAACGCAATTTTTTAGTAGTTATTCCACTTTTAATCAATAGATTAGGACCGGTTTCGTCCGCCTCAGAGGGACATTTTCAACTTTGAAGTGGAATAAACTACAAAAAAATTGCGTTTTATTAAATTAAAACAACAATACAATGCAATTCCATCATGAATTGACAGTTAACAAAATAAAAGAAAAAAAAGTTACGGGGCCGTCCACATATAAAGTCACGCTCTAGGGGGGGGTCTGATATTATGTGACCTCACAAAGTAAATAAAAAAAATAAGGAGATTTAACTA
The DNA here is from genome assembly GCF_057557595.1 of Rhyacophila brunnea. NCBI lineage: Eukaryota > Metazoa > Arthropoda > Insecta > Trichoptera > Rhyacophilidae > Rhyacophila > Rhyacophila brunnea. The sequence goes on along the minus strand of NW_028232965.1, from coordinate 53,066,122 downwards.
TAAATAATTAAAAAAAAAACATTTTTCAACATTTAAGGGGGGTGTCAAATATGTTACGTAATATAGACAGGGGGGTAAAAGGTTATGTGACAAAATGTGACGATGGGGTGAGGTTAAAAATAGCCAAAATCATGTGACATCATATATGGACGACCCTTTATAAAGCTAAATTATTATACCAGATCTACTTGAAAATCAACATGTAGGTCTTGTGCACATTGTATATTATAAATTAAATAAATGCTACGTACAAAACGGTGACCATATTTCATAATTTAAAATTTTATGACGTGGTACCTGTTTTATTAGTTATTATTATATAAACAATATTAATAATTATGACATCTTAAATATTTTTTTTTGATATGCTGGTTTAGAGACACTTTGAATTTTTAGAAAATCTAGCATTTTTTCTGCCATCTAGTCTAGCTTATTTCCATACATATTTTTATCAATGATAGTTGGCAATACTAGCGCCCGTTCATGGGTTTCCGTCTTTTAGTAGTTGGGTTAGTACATAAGGGCCAATTAAGTATTAAAAACCTCCACGCTGGTTCCCCATGGAATCAATCAAATTATATAACCATTACAACCGGGCAACGGTACAAGTACCGTAAGTTTACGGCACTCCACGGAAAATGTACATTTTTTAAATAACACTGGTTTCATCTCGGACCCATAGAAGCAAGTATTTACAAACATCGCACATAACCAATTTGGGTTAAACTTGGAACTGATTTAATAGAGAATAAAGTTATGTTTGTCTTGTAAATAACTTTATAAAAAAAACGATTCAAATATTCTTTAAATTGGCATAAAACTCGATATCTTACATATTAAATTGTACGTAGGCCTATCTAATGCTCGACCCCTATAAATCGGTTCTAGTTCGATTATAATGATATAAATCTACTTGTGCCCATAAAGAGCCGGGATTTAGTGCAAAGCCATTGAAGCTACACCTCTACTTATCTCAGATGGCCGTAAAAATAAAAGAAGTCACAAAAAACACACGGAAACCGCAACACAATGAGGACTTTCGGAGCGATACGCGTCCATGGTGGTAGGTTTTAGTGCAGTGATAGAACCCTTTCCCTTGTATTTAAGGTGATGTCTTTACCCACCAGAGGCACCTAGCGGAAAAATAGAAAGCTTGCAATTTCAAACATTTTTTTCAATTCACAATTTTAACTGTATTAATAATAATATGTATCTGAAAACATTAAAAAGACAAATATTTTTTTATTTTAAGTCAAAAATAAACTTACAATTGTAAAAAAATGTGATTTTTTCGCAGGACCCCATCTATATTTTACATATATTTTATGGTCATATTTAGGTATTATTAAAATTTAGTTTATTTAAAACTAAGTTTTCTAAGCTTAACTTAAGAGATTTTTGACTAATTCCTAGTTTCCATATTTTATAGCTATTTTAAAAAACATCGATTTTTATAAAAAAAAATATAAATGTGTATAACTTGAAATCCGTTTTATTTATTTCAATTCGAGCTTCAATATTGGGACGATACCTAAATAAAATTTGATAATTTAGTTATTAAGTTTTCAAATTACAACAAAGACGCATTTCTTAAATACATAGTTATTATTTCACCCTTTACATAACACCATAGCAAATAAGGATATACGTACTTTATATCGCTTGTCCTCAGATGTTTGAGTGTATACACGATATACCGTACCATATGGCACACAATAAACAATATAAAATTCTTTTCTATTGCTGCTTGTACCGCTTTAACCCTTAGCCCATCAATTGGTCGTATTTTTTCATCAGCATGAGTGTTTTCTGTTGGTGTTACTAAATTTATAAATAAATCACCCGTTTAGTTAACATTGTAAAGTTAAAGTAGTTTGTTAGCTAAGTAAATGCAACACCAGCTGTCGTCATAATATAAACAATGATTGAAGAACTCAAGGCAAAAACATGTTAAACGTTTTTAGGAAATTTTTAAGTGTAATCATTGAATTGTCTCCATTGTTAAATACATTAGTAATTCATATCAGTTTTTATTGTGCAATAGTAGCTATAATTGAAAATTCCAAAAAATCTGTTAACATGTTTTTCCTTTCAATCATATTATTACACATCTTGGGCTTTAAAAAATCCTCCCTAATTATACTAAATACATAATCTCATAATTAGTAAAATTTTCCATTGAAAATCTACTTGTTAAATTCGAAATTCAAAATTTTTCAAGTGACGAACTACTTATCTAACAACTTCATATTTTTATTCGAATTTTCACAGTAAAGCACTCAACACAAGCAGAGATAAAAACACTTAAAAAGAATATCAGATGTAAATCATATTTTTCATTGTAACGTAGCTTGTTCAGAAGTATTTTTTCTCATTATTATCTCGAAGAGTTTCTGCCTTGTTGTAGAAACATTTAGCAAAGAAATTTTGAAAACTTAAAAATTAAATTATAAACTTTATCAAGCACCTATTACAAGAGAAAGCCTAAAGGCAGTTAACAATAATTTCGAAAATATTTAATTTTTCTTCAAATAACCTGCGCACGGATCATTCGATTCCAACTTTTCTGTGATGAGGATGGGAAAAATAAAAGGTTTTTAATGTCAAGGTAACAATAATTGTTACGTTTTCGTTTAAAATCCTGCCAAAAAATACCCACTTAATCTCTCCTGTGTCATATTTTTTGATTAAATATGAACGAGGAAAATTAGGAGTTAATAAAACTTCCAAAATTAAGAACCAACTTATTGAATTTCAATTTAAAAACTTGTAATAAAATAACATACAAGAATATGACGTATTCCCTTTCAACCTTTATCCAGTTTGCATTAAGTCCAGGTGGACACAAGGGAGGGTTTTCGGGTTCGGTGAATCGAATGTTATTTCTTCACTCATCAGCTGTCTTTTCTGGGTATTCTACAATACTGAAGGCCTGTCGAAGTAGAAGACCCGTGTCACTCATGAAATGTTGCTACCATCTGAGGCATCCGATCTTTGCTTTAAGATATTGACGATTCAGGACAATACAGTAGTTTTCAGTAGACGACACAAACGGACACTAACGGTACTAATAATTATAAGCAATAAACCACGTGCATTCGATAGCCATCGGTGGATGCGATATGTCGCAATAACTCATATGTGAGTATCTGTAGTTACTGAAAGCTAGATATTCATCGGTAGACTCAAATTGAGGAGTGTCTGGGTATGATAAATGTACCAGGAAAAGTGCGGGGTGGGGGTTCTTAGTGCGGTGAGAAGCTATACGTTATAGGCGAGGTAAATGCGGAAGTCAGTGGCACCGGCTAGATTTTGTTATTCTTTTCCCTCCCGCAGCGTTTAAAAACAAATAATAAATCACCATTGATAAATTTTCGGTACCCCTACTGATATCCATGGTCGCTTCGCCACAAAGTACCAAAATCTTAAAACAACATAATATGTCTTTCACAAAACCTATGTAAAAATCATTTCTTTCCGCTACGACAGCGAACTGTGGCACGGCGAAATGTAGTAGGTACCTCCGTAAATTTACGTGTAACCCCTTTTCTTTCCGTAAATCTTCGCAAAACTGATAATATATTTTAAAGACCCAATTCCCCCCTGGTAGTCATCGATTTGAAATTTCGTACGTAAGATGTTAATATAATACGTCGTTATCGTTACAAAAATAGATTTGAATGAAAACTAGCTTAACCGTATACTATGTATAGTATGCTAGGTCGACGGTATGCAACCGTAAATCGTAATCCATTTTAGATAACATGACTTTTCGATGTGTTATTCATTCAGTGTTGCCATCTTTTTCTATGCTGATTTTAGTAAAAAAGGCGTAAAAAATATAGTATTTCTAAAAAATATATAGTACAGGAACATTTTTCGTCTTGAATCCTTTAAAATTATAGTATTTTGGTATATTTGGCGTAAAATTATAGTATTTTACATTTTTCGCAGAATTAAAATTATAGTACGGTTGGCATCACTGTATTCATTCTACCATATGTATGAATGCTTTTTGGTCTATCGATAAACTTTTTTTAAAGATTATTTCATCAAAATTATCATTACAATCATTATTATTTATCTAGGTATTTGTTTGAAATTCATTATATTCCCAACGAAACACGAGGAATTATTCTGTTTTTAAATTACGTACTATTTACGCTCCATGTCATCTGTCGACAATGTTTTGAATCAAATAAATTTATTAATAGTTCACTGCACACAATCACAAAAAATAAATTAGTTTGAGTCGCCAAAAATAATAAGTCAAATGCCAAAGGTAAGGTTATTTGAAATCCTTTATTTTTCATCAAGTCATAAACTTGCTTCATTCGTTAAAATATAAGTGAAATCATTTAATATGAAATACAGAATATTCTTAATATGTTTTACAAAAATATTCGTGAAATTCATTAATTCGTTCACTCTTATGTATAGAACATTCAATATGAACAAAACCATAGGCAGACAGATATTTTTAGTAGTTTAGATTTCTCCGCACAAAAAACGGATATAGTCCATACATGTACAGGGTATGAGCACGTCATACAGAGGTCGATATTGTGGGGATGCGAGTAACGCGCCTGAGAGGTATATCTACTCAAGGCCTGAACAAAAACGATGCATGAGTGCGAGTGAGAAAGTATTCGGCACCCTTACAATCTCTGCGACACGCGCTAGAGTAAGATAAAAGGTCTACATATCTGTGGGCTAGTTTCCAAAAGTATCGCCATCAAATCGGGGCGAAACGCTTCACATAGCGTCGATAACTTGCGAGCTCGAGTTGCTAAAATTGATATTTTTTGTTAAACATAAAGTCAATGGTAAATATTTTTAGTTAATTAAGTAGAAAAGATGGTTCTCTGTGTTGTCTTAAAATATGGTAGCCGTACTGATAAGCAAGAAGATGGTATTACGTTTCAAATGTAAGTTGACACATGTTCGTGATCATTTATTTGTATTTTATTATATATTTTAATATCAGTGACCTAGTGTTTCTTTAAAATAACTTAAATTATAGATATCTTTACCTAATGGTCTATGGTCTCGAACATTTGTGGACGAACGCGTTCGCTCGCCCACAAACCAAACGCAAGGCACGCGGCTTCATTTAGCAATGCAACGGGTGGCGTCTAGATGTATCTATAGTCTAAGATTCTACTACATTATTGGGATTAACACAAATTCTTACCAACGAGAAACGTGTTCTTGATTTTAAACAACATAATATCGCATACAAACTAATGAATTTCCATAATAAATTGTTACATTATCAAATGTTCTTTATCTAATTCAGAGATTTTAAAATTGTGCACCTCGGTACCCTTGGGTTGGTTAACTCCCATTTTCTTAAAAAGCTGCATAACATAAGCATAATACATTACATTGATGCACAGTGACGTCCCTAGACAAAATGCCGCCACTGGGCAGTGCCAAAATGCCGCCCCATTTTTTTATACAGTATTTTTTATCATCCGTCATTCTGGTCACCAAAGACGTCGAATAGCAACGGAAGTAAACTAGACATCGCGAACCGGACAAAATAATTACAGTACTGTTAAATTTTTTATGTTAATTAATACATTTTGTTTCCAAGAATGGAGCTGATTTTTTAATAGAAAGATATTTACGTTATTACTAAGTTTAGGTACTTAGCACTTAGCTATTTCCATATATACCAAATGATTCTCTTCGATTTGCCGCCCTTCAAGTAACATCCGCCCCTAAGCGACGCTCAATCTGCCTACCCCCACGGGACATCACTGTTGGTGCACATGCAATGCTTCGGTAACTGTTTCTTTCAGACGATAGAAAAATCAAAGCAATAATTGCTCTTCCCTTATCGCAAGCATTGCGCGTGTATTAAATATCGGTTATATCCGCTATAAACACTGCACATTACACTTTGTTACTAATACGTATTTGTTTTTATTGAATTAATACTTCAATTTACGGATGATGTTGGATAACCCTGCCTAAACCAAAGCATAACACTTTAGGTATATTTTAGGCGATACAACAAAATTGTGCAAACCTTTTCATTCATACTTATTTGTTTCCATTGGATTAAGAATACGTATTACACATATTGTTGCTTCATCCCTTGCCTAAACTAACTAATAAAATATCTATAGTTATATATGATTTATTTATTTTAATTGCATAATTGTAGATATTTTATAGAGAGACGAGTTTTTTTTTACTATCATCTATTATAATAATTATGGCTTGGTTTTCGCAATGTTTGATTGAACTTTAAAAACTAACCAATACTATCTGTAATAATTGTAGTCTTATTTCTATGAATACAAATACGTATGACTGACAAAGTTTAGTGTGCACTATTTATGGCGGATCTTAACAGCCTACCTCCACTCTTCGCCACTGCTTTACTGATACGAAAGTCGTCAATTCTTCTTGCTAAATATTTTTCAATATCGCAGCAACAACATAAGGAAGACACGTGAAATCTTTACTTTCGTAGCGGCAATTTCATTTTCATAATTATTATTATTGTTATTGTTGTTGGACAGGTGCCAAATTGCCGGTAACTGGGCAGATTCTACGAGACAATGAACTTGTACAGCATTGAAATATATTATCTTTATGTAAGCGGCAAATTATTTTTCCAGTCATTGAATTGTTAAATGCCTTCCAGACGAAACGGTTCGTGTGAAAAAAATATTTTCCACGGCCCACAACAATATTGCTACGATTTCACCAGAAAAATGTCTTTGTCATACTTTGACTCGATTCGCTATACCCACCTGGCACCTACTTCCGAATAAAACAAGTTATGATATTAATTATAATATTACTAATACCTAGTGGTGAAGAATCTGTACTTCACAAGTATCTACGTTTACCTTGATTTTAAAAAAATAATTGAGGGGACTAGAAAATACCCACCTGTCACCTACTTCCAATAAAACAAGTTATGATATTAATTATAATATTACTTACACCTAGTGGTAGAACCTAGTGGCAAAGCATTTGAAAAAGATTTATGGTATAAGATATAAGATAAGTATATAATAATATATAATAGTATATATATATATATATATATATATAATAGTATATAGTATAGTAGTATATAATAATATATATAGTATAAGATATTTATTATATTATTAATTATTAACTGGAGAATACTAGTTTTGAGTAATTTGACTTTGAAGTTGTTAAAATGTTCGAAATGGTCTATCATGTGAGTTAAGTCGTAAAATCGTAAAAAGAATGACTTTAAAATAAAAACTGTTTATTTATTAAGACGGTTTCCAGACGGTAAAGTTTGAAATAAGGAACATTTTGGTATAACTAACTCAATATGTTATTTTTTCGAATTACTGTCTTCTGCCAGAACAGTGACGATATATTCTAAGGCATTTTACTAGATTCGACTCTGTTATTTAATCTGCTCTTGATTTAATTTGTTAAAGTATACCCGAAACTACGATTAAAAACGATAATTGGCGACATCAATCATTCCTTAGACAATGTCTACACAAAAAAAGTCATGGGAAGAATTTTATATGTCTCGAAATAATAATTATCAGATAGAATTTCATTCTCATGATACTCTACTAATGAGTAGTTATATATCCACAGAGAATGAGTAATTTTCCAAAATTCGTTCAGCCAACAACAACGTAATACAATTATATATTCGTGAGAGAAATACCTGACTTGGTGCGATTACCTACTTTATGAAAGTAAAATAATTTATATCTGACTAAAGGTTTAGGTAATTATAACGTTTTTTAACGGTACGAATGGGTCTCTATAATGTGTCAATCAGCGCATCTATTATACACACAAGACTGCTATCGGCGGTTATCGAGGGTAGTTTATCATGTGTTTGTATTGAGGTATTATGATTGTTACAATAAGTTAGCCGTCTAAACAGTCCATCTCGCTATAAAACTTAGTAGGTACAGCCAAGAGAGGTGCTGTTAAAACATAGCACTTATCGTAACAATTACAACTAACTTATTGTAAACATTATAATACTTCAATACAAAAATAGGAAAACTACCCTCGATAGCCACCGATAGCGTCCGATAGCAGAAATACTTATTGTCAGATTCGCAGACTAAACATAAAATTGTAGCTACAACCCCAATCTTGTTACCTAATTGATTTATAATAATAATCATCAAATTTCTTTTTGTGAAACTTCAGTATTCAGATATGTACTATATTGATATATTATAGAAATATTCATTGCATATAAGATTTCAAATTACTTTATAACTCTAGATAGTATACCTATTTAGGTTCTCTAGCTATATATTTTTCATATATTAAGAGGTACAAAACGTCCGTAAGGTAGACCTAGATCCCGGTTAAGTTCTGCGGAAATACTTGGCAACGCAACGCACAGGAGAGAAGTGGAATCAACTTGGAGAGGCCTTCATCCAGCAGTCGATATATTCAGGCTGATGATGATGAGTGTGTCAGACGCACATCCAACCTCTTTTTGGGAAGCTATTTCTCCCTACTTCCAGTTGTCCGACCTCGAGCGAGGTTGGTCATGTTCTTTGGGTACGTCATTTCAAGACTACACTTTGAATAAGGACAAAAATGAGAGTTGTTGTAGGAAACCAGGACTTGCTATGTGCTGATTGTAATGAAGACAAACAGTGTTTTTTTTTTCAATTTTACCATTATAATTAATTCTTGAATCTATATTCATTCCGGCTTCACCCTAAAACTATCTTGATAACGATGTAAAAGCCAAAATACCAATCGAATAAACAAACAACTTGTTGGATTATAAAGCATGTAATTGTTTAATTTGCTGCAACTTGGTGTGAAACCCGGTCGCATCCAACATTGCCACCTACCTTCTGCTATATTCTCTTCTTCCCCTACAACGCCAGTTGAACACAGTGGAGTCGTCATCTCCCGACGTGACGTTCTCCCTCTGGCTTTGTCTACGACGCTTCGACGATCATTTTTCATAATTTGATGCGTATAACCCAGCAAAGACCCTGGATCTTTATAAATTCTATAATATCTAACTCATCGCAGACATCGTACAGTACATTATCCCCCACCGCCATACTATGTTCACAGATTGGCCCAAAGATCTATATTAATACCCTGCGCTCAAACACCATCAGTTCTAACAATAAGTAGAGCACAGGGCCCATGTCTCAGTCCTATATAACCAGTGACGTCCCTAGAGAAAATGCCGCCCATTGACAGCGCCAAAATGCCGCCCCATTTTTTATACAGTATTTTTGATCATCCTTTCATGACTCCAATATCTAAGAAATTTGTTGTATGGATACATTACTAAAAAATATATATATATATATACCACTAAATCTAATTTAAATGCCATTTCTACTTCAATAGACAATATTGCGAGTCCACGGTTTCAGATACATTTAAAAATTCAAATGTAAACTTTCACAACTCGCGAGTGACTGGCAAACATATTCGGATACATTAATTAGGTAAGTATGCACCTACCTATAATTCAAATAAAATTTTCAAATCTGCACGTGTCATTGCCGGTCATCATGGACGTGATGTCCAAGGACAACGGAAGTACGCTAAACATCGCGAACCCGACAAAAAAAATACAGTCCTGTTAAATCTGTTATGTTAATTAATACATTTTGTTTCCAATCAGTGAGTTGAATTTTTAACGAAGAGCTATTTCCGTTATTACTAAGTTTTTTACCTATTTCTATATACCTAATGATTCTCCTCGATTTGCCGCCCTTCGAGTAACTGCCGCCCCCAAGCGATTCTCGATCTGACTATGCCCACGGGACGTCACTGTAGATAACAGTATCAGACCCAAGAGAGCTTTACACCCTTAAAATTTTGAGAAATGAATGTAAATCACACTTTGGCTGGAATAAACACCATATTCGTCAGACTCTGGTTTCAAACCCACGGTTATTCTACCAAACACAGTAAAAAACGTAATAAATTTTTAGCTCTTTTAATGGCACGAATTAATATTTTCATATAATATAAAAAAGTAATTAACGGATTGCTTTTTTGGAAACTTTAAATAATAATAACACTTTTGAATTTTTACTTGACACTCTTGACACGCTTCAAGTTCAGTATTGATTGATCGCCGAAAAAAACTTTAGCGAGCAGTAAAAGTTTTGAAGCTTAAATTTTCCCCACAGTGAAAAGTTGAAACTGAGATAGCGTACTTTTCCGCGGAGAGAAAATTCTGCCGAAACACATAAACTTAATTATCATTGCCGAGTTATCAAACAGTCAACGGGCCATTAGAGTGAGGCCTACCTAACCGCTTTTCAGGGCGGATTTCCTTTCTTTTGTGCAGAACAACAACCACTGCTGGCTGCAGAGTCGCGTCGCTCTGATGTTGTATTGTGTTTATAGTCATTGATCACACTAATTTTAGGACTTTGCTGCAAATTTGTATGTAGTTGTGAAACTACTTGGTAAAGTTTACTCCCTGGCTCTGTGACTGCGACTAAAGTTTAGATTAAACTTTTGTAAAGATTTTCATCATATTATTGTATCGGTGCAGGTCCACTTCAGGAAAAATCTTCATATGATAAGTACCTAATACCAAAAAGGTAGCGATTCGTTTTTAATGGTACTAGAGTACCAATGGGATACCGATTTTGTCTTTGGATAACTTAAAGAACTTTCTCCATGACAAAATTCTTTCGGTGCCCCTCGATAAGATATTTGTTATAAATGTACCGCATAACCAGTAATGTTCACATACAAGAGAGTGTATAGATAGGGAAGGCGAGACAAGACAATACAACATGCGCAATTTTAACAAATCAATAGCAACCATAAACAATAAACACAGTATGGTTAAAAACGGCCGGAGTGTTTGTGAAATCTTAAAATTGAAAATTGCGTTCTGGTAAATGAAGAACGTATTATTTACTTTTATTTTAAATTTTATTACGGTCGGCGACAGATATAGGAAAAGAAAAATACACTATTTCTAATAGTATATTTCATTGAAATGAGTTTTTTTCGCCTGCAGCGCCGACAAACTTTAACTGTAATGTTCAGTAGATATTCATGTCAGGTGTTTAAATTCTATTATTGCATTTGTCTGTCTTTTTTCGGAAAATTGTGAAGTGCTCCAGTTCGTAAAATTTTACATTTCGAGCACTGGATAATCAATACTGTCGAATAGCTTCACGACTTAATTATTAGTTATTACTGTCAGTCTATCATTTTGATTTTCTTTTGATTTACTTATGTCAATAAAAATATCATGATGTCAAGTCAACATAGTCTTACTATTCTGCTTTACGTAGGTAATTAGTAATGTGACTAGATGGCTTAATTTCAACAATACATGATAGTTTTAAGACAATGTTTTATGTGACAATATAATAATTACACATTGTTTAAGCAGTCATTTGCAGTTGACATTGATTTACTATTCTCAGTGGCATGTACATTAAATATCATAAAAAATCCCACAATACAAAATGAACATCATATTGTCATCGTCCTGAGAACCATCATGTAACTATAGATTTTATAACTATGTATAACGATGTCAAGGTAGAGAGAAAGAGAATAGGCAGAGGAAGTAAATTGTAAAAAATATTTTTTTTTTTAAATGTCAATTATTTGTTGTGAACATAGCGTATCCCTTTCAGAGCTGGAAATGGAACCGGAATCGAACTCCGGAATGCCTTATTCTCTTGGAACCGGAACGTTTTAAAAATACGGGGTCCCGGTGGTTCCGTTGTTCTGTTATATTGAATACTTACAATAAAATTGTGGCCTGGTAAAGATATGTTGAAAAAATTGAGTAGATAAGTATATCGGGTTTTTAAAGAATCGGAACCTTAACACCCGAACTAGTGTTCTGATTTGTATTGTATATAACCGAACGACATTCGATATTTCTACAGGAACCAAACCTTGAACCGAATCTTAAAAAGTTTGAGGTTCTTACAGCTATGATCTATTTGTGCTGTATCTTCTCCCTTGGCTACATATGTGGATCCATGTCCTGAGTGACATATTGCGTGCGGTGGAGGAGTGGCAGAACATCCGCGACGTTTGAAAACATCACATTTGTTTGTCCAATGTGTGTTTAGACGCCGAGCAAGGAACCAATGGTTGAATGAATAAAAATCATTCCAATAAACTATATTTTACGACAACTTCTAAATAAGCGCATATACGTATAATATGTACGTCTTGTGCTAACACTTTTGCAATCTGACTTTTACGTTGCTATTCATGGGACGTTATAAATATGTAGAATACCTATATTTATATTTTTTTATTTTTCTCTTCCAGGATTGTCACATGCTGAGTGGCATACCGATGGCTGACAACTCCCAGGACTACGAGCTGGTTTTCGGTCTGAGAAACCACACGCACTTGGTGATTGAATTTAGAAGACCGCTGGACACCTGCGATCCTGACGATATAGTCATCTCTGTAAGTATCAAATTCTGTTTTACAAAAACATAAATATACAATAATATCTTTCATAATTTAACATTTTTAAATCTTGTATTTATTCCGTGTGTTTTAAATAAAATAAAAAATAACCTCAATATTCCAATCTTCCAAAAGAACAATCGAAATTGAAAAACACGTTTCGGTTTCATTTTAGTTTTTATACTTTTTAAGAAAACTAAATTAAAATAACTTAATTCAGCAGGTGCCTACGAACGTGCGTTCACTGATTTTTAGCCTACCAAAATTTCAGATTTCGTTATTATTTTTTATTTAAATTAAAAATCGAAGTGAATTCCGCTAAGCAACATTTCTTTTAATTATTTTTTTCTTTGTATTGGACTAGTCCAGTTCTGAAAGCGATCTATCTATGGCTTATGTAATAAACTATTTTTTATTCAACGAATTAATCACAAGATTTAAGAATGTCACATTCTTTAATTATCAAACATAATTTAAAAACACCTTAGACAAATATACAACCAGCGGGATTCGAACCCGCGCCCCCTGGGATTCGCACCCATGTGCTCCAATCACTAAGCTATGCGACGAGGTTAACTGTGGTTTTCACAATTCTCACTGAAGCACTTTCTAGATCTCGTTATTCTTTGGCAAAGACTGATCTATTTGTTTTAATATACCACCAATATAACAGTAACGCACATATCACGTACGCCAGTTTATTCTTTCATCCAATTTGTCAGTATAAACGTACTAGCATTTGCTAATAATTTTTAATTAAACTATTTTTTATTTAACGAATAAATTATTCACAAGAATTAAGAATGTAACCTTCTATAAACATAATATAAATCGGTAACACCTCAGAATATTACATATTAGAAAAAATAATTGATAAACAATTTTTGTGCTGGACAGGGCTCAAACCAACATCTTTCGGATTCCGGTCAATGTACTTTACCAATATCCACACGTTAATATTGAATTTTGAAGAGGTCCTAAGGCTGGATCTAGTAAGAAATGTTATTATTGATTCGTACTTTGATACAAACCACAAAAGCCAATCGCAAATGTTAGCGAAATTTAAGAACCGCGTCAGTTGCATGACTATTAGTTACTTTTATCGTAATGAGGTAGGGTGCAGGTGGAAAAATTGTTAGAGCACATTTACGGGAATCCGATGTATGTAGGTTCAAGTCCTGTCCGGCAACGTATTTTTTTCAAGATTTTTTTCTAATGCGTAGGTATTTTTTTGAGGTGTTTAAATAAATAATGCATTCACAAGATTTAGAAATGTAACCTGCGTTATATATACATCATACATACCTCAGAAACATTGGGGACTTACGCCTAGAGCCCATAAGGTTGCATACGGCGCAATTTTCATAGGAATTGCCGGTTACGCCTCCAGCATTTGGCATTCCCGAGTAAACTCCTTAACTCTCGTGAGACGCGCACTACTAAGCGGGCAGCGACTTGCGCTGATCTCGCTTACCAAAGCCTACCGCACAACTTCTACTGACGTGCTTGCCGTACTCGCGAGGGTGCTACCCCTCGATCTGCACGTCCAAGTCAGAGGATCGATCACACTCCTCTTGAGGGGGATCAGCACAACACTCGCCGGTGTCCATCTGACACCACCGCAGAGATCCGAGGACGTTCCTTACAGGAAGACTATAAGTGACATTGTGTACAAGACCGCATTTGCGGCATGGCAGGCGAGGTGGACCGCCTCCCCCAAGGGGCACTGGATTTGCCAGTTCCTCACCGGCCATGGCAACTTCGCCGCTAGACTCCACGAGTTTGGCTTGATAATAGATGGGCCGGGTTGTACCTGCGGGCATGACCACCAAGATGTTGCTTGTCTGGGATTGCCCGCTTATGGAACTCGAACGAGCGGAGTTGTTTGCCAGGGTCCGTCCTCACACGGGCCCAATTGGTCATGGAGATCTGATAGCAACCGAGGCCAACTTTGCGGCATTCGAGAAATTTGCAGCGTCGTATGGGGAGCGGGATAGTCCCGACTCTTCTGTAGACTCATCCATTTCAATTCGTGACACTCAGTATCCGGGTACACAAAGCGCTTAACGTCAGCGGACAGCAGAGCCAGTCCAAAAAACAAAACAAAAAATTCTTTCTTAACTTTCTTCTTTAAGCACTACGGTGCATGGTTGCAGCATCAGTCCCGTGCGGCTCCGTCTCGGGACGGAATGAGCACTTAAAATCACTTCTTTCAGACACGTTTAAAGCGTCATAGAAAGCGGCCGTGCATATCCACGGCTGTGCATATATGACGGGTGGTGGTGGGCACTTTAACGTATACCTCAGAAAGCTAATTATTAAAAAATAATTATGGACCTATATTTTTTTCATTAAAAATAAAAAGACAAAGGGAATCTTGTCTTGTATTTATTAACTACTTATAGGTCATTGTTATCGTGGCGTGTGTGTGTGATCCAGCGTTTTTGTGGCCGAATTGACCGAGCCATTTTTTTATTATTTTGCACTAAAAGCATAAAAAGGTTCGGAAATATTGTACACGAGAGAAATATCAGGATCCTAAAATTTGATCATAGTCATTATCTCAATATGTTATCAAATTATTTGGATACACGTTATACCTTTTATTGACCTTATAAAAGCCACTAGGCAGAGTCGGATCCAGTCTCGTTCGCCAAAATCTCAACAATTTTGGTAGTTATTAATAGAATACAGATATAAAAATATAATTAGGTACTGAATTTTTTTATATATCGACTGTGTTTAGGAAAAAGGACGTAACCCTCACTGAACAAATTTTACAGGAGAGGCAAAAAACTTTTTTGAGAGTTTTTAGTTTAATATTTTTATTATTATATCAATATATATACCATATACATTGGGTGCGTGATGATTTGGTGTAATATATTTTCGATCTATAATAATTAAAGAAGTTATTACAGAAAAATCATTAAAATTGCGGATAAATGCTTTTTTCCATAAATTAAAAATTAATTAATCTCAATTAAAACCTGAATTTAGATAATAATTCGGCATTTGTGGCTTACTTCCTTTTTATAGAATGTGTATTTAGTTGTATACATTGTTAATATCTAATAAAAGCACTTTTCGAACAATTGAGGGTTACGCCCTTTTTCCTAAACACTGTCGATATATAAGTAGTATAACATATTGGCGCGATGCCAGTGGTGCCAGTGGATATACGGGTTCAAACCCGTCAGGCGTCGTATTTTTTCCAAATGTGATTTTTTCTAATAGGTATATATTTGAGGTGTTTTCAACTTATGTATGTTCAATATATGGAATGTTATATTCCCAAATCTTGTGAATTATTCGTTGAATAAAAGAATTAATGTAGTAAGATGATTAAAATTTTCATTCAAGACAGCTAAGCTATAGAATGAAATCAAGTAGTTAAAATCAAAGGTACATAATTCTATCACTTTTCATGCATTATGTTTCATGCTTTTAACTTATTATTTTTACTTGCATGTCACTTGTACCTTGTTGAGTCATAATCCTTAATTTTTTGTATGTAGTTAGGTACATAACATATAAATGTTTTGTATATATCTGGGTGTAACTGAATAATTAAAATGTATGATAGATTTATTTAATTTATATTATCTGACTTGCAACTAATTTCTAAAACGAGTTTATGAGTTTTATTTTAATTTTTTTTTTTTTTTGTACTTATGGTGAACATTACAAATTATTGATTTAAGACGTTCACAGCGTGTCATTTAAAAACAAAGAAATAGTATTAAACAGTAAAAGAATAAATAAATAAGTATATGCAGTATATCAAAAACAGTATGAAAAGTAAAGTAAAAGGTACAAAAATTATAATTTATAAAGCATGTAAGCACACCGAAAGGGCTAAGTGGACCCTATTTTAATATTTTTTAAAACATCGCCCACCTATACTCATCCTCACGTAGATGGATACATAATGAAATCGTCATTTTAAAAAAAAACAATGGGTTCTGTTATAATAATATTATGTACTTCATACAAATTAAATATTAATACTATCGACTGAAGGTACTTGATGGAATTTGAATTTAAATTCTAATGGATTCTAATTCTGACTGGTCAGTGTGTGTTTACCTTTGGTGAGTGCACACGGCGCCTGAAGATGCCGAAAGGCGAAACCCGGGCCGCAAAAAACTACTTAAATGGAATAGTACAGAGCTTGAATCCATTAGAATTTAAATTAAATATTGTTTCTAACAGAATTCAAAATCTTTTAAATTGTCAGCCTGCGGTAGCTGCTCCTTCTGAAATCACCTTCTAATATGGCCCTACAAAGCCTACCTCTTAACCCAGCCCTGGGGATGAATCGTAATATAGAAAAAATATACCTATATAGAAAACCATTATTTTATCCAATACAGTGGGCATTTTTCTGTTTCCAAATACAATATTGTAGTTATTTGCAACAAAAAAATCCAATCCTGCGTATAATGTTGTTATCGTTATAAAACAAACAATCTTAACATTTTTATTGTATTCGCTATACCAATCATCTTATCATGCGAAAGATATAAAAATATTTGCTCAATGTGTTTTGACATGCAAATGCATTTAAAACATTGAGTCCGTTGCTAAAAGATAATGGTAGGGAATTGTATAATTTGGGATTTTTTTAAATACGTTTTCTTAGTAAAATCGTCAATTATTACAGAACCTTTTTTTAAATAACTTCTGTTATAACTTCTGCTTGCGTGATTACTAATAATTAAATAAAGACAGTTTCTTTCATTCACAAAAATGTATTATTTTGTCTTAGACAAACTACGTAAATCCAGTTACGTCTTGTCGGAGTTATCATGAAAGACACAGGGTTAAGGACGGTACTTTTGAATGGGCGCCAAATTGAGTGAATTTGCGAACAATTAAACTTAACCCATTGAGACAGGGTGGTTTTTAAAGGATCACTTAAAAGGGCACACTGATTACTAAAATTGATATAACTCATTTATTATTCATTTAATTCAACTAAATCTTTTAAATATTTATATATATTGAATTATTCTATTATTTATTTATATTTTAAGTTAACTTTGTGTATCAGTGGAATCAAGAAAATATATATAATTATAGTTTTTTTGTGTTTTTTAGCCTTTTTTATACAAAATGACATAGGTAGATAAAAAGTCAATGATAGAAGTAAATGATAAAATAAAGATATACCTACTTACTAAAACTGAAGCTAAATATAATACTCTTCAAGATAGAAAGCCATTTTATGTTTTTACTGTCTCAAACACCTCATACCTACCAAACATTATCATAATTTTGACAAATTTTAATAAAAATACATTTTATAAATCAAATAATTCTTTAAAAAATGTATTGGACTCCAAATAACTAACATCATAATATGACAGCTACATCTATTATTAAGTAATCTACACTCTTAAAAAATCGAAATATGATTATGAATTAATGATGATGTTCATCATTCTGTAGCAGGGGCACCAAATTGGCGCCGATTGTCTCCAAAATAAATGAAATTAATATAGATCATAATAAATAACGAATTGTTAATGGAAATAATATAAAAATGAGTATACCCGTGACAAATGTTCCATCGTATTTTTTTACTTGCTGCGGGGAACAAGATATTTCCATTTTTTTGGTGCGCTATATGGATACTTCAATCAAATTTCACATTTTATACAATTATTCATAGTTGGTCATTTGTCAAAATTTAAATTTTAAAAACAACGGTAGCTGGCACTCGTAGAATTTTCCAGGTGCCTACATATATACAAAATATGTTGATACGTATTTTGTAATACTAACACTAAATTTCATTTCTATGTTAGTGGTTTATAAATAAATAATGCGCGGAGAATATCCTTTTAACAGTGACAGGCACGCGGGCCCCAAACGTTCCAACAAGGTTGTTTTTACAATAATATTATGTTGAAGTATGATCAAGATTGTATCGTTTTGTAAAATAACCAGTTAGAATAATAATTTTATTATCCGAAAAAAATATATAAATTCAGCCCCCAAAGAATTTTTAGTATTTAATTCAGTTATCGTGAAAATTAAGATGTATCATCCATGCATACATGTAACTAGAGTTGGGTTCGGGAATTTCCCGACGGGAATTCTTGAGAAATTTTCGAGATTTTCGATCCCGAATCTCGAGAATTAAAATTTTTAAAGATTTCGGGAAATCCCGGATATCGAGAATCTTTTCTCGGGATTCGGGATTTCTTTATTATCAAATATTAATTGAAAAAACGATTTTTCCATATGAAAAAAGTTGACAGAAAATACAAAACGTTCAAAGACTGATCGGGGTATTTTAACACAATTAAGTCAACGTCGACTTAAAGTGAGCGCAATTTTTCAAAATCAGGGAATTTTTTGTCTCAAAAGCGTGCGCGATTGTCTATGTTTTTTGTAATTCTATTTTAATAAGTAATGTTTTGAATTATTTTTGTTTTCCTACTTCTACTTGTTTGTCTTCTTACTTACATAAATGAAAAAAAAACATATTTTTTTGGAGTTTGTCTGTTTTTACACTGATTTTAGGATTTTTTACAGATTTTTTAAAATTTCCCTATATCTCGAGATTTCTCGAGAATCATTTCGGGAAATCCCGAATCTCGAGATTGATATTTTCTCGGGAAATACCCAACTCTACATGTAACCATTCTCATAATTATTTGTAAAGAATATGAAATTATTTTTACTAAGTAGGTATAATATTATAAAGACAAAATACCACTGTCACAGGCAAATATAATTATTGGTTGAAGATTAGTCGATCGTTTTTAAATTATACCATGATTTCTTTCAGCCTGATCCAGTGGACGTTCAATGGTCCGTGGGCAGCGGAGATCCTCGCGGAGTAGGCTGGACCGGATGGGCAGGCAAAAGGTCGCTGCGACTCTTGCCATCCAAAACTCCAGCGACTACACCCACCAATAACATCCCCACGCGCGCCCCATTGCGACAATCTGACTTCGAACGATGGGAAGTCGCCCTAAAAGACGTAAGTGAACCATTGTTTATTTTTTTTTTAAATTTTAGTAGAATCTAATCTAATGCCATCTGTTGTATACAGAACAAACACAAAGTTTGGCGCGAAAATTCGATGGTTCTATTTCGCAGCTGTCAAAAACATACATATTTTTTATTAGAAACAAATAATTTAAACAGTTTTTTTATTATTATAAAATTCTATGAAATATTACAGAAATTGACGTTTAGTTAGTTTATCTAAATTCTACACTGCTCTACCTTCACATCAGTCTTCTCCAACGTTCCCTATCCTCTGCAAGCCTTCTGGTGGATGCAATCGATTTTCTAATGAATTTCTTCCTCTAATTTCTAAATTATACATAACCCAAACAATAAAATTTAAGCTTTTTTTCAATCCACATAATATGTCGCCAGGATAGGCAGGTCATATGTTGCTTAGGTGTGGCACATTATAGAAGGTGACAGTTGATGGAATGAATACGAATATTACAACTCTTGAGAGCAGTGGCGGTTTTCCATGGAGCAGACGATGCGGTCGCTTCGTTAGAAAATGCCGACTTCGTTATCTTCGAATCCTGGCAGCCTATCGTATTTTTGTAGTCTTAGCCGCCTCAGACCTTCACGCACCTAAAAACATCGCTGTTTGAGAGTTTGTTTGGTGGAAATACTCTAGTCCTCTGAAGATGGTGTATATGTCATTTTTTTAACGTTTTTTGTTTCACCTGTCTGTTTAAGATGACAGGAAATAAATATCAAAATAACACTTGAGACTAAAAATGCAAGGGGCGGTATTCAAAGTCTGCCTAGGGCCAGCACTTTATCTAAGGACGTCACTGCCCACCAAAGCCCTCGGTCAGTGCGTTAATATCAAGTCTCTGCGATCCTAACCACATTGGACATCCTAACACATTGAACGGTTGAACCATATACCATTTGGATCCTCGCAGACCACTAGTTTTCTTTTATAAAGACACATTGAACTTGTTGAATATTATCTCATAATCTAATCTAACTTTATATCTCAATACTGACCTATATAAATTAATTAAATGATACAAAAATTGGAATATGTGGATGCATCATCAGGGGCGCGCCAAGCAGAGGGGTATTAGGAGAGCGAAATACCCCGACGGCAGAAGTTAGGGGTCGGCAAGGGTCCGAAAAATACATTTATAATGATATTATTATTAATTAATATATAATAGGTATTCAATTACAAAAAAATATATTTGTGATAAAAAAAAAACTCGCTTTCTTCCACACCATTAAAATATTCTTTTCTTATTTGTGCTTTCGTGAATCATTCGATACAAATCTATCGTTTTCAATGCTCTACATTATTCAAAATATTATTTAACAGTTCAAATAATATGTCATAATAATTTTTGTTATTTTGATGACAATAAAATAATTCTTCAATTCCGTCATATTTTCACTGAAAAATATTTATTTAATTTGGGGGGGGGGGCAATTTCGGGCTGGCACCCGGGCTACAGCCACCCTTGGCGCATCACTATTCATCATCATTTTTACCTACGAGTATTTGAATAAGCACATACGTCATAATATGTCTGCAAATCCTATGTATACATGTATGTGTTTTTATTTGACAGTTGGTAATCCCCGAAAACATGGCAACAATGTTCTGGTGCAAGATCTTCAAAGCACCTGCGCTGGGTGTGAAGCATCATGTGGTCGGCTACAGACCCTGGGCTGGTCCCGCAGCCAGGCATGCCCTGCTCTACGAGTGTGCCGTCTCGACCTCCGGAGACTCCGCGCAGTGGGATGCTTGGGCTGCAGGGGTGGGATCCTATGGACCTGACATGCCGAGGGAGTGGAGCTCGTGTCTTGCGCCAATCGCTGCCTGGGCAGTTGGTTCCAAAGGTATGGATCAACATAGCAGTCATTTCAGTTTTATTTTTTATTTATTGATTCATTTTTTTTTTTAATTTAGTTATACCATTATAGGCATAACTAAATTTAATTATATAATAGTATTACCAGCCAAAGTTTATGTTGACCTTCAATGAATATAAACAATCTATTTTGATGCAATTAATGCTATGTGGATTAATACTAACTATTATGTGGCAATATTTTATTGACCAGTGCCCCAATCATTTTTGAACTATTGGCCATATTTAAACGCATACATTATGAGCAACCCCCCCCCCCTCTCCCCCTCTATATAAAGTCAGTCAAAAACCATTACTCACAGTAAAAAAAATATTTAATAAAAAGTAAATTGAAATATATTTTTTTATAAGCAGAAAGTATTACCAATTAAATATATTGGTTAAAGTTATTTAAATGTAATGTTTGTTCATATACAAGTAGAAAGTTTGACCACTTAAAGATACGCAAAATGGAAAAAAAAAATAAGTACTCAAGTACTTATTTTTCTTTTTATGACCAAAGATCACATAACCCTAGATCTAAGACATATAAAATGGTCAATACTAGTGATGTTGAGAGATAACAATTTATATTCAATGACCCTTTTGAGCTTCCTGTCGAGCCTCCCACACCAACTTCGAACACCACAACCTTTCTTTCTACTGACTCCATTCTTTTAACAGCCCCAAATGGTCAGTATCCACTAGTTTGGTGATCGCTGATTTAGACAATACACTGACATTATATTAATCGTCAAAGCCTCGGGTATTCACAAGGTCTGGTCCTGGTTTTTCATCAACTTATTGCAAGGTTGGTAATTAATTAAAATGATTTCCATATTTCAGGTGAAATGTTTCCTGACCATGTTGGAATACCTTTGTCAGACCCGAACGGAGTTGTATACTACATGCTTGAAATACATTATGAAAATCCTTCATTACAAAAAGGTAAAAAGCATCAATATTGTCATATTCTATACAGTCGAACTTGGTTATTACGAGGAAGATGGGACCGACTGAATTTGCTCGTTATAAGCATTACTCGTTATATCAGAGAATAGGTATTTTTAAACGAGCGGTCACATAACACAAAAAGTCGCAATTCAAACAAAAATACACAATTAGAATTTTTCCCCGAAACAAGCATGACATTCATAAACTACAAAAAGAAGTTGTTTATTGTAATGAAAGCTGGTAGGTACCTACTGACTTCAGCTTAAATTTTTTACATGAAATTTCAACCATATGCACTTTATGATACTTTTTCAATGATGTCAGCCTAACACCAATTAGGTACTTATTAGTGTCATAAACGTAATCCGATCCCGGCGGCATCGGTCTACATTCGAATTTTATTGCTTAGGGTCGAAAATGTTTTTAAACGATCGACACATTAACAGTTTTAAGAAAATTTTTGATGATATTTTTGCTTGGTATATCCGATAAGTAGCTCGTTATAACAGTGAATAAAGTATGGAAAAAATTATAAACTAAAATGTCAACGAATGTTTCCTCATTACATCCGAGATCTCGCTATATCTGTGATCGTAATAACCGAGTTCGACTGTATTTTTTTTCTTATTAGCTATTTAAAAGTATACATCTAATAAATCTATGTAAATTGTACTAGATAATCATCAATAAAATTATTATCAATCTTTCAGTTGTGGATAATTCTGGATTAGCCATTCTATACACAAGCGACTTACGGCCACATGATGCAGGAATATTAGTAAGCGGAATCACAGTTTCAGCACTCCATGTTTTACCGGCTGTTCAAAAGGTTTATCGCTCTGCTGGATACTGCTCAGAACCATGCACCACTGTTGTGAGTTTTGTGAAATACCTACTTACTTATCTATTAAAATATTATGTATATTATGAATGATAATTCAATGATAAAATTAATTTCACCGTATTAACAATTATGGTCCATTATTTACCTATACCACCTTGCAAAATTATTTTTTAAATATAGAACTTTGTAGTGTTTACATCACAAACAGAATTTTTCCCTTATTAAGCATATTTCTACATTTTTACTCACTATAATCGATTGAACTGCTTATTATTTAACTTTTCCAAAAATTAATGTTTAACATGTTTTCAGATGCTACCAGAAGATGGCATTAATGTTGTATCTGTATTGCTCCACTCACACAGCGCTGGCAGAAAACTTGCATTGAGACACATTCGAGATGGACAAGAGTTGGGGAAAATTGCAGAGGTAAATAGTAACATTCATTTTAAACATTCTTAACCCAATGCTTACGGGCCGCACAAAATTGTGTTTTAATTGCTTTTCAAATGTAAATTAACACGTTAATTACAAAATTAATTAAAAGGGCCCGTAAGCATTGAGTTAAAATAAAGTTAACTGTATTAGCAATGCATTAATATTCCCGACCATATTCGATCCTAATAAGATCATATGTATTAACACATTTTGTTTTTAAGAGAAATGGATACCAGCCACTTGCTCAACCTATTAGGTTAATACTCTGACTCATGCACAAATTGAAAAACAAAATGTGTTCTTGTCAGACCCAGGATTCGAACCTGGGACCCACGATGCTATAGGCCGACGCTTAAGCTCAAAAAAAATATTACAATATTAAAGATCAATAGAATCAAGAATATTATAAACAATATTAAAAATCATTATTAGAGGCGGCTCGGGCCCGGTGATAGTAATAAAAAAATCAATTTGATTAATGTGTTTTTTTAACTTTTTGTTCAGGATGATCACTACGATTATAAAAATCAGGAATCAAGACTTTTAACCGAAGAGAGAAACGTTCAACCCGGAGATGCCTTGGTAACGGAATGCACGTATGACACGAGCGGTCGATCACGGCCCACACTCGGGGGCTACTCATCAAAGCAAGAAATGTGCCTAGCCTTTGTACTCCATTACCCTCGTATACCGCTTGCCGGATGCTATTCCATGACACCTGTAAAAGAGTTCTTCGAGACATTTGGAGTCAGGGAATTCTACGGTAGCGATATGCTGCAAGTGGAAAATATGTTCCTAGCTTCAGGGTATGTAATTAATTATACTAATTATATGTAATGTAATTATATTAATTAATTTGTATTCATCTGAAATTATGATAAGTATATAATAATAATATTCATCATCTACTGAATACTAATAATTATGTTCTAATGGATTCAAGCTCTGTACTATTCCATTTAAGTCGTTTTTTGCGACCCGGGTTTCGCCTTTCGGCATCTTCAGGCGTCGTGTACACTCACCAAAGGCAAACACACACTGACAACGAACACCCTTAACTCTACCTTATATAGTAAAACAATACAATAAAGTAGGTAAAAACTCCATTACCTACCTATTTAGTCATAAATTACAACAAAAAGTACAATAAACAAATTATGAATAGCTGAAGTGTCAGTAAAAAACCCAATTAGTAAAAACCCTATCTTATTAATAACAATACACTGGACAGCATATTATTATAATAAATCGTCAAACCTAATAATAGGTCAAAATTCTTTATAACAATAAAAAATACTACACTCAAGAGGTGTAAATCGTCAATTCTAAGAAAAATAATTAATCGAGTTAACTAATGAGATGTCTATAATAATACTACTTACAAGGTACCTACTTTTATTTTTATAACATTATTTTTTAACAAAAACAAAATTATACATATAAACTCGCTTAATATAATATAATATATAACTCACCTAATATAATATATATATATATTATACAATTATGCATACCTAAATCCTCATCCCTAGACTCTCATACAAATATATATAATCTCATACAAACATATATAAATTGTGTGTCAATACAATTGACCATAATATAGTCTCATATGTAAAACATCATATAGGATATAACAAAGGGCTACTAGGAAAGCTGAGTTGATCGTTCAATATAGGTAAGCTCTGCAACTGTGCTCTATTTATTTCTAATATTTCTTGGTAGAATAATTTATAATCACCCGTATGACTGTGAAGTAGTTTTGCACCCTTTTCAATGTCAAACGTGTGTTTTTCATTTAATAAGTGGTTAGCAAACGTTGAAGTATCCTTCTCCAATCTTTGGGCTGCTAAATGTTCTGAAATTCTAATATTTAGGCTCCTCGTAGTTTTCCCAATGTAAACCCGGGTCGCAAAAAACGACTTAAATGGAATAGTACAGAGCTTGAATCCATTAGAATTTAAATTCAAATTCCATCAAGTACCTTCGGTCGAAAGTATTAATATAATAATTATGTATTTTTCTATCACCAGGTCTCTTGAAGCTTTTCCAGAATTATTAGATTTAAATTCCGACAAAAACACAAAAGAATCTGGAGTTCAAGGAGATGACCAGGGAGTTAGTCTTTTAGGTAAATATATTTAAGTATACATTTCGTTGATATTAACACTACCGTTACTGTAATGTCACCTTAATAAACTGCAAATATTTCAGTTAATAGCGCCTTATTATTTTAATATTTCAGCTATTTCTAGAATCATCAATATTCCGTCTAACTAAAATGGTATTATTTTCAAAATCGATAGCATTATCCATTATATGTTACGCCGAATGTGCGAAATTGACTATTACATGAAATAGGCTAAATTTTGCCTGAATCATGAAAAAAGCAAGCCCGTTGCCTTATTCATGAATTAGGCAAAATATCTGCCAAGTGAGTGAATTCGGCAATAATTTTTCTGCCTAGTTCAAGCATCCGACAAATTAGATTGTAGCGCTACAGTGGTGTTTTTCGCAACTAAACCAAATGTGTCAAATGCTCATGCATTGGTCAAAATAGATGGTCGCGCTCCGGTGGTGTATTTTGCAACTAATCAAACTAACCAAATGTGTCAAATGTCATTGATTATGTAAAAATATACCAATCAATAACTACAATGACGTTAATATCCATTTACTATGGCCCAAAAAAAATCTAGAACTATAATATGATAACAGAAGAATTTTATTAAAAGGTATTTTCGCGATTTGATTCGTGCTTGGGTATCAATAGTGCAATAGTCGATTGTTTGTTTGTGATAGTATGATTCAGTTGAATTCAGAATTACAAAACCTAACCTAACCTAACCTATTAATAATATTATATTATGTCCAATTATAACTAATAAAACCACCCGTATGAAATTTACTTTTTCTACTGTCATGTTGACAGTTTAAGAATTCCATACCCTGGCGAACTCACGCAATCGGCAGATAATTTACCTAATTCATGAATAAGGCAACAGGCTTGACTATTACATGAATTAGGCAAAATTTTGCCCATTTCATTAAATAGTCAATTTCGCACATTCGGCGTAACATATACATATAATTGATAGATATTCGTCAGGTTTCATTTCTTCTTCATAAATTATAAATGCAAACAGAACGTCGCATTCCATTACAAACGAAACAGATAGATCAAAAAAAAAAGTATATGCGACAAAGAAAGTCAGTTGTGAGAAAGAGATACGAAAGTAAGGGCGAGGTTAAAATAGTATTATCACTTGTAGGCTGTAAGAATGTAGAGAAATACATGTATGATTATAATTAAATTTTGATGCCTTGATCATTTTATAGATGAAACAAAATAGCAAAACATGATATTGAAACCTTGTTAGATTTATCCATTTTACCAAAATAGGTATTTCCCTTTTACCTACTGTAATATTGTCGAATCTCTTACGGTAACCCAAGGCGACATCACCGGAACGGACGGAATTTGTTAGCATTGTAAAGGAACGGTTAAGTCACTAACTGCAACTCATCAAACCTTACGTAACAGTTGAATAAATAATTCGTAAATTTTAACAAACTGTTTTTAAAAACACCTTTGGCCAGTTATTGAAATTTGAACCTCGGTTTGATTAGTCTGTGGTTGATGTAAGATTCTCACTAAATGTTTTGTTTTCTGTTTAAACAGGACAATTGGTAATCAAGGAGCCACCAGAATTCAGAAATAAGACTTTCATCGCACATTTGAATGAGATTCCGTGGAGTGAGCAGCTTCTGACCAGGCGAATTGAGGACACTCTGTACAAAGGAACTCACATGACTTTTTGTCGGAAAAGAGACGATACATTAGCAGTCGTAAGCAATATTTATTTTATTATAAAATTTATCACATATTATTACTTCTTAATGAATAAGACAAATCATTTGCTAGCTATACATTGTTATCTAACTAAATAGACTAGACACATTTAACTAATAATAGGTGCCTACCTATCTACCAAATCTATTATTATCAATCATTTGCCTTAACTACTCATATATCGTCGGCCTACTATGCAAACCTTTAATGTCTGTTTTATGTAAATGTTCAGAATAGTTTTTTCCACAATATTATTTAAAGGTCACTCTTTTTTGATATACCTAGGCAATGACATTAATATGGACGAAGCATCTAGAAAATAAAATGACACTCACTTTGTGTCGGGTCTGCCGGATGGCGAAATTCATATTTTAATATCGGTATCCTACGCTCAAATGAACATTCTGCTTGTAAGCGGTCTGGCGACACCGCTGGGTCTGCCCATACAAAATTTCTGACTGTCAGGTTTCGACTCCACCGTTATTATTGTGTTACAAAATGCCAATGTGCCTAGTTAAAAATTGTAAAAAATTCTACTAAACACTCCAAGAAGGATGGGATATCACTTTTCATGTGTTAGTATTATTTATTATTTATAAAATGCCATTTTAAGATATTGATGAATGTTTATTCAATGCAATTGAATGACAGGAACCATTGGACAGTCAGTCGCCTGTGATTCGCTGAGCTCACTTGCGTCTAATCTCCGAGAAGTCGTAAGTAACCGAGAATCTGTTTCTAACGCAATGAGTCATGACACTAATACGCCATTACAATAAAGGTTATATTACTATAGATTCTCGAAGCTTGTATCGCATAATGGAAACGGATACGTCATATGGTCACGTGACATCTACCTATACATCTGTGAATGACTTTCATGTACAATTTCTCGTGCGCGCCGGTATGAAGTGAGTTGTCCATTTAATATGTCATTGTACCTAGGTATCATAAATTTTAATTTTTTTATTTATAAAAGAAATGAAATAAATAATATGTTTTAACTCTCCTGAACATTTACATAAAAGACATAAAAGGTTTGCATAGTAGACCTGACGATATTTTTAATCTTTGTATTGATTCCATTGTTATTAGACAGTTGAGGCGTCTGATTCCAAAAAGCGATAAGTCCATATTTGGTCAAAATCGACAAAAAAATACGCACGGATTCTTTGTATAATTTTACACAATATGTATTGATCTATAAATTCCAAAACGCGACATAACCCTACGAAAAAAAATATTTTAAGTCTCGATTTATTACAAAAAGCGCCAAGTCCGTGTTTCATAATATTTAAAGCTTGGTTGATTTCGCGCGTGTTTAAGTCAACCAATAAGGTAACGTTCAATATTGAAAAGGGCGTCTCCCATGCAGCATCTGGTAAACTCATGACAGTGCCACAGAAGTATGTACCTTATGCGGAATAAATTAAAAAGTGAGGTACAAGTAGCGCTACGTCCAATTTTATTTTGCCTAGGGTAAGAGGTACAATCGTGGGCCACCCTCCAGTGATGGGCCACTCAGCAGTAAAACACAAAAAATAGGTATTTAAAAACCTAAGTTATGGGTATTTGTTCCTATATGTGACTCACAACATCATATACTTCGGTTCTAGCACATTATTTCCTGTATAGGTAGCAGGACTGACCATATAAGTGACCATTTTGTATACCAAGTCACAAGTTTTGCATTTTGTCTGACAATTGCTTAACTTTTTGTTAAGGAAATAACATACTTTGGAGGGTAAGATCTCTTTAACTATATTACTAATTATACTTTTTATTTAATAATCGTTATGCTGGATATTCAAACATAATTATGTTAAGTCTACGACTATTTTGAATTAAAATGACACATCTAGCTGGGTGGCCATTTACTGCACTGGGCTGGCCCATGACTGAAAAAATGGTTTTTTACTTTTAATTAACTTTTTTATGCTAAATACAATATTTATAATGCACTATGGTACCTACCGTTTTTATTTTTATGTTTTTTTAATTTTAAACAGTCGTTGGCTACGTGGCCGATCACTGAATTTGTACTGGCCCATCACTGTATTTAGAAACATTTAACTTCCCATTTCTTTCAAAATATCAACATATTGAATAATTTAAGTTTAAAATATGATGTTAAAACTATAGATGATGCTGTTGCATACTTTTATAAAAATGGGGAATGACTATGTGAAGTTGCAAAAAAAAATCGGAGTGCCACGATCTATATATTGGAAATATTTTCTGTGGTTACTGTGGGTATAGAGTTTCCTATATTATTTATCGAAAGGCATAAGCCACATCTTATCTACCAAGTTAGTGAGCTTTGTCTAAAATTTTATTTGAAATACATCTTATGACACTATAATCCTAATGCACCTAGTATTCTTCAGCCTATAGATATAACTGTTTTTCCTCCAGTTAAAGCTGCAAAATATCGCAAAATGCTGTTTTCATCCTTAAAGATTTTACGATGTAGTGGGCATTTAAACAGAAGAAAACCTTGAAAATATTCAAAATACTAGCGGAGGTAAATAGATAAAACATTTTTTATACCATACTTATAGACTGCGGAAAAACTTAATCAAATTAAGTCATTATCTGACAACAGCTAGAGCATAGAAAATATAACCCAATTAAATGTATATAATGTGTCAGTGCCGAGAGAGAATGCAACATGGCAATAGATACTGAACGCATGGAAGAAATAAATGAAAATATGGTAAATATAATATCTACAGTTCTAATTCAAACATTATCTAAAACAAACATCATGGCCTCAGATACCAAAAATAAACGATAAACATTTTTTACAAAGAGTTCCATTCGCCATCACTTTGCAAAAATATAGAGACATTTAAGACCAAAAAATAGAAAACAAGAAAAGTGCAGAGGAAGATAAAAAAATAAAGGCAAAAACAGCACATTTTAATGAGGAAATTGAAAGTAGAGGCAAACAAAAATAATAAAGTTTAAAAAATGGTGGCCAAAATCATTGTGCGATTTGTGAAATAATAATAAAACATCTTAATAAATTAGAATGTTCAGTGTATAAAGATAGCTTCCATTCAAATTGCGTTCCAAAATCTCAGCAGGTCAATGTCCCAATTGAGATTGATGTTTTATTTAGTGACTCAGGGGATGAAGTATTCAACAGACAGGTCAATAATTTTCTAAGACCTTAGAATCCACTCTCTGTCACTCTATCCTCTTTTATTACATCAACGGTGAGATAAAGGAGTATGTTTGTTGATTATATCATAAGATTAGATACTTCGATTCAATATTTTATTGAAAAGTAAGCCTTAGTTGTTTAATTTATTCAAAAAAAGGCGGGTGGCCCATCACTGTCTGGAAAGTGGCCGATCACTATCTGAGTGTGACCCATCACTGTACTTTTTGCGATTTTTTTTTCTTTTATATTTTTTGTAATAACCATGTTTGTTGTTATAAACAAT
Source organism: Rhyacophila brunnea (assembly GCF_057557595.1). NCBI lineage: Eukaryota > Metazoa > Arthropoda > Insecta > Trichoptera > Rhyacophilidae > Rhyacophila > Rhyacophila brunnea. The sequence continues at coordinate 53,035,258 of NW_028232965.1, read as the reverse complement.
GTACACATATATATCAATATACATGCTTTGTAAAAACGAAAAAAAAATGCATTTCAATAAAACCGCATTAATAAGCTTGTTCTGACCGATCAAAGCAAGCCATTCGCTTAACTGGCCCATCATTGTACCTCTTACCCTATATTTATTACATTTAAGAGTTTATCGGCTGAAACAAATTGCCATTTGGTTCTACTTTCAACATAGAATGCAACGGAAAAAATAATCTCACGTTAAAAAAAATAATTGAAGCTTGAAACATAAAAACGTTGTTTCCCGAAAATATTGAATTGTGGACTTGTCGCTTTTTGTAATTATACGCCTCAGTTAATAATACTTACAACACATTAACATGTTTCTATATAAATAAAAAATAAACATCACTCTGATTTGTTTGTATGATATATTCATGAGTGACACATTTCTGGGTAAATATTTTTTTTATTAGGTAATATAAATGTTCAATCGACTTCTTAATAATTACTCTTGGATATATAAAATAAGCCAATAAAATGAGACAAAACTAAATTTAGAACAATCTTTCTGCCATATTATATGAATCAAATTACCATGATATTATTGCAACTCAGATGGTGTAGTTATAAATCTGCAAGGTCGGTACTTGCACAGCGAGTAAAAGATGTATATTAGAATCCCATTTGGGCAAAAAAAATTTCTACGTTTTTTTCTAATAATTGGGTATGTTTCAGAAGCTTTTGCAATATATTTTCATACACATTATTTATGTATAGATAATTGCCAATTTGCATTATTATTAATTAAAAGTTTTAAATATCATACTAGGAATATAATATAGAACACTAAAACGGCGCAATAGGGATCTTGTGTATCTTTTTACTTTATGTATACTTATAGAATTTCTTCTTCTTCTTCCAGCCTATCGAGATCCGTAATTTTCCCAAATTCTCCGAAACAACCGAAGATCCTTCGAAGCAGTGTCACTACAAATTTCAACAGAATGGCTCGACAACCTCTTCGTCCCCGTCGATATCAACATTTATTCACAAGATTTTACTTATAACAATTTTTGCCTTATTCTTCAAGTGACAACAGATATTAAATAGTTTGAACAGAATTCCTTAAAGTGTTAAGAATCTCGTGATATTTAAATACATACAGCCTTTATGGGTTGAATATGTCCAAATATTGTATGTATTATTATGATTTGCCAAAGTCCAAAAATTACACAAATGCTTGACATTTCCAATACCTACTTACATAATTAAAACCTATGTAAAATATGTTTTTATCAAATTTAGTAGATACCCACCTACTTACATGTTAAAAAATTCTATGGTCTTTAGCAAGTCATAATACAAAATCTACATATATGTGGCCTTTAGATAATTTATGATCTGAACGCCAAGAACCTCAATTATCTGGACTGATTTGTGATGAAGGTAGTCCGGATAATAATAAATCAGGATAATCGAAAACTCGCACATAAATCTTTTTTTGTTCTTTTTTTTTCTAAATCATAGATTTTTTTTCCTTATAATCTTACGAATCTGATACCAGAAAATTGAGGTTCTACAACAGTTTAGAAAAAATACAATTGCAGTTTCTTCTCTCAGTTTACAAAGAGAAATTAAAGGTCAAACCTCTTCTAATAAAAATATATCTATTTTATATTGAAGACCACTGATATAATTGAAGCTTGCGTTGAAGTAAACTGAATTTGGACATCAAATCTCTTTTGCCAAATGAATTTGTGAATTACTTTAATTATCTTTTACTTTTATTTTATAAGCATGTTACATAATACTTTTAAAGGAACAGTATCACAATCAATTTTATTATATACATTAAATTATAAGACTGTGACAGTAGCGAGTAGATAGTGATCATTTTACATTTTTGTGCATTGACATGCCACATTTTCTTGCTACCATTTACCGCCCATTTGATTAAATTCTTTGCCCGAACAACTTCTCTGCGCTAAATGTGAATGTCTCGGCTGTTCCTCTGAAAGATTTCTCAATTTTTGGAACCAATGCCATAGCATCTCAGTGATGTGATGGACCGAAACATATTTTACGAAATCATTTTTAAATATAAATATTTTATACTTTATTGCATACACTAAAATTACACCAGTAATTAATTCAAGATCTAAAAAAATGTTTTGCTTACCTTTTTATAAACATAAGTGATCTCTTATGATTATAATATATAAGATATATTTGTGGCTCAAAATAGATTTATACTAATTTTTTTGTCTCAAGAGAAAATCATTTCGTTCGATTACTTACCTACTATATTGTAATCTATTTTTATCAATACAATTCAAACTTATTTGGAACAAAATCTGAATTAGCATACTTCCATTGAGACCTTCTATATTTAGTTATACTATAACTTTGTAAATATTTTTACTTTTTACTATATTTATTTATACTTACAATAATTAGTTTTAATTATTTTAGATTGTACAGTTATCCCTTGATGAAATGTCTAGTAAGTTAAGATCTTTTATTGCTCTTCATTATAGATACAAGACCTAGCAAGACAGCTGGCTGCTGCCAACTGACTATGCTAGTAGATATTAAATATTCTGTCAGTACAACGAAACAACAAACTTTTACTTTTATACCCCCCGAAAACTATTCGAATTAGTGACATATTATTGTACCTAGTTTACAAAAATAGCCTCAGGAATAAAAAAAAATGATAATATTATTATGCTAAAATTAATAATGCAAAGCACAAATTTTGAATTATTTATTTTGTTAAATGACTGCGTAGGTATTTGAATTCACCACTTTGCTTCAAGCCGAGAGAAAAATATGTGAAAATAAAAATTAGTATGTAGTCTGGAGATATTTGGCTCTAATAGTGGTTTCGATTATATACCTTGAATAATATTTTACATCAGAAAATGCATTTTTAGTATGAATTTTATATTATCATTTGTATATTTTTTACATTACACCGAAGGACATAAGAGAGTTGGTTAAATAATATGTATAAATTATTTTATTTTAGAAAATACCTATTCTTCTGTAATTCAATAAACCTAATCATCACAAATTTACTATAGATAATGTCAATTTACATTTTACATAACATTGCACATTTCTTAAAATAGTAAAAAATATTTCAAGAAATGAACCAAAACAAATATTATGTATGTTCATAGTACTGTTGTTTTATGGAGGCTTCTGAGTAACACAGACTCGCTATGCTGTTATTTTCACTGTAGAATACCTACATCTATTGGCAGATCCTGAGTGACATGTCACATTTTTTTGTCCACATCTATGAAATGAAATAAAAAAAATTAGTGCACTTGCTGGGATTTGAATATAATGCTCATAGAAAGCACAATTTCTGTGCCAGTTCTAGACACTGCCACTTGACCATAGATAATATCGTCTCTGTTCTGGCAGAACACACTAACTGGAGAATACTAGTTTTGAGTAATTTGACTTTGAAGTTGTTAAAATGTTTGAAATAATGGTCTATCATGTGAGTTTATTAAGTAATCGTAAAAAAGATGACTTTAAAATAAAGACTGTTTATTTATTAAGAAGGTTTCCAGACGGTAAAGTTTGAAATAAGTAACATTTTGGTAACTCAATATGTCATTTTTTTCGAATTAGTGTCTTCTGCCAGAACAGTGACGATATTATACGCACTTGACTACAGTTGCAATCTAGTAGGGTGAGAAAAATAAGTATTTATGTTTGGACGCAAATCGAAATATGTGTACTAAACCCATTAAGTGGCGGGAGGTTTTGTATGGCGGCAAGTGAGAGGCCTTAAATGTTTTAGCAAAAGTAAACCTTTTTATTTATTTATTTTTTAAATATCTTGAAAGTTTATCATAAACACTAACCAATCATTTGCTAAATGTCTCATTATTGGACCAGTATTCTTCCGAATTTTAAATTATTCAAAACAAACGCCTGAGACTGGCATTCTGCCTTCAAAGACAGGCGAATAAGTCCACGTTTTTTGTATAGCCGGCGCTCTACACCCGGCCATATCCACGAACATGTTCGCTTTGGCACAGAACCAGATTTAATAAAAAAAACTTACCTATTTTTTTTCAAATATTCAAATGCGAAATACATTGTCAAAATAAAAAAACGTTATTTAAAAAATACAATTTTTCATTTGCATGTTTGTCTCATTTTACTGTTAAAAAAAATATATTTTACAAATGCCATCACATAAACAGACTATCTTGGCCAACACAAAAGAGAACAGGATAGCATGTCTGTGTCATCCAGGAGCCTAAAAAGTGCGCCGGCATTAAATTACAACTGTATTTTCTACCAGGAATATGGTATCCCGTATGTACTATGTTGTCCGTGAGATGGTGAAAACTACCATGAGTCATAGATATTAGTTATATAAGATTGTAAGTTTGTAAACGATGCAAAAACAAAATAAAACAAAAAATTTAATTTTGTAAAAAATTGTTTTATTCTTCAGTTTTACAAAAAAAAAAAAAAGAAAACCTCAAATGAAGAAATGGAAATATCTACAGCACTCCCATCCCTTCTTCTGTTACATGGGTTTGTGTGGTTTGAAGCATTTCATCACTAATGACGACATTTAAAAATAATAATTACTCGATAATAAGAATCAACACTTTAAAACTGGACCTGAGAGGAAAGGCGTAAATGAAAAATGTTAACTTTTTAGAAAAACTAATTTATCTCATTAATTATTATTTGATATTCATACCTTGTTTATACATGAACAACTCAGGTATCAATATTCACTGCCAAAGAAACAAACGGCAAACGAAAACAATTATTGGAAAGGCTGCATTCTTTACTCAGAACACACCATCTCGGGTCGCTAATAAGACATTGATAATGTGTTGCCAATCGTGTTCAGAATCTCAATATTGAGCAATCACATCATCACATCTGTTAACAACTTACTAATTCATTACATCATTTAGACATAGCAGAACATACATACACATTTATTATCATGTTTCCACACTTCACTGCAATTTGCAAATTAGTATACAGTTGACTCTCGATTTACTATGGTAGACAAAAAAATTTATTCCATGGGTAATCAATTTCCCAGTTAATTGAAAATATCAAAATAAATTTATAATATTTTATTTATTTTATTTTATTTATAATTAGAAACACAAATTTTAGATGTAGTGACCACCAAGTGATAAACACCGAATATCTTATGTATAAAGATCAATGAAAATATTAAAAACTGTTTAATGATCAAAATATTTAGACCCAATTTCACTGCACTCGTCTTATGTTAACAGATTACAATCATGCTAATGGGAAATAAGTCATCCGTAAAAATATTTTAATAATAGCGGATTACTTAGCACTTCTCAATAGGGTACTACCACAAACACAATTGAATTCAAATGCATATAAAGTATTTTTCCCACTAGTATTACACTTAACCATGAAAACAATCGTTTTGATAAAAAGCATTTCATCACCATACTTTCTGCCGCCCAGTTATGTTTAACATTATCCCTATAAATCAAGAGTCAACTGAAAGCATAGAACTTGAAGTTATTGAATTTTAGATTCTTTTTATGTACATATTCTATCTTGAAATATATTATTTCGTATAGTTCGACATCATTTGATCAAATTGATTTACCACGATTGCCAAGTATTAAGGATTGAGGGAATTCTTTCTTGATAGATGTAAGTACTGTATGTAATAGAAAAACACAAAGCTAAAGGTACAAATGTGGTGTATTATAAAACTAATTATCAGTTCTTGCGGTTCCCTCTGCGCCTGCTGTTGGCCTGGCATTGCGGGCAGAACCATTTCCCTTTTGGCGGAGCCGTTATGCTAACACACGGGTAATGGAACCACTCATATGGGCACTGAAATAGGAAAATAATACATAATTATTAACAACCAAATAGCGATAGGTAAGCTACTTGGAGTAAACATAATACTGGATATGAATCGAGATGTAGTGAAGCTGCACAGATTAACACATAATGGGAGATTTTCACCAAAGGTGTCCCAATATTGGACTGATTTGATATAGCACGGTGAAAAATTTGAAAAGTACAGTAAAACCTCGTTAATACGAATTCCATGGGACTGAAAATCGAAAAAAAAAATCGAATTACGAAATATGAAATGTAAGAATAGATAGAATTATAGAAAAATATGAAATATTTGATATTTTTTCAATTTGTCAACAATTATTTGGCATTGCTTCTCTAGTAAAACTATGTGAAAATCCAATAAACAATCAACAATTAAATACCTACACCCCTGAAACATGTTATTGTTTAGTTATTGTTTTTCCTTTGAGTGGAGTGCAGTTGTGCCTCTGATGACATACCTCTGTGTGTGTCATGGGTCATAAAATGTCAGGATTTCTGATGTTTTAAGAAATGTCTGTCACATTTTTCAATAACTGACTCATGAATAGTGTACTTTATTACGATTTATTGAATATTTCTATATGCCAGGACTCTGAAATCAATTCGAATTACGAAATTCGAATTAAAGGTATGGTTGTATATAAAAATAATGTTCCAAGGGACTTTTTTTTCGTGAAAATTTCGAATTATCAGTGTTCTTACTAACGAGGTTTTACTGTATTATTATGAATTAATTAACCTTATCTTAGTGTCATTCTGAAGATGGGTTCATAGCGAAACAGCCGTAAACACAATAAATACCTCAATTATCGCTGAATTAACAAGAATATTTTCAATTACTTTGAGATAAACCACAAATTGCATGTTTAAATTATTAATCCCAAACAACATTAATTGCTGATAAATTGATATTCAACATGGCGGTCTCATAATGTCTTGCGTGTCAAATTCGCAAATTTAATAGGCACAGCGAATTACACTCACTTCTTCATTATCACAGGCAACCATGTCTCCATAGGAAACCTGGTTACAAATACAATAACGGGGCTCATTAGGATCGTAAGTCCATTCGCCGTCCGTCAAAGTCTCTTCTAGCGGCATCGACGTAATGGGAGCTGCATTGGAGACACCCACGCTGCCGACACTGCAAAAAAATATTTCATGTGAAGTTTTCAACTTTTTTAGAATTTTCTCACAAAGAGTTGGACAACGATAGTTTACATTTCACACATTGTAAAATCTGCTCAGCATGTAATAAAGTATAAACATCACTTCAATGTTCAATAGATAAAAGATCACAGATACTTGTCAAATCTTGACACATTGTATAATGGCAAGGGTCTAACATGTAAATTTATGTCATTCAACTGTATGTTGAATGACAGTTGAAAGTCAATAATCGGTCAATGGGAACCACATTTCAACCAAATTGATCAACTTATAAGTTTGAATTGAATGAAGTTGAGGCCCTTTCTAGTTTAAGTTGATTCAACAGTGAAATATCTCAAAAGAGTCCACTGGTTTCCTAGGTAAGCTACAGTAGCCTCTACAGTAGCCTAGGTGATGACAACTCGCATCACGTGTTTTTTCATTTGACGCCATCTTGATTACAACTATTGGTTCAATTAAAATAGATATATGGGAACATTCCTATCATTTTCTCTTTTGACATTCAAGCCAACTGTACCATAATTATGGTATTTTTACTATAATTTTGATTTGACAAAAAATCAAAGAAAAAATGAAAGGTAGAAAAAGAGCTTCTGAATTTCTTTATTTCTCCATTGTTTTTTTGTGAGAAACAAAAAAAACCTATACATTTTTAACAGAATGATGACAATGCATACTCTACTAGTATGCGGTCCCAAAAATTATTTTCTTTAATCTCTTTGAAAAAAAAGTATTTTTTTCTTTTCTTCAGTAAAAAAAATCAAAATAAAAACCGTGGCACAGTTCGCCATGAGCTTTCTTATAGGAAAGAGGTGACCGTATACTATACGGTCTCCAATTTTATTAGATTCCATATGAAGAGTAATTCAATTTCATAGTTGATTTTGCCAAAATTCATGAATTCAAGAATGAAAACCTAACCTAACCTAACCTAACCTAACAAATAATCCAGTATATCGGCTATTTTCAAAATTTGTTTGCTGCTGGCTTCCTGTAAAGTGTAAACCGACAAGAACCATGTTTTTTTAGACATGAATTTTATGTCAGTACTATACGACTCAAAGAGATTGGACGGTCTTTACAACATTTCACAGTGAAGTGTGATACGGCGAACTGCGTAGGTACAAATTTTTGGACACGTAAATATACACCAATGGTACTATAATTTCGTAATAAAGGAAAATTGCCTAACCGAAAAAAAAAGTTTTTCGAAAAAGTATCAACTGTCCGTTGCTCGCCCAAATCAGGTGTCAGCTCATTGACTGTGACAGAATATTTCCTGGAAGTAATCTGTGTTGTGCGTGAAACAGCTCATCGACCAAATTAATTTCAGTCAAGTACCATATGTTGCGTAGCTAAGACAAGCATTTTCACTCTATCCATCTTCATTGTGTGTATTGCATTTGGATAAAAATGTGTGTACATACTTAGAAGTTGGAGAAGATGATCGGCTGACAGAAGAAGCCAAAGATGCAAGTTGCGAGTGAAGCATATTGCTGGAAGATCCTCCGTAACTTGCTTTCCTGATAAAAGAAAAGGATAGTTTAATATAAAACTTTTCATTATGTTTATACAAAATTCATTGAACATTTGAAATAAATATCATGCTAGCCAGTTAAAAGGTACTACAGTACACTCTCAGTAATCCGCCGCTCGATTATCCGACTATACTATACTACTAGATTATACTATAATCCGCCATTATTTCTACTAGTTGAAAGCACAAAATCAAGCTATATATATCTATAATTCGCCGGTATTCGATTGTCTTCAGTAGTCCGCCGCGTGCAAGTATACATCGCAGATGAGACAGGTTTATTTTGGAAACTTCTCCTTCGTAAAACGTATGTTCATCGCGAAGAAAGTAATCTACCAGGGAGAAAAGTGCCCAAGGACTGCATCCCAATTATGCCGTGCTCCAAAGCAACCGGTATACACAAACTGAAGCTTTTGGTCATAGGTCATAGGGAAAGCCAGGAATCCTAAGCCATTCAAATAAAAATATGTATAATTTAGTAAATACTTGATTTTGATTATAAATAAAACCGTAATTTGCTAGCACAAACTTCTCAAAAAAACTATTTTTACGAAAAAGCTGTTTTAATTTTTACCATATTTTGTATGTATGCACTATAATACGCCGTTTTCACTAATTGGACACTTGTCTGATTTTTGGGGTGGTGGATTACTGAGAGAGTACTGTATAACTAAAATATGATTTAAAAATGCTAGTACCTACAAATTACATAGGTGGTTATCAATGTCATTTAGATATAAAGGGAGAAGAAACAGAACAGAATGTTGTAAAAGCTCACTTCTTGTGTCTCTTATTAGAGGAGCCAGACGATGACGAGGGAGCGTGAGAAGTAGCCGAGGGCAGAAGCGGTAAGGAAGTCATCTCGTGCAGATTGCTGGCGGCAGCGTGCAGAGCTTGCTGAGCTGCCCCGGCCAGCTCTCGCCCCACCTGCAGCTCGTTGCCGCCCACTCCGCCTGCATTCGACACTGAATTGGGCGCTCCGCAGTGGATGGCCTCATAAGAAGCCTTCAGAGAAGCCGTCCGCCTTCCTTGCTGCATCTGTAATTCCATATCGACTGTAAAAAGGAAAAAGGGCGTAATCCACACAACGCAAATTTTACAGGAGGAGCAAAAAACGTTTTTTCAATGATTTTCTGTCAAAATCAAAATAAAAAATATACACAGACTTAAAGTGCATAATGATTAATAATTTAGTGTAATATTTTCCCAATCTGACATTAATTACGTAAGTTATTAGAGAAAAACCGATAAAAATGATGGTAACATCCTTTTTCCTTACCAATTTCAAATGTCGTATTCATAAAATACAGTGGACTTACGCAGCAAATAGCCTTTTTTCACACTTATTTTTAATTAAATTCTTGGGAATGTATTTCTTTATAGTGTTTCACTAGGTGTTTATTTAATATTTTTTCATTTCCTATGGTTTAATTATATTAAGTTTAAAATTAGAACAATCATAATTTATTATTTTCAGAAAAAAAGTATTTTATTAAACCATAAATGACACATAATCATTACATAATAGTAATAATGATAATAGTAAATATAGCAAATATTTTATTATATATAGATAGACATAGTATATTGATTCAAGCTAATCTTAGTTATTTACAATAATTATAACAAATAACCAATATTTTCGGATGTATTTGGTTCTTGACAATCACTTGTCACTTTGATCAGTGGCTTCTGACAACAAATTAAAACAAAACGCATTTTACTCGAGATTTATGTTATTACTATAAATAATACGGTGCATAATTATAATTTTTGTCCAATACAATGATTTTAATCGTAAATATAAGCGTACATAGGACAGTTTAGAATTGTGTTTGACATGTCACATAACCTATAAACCGCACGGCGGTGTTTGAAGTAAATATAGCAAATATTTTATTAATTTTATCATCTAATATGAACAAGAGATCATTAACCAATGATTAAGACACAATATAAGTTGTAACATAATGTTTTATAACAATTTACAGAGAATTAATGATGACGCTTCACTTGTGCGGCATAACAATTTCAAGGCGTAATTTTAAGGTCTTACCATTTTTCTTTGTGTTGTTTATTCCATCCATGTTAACACCACACATTTTAAGAATATTTTAACTTCTTTCTATTGCCATTTTCACTGGATTAGTATACTTTAAATGAATTTTAATGGAAAGAGTGTCGAAAAACGTGTTGGACTGTCAAACGAGCGAGCGAAACTATTAGGTGGCTTAATCTTCATTATGGTTCATACCTGAGCCAGCCGGGCGTCAGCGTTTAGTAAAACTGCCATTATCCTCATACATTTACGGATTAAGTTGCTTACCGCCCTTTTCCTTACCACAAAAGATTGCTTAAACGACTTATAATGTCATTGACGTGGTTTGAGCCCCTTTTCCTGGACGTAAAATTCACACGCCCTTCATTTCTAAAAACTAAAAGCTAAATTTTCATAATAATTCGTCATTTGCAGCTTAAATCCTTTGGGCATACCATGTATTGAGTTGAATACTTTGCTAATAACAAATAAAACCCACTTTGCAAAAACTGAGGCTTACGCCCCTTTTCCTTTCCACAGTCGATATAGCATATTACAGCAGAGCGAACAAAATAAAGATAGTTATTAAAGCCAAATAGCAGTTTTAACCGTGAAACTGATAAAAAATACGAGAAAACAAAAAGATGTAGTTGCAGTACAAAAACGTAGAAGCACACAGTTGTGAACAAGATGACAAAATGGTGACTAGGACCAGTGGCGAAGGGTGACTTTTGGAAAGAGGTAGGCTGTAGAGATCAGAGAAAAAGAGCACACTTGTCAGGTATACTTATGGGAAATAAGAAGATAATATGATATTACTACTGATGAATAGGTACACACTAATGACAACGACACACTAATTCAATGAAATTTCAAAAGCTCAATAACAACATAAAATTGAGTAATGAGTTTAAATTATGTTTTTTCTTAAATCTTACATCAAAAATCATTAGATAAAATTATTTTTTATTTTTAAAAACAATCTATATTTATTTATATGTGATTGAATGCCATAGAAATTATTTTTTTAAATTACCTAATTATTAATTATTTTGGAGAAAGGTGCAGTCATTGGCAATAATATTATGCGCAAATAATTTAGGCTTCACCATTCCTTGGCGAATATTCCGATAAATGCGTTAAAGACAGATGGAGCAATGTGGCAAATTTTTTTAAACATTTTCAGACAGATGGTGCTGTAATCTGTATATGTGTCGCTAGATTTCAAAATCAGCCAAGTCCATAATAGAATAGGAGAAAAACAGCTTTTTGTTTTCTCAAATACACAGTCACAAGGGTGAAAGTTTATATTATTTCGAGTATAGAATATTTAAAATTAATAAATTTCAAATTTTGATAATGCAGAAATGTTAGAAAGCAGTAGTTTTTCAGCAATTCACAAAGAAGTCAAAAATACCTAAAGGTGGACTTGGCTGATTTTGAAATGTAGCAACACATATATTTATAATACATTCCTACATATACGACAGATATCATTGGCAAGTTAAATTATTTTTATAGAATACAGTAAAACCTCGTTAGTAAGAACACTGATAATTCGAAATTTTCCCGAAAAAAAAGTCCCTTGAACATTATTTTCATATAAAACCATACCTTTAATTCGAATTTCGTAATTCGAAATGATTTCAGAGTCTCTGGCATATAAAAATATTCAATAAATCGTAATAAAGTACACTATATCATGGGCCAGTCATTGAAAATTGTGATAGACTTTCCTTAAAACATCAAAAATTACTTATTTTATGATGCTAATAAAAATAATCCTGACATTTTATGACCAGAAATCTATGATCAGAAATGAAATTAATGAAAATCAAAAAAAAAAAAATTTTCAAAATTTTTATATTTTTTTTCCCCATACATTTCGTAATTCGTAATTCGAATTTTATTTCGATTTTCGGTCCCATGGAATTCGTATTAACGAGATTTTACTGTATAAGTGATTATTTAAATACGTCAATATACAATTGAAGAGTGACATTCCAAGCCGGCCTTAGTCCAAAATTACAAATTTTCATGTTTTGATGGAATCCGATAGAGTGTGCTGAGATCTATATTCTCACTAAAACTTATATTTTACAAAAAATCCTAAGTCTCTTAAATTTGATGTCGAAATGTGCCTTTTTTCTCAAAACAGCACTAAGGTAACGGTTGATTCTTTCCAAACTGGCCTAAGGATATATGCGCATGCGCAGTTGAACTTTTTTGCAACATTTACGCTCCAAGCGGCCATAATATAATATTGTAACACGTCAGATTAGAAATGTCAGACGAAATATTAGATAATTTTTGTTTTATAAGTTCATGTGCACATCAGTAAACTATTTTTTTATTGAAAATGATCCTACATTGTAGTATTATTATATAATATATTATTTTGCTGTAAAAGTTACAATGTTTACCCTTTTATCAAAAAATGCAATAAAGTGAAAGAAATTTTATAATATTTTTATTCACTAATCATCCCAACAGACCTGTCCATGACCTGTCTTTTACACAATCATAATTGTATACACAAAAGACACTCAACTTTACTTTATTGTGTCCCAAACTGTACTTAGTACAGACTTAGGGCCATTTTGAAAAAAAAGTCAGTTTTTGAATGAATTTTTTTGAAGTTTTACTATACTTTTTAATATTATTTATATATTATGTTTTTGAGTCTTTGAATTTTCTATGAAATTGCCAAACATTATAGTACCGAAAAATTAAGAGGTAAATTGCAAATCACAAAAATATGATTATCTCAAAATCAGATTTTTAGACTTAGGCCAGTTTGGAATGTCACTCTTCAATTATAAGTTATATTTCCTAAGAAGGTAAGCTTCAAATAAATGTCTAGTATGGAGTCTTGCGCTACTGACTTAAACTAATGATTGAATACTGTCCAAGTCATTTCACATTGCAGATTCATCTCTGGCAAGTTACACTCAATGCTGAGATTTAAGCAATTCGCTTGATAGTCAGATCACCTTTATCAGTGCCATGCACGAGTATGTAATAGAATATTGACCTGTTGGGTGGCGGCGATGGCCTGGCTGGCTGCTGCAGCGATGGCGTTTCCTGCTCCCATGTGACCCAAAGAATAACTCGGGCTGTTTGCTTCTGTCACTCCACGCCCCAACGCGGCCTGCAATATGACACATCATGTTTCAAAACACTTAAATATGTTGATGACAATTTCTTATATTATGAAGATGGAACCTAAATAATATACGAAAATAAAGCTGAAAAAACGGTTACTAACGATAATCCACAGCACTTTATTTAATAAAAATCCAATAAATTTTATATTTCAGAAAACATCGATGACCCCGACAATGTGGTGACAGCAGCACCTTTACCCTACGGTAAACCCAGGCCGGTTGACTAAGACTAAAATTAGTTGCAAATAATTTCATATAGGTACCAGATTCATTTATTGAAGTACTCTAAAATTTATTTTGCAGGACTACACTGTGATAAAAATATAATAGTGTGTACAGGTCTAAAAGTAGGTTTTTGTACAATGAACTGTCTTTATTAATCATTTAGATGAACAATCATGTAAAATCACAAATATCAGTACATTAATAATTAACTACAGCATAATAGTGGTCGCCATTTTTTTTTTATTGATTAGCAAAATAGGTAATCATTGTTAAGAATGTTAATTTTTCTGTACACAGTGTGCTAAAATTGAATTGGAATTGCTATCTAATGTTGTTGTACAAACAATTCATATGAATTCAACTCGATGTATTTTATTGGAATGAAAACATACATACTATTGTTGACAAAACCAACCTGTATGGCTGAATCAGTTCTAGACAAGGCATGAGGGGCAGTGGCTGCGACGAGAGTTCTCCCCTCTGTGTTTCTGCTTCCCCCGCCCAATCCCAAACCACCCCCACTAGACGGCACCCCACTTCCCAGTCCCAATCCAACGCCACCTCCCATTCCGAGTCCTGCAGCAGAAGAGTCGCTCCCTCGGGCCAAGGCCGTTCCAGTTACCGCACTGCCGCTGCCACCCCAGCTCTCTCGTCTCTTTTCTGCCCGCACCCTGTATCTGATGCCAAACCATTTTACGTGAGTAAACCTTTTATTTATCTTTATCATTAGATGATAAAAACATTATTCACCTATTAGTCTTTAAGGCTATACTTCAGCTGAGGCGTGGTCAAAAAAAATTGTGACTACGCGACGCGCAGATTGTGTACACGACACGTGCCGAACAAAGCATAATTTGTCATAAAAATTCAACATGCGTCCGTTTAATGTTATATTTATTGTTATATTAGCAATAATAATAGTATATTCATTGACATGTTTTCTTTTCCGAGTACATGCGTAATATTTTTTAGTCATCTTTACAAGATATAAGAATTAATTCCTCCGACGCCATCACAAAACAAATTGACGTGTTCACGTCTCAACTACCGCTCTCCGATTGGCAACGAGCGTGAAATTTCATCCCACCTATTGTTGAAAATTATTTGCCGTTTCACTGATGTATGCTCTTAAACCACATAACGGTTCGAAACAAATATGATTTTAGTTCAATGAACGCTATATGAACCATCTTACACATTGTACGAAAAATTTCAATAGTGCACACCGTATCCCCTCCCCTCTCTGCAAATACTGTTGCAATCTATTTTATAGTCTACAATTACAAATCCTGTTTGATTTCTTGATCTTGAAATCCCAGGGTTGATAATGACAGAATCCCTAGATTGCAGAATTCCTTTTTATATAATTTTTGACAAATAAAATGTTTTTGTCAACAAAAGAACTGAAAGCAGTTGGTTTAAAAATAAAAATGTATTGACATCTCAAAAAATTACCATTCCCGAGATTTTATGAAATAGTATGAATACAGTAAAACCTCGTTAATACGAATTCCACGGGACCGAAAATCGAAAAAAAAATCGAATTACGAAATGTATGGGGGAAAATATTAAAATTTTGAAAAAAAAAAATTTGATTTTCTTTAATTCGAAATTTCCGATTCCGTGTGTGAATATAGGTCATAAAATGTCAGGATTATTTATATTACCTTCTTAGAATAAGTAATTTATGCTGTTTTAAGAAAAATCTGTCAATTTTCAATGACTGACTCATGAAATAGTGTACTTTATTGCGATTTATTGAATATTTTTGTATGCCAGGGCTCGCTCTTAAATCATTTCGAATTACGAAAATCGAAATAAAGGTATGATTTTATATGAAAACAATGTTCAAGGGACTTTTTTTACGAAAATTTCGAATTACAGTGAATTTCGAATTATCCGTGTTCTTATTAAAGAGGTTTTACTGTAGTCATGAGTCGAAAAAATTAATTATCCATCAAAAAACTGCTACTAAATGTGAAATTTCTAGACGTATTTTTTGTTACTACTTCATATTATTATGATGACAGTACCAGACACTTAAAAACAGTTTTTAGGCAGAATTTCCATATGCCGAACTTAAAAAAAATATTAATCTCCAACATCGATTGGAGCCAGTTTGAGATTTCATCATATTACAAAAATCCAATAAACATATCTAAAAATTAAATTCCATTCACCAAAGACGTACAAAGTACAGATACAATGTATTATTATTAAATTAACACTTAATCCAATCAATTTAAAATCTCACATAATATGAGGGCTCTAAAAACAAAAACGGCAGTTTCTATTTTTGTAAAATGTCTTACTTTTCTTTTATATGCATAATTTCTAAAAAAAAAATATTAAATGTTATATACGTATTATTATTATATAAACAACATTCAAAAATACTTTTATCAGAAGATATACCTTACCTATAATAAAGATATGACATTTTTAATGGCTCGCCAACATTTTACGACAATAGAATTTGCCGTTTTTGTTTCTAAGCCCATCACACTATATAAGCATGCCAATTCTTATTCTTATTCTCATTGTCATACATGTTAATTTAGTTGTTTAGGTAATAAAAAAACTTATAGAATGAATTTTATCAGTGTATTTCAATTAATTCTAACCAATGAAAATTTTGTATTATTCTATCTATAGGAAACAGTTTAAGCGACCAAGGTTTCGTCTTTCAGCATCTTCAGGCACTGTGCATATCTACCTACGATAAATGAATAGCTGATCGAAACTTGTGTCACTAGAACTGATACTTGTGTGATAACAAAAACCTTTCATCAATTAGAATTTAAATTCAAATTCAGTAGGTACCCTCAGTCGACAGTACTAATTATCTAGACAGTATTTCAAATATGACAGGAGAAAATAAACAAATTGACAAAACATAAATCATTCGTAAAAACATTCCATCCAAAATAATTACATTATATATTGAAACCTCAGATTGAGTTAAATAAACAGAATAAGTGTTGCTATGAAATTTAAGCTAAATCTTTTTTTTAAAAAAATTCTTCATTTGGAATCAAGTAAGACCTGCGTCGACGTGCTCGAACTGCAGTGCAGTGTGTCTTTGCCCTTATTTGTGTTGATAAAAATATGGTTTATAAAGAATACATAATAAAATCACATGGAGTAGGCTTTGTTTCTAGTTCACATAACAAAACTTGTTACAATGACGTTATTTTCCCCAAACGCAAAAGTATGAAGTAAATAATTTAAAATTATAATAGTATGTGTGTATTAAGAATTTTACTTTTACTTGGAAGAATTTTAGTGGATTCATTTTCAATCAGCCTAAAAATTGGAAAGAACATGATGTTTTTTTGTAGTGTTGATAGAAACATGTTGAACACAAATATGCCTGCGTTTACCTATTCTCTTTGTGATGGGTGGTCTGTGAACTCTGGCCAAGGGGAGTGGGCGCGTCGAGCTCGAGTGACCGTTTCTCGAGCAATTCTGTGATCCCCTTATTATCGGCCTCTAGTTCACACTTAAACTTATACAGTTCAGTGTCTGAAAAAAATATCCTCTTCATTCAAAATGGATACTCTCAGACTATAACTAGGCACAGATATATTTAATCGATAAATGTTTCAATCGTGGCTATTTTGTTGTCTTCTTCAGGTGCCAACATAATGTGACATTCTCAAAGCTCTATCGATCCGATATTATAAACTTTATTCTTTTTCCTCCATTAAATTTAAATATTATTAATGCTTTCTTTTTTTTGGGTTGAAGTTTTACTGCATTTTTTAAATATTGCAGAGAAAACTCTAGGAAAAGAAAAAAAATAGCCACAATAAGTCAATGATAAAGTCTTATTGCAAAGAAAATCAATTTCATTTCATAACTCTTGTCAATTGATTGATATTGTAAATATTTAGCAAAAAAAATGTTGCATTCAGTAATCAAGTAGAGGGTATTAATTAATGTACATTATATTCATTCAATATCATTTATACAAACTGACATAGAAAATTTTAATTGCTGTAAAGGACAAACCACAAGTAAAGATCAATTTTGTTAATTTTTTATGTCATGTTTTGACAAAAATCAGATTTCTGCGTACCTACAGAATGCCTCTCTTTGGCAAGGGTAATTTTTTTTTCAATTTAATATCAGCTACGTAAATACTTAAGCAATATTTACCGGACATAATATTGGGTATGAAAACTTACCTAATCTTCTTAAATATCTTTCAACTAATTCGTAAACTTGGTTGGCCAATTGAAGTTTCTCATCCGCGTCTTCTAATGTTTTATCGTATGTGGATCGGATGTCCCGAAATTCCTCATTTGCATTATCCGTGGTTATATCGCCACGTCTACACGATCCAAATAACAATCTCACCCGTTTTTCTAATGAATCCATATTATCTGCAAAGGAAAATGACATAGGTACATTTCATGATACAGAATTAATTGGTGTTCTCACTCCCGTACGCTGTGTCACTTTTGTCTTTAACATATTATGCAATGATCACTTCAAAACGATTTGATTACAGATAATATGTTAAGGAGTTTTCATTTTTATAGCAGTCTAAAATAATATAATAAAATTAGTTAAAACTTCTAATATTGAATTTTGTTATCATATTTAGAATATTATTTAAAATAAATTACTTAAATGCAACTTTTGTTTATTATAATATTATCTTACCAAGATTTAATATTTTTTTATTGTCTGCGTACAAATTAATATTACATGGTATGTAAATCGTGCCTAAGTGATGTCATAATTTTCAAAATAATATTGTACATCTGATGTATTTTTCTATCTTCACCAATATATCTAGTTACCTCTTTGTTTATAATGATATACTTTTTTCTATTTTTCTTCCTATTTTATGTTGTCGCAATCTTGCTAGGTTTTACTATATTATAATTGAGGCGTAGAGTTACTAAACCCGCTCTAGAGACTTTTTTGAGTTTTGAGTAAATCACGAAAAACTATTTTGGGCATATTATAATGATTTAAGTGTAATTTTAGATGTTATATTTCTTCCGTTACATACGGAAAAGTATAATAAAATGTCAAATCCAATGTATAAGCCGTATTTATTCAAATAAATGCATTTTAATTATCCCAAGAGCGGACTTTGTCAGTCGCTACCTGACAGAGCGGCGTTCGATGCGGAATTTTTTTTAAAAGAGCGGTGTTTGGTGCACAGTGGTACATTGTCGACAGGAGATGATAGTTCAGTAGCGGTCCGTATTTATTTTAATTATGTAATATATTTTCAAATTTACTTTGTCTAGAAAATATTTTGTAGCCATTCTTACCTACTGGCAGCTGTATAATTTTCGCATTGCACCTACATATTTAGCTGTTATATTGGTATGTAATATATTTTAAAAATAGTGGTATGTACTTGTCTTGAAAATAAAATGCTTTTTGTTGGTACAAAGCATTAATATTTATTTAGAGTAACAATAACACATTTAATAATATCAATAGCATATATGAAAAAACCCAGCGGAATTAAGTACCTGCCTTTAACTAACTAATCACCCTATTACCTGTGACTCAAATTCCATGAATTTGGGAAACCCACCATTACCTACCAACCTATTTATTAAATGTAAAAATAAAATGATAATATTTTTAAGTAATATTATTTATTATCTACTTAGGTACCTATATTAGATATTTTATAACATTAAATTCAGAAAACCAAATCCGACAAATAAATGTCTACTTTTCATATACAAATAGGTAGGTGGGATTTCTGAAATTTATTGCAAAAACGTATTATAAAAATAATGGCATTTATACAAGATAGCACAGCATTGTTAACTATGTATTGTTATTACAACTAAGCTAGGTAATCTACAAGTACGATATATTAATAAACATAGGTACCGTCAAACCCCCTAACTCCACCCGGTTATTTAACAGAAAGTCGTTTTGCCACCAAAATATCCACCAATATGAAGACTTATAGACGTTAGGTAATGCACAATGATAGTGTTTATTTTTATTTTTATTGAAGTAACACCCTTTTCATACTAAATAATACAATAAATCACTATTTTTTATATGGACGAAGTTACGGCACGATTCCTTAACTTCGCCTAGTGTGTTTTAGTAGGTCCAGTACAAAATTATTGTCTATGAATACTCACAAAATTCATTAAAAAATGACCTCAAGCAAATGTAGGTCTTATGCCAGCGACAATTGGACATATTTTAAAGAAATATCTACATAGGCGAAGATAGGAATCACTTCAATGACTGTTTCATAAAACCTACCAGTTTATGTTAGGGCTGCCAAAACCCAAAGCATTATAGTATTTAGATAGTATACTTTTAATAAAGGAAATATGAGAAAAAATATTAACTGGTGATTCAAAGTGATGAATAGTTTTCAGTCTAAAAACCATAAAAATAAAAAAATAAATCTATTTCAAGAAAAGCAAAAACAAAAAAATAGTAAAAACATGACTTTCTAGTGTTTAATTGATTTAGGTGAAGTTAGGGACACTTGGCGAAGTTAGGGGGTTTTACGGTAATTGAATTAAAATTCATTATCATTCATATTAACGAATGATACAATTTTGTGACGAAAACAACTTGTCCTGTGTAGATAATGATAAGGAATATCTTTTTTTGTCAGGGGAGATGAAAAAAAATAGCCTACCGTAACATAGAACCTACCTACTAAATCTATCATTTGTATAGTAAAAATTATCAAACAAAAAGTATCTCCCCGACAGAAAATAGTTTTCCTTTAATTATATTTTTGACACGTCAAATCAAATAATGTTAAAAACGTGTACTTGAGATTCTTATGATAGTTTATTATACCACACAGAATATTAAATATAAATGACAACAAAAAAAAAACACGTGAAACTACAAAGTAATATGAGATACCACTGGATTATCCATAACAATACAGCAAAATACAGTCAATTTTTAAATACGTTTCTTGGCGTAACAGGTTATATTTCCACGCAGCTGGATTTCTCAAACGCTTCCTTGATTGTCCTAGTTGAGATTCCGTCACACTAACTATGGAAACATTCATTATTAAAAATAAAAAATAGTAAAATAGTCGGAGCAAAATTACGACCTTCCTCACTTATCCTGTTGACAGTTTGTACGGAGATTAAAGAATTCGTGAAGTCATTATTTAAATCGCGGCATCGGATTGGCCGATTACGCACAGAGGGTTTTACCAGAACAAATTAATTTTCAGAGCGGGTTTAGTCAGTCGCCTCGATATCTATTTTGATTTTTTGAAGAAACAGAGAGGAATTTAAAACTCTCGCCTAGAACAGAAGATAGATCTTACGAAAGAGCTCCTGTGTACATTCAAAACTATTTTTTTTTGAAAAATCGCCCAGAGCGGATTTTGTAACTCCATGCCTCAATTTATATATGGCAATTATACTGGTTCGGCTGGTCTAAAAAAGACCACTGAATTCAATAGTAACACGTATCACCTGTTCATCGATTTTAAGGCAGCTTATGATAGCATTAATCGAAACCGGTTATACGAAGCAATGCGAGAATTTGAAATTCCGACGAAAATAATTAAACTTGTAGAGATGACAATGAGACCAGTACAATGTCGGGTGAAGCTTCAAGCGGAAATATCCGAGCCATTTATATCACTGAATGGCCTCAGGCAAGGTGACGCTCTGGCATGCCTTCTATTCAATATTGCGCTAGAAAAGGCGATATGGGATGCAAAGATTGATGCCCGTGGCAGCGGTACGATATTTACTAAGCCTGTGCAGCTGCTGGCGTATGCCGATGATATTGACATCATTGCCATAGAATTGGCGCTGAAAAAGGCATTCACAGCACTAGAAGCCTCTGCAAAAAGAATGGGCTTACAAATAAATGGGGCAAAAACTAAATACATGCCAGTCTATGTCACATCACAAGAAGGCGCACCAAAGTTAGATATTGGTGCATACAAGTTTGATACGGTCGACAGTTTTATATACCTTGGATCTCTTGTAACTCGACATGATATTACAGAAGAAATCAACAAGAGAATCATGTCTGCGAATAAATACTACTTAGGCCTGTTAAGACATTTTAAGTCCCGCATACTATCTCGCCGAACTAAAAGCACTCTTTACAAGACACTTGTAAAGCCGGTGCTCACCTACGCATCGGAAACCTGGACATTAACTCTGCGAAATGAAGGTGCCCTGAACATCTTTGAAAGAAAATTCTCCGCCGTATATATGGACCGATCAGGGACGGCACCAATTGGAGGAGAAGATATAATGCTGAGCTCTACGGGCTGTACGAAGATTGCAGAGCAGTTCAATCAATTAAGATTGGGAGACTGCGATGGCTAGGTCATGTGCACCGTATGAATGACAATGAACCGGCAAAAAGAGTGATGTCCAGCAATCCAATATGGCGTAGAAGAGGCAGGCCAAAGATTCGCTGGTTGGATGGAGCTGCCAGTGACTGTCGTATTCTGGGGGTACCGAATTGGAAAGCGGCCACACTGAATAGGGACAGGTGGAGGGAGCTGTTGGAGGAGGCCAGGACCCACACCGGGTTGTCGCGCCCCTGATGATGACGATGAATTATACTGGTTGCAACATCTTTTCTTTAATCTATTATTTTTTTGGTACAAGTCGGTTATGGGGAAGCCAGGCGGGAAGCGCGCTAATTGTCATAGCCGATTTCGGCAAAATTCTTGAATTCAAGAATGTAAACCTAACCTAAACTAACCCAACCTAACAAATAATCCAGTATATCGGCTATTCCGCAGCGGCTTCCCCATAACCGACTAGTGCCATTATAACTTCTGTTTTTCTTCTGTCCACTCATTGCACTCATTGTCAAACTATTCTTCTACAAAGTAAAGATCCTACTGCGCAACGGTGCGGAGAACTACACCTCAATCAAATTAAAGACATTTTAAGTATCCCTCATGGCTGGGTAAAGGTCCATGTATAAACAAATAGGCATTATAATTGGAATCAGTAAAGTGCATTATCCATTAATATGCTCTTATTATTATAAAATATCAGTTCATGAGGCAAGCGTCTTACTTTGGACAGATAAATCTAATTCTCTCATCTCTGTGAACCGGTCACGCAATTCCTGAGGTAGATGCTCGATCACTGAAAAAGTAAATAATTAGAAACAATTAAAAACAACCATTAGTTTGATAGTGCTGTCAAATTAATATGCAATTTTGACATAACAAAAAAAATAATAAATATATCTAATACAGTCAAGTGCAATAAGATAACACGATTTCTTTTTGGTAATTTTATAGAGCTATAAAAAGTTATGGGTACATCTATGGGTATTTAATTCTATTTTTTTTTTAATTGTAATTTTCCACTAAAAAATATGAATTTTCGAATTTGGAGCCGTTGTCAAAATTATAATGTTGGTGTCATTGGAAATTTGGAGAAAACGCCCTGACGTTAGCGCAGTGCAAGACAACGAGTAATTGGCGTACTTACTTTCGAGGTAATCTTCTAAATACAACATATTTGGTTATAGTAATGGTTTTTTGTGTTTTTATAAATTGAAAATCAAACGATTGCAATATTAACTAACGAAATCGTGAACTCTTTTGTGACGCACACGTCAACGCTGTCATGAACTCGAAGGCGTCAGTAACAACTTAGCCAACTTTCAGAAACCAAAAACCACATTGATAAAATGGCGTAGAGTTGCCAGTTTTTAAAATAAATTTTCCCAACTCAATATAATATTAATTCAGGGATAATATTATTTTGTATTATTTGAAAAATATTACATTATACTGTGTACGTTTTCTTTCAGAAGACAATGATTCGGCGTCCGATCACCAGCATCGAACTCAAACTAGACGATTTGGAAGAGTACGACGCGATGAAGAGGGACATAGCAAACGCAACCATAGGATCGAATCACGATGTGAATGTCTCCTTCAACAAACCTCCAATATGGAACATAGGCCCCAAATCGACCAAAGAAATACAAGACAGAATCGGTTTAACCCAGCAAAACAAAAGAACTAATCCAACATGAACCTAACAATCATCTCTATGTTATTAATAATAATCATATTATGTACCTAAGCATTTTTATAATTTTTGTTCTATCTTATGTTTTATTGACTACTAACTTTCAATTGCTACAATAAAATAATGAAATAAAATACCCCTAAACCTTTCGTATTAATTACGTAATTATTACAAAAAACATGTTTATGTGAAACACAATATGTTTATGCTAAAATTATATAACACCCAAAGAGGCACCGTCCAATCTTTTTGATAACACCTATCTAATTTTGATTTAGATTGGGTATTTTAAAGCACTTGTGGCAGTAGGTATCTAGTATGATGGAGTCTGTCATTGGGAACTTTTTTTCAAGACAAAGAGTGCTCCATAACTTTTCTAAAACTTTGTCATACAATCACCAGTACACCGAATTAAGACTATCATCAATACAGTAATAATTATTAATAATAATGGCAGTGTTTTATTTTTCACTTCCGTTGAAAAATACAAAAAAAAATCATAACTTACAATATAATATGATATAAGTAGTCATTTACAAAGAAAATTTTAACTTTTACGCATTTGAAAAGTGAACGCCTCATGCGCTTCAACGAAACCCGCCACCGATAATTAGGTATTATCAGTGCTTGAAATGGAAAGTTTTACGAACCGGAACTCTCGTAAATTTGCTCGAAAATATTGACATATTAATGTTCTTGCATAATTCATTATTTTATGTATTATATACAAATAAGTATACTATTTTTTGTTATATACCTTCCAAGCGCAGATGGTGAAATGGAATATCTAGCAGTCTTTAAACTTGTGGCATGCAAGATTAAAGCATAGTTGTGTTGGTGTGATGGACGGAAAACAAGCTTTACGTCTCGTCATAAATACTTTTTTGTGGGTAGGTACCATGATTCCAACAAGTTTCGTATCAATTTTAAATATATAATAGTAAATTAATTGTATAACTTTTTATACTGCGTACCCACTATCCATAATATTTATCCAACTATTACCATTACCATAATTTATACTCGATATAATTAACTCGACTTGTCATAGGTTTTTTTTATTTTTAGAGAGTTTAATAATAGGTTTCTATGTCTCTCAAAAAATTATAATCGTATATTTAATTGAAGTAAGTATGATTATGTTTTTTATTTTATTAATCATAAACATGTAAAAAAACAACACCTCTTTTGTTATCATTATTATCACTCAGGCCATGATCATAAATTCCATTAATAAAAAACGCAGCATTGCTCATTGGTAACGCATTTAATGAGGTAATAGTGTCATTGTCACAAACTATTATTTTATCTTAAACAAGGATTGTACCTAGTAATGTGACTAAATCGATACATAATAGTCGGGACTGAATCTTATCTCTGTTCCGTTGGTAGGTACTTATTGTTGGTAGAACATTTATTCTTTAAGCAAGTACCTACCTCTACAAAATACAAGGGGGGACATGCTCAGCGTACGTCAAAATGGAGCTTTTATGATATTTTCAAAGCATGATCCTGGACATTCCTTAAACGTTGTAGATAATCTATTTACATAATTTTGAAGCCTTATTATCCTATATATTTATTTTAAACATTTGCTCACTGCATAAAGTATTTTTATTACATAAAATGGTATTCTTTTAAACCTCTCGCTCTAATGTTTTAGAATATAGTCATATTTCAGTACGTCCATGTGAAGTGGTGTTAAGATTTTTTATACTTATTAATTTTTAAAAGCATTTATAAAACCATCAGTAAAATATATGTCAACATTATTATAGTGAAATGTTTACAATAAAAAAGTATATTGATAATCTCTGTGATCCCAAATTTGACATGAATTAGGCATTTTATTATTCAAAAAATGGGCAAGATTTACACATTTAAAGATAATTTTAAAGATACTGATTATAAGCTATGTCTTTGACCATTCAAGCGTGATAAACAATCTACGAATAATGTTTGCTTTATAATAATTATTGACCTAAGAATAAGGTATTATTTTTTTGAAATACGCCATTTCTATTGGCATTTCCCAGTGGCTAAGCTACAACATACGGCCGTAGCCATAAATTGACAAACGATAAATGAAGTAAGGAGTAAGATCATGGTAACGCGCGTGTTTGAACATGTTATAATTGATATAATGTAGATAGAACCAACTCTTTTTTCATTTTCCTTCTATAAAAGCGTTAAATAAAAAGGTGAAAGATCCCATTTTATTATGATACAATATATTATTATACCTACTACCTACTCTGAGAGGATATCTAGCAGGGTTTTCACAGTGATAATCAAAAGTCATTGGATCAATTTTCTATTGCAACTTAAGTGCAATAATCATCATATTAAAAAAACGATTCTTTGTCGGATAAAGCAATAAACTTATTTATCTAGAATCTAGATATACAATATAAAATTCCGATAAATGTCCGATCCTATTAAGATCATAATATGGGCCCTCCACAGGGTGGAGGTTTGTATTAACCGATTTTGTTTTTACGAGAAATGGATGTCAGCCACTTGCTCAACCTATTAGGTCCATACCCGTATGTCCATACGTATACTTTATCGTATGAGAGAGAGACAAGCTGTTCGGCTGGCCTATCGAACATATTATATGGAATCGGTAAAGGATTGCATTCGCGAAAATCCTAAATCGTTTTGGGATTATATAAAATCATTAAGAAAGGATGGTGGATTTGCCGATTCGATGACTTGGAAGGGGGAAGTGGTGACTGGACATGGAATGGCAGAAGCATTTGCTGGTCATTTCAGGTCCGTCTACGCAAGTAGTATTCCGAATCTGGATGTCGCCTCAACGTCAAGAAAACGATCATGCGGTGCCCAATCCGTTGACATCTTCCCAATTGATGAGGGCTTAGATATATTAAAAAAATAAACTTAAGAATACGCGCTCTTTGGGACCGGGTAATGTCCCAACATTTTTTTTTTTAAAGGCTGTATTGACTTTGTCAAGGGCCCCACTCGCATATATATTTAACCTGACAATGGAGACGGGTATCTTTCCGGAAGCATGGAAGATGTCGAAGGTTACTCCAATTCATAAGAGAGGTACGGAGTCATCAGTGGAAAACTATAGGGCGGTAGCTATTCTCTCTGCACCAGCAAAAGTTCTTGAGATGATCATGCACAGCATGATTTCTCCAAGGATTGAGTCATTTATAATAAATGAGCACATGGATTTAGAGCAGGCCGTTCAACGGAAACAAACCTGATGGCATTTACTGATTATGTGTCATCAATACTAGATAGAGGCAGCCAGGTTGACTGTTCTTACAATGATTTGACAGAGTCGATCACGATATTCTAATGGAAAAACTCCAACTAACTGGATTGTCTGATCGATTTGTCAGGTTATTCGGGAGTTATTTTAAGAATCGTCAACAATACGTATCGTACGGCCTTTATCAGTCACAGACATTTGAAACATTTTCTGGTGTGCCTCCGGGCTCAAACTTGGGACCATTGCTGTTTACGATTTTTATAAATGACATAGCATTGGTAATTAAAAATGCTATGTTTTTGTTGTTTGCTGATGACTTGAAACTCTTCATGGAAGTTGTAACTTTGGACGATTGTCGTCAACTCCAACTTGATATGGATAATATATTAGATTGGGGCAGGCGTAATAAGCTGGACTTCAATATTAATCAATGCAATGTTTTATCGTTTACTAAAGCCTCACGAGTATTGTTTTTCCAGTATTAGATGCATGGCAGAGTTCTCTCGCGAGTATCATCTGTAAGAGATCTTGGAATCACGCTTGACAGTAAACTGACATTTAGTGGTCATATAGATACCATTTGTAAAAGGGCGCTAAAGATGTTGGGCTTTGTCTTGCGTACTTCGCGGGTCTTTTCGGATGTTACGGTACTAAAAATTCTATATAACTCCTTAGTTAGAAGCAGACTTGAGAGTGGGTCTATCGTTTGGGCCAAAAGAAATTTTTGAGACTCCTTTATTTTCGGCTGTATGGATATTATCCGTGGCTCTATCCGACTGACTTTCTCTTAGATATGCTTACATACTGTACTCTTCTGCAACATCTTCTTGGCTACGCTTCTAGGCGCTGTTGTCTACTAAATGGGAGGAGCTTGTTAGTTTATAATGGAATTGCGGTTGAAAATGGGCGGAGCGTGTTAGTTCACAGTTTTAACACGTAGCCAAGAAGATGTTGCTGATGAGTAGCTTAAAATTTACAAGGGATCTTTATTTAGCTACATATTTTTCAGACTTATACGCATCGTAAATGTGAACTCTGCCATTCTTGGTGGTGTTGGCTTGTGTCTCTGATAATTACCTTAGGAATCGAGGGCATCCGTTGTTTGTTCTCCCAAGTTGCAGAACTAACCTGCCATTATTAATACCAATTGGGAGGGCAATAACCATGATTAATGAAATCGCTTCGGATATTGATATATTCCACTTACGTAAGGTGAATTTAGGTGGACGTTGTTTTATATTTTTTAAAGATAGAGTCTATCAAAGGTCACTCTGTGTGCTTCCATCTACTTTTATTTTTGTTATTTTATTTCTTATTTTATTACTTATTGTATTATTAACTCACATTTTTCTGTATTTTGATTTTTAAAAATTAATAACACTTATTTTATGTGATTTCGTGAACGCTTTGAATTTATAATTTGTTATGTTCATTATATTATGTAAAATAAATAAATTTGATTTGATTTGATACCCTGACTCAAACACAAATTGAAAAACAATATGTGTATTTGCCAGACCCAGAATTCGAACCTGGGACCCACGACGCTATAGGCCAACGCTTAAGCCTCGCGGCCACCGTGGGTGAACATATTATTATTATTATGTAATTTATCGAAGGCCTGATGATAGAGAAAATTTAAACGACTGAGGGATCATTTTCAAACAGTTACATTGCCACAACTTTTATTCATGTAGGTATGCCAATGATGTTGGTCGGGATCGATGAGACATGTTCAATCACTTCATAGTGTATTGTAACAATAATAAGCCTCAATACATGAGTCGCTTAGAATCATAACTCACATATTCCAAAAATCAAGTTTTGAGATAATCGCTAAAAACCAACAGAGCACTATTTTTTGTAATTAGAAGAACAGTATTGAACTCCCTAGAATATTAATGAGTGAGAGAGCCGAATAACTTTTTTTTTTTTTAAATATATATACCTAATACTCCTAACGTTGCAGACATACAGCATACTATGAGAAATAGAGCTCCCCGATTGGTTAGGAAGGCGTTGGTGACAAAACTCTATTCTTTAAAATATACGACATATTACACCAACAATGAACTTTGTCAACAATTTTCACATGGTTTAAATTGACTTTTAATACTCAACTATTTTTCGGTATATAGATTAATTCATTTAGAATCACTTGGCATATTTAACTAAAAAACGACAAAATTGCAATATGTGAGTTATGATTCTAAGCGACTCACATATATATGATAAACTACCGTCGATAGCCGTCTTGAGTATAGAACAGACCCACAGGACCCGTTCAAGGGTATATCTGGCCTTGTCTAATCTAATAAAGTGATCCATCTTCCATGAAGGTAACATAAACATGTGACATTGGCTCATTTTTTTATAGCTACGTTAACATTGCCCTCGTTGCAAAAGGGTACCTAGTTACGTCCAATCTAGCATAGAAACATACGCAGAACCCGCATGATATAGATATAAACTGTAACAAAATTTAATCATCTTTTATCTTAGAAATTCCACAGTATTCATAGTATATTGGAAATGATATATAAGGTAAATACGGTACATGATCAATCTCATTAATTGTGCTTTTAACATATCTGACGGCACTAGAATGTATTCAATTGTGTTTGCGGTTCTGTGCTTTAGTTTTCTCAATATTATTCTTGGTGAGATTGTTCAATAATTTAAGAATTTTATATAATTTAAAAAAATATATTTTGAAACTTAAGATTGAATAAATTTGATGGCAACATAGTTTTACTGCTCTTTATTTTTATATCAGTGTTTCCTCAACAAATTATAGCCGTGACTTAAGCCGCGTTGACACGGTCCAAGTACGATCCAAGTACACTTGGATCGAGTGCCATCCAAGTGACAGCTTCATACTAATTATTCCTATCTAAGTTAACTTGGATGACTAGGACGCGGTCCAAGTAGCTTGGATAGGAATAATTAGTATGAAGATGTCTCATACGAGTGCACTTGGATGGCACTCGGTCCAAGTGTACTTGGACCGTGTCAACGCGGCTTTAGATCAGGGTTAATAGTTTTGATTAACCGGCCCAAGAAAAGATTCTTCTTCTTCTTGGTCGTACGTACACTCATGGCTGAGGATCGTGACCGTCCTTCTCGGTCTTCCGCTTCTCGCAAGGCAGAATGAATGGTGCCCCCAGTCAGGTCTTTCACTTGGTCGCTCCAGCGCACAGACGCTCTTCCTCTGCTTCGCCTTCACTGGAGGTCACCCAAAACCACCAGTCTCTCCAGGTTGCCGGTCCGCGCCGGACAATATGTCCAAAAAACTGCAGAATTCGTCTTAGACATATTGTTGAGAGCCGTTCCTTTATCTGTAGTCTCTGGATGATTGACTGGTTCGTCCTGTACTCCATCCGAGAAATACGAAGCATTCGGCGCCAACACCACATTTCAAAGGCATCAATTGCCTTCCGTTCCCTTGCCTTCAGGGTCCATGACCCATATAGAGAACACTAATGTTTGCACAAGCATCATTTTTGTGGCAATCGAAATTCCCCGATACTTCCATATTATAGTGGTAAGACGTGTCATCGCATTTTTTGCAAGATTAATTATTAATTAATGTGTACGTATTATAATCAGTGTGTTTACGTGTAGATATATAATATATTATCTAATTAATCCTAATTATGTCATTGAATAAGTTGTATTATCTCATGTAGCATTGGTCCTTCCTTGGTGATAATATATTAAATAAGTGAATTAGGGTATCTTCACAATTTGGTTTTTGATTCAAAATTCACACCAAGGTTCATTTCTTTTGTTAAGACTGTTCCGTAGTTCCCTGTTACTACATATTACAATTAATTACTTTTGTATGTTGTTATTGACCAAATAATTATACATGTCACTTCAGAATCAAATAGCATGCGTACTCGTTGAAGAT
Source organism: Rhyacophila brunnea (assembly GCF_057557595.1). Classification (NCBI taxonomy): domain Eukaryota; kingdom Metazoa; phylum Arthropoda; class Insecta; order Trichoptera; family Rhyacophilidae; genus Rhyacophila; species Rhyacophila brunnea. The sequence goes on along the minus strand of NW_028232965.1, from coordinate 53,004,078 downwards.
ATTCCCTTCAGTAATATTAAATCGATCAAATCCTTCGTCGGCAAGAAAAGCTGACAACTTTTTTATTTCGCCCGTGGAGAAGTTTTTGGTATGAAAAGCCTAAAAATGTCTCTAACTTGTAGGCTATCCATGGAATTAGCAAAACCGAATGGTTTATGACGGTCTCACCTTACGCCGGAACCGTTTATTGCCGCAATAAAACTTGTCGAGTGTTCACTGACTTGTCTTCGGCTTTGTATACTCGGTTGCCGCGGTGTTCTATTATGCTCACAGTATGCTGCATTCAAATAACGGTGTTTGTATATGCACGTCTATGTAAAACAAGTATTCCTTATATTAAAACAGAAACATATTTTTTCTCTATGGTCAGTTTTTGATGTCTATGTGCACTTAACTGTCAAACAAACGATATTTTTTCACATTTTGCCGCTAGGTAGCCCTAGTAGTCCACATATTTTGAACTCGCTATTCAATGACATTAATGTCATTGTCGCTATTACATAATTTTATATTATTTCTTTTATTTTTCGATTAATACTATGTACATTATGGCCGGATAATCCGAATGCCGAATAAACGTTATTAAAAATAAATATAATCATTACAATATAAACAAATGAAAGGAAATGGTTACCTATCGTGATAGTATGCCTACCTACCCTATAATTATTATGCATAAATCGATTCCAGCATGATGTGAATTGTGTTGTTAAAAATATTGTATTATATTTATTTGATTTTCATGAATCTGCGCTAGATTAGCTTCATCTACGAAAGCAAAGTTTAGTACCTATAAATAAAGCATTCATGATTGAATAAAATGAAGCACCAATTATAGGATCAATTGTAAAATAGATAATACCATTAGACAATAATCAAAATAATTCACTGAATCATAATGAAATACGGAAGAAAACAAGTACCTAGGTATGACAATTATCAACAAACGCGGGCTGTCAGTTGATCTGTCAAACATCGACTCTGACAAATTTAGCAATCGGTTCGCTCAACTTATGGTAGAGGGGCATTCGGTGTACGGATTCGGCGAGATGCTTATATACAAAATTTGGATGAACGCAATTATACGGGCGTATTATATACCTGGCGTAAAATCGCATTCGAAAATTTTGGATGAACACCCTATTGATCTCAAATGGATTAGGCCGCCGAAAATCTGGGCCGGATGAGTTAAACAAGAAATCAATCTCGAATTCTCGTGAAAAAAATCTTGAATTCGAGAATTCTAAAATATCGAGAAACAAAATAATATACGCTCTACAAACCCATGTCCTACATCTTTATAAAAGTTTCCCGATATACTTTTAAAATAGAAAACAATGCTGAATAAGAATTATATTATTAAAATTTACGTATTATATAAGTAAGTAGGTAGGTAAAAGAGTTTTTTCCACCTCTGAATACCTACTTAAGTACCTGCTTGATTTACGCTTATTTTTTTTCATTTTACAGCTAGTCCATTAGGATCGGACCAAGGTGGTAAAATCGTCGGAGGTCATGAAGCCGAACCACATTCACATCCCTACCAAATTTCCTTGCAGAAAAAAATATTATGGATGCACTCTCACACTTGTGGAGGATCAATCCTCAGCGAATATTGGGTAAATCTGTCATTAAACACTCATTTATGAAATGCTTTCGTAAATTTTCAAAATAAAAAATTAGAATCATAACACCTTGCAGTCGATAAATTTTCTATAGCAATATTTCTGTATCACGTATATTATAATATGTATTTTCTTACTATGAAATTTTCCTGAACAAGCTATTTTTTAATAAAGGGTAATCATGCGTAGTTATATTATAATGTATTATGTTAGACGCAAAGTATCATTTTCCCGCTAGTATGCATTATGATTTTTTTGTAATGTTTTCCCATTATTTTTCACTCTCGTTCAGAATAATGGGTTGACCGAAGAACGAATTCTCGTAAAATACTGATAAAATTGTCTTTATTATTATACGCAGTATGGAGCGAATAAGCCGAGGAAAATACTTTGGACTCCATAAAATCCTCCCTAACATGCTAATGCATAATACTATCATATTTTAATTTAAAACATGCCATCCCAAATGGCCATGCCAAAATATTATTTATTTTAATTACCTACGTAATATTATGTTGTACGAAACAAATTCAAAGCGATTCGAAATCATTATTATGGATTCGAATAACTTTGAATTTATTATCAGAAATACTAGAAAGGGTTCACATATTTTTTACTTTTTGATGGATAAAAGCGCCCGTAAGTAGACGTGCATGTATTTACTTGCACAAATAGTGTGTAATTTAAACTATCGCAATAATAGCTGTTTACACGTAAAAGTGATGACTGTCTCGTCAATCTCATTCTTCAAGAGTAAGCGAGACGCGACGTTGTCATTTTATAGTACTATTTGACAAGTCGTTAAAATCGGTTAACCTCAAAATGAGTCTGCGCAGTGTCGTTCGTTTTTTTACCGGCAGGTTCGCCGCTATCGTTATACTGCGCAGACACAGATATGGTACAAATCCTAACTGTCGCGAAAAAATTAAGAAGCTTCCGAACTTTTTTTTATTCATGCATGCAATCTTGCAACTTGCTTGATAATATTATACACGTTCATTTTCTTGTTATAACCGCGATAATAGTACGTACCGTCAGCAGTAAATCCATGCACGTGTAAACGGGGTAGTATACTAGTCATTATTTAATGATTATTCTAATTGAGGCTATTACTACACTTTGGTTGAAAGTATTATCTACATAAATATTATTTATTCTCTTGAGGATTTTAATAGTTTTTTTTTTTTATTTTGAGTATAGATTCTAACGGCCGCTCATTGCGTCGGAGAGTCATTGCTGAGCTTCTTTATTCCGTTGGATGTTTTCGCAGGAATACACAGCCTGAAAGGAAAAGAAGATTCTACACAAATAATTCGAGTGGTAGAGAAGATTGTACATCCTGATTACAAAGGGTAATAAAAACATAATTTCAAATTATTACCAAAGAATTACGAGAAGATGTTGTTAGTGTTTAAGAAGATGTTCTTCGACATCTTTAATTATGACACTAATTCATTTAAACAACCTTTCAATACTACTTATTATGACGATGTTTAAATTTGGAATGTTCGACAAGGAAATAGCATCAATCATGCTCTTTACTTAAAAAAAATTGATCGCTGAATGAGCAAAACAATACCAAACATACTACGTACCTATGTAGTTTCCATTGTGTCATTTTATGTGTTTCAAGTGGGTACCTAGCAGTAGCGAAGGGTAGTGGTAGGGGGTCTAGGACGATTTGGCACCGGACAACTGGACGCCAAGGAATTCGAAAATAAATAGACGTTAGGTACTTATAGGTACTTTAAAAAAAATATTCAGTATTATTATTTATATTTCAATGATTATATTATGATTTAATAGTTGGTGAGAATGTAAATTTGCAGACGTAAACAATGATTTAATCGTGCATATGTTTAAGTTCCAACGAAAAAAGAGTTTTTTTATTTTATATAAAGCCTTAGGCATGGTAATTCTCAATCCGCGATAAATATTATTATAATATAAACTTTCTTTTGATAGTGGAGTTGCACCAAATGACATTGCGCTGCTGAGGCTAGAAAGACCATTGAGGTTCAGCTCCAAAGTTCACCCCATCAATCTTCCTGTAGAAGATTCGACACCTTCTGGCGAATCTACGCTATCAGGATGGGGACTACTTAAATCTGGACGTGGAGAAAAGGTGCCCGAGTTTCTTCAGGAGATCGACTTACCTGTTCTCACATTCAAAGGTAATTTAAAATGATCATACTGAACATTTTCAATTTCAAACTATTTCCTTTATTCAACGAATAATTCACAAGATTTAAGAATGTACCATTCCAATTTTATAATTATTGAACATACATAAATGGGAACAAAATGAATTGCAAAGTCAAGTGTCACTCGCGAATTCGTCGAGTCGCGACCGCAAACGCGCAATGGCCGATACATCGACCAATCGTTGAAATAGTGTTTTTCGAGCGATTGACGTACACTTCATATTAGATGGTTTATTTCATAACCAGAGAACGTTCTCGACAACGTCTTGACGCACTAAAGTTGATATTTCCATATTTAGGGTATGACCTATTTATAGCTCATAAATGATGTGGTCGATAAATAAACCGTTTTCGACCTTTGCCCTATAAAAAGTTAAAGGCCAATAGTTAAAGTTTGCCGCAATTAAGCATGGCAATCGTAGCATAGCGGTAATGCACAGGACGCGAAACCCAAGAGACGCAGGTTCGATTCCTGCCGAGTGTCTTAACTGTTTTCAAAAAAAAAATCTATTAGCTATATTTTCTCACGAATGTTTTCAGAATTATGTAAGTTCAATTTTCAATTTCGTTTAAGAGTATTCTAAATCAGTCCCGTATCCAAACAAAGTCATAGATAAGTCATTTTCTATGTTGTCTGAAATAACCGAAATAAATAAAATTTCATTTCTATAAGTCAAATTCACTGTCTTTTTTGTCTTTTGAAAATCGAATATTTGTTTTCTGCAATAATAAAATAAATGTTTCTATGTTTTTTAGAAAGAATCATTTTTTGAAAACTAATTTGTTCTTATTTGATTTTCTCACTAATTATTATTGGCTGGAGAATCACATTAGCAAACTAGAAAAAATCACTCAATATTAATGCTTTTAAATAATTGAGTAGCTGCTATTTTTATTTTGTACTTGCCATCTGCCACGTCTCCGCGCCCGAGGCATGGTGATGTAACGAATGTTAGGCAGGAGCGCGCCAAGCGGGGGTGGTTAGGGGTGCGAAACATCCGGGCGGTAGTATTCAGAGTCGGCAGAAGTCCAAAAAATATATGTTATTGAGATTATTAAAAATATATATTAGGTATTCAATTAAAAAAAATAGAATTTACGTATAATTGCATGTCATTAAATATTTATTTATAATTTATGCCACCGTGCTCCATCGATACATGTCAATGGAAGACGCCTGACCTTTACATAATACTTCAGAAATTATTTAATAGATAAAATGTATCAAAAAATTTATTATACCTATTTTAATGACAATAAAATAATTGTTTTAACTTTTCTTTGACCTCTGTCATATTTTCACCGGGCGGTAACAACCCTTGGCGCGTCTTTGACGTTAGGCGCCATTCAATTTTGTATTGTTTTTCTAAGAGAAACCTCCAAGGACTTTCTATTAACTAGATATATCTTCTACTTCTAGAATGCAACGACTCTATCGAAGCATTTAGAGATAGCGAAGATGACGAGAACCCTCTGGACGAGAGGTCCAACGTCTGCACAGGACCTCTCACTGGAGGAAAATCAGCCTGCAATGGAGACTCTGGAGGCCCTCTGGTGCAGAAAGAGGGAAATAACACAGTTCAGGTTCGATATGCATATTATAAATAATATTATATTAATAGGTATTATCCATGAAGGATGCGTTATACTAAATATAACTATTACAAACATGGTTTATCCCTTTGCTTCACCCACAGCATGTTCGGACGTATACTGAGGCTACTTTCTGGCCGTGATTGTGAATGCAGTAGAAAAGGAATAGTAAACCTTTTTGTGGATAGGTGCTAACAAATCAAAATATATTTGTAACTATGAGTGACGTGCAAAACAAAATGTTCCACCTGAAACCAGAGTCGGTTATTTAGATAAACAAATATTAGCCAGCAGTGACGTCCCTAGACAAAATGCCGCCCCTAGGCAGTGTCAAAATGCCGCCACATTTTTTTATACCTACATTACTTTTTATCATCCTTTCGTGATTCCAATATCTAAGAAATGTGTTGTATGGATACATTACTAACAAGATATATACCACTAAATCTAATTTAAATGCCATCTCTGATTTCATAGACAATATTGCAAGTCTACGGTTTCAGATTGGTACAGTTAAAAATACACCTGACAACTTCCAAAGCTCGCGAGTGACTGGCAAACATATTTGGTTAAATTTTAAATTAGGTATACACGTGTCATTGCTGGTCACCAAGAACGTGATGTCCAAGGACAACGGATACTTCCGTCGTAACTAGACATCGCGAACCGACAAAAAAGTCCTGTTAAAGCTTTTATAGTAGGTACCTAATAAATACATTTTGTTTCCAACCATTAAGCTGATTTTTTTAATGGAAAGATATTTCCGTTATTACTAAGATTAGGTAGGTAGCTATTTATATATATAACTAATGATTCTCCTCGATTTGCCGCCCTTTTAATAACTGCCGCCCCAAGCGACGCTCAATCTGCCTACCCCCACAGGACGTCACTGTTAGCCAGTAATTCAACAAAATCTGTCTATAATCAAAAGTGAAAACATTTTTTTATCTCCTATGTCCAAAATTTCTCCCTAAATCGAGTCATTTTTAGATCTTTCGTAGTTCTCGTTTTTTTGTATTGACAACCCTTCCAATCTCTACAATCTGCTGCAATACACGTGTTATATAATAGAGGGATTGCTAGTCGAATCCTATTGCTACTTTAGTAGATCTCATTATCATTTCAAAGTAATTGTCTCTGATGGAAACCAACGAAATCGGCCTAATTGTAAGTGGGAAAATTTGAATACCTCTACACCCTCAATGAACCTATTATGGATATTCCTAGAGGCAACACAAACATGAACCACTCCAAACCAACCAGCCCCACACCACAATCCGTTTTAATCGAGCGTATCACGAGGCTCTACGTTTGGATATGAATCATCACCAGTTGCGGTTTTAAGTACATTTGAACCGATGCCACTTCGTGTGATCAGTGTGATTACCCGCCATTTGTTACGTTCATGGCCCCCACATCTTTAGCCTCTTTCACCTCTTTGGCGGGTTCCCCTACCTATTGCTAAGATTAAAGGTAGTGTAACGGTTTATAATAGCGTTTTCCAAATGGTATTCTAGGTAAAATTAAGGGTATTTAATGTATTTCTAATAAATCCACTGGAAGTCGTCTCGTACAAAAATGCATTGCACACCTACGTGTTTTAAAATGTTAAAACCTCTCAAGTGAAATAGCGCCGCATGCGACTTGTTTAATATTAGAGCAAATTTGTGAAGTGTGTTTATCTCACTTATCTGGTCGATCCGCCATGCTGGGCCTCCAGGCTAGAGCCCTTTCAGTATGTCCGTACTTTCTGGCGAATCAATCGCCTCGTCAACTAAATTATCTGTTATTTTTTTCATTTTTCAGATTGGAATTGTGTCGTGGGGAATGAATCCTTGTGGAACGAAGGGTGCGCCATCTGTTTACACAAAAGTGTCATCATTTATAGATTTCATAACAGAACACCTTGATTTCGATGATATATAAAAAATGACCAAGACTTTCAGAAATAAAAGGATATTTATCAACGTTTTATCATTTTTTAATTTTTTTTTGATGACTTATGTATGTAACTAATGTAAATAATATAGATGTCGCCCATATAAATATATGACTTCACGCCATACTAAAAAAAGCAAGCGATCTGATCATAATGTAATGATTTCTGATGATGCGGATTTGAGGTTGTAGAAAACGTGACGTCATGAAAACAACAAAATGTAAACTTTTTTTTGAGAATAAAATATTATTATTTAAACTTGTGTTAAAAATGTGACGTAGGTAAGTATCCATGACCCCCACATTCTGAAGTGGGCACCCAGGCTAGGATCTATGGCGGGCCCCCTACCTATCGCTAAGGGTAAAGGCAGTGTGACACTCAACAGTAGCGTTATCCAAATGGTGTACGCGGTAAAATTAATGCGTATTTTTTAGTGATTTTTTTGTATTTTTAATGCATCCATATTATGCATCTATTAGAATTCTCGAGTTTAGAATAGTCGAGTATCGACACACAATTAAAAGTTGTATTGCATAATCACTTAATTAAAAATATTAATATTACTGTAGTAACATAGCGCCACAGGCGACTTTTTTACTATTAGAGCAAATTTGTGATGTGTGTTTATCTCACTTATCTAGTCGACTCGCCACGCCGGGCCTCTCCTGAGCCCGGGCCCCCAGTCTAGAGCCCTGTCAGCCCCCCCCCTTTGTGGGGGCCATGTAATTACCTAATTAAGATGGGGGGTAAATTTTTTGTGATGAATTCTGGCGATGGAGGAATATGTCAAAAATACCGAAAATCGTGTAACGTCATTTATAGACGACCACTAAACTTCACAAGTAGACTACAATGATAGAAGCGTCTCAGACTCAATAATTATGAAAACACATAAAATGGTAAAGCCTAGTCCAGACCATTGTACACAATATACTCGCAAACAACTTACATACTTATTTGACACTACACAAATCGTTGGATGAGTGGATAAGGAAGCAGATAAGGGTTTGCGATGTGATAGAGTTCGTTAAAAGCCTCAAATTGAGATGGGCTGGAACATAGCTCGAAGAAGGGGAATCGTTGGACAAATTTAGTCATCCAGTGGTATCCAAAAGGTACAAAACGTCCGCAGGGTCGATGGTCGGGTCGATGAAATGATAAAGTTCCGCGGAAGTACGTGGCAACGCAACGCACAGGACCGAGAGCAGTGGAATCAATTTGGAGAGGCCTTCATCCAGCAGTGGATAGATTCAGGCTGCTGATGACACAAATTTACGGGCTCCAACATTTGTTTTAAACAGCATACTTCACATCTGCAAACATTGCTATAAAATTAAATATAGTTTGGACAGCCCACACAAATTTGAGTGCATTCCACAAGACACAAGTTGCTATAAAAAATCCGCTACATGGGCTACATGGGACATTATCAGTTCATTTGCACATAGTTTCCGTACGCATCGGGAAACAAAAACATGGAGATTTGTATAATAATATATTTTATACAATCTTATATTACTTACAGGCAGATTTAAGCATATATGTCTCGACTAAGATTAGTAGACTTGTATACGATTTTGATTGATGAAGGAAAATTCATCCAATCAATATTTTTTTAGTACCTACCTACTACGATGATTAATAAAACAGCATCAGGAATAATCTAAACTGAGATAAATAGGTCGCTTGTATGGCAGCAGGGTATATCATGACTAGGGATTCCAATCCCGGGATCACGAGCTATTTTCGATACCTATGAATCCCGGGATTGATAAACATAATCCCGAAACTTTCGGGATTGATTTTTTTATCAATTTTTATGGAAAATAAAAACAAAATTATAACAGAAAAAATACTTTTAATAACAAATAACTACATTAGAAATAAACTGAGTTTGAATCAAATTTGATTTATACTCATGTGTAAGTTGCCGATTCATTTTATTTTTTCACATAAATTAATAAAAATGTGAAAGATTGGAAAAAAACAATGCTTAGCACTATTAACAAAGCAATTTCATCATGATCTCATACGTTTTACGGTAGTTTCATATTTGGCTGACTTATTATATTTATGAAGCGGAAAGGCCATAAGTACACTATGATTTGCTTTACTATTTTAAATCTCGCTAACGTATTTACTATCAGAAACAGCAATCTCATTCACATTATTATTTATATTATAATATTATTTACTCCATTAAACTTATGTATTTCCAAGATTGAACATATACAATATTAACAATAAATGTCTTAAATAGTATAAATTATACCTGATTTATTTTTGACCGATTTTATCTATGTTGTTTGTAAATATAAAAATTTTATATTAGCAATGGAAAAAATGCCAATCCCGGGATTGTCAAATTGTAATCCCGAAATCCCGGGATCAGAATTTTGGCTCGGGATTGGATTCCCTAATTATGACTGTAGGTAGACAACATAGAAGTATCAATATTACAATCCTACACAAATGCATGCCGTAGGTACTTACCTTACCTTACCTTACCTAGTGAGTAGAGTGGATGTTTATTATTCTATAATTTACCATAATTATATCATAGATAACAACATTCTTTAAAATACATGAGACTCAGGACCACGTTATTTATATTGAAAAAAGTTTTGAACCATTTTCATACCTATACAATAACATTATACCGATGAAGCATGTACGTAATAAAAATAACTATTATAAATAAGAATTATTATGCTCAATATGCTCAAACTTGTACTTGATATGAAGTAAATAAAAAACAGAGAAACAAACAAATATAGAATACTGAAATGTCATTTTGACATTCCATTTGATTTCCATAGTAACGCACGTATATATTAATAATTTAGTTGCTAGGACCACCCCCTTAGCAACCAATAATAGTCTTTTACTTTTTACGGATTTTTCTGAAATAACTTTCCATACAAAACAGAATTTACTGAAAATGAATACAATTCTGCTTAAAGACGGCTAAAAGTATTAAAAGAATGCATTGGCATCGTGTTCTGATATATTCTAAAAGTTTCAAATAGCTAGTCGGGAAGTTAGTTCAAAATCGATTGTAAGATTTTTACTGGACAAGCAACCACCGGACAAACAAGAATACGAGCTAATAAAAACGTTGTAAAATACATATTTGTAAATTATTGATTGCTGGGTTTCGTATATCCTCTATCGTCTATATTTAATATAATAATTCTTCAATGCATTCAAATCACAACGATAATAATTTCCGATAGCCAATATAAATCATACCAATAAAATAATAATTAAAGTTTGTTCCAAGATATAGTTGCGAATGAATAATGGTTAACATTTTTAGTATTTATTATCTACACTGGCGCACGCAAAGAAGAAAATTTCCCGCGCAATAATTTCTTATATTGCCACCCTGCTGGAAACTGCCGTCTACCGCCTACAGAAAATTTTATAGTGTGCTGTAATCACAGCATTAAGATTCTCTTTTTCGCTCATGGGAAACCAATAAAACATTATTAGTCATATTAAAGTTATTAATGATTACTGGAAATAAATATACCTCGACAAGAATATTTTAATACGATGAGGTGGCCATCGTACTCCGATAGCATATGATTGATTTACGAAAACAATAGATATATTATTATTTATTATTTAGGTATATCTACTGCATATTCCCTAGACGTTCCAGATCATGCCTGCCAGTATACTTATTGCCCCAAAAGTATAATTTACCTCTGAGTGATTCACATTTTCAAGAATGGAAATCATGGCCCCCACATCCTGAAGCGGGCCCCAAGGCCAAAATCTATGGCAGGCCCCCCTACCCATTCTCACTAAGGTTGAATAATGCAGTGTGTCACTCAACAATAGCGTTTTCCAAATAGTGTCCGATGTAAGTTTAAGGGTATTCAGAGTATTTTAGCGGTTTTGATAAGTATGACATAGTACATGAATTACGGAGTTTAAAATTTTTAAAAATTGTATTCTTATTAGAGCAAATTTGTGATGTGTGTTCATCTTATTTATTCGGCCGACCCGCCACGCCGGGCCCTCTTTGGCCCCTGTTGTCCCCCCCCCCCTTGTGGGGAGCATGATGTAAATACACCAATTAATTTTAAATTTCAAAAACCAAATAGGTAATATTTAAAAGACACTGCATTCGCATGAAGACATTGTAACGAATTTGATTATTGAATACTTAAAAAATGAGGGGTGATAGTTTTTGTTTTGCTCTCCATTCTCAGACAGACATCAGCTATAATAAATTACATATCATATTGTTTTATTGATAGTGTTTTCATGCATTTGGTATATGTACTTAATGTAGGTACCAAAATAATATACGAGTATATCCTTAATTAAATAAATCGTTTTCTTGTTATTCAAAGGACTTACATCCTGTACTTCATCCATAAAACATATTTGGATAACCACCTAAACAATGTTTAAAAATCGTCTAGTAAGAAAGTTTTTTTTAAGAGAATTCCACCGAGGGTTGGAGTCAGCAGCTTAAAAAGTCCAGAGTGCTAATCATCACGGCAGCACACCATGAACCTTCAGGCTGCTTGGCAAAATTGTGTTCCGACTTATGTTAGGTTAGGTTAGGGTTAATCTAATTGGAACAGTACTATTTGCAAACTATCACCGGATTTTGTAAGACACGTACAAATGTATTCCACGGTGAAATGTTCAACGAAGAACTCGTCATTTGATAAAATGTTATACGAACTCATGTTTCACGTACTGCGGCGCACGAATAAGTGCCCCACGATGAACTGCATACGTACAACTTACATGTAACCCACTTACATGTGTCACGCGTTACGAAGTTTCACTTCAATAATCTTTATGTTTTGAGTTTAACTAGGTTTATTTAATTACAGAATAAACACGTGAACTTTTATAGAAACTAGTGCAGTTTCCAAACTGCATTAATGCTACCACAGTGAAGTGACAATAACATTCTTCCCCTTCGAGTCCCACTGATGAATGGATTGACGTCATCGACATTCAGTGGACGCGTTCAGGCGACAGGATTGCCAACTGAGACCTTACCAAATTTATCAGCAACCAACAGCCTTCGATGGCGAGCAGTGACACATCTGCCAACTTAACGAGACAGTGATTCCACAAGGTTTTCATCTCGGGGTTTTCCCACTGGCGAATTTCCCTTTCAATTTTTTTTATGTAACAAGAAAGTGGTTGCTCATGGATATCGCCATCAAAACACAGTACGATACAACGTCAGTTATTTATTCCGTCTGAAAATATCAAGTGAACGTTGTAGATTTTACCCTAGTTTTAAAACTTATTTTTACTATTGATATACTTTTAAAAATTAGCTAGGTAAGTACATAGTCAATATGTTTCGACTTTTAGGATTACCTCTAACACCAGTCGACACGTCATGTTCCGTTACTCAGGTCATAGAAAAATAAACCAGCAACTCTCTTTTCCTGACTTCGTATCAGTGACGTCCCGTGGGGGTAGGCAGATTGAGCGTCGCTTGGGTGCGGCAGATACTCGAAGGGCGGCAAATCGAGGAGAATTATTTGGTATTATATATAAATAGCTACCTATATTAGTTATATTATAACCAGAGCGTTGGAAATGTTTTTTTCCGGATGTTTTTTTTTATCCAGTACTTACTAGAGTACATATTTTAGTATGATGTCACCACGCTTTGCGAGAAATTTTTGTTTTATTTTTGACTGCTCGGTTTCGTATACAAATGCCAATAAAAATATTTTTACTACTCTTGGCACGTAGACACATTATGAATGATAAATGTAAAACACCAAAAACCCATAATAAATCAGTCATAATATAATAATATAATGTCATTTACTCAGATTAAAGAGTTCCTTTCATAACAGTGATATTAAGGTATACGCGCAAAAGCCGTCGCGCCATAGGTGGCGCCGAACAAGCGACGTAGGTAGGTATTGAAACAAAATAATATTACCAATATAGATTTCAACGTTGGTGACGAAACAAGGAAAATTATGGTAGAGATTTATAGGTCGGTACATACTTCCGTATTTTTTAATTTATCCAAATATTTTTGCCAGTCACTCCCGAGATTTAAAAGTTGCCGGATGTACCTATTGCAAAATAGATATTCATAATGATTATTAATCCATTGACATTTGTCATAATTAATTAGTATTCGTGCATATAATAGTATTTACATTAAGTACCAGCTAATTGTAATAAAAATGTACACTAGTAGGTACCTACCTAGATTATATCGTATTTATCGTGCTGTGAATAACAATACCTTCTTTTAAGTCATTTTTTTGTAAACATATTTCGTGCTGATGATAGTGTGGATTTGGATATTTTATTTCAATCATAAACGGTTAAGTGTTGAGACTATTAATTAATAGTGTATTTATGATTAAAAATAGGTTTATATTAAATAAATAATGAGGAAAAATATTGTGTTTACTTATTGTAGGGTACAATAATAGCATAGAAAAAATGGTGTAAAAATATTACGTCTGCGTAGGTATTACTAAATGGTACAGACCAAATGTGTCAGACATATCAACCAAATGGCATCTCAGACTCTGGTGATTTGGGTAAGTGTTTAACTAATATAATATTTATTCACTTATTTATTTTTTAATATCTAAATTTATTTTTTTATGATTCAGATTAGTGGTAGGTATATATTTTGTTAGTAATGTATCCATCCATACCATGCCCACCACAAGGGGAGGCTGACAGGGCTCTAGCCTAGGTCCCGGGCTCGATAAGTGAAATAAACACTTCACCAATTCACCTGCGGCGCTATTTTCTTCAATAATATTAATATTTAAAATTATGTGGTTGTACAATACAATTTATAATTGTGTAGCGATACTCAAAAACTCCATAATTCAAATGGGTGTATTAAAATATACAAAAAAACAATAAACATACACATTAATTTTAACGCGTACACCATTTGGAAAACATTACTGTAGAGCGTCACACTGCCTTTATCCTTAGCGATAGGTAGGGGGGCTGCCAAAGATCCTAGCCTGGATGCGGGGGCCATGCTTCATACAACACATTTCTTAGATATTGGAGTAATGAAAGGATGATAAAAAAAATGGGGCGGCATTTTGACGCTGCCTAGGGGCGGCATTTTGTCTAGGGACGTCACTGCTTCGTGTTAGTCATGTTTACCATCAGTTCATGTTTGAGACCCTAAAGTGTCTTAAACCGTTACTGACTATATAATATATTGGAAATATTGGATTGTAACTAATATGTTATAAAGTGTACACCTTAATCGTGCAGTTTATTGATCACGACCACGGCACGGTACGAGAATAGAATCAAGAGAAATCGACTGATTCCGATTGTATTGTATTAAAAGCATTATAGATAGGTATTACTTATATTAAGTTGTTAGTTAATCATTAATGTATAGTGTAGGGGTGGGCATACATGAGGACAACGAGAGCCACATTCTGGATTTTCATACATATAAAGAGCCACACTATAATCACGTTCTCACGTAGTATTAAATATACAAATTCAAATTTAATTACATTTCTACACATATCTTAATTGCTATTAAGAACTGTTACGACATTTAGAAAGGAAAACTCGCGAAAATACAAGTATAATGGGGAAAGAAAATACCTCTATTATTTTTATCAAGAGATATTAGGACAGGAGCCGCACTTAACCCAACTATGAGCCGCATTTACCCACGTCTGGTATAGGTAGTGTATATCCTACTTTGAAAGTACTAGTTTTAATCGAAAGAACTTATTTATTTAAAACATCGAACTTCCTTTTTAATTGTTAAGATCCAAATCCTGAGTCCGGTCGCGCTAATATTTGGAAACGAAATCAGATTTTATAAAAATTACCGCGTAGGCATATTATACATACCTAAGTGCCTGATGATATCCTAAGCAGCCTGAATTTTCAACAAAACCACACATTCTTACTAATTATTAGACCTGACTCGCGGACGGGTTTTGCACCAAATTTGACTCTGGTTATGTGCTTATAACTAATAGATTCCGTAAGTTGCATTCCTTATTGTAGTCAGATATTAATTAAGTATAGGTTGTATTCATTGATGTTATTTCGATACAAAAGAAAATTCTTAGTTTTACTTTTAAACGTGGATTCCGACCTTGAGCAGCATGTGTTCCCACAGTTGTGCGATCTTACCGTGCGGTTCCAATTTACGGTTTACAAATTGTATTATGTCACAGATTTAGATTACCGCGCTCTAAACGCCTGTGAACAATAAATTCAATCACATCCAGCCTTCAAATGAACAAAAATCCCATTCTAACCGTCCCCTACGCCGCAAAATATCTTCACGATTTTTGCACCACACAGCAAACTGCGCAGGAGCACATCGCTTTTCAGCACATTCTAAGGGTCCTTCCATCGATGGAAATAATGGGCAACTAAAATCACTTTAGCCGTGGGCGGTAGAAAATTGGAAACGTTACCTACCAAGAAGAGTGTGAAATTGGTACTAACATTTTCCAGTATATAAGGCGCTGGATTTGTTCTAAGCGGCACAACTCTCCAGTCGCTCTCCTAGGTAACAAGTACCTTTACTAACCTCGGAAACTTCTGAAGATTTAAAATCATTCGTGTGATATTAATATTGCAGTTAATTCTTCGCAATACAATGCACAAAGACGCACTTCTGGCAATCGGAGCACTGTTGCTCCTAGCAATCCATCCGTCAAGAAGTTTTTTAGAAAATGTGTGCAACGGTATGAAGACCGATGAACGTTTCTGTGAAAGAGATGAGAAGACAGGCAAGGACAATGACACTGTTATACAAGCCAAGGAAAACGCGGTTAAGAATAACATCGGATTGAAAGAGACGAAGGTCGTGCTTTCTAGATACCACCTCGGAACGGAGAACAGCAGAATTTACCGCGAAAGAAATTCAAACAAGGAAGCATCAGGCGCGGCCACGGCGGATCGGCGACAATTCGTACGAAACTCGTTCGAATTGCGCCGAATCGCCCCGACCGTATCGCTCCCACGACGACTATCCGCAAATGAAAACAGGAAAACCGAAGACTCCACCAGACGCACCACGATTCTACGAGAAGACCGCAGAGTAAATTCAGAAATGCGAAATAATGCCGCCCGTCAGTCAAGAGAACGTCAAAACGAACGAATTAATTCAGAAGTGCGAAATAATGCAGCCCGTCAGTCAATAGAACGTCAAGATGAACGACGAGTGAGGGAATCTGAACGAGTCACACGATTTGACCGAGAATCACTAACCCGCCGAAGTATTGACAATCGAATGGATCGTCAGGTTCGAAGCAAAAGTGATGATATCACCCGTCGCCAAAGATCAACAGAATCTAGATTCAATGACAGACAAACAGCCGTCGATCGTATTTCTCAGAGACTTTCAACCCGAGAAGATAACCGCAGATCAGCTGAACGCGTGTCCGAACGACGTGACAACATTCAAAATAGATTCGTGGACAGTCGTTTAGATAGTAATCGTAGAGTAACCCGTGATGCTCCCGAATATCGCAGGGAAAATAATGAAAGGATTAATGAAAATCGAGTAAGAACTAATCTGCAAAGGAACGTCGTCCGCCGCACAGCCGAAAACCGTTCAAACGAAGATCGACGTGCTGATATGTCTTCCAGAATTACCGAGCGTTCTGACCGCATGAATAACCGATTAGTTCAACGTAGATCCCTCGGCCTAAATGCAGATCGCTTGAATGTTCTAAGAATAGAAACTTCTCGACGCGAAGGTGACCGCAGGGTCCAGTTGACCAGAGAGAATTTGGGACGAATGGATCGGAAAACACTAAATGGACAATGCGATTCTATTACCGGTCGCTGTGTGAGTGCCAATCCTTCTTTTAGGGAATTAGTACAGCGCGATCGACGAGACTCGAGACAAATGATTTCAAGACAATCAGAATCTCGTTCTCGAGTTTCCGATATTCGAGATAACAATAACATATCAATCCAACGAAACCGTCTCGTCAGAAACATTAGGGATACACGTCAGTATACTTCCAGACATCCAAGCGACAGGGAAACGTCAATTGATCGACTTTCCAGTCGACGTATTTCCACAGAACGTGCTGCACTGTCTGAAGGAAACCGAAAAGTACATGCAGATCGAATTCAACGCGAAATTAGGGACGTACGATCTGCCGACCGACGTGTTTCTGATGAACGGTTAAACCGCCAAACACGTGCAATTACTCGAAGTCCAGTACAACAAGTATCAGACATTCGATCTGGTGATCGCCGGTTCTCCGACGAGCGACTAACGCGTGAAGTACGCAACGTAGCCTCCAGGACAGTTGAACGCCAAACTAGAAATGTTCAGTCTATTGATCGACGCCTTCCAGAAGAGCGATTAACTCGAGATTCACGTGATCTAGTGACGATGAGAGTTCAACGAGAAGCTAGGGATTCACGTTTAGTTGATCGACGGCTTTCTAATGAACGATTGACACGAAATACACGTGAATCATCAACGAGAGTGAATAGTGAAGAAAGAGACTTGCTTGCTGATCGACGACTTCCTGAAGAACGACTGTCCCGAGAAGTACGCGATCTGACACGTCAATCACCAGTGCGAGTAGAGCGTGAAACAACTTCAAATGCTCGATTGTCTCGAAATGCGCGTGAATCACTAACGAGAATGAATCGAGAAGTCAGAGGAATGCAAACCACTGATCGACGACTTTCTGAAGAACGGTCAACTCGAGAAGCACGCGATCTAGCACGTGAATCACCGATTAGAGCGCAACGTGAAAGTAGGGTAAGTCGATCTATTGATCGACGCCTTTCAAATGAAAGATTGATTCGAGAAACTCGTGATTTAACACAAACACGAATGCAGCGTGAAACAAGAGATGTTCGATCCGTTGAGCGGCTCGCTGAATCACGTGAAACTAGAGAAGTCCGAACTGTTGATCAACTTGCTGAATCACGTGAAACTAGAGATGTGCGATCTGTTGATCGACAACTTTCTGCGGAACGGTTATCTCAAGAATCACGCGTAAGAGTGCAGCGTGGGATTTCCGATATGCTATCCGTTAATCGACGACTTTCTAACGAAAGAATGACTCGAGAAACGCGTGATCGAACATCAGTTCAAGTACAACGAGACGCTAGAGATGGGCGAACTGCTGATCGACGACTTTCTAACGATCGGTTAGTGAGAGACAGCCGTGACGTAATTTCAACTCGTGTGGAACGAGAATCTCGAAATACCCGGCGAGAATCTCCTGAACGATCAACAGCTGATTCAGTAATAAGAGTGCAGCAAGAAACTAGAAATGTCCGATCTGTAGACCGCAGGATTTCAGATGAACGATTAACAAGAGAAGTTCGTGATATTGTATCAGCACGACGAGAATCTAGGGATGTGCCCTCCGTTGACCGAAGACTTTCCGAAGAACGATTGACACGGGTCGCGCGCGTTACAGCTGCATTACAAACAGAACGAGAGGTTAGAGAAAATCGACGTTCTGGTGAACGAGCTACATATGAGAGACAAGTTCGGGAACGTAACGTGAGGGAAGAGACAGACAACCGGCGCTTTACCAGGAGCGTTTCCCTCAGCCGTCGCGTCGAAGAAAATCGACGGGCATCTCTGGCTGTGGAGCGAGATGTACGTCGAGTAAACGGCGACCGTCGGGCACCTCAAACATCAGCTAACGAAAGAGACACCAGGCTTTTGGCCGATGAAAACAGGGTAAACAGAAAATCAGATGAACGATTATCGCGACGTGCCCGCGATACTCGAAGCGTTGAACGTGAATCTCGAGTAGATCGACTCGAATCTCGAGAACGTTTATCAGACAATCGAAAAAATATTGACACTCGGAGGACTTCCAGAATCGAGAGGAATCTGTCTGAACGAAAAATTATCTCTCCCGTTTCTTCTACTCGTCAGCAGAGAATCGTAGTTGCAAACATACGCAATGGAGAACTCCCAACCTGGAACTCATTTGGTCTGGAGAAGAAATCAGCTACTAGTGAAACTGCAGTACAAATCTTGAAGACAATATGCCTGTGTGCAATTATGTTGCAACTCTTTTCTAACAAAAAAGATTGCAAACCGAAAACTGGGTAAGACGATTTTTACTTTTCAATTTTCGAATTTACACAAAAGTATTGAAGGAGAATGAATGGTTCACCTACCAAAATCATTCTGCATTTTCATTTTTCTATGCATGAATGTCTTTTTGACTCTTCAGAGTTTTTATGAAAAGTAGTAAACCAATGGTCATTTTTTCAACTTTACTTTCATAGATTTAAGCTCCATCTATATAGATTAGAAGAAAGATTTCTTCAAAATCTTCGAATTTGTACAATTTTCACTCTTGGGGGTAAAGGATTCCTAAGAGAATAATTTTATTATTAAAAATATCAAGTCTTCATCGAAAGGAATCATGGTTTAATTGAAGATTAGGTAATACGATAAGATGAAATAAAGTCCTTTTTATTTACGATAGGGTTTCAATGTGACATTTTAGCCACATATAGGATTTCAAATAAGGATATTAAGGCATGAAAATGTTTATACAAATTTATATCTAGGTAGGTAACTTAAATTAAACACTGTAGTGCAGTCAATTCCAATTATCAAAAATCTGATTTCTCTATGTAAGTAGGTAGAATTATATATTTTAGTTTATTCAATGATTGTATAGAAACTAATTTCGTTATTTTTTTCCAGACTACTCGGTTACCTTCAGAACTATGTCCAAATGGTGCAAGTGAAATTTTAATTTAAAAAAATACGACAACTACTAGAGGACCTATCTGCTGGAACGGCTTTCGGAAAAAAAAATTAGTGATATCAATACATTATATTATACTACTTTTAATATTCAAAATATTTTACCTATTTAAGATATAAAGATTTTATCTTATTTTAAAAAATTATATTTAAAAATCAAAAAAAAGAAGTAACTAACTAAACAATTTTGTAAATTAATTACAAATTATATAAAATATTAGGGTTAAATTTTGAAAACTTTTATTAATAGTAATAATGATCTGCTCTGTTAGAGATTTATTTAAATACATTTATTTTAATTTATTTTATGAAAATGCAATATGTACCCAAATAATAGATATTATTATATAGTTACAAAAAGATTATTTAATTCAATAGAATAAACATTGAAAAAAAATATTAATTAAAATATATAATATCTGTACCTTAGAGCTGAAAGTGCGGAAGTCACATTTTTTATCATTTTTGAGTTAAGTACTCATGCAAATTGAAATGTGTTCTCGTTCCCTTAATGCTGAAAATTTGGGAGTCTAATGTCACATGGTTTTCAAAATACTTACTTCTAAAACGACGGTATTCCAATTATTATACTTAAGAGCTGAAAGAGTGGATGTCCAATTTAAGTAATTTTTTCTTTAAGCTGTATAGCAAAAAGATTAATTGCAAAAGTGCGGAAGTCCAACATACGCAGTTTTAGTCCGATTCAGCTCTACGGTACAGATATATAACTCTTATTGTTGTTAAAATTTGATTTACATCGCATTAAAAATGGCAGGAAAATATTTGAGGATCAAATTTATGCTATTAAAACTTTATAAATATTTATAATGAAATAAAATTAGTTTATTGCAGAAGAAATAGTTTTATTTATTTTGAAATAAATAGCCAACAAAATCTCATAATATTGCCAAACACACTGCATCGCAGTAATTATTATAAAATTTGTGCATACACATACAATTATTATAAGACACACTATGATTACTATAATACACTTCCACTACCTACTTACAAATAACAATATAATAAAAATATATTATATTCCTACAGCATAATGAACTGCATTACAGTGATGAGCAACCTTTCTTTTCATGAAGGCCAAATTAAATGCCTAAATTTTTTTGGGTGCCACATTTATATACACACTTATATATTTTACAAAACATGAAAATGATATTCATTCCTTGACAATATATAAAAAAAAATACTTGCTGGGCCTCAGAAAATCATTCAAGGGGCCGGGCCGCAAGTCACTCATCACTGAACTATACCATCAAAATAATAGTATTCTTTGGTCCTTCTTATATTAGCATTAACTTGATACATAAAGGGTCTAAGGAGTAAGGGACAATTTTGAGAAATTGGTATATTTTTACTTGTTTTTTAAGAATATGTGTACATATTCTCTTGATATTCAATATAAATAAAGGGAAGCACACTGTTTTTTATTATTATTTTATCCAGTTTGGTTTTTAAGAAAAATATGACAAGAGATTTTTATGAGAAATCAGCAGCCTATTTCGCTTTTCGAACAATTTACTCCTGCTCCCCCGAATTGTGAGTAATAATTTCACACACAAAAGTGCACCGATGGATCAAGTAATCTCTAGCATTCTTCTTTGACAGAAATGTCATGTTTCAGTACCTATTATATACTTAGTGAATTGTTAATCCATGTAAATGATTTTTTAACAATGTTTTTTGTTAACTCTACATTTTGTAGGTTATTGATGGACAGTAACAGTTTGATATTTTTCTTTCATAAATACGCATGCCATTTATAAATAAATGAATAAGTCGATCATCAGAATGGTTAAATTAACCAAATTTAAACATCTAAACGGTAAGTTTACATGAATGGAGACAGGGTGTTTTCAGAAAAAGATTTACTTCATCCTGACTGACAATAATTCAACAACAAATAGTAGAATTAATAATAACTTTATATTAAATGCCATTTTATTAAAGTTGTACCACGTAACCATCCAATCAAAATCATTAATTTTTATACAATATTTTCAATATACTCGAATCACTTGTATAATAATAATTTGCAAATAAAATTGAAATATTTACGAATAGTAAAAATATAGTGAAATATAATATTTCAAAGATTGTAATAAATTTTCTATTGACATAAATCGATGACAAAACTATTAGAATATTATATCATAAGACATCAAAATCAGTAATAATTATGTGCAAAAACAGAGTGCATTTGCAATTAGAATATTTAAACAAAATCTTTCTACGTGAAGTCGAGTACACAGACACCTTCCAGCAAATTAAATATACAGTTGTTTGTAAACTTTTTCACCTACAGCAGACCTGGTCCGAATTTTGCAGTCCACATTTCTTCTTTTTGGAAGGGCTATACATGCATGAGACACATTTTGCATTCGACATTGTAAATAAAAACTATGCTTCCCATTCTGTATTCAAATTTATGTCTTTGTTTGAGGCATTACAACCCTCTTTTTAACTATGATTAAACAATTATGTACAACAAACTACTTAATTTTGTGTACCTACAACAAAAAACACAGTTGTTAGCTTTGCGACCAACTGAATGTATTCAATGCCACAATATTCGAGCTTTTGACTGTGTAATCGACGTATGCATCATCGCTCAACTACACATATCCGACTCGAGCCAATTCTCTGTAAGAAAAAAGTATTTCTTTTATGTACAGCTGCCTTGCATGATGTGGCACTAGTTATTATTATTCCTCTCAATACAGCCAGTGACTCCAGAATTTCTGAGAGTGGTCAGCCTGGGCTGCCCTACACAAATGCACATATACAAACATTTCTTTGAAACTCATTGTGTCTCCATAGTTATAAGCATTACAATCAAATTAAATGTAGTTTGGACATTCCACATCGTAAAAAAAATGCACGCTCTAATTAAAACAATTTTCCACGAGACCACGTGTTGCTACTTCCAGTAAAAGAGTAAATATTCTCCTCTTCTCTGATAAACTGTTGACACTTATCTATGTGTCAATGCATTTGCACATTGTTCCCATTCACAGTGAAATATTAAAAAATATGGGCATTTGTATAAAAAAAAATTTATACCATTATCTTTTTATACCCTTAACACTGCCAGCCAAATTTTACTAGGTGGACACTTGTAGGCCAGCTATTTTTGGAATAAAATAAATCCCTAATAAAATAATAAAATGTGAAATAGGAACAGAATGATAAATATTTGTGAAAACTTACCAACACAACACGTTTATTGAGTTTATCGTGAATATTTTCACACTAAAATGATAAATATTGTTTAGAAAATATAGACAGAATGTTTATTCAGAAGTTATGACGTTTACAAGAACTCGCGAGTTAACTCGTCCTTGGCCTGACGCGACATACATACTTTGCTGAGTTAACTCGTCCGTGGCATAAATCAGGCAATGTTTATTAATTTGCGGCCAGATGTATGTAGACATATACTAGGCTTAAGCTTTTATTCCTTGTAGGGTTCAAAAGAATTTTAAGGATAAAATAGATACCTAGTATTATAAATTAGTATTATATATTATCAATTAATTATATTTTTAAGAGTAGGTAATAAAAATGTTAATGAAAGCATTCCATCAATGACAGGTGAAAGAAACAACAATTATGTTTGATAATGACATCATATAAAAAACAGAATGTGAATTAATTGTATAAATATTTGAGACAAAATAATATCGTCGCTTAAGAAACAACACCGCGGAAGTCACTTAATTAAAATTTTCAGGGGAAACAAAAAACGTCTCAAAAAATTGAAAATTGATACCTTTTAACTTATTTTTTTTTGTGTTTAGTTAAAAAAAAAACATTTTTTTCATTCAAAAAGAATTTTTTCATAGAAGGAACACGGTGTAGGATTTTTTTACCTACCAAATGTTATTCAAAACTCAAAACCGCCAAATGGGGACTTACGCGGTGTTGTTTCTTAAAAGACGATATATTAAATTTTCAACGAATAATTCACAAGATTTAAGAATGTAATATTCTAATTATTGAACAATATATTAAATTGTATGTTCAATATATTAAATTGATAAGCAAACATTATTTCTCACACAAATTGACACCAAACTTAGGAATCTACATAGTTCTGTAAATGTTATAAAAATAATATTTGAGATTACACTCAGATTACAGAATATATATATATATATATATATTTTTACATCATAGCACGTAACTCTGAGAACTCAGTCTTATATCAGCTATAAAAATATTACTCGTAAATTTCAGTACACGCTCAAATAAATAAGCAAATTTATTCCTGTTATGGGTTACACCTAAATATTATGTTATATTTTTACGAGACTAGATAACAAAATAATAATTACTGTAATTAAAAAATATTTCGATTTTCATATAAAATTAATACTTGCACAGATATATTCAAAATAAATGGTAAATTACCATTTTCACTCCGAATTGAAACATAATGGCTCCCAACAGAAAGAAGGTTATATATGAATTTTTTTAGACACAGAATACATGTTTATCTCACACGACCTATTGGGCCTGTGGTCTCAATCAAAAATGTTCTGAAAAAACAACATGCAATTTTATCCAGATCTAAGATTCAAAACCCATGGCTTCAGTGACAGGTACTCTGGCACTACTGTGACTACGGATATTTTTACTAATAGGTAGTTAATTTATTAATACCAAATACAAATTAATTCAACTTATAAAATGTATTGATACAATGCGACTTTTATATCAAGTCTTCTACGTGACCACGGTCGTTTCTGGAACTAAAACCTGCCCGCCGCATTTACTTTCCCTACTACTACATTCCCCGTGCCTATAATTCAGTGTGTGTTCGATATCACATGGAGTTTTATTAACATTAAAATGCCTAAACCTTTGGGGAAGCAGACGATGACCATTATTTCGAACAAAGAAGTATTGTGAAAAGGAGAAAGATTTTAATAAAATATCTGATATGACAAGTCAACACACAAAGAGCATGTGGATCAATACAATAGTCATACCTACCTTATAATAATGTCAAAATATATAACATGTAATGATAACATAAAAATTAAATATTATTTTATCTTATAAAATAAAGTCAAATCAGACTGAAAAATTACAAAAATAAACAGAATTATTAATATTCCAATTAACTAATTACAGACAAGAAAACACATACATAATAATATATAATTAATCGGAATGTAAGAGTTCATGAAAAATTTACTGCCTCAGACAATTGACCACAGGCGAAAAACAAAGTTATAATTTAATTTAATGTTTATTTAATATTTCCTTGTTTACTTTATGACTGCTGCATTGTTCAATATCTTCTATCTTAATTGCCGGTGCGCGTAATGTTGCCAACCGCAGATAATTACATATAAATATTCTTTTTAATACGACAACAGGCCATGAGGCCCAATGATAGTAGTGTATTGTGTGTATTGCAGTGGCGAAGGGTGGAGGTAGGCTGTTAAGATTCGCTATAAATAGTGCACACTAAACTTTTTTAGTCATATGTATTTGTTTTTATTGAACTAAGACTACAATTTACAGATTATGTTAGTTAGTTTTTAAAAATCAATTAAACCATGCCTAAACGAAACCATAATATTTTTGGTCTAATTTGGGCATTACGACAAAATTGTACACACTTTTTCATTCATAGTTATTTGTTTTCGTTGGATTAAAAATACATATTACACATATTGTTGGTTAATTTTTTTAATTCATTAAGCCTGACTAAACCAAACTATAATAAATAAAAAATATTATTCCATTTATACAATATTCAAAGTTATGTATGATTTAATTGCATAATTTTTGATATTTTATAGATAGACATGTATTTTTTGACTATTATCTAGTATGGCTTGGTTTCTCAGGGTTTAATTGAATTTTAAAAACTAACCAACACTATCTGTGAATTCTAGTCTTATTTCAATGAAAACAAATATGTATGTCTGAAAAAGTTTAATGTGCACTGTTTATGGCGGATATTAACAGCCTACCTCCACCCTTCGCCACTGGTGTATTGTGACCTCACCGAGAATCGATCTAAGGACCCCCAGATGAAAGGCCAGCAAATTGCACACTAGACTACGAGGGCCACCATGTATGACTGCATTTATCCAGCAGTTATCCACCCATCAAGCGACATATCCGGCTCGTTGTTATTTCGCTAACTTGGCGATCACATTGCATGCGCTTGTCTGCCTGCATATCCATCGATTCATTTTGTAGTCTACGTATTATATCTGACATGCACCTTTCCATACCACATTGCGCTACTTTTAATTTTTCATTTCCCTTATATTAATAATCCATGTTTCAATTCATTCAATAGCACTGGTAGCTAGCATTGGTTGAAAACTTTAAGCTTTAAACACAATGAAAAATCACTGTTGAAGTTACTATTCAACTGTCTTAATGTACCCCATACCTGATTGGTTGAATGAGTAATCTCATCATAAACAATATCTTCTCAATAGACAATTATTATAGGTATTGTAATGTCAGCGAGTTTATTAATTTTCTTTAATATTGAGGTTATAGTTTTTCAGAAGAAGCTTGTAAATCTGTCTACACATGGAATTGTCTGCAGCAGTTAATTATTTGGATACATGTAAAATATTACATATTAACGATATGCTTGTACAATAAACAGCCTATGTGTGCTCAGTAGGGAAGACAAGATCTGGACTGCAATAACCGTTCACTGGCAAATCCCGAATCAGAATTATTGTTACCCATCTGTGAGTCTTTAAGTTTAGCCAGAGAACTCACGAGTGTCTTCAGACGAAGCTCTCTTCCTTCATAGCGTTTTTCCAACTCAACCACCTAAAATAATAACAAACCTATAACATTCGTTAACAAAATTACTGTAGGATGAAATTGTCATGATTGTGATGCATTTTTAGGTACATCATATTGGATATACTCTAGCATAGTGTTCACCACCTTATAACACCTACGGACCGGTAAAAATAGGAGTAATATTTCGGAGACCATTAACGAGTTTTTTAATAGTCTTCGTATTGTCACCTATAGTCTGCCGACCCAAGCTGAAAAGCCAGACTATAGTCACAACTATAGTCTGGCTTTTTAACGTTGAAGTTGAAATTGCGTAGACGGTTGAAACTAAAGATGAAAGAAAGACAATTCTAATGTTTTGAATTTTTTATTTATTGAGCATTAGGGAATTCGAAATTTCAAACTCTTGCAATAATTTTCTCATGACGTGTTCAAACAGGAAATACACACAACGCCTAGCACCGTGCGCATAAGTAAAGCTGTCGGACTCTAGAAAACTTGATTTTCACTGTTTTTGAGATAGGTATTGAATATGATTCTACATTTCCTTATCTACAAAATGATAAAACTAGGTAGGTAAGTCAGAAATTAATGGGAACTGAATTAATATTGTGTGTGAAAATATAAAATAACTTTAAAACCATAAATGCATTAAATAAATAAAATAATATATCTGCAATATTTTTTCATACAATTGAACATTATTTAATTGTTCCCAATTAGACAAGCACATTTTCCATTTTTAATTTAAAGCCTATATTTATGTTAATCAAGTCAACTTTAAATTTTTATTTTCCCAACAATGTGCAAATCAGAGTTATTTAGTTGTAATATTGAGGTGACGATATAATATTATAACTGATACACATAACAGACATATTATAACAGTCTAATTGTGAACAGTTTTAATTAGAAACAGAAAGTTAGTTACTAGTTAGAATAGTTGATAATCTTTAGTTTAGTGGCTTAAGGAGCTTGTTTCGGAGAGATAAGGCGTTGCATTGACATCAATTCAGCTTCTCTATTTCGTTTTTTTACAGACATAGCCGAAGAAGTCTTCTCAAATGAATAGTTGAAATAGTCAATGGTAGAGTTGAAATGTGAATAATAATTTAATTGCAACTTGGAGTAAATAAAATTGTGGACATAGTACTAAAATTAAAATATAGTAATTAATGTAAAGAAGTGTTTGTTATTTATTAATACTGCCTTCCACCAAAAAAATAGTGAAAAAAATTTATAGCAAAATTAGATTAAGTCAATTTAAACATTACCTTCATTTTCAATGAATCATAGTCTCTGTCGGATTCCTTTCCGCTGCTTTTAGTAGACCTGTCACTTCCAGAACCAACACATTTGACAAGCTTTAAATTTAAAAGATCCGCTCTGTACTTGTAATTGTCTCTCTCCATCACGATGGCTGAAAGCTGGTCATCCATCAGTTTGATCTGATTCCTCAACATTTCCACGGTCGTATTGAGTGACTCCACGTCGTTTTGAATAGGCATAACTTTTATATTCAAGTTCATGAGTTCTTTCTCATGGGCAGATTGCAAAGCAAAGAGCTGGAATCAAACACAACACATAATAATATATAACTGTAACGAAGGATGGAGGTAGGCTGTTAAGATTCAACAAACACTGCACACCAAAAATTATCAGTCATACTTATATGTTTTCATTAAACTAAGAATACAGTTTGCAGATGGTGCTGGTTAGTTTTTAAAATTGAATTAAACCCTGCCTAAGCCAAACGAAGCGATCTGACAAAAATAGTGCACACTTTTCAGTCATACTTTTTGTTTTCGTTGAATTATTAATAATACATAATGCTGATGGTGCTGGTTAGTTTTTTAAAATTCATTAAGCCCTGCCTAGCCCAAGCCAAATCAATAAAACAGATTCTTTAAGATGCCATTAAACCATACATAATTTTAAATATTTTATAGATAAACAAATATTTTTTGATTACTATCTACTATGGCTTGGATTAGGCAGGGTTTAATTGAATTTTAAAAACTAACACAATACTGTAGACTTAGTTCAATGAAAACAAATACGTTTGACTGACAAAGTTTAGTGTGCACTATTTATGTTGGATCTTAACAGCCTACCTCCACCCTTCGTCATTGATATATAATATTAATACTATCGACCGATGGTACTTGTTGGAATTTGAAAAAAATCTTACATCTTCCATTCTCTTCTTTTTTAGATTCTCATAGTCCATGTGAAGAGTGTTCAAATCTTTTTTCAAGTTCTGAATTTCGGCATTATGTGAGAAATCGTTTTCTTTATTTGCAATCAAGTCAACGTTCAAAGAATCCATCGAGTGTTTCATCACTTTGGAATTGTACATTTTACCGGTTGTCTTTTTACCGTTGACTTTCGCAGCAACTGAAAATCAAAATACATCTTATTTAACGAGCCAGACATTCAAAAACCTATTCATACTAACTAGGAAGCTTTTATTACAAGAAAGTAAAATCTAATTTCTGTACCCTAGAGCTAAAAGTGCGTAAGTCACATTTTATAATTTTTGAGTTTAAGCATGCAGATTTAATTGTGTATTCACATTCTCTTAATGCTGAAAATTTGGGAGTCGAATATCACATGGTTTTCAAAATACCTACTTCTAAAATGACGATAATCCAATTTCATACTTTAGTGCTGAAAGAGTGGATGTCCAATTTAAGTCATTTTTGCTTTAAGCTATAGCAAAAAGATTAATTTCAAAAGTGCGGAAGTCCAACATACGTTGTTTTAGTCCGAACGTGAGTGAGTATTTTAACTAGATTAGATTATCTAAGTTAAAATTGCTCTCCTGAAAAATATTGAATATGTGACTTCCAGACTTTTAACTCTAAGGTACAGATTTAATAAGTACACATATAATACTGATAGAGAAAAAATCCCTTAATATAATATGATCTTGTACCCAAAAGAAGAAACTAAAAGACCTAAAGGGCGACCAAGAGCACACTCAATTGATGAGATAATCAAGTTTAGCAGAAGTATGTGGCGTCAAAAGACTAAATACTAAGAAGAGTAAAGACAGCTAGGTAAGGTCTTAATCCAGCAGTGAATTGAGAGAGTGATAACACTGAAATTTCTATTAAGATTTTAATAGGAATACACAAAAATAAGACATTATAATAAGTACCTTCCTTCCCTTTCTGTAATTTCATAATCGTTTTCTTTGACTCATCGAGCTCCCTATTTAATTTCGCAATGCTTTTATCTTTTTGCGTTATCTCCGAATTCAATCCTCTCACAGTAGCCACCATATGGGAGTCTTCTTTCACTTGAGTGCTATTACTTGACGATGCAGCAGCTGATGCCTGAGACTTATTACTCTTTGCAGACTGAGGTTTGACAGCAACGGTTTGAATACCGATTGATGCCATGTGACAATCAGTTTGCAAAGATACACTTCGACTACGTTTTGGTTTTATAGAGTCTTTTAACTCGGCATTTATGACCTGTAAATTAACAACTTGTTTCTCCAAATCGGATATGTGCGTTTCATAGTTATCTCTCATAGCATTTACTTTGTCTTGTACTTTTGATAGAGATTTTTGGTATTTATGATCTTGTTCTTTCAGCTCATTTTCAAGATAGTTTATTCGCTTCTCAAGTAAATTCTTTGTATTATTCTCCAACGCTGGGTGCTTTGATGCAACTGCAACAACAAATAAATTTAAATATGTAACTAATGGTCAATAGGGCAGTGTCATTATTGCATTGTGACAAGTCCTTTTAAGCTGGGGGAAAACACAGCCCGTCAGGAAAAAAATTATGCTAGTTCCTCAATAAGAAGAGTACTGCCAACATTAATGGGTAGAGAGTTACAGAATACCAGAGTCGGACATGGTCCGACGACGAATGCCAAGCTGGTTGATGACCACCTACCATTATAGATTGTTCCAGCCATAGGAGGCAGTCAAGATCCACATCGGATTGTAAAGCCAATCGAAAAGACAAAAAAAAAAGACATGTTACTATATGGCAGAGTTGGCGAACCTTTTTACGTAGGTACGCATGCCAAAATTTCCCAAATATTATTTTTCAACTCTCTGACGTGCCGAGCAGTTATAACAAAAAAATAGTTTTTAAAAATTGACATAATTGTATATAGATTTATCACTTTTTTACGCAATACATTTCGGTCCACCGATTTTGAAACTGCCAGCATTACTACTACTAGCTACTCCAAGTTTTTGTTCCTTATTTGGTGCAGTCATTTCGTGTGGGTAGAAATGAAATTGTTTGTCAGTCTATTAATTAATTTGGTTATTTACGCACAATTGACCAGAATTGCTCCAATCAGATGATGCGTTCTCTCGCTACAGTGGTCTCGAGCATTGTAAATCGAACCAAATAAAATAAGAGGTTCGCAGCGCGGCATTCCCCGCTGCCTGATGAGGTTAGTGCAATAATATTATATGTGGCGCATAAATTCTAAGGACCGACCTATGCAATTATATACTTAAATCAAACGTAATGCTTCATCTTGAAGAGTATTTGCCTGCTATATTTTATACAATACGATCTGTCATTTATTATTTCTATTGGTATTTTTTTCTCTTATACACCTACACATATAAGCGTTGGACTATCACGCCGTGGGTCCCAGGTTCAAATCCTGGGTCTGGCAAGTACACATATTGTTTTTCAATTTGTGTGAGTCAGGGTATGGACCTAATACGTTGAGCAAGTGGCTGACATCCATTTCTCATAAAAAACAAAACCTGTTAATATAAACCTCTAATCTGTGGAGGCCCATATGATCCCATCAGGATCGGACATGGTCGGATTTTTTTCTCTCTTCAAACGCGTGCAATGCAAAATCATCTCGCATGCCACTGGTGGTACACGTGCCATAGGTTCTTCACCACTGGTATATGGCAATTCATTCTGCGACTGTGCAGTATTGATCTATGAACGCAGTGCAGGCAGATTTACATACTAGCGTAAAGATTTTTTTTTAATTGGCTAACAATGCAGTGTGGACCTTGGCCACTTCAAGTTAAGTATGAGTGAATTCTGTATAGAACAAAAGCAAGTTATTTTACTCATAACTAGACTTAATATGATGTCGGAAGAAGAGAGTTAGATGCAATAGTATAGGTAATGAAGTTCGGGACCTGTCAATTGGCAATTTAAGTAGGTATCTAATATCGAAATTATTAAAATAACATAAATTAGACACAACTGAAAAAAAACAGAATAAAAAGAATTCTAACCGATGAGTGCTGAAACCGAATCAGGATGCCTTCTCGCAAGAATAGCCTCCATTTCCTTACATTGTCTCTGCAGATCCAGAATGCTTATTTTATCTTTATTAACCTGGAGTGCTAAATTCTTTGTTTCTTCATTTTGCTGACTGGACTCCTCTCTTAATTTTCCTTCACTAGCTTCCAGCTTAAGTTTATCCGATTTCAAAATCTCTATCTCCTTTTTGGCTTTCAAGATCGTGTCATCGAGGTCCAACAATTTCAATTCAAAAGCTTGGTTACTCTGAGAGAGCTCTTTGTTGATATTTTTAGTTTGACTGTAGGATTTGACGAGTGCTTCATACTGCACTTGAATACTTTTGAGCCTCTCATTAGTATCTTTCATTTCTTCTTGTAGAGCAATATATTTACGTTCGCTGATTCCATTATCAGATCTAGGAATAGTTTTCAGATCATTTTTAGCCATTTCATTGCATTCTACATATTTTTGAACAGTTGTTTTACTAGTTGTAGTTTTTTGAGAATCACTATTTTTCATTATTGAAGTGAAATTTTTTACTGACTTTTCAATCCGTTCCGAGCTCTGTAACTCTGAATAAATCTGAAAATAAAAAAGAATTACACAATAATATTAGACAGTGAAGTTGTGAAGCCATCAAAAATAAAAGATAGAAAACTTGGCTGGATAGGTTCAGTAGGACCAACACCAATAAGCATGGCCCCATAAGGGAGGGCTGACAGGGCTCTAGTCTAGGGGCCCGGCGTGGCGGGTCGTTCAGCTAAGTGAGATTAACACACATCATAAGTTTACTCTAATAGTAAAAAAAAGTAGTTACGTAGTTATGCGTTGCAATTTGATATGATATGATGATTGATATACTTAAATGATAATTCTCGTGTAGTATTTGTGAAACACTACTGTAGAGCAGTGCTTCGCAACCGGTGTGCCGTGAGACGATGCTAGGTGTGCCGTGGTGCAATAGCCAAATTTACGTACATGGCTGGTAATATATTTGAGCACCTGCATGAACTTAATAACACAATGCAAGGTTAGAATGAAAATATATTGACGTGCTCTGATAAATTAGCAGAATTCAAAAATAAACTCGAACTTTGGCAGAAGGAGTTAAGACAAGAATCTCTACAAATGTTCCAAAGGAACTACCAGACCACCATTGAAAACAAGCAATCAATTTTGGATCCGTCTCAAAAACATTTAACTTTGCTGCAAAAGAAATTGCATCAGTACTTTCATACAATCAATGCGACTGGCTACGAAACTCTGTTGCAACCAATGACGTATTAAATGGACAACTCATTTCATATCGGCGAGCACGAGAAATAGTGCACGAAACTTATTCACAGATGTATAGGTAGACATCACGTGATCATATGACGTTGCATTTCCATTATACGATATCAAGCTTCGAGAATTTAGAGTAATATAGCCTTTATTGTAACGGCGTATTAATGTCATCGCGTTAGAATTCTCGGGTTACTTACGTCTTCCGGAGATTCAGCGAAACGCTTCCAGGCATTCAGCGAAACGATTCCAGACGCAAACTGGGAATTCTGCCCTTAATTAATAACTTTAAATATTTTTGTAACTCGTTATTTTTATTATTATTCTTTTTGTTGTGTGTATAATAAATACATGCCTTTTATCAATTAATAACACAGTTTTGAAGTATGAATACAGAAGAAAGTAGGTACCTATGATAATAATACAAGAGAACGGAGGTAGATAAATATAACAAAAAAAATAGTCAAACACAATTAAATTTTTATTGAACGCCATTTATTCGAGATAAAAACAAGTTATAAAAATATATTATTATTGTATGTTTGACGTATGTATCTTCGTACATTTATTTTCAAACAGGCGATACCAGTTTCATCATTACGACATTTTCAACTGAAAGTTGATCCGTGGAAAATGTTATAACAACGATACCCGTATATTATCAAATCATGGTAATGATAACAATGGTATTGTTAATTTAATTATTATGACATAAACAATGAAAACAAAAAATATCAAGAAACAAGTTATAAAAAATACACGATAAGCAGACCAAACGTTGCTTAGGGGCGCCACATTATGAGGGGCGGCAAATTATGGAAGAAATACGAATATTACGTAGTTTTGAGAAAAGTTGTTTGTCTAAACAAAATATTCTTTGCTACGGCGCTAACAAACCATACAGTGTACAAATAAATATCAACGAATATGTAATTAGATTTTCACGTTTTGATCATATTGCTTTGCTTAAGATGTTTGAGATTAAACAATAACATATTATGATGGTTATTGAATTGCAATATAATAATTTGGTATAATTTGAAGCGGCGTTTAATAAGAATATTTTGAAACTGAAAATTGATCCGTTGAAAATGTTTTAATGACAAAACCAGTATCAGTTTATTGGAGAAAATATTATTTCAGCATGAAAATGATAACAATTCTATTACTATTTATTTAAATATTATAGAATCACAACAAGAAATGACAATAAAATCAAGAATGAAGTTATAAAAAATACACGATTAACGTTATATTATAGGTGCATGTTTTAATAATTCAGAGAGCAAGCAAACAGAGAAAACAACAGAAAGTAAATAGAAATATTCATAAAAAGTAAATGGAGCACATGATATGAGATTATTATCTTTTGTTAATCGACGAAGTCCATTCCTTGTCGTGATGAAATGTTTTCTATCAAAATGATCAGAACATATTACACATTCATCCGATGGTGTCCAACATGGATCGCATCTTAATACTCTAAGTATATATGTCCAATGTAATCGCCTTTCTGCTTTGCGAGGAACTCTAAAATTTAATGAGAGATAATAATGACAATAAAACCGCTAAATCCATTGACATAATACTACTATTCTCCCTTCTTCATTATTTCACTTTTTAATTTGTAGCGATTCAATTATAAAAATATATACTTCACAATACATTTATCGATTTCGCGACAAAAAGTATTTTAAATTAAACAAACGATGTCAAAAAATATTTTTAATTACATATAATAAATTGAAAATAATATTACCAGTCCGTTCATGCAAATCAATTAGCTGAAGTACGGTGCAAACAGTACTACCATATTTGAAAAATTGAACGAATATATACCTTACTGTCATTACAATACGGACCAAATTTATAAATCACCATTTGTGCGTTGAGCCCTTATAGGAACGGAGAAATCATCGCTGCCTGCGTAAAAATGTTCGGCCATTTCTGTCAAATTGTTCTGTCATTGAATTGCATCGATATTTTGTATGGGCAGACCCAGCGGTGTCGCCAGACTGCTTGCAAGCGGAATGTTCATTTGAGCGAAGGATACCGATATTAAAATATGAATTTCGCCATCCGGCAGACCCGACACAAAGTGAGTGTCATTTTATTTTCCACATGATTCGTCCATATAAATGTCATTGGTTGCAACCAATGCTGAAAATTCTATAGGAGCGCTTTTCCTATAAATTCGAGAGCGATTTGTTGAATTGATAAATGACGGGACGCTAAAACTGAACTTCGCCGATGTTCCATTGGTTATTTTCTGGATTTCGGTTAATAAAAAATATCCTCGGATTTCCGACAAAACTATCGTAGTTCAGCTCCCATTTTCGAGTCGAAAAAAGTCACCTGTGGCGCTATTTTACTACGCTAGTATTAATTAATATTTTAAAACATCTTATTGTAGGATACAATTTATTATTATTGTGTCAATACTCGACAAATAATTATTCCTAACCCGACAACTAACCATAAATATATTAATATAGTATAACCATACGAAAAATTGCTAAACATAAAATCAATACAATTAATTTTACCTCGAACACTGTTTTAAAAATGCTATTTTAGAGTATCACGCTGTCTTCAACCTTATCTATAGGTAGGGGGGCCCGCCAAAGATTTTGGCCTGGGGTCCCCCTTCAGGATGTGGGCTCCAAGTTTTGGTGTATAAATTGAAGATCTTGGCATAAAAACAGCAAATGTCACAAAGGTCATTTTTTTCAGGAGAGGGTAAAAACATAATATCTTGGTTGTCAAACACATTTTTAATAATTTGACAATGAAGATTCATGGAGGAGCCTTATATGCACTGTATGTATGTAAATAAAATATCAAATTGATGTTTGTTAAATAGATATTTAAAAAGAAATGAATGTGACATTTGCTGTTTTTACACAATTTTTGGACCTTTGTCGTTTTTATAACAAAATTGAAAACGTGGAAAAGCAAATAGTATGAATAAAATTATAATTTTATTAAATAAAACAAAAAATATATATTTCTGTTATTTTTTAATCATAATACTACATTTAAGAAGGTTTTGACACATCATAACCAATTATTAAGCTACGTACTTACATGTTTTAAAAAAATCTTCAATTAAATATTTTAAATAAAATCAATCATGTGCATATTACTACTGATTAGTCTTGATCACTCACACCTTCACTGTCTTCTTCAACGTTATCATTTGTATCATTGTCACACGGCAAATTTTCATAAAATGATGCATTTATTGGATTTTGTAAATACTTAGTTAATTTTAAAATATCTTTTTTCTTTGCGCCTTTCAATGGAATTAAGCCATAATATGCTGGCTTAAATGCAATCGTGACTGGCATTTGATGTCTTTTCACTATATTGAATCTATCCCACAGTCCAGAGAAACTGAGATGTTTGCAAAGCACTTCTCCCTTACAATCCTTGTCTATTTTGTACATTCTAACTTGCCTAAGATGAAAATCTCTGCCGAAGGATGACTTAAAGTAAGGCTTTAACGTATCTTTAATATTTAAAAAATCTTTTTGCTCCGGTTTTTCCAGAATAAAGGGCCCAGGAGTTTTTCTGGCATCCAATACAACTTTATCCCAATCCTCTGGCACGTCTGCAAGGATTGTTTTCCTTGCACTGCTGAACAAATGAAAGTCAGCGTCATTTGGTAAAAATGTGTGCCCTCTGATAGGAAATATATGGATGACTCGTTCAATTTTTTTTAATACATGTACCACCATATACCAAAACCAAATCATAACAAAATTTTTGTTTTGTCCAGCACATCCGTCACTCAAAATATACAATGTTTTCGTGCCTGCTGGCAGATGGTGGTTTATGTAATGTAGTAACAAAGATGTTACATCATTTTGACCTCGTTTGGCGAATCCTTCATGATACGTGTACATATATACATCATTTCTGGCTAGGTCATGTATCCCAAAAATGTAATACCATAGCTGTCTGGAATAAAATACCGCATTTGTTACGATATTCGGTAAAGGCAAATTTTGCATAAAATCAAACGATATGACTGTGGTATCACTTGAACCACTTGCGAGTTCTTTTAATCTTTGCTTCGTTGTAGTAAACTGTTGTGCTTTAGCCAGGTGAAGTTGATAATCTATCTCAATCTTACGTTTTTCATCTTCAGAGAGATCGGGTAATTTCAGTTTGGTTGTAACTGAATCACAGTATGAACACGTATCGCTTCGAGGAGCTCCAAATGACAAATTATATCTAGTTGTAAATACTCTGTAGTATGTGTCATAGTTTAGTTGAAGCCTGTATTTACTTAAAAACATCTCGTGCATTTTCATAATAGTCAAATTTTCCGGAAGATACCTAACATTCTTATTTTTCGCGAAAGAATAATGACTTTGACGTGCCTTAAATGATTGTATATGAATGTGAATCAACTGAATCACTGATTCAGGCACTGCTCTTGGGCGATTTGGATGCTTTCCTCGTTTGTCCATAGGAGCCGAACCCGAAAATGTGATGTTGTCTTGAATACGTCGCAGCCGGGAATGCGTAATACCATGTATTGCCACAAATGCCTTCATACAGACTTCTTCGTTAATACCATCAGATGTAGATCGTATCTAAAGTAAATAAAGAGAAAAAATAATTAGTTTTTCAAACACATTATCATTAGGTATAATAGGTGTAATGCCTAATTTGAATGTACATTTTTTATTAATTCAATGAATACTCACTTTATATTTATATGATGCTGAATGCTTGAATATACCATGATCATTGACATCATTTATTATTATCGGAGTATTTTTTCTCGGACGTCTTCTCTTGATCGGTACTACTTCTATACATCCAGATATATAGCCATCTTGTTGATTTTTAGAATCCATTTCATAAAAATTCTCAAATATTTCTTTCCGTAAATCTTCATTTATTTTTGTAAAACAATGAAACCTCTTGCACCTGGAAACATAATAATCAATTAAGTACAATCCTACATAATATACTTTATTACAATCATACATACATTTACATAAAACAACATAGTAAATACAATGCTTTGCATTCGAAAGAAGTCATAACTTCAAAGTAATCACAGCCATTGTGAACTAAATTTAATCACACAAACTATTCAGCATGGTAAATATTTTAGTACGTATTAATAATGTATAAGTTTTTAATTGAATATATGTTATGAATACATACTTATTCCTACCTGCAATCTTCACCGATAACTTTTTTTGAGAGTCGTTTCCCAACATGATTGACATGATCACTTCCCTTTATTTTGGCGGTTTTTATTAATGTTTGCTTGGTTTTATTAACTTTTCTCTTACGAGGCGTTTCGAATGTCTGTATCCTATTACATTCCATGATAAAATATACAAACAATCGTTAAGGAACTTCATAAAATGGCAATGCCAATGACTGAACGAATGAAAGATAATTTTGACAGGTCAGGCACTAACAAGTATGGAATGTATACTAACGCCTAACGCCGCCTGGTGATAAAAGTGTGGAACTACTGGACCTTTGTTGTTTTCAAACAAAATTCCTTGGACTATTGCTGTTTTTAGAAAAGTGGCATATTTTTGAGAGCGGATTTGAGGGACTTACGATTTTTTTAAAAATATATCTTTGCACAGTTGTATGTAACCATACACAGGGAATATAGAAATGCAATAAAATGAAAATGGAAAAAAGTGGACATTTGATGTTTTTATGCCAAGATCTTCAATTGTTTTACGTGTGGTGTGCCGCGGAATTCTGGGAAGACCTTTGGTGTGCCCTGGGTGGGAAAAGGTTGCGGAGCACTGCTGTAGAGGATCACACCACCCTTAACCTTAGTGATAGTTAGTGGGCCAATAAGTCACAAATACAAAAAATATTATGCAAAATGAACAATGTATACAGACTTCAAGGATTATATTGCATAAATTTGAAGCGGTAGAAAAACAATAAGAAAAAATTCCTAAAGCCTTGTGTATGTTACATTTTTACCACCCTCCGAGTCATTTAATATTCCTCAATAGAATTCATTCAGTTTCAAGTCAACCTTATGTTGCCATTTCCAGCGAATTTTTAATATCTCTATTGATATAGTATACCTAGGTTGTTGGTCCGAAAAGAAAAAATAACTGTATAGGTACCTTCTTATTTTTTAAACTGCAATGTTTTCCTGTAGAAAAAGAGATTGGTAATAGGTATACGTGGGGAAGTTTTTTTAAGGATTGACATGACGGCGATTCCAGGTGTGTTTGAATTGATAGATATACTTAGATAGAATAATTAATACTTATTTCATGTATTGGCAACATTATAATTTTTGAAAATAAACTATAGTGTGACCTGTTTTGACGTTTTACTTTGTATATTTACTCACATACTGCTTTCTGCGTTTTTTTGTAATTCATCATAATATTCTAAATAATAATATTTAATTAAATTTGTTTACAAATAACACGAGTGAAATGCGTTTCTATATTATTTTAAATTTTGATTGTATGCGTACATTAATTTGGGCCGATTGGCTGGAACATTTCCCGGGTCGGTCTCAGCAGGCCACCGATCCGCCCCTGGGTAAAAACATCGCACGTCTATTAAAGTTAATTTTATCTGTAACCCCGGGGACCCCCGGATCAGTTTGGAAACCACTGATAAAGAAGTGACGATAATAATATCAATACGACACCAACATAGTCGAACATAATAGGTACCGATATAAATAATTGCGACTATCACTACGTGTGAAAGCGAAAACTGATAGAAGGTAAGTATTCATAGGTGAACTGTCATGTCGACAATAATTCAAATGACAATCACGGGAGTCAAACACGCGATCAACACCTTCATGTCAATAGATATTCGCCCATTTACGATAACAAATAAAACTTACAACAATAACATGTAAATTCCTAAATAATTGCTAGTTATTTTAATTAGTAATTACCTACCTGTTTAAAAGAGAGGTGATTTTCCGCATCCGATGCGAACACTTCGTACCTGCACGTATTAAAAATAGTGAAAGAATCACATACATTTATTTTGCCGTTACGGGACCATTAGGTAATTAAATACATATTGTCGAACAAGAACTTCTTGTCGACGTGTTAAAACTATGTACTAATAATCCCATCCAGTCCAGCTCGAACTTTTTCGAATTTCCGTTTCGAACCGTTTTCAAATGAGGAACGATAATTTTATCATTTCATTGTACGCTCCCGTGGCGTCATAAAACATATGTCTAAAACGATCAGGAGTGATGTTAGAATTATTATTAGTAAACTTTTGTTTATTGCGAAGAAGACAAGGAGTCGCATCTAAAAAGAGAGCCGATAACACAGAACAAAATAATACTGTCACCAGTTTGTGTACTCAAGTCTCGGATGAAACTACCCATACTCAGTATGTGTGGCTCAATAAACTTGTTCCAAAAAACTGTGATGATATCATTGCGAGTCACTCGCCAGTTGAACAATAGGTCATAAATTTTGTGTCGCAGCACATTCCCTCATGGTGAGATGACAGGCTTGTTATGACCGCTCAAAACATGTTTAAAATTACAAAAAAAAATCATTGTTATTCATTGTATGTACCTACAATATTATAAATTACTCAACAGAAAAACATAAATTCAAAATGTGTTTAAAATTTTATAATAAATGGGACATATTTCAAATCTCAAGAGTATTTTTAGCGATTCCATTGAAGCCGATATTTCAAATACTAATATGGACTTGGTTTTAGTTCCAGTTGAGTATGAGACTTATGTCGCATACGCACGCCAAACGCTCTATGTAGTATTCCCAATACTAGTAAGTATTTTGTAACAAGTTTTGACACTAAGTATTTTTTTATACTGGTAGTAAGTATACTTAGTCTTCAAAATCGACAAGTTTTCCCGCCTCTAATAAGTAGATACTACATTTGTTTGCGTTTTATTAAATCAAACAACAATACAATGCAGTTCCACCACGAATTGACAGTTCTAACCAAACTATCTATTCAGTATTCACGTGTAAAAATATCTTTACAATAAATTAGTGATGATTCATTTTAACACAATAAATGAAATCTTAATTATTGGGTACCTACAATTAAAATGTAAATGTATCGAATGGCCACGATAACTGAGCGAGTTGATAACGGTCGACGGTCGATATCCGAAAGACGCCGATCACGCGCGCATCCTTCCGCGTCGCACGGCGGGTGATCAACCTACAAACGCGACCCTCCGACGGTTTCGCGCGATTTCGTATTCAGCGCGCGAACGACACCATAACGGGACGGCCGCCATCTTGTTTCTGTTTGTTTATTAATTGTCGATGGACGAGTTCTGCGAGGTGGAGGGAGGGGGGCGGAATCGAGGACATTGCTCGCGGACCGCGGCGTTTGAATGTCAATGATATCGAGACGAAGATGAGACCAAGAATAATTAACAATGCTTTCTTCCATCGGCAGCCATTGTATTATAACCAGCATGCGCCAACACAAGGGCATGCTTATTAATTTCACTACAAGAGAAAGTTTAATTTTAGATATGTCATTATCAGTATTGCACCTATAAATCAAAGCACAAAACTTTATTAAACTTAGATTGAGAAACTTACAGGAGAGAGAGTGGCGAGGTGTGAAATTCACGAGGAGTTTACGAGGCATTGCCCCATGCACTACGCATATAATAGCGAAGTAGTGAAATGTTTGCATTTCGTTATCTCAGAAAGTAGATCGACGGTATATTTTTTGTTACGTTTCTATCTGGAAACCGACGACGAAAAATCTATTAACGAAATTTTCAGATTCGACAAGACTAATGAAAGAGAAGATAGGCGTGCTGCGTGTGTATTTTTTAAAAATATAATCAGATTCTGACCAACAAACTAAAATACGTATAACGTTGTTACACTTCAGGACACACCCTTTAACTAAGGTGTGAAGCCAGGGGCTCGCCAAGCGGGGTGTTATAGGGTGCGAAACACCCGGGCGGCAAGATTCAGGGAGCGGC
The DNA here is from genome assembly GCF_057557595.1 of Rhyacophila brunnea. Classification (NCBI taxonomy): domain Eukaryota; kingdom Metazoa; phylum Arthropoda; class Insecta; order Trichoptera; family Rhyacophilidae; genus Rhyacophila; species Rhyacophila brunnea. The sequence goes on along the minus strand of NW_028232965.1, from coordinate 52,961,624 downwards.
AAAAATCCGAAGAAAACATTTTAAACAAAAACTCAAATAACAAGGCCCTTATCGAAAATTCTCACAGAAAACTACAAAGATAATCGAAAAAAATTGAACCCCAGCCGCCAATAAAATTATTTTAAAAGGTTCACATTATTCATCAAGATCGAGAAAAGGCTGTGTTTATTACATGTAAAAAATAAATCAACAAAGAATACAATAAAAACAAAACAATTCGGGGAAATTTTAATCAACAAACCACTTAGATTTAAATAAAAATATTTTCCAGATTTTGTATGCGGTAAAATAAAATTAATTGCCTATTAAGTATTTTGTTGTTTGATAAAATTATGGCAATTTATTCAAAATGGTGCTGTTTTTACACTTTTATTTTTACCAAGACCGATTTCGTCTCACATTCAGCTACAGATGTAACTGGTATCGATAAAATATTTAAAGAATGGTGGAAGGAGATACCAAGAACATGTGCTATTATTTAATTATAAGAATAATAGTTAACAAGATTTATTTCATAAATTTAATGCCATACTATTTTTTTACACTAAATAAGTAGCAAAGCATACAACATAATTATTTCATTTAACCATTTAACGGATGGTTCAGTTCATGGCCCCCACAAGGGGGGGGGGGGCTGACAGGGCTCTAGCCTGGGGACCCGGGCTCAGGAAGAGCCCGGCGTCACGAGTCGACCAGATAACTGAGATAAACACAGATCACAAATTTGCTCTAATAGTAAAAAAAGTCGCCTGCGGCGCTATTTTACATCATTGTTATTAATAATTTTAAATATTTGGTTGTACGATGTAATTTTTAGCTGTGTGCCGATACTCGACAACTCCACAATTCAAATGGATTTACATATTAAAAATACAAAAAATCTCTAAAAATACACCTTAATTTTACCGCGTACACCATTTGGGAAACTCTACTACAGTGCGTCACACTGCCTTTACCCTTAGCGATAGGTAGGGGGAGCCGCCAAACATCCTAGCCTGGGGGCCCGCCTCAGGATGTGGGGGCCATGGTTCAGTTAGAAGCACCCACTATTTACCAAATGCTTAATCTTCTTCTTTGTGTGCCGTCTTGTAAAATAAAATCAGCCATCATTATTTTAACCCCCGCACTGTTCATACCCGTACTAAATAGTGATCACTGTCGCAGATTCTTAAGAGCCAAGAAATGCGTCTTCTTCCATAAATATTCGTAAAAAATATAATTCGGAATTATCTGTTTTTGTATGTACCGAATAAAATACTACCTAAAAGAGCGGAATGAAGAAACATTTGTCATAACTAAAATTTCCTTAGCAGAAAACACTATGCAGAAACACTGTCCTTAGTTAAGATCATTTCTATTGAAAATAATACCATATTTAAAAATTCTCGTTAGGTAAATTAGGTAAATTATTTTATAATTGTTAAACGATGACAAAAATATGACAACTACATTTTATAAATGCAATAACTATAAATACATATTAATATTTAATTATAATACTCTTATGTTTCCGTTATAAGTCATTATACGTGATTCCACAGGCACCACAAGATTTTTTTTTAACATGGTAACACTAGCGTCTAGTGTCATTCTTCATCTGGTATTTTGTATTTCTGCGGGCTGGCGTATAAAAATAAAATAATATTCTGCAAGTACATGCCAAATGAATTAACACTATCAATATCCATATTGAGATACATTGTTAAATGAATTTGAGTGTATGGACTGTGTTATAGACATGCGAATTTATTTTGACAGCAGCTGTCAGTGGTAAATGGTAATACAGAAGGGGGCGTGTTCATAACAAAAGTAGTCTATGGTTAAGGATTCCTTAACTCTATACTCAGGATTGTCTATAGTTAAGTCATCCTTTTCGGCGACTTATCCTTAGGAACGAAATCTTAGATTGTGCATTCCGCTCATAACTATAATTATTATGGTATACCCAAATACTGACTTGTCTTTGACTCGTTCGTATATTGCCTTGAACACCTCAAATCAAATTGTAGAAACAAGTTCTAGTTTACCTGGTATCTTTGAAAATACATTACCTCGAAGAACATGATAATAATACGTTGCACCTTTCATGATATTACCGAGATATCTCTTCACAAATCGTACAGTTTAAATACGAAAATCTCAATAAAATCAACAGGAATTTCGAGTGTAATGAACTGCATAAGGTAAATAATCCGTGAAGCACCTATATGTACGTGGATACTTAACATAAAGACTATCAAAAACAAATTCACGTGAATTGATGTACGTTGTGTTTTAATTATTGTAATCTTGTAAACTGCGAGCGTATTATTGGGTTAACTCACTTGGTCTAATTTGGCTTTACAATAGTTTAACAGTCACACTGACTAAATTAAATTCACCGATGCTTATTTTTGATTATACTGTACAAGTCTACTAACTACATAATATTTCAACATAGGTAGGTACATAGAATTAAAAAAAACTTAATTTAATTGGAGCATCGGTTTTAAATCTTTTTCGTTTCACGGCGCTCCAAAAATACCAGTTAGTAGGATGCTCGCTTTCATTGTTAGTCTAAAATTGTAAATATGTAATACATTACCTATATATCCATTGTATTTTATTATTTATAAACAAAAAAAATGTTCATTGCACGAAACCTCCATTCCAAAGCTGTGGTGTTCTCTATCCTTCCTTTATTTTCTCCCTCTAAATAGATATTAGCTATGTGCTTTTTAAAAACAAGATTTGGGTATATTATGTCAAAAAACAATTTCTTTTGAGGTCATAAACTATTAGTTATATAATTATGGCTGTGTGGTGTATATCAGTGCATGAGATTGTCTGTAATTATTACATAATATGAGTCCCCTAGAGTCATAACTCACATTTTGCAATGTTATCAGTTTTTAGTTAAATAAACCAAGTGATTCTAAAGGCATTAATCTATATACAGAAAAATAGATAGCTATCAAAAGTCACTTTAGAAACAGTTGACTGCTGGTGTCATAACTCACATTTTTCAATGAATAATGTGAGTTCTGTCATCAAGGCCTTTCTAACCAATCAGGGAGTTTTATTTCTCACAGTATGCTGTGTCTGCAGCCTTGGGAATATTACATATATTAAAAAAATGTAAATCGTCTCACTCACTCATTAATATTCAAGGGAGTTCAATACTTTTCTTCTAATTACAAAAAACTGAGTGTTTCGAGAACTATTTTAAGTGTGTAAGTAAGCTATTATGGATAGATATGAGTATTTAAATACCACCTCACTGAGATGTTCACGGGTCCGAACCGCCCCAAATATTTGGAAAAAAAAATATGAAAATACTCGCTAGTCAATCAACTAATTATACACCCACACATTCAGACACTTGTACATAGGGACTTTTAATATGATACAAGTGAAAAATAATTTGGTCGATCGACTTTAACAGATAACAGTAATAGGTAAATTACCATTTTCACTAACAGCGATCGGGTATAAACCGAATGGAGATCATAATAACAGATTCTACCTATAACATTTCAGACCGCCCTTTTCAAAATATCACAAATGTTTTATTACAACGATGAATCAATCTGTAATGGGTACAAACGTCTTCACGATTTACCGGGCGTACATTTAATTAATTTAGTTTAGTGAATGCAACTTTACTCTTTAGCAAATCTTTATAATATTAAGTTCTCAAAATAAAAGAGCAAACAACTTTTGTACAAAAAAAAAAAAACAATACAAATATTGACAGAATTAATTGAGCAACATTTCAATACAATGATAAATTATATTTTCTACAAATACTTTCTGTTTTTAGAATGATTATATTTTTTATCTGCTATTCAAAAGTGTGTAAAGTAGGTACGTAATCCAGTATTGACCTTGTTCGTAAAATACTAGTTTTCTATATTCACTGGAAATTTCTTTAATGCGAAAGTTGAGTTGATTTAAGATCACAAAAAACCGATACGAAGTAAAAACATTCATTTACACACAGTGTGAAACTCAAAATGTATAAACAATATAACAAAACGACAAGCGTTAATTAATGAGTCAAAGGGTATTTCCCAAAACTGTGATATTGTGTTGATTATAATTCAACTGTATTTATATTATGTAGGGCCGTCAAAAAGGTATCGGTATTTTCCCTTTCGATATGACGGCCCTACTCATATAAATACACATACAAATTTTTTCGGGACTGACTATCTCGGGTACCAACGTTTATATAAACATTTATACATATTTTATATTATTATTTATATTATTTTATACATACATTATTAAGGAAAGACAAATTAATGACTTATGATATAAAACACTCCTAATGATTTACAACTGTTCAAAGTATTTGTTCAAAAATCCCACCAACGAGTTCAATGCATTTCTGTTGGCAATAAATAGTACCTATCTCTACTACTTATACTGCCGCCTCCTAAAATATTTCCTCCCGAAAAACCCCGTGTGTTGATCATAAATATTTCTTTATGTTTTCATTTATACTAAGTAGATGTATAAAGAACTCGCTCTTAAAAAAACAAAACACAACTTCTTTAAAACGAGGATAGGTACGCGTAAAATTAAAGGGGGAAATCCAACCAAAGCAAAAAATCAGTTTAGGTATTTACGCAGATCAATAAGGTGTATTTGCATGAATACCTACAGCTAATGAATTATTCTATAATTTGTAATATATTATATAATTAATTATCATTATTTCAAACTTGATTTTTACAAGACAATTCCAATTATCTTTACACGTTGCCACAAGCGGCAGACCAAGAGTTCATCCAATGTGAGATCGATTTAGGCGTGTGGAATTTTATGTAGGGATGTCCAAGGGTGCAGCACATATGGCAGGCGGGGAAAGTTGTCTAAAATGTCTAGACTCTGGAGTCTAAACGGTGAAGCTGAGGAAAATATCAAATATGAACTATATCTCTACAAATGTATGTACTTAATGTACGAGTATCTCTACAAATTTGCCAGTGTTATGACCGTGCGACATATTCGTTTGCAAACCATCCCTACAGGGAGCACATGGCCTGCGACTACCCGCGACGTGCGGCAAAGTCTAGTAGTTGTCGTGTGCACTAAGAGTAGGAATGTAGGAAAATATATTATTTCATAAGAAATGGATCGTCATTCGATGGTTAATTTCTTTATTTATAAAAAATAATACTACACAGCCAACAGGACATTAGCGCCAGGCAAAAAAGTATCAATCCCCCCATAGTCGAGCGATAAGAAACAATAGAAAAATTGATGATATTTTACGGCTAGGTAAAATTACTATAATAATATTTAATAATAGAGAAGGGAGGGTAACACATTATTTTTGGAATACAACACCAAAAACCGATTCCAGAGCATTGCTATTATGGTTGAATAGGTACTTAACCATAGAAAAATTAACATTCACCGGCTGGCATCTAGCTTTGATTACCTATTTACTTTGATTTGCGATTTTAAGTTATGATTAATAAATAACATACTTAACACACTGTGAATCTTGCTATAGCTTAATACTCAATAAAAAATAAGAGCAAGATCTGTACAGAAGAAGGTTGTTATTCAATATCTTGGGGGGGGGGAGTTAATTTGTATTTTATTTATTTATTTAATATAGAAATACTCATATAATATATGCATGTATATTAATTATATTATAATCTACTACAAATGCCACGAGGCCTAACAATAATGGGTGTAGTTATAGGGAAACACCCAGGCTTTGAGAAAATCACATAATGTATTGTATATCTCAACGAGATCGAGCCCGGAGCCCCAGGGTAAGAAGCCAATGCCTTATTTCTTATACTACGACTACCGACTACCGACTACCTACTCGACAACGACTAATATTAAATTTCAATAAACGTAAGCATAATGGTTACATGTAAATTGTACGTAAAACATTTCATCGTGGCATAGTTCGCCGTGAGCTTTCTTATCGGAAAGAGATGACCGTATACTACACGGTCTCCATTTTTTTTAGATTCAATATGAACATTAATTCAATTTTCATAACTGATTTTGGCAAAATTCATGAATGCAAGAATGAAAACCTAACCTAACAAATAATCCAGTATATCGGCTCTTTTCAAAATTTGTTTGTTACTGGCTTCTTGTAAAGTGTAAACCGACAAGAACCGTGTTATATTTAGACATGAATTTTATGTCAGTACTATACGACCCTAAGAGGTTGGACGGTTTTTAATACACGGCCATATATTTCCGATACAACATTTCACAGTGAAGTGTGATACGGCGAACTGCATACGTACAAGTTTTCGGACTCGAAGCATAACACTGTACCCATACTATAATATAATTTCACTCAGTTTTCCGTACGTACGAATAGTTTTATCGATAAAACGGAAGAAAAATAAAGCATCCAGATACCGCTCAAACCGGTGTCTTCTATATTTTATTTTAATCAAGAAAGCAGTGGTGAAGACAAATATTATTAGCATTTTTAAAAGGGAAAACGAGGATAGAATAAATTTGACATCCACCCCTCTATCAACAAGTCGTACTGATATTAAAATACCAGCTTTGTAATCGGCAATCTCACTATATTAATCAAAATAATAAAATGCAGGGGTGTACAAAATAAATTACGATAAATAATAAATTAATTACATTTCTGAAAATAACATGCTGATATCACTTGAACGCACCTAAATTTTGTTTAATATGTAAAAAATCTTAGAATTATTGTTCAATAATAATAATTAATTGTTGGGCATTCATTTTTACAAGGCCAACAGCTGAATTATTATGGACTATATTATATCGAGAACTAATTTGTATACTCGGAAATATCATATAAGTAAGTCATCGGTGATTGATTCAATGTGTTTATTATGTGACCTACTTAAAACTACATATAGCTTACACAGAATATAAAAATTAGCATTAATTTTATAAATGAGTAATACGTGTCGAATACCAACGACATAGGACATAGATGTA